>NW_024573209.1:0-2629712 GCF_018153835.1 Drosophila eugracilis
TCCTTCTCATTTTGCCTATAAATAAAATAGTCAAGAAAAAATGTTAGATAAACAAGAAAGCAAAATAAACACTAATAAATAAAAGGACAGAGAAAAGCAAACAACGAAAAAGAAAATAAAATATTCGTCGCCTGGCGTGTTGACCAAATTAAGACCGCAAGTGGTTGGCTGGCCAAAATGATTGATTTAATGACGGTATCATTGACACTCGAGTCGGGCAGCTATCTCGGCCACACCTATCGCAGATTTGGGGGAAAAGTCAGAGGAGGTTTGGCAGGGACAAATGGATTTCGCTTAATTAAATCCAAAGAAAAAAAAATGGAAACACAAAGTTGAATTATTGCCATTTTTTTCGAAGGAGAAAATTCAGAGCTGTCATCGTTATTGATGTAGAAATTCTATACTGACTTTAAAATGGTTTTTTGATAAGTCAAAATAAGCGAAAAATTAGAACAAAACCTTAATGTAGTTGGACTATAAACTAGATATGGTGAGAGAGATTAATTTTGCGCACAATATGGAATTTGTTAAAGAAGACAATAAAATCGCAATTAAAATTTCCACTTAATCTAAAATCACTTGCACAATAAAAACCATGAATATATAATTAATTTATTAATTAAATTATTATTAAAGTTGTTTTTGTTTTTTTTTTTTGCTTTAAAGGGCTTTCACACCCCTTCCTTTCCCCCATAACCACTCGCGTGTGTAAAGTTAATTGCAAAAAAAAGTAAACAACGAAAGCGGCTAAAAGTTCGTTTTTTACGGCCTACTTTTTAATGAACCTTTTGAATTATATCAGTGGACTTCCGTACAATTATAAGCCATGGGAAAATGATTTCATAAAATTCTTTGTTTATGACTTTATGGCAGTTATCATCGATTTTAAAACACAAACAGCTTAAGGGCCGACTCCATACTTTATAACTGCATTATTTTTAGCAGTTTAATTTGTTTTTAGTGGTTTGTAATATGATTTACAGACTTAATTTGTTGTATTATTCGAATATGGAAATGCACTTGTGTATTAAATCAGAAACAAATGGTAAAATGGTAAAATACAGAGGTTTCTATGAAATATTTATACCCATTGAATTGCTAATTAAACTCAATAACATTCACAATGCTAAATTAAATTGACAAATTACATGGAAAAGAAGGGGGCTAAAGAGAGTGGGGGGAAAAGATTGTGGAAATCCCAATGGTCCACAGTGAAAACCACATAAAGTCGAAATTACAATTTGTTCATGCGTTTGTTAATTTCATTTTCCCTGTGGCTCCTTTTAGGGCTCGTTTCGAACGTTTCGATTTTAATTATTTATTTATTTTTCATTTACATGGCTGGAACGACGATAAACAAATTTAGTTTGCTGTAATGCTATTGAATAAAAGAGATTTATTTATTATAGATAACTCTCTGACTTTTGTCTTGTTTGCTGATTTTTATTACATAAAAAAAAATAAGTCTAAAAATGTTAAAAATTTTAATTCGCAGACTCCAAGGAGATCATGAAAAATGCAAACAAAATTTCCACATTAAAATTCCTTATTATTATGGAATGTTTAACGTGGAAAATTTAGTTATTATCATGAGAATAGCAAACAAGTATAAATTTTCCATGAGCAGAAAAAACTGCAATAGTGAAAAAAGTAGAGAAAATTCTAGTGAAAAGCAGTTAATAATTTGAATGGCTGATGGTGGGCGGTTGGGGGTTGTCGTTGGGTGGTTAAAGAGAAAACTGCGATAAAAAAGGCTCAAAATAAATAAACGCAAATGCACAAACAGACAAACAAACAAACAAACAGAATTTGGTGATAAAACCATAAAAACCAGAGAACACAAATTTCCAGCAATTAAAAATTCAATGTTTGCCATTTTTTCCTGCATATATGTATATATATCTATATAGATATATCCCTATATATAAAGATACATTTTTGTATATAAATGGATGCATATTTTTTGGGATTTCCTTCTATATTTGCATACAATTTTCATGGCGTTTGTTTTATATTTGGTTATTATTTTTAGTCAGCGATTTTTCTCCATTTTATTGATATTATAAATTATGGGTTGCACGAATTATGAAAATCCTTTTACCCGTTACCCGTTTTTGTTTTTTTGGCCAACGTTTTTTATATTAGCGGCCATCCTACAGGTTTTATTTTGCTTTTAATCGCAGCAGGAAAATGAATTAAGTTTTTTCTACTTTAAAGAAAGACGGATTTTTTTTGGTAGCTAATAGAATTCCTCCTGCTTGTTTTTAACTTTTAAATGAATTACTTTAATTATAAAAACAAAACTTATCTTCAAGTAAAAATAATCAAAAGAGCAATGCAAATATCTTTCCAAGCTCTTAATGAACGGAAAACGAGAGATGTTGAAGGACTCATTCTCCATTCTCCATTTGCCACAAGCATCATTAACAACGAACCATTATATTTTTTTTAGAAAAGGGTCTAACCCTCAAAAAACAAGAATATATATATTTCGGTAATGCATACACGTATTTGCATTTGGAAATGGAGAATCAACCCCTGATGAGGAGAGTCTGGTTTGGGTTCTCTTCTCTTCGGGTTAAAGTGCACTCAACGCTAAAAGTTGCGACAGCTGCAAATTGAACTTTTTTTTTGGGAAACGTTGCAGGGAGTCCTCATACCAAATTTTTCTTTTTTTCATTTTTCGTTTAACCCGAGGATACGCCACCGCATTTAACCCATGAGCGTCCGTTGCGCTTAGTAATTTGAGCATAATTGGGTTAAGGCTGAAGGAAAAAGCGCCAAGATGGAAAATTGTGTGTGTGCATAATAGAAAACATGAGGGGAGGCGAGAGAGAGTTGAGCTTCAGCTTCATTTGGTCTATTTCATCTCAATTAAAATTGAAATTCAAATTTAAATTGAAAATGTAAATGCCGTCTTTGCCGGGCAAGACTTGCAAGCATCTATCCTTTTGGCCTCCTGGCTTGTGAAAACATCCTGCCACATCAGCTTGTGGGTAGCTCTCGTTCTTACCCCCGTCCCCATCTAATAGAAGCACAATTTGTTGAGCAAAAGTTATAAAATTAACACTTAAATGCTTCCAGATGT
This sequence comes from Drosophila eugracilis, assembly GCF_018153835.1. Classification (NCBI taxonomy): domain Eukaryota; kingdom Metazoa; phylum Arthropoda; class Insecta; order Diptera; family Drosophilidae; genus Drosophila; species Drosophila eugracilis. Next base: position 3,089 of record NW_024573209.1, read on the forward strand.
TGGCCTCTCCTCCTTCTCTTTAAAAACTATGTGTAGTGAATGGGCTAATAGATCTGGATGTGACACATGTTGTGCCAATGTACGAACCATTAGGGTCACCAAATGTTGCCTGGGCCAAATCTAATAACAATAAATTGAGCCTGGCCAATTTGGCCAGGCCCAACAACACGTGTGCGTAGTTCTTAACAATTTTCCAAATATTTAATCGAAGAAATGTAGTTTGATATGCCAATCAAAAATGGTTTTTAAATTGCAGTTGATTGTTTTAATAATTGTTTAAGTTCTGATTGGGACTTAACTAAATTTTAAAGAATTTTTATTTGTTATTATAAAATACATTTTTCTGAGTTTCAGGGTTTTCAACTTGTTATACAGTTTTCTCCTTTCTATTTCTACTGAAAAATATCGATAACCCACGTAATTCTTTATCGTTTGACATTAAAATGTCATAAAAGTCTCTCTCCTTTCTTGGCCAGCGAAAAAGTATTAAATAACTCAACAAATTGTACACAAAGTCCCACAAATTTTTTTCGGCTAGCTACTTAAAAAATAAAAGTAAAAAAACAACCAGGACTAACTGCAATGAAAGGTAGGGGGTGGAAAAATCAGAAAAGTAGAAAGAAGCCAAAGGAAAAGACGACAAGTCTCGGCGAATGGGAAACTTTTCTTTTAAAAAGTTACGTACACTGGATGACACTTCTTCTGCTAGGGGGTAGGGAGGGAGGGACGACGTGGGCAGTGGCAGTCTTGGCCAGATGTTGCCAGGAAAACATTAAAAGTGCAACGCCGGCGAAAACTTATTTACTTTTTCACATTTCGCAGCACTTGACTGCCCCGGTTGGTTCTGGGCGAGGGGATGCGGCTTTTCAAGTTGGACTCCAAAAAAAAAAAGAAAATAAACTCCACCCCCAACTCACTCTCACCCCGCAGGCCAATGCATTTTCCGTTGTCTCATTTCGTAAGGCTAAGTACACAGGGCGAAAATATGGGCCACTTTTAACACTCTTTAAGACTTAGAAAATGTTATCTTGGTTGTTTTTTGTGATCGATTAGACTTTCTAAATTTTAAATTACTTAGCTAATAAAGCATAAAACTATCCAAATTTTTCTCAGTGCATCTTGGCAATGAGTGTGATAGCGGGCGGTGGCTGCTTGACAAGTTTGAAATTTCAATTAAATTCATTTGAACTGCGGCCGGACTTCTTGGGGTCGGTCGCTGGTAATGAGCAGGCCAGACCAGCGTAATGGCATCTTAGTTGATGCAGCCAAACGATTGCAATGTGTGTATGTGTGTGTGTGTGCTGGCCGCTGTCAAAGTTCTGTTGTTAAGTTTGCGGGTCGAAAGGTAAAGCAGAGCGCTGAAAGCCTCTTCGGTACAGTGGTTGATAACTTGGAAACTGTCTTCAAAAATGTTTAAAAAACGTCACAGATTATGAAAATAAATTCAATATTAGCTTTTAAGGAAGGAATTTTATGTTTTTAATACCATATTTAATCTATTATCTGAAGGCTAAGCTAGGATAGAATTAGAGCACGTACATTAAGACGCCTAGATAAACAATTTTATGAATAATTTAACCAAATATTCACCACTCGACACCCACTGTAGCGCAACTTCGCCAAACCAATGCAACATTCGAGGCTCAAAACAGTTGGTGGACAGTCGAGATGGGGTCAACAGCGTTGACAAACCCCGCTGGCGATGGGTGGGTTGCTGGGGTCTACTGGCCAAGGGGGTGGATGAAATGAATGTATGGGGGCTATCCATCCCCGAATGTTGGGGGCTGTGGCACATACCACGATGGTGGTCCACTGGTCAAGTGCAGTTCCCTGTTGTTGCATTTCTCTGGCGAGGATCGCCATCTAGAGCGTGGGCCGAGCAAATTGTACCGTCGTCGCCGTCGTCGACCAAACGGAAAATGTCTTCATCTTCATCAATCAAAGCCCTGGCATCTGACACTCAAGTCACTCATGCAGTCACTCAGCTCAATTCAATTCCCAGAGACAATGTTGAACCCGGCCCCGCCCCCCTGCTACTCGGTGGGTTGTTGTCGTCTTGTTGCTAAATTTCAATTACAAGTGCAACAACTAAGTGCATCAAGTCAACTTTCCTGCCACATAAACGAACTTTCCTCGGCAGCCATCATTCAAAGTGTTTCTTCCATTCATTTTGTTTCGTTGACATCGAAAAAAGTTAACAAACAAGTGGAAGGCACAAAAATCTTGAACTTGGAGTTGCAGTTAAATAAAAATTTTGGTTAGCTTTCCTTAGGTAAAAGATATATTCTTTATTTTCAAAACCTAGGGTTTTATATGTCATTTAATACGTTTTTTAATACAAGTTTAGGCATGAACTTTAGCTAGTTTTATGTCTAACCATTTTTGATAGTATTTAATTTTGAATGATAAAGATGATAGATTTTTTTAACTTTAACTTAGTTTTATTATTCAAAAACGAACATTTGTTACCAATTACTTTGAAAAGTGTAGTTCTTAAAGATGTTCTTCTACATCTTTATTGTTTAACCCACCAAAGATAGCTTTATGTGTCCCCCATATATAGTTTTCGATCCCGGTTTTCGTTGGCATTTGCTTCTGTCAGCAGCTGATATGGTGCGGTGGTGGTGGTTGCCACACCCCCAACCACCACCTCAGCTGCTGCCTTCCTTTATCTCCTGCTGTTTTTGGCTCAGCTTGGGGTCTGCAATATATACACACATATAGTTTGGGGCGTGTGTGCGACCACCAGCCGCATTTCCGTTGAGACATAGCTCCCCCTCTTATCTGTCCCCTCCCTCCAGTTGGCTGTCATTTGGCTTTGGCTTTGGTCTCGAGCTGCTGCTTAATTATTACAGCATAAATTATCAGCGTCTTGAGATGTGCTGCCAGAACAGTGCTCAGTATGATTCACTCACTTAATGTAGCCCAAAGTCTCGATTTGCATACTAAGAGGCTTTTGTCGGTGGTCAACTCCTTGTAGGCCCCCAACCTCTCTTTAACCCCCTACTGCTGGGCCTTAACCCGCGACTGGTGCCAGATAACACTCGCTCTTACGCACACGAACACATAATTCTTGGCTTTGTGTTTGCCGGAATTTATTGAAATTGATTTCGTTCGGCTCTTTTCTTTATCGACATTAAGTCTCTGGGACATTACATTCGATCATTTAGCCAGTCAGCGCGGCGCATTCGATTCCGGTTTTCATTTTCTCCTTTTTTTCAAAGTGATTTATTGATTTCTTCCCATTGTTGTTGCTGCTGTAACTCTAATGGGTGTAGGTTGAGTTGGGTTTAGGGGATGATATAAAAAACTACAGTGGTAAAATATGAATTTTAGGTTAAAACGGAAAAACTTTTGTGGGAAAAAACTTATTTAACTATGATTTAGTTAGTTTTAAATCTTTTTCTTTTGAGTTCTTAAAAAATGTGTTTTTTTTAGACATTTTTCTTATTTCCCTTTACCCAAAACCAACTTTGTGAATAACCACTGTACTTGCTATTGGCTTTGGTTAGAAGATTTCGATGTGCTTCGGTCTTGTTGGGGTGTCGGCTTTCATTTTGATGGTTTGATGAGTGAGTTAGACACATTCGCCTTGGCCTGAAGGTGTCCCTCCCTTTTCTTTTTTTTTCCTTTTTAGTCAGTCAGGATGAGTTTGCCGTGGGAATTCGTAATTTCGTATGCAAGATGTGTGCGACAAGAGGCGAGGCTTTGTGATGGATTTTGCGCTTCTTTTTTTGCGCTCACCTCCCCGCCCCTCCTCTCATATCCTAAGTAAATATGATGGGTAATTTCTTTTTAAAGGTTCTGCGTGGGCCATTAGGGGAATTGCAATATCGGTGATGTTTAGGCCGCAGTCCCAAAATGAAATTAAATTGAAAATTATTTGTTTTTATTCCTGTTTCGCTTTCGTTCGTTTCTTATTCCCACGAGTTGAGCTGTATTTAATTTAATCTTAAACTTTCTTTGTCTCTCTTTCGTTACAGGTAATGATTTTGGAATGAAAAGATGGTACACCGGAAGTGGTCTTTAATGAGAAAAGGATTGTAATAAACTTAAAATGCGGTAGAAATAAAAGTTATTTCATATTAATATCCTATATCAGGGCTGCTCAACGCCTATGCTTTGAGTGCTTATTTTTCTTTTTAAAGGATCGCTGCATATTGACTTGCTCGCCCATAAGCTTTGAGCGCTTGCAATTTTTCGTGTTCCTCTTTCCGCCTTATTCCGGCGCCAACTGTTATTCTTTCTTCCGTGATCATCCTCGAACGCTTTGCTATTCCACTTACAATTTTTCGTGTTCCTCTTTCTGCCTCATTCCGTCACCAACTTCAATATATTTTGTTTTTGTTTCTTCATCGATCATCCTCGAGCACCTTGTTATTCCACCAACCATTTTTCGTTATCCCTTTTCCGCTTCATTCCGTCACCAACTGTAAAACAATTGGTTCTTGTTTCTTTCTCGATCATCCTCGAAAACTTGCACTGAAATTCATTCCTTATAACTTTTTTTTTGCACTTTTGAGGTTATTACGCAGTGGAATATGCAAACACTTTTTGTTTCTCTCAGTATATCGCTACGAAACAAGACGTTAGACGAAATTGAGCACCCCTGCTCTATATTGATAAATACTAAGAGTTTACCTATTATATTTTTTGTTTTGTTTTAATTAGATATTACTTTTGATTTTAACTTGCAAGCCAATTACTAATTTTTATCAATAAATAATCCCCATTACCCAATCTGACTTCCAAGATACTTTTCAATTATTTTGTGAATGACATATGATTTTTGTGAGATTCAAATTTGCGCTGCCTGTCTGACGAAAGTCAGTTTCTTTTTGATTGGGCCAAAAAGGAAAAACAAAAAGCCAAAAAGACAAGAGATGGAAGGCAAGGACGTGAACTCGTGAGCTATTGGAGAAGATGCAAACAAAAACTGAAGCATTCAAGAAATGACAACAGAAATGTTTCTTCCCCCCTCCTCTACTGGAAAACGCCTCTCCCCCCTGATTTCGCAGTCAGATTTTTGCAAAAACAACAGCAAACAGAATTCCCATGGCACGCGCTGGCGACACTTTCAAGGAGCAAACATTTTTGCAGGGCGGGTGGCGTGTGTGGGTGGTTCGAGGAAAAGCCAAGGGCGCGCGTTTCTTGCATGTTGTGAATTTTCCTTTTTTGTATGGACAAAAATACGTTGTCGAAAGGGGGGTAGCAAAAGAACGAGAAGAGCGGGGACAGAGGCATGCCACAAGGCAAGGAGGGTAGTAAAAGCGTGTACCGTTATACAAACATTACATAAAAATATTAAATTTATGATGCAATAAAAAAAACAGTGTTAACAGGAGCGGGAAAGCAAGAGAGAGAGAGAGAGAGTCAGAATTCGTGGGCGAGGCATGCGTGTGTGCGTGCTTGAAACGCCTTGAAAATTCTAGCAACCCCACTGGGGAAAAACCAAAAAGAAATTAACAACAAGGGGGAAAAATAAGTAAAAGGAGGAGTAACTATTAATGAAAGATAGTGATATTTTGTGAGGGATTTGGTGCAAAAAGCTAATATTTTTATCTTAAAAACTGTATTTCAAAGATATAAAAATGTTTTATTAAGAAAGCAAAAAGACTAACGTTATTCGATTTCAAAAAGGCGATAAGAGCCCATAAAAAGTCAATAGATGAAGCCTAAAGCATGCTATCGAATTTATCGATATTTAATCGCTTGTTTTGCAGCTTTGGTTTTGTAGAAAAAAACAAGCAGAAAAGCTATTTCACAGTTTTTCTGCAAATACATTTCAAAATGACTTTGTCTGTTTTGTTAACCAACAGATGGCGTTTGTTTAACTATTGTGGAGCAAAAAAATGACTAGGAAGAATAGAAAACTTTCATATTATGGTTAGAAATAAAAATTTCATGGATTATTTTTGTTGGTGACCAGAGCTCACCTCTTTACATTCGTTAGGGTGAAGAACAACATTCCTAATGAGATCATCCTTAGGATGCTTAACACAAACACTCACACATGAACTCAACCGAAGTGACCAACTGAACCGGGCCAACCGGTTTCCAGTAAAACGGTTATGACAGTCCAAGCCAACCCTCTTTTACGAATTGATCTTTAGAGCGTAAAAATGAAAAGGAAAACTTCTATCGATGATCAACTGTGTGCAAAGCCCTCGAGGTCAAACGAGATTAAGGGATGCTCTAGAGCTGAAGAGAAGGAAGGCAGCGGTGGCAGTGTTGCAGTGGAGGCAATCGGTGGTGTCACGTATCTCAAACCTTTTGGGTTTTTATTTATTTCCCACTCATCTTCAATTTTGCCGTCTGTCGGCTTACTTTGACTTTTGACAGCCGCCTCCCTGCTCTCCCTTCCTTGGAAAAGTTGTGGAAATTCATGTTGATGTTCGTTCTCTCAGAGTTTTTTTTTTTGGCCTGTGAAAGGATCAGACGGGACAGAAGGGAATATCTTCTTATATAATATGAGTACGTGCCATCCCTCAAAGCTATGTTCTTTTGATGGGTTACTGAGAAAAAAAGTTTTTCCCTTTCCAGTCTGCTAACTTATTAAGGTTAGCGGGGAATAGTATAATTCTTAAGTTCAAAAAAAAGTAAAACTTCTTGTAAAAAAGGTTTAAGAATTGAAAAAGTCTTAAAAAATACTTGAAAAATAATGCTTGCACTCCCATGGCACTTCATTATTTATTCCATTTTCATTTCATTGGAACTTCCAGCTGTACTCCCTGAGCTGGGGCAAATGTTTTGAAATCACCTTGAAACTAAATCCTCACTTCAACAATGGCACACCCTTTTGGCTCACTGGCATTGATGGTCACATTTCAACGATGTATGAGGGTTGGTTCCGTTCTCCACGGTGCCAATTTGCATTCCTCAACAATGCTAGGGGAAGGGGAACCACAACCTATGCAATCTCAGATGGTTGGTCGCTTGGTTTTTGGGGTTGAAAGTTAGAAAATGTCCCAAACACGCGACGAGGCAGCTAACAGAACCAAAAACAACATTCTATAATTCTCATTTCGAAATCTAAGCCCAAATCAATTTTGCCCCCTCACTCTGTTCTAATTATCTTGGATTAAGGTGATTTTATGAGTTTTCTTTGCCCTTTATTTGGAAAAGTCGGCGGTGAACAATTTGTTTCCACCTCATCTACGGATACCAAATGACCCTGCTCAACATTTGGGGTCCTGCTCTAGTTTTGTTATTTGTTTGTTGCTGTTTGGAACTCCCTTCAAGAGTGAATATATCAAAATTTGGGGCTGCACTAAACTTGGAGAAAAACGAGAGAAAAATGTCCGTTCGCGACATTTATGATGTGTCACATTGTGTACCTAACTCTTTTGACCCCCTCGTCGTTCTCTGTGTATCCTGTCATGAACGTATAACTCAAAAAAATCAGTTCACTTTTGAGTAAACTCTGAGGTGGCTTAATTTTTGTTGTCTTGATTTGTGGGCGCTTTTAAGCCTGATTTTGCACTTTCTACTACTTCCTCTCCTTGCTCTTTAAATTATGAGGTTTATTGACCTTAATTGACCCAGTACCTTTTATTGTATAGCCACAGTGTTTCCTCTTTTTCCCAAATTGATGGGTTAAGTCAATAAAAACATTTCTTACGCTTCTTGCATTTCTCGAAATCTTTTTTATTCTGCGTCGTGTTTAAAGGTTAAGTTTCCACTCATTTGGATAAACATCGAAACGATGTAAGTTCAAAATGTGTTACCCCCCAAACTTTGGGAAATTTTTCATTAATATTTTATGACTCCTTTTGTTTGTCTTTGATTCCCTTGATAAGGTCGGAGCAAAACACCAATGGGGTTGATTGATTGTGTTTTTCTGGTTATGTTAATGGTTACCTTTTCTAAATGCTTTGTAAATGTCTAACTTAGTTTGGTCTTCGAAATCAATTTTTAGTACGTTTTGTCATCACATTGGGTTGTCTCTTGCATTAGTCTACTTAACATTTTTAGAGAAGAATTCCCAAACATTGTACCCTCATAAATTTTGTTTTGATTGTCCTGAGTTTTTGAGAAATGGTTTCGTCCCCTTGGTATATTCATTTTGTAGGGAGATTTTCAGCCTCAGCTCATTATTTATGAAGGCGAGGTTTGATAAAAGTGCAACAGGCAGCCAAAAGCCAAGTCAAACCAGTTAGTCCATCGGTGGCATTGGGCATACGCAAAATTTCGGGGATTGTCAAATGCAAAAGAGCGCAGGCCCCTTCTTGAAAGCCCATAATATCGTAAGTCAGGCCACATTTTTGAGCTGGGTTTTCAGTGTGTGTGTGTGTGTGGTAGTGGGAGGGGAAATGCGGGTGTGCCCTTGAGGATTAACTACGTACTAAATGCTGTCAACAGAATTTCAGGTTAAGCGAGAGGGAAAACCGAGCGGGCAACGTGACACTGCGCGAGACGTGACAGTGAAGTATTTATGGTTAAATATTTGTTCAAGAAATATTCCTACGGACATGCGGAAACGGAAAGGGAAATGGGGGAATGATTGAGTTCCCAGTTTCACAAAATAATAGTAAGAAGGGTGTCCAATGTCAATGTGTTATGATGAGATATCAGGAATATCGAGAAAACTTAAGTTAACTCAGTAAATTTCAATTTACAGAGGTCTTTATTCCTTTGCCAATCATGTAGTTGCACCTTTTGTAGCTTCAGTCTTGAAGTTCAAGAAATTTATTCATTCTTTGTTCGTCCAGCCATGGTCTTCGAAACGTGCTATTTTCGAGTTTATTAAAAAAATGGAAGGAAAATCACATTATTGCACAAGAATTTCTATAACTAGAAATCGAGACTTTTATTTTATTGGCCACTCAAGCTGCGAGTTTTTCTTAACCATATTTTGCCTTTTTTATATCTCATTCAGTTCTATCATCAAATTTCAATTGGTTTCCATTGTGTTTTGCAGCTAAAATTCCAAGGGACTCTGTGGCAGTGAAAGGTTTCTCTTCCCTGTTACCCCCTGTTTTCACGCTGGAAGAATTCTTCTTAAGAGAGCATCGGAAATTGCATGTTTAGCAAAGTGTGAGCTGCAAAACAATAATTATGATCATTCAGAGGAATCAGCATCAACTTATCCATACCAAGCACTGAAAACCACAAATAAGTAAGATGGTCAAGAAGCTGCACACTACCACCAAATGTAGTTCTAACAAATTGGGGAAGGAAAATGGAATGGAAAGGAAACGAAACGAAAGGAAAGGGCTGGAAGTTGTGAAAAGCGCTTGAGCAAAACCTACAAAAGAATGAAATTCAGGAATTAGCAGGGGCAACATAACTTTGAGAGCCAACAATGGGTATGGATTGCAACTGGCTGGTAACAAAGAGAAAAGTACCCAACAATAATAGCATTATACAATCCAGGCCAAAGCAGAATGCGGCAAGTAAGGCAAGCATGGCTCTCGTCCTTACAACGAGCAAAAAGGAAGCATTAATCCTTGTCCGGGTCTTGGGCAGCAGCTGCCAGGGCGACCAAGAGAGGCCGAATCGGAATAATAATTACGAGGGAAAACACTGCCAAGCGTGTCCAACCTTCAACTAGTATTTACTAAAAAATAGTCACAAGCAACCTGACACAATTGCCTCTGGCTGGCAACCCAAAGGCTAAAAGGAGAATGTAAAAGAATATATATAGAAGAGAACTCGAGAACGTGTCATATGGCGTGAAATAAGTATTAACGGAAAACCATTAGAGATCCCCTCGGCTTTAGGCTCATAACCTGGTGGGCCAATAAACTCTGACTGACAAGAGCTTTTTGAATTTCTGCCGAGGCAGATAAATTAGCATGATGGAGATGGGATTCCAGATAAGATATTTCTTAGACGACTTACAGGGGAAAAACTTAGCAAGAAGTAGAAAAGGATTGAAGGGATGGGTGGCTGAAATGGTTTCCTAAGAAAGGATGTTGTGTCGGAACGAACTGATCATTGAATTGATTTCTATTGAAAGTTTTAAGTAATCAGTAACCAAAAGTAACCTGATTGATAACTTAAATGAATTGTGATTATGGCAGTTCGTTGAAATCAGCTGAAGAAGAGACTTTAATATCTTTTATACCAAAGGTGCTCAAATTCGTCTTACGGTAGAGTAATTTAACACAAATACGAAAGTGTGCATATTTGTTTAATAACTTTAGTGTTTATTCATCTTTAGTGCACTAGGGAAAATAACAGTTTCCATTTTCTCGAAATAACTCAAGTATCAGACATTACAGCAATGGTATCAACTTCACAAGTGTTTGAGGATGATCGAGGAAGAAACAAAAGAACAAATTAGTATTACAGTTGAGTGACGGAACTGAGGCTGGAAGAAGGAAAACAAAAAAATTGTTGGTTGAATAACAAGGAGCCAGGATGATCGAGGAAGAAGAACAAGAACTGAATATATTGGGTTGTGGAATGAGGCAGAAGAAATAGAAAGGTTGGTTGAATATGTGGAGCTCAGGGATGATCCCCAGGAAGAAACAAGACAGGTATATTGGAGTTGGTGACGGGAATGAGGCGAAAAGAGGAAAACGTAAATTGTTGAGGTGTTGAATAGCGTAGTGAGCCCTCAAACAGAATGAAGTGCAAGCCACAATCAGGGAACACTTTACAACATTAGGCACTGATAGGTGGCCTTTACTACATAAGTATGCCCTCAATGTCACTTTTATTTATTCACCCATAATTGAACATCAAATCTGTTTTAACGTGTCATGCTTAAATATCTGCATACATATAAACTATTAAAAATACTTTATGATCTTACCCTCCACGGATCATCTGAGGTTTAATCATTATCATTATTCATTTATCATTCTTATCTGAGCTTACATAACTGATTATACCAGTATAGTAACACGTAAGTTCCATAGCAATAAATAACTGTAAACATCTTGTTTGCGTTGATATATCAAAAAATGTAAGCCCTCCCTAATGCTGCTAAGCCCCACCAATCTCTCAAATCGTGGCAGCTCTTTCAAATGCCCATTCAAATGTTTCCAAACTCGTCATTACCAATTATTTACCGCCGTTCTAGATGGCACTCATGGTTGCTTTAGGTGAGACAATGAGTAGTAGGTCACCTTCATGCTGGTGTCTCCTTCCCATGTTAATTTGTCATAAGCTAAAAATTCATTAGATTATTTTTCTCACCATTCGCCACTCCTCCACTCCTTATAAAGAATAAAAGCCACAATAAGGCTACGTATTGAAGTTAAGGATACAAAGTTTTCTAAACAAGAAAATCCCATTTTGTCTTGGTAGCCACTCGACCCGTCACCTTCTCACACCTCATAAGAAGCTGGTAGTGTTATTTGTGAGAAATATTTTCTAGTCCCACACCTGGAACCATACACAAAGCTAATGAAATGAGACTTTGGCGCGACAACAAGACCAAATCCATTTACAAGGCTGAAGGAGAGATCCTCTAAGTGAGCTGGCCAAAAAGCGAGGAACTTAACACAATCTTTGCAGGATATGCAGACCAAGAGACAAACAAAGTCACGAACTGCAAGACCAAAGGCGCAAAAACGATAAAACCACAGACGATAATGCCGAAGAAAAACTCAATCCGGCCGCAAAAAGATTGCTTATCACGTCTTTATTTAAGACAAAATTTTCCAAAAACAAAAGTCAAAAAAAAAAAAAATCAATAATAAAAATAAGAAGATAAAACTCAAATATATGAATGGGAAAACAAAATAGTGAATTGCATTTATTTATATTAAGAGTTGATTTTTTGCAGTATCGACTCTGTTTTTGCAGAGTGGCGCTTTGCCATGTTGTTGCAAAAAAGTTTTAACAAAATGGTGGTCGCAAAAACAAATTACATTACCCTGATGAGTGTTAAGGAATGGGTGGTGGTGGGTGGCTTCGTTGTTGATCAGGTGCATGGTACATGGTTAGGTGGGGTAAGTTGGGGTAACAAGGAAATCGCAAACTGTTGCCGTCCGCTTTTTATCTTCTGACAATCGCGGGTGAAGCCCTGACGCTAAAAGGGTTATGTACTCACGCCAACTTTGGATGGTATCCAAATGTATCTTTTTTTATGGAGATTAATGTGGCGATTTCTGGTCTTATTATTTGAAAATAAATTGGTAAGATAGACAGATAGCACCTGGAAATAGCTATTATAACAACAGTAGTGCAATTTTTAAATGGATTTTCATTCAAAAATTGTTTGAATTTATCTTAAGTTTTAGTTGCATTTGAAATCCGTTTACATATTTAAATAAAATACATAATAAAATGAATTACAAAACCAAAGAGGGGCCCCCCGCCGAAAGTAGCCAATTTCGTTTCTTTGTTTTCATACTATTTTCATTATATTTTTGTTTTTATTTTTATTTCTTCTAACGTTTTATTTTTTGTGTCATCTGCAATGATCGATCAGACGCACGGGGATCTGGGCTATCCAGTTTGCCTTCTCTGACTTCGTTGTTAGTATTGCTGTTTTGCTGTTTTGTTGTTGTTTAAACACCTCACACACACACATACACATATACACATATTGACATCATTCACATTTTTCTTGTCTGGGATTCGAGGGCATTGTATTTTGTAGCCATTTACAGACCCCAGTTTCGGTCTTATGCAACTGGAAAATTCATTTTCTGTTTTCAGTTTTTGGTTTTCATTTTTGGCGACGCATGATGGAAAATGGTTCAAAAGGTTACTTCATTGGGGACCCCACTACGGTGGTGGCGAGGTTTTCCTGTTTTTTGTCTCTGCCCTCATACCCTCTCACCTTTCTCTCTCTCTCTATTAAAGGAAAATAATTTTAAAGTCACCCCATTGCTTTGATATCTCTCCTTTGATGGGTTTCCCAAAATCTTTATGTTTGCACTTTGTGAAGCTGAGTTTAAGAGTAAATATTAGATGGCTACCCGAATGCTTAACCCTAAATTATATTCCTAAACATTGTGATCTCTGTGTAGGAAAGGCAGCAATGACTGTCCAAAATGAGAAACACAATTGAGTTCTTGACTTATATAAAATTGTTACAAAAGAAGCAATATGTAATTGCTCGTTATTTAAAGGGAATAGAGAAAAGATTTGGTTTAAAAAAAGTTCACATTTTTGGGGGTAAAAATGATATTTGGAAAGTTTTATTTAAGTTTGCTAAAATGTGTTGAAAATACAAAAAAATGCAAAACCCTTTAGGAGCTATTATTTAACTTTTCGATTTATTAATTTCAACAACACTCCTGCGTAGTTAACATCCTTGACATGCTCTTCATTGGTATGTCCTTTTTATGACCACTTCAGACCCGGTATCGACAGCTCGCGATAGTTGTTTGGTTTTAGGTGTTCAGTGACAGCGTTTAGTTAAATTTTGGGTGAGACACTTACAGGTGGTACTCAACTAACACATAGCTGCCACTTATACCCCCTCAAAACCATTCCTCACATCCAAGGGGGCAAGTGTCTGTCTGTCGGTCTGTCCCTCTGTCTTTGCTCATCTAAACTAACAATCGTCAAAGTGTGGCTGCAACAGCAAAAACATTATGCTAGCTGCAAAGTGGATACTCAGACTCGTGCATATATAGTATGCCATATATAGCCTTCTGCCCTCTCAATCCTTGGGTCCCTTGGTAATGGTAGGTTTGACTTTAGAGGGTATAAATGTAGTTCTGGTCTTTAGATTTTTATAACGATTTTTGAGTTTAAACTTAATTATTTTTGGTTTTTTTTCCAGATTTTAAAGTTTACTCTCTACTTTAAAGAAAAGAAACTGTTTTTTATTTAAACTTTCGAAAACGTTCTGTTTTTCCCAGGAAAAATACAATTTTACCTTAAAATTTCAACACCTTTTTAAAGGTCTTCGAAAAAAAGTAGATGTTAGTTTAATTAGCGGGTATTTTGTGGTCTTTTTTTCTGTTCTCTCTAATTCTTTTTGGTTGGCACCTCGGCGCTCTGTTGACGTCATAATTAGAGACAGAAGCCGACACAGGTGCACATGACTTGGAAAAACAAATTGCATTGCTCTCGGGCTAGGGCAGCCAGCCACCAACCCAGCCACCTAGCCATGCAGCCACTAGCTCACACCCACCTGAAAAGTTCCACCTGTGGCAGATTTGTGACACACCGAATAACCTATTCCGCCCTATAAACCCCATCCCCTTACCTTGTCAACCCCTTCGTGTGCTAGATTTGTACATTTTCGTGCTACATTTTTAATTTCTCTGCATGGAAGGAAGGTGGTTTGGTTAGATGGGTGGCTCTCTCTCGTGGGTGTGCTGAGAAAACTCATTAACTGTGCACGCTACTTGGCACCTTTTCTTCTTCTCCCACTCTTTGCTTTCTTTGGCCGCCTTTTTCACCATTTATTCCTTCCCCTTTCAATTTTCTTTCTTTTCGCCTTGCCTTGTCCTCGCTTTCTTCATTTATTTTATTTTTCACTTTCTCTCTTTTTATTTTTGCCAGTTCTTACGCTTTTCCATTTGTGGGCGAAGGTCGCTAAACTTATTCGGAAAAAAAAGAAGAAGAAAAAATTCAAATTGACTCCTTAATAGGTGGGCGTGGTCATGTGCGTGTGTGTGTTGGGTATTTGTTTGTGTGAGTGTACACACGATTGCACAATAAGCCGATTAATTGGTTGCAGAGGGTAAGCGAGACCCTACATTAAATCGAGCACAAATGTATGCAAGCGATGTATGGAGAAATGTTAGAATAAGGGGGGCTAAGAAGACCAAATATATTGAGTTCAATTATTTATAAAATAAACATAAGTAATTTAAAGTTGTTAAACAAAAGAAAGTTCTTGAAAAATTACTCATACGCCTTGTTGTATAACAGTTACTAATCCTTGTCTAACTTTCTCTCTCTTTACAGAAATGACTGAACTTTCATCCTTCAACTTCTACGTTTATCCATAAGTAAATAAAATACCAAAGACAAAGCCTGTTATAACAAAAAAGAGTAAAAGTTGTTAAACAAAAAATAACCTTATATTTCCCATAATTTAAAATCAATTTAAAGTTTAAAAGTAAACTCAAACGCACAACCAAGGAAAAAAAAAAAATAAAATCAAATCCATTAAAAATACAATAAAACAGTTGGAAAACACACACACACACACATACAAACTAAACCAGCAAAATCAACAATAATAAATGTTGCAAATTTAATCAAATCAACTGAAAAATTAAACTAACTAAATTTTATGCAAAATAGAAATGTTAAATTTACACAATAGAAACCACAATAACAGCGCCAACAACAATAATAACAAAGGCCACAAAATGCATTTGAAAAGTGCAACAACGGCAAAGGCAACAATAATGAAACATAAGTTAAGCAAATTTTATGGATTACGGTTGGTTGCAAGTCTTCCTACTACTACTAACAGTCCTAGTGATTGGTAATCAAAGTGCCCACAGGGGAGAATATACGACCAAAGCTCTACGTTGAATTAGGTAAGTTAACTCTCAAAGAATTTATTACTAAAAATAAACATTTATTTCTGTTTTCTCAAACAAACTATTTAAAAACTTTATAAATTCCCATAAAAGGTACATTTTTGTGGTCAACAAACTTAGGAATTCGTTTAATTTAGTCACAATATTTGTACATTTTTGCAACATTCTATTTTTTTCCTTGTAAATTCACAAGAAATACAATTTACATATTTATTGGAATTTTTCCTTTGCCATAATCAAATTTATTCGTCATATTTCAATGTCAGTCAAAGGAAAAACGTCAAGAGAATTGGCAATGTCACAGGGCGAAGGCACATTCTCATTGTAACCAAATTAAGACTAAAGCAAAATGTCAATTTAAATTATGACCAATAATAGATGTAGAATTGGAATAGCAGAGGGAAAAGCCAACGAATCGAAGTCAACTGCCAAAAACTTTAATGACAACATTTTTATGAGCTACAAAATGTAATTTGACTGCCACTCTCCAAGCTCTGCTCTATCCTTGCAAATGGCAATGGGAAGTCTGAAAGATAGTTGCAGATATTCTGTTAAAGTTTGACATCCCCAAAAAAAAGAAAAAAAGAATAGTGAAAAAGCTGGGCCAACCCAATAACGCCCCCCAACTCATCAGGAAACCTTTTTGCCATCCTTCGAAAGTATCCACTTTTGGCAGGTGAAGAAGTTTGCTCAAGAAATGAAGCAATAACTTGGACAAAGCGTGTGTGCAGGAGCAGGAGAAGGAGCCGTAGCAGTAGCTACTAATGCACACACTTTTTGAGATATATCCCAGACATCCACACGTTTTGCTATCTTAACTATAAATAACAAAAATTCCTGGAAGACATTATTTGCATAAAAGTGGCGAAGCTTTCAGTGCTGAAATGAGTCTGCTATGTCTGTCAGTGTGTGTGTGTATGTGTGGATAGTTGGTGGGCTGATGGGTTGGTTAGCTGTTGCCAGCAGCTATTTCTAGTGTCCTGTGTGTGTCCTCAATGTGCGACATCATCATCATCATCATCATCGTCGCCTTCATGATCGTCGTCAGGAGTTACGTTGCATATGCAAATTTCGTTCCTTACCCATTTTTTTTCTTTCTTATTTTGGCCAAAAAGTTGGGCGACTTCTTCATCTCGCTCACGTAGGTTGGAGACACAGATATATGTATACCTAACAATATATATAGGAACATGTATATTTATACGGTTTACTATGGTACATAGCCCTAGATACATATGTATATATCTGGCACCGCTTTTTTGTTTGTGCAAGATGAAGCAGAAAAAGTTGCCGGCAGCAGATGGAGATGGAAAAAATTCGAGGCGAGCCTGGAGTTTGCCCAAGAAGGAGAAGATGAAGAAGAAGAAGAAGTAGAACTAAATTCTAAAAATATCTTTTGCACGCTTCAGAAATTACGTTATTAAATGTGCATTTGGCACACTCTAAAATGGTACCAGCAGAGGGCAGTCTACCAGCCATAATGTTGCATTCTTCAAGACAACTTTTTGGTATCAAAAATTATAGGGGAGGGAAATCGTTCTTTCGAGGGTTGGCATTAGATTCCTTGGGAATGCCAGGAAGTAGTTCAACCGAATGTGTTACCTTAACTATGAATTTGAATTGGGCAACCTTTATGGGAAAAGATATGAAATGAAATGGCTAAAAGGAAATTTCATGATCAGGAAATGAATTCTGTAGTCCGGAAATTGAATTTTTGAATGCCTCTATTTTTGTAAGTAAAGCTTTGCAACTAAGAAAATATCAGAATTAGTATGTATATATAATGATTATATAACATTTTTTCTGATATCTCAAATTCTCTGTGAAATTTTCCTATCCCTTCCGTGCAATTTGCAATTTCTTCATGCTCAATATCTCATTAGGAAACTCATTTCTCTTCGCCAACTGCTGTTGCCAACTGGAATGAACATTTTTTTTTGTTATTAGTTTAGCTGTAAAATCAACTCAAGGATAATCTGTGAAGCGAACCTGTTAAGCTCCTGCCACCCTCTCCCCGCTACCCGTGCAGTGCTAAACCAATTACTTAGCTCCAAGTCCCTTCATTCCGCACTGTCAGGGGACATTGCACGTGTTAAAGTTCATTTAAAATCCATCAGGGAATCCAAAGAGAAAGAGAGAGGGAGAGTGGACATGGAAAAAGGGGTGGCTGGTTGACAAGTTCTTCTTCTTCTTTAGCCTGTTTGGGGCACTCGTGCATAACAGGAAAATAGGGTTAATGGGGAAATTATGAATGCGCCCAAGGAGGTGCAGACCAAATGAGCAAGGGTGTTCGGCGAATATGTGAGTGGGGGCCATGCATTCATATGCCATTGTTGGTCAAAAGAGCGAAAAAAAGGGGAGACACTAAAAGTTGAAAGAGTCGACGATGGTGTACCTATTATCAAAAGCCTCAAATGTGTAATGTAAAGATGTGTTTAATAATATTTATTTTTACGATATTTGAACTTTCATTTTTTAAAGCCTTTTTCCATTCACTTTTTGTGGAAAAAGCTGATGATAAACATTAAAATATACTCTCATTTACTGGGTACAATAAAATCCAAACCAGCCCTTAACTTTTTTCTGCAACGCAGTCTTCTTCTTCTTTCGCTGCGCTTGGACCGTAAAAATATTACAACCCTGCGGCCAGAGTTGCATTTGACAGCCGCAAGTGGTTGTCATTAGAGCTGCGACAAAACGGTCATTTAAATGCACTCTTCTTCTGGCTGTCCCCTACTGCTGCTGCCGCTTCTCTCTTCTTCTTCTTCTTCAACTACTTGTACGCCAAAGTGGGCGCAACATTTGCGGTAAAATTACGTCTATCAAGTGGGCGGTGGCAGCAAAGGGGCCAGAAGCTAATGCTGATCGTTTTGCGGCACTTTCGCGCTGCATTCTCCCCAAAGCAACTCGAAATGTCCCCTTTCTTTTTTACGTTAAATTTTGTGGACATTTTGTAAAATGTTTCTTCTGCTTATATATATTTTGGTACGTGCCGAGATTTCCTGATTACCACAAAGGCAATCTGTGACTAGTGACTAAGTCTCTGATAAGGAAGAAAATGAATTCAATGTAAAAGGAAATTTGGTTATAAGGATAAGATATTTCTGTCTTATTTCTAAACCTCTTTTTATATCTTGAACCAAACTATCCATAAACAAAATCATAACCAATTTAAACTTGTCATTATTTAATTAACACCTAGGAAAATTGATCAGGTTGTGACTTTTAAATTAATAATTTCCGCTCAATTTAACCTCCTGTGGGTGTGGATGTCGCCCAGAAGCTGACCAAAGTGGCCCAGCATCGACTTTAAATGACACGAACTTCCGTTGGCAGCCAATTAGGCGAGCGAAAACTACATTACTCAAGTTAAACACTGAGAAAAATCTGGGTATAAGTTAAAGTTTTTAGTAAAATATGAATTAATATATAAATTAAGTATTAGAAACTCGAAAAACCCAAGAAATGTGAAACAAATTGAAATAATTTTGAAGTAAATTGAGAAGCTTAAAAAGGAAATAAAGTAAAGTGGCTAAATTTTAATGGAAATAGATAGGTTTCAGGAACTTCAGGAACTTAGTTCAGATAACCTTCTTATTCTGTTATAAACTAAAAATGATAAAGAATAAATAACTTTTCATCAACAAAAATAATAATATAATTATTTCCGTGTAAGGACAGCCTTTACCCCCAACCAACTTACTTCCTGTTTGAAGCCAATGTTTTGAAGACTCTCTGTGCGGCCTGCGCTTCGAAGTTGCCCAAAAATAGTTCTGTCGGCGACGTCTTCGACTTGGCTGTTTTTCTGGCCGTCATTAAAACTGTCTGCAACGTGTCAGAACAGCAAACATAACTGTTAATTGCCATTTGTGCGCGAAGTCGGAATTCCGTGCCCCCCTCATTTTCCGGTTTTACCCGGTTCCGCCGGCACTTCGGTCTCATTTTCATATTTCGCCGCATGCGCCTCATTACAATTTAATTCACAATGTAATTGCAGGCGTTGAGTGGAATGAGAATGGTTTCTGGGAATGAAAGGGTGGCAGTGGAAGTGGCATGTAGTATGTAGAGGGGGGCGAACTAAGCAAGGGAAGGTGAGGAAATGCAACCACCGACTTGGCGAAAAGTTTTCTTGCAGTTTTGCGCCACTTGACACGCGCCTCGCATAATTTCCACACGTCTTATGCCTGTGTGTGTGTGTGTGTGTGCCACAAAGCACAAAGCGCACATATACATACTCGTGCATACATATGTATGCACTCTGCTCCAGCCCATAATTCTCAACCCCGAAGAGCTCCAACATTTGGCCCACGTTTCATTTCCTTGCCATATGCATTTTTGGCAGTAGTTGAAAGTCGAAAAGGGCGGAAATGCGACAACTACAAAAATGTGTGTCCTCCTCACCCCGTAAAAATCCAATCTCCATCGAACTTTTGTTTAACTTTCTGTCTGGCTTTGTTTCCTCTTCACTTGTCCATATTTACATATAGTTTTGATTCCATTTATATTTCGGTTAAATAAATTGTGAATTGATAATCGCCGCTGTCATCGTTTGGCTCTGTCTATATTTAGATTTTTGAAATGTGTGAGACGCATTGTTAAATTGCTGATAGAGATTACGTGGGATTACGTAAGCTGAAGACGAAATGGGAACTCATTGATGGGGAAAGCTTGACAATGAAGTTGTTATCTCACTAGAAGAATTTTTATTACATTTTTTATTATTTTAATAATGTAGACTTTTGACCTTCTATTTGAAATATGGAAATGTAGGCGTGTTAATGAATGGTACTGCTCTTTTCTGTGGCCCAAAACGAAGTCATCTTTTTTCCTTTTTCTTATTCTATCCTCACCTAAGGAATGTGCTGCTCTCTTCTGTCACCCGAAGTCGTTTTTATTCCTTTTTATTATTCTATCCTCACCAAATTTCTACAAGTATTGGTGACATTTGCTGATCGTGCGAACAGGATACACATAGTGTTCGTTAGCATGATATTTATGCATAAGTAAGGGAGAGGAATACATTGCTTACAATTAAGTGTGTATAGATAAGATAGTGTGACTGTTTGATACACATGTCAGTGTGACCGCCTGCATTATATATAATTTAGGCTAGTATTTCTGTGATTTCGTATTTAAGATGAAACCTTTATTCTTTTATTTTTTTACATTAGGTGTTAGGGATAGGATTTACTTAGGATTACGTAAGCTGAAGACAAAATGGAAAATCATTAATAAGGAAAACTTGGCCATGAATTGGTTATAATACTAGAAAATTATTTATTATTATTACTTATAAATATGAAATATGGAAATAATTTAGACTAATATTTCATTGATTTCACATTTAATATGAATAAGTTCATCTTTTCTTTTTTTTCACATTCCCAGAACTTTAAAGCCTTTTAAACATTCAAATATGTGATATATATATTTCCCTCATTTATCTAAGCCAACATTTGAATTGGACCCATTTCGGCCATGTAATTTGAAATGGGAATTACAAATCACTGGGTTGTGCTTTAAGCACAAAAAACAAAAAAAAACCAAAAACAAAAAAGAGAAAAAAAGAAAATGTAGAGAAAAACGATGCGGAAGAGTAAATCCGAAAGGCACACCCAATCAATTATATAGACAGCAATTTTACAGCCCCCACTGGGCAATGTCGTTCCATCCCCTCTTATAACCCATACCATATCTATAGCCATACCGTACAGTAAAAACCCGCCCCATGGATTCGTGTCCAGCCTCACAGTGCTGCATTTGCTCTCGCACGGAGTGTATGTATGTATCTGTGTGCAATTGGAACATTTCATGGATTAAACGTTTTCTTAATTGAGTGCCTCATTTTCCGGTTAGGAAGTTTTTCATGCCGAGAAAATAAATTACACACATGAGTGCAATTTGGTAGCGGCAGTACTGTCGCTCCAGGATGCGCAGGATGCTGCAGTCGCCCAGAATCGAGCCTTAACGGTCTTAACCTGGCCCTATCTTTTGGCCCGTACGGGCCTGAACTGAACAATCACCTCATAATGGCGTTAATCAAAAAGTTGCCGTGGCAATTCTGTTGATGCAGCAAGTTGCAGGCGAACGATTGAACGTTTAACCGTTTAACTTATAGATACACAGCGAGAAATTTTGGGTATTTAAACGAAAAGATGATTTTGTTTTGGTTTAAGAAAGAATTTCTTGATTTTTGGACATTTTTAGCTTTATCATTAAAGAAAATTAGGTAACAAATGTTTAATTAAATGCTTTTAATTTTTATATTTATTTTATTTTTTTTTTGATTTTAAATATTAAAGGAAAGTGTTTAAAATTACCAATTTTCTATCAGTGGTCGTATATGAGGGGTTCAATGGCTTGGTCTTGGTCACCAGGGAAATTAGTAATACGACAAGTGCAGCAGCATTACCACCCATCCCCCATTTTCCCCACTTTAACCCTACACCCTGCCCCTCATTCCCCTTGTTCCACTGCATCTGTGGACAAATGAGCTCGATGGCAGCGTCGTCGTCGCCGTTGTCGTCGCCATTCCCCTCCACCATTCTTACACACACATTTTACTTATTCCCTTTGTTCCGGTTGTCCTAGCTTTTTGTCTCTATAAATTTGCCACTGATCGTCCTGGTCCTGCCACGAACCAGCTCTATCCCGTTCCATCCGTCTACTATCTCCCTTTCTAGCTTGTCCTGGCACTTGGCCAGTAATTGAAATGGCGTAACGACTAAAAATTGAAGCGAATCCTGCTTTTCGCCACTCTCACAACTCTAATGAAAAAGTTAAAGAGTTTCTATGCTCCTGGTGTATACGACATACATTCGAGGTGGTCTAAAATGAGGAGGGAAAAAAAGAGTTGCGTTTGCTCTCGGGAAAGTTTGTGAAAAGTTAATATTGATAAATTGATTAAAAGTTTAATAATTCTACTTTCCAGAGAAGAGCAAAAAGCAGAAAGAGCGAAATGTTAGCGATTGGAATAAGCAAACTGAAAGTTAGTCAAGTAACACGTCAAAGGGGGTAAAAATTATAAATTAATTGCCAAAGCTAGTTTAATAAATTGTTTTTTTATATTGGATTCATTTGGTTTTAGGTGCTTTAGGTAGTTTAACAATCAAAGAGACTCCTGTATGTATTGCCTCGCTTTATCGGTTTTTATGATTCAATTAAGCTATTTCTATAGAAAGTTAGCTTTCTTTTGATAAGACTATCAAGCAAACATAAGTATGTTACGGATAGTCAAGTAAGAAATAAAATCCCAGAGCAATGTGGATTTGTATTATCTCTATGCTTGGGAGCTTCTATAGCTGCTACTCACTCTCTGGGCTTTCTAGACTTTCACTTTCATGATCCGAGTTCTTTATCATCTGAGCGATAAAAATTGACCTTTCCACACCACTATATAAAGTCCATCTAACTTGACCCTCTCCTCATTCTGATAGCTTCGCTTGTAGCTTGTAGCCTGTACTGAGCTTTTGCCGCTCACTTTCCAAGTGCCGAAATAGCTCAGTTGGGAGAGCGTTAGACTGAAGATCTAAAGGTCCCCGGTTCAATCCCGGGTTTCGGCAATGCAAATTCTTTTTTTCTTCCTTTTTTTTAAACTATATATTTTATTTTATTTGTTTAATATTAATTAAATTTAGCTTTTGTCATGCCGAAACCTACCATCATTGAAATGTAATTCCGCACGTCATTTGCCATCGTGCATTTTCGACATTCTTTGGCGTCTCTATCGGGGACACATCCTTACACTGCGCTCATTACAAAATAAAGTCGCGCCACGTCAAGGATTAAGAATGGAGGCTGATGAATTCCGACAACAATCCCGCCCACTGCGCACAAATCACAATGCGAAAGAACTTTTGCCAAAACTTTTACCCCAAACAAATGCAGAAAATGTTGTAGGACAGCCATGAAAGGGGAGCACAGAAATCAGCATGACAATTATAATGATAATGAGGGGGTCTTTTTTTTTTTTGGAGACTGGCGGGGTTCTTGATGAAAATGTCATTAAATGATGGCCAGGAATGCGCCCAACTACCAACTACATTCAGCCAACTTGCCAACGTCATCTGCTTAACCCCTCACAGTCTCTTTATCCTTGTCGTTGTAGTTGAATGCAATTAAAAAAGTTTAACTTGGCTCCCATCTTTTTTATACGTGTATGTTTCGCTATCTCTCGCCGCTTGCTTTGCTCTAATTAATTTAATTAACAGGAAAATGAGTTGCTCAACAGTTGGCAACACGGTAAGTGAAAGATTTTTGTATGAGCAACTTAACTGGCATTAATGTGTCGAAGTCAAAGTCGAGGGTTAAAATATCAATAAAAGATTTTCATCTATACTTATTAAATTAGATAAATGTTATAGATTTAATCTAAATAATCCTTGCAGACAGATGTTTTTCAAATAAACGTGGATTTAGTTAACCTCTGGTTAGTTTGACCTTAAGGTTACAACTCTGTTTTTTCAATGAATATATTTAACCTTTGGATATGTTAACCTAATGCTGTAATATTATTAATCTTGAGCAAGGAACTTCCTCTCATGATCCTCATTTCATAAAAGAAAAACATAAAACATAACTTTCATTGCTTTCCTACTTTTACGATAATAATAACTAATCATAATATTACCCAGAATTTATTGTTTTTGCTGTGTACGCAAAACTTTGAGACCCTAGTGATTGCCTAGATCTTAATTACCTATTTGGGCTTCCGCAGTTCTCCTGCAGGCCCTAAAATAATAAACACTTTCCTCGAAAGCTTGCCTCTTCTTGTTTCTATTTATTTTTTCCTCCTGAATTATGCGCCATAAAACATAAATCAGACTTTTGTCTTGGACATAAACTTTTTCAAGTTGAGGCCGCCGCTGTCGCTGTTGTTGTTTTTGTTCCTCTGCTGTCGTTGGGCTGTCAGTAGCAGAGCCAGAAAGTTTTTATATATATTTTATTTTAGTTTGTGGAAGTGGAAGTAGTAGTAATCGTTTACCCCGCATGGGGACGCCTGTCGTCGTTTGTGTCACTCTCCCAGGCTTCCTCAGCTCCTACCGACTACTTTTTCCCGACTTGCTAATGATCTTCACCAATGGCGCCCACGTAACAACCTCAACTTCAGCTGGAACCTTGTGTCCATCCTCTGCAACACCATCCTCTTCCTCAGCCAAGTAGGATTGCGAAGTGCTCACGTGACTTCCATTTGGCTGCATTCAGTCTAGAGATGTACAACTTCCGATAGCCAATAACAAATCGATGTTTTCTTATTGATGACTCACATGGTTGGCTGGTCTTCCTGCCTTTTCAGATGAACAATGATGTCTGGAAAGCAATCTAAAGTATGAGATTGATTGGGGAGAACTTCATGAAGGTTTAAAGCTTATCAAAAATAAAAATTACTAGGAAAAACCCTTTTCCTTATAACCAGCTCTTAAGAAATCTTTCCATAATTGAAACATCTGTTTCGTACTGCCCATCATCCATCATTCTCAAAGACGTTATTAAACCAGGGCGGTCAACCCTTAAGGGTTCCATTATAACTCATTACACGGTTCTCATACGGTTATGGAGCAATTGTGCTAACAACCCTCGTTGCAATGACGTCTTCGGGAATATTACCCAATCCCATTTTCCATTCTCATATCCTACGACGCGTCATCATCATCGTCGCCAGGACAGGAGTTGACATCCCACGCAGCCTGCTGTACAATTTGTTGTCATCAGGCGGCCTACCGCTACCGCTGAATGAAATCCCCATGGCCACCCTGTGCCAAGCCCAGAATTTTCCCGTATTTTCTTCCGTCTTGGTGGCTTTGGATTTGCACTAGAAAAAAATGTTATCTTCTGCTTTAAGATTAGTTCTTTTTTGGTGTAATTCATTGTTAGTTTGTTTTGTTATGATTATTATATAAAGCACCCTACTTTCTCTCAGTGCCTTTCAGTAACCACCTTCTGTACCCTGAACTAGATAAATCCGCTGTGGACTTTTCCTTCTGCGGCTCTGTTCGTTTCCTTTTGGCGAGATTTATCGCATTTTATACATCATTGTCACACCGAGGAGTCGGCTTGAGAGATTGGGGGCCTGGGTTTCCTTGTGTTTTTCTTTTTTTTTTTTCTCGATTTTTTCTTTTTGCGGTGACAACGTGCAACCGCGTCAACGCAATTTGCCGCCATGTCGGGGATCGAAGTTTAGCTTGGGCGACTGTAAGGGAAATCTTTTCGTGACGCCTTTCGGCCTTCATGATGAATTATTGAGACGCATGTCGTTGTGACAATCGGCAAATCAGCCAGGAATCCACCGCATGTATGTGTATGCTATAGAATCTGTTGTATCTGTATCTGTATCCTGTGTCTTTATCTCTGCATCTCACTGGGCATTTGTCCCTTTTCCTTGACTGATGATTTGTTAGGGCAACATCCGTTGTGCTGCTGCTGCTGATGATGAGGTGGAGTCATGGAAAGTATATTTTGTCCTTCTGCATTTCAAGTGGATTAGATTTAAAGGTCATTTACGAGTTCTGAACTAAGCCTCTTAAGTGTTTGTCAATTGAATTTCAAATGGCTTTTGGGCATTTGTTTGGGTCTTAGTGTGCTCCTGCATTTTTCTTTGTCATTACACTAATTTGTGGCCTTACTTCCTGGACAGGACACTTTGAATGTGAAAGCAATTTGTGGAGTAATTTTCTGTAAATTTATTCAAGCCATGAAAAGCTTTAAAAATAACGAAAGAGATGTCTATGGAAAATAAGATGTTCTTAAACTTTTTTAATCCCGATAATTTACCCATTTGTTCGAATTAAAAAATTTGCTCAATAAAAACTCATGTCCTTGGATAACTTTTATGCTCGGTCCACTTAAATTTATGGCTCAATTTAAGCGAGGTAAAATCGTTGAATAAAAGCTGCAATTATATGAAGCGCCAAAGAGTTTGCTTTTTTCATAGTTTACAGCTCGTTAGCTCTTTATAGTTGGCTGATTCTTGCCATATATATATATATTTTATAGACGGACAGCGAGGCAGAAACTGCTGACAGCTTTTCACTTTTCACCACCGCGGTCAAGGCTGTCGTTTCTGCTGCTTGAGCTGTCATCATTTGCAGCGGGTCCTTTGTGGTCCTCCTCCGAATCAGAATCTCTTTGCTGGCATGGAACCATGGCATCTGCACTAAATGTTGGCCCGCTGCTATGCTGCAGAAAGTGTAATGGCATTCGGCCACTTTGAAGTTCAAGTTGGGCAAAGACGAGGCACTGTGGAGCGATAGGGAGAACTAACTAAAATTTGTCTAAGAAATTGTACAAAAATATATCTAATAACGACTGAACTACCAAAAACACATTTATAAATAAACATAAATCTTTATTTATATAACAATATTGAAATTTTATTTATTCAGGAATCTAGTCGATGAATTTCTTACCTAAAATCATAAAATCATTACTTAGGTCATAGACATAAATCCTAATTTAAATCATTTTTATATAAATGCTTTTAATTTATAACCAATAGCGTATATATTCCAAGATAATGGACTTCAGTTATCTATAACTTTTATCCATCTATCTAACTAAAATCTTCTTACCTAGTTTTGGCCTAACAATTGCCTTTTTGGCCCATATTGCAAAAAGGCTTTTTGTACGTTTTTGTTAAGCCCGAGCAAGACACGAGTCAGAGCTTGAGTATAATTGTGATACCCCTTAAAAGAAAGAAGTGATAGTTTCGAAGATCAATTCAGGTTTCCTTCCTTTTCCTTTTTCCTTTCCATTTGAAAAGTTCATTTCTTGGCTTGGTTTGGCTTTAGTTTAACTTGGTTTACAAGCTTAAGTCATCATATTTCGTTTCTGTTTCGTTTTGGTTTAAGTTTTTCCTTTACTAGATGATATATCTTTAAAGACTTTTGTTTAGAAAATATTTCTTTCAAAAGTAGTGTTTATATTGTCTCTGAAAAGCCACCTGAAAACATATGGTAACCAAAAGCCTTCTATCAAATCTCGCACTTACACTTTTGGTTGGCCCATAACCATGCCTTGGTTATGTCTCTCTCTTTGGCTGTCGCTCTGTGTTTCTGCAGCTTATGGTGCGGTAGGCTGGAAAAAACATTTTAGAATTTTTAATGTGCCGCCTTCTGCCTTTTATGGCAAAACACACAATCGACAGCGGTGGCTGGGAATAGGGTGGGGAACAGGAACGGAAGCAGGAGCAGCTGCCAACTGGCCGACCGCAGGCCCAAAAGACGTGAAACGCACTCCGAAACATAGAACACCCGTACATAGATATATACATATATATTTTTGCAGTGCCCCTGCTTTTGGGTCTGTTAACATGCACATGACATTTGTCTTTAGACGTTAATCTCATTAAATAAGCAATGTGGCGCAGGCCAGGCGCCCTCTCACAATTACACCAGCCTCTTCCAGCCTCCCACTTTGCAGAACTCGATTCCACATGTGCATTGTGAATTGTGAGCTATTTCGAAGGGACATTGGTTCGAAATCAATTTGTTAAAACTATTTAGAATGAGGAATAATAAAAGTCATCAAAATATCTGATAAATATGTTAATTCTTAGAAAATCTTTTAAGTTTGTGAGAGCTTGTGATTACTTTTTACGGTTTGTATTATGTTTTATGAGATTAGAATTCGATTTTAACGCATCATTTTATATCTTTTTATATATTGAAAAATGCAAAACTTAATAGATCTTAAAATTAAAAGCTATGTGCATATGGAGTGAGAAGAATGAAAAAATATGGAATTCCTACCTTTTTTTTTATTATAAATAATAGGCGTTTTCTTTATCTCGAACTTTTCCTTATTTTCACAACCTTTCTACCACTGTGCCGTGTGATTTGTAAGCCCGGCTATTTGGTCCCCTTTGTCCGTCCGTCTGACAGTTTGGCTGGGACCGCTTTTAATGCAAATGCAGGGGCAAATGGGCATTAAGACCGGCACAAACCGAAGCTGGCCGCAAAGTAAGCTGCAGGAGGAACAGTAGGATGGTAACCAAGAGAGGTGGACTGTGCCCGCCTGTGGGCGGAGCTGGATGCCGTAGATACTCTGCATACTATGAGATACAATGTGCATCTTTTATGAGATGGCAACGACACTGCAGCGGACTGTATGCCAATGGGCCTAGAGTTTCGGAGTTTGGAGTTTTGCAGTTTGCATTAGGCTCGCTTTGTGTCTGGGCAAATGTTTCGCCATCGATTAGTTTGGCTGCTGAATTGCCAAAAGCCCGAGAATCGAGACGAGGCCGTGTAGGTAAGAGCTTAGGCGATATGTATTTCCAATACTGGAAAATCTTTTTTGGGGGAAAGGCTGGCATTTGCATTTTGTGGGTTGTCGACTGTTGGCTGTGGCATGCTAATTGGTAATTCTATAAAGGCGCAGTTTAATTGATGAATTACCATTGCACTCCAAAATCCCCCAATAGGCCCAAAAGGCCTCAATGCGATACCCATTGTACGGGTGCAGTCCGTGTATATATATACTGAATATGTACGGATCTTTTGTGGTCTGGCCTGGGCTAGCACATTTCATGTGTGTGTCCACAAATGATAATTCGCACAGCTGACGAGGCACTCAGACGTGTATGCATCTGAATCATCACATTACCATTTTAGGTTTTGCCATAGTCCGAGTTATACCGGCAAATAATTGTGCAGATTCATCTTGGGAACAAGATTGCCAAGTTGTGAAGCTTCAAAAGCAAATACATCCGGAAAAGTCCTGCGGGAAACTTTGCCCTAGTTGGCTAGCATTTCAAATTGTATTTCCATGAAATTATTTATGGTATAAAATGAGTTGAGATGGAGAATTAGAATAAATTGCAAGAGATGTAAATTTGTTCTATATAATAAGGAAAACATATATGTACCACTTATGTACGAGTATTATATCCCTTTGAATGGTTATAAGTTTTTCCAAACTAAATCTAAGGATAAGATGACCTTAATTAGCACAAAAAAAAAACCATTTTACTTGGAAAATTTCGGACTTTGTTTGGATTTAGTGAGTTCAGTTTCGCAATTTGAAAGTTTTATAATTTCAACTTGAAGCTGTCGAGTGCAAAATCTTAATTCTGGAGCTGAGTGGGGGCGCTTGAGGTTGATGGGGTCACTTGAAGCTGCCAACGGATGCGCAACTAAATCGTCCATGTCATCACACACATACACTGGGAAAGTTTTCCCCCTGACCTCTGGAATAGCAACGACCCTTCCCCTTTTTGACTCTCATTCACATTCACATTGCATTTTGCTATCCGTCTACACTGTTGACTTATTTGCTTTGAGATAAACGCCAAGTTGATTTATACAACCCACCGACAATTCATTCAGCCATTTGCACCACTCACTCACCCACCCACCCAGTCAGTCACTCACCCACTCATTCATTCATTCATTCGCTCATGCAGACATGCAGTCAAGCGTACGAAATTCTTGTTTGTTTGTTTCTTTATTCATTGAGCAAGCAGCCAACTTCCTTGCCAAAGAGCTTGGACAGAGGCTAACCGAGCTAGCAAACTAGCAAACAATAAGTGAGAAGAGCGGACGGGCTCCAGGATTGGTAATCGATGGGTCCAGGGGTGTGAGGGTATGAGGAAGGATCTGTGTTGGTACTACGTGGCCACTTGGCCATGTCACTCAACAATCAGTCCTCATCGAGGTGGTGTTGGAAATTATTTTCACTTTGCATTTGCATTTCAATATGAACCGATTCGAGCTGAAAGTTTAGAGCAGTCTTTGTAGTGGAACTGCACTGTAACAAAAATATATGAGGTGTGATTTTCGTCTTACGGCAGAGCATTCACTAACACAAATCCAAGAAATCGTGTACATATTTAGTGACGCATTTGTGTTCGTTTGCAGCTGTGCACTGAGAGAAAGAAAAACTGTTTGCCAGTTCCACTACGAAATAAATTATAAAAAGCAAACAGAAGTTACAAAGAATGAATTTCAGTGGAAGTGTTTGAGGATGATCGGGGAAGAAACAAAAACAAAATATATTGCAGTTATCGACGAAATGAAGCGGAAAGAAGGAACACGCAAAATTGTTAGTGGAATAACAAGGAAATTCGAGGATGATCCAGGAAGAAATAAGACAAAAATATATTGAAGTAGGTTACGGAATCAGGCGGAAAGGGCAAATTCAAAAATTGTTAGTGAAATAGCGCCGCGAGCGCTCAAAGCTTATGGCCAAGAAAGCCTATAATCAGCGATCATTTTTGTATGTACATTGTAAATTTTAGAAAAACTAATTAGCACTCAGAGCATAGACGTTGAGCACCCCAATAAAATCGTAGAACTTCTAGGTTTTCTCTCTCTGCATAACCTGCTATATAATTCAATCAAACAAGCCCGTCTATTCATATAATTTACCACTTAATTCAATTAGGCAATCACCGAATATTAACTAATAAATAACTAAGTGTATTATGTAAGGAAAACCGCGCTTGGCCGTTGAGCAATTGATTAGCTTTTTCTAGTTTTTTTTGGGGTGTTTCTGTTTTTTAGGGCTTTCTACTAAGACTAAGTGCGCAGCTGTCTGGGTTCGATTTGTTTCGTGACAAAGGCCAAAGTTCAAAAGGGTCGACTTTGGTTTTGATTGATTATGGTTATTAATGGCTTGCTAATCATGTAAAGGTCACAAAAGGCTTGATGAACGACTATGGAAGTAAATATAAAGTTGGAAAAAATGACAATTTATATAATGAACTAAGGAGTTTCATTATATAAAAGGCAAAACATATATTTAAAGGATATATCTTCATAAACTATAATATTTAAATAAAAATATGTTTCTTCTCTCTATCAAAAATGCATTTAGAGGGTGTCTTCCTAAGGCAAAATATTAAACAGACTTTTCTATTAACCATTTAAAGAAAATTAACATACGCCATCTGCAAAGTTTTCCCAATACCCTGCTTTTCCCGCAATCATTTATATGGATCTAACGCATATAGAGAGTTACTACCCTCCTAAAACCACGCTTTTGGCCATGTATATTTAGGCCTTTATGTGATGGCGGCTGAATAATGGCGGCTTGTATGCTTAGCGGCAATTAATCAGCGGAACTGTCCGCACCCAAACATGCGTGAATAGCCCACCCACCGCCC
Source organism: Drosophila eugracilis (assembly GCF_018153835.1). NCBI lineage: Eukaryota > Metazoa > Arthropoda > Insecta > Diptera > Drosophilidae > Drosophila > Drosophila eugracilis. Next base: position 34,604 of record NW_024573209.1, read on the forward strand.
ACCATAAAGCACCCGGGCTAGAAAGAGATGGCTAAACATGAAAGAGAGAAAGAGATAGGTAGTCAGAGAGAGGAGGAGTGAAATGGGCGACCCTAAAAATGTTTTGCTGTAATTAACTTAGATAAACAAAGACGCCAAAAGGGACATTCGCCTGCAAGTGCGACTATGTCCTTCAAGGACCACCCTAAAAACAAAAGAGAGAGAAGATTAGAAAATGAACGTCATAGAGTATGGGGGAGTATGGGCTAGAAGTCGACAGACTTCCGTTCTCATCTATATCTATGTATCTACATTCGCCGGCATACTTGGCAGACGCAGTTGAGAAAAATGATTGCTCAAATAAATCATAATTAGCCATGTAAACATTTAACAGATGTACGTGTGTGCGTTTAAGACAAAGCGATATCATAAATCGTTCATTGAGTTCAGTTTCTTGGTATATTGCAACAAAAAAAAGAAATCACTTCTTTACTTTCAACAATTGCCTGACTGTGGCAGCCACAAAATGCTGTACAAATTTATTGCCACGAAAAATTAGTGCGCAAATCTGCATTTGAATTGCTTTCGATAAATTATAGGCTAAGCGATATCATTTACATTGTGAGCTAAACAAATTTGTAAAATATATTTTGGTAGTTGAGGGACTTGGAATGAGATTTACTTGGAAAAGTAAAAATAGGATAAATATACATACATATATAGGATTTTTGTTCGTTAAAAATGTATTTCGTAAGATATTTTTATGGCATTTTATAGCAGGTGCTCAACGCTTATGCTCTGATTGCTAATTTCTTTATGTAAAACTTACATTGTAAATGATCCCTGCATATGGGCTTGCTCGGTCTTAAGTTTTGAGTGTTCGTGGCGCTATTCCACCAACACTTTTTCGTTTTCCTCTTTCTGCCACATTCCGTCGCCAACTTCACTACTTTTTATTCTTGTTTCTTCCTGGATCATCCTCGAGCTCCTTGCTATACCACCAACAATTTTTCGTTTTCTTCTTTCCGCTTCATTTTGTTTTGTTGTCATTCTGTAATAAATTTTGTTCTTGCTTCTTCCTCGATCATCCTCGAACCCTTTTACTGAAATCTATTCCTTATATGTAACTTCTGTTTCCTTTTTAGAGTTTATTTCGCTTTCTTCTTCTTCTGTTTCTTTCTCTCAGTGAACAACTGTAAACCAACTCAAAAGCGTCACTAAATATGTGCACGCTTTCTTGTATTTGTGTTAGTAAATGCTCTGCTGTAAGTCGAATTCCTCGGTTATTTAGTTACAATTTTTGATCTATATAAACTTATAATAGGTTATGGGATAGTTATAAAAGTCTTAATTGAATTTAAACTAAATAGGCTAGTTAAATTTTGATTTAGAGTGGAACAAATGTTGTTAATTCAAGTAACATTTTGTCTTAGTTACCGATTTCTCAAGTATTTGAAAATATATTTTCTTTTTGGTTCTCAATTATTAGGAACATTAGACTGTGTTAGTATCAATTTTGAAATGTAAACATTTATAACGAAAAATCAACACTTATTAACCTATCCAATTCAACAATTTTGCTTAGTCATCACAAATTCAGAATGAAAGCCTACTTTCTCTTTATCCAGTGGGTTCATCTAGTCATCTGGTCATCATCTAAAGTTTATCGCCCCGCACATTGACCGCTCGTAAATATCATAGAATTAATTACTGCATCTGTTGGCTGTTCTGCGGCGGCTGGCATTGTTCTTTGTATTATTGTTATTATTATTATTGCTATTATTGTTTAACTTTCGTCGTTGTTGTTGTTGTATTGGCTTTGCTGTTGTTTGGTTCTTTTAATTTCTGGCCCAGGCCTAATGATCCATGAATTACTGGAACGCGTAGGCGGGTTCTATTCGAAAGGGTCGAGGTCACCAATTGTTTCAATGTTGCATGTCATTCTCGGCTCTGACATGGCCATGTCTGCTCAGTGTTAACAATTGATTTCTTACCACGTTCCCGAACTTGTTGAGAAAAAAAGAGCAGCCAGAGTGTGTGTCGGTGTATAGTCGTAATTACTGCTGACATCTGTGAGTACCTGACCTGTCTGGGCCCTGGTAAATGATTCAGTTTACGAGTTCCTTGGGCATCTTTAATTGGATATGTGCGAGTGGGAGATCTTTTTAATTGCTCTGGGAGAGGGATTGATTTAAAAGGGTTACTTTTTTCTTAAAATAATGGCCTTCTTTGGTTCTTGAAATCGATATTCATCTTAAAGGGGATTTCTAGGTGGAAAAAGAGTATGCTTAGGGGTACTTAAAACATGTTAAATTTAATGGTTTTTGTGTTTAAAAGGTCACTCAAAGTCTTAAATCTTATGAAATACAATTTAAAGTTTGTAATTTTCTAACAAATTTATTTCTTTTCTATCTTTTCAGGTATGTAAATCAAGTAAAACTGTCAAAAGAAAAAGCCAGTAAGGTATTTAAGCCCTCTTACAATGTATGTATTACTCGTAACAAAAACACTTTTTGTAGATTTTCGTATGTGAATATGTATAAAAGGTTTTCCCCATTGTCAGCTCTTCTTGTTCACCTTTTGACTTTTCCACTGCGTTTTATTTCCGCAGCTTAGCAAATTAAAGTTTGGTGGGATATTTGATGGCAGCGTGAAAGCTTAACCTTGCCAACCCTCCTGGGGACCATTTTCTTCTAGTTTTTTTTTTTTTATTTTGTAAAGTGTCTGAATGTTGTCGCCATTTTGCGTTGAATGCCACGGCAGAAGAGGTGGCAACAACAATGGGAACAACCATGCTGCGTAATAGAGTCGGTTAGTGGCCCCAACCCTGGAAAAGATATATATATATATATCGAAGGACAGCTGGAGGGACTTCCCTACTAAATTGGCTTCGGGCTGAGTGGGGTGAATTAAGTCTTTTCAGGGAGTAGTCAGCGCACAACAATGGAATGTCGTGCTATCTCCCTGCTGCACAATGTTAGAGTTGCACTTAACTTCAGACACAGGAAAGCCGAGCTGCACAATAAGCACAAGGACAACCGGAGAAAAGCTAAGCAGGATGCTGAATGGTCACCCACTTCTCTCTCTCTTCTCTCTCTCCACTTCAATTCACTCGACTTGCCTCCAGTACACCCAACAACTTCTCTGTTGTTTTTTCTTTCAGTGTGAGGAGAGTCCTGACAAAAACAAAAGTCACATGAAAATAGCATGAAATAGCTGCAGTTTTGCTTGTGCTGCTATTGCCGGCAAAGTCAAGTGCCTGGCGATTTTTCTTGCACAATAATACACTTTTCCCATTTCGCTGACAGGACTCTAGTTTAATATCCTCTAGCTAAGTGTTTAGAAGGTATGATAATTGTTGTGCGACTGCAACCGAGTTTTATGTGCGGGTTTTTCTTTTTTCAAATGCTAACAATGCACTGAAAGGTTTCTTGAGAAAAAAGTGATTTTTTATATGAAAATCAATCAATATTACTAGTAAAGATGGTAATTTAAAGGAAAAAACTGATAGTTATCTCTTGAATCTGTATGTTTAGTCCCGACCTTCTAGCTCGTATAGTTCCCTAAATCTCAATGGTTATACGGACAGTCATACGGACAAACGGACATGTCTACATCAACTTGGTTTCGACTTCGAAATAAAGCTTTAAGATAGTTTATAAGGTCGGAAGCACTTACTTCTTTCTATAAAACACTCCTCAGAACTCCACTTCTTCTTTTCCCCCAGGGTATCACAAAGTCTAACCCTAAAACCCCCTAAAACTTTCTTAATAATTTTTACCATTTCATTTCATCTGCAACTTCACTCAGCTGCAACATTTCTTGCACATGCAGCGTGTGACGTCACTTAGCTCAGACAACTGTGATAATGATAAAATTAGATTATGGATGCTTTTCATTTTTCACACCCAACTCAGTGCAGCAACAGCTCTTCGTCTCCCCCTCTTGTCTAGGGTGTGTGTATGTGTGAGAAGAAGAGGGAGGAGGGTTGGTGGCGGGTTTTCAATTTATGGCTGCCTCCCATGTGGGAATTCCATGCGGGTGTTGTGCTGGAAAATAATTACCATCAAAGTTTTATATTACACATATTTATTATGGGGCGGAATAGAGCTGAGACAATTGGAGGTTGAGTTGGGGATCATATCTTACGGATACGGATACAGTCAAGTGGAATGAACCAGAAGGTTCGAAAAATAAATGACAGTTTCCTTAAGCGCATTTGTTCGTAAGAACAACTAGCGATGACTTTTATGCGAGCAAAAGATACAGATATATTGGAAAATGTATCTCTCAATCTGTTTGCCATTCGAATGCAACAGTTGCAACAGCAGAAACAGCAACAGCAACAACAACATATGCTCTTGATGATTATAAAAGAAGTCTCATCTTTCCGCTCAACTTCAACAGCTTCTCCCTGAACCAATTTCAATTGAGAAGAAGAACAAAATTATTTCTATATTTGTCTTTGTCCGTTTGTCTGCTCAGCATTCGACACAGTTTCGTTAAGTAATTGAATTCAATTGTATCTTCAGTAACCATCATCGACTTTTGCTCAAGTTTAAATGAAAAGCCAAACGTCGATTGAACCCGCTCTTTCTCTTAGACAGCAAATTGGTTACTGTTTTGGGTTAGATTTCAGCTGCTATTGTTTCTAAATTGAAAAAGAAATCGATACGCCAGATGAAATGTGAAGTAACTTGGAAGAGATGTGGAAAATGTAAGAGACAGCTTGTTATATTAATTGGTAAAAAGATAGGTTACCAAGTATTAGATATAAATATAGAATATAGAAGGATATAGAAATATCAACAACCAATGCAATATAAACTTTCTGATTTGTAATCCCTTTATAATCTATATATTTAACCTCCTTTTTTATTCATAAATAATCAATTTAATTCATTTTCTTATCCAACTTAATCGAAATTTTATTCATTTGAATTTTTGGCCTGGTAAATAGTAATTATTTCCATAACGTTTGACCTGTCATTTATTATAAACAATTTAACTGAAGAGATTCGTTTAAATTTGAAATTATTTCAATCAGTTTCCTCACACCCTCTCTCCATACCACAGCCAGCCCCTTCCTCCGCATCTAACGAAATGTTTTTCCACAACAATTATTTTCCCATTATGGTGATTTCACCTCCTGACCGACGCTCGAAAAATTAACGTGAAAACAAAGACCAAAAAATTAAACATGCCAAACCATCAAATTAGTGTTAGCCGCAAAGGATTTTCTAAAACTATTTAAACGCAGTCCGACATAGCACCGCCTCCTGTCCCACTCCCCCCGAAAATAAAATAGAAATAAAAAGAAAAATACAAAATAAATAAAAGGGAAAAATGGGAAAACCCCAGAAACGAAAACATGCCATAGAAAAGACTAATTACACTCCACTAAAAACTTTAACGACGAGCGCCGGCAATCTTGACGAGGGTACGGAGCGGAGATGATGGCCTGGGGATTTGGTTAGGAGGAGATGGAGGACCCTACCGACAACCGCATTGCTATAAAAGGAGAGATATTTGAGTGTAAACACAACTTGTGTGTGTGTGCAAAGTGTTTTCAGGGGCGTTGCATGCCACACACATATACGCAACAGCCGCATCCCCGAGATACATTTGTATCTTTTGAGCTCTCTTAAACGCGGGGTACCCCAGCAAACCAGACCGAATGTAAATGTCTGTCTAGTGGATCTTGCCATGGTTTGGGGGCGCCGCTGTCTCAAATGCAGATGCATTCGACGTGAACGTGTCGAAAGTAAGCTGCAGTTGCAAGTGACAAAATCGCGCCGCACTACGTGATCCAGCTTTGGCTATATCTATCTACTACTCTAGACTCCTTCCTGCTTGCTGTTTGCTGCTTGCTAGTTATATATAAGACTATATATACATATGTATATATGTTCGGTTGCGGGTCTGACAGGGAAAACTATTTGTCACGACATTCCTTCGGCGACAGGATTAAGTTCTTCCTAACTCACTTGCCGCCATTGTCCCGCGAAGGAAAAGTGAAGAAAAGCAAATACTAAAAGTGCCAAAATGCACCTGATTTTGGAAATCCATGTGGGAAAGCTTTTTAGTACAAATTTTATATTTTATACATTTTCCCACTATAAAAGCTTGTTCTTGTTTTCTTTTTGCTGTTATTTGGTTTTCCCTTTCAATGCCATTTCTTTAATGGCACATAAAATCTATAAATAAGTCAATTAAAGATCAACCTTATTTATAAAAAAACTGCTTGACAACCACCTAAGTTTATTTTAGGGAAGGCAAAACAAAACGGAATATAAAAGAAAATAATTTATGTTTCACGATTATTTTTATGGTGTAAAAACTGTAAGAAAGAAGCAGAAAGATTTTCCATATTCCTTGCAATCCCTAACCATAAAAGCCACATAATATTTAAAAAATAATAAAAAGCTTTAATAAAGAAATAAAACAATATTTAAACTCCCAAAGCTCTAGGCTTGGAAAAATAACAAAAAACATTAAAAATGAAAATGAGAACTTATTTACTTAAGAAAGAATAATAAATTCTAAAAAAAAAATAAACAACATCTAAACAAGTTCAGAGTGTGACGTTTTGTTATGTAGAACAGGCACTAACCATGCCACGCCCACTGCCTTCGGGGCTAGCTGAATGCTATAGAACTCAAGTAACAGAAATAGAAACATGTGTCTGCGTTCGCATCGGCGCCAAAAGGAAACTTCACACAAGTGAGGCAAGCCAGCATGCATTAAAAATCCACGCTTCCGGCTGGAGTTTACCCCCCAAAAGGCAACCTCCTCCCCTTTCCAGCAAAAGGAAAACACCACCCTACCATGCAGGATTTCAATAAAAAGATACACAAGCTCACATAAATAAGGGAAGAGGCAAAATCTAGGGAATGGCAAATGCATTTGGAGTGTTTGCGGCAAATGCCAAAATGAAATACATATTACTTACCAACAAATAAAGAAGTACAAATGGTGTTGTCTAAGGTCTCGACTATTGGTTACCCTGTATATAATATGAATATTATAGGAAAAAAAATCACTAACTGATTTTACAAGATTTTAAAGGCAAAAAAACGTGATTTTTGCAGACTTTTTAAAAAGATTTTTTAATGATATTTAGTTTAGTTTTAAAAAAGTAAATTAATGGGGTTTTCAAGCTATATAATAATAAGTTTTTATACATTTTATTCACATATATAACTCACCTATATACCCATTAAAAGTCCAAAATTAATGGGTAACCAAACAAAAAGGGAAGGAAGTTTTATTTTGTTTTGCTGAGTTGCATTTTTGTTTAGCCCGAGGATGGAACACGCAGGGATATATACTACTATATACAGATATATGTATATATCATGACCGATTTAGCAACTGGCAAGTTGTCTCTTTTTCGGATTTCTTTTTACATCTTCTTCTTTTATTTTTGTTTTTGTTTAAAAATTTAATATAGCTGCAGGGAATTTTTCATGTTCGGTTGGGTGTGACAGCCATGCCTGAGGGGCTTTTCGAGATGTTTTTGTAATCCGCTTTTACAATAATGAAAGAATAAAATGAAAAACTCATTTGAAAACCTTTACATTTCTAAAAAAAATTCCACAACATTTATCCATCGAAAACTATGCATGAATGGCTGAATGATTTGGCTTTCTCTAAAAGTGCGCCGCTTTGATTATAGCCAAGTTGCCAAACTTTTTAAAGCTAAAACAAACTTTTTTTTTTATTCCCCCAACTTGATCCCTTTCTGGTAAGCTAGTATATAGTATATCGTAGGCGAGTACGAGTAAGTACGCCTGGAACAATAAATCTTGTGCAGCGAATCAATAAAACTTGCTAATTTTCCGCTCCAATTAGCTGAGTATATACTCTTCTCTCTCAGCAAATCTCGGCAAATGGCTAGGGATAAAGGAAATAAGTTTGCACAATGGCGAAACAACTTTCGCAAGAGCAGAAAATAGCCAAACTGGAAATAAGGATTTTCGTGTTTTCATTTTCTTTTTCCCTTTTTTTTTTTTTTTTTTTGTTGGAAACACAATAATGTACTTTAGTGAAAATAAACATTGAACAAGCCTAGGGCAGGTTCTTGGCTCTAGGCATTTGAAACTCTCTAATAGCCATTTAAAAACATGAATTCGGTGGGCTAAATGAGAGCATTATAATAATTGACATTATAATTTCCATTATCTGTCTGCCATTAATGGCCAAAAATGTTTGCCTAAAAGAATAATCGTGTTAAATGCTAATTTGTGAACTTAAATTATAACAAGTAAATCTGTTTTTAAAAATAAATGCCTAAAAGTATGCAAATGTTTTATAACTAATATCTAAATTATCTTTTTTTTCACTATATATATAGCACTCTCAGCCCCAAAACAACATCCCAAATCGATAGCAAATTTAATTTAAAGATCAATCGAAATTCTGTTGAACAACTAGAACAATATTTATCCAAGCAGCTATCACTTGGGTGCTGCAGCATTGCAACCATTTGGTGGCACACCACCACGGCAACAGCCATAGCCACAGAGAAATAGCAGCAGCAACTTTATGGCTGATTTGTAGCATGCAGCAAGCAATAATTCAATGTTCTATATGGGCAGGGGGACCAGGGGCAGGAGAAGGAAAAGCCATCAAGGGGAAGGAGACAAAAGCCTTCATTGCTGGGGATATTCCAACACCTTCGACAATGTCGCTGTCAAATGGTCGGCCAGGGGTTAGGAGTTAAGTGGGCGTGGCTATAAAGGCGCCGGCTGCTTGCAACTGCAATCTGTCTGGCCTGCCAATCTGCCCCATGCCGCCAGTCTGTCTCATAGCCAGCCCCTGTTGCTCCAACCCTCTTTCTATGAGGATTCAACACATAGGTTTATGCCCGGAATGAGGAGGAGTCATTGCCACATGCCGTATCAGTCTCCTTCTCCTCTACCTTCTCCTTAAATGCAACAGCATTCGGTTGCACCTTTGAAGCGTGCCTGTGCGCTGCACCACCAACGGCGTCAACAAAAACAAATTTGCATAGTCAGCTGCATTTCAATTAGAGATGGTAAATGCATAAAATGCTTAAGCGATATATATTTGGCGAACTCATTACCCCGGGATTAAGTCTATATTATCAGTGCACTTTGGAAATCTATGATAAAGTTGTTTATTTATACAGAAACTGTTACTAAATTGCAGAACTATGTTAAGGAGATATATAACCAGCTACTTAGAAACTATAAAACAGCCTAGGCTTACCTTATTTGACTATTTTGACTATTGTAAGTTATATCAGTTTAATCTTTCGATGTGATTAGGGAGATCTTCTGAGTTTCTTCTAAGATTCTCAGAAGAAATCTTTTTATTCTTTAGGAAACTAGCATGCAGACTTAATCTTAACTTTCTAGTTCTTGAAGTTGCCGAGATTCCATCGTTTATACGGACAGACGAAGGGACAGACGTAGATGCCTAGATCGACTTTGCTATCGATACTGATAAAGAGTATACATATATGTTGTACTTTCAAACCAATATTTTTAGAGCCAATCAAGAATATATATACTTTTCAAAGTACTATCTATGTCTATGAACTACAGTTAGAAATTTAGCATTCAAAATAGAATCATTTTGTACCAAAAAGTGTTAGAAAGCTTAGTTAATGGATATCTCAAATCTCCAAAAATCTAAGCTATTTCTTAACCAAGTATTTTAAACTCGTTGTTTTCATATTTCAATATGAATATAATAACTGTATTATATCGATATCAAATCGATATCGCTACCATCTCTAGCACTCTGCGCGATACAAATGAATATGCATTGCTTTTTTCTATATTTGCAAGCAGATGATCTGCCCTCCTTGAATGTTACTTTGTTGCATTTTGGTGTTTATTTTCTTTCTTTTTTTGTTTGCCTTTGCGCTTGGCAACATTGCAATTTGTTGTGCTTCCCCGCAACCCCCAATTTGCTGTAAGCATCCCTTATGGCACTCCCTGTTTTTCGTTTTTTCCCCTGCTTTTCGTTTTTTTTTTTTTTGACTGTGAAAAGTTCCTTCAACTTCACCTTGTGTTGCATTTGCGTTTCGTCATTGCCATTATAATTGATAGCAATATAATTTTGTACTGTAGCTGCTGCTGTCTCAGTCTACCTCTCTTATCTATATATCCATCTCTGTCGCGCTGTCTTTCTCCTGGATTTTATGTAAATTTTTCGTGCAAATTGCTTTTAATGCATTTTGAATGCAATTTGTGTTTTGTGTATGCTGGAACTGGGGAACACTGTTCTGTAGTACTGGAGTGGAGCACACAAAAACTCGTAATTGAAACTGAAAGATTTTAATTTAATTTGAGTTTCTGTTTCTCTTATCGCCGTCTGACTCTGTTATTGTGTTTGCCTTTTGGAGAGGAGAGGTGAATGCAGCTTTAGTATTCCGGATATTTTGAGCTCCCGAGTTCTCATTTCCACGAGTTTTGTGTATTTTTAGCTCTGGTTTGCCAGCATCATCCAGAAACCCATGCGGGATGTTACTTCCTTCTGCCTGTCTGTCTGCCTTTGGTTTGCCTGCATTTGGCTGGAGTTTTCATTGAATTGATTTAGATAAAATCACCGTGTGTCTGGCTGGGTATATATAAATATTTCTGTTGATTGCGTAACGCCCTGGCGAATGCAACTTCATTATGCCGCCCAAAATGCGGCACCGATTGGCGGGCAGGCTATGGAAAATGAATGGTGTGTCGGGTCGGCTCATCATAGATACATTGAGGTGTTTTGTGGCATGATTGGCGTCGCCTCCTCCCCAAAGATTTGAGGTTGACATCAAACGAGCATGTAAGTGTGGGCCTGGGATCGAGATTTATGGCTTGCACTCCATGAGGCATATAAATCTCAATCTGGTGGTGCAAATTGGGGTGGAACATGGGGCGCCTGCTAAGACTTTAATGAGATTGGGGGGGAGCTTTATTGACTGGCTCGTCAGGTAATTATGAGGTATTGTTATAATTTCGATTTCATTGCTTATATAAAAAACTTCTTCTGAGTTTAGTTTAACCTCCTTAAATATCAAAATTAAATTTATTAAGCTTATAATCTCCCAACCTTCTTTCATAATAAGAAAGTAGAAACACCTCCCTATAGAAAAATAATAAGCAATCGAATTAATCTCGCCCAGTTTTCCTTCTCCAAGTAAAAGTTATTTCCATGAAAATCCTTAGGGAAATGCTGTTAATGAACTTAGTGCCAAGTTTATATCTAGTTAATTTTTGAGCTGACTTACCTAAAAGGAATTATTTGGATTTCACAGGGAAATCAGAAACTTTTACTAGCCCAATCCCAGTGCCCTTTTGAATGATCCTGTGAGTGAGAAAGCCACTTTGAATGGCCAACTGAATAGTGGCCAACAGAGGTTGTCATGACCACGCATACACACACACAGAGAAAGAAGAGGATTTCCCTTTGGCCGTAAACGTCATTTTTTAATCCCACCCATTGAAACCCACATAAGTGGTGAGTGATTTTCGGGGGTGGCGACCTTTTATAACCTTCAAATGAACAGGCAGTTTTGGGGCCATATTCTTTAGCCAAAATAACAATTTAATTATGAACATACTCATGGTCCCTGCTTCTAGCTGCCTGCACGGCCCTCCCAAATTCAAGGACAAATTATAGCCATAAAGCTTGTGTGGCCAGAAGCTCCAGAGCTGCTTTCGGCCTGTGGGATAAGCTAAGAGCTCATTAATGTCACATTCATGGCAACTCCGGAAAGAGCATAAAATGAGCAAAAATTCTATCAGAGTAACCCCCAAACTGGGACCAAAACTCCATTTAAATTGAGTGCACACAACAAATTGTTGGGTGTGTGTGTGTATTAGCCAGCTTGCGGGCCTGTAAGGCAATTAACATGGGACTTCCTCACACCCCAAAGGCTGCAGTAAAATAATCAAAATTAGCCAGAAAAGCCACCAACGTTTTAGGTCTTTTGGGCTGCAATTAATTTTCAGGGAAAATCTTGGCTACTAAACGATTATTTTTATTTAATAGAGAGTTAAATTTAAGCTTTGGTGATAGAAGTATAATTAGATATTATATAGAAACCTGCTCAGATCTTGATAAAGATCTTAATGTTAAAAATATTATTCAATTTTTGTAAGCCTTTCTTTTTATTAGGCCCTCAAAATAGTTTTTGGTATTTATTAACTAAATATTTATCATATTCATCTTTATTTTCCTGTCTGTTTATTAATTTCCTACCTTATATGGAAAAACTTCACTCAATATAATGCCAGTTTTCCTGCTAAAAGCCCTAAGCTGCCTTTTGAAGTCTGGTCATTCTGGTCTCTGTGTTCCTGTGGATGAATTTATGTTTACCCGTCAGTCTAATTAAATTTAATATGCATATTGCCAAGGCATTTGAAGTGGCCAGACACACGGCTTCTAAGTTCAAAGGGGAAAGAGATGGCAAGAGAGAAAGAGAGAGAGAGAGAGAGAGAGAGCGAGGAGGAGACGCATAGCTTGCGGTTGGTCTGCCTGTATATATGGGTAATAAATTTGATTAGTAAGATTTACGGTCCGGGCCAGCGTTCAAATGCTTCTTGGTGCAGTAAATTTTATGCTAAGCAGCAGTGGAAAAAGGTTGAAAAAGGCTCGGCTTGGCCAAAAGAAGGGTTGTGATGTGGTTTTCCACAGAGTTTTCTTTGCTTTTGTTTGTTTTGTTTTGCTTTTTTAGTGTTTTGTCTTTAACGTTGAACGAGTTGTTACAATAAAATGTTTATAGCATACTCTGCGGGTTGGCCTTCTTTCCATAAATATTATATAAATATATATATATGTGTATATATACTTTACATTATGCTGAGCCAGCCAGACAAAAGGCAGTCCAAAGGGATACAAAACATTTTGATCCATATGCAAAAATACAGAACTCCCTTTGAGTTGTGCAAAGGTGGTTCCCTTTTTGCCAGTTTCCACTGGCTGCCAAAAAGTATGCAACACATCAGCGAACCCATCATTAACATCATTATCGGGGCCCTGGAGTTCCAAAGAAACCAGAAGAAAAATCACCAAAAATGATGCCAAGGCCCAGGGGCCGAGATTATGCGATAAAGCACACCAACACACACACACACACAAATACACCACTGGTAGTGAAGTTGAGATGGCCAAGCTATGTATATCCTCCGATCCTCCGCCTACCCTTTCTACGGCCTTGTGCCTTTCTGCGGCTTTCAGCCGCACAGCATGCTGCCATTTTGCTGGCTGTCGAAAACTCAAAATGAAATGCAGTCAACGCCCTAACTTCTGACACTCCCACAACCGCACATTGCACTGTTAAAAAAAAAATTGGGTTATAAATTATTAATTATGATTTTATTTCCCGACAGAAAGTTAAGAAAGAGTTTCAAGCAAGTAGTTTTTTTTATAAAATGAAGTATTTATGGAAATTCCACATATCGTTATGATAATTAAGCAGAAAATAGAATATTTTTTTATCAGTGCATGTCGGCTCTTCAGTTAAATTATGCGCATTGGGCTTCTTTGGGTACTGAAATTATTTCGCTCTCTAGCTCATGTTGGCTGATGATGTGATTCCCCCCCCCTTCATCAGGCTTCCTTTGTGACTCTGTTTGTGGCAAAAGTGAAAAGAAATTTCTGTTTGCTTGCCAAAAGACCGAAAAAGAAAGGAGCCGCCAAAAAATGCATTTTGATTATTGGCGCTGCTGGGACATAAATCTGCATTCACAATTGCCGAGTGAATCAATTCAAGAGAGTGCAGCGGAATTCGAATATTTGAAGTTGAAATAAAAAAGAAATTTTAACATGTGATTAATGTTAAATTTTTCCTTTTTCATTACAGGTAAGCATAAAGGACTTTTGAAGGACTTGTTTTCTTGTTAGAGATTATGAAAATATCTCAAATATTTGTGAGTAAAAAGAAATTCTGATCTGAAACTGAAAATCTTACTTAATTTACCAATTTTAAAATCCATAACCAAGTCATCAAGCCAACTTGCCACAGCTAATACCCTTACCTTTCTTAATTTTCTTCATTTTCATCAACGAAAAATGAATAAAAATCGCATTTATTAAGACTTAAAAAACGACTTATTTCTCGACTTCATGAAATTACAGTTTTTCCGACTGCGATGAAATTAAAACCAATAACATTAACGCGTACGTAGAGTTTTTAATGGGAAAATCATATTCATTATTAACAATTTTCGGGGGCGTTGCAAAGTAAAGGAAAACTTTAATAAACGGCCATATTTTCAGATCTGTGAAAATGCTAATAAATCAATGCAAATACCAGAAGAGGCAAAAAGGGAAAATGGTAATGATAAAGCAGAAGGCAGGGGGTCTGTCAGTGGCGCATTAACATAACAGTTATGTGCATATTAACTGTACATTATGTTCCTTAATCCAGACAATAAAGCAACCAACAATGCGGCAAACAGCAAATGAATGAAATTATGCAACAATTTTACAACAAATCAATGAACTGCAATTCGCAGAGCCCGCATATTTCCAGCAAACATTTTGGCCTCGTATAGAATTCGTATATGAATATAAGCAATAATGGCCAAAACGAGCTTTTAGGGGTGGTGGCAGGCGGGTTATTAATGAAATGAAATGTTAATGCCCTGCCGCCAAACGACAGATGCTCGATTGAGTGTATAATCGTATGCGGAATTAGGTCAGAGATTAAATCGAAATTTGTATTACAATAATCATAGAGATTAGCGTGGGAATTTTATTTCAAGTTATAGTCTCATTTAAAATTGATAAGAAATTATTTATTGCTTGGTAATTTAGTATCCATATAAGTAGCCGAAGTTGTGTGATTTATAAGCTTTTCCTTATCATTTTCCGCCATGAACATTGCAGACACGGCAGTCTCCATTAATGATGACATTGCCAGGGTTCAGAGGAGTGGCTAAATAAGGCATTAAATTAGTTAAGAAATTGTTAAGAAAACAGCTAATAAAGTTAATACTTACCACTGGTCAGAGCCAGGAGACCGAGCAGGAAGGCAACCGAGAGGAATTTCATCTTTAAGCTTGCTAGAACAGAAGTGCGAACTGAACTGATGACTTTACCGCTGACAACGATCTGCTTATATAGTCTCATAATCTCTCTCTGTCTGTTATCAATGTGTTTTTGTTTTTGCTTGGGATCGGGGCAAAACCGCATTATTGACTTAACGTGCGGTATTGCCCTACGAGGTGTATGTGAAATTCCCATCTAAAGTCTTCGAAGATTTCAGGTTCAATTAGCTGCATTTAATTGCACGTGAACTCAACTGTGTATATGGCCCACAGCCGCCTCTTCTGAAGAAATGTAGAACTCGTTTGCTAATCGCGTTTGATTGACAAGCTTGCCAAGCTATATCGGATATAGTATAGTTATCGCGTTTGGCTATAAAAAGATACGTCACGGCTCGTGTTGATCGTCGCCCGTGGAACTGGTTCTATTACGATGGTTCTTTGACTTCAATTTGATTTGCATTTATCAAACGGAATGGATTATTCCAAGGAAAATCATTTTTTATGAGAAGTAATTAAGTAGACAACACTTGGAGGAAGATTTTGTTGATTTTTTAACATTTTTTTGGTTTTGCAAGTTTTTAAGCTGGAAAATTTGAAGAAAAAATACTTAAAAGAGGCAAAAAAGGAATTTTTCAAGTTTGTTATTTATGCCATTTAATTTTAAAAATTATTTTTATAAATATTTTGTGGAATTGAAAATTCAAATTAAATAGATAACATTAATAGGAACATTTTTAAAAATTCTTTTAAGATTATTTGTTTAAAAAATAAACATTTTTTTTATGATTTTTTAGGCACATCAAAGCTGAAACTATGTAAAATTTCACGTCAGCTAAATACTTAATTTTTAAACACTAAAAACAAGCTTTTTTTTTTTTTTTTTGCATAATTTATTTCATTTAAGATTAAAAGTAGTTAGTTATTAGTCACACTTGTTATTGTTTTAAGCTTTGTTTACATTTGGGCAACAACTTTGAAGTATTTTTAATGCTTAAAGCTTTCAGCGCTATATGTTGGACCCGTTCTCGTTGATTTTAAACCCTTGAAATCTTGTGAAAATATAGGACTGAAAAAAAAGAAAAATAAATAAATTTATATTAGTTTTTTCAAAGAAGGAGAGTTGATATTTAATAGTTAGTGAAAGTTTCAAGAGGAGAAGTAGAAAACCACAAGCTGAGAAGCTCTACAAGTCTCGATTTCATATTTTCAAAGTTAAAAACTTTTAGTAAGACCTTCAGAAAATACTTTTCACTATATTAAACATCACAAAAATCTACATAATTTGTAGAAAATAATTTATAATATTCACCATTCATCTTCAGCTGCCGCAGCAGAAGCCAAAATAAAAAGCAGAGCCAATTTAAAAAGATTTAAATTGAGGACTTTCATGGTGAATGTTTTTTAAGTAATGAACAATGTTGAACTGAGCTCGGCACAAAGTGGATATGTAATATATATATAGCATGATTCCATATGAACAAATTGTTGCCACATAAATCCTCTGGAGACTAATCATTTCATATACGTTTTTTTTTATCAACTCAGGACAGAAATAAATGCGAAGAATTCTACAGAACAGCATGAGTTCTTATTCTCATTTCACTTAGAGAAAAGCAGTACAAGATTGTGCGTCATACCATAAATAACTTATCGTATATTTCTAAGGCCCCTGAAGGGCATTAAGAATGCCTAATAATAACATAAATTACGGGAAATCCCCTTTTCCTAGGCCGCAATGGGGAATCAAGAGTCAAGTTTGTAGTTTTCAATTTAAAAGATTATTCATTTTGATTACTAAGAATTCGGATCAAAATTTCTTTAATATATATTTTTATTTACTACAACTTCTGTTTCAGCTTTATTTTTCTGAATATCTCTTTATATATTTCAATGAACAGAATTCCTGACAATCAATCCCAAGAAAAGCAAAAAGAAAAGAGTCAATCAAAAGACTCCTGCAATTTGTTGGCCCAAAAAGCAAGTAAAATGAACTCAAATTGCATTACCAACTTCGAAATAAACAAAAGAAGAAACCCCATTATAATAGGTTTAAAAAAAAAAGAAAGTCAAAATTCACAAAAAAAAAAATAAATATATTATTTATTTTTTTTTTTTTTTTTTTTAAAATTAAAAAACTACCTAAAAAAATTAAAAAAAAAAAATTAAAAAAATTATTTTTTTTGGTTGGTAAAAAAAAAAAAAATAAAAAAGTATTTTAAAAATAGAAAAAAATTAAAAAAAAAAAAAAAAAATTAAATAAATAAAAAAAAAAAAAAAAAAAAAAAAAAAAAAAAAATCACTTGGACCAGACTTTCACTGGAAATCGAAAACTTGAAAAATTTGAAATTGGAAGCACTTTTTGCTCTCCTTTTATACACCTATTTTGAAATTTGTTTAGTTTTTTTTTTATAGTTTATATATTTTTTGTTATTATATCTACTTTTTGGCAGGAAAAGTTGAGAGAGAGAGAAGCGCAAGCTCAGCAGAAATTTTAATGCACTTTTAACGAGTATTCTTGTTCTCCTTTCTTCTTTATGCTTTTTCTCTCTTTTAAATGCTAAATTTATTGATTTTAATTTTTGTATTTTAGTTTATTGCTGCTTTTTAAACTTTAAAGAGTTTCTTTAAAAGACACCTCAAGAATCGGAGAATAATTTTTAAGTTACTCAAACTTTAAATTAATTAAAAATTAACATAACTAAAGCATTTATTAAACAGAAGTTGGCAAAATGAAAAGTTTAACAATATATAAGATTTTTAATAACAAATTGTTCTTCAGTTTTAGTAAGAATTTAAACCTTTTAACTAGTTTTTAAGTTTAGTTACAGGATTTAAAAGGTACTGCTGATTTTGAAGCCTACTTTTAGGCACTTGTTAAATCCCACAAAACCTATATCTCTTAACTAATTAAACCAGTTTAAAGGGCAATTTAAATCAGTTCTTGCCAAAAGCAATAAAGACGTCTTCTTTGTTTGTCACTGCCAAAGTCCATTAGCTTAAGTCTATTAAATTAGAATGGGCTTGACTTTAATGTCTCAATGCAAAAATGCAACCAAAAATGATAAATGCTCTCATCAAATTGATAAAGCAATCTAAGAATATATATACTCTCCCATATATATATATATATATATATATATATATGGAGAAAATGCTGTTAGAGCTGTTTAATCAAATTACGAACCGGACAGCCCCAGACAATAAAGTTAATTAATTTACTGTGCATGGGAGTTGGACGACTTGGTTGTCGTTCTTGGTTCTGGCAAGCGCTTTGACAGATGCATTGGATGAGGTCCTGTCACAGGACTTCATGAGGAGGGGGCGGAGGTGAAGCTGAAGTTCTGCCAGTAAATTAAATTTAATGGAAAATGTTCGAAGGCACACGAGAGAGAGAGAGAGGCAGTTAATAATTTTCATGGAGATTGCTTAAATATCTGCTTGGCAAGGACCGCTTAAGGACATACCAAGTATGCAAATCACGAACCAGAATTCGATTATAAAATATTAATCTATTAATTTATATTCCACCCACTAACAGTCACCCACTGCCAATGACATTCATAAATCAAAGCGAAACCTGTTAATGTTCAATTGTGATAAGACAGAAGGTCTTCTCAAACATTGACTTGGCACTTTCCAGTATATAAACCATTTTCATGCCGCAATTTATGCTAATTTAGTTATAACCTTTCTTGAACCCATAACCCATACATACATACAATCCATTAGTGGGTTACTAACGGTACCCGAACGCCATTTTCTGTGTAACAACTGCAAATCAATGCCCTGACATGTGAAAAATGGCTGGCAAAACCGGGGAATCCATTGTTGTATGTGTCTATTATAATATTGCCATATTATTTTATGCATGCAACTGTGTCCTGTCCATGGGGCACTTATACACACACCCTTACACTCACACACACTTTGTGATTGCGTCTGCATTTTCGTAATCAAGCTCATGATAAATCGTTTGCGCAAAATTTATTGAGTTTTTGCATGACACCCAGTAAAGCGACAGCAGCTGCAACATGGGGCACAAACGAAACCTATAACGAGAGTGGAGTGCTATCTACATTTCAGTTTTGGGCCTTATCTCTCTATAACTTTCAGTATAGAGTTTAAACTTAAGATAATAATTTATGTTTAAAGACCTGCAAAGAGAAAAACCCAAATCAGCATTTGCAATTGCTTCAAAGTTAAAGTTCATTTTAAAATATATGCAAATCTAAGCCATTTTTGCCTCTTACCAATTTACCAAGAACAAAAGATAAAAATCAATTTTCATGTTCTATTCATTTGAATGTAAATTGCAGAATTGAATTTTCTTTACGCCTCCTCCCCCCCCGCTCTCCTACACACATGTGTTTGTGCAAATTATTTTGTACTATTTTTGGGGAAATTTCTCGAGTTGCATGCAACGAATCGAATGGTGGCCATCCTTATCGTGTTTGTCCAGCTGCTGCTAGCAATTGCTTTCAACAAAAATGAGCCGAAAATGTCGATGTGAAACTATATATATATATATATATATAAATTCCATTGAAGGCCAAGAAAATTTGAAAAGAAATATCCTTTCAGCTGGCATTTACATATTTTATTCAGCTTCCTAGAAAAATGATTGATGACCCAAACGATTGCATTTTATTCCATAAATGAGTTTTCCACAAATAGGCAATCAGATATTTTGCTTAAGTGTTTGTCATATTTTAAATAAAACTGCATAACTTAACACTTTTACTGATTGAAAAGTTGGTTTTAGGTTGTAAATTTATCGTTAAGCTATGAAATATTTGTGTGAAAACTTAAAGAAATCTTTTTATAAGATTTTTGAACGTAATAAAACCGTTTTTGGTTTTGTTTTTGTAATCCAAATTCATTATTTAACCCATTTTAGCAACTTTAAATCACCAAAGGGTTGAACTCATAACATTTATTCATGTGTTTTGTAGAAAGAAAGCTTAACCAGACCTTTTCGATTGATAACTTAAGTAAACTCAATATGGAAAATGTTGAAAAGTGTTTAAAAGCCTGCAGTAAAATGCAACATTTTCAATCATAAGTTACCCCAAAAGAAGAGCCCAAAAACAGCAGTAAATTAGTCTGAAGTCATTACAGATATGTCCCCAACAATGATGTTCTCCAGCCACTTGAAAACTATCACAAAAAAGCACTTCAAACATAAAGAGTGAGGCATGCCACTCGTCTCTTAGAACATGTCGTCAATAAAGCCGAAATTATGAGTGACTACCCTTGACTTAGTTCGGTATTAGAACGACTCTACAGGACACTCTATTCTGTAGTTGAAAAATTATTTGTGAAATATGACAGAAGGAAAATGGGAACCCAAAGAGCGAATGACAAATGTGCCGAGTGAAGTGGTCTGGTCGCCTGTTCGTTTCTGGTCCTGTGGTCAATGTGCAGTGTGCATGAGCCTGAATGAAAACTATTAGCCCGACGTATTCTGGCCAGGCTGGGTGTGGGGGTGTGGGTGGGGAGGAGTGAACAACATCATTGTGCTGTTGTTAGTAGGTGACTCACAGCCGGAGAGAAGCGACAGGAACCAGAGTTCTCCGTGTCCCAGTGTCCAGTGTCCAGTGTCTGCCAGCAGAGAACAAGTTTTTTGGCTTTGCACTCGAATGAACCGCAACCCCTGACCATGGGTCACAGCAACTGATGCAACTAGGACGGGGTTGAAATATACAGAATGAAAAATTAATGTTAGTTTTTTAATTAAATATTTAATAGAATTTTAAAGAGTTTCAAAGTGTTATTAAAATGGTAAAAATACTATTAGAAGTTTTACATATTCAGGGAATATTTTCCTTACACAACGGTGGTGCTAGACCTCTGGACTTTCTTTCTGAAGTTACTAGAAAATTCAGATAAAAAATCATACCTATTTACAATTTTGAGGGATAAATATAGATTTTATTTAAAAATCTTTTCTCAGTGCCTTTAATTCTGCAAACCATCCGACTCTGTCTGTTCGTCATGTTCATGTCGCTAATGTCGCGTTGCAACCGAACATCGGCCGCAACAGCCGTTGGAAAAGCTGCAAAGTTGTGAGGGAAATAATTTCCAAAAAAAAAGGGTTTTTCACTGGGATTTTTCTGGCAGTTGTTTTTTTGCCACCTAATCAGTTTTAGATTCTATATAGCTTAGCATACTTTCGGGGGCGATTGAAATGGGTTGCGTAAGTAAAGCTGCAAGCCGGCAAATGGGCCATAAATTTAAATTAAGTGCTGTGCTTTATTTGCTGATGATTTACCATGGCTAATGTTATTGCCATGGCCATAACCTTTTTATGACTTTCACTCGATGTGCAGTTACATAAGCATTCTCTGCGAATTTTGATCCGATTTAGCATTATGTTTAGGTACCTCGCCTCGCAAAAGCAATGAAAAACTACAATGTCCCCACGTTCTATGTACTTTTAATTTAAATATTTTTTGGTATGTACATATATCAAAAGTTTTCTCAAAACATAACGGCAACTTAAACAATTGCAAATTCTTTGATTGCCCGTCATCACAATTCCATTTTTATGCTTATTTGTATGACTATCAAAAAATAAAGAAAAAAAGATTTAGTCACATCATAAAAAAAGCACAGCACGAAAATGGCGACGAAAAATATCAAATAAAGGCAGCCAAAAAATAAACGAATGCCGACCGACAAAAAATGAAAGGGGAATAAGAAATATTTGTTGGCCTTATTAAAATTCCATGCAAATTCGTTTATGGTGACTACAGTGGGCGTAATCCCCACCCAGCCATGTGTGCGTGTGTGTGTGTGTTTTGTGGCAACAATTGTTTCGAATGCGGAGCAAAAGAATGGAGGAAAATAAGTGAAAACCTAACGAAAACTTATTTCATATGCGCCAGACACAACAGTCAAGCAACAACCCCACCAAAAAAAAAAGAAAAATGAAAAAGTATAAAAAAGACCAGTCGATACGAGCCAAGGACTTTTCCCAAGCCAGGACGTTGGTGCAAGGGGTGGGAGGATGGCGGCCTGGTTGCTGCACTGAAAGAAATCATGAAACAAATTTGGAATTTTTCATTCATACCCTTTACATATTTTACTTATATTATCAAAAGTAAACTTCCTCTATAATTTCTCTCAGTGTATTGGGTGGCTCACGAGGGCATTTGTGTGTGTGAGAGCGCGCGTGTTAAGCATATTTAGTTCATTTATTTCAAATTAGATTCTTTTTTGGAGCGACAACAAAGGAAATGCCTGCAAGGGGATGGCAAGGATGTCGAGAGAGAAAGGCGAATGTAGCTGAAACTCACGCCAAGGACGAGTGTCAGCATTGATAAGAAGGACAACTGCCACTGATGGCTGCTCATTTGGGGGGATTTTGCATACATTTTCAAATTATTCAGCATTTATTTTTCCTCTTTTCTGCACATTTGTTAAGAATTCTATTACGCAGCATACTCGTATGATATAATTTTTTCCATTTGCTGATTAAAGTGGCCATGACAGGGGTGCTTTCACTGTACTTGTTGATGTGTGTGAGTGTGTGTGTGTGTGGCTGTTTTGGGTTAGGTTTAAAAAGGGTTAAAATAACAATAACTGAAAGTGCGCTTAAATTTTGTGAATTGTTTGATGTGCGCTTGGGTTACCCGCTTTCCCTTTTCTCTTGTCCAATTTTTCCTTTTCAGTTTGTTTGGGCATTTTTGAATGGTTCATTAAGTTAGTTGTTACTGGATGTGGGCGTGGCTGATGTTGGCCTGGAATTGTGGAATTACGAAGCGAAATAAATAAATTATTTAAAGCTGTTAAAATGGGCGCTGAACTGGTCAAATGATTTCCTGAACTTGATGGGGGGTCTTGGCAGGGTTTTTTTTAAAGGCTAACACTCAAAAAAATCATGTAGGCGTCTTTAATGCATGTGCTGTTCTTTTCTGTGGTCCCAAACGAAGAGTTCTTTATTCCTTTATTTTATTCTATCCTCAGCTAACTTCTACATGCATTGGTGACATTTGCTGATCGTGCGAACAGGACACACATAGTGCTCGTTAGCATGATCTTTATGCAAAAGTAAGGGAGAGAAATACACTGTGGTTTCAACTAAGTGTGTTCACATAAGATAGCGGGACTTTTACAAATGCTAGTGTGACCGCTTGGTACAAATATAAAAAAAAAGTATAACATGAGAGGTATTTAAAATGGTATATTTTTTATATATTTTCAAGATATTTTTGATAAAAATGTATAGTAATTAATAACCTTGTTAAAAGTTCAAAAAATAATTCTTAAATTTTACCAAATCTTTACCTTTTAAAATATGAAAATTATTTGGGAAAAAGTCAACCTTTAACCAGAATTTAAACATTTTTTGTAGATCCCCAAATTTCCCCCTTAATTTGATTTCTTTGGCGTTGCAATTTTATTCACCTGCAATCAGCCGAGTATCTGCAACATTGTTGTGGCATACAGGAAATGGGTGCATTTCTCTAGAGGTTTGAATATTGCTTTTCGCCATGGTTTTTCCTGAACCTATATTTCTTCTTATTTTCCTTGGTTTTTTTTTTTTATTATTTTTTGTTACTGTTTCCTTTTTTCTTTTTATTTTTCCATCATTGTTGGCTGCGCACCTAGGGGAGGAAACTCCGCAGTGCGCTTTGTTTTCCAGCAAAATGAGCAGCGGCAGCATGTGTTGTGCATGCTAAATTGTTTTTCTTTTTTGTTGCTAGCTATGTTTTTTTTAAGAATTCATGGTTTTTTTGGGGCCATCTCTCTTGGCTGGCTACTTGACTCTTGTTGTTGCTGGAGCTATGGGCATTTTCATTTCGGTTTTCTCTTTTTTTCGCCACTCTGTTTGACCTTTTATGAAATCAGCCAAAAGTCGTTGAACGCTGCTTCCATTTTTTGTTGTTCGCCGAGCGGCTTTTTTTTTTTTTTTTTTCTGGGTCTGAGGCAGCTGTCAAATATTAGTTCTTGTTAGTGGAAGGACCAAGGAGAATCGGCTGTGTGTGAGAGAGAGAGAGTGTGTACATGTTGTGACCAACATTGTTGGTCAACACACTCGAAATGGTAGGGGGCAGGGTGGTTTTATGCCTCCACTGCCACTTGTTATAATTGTGTTTGCGTTTTTCAGTCGTTTTCCTCCTTGTTTTTTTTTCTGCTCTGCCCTTTGTTGCATTGCCTCCTAGTTTCCCCCCTGGCCGCTCCTCAAGCTTCTCACATCTCCCCCTAGCGTGTTCGCAATGTCATAAAATTTTTGCTTGTTCAGCAACATTCTTCTTTTGCTTACTCAACTGCTCTTTGGTCTCGCCTTTCGCCAGCCTCTCTCGCCTTCCCCCTTCCGATTTTCCTGATGCGATTCCATATCTTCGCAGGACATCCTCTTTGGTATTCAGTTTTTGTGGTACTTACATTGCCCGGTTCACTTTGGCCGGATCGAACACAGGACATAGGAAATGCGGCTGAACGAAATGTTCTGATTGGTGGGGGGTCAGCAGTAGATTATAAAAAGGTGTGGTCGAGGAAAATGTTTAAGAACAAATACAAGACAGGGAGATCTCTGTAGCTAAAGTATAAACAAAGACAAGCCCAACTAATTTAAGCTCTATGACGAATTGGTAATACCTAAAAATTGCCACATCTGCCAGAAAAAGTTATCTCCTTCCCCTTTAACAACCCTTTTTTCATAACAAAATAAACCCTGGCCATGACATACCACCTAAAACTTGCTTTCGAAACCATTAAATAAATTAAAAATCAGCAACAAATGGAGAAAAAAAGTGATTGGCTAGCCACATTTATCTAAGAATGCTTTGAAATGAGAGCAGCCATCGGAAGCAGAGACATTTGACTTTCACCTTGCTGGGGGGGCCAGTTCAAGGCAAGAACATGAAAAGGCCACAGGAGCCT
Source organism: Drosophila eugracilis (assembly GCF_018153835.1). Lineage (NCBI taxonomy): Eukaryota > Metazoa > Arthropoda > Insecta > Diptera > Drosophilidae > Drosophila > Drosophila eugracilis. The sequence continues at coordinate 59,485 of NW_024573209.1, forward strand.
TTCGAGAAGAGAAAAAACTTCTCTCAAACTCATTCATTCAGACATTCAACTATGCAAATCTCGATAGAGAAAACCAGCACCTGCACCTGCAACTAGACACAAGTTTAGTGTTTCATTCAAAGAGGTATTTTCGTGGTGGGTGGAAGACTGGTCGGAAAAACGAAACGGGAAAAAGTCCAGTTTGGGGTTACGCCCTGGGGCAATCCATCAAGTTGGGTGTGTGTGTGTGTGCTGTGGTCTGGACCAAAAGCCAACTGATGGCCAACCCCTGAATGCATTAGCCATAACTCTCATTATGTGGCATCCGATCCGGACTTGGGTCATAGCTCCAAAGACCAGCGACCCATTCAATCACGCTATAGCGCCCCCACCCTCGCACCCACCTCTCGTACAACCTATATCCCAAATTTCCACCTCTCGAAAAACAGCCGACAAATGGCGAAAACGCAGCCAGATTTTCAATGCGAAAAATACTCTCGAAATGCCGTAATCAACCACATTTTTCGCATTGATTTAGAGATGTGAGTTTTCAAGGAAGCCACGGCGGTGTTTTAGTGGCTTAAACGGCATCTTAATGTTAATAAAATATAAGAAAAGTCTTACTAAAATGTGAGAACTTTCTTTAAAAGTCTTTAAATAACTTTAAAAGACTTAAGTAGCTTTAAAAGTTTTTAAACATTTTACAGAATTTTAAACTCAGATTAAAACCTTTTCCACACACTTTTAGACAGAAAGTAGTTAGTGAGGAAACCGATACTAAATCGCCACTAGAGAAACCTAAAATTGTTAAACATTTATCTTGTTACCTCAAAAGAGAATCCCGTTTTTTATAATTATGAACAAAGAATAAATCCCACCACATTTCCATCAGCATATATTGGAATTAGTTTTTGGTTTCCCCCAAACCCCTTCCACCAAATGACCAAATTATTCCGACTGCAGTGAAATGGATAAGTGAACAGGGAATGGAAATGGAAATGTTAGAGAGTGGGAAACTCCTGGTGGGAAAACTATGTACTGCCCGATTATGCTGTTGCATTCCGTGATGAATGGTGAATTCCGGCCACCTGGCCTCAACTTCCACCGAAAGTTCAACTCGAACTTGTGCTGTGACTCCCAGTTGGGCATCGGATTGGAGTCGGATTAATTTGCCACTGATAGTGCTCGGGTTTCCATTGTAGCCAAGTTGGTTAGTTTTTTTTTTTTATTTTTTTGAGGTGGGGGGAAAAAGTTTTTCGCAGCTGTGCAAATTTGTGCAGCATCGTCATAGAAAAGTTAAAATGAAATAAAGTGGCGGACAGTGGATCAGAGGGTCCTGTGTCCTGTATTCTGTCCTGTGTGTGTCTGGCTAATCAAGTTTTGCAAAAATTTTTAACACACAAAAAATGATTTTTCTCTTTCTCCCTCTGCAGAATAGCTTTTTGTTCCAGAGGGGCCAAAAGTGGGTTAACAATATGTAATATGGTTAAAATTGCTGCAGCTCGCTGCCAGAGTTAATTGGGTTTTCCATTTTGGCCTTTTGTAATTAGAGCCTCAAGCCATTTATTAGTCAAATCAGTTCAACGAACAACAAAGCCAGATTAATTCGACCAAAAGGGAACAAAAGGGGACTTACCTCTATGGATGTGTTGGTATTTCATTTAGCATTAAGTACGCATTAAAAGATAATTGCATTATGTATAGAATCATGTACATGTTCTTTGAATGGGCCAACAGGATTATTTTGCCAATGTTTGTGTTAGCTTTTATATTGTTCCTCCAAGCTGGTAGTAAACTTAGTTTCTCCATTAAATTTAAGTTTGAATGATAATTTTAATATTTCATTTAAGTTTAGTTTAGCTAAAATGCTGTTGTAGCAGGCGGTCACACTCGCATGAATAACAAACAGTCACATTAACTTACTAAAGCATTTTTCTTACAAAACAAACGGTCGATGTGGCAAATACATTTAAAGCTAGAATATGCTAGATGCATTTTAAAATTAGCTATATTTTAAGCTATAGGCGAGATGCATATTATACAAGCTGTTACAGTTAAACTTTGATAGAAGTAGCTTATAATAAGCTAAACTGGCAACACTGGTTAACAGCACAATATATTCCTCTCTTTTCCTTTAGCATAAAGATAAAGCTAACGAATACTATTTGTGTCCTGTTCGCACGATCAGCAAATGACACCAACACATGTAAAAATAAGCTGAGGATAGAATAAGATAAAGGAGTAAAGAACAGTTCGTTTTGGACCACAGAAGAGAACATCATGTGATTAAGAGAAGACAGCTACACTGTTTAGCTTTAAAGAGAGAGACCAGAAAAAACCTCATCCTGGGGCAGTTTATAAATGCCTTGTTGGCATTATATTTTATTGGTTAAAGTTGGCTAACGATTTATATTGGATATTTTGAATGTTTCAGCTTAGCATACAAATAAATAACCAACACACACACATATACACTTATATAGCCAGACAAGACATCTTTCTTAGTCCCAAGTCCTTGGTTATCCTTCGTCCTTTTCTCTCATTCTTATTCTGCCGCTGCTTCACACAACATCATTTATATTCAACTTGTTTTCGAAGCGTCTGGAGAAGTTTGTAAGAAAGAGAGTTGGGTAGTTCTACACTGGAAAAAAATATGTTAAATAAACGAATTCTAAAGGAATTTGAAGTTAAACTCAAGATTCAGATTGATTAAAGTTGAAAAAGTCATAAAAGGTGTTTAGTCATGGATTTATTATGTCTTTTAGGTGATTGTTGTGTGGCAAAAATCATCTTAAACATACATTTTAGTTGTTAAAAATATACATTAAGATATCTTACTAACTTTCTTAGTCACTGTGCATATGTATGGCAGCCATTTTTGCGTGTTTTTACAGCATTATGTGGTGGGTTTCTCAATGCTGAGTGAGTGGTGCATGAAGATGATGATGGTGTGGGGGGCTGGTGGGTGTTTTAGGGATGGGCTGGCATGTGATTGGGTGGGGCCAGGCCCGTCTGGATTGCACGCTTCAGTTGAACGCACAAGCAAATGTTGTTGCTCAATCGAAAGTATCAAATTGCCCACAATAACACTTAAATCCCGAGCTTCTATAAGTTGAAGTCAACAGCTGGTGAGGGAGCTGCAGTAGAGGGGGAGTGGAGAAGGAGCGGGAGCGGTTGTGTAGTCCAATGAGTAGACCAAATAAAAATGTTAAGCTCAACGAGAAACTGTCAACTTGGCCTTCAGCTTGGGCTAATCGAAGGAAAATATTTGAAATAAACTTGAGATTTTATGATGGTTATCGAAAGCAAACATTACAGCAAGTCAATCAAATATAGTTTCAAATATTTATTTAAAATTTTATGGCCACTTGGAAAGCAATTAAAAGGAAAATAAAAAAGCTATAAACTATAAAAATAATAAAGATCGAAAGTGGATAACAATCTTAACCAAATTGTAATCTTAAGCACAACTTTTAAAGATTTTTTCCTTTGGAAAACAATAAATTTAAATTGATTTCAACTTTTTCCAGTATTGGACATCTCAATCGGCTCAACTTCTGCCAGCAATAAGTGTCATAAACTTTCTCAAGGAATATTTCATTTTTAATTCTTTTTCTTTTGCCCAATCTTGGCAAGCTTCTTGGCCAACTTATTCAATCGCAAATGTTTGTTAGCCTCCAAGTAGGACGGAAAAGGTTAGCGCAGAGGGACACACGGTCTGAGTTGGGTCAAAGGTCTCGAGCCAGAAGGCAATGAGAGAAAAAAACTTTGTTGGCTTGCTGGTTGCTAAAAATGCCAAGAATTCGATGGACGGGCGGGCAACTGGGAAACAAAAGGAGGAAAAAAAAACGTAACAGCTAGCAACTGTTGTGCAATCGTGTCAAATATTAAAACATGAAATACATATTAAACGAGCACTGAGACTAAGCGGAATACCGATTGAAATAGCCAACAGCATAGACAGCGAGGAAGCTGGGATGCTGGGATGCTGCAGTAGTGTAAACATGAGCACAATAAGTTGAAAAAATATAGACAATATTTTGCTATTCGCTCGCTGATGCAATATCCTCTGCACTCTGCACTCTTGGTCATAAAACATGGCCAAAATCGTTGAAACAAAAAACCCCCTCGAAAAGCAAAGCAGAAATCAAGCAGCCAAAGGGCGAAAGATAAGCGACTTGGTGTAGAAGTTTTTCCTCATCTAATGGCCAAACGCAGACAGGAAAATCCTAACAGCGCCAGCTGCTGGAAAAACAATAACAAAGATATAAATAACTGCTGCGATTTTCACAGTTGCATCAAAAAAGGAAAAGAAAAAAAAATCAGCAGTGAAAGATGAGGAATCGAATTGTGATTTGCTTGAGGAATACAAACTATATGAATATTCGATTCGTTTTAATAACATTTATTTGATGATAAAATAAATAAACTATTTTTTAAGTTAGGAAAAGCAATTTTAAGGGTGAAAGAAACTGAAAATTTGATATTTTTTGGCTTTATGCCTTAATACCTTTAAGACTTTAAACATATTCAGTAAAGGGCTAGCCTTCTTACTAGGTTTATATGTGATAAATCTGTATTATCTGGTTATATATAAAGCTCTCAAGCATTATGCATCTTCAAAAAGTAAACTTTTTCCAATCTTTCTTCAACTTTAAAGACCGCAAATGGCTAAAAAGCTGGCGCTAATGATCTCAGCTAATGCCGGCAAGGGTTCGACTTCTGATTACGAATGATGCCGCCGCATCTGTGAAGCTTGTATCCTTTTGGAATCTCGTATTCTGGACTCCGGTTCCGGCTAACGAGCAGTCGAGTCGTCCTGTCTGCCTGTCCAGGGTCAACATTAATATTTGAGCAACGTACGCTGCCTGCGATTCGACATCCTCGACTACAGTCTTTTCGATTTTTTCTCTGTGTGTGTGTGTGTGTTTATCTGTTGGACTCGTCCTGCTGATGCTTCTTCTTTATATATATATATCGTGTATATAGTATACTGCTGGTGTTGTTGATTATTCAAGGATCAGAGCGGCACAAACAAAGCACATGGCAGCAGTCAGCGGAGCAACTTCTGCACTCAGCGTATAAATTTCGCCGGCTGCAAACGAACTCAGCAAAATCAGCAAAAATTTTCTAGCGTAAAAAAACATAGGGCAGGGAAGGGAGGGCGTGGCACAAAATATGCGGCGTACGTGTTAAGTGGCAAACGTTTTTCAACCAAAATCCCAAAAACTGAAGCCAAGCTCAAGCCAGGCAAAAGCCAAACCAAGCCAAAAACTCGAGTCCGTCAGTCAAGTCAAGTCACGAGGTTTTTGCCACGCATTTGTAAACTTTATAAATCAGTTCGTGTCGAAGCTAAAGTTGTGTTAAGGATGGAGTTTGTGGGGAAATGCTTTCCTTTTTCTCTCGCTCTGCCTCTCTCTGTGTGTGTGTGTGTGTGTGAGCCAGGCAACGATGCGTTGCGAAAATATTTCACGTTATTTTTGTAAATTGCATACTTTGCGGCGCTCTCCACGTTGATTTGACAGACGGGATCCGTCTCACTTTTTTGCTTTTTTCCTGGCTAGCTGAGAGGTTTTTCATTTGTTATAGAATATAGAGTATTCTTATGGCTGAAAAATGGTAAACGAGGAAATTGTAAGAGTGCATCGGAATGCATATTCAGCTTGCATCTGAAAACTAAATTAAGTTCCTTTTGAAATTGGAAGGCGCCCCTTCAAAGCTGATTAAAATTGAATACTAGAATGATACAACCTTAACTATTGATTATATTGCTATTCCTTTATGTATTTTCCCCTAAGATTAGCCCATTTTCCATATTGCCAATAACATTCTAATCGAAGTTATACCCTCATTGTTCTCATTGCAGGTTCGTAACAATAACATTCCTTGACCAAATCCGATTATCTGATCGAGAATTTATTATGTGATTAAATTGAGTAAGAAATTAAATGGTATACGGCACACATTTTGCTGATATCAACGTGAATGTAATTTTGTGGGCTAATCAGAAATTGCATGGCTACAAGTTTAATTAATGGCCATTAAGGCGGAGATGGGAGGATGAATCGAGAGCGACACAAAGGATATCAGCAGGCAGCAGTAGCAGGAGCTGGCATTGGCGTTGGGGCGTTAAAGGGCGTGGACATTTCTGCCTTAATAAGCAATTTTTAAAATGCAATTACTCGAGCATTGTACACACTCGACTGAAGCGATTGTGAAATGAATTTTTATTGAAAATGCACATGCAAACTCATTACGTATACGAGGCGTTGGACAAACAAGCACAAGCACTTATATATACATATTCGCACACAAACACACACACGCACATACTGGCAAACCGCACACGCACACCAGCAGGCGGCAATCAATGCCGGAATACATATATATGAGTTTAATAACTTTGCTCTTAACGCTGCCGCTGCCGCTGCCCAGCATGGTCGATCCTAAGTCGACAACTTGGTCATTAGGGGCTTGGGCCGAAATGTTAATCACAATACCACAAAACGTTATAATGTTTGGAGGATGCGGTTCCTCATCGCCTCCCCCTGCCACTCAAGCAACAATAACAATTATTTTGACCAAGCGCACACAGATACGCAATACACTGGGGGAAAATGGGTTATAAAAGTAGATTGCGTTGACAAATCAAACCTTTTTTCTGCAAATTTCTAATATAAAAAGTTGTTTTTTTAAAGCCTAATATGGTTCTAAACTTACTAGCAGTTGTATTAGTTTCTTTAAAATTAAGAGTTTTTCACGTCATTTTTTCCAGTGCACTGGTGTGTATGTCTCATTGGAATAGTGAACCGCAATTTGGCTGCCTGACTCATCGAGAGCTGCTAACTAGTTGAAAATGCAAACGCAAACCATAAACCGAGGACGAACAGAGTCGTACCGCCAACGGCACAAACTCTCTGCCTTTGCCTGTCCCTGTCTCACTCTGTCTCTGTCTCACTATTGTGGCGCCACCCATTTGTTGCCACTCCACTATTGAGGCAACAACATAATCAAAGTCCTGTCTCACTGTCCAGCCCCCTAAGTTGGATGATGATGGTGGGCCTGGGTACCCCAAAGCGGTAAACGGAGCAACGCTTAGTTCGATCACAAACACATACGGGATGAGCGGCTAGAGGGTGGCATGTGAACCATAATTGTTGGCAAAGTTACAATTTCCTAACCAGAGATACACTGAGAGAAAGTTTCATTGGGGCAGATTGATTTATTGGTTCAATCGATTGATGAACTCAGCTGGAAACAATGCTAATAGGGAAAGCGGTTTACCAGATTGACCAACTGAGAATGAGACTAGATCTTAGCTAGTCATTGCTAGACAAACTTTTGGGTAAAGTCTTAAAACTGCTTGTCCTTTAAGTTGATTTTTATCTCAAGATATTCCTGGATTATTTCTTTATGAAATTCAAAGAGTGTTTTTCTTTTGCAATAAATGAGAAAAATGGCATTTTTAAAATATAATCTTGAGCAAGATTATTGTATTTGTAAACTGCTTTAAGGGATTACTTATTAATTAGAAGTTAGTTAATACTTTTGCCTAAACTGAAAACCTTTAAGTTTATCATGATAAAGGCCCTATGTCCTTTCCAATCGAAAACAAGCTGAAAAAGTTATTTTGGTCATCGATAACCAAACTTAAATCTCTAAACTTTAAAAGCGCTTAAAGTGTTTCAACCTTTTTCCAGCTCAATTTTTACATATCCCCAGGTTTCGACTAACAAATCTGAAATAATTTTTAGGATTTTTTCGCCTTCCATTGTGTATCACATGCGATTAGGAGAGGCTGAGTGTGCGAGTGTGTGTGTGTGTCATCGACAGTGGCAACCATCAAATCGATCGATACGAATTACAAAACCAGCGCCAGCTGGGGATGGACCTGTGGCGGTGGTGGTGCTGCTGCTGATGGCGGTGATGGTGGTGGTTCCACCAGATCCCTTAACTTCCTACCCTGTCTGCTGAGGCTACCTTTGTGCTGGCTTTGCTTCCACTTCAATCATAACTGTGTTCAATTGTTGTTTTTATTACCACATTTTCCTTCACCTTTCCGGGCGAGAAACAAAGGCTGCCAGATCGGTAGCAAATTGGTTGGCTCTACTTCCTCCTGCTGTCGTTATCCTTTGCCGTGTATATATATGTATATATCTTTTTTTTTTTTTGTTATGCTTGTGCTTCTTTTACGGTTTCAGTCGAGCAACCTTTACATGGTGCTTATCTTGCGGCCTGTGTCTGTGGCTCCCTCCCTTGGACTTTTCCCCCACTCATTCTGGCCACGATTTTCCGCCTGAACAGCGGCCATGTGTATGTGTGAGCTGCGGCTTTGTAGGGGGTGTATGTGTGGGGGAGAAAACCTTCTCCTGCTCAGAGTCTGCAACAATTGCGCATAATATAAATTAATAATGCAACAATTGCATTTTGTTATGCTTCCATCTCCACATTGTTGTGCCACTGCTGATTTCATTAAATATTTTTGTTGCCCTCCACTCGTCCTTATCAGTGGCCAGAAGAGAACTGGATGTAAAGGAGTGCACGGAGAGAAAATCTTTAACATATCAGGGATGTGTTTTTGAACGAAGAACTTGAATAAAATGATTTAAATCAGATTTTTCACATCTTTCACATCATTTTCATTGTCGGTTTTCCATTCTAGTTTTAAGGTCACAAATTTAAACAGTTTTTCCAATGATTTTCCATTCAGTGTACTGCCTTTTTTTTATTGCTGGCGTCCCTCTCACTTTTACGAGACTGCTGTAGACATGGGCATAACCATTAAGTGTGATCTGCAGGACCTCCCCCGCATTGAATGCATTTGGCATACTAACCGAACCCAACCAACCAACCAACCAACCATCCAGCCAGCCAGCCAGCCAACCAATTCCAGGCTCTCCTTTACGACCCCGTTAAGGTCGGGAGGTCGGGTTTTCCTTTTTCTTTTGCTGGCTACTCTTTTGTATTGTTTGTTCTATCAAATGTCAAACAAGATACGTGTTGGGCTTTTTAATGACAATGGGCAAGGACTAAGAGGGTGTGGTCGCTGGCCAGCGAGATTTGCTGTTAGACATAACTAATTACTAGAGTAGAGAGCTTATTGTTAGTTTGCGTTTTGTGAACTATAACTAATGGTTCTAGCTACATTTCAGAGGGATTAACAAGAGAGTAAAGTTAGTTTTTATGTAACTCGTAAAGAAGTTTTCACATGGTAAAGAGTTTGATTTTATTTACAACCTACTTCCTAAAAGTATGCAATAGTTTTTATATTTTTCTCTCCTGGAATATCCCTTAGAGTATTATTTCCCTTATTAACCGATTATCTAGCAGGTCATTTTCACCTGACCTCGTTACTGCCTTAATACACTTAAGCGAATTTCCAACTCTACCATTTCAATTAGCATTTCTCTCTAATTAGAAGCAAGTTAGGGCCCCCGGGCACAATATCGATTCCGGCCTGTCAAAATGCCATTGACTAAGCAGAAACTGCAATGTCCACGCCACGTCAGTAGCTCATTATCAGAAAATATCAATATTAATTAGTATGTATTACGTGACAACTTTCGCCCAGGCACTAACTTGGCCAGCAGTTCTGGGAAATCTTGAGCAAAAGCTGGTCATAATTGTTTTCCAAGCTCACCATGGGAATGAATAGCTAGAACTGATGGCGAAGAGGGAGGGGAAAATCGGAAAATCAACTGAACCCGATCCTAGATGGGATTAACAAAGCGATTGGCAACGACATTAACATTTTCATCAGGCCTCGGGCTCAATTTCAGTACCAAACCCCAACGAGTTGACGTCGTAATCCATCATCGATCCCATTTAGGCGGGGTGATGGAGCTTTGAATTTTTATGATTATTATGTATTTGTGCGTTCTAAGGGGAGTTTGGGTGTGGGGGTGGGGGAGGGGGTGGCCTACACCGATAGATGGCTTACTATCAGCGATTCCGCTGAGTTAACGTTTCTCATTAGTCTGGCCTGCTACTTCCCACACACTACTCCATTCGTCTCCTCTATTGTTGTTCGCGTTCTTGAACGGTGGGGATTATTGGTGAAAAGGGTTAAGTCACTGGGATCAGTTTTGTATATGTTTTCTCCTTATCATTCACTTTTTTTTATTGCTAAAATAATATGGTAGAGGGAAATTCTGCAAGCTTTTGATTATTGATTTTTGCTTTGTTTTGGTTTGTATATGAATTTAGATGATTAATTATTTTATTAATAAAACTAAATAGTTATATCAGAAGAGGGATACTAAGAAAGTCCATCCAATCGATGCTTTTTCAGAAACTCCTTTAAACTCCACATAAAAATAGATGAGGATTACAGTTTCTTTCGTTCTTTATAAAAATTTTTGTTTTATTCTTGAATGTAAACCCCTTAAAAATCATTAGTTTTTCTCCATTCTATCGATTTTTGTTTTCCATTGTGCTTTGCCTTCCATTCGGCGGGTGGCAAAGTGGCGATAATGATGACTGACTTCTACAAAGACACCTCCTCCTTCTCTTCTCTTCCCCTGCCCTCAGACTGTGAACACGTTTAATCTGCTTGCCACAGATTTCTATCACTGTCATGGCATGGTTTGCTGTAGCTGGGGTCCTCTGTGTTAATGTCGCCGCCATTCGGGCCGGCCATGCCCAAGCTGCTTGTCACAGTCTGCTATTGTCAGCGAACATCGATACCGCCGGCTGTGGCTTCTGCTCCTGCCAAAGAAAATGGAGCTGTTTTTATTTTGTATTTTCCGCTCCTTGCCAGAGCTCTTTTGGGTTAACAACGGCGCCAATGTCGGAGCTGGGCGCGGACTTGCCTTTTTTTTTTTTTTAATGATACACAATTAGTGGGATGATAAATGGTCTGTCAAATGCAGCATCATCGGAAAGGAGAGTCAAGTAGAAGCCAAGGCAACCCGGTCTATCCGGTACACTGATGGAAAAGTTAAACTTGAATGTTGTTGAATGTCATTAATATGTTTTCAAAGTTCTTAATGAAATCTTTAAACTTAAAAGAGATTTAAAACGTGTATCTGAGAATGTATTTTGTATCTTTCATAGCACTTATCTAGCAGAGCTTATGAAAAGATATAAAATGTATGATGCTCCCTTGAAAACTTCTTTAAGCAAAGTTCTTCGACTTCCACTTCTTTTCCAGCTCTTTTCAACTTCTTAGTATTATCTCCAGTTATTTTGTTCAGTATGCCTTCCCTCTTGCTACTCTTAATAACCTGCACTGAAGTTGGCCCCTGCCTTTGTTGTAGTTTTCTCTATTGATATCAGCAGCTTTCTTTGTAGCTTCAAGTGAAACATCTTCGACAGATAGAAAAGAATAACAAAAAAGTGAAATATGTATATGTGTTAGAAAAGAGGGGGAAAAAATTAAGTTAACAGGGAGAAGGAAACTAAACTAATGATAGCAGCCAGCAGCCAGCAGCTAGCAGCTAGATATTGGATATTAATTGGTACAAATAACAAGATGCGCTGGATGCAGTCCTCTTCTTTGGCAACCCATGGAGAGCTGGGAGAGTGCCTCCTGGGGCGAAGGAAGCGACTGAATCAATTAAAATGACTGAAATAAATTGTAGACACAAAGTACAGCTAAGCAGTGAAAGCCAACTGACTTGCAGATGGATATTGAAGGAACTAATTCTGATTAGCGTCGTCGCTGTCTTGGCCAAAGCAACCCTTAGGAGTTAGGAGGGTGAATGTCTAGATATCTTGATTAAATGTATAGATTTATCTTAAGTTATATGAATTATTTATTACTTTTCCATGACATCATATTGTGTTACATGACTTATGGTTATTCTTAGTCAAGAAACATATCAAGTTATCTGTGTTATTTGATAACTCATTGTCCCTACCCTATTTGGTTATCAATAGTTATATTATTTCCCATAGATTTCCTCAAAATAAATTGCTTGTTTACGTCACAATCCTATTAAGAGGCCTCAAGAACCTCTCAACTACAAACATTGCTTGCTAATTATAAGTGGAGCTCCTTCAATGAAGCTCTGCTTTTAACCTAAAACCCCCTTCTCCATACACTCCCTCCTTTCATTATCCTGAAATGCAAATGCCATGGCTTTCAAAACTGGAAATTATCGTTAGCAAATCAGTTTGCCACAACGGATCGGATAACGTGGCATGTTGAGTGTTTGCCCTGTGATTCGATTGCCGGGCCGACGACATCAAAGTCGCCGGGCCTAACGTAATTTGCATGGACCATGACTATCCGAGAGCCATTTCTTGTTGCCATCCCATGTATCGTGCAACTAAACGCACCCGCATTGTTATCAGATTGCAAATAGGTTGTATGAGTGTGTGTGTTGCAAGTTGCCCTTTTCAGCAGGGGTGAATAAATTTCCACCCAATTGGGGTTTGCCATAACCGCCTACCATCGCAGCGTTTAATATTTGAATTTTTCACTATTAGTTTCTGCGGTTTTAATACGATTTAGCGAGTTTAAACGGAACCGCAATGATTTGCGGAGTGGTTAGAAATTGCAACATTTTGCGGGCTTATTATATATCTAATAAAGTAAGTAAAGTAAACAGTGAGAAAATAACTTGTATTACAAAATATTGATAGCTTTCCATAGATAAAGAGCCATTTGTATTTGGATCTCTTTTAAAGTTGATTGTGTTTATAGAGGGGTTAAGTTGTGGTCGTCATATATTAGTAAAAAGAGAGGTAAAAAGCTTCACGAGATGGCATTTTATCATGTGCAGCACCGCAAGTAGCTGCTACCATGGTGATTGCCTGTGTGGGAGCTTCACACGCATAAACCTCTTCGCAGTCACCTGTAGACAGGCGATGCCACTCGAGCACGGTTACTTAACTTTTACCGCCACTGTACTAAGGGAAAAAAAAGAGGAAAAAATCAACCACAAAAGAGGGCAAATGGCAACAACGAATGCTGGAAAGTTCTTATAAGGAAATCCCCCTAGTCTCTGCCCTTAGTACAACGCCAAGACGCGAAAACTCACTCAAAATAAATGCGCAATTAATTTTCATGGTAAAACTCGACAGGAACTTGGACCAAAAGGTTGAACTGAGTAAAGTGAGAAGGAGATGGGTGGGGGTGCTGAAGAAATTGTTGTTTTCCTACTACAACTTTTGCCATTGAAGGGCAAAAAATAATAATAATAACAAGCTGCCTGGCTCTGGCTCTGGAAAAGTCCACAAAACTTTGCTTAGAATGGAGAAGGCAGCGGCGGAAAAAAAAAAAAAAAATGTAATGAAAGGCAGCCAAGTAAACAGCTGCCGGAACATCCAGAAAAAAATATATATATTCTTTTCAATAAAAACAAGCGTGTGAAATATTTATACTTTTTATTTTCAGTTCTGTTGTTGGTTTGTTTACTGTAGAATTTTTGCAATTACAGTTGGAATTTTAAATAACAAAATACCAGTCCTTAAGTGAGATGTTTATTGATTTTTCTTTCTTTATGCTATTAAATAAGGATTTTATACAAATTTTATGCAAAAATATGTTGCAGGATTTTTTAATTAAAACATAAATGAAAAGGTATTTATTGGATTTTAATAAATTGTAATTAATGGAAAGGAACTGTTTTAAGCATTATCAAATATATTTCTGCCTCATCTAAAGGTACAAAAACTAAACAAAATCCTTTCCATTTCTTGCTGTGTGAAAGCACTTATTAATTTTTATTTCACCCAGAGCTTTGCTGAGTGAATATAAAAATGGAAATCAAAATATTCGGTGGCCACAAATGAGCAAAGTTTTCTTTCCGCTTACTTCTTTTTTTTTTTTTTTTTTTTGCTGAGATTCGTTTGTCCCTATTTTTTTGTTTCCACAACTTCAGTGAAAAGCTGCAGAATTTATTGCTTTTGAAATGCGGTTGCGCATAAATGTGCAGCTACGAGAAAAAAGCATTAACAATAGAAGAATCTGTAACAACTGCGGTCTGCGAATGGAGCCGTAAACGTAAATGAAATGAAAAATCCTCACATAATTGCAAATGCGTGAGATACTTGCCAAATGGTGAAATTATGAAAATGAAATGGAAAAAGCTTTTTCTAGGCTGTGGGAAAAGTCCCTTGGGAGGATCTCGGCTTCCTTTCCTTATTTTCTGTTAATTTTATTTTTTAATATTCTGTTCAGGTTTGGCTGGCCTCTAAGGCATTTTAGCGCCTCATCTTTGGGATTTTCCAACTATTGCTTTGATGACTTGCCAACTTGGTGGGTCACTTTTCGTTGGGTCTTGAAAAAGGAGCAGCCAATTTTGTCTTTGGCAATTTTTCTAATCAAATTGATGTTCCTTAAATAAGAACTCCTATAGCTTTAAAGTCCTACCTATTATGTATTTTATTAAATTTTCAATGAACAAACAAGTTTTGTTGGCTTTCAAAATGTATAAAGAGGTTATTTTGCCATAGCCTGATTTGATATTTCGTTACACTATTTTGGCTCTTGTTACCACAACAAAAGTTAAAATTCATTATTATATTCAGTGTCTATAACCTTTAATAGAACACAACAAAAAGAGCTTAACTATTGAATGTATCAAGAACATAATCCTTCCCTTTTTGGGCCTGAACTAATCAATATTCGTGTGCGCAGGAACCGAAAAGGTCTTTAATTCCATATCAAACATGCGTTGTTTGCCGGTGGTAGGCTCGGCATAAAGTGCATGAATATTTCATTCTTGAAACAGACCGCCTCGAATGCAGCCCACATAATTGAGTGCTCTTTTATTTAACATGCAAAATTAATGACCGGGGTCTGCATGAATGCAATAAAACTATTAATCAATAAGCGCTCATATGCCCATTCACACAGTCTGAAGTGGCGGATAAAAAATGTGGGCCGGATGGGGGGAATAAAACTTTTGCCCACTTTATAAATTTAATGGAGTTTGCCAAAGCAGCACAGCAATTATATTTTCAAACTTTTTTTCACTCTTTCTCTCTCTTTTTTTTTTGCCATCAGCAGTTGCAATGGCAGTGTGAACAATGCATTTTTTCGCTTGGGGTTATGGTCCGTTGTACAGGATTTTGGCATGGTTACTAGGAGCAGAGTATTTAGTGTTTTCAAAATGTTTCTTCATATTATGAGGTTAAATGATTTTAATTTGTCAGTTTAAGGTATAAAAGTTAAGTTGATATAAGGTAAAATATCAGTTTACTTACTTTTTCAAGAAGCCTTCTTACAGATCACAGTTTTAATTTAAAAATTAAGATAAATTAAGACGTATTAAAATGGATGTATGACATCATATATCCATATCTCTAATCTTCTAAAAATTACCTGCTTTTAAATAAGTTATGTGGCAACCTATAAACCGGTTGAAAACAGTTGGACCCTTTATTGCCTACATGTATTTTTTTTTGTTTTGGATTTCTCCCAGTTTTTTAGCCGGTTGTGAGTGGCTTTAGTTGGCCAAAGATTCTAGAGAAAGTCCGCAGCTGTAAGCGGCTGTACAAAAAAATATATGGTTGGTAGGGGGTAAAAGTACAATAGCGGAAAAGTTTCAAGTGGACTCACTAGCATGTTGTGGCAGCGGCGGGGGTTGGGTAAGGGGCTTGGTAGGGAGTTCTGTTAGGGGTTGGCTGAGGGGCACCAGGCAGGCACAGGCAGGAGGGCAGCAGAATGTTGGTCGTTGGCATCTGTTCAGCGTTGTGGCACATATTCCACTTTTGTCTTTTATTGCGTGTTGCTGCTGGTCCCTGCAGCTTGTAGCTCAGCTTGGCTCCCCGGTTGCCAACCAGCCACCATCAGCGTGTATTTCATTGTTTTAAAACAATGTTTCCCCATTTGGCTGCGCTGCTGACTTTGATTTGCCATCCCGCTCGCACGCCCTTTTATTGTATTCCGTTCATCTTTCTTTTTTTTGCCCCCACTCCACATGCCCACTATGCTTTGTGCGCTTTAAGGTCTTAAAGCTTTCGTATATATAGTAAATATATTCGATTAATCTGAATAATAGTATTAAAGCTTTTGGAAAGATGAGTTCCCCAGGAGATCTATGATCGTTAGCCATTGATTAGAAGTTTCATATCTGACAAACTTGTGTCAACATCCTCGATAGTATAGTGGTTAGTATCCCCGCCTGTCACGCGGGAGACCGGGGTTCAATTCCCCGTCGGGGAGATGGATGCAACTTTTTTTTTTATTTTTTTTTTTTAACTAACATTTTTAATTAACTTAGTTTTAATTAATCTGCATGATTTTAATTCAACGGCCTAACATTTAATAAAAAGGTAAACCAAAAAAAATACTAATTATCTAAGAAAAAAATAAAATATACAAAAAATGAGTTCGTTTTTTTCAATATTTTTATAAGTTAAATATTTTTTTTATCTTTTTATACTTGTCTTACACAAAAACAACAACAAAGTTTTAAAATCATTAACATATATTTCCGTTAAATTACATTTTTAATGATATTGGGAACACTTCTGAAACCGACATTTTGGGTGATTGACGGCGACCCTTGTTCAGGAATTTATTTTTGTATAGGAATTTCTTAGTTTGGTGTTGAGAGCAATAACAATAAATTGCTTGCCAACAAAAAAAAGAAACGTTTTCGGATACTCTTTTGGGACTTTGCCCGCTCTCTCTCTCTCCTTCTACCCCCAAAAACAGTCAACGAACAAATTAAGGTGAAACTAATAAATTTTCAACACTTAGCAAAATGCAAACACAAACTGAAACCTCCAACTTTTAGCACCGCTTGTTGTTATTGTTGTTTCTGTTTCTGTTGTTGGTCACGCCCCCTCCATCCACCGCTCACGGAAAAGGCACTTGAAAATGTCTGGGAGGTTGTTTGGTTGGCCTTTTTTGGTTGTTTCCTGTTTGTTGGAGCACATGGCGAACCTTAACAAAGTTTCTCTACAAAATTAAGTTGCCTTCCTGGCTGCTATGCGAATTCAATAAATTTCCTCCAGGACATGTGGGTGTGTGAAATGTTTGTGTGTGTTTGGGAAAAGGCAAAGCGAATCCGAGGAGATGCAAAGAGAATGGCAGCAATAACAGAAACAGAAGCAGAAACTGGAAGAACAGCAGCTAGTGGTAAAAGTTTTCACAGGTCCTGTAATATGAAGACCACAAAACGGAACCCAAAAGCAACATTTCCCATGAGTTGCGTAAGCAGGATACTATCAAGGGTGCTTATTTTCACAAATTATATATGTATTATCTTGATATCTGTATACATTTTAGTGAAAGAAGCAGAAAGGGTTTAAAAAATACAGAAAAATTAAAGATATATTTACATTCCCAATGCAATTTTAAAGTGAGAACACAAAGAGTTCTTTTTCCGCATACATGGCGTGAAATTGTTAAAAGACAGAATTACATTTTTTGTTTTAGTTTTTTTAAGCCAAAAAAGGGATGTGTGTCTATTTGGGTTTGCTGCAGACAATGAAAGTTTGGCAGTTTCTCCCCCCTTCTTATACTTTTTCCGGCATTTTCCAGCATATATGCGCCATGCACCTGCGGCTAGAGTTTCGAAAAAATAATAATAACACAAAATTGGTGAAAAATTGCAAGCGAAAGGGTAAAGGAATCTGGGTTACAAACTTTTTCGAATTGTATTCTCTTTCTGGGTGGACATTTTTTTTTTTGGTTGTTTTTTTCCCCCGTTTATTGCCCTCAAAGGGAATTTATGCCAACGCGAATATTTCCATTGATTTTAGTTTTCTTTATTGCCATTTTGCCATCCGCAATATAGAGGAACCCCAACGGTATTTGCATCTTTTAAACGTTGTTTTGTTTCTTTGGGGGGGGCGGGTGGACTATCTCAGTTGTCACGACCAAATAAATTGCTGGCTTGGTGGAAAGCAATCGGCGAACACAAAAAACTCGGAAAAACCAGCTGCAACGGAAGCGAGCGAGCGAGCGAGAGCAGCGAACCAAAATGGCAATATGCACAAAAAGGGCAGGACTCCATGCAGGATACCCCATTCAGCTCCCAATTCCGAGGACCATTCGATTATTCATTTTAGCCGACAGTCGCCCAGGCAACTGTCCAACACAGTTGCACAACGACCGTGCGATGTGCATTACTCAAATGGAGCTAGTCTAATGGCTGGACCAATTGAAAACTAATCAGTGAATTGAATGAATGGACAAAAAATTGGCGATAGCTAATGGAAATCACTGCTCTAAGTGTGTGCTATTAAAAATATATATCAATACAAACTAATGAAAGTGCTCCCGAAGCTCAATCAGTGAAAAAGAGTTTAATTAGTATTGAATTAAATAGGGATAAGAAGATCTGTATCGGAATTAGTTGAAGAAAAGAGGAAATTGGAAATGGGGAAAAAAAGATGTTAAAAGGAAAAACATTTATAAAAGATTTTTGAACTTAGATATAGTTAAGATTAATGTATGGCTCACTTATATGTACGTTTAAGAAAGCTTCTATACTAACATTTAGTATTCTATCACATTAATCCAATCATAATTTAGTTAAGCTTTGTTAATGCTTAGTAAACAAGTAAAAAATCTCCTTTATTAATGTATTTTTTTCTCATTCTTTATCTTTGCAGGTGTGTATATAAATCTACCGCGGCTACTTCAGCGATTTCCCCCTTTGACAAGTATCTTGGAATTTTCGCTAAGTACAACACCCACCTTGCTTTTCCCCTTTAAATAACTGCACTCCATTAGCATCTCTATAAACTTTCTGTTTTTCAATTCATCAGTTGCCAAGGTGAAAATGCCAAGGCAAAATTATTGCCTTTGAAAGGTTGCGTCGACCCCAACATGACAAGTATATTAAAAAAAAAAAATAATAAGTAAAGAAAAAACGCAGCAGGGTTTTCCATTTTTCCTTGCTTTTCCTCCTTTTCATTTTGACAAGCATTTTCCGCGCTCGCCCTTATCCCGCGTTCTTATCATTGTCTTTGCACTTCTTCTAAGCCTGTGGCGCTTTTATCTTTACTTTCAGTTTACTTTATATCTTTTGTACTCTTTATGTCCTTTGTATTTCTGGTACGTGAGCTATACGCCTTCCTCCACGTTTTCGCCAGCGTAAAATTATAAAAGCTCAGGCCTCCTCTCTTTCGCTCGATTTCAAAGCAAGCGTTTTTCTCAAGCCCAGGCCCAGCCGAACCATCCAACCCGCACTTAAGACTTTCGGCTTCATCGGCTTTCCGTTTAAATAAATAAAACGCTGCGAAAGAAGTTTACCCCGACAAAGTGCTGAGCAGGCTGAAAACTCTTTGCCAAAGACCTCGAAAAGCCACAAGTAGTCGAAAGGATCTATAAATATGTATCTTCCTCATGGAAAAAATGCACGATACCATTGACGATTGAGAAGCGTTCTTGTGGATTTTTCTCAGGCCTTTATGCAGTTTCCATGACGAATTGCTTTGTCTGTTAAAGTTGCGCTATGAACCGATAAAAAGTGGAAGCAATCTGAAAGGGTTTAAAATTGAAAACAGCAATAAAACTAAAAAGAATATATGTAAACTTTACCATAGCGAGATTAATAACTCATTTTGTTTAACAGACATGCCCTTGAGCCAAATTTTGTACTCTAAAACTGCAGCATTGAAGTTAAAACATAGACATATTTTTGACATAATAATTAAATAATATTAAATTTACAAAACATTTCAATTGAAATGAAAAACATTTCCCTATTTTAATAAACGAATTGACACTGCGCCATAAATTTACTGAATCTTTAATCCCTTTGACCGACCGACCAACATATGGACATTTTTCAACATTTATAATCTGAAAGACACCAGCTAGGCAGGTTGTGGCAATCGGTGGCCCCAATTCGGGGCAGATGCATCGATGCAAATTGGTGGGCGTGTTCCAGTCCAGCCCCTCTCACCCAACCGAGCTGCAAAGTTAAGCCCCCGTCCGCTGCCGTTTGTGTATGTGACCCGGGCAGTTGCTAACGCTCCATTTGACATGGCCTACTCTCAGAGATGGAAACTACCTTTAGGTATTTTTTTAGAATTGCATTTTGCTTTAAAAAAAACCATATAGGTATATATCTAGGTACATTGCTTATAATCTACTGCCTTCTTAAGATTAAAATTATATACAATCCATATGGTATATTTATCTTTTGGCACACATACCCAACATACCCATTGTACCCGATTTGGGTCAATTAAAAAATGTACCTTGCCCATCACTGGTAGATTGGTGCTCTATGTTAGAGTGCGCGTGCCACGTGAACCACAAAAGCCCAGCAAAGCTGATTCCGCCCGGTGGCAGCGTCCGTTTTATGGGTCATTGGATCATCAGTTGAACGGCAGGGGAGAGCGGGAGACTGGGGAACTAGGGACTCGAGATGGAAGAGCCCGTTCCGGATCCGGGGACTGATGAAAAGCTAGCGAACGCATAACCTACATGGTGCTGTCACGGCACTGAGATGGCTCAGCCACGTCAAGATGAGCCGGGCAGATGTCCTACGAACGACAGGCAAACGGCATCATTAAACAGGAGCAAAGTGCCCATCCTCGTCGTCGCCATCATCAGCTTCATCATCATTCGAGCGGAGCACCAGTTGGCGATTCCACCAGAAGATGGGGGTCATGTATTGCCATGTGGCAATACACATCAACTTCAGCACGTGCTTGCGACTTGGGGCACTGCAAAAAATTAAAATCATCCAGGGGACTTGACTTGAAGTCGTCAAAATGTTTATTTCCTCTTTTTTGAGAGACATGAGGATATGGGATATATGTCAGTTTTTCGCGAATCATAAGTGCCTAGGTACTAGCTGATGTTATGAAGGTTTGATCAATTTTATGAATTTTACGTTTTTAATACTTCAAAAATGTTAAATTTTCCCATTGATTTCTGAATTTCTCTAACAAATACTAAACCTATCTTGTAGTTTTTGAAAACAATAACTTCTAGGCCTGCATCTCTGGCATAGTTGATTCACTTAATGTTTTTCTAGTCCGCTTTAGTGTGATTACGCCTTGAACGTGTTCTATCGCTGTGAGAGCCTCATCCTCAGCCTCTGTGGGGTTTTCCTTGAAATTTTCTTTCTGTATAAAATGCATCGCAGCATACATGTTTGTATCTGCCTTGCCAGCGCTCTGACATTTTGGATTTCGTGCCGAGCATTTCTTAGTTGGTGGCCCCCTACTTTTGCCGTGGCATTAAGTGCAGCCGATTTATGGGGCAACTGCAAGTCATTGTTTGATTGTGTGCGTGCCCCAGTCAGTCCTGATCAATTACACCCGCCGACATTTGTTTGGCGGCGGCGGCTCTCTCGGTACCCAGAGTCCTTGGAACTCATGGCCCCCTTTTAAACAGCCCAGGCTCGTGCTCATATTTGTGTGCAAGCGGCATATCATTGTCACTGTAATAAGTGACGCGTGTACTTAGTGCATACACCTGAGTCCTGGAATCGAAGTAGTGTTGAGAGTTGAAGACTTTTCTTAGCTGAATTTGGCTACTTTCATTAGCCTTCTATGTTATAAGACTAATTTACAAACCAGTTAGATATGTCTATAAACTTTGATCACCTTTTAGGCTGTAAACTAGCTAGAGAACTCTTTCATTTCATTATATAACAAATAAGCTTCTTATGTTCCAATTTAGTATAACTTGAGTTTCTATAACAAAAGCGGGAATAATATAAAAAATGCAACATTAAATCGGTTTTTAATACCTTAAAGTTCTTGAGATTTATTTGCAAACGATTTCTAGCTATTACTTTCTAACCTAGCTAATTATTATCCGTCAAGTGTGACATCACTGGCACTCCTGGCAGCTAGTGATTCATTCTTGTGTGCCCCAGTTGTAAATGGATGTGGGGGATATGGGATATGGGCATGGGTAGTGAAGTAACCTGCACCTGGCTGAATGGCAACTGGCAGCCAAGGTACATGCCTCCCATTTCGTGTTTGTTTAGGCACATGTAAAGCACATCTTATCTGAGTCATGTCGCTGTGAGTTTGGGTGCCAGGAGCCAAGATCCGGGATTATGCGAGTAAACACATGGCTGGGCAGGATGGGGGGATGTGGATGTGGAACTCCAGAGTGGCATCATTTAGACCCTGTTTGGATAACATATCACGTTCTTGAGAAAAGCGGAGAATGGGGTTCTTAATGACGGGTGGAAAATATGTCTCAAAAATTGTGTATTCTAAAATATGAAATACGTAAAAGCGAAAGTTTGTTATTCATAATCAATTAATAACAATAATAGAACCTTAAAATATGTCGGAGATATATGTTATTCACTTAAATTATTCATTTTTAATGTCAGATAAATACAGTTCAGATGTTTTCTTACAACAAAAGATTCGAAAGCAACCTGCCATCTCTTACTTAACTCAATCCTCTCCTTTTCTCGACATCTTTTCTCCACTTAATCAAACTTATTTACCCCCGTCGAAATTCGCAGATAAAGTTCCTTCGCACTTCGCTGCATACATATGTCTGGTGAAATTCTTTGGTTTCCTTCGCGGAAACACCTGGCAATTTGTTGCGACAATTTGTTGTCATTAAGGAGCCGCCCAACTGATGTTCCAACAAGCCGCGAAAGGCATCAACAGGGTCGAGAGATGTCGGCGGGATATGCTTTCTTTTTCCCGTCGACTGAACGCACAAAGGATATCTGAAAGCAGAACAGCGACGTGCGTAAATAAATGCAATATAATACAATAATAATTAAAGCAGCAACAGCAGCAGCTAGCCAGCCAGCCAGTCAGGCAGGAATACAACACCGAGGTCGTCCGGCAGCTCCATTGGTCCATCCTGTGGCGCATGTGCCTGGCGTTAATTGCTGCATAAATGGCATGAAGTTCATATCCTGTCACATTTCGTGGCAACCGCAGGTCGTGCAAAGGAGCTCAATGCCCTCCCCGCAAACACAGCTCTTTCGGCCTAAATGAATTTACAGGCCTTTACGGCATTTCCCTTAACATCTACCGATTAATTTCATTTCGCTCCAAGCACGCCTGTCTTTGGTAAATGTATTGATTTTACTTCAAATTAAGTAGCACAGATGTTGATGTTCCTTAAAACTACAAAATGTTTTCCATATTATCCTGTTTTTATCACTATTTTACAAAGCAAACATAGTTTTCCGTAGATTATTGATTTATTTACCAGGGGTGCTCAAATTCGTCTTACGGCAGAGCAGTTACTAACACAAATACAAGAAAGCGTGCACATACCTATTTAGTGAAGCTTTTGTATTGGTTTGCAGCTCTGCACTGAGAGAAAGAAAAACTGTTTGCCAATTCCAATGCGAAATAAACTTTAAAGTGTAAACAGAAGTTATAAGGAATGAAGTTCAGTGCAAGTGTCCGAAGAGGATCGAGGAAGAAACAATAACAAAAAAAAATGACTGTTGGCGACGGAATGAAGCGGAAAGAGGGACACGAAAAATTGTTTCTGGAATAGCAAGAAATTCGAAGATGATCGGGGAAGCAACAAGAAAAAAATGCATTGCAGTTGGCGATGGAGTGAGGGGAAAAAAGAAAACGAAAAATTGTGAGTAGAATAGCAAGAAGTTCGAGGATGATCGGGGAAGAAACAAGAACAAAATATATTAGAGTTGGTGACGGAATAAGTCGGAAAGGGGAACACGAAAATTTGATAGTGGAAAAGAAAGGATGATCGGGGAAGAAACAACTAAAAATGTATTACAGTTGGTGACAGAATGAGGCTGAAAAAGGAACACGAAAATTTGTTAGTGGAAAAGCTCTGCGGCCACTCAAAGCTTATGGAAAAAAAATCTCATGCAGCGATAATTTACAAAAAAAAAAACGATAAGCACTCCGAACACAGGCATTGAGCATTGAGCAGGCATAAAAACATACCAAAAACTTTTAAAATGTTTTTTCTTTGCCAGCTAAACGAATTCCCCAACATTTACATAATTCTTTTTACGCGCTTTGATTTTTAAATATATATATTTTTTCTCTTTCATAAATTGATGATGAATTCGAATGTAATTGGCAAACGATTTGAAATATTAATGAAGCTTTCAATGCGGCGAGGAAAAAATCGTATCCCCCAGCTATTTATTTGTGGGGTTTTCCCTCATATTAAACAAATATCCAGGCGTGGCTGTCGTCACATGCGCTAAATAAATTTGATTTTGTCAAAAATTGTTTGCATTAAAAAGCGAGATAAAAAGAAGCTTATGAAGTGGAAAAAATATTCCCCACTGATTGGGCTTTGTGTTAATGCTTTTTTTTTTAGAATCTTTAATGAGATAATGATTTGTGATTGTTATTTGGGGTGAAAGTTGTGAAAAAACTCAATTGGTAATATGAGATGCAATGGTATAATGTTTTCTGATAAGTTGATAAGCTGATGACTGAATTTTCAATTATACTTAAGCAGATTTCCTGCTGAAATGGGAATGCAAATCTGTGTTTAGCCATTAGCACCTGTAATACAGTAAATCCCCCTATTAAATTACAGTGTTACACCGCAAAAGACGAAATTCCATCAAGATGGCGACCTCAGCAGAAAGACAACTTTTGGTAATGGCAAAGCAAAAACAAAACAAAGCCAATCAAACATTGCATTCGAGGAGGTGAGATGGGCCTTCGATAAGCTGGAATCCGGAACTGTCCTGTTCCTGGGTCAGCTCGCGGCTTTCATTTCAGATTTCATTTCGAGGACCTCCTCCGGGAGGTGGATAAACTCCCGGACGCCCTGAATTTCGGCCTTTTGCCATTTGCTCTTTTCCAACCCCCCAACACTCAATGCCACATGCCTTTTGTGCCTCCGATTCGGTTTCGGATTCGGATTCTCCGATTCGGATTCAGATTCAGATTCAGATTCTGTCTGGTCTGGCCTGGGCCTGGTTCTGGCTCTGGCTCTGGCCATTTGATGTGTCCTCTGTCGACCGTTGGCGTTCATTTCAATTAAATGCAAATCTCAACGAGGGATTTTTCCTTCTCCACTTTTTTCGGTTGCTTTTTTTTTTTTGGATTTCCCAGCCGCCGTGTTATTGTTGCCTTACTTTTGGGGTGTGTGGAATCGTTTCCAAAGTCGGGAAATGCTTTTCACGCGTCGCTGCATTTTGTTTTCCGGCAAGGGAAGCCGCTTTTCTCTTTCGTTTTTTGCCTTTTTCATATAATTTTTATGAGAGGTGTCAAGAATACATTTTCTTGAAGGGAAGTCGGAGTTTTCTTTTTTTAATAACTCCACCATAACTTCGAATTTAAAAGACTGTAAAGAACTTTTAGGTAACTTTAAGGTGTAAAAAAGGATTTCAAAATTAAATTGCCTAGAAATGTAATAAAAAATGTAGATAATTATCTTAAACCTGGTTTTTCATCTTCTCACAGATTGAAAACATCCATTTGGATGCTGTTCATAGCCATCTTAAGAGTCCTGGAGACCTCCGTTTTGCATTTCTTCCTTCCGGAAGCCTTTATTATTGACAGACTGCCATTTCCTGGCTCCTTTCAGCCGTTTTTTATCGCCTTTTTTTTCACTCTCATTTCTCTCGGCGGCACAAAGAAGCAGCATTTGGCTTGCATTTAAGAAAAGGTTTTTGCATTTTTAATGCTGCATTGTTGTCTGCCCTGGACCTCTATCTCTCTCTCTCCTTCTATCTATCTCGCCACGAATTGCATACGAATGTGGAAATATTTTTGTCGGAATAAAGGCCCCGGCCTGGTCATCACACCTGGTCATTATTTTTGTTTGGCCAGAACCGGCTTGGCAAAATATTTGCTGTTGTGTACAAGCTGCTAAGGGATTCCGCAAGTACGAATACAAAATTCATTAAGAAAATATTTAATAATCAGCCGTGTGTCTGTGTGTGATTTGTGAGTGTGTTTGTACGAGTATAAGAGGTGCCAGAGGATCGAAAAGTTGACCATTAAGTTGCTGGCTCCTTGCATGGTCACGTTCGCAAGTCAATGTCAAACACGAAGGACTCGCCTTTACCACTTGCTAGATATATATACTTCTATATATATATGTACGTATATATATATATATATATATACGACGTACGTCAGAAATTTTATTTTATTTTCCGTTGAATTTGCATAATTTCGAGCAGTCAGAGTGGCCCTGGCCGGCGGTCCAGTTGATTAAAGTGATAGACTCTGACACTGGGCTCCCTTTTCTTTTTGGCCGTCTGGCTGGCAGGTCCTTTGTTCAAATATACATACTATGCGAGTGTGCTCATGGGGAAACAGGAATTGGACTGGGGACCGCTATGCTTTCTGGTTTCGTTTTTTTTTTCTTCCCCATTTTTTAGTTTTCAGTTTGTTTTTGCAAAGTCAAGGTAAATATTAGATTTTTGGTTGCGGAATTTCTCGCTCTTTTCCGGTTCCACTTTTCCCTCTATGCAGATGCGAACGTGTGTCCTGTGTGTGTCTTTGTGTGCGAATAGCATTGTGTGCAGATGTAGGTAAGGCAAATATTAGCTTACAATTTTGGGCTTACAAAGTTTTTGGCCAGGTCGACAAAAGGCCCGCGGTGGCATTAAACAAAAGTTGGAATTCTAGCACAAAAAGTGCTCCGAGGGGCAGGGCTGAGTAATGAGATGGCACAGGCGGGGGAACGCGGGCTGGGCTTAGGTCTTTTGTGAGTGAGAAAATGCTTCAGAGACAACAAATGAGAATCATTATCATACAAATGAGAATGGTTGAGAGCAATGGAAAAGTCTTGGTAATAATCTTGAAAAATGAAGTGAGAGAAATGTTAGAGTAAAAGAGAGAGAAAATTTTTTAAATGGCAAAAGATTCATAATTACTCTTATTTTTGCTTGTTAGTTAATATACTAAACCTTAACCTATAACTCCTGCCTCTTCTTAACTTAACAAATAATTTGTTTTTCAATTTACCCTTATCCATTATTTTCCCTAACCTTCATCTTAAAGGTTTTCCTCCTTTATCAAGTCATGCCATATTTCTTGACTTTTTTGTCTATCATTCCACCGTTGGCATTTCTCATGTTTTTGTCTGCAATAATTATTTTTCCATTCGTTATTTTCATTTTCCCTTGACTTTTCCTTAGCTTTTGTTTTTGTTTTTGTTTTCTTTCCCTTTCCTTCTGGGCTGCTGAATGTATTTGCTGCTTTTGTTACTTTTAATTACAGTGCCAAATTAAAAAAATGTCGCTTCATTTGAAGGGCTCTGTTGCGGGTCCAGGTTTTAACTTTTCCTGTAGTTGGCACACTTTTCCACCATACCATACCCTTCCTCCTCTCTTCCTAAAAAGAGGAGAAAAAACACACACCGCCCCCACAGTTGTGCTCATGTCCCGCGTGTCACGTTAAATGTCAAGCAAACAAAAGGCACTTCTGTCTCGTTCATAAAAGCGTTCATTCTACCCATTAATTTTAGCATTCGTTTTTTGCCATTTCCAGTTCTGTTTCAATGTTTTTAATTTTTTTTTTTTGTATATTCTCACCCGTTGAAATGAAAAGTGGACGAACATGAAAAGCGTCCAAATGCTCTTTCAATAACCAGGTGGCATACCCCAGTCGTTTTTCCACGCTCCCATTTCCGCGTTGAAAAGGACATCGAGTGAAAATGAACAAAAATAAAATGAGGAAAACTTTTTCGCTCTTTTGTGGTTGACCGAACATTTGCAGTTAAAAGTTAAAAGCTCACTGAAAAGGTAAAAAAGTTGAGGAAAATAAGAAAAAATATTTTTAGCTGCTGCATCTTCATTGATCGAAAGCTTTAAAAAACGAGGGGAAATGCTAGCTTGAGGAGGATCTATGAATTTGCAATGCATTTCCGGGGGTCATTAGGAAGTATAGTTGTAAATTATAAAGAATGTTAAATTAATTGGGTTGTTCGTAAAAGGTGAATGTAAAATAAAGAGATTTGAAAGTGGAAAATTGATCAACATTCTTGCACCAAGCTTACTCGTCGTATGAGTAATATTTTTAGGATAAAGTTTAATTACAACATTTGGATAGATCTGAAACTGAATAAAGTATCGCAGCTTCAGAGTTTACCTTTCCGTTTAATCCCCGTGGCAACTGGTTTTTATCGGCCAGACAGATAGATGAACTGGTTGCAGTTTGTGGCAAGTGGCAAGCAACAAAGATTTTCCGGAACGGTGGCAAAAAGTAGATGCAAATAAGCAAAGTAAACAAACGACAAAAATTGTACTTGCAGCTGCTGATTATGTTGCTGTTGCTAAACGGGCTATTCTTTAGTGCAGCTGCCCTTTTTTGCATATCAACAGAGGGAAAGTTGCCATCAGGACATCTCCTTGTCCCTTGCCCCCCCCTCCATGCGGCCTCCTGCTCTATGCTCCATTTTCCATTTCCATTTCACCGCCCCCTCTTTTTGCCAACTTCAGCTGAGCCCGCCATGTGGCAGCAGGATTTTACCTCCTCCGCCTTTTTACTTTGCTGCCAGATTATCCGCTTGCCTTTTTCCTTTCTTTTCAACTGCTTTTTGTCGCCTTTAACGCCGCCTAATTGCCTAATTAGGCATTTGCTGGCCGAACCAAAACCATCCGGCCAACTCATCTGTCTTTTAGCCATTTTTCCAGGCCATCCAGCTGGCCCGTTTGTCCTCCGTTGCAATTTATTTATAATCCTCTTTTCTTTTTCCGCCTTTCCAGGTCCCGAAGATGTACTGAAGTTTGTGGGCAATGAAAGTGTCGTGGATCACTTCAAGCTCGTCACCAAGGATGGCAATAGTCTGCTCATCGGTGCCAGGTAAGTGACCATTTATCCCATAACTTTAAAAAATGAAAACTTCTAACCCAGCTGATGATTTTCACAGCTATTTTGCACTCAATACTCACTCCGCTTTCACTTCGTTACAATGTCATTTCCCCGAGGTATAGATTCCGTGTAATTCGGCTTCGGAGAATTAGTTAAACATGTTTAAGTGAAACTTCTTTGAAGAAGGGAAATTCCAAAAATTCGGCAAGGATAAGGGCAGGGTAAAAATTCACATAAAGCAAACTTCAATTTACTTTCCGCAGACATTGTATTTAATTTAAGTAGAAGATACGAGCTTGTTCACTTCCCCCAATACATACGTACAAACATGACAAACTTTCTTCAGGGCCACAAAATGGATAGTACGTATACGTAATGGGAAAGATGGTTGAGTAGAGTAGAGTAGAGTAGAGTAGAGGAAGTCTACCGTTAGCTAGTTCTCGTGGCAACTTTGATTTTGCAACGCTGGCAAGAGAAACAGAAACAAAAACCCAGTGCGAAAGGAAGCTGAAACTTTTGCAGCAGGTGCCCCAAAGATATGAGGAACTGTGCTAAAGTTTCCACTACTTCCTACTTGAGATATAACCCCAGAAGACTTAAAGGGTTGCCAACTTTTCGGCCCAGACTCGACTCGAGCCTTCTTTTTTTGGTGGGTGTATGGGAGGGCTTGGGTCGCGACTGCATACTACTGAGTATTGTACATTTTGTCGTTGTCAGAGACCACAAAATATGTTTGCAGCAAATGTTGGGTTTATTATATTTTGCCTAGACAATGCCGGAGCATATATGAGCACACAAAACACACCCACATTAGCACTCACACACATGGCCAAAGCACTGACATACATATTAAAATGTTGCATACTTTTTGGTTGCCCAACGAGACTTAATAAACTTGCCTGATTCTATGTCTTTGCATGTGAGTGTGTGTATATGAAGCGTCGTGGAAACTTTTTTTAGTCGAGGAATGCATGCAGCTTGTAATAGAAGGCCTCAGCATATAGGAAGCAAATTCCTTCTTCAAATAGAACAATGTCCAGACTTGGCTTCAACTTTAAATAGTTTGTGGTCATTCAATGCAAACAGAAATAAATGAAAAACTCAGTTTCCTTGGGTTCAGTTTGCTGGGAAAATAAATAAAATATTTACTGATGTTTATAAGTTTGACCAGTATTTGAGAAGTTTTAGAAAAATGTTTACAAATATTAACTGCAGGAATGTTATAGTCAATTGATTTGTGATTTTGTTTCAGGGTTAGTTATCTCAGCTGTCTATCTCATTTACAGATACTTTAGCACCTTATTTAAAAGCAAACTTAATCCCCTAAATAATTTCATTTGATATTAGCTATAAATTAGATTAAAACCCCTCCCTCCTTCTGAGCAATAATTTACAATGTAAGGATAATGAGGCAGTAAAATGCAAAGGCATAACTACATGAACAGAGCAGGAAAATTAAAGGAAACCCACGCATACACACACACACAATCGCATAAATGTATATAAGTACAGAGGGCTATGGTTAAGGGGTTTTCCTCAGTTCTCTTGTATTTTTTGTGTATTTTCGCACGCATGAACAAATTTGTATGCCGGCAATGTCGTTGCCAGAGTTGCCACTTACGTGATTAATGGATTTTTAACAAGTTGCACACTCGCACTGCCAAAAGGAATTCACACACGCACATATCCACTTATCAGACCCCAAAAAGAGTCAAAGTAACCAAAGGAAAACCTCTCCGGCGACTGTTGGTGAAAGCCAAAAAGCGCCACGTGTGTTTAAGAGTGTGTGCCAGTGTGTGTGAGCTTGGATTTCGTTGTGTGTGCGTATATTTTGTAGGGTGTATGGTTAGGGTGGACCAACTAAACTAGGATGACAGGCGGAAATGCGAATGTGACACGCGTTTTGCATGTGAAACGTCATGAACAATGTTTTTTCCTTTCTTTCTTTTTTTATTTTACAAAATAAAAAGGAGAGAGTGGCAAGGAAAGTTCTGCGAGGGAACTACAACAGAACGCCCCCTTTTCCTTGGCATAGCTATACCGTTACATTTCCTGTGGCAAGCAGCAGGTAGTGTGTTATGTGTATTATCCCGCACCTGATGTCAGGCCATGTCAAAAGGAATTTTAAAACTCTTATAATCGTTGCCTTTGAATTAGGGGCAGATCTGGAAGGGTTTTCTTTTATGTTGTTTGATTTTTTTTATTAAGAACTCTGCAAATGAGTTATGTTCATTGCTTCTTAGGTTTTTTTTTACAAGATATCTCCGTTTATATTCCCGAAACATAGTACAAACGCTTGTAAAACCACGCCAAACCCTTGTTAGCCAACGGAAAACTTTCACTTTCTATTTCTGCTAGGAACTTTAGAACCCCCCATCCCCCATTGCTGAAACTTTAAACTTATTACTGTAACTACCTTAGCTATTACTGTTGGTATCTCTAGTGACACTTATGCAAATAAGCTGGAAGTGGTTGTCTAAGCCAGGA
Organism: Drosophila eugracilis; assembly: GCF_018153835.1. Lineage (NCBI taxonomy): Eukaryota > Metazoa > Arthropoda > Insecta > Diptera > Drosophilidae > Drosophila > Drosophila eugracilis. The sequence continues at coordinate 90,580 of NW_024573209.1, forward strand.
CACCTTCCGTTACCATCCATCCTGCAAAACTCAGCGTGCGCTGTAAACGTTCGTAAAGCTTTTTCCTGCTCGCTTTTTTAGATATTCTCGCTGTGATCTATAAATATTCCCCAGCAATGCGCTCGACATGAAAATTGGGTTAACACATTAAGATGGGAAATATGTGCCAACGTTTTCCCTGCTGTCATTGCCACATTCCATTGCCATGCGATGCGGTGCGATGCCATGCCATGCCATCGCCATCCCCAAAACCCATTCCCATTCCATATCGTTCCGCGCCCGTACGTTTCCGTTCCATTCCCTGGATGTCAGGTTGGCAGGCAATCGAATGAATCGCGACAAAGGCGGAAATAAAATTGCTAAACGAACAAAGGAAAAATCCATTTCGTTGCCTAACGGGCCTTGATTCATTCGCCATCTCTCTCGCAATCTGTATGGGTGTGTGTGTGTGTGTGTGTGTATGGGCTTGTGTGTCTGGCTTTGTCTCTCACGATTCGAGTGTGTTCTATATGTCAGCCTATCCTTTTGGCTTTTAACGTCTTTTTCAACGCAATTGTGGAGACGGCACAGTGGTTTATTTTTGGTTTTAAGTTAAACTACAAAATTAAAATATATTTTAAAAATATACGTTGGGGTTTTATTTATTATATTTCAGTTTATATTATATTTATTGATTAACTTAAGTTTATTTTACACTGCATGTACACTGTATGTTTTTCACTGTACTCCCCGTCTTATTAGCTCATCACTGAGCACCTCTTTTCGTCGTCGCGTCTTCTCACCAACTCCGCGATCCTCATGTCGCTCTCTCGTCTCGGGAACGATGCCATCGCGTCGTCGTCTTTTTCGTCTGCGTCTTGATCGTCTCCTTCGCCAGATGGTCAACCGTTACTTAGTTTTTGTTTTGTTGCGTAGCATTAGTTTAAGATTCAGATTGGTTGATAAGTTAAATGTTGGAAAAGCCATGAAACAGAAGTATTATATAGTTAGATGGCCAAAAAACGAGGCTTAAAATTTAAGTTAAGATAAATTCCTTTTTCCAAAATATATATTTAGTTTATAGTCAAATCTTAAAGAGCTTAATTAATATAGAATTTCGGGAAAATGTCTTTTTTTATACAGTTAAGATCTGTCTTATCCTACAAACCACCTCGAATTAGAGAGAGAGAGAGAGAGAGATCCTAAGATATAGTAATTCTTCCTATATAACGACCTAAATTTCTCTCCTATCTTTGCCCCACTGTATAGCTTGCATTCGCCTATCCAATTTTTTGTATGCAATTTTCCTTTTGTCGGCAGGTCTGAAAATTCCTTTACTCACAAAAACGCTCATACACACACACACACACACACCCACACTCACGGCGGTGTCCATCTTTTATTTCGTTTTACGGTTTTCGTTCCTGTTCTTGTGTCGGCACTGTGCATATGTATGGGTGGAGTCCTTTGTGCAACCGCACAACAATCATTTCTGCACCGCAAATTCATTTCCGTTTGCGCTGCTTTTTGGCTCACACATACGCATTGAAGGTGTGTGTGTGTGTTTGTGTGAATGGCGAATGCATCCGCTAATTTCTGACGATTTAAGTCCATTTCTGCGTGGCCAAAGGATTGAAATGTAATCGTCCTAATGAATGGATTGAGTGATTTCGAATTGAATTTTTGTTGTGTGTTGGCCATATCAATCCCAAGAAAAGTCTACGTATTGTTTTCCCCCGGCCATTGTTTAGGCCTTTGTCCTAGAGTATAGGAGTCAGGAAAGGTATTCCTCCTGGGGCCATGGGCCATTCTTTTAGAAGCTCTTTGTATGCAGAGTACATATCGTTGTTGAAATAGTAGAAGCTTGGCTTTGATTGGTAAATTTCAATGTTTACTGGGCAGTTTACTGTTTCAAAGATTTAAGTTTGAACATTCATTTATAGTTGTTATAAATTCCTAATTAAAATGTGAATCCAGGGAAACTTTATACTAATGATGATGGTAGAACAATGGCAAGCGCAGCATTCTGATACGCGTTTTAATGATGTGTTTTCATCGATAGGATAACATGGCAGAGCCAAATAATTCATATAATTTCATATTTAGATAACAACATCATTAGTTTATTTCATTCAAACAATAGAGGATATGTTTAGGATGAGCTGCATTACCCTTTTTTTTTTCGGCCTTTTAAAAAATGCTGACAGACATCCCAGTCTGGCCAAGAGTCAGCAAATTAAAACCATTTCCGAAATGCTTTTAATATTTTATATGGCTTTGGCTAGAAGAATGTCCAATTTTGGCAACCAGTTGGAGTTTAATCATGCTTATGAGACCACAATGATGAAATGCAATTCGCTTTGGCATGTTTGCCTGTGGCCGGGAACAAACGCTCCGCACACCTGACTTGGCCAAAGGGAAAAAGTCAAATGCCACCACCTCCTGGTTAACTGGACTGATTGGTTTGGTGGGTGAATGGGTGGCTGAATGGGTAAAAGGTTGAATGAGGGTTGGGGTGTTGCAACTACAACGATATCAAGTTGTGGGTCAGCTCCAGCTCGGGCAATTCACATTTGGGTTTTTGGCATTTGACAGTTTCGACATTTTCTGCCTCCATTGAGTGAATGGCACGGTACAACGTGCTCCTGTTGGGAGTTTGGCTGCTCTTGTTGGGCACTTAGGAAAAAATAAAACCAATAAAAAGATGAGTTAAACTAACTTAGTAGCTGTAGCTAAGAAGAAAACTTGATTAGCATGCAAAAATCATGTTTTTTTTAGGTTTTTCCTCTGAAAATTATCAATTAAACTATACATTTTCTATATATTTTTAAAAAATATAGTTTTATCTGCTCTGCTATGCTATTTTTTCCAGTGTAAAATAGGGCCATCGAAAGTCCTGAATCCAGAATTGGCTTAGTCAGCATCATCGAGTGATGTGAAATGAAGTCGAAGCCGTATCCCTGGCAGAGTCAAAAAGTCAATGAAAAATGACAAAAGCTCAACTCGGAATGGTGATGGATGTGTATGTGGGAGGATTTTCCTTTTTCTCTGCTGCGCTTCAATAATTTTTTGCAATGGCTGCCATTTCAAACACACACACCCTCTCTCACACACACACTGAGAAACCGAGCGCATGCAAATGGCGGCGACAAACCAAAAAAGCCTCGAAAGCGGAGAAACATGAGAACTTCGCCTGATTTGCTTAGCTATTCAGAAAAGCCATTTACCGTTATGTCAACCCACCGACCCTGCAGGCATAGCTGCAACGAAATCAGAATCAGAATCAGAAACGGCATCAGAATCGGCATCAACGCATCAATGCATCAATGCATTCCGGAAGTCGAGTGTTCTTTTCTCTGATTGCCTTGGGGCGGCATTCCTTTGGGGCCGCTGATGACGTGTGACATTGAACGTTGCTGGCACTTTTTCCTGATGAATTCTGTCCTGCAATTTGCCATCTCAATTGGCCATTCAAAGCAAATTTATGGAGATAAGAAATTGATTTACATAAAAGAAGAGTTTAGCAGTGCTTATCCTGGGAGTAGAGCTAAAAAATTGGCATTTTCTTAAGAGTATTTTTCTTGAATAATAACTTTTACTGCCTTTCCAGATTCTATTATTATAAAATTTCTGTTTAAATATAAAACTTGTATTCTCTTTAAATGCAGTTCCTAACACCTTTCCTTAGATTCAGCAGTAAATCTAAAAAATCTCTAAAAAAAGGAAGACAAACTCAAAGACGAAACTACAAATAAAATATACATTTTATTCTAAACAAACTAAATATAATTTTTATCAAAAATCTTAAAACACTTTAAATCCCATAATTTATGCACACAAACACTCCTCTTTTTCTCTTTTAATAATTTCCATAAAAAGCTCAATAAATTTGGGAAAATAAAGAGGCTTTGAGACTTTTTCACGTAGCACACAATGATGATTGAAAACGGGTGTCAAGTAAATTTTCGTTATTCAAGTGAATTGCCAATGATGCATGACAATGATTTCCATTTTTTCTTGGAATGCCAAAGTCTGTTTAATTTACATAATTCCCAAATATTTACATGTCACCTAGAAATGTTCTCTGCGAGGAAAGCAAATGAAAATACCAAGAAAACAAGCTCAGAAAAAATCAAATCAATCATTCGAGCGGTGTAATTTCTAATAAAGAAGTAGGCAGAGAAGTAGGTTTTCCGTCTAGCCAAGGTCATGAAAAGCAAGCCTGCCACATTGCGTATGAGTAATTTATAGGTTCTTGTTAGTCTTGTCTTGTCTTCCCTTGTCCCTTTTCACTGAGCTTTCATTCAGCTTCATTTGGGTCTAGACTTATTGTTTTTGTTTGCAAAAACTCTGGCTCGTGTTGTTTCGTACTTTTCGTACTCGATACTTTTTGTGGGTCAAACCACAAAAATGACGGCGGCGGCTGCGGTAGTGATGGCGACACGAGTCTTCTTTCCTTGCCATCATCTTGCCTTTTAAGGAGGTTCCTTCAATCTATTTTATGATACCCTCTATATGCAGGGATGTATCCTCTTTGGGGTTTTTGGCGAGGTTGCGAGGTCTTCTCGACCGCAATGTCGTTATTTATGTGCATGTGGCTTTTGTTTCATTTTGCCTCTTTGCGCGCCCAGCTGATATTTGAAAAGGGTCCTGGCCTGCTGGTTTTGTTTTCCTGCTGGTTGGTTGGTTTGTTGGCTGCCTGGCTGTAACCTTGTTGTTATTGCTATTCGGATGACTGGCAACATGGCGGATGGTTGATTTGTTTGTTGGTTAAAGATGGCGAGCAATGAGCTGATTTTAAATGAATTTAAATTTGTTTTCGGTTTTATTTAATATTTTAAATGGTAATTTTTGTGGGAATTTAAAGCTAAAGCTTAAATTATATTTTAATTAATTATTAATTTAAGTTTATATCTTAGTTTAAAGTTAAACATGCTTGTTAGCAGCTTTATAATTTAACATTGAAGTATTTTCCTGTTCCCTTTAAACGAATATGTTGGCCCATGTCCGTGTAAACCACGAATTATTTTGGCTCCGAATGGCATTGCCACAAACCGCAGGTATTGCAAACCCATGGCCTGCCATCAAAATGGTTACCACGCAGAATGTTGTTTTGCCTGATTTGCCTAGTTATCGTTAGCAGTGACTAACACAGACACACACACACACACACTCGTAAATATGCTTTCTAATTTTATACATTTATTAGTTTTGGTTTTTACACATTTCATGTTTCGTTAGGTTGAAAAGTTATAACTAGAAAGAGGTGGTTCTTGTTGGGGTTGAATTAAATGAATGTCAGGATTATGTTTCTGATTTTATGTGAGTTTTCTCAATGATTTTCCAGTTTAACTATATCTCTTCTTGATTTGTAACTAACTTTAGATCATATTTTCCTTGTAAATACCGTTTTTCCTTTTACCATTGCCCAAAAAGAGGCTTTCCATGTTTTACAATCTTCACCAAATTCGTTGGATTCATGCTGCCTCATTATCGCCAGCGTTTCATCCCCACTAAATGTAAAATGTAAACGTTTTCCTAAAGGAACTCCCTGCGTTTGTCCCCCACTCCCCCTCCTTTTATATTTGCCAACTGCGCTTAAGCTGCATAATAATAAACTGCAAAGCAGCGGCAACAACAAGGATTGCTAAATGTGCAACTGCAACAGGGACAACAACAACAGCAACAACAACAAGGGGCAGGATAATACAAGCCAAAGCAGTGGAAATCCTGGCGTAATCGTGGCGTTCACTGCTGGCAGGCAACAGCAACAGAAACTGCAACACTAACACACTATGCCGTGTGGAAAATATTTATGAGCTCGGTTTTCACGCCAAATGCGTTCTTTAAAATGCTTCACTCCATATAGAGAAAACCAACACACACCCACACACACTATACTAGTACATTGCTTTCCATTTCCCCTTTGAATTTCCCTTTGCTTACACCTCGCGTTGCCATTTTCCGCGACATTTTCACAACCGCTTGCATTGCTTGTTGCACTTTGTCGGTGTGTGTGTGTGTGTGTGTGTGCTTGTGTATTTATGTGCCTATGTGTGGGTTAAGCAATGCACTAAAATGTTTATGTGTTTGTGAGCGTTGCAAGCCGACAAGCGACGGCAACAAGAACAAACTGCGACAACAGCAACACCATCAGTTTCTACACCCTACCAACTGGGTTTTCTGTAAGCCGCTTTCAAGGCAGTCAATCGAAATGTATTTTATCCCAATAATGGTAGTTAAATATAGTTTGATACACCCCATATCCAAGTAATCCAATAATATCATTCAGTTTGCAATTTAAAGTTTATCTTTTAGCGATTGGATTTTGTACTTTTTTATAGGCTGAATTCAATTTGGAATTGAACAAAGTTTGGTAAACATTTTTACTGTAATGCTGTTGTTTGGTGAGGATTTATTGGTATTTTAATGCATTGAAATTTAAGTCATATAAAAGCTCTTAAAAATACTAAAATTTAGTCACTTTAAGCTAAAATGTTGAATTCTAAACACAAAATAAAAATCTAAGACATTTATAAAACTATAGCATACTTTTATGCGCATATTTATGAACCAAATGGCTAGGAACAGTTCTTATTATTATTATTTATTTAAAATAATGTCAAAAAAGGTTTAAAAATAGTTTAAATTTTATATATATTTCTTACAATATTATTCCTAAATATTCATTTAAAACAGATATTTAGACAGTTAGGTTTAGATTTTGAGTTTATTTTCCGGAATGAGAAAAGTTTTGTAAAAATGTTTGATTGGTTCCAAGAAAAGTAAGTTATTTGGTTTATAGTTTTGCTCAGAAGAAAAGTCAATTCTTTTTATTATTCTCAAGAAAAAAAAGTATTAGCTTTTTTTTAAATATTTTACATAAACTTTACATTTTAGTTTCTCAGCTTTACCTAATACTCTCAAGCAGCGTATCCACAGTTTACCTTTCATCCCAGCTTTCCTCTTTTCCCTTAACCCATCGGCAACATTTGAGCCTTTCCACCTGGCTTTCTAGCCCAGTTGCAAGCCATTACGGCGACTGTCCCCTTTATATGCTAATTTGGTTCAGCGCATTTTATGTGTACCTTACCTACGCGTATATCTGGCTCTATATATATGTGCACGTATATCCTGGAAAACAGCAGGCGGTGACAGGACACAGTCGAGGGTTGGCCAGAGAGTGCAGCTGCAGCATGATTTTGCTGCTGTCCCTGCGATGCTGCTGATGGTGCACGTTCGTTTGAAGTTGCCTTTTGTCGTTGTCATAATTAAAACGCGCTGCATAATTGCCAAACAAAGGCTGTGTCCTGTTCCCGGGAAAATACTGTCCTGCAATCTCAGTTCGGTATTTGAAAAGTGCAACTGGACATTTTTCGCTGATGGAAACTGATCAAATATTATATTAATACCCCAAAAACTAAGCACTAATACTGATACTTTCATATTGATTTTTCCTGCTCCCTAAAATGGAACCGAAACTCTGGAAACTCTCATTTAAAAAGCAATGCATTTATTTCACAAAAATAAATAGAAAGCAAACATATTTGATAGTTAGAGAGATTCCATTTGCTTTCTTAACTAGAAGCCTCACTCAATTTGGCCATCTGTATGCGAACCCACTCGCCACTATGCATATCTATGTATTTATTTAAAATTTTCCGCTCTTTTTGCTGCATTCAGAACGAAACACAACAACAACAAAAACAGAAACAGAAAAACAAGGAAAAACCATGAAAAACCAGGCAAATTTGAAAAGTTTCGATAAGGCTGTCGTTTATGCAGGTTTTTGGGGGGACATTTTGGGTTGGTTGGCGATGCCTGATTCCCGTATATTGGAGTCATAAAGTGTATGACCAAAGTGCACCCACACCAAGGTGTGCTACACACACACACACACATGTGCACTCTTACTCACACGTATTTGTGGTTTCAATAATCAATGAGTTGATTTTATGAAATTCCACCAACCCAGCTCATGGCATTTTGGGATGTGACACGCCCATCCTTGCACCACTTCATTTTGTGGGTCGCACTTGCATGTACGTAACACCACATCTGTCCATGTCTGTGTGGGTGTGTAAAATTTTATTAACGAGAATTTTGGAATTTCTGCACAAATATCACATTCGAGAGAGAGGACAGCAGGAGGGCAAAAGGTTAAAAGGAAAACAAAACATAGACCAGAGGCTTTTTGTGGTCCTGGTCGGTCACAGGCTGCGTGTTGATTGCCATTGGCCGGCCGCGCTCTTCCCCGAAAAGGCCAAATGAATTTTAATTAATTTTTTAATTAATTCTTCGTAACCACCAGGCGTAGGTCATCCTACCCTCTAGCCTCTTACTCAGCCACAAATTGATAAGGCTGATAAAACGAAAACCACACAAATTTCTATCTGTGGGCAAATTCCCTTCATTTCTATTCTTTGTAGACCATATCTTGGCCTGGTTCTCATTTTCATGTCTTTTGTTTTGTTTTTTTGCAGAAATACGGTTTTTAATTTAAGCATACATGATCTCGTCGAGCAGCAGCGCTTGGTTTGGACGTCGCCGGAGGATGATACCAAAATGTGTCTCGTCAAGGGCAAGGATGAGGTGAGTTGAGAATGGCATTTAATTTGGAAACTTCATTTGGGGTTTTGGGTTTTTGATTTTTGGGAAAAAAAGTTAACATTTTAACAATATTAAGTCTAATTTTTATGTTAAGTTTAAAGGTTGGCAGTAAGGCATTAACTGAAAGACTTTGAAGCAAAAACTAAGTGTCTTAAAAATTGAAAGAATTTAATTTTATATAAGTTGAGACTTTTGTTTCTATGTTTAGAGATCTATGAGCTGTTAAAACTGTGAAAACCTTCTCAAAGTTAGTTTTCCTTTTTCAAAATTCAGAATCTCTACAAAATCAATCAATATTTTTACCTTAAGTTTAGCCTTTTAAGTTTGCACAAAAAGTTTACTTTTGCAACTGATAAGCCAGCTGAGAAAGCAATAATAGTAAGTTGAGAAAGTAAAACAGCAACCATCTAACTTGAAAACTAAATAAAACTTATTTTCTGGTTATTTTATTTAATAAATTTAAATACTTTCCAACACAGCTAAACAAAAAGGAACTTAAAGTTTAGTTTTCCCTTTACAAAAAAAAAAAAAAATTTTTAAAAAAAAAAAAAAAAAAATATTTAAAAAAAAAAATAGGTTTTTAAAGTTTAAGTTTTCTCTTTTTACGAAAGTTTAAAAAAAATGCCCTTTTATTTCATAAATTTAAATTAGAACACCAAAAAAAAGACCTTTTAATGCCTAAGAAAAACTTTCAATAGGTTTATATTCACAATTTTATAAGTTACCAAGACAGCAATAACCTTTGTTTTATTAAAAACTCATCTTAAAACTAAACAAAAATCACTCTCAGGCCATTTTATTTCACAAAATTTACTAATTTCCCAGAAAACTTAACAAAAAAGAGAACACAAAGTTTAGTTTTTCCTTTTACAAAATCCATGATGCATGGAAAATCGCTGACACCTGAAATAATATTTTCGTGTCACTTAGTAAACCAAAGAACACATTTTATTTCATTTGCTGCCTTTTGTTGTTTGTAAACTTTTCTAGCACTTTTGGCCTAATGGCCTTGCAATTTCCATTTCCATTCCTATTTCCATTTCGATTTCAACTTTGGCTGTTGCTTCCGTTTGCCAGAGAAATGCAAAAACAAGGCAATAAAGTGTTTCTCTGTTTCTCGCCATCTATCTTAACTTTTTTTTTTTTGTTCTTCGCGCTAAAAACATGGAGAAAAACTATGAAGAAGAAGAGGAAGAAAACTACGACATACAAGAAGAAAATTGATTTATGCAACTTTTTGTTCTCAGTTTTTCTTTTTTGCGGCTAAGAAATCAGGGAAATTTATTGAAAACTCTTCACCACTGCAGTTGACCTATTAAGAAAATGCCATTGGAGCATGGTGATCGGGGTAAATTGAGTCAAGAAGAGGAGAAGCAAATCAAAGCCTGAAAGCAAACTTTTTACCCTAATCGAAATGCCAAATATTTTGGCTTTCAAATTGTCTTTGTTTCTGGGCTTTTTCGTTTCGCCATCCGTTTCCGTTCAACTAGGCCAAATAGTTTTCCTAAAACACTCTCTATAAAAGGGGAATAAAGTGTAAGTTTAAGTGGCTTAAATAAGTAATAAGCTTGTAAAGTCAGTCACTGTTTTAAGGTTTTTAAATATTTATTAGAAATAATTAAGGCTATGCCAATGACATTCTGAAGGCAACTTTTAACTTCCAAATTAAAAATCTATCAAAAAAATCAACAACTTGAATATTTTTAGAATGAGCTTTCTTAAGCTAACATCTTGTTAATTTTTATAATGGAAACCTACTTAAGTTCTATAATTAAGTTAATTTATAATACGAATCACGAACTTTCAAATCATTTTCCAACCCAAATTCCATCTGCCCTTTGAGCATTTCCTCCGACCTTTTTGTGCATGCCCAAGTGCACTTCAAGTTTTGGCTTTTTGCTCACGTAATTAGCCAACACTTGTTGGCCAGCCAGGCCAGCAGGAGCTACAAAAATAAGGCAAGCCCCAGAACATTAGCAGGTGTAATTTGTTGAACTCAATTTGCTTGTCAGGGGGCTAGAAGAGGGTCACTACTATATATGTCTGCATAGCATAGGGAGTGGGTCGCGTTATTTATGGCATCAGAAAAACAAAAAAAAGAAAAAGGTAAGAAAAGCAAGCAAAGTTTCTTCGGAGTTCTAGCCATGGCGTGCGGCAATGCCATTTCCCACAAAAGGTTTTTACCTCTAAAAATAAATTGCAATTGTTCGGCGTCGTCTGGCTAACAGGGAGAAACGAAAAGAAAAGTTCAAAATTTACAATTTTAATTAACCGGCATTTTGGCCACTAATTTGGATGCGAAAACGTCAAGTTAATCAAGTTGATAATCAGGCAAAAGGACCAACGACACAAAAGCCTGCAATCTTTTTTATAATGCAGAATGCATTTAAGGCATAGTTTCTAGACACGCTAGAAAAAGTTAATCAGAAAATCGGAATAAAGTTGGCTTTGGCGAACTCCGTTTGAGTTAAAGTCATATACCCTTTGGGTAACCCTTAGTTTTATATGTTAACCTTTGTCCTTTGCCCAGTTTGCCCTTCAGTGAGGTGTAAAATGTTTAATTAATTGATTTATTCGTGAAAATTTGATTAAAACTGTGACTCTAGGGTGAAAATGAACAGTCATCATATAAAAATTCAGTCCATCCATGGGTGATTTATAAAATATTCAAAAGCGGCCATCGATTGAAAATCGGAACAACATAAAAGACAAATATTTTTTTGTTTAAGTTACTGAGTGAAGGGAAAACAAGGACAGCAAATAAATCAAAGTTTTTGGTTTTCCAATTTGTGTATTTAAAGGCAGTTAAGTTTATTCAGTGAGCAGAAATTTAATCCACTTTTATGCTATCATTTTCCATTTTGATTCAAGAACTTAAACATGTAGTCTTTCCCATATAAAACTCCTTGTAATATAATCATATCAAGATGGTTGTTATCCTCATTAAGTAGAACTATGAACTTAATCATCAGAAAAGCCTTTCAGCATCACTCACATTGGCATTCGGTCTTCTCTTGTTTCCTCATTAAACGTTCGATTTGGTTTGCAAATGGCTTTTGCACAGAATGAGAGACTGGATTGCAAGCAGCCCATTGTTCGATTGGAAAATGCTGTTGAAATTATGCGGGGTTGGCCAACACTTTGGCCATCTTCTTTGTCTGCGCCCGGATCCATGGAGAAGAGTGTTTTCTGAATACCTTTCGGTTTAACCTGGCTCAATCCCTCTTTTCACACAGCTCGTTCAAGCAACTTTTTCCGATGATTTTCAAGCTAATTGGGACATGTCTTCGTTAAACCTTTAAATCATGATTAGTTTTAATACAACCGTTTGAATGTTTCGCTTAAAGTTGAACGAAAAATGAAACTTTGTTAAAGATAAAGTCTTATTTGACAGGGGCAAGTCAGTGAAAGGACCAAAGGTCTGGTCATGAAAAACTTTCATTGTTCATTGTCAATGGAAAGAAAACTTTGAAAGGCAAAAGCCAGAGAATATTTTTGACTGCTGCCAAAAATGGAACGCCTCAAGGTAGGCAACAATTTCGTTAATGATGCTAAAACACGACAAGCCGAAGAATGAAGGAGAATTTCAAGCCTTAAAAATCATTTCACTTTGTAATTTTTGAACATGAAATATGACTGACAGGACAGCCAGAGGGCAAACACAGAATTTCAACCCCTGAAAATCATCTCTCAGTCACAAATTTTACATTTTAGAACCAAAATCAATAATAATTTTTTGAATTTCACACTTAAAACTTCACAAAAATTGTGGTTAAAATCTGAATAATTGTTGTTTGTAGGTAGTAGAAGGTGGGGGAACATGTTTTTTTGAACTGAAATGAAGAATTATTTATTAACCAAACAGCAAATAGCCAATGGCTGCCGCAATGTTGCGAAAGCAAATTAATAAATTTCACAGTTAATTGCATTCTAAACATTGTCCGTCTATGTCTGATATGCGTGTTAATTACAAGGGAAATAATGAAAACTACAACCACACCCCACCAACCCTCAGACTTTGTGTAATTGTTTTGTTAATTTATTTTAATTTATGTCCTTACATTTTAGCCACACAAAACATGGCCAGAACATGTTGAATATTTCTTGACAATAAACTAAATTAAATGGAAAAGGCACTCAAGGCAGGGGAAAGGGCAGTTTAAATTCTTAATCTCAATTTGAATTTCTCAATGACTTCGATTTAATTTAAAACTTAGACCAATCAAACTTTAATTACCTGTGCCATGTTACTTCAATTAATATATTTATTGGTGCGAAAAGTCTGACCATTAATTGCCTTTAAATTGAAGGAAAGCAAATATTTCATACAGTAATTAGGGTTAAGCGTATGTTAAAGTAAAATCTTTCTCACTTTGGTTATAAATGCAACTAAATGCCAGGCGCATTATTAACAAGCAAACCAAATATTTAAATATTTCAACGAACACAGGAACTGCCAGAGACGGATGAAAGGTGTGCTCGTTGAATGGAAACTGCTGCCTGCGAGTATTTCAAATGATTTGTCATGTCAGAGTGCAAACACTTCCGGCTGTAATGGTGACACACACACACACACACACAGGAATGGTAGTGATGGCGCCGGAAATGTCAGCCAACAATTTTCCACAACAACTATGGGGAAAAGTTCGCTGTGACTCTCTCTCTTCTAAATGGGAACAAGTTGCGCATTTGCCTTTTAATATTTATTGAGTTGCAGGTGCACAGCCCCCGCCTCTGGCCCGCGTCGTTGTTTGTTTTCAAAGTGCTTTTGTTACGCATTTAATATTACAATTTGCGAAACATTTATGCAAAGCAGATGGAGATGGATATGGGAGAGAGAGAGTGGTAGTCGTTCCATTGACTTTGTTAACCTTTTTGGGTCAATGAATAGATTTATAAAATACAGGGGCAAGATCAAAAAAGAACTTAGGTAGTAGAACTGGTAAATTATTTACAACTTAAAACTTATTTAATCTTTAAAAACAAAAATATATCAGATAATCTTTCTATAATATATATTTATTAAATATATTTAGTTAAAAATACTTTAGTTTTACTTTCATAAGTTAAGATTATCATCGCAGGTCATCCATGCTAAATATTTCTCAAATTTAACAAACCCTTTACAGGAGGCCTGTCAGAACTACATTCGCATCATGGTGGTGCCATCGCCGGGTCGACTTTTCGTTTGCGGCACCAACTCGTTCCGGCCCATGTGCAACACGTACATCATCAGCGACAGCAACTACACGCTGGAGGCCACAAAGAATGGACAGGCGGTTTGCCCCTACGATCCCCGTCACAACTCCACCTCTGTGCTGGCTGGTAAGTTAGAAATTTACCTATAAATTAAATGGATTAAAATGTGAAAATTGTTTAGGCTATAAGGTTACTGGATATTATATGTTAAAAATGATATTTTAAAGACAAAAGCTGTTTAAAGGCAACATTGCGTATGAGTGATATGGTTATATAGCAGCTATAAGGTATCCTCCACCTCTAGAAATACAATTTTAAATAATTGTCTACCGATTATATATTCCAACAGCAATTCACCCAAATTGTATTATTTTGAAGTCGAGAAAAGTAGTTGAAAAAACACTCATACGCCACGTTGGCCAACGAATTCTCTTGTTCTCTTTTGTAGCTATTTGCTTTTTTATTTTGTGACTTCTTCGCTATATTTTTTTTTTCCTGTTTTGTTACGCCATCCGAATAATTTATTGTACATTCGCATTTTGTATGCGAATTGTCCATTTTCCTCTGCCTGTTATCGCCATTCCCAATAAGAGAGAAAAATGCTGGGAATGTGACTGGAAGTAGACTCATCGCTGTGCTCCTCTGCCATATAAATCGGTTAAAAATTGTCATTCATCATGCAATGCCTGTGCGTTACCCATACCTATACATTTCTCTTTTTTTTCAGGTTCAGTTTTGACTTCGTGAATGGGCTGGGATGATAAATTTTTAGTATTATTGTTCGGCTGCCGAATGGGCAGACAACTGCAAATTATGTGCGAAATATATTTCTCCACTCTGCATAACTGATAAAAGATTTTCGAAATTTTCTTCGTACTCGATATTTGATTGAAATTTATGGCCCTTGGCAGGTGTGCTAAGTGGGTCGGTGGGTTGTGAAAGGAAAATCGTTGAAAATACCATCAGGGAATTTATTTAAATAGCGAAAAGAGCGTTAAGTTGGATAGATATTGTTGTTAGTGTGATAGCAGACCCAATGTTCTACACTTACTTCCAATATTTCGACTTCTTAGTTGCAAATTTCAGAAGTTCTCCTGCGTTGCATGTAGAATTCATTTTTATTTTTCACCCCTTGCATAACCCAGAAACTCAACCAATAAACAAGAGCATTTGGCGACTGCAGCTGTGGGTGGCCAAGCCAAGCCATCTCCACCTCCAACCACCCACATTCTCTGCCTCTGGCAAAGTCATAGTTTTGATAATATTTCCACTTGGCACCCATAAATCGACATTCTTTGCCGCCATGTTGTTGAAGTTTTCGCGCAGTGATTTGTTTGCATTTCATTGTCTGCAGCCAGCGGAAACTTTGCCAAGCGCGAGGGAGAGTGGCTCGGGAATAGATAATATCGATAAACGTTTATAACTAACTTGAAAGTGTGTGTGTGAGAGAGTGTGTTGTTGTTGTTGTTGGTCCATCGGCATGAGAGGGCACCAAGTGTTGCCACAAACTTCCGCCGGATGCAGCTGCCATCCTTGTGTGTGTGGCCCATATGTGTGAATCAATGTTAGTATGTGTGCGTGTGTGTGTGTGTGCTGGCAACTTGCCCACTTTTCCACGCTCGTGACCCCCGTGTTGGCCGTGATCCCCCGCAACACCCCCCGCCAATGTGGGTCATAAGAGTTTATCATCAACAAGCTGCCACATCCTGGCCAAAAAAGAAGCAGCCAAACCTGAAGCTGTTGTCAGCCGCCATTTTCTTTATTGCTTGCAGCCATTTATGCTTCCATTACTCTTCATCTTGCTAAAGGGTATATAGGTTTTGTGTATGGCTTGAGTTTAGAGTAGGGAGAAAGTACATAGCTTTCTTCAAAGATTGATATCCCATATGGGAAAATCTAAACAATTTTCCAGTTAGCTTCAAATTAGTTCCTGATTAATACTTTTTAAGGGAAATTCATGAACATTTTTTTGGCTCTTATTTCACTATCTTAGTTAATGTTTAATAACAACTTATCTCACCGCTCTTATAGTTTCCCTAAAACCGAGGTATTAACAAGCCTTAACCCCTCTCGTTAACCACTTTTTTGCCATCGTTTTCCCTGGGCCCTCTACTTTGTTCTTATTCCACTTTGATTTCCCTTCATGGTGCTAATATTAAATCGACATTTTTACATATAGCCCAGCTAACCCAGCGAGCTGCGTCTTTAGTCATTTGCTGGCTGTCAGTTTCGCCGGGGTTCGCCTTGCCAGGATTTAAGGATAGGCGACATGGATGTTTTTTGGGGGAACGGTTAGCCGGGCCATGTTGTTTAGATTACAAATTGCCCGGGACAGAGGCAGCCCAAAAAAAAAAAACCCCATCATGGGTGGTGCACTAAATAACAACAACAATGGCAGCGAGTCTAGAAAAGTTTCAACTCAAAAAATACAAAAAAAAAAATAGAAAGAAAAAAGTCGCCGAAAAAACCAGAACAAGCTGAAAAATGTTATCAATTCAGTTTTTATTCGTGACAGGGCGTTGATGTCATGGGTTGACGTGGGCGTGGTCGGTAACTGGCACAAAAGTTTTCCCCTCAGTTCCCGCTCCTCCTCCTCCTTATTCCTGTCCTGACCATTTCATAGCCGCTCTCCCTCTGTCCCGTATTTTGGCCGCAGTTTTCTAACGCTTTGCGCAAAAAGTTCGTGGACACATTTTTGTGCCAATTTCGTTGTAAAAATATTGTTGTAACCATGATGAAGTTTTCAATTGCTTTTTCCACCAATATATACGACATATAGCCAGGCGCAGCCAACCCAACCAGCCCGCCAACCGCCTTATCCTGTTCGCCTTTCCTGGTGTTTCAATATGGCGGAAGGAATCTATTTTTGTTCGATTTAAAAAGTGCATGCGAAATAAATTTCAATCGCTGACAGTGTCACCCATTCAGATCGGCCAGAGAGTACAAAACTTTCCCAATAAAAAATTAAATACACGAAAAAAGAAAAGAAAAACGGGAAGGAAAAAACGAAAGAAAAAGTTCCTCTGCAGAGAAAATGGGAAGAGGAAACACGTATTAGCTGGCTTTGTCGTTTAATTTGTTAAATGTTTTCATTGGGAATTAGGGTTTGGATGGGAATTGGAAATGACACAGTTGGCCATTATGTTCAGAAACTGGCCTTTTAAGGGGCCATGTTAAAATGTCCAGTACTAGCTATAACCAGAACTTTAACCAGAATCTATTTAAAGAGATACCATTATTCTAGCCCTTCTCTGGGCCTTCAAAAAGTTTCTTGTCAATATTTTACAAAATAATTTTGTGTTAACTCTCCCACTTTGCGGAAAATCGTTGCCCTGAATATTAAACTGGGCCCACGCAGATTTCCAAACCCTCCCTTCTTTGACCTTTTGTGGCACTTGAAAATATGGCTTAAATGTCTTACCAATTCGCACACGCCTCAGGAAACAATGCGAAGAATAGTAATAAATAATTTATAACTGCGCATTTGCCACATTAATCACGAGTCAACGCTGCTGCTGGCCAAAAAACACAAGAAAAAAAAGCAAAGAGGACAAAGAGGGGAAAATGGCCAAACAGCGCGTCCAAATCCCTTGCCGGAAAAGTTTGTCCCGTTCCCCAAAAAGCCGACGCATATTAATTTCGGCACACTCCACCCTCTTCTCACCCCTCTCGTTTCCTACGAATTTTCTCTCTGCACGTCCGTAAATTCTCAGGCACAGCGAAGCGTACAAATTGCCATCACTTGCGTTCAATTTTAGACTTTTCCAAGCAAATGCACAAACGCGATTAAAATGCTGACGAATGATGGGGAAAAAAGGGGAGGGTTAAGAGAGGACAGGAGGTCGGACATTGGCGCCACCGAAAAATGTCAAGGACTCGGCAGCAGGACATCGTGTAGTGTGTGTGTGTGTGTGTACCATGGAACCAGGGGAACACCGTTGCCAAACCGATCCAAGCTGCATTTGCATATCGCAAAAACCGCTTCAATTTCACACCACGTTGGCATTTTCATCCTTTACAGCCGCTTTGAACTCCAGCGACGATTAAATTTTCCGATTCTGAATAATTTATTTGCCAATTTTAAGGGCACCGTTCCCGTGAGGTAGTCAAATTTTAAGAGTCAAACAGGAAGTGTTAATGCCAATTATAGATTTTACGAACTGAACTTCCTTGATTTAAGTTTCTTTAATTATAAAATGTTTTTCCTCAAACTAGATAGTGAAAAGAAGGTTGTAATAGATATTTGAGAGGGAGAAATACAATCCCAAAATCTTTTCTCTTTACCTACAATGCAGTCTCAGCCAATTCCTGAAAATGCTTTTAATTTATTTATTTAATAATTAAGGACCATTTTTTCGCATCATTTGTTGCTGATGCTTTGGGTCGTTTGGATCTTGGAACCAACGATGCCAGAGCTCGTTAAAAGGCAAAGGAGAGCTAATTTATTTTAGCCAACTTAAATTGGCTTAAGCGAATGACCAGAAGAAAACAAATGGCGCGTTATCTGGTAACCAAAGCTGGCTAAAAGGGATGGCCCTGGTCAAAGTGCGGGTGCAATGCAAAATGATACAAAAAACTAAAACAAAAAACAACAACTGTCCGTTTCATTAAAAACAATGAAATCTACTAAGAGCCAAAAGTTTAAATGAGCGTCTAACAACTGCAAAGGATAAAAGGACACTCTCTCTTACACACACCCACATACACACACACACACCTAAAAGGCCACTCGAAAATCTCTTGAAAAAAGCCAGCCAAAAGCGTCTGCAGTAAAATATGTACTCGAAAACAAAGTCCAAACAATAAACCAAATGGCGGAAAAAGCATGGAAAAAAGGAAAACGTTGGCGAAAAACAAAATAAAGGCCCCAAACAAGACCAGCTTGTGACCCTTTTTAGCGGACAATGCGCGGACTTTTCTTGGTTTTTCTTCTATTCTTGGCCTAAGACAAAAAAAACCATTACAAGAAACAATTAGCTGCTGGAAATGAGGCCAACAGGACAGACCATCTTTCTTGGTTCCAAATCACTAGATCCTTGAAGTGGGCGGGGAAAGTTAAATATTTTTAATGACAATACTGGCTAGAGATGTTATAGCCTTAAGGTATTATGTTTAAGAAGTTGGTATTTAGATTTGGTATTTTCTATTGCTTATTTAACTTTCTATCTAGAAGACCAGACCAAGATTTTTCTATAAGAAATTTCCTATTAAAACATATCCATTAAAACATATATTTATTGATATTTATCCAGTAATATGTGTATATGTGTATTACATAGTGCTTAACGCCTCCGCTCTGAGTCCTTATTTGTTTTTGTAATTCATGGCTGCCTAAGGACTTGATCTTCCTTAAGCTTTGAGCGCTCGCGGCGCTATTCCACTAACAATTTTTCGTATTCCTTTTTCTGCTTTATTCCGTCTATGCAATTTGTTTTTGTTTCTTCGTCGATCTTTCTCTGACTCCTCTCTATTCCACGACCAATTTTTCGTGTTCCTCTTTTCACCTTATTCCAACGCCAAATTCAATATATTTTGTTCTTGTTCTTCCTGGATCATCCTCGAACCCCTTTCGTATTCCACTTTCAATTTTTTGTGTTTCTCTTTCCGTCTCATTCCGTCACCAACTTCAATATATTTTGTACTTTTTTCTTCTTTGATCATCCTCGAACTCCTTCCTATTTCACTAACAATTTCTCGCTTTCCTCTTTCTGCTAGTCCCGTTGTCAACTTCAATATATTTTGTTCTTGTTCTTCCTCGACCATCCTCGAACCCGTTGCTTACTCCACATACAATTTTTTGTGTTCCTCTTCCCTCCTTATTCCGTCACCAACTATTTTTGTTCTTGTTTCTTCCTCGATCATCCTCGAACACTGGAATTCATTCCTTATAACTACTGTTTACACTTTGGCGTTTATTTCGCAGTGGAATTGGCAAACAGTTTTTTTTCTCAGTGCACAGCTGCAAACCAATGCAAAAGCGTCACTAAGTATGTACACGTTTTCTTATATTTGTGTTAGTAAATGCTCTGCCGTAAGACGAATTTGAGTAGCCCAGATTTAGACAATTTTGTTTCATAAATTTTCAGTATTTTCTGTATGTTTAATTATATTTAATTATATTTACATATTGTATTTAAGTTAAATTTAGACATTTTATAAACATATAAATTTTTAAACTTTAAACCAATAATGAAATATCCATATGTACATGCTATAAATTAACCTATTCAAAAACTTTGACACATTGACCCGCATTCGAGAGGCTTGAGTGCAGTGGGAAAAGGAAATGTCGTTCTTCCATCAGTGTAGCACTATCCTTTCTGAGTCGTCCTTTTTGATTTCACTTTCAATTTCCCTTCCCTTTAATTTTCTTGAGAAGGCACTGCCCTCTCCCCTTTCTCCCTTTCTGAATTGCCAATTAGGCAGCAACTCATTCGAAATCCCTCTCGACGGCCAATATCCAGAATCCTTCTTATAATTGCTTGTCCTGTGATTATTTATTTTATAACTATAAAAGTTGAAGAGCTTTTAAATGTATAAATAACTTTTTGCTAGACAAGAACTGGACTTCTTAGTTTTCTCCCAAGCAGGAAATCGAATTGAGTAAAACAAAATTAAGACAAAAATCCCAAGAAATTTGGACAGCAATCGAGAATGGTTCTCAAGTTGCCATTTGCATTTGCTGCCAAATCTCTGTTAGCCACTTTGCCACAGAAACGCACTCAAATATCACTGTCAAGAAGGCCAAGCCAAGCTTAAGTTAGAAAACATTGGCCCCAGACCATTACTTGAATACCCATTTGGGGAAAAGAAGGACTGGAAAGGCATTAACTTTTAATTCGATCGTTTATAAGCGCAGTGCCAGATTCGCTGGCAGATGCATCTGGAAATGCAAATCTCTGGCTAAAGAGGGGACCCAGAGCTGATAATTGCGGTACGCCAATAAAAAGCGTATTAAGCTAATTGCCAAATTTTCCACAAAATCCTCCCAAAAAACAACGCCGCCATCAACCGAACAAAGATGGCCAAGAAGCAAAAAAAAAGCCAAAAAAAAAAAGAGTAATGAAATTGGAGCAAAATGTGAAACTGCTACAGAGAGAGAGAGGGGGAGAGCACATGTTGCCAAAACTTTTCAACCATTACCAACACGTCCCCCTTCTCCTCTTCCATATTTCCCAACGTCTGCATTTCTCTAAGAGTACAGAGTACAGAGCACAAGTGAAGTGTAATTACAGCCAAAAATTGATAACACACAAAAATGGCAAGGAAAATGTGTTCATTGGGCCCTCAGCCAGCGAGCGTAATTAAAGACTTGCCTCATAGATTGTGTGCCTTTTCTAGGGTCTTAGGATTGGGCTGTCTAAACCCGAAAGTAGGTCAGGCTTATGGTGTAATTAACCCAATTGATACGCTAATTGATAAGCTTCTTCACAATAACAGATATCGAATGGAAGATACGATATGTGCAATATCAAAAGATGAATAATATAGATTAAATGGCTTGAAAAATCAATTTTCTTTTCATTAATTTTCAATTCTTAAGTATAAAGAGTCATTAGCTTCAGTTCCATCTAAATTATGCAGCAATGTACTTGCCACACGAACGTTATCTTTCGCCACCGTAGATTTCCGGCTATTTCCATTAAATTAAGCAATTTTCCGGCTTGCAACACAACAGCTGACGATTGCACTGGAAGTGTCTATGCAATGGTTTGCATTGATATGCATCATGAAAATGTACATGGCTGAGGGTAATTACTCCTAAGTGAGCTATTTAACTAAGGACCTTATACTCGACATTCGTAGGCATGAGTGAACGTAATTCAAGGTATTAAGCAAAGGCCAAAAAACAATGTTTATGGCAAGAGTCTGGAGAACAAAGGCAATTATAAGTGTATTTGGACGTGAGTTTATGTGTTTGATATCAAATATTTAAAACACAACGTTCCGGTAATAAAGCTTTGCCTTTTGCCTGACCCCCCTCTCAGCTTGATTCCCGCTGGTGCCCTCGTTATTTGCACCCCTCTGTCCCTTGTCCCCTGCCCCCTGTTCGTTCCTGTCATTGAAAATGAGTGTAATTTATGTATTAGCGTGTGCCCAAGTGTGTGTGTAGTGTGTGTGTAGGTGTGTGTATGCCAGCCGCATAATAAAACATGCAAAAATATGCAAATTGCCGCAGTCAACGCGATGAACTTTCATTACGCCTTGTTCCCGACGCTCTAAAGAGCGTTTTCCGCTTCCCTCGACTGGCCCAGAAAATCGATTAAATCACTTAAAGAGTTTATCGAACTTTATGCCACAGTCAGTCAGTGCAACATTGAAAACTCTTTTAAAACTCTTCAAGCCCAGCAAGACTTTGTGAAAAGCGACGAGAAAGTCTCAAACAGCGTAATAGAGACAGCAGATATGCATAATTTTAGCACGCTAGATTGTCATTTAAAATGAGTTAAGCCCGGGCAATTGCTGCAATGCGGAAAAGTTGCCTAACAGAAGCCTCAGTCTGAGTCGGATTTTGAGTCCGAGTCCTGTTCGGTTGGTTTTGGGGTGGGTAGTGGGTCGTCAGGTAACTGGCGTTATAATGAGCAAACAATAAAAGCAAACGTCGCTGCACGAAACAATGACGAGAACGAGACAGAGACAAGGCACGGAAAGAAGAGAGACAGGGGATAGAACACACACACACACACACACAAACAAAAACCAATTAGATGCAGCCAGGACAGCGAAGGCCAAAAGGTGGCAGCTGCAACTTTTCGTGTCCTGTCGATGTTGCGACAGGTCGACGGGCAGGTCCACCCATTCCCATTGTACACCTTGTTAGCGAAGGCCAAAGAAAGCTGCTTTTGGCCAACAAAAAACGTACTCCCGAACCAAGAACTACAACAATGACAACCTTCGGTTGCTATGCTAATTGCATTCTCATTGTTAATTATTTGCATTTAAGCAAAAGTTTTGTTGTTTTAAAAGGCAAAAGAGAACTGTAAAATCCTAAACTTAAATTCAATGCTTCTGCCAAGTTAAAATCAACTAAAAACATAAAACATACAATAAATATAAAAAATTGATACTGTTATCGATGTATTTTATGGCAATAAAACCTTTAAGGATTGATAGATCTAAGCAGATGTTGCTTTGTAGTCTTGAATTTAAGTTTGTTTTCTTTACATTAAAAAATCTTTAAAGTTATAAACAGAGAAAGAAGAGGTAGTAATAATAGTAAAAGAATTTTCCCAATTTCACATTTTCGTGATCTATTTTATACTTTAACTTTAAAATTTTTCATAAATTCAACAATAGATTTAAGGTTTTTGATTTAAGATCCCTTGCCCATTAACTCCACTTGGAAAGTTGGTTTTTATTGGCCGTTAGCCCCTCCTGTCCCTCCCCCGTCAGCTACTTCAGCAGGCCCCCCTACCTGCTTTCGAAGGACTTTTTTGGTACTGCCCTCACTTTTACTTTTCACTCACAGCGTGAATTTTACAGCCTCTTAATTTAAGCACTCGCCTGCCAGAGAATCAGATGGTTTTCGCGGGGGACTCTAAGAGGGCTGTGGAAGAGTGGCGGTGGGTGGGAAAAATTAATTTGTTGCAGACGACGCTTTTAATGTGGCTTTTTGTTAAATTAATGTACCTCTAGCAAGTCGCTCGTTTCCGTTCCCCTCTTTACTGTTTGTCAGGTTTCCTGTCACGTAATACCCATTTTCCATTTTCGCCTTTCAGTGTAGCGCGTTGTAAATTTTGATAGATTAATGGGAGGACACCGTAGGCCAACCCAAAAAAACACGACCAAAAATCACACAAAAGCCGCTCAACTTTCCAAGGCCATAATCATGAAATTCTATTGGCAATACCGCCGCCCATCGCTCATCTCGCCTTATCATGCCTTCAGCTTGAAACCCACGGGGGTACGAATAAATTTTCGGCTGCGGCATTGCATCAATCAAAACTACAATGATCTCTCCAAACCTTTAATATTTGTATTTCTTAAAGTAATATTAATCAGTTTTGATAGAAGAAACCAAAAACTTTTTATACTTGTGTATGTGGGAATGGTTAATAATGCATGATAACATGCAAAGTCCCTAGACATCAAAATGCCAGAAACGAAGAGATATTAAAAGCTAGCGACGAGTGACCATCTGGCGAATGAAGTGTAAGACGAAGGAGAAGACAGAAGCGACAACGAGTGACCATCCGGCGAAGGAGGTAGAAATGACGTAGACTACTAAGACGAAGACGTGAAGATCAGCGAACGACGAGAGAAGCAACGAGGAAACAAGAAACGAAGAAGAGTGTTCGATAAGAGTTGACGGTAGAGGTGGAGAAACATCGATGTTCACGGACATCGATGTTTACGATGTTTTTGGCGAAAACATCGATGAAACATCGATGTTTTAAATTAAAAAAAATGTGCAATTATTTTAATGTATTTGAACTTTATTTTAATTTGTAATGTTTAAAAATTAAAAGTCAAATTTTCAACAAAAAATATCCAATTTATTAATCACTTATTAAATAAAAACGAAAAGAAAAACAAATTAAAATAAAACTGTTCATGATATTCATGTTCTACTTCTTTGGTATATTGTCATATTCTTAGTTTGTAAATAATAACAAAAAAAAACAAATTTTATATCAATGTTTCAATATATACATACATGATCCAAAGAAAATAATAGTTCTTTTGGATATTGTGATATTCCTACTATACTTACTATTCCGAACTCTACTATATATGTATATTTGCATATTATTTACATCTTTGCTTTTGTATAAAAAGAGGAGCTTATCGACAACGGTCGATAATAGCCGCGTGCGACGTACACTTATAAGTTGTCCAGCTTTACTGAAAACTCTTTCAGATTCGCACGAAGATGCCGGATCGCAGAAGTATTATTAAGCTAACGTTTTATAAGCGTAGCCATTAAATTAAGTTATATATGTACTTACAATTCGCCAATCAATCAATGTGCCTTAGAAAGGAAAAACATCGATGTTCCTCCGGTAAACATCGATGTTGCCGATGTTTCGAAAACATCGATGTCATCGATGTTCGCATCGATTTTTCTCCACCTCTAGTTGACGGAGTAAAGACGTGCTCGAGAGGAGCAAATACGATGATCTACAGTTAGTCAATACAGTATTCGTTTCAAGGTACTAAATGACTAAATGCTGGTTTTTCTTAATAAAAGAGTGTAAAATGGGTTACTTAAGTTTTTATTTTGTTTTACACACTATTTTAACATTCAAATTATTACAAAAAAAAAATGAAAAAGCTTGCTCCATTGCTGCGTATAGTTAACTAGATTCCCACACATATACATACACTTATGGACAAAATAATAGGTGTGTTTTATTTTTCATTTTTAACTTCTTATTTCTAAGTCATGCTTTCTCCAATCAGCTCAAAACAAAGTTTTTTTAAAACTTATATTAATTGTCTTTAAAAGAAAAAAAGAAACAATACTATAAACCTTTTCATTAACAACAGAAGTAGATTTTTTCCTAAGTTGGACATTTTTGGCTGGACACAATAATAGTACTTATATATATCAATATTATTGTGAAAAATGTTTGTACATATGTACATATGTACATATATGTATTACAAGTTGTTATCGCTCACAAATAAAATGGACCTCATCGCTGCAAAAAGCTTTTTGCATTTTGAAATCCGCATTATTTAGGTAAACACAGGATGCTCCATTATTATACGGGTATCTGTAAAAATTAGTGTAATCAGCCTCCTTACCAGTGGTTTCAGATACGTATTTTCCCTCCTTCACAACAGTGATATCCACCCAAAATGATCGGCCTTGCCCAAAGAAAATCGCCTTAAGCTCTTCCCACTCCTTATCGCTCTGCAAACTGACCAGATGTCCACCCATGTGACGGCAAAAACTTTCGGCTTCTAGCCAGGTAGCAGTATGAAGGAAGTCGACGTAGTAATATTTCTCCCCTAACTGTACGCATTTTTTTGTAGTGTGTGGTGGACGGGAGCATTCCAAGTTCCATTGATCCTCTAAAGTTTCCGTGGTGTTTTCTTTTGATAAAGATGTATGATTCGATATTAGTTGGTTCAGTTGATAGGCCTGAAAATCCAACATATTTTGCAATTTCAACGTAAGATCGTTCCTCATCTTTGACATATAATCTGAGATGGTTTTGGCAAGTTCATCGTTCTCGACCTGCAACCCTTGATACGTTTTAATGAACTTATTTTCGTATATATATTTTCCTTACCTGACGGCTTGCTAATGAGTTTTGCAAACCAAAAGCGAATAATAGAAAAACGACTAGGAAACGCATTGCGCTCTTAATTAATCCGAACTCGACACAGAGTCTGTTGAAACTGAGAAAGTACCAGCTTTTCCACTGCAATTTATACCTAAACGTTATCATCAGCTTATCAACAGTTCCACTGATCAAAACTGGCAGAGAATTTGTTTATGAATATTGACTTAAAATACGTTACTAATTAATACTTTAAAAAGTGTTTTTCCAGAGTGTAAAGTAGAGTACATAAGCAATATTGTTGAATGAAACAGTGGAAATTTTGTTGTTGATAAGAAATCTATATATTTCTTAAAGCAATTATCTGTTTATTATAAAAAAAGAAAATACAGCTTACAATAAAAAGGAAAAAAAGGCGGTTGTGAAGATAAGAAAATTTATATATGTGGAATATATCCGGCCGAGTTATTCTAATAGAAGGTGGAGGTGCTGAGATTTTGATGCCCAGACTGCAAAAGCCATTTCCGGCCAGACAATAGGCGGTCGGCGCTCGGAATTTCCGTTTCTATTGTTCGGGCTTTGATTCTGTTTTTCCATATTTATTTCACTGGCTGTCTTTATTTTATTGCTAACGTAGCTCGACAAGGACAAAGCCAAAGCCAAAGCCTCTGACAAGCGCGGGCCAATTCGATGCACAAACAAAAATCAAAACGAAAAAAAAAATAAAAACAAGAAAATCTCATTTATCTTCTGAATGTGGCGGCCGCAGGCGGATTCGATGCCATCCAAGAAGACATGTCAAACTTTTTTCCTTTTGCCCCTCAATGTTGTCGTTTAGCTTAATGGAATTTGTCGCTAGCATTTAGTCAGCCAACAGGGCGTATGTGTGTTGACTTGCTCTTCAAGTACAGCAATTGATAAATACTTTATAATACCCTAAGATGCCTTCTCTTTAATGCATAAACAATGCACTTGTAAGAAACTTGTAGAGGAAATATGTTTGGGTAATAGAATTACAAATAATTGACATTTATCTCAGACATTTTATTGTCCAAATGGGACCATTTTTAGTCATTAATACTAATAGGTTGGTCTTAAAATATACGAACATTTTGTTTATTTTTCCCTTTGTTTTACAGACAATGAACTGTATTCCGGAACTGTGGCAGATTTCAGCGGCAGCGATCCGATTATCTACCGAGAGCCCCTGCAGACCGAGCAGTACGATAGCCTAAGTCTCAACGGTAAGTTTCTTGGGTGCTATTGTAGCCACTTGTGGTAATTGAAAATGTCATGGACCCTGTCAGGATGGCGCAGTGCGAGTCCTGGTTGCCACAGCTACACCGTCCCCCCTGTCCATGCTGGTGTCCTGTCGAATGTCAGTTGATGCGATGGCGCGCGATTGCCTTTTGCATATTTCAAGGGTCTTGGCCATGTTCCATGCTTCCATTAACTGAATCTGAGTCCGAACCGACATGGCACGTTCGACTGTCATTTACCACCAAAGATGTGCGACAGACTTCATAATTTATATTAAATAGCCCATGAGGACTATGACTTGAAAGGTTCTCAAATGATTTACTCAATTTGCTGAGATACAGATAGTATAGCTATTAAATCAATAAATTTAAAAAACATTTAAGTGCAGTTTTGAATTATGAATCAGTACAGATTTGTTTGTTTAATCAGTTTAATCAGTATGAGGAGATTGTTTATAATTTTCCAGCTAGAAGTCATCTAAAATTTAGTTTCTTTATTAAACCAATAAAATGTAACACAATCTTTACGCTCTTCTTATCAGTACCTAATGCATACAAATGAACCCATAAAATCAATATAATGCCATATAATACACGCGTCTATCATAAATTCATGAAAATCGAGAAAACGCGAAAAGTGACAGCTATAAAAATGTTTACAATCCGGAAAAACTATAAACTATACATATGACCGAACTGATATATTCTTTTTTTTTATGTTTTTACAGCACCGAACTTTGTGAGCTCATTTACTCAAGGAGACTTTGTCTATTTCTTCTTTCGGGAAACCGCTGTGGAGTTCATCAATTGTGGCAAGGTGAGTTCACTGTACACATACGAAACGAGGAGCTTTTCCAATCAATTTGGGGAACAACAAAAGCAAATTCAATGAAAATACAAGCAAACCAAGTTGAAGAGAAAATAACTGCTGATATTTGAGAATTTGGCAAAAGTTTATTTATGCTTCACAGATTGTGGTCTTCAATGGCTAGCCTCAAGCTGGGCAGAATTAATGTTATATAAATTCTTATCTTTTGCAGGCGATTTATTCGCGCGTTGCCCGCGTCTGCAAGTGGGACAAAGGTGGCCCGCATCGTTTCCGCAACCGCTGGACATCCTTCCTCAAGTCCCGGCTCAACTGCTCCATTCCCGGCGATTATCCTTTCTACTTTAACGAAATCCGTAAGTTTTCACGTTTTTAAAGCCATCTGTAGTCTGTTAATATTGATTATGAAATCATATATTTATTAAATTGTTTTCTTTAGATTTATTATCAATCTCAGTTTTTAAATTATTGCTTTTTCACTTAACTAAATTGCATTTTCTGTTTTTCCAACTAAATTAACTGTTCGGATTTTTGTGTTAGCAACAAAGCACATTAAATCACAGCAGAAAAACTTAATGAACCATCAATCTAACTGAAATTATTTCCCTAAATAAAGATAACTGTTAAATTAAAGCACACACAATACTAAATCAAATAAATGAAAAATAATTTATATTTTTTTGTTTGTTTTTCCCGCACTTAGAATCGGCCAGCAATCTGGTGGAGGGCCAGTATGGCTCGATGAGCTCGAAACTGATCTACGGAGTCTTCAACACGCCCAGCAACTCGATACCCGGCTCAGCGGTTTGTGCCTTTGCCCTCCAGGTGAGTTTCGGTTTGGTTCTCTGCCCCCAAACGAATTGTTTCTTGAAATGGAAAATTAAATTTTCGCCCCCCTTTCCCTGTCCACAGGACATTGCCGATACGTTCGAGGGCCAGTTCAAGGAGCAGAGCGGCATCAACTCCAACTGGCTGCCGGTAAACAATGCCAAGGTAAGTCCAAGTTAAACTTCCAAAAATTTCCAAATTTCTTGCGACCGCACTCCAGCACATCTGTTGCCTGGAAAAATTTATGACTTATGGCCGGTTTGCCATAAAAATGTATTCTTCGTTTGGCACAAAATTTGCATTTGCATCTCGAATGCTTTTGCCAATTTCCAGCAGATGACTGCACATGTCGCCATCGATTTGGATTTTGGCTTTGAAAAGGTTTTTGGGGTTTTGGAAAGGAGTAACGAAAAGTCTGCATTGAACTTTTAAGATAAACTCGGTTTTAACTTTAACTTGTTACCTAAATGTTATATACCCTTCATATTTCATTATATTTTTTAGGTTCCCGACCCTCGCCCTGGTTCCTGTCACAACGATTCGAGAAGTCTTCCGGATCCCACGCTGAACTTCATCAAAACACATTCGCTAATGGACGAGAATGTGCCGGCATTTTTCAGTCAACCGATTTTGGTCCGGACGAGCACAATGTGAGTAGAGCAGCAGGGCAGCTTATGCACATGGTCCTTATTGCTTCGTTGCTTCGTCACTTCCGTTTCCGGTTAGAGATTGGGAGATAGAGGGAGAGAGATATGACAGAACTGTGAGCAGTAAATAAATCCACAGGCTACCAAGTGGTTTAGAGGTTGCAGTGGATTTCAAAAACTACAAAAAATAAAATACATATAGAAGAAGCCTTTGTAAAATTTGAAACTATGGCAGAAACTTAGTTTCTAGCACGCAAATCCTGCCATAGATTTGCCATCATTGGGTTCGGTTCATTCCTGCCGTGTTGCAGCATCTGTTGCAGTTTATGGAAATTCGATAAGGTGTTAGTCAGCGCAAATAACCGTAAACCGTAGCCAACTGAACTGAACTGCAAACGGAAAGAAAACGGGTGGTTTGTTGCCATAAATTATTTTCCAGCGATTTGCCGCCCACTTTTGTTGGCCCCGAAGGGTGAATTTAAAAATTCAATTTGGTAACTTTTCCATGTAATTGAGCCACAATTATGGAGAAATGCTCTGAGATGCCGAGATGTGTGCCGGCAAAGCGGTGAAACTTTAAAGAGGGCTAAATCATGGGCGAGCCACTGAGCACCACTTTCGACGGCGAGCTAGTAACGCACAGTGGGGCAAATTTAATTATTTTGGAACAATATCTACCAAGAATTATTGATTTTAACATATTAAACATTAAATGGTGTATAATATTTAACACATTTCAGAAGTAAAAACCTAAATAAAACCTTAAATTAAAGTCAGAATCAATCTTAATACCTAAACACAATTTCAAAATCCTTTCTAAAGGCAATCTTTGGATTACCTTCTTACCCAAACTACAAGAATATAGAATACTCTATTGAGTAGAAAAGCTTATTGTGAAAATGCATTTCGTTAACCACTGTGATGTGTGTGGCTGAATGGTGGCTGAATGGGCTCAGGTGGTGGGGCAGCTGCAGTTGCCTTTGCGATAGTTTGAAGCAAACGAAGCGAGCCAGCCAGAAGGAAATGCATGGATGCGCCGAGGAGGCAACCCGTAACGAAAATATGTATGCTCAACTGAATAAATTAGAATGAAATATGGAACACGTAGCAACAACGCAGTCGGCGGACCTGCTCCAGCATCCGCATCCGCATCCACATCCTTTTCCCGCCCCCCTGAACATTTTGTGAGCCACATGAGCACACCACAAAGATGGGTAAAGTGGGGACGCGGTTGCAACTGACTCATTGCATTTTGGGGGGCTTAAGCAACGGATGCTTCTGGCCGAAGGATGAGGGCGTGCATCGGAATTTAATCAAGACCCCGGGACACTCAATTGAAAGTCATAAAAATGAGCAAAAGCTTCTTTAGCATATTTTTTAGCCTCAGCTTGTCGGGGCTTCATGACTTTATCTTGATTTAAATCTATCTACCTTAAAAAGTGATTTAATGTTTTGAAGGCATGATTAAGCCTCATCATCGTCGGACGATAAATCAATTTATTAACTGGGTCATAGATGTGGCCGCGTAATTAATGTCGAGTCAATATTTAATCACCCTCAAGCAGGCTTTCGAATTCAGATTCATCAACCGAATGATGTATGGTGTCAATAAATACAATTGGATGTTGATTTTGAATTAGTTTGGATTTAAGTTAAGTGCAAAAAATAATCATAATTGTAATCACCAAGTCCCAGAGTTCACTGTCCCTTTTTGCTGTGTCTCTTAACAATCCTTAGGTTACTTTTAATCCAAATCGGATTTGGCACAGCTTAGCGGCCTTTGTGCCAGATCAATCGATGCTGGTGTTTGGGGGAAAATCACTTATCATGTTTTCCAATTCGAATCAAATCTGGTTGGGAGACCAGAAGGACAGGCCGCAAGACGATATGATAGGCTGTATAATGGTGCTGGGGATTTATTGAACGCAAATGACAAAATCAAATCAAAAATTCTGCACAATTTATGGCATTTTCGGGCGAAACATAAATTTATAATAATTTCATTCTGGCCAGCCCATTTCCGCTCCTCAAGTGCCAGCCCTGCCTGATGGGTGGAGAGGCGTGGCTCGAATAAATCTCTAAAAGAAGCAAATAATTTGCATAGTGATGGTGGTACGATGGACGGTGGTGAAAGTTTGACCAAAAGTTGAAAGCCGACTCGGTTGAGTCTCGACAAAAGTTGAATGTCCCAGACTCGGGCTCCGTTACAAATTGTTTCCTGACGCAGACCGGAAGCATCCCATATTCAACCGATTTCAGCCAGCTGGCTGACCATATCCCGTCTGCATCGCATCTCCTTCCTGTCCCTTAGCCATCGCATTGTCCTTAACGTGTTCTTATCGCTTTCACTGCCCGGGTTTACCGGTCTCCTTGACTCTCTAAGACTTTGACTAACAACCAAACTCCCTCCCTTCAACCTTGCTCTTGGCCATTTGTCTGCCGACTTGGCTGTCATCGTCGCCCTTTGAACTCATCGGAGCGATACACAAAGTTGGCAACATTTTTTCAAGTTTCAATTGCCGAGACTTTGGTCTTTGACCCCCGGCAGGGCAGGACGTGTACTCGGATCCTGTTTAAATATTTTTTCCTTCTTTTACTGGCATAAATATTTGATTTGCATATGCAAAATTTTTTTATTGATTTTTTTGATATGTTTATAAAGTGGGAATACAGAATGATAATGAAAATTATGAACTTTAAAAAGCTTAAACCAGTTTTTTGACATACCAACCTCACAAAAACCCCAACCTTAACTTGCCTGAAAAGTTTATTTAATAAATTATTCGCAGAAATGTTGAGCAATTTGAAAATTGTTGCTGCTGCATGGCTTGTATGAAAAACCGAAAACAAGATTAGTTAATTAACAATAAAAAAAAAAAGCAGAGCAATGGGGAGGTAGAGCAATTTGGGGAGCTACCATTCCTGCTGCCCCGGGCATTTGCATTTAAATCGAGGCAGAAGGCATGACAGCAACAATGGACGTAGACCAGGCCACAAATGTTGCAACAACGCGGGTTTCGGGGGGGAGGTCAGGCAGACGACGGGCGTCGTTTTTGCGGTGAAATCAGAGGGAAATTTTCGTTTTTATTTCATCTACTTGTGTTGCTGTTCGGAATATGTTTTTTCCATAAAAACACAAACTGTTTGTTGCTATTGCAGCAGTCGTTGTATATATGTATCTTATGCTGGCAGTTATGTTGCAATGGTAGTTGTTTGTTGAAGTCCTCGACTAACCAGTCCAGCCAACCAGCCACATCCTTTCCCCTCACATCCTGACACAGCGGCAACCATTTTGGCGTCCGTCCATTATTAATGGACATCTAACCGAAATGACAGACGTACGTCCATTGTCAGGAAAACTGCTGAAAAACAATGTCGCAAAATAAAGAAAACATGGATTGACATTCTTTCCTGCATTTAGGGCTGTCGTTGATGAAAGAAGAAGAAGAATTAGATATAAATGATATCGAATGGGAAAAGTAATTAAAAAGCAGAATGAAATATAGACAAAGATAAACAATTTCTTTCCTTTAATTTTTACTAACTAATTTCCCCTTCACAGATATCGCTTCACCCAAATTGCAGTGGATGCGCAGATCAAAACGCCCGGCGGCAAGACCTATGATGTTATTTTTGTGGGAACAGGTAAGTGTTTTATAAAAACATATTTAACTAAATCTAATATTAATGTTTAATCACTAAACAGATCATGGAAAAATCATCAAGTCAGTGAATGCCGAGTCTGCCGATTCCGCGGACAAAGTAACTTCTGTGGTCATCGAGGAGATCGATGTCCTGACCAAGAGCGAACCCATACGCAATCTGGAGATAGTTAGAACCATGCAATATGGTATGTATTTAGTATTAGTACTTAATAACTTAACTTAAACCATGTTTGATCCGCAGATCAACCCAAAGATGGCAGCTATGACGATGGCAAATTAATCATTGTGACGGACAGCCAGGTGGTGGCCATACAACTGCATCGTTGTCACAATGACAAAATCACCAGCTGCAGGTGAGTGCCATGCCGCCCCTTCTGCTACCGCCTCCCTTTTATATACCAACTCCAGACAATGGCATTTTTATTATCATGTAACAATTTGCGTGACTCTCGTGTCGCTTGTCAGCCACTTGACAGGCTCAATATGCAGTATATTCGTGGGGTTTACACTTGACTTTCGTTTCGGGATTCAAGAGATATAGAAAAATAAAAGGGTTTCCCAAAATTTCGAAGAAAAATTAACATAAAAGTATATAAACTTTGAAAAGTTATTAACTTTTTCCCGAAAAGTGTATTCAAAAGTTTTTGCCTTCATTGGTAAATCCATTTAAACTCTTTTTAATCTCAATCAAATATATTTATAAGAATATAAACTTTTTCTTTAAGTGCACGTATTTATCCGCAATTTTCCATCCATTCGCAGTGAGTGCGTCGCCTTGCAGGATCCGTACTGTGCCTGGGACAAAATTGCTGGCAAGTGCCGTTCGCACGGAGCTCCTAGATGGCTGGAGGAGAACTATTTCTACCAGAATGTGGCCACTGGCCAGCACGCGGCATGCCCCTCAGGTAAGCGACCAGGCTAAGAGACTTGGCCCAAAGAAGTCGAGATTAACGCTATTCTGTTCTGTGGCAGGCAAAATCAATTCGAAGGATGCCAACGCAGGGGAGCAGAAGGGCTTCCGCAACGACATGGACTTATTGGATTCGCGACGCCAGAGCAAGGATCAGGAAATCATCGACAATATTGATAAGAACTTTGAAGGTGATTTACCTAAACGCTTTTCCTGCGTATACCATTTATATTTTCTTTCTCTTTTTTTATCATATTTATTTTGCATTTGTTCGTTTTGTGTTATGCACGTACTTGCTTGTCACTTTGCCCCTTTGCAACCTTCGACCTTTGCCTGCTCCCTGTGTTGTCTACCTTGCAAATCACATTTTCATTTTACCGGGATTCCCTGGTCTCTGACTGCCGGCTTGTTGGCACTTTATGCCATTCAAGACCCATCGTAACTGCTGTCAACTTCCACTTTATGTAAAGCGAATTTCTGTTTTTATGAGCTTCAATTTGTCTTTAACTTTTGTTTAGGGGAAAGACTGCAGACTGCAGACAGTGTAAATTGCAGTATCTCTGAGCCATATGTATTAGCTTTGACTAGAATAAGTTAAATAACTTTATTTGGTGCTTTTTCTGACATATAAACTGTATATGCATGTTTCTATAATCAATTTAATCAAAAGAATGTCTACACCAGGGGTGCTATAATTGACAGAAAGAAAATTAGTTTTCAATTGCACTGCGAAATAAACTCCAAAGTTGAAACAGAAGTTATAAGGAATGAATTTCAGTGCAAGTGTTGGAAGATGATCCAGTAAGAAACAAGAACAAATTATACTGAAGTTGATAACGGTACTAGCGGAAAGAGGAAAGCGAAATATTGTTAGTGAAATAGCAATGAGTTCGAGGATCATCATGGAAGAAACAAGAAAAAAATGTTTTTACAGTTGGCGGCGGAATGAGGCGAAAAGAGGAATACGAAAACATGTTAGTGGAATAGGAAGGAGTTCGAGGATTACCAAGGAAGAAACAAGAACAAATGGAATTACAGTTGGCGACGGAATAAGGCGGAAAGAGGAAAACGAAACATTATTAGTGGAATAGTAAGGAGTTCGAGGATGATCATGAAAGAAACGAAAACAAATTGTATTATAGTTGGGAACGGAATAAGGCACTTATACTTAAAATATACAATACAAAGTTCTGTATCTATCTTTGCATGCCTATGCTTCTTCTACTATCTCTAACGCTATTTCCAAACGATCTATTTTTTATATTTTAAAACAATAATTTAATCTAATCACAAACAAAATCAACTACAAGTTTTATCCTCATTGTCGTACAATTTTACTAACTGTTCTTATTCATATTTTTCTTGTTTCTTTCATTATGATTTCCGAACAATTACCGTGCAATTACCTTATACCATGCGTTCTAAATTCGATGTTTGGATGTTTATTGATGTCGTTGCAATAATGGAAAAACCTCCATTAAAAACCCCACACTGATACCAAACAAAAACCGACCCACCTGATAAACCGAATAAAAATCGTTACATACTCGTTGTGATTTTAAATGTTTGTTGAATGTTTTGCCTAATGCACACTGTATCGATGCGAAACAAACTGATTTCTATATGTATATAATTAATAAACTAACTAAAGGTCCACAAATCTCCGCAGATATAATCAACGCCCAGTATACGGTGGAGACCCTTGTGATGGCCGTCTTGGCCGGCTCGATATTCTCGCTGCTGGTCGGCTTCTTTACAGGCTACTTCTGCGGTCGCCGTTGTCACAAGGATGAGGACGACAATCTGCCATATCCGGATACGGAGTATGAATATTTCGAACAGAGGCAGAATGTCAATAGGTGGGTGCTTATACTGATGAAAGCGAAAATATTTATGTTATAGGAGGAACTCATGCAGAGTAAAGCTAAATAGTATAGGTAGCTAAATTCAACTATGACCCTAATACATGGGTATATTTACAGTTTAGTCAGCTCAATCTATGCCAGTTTATACCATTTGATTAACTGTGGATACCTAAAAGTATGCAAAGATTTTTTAAAATGAAAATAATCTTCCAGTCAGCTGTTAGCTTAACCTTAAGAGTTTGTAATAGGTTCCATCAAATCTTTAAACAAAATGTAAAACCATATAATAACACATTTCCATTTACCCTTCATAGCTTCCCCTCATCCTGCCGCATCCAGCAGGAGCCCAAGCTGCTGCCCCAAGTGGAGGAGGTGACGTATGCGGAACCAGTGCTGCTGCCCCAGCCGCCGCCACCCAATAAGATGCACTCGCCAAAGAACACGCTGCGCAAGCCGCCTATGCACCAGATGCACCAGGGACCCAACTCGGAGACCCTCTTCCAGTTCCAACCAGATGGCTACAACACCCAGCAGTCGTACCGCGGTCGCGACAACTTTGGAACACTACGTTCCCACCAGGTGATGGTGAGTTGTCCTCAAAATCCTTAAATCTACATAAAACTTATGAAACACCTTCTTATCCACAGGGCGATAACTATAGGCGCGGCGATGGCTTTTCCACCACCCGCAGTGTCAAGAAGGTGAGTTGAGCGAACCTTTTCTTGCGATCTGGGAAAACAGAGCGATATGATATATATTTTTATTTTCCAACTATCGTATCGTACTAAAACT
Source organism: Drosophila eugracilis (assembly GCF_018153835.1). Classification (NCBI taxonomy): domain Eukaryota; kingdom Metazoa; phylum Arthropoda; class Insecta; order Diptera; family Drosophilidae; genus Drosophila; species Drosophila eugracilis. The sequence continues at coordinate 127,393 of NW_024573209.1, forward strand.
AATCTCTATTAATCGTAACCATTGCGCTCTTTTCGATGTTGTTCGACATTTATTGACATTAGTTAAACTAACTTGCTCGTCCATCGAGAGTCCTTGTGCTGCGCTTGTATTTGATTGAACTCTCTCCTCACACAATCGTCGATTGGTGTATTTCTTAGCCTCACCTTTTCTATCTGTGTGTATTTCTGTGTACGAGAGTGTGTGTGCGAGTGCCTTGCCCTCACTCCCTCTATACTATTATCTATGTGTGTGTTAAGGATTATATAGCACCGAAATTGCATAACTATCATATATCATAAACCATACATATTGCTCTTGTCGTCGTAGTTAATGTTGTTGTATTAATATTCTTATTTTCTAAAATCATTGCATGCTTTTTCTCCTCTGAGTTTTCCACTTTATTGTTTTATCTCATTGACAAATACCGGATATTATAAAACTTTCAAAGGGTGTGTGGCATATGATAACTATCGAAAAACAAACCTTATAAAACCTATATATATAAACTGGTTTCCTGCTGGTTAGCTCACCACTAATATATCATCCAAACTTTCGTAATCTAACCCATTATCCGCATCATTCATGATCAAGCGCATGTTAAGCTACCATCTCCTTTCCAAACCATAAAGCTTATATCATTTGGGTTCTAACTTAAAGCTGGAAATACACCAATCGTTCGAGTCAAGTGGGATTGGATATCAGCAGGGCTTTCTCTATACCTCTACCTCTGTCTAAGCATTTTGTACAGCTACATTCTGTAACTAAACACTCTACTTAAACTCAAAGACAAACTCTTTCTATCGATACTAACTTTTAAACAACATAAAAAAACACAAAAAAAAAAAAAAAAAAAACAAAAATCTATCTCTATCTTTTCTCTATTCTTCTTCCCCTTTTTACATTAGGTTTACCTTTGAGACGGGAGTGGGGCGGCTGAAACCAGTCAGGGACTAATTACCCAAAATATGGTAAATACTTATTTATAACTAAAGCCATTTCAGTTTATTTATTTCGCTTGGTTTTTTATTGATTTTCATTTTTATTTTTATTTTTTTTTATTACTTATTTTGGTGGGCTTTCGTTTGCTGTGATTATTAATCTGGACAATATTTCGCTCAAAAAAAGCTGCAATACGGAAGCTCTCTTCGCAACGAGCTATACCGAAATTCCCTAGGCAAAAAGTAAATTTTCAAAAACTCTCCGATTTTCGCTCTCTCACTTTTCATAATTAATATTTCGAGAATTTGAAAGCACCAAATGCAAAATTAGTTTTCTTTTCTTAGGCACTGTTGCTGAAGCTTTGTTGTTTGCTCTCTCTCTCTCTCTCTCTCTCTTTCTCTCTCTGTCACTCTTCACTCACCTTTACTTTTGGTTAAACATTACACATTTTCGAATGGCTAAAGAAAAAAAGGTTAAATCGATCAATCAATCGGTCAATCAGACCAGTCCAGCCCAGTCAGCCATCCCGCGCCCAACTCGCTTCGCAAATCGCCAATGCCAGCGCTTCCTTCAACCTTTGTTTGACCTTTGCGTGATTGAGTGTGTGTGTGTGTGTGAGTGTGTTGAATATGGCGCCATCCATGATTTAACCAATACCAATACCAACATCATATACCCCCAAGCCTGAAGTTTCCCCTTTGAACCGCTTGAACCGTTCTGCATGGGCGTCAAACCTCCAATATACAAACAAACCAATTACACCAAAATCCCCTAAGGATATCTAAAGCTATAGTGTGAATGTGTGTGTGTGTGTGTGCATCTCAAAAATACATTTATTCAAGAGACAAATATGATATATATTCCGGTAATAATTAAAGTACTTTCCCCACCATGATACATGTACTTCTATTGCTTTCGTTTCTATATATGGTATATGCTAAAAATATTATTTTAATTTAATGCTTGCTTACTAAAAAACAGAAATTAAGAACCGAAAGTAATTGGCGGCTATTGCATAAACACCTAACAGCATACCAAATCGAAACGATACACAAATTTTAAATTGCAATTTGGGTTCCTAGAACCTTTAATCTAATATTAAAATACATAAAAAATTGGCTTGGCCTTGCAACATTTGAGAGCAAAACTAAATTGATTGCGAACGTTTTTTACCCTAGACTTGAAGCAAACTAGCAAATTATTGTTTCATTTTTGTGTTATTTTCTGTTTCCTTCGAACATTCAAACATAAACAATTATCTTAATTATGAAAGAAGAGAAATTGATAAACACTCCAACCCCATAGGCTGTAAACAACACAAACACACGTAACAGAAGTCTTGGTCGCGCAAGAAGACAGCCGCCCCGTCATGGCATTGGTAAGTCCAAAAACCCGTCTTGCATTAAGTTAGAGTTACTGCTAAGCTGGCCAAAACCAAAACCAGAACCCATAGAAAGACACAGTTACCCAAAAGTACTTTTCAATATCTGTCGCCAGGCCTATTCTTCTCCCTATTCTATATCCCTCTGATCCCTCGATCGATCTGTGGTTCGACACCCGAATGGGTTGGACAGCTCTCGAAACTATCTCTGAAACTGAATTCTTTTCTTTAAACTTTTCCTCAAAGTTAAAACTCTACATGTTATTTCATATTTTATGTGCTATATATATATATATATATTTTCCCTTCAATATACTTGATATATATATTATTTGATACTTGTACCAGTAGTTTCTGTGTGTTTGTGTGTGCATGTTGCAGCAGACTCAATGTTATCTCGAAATATGCATTTCATAGCCTGAGTGTATGTGTGTGTGTGTGTATCTTATCCCAAGCATCGATGCAACATGCACCCAAGCACCCATTGCCAAGTTGAATTCTCTTCAAACTAATTCGAGTATTTTCCGGCTTTTGCAGTAACTCAACACCGTTCGAATAGCCCCCAGCAGCAACAGCAGTCACAGCAGCCGCACTCCAGTTCCGGCTCCTCACCCGTAATGTCCAACAGCAGCAGCAGTCCGGCTCCGCCATCCAGCAGCCCCAGTCCGCAGGAGAGCCCCAAGAACTGCAGCTATATCTACCGTGATTGATTGATATGCAACACCAAATCGATGCCACTCATTAAAGCCCAGTCCACGCACGCCCAGCCACGCCAACAACCACACCCTTATTCATCACCCGGTCCGACCACGCCCCCAGCCCAGCCGCGAGCCAAGAGTCCAATGATCAGCAGGACATATGCCAAGTCCATGCCCGTTACACCAGTTCAACCGCAATCGCCTTTGGCGGAGACGCCCTCCTATGAGCTCTACGAACGGCATTCCGATGCCATTTTCCACTTCGACGATGAAGACGATGAGGATGACGATCGGGACCAGGCGGACACCTCCTCGCTGGCCATGATCACACCGCCGCCGCCCTATGATACACCTCACTTGGTAGCATCGCCTCCGCTGCCGCCACCACGTAGATTTCGCTTTGGCAACCGCGAATTATTCAGCATGAGTCCCGCCGGCGGCGGTGCCACCCCCACAGCCTCGGGTAGCTCCAACAACCGCGGCAGCAGCGCCATTACGCCAACCAAACTAAGTGCAGCAGCAGCTGCCATGTTTGCTGCCCCCCAAATGGCCACCCAACTCAATCGGAAGTGGGCACATCTGCAGAGAAGGCGACGCAGGCGTAACAGCAGCTCCGGCGATTCCAAAGAGCTGGACAAACTGGTCCTGCAATCGGTCGACTGGGATGAGAACGAGATGTACTAGCATAGGACCCACAAATAGGATATGGCAGCAGCACACTTTCATTCTAAGCTAGTTGATCCGATTTTACTGTTTAAAAACTTTAGATCTTTTTGTAAAATTATATCTTTTTAAAAGTCTTCAGGGCTTTTGATTAGTTAGCTAGAATGTTAAGAACAACAACATGTGATTGATGTTAAGTTAGTAGTAGTTAACAACTTTAGACGAACTTCAAAGTATAAATAAGGGGATTACAGGTTATTTTCTTTGTTTTGTTTGCCTTTATTGTGATAATTTCAAAGTAATTTTACAACTAAATGCAGCTTTTTAGTTTACAAAACATATTAAAAGAAATTACTGTTAATTTTTATTAATTTTGCTTCAATTTTACACAAGTTTTAAGACATTTTTTATGACCTAATCTCAAAACAAAACTATGATTTAAAATGAAATTCACTTAAAAGTCCCCGAATTAAGGCTGGTTCTAAAGAAGTTTTCTACTACCTTCTATTAGTACATTAATCAAAATTCCAAGGTGGCGCTGCACTTGATTAAACGTGGCTTTTGACTGGGCATTTTATTCATAACCCCCCCTGAAACCATCACCCCTTCCTCAAACTACAAGTAGCAATCGAATAAATCATTCATTGGCGATAGGAACTGGATGAGGATTTACTTAGACACCCGAAAAGCAAAAAGCCAGAGAAGTTATACACGAAGTTTATAGTTATATATAGCCTTTATACATACTCCCAGATCTGCTAAGTATACACAAGGATAACATAACATACGTATATATATATATATATGACTCTATATATACCAATTGATTATAGATGATATAGACACGGTTCAAAAAAGAAACGGCTACGCTAGATTAGAGCTGCTAAATGATATTGTTAATTACGATTAGAGAACAAATCAACAAGTGTAAATATTAATCCTAAAGAATGGGCAAGACGTAACGTAATCTAAGCAAACCTTATTCGAATAGAGTATACACGATATACAAGATTTTTGCATTTAACCAAGAGAAATAAAAATTAGATGAAATTTAAATTGCAAAAAATGAAAAAGCAAACAACAAATGTTTAAGTAAGAAGAGAAAACAAAACGAAACGCTTATTACTGATTTACACAAGAGAAATGAAATAAACTTACCGAAATAGTAGGAAGGCAAACAAATTAGTCTTAAGCCGTCAGAGAATCGGAGGGAGAATATAAGGAAATTGCATTCGGGATTCATTCCGAAACCGAAACCGAAACCGAAATCGAACTGGAACTGCCAATCGCAATACAGAGCTCCCATCGAAATCGAGTCCATCGAGTGCATTTTCCATTGTCAATTTCATTTGCAGAGCCTCAAGCTAATAGTACTTCTTCTCCTCAGACTCCTCTGCTTCAGTCTGCCATAGGAAAGTGTAAATTATGTACAGGACTATATACGCATTATATTCAACCGATCTGTACAGAAAACAGTATGTGCGATATGTGCCATAATTGGGTGTTTGCCCACATTGAGTTTAGTTGTTATTGTTTGCATTGATTCAGAATAGTTCTTAACTGAGAACACCACTCGCTATCTTTGTATATATACGATTATATATATATATACATATATATTGTATGCATGAAGAGGGACACACAAATTTCATGTGAAGTGATCGATCAAAATTTAGTGAAAGCATTAAAACTAAACTTTAGCCTAGCCATATAGGGTTTGTATTATATATAGAGATTGGCCGTAGGGCGGAGGAAAACTTTTGAAAATATTTTCACTAGGGGCATTGCTAATGTTGTTCTCGGTAATAGAGTATATTAGAAGTAGGCTAAGCTAATCGATACTCAATATTTTGTATGAGAAACATTCAAATCATCCGATCAAACTTGGAAATTGCGTTGCAAGACGAGTAAAAAAGCGTAGAAATATCTAAATCAAAGCAAATGTATAAACAACAAAGCCCATAAAACAAACAGTAGATTTAATATTAAAACCCACACAAACGTAAGCGTATATATTGATTATTATATATATGCATATATTATATATATATACTTTATGCATCTGCAATTTAATGCTTTTTATATGCAATTTTACTTTTTGACAAAATGTATACAACCGAAGAAAAAATCAACTGCAAAAACAAATATTTAAACAAAAAACACTCACAAAGTAAGAGGAATGCGATTACATTTAGACAGCCAAAGACACAAATGATTCTTAACGTTGTTTTTCCAATTATTTGTGCTATTTTTTAATTAGTTTTATTTGTAAATACTTTTAATTTTAACTAATAATAACTATACTGCAACACCTTATTACGTATCAATTTGCTTTCTGTTCGAGCTTGTTTAGTTTTTAAATATATCGTTCTTAGTTAATTCTTCATAAAAAAAAACAACAGTGTCGAGTACTTTGAAAGCAATACAAAAACTTAAGAAATGTTTAAGAAAATAATTAAAGGCAAAGATTCAGAGGACACATAGAGTAGCAGCAGATGGATAAAAAGAAAACTTAGGACATACACTAGGGTTTTGAACTAATTCTAGATCTACATCAACTACTTATACAATTGCATACAAGTATTAACTGAATCAGATCATTAACTTTTATACACTTTACCATTTACATATATATACAAGCAAACTGAATGCCGATAACCGATTATTCAAAAAATATACAAGGCTAAATCTAACATGTAATTGTAATTTGAAGCCAGGCTGCAATTGAAAGGTTTTACAGTAAATCATGCCTACAGACATAAACCAGCAACAACAAAAACAGTAACAAGATCAGAGAATCCATGAATATATATACTTATACATAAATATAGATGAACCATATACATACACTTATTAGATACTTTAGAAGAGAGATTCTCTAGAAATGCTTTTAAATTTAACAAAAAATAAAAATCGGAAAAAAATTACAAAAAATTGAAATAATAAACAAACAAAAATAACTGATTTAAGCAAAGTATTTTATTAAAAACACTCAATGCTGAAAAGGCAAAAGTCAAATGCAAAAAAAAATCTAAAAAAAAAACTATAAATTTCTTAAAACTTTCAGCAAAAGGCAAACCTTTGTGAGATAAGCAAACTCAGACACTTTTTAGAAGAGCAGAAATTGTGGGTTGACGATGATGATGATCACTATGACGTCGTTGAAGATACTTTAAAGATAATTATAAGCTAAACGAAAACGATTTTTAACTTTCTCCGAATAAGACGAAAACAATTATTACCTACAGATTGTAGCGAGCGCATTCATATTTGCTAATTAGCAACTTATTAAACTATAAAGAACAACCAACATTTAAAAGATTAGATCAGAAAAAGCAGGAAACCAAGAAATCAACAAAACAACAAAATAAAAAACAAAAACAAAAATGATAACAATCCATGACACGACGACACACCCAAGTTTTCATTTTTTTCATTAAAAACGATATATATTCAAGTGCTTCTTACATAAAATAAATATATAAATATATATATAAAACAAAAAAATATATAAATGATTACATGATAGATATTATTACGAGCGGGCATTAAATTACAAATACCTACTAACTAGTTTAAGGCATTTACCACAAACTTCATTATTATGAACTGTATTATTATGTTTTGTTTATGTGAAATCGAGCGAACTATTACAGATAATGGAAAATCAGATAACTGATCGATCGGAAGTGCTATAACTCTGTACGATATCCGGTTCCGTTTGGTTTTATAATTTCTAAGTAGCCAGCTCTCTCAATGCATATAGAATAAATACAAGAACACAGACACTGACACGTAATCGATGCATTTTACTTACTTGAAGGCCATCAATGAAGCAAGGTTATCCGAGTTCATGAATTCAATTTATATAATTATGTTAAGATTTTATAACGCAACAAGCCTAACGTATGCATTACCTATATGAATACTATTATGCGAAACTTTGTAAATACTTCACCAAACCAAATAAATATTCCTTCATTCAAGCAAAAAACCAATGATCAGAGCCCTAACTCTAACGAATTGAACCGAAAACATTTGATTTCCTTCTCCTCCTCCTTCGAACACCCATCATACCTATTACACAATCCTCAAGAGATGCTTATCGATTAATAATAATCGAAGCATACGAGCCATGAGTACGAGTATGTTATCCATTCTTTAGCGGTTACAAATACGTAAGGATAAATTTAAATTGTTGAAAATGTAGCGCCAGAACGTAATGAGTAACAAACTTAATAAAAGAGAGAGCCCCAAAGCGAATAACAAATATTTAACCAAATAAGTTACGAAAGTTAGACACAAAACGGTACTTCCAAGCAACTATAGAGCTAACAGCAAGCCATTTAAATGAGAGAACTCGAATGCGAACTAAACTGTATGAATTGAATTCCCAGTCCCGCTTCCCTCCCTTCTTCTCGCCCACTAATCCAAGGTAAATCCAATCTGCAATCTGGATCGATAACGGTTCGGTGCGGAACGGTTTCCTTATCTTGTCCCCATAGAATCCCTCCCCCTGCCTTAACACAGCTCCAATTAGGAATTCGCCATGTTTCGGATTTGGTTCAAGGCAAAACGATTCAAGAAATTAATACACCAACACCAGCACACACACACACTTAATTAATCACACGAAATATTTGCGGTATCATAGATCAGAACAGCACTGCAAAACGAAGATCTACAGCATGAAGAAGCTATATAGAACAACAACATGAACAACAACAAAAAATTGTTAGTAAAAAGACTGAGCTACAAAATATACAAGAAAATATAAAAAAAAAAACGATAAACAAAAGATACAAAGGAAAGAATGAAAGGAAAACTAGTAACAAATCAGTGACAAAAATTAATTAATGTGCATTTTTGGGTAAACGATTTTTGACAAACGAAAGCCAGAGGTTCGATATGATTTTGGTTTTGATCAGTCGTAAATTTGTTAAGAAGTTCCTAACACTAAACGCAGGCAACCCCTAAAAATATCAATCAATCAATCAATCAATCAGTGCTACAAAGCCAAGTTCAATTGTGCACATAGAAGAGGGACCTCTGCATTTATTTCTCAGTCCACGTTGGTTAGTTGACGTTGACGTTGACGTTGAAGTTGATGGGAAGCTGCTAAACAAAATACGTAATTTGACACATTTAATATTTAAGTTTGATTTTGGATTTGACTTAAGAGGCTTCTTTCCTTTGGGCCACTGCCACAGCGCCACACAGCATAATCGAGATTAAAATACCTAGAAAGAATATATATATATGAACACGTATATACATATATATATAGACACAAGTATATATGCATACACTTGCTTTTAGCTTTCCTAGATCTTTGATTTCCATACTTGAGAACGTACGTACAGTAAGCAGCGAGTCATAGGAGATTGTCGGTCTCAGACATGAAATAATCAAACTCAAGCTGATAAAAACATAAAAACACGAGCCCAAAAAATCGGTCCGAAATACAATTAATTCTCAACACAAACCAAACGGATCGAAATATATTCTGAAGCAAGTCAGTACCACACAAGTTTAACATACATGGCGAATAAGAGAAATCGATTAAAGAAAACCGCATATTATTAATGATTATTATATTGTATTATTATAACTGAAATATTTAGATGAAATGACGATTCTTAATTATAACACATTATTATAGATACATACTGAAAAAGCCGAAACAAAACAACAAATTGAAAATGAAAATGAAACTTTAACAAAAAAAAAAAAATGGAATGGAATGGAATCGAAAATGATTAATAAAAATGAAAATATAGAGAATATTATATTATGAACTTTTCCAATGCGTTTTAATCACACTCCTCTCTCTCATCTGACTTAGTCTGGAAAGATTTTTTCTTTTCATTACGAAGCTATATAGAACATTACCGAAATTCGGAGTCATTGCCTTTAACTTTAGGAGAGCTAGCGTTGGGCATCTGTGTTACGTCGTTTTGTCTAATTTTTCGAAGAGGTCTTGCTCTCGGCCTACCTTCTAGCAAGATCAAATCGTCGCAACTTAAGCAGCCGCTTGACCACCAGAATCATCTCCGATTTATGAATCGAAACATTATTGTACAGGCATCAAAGAAATTGCGGTTTAATGTGGATTACTGGTCGGCGGCGGCACTAGGCCGTACTTCTTTCGATACTGTCAATGGCAACCACTGCCGCTCAATGATAACAGAATAGTTTTGGGTCGAATCGGTTGTTATAGACTTGGACTAGATAATATGTTGACCTTTCGACCCAATTAAACTTTATTTCCGAAAAGCAATAAGGAAAGCGTTAAACGAATCACTCTGGAACTTAAAGATTAACAAATGGACAGGATCAAGAATATATATACTCCCCAACGCTTTCCTTTAACTGTTCATAATTTTTTAACAAATTTGTAATTATAATTATAATATAAATATAAAATATAAAACACAAACATATTACATCATAAACGACGCAGTATACTAGAAAAATATTGCTATAAATAAAGATTGCTATTTTAACAAATTGTTTCATAACAATTGTGAATTCCCCGACATGCCTATGGACATGCTTTTACGTTCATACATATACATATGGGTTGTACTTAATTTAACATGGCGAAACAAGCTTCCACATCCAGGGAAGCTGAGGCCACCCGATAAGGGTCTATCGGCCGGGGAGCGGATGAGATAAGGACCATCGGACCCAACAAAATCACATATGTATGTCTACAAAAAAGAACCAGGCGCGGATCCAAAAAAATGTAATCATTTAAATAAGAGTGTTAAATTCAAGAAACTCTTTTAGATTAAGTCACTTAAGGTCATGACCTCGCAAACTTCGAGGGTATTTTACACAAATGGTCAGTGTTAAATCCATATTATTAGTACATATCAAATAATATTTTGGATTCGAAAATAACGAAAACAGATGTCATGGCATAGTATTTCTTAAGAGTTTTAGTTGTTTTTGGTTCGCATATAGTATCAAGCAAACCTCGCGGATCGGCCGATCCAAGGCTTTGCTTTAATTGATGATAGTGCCCAGAGCTTTTCAGGCCGTCGAAACCGATTCGGGAATCAGTTCTCGTTTAAACGCGACGCAGCGAGCAACATGCAGCCGTTGCTCCTAGTACTGGCCCTCTGTGTGGCCCCAATCTATTCCCATTCTTTGGGTTCTCGAAACGACTATAACGAGGACTACGACGAGGATAACAAAAACTCATGGCAGCCCGAACCGTTGAAACCTGCCCCGTGGCAAGCCCAAGAAGCCGTTGTTCAAGCACCCGAGGTTGGACAGATCTTTGGAATTAAGGCCTTCAAAAACATTGCCAATCGTCCGATCAATGCCTTCCTGGGTGTGCGTTACGGCAAAGTTGGAGGTGGCTTGGCCCGCTTCCAGGCTGCCCAGCCTGCAGGCTATCAGGGACGAGTTAATGCTACCGTCCAGAGCCCCAACTGTGCCCAGTTTCCAGAACTTAATCGCCTGAGGGAAGCTGAATCCCGAGGCGAAAATGTCGACGACTGCCTCACCCTGGATATCTACGCACCCGACCGCGCCAATCAACTACCCGTGCTGGTCTTTGTTCACGGCGAAATGCTATTCGACGGTAGCTCTGAGGAGGCGCAACCAGACTACATTCTGGAGAGGGATGTACTGTTGGTGTCCATTAACTACCGTCTGGCACCATTCGGATTCCTGAGCGCATTGACCAATGAACTTCCCGGAAACGTGGCCCTTTCGGATATACACTTGGCCCTGGAATGGCTGCAACGCTATCTGGTCCACTTTGGTGGTGACCCGGGACAGGTGACGCTGGTGGGCCAGGCTGGTGGTGCCACGTTGGCTCACGCTTTGACTCTCAGCGGTAAGGCCACCAATCTCTTCCAGAAGCTAATCCTGCAGTCAGGCACCGCCTTGAATCCTTACCTGATTGACAATCAACCAATTGACACCCTGAGAATTTTCGCAAACTTCGCCCGCTGCCCACCTTTCCTTCCTAATCAGCGCGGATACGAGGTCCTTTACCAATGCCTCGGCCAATTGTCCACATCCCAGCTGGTTGCCGCATTTCAGCAACTGCTAGTGCAAAACGAGCGTCACGGCCTCACCCAACTGGGCGGGTTCAAGCTGGTGTTCGGTGACCCGCTGGGCTACTTGCCCAGCCATCCAGCTACCCTTGTCCAGAACGGAAGCCTGGCTCTGCCCATGATTGTCGGTGCCACCAAAGATGCCAGTGCCTTTATCCTATCACGTAAGTACTAAAATTTGATACGATATATGTAGCTTGCGAGGTAAATTTCATAATGATGAAAAGTTCAGTTGTGATAGATTCAAGAACTTAGCCGTTCTTTAACCAAATCAGTAAAACCAAAACTTTAAAGGTCACGAAAAACAACTTTTGTTAATCGAACATATTCAGACTTGAAGCCGAAGTATAAAACAGCAATGTTTCGATCCATCTCGGAGTGAAACTAATCAGGCTTGGGGCAGATTGAGAGTCAGTTGGAGATAAGAGGCTGGTCTCGAGGTCAGGCTGATTAAGTCCAGTGCAATTAGACCGCATGTCCAATATAGCTAAATCAGATTCCATTTATGTTGTGAGGAATTAATCTTAGTTGGTTTCAAGGCTGGCGGATTTGAATGCTATATACGTCGTCAGGCAGGAAATGATTGCGCATTGTTAAAGAACATTTAATCTTTTAAAGTAATAGAAAAAGTTTGACCTATATCTGAAAAGATCGAGTTTAAAAACTCGACCCAAAAAACAGCCTCTTCGACTATAAGTTTTTCGTAAATTTAAAATCATACGAATCTATTTAAATATGAGGCAAAGTTTCCTGAAAAATCGCAAGTCTTTTGTTATAATTATTTTTTGAACACTATTTTATTTCTGTGGCTTTAGAATATTTATTTTAAAATTCTGTAAGGCAAGTAACCCAAGATAAACTCAATGCATTAACTATTTTTGTATGCCATTTTTACTTCAGGCATCTACGGCCAGATCTCTAGTCTGCAGTCCAGCAATGTGAGTGACTATATCGACGTGGTCCTAAAACATACTGCGCCGCCCAGCGAACACCACACCTGGAAGCAGTGGGCTCTACGCGAGATCTTCTCTCCGGAACTGGAGTATACGGCCAGTCCGCAAACAGTGGCTAATGGCCTGCTGGAGCTGAGCAACTACATCCTGTATCGTGCACCGGTTATCAACTCCATCAAACATTCTTACGGCTCGACCCCTGCCTACCTGTACATCTTTGACTATCGCGGAGAGCACCATCGGTTTGGACACCTAACGAACCCCCTTCCGTTCGCAATCGACGCCTCTCTCAGTGATGACAGCGTGTATTTATTCCCCTACCCTGCTGAAGCCAGTCGCCTGAATCCCTTGGACAGATCACTGTCCCGCGCTTTGGTCACCATGTGGGTGGACTTCGCGATAACTGGCGTGCCCAATCCTATTTCTGGTGTATGGCCGCAGGCTACTTACGAGTATGGTCCCTTCCTGCGCTTCACCAACTCTCGCCAAAACCCACTCGAATTGGAACCGCACTTCGGTGAGGGTAATTACTTGCCGAATTACAGCCGAGTGAGTTATAGGCCGGCCATTAACAGAACAGTAAGTCGTCCCTGGTTCCCGGCTACCACAACAAGGACAACAACAACAACCACGACAACGACAACTAGCCGGCCCTACGTTTACAATCCATATGCCAATTGGCAAAACAGGCCCCAACAACCGTCTTGGCATCCTGCGGACCCGGAATACGTCCGAGCTCAGGAAGCCCGTCAGCAAGAGTTTATCCGTGAAAGGGAGAAACTTAGGCGAGAGCAGCAGCAGCGAAACAATCAGCGTCGTCCTCGGCCGGATTCTCCTGAGGAGCAAGAAGAGCGAATTCGGCAGGAAAGAGCACGGGAGCAGTATGAACGAGAGCAGCGACAACGTGAGCAGTATGCACGCGAACAGCGAGAGCGTGAGCGGCAAGAACAAGAGCAGCGAGAACGTGAGCAGCAAGAACGTGACCAACAAGAACGAGATCGGCAGGAACGCGAACAGCAAGAACGTGAGGAACGCGAACGGGAGCAACGAGAACGAGAACAGGATCCCGAATATAATTCAGAATCAGTAGATCCAGATTGGGACGATCCTCAAGAAAGGGACGATCAATCACGAGAGCAACAAGAACGTGACGAACGAGAACGAGAGCAACAAGAACGCGAGCAACAAGAACGTGAGCAACATAAACAAGAGCAACCAGAGCGAGACCAACAAGAACGAGACCAACAAGAGCTAGACCAACAAGAGCGAGAACAACAAGAGCGAGAGCAACAATGGCGAGAACAACAAGAGCGAGAACAACAAGAACGAGACCAACAAGAACGAGAGCAACAAGAGCGAGAGCAACAAGAACGAGACCAACAAGAACGAGAGCAACAAGAACGAGAACAACAAGAACGAGACCAACAAGAACGAGAGCAACAAGAACGCGAGCAACAGGAAACCGGACGCAAACCATATCCCTCATACGAACAATTTAGTGAGGACAACGAAAATCCTTCCGAATCGGATAACAGGCCTTACTTCAACGAGGAGCAAGAACGTGAGCAACAACTGCAGGAGCAACTGCGTCGAGAGCAGCAGGAGCAGCAAGAGCGCGGACAGCAAGAGCGGCAGCAACAGGAAAGCAATCAGGAGAATGAGCCAAGTGATAATCCTGAAAACTACCCTAGCTATGAGGAGTATATAAAAGCCCAAGATCGCTTATACGCTGAAGAGCAGGAACGCGAGCGGCAGCAACAGGAGCGATTGCATCAAGAGCGGCACCAGAATCCGGTCCCAAGTCAAACTGATCAATGGGTGCCTTATCCCGAGGAACATGACCGCAGTTATTACGAAGAACAGGAACCCGATCGGGCTGAGCAGGAAAGAGATGAACAGCCTGAAGAGGATCAAGAAGACGACGTGGGAGCAGAGCAAGGCGGTCTAAGGGTCGAGGACTTCCCAAGCTATGAGGCTTACGTGGAAGCCGCAACCAAGATTCGCCAAGAACAGGAAGAACAAGAAAGGTTGGAAGAGGAACGTTATAGGGCCGAACAGGAGGAGGCAGACCGAATCGAGGCAGAGAGGAGCCATAACGCCTAAAAACGCATCCGCAACATATTGTTCTCCTGCAGATACTATAAGATGAATTCATCTTCCATAGCAAGTTTAATATTTCAAAATAAACAAATAATATTTCAAAATTAACAGCGTAATATTGAGTACCGAAAGAAATAAAGGGTGATACTTGGATGCGTTTTTTATAAAGGTATTATAATATATCAGTTTTCAACCCGAATTCAACGGGGCTTAAAATTATTGAATAAATAATTTTTGAATTACCTGTATTAATTGTAACATTAAGTGCTACAAATTCTATATCTACTACTACTCAAAAACGTATCTTATTTCGATTTGGGCGCTTAACAAGGCTCTTGCGTCCTCCCTGTTTCTTCGACCTACTACCATTTGAGGTGGCCAGATGCTTCCGTCGTTTCTTTTGTGGGCGCTTCCGGCTGCGCAGATAGTAGATCTCCCGGATCAGACTGTGTCCATCTTCCTCGTCGCTCAACGTAGCCGAGAACTCGCTGAAGTAATTACCACCGATGGTCAGCGTCTCATCGATCCTCAAGTACGGCCCATAAAGCGTAGTCATCGGGGGCCATAGGCCGATGCGGTGTGATCCCAACGGATTTCCATCGATCACGAAGCTCGTCCAGAGGTCTACCATCCGATGGGCCATCGTCAAGTCATGGGGACTGAGGCGTGTCACATGTTCGGGATAGGGAAACAAGTAGAGGGCCTCGTCGGTCAGAGAGACGCCTGCCTTGAAAGGACTCTGCATGTTAGTCTCCTCGTCCATTTCCTTGTACCTATTGAACTCGCCAGCGTAATCAAACGTGTAGAGAAAGGTGTTGTGTGGATTGTGTTTGTTGTTCATGTTAAGGGCCAGCAGAACGGGAAGCTTGTGGTTTAAAGTTCCAGCGACCTAAAAATGAACCAGGTTATACGTTATTCTACCGTTTTTCAGTTCCTTTAATTATTTTATTTAAATGATATTAATATATAAAGTAATGATTTGATGATTTTGACTCACATCGATTAGCCTGGGTATGAGAGTGGCAAAAGTACCATTCTCCATGAGTTCACGGTTGAAAAACTCATGGGTCACAAAGCTGGTGAGGAGCATAGTCTTGTCAGTGCCCACCACCTGTCGGAGCACGTGATCGATATAGTTGTACGTGTTGTATTCATCATCCGGAATCTTTCCCTCAAAGTCATTGTCCACAATCTCGTTAAGCACCCGAGTTCCGGCATTCTTCGGACAGCCGCCCATGGCCGGATAGGAGAAGTTTGATTCTAGCATAAGGTCATATGGATGCTTGGGCAGCACTCCGCTGGGCCCGCCAATGGTAAACTGTATGCCTCCAGTGTGTCCAATACCGAGGTCGGATTTCTCCAGCTGTTAGGTCAGAGTTATAGTCAAATTCGGTTCTTAAATATTTAGTCGGATTTATTTTCATTAACCAATGATAATGATAAGGATAAGAATTAAGGAAATACTTAATGAAGAAGTTATCAGATCTAGCTGTCTACTAATATACTTATATAGTTTATTAGATTGTTTCTCAGCTCCGATAACCTACTTACCGCATGCTCCATGAAAGCAGTAAGCAACTCCAGGGCCGTGAGCTCCATAAGGCAGTTGTTCAAGTCCCGCACTGTGACCATTTGGCAATCGGCCTTCTTGGCGATCTCCTGGGCATGCTTGCGTGGATCCTCCTCTCAGAAAAATGGGCATAATAGCTGATCCAGAATGGTATATCACCTGCTTAAAAAGGCCTCGTTGCACAATGGGCGAAAGGGTGAGCAGGTGGGCAATGGCAGCCCCGCCCACTTGTCCGGCTACCGTGACCTTCGCAGGATCGCCACCAAAGTATTTGATGAAGTGCTTAATAAACTGCAAGGCCAGGAAAATGTCCAGAACCCCGGCGTTACCGGGAATCTCATCCGTCTTTGTAGAGAGGAAGCCAAAGGGCCCAAGGCGGTACTGCGGCGTAACCAGTACGATATCCTTTTCAAGCAGATAGTCCGGCGGAGCCTCTGAGTTGCTGCCCTCATACAAATACTCGCCGTGGATGTAGACAAGAACGGGCAGTCGTGAGGTGACATTCGGAGTGGTTATGGTCATGGTCAGACAATCCTCGACGTCTAAAACGTCATCCAACTGCCGAAGAGAGTCCATCGAGACCACTGAGGGGCAGCCAATCTTCTCTGCTGTGGCGTCCATCACATCCTCCCAAGGCTCGATAGGTCGGGGTGCCTATGAAAACCATAAAGTCTTATCAGAATATTCTTGACATATTGGCGCATAAACTAGTTCATTTTTAATGTTATATTTTAAACATTAATTAGTCACTAAATAAATAAATCAACGTTTTACTAAACGATCGTTGTTTATACAGAAGGAAGGCCTAAACTTCTTTGATTCTTCATTGTGTATATGCATATTGTTCAGGTTTCATTTTTAAAAATTTGTCTGTGACGCATAGGTTTTTGCTTAACTTGAAAGTAATCTAATAATAATGATCATTGCTTTCCCCTTATCTGATTAGATTTTAGCCGAAGATGAGCAGTGAGTATTAGAGATGCATATTAGTAATTGGACAAGGACTCATCAAGTCCTCGATAGTATAGTGGTTAGTATCCCCGCCTGTCACGCGGGAGACCGGGGTTCAATTCCCCGTCGGGGAGAATGCGAATGACTTAACTTTTTTTTCCTTTTTAAGAATCTTTTTCTGCTTGTTTATTTATTGGCTTTGAAGACATTAACATAATTTTGAAAGTTTTAAAATTAGAGAAACCAAGACTCTCAATAAAATGAAACATTTCTATTAGGAATTCTTTGTGATTCTCTTTAGCGTTTACCTTATTTTGCATAACGATGTTTTAATTTTTTGCATAAAATATGTGGCTTATTCATTTTTGTTCTGCTGACACACTTTAGGGCTTCTGTTTATACTATTATCCAGTTTATTTTAATTAATAGCCACAATACATATTTGAATTTAAATTCATTAATTTCAAAATATATCATAACTTTTATACCTTAAAACGATGTAATCCTGTGGGAGGTTCCGCGTATCTGACATCTACAAACTGCAACACTTCACGTTTCGACCAGGCTGTTTCAAGAATCTTTCCCTGGATGCTTCCCAACTTGGGTAGTTCCACTATAGTGTCTTTCTCCTCATCGTATTGCCTTTTACGAACCCTAGATTCCACACCAGATTGAAGGACTAGAACCACGAAAACTATAAGCCAGCACGCGAGCTGCATTTTGTCTTTAGGATAACGCGGATCGAACCAACACTCTCTCTAACGCACCGAACGCAACTGATCTGTGACTGGACGGGACCAATAGATTTTAGTCCGCTCTGACCCGAAGTTTCACCCCATGTCTGACCGAAATAGCCAAATGAAGAGTTCGCAAACGGAAACTGGCTAAAACAAAACGCGAAATAAACTGCAAATGATGCGGCGTCCCCGAGGCTCGAGCCACAGATTTATGCTAATAGATACACGGAAAAAAAGTTGAATTAAAAAATTCTCAAAATCGTTTTTCTATCTTTTTGTTTTTAAAATATTTCTTATTTTTTGTTTTAAATTAAAGTAATTAATTAAATTAAATATGTTTTTATAAATAAATATTCTTGTTATAAATAAAAATGAAATGAAAAGAATATTTATTTATATCAGTACATTGTCCATATAAGCTAGATGCCGAAAAAGTAAGATTTTATAAAAATTTAGTCCACAAAAACGAGAAACTAAGGAAAATGTAATTTGTAATAATATTTTCTCTAAGCGCAAGAACAAATTTCGTTGCTCCGGTTTTAGCCGCTTGGGTAGTCGGTTGATCATCTACAAGTAAAAAGCGAAAACCTAAAGAGCAGCCGCTGGCCCGAACTTCTGATTTGTCCGATAGTCAGTCATTAGTCGCTCAGATTGATGCGAATATTAACCGGCAAACATGAGACATCGTCCATTAACTTGGTTTGTCTTTCTCACGACGATGAAAGTGCGGGTAGCGCCAGACAAAATTAATTTCTAAACAGATGCGGGAATTGATTTAAATTTTAAATTTTATCTAATTTATTACAGAAATTCTCCTCGCTACTGGTATTCACAGTACGAGCTAAAATATCAATCATCATCATCGCGAACGGCAGGAGAAAGCATTCGTGACAGGTCAGTGCCAAAAAAGATCAACGACTTCTCACTAATCGCACGAGATAATTCCATTATATGAGTATTTAGTATTTTTACAATAGATAAACTGGGGAAATCCCACCATATGAGGAAGCTAGAAAGCGAAGAGCTAAAACTTTTCATTTTATGATTTATTTTATTTACAAACTCAATGTCGAGGGAATTTCAAAATCGGCATATTTTAGTTTTGACATTGAGTTTATAAATATACAAATTTTTAACAAGTTAGTTACTTAAGGTTGCAAAAAACCAATATAAATATCATCAAGCTATTCATATACATTTATTTTTATTATTTTTTCTTATGAGGATCACTGTAACTTAGTCTCATATAAGTAATAAGCAATTATAATTAGTAAATTAATCAAAGCAAGTCGAATATGTTTTCCCCATCAATGCCAATTCTGATGTCCAGCCAAGAAATTAATTAATCCAAAGAACAAATGAGCTGCCACACTTAATTTAAACTTTATTATGTTCTCTAATTTGAATTTAGCTCGCAGCAAAGCTTTTGTTCACCTGGCTTCTGAAAACCCAAAATTTGATTTATGGACCGAAGAAGAAAGCTAATTCTTTAAACTATGTTTTTGGCACTTTTTTAAATCAAAGCAGAATCGCCGCTCTTGATCGCTTTTGCACAGTTATTCTTCGGATCAGAGGCTTTTCAATGTAAAACCCATTTCATCTATTACTTCTTAAATATTTAAAAATATTTAATAATAAAATTGGCTAAGCCATTTTCAGACAATAATCATTAGATTTCTTCAGAAGTAATAAAATAAATTTAATTAAAAAAAAAACAATTTGATTTTAAATATTTTTATTTATTATCGAAGGTCATTGATTTAATAAATAGAAGCACAAATTAGGCTGGACTGGACAGAGATTTTACTGTTTTTGGATGCGCGTCGACTTCCTGGCAATGAATACCC
This sequence comes from Drosophila eugracilis, assembly GCF_018153835.1. Classification (NCBI taxonomy): domain Eukaryota; kingdom Metazoa; phylum Arthropoda; class Insecta; order Diptera; family Drosophilidae; genus Drosophila; species Drosophila eugracilis. Next base: position 147,307 of record NW_024573209.1, read on the forward strand.
AATTTTGGCCACGACCCTCATTGGCAGCCCTCTCGCCTTCGGTATCGTCCTCGTCATCCTCCTCATTGGAGGCGGGCAACTTATCCTGTTTGCTGGCCGCCAACAGAGCTGATTCCAGATCGTAGTAGTCCTCATTGACTAGGTTATATCCCTCCTTCACCTCATCCACGGCAATGCGATATTCATCCAGATAGTTGTCCCCAAAACTGACAGTGCGATCAATCTTCATATACGGTCCTGTTTCATCGGTCATCGGTAGCCAAGTGGGCACACCGGGTGCTTGGGGAACGCCCGTTGTGGCAAAGGATGTCCACAGGGCCACCATGCGCCTGGCCACCTTGAGATCACGGTTGGAGTTCAGGGCCAGAAATCTTGGCCAGGGGAACAGGTACAGATTGTCGTCCGTCAGTGAGACACCCATGTCGAAGGGTATGAAGCTAGCCTCATCCTCACCTGTGGCATAGCGATTCTGCTCGCCCTCATAGTCAAAACTGTACAGGTAGGTACTCTTGGGCAACTTCTTGGCATTGGCTTGCAGGACCAGCAAGACAGGATTCTTCAGGGAAATGGTGCTGCAAAGCTGGATGGAAAAAGTTTGAGGATTAATAAATAATTATACTTAAGAAAGTGTAATAAAATTCATAAAATAAAGAGCTGTTTGACAATGTACTGAACTTACATCGATCAGTCCTGGTGTAAGGCGCTTGAAGCTTCCGTTCTTAACATCAGCTGCGGTGAATATCTCCTCGTCGGCGAACTCTTTCCAGGATCCTGAAGGATCTGCGCCATTTGCCTGTTCGATAATGGTATCAATGTACTGCCGCCCATTCATTTTGTCGTCCAAAGTCGTCTCGTTAAAGATATCAGAAAAGATATCTAGAATCCAAAAAACAGTTTACAAAATAACTTAAATTATTAAGTATTAAGAAAAATGTTAAACTCGCCTCTCAGCATAAATGTGCCTCCGTGCTTGACGCTGCCTCCCATTGTAGGATAAGCCTGGAACTTCTCGGCGGCCAGCAGGCGACCAGGATGCTCTGGAAGAATGCCAGATGGACCGCCAATGACCAGCTGCACTCCGCCGTACGCACCTCCGGACAACGAGGGTTGATCATCACCATGGACACTGAAGGCAGCCAAGAGCATAGTGGCGTTCAGGTGACTCAAGCACTTGTTCAGTTGGTCCACCTTGGTGGGCTGTTTGCATCCTGCAATCCGACCGATGGCTTTAGTGGCTGCCAATGGCGCATCCGTGATGAAAGCCGGCGATAGAGCTGTACCGGATTGATAGATGACGCGGTGGAAGAGTCCGGTCGGAACCGCTGGACTCAGGGTGAGAACGTTGATCAGTGCAGCTCCTCCCACTTGGCCGAAGAGCGTCACCCGCTGGGGATCTCCGCCGAACGAAGCAATGTGTTGTTGGATCCATTTGAGGGCAAGGATTATATCGGTGACAGCTGCATTGCCAGGCATATCGTCGGTCAGCGTAGACAAGAAGCCAAAAGGTCCAAGACGATAGCGCACGGACACTAGGACGACATCCTGCTCCAACAAATAACCAGGAGCTGCCTCCACGGAGTCCCCGTCGTAGAAGAAGTCACCGTGAATGTACACCATCACGGGCAGAGATTTCCCTTCCATCTTAAAGGAGTTTATGTTTTAAGATCGGTTTCAAATTTAAAAATATTTACTTTTTAGTATTATTATTAGGAATTTACTTACCGCCTTGGTATTAACTGTAAGACGCAAACAGTCCTCCACTTCGTATCCATTTTCCTCCAGCTTAGCAAACACAATCAGATCCTGAATGGATGGGCAGCCGGCGTGAGGTCGATGGGCGGGAAGGACACCCTTCCAAGCTGGTGCTGGCTCAGCAGACTGTAGAAAATAAGAGGAAAATTTACATTTTTAATACAGGAACATTTTAATAAATTTATAAAATTTATAAATTTATAAATGAATATGGTTTAGTCATTGAATACCTTTATTTTTAAGTTTTTGAAAAACTAGAAAACTAAAATAAAAATATTTTAATTCTTTATTTATCAACATGATTTGTTTCTTAAACTTGCGCGCATTTCGGATTGGTTATTTGGCGACCGGCGGACAACATCCTCGATAGTATAGTGGTTAGTATCCCCGCCTGTCACGCGGGAGACCGGGGTTCAATTCCCCGTCGGGGAGAGAGTATCATGAATGATGTGTTTATTTTTATTAATTCTAAAAATTAATTACATTACTTTTTTGATTATAATTGAAAAAAACGGATTTCACTGCTGATTATATTCAACGAACCATTCCAGCAATTTTCTTGACCTTTAATTTCAACTGTCTTTTGTTTATAAATAAATTTTAATGACCTTAAAACAAATACATTAAGTCAAAAAATCTGTTATACATATGAAATTTAAAAACATTGTCTTCTTTTGCATTACTAAAAAAAACGTTTATACATTCTCCCCGACGGGGAATTGAACCCCGGTCTCCCGCGTGACAGGCGGGGATACTAACCACTATACTATCGAGGACGACGAGCAACGATTGCCAAATAATAAACAAGCCACTAGAGACAATGTCGGTAAACGTTTGTATGCCGAAGATGATAACATAGAAAAATCTAAAATCTTTGACGATAATAAGAATAACGCACCTTAAATCTTTCTGCTTTGCCATATGGAATGTCCAGGAACTGCATTATTTTCTTTCCAGTCCAATCGGTGGCGAGAGTTCGACCTCGGAGCTTTCCCAGAATAGGAACCGTTGCAGTGAACACCTTGGGCTCTTGTACATTCTGAACCTGTTGCTTGTTAGGCTTCTGTTTCTGGCCCTGTTGTGGTTTCGGGCGCTTATTTTTGTGGTTAGCAATACCTTGGTTTCCCGGTCTAGGCTTCTGCTGCTTCTGCCTATTAATATTCTTCTCCGCAAGTCCATCGGCCACAAAAAGGGACAAAAGGACGATGGCAAGGAGTAAAATAACTCCACTGAACCGTGCCATTATATTATTTCGATCTGCTTCTTTTGCCCAATGGAATCGAACTGTTGGCCATCTCAAATCTCTGCCCACCAAGAAGACTTTCTAGGCATATTCGAGTGACTCTTGACCGGGCACGGGTTCTACTTCGAATAAAATGGGGTCAAATCAACACTCTGTCCAAATCTTCCTCTTGATCACCACTTTTCGCGATTCCAATCAATGAATATTCAACGATCTCAATCTAAATGCGAACTTTTGCGATGTATAGCCGTGAGGCAAGCCCGCGATCTGGATGGGATTATGCTTGTTGGCATGAAAGTAAAAGAGAGTCATCCACAACCTGTTCTGTGCTGTCCCTTAAGGCTTATAGACGATGAGAAATTGCATTATGCTAAATACTTTTCCCGCTGGGTCTAAAAACTCTTTGTATATATTAAATGAAGATCAGCTAATTATATATCTTAAACGATTAAGAATGGTCACATTGTCACTTTTTCATGGCAAAAAGTTCATTTTCAAGTTTTCTGTTAACATCTTTTTATATTTGATTGCAAAATTGCGTACAGCTAGGCTATATCTAATACAACTTTTACAGAGTTAAGTACTTTCATCGATATTGGGGTAGAACTCGCATATATGGTAAAATATTTCTCACAAAGCTTGAACAGATTTAAGTAAATTTTTATGGATTGATTACGAGCGGTTCAGAAAGATATACAGATACAAAAAATCTCAAATAACACTATGTTCTGAAGCTATTTTTAGTCCATATTTGACAGTCTACGAAAGATTTGTACATACATAAGCATTTTTGTTGCGTTGGAGATGACACGTTCCTTGATTTATGCGCTTTGCAATTGTTAATTTTTTTATTAATAAATTAATGCGATAAATGTAAAATTAGCTTAAAATGCATTAGGCTACAACTAGTTCATAAACACGCAAACATTGCAATAAAATGCAGAAATACTCCGAAGAAAAGTATGTATGGATGGAGAACATCTTGAACAAGATCCAGAATAAGAAGGCGTGAGTGGATGTCAGACCACCTGGCTGACGGGGCAGATGACTCACAAATGCCTAAATGTAGTACAGGCGCACAACCGATTTGGTAATGAGTGTCTCGTTGTCGTAGAAACTGGTTTGGATCGTCACATTGCCGTTCAAGACCTTGGCGGGCATCATCTGGGATTCGGGTGCCGCCTCGATCGTTGACTGCCAGGTGTTGGTTGTATTGGCGCCTACAAATCCCATCTCGAAGAACCATTCCTCCATGATGCGACCCTTGAAGAGCACCTTTTGGTCAAGACGAAAATTCTCCATTGCCTCGATGGTACTGAAGTTGATTTCACGAGAAACAGCCCGCATGTCCAGTATCTTCACCGGCACCCGAGCCTCGTGCTCCACATCTGGTGCTGAGAAGTCCTTGTTTTCCTGCCAGATTATCTTCCCACTGTCGGCTTCCCGCAGTATCATATAGTTGATCTGGAATCCCTTTTGGATCCTTTCTGCAACAATCTGGTCGGCAGAACCCATGGCTGCCCGTGAAAATTGGAAGTCGGTCAATCGGTTGGACTTCCAGGTGGGAGCGCCTACGCGTTTACGTATACTTTCGGGCAGAAAATCAATTATGTTTATTTTTAATCCTAGTACCAAGCCAGCTGTTTCAGAACCAGTTCACCATAAAGCGATAACTGCAATTCTGGGTTCAACGCACGAACTAGTTCAGTCTTGCCGATATCGGATAGTTATTCCGCCCTGGCTGTGAACTAATATTTTAATTTTTAAATATCTAAAGTTTGAATTTTATATATTTATCCAAAAAGTTTTTCATTCATATATGATTTAGCTTTCTAAAGGAGGATTAAATACTTATGTTCATTTCTGTATTGTAAAGGAACGGTAACCCAAGTTAGTTATTCGTCGCTCAAAACCAGTTAGATTAAAATGATTATTATTTTAAAAAATTTTAAAATTGTGAGATACTTTTAAAAATCTATGAGTACATGAATTACATCACAAATTCTTTCATTTTCTCAATCTGTTAAGCCGGAATGTTAAATGTCCGCTGTTAAATGGAACCGGAACAGAACATAATCAAAATAAGTGGTTCCGAGGCCAACAGCTGGGCTGGCACTACCATCACTAATTCGCAAAGAAAAACATTCCCAAAAAACAAAAAATTAGCAATAGTTAGCAATGATTATATATGGCGTCTATATAGTTAGTAAATCGGGTGGCCTTATATTCAACCTGGACAACAATGTGCCACGCATCGAGCACGAGAAGACCTTCACATACCCCTTGGATTTGGTGCTGGACTACGATTCCAAGAAGGTATCGGTGTCGTTCAACAGAAAGGATGGAATAAATGGTAGGTGTGTCATGGCATCAGAATGATCAGTTGACTAAATGTTTTATATAGTGGGCCACGTCCTCGTGGCGGTCAACGGAATGCCTGTCAATGGAGTAACTTTGGATGATGGAAGGGATGTAAAGGCTACGCTAGAGGCACCGGAGAATTATCCCATTAACCTTAAGTTCAGCCGGCCGAAGATGACCACCAACGAGAAGATCTTTCTGGCCAGTATGTTTTATCCTCTGTTTGCCATCGCCAGTCAACTGAGTCCGGAGCCCAAAAGTTCCGGCATAGAACTCCTGGAGGCGGATACATTCACGCTGCACTGCTTTCAGACGCTGACAGGGATCAAATTCATTGTCATCTCAGAAACGGGTCTCAATGGCATCGATCTGCTGCTGCGAAAGGTCTACGAGTTGTACTCGGACTACGTTCTTAAGAATCCATTCTACTCGCTGGAGATGCCAATAAGATGCGAGCTCTTCGATAACAAGCTCCAAGAACTCCTAGCCCAAGTGGAGAAAACGGGCATTAGCAATATTGATAAATAAATGTTAAGTTGTCTTTTTACTCTGTTATTGGAAATGTCTTCTATTGATTACGGAAACTTAGTTTAAATGGGGACCACACACATCACCTAATAGAGCTTTTCTTGGTTTGGTGAATTTTGCAGTATCAAAATGGTTAAAATCTTAAAGTTCGGGATTCAAATAGAAAGTCAGCCGCTCCGAAGATCTGTAGATCGTTCGTGTGAATAAAATCTTTTAGAAGAGTGACAGCTAGTTTAAAAATGTTTAAAAAAAAAAAAAAAAATTATCTTATTATTCTCAGGGCATTCATATAATCGCCTTTAAAGGAATATATATACATCTATCTTAATAGTTCAAATTTAAGTTAAATATAACTATACATTTAAATTGTTATTTTTTTCAGCATATCTTATCTAGGGTAAAAATTAAACTGGTTTACGCAAAAGCCATAGCAATTAAAACACCGGGGGGAAATGATTTACGTTCACATTCTCCAGGTTTTTATTTTGATTTTGTGTTTATTCATTCAGCCATCTTAAAAATAGTTTGTATATTATACATACTCATATAAAAATAGTTCTTTGTTTAGCATTAAATATATATTACACTTTCAGCGCATAATCTAGACAACACCCTAACCTAAAACAATATATTGCATGGCCTATATGAATGATTTGTGATCCACGCACAAGTATAAGATAACCAAATAACCAACAAACTCAGTACATGCTAAATGGTGTATGTATATGTATATATATATATAGTTAAACTTCTTGAGCAAAATATGACTCCAAAAAATAGATTGCAACTGCGTTAAAGATTTAAAAATTAAGCAACAATTTCCAGAATACCTACTTAAGGACTAATAAAAAGTATCAAAATGGTTCAAGGCATAACAATTAAGTAAGTTCTTCATTTTCAATTTCATCTCTGTATAGCACTTGGTGGGGAGTACAGCAAGAGAGGGCCTGTATGTGTGTGTGGGGTGTGTGCTTAAAGGATGTTAAACTGCAATATAGATATTGCACCGATCATTATCCCTTTAGTAGCCAGTCTCTGGCTCCTGTTTCAGTGTCATCCGACAGGGTTCTAAAAAACGAAAACCAAAATATATTAGTATTGCAATATATATATATATTTGTTTCTCATTGGTACTCACCCATTCCATAACCACCGGATGCAGAGATCAACTCAGGAGCCCGGATCTTCAGAGGAGTGCGACGCAGCAGTTCCTCGGCGCTACTGCCCTCACTCCGGTTGTACTCGTTGAGGGTGATGTCGGCGGGGTTACGCAAAACCAAGCCGCCACCAACGCTAGACACTTCGACCGGCGAGGCGACTGCTCTTTGGTAGGGATGCATGCGCTGAGGGCTGTGCTGCGATGGCAACGGTCCTGACCGACTGCCGCTGTAGTGCTTGACGGGCATATCCAGGTAAGAGCTCTCCTGTTGTTGTTGTTGCTGGTGCGTCGTATGTTGCTGGTGCTGCTGTTGTGACTTGGGACTGTTGAGCGGAGGCGAGATCGCGGCCGGTGCAACGGATGCGGGTGCAGATGAAGAGGACGAGACGGCTGAAGCGGCCGCTGCTGCTGTGCTGGTCGCGTAAGCTCGGAAGGAATCATCCCCGTTGTTCGCCTCGATTAGAGCCTGGATGTGCTGCACCTCCAGGTCCAGAGTATGCGATCCCGGGCCACCAGTTGCGGCCAATGAGTCCAGTGAGGAGTTAACCTGACTGCCACCCTCCATGTTGCCAGCGTGAGTGGGACTATGGTAGTCATTCGACTGATTGGGTGGGGACAGCGGCAAAGGATTGTCCGCCAATTCTCCTGTTAAAAAAACAATTTATTATTCCAAAAGTTAAGTTTCAAAGTATTTTTATGTACGAACCTCCCAGCAGCATTTCCTGAAGCAATGAATCGATGTGGGCCACTCCAAAGATCTTAGCAAACTGGATCTGCTCGATCATCTGCCAGGTGATAGACTGCAAAACCGGCAGAATGAGCAGGATTTCACCAAAACGCCCGCGTGACTCGTATTGCCGGTCCGAAATGTAGTCCTCGAGATTATTGAGTATCTGATGCCGAAGCGATTTGATGCGATGCGGTTCATTTAAACCCTTGGCATCTGTAGATAAGTTATTAAAAGATTATTAGACGATTTACATGGTTGAACTTAAGGAAGAACTTACTGGGATCGAAGAAGACTAGGGCCTTGATACAGGCGAATTCAGTATCATCGATGCCCACATCCTTCATGACCGTCACCAATTCATCGATGATGCGGGCGCCAATACGTGAGATGTCCAAATTAGGTGACACCAAGGGATCTGTAATGAACATGTAAATGTTAAAATAACGTTTTTTGACTTAAGTAGATTTAGGAACATTACCTGGACAATGCCTGGTGATCACGCAGTTGTTGCTCAGCAGCAGGACATCCTTCAGATGCATCGATCGACGGGAAAGGCCGAGGAGCAGGTGTTCTCCGGCATGGGCTCTTAGCAGAGCAACTTGGTCGTCCAGCTGCAGCTCGTTGAAGGCCGGGATCTGCTTGGCCCACTCCACAAGTGTCAACAGTTGCTGCTTCATCGACTCACAGACATCGTTAATGCTGGCGAACTGCTTCGTGGAGAGGTCCTCGTTAATGTTCGGCTCCATGGCAGCTCCTGCCTTTGACTGGCGCGACTCATTTTCGGCCTTGACCAGTGAGATCACCGAAAGCCCGTTTCCTGGATCCGGGTCGTCGTTCGACGTTCGCCGACAACTGATCCGGTCCCGCTCATTCTGAACCGCCTCCTTCTTCATACCCGCTTTGAAGCACTTCCTCAGTCGGCAGTAGCGGCACTGGTTCCGCTTATCCTTATCCACCACACAGTTGCGCGAAAATCTGCAGGTGTACTGATGGTTCTTCCTCACACTTCTCCTGAAGAATCCTTTGCAACCGTCGCAACTGGAGGCACCGTAATGTTTCCCCGTCGCCCGATCTCCACAAATGGCGCATACCGTCGGCGATTGTTGTTGCTGCTGTTGGTGTTGCTGCTGCAATTGCTGCTGACTACTGCTGCTGCTGCCACTTCCGCTCAGGTTGTTGTTGGGCGAGTACATGCTATTGTTGTTGTTGCTGCCACTGCTGGCACTTCCGGCTCCTGCGCTGCCCGCATTTCCGCTTCCGTTTCCATTACAGAGCGCAAAGTTCTCGCTGCTCTGGTTGCTACTGTTGCTCAGTCCCAGACCCACGCCATTGGGGCTGAGGGCGTGGCCAATTGGACTGTGCGGCTGCGAGGCAGCCGGATAACCAGCGGCCAGGGCATCCGCGTGCATTATATGGCTTTCCGATTCTGCAAGAAAATAAAGGAGAAATTCGAAATTAATACAAGAATCAGTGAAACATATATGTACTTATTTATAAATTATAATACTACAGTTTTATTAATCTTTTTAAATTGTTTTTAAATATTAATTGTTTAGTTCATTTTGGTGCCTTGAAAAATCTCTCAAGACCGAAGACTTAAAAAGAAAAATTTTTAAAATACGGACATAAAGATTAATGAGTCATTATAATTATTAAGATGTAAATTTTAACCCTAAAGAACTGTTTTTTTCGATTTGTCGTGTGATTCGCTGAGAAAGTGTCCGGCTCATGCTGAGATCCACAGTTTTATGGCCTTAGGGGCTGGGCGAAGTTTTAGAAGCGGTTTGTGCCTACGCAAATTCCTCTCTACAGTTTTGTGTCTACTGGATACACTTTTTACAGCACTGACAATCTTTGCACTCAAATAGCAATTAAAATCTTTTATTGGCGGAAATTGTAAACAAATTGCTTCGTTTTATAGCATCACTTAAAAAAAATTTAAAATACGCTTATATAAATATTTTTTTTATTTACATTTTTTTAAATCATCCCTACAAATGCACGGTGTTTTCTTAATTGTTTAAGCTTTCGTCAGTCTAAAAATATTTAATTACGCTCTCAGAATTATAAATATATCAAAAGAAATATTTTTCTATACCGCGAGGTTGGATAGTTAAAATTAGGGTTTAGAAAGTCTTGCAAAACTTAAGTTTTATATTTAGGTTTGAAGATATTAAATGCAAGCTTTTCGAAATATTGAAAGTTTTTTCTGGAAGTAATTACATTTTTATATTTAAATTACTAATTTAGAGAGAATAACAATATCTCTGAAAGCCCAATTTAAAACTGATCGTTAAGCTTTTTTTTTTTGACCGCAGGTGTACAACGTACGATATACTCAGGGGTCATTAAGTTGAGGTTTTGTAAAAACTAGCTAAAAATCGCGCAATAGCCACAAACAAAAATTGCAAAAAATAAATAAATAAACAACAACAACAGACCGTCACTGGAGGCAGTGCGACTGGCGCTGCTATCCCGCCTGCGGCGACGTCGCCCCGCCTCTGCCGCCGCTGCTGCAACTACCACCCGCCCACCGCCCACTTTGCCACGCAACAGAATGTTACCAACAGCGACGCGATCGCGACTAGAAATTTTAACTCTACCGGACTTGCGCACCATTTTAATGCAACTGATTAATGAAAAAACACACGACTCGAAATTTTTCAGTCGCGTATCGTATGTTGTCCTCTGTGTATCTCTCTCGCTCTCTCTACGCCGCTGCACAGTGGGGTGATTTCAAATTGGTATGACAAATATTTTTCATTGAAATCCAATGAAACTTGAAGAGTAATTTAAGTGATTAAATTTTGGTCATACTATTAATTTAAATATACACTTGTTATTTTACAACCAAAGGTGTTTTGTCATTCGAAAGTCATTCTTTGTTCAAAAATTTAAAGATTTATTTTTAAAAACTTTAATTTCCCACCGTGCGTTTTCAGTGTGTGCGTTAATCGACGCTTAAATCAATTCAACTGTGTTTGCATATCTCGCTCTTTCTCTCTGTCCCTCTCCGAGGAGACCGCGAGACCCCAAAACCAGACTTGGGGCTCTCACAAATACAAAGGCACGCAGACGCAGAGATAGAAATTCATTTGGTGGACAAAACAACAACAATACAAACACTAACAACGACATCGGCCAAACGAATAAACAAATAAATAAATAAAATGGGTAGAAAAAAAAGCCGGCTTTAATTTGGACATCGTTATGAGGGATCGTGTGAGAGAGCGTGTGAGTGCCTCTGGATGAAAATATCATTTGGGGAGATGGAGAAATGAGAGAAACTAGAAATACTAGTAAAACGTAGAAAGGGAAGAGGCGGTAAGTAGTAGTTACCTTTAATAAAAACAATAAAAGTGCTAGTACAGTGGGTGACACAAAAGAAATAACAGATAATTACAAGCATCATAATAAATATAAAAAAAAACATATTTTTAATAAAAATTAGATACATAGATTAGATAGACATATTTCTGAATGTGTTTTTAAAGTCTTGAACTTTTATACTATTTTTACTAATAAATTCCTTGATTTTATTACATAACCTGATTTCTTTCTTAATTCGAAATTCAAATATTCTCCTATGGTACAACTTTAAAACGATTTTGATTTAAATTATTTGTCCTCATAAATATCTCTCAACAATCAATATGTATTACTATAATTATAATTTCAAGTTAGTCACAGTAGGAGTGTTCTCAAAGATTTTCCACTATATATCGTATTAGTTTCTAACTTCCCGGGAATTATTTTTAAGTTAATTGATTGGCAAACATTTACAATTTTAATAGACTCTTCATGATTGCACTCCAAACAGCAAATTACCTCGTTTGTTTACAGATTCTCAGACAGTTAATCACGGCACTCCGACAATTCCGATGGACACGTGATATGTGATATAGACAGACTTGGACTACACGTGAAATATATCCGCACCGCTTGAAAATCTAACTCGAAATAAGAGCAGTCACTGATCTAAGAGAAGTTTAAATAACACAAAAAGTTCTTATCTCTCTGTGTATGGGTGTACTGTTGTCGTTGTTGTTATTTTATCACGGTTTACTGTTGTTGTTTTAACAGCTTCGAAAGACACGCAAAAACAAAAACAAAAAAATACACTGAAACACCAACGAATAAAAAAGGTAAATAAAAAAGCATAATACTCGTTTTGCTATCATTTCGCGCATAAAACTTTCTCGCCCCACACTCCCTACCTCGCTTGCACACTGTTACCCATCTCGCTCGCACACTGGCCGGCTGGGGGGGAGCGAGAAACAGAAACAGGCCCCGGTGTAAGTTTTATATATAATTTTAGTCAAGTCATCGTTAGAGTACACTTTTTTCGAGCTTCGTCATCGTTAGTATTGCAAAAATGTTGTTGCCGCTTCTGATGCCCCAAAACTGAAGTGGCCAAATCGTAATCTGCGATTAGAAATTCCCGATTCGCTAAAATTTTTTAGTATTTCGAAGATTTCTTATGCGTGGTACCTTGCAAAAATAAGTACAAAAAAGAACAACGACTTTATGGTTCCTTGATAAAACGAATGAGCTGAAAAACAGCAATCAAGAGTATATGTACATAGATTTCACGTTTCCCGATAAGAAGAACTCGGCAAACAAGTGTAGCCACCTGAGAATCATATATAACGCCGTATTTTTATCTATATTAACATTTCAGTGTACTCGCCCGATATTTGTTTAATTAATATGCCGAACACAACGGCTGGTGACGAGCCCCCAAATACCCCCCAAAAAATAGCGTACATATATATATATGTATAAATAAATAGATCTAGAGAGCGTTTCCGAAATGCCTCTCATTTCGAGTATTTCTCGCCATGATTATAATTTTTGAATTGACCAATACGTCAGTACGCCTCTTTGCCTCTCATCTCTGCGAAGTATTTATTTATAACAAAATAATTTACGAAAATCAACAAACAATCAACGGAAATAAAACCATTGTAAAATATAATTCCCAAAATAAAAGGCCATTTTCGGGTCAGTTACTTTATTTTTATAAAAAATCTGTTTCTATATGAAACTTTTTCAAATTGTTTTTTATATTTTAGGTTTCTGCTTATTTCAGATTAAAATAATATGCATAGTATCTATTATAGATCTATTACGTATCCTCATATGATAATTCTGGCCAACACGAGTTGTATGAGAACTTTGCTCGAACTACGCAAAATTTGTATTTATTTTTGGACACAAAGTTGTTGTTTACCAAATTTATATATTATACATTTTAAAAACAGAAAATTATATAAGTTCAAGCAAATAGAGCTTCTAAAAACAACTTGTTTTTACTTTTTAGTTAATTTAAAATTGATATAAATTTCTTTAAACAATTTATTAAGGGACGTGTTCAAATTTATTTCCGGCGGCTTTTGCATGAATAAGAGCCTTTGTTTTGCATTAGTCAGCCATTAGTCAAAAAAAACAAAGAAATTTGATAAGAGTCGTGCAGTTTCCCAGATTGTAGAGTCTAAAATACTCTCGATTCGCATAAATACTACATACTATTTTAATGTTTCTCTGGCAGCAATCAGTATTTGATCATTATAAAATTTATGACGGAATTTTAAAGGACACATACCTCCGTTTTATCTTAAAAATTTTTGAATTATCAACTAAAGGCAACCTTAGTTTTTGTAATAGAAATTACATTAGCAAATCGTCGGCTCAACGTGATAAGGAATATATAGTTAGATCGGTAAAAATAGCTTTGATAATACCTAATAATTTCATTTTAACTGATTTGGGTTGAGCTCGGATTAGGGAAGTCAGCGAGAATCTAAAAAATCTTGAATACATGCACAGATTATTCAATATATATATATATATTAGATTGAGGAGAGCCATTTAGCAAAGACCTTAATTATTGTTTTGTTTCAGCGGGGCAATGCGAACGACTAGCATTAGCCCACATAAGTGTGTAATTTTGCTGAAACCCCTTAACCCCATCTGGCCGGCCGCTCACACACATTTATAGCCCCCAATCGAGCTTTACTATATATATATATATATACGTATATATTGCGGGACTCTTATCGTCGTCGCAGCGACGTCGGTAGAGACTCAATAACGTGCCTAATGGCAAAGCGAAGCTCCCAACGGCCGCTGATAGCGCACACACGGCGTATGATCAATTTAAAATCAACTAGCGAAATGGAAACACTGAAAATCGAAACCGAATCAGAATCAGAACGGCAACAATAGCTGCACTCACGGGGTGTCCACATGCGACAAGAGCAATTAGCAGAAATTGAAAATAAATCGAAGGCAGAAGGAGGGAAAAATTAAAAATGAATCAGCGAGATATCAGAAAGAGCTATTGTTGATATTTTTTATGCTTCCTAAAAGGTATAAAAAGTTTATACCAAATATGCTTAAATATTTAATAATGATAATATATAATATATATTATTTTTATAAAAATATCAATTTAAATATGATTATAATGATGAATATACATTTTAATAGAGCTTAAAGACTCTAATCATCGTTGAGTTCATATTTTCATTTAGTTTTAATGACTTCCTATACTTTCATCACACAATACAATGCATCTTAGGAACCCTTTCATTGTTATTTATTACGTAACGTAACTTGTTTAGTTCTTGTTTGAAAAATAATAAAAACCAGTTAATTCCCATAAATATCTCTGAATTCTAAGAGCTCTTACTAAACCTTTTCTGTTGTCTCATCATTAAAAACCACATTTTGATTTGTTTTTTCAGTTTAGATCGTTTAAATCAGAATTGCATGTCAGAGATCAAATTCAATAAATATGCGTAAGACGGACGCCGCAAAATATTGTCTAATTGTCAGGTAGATTTCCAGCTAATGTATAGGAGAGATATATATAAGATTATCAGTGACTTGCGCAGCTGCATGCACCCACCCACGATCTGAGCTCATGACAACGCCCAGAAATGATGCAACTTTGAAGGTTGTCTCTGCGCCATCCCTTTTACTGCGAGTATAATCAACGAACGGGGTGCCGAAAGTTCCTTGAACTTGCAAGATTTTAGTTCATTACGTTCGACTCTTAATTGCATTCGCAATTTCAGGGAAACAAATCAATTCCACTGCAATTGTCTTTGGCTCCTCCTGTAATTTAAGCTAATGATTTTGACCCAGCCACCAAAAGGTTGTGTTTAACATTTGCCAAAGTGCTATTAAGTCTCCGTGCATACACCATAACATACCACAACTATCGAATGGGCATTACCGGAAAGCCAAAAACCCAACTTGTAGCATTGCATAATGTTGTTGGGAAAACAGTAGGGAAAGTTTAGAGCCAGAGTTTGGTTGTGGCAAACACTTGTGGGTGGAAATATCTGTGAAATCACTGCAAATATTAAAGTTCCCAGCTCAAGCGCTGAGCTCATCTCCAGGAATGCCCATGGTGATCTTTATAGGATTGCATTCGCACCCAATTGCTAACTTAGGGAATGATTCCTTCTGCCCAACGGATGTTTACCCTGGACATTAAAAATATTAAACTTTCCATTGTTTGTGCGAAAATCCACAAGGTCTGATGAAAAGCTGTCGCTAGAGAGGGTAAATATTTGGCTATCAATGACAATACCGCACTGGGAAAACTTAACTCTACCTGGTATTTGTAATCTTTTTCTCCAGTGTACCAGTTAGTGGATTATAAAAGATGGAAATGCCCTTAGGCAGTTGCGAAATAGTTTGGAGATGTTTGCATGGTAAATAGGAAATACTGCCTGTGAGTTTTCCCGCCTAACAAATGCAATCATTGGTTTAAGTTGGGCTAGGTTAGGTTATTTATTCAAAAATCAAATGGAAAATCTAATGATCGTATTCACATATAGATAGTTCTCAGATTTCCTCACGTTGGCCTGATCCAATTAAATGCGACGGCGTCTCGTAAGATTCAACTTTTTTATTGGCATTATCATTATTTTTATGACTAATAATTGCGCTCATATTGTCTATAATTAAAATACTAAAAACGTCTCAATTAAATTGTTATTAACAAAAGAGCAAAGCGGCAGGCAGCAGACCAATCAAATAGCAAAAAACGACAGCTAAAACTATTGTATCTGAGTATCTGTGTATCTCTGTATCTCTGTATCTGTAGAGACCTGATGCTGAAAGTAAAACTTCTCGCCTGGTACTTAGAATCGAGTCAAGTGTAATTTCCATTAACTATGTTTGTTATGGTCGCCGTGTCCGTCTGGCCTCTTAATTGGGCGCTAACGTGTTTCAGATACATTTGTATCTCCAAATAGCAAATAGCCGACAGCAATTAAAGCAATCCTCGCCTTGAACTGCGTATCATGACATTTAGAACTTGACTGCTCTAAGCACTTGTCTAGTTCACCCAAATGGTTAGCTCTGAATTACTCGTCTTTGATTTTCTTTCTTTCTTTAGTTCGGGTATTTATCTTGATCATCTTCTAAAGATAGTCTTTGATTTTGGCCTTTTGTTAACATGAGACAGGTGCCGAGGACTGCTGGGCAATTGAATTACAATACTAATTAGCATAATCATCTTTCTGCCAGTGAAATGCTTAGTGCAAGTCACGGTGACTGGAGCAGTGACTAAAAGCGTGTGAAAGCAGTGATTAAAAATCCCCAAACGAAGTTTTTATTAGCACTTCACTGAATGGGATCTATTAAGCCGATAATTCAGACTGTCAGCATGACTGGATAAAAATTAAGCTTAGCCTAACCTACCCCAAAAAGTAGGATATCTTTTCAGAGGATTTTTCCAAAATAGCTATTTTAATTTCCAGCATTCTAGTAAGAGAAATGAATATCAATTTCTTGGTAACATCTTCTCGTTCTTTACTTTTAAAAGATACAATTTAACATAGAAATCACTTTAAAGAAAACACTCCTGAAAACTTCGTTTTAATCAACTAAAAACATGCGAGTTTTGGCTTATCTTTTCCAGTTTTTCGATTTCTAAAGTATCTGCACTCAATCCCCCTCTCTTTTTTTGACAATACTTATCAATAACAGGCGACTTCTGTCGATGTAAATCTCAAGTGGCATTTTCTTCTACCCACCGATATGCATATAGAACGGCTAGAATTTCCGGTTAGATCGCAGTCATTGCAGACCTAGTGATTAGTTCAATAAGGTAGCTGAATAATTGCAAGAAATTAAGTACAAATCGCACCTGTAGTTGAAGTTGTTTTTCTTGTCGAGGGGTTACCAAGTGCTCATCGCCCTTGATGGGTTGAGATCAAAGTAGTTACTACTTTTATATTAGTAATAAAGGTATCAGTGATTCTAATGATTTGGTTTTCAAATTGTTCGAATGACAAATTGATCATTAACCCAACCAGTCGTGTGAAAAAAAACTAAACCTAGGAACAAATTTGAGTTTGGCTGAGTGATTTTCGGTTGTTTCTATCTTTAGCTTGATAATCACATCACCGAAGTTGAAATAAACAAAAACATATATATATTTTATGTTTTTAATCGCATATTAAGGCACGCAATATAATCGCACATTTTTGTTCTAAACATAGAACAAAGCCAATTGCAATGATCGAAGAACGGAACACCCTTGACTGATTTTAGGTTAAGTTTTCACCCCTTTTGGTTGAAGAAAACTTATCACCAAGTTAATCCTATTAAAAGTTTCATATTAAACTACCCCTTTCTGGTGCATGTTAACAAGTCATAGCAATCCTTAATGGCTTATTCCATTTGCCTTTTAGCTGTTTGTGACTTTCTCCGTTTCTTGGCTTTGGATGGAATCTTATCGCCTTAGATGCACACGGCCAGAGAATCATAATCGCTGATAAGCATTGCAATAAAGTTGTTTTTTATGATACTGCTATATATATGTGTGTGATAATGGTCTCATGGGTGCCACGATAAATCCTCTACCCCCAATGAAAGGTTTGCACATGATGGTCTTTACTTATCTGATGCCAGATATAGCCAGAGATAATGCTCATATCGGAGTATGGGGCAACGAATTACAGTGCAATTGCTTGTTTAGCCCCCACAAATCGCAAATCGATGGGCACATGATGAGGAGAGATCTGGATGAATTTCATCGCCCGATTTGGCTGTGGATCGTTGGCGATGTTGTCATGAACGCAATTAAGTGTATCTTATCAGAGGCATTCAACTCTGGGAACGAAACACATTGGAGAAAGAGAATGTTTTCAGACTAACAGATACCTCCTAAAAGTTTTTTTTTTAACTTTATAATATAGATTAAGTAATAAGAGATATTTCAGCATTTTTTAAGTGCATTCTCTCTTAACTCTGTGAACGAAACGCATTGCAGGGAGATGGATAGTCCAGACTAACTGATACCCACTAAAAGCTATTTTTGCACCTATGGAATACAGATATAGTGATAAGGGATATTCCTTGAATCCTTCAAGTGCATCTTAATAGAGTCCTTCAACTCTGGGATCAAAGCATGTTGCAGGGGGATGACCTGTCCAGAATAACAGATACTCACTAATAGTCATCTTAAAACTATTTAACATAGAGAATATTTGGCAATGATTCCTTTCAGTGCCTTTAAACTCAGGAAACAAAGCGCACTGCAGAAGAGTACCCTCGTCCAGACTAACTGATACCCATTACCCATTAAAGTTTAGCGAACTATTTCGATATTTTATTTGTTCAGAGTACTTTCATTTCAATTTCAACCTTTGTAAACTTCCAAAGGTTTTCCATTAAATATCATCTTATCATGTTTTTAAGTTTTGCAGAAGAGCTTCTCAGCATGACTCGATGAATATTAAGATTAAGGGAATTTCCACAGATTCAAATTCAAATATAGGAGTGTTATCTATTAGTGTAGATAATCAGCTAAAACTGCGCATTTTAAATAAACAACCCCCAAAACATTTACCCCCATTGGTTTGAGATTACGTTTAATGGCATAAATCTGATTAATCTTTAAAGTTAATCAATTGAAGCTAAAAAAGAAGTGTATGGGAACCTAAAAACTATAGATTATTTTCGGCAATTTGATTTTTGATTGATTTATTTGAGTTTGGTATTAGTTTTCATATTTTAAAACTTAGAACAAGATTGATTAATGAGTGTCTTCTCACTTATTTCTGACATTTGAAAACAGAATAAATAATCTCCTGACACCTAGTTAAGAACTTAATTGCTACTTAAATTTAAAAGCTTATTTGAAGCTTTAAAGTGATTGATTTAGACGTCGAGTGAAATTATAGATTATAGTTTTAAATAGTTTTTATTTAGAATTCTCATATTTAATGTCTTTATAGCAAGATCTTTCGAGAATACTGCAAACCAATAAATAAAATCTAACTTACATTTTTTACATTTATTTTACATTTATTTTGAGGAACCTTCTTCTTTCTTATTAAAAGGTTACCCATCAAGTGATATCCCTTTTTAGTACTTCAAAATTGAGAAAGTGAAGTAAATGATAGTACTAAGTATCCTCATATTCGTAACCCAGAATAGTTTTAAGTCCCCTCTACGGACTCCCTACTCACCCATAATATGGAGAAGATTTTCTTCGAGAAGAAATGCATCGTCGTAGCTGGAATTCGTCAGATTCTCCGTTTTCATATTCAGCAAACTGGGCAGCATTGAGGCATACATTTAGATTGCTTTAATCTCTCCTGATAGTTGACGTGTTAAAATAATACAAATATATAAACGTATATATATATAAAACCGATCCGGTTGGTAGCAATGCTTTTCACAGAGTTTAGGAGACCGCGTCCCTAGTTCCTGATACGTAATATTGAAGATCGCCGGGTAAATATTTGAAAATCCTTCACACTCTTTGGCAAATTGAGTTTTTCACAAACGGTTGCTGCTTTTCTCGCTGCTGTTGCCGTTGTTGTTGTTGTTGTTGTTGTTGTTGGTTAACATTTTTTTTTGTACAATTCTCTCGCCCTTTTTTTGTGTTGTTTTTAAAGCCAGCTAAGGTGAGGGGCCAGAGACACACTTAAGTAAAGTTAAATATTTGCACAAATTAAAGCCGAAAACCGAAAACCGAAAATAGCTGAAGCGATGAAAGTTAAGGAGCGAGGGAAAACAGCGCACTGCCGCTAAGAATAAAGCCGAAGCGAACTGAACCGTCGGCAATTGGTTCGATACGATATATATATCTTATTAACATACGAAACGCATAAATAAATAAAGGTGATTTTTGGGCGGTAAGTTGAATCGATACTAAATATCACAGTCCTTTGGCGAATCCTTTTTTGTTTTTTGCAATATGCGTTTTCGGGTCAAAATAAAGGGTTTCTTTTGTTAAAAGCCGGTTAAATTTTAATTTCGATTTTGGGTAAAAAAGGGTTTGTGAGCCTGCGGCGCCTCTCGGCTGTCTGTATTATTACCGCCTAGTGCAAAACACTGACTAAACCTCAAATAATGTTCTCAACACGTACTAACTGTCTTAATATTATTTGTTGTAGATATAGAAGCCGACGGCCCCGACAGCCCGACAGTACCAACGACGACGACGAAGCGACAACGAAAGCTTTGGGGATCGCTCGGCTGGCTAACTCGAAGCTGACCGAGAGCCCAACCAACGATCGTACAAAAAAAAAAAACTTTAATAAATATTATTACTATACTGGGCTATTCTGACTGTTGTTGCTGGCACTGTGATTAATATTATTGCAGGCAGCCGTAGTTGTTGCCATCGTCTTGGCAGAAATTGTTAACAATTCGGATCGGAACGTACGAATCGGCTTGGATCGGCTTCGCGGATCGCGTTCGATCGCCTCGAATCGGGGGCATGCGCAGACGGATTTTAGTCTTATCTAGACTAGATTAAGCGGATTTCCAAGCACACACATTGGCTGCCTCTATATAATTCAAATTGTTTAATGGCACATATAATAAAACCATATCTCTGCTTGCAGCTAGCTTTGTGTGTGTGTTTTTGAGCTTTCATTAAGTAAATAGTTTTTATTGCTTATTTTTCTCACAGTTTCGAAGATTAACAAAAGTTGGGCACTCCCAAAAATAAAAGTTCCTATTGGAGGAGATGGTAAGGTGGTAAGGTTGGTAAGGAAATTCGGATTTTTGACAATGAAACTTTTAAATCATTGCACTAAAAGTTGGTTTTTGATAAGTTTAAAAGGGTTTTTCCATCAATTTTTAAGGTTTAGTAATAAATGTTGTTCTTAAGATATCGAAAAAAGGTAACATAAAACATTACGTGTCCTTAACTTAGCCACTATTTAAGGCCCTTAAAAACCTGTTGCATAACAAAAATGCGTTTGCTTGGCATTTGCATGATGAAACAATGAATAAAATATATTAAGATAATTAGTATTTATTTTCTCTATTCAAGCAGAATCACATTTATCTTTTTTATGGAATTTAACACTTTCTTAAGTTAAATTAAATAAAAAATCTTTATGTATAAAATTCTCTAATATTTTTAATAGTTTTTTGGAAATTTAAGTGCTTACAAAAGTTAGCTTTCTGAAACTAACTAATAATCCAATTTAGCTTAAAATATTTATTAAAATTGCTCAAAATTTTTCTCACATTTCCATTAAAGAGAAAAAAACTAGTAAGTTATGGTCAAGAGTTTCCCATTTAATAACAACTTTTCACTCACTTTAATCTAAAATCTGATAAGAAGGTAGTCTTTGAATTCTCTTAAATTTGGTTCAACAGCTCAAGAGCTTTCTATTGCTAGGTAGAATGTGTTTCTCTATTGTTCTATTTGTAGATCACTTCACTTTCAGCTTGGCAAACAGGCAGTCTGGTATCTCGTAGTGGCTTATCAAACCCGGAGCTGCAGCCTCGACGCCTCAGACAGTAAGGAAGAGAAAGAGATAGAGAGGGAGAAAAATATATATAAAATATATATATATAAGACATTATAATAGGTCGTTGTTTCTGTTGTGATTTATGTATGCACTCTTGACTGATTCGATTAGTAAGCGCCTTAAGCTAAGCCGTTATCAGTGATATTCTGAAAAACAGTCGGAAAATTCCAAGTTTCCACAGACACTAGCTGAGCCATGGAAAACCCACAATGACAGTTAGCTCTTCAAATGATTTGTGTTGGTTTTTCGGTGTCGTTCTTCAGCGCCACTGATTGATACTTCTGATTCAATTGAATACAATTTGCTGTCATTCAACACCATCGCATGCACAATCGCAGTCAGCTGGTCGTCGTCGCCAGCCGCCGTACTTTATACGGCGGAATTTCTGTGACGAAACGGAGCTCCACGCCAGCCCCAGTTGCCCACTCATGGCGTTGCACTTTGCCTCATTCCATTCTATACCATTTCGTTTGGCGTCATCATCGGACATCAGCAACATTGGATTTGCGGAAACCTGATATCATTATGATCGCGACGATTTTGGTAGCAACAAAGGGAATGAACTGGCTAATTGCTTTACGCAGCGAATTTTTGATTAAATGTGAATGTTTGTGATACATAGATCAGGTTTTAAGAGACTATTTAAGATTATTTTGAAAACTTGTGTTTAGTAATCCTTGGATATTAATATCAAACCTACTAGCTTGAACTTCCTGGAAGTCTCTTTGGGACTCTACCCGATATATGGTTATCTTGGACTAAAACTATCCTAATTCACATTTTTGATAAAGCTAAACATATTTAAAAGCCCGATTTAACTTAACTAACAATGAAATAAAACAATTTTAAGTCACAACAAACTACTTTTTTCCTAGTTCATCATTTTTAGGATAGATGATCTGAGTTTATTATGACTTCCTTTCTGTATATATAAATCTTATTCTCACCAAAAGACCGATACCGTGGCCTCACTCCGACTTTGACGCAAAACATCATCTGGATGATCCCTCGAAATGGGGCTGGGAGATTGCATTAAGAGCAATTACAAAATATGTTTACGAAGCACCCATTTGTAATCTCCGTGGGAGTGACTGACTGTATGCAAGCCGAGCGAGTGATCAGGACATGACGCATATGTTTTCCACTGCAGAGACCAACTATTCGATCGAATGAATCACACAATCACACATGCAACAAAAGTTTGTCTCCACAAACAATCGGGAAACCGAATCCGAAGCCACCAACTCCGGCAGTTGCTATCCGAGAGATACATTTCCTGGGGTGTGGTGGTGATGAAAATAATGTACAATGTAGTAGCTAGCGTAAGGGAAAAACAGCAGTAAGAGTGGAAAACAACTTGGAAAGAGAGATAGAACTCAAAATAAAATGCATGTCATGTTCGAGCTGATGCCTGTCGCTTTTCCCGGCCGCCACATGTGGCGACCCTTGTTGGTTGGTTTTTTTTTATTTTATTTTTTTGCAATTTCCAAGGAATTATGAAAATTAGCCAAGCCAAGCCAAGCCAGGCTGGTATTCCCTCTTTTCACTTGCTCAAACTTCTGGTGCTTCGTTAAGTGAATTTTGTGCGAAACTTATTATTTTATTTGCATACATTTTTATAGAGAGACAACACACCGAAGAACCGAGCTCATGGCCTCCGTATCCATGGGATACACATGTGATTTGCATGTGCGGTTCGTCATCGGCTTCATGATCATGATCACTCGTTGTCGGCTGACTGCCACATCCATATATATTACATATATGAATGCAATGATGACGATGGCAATAATGACGATTATGGTATTCATAATGTTTGACTGCAATTTACTATTTACACTTCATTTAGCGGCGACAACTTTAAGTGAAATGTGTCCACATTGCCTGAGTGCTTTGCTCGCTTTCCTGTATCTCTCTCTATCTGTGTGAGATGCTCGCCCCAAGCAATTCTCCTGCGTGAAACCATAAGATATAATAAGCATCGCAATTGAATAAAGCAGCCCGCAGCTCTAGCTAATTGGAGAATTAGCTCAAGTGTGAGGATAGCCCCGGCCAAGTGGATTGTGTAAGGAGCGAATCTCGGGAATGGGTTCAGTGACGACTACTAAAGCTAAGTACTAGACTTAAAAGGCTTTTCCCTTAGCTCTATATGAAGGAAAATAAGTTTAGCATTTACAAACTGCATGGGTAAACAGTTCTTGTAATATGGAAAGACATGGTGATTTGGTAATTCTGCAAAGGCAATTATTTAAATTTATAAAAAATATGCAAGGTTGCAAAAAGATTTTCTTATGCTGAGCACCAACGTAAACAATTTAAACATTTTACTATGGTAAAAATATGGTGGAGGCTTGAAATGACATTCTTTATCTAGTAATATAAACTAAAAAAAAAAGGTATATTTATTAAAATATTTGCCTGTAATTTATATACATATATGAGTATTGGATAATCATCTTAAGAAACCCTCTTCTTAGCAATAGTTTTGCATTGACCGCCATCAAACAGAAAATAAACAATATGAATGAAATTTACTTATCTTCCAGTTATGTACTAACAGCAGCGGTCAATGCAATAGTACTTTAATTTCTTAATGAGTTTATTAAGAGTTTAATTAAAAAGTTTAAAAATAAGCTCAGTTTTAAAACATATTGTATGTATAACAAACAGTCACATTAACTTATCTACATACACTTAGAGCTGTAAACTCAATATATTTCTCTCCCTTACCCATGCATAAAGATCATTCTAACGAACACTATGTGTGTCCTGTTCGCACCACCAGCAGATGTCACCAATACATATAGCAATTAGGATAGGATAGAAAAGGATAAAGGAATAAAGAATACTTCGCTTTTGACCACAGAAGAGAGCAGCAGTTTCTCTCTCTTAAGACGCCTACAATATTAATATAGTTATAAATTTTAGTTCCTTTAGCTAAATGTTTAACCTTTTCAAAACTTCAACTTTTCATCTCCACCTCCAAGCATAAATTGTTCATAAAATGATTTACCCTAATAAGCTAAAAAGTTTTTAAAAATGTTTTCTTTATTTTAAAATAATATTTCAAGAAAGTACGTAAAACCAGTTATGTAGCTAAAGATTTCCTTAATTCTATCCATACACCTCACTATTATTTTGACAGCAACTGTACCGAACTATATCTGCCTGATTATTGCGAAACGTTTATAGACCTCAAGCAAAGTGACATATTTGTTTACTTTATATCAGAAGTGACGCAAGGCACTTCTTAGGCACTTATCTACCATGGAAATTAATGAATGTCTGTAGCGGATATCCATGAAAATAGGCATGAAGAAAAGATAGATTTTAGTGGGTTATTTCGTTGGCCAGTCTACCAAACCATCTAAGATAGCGGAAAACAGCTCTTTTTAATTATACCGCTTGACCCAAAAAGAAAAACGAATCCCGAAGAAAATAATACAAAAAAAAGGCCTCAATGAATCGAAGAACGACGGAGATTTGCGAAAGACGAGCCGTCGCCTCGGCGAATGCAAATCAATGGAGTTCGCGTCTGGGCGATAACCCCCATATCATATCAGCAGGGTGGGAGAGCCGTCCCTCGGTTTATATAGTATATACTATATATATATAGTAAATAGCAGGCCCCTGAACCTCTCCCATGCATAATACCGCTGAATTACAGGAGGCATAAGTAGCTACGAATTTGCCTTCAGCTGCGAGCAAACTAAAACAATAAAAATAAAGTTAAAGGTAAATGGACATCGACTAAGGTGACACCAGCCCCATTCAAAGCCTGAGCTAAAGCTATAGACGACAGTCAGGCCGATCGTCTCTATAAATATTCAACAAGTATGAGACTTGGTTGGGTTGTAAGCTATATATATATATGTATATGTATATACCTATATATAAGACAGAGTATTTAGTCGCATCGTGTGTTTGCCATTGCGCATATTTAACCCTTTGGGGTTAAGTTAAACATTACGATTACGTTTCACATCGCTTAAATTTGTGCGCGTTTCCTTTGTTTTTCCCAAGCCCAACTCGCTGGCATTCCCTCTCTCTCTCGCTTTTTTTTCCAATTGTAACTTTAATACCTTCGTTACCGGTTGCAGCAGTCACAGTTCTAGCAAATTTTCCTAATCAATAAACAAATTATAAACATTTATAATGATGACAGGCTTATCGGTAGGAAAGCGCTCTTATCAAGGCCATGGCGCTCTATTGATAATACCATCGCCTGCCTTTTGCGATTCGGACATGATTTTCCACACGTGGCACGTGTTCAGGATTGCCTTCGCATTGGTCTGAATAGAAAGGTTTTACTTTCTTAAGTCGTAAATATAATCGCAATGCTAACCCACTTATCAGAAACTGTTAAGAAGATGATTATTTATGATGTTATGGCTTCTGCCAATCATTACTTTTAGGAAGAATGTTCTTTCAATCTTTCAACCTGTCAAGGAAGTTTTATTATAATATCTGGAGAAGTTATTATCTCTGTCGATGCGGAAATCAGGCTAAAAAACATCGAAAACTTTTTAAATACTAAGCTTATACATTTTCATAATGGAGATTCCAGAAAATAGTAACTCCCATCCTCTTAAAGATATTAAAACACTTCTACTTACCAACATCTTGGAACTCCTGCTCCATTTCCTCCACCTTATTGACCTTCATCAGCTGCTGGCCATCCGTAACGCTCAGATCCTGCGGATGTTTCATATTATAAAGTTACTTTGTATTTACAGGTTTCCTCGAACAGATCCAATCACATAGTCATAAAGTAATGTCCGGCAACTGTAAGTGGAAAAGGCAATCAATAAGCTGTCGTATATCAATCTAATGATGGCTAAAACCCACAGAAACGCATGCCCAACACATTTAATTTTTAATGATGGCCCGCTAATCGAACTGAAGTATCGCCTGTAAATCTAGAAACTATATATAGTTGGGTGCTAGGTACACAATGTAGGTGTCAGCTCGACAGTCGAGTGCCCGACAACTAAACGCTTCACATTACACGGCCCCCCATCGGATATTTTTAGTAAGGGAGGAGTCATTTTTTACGATCCCATATCAGCCATATACCAGACACACCTGCTTATAAAGCAAATCTATATTATATACTCTTACACACCCGATCAAATATGAAAACTCTCTCAAAAACAAAAGAACAAACACAAAAACCCAAAAAAATACCCGAAATCATAATCTTCAATGCTTTATTGACTGGCCCAGGGGCAGATAAAAAACACTCATAGCGGCAAAAAAAAGAATTCACTGACTGCCGATAACGCTGAAACAGAATTTCTGATTATCAGACATTTATTGTTTCTTCTGGCCATTTGCCATTATGTATGAATTTGTTGTTCTCGGCCGACTTTTTGCGATTTTCACTCGAGTGCCAGAACAGCCGATAAGCCCCATGGGCTCTATGGGCTCTATCGACCTCCTGCTTTCCCCTCGTATCTCCCTTTCTCCCTAGAATTTCTCTGTTTCTTATCACTCTTATCGTGCTGCTACTGACGCAGACCCCCTCGTCTGCATTGTCAATTTGTCACCTTTGAACCCTTAGCTGACTGTCGCGAGCCGCATTAAAAGACGCCAAAAAAAAAGAAACAAAAACGGAATGCTATGGCTGGCAGAGCTAAGTATGTATCTACATTTCCGGGAAATAGGCGATAAACTTAGATACCTTAGAGAGCCTTGAGACTCCGAAATAATATAGTAATCTAAGTCTTAGTAATTAGGTAAAATAAATCTAGGGGAAGTAAGTTCTTTCCTGTGTGATTTCATTTAAATTAATATTGTTACTAAAGTATAAATAAGTTATTATTATTACTAGAACATAATTGACTATTTCATAAATGGGAATTTTTATAACATTTTCGTGATTATTTTAATAGGTTTTCCATTTTGAAAGCTTAAAGAAACATCAGAAACTTCAGCAATATCTTCTTTTTAGCCATAAATAAAGTTAATCTAATAATATACTTGTCATCTCTTCAAACTGTCTAGTTTATTTGTATCTTTAACACCTTCCCAAGTCTTCCTAGAATTAGACTTCATTCTTAGTTCACACATTTGTCGATCAGCATCAGTCACAACATCCTCGTTTGCTGTTCAAATCAAATTTGTGTGAAATATTTCTTTGAGTTACTGCTTTTGGTTTGTATTATTTGCAAAATTTCAAAATGTGTTCACGCGATGCGGCCACCAATCAATTGATCGACTATAAGAATAACGATTCCGAGGTGCAAAAGGAGATCACCACGTCCTTTGGCACTCCGGTGGGCGTTAAGGATGCCATACAAACGGTGGGACCAAGAGGCCCGGCTTTACTTCAAGACTTTCAGTTCCTTGACGAAATACAGCTCTTCGATTCGGAACGGATTCCCGAAAGGGTTGCCTACGCCAAGGGAGCTGGGGCCTTTGGCTATTTCGAGTGCACCCATGACATTTCCAAATTCTGTGCAGCCTCAATTTTCGACAGGGTCAAGAAACGTACTGCCATTGCCATGAGATTTTCGGTGGCCTGTGGGGAGGAGGGCTCAGCGGACACAGTTCGAGAAAATCGCGGATTTTCTGTAAAGTTCTATACCGATGATGGTATCTGGGACATTGTGGGTTGCAATATGCCCGTGTATTATGTTCGTGATCCCTCGTTGTTCCCCAGCCTGATCCATGCCCAGAAGCGTAACCCGCAAACCCATCTCCGGGATGCTGATATGTTCTGGGATTTCATGACCCTGCGTCCAGAGACATTGCATGCTCTGCTTATGTACTTCAGCGACAGGGGAACCCCCGATGGTTACCGCCACATGCACGGCTTCGGAGTGCACACCTATCGTATGATCAACGCAAGTCGGGAGACCCAGTATGTCAAATTCCACTTCAAGACGGATCAGGGCATCAAGAACCTAGATGCTCGACGATGTGAAGAGTTGATGTCCCACGATCCAGACTATGCCATCAGGGATCTATATAACTCGATCAAGAAAGGCAACTATCCCAGCTGGTCCATGTACATTCAGGTAGGAATTTATATGAATATTAGTTTCTTTCTTTAAATGATAATCAACCGATTATTTGGGGTAGTTATCTTAAAAAACATGAACTTAAAAGATATTTTTAAAAACCCACAGGTAATGCTCAACGAGGAGGCCAAAAAGTGCCGTTTCAACCCGTTCGATGCGACTAAGGTGTGGCCCCAGAAGGATTTCCCCCTGATACCAGTTGGCAAAATTGTCCTCGATCGAAATCCCACCAACTATTTCACGGAGGTAGAGCAGCTGGCCTTCAGTCCAGCCCATATGGTTCCCGGCATAGAACCATCGCCGGACAAGATGCTCCAGGGACGACTATTCGCCTATGGCGATTCGCAGCGCCATCGTTTGGGCGTCAACTACATGCAGATACCGGTTAATTGTCCTTATAGGGTTAATGTGAGGAACTACCAGCGTGATGGTCCTATGACGGTGACTGACAATCAGAACGGAGCCCCCAACTACTTCCCCAACTCTTTCTGTGGTCCCAAGGAAAGTTCTCGGGCTTTGGGCCTGCAAACCTGCTGTCCTTTGACCGGGGATGTCTATCGTTATATGAGCGGCGATACTGAGGACAATTTCAGTCAGGTCACCGACTTTTGGACCTATACTCTGGATAATTGCGGCAGGAAGCGACTAATCCGCAATTTATCCGAACATCTAACCGAAGCCAGCCAGTTCCTTCAGGAAAGGGCTGTAAAACTGTTCACCATGGTGCATTCTGATTTTGGTCGTCTAATGACTGAGGCCCTGAACACAGCCAGAATATCAAAATTTTAGAATTTGTCAAGATACTCTCCGGGATGTGGCGATGTTTTTGAAAATTATTGTGATGTAAATCATTTTTAGGATAACAGATGTCTGTTTTACTAAAAATGTGTCATGGCCAACGTGAAAGAATAGTAAATTCTAATTAACTTGTTTTTTGTTTTTAGTGTTTGTGTAAATTATAAAAAACAGGTTGTAAATTTCCATAAAGCTCTTATACTCAAACCATGTTAGGAAATCTTTCGAGTTTAATAGTCTCATTAACTTTAATAGGTTTATGTGGGGTTTACATTTTTTAAATACATTTTTCTAAACTTGGTGACCTTAAATATGAGAATATAAAGTGTTTACTTTTCAAAGGGAATCCATTAACTTGATTCTTGGATAAAAATGAAAATAAAATGAAAAAAAATTCAAAAAGGTTTTTACCTAAAACTTTCCCTGCATACTTTTAGGAGTTGACCTTGGCTACTGCAAAAATGATCATCGCTAATCTGGTTACCCAACTGATCTGTTGGCTGTGATTATCCAACCCGGATGATAATGCCCTTTCGGAGACCTCTCCTCATCGCCACCCATCGAGATCTGTCATTAGCTAGCCGCTCTGTTTACATGCTGCACACGTGCCCGGGCGTTTCTGTACTTGATTGAATTCACCCAAGTACAGTCCTTCATATTACTATCACGACTTATCACTAATTTCGTATTTATATTTCTTATTCATGTAAGAATAAATTAAATTATTAAATATTTTGATGATAAAATGTGAGATATTAATGATTCTTTCAACGAAGGGGTTGTGCTTTTAAGAATAGTTTTCTATAGTTATACCATTTTGTGACGTACTGTACCGAGCACCCTTGATATAAAACCGAAAAGCTTGTCCAACTCAAATGTTTAGCAAATAGTTAGAGGCGAATGTAGTGAATTGTTGGCAACTGGTTAAGCGACTTGAAGGCAATAACTAAGAACACAATAAACTTACTTAAAGCTCAATGGCCAGACGATGTTCTAACTATCTTAGTTGTTTTTGCAGTTGTAGTTGTTGTAGCTGGCTCAACTGCAGGGCTTTTATCAGCGAATGCTGTTTTTGTTGTCGTTGTTCTTTTTCGAGTTATTATTGTTGAGTTGACCGCATGAATGAAAGCGAATAGGAAAAAAAGGCAGACACACACTTGTTGATTTCTTTATGCGATTTCGTAGCTCGTTATAA
Organism: Drosophila eugracilis; assembly: GCF_018153835.1. Taxonomy (NCBI): domain Eukaryota; kingdom Metazoa; phylum Arthropoda; class Insecta; order Diptera; family Drosophilidae; genus Drosophila; species Drosophila eugracilis. The sequence goes on from NW_024573209.1 coordinate 177,900, forward strand.
TTAACGTTTCTCCGCTTTTTTCCTTCTGTTATATGTGTATTTGTTGTTTTATTTTTGTTTTCTTTTTGGCACTACGACACGCTTCTCCGTTTTTTTTTGGCGGATTTTGTTTGGCTTTTGATTTTTTATTATTATTGCACTTGTTGCCGCCGCTGTGAAATTCATCTCGGGCGTATCTCTTTTTTCGTTATATTTTTAATGAGTGACTTTTTTCTTGCTGGCCAGTTGTATAACTGGCACACTGCATATTCATTTATATCAATCAAAGCGAAATATTTAGCTTATAAACATTGTCTTTGTTTTTGCCTTTTGCAGTTGTTTCTTCCAACGTCACTGGAATTCAACTACGGCTTCTGTGTTCCGTTACAAAAGCGCTCTTGGCTGCTCTCACTTATCACTCTCCCTCTCTCTGTGCATGTCTCGCCGCCCACTCTCCCACTCTCTATCAGCCTGGTCTGTCTCTCACACACACACTAGAACGTAGCTGTTACGTAGTTGTTTTTGCCAAACAAAAATTCCGTTTACTTTATAAGTTTAATGTGCATTAATTGCATAAATGTAGCGTTTCTTGAAGGGGGTCGGGGTGGTGGAATAAGTGCTCGACTTGCAAACTGCAGTTGATTGAACCCGCTCTCTCTCTTTCGCACACACTCACTCACAAGCTCGCACACCCACGTTTCAATTGCAGAAGAGAAGAGAACCCGGCGCACCGATTGACGATTGGCGACTGAAATCAAAGTCGCCAAAATCGAACCAAAGAGGGGGTAAAAGAAAATAAATACAACAAATACATAACGAAAACAACAACGCACGTACCGTTGCGAAAAGTGGAAAACGCGTGTGCAAAACAAGACGCGATAATATCACATTTTGTTGCTAATATTCTGTTTGACAGAGTTTTAAACGGAGCCACGCGAAAATAGCAACAAAGCAATTTGCAGAGAGTGAAAGTGTGGGTGTGTGAGTGTGATGTGTGGTTGTGTGACTTCCATCACGTCAGTTTTTAGCGATCGCCAAGGGGAGCTGCCAGACTTGCGGAAAATGCGACGGTCCGGTGGCACTGCCTACAGATGGGCAAGCTTTTTTGACATTTCGTAAAGCTTTTTAATGGCGCGAATTTTAATTTCGTTGTTAAGATAAGAGCTTTGCGAAATTCATTTAAAAAATCACATTAGTTAAATTTGAAAGTTAAATAAACGGTTTATCTTAAAGTGATTATATAAATCAAAATATTAATCGTTATTTGTATCGCATTTTGCCTATGCCATAACTTTTCTTGACAGCTTTTAAGTTTTTCTCGGATTTCTTCAAAAAAAAAAAAAATGAATTTAAATTTTACAAAAACTTTTACCCAGTTTATGTTAGAAAAATTGTTTTATTGAGATATTTTTTGCCAGCTAACTGGTACAGTGGGTCACTATGGGTATACATATACATAATGGGGGCTTTTACATAGTTAATTATTATATTATATTTGAAGGCTCACTAAGATTAAAAAATATATATATTTAGTTTAGTTGGTTTCGCAATTTATGCACTTAGAATTGTACATTTTTGAATATTTACAGTTAATTTAGCACATGTACCATGTGAATGGGTGTTAAATAAATAATAAATTAGCATTAAGCAAATTGCATATAGCGATTATAGAGAGAGGGGAGCTGAAAGCATGACTTTCTCCATAAGGTTATGAAATGCGCTCTCTGGGCGACGACATTTTAGTGGTTTTAACACTCGTTTAATGTAGTTTACTGTATATAATATTACGTATAGGCTTTAACTAGGTAGAAGAGTGTTCTCCGAATACGATTAGACACCATTTAAGTTAGTTGGGGGGATTAAGAATAGAACGTAAATTGCACTAGGCCTTAGAATTAGACATAAGCTTAAATTGTCACGTGCTGGAACTTGAATACAGGTACGAATTAGCAGCGGTCGCGGTTGTTGTACGCCTGAACCTTGGCCACGGTGCACTCGAGGGCGGCCCGAATGTCGGTGAACACGGGAACACCCTGCCTTTTGGCCAGGTCAATTAGGTACGACCGTCCGCGGTTGTAGTCCTTGATGGCTGCTAGAGTAAGCTGAAAGGAAAATATATGGTTAACATAAAGGCAAATCAACGGTTTAATATGAAAGCTAAACATCTTAAGGTGGCTATAAACGATTTACAACCTTCCAAAAGAAGTGTCCCGGTAACTCACCTTCTCGCCACCCAGGACACAGTCTTCCGGCAGCATCTGCACCGCCAGCACCACGTTGTACATGAGTCCAATGCAGTGGGCGGCCAGGGTCATGGGAGCCAAGGACCGGGTCTCATTGGTGATGACGAAGAGTAGGACTCGGCTGGAGTCCAGGAGCGATGGGTTGTACAGACTCTGGCGAACGGCAACTGGTGGAAGGGACCAGCTCAGTGACTCTTCGGCAACTGTTAGCTCTTCTTGCTCCTCCAGCTGCAGCTGATTGCCTCGGCACTTTCTGCGAGTACGAACAAAGGATCTCTGCTGCTGCTGTTGCTCCTGAGGAGGAGCTGTTTGCTGCTGCTGAGTAGCACCAGCCGAATTCTGTTCTTGGTTCTGAATAATCTGCTGGATACTCTCATGCAGCGCCGGGCTATGGAAAGTCACGTTTTTGGACTGCAGATAGGGGGCGGCCAACTCCTGACGCCACTTGGTGCGAAGGACACAGCTACCGCCCAGATAGACATCCCGGAGATCCAAACCACCACCGCAGCAAAGGGCATCGCCGGCACTAGCTATGGAGCTGCTGCTGGAGAAGACCGAGTCGTTGGAATCACTTTCCTCCTCTTCGGCAGGCACAACAACAGATGATGATGCGGACACCGGATTTGGCTTTGTCTCTATGGTTTTGGTGGTGATTATTTCCGTTGTCTCAATGGACTCCACATTCAGCAGGATCTGAGGCCGTGGGCTCTTGCCCAAACTACTCGATGCCGTGGGCTGGGGTGAAGAAGTTCCACTGTCCCGACTGCGACTCAGTTGCTCAAAGAGACTCTGCCGCTCGAGGTCATGACCGATGCCACTGCTGCTATTGGACGGAACACTGGCATTACTTGACGTACGTGAAATATTCTTGCTGGCCGAGTAGTAGATATCCACATCGGGAGCTGGTGAATTAAAGATAATTAGCTTAACTAATTGATGAGTCTAAGGATTAGCACTTACCATTCGTGAAGTAAACCTGCGGTGGCGGGACATTGGTGCCCTTAATGGGCGAAATGCAGCCGCTCTCGTGGATCTCCTGCTGCAGAACGGACAGATACGCGGAGATCACACAGAACAGATCAAAGTCGATGAGCTCCTGGCTGGGCAGGATTGGCTGGCTGCAATTGCCATCCTCGACAGCGGCATCCGCATCCACATCCAAATCCAAGTCATCAACGACAGCCTTTGTGCTGTGCGTTTGGAGCAATTTCAGCGATTCGCGTTGGTTGATTATGATCTTAGTTAGATTGTCTAAATTAACTAAACTCTGAGCATAGCCTAGGAATAAGAGAGCACGTTTGCACTGTTCCACAGTGAGCAGGTCGCTTTGCGGGTTAACACGATCAAAGGCGCCGCGAACGGTACTGAAAAGGGTAAAACATACAGTTAGTTTAATGTATTAAGATTTAATTTCGGGCTAACTTACTCTAATATAGAAGATATTTTGGACGGTGGATCCCTGATGCCACTCAGGATATCCTTAGTGCGCTGCAGACCCAAGGGTATGTTATCCAAGACGGGCAGACCACGACGGGAGACCAGCTCCTTAAGTATCAATTGGTTGCGATTCAGGTCGAGGTATTCTCTGTAAAGTCAGATTATATCATATTTAGTTTATCTTACTAAAGTTGAGTTGGGGGAATGATTACTCACTGCTGAGAAATAGGCTCATTGAGGATCTTCTGATTTGGTTTGTAAGGATGCAAAACCAACACCAGCTGCTTGCAGTTTTGACCCGCTATGTGTGCCGCCTCGATGGCACCAGCAGATGCGCGTGTTTCCGAATCCATAACGAAGAATAATACACGGGCCTTTTCCTTAGCTCGATGCTCGAGCTCGATGAGATCGGGCGTCCAATCAGATACTTGCTGTTGGTCAAAGGCAATCATAAAATCAGTTGGGATCCTTATATAATCTTTCCTAAAGAACTACTCACAGGATTATAGAATGAAATGCCCAGCTCCTTGAGTGCTGGTATGGCCACATCAGCTCTCCAGGTCGTTGGATTGCAGGAACCGCCAAGGAACACCTCCACCGGCTCATTGCTGGCGTTCTTCTTCTTTTTGGTATCATCCACACTGCTAAAGGACTTGGTACTCCTCAGTTCGGTTCCATGGTTATCTGGCTTTTTGGTGCTGTAGGCAGGTGACGAGGTGGCGGCCGCTGGCGATTGCAGATGCTGCTGTTTGGCGGATGAGCTGGCAGCAGGAATCATCTAGTTCCGGGAGCATTAGACCCAAGGAGAGAGACTCACAGTACGGCGACTGATTCGTAATTGTTGAAGCTCTGCGGGAAAGGAAATAGAAAGGAATTGATTAATATCTAAATGAGTTTGAATCTATTTTCCTATAAGCTTACCTGAAACGTTTCAGATCCGCTGCGAGGACACAAAACTGGCCAAAGGTCAATCCATTTGCCTGGCTACTTCCACCCTTGCGTGCCACCTTCTTGGCAGTCTGCAGCATTTCGCTAACTATAAAAAATATAAATAAATTAGTTAGCTAAATGTAAGGTATTTTTTAATAGAGATTACTCACTCTGCTTTTGGCTAGGATGGAAGCTTAGCTCGTGGAAGAGTTCCTGCGTCCGCTCATCGGGCACCACATTGCATCTGGCCTTCGCTCGCCATGCATTCAGAACTTCTCTGCAAGAACAAAAGGAGGGAAATCATCAGTGGGGGAGCCATAAAAACTGTATCTTTGTTTGAGTTTTAAAAATAAACTGAACTGAGGTAATCGTTAATTCAAAGATTTATGACCTTATTACACAATTTATCGATTTATTGTGCTGAGGGGAAAATTCGGTGTATAGAACTCAAATAATTTATATGATGAAATGAAATAATAATTATTGAATCTATTTTTGTGATAAAGAAAGTCTCTATGAGTCATAATTGCTTATAGAAAACGAGTTAATTGATCACGATTTTAATCAATTTTAATGGCAAGCACAATGTGTTGTTAATCATAATGATTATATTAGCAGATTATGAGCTTAGGTTTAGACTTGATAAAACTGATTTGCGTTTTGCAAACCCCAAAAGCCAATATAGTTTTTCCATGAATAACTCACAAAATGCCCAAATAAATCAACTCGGGAAATTACTTCAACCACTTGGCTCCTTATATAGAGAGGGCTTACAGCAATGAACCCGCTGAAGGACGCAACAACCCAACAAATTCCGAGCTTTAGTTTTATATATAGCTTTCTATATATATTGTATAAATCAGAATCGTACACCAGTCACGTTTCTCGGGGCCGACACATGTTTTTAAAGCCACCAAATTGAGTCATGTAAGCGCGAAAATGGAAAACAAAGCCAAAATAATATTCAGATGAGAAAATATTACAAGATTTTTGTGGCTGCTTCGTCTGTGGCTCCTTCTGCGTTGTCTTCCGCATCTTGGCAAGGAAACGCCGACGACATCATCATTGTCAGCATCAGTAGCAGTGGCAACAACAAAATCATTGACAATTGCATCATTTGTTGTGTGCAATGGAAATTTAAATATCGCGTATACGTAGCGTATGCCAGAGCCACAATGGCAGAAAAACAGATTGGAACGGGGATGGCAGTCGAGTAGCTAAATGGGTAATATTTATCGTATATAGCCGGACGAAAATTTCTGCGACGCAGTTACTCGATTTCCATTTTATTTCGAAACTGTTTTCTTGTTTTCTTATTTATTCCATTTGGTTCGAGCTTGAAATGGAAAACGCAAATATAATTCATCCGCAATATCGCTTATTTTTCTTAATATATCTTTTGCGTTGTTGACAATTTGCACGGCAAACAACAACAACAAAGGGACAATTTTGTAATATATTGCGTTAAAATATTTGAATTAATATATTTACTGGGCTTTGTACGCGCTTGCGATTGAGAATCACGACTGAATTCAAATATTTCTATTGGCTCTGAGCTAAGAATTATTTCATTTGATTGCCGGCTTATCAATGATGGAGCTTAGAAATAGCCAGCTATTCTGTGAAATGACGTCAAGTCAAGTGACAAATAGAAGTCGGAAAAACAATTAAAAAGCAATTCTAGAATCCATAAAAAGAATAAGTGATGATATGGTTTAAAAACAGAAATCAAAATGCACTTAACTTTTTAAATTAATATTTTGTTTTAGACTATTAAACTTTTTAACTAAAAAAATAAATTTTAAGCAAAAATTCGTATTCATGAAAGTTTTTATTACTTTTTAAAAATTACTAATAGGGAAGTAATAAAAATCTAACAACGGCCCTTTATTCCGAAATCTGCCAACGCTTTTTCAAAAACAGCTGAAATCTCAGCCAAAAAACAAAAAACAAACCCTGAATGGGGAGCAACATTTTTGGTTTTATAGCTCAACAAACTTGTCTGCTAACTGTTTGGGCCGCTGCCCACTCAAACAACAAAGCATAAGCCATGCAACAAAGGGGCAAAAAAACTCTAACAACAAAGTGATACATGCTGAGCAAAGCCCAACACCAGCCGATTATGTCAGAGAAAGAGTGTTGTGATCAGAAGGGAAGGGAAAGGTGAGGCAAATACCAGAGGGTTGTGATGAGAAATTAAATAATAGAAATAAATTTATTATGGTAAATGGTAAATAAACTCTTACAGTATGTAATGATAGCTAAATCATAGCTGAATAAAGTAATGACTTGACTAAGAGATTATAAAGTTTATCTCAAGTTTTAGATGAATATCAAGTAAGTTAAGATAAAAAAGCTAGCATCAGTTAACATTTTAGTTAATTTATTTTGTAAAATGTTAGATTTTAACTTATAAGGCCATGGTAAAACTATTTAATCTGGAAAAATCACAGATTTTAAATTGAGAAATACTCAAAGTAAACATCCTTACAGATGAGTATCCCTTGTCTTACTTTAACATGTTCTGACTAACATATATTATATATATAAACATAGTTAATATCTTTTTAAAGAAACTGTAAACTATTTCTTTAAGTCCTAAGTATCTTTCAAATATATGCTCCCAATATCTGGCAACGCAGACTGGTTGGCTAAGAGGCAAACAAAAACCAATGACCAAGTGCAGGCGGCGGCGGTCAAACTTGTCTAGATGCCAATTACATGACTGCATCAACAGACGGCTAGGCACGCCCACAGCCTCACATCATTCACTAAATTTGGCCTGGCCTCTCTTTCTTTAAGTTGTATTTTGTTCTTAGTCTTCTATTTGGCCTTCTATTTTTGGCCAGCTTCTGCCTGCCTCTGTTTGCTGCCTCTTGCGTGTGGGTGAAGAAGTTGCGCCATATTTGTTACGATTTTTTCATTCGGTTTTTGGAATTTTTATGGCAAACAGACGCAGCGCAGCCGCAGAATTTATGCTTTGTTTACCACAAACACGGTAGAACCATGAGAGCTTCGATCTGTGGAGGGGAAGAGGAGCAACGGCCCCCAGTCGATGATCAAATTTGGCTGTTGAAACACTTCCGGGCAGAGGAGAGGTGGGGTAAGGGGTATTGCTCATTGCACACAAGGAAGTGCAGCATCAAAAAAATGAAACGATTTACAATTTTGGTCATGAACGTGGAAGTTGTTGTGTAGGACGAGTTTTAAATATTAAAATGTTAAACTTCCTGATCTTGTCAAAGCTTTTATTTTGGGTTTCGGATAAACAGGAAGTTCTCAACTTAGTTTCTGTGCTTAACTATATAAATTTGTAAGAACTAAAACTGATTTAAATAGTAAAAAAGTTAGTACTAATACTATTATTTAAGCTGCGACTGATGTATAGTTAAGCTTTCAAGTTTTACTTTTAATTTTAAAAATACCAAAAACCAACCATCCTTAATTCTAGTTTTTTACACACTTTCCTCTTTAAGAAATTAAATAAATAACACTAACAAATAATAATAAAGAAATTACAGCAATGGGAAAGTACACATTCTAATTAATTAAACACCTTTGAAATAAAAAAAACTTTCAAGATAAACAATAATTATCAAACCTATGTTAATTTTCTGCTGCGAAAAGTATACAAACACATTAATTTCCCACTTCGTTTATCTAAGCTTTAAAGGAAACATTTTTAGGCCAATAAAAACGGTTTAAGGCCAACAAATCTATGCAAAAAATTCTGAATTAAATAATATAATAAAAATATCTAAAATATTAAGCAACTTTAACCTACTAACAATCCTGGGTACCTTTCCATCGCCTGTTCCGAAGCTTCGACATGTCACGGATGATTCACAAGCCTTTTTCATGATGAAATTGAAGAACCAGATGGATTCTTAGAAGCCGACATGATGAGCTACTAAAACTGCGACGACATTTAGTGGTAAACAAGTTTTGCGTTCTCTTTTTTTTATGCTGACCGAAAACCGAATGGACTAACAAATAAACAATGGATTTTGAGTTAAGAGAAAATAAGTTAAGAAAAACATCTGCGTAAAGGAAAAAATATGTCGGAATTGCTATCAGAGGGAGAGAGCCAGCGGGCTACCGGAAATTCACTGTGACCCATTAAATGGTAACCAGATAAGGCCAAGTTAATAAGCCAAGGTCCTCGCGCTCTTTGTCTCTTTATCTCAACTTTACTTTTGGCCCTACGTGCTGGAGATAACGTTATAGCGTTTCTACATGAATCAAGCCAGACAGGGCAATCTATAGGCTGGCCTATCTCTCTATAACAAGACCAAATTGCTTATAATGAAATCCTAGTTGGCTCTCACTTAGTATTAGCCATTAGGCCATCAAATAGGAGATAAAAACGAAGTATTTCATGGGAATGATTCATCTGATAGTACGATTAATCATTGCTGATTGCAGTATTTATTTGCTTAGCTACTATCAGTTGGATGAATGAATGTTGCTGTGAATTGAATTTATCTGTTTTTATATGGAGTTTATGAATGACTTTTGATACGAGTTAAGTAAGTACGTACTAAGGGAGAAATGTGGTACTAATTTGCGAAGTATTGCCTATGACTATAACTTTCTTTCACTTTTTATCTTCTCATATAAGATAAACAAGTTCGCATCTATAAGATATTAATAAACCCAAAAAATGAATGAAAAACAAGTGTAGAATCATCCCTATAAATCCAACTTTATCCACTCAGCTTATCAGCTATTTCCGCTGTCTTTGCCAATGGATAAACCTCAACGACATATCTATGGATCAATGTATTAAGCAGATCAGCATTTCCGCAACTGATGAATGGACTTTTCCAAACAAATCGCATGCAACCATTTTGGCCCCGAGCCAAGCCGAATGACGTTGCGGTCAATGTACAATCTTACAGATACCCATTGAGAAATGCATTTGTGGAAATGATTTCATTGACCCACGCTCCGCCACGTCGAGTGCCTTATAAATGACTAATAAACAATTTCCGAATACAATTGAACAAAGTGACAAAATGTACATTGAACTCGCTAAGTGAGAATGGGAGAAGATTAAGTGCTGCTAGTTGCGACAAAAAGAAAAAAAAAAACACAATAATTAACATGCTATTTGCATTTGACAGTTTGTAATCTTGGCTAGGAAGAGCCGTTGTTGTTATGATGATTATGACTAAAACGGCTAAAAGCAAAGAGCCACCTATGAGTGACTCTGAACATATATTTGCATTTAACAGCTTGTAAATCAAGCGCAAAATATTTGCTCACAAGTTTATAGAACACATGTCAGGCACTCGCGGATTAATCAGCAGGCATCTCTATGCAAAGATATAGACAAATCTCAAAGAGAGGTGTGTTTCGCAATGCACTGAGAGAAACTCGTACACGTTGGCGATGATTAATTAAATGACAATGTAATTTATTTATTTTTGAGTGTAGGTGGACTTGATTTTATAGTTTAATGGAGAAAAAACCTTTTCTTTATCTTAAAATTTTAAGAAATATTTTTCCCAATTTCGTATATTAAGCCCACGGAATTAATTTCAGATAATATATTTTTTTTTATAAAATTTCCCAAAGCTCTCATATTTTTCTCCCAGTGTATGTTTGCACAAGACTTGTGGCGCCCTAACCAGCATACGTACACACACACACACGCTACCACTCTATGGCTCTCTGTTGGTAACAGGTAAAGCGAGATAGAAAGAGAGCGTGAGTAGAAGAGAGAGAGAGGAGGCGTTGGTGTGGACAAAGGGGGCGTAGGGAGCGTAGTGCAGCTTGCTCAGCAACGACTCGTTTCAATACAAACAAACAAACAAACACCAACACAGCCACAACTCGCCCGGCAATAATCGATGATGAGGTCATAACTAATAATAAAAATGACGCTTACTCACCAGAGTACAAAGCCAAACAAAGAGAGCCACTCAAAGTGGATGAAAGAGAGAGCCATGCTAACAAAGAGCGGGCAAACAGCTGTTTTTTTAGTGGGCCGGCCAGTTCAAGTCGAAGCAATCTTTGGCCATACATATCTCTTCTATTTAATAAGTCTTATCTCTTATCTGCTATCTTATTTATCAATGAACCACTGTCGTCTGGCGTCATCACAGAGCTCTTTGAACTTTCTGCAGATGTTCTGTGATGGTGTTTATCTAAATCCGTTTCTTACTTACATTTACCGCTAATGATAACGCAATACCGCTAAGAGATTTTCAATGTCAATAAATCACAGACTTAACACTGGTTAATGGGTCAAGAAAGAGTGGAGGAATACTAATTGGGCATGGAATTTTATCATCTACCTGTTGTGTTAACAATTTCTAACGATTTTTGGTTATTTGACCAGTTAATTGTGTTTGACCAGCAGTGCGAATTTTTTGGGTTCACAGAGATAAGTGTTTTCGAAAAAATGGTAATTGATATTTTTAAGGATGTGGGAACGGTTCTTTTATCAATATTTCAGTGCATAATTATTTTTGTTAATCATATTCTAACCGAAATATCTTAAAATAATCTTTATAATAATTTAAAATTCTTTTTACCTTGGGATATAAGTTCATTTGCTTTAAGTTTACACTTTATTTGGGGCTAGTGAACCCTTAAGGTATATCAGCAATGTCACCTTTGATTTACTTGAGTAAACAACGGTAAAGATAATGCAAATATTGGCATTTTAAACCCCAATTATTTAGAAGAGATTGTGATTGTATTATCAGTAATTATTTAATAAACAAAAAGTTAAATTCCTGGAGATAATATATAGATTTTTCCCTAGAATATTATCTTAAAGCGAGTTCTCGGTATTACAAATTATTCCCAGAAATTAAGATGCATATTTAGCAGTATTTTTTAAGCTTATCACTTAGTACTACATCTTATACCTAACTAATTGGTAACTACTACTTAACCATCTTTAGCACAAAACCCTACCTCAAGAGGTATTCAAATCTGATTAATCGTCGTCTTGTTTATTTTTAAACCACCGCTTTTGCCATTGCTTTTGGCCCCTTTCGAGCAGCGGCTATTTATAGAGACTACTGGGCAATAATCATGGCCAGAATTTCCACACCAGCAAAAGCAGAAAAAGAGCTTTCACAAAGCAGTTAGGCCATCGCCTGCAGAAGAAGAGATAGCGTCATCGTTTGGTCTGGGAATCGTTGGCTAGTGTTCTTTATATCTTGATTACAGAGTCGTTGTCCTATAACCTTTTGTTTTTGCTTCACTCGGTGATTCGCTAAAAAAAACTTCTTTTTTTTCTGGCTTAATGCTCGTCTGCCTGGCTTGTGACATCAACGTTTATTTTTAAAGCCACACACTTTACCATTTGTGGTTTATTTATATTTCTTTGCTACCCTCTCCCCATTTTTGCATTTATTTATTATTTATTCGATATTGTATACCAAATTTGTAGAGCGCCATGATATCACTAGCGAGTAATTTGTTTACCTTCGTAAACACTCGGCCCCAAAATTCCATCCAGGTGCGCTCGGCGAGAGGGCAGACAATAAAAAAGGGGGCGAAAAAAAAAAGAAAGAAATTGATTGGCTTGTATTGGGTTAAACTGTCTGATTTCCAATCTTTTTGGGGTTCTCTGGAGTGTACAATGTGATTTGCCCTATCGCACTGGCATCTAATCTAATCGAAAAACAGCAACTTCTAATGCCGTTTTTGAACAGTCGATCTATGTGTATGGAAAGCGTTTCAGATTGGCTAGCGAACACGATTCGATCATGCTCCAGAAAAAGAATATATATATATATAGCATACAGACGCCAAACAACAAGGGAAAATTTAGAGCGTGACTTTCCCTGGGAAATCGAGGTGAAACAGCTGTTTGTTTGATGGGTTCACTGTTTACCCTGCCTTGGAAATGGAAACCAAGTTGGTTTGCGGGTTAGGAAAAATGCTGTGATTAATACCTCTCTCTCAGCCTTTTAATATTGTGTGTAAAAATTAAGTTTAAAAATTGTAATTTAACAAATTTTTGCACTTTTCAGTTTTTCTATCATTGAAAATTTCTGGTAATATATTTTTTAAAATGTTTTTGTTTCTCAAATTTACTTTATAAAAACCAAAAACAAATGTTGGAATAATTATTTTTTATACATAATTTAACTGAATTAAAAAAATTAAATTGTTGTAAGATTTTTAATTATTAATAAAACAATTTAAACGATAATGAATGTGGTTTATAAAGTAAAGTAAAGTTTAAAGTTATTTTATAAGTTTAAAAATTTTGGTATATTACTTTTAAAGTTTATTTTAATTTCTTTTAAAGATTTTTAAAATCAGGAAAAATATTTAAAAAATAAGAAAAAGATTTCTTAACTTGATAAAATAAATGAAAATTAATAACAAAAATATAAAATAATAGTTTCTTGAAATAAAATAAAGATTTACCAGGATAAATAGGATTCCAGTTCAGGAAGTTTTATTTAGTTTTTTAGTTCAATTTTTTTCAAAGGAATGCTTTTTGTTGTTTCAAATTAAATAGTATATCCTTGAGTAGCTTTTAACCGCCAAAAAGAAATAAAAAAAAATATTTTATTTTAAAGAGTGTTCTTAAAGCCGAGATGCAGACAACGCGACTGCTCATTGGAGGAGCAAACGGGCAACTGATTTGCTTTTCTTCGTGTGCAATGCTTCTTTCTGCCGCTTTTCATTCATTCTGTTTTTTAGTTCAGTTTAGCTTTTCAATGGCTCCATCCGGACAACAACAGAAACAACAACAACAATGCTCGATGAAATTCCGATTATGAGAAAATTGGCCGGGCGAGCTCACGAACTTTTGATGTCATGAAGGAACGAAAGTCACCGCGTGGATTATATTAATAGGAATTACAGCGCGAGAGTCAGGGGCGTCGACTTCAAGGGGGTCACAACGGCAGACTAGAGGGCTTACATTTATTTAATATTGTGTTAAATTACTAATTAAGCGTGCCACTCAAGCGGAAAGGGGCGGTAAGGGGGTGTAAAATGTTACGGACCGTTGGCGATGGCAAATAACGACGATGATGATGATGATGTTGGTGATGATGATGTCATGAATTATCGTTTTCTGATTGAAAGTATCGAGATAGTGAACCCGACACTCGCTCTCTCTTTCCCTCTGACTGTCGTCGGCCTAGAACAAAAGCCATAGAACGGCCTACGTACTGTCAACCCTGTCAATCTATCAATCCCTCAGTCAGTCAATCACTCAATCATCCACATGCTGCTCTAAATAAATGAAGTTGTCATCGACACATTCGGCCGCTATCGTTTCTACTCCCACTTGGGCAACAAGCCCAGTGCGTCGTATGAGGTCAACATTTCAAAAATAAATAGGTTACATATTTCGGTCGTCTAACAAAGAACCGAAAGCCCAGATCGAAGCGATATAGCTATATATATATGTATTTAACTAGCACACAGAAACCCACATAATCATAACGAGTACACAAAATTGGCTTATTTTGCGCAAGGTTAGTGAGCCATCGACCAGATGGTTTTCTCTAATAAGTTAAGTCAAAAATGCAAAAAGCGGGGAAAGGTGACTCAGTTTGAGGTGTGTAAAGGGTTTGGAATCTGAGGTTTACGGATCGCTTAGAACTAATGGAACATAAATAAGAACTATGACTTATAAACTGCCTAATGAGATCACAAAGGAAATTGCTATTATTGGAGCAGAAACTACTGATCTTGGTTGGGATTAAGTGAAGTTTAAGGAGAAAGGAGTTTTAGATTAAAGAAATTATAAGTTTGAAAACTTCAGTCATAAGTTTTCTTGAAGGTTTACCAAATTAATGATAAAATATGCTAGCTAAATGAAATTTGATTTCTACTCAAATTATAACAAGAAAGTTCCTACCTTGGTTTTTCACCAAAACCAACTCCTTTCCAATCATATTTTCCTAAGACCAATTTTATTTCCCAAAAATACAAATCACAGCCAAAACTAATCAAAGTTTTATTAGAAATAAAACGTTTAATATCTATTTGATAAGCCATTAATATACATATTAGATCATTTCAATAAATATCACGATAAGATCTAGACCATCATCATGAGTACGCTCAATTTGGTGAGAAAACAATCGGATCCCACACAAAATCCAACCAAGCCATAAAATTATATGCTAAAAAATTGTTTTCTGTTTTTCGGCAACTTTTGCCTTAGACATATATCTTTATACCTTCTTTATTCTTTTTTTTTCTGATCTCACATGATTTAATGGCATTTCTTTATATATTGCTATTAAATTGTTGCTCCTTTTTGTTTGTAGGATTTTGTTTTGAAATTTCGTTGTTTGCTTTCTGGGCTGGGGGAATGTGTGTTTGCTTTGTAAATTATGAAGTAGCCTCCGTTATGGCCCTCAAAAATTCACACTTTCTTTTGGCTTTGGATAAATGCATATTATTTTTAGAACACGCTGGCGTAAACAAAGCGACGTCTGCAGATAAATAGACGTACGAAAACAATGCAAAAAAAGCAGCTCTTTTTAGTTTGTATATTGAAGAACATTATAGCCGGGGGCATGACACTGACACTTCCCAATTTCGACCATGAAAATTGGCCAAGTGCAAGTGAGTGATCGTTTGGCCAAGATCAGCACAAGTAGATCGTGCAGAAGGCAAAAACATATATAAATAATATTAAGTAAATGTGTTGATATTTGCTAAATAAAAACAAATATATCTTAAGCACACTCACTGATACTTCCATTAGATTTACCATATTTAGCAATCTTTTTTATCAATCATATCATTTGAAATTCTTCGCTGGCTGCATCAGTCTAAAACATTTTTAGAGGTGACCACATCATTTGCCTGGCCATTGATTTGTTTGGCAATACTTTTATCAGACATTTTTGGCCTTTGATGGTGTCATCAATGGATTAGATCATCTCCAAATCAACTTATCAGATAAGTTGGTTATTAGGGAGCCAGCCTGAGCCCATAAGTACTTTGGCTTTATCAAAAGCAGAAACCCTTTTTTAGTGGTGACAACATCAATTGATTGGCTCATCCAAGACACACACACAAATCGACTTTATCGATTGACATTATCGGGGTAATCAATAACTTTTACGTACTTTCTGACTTTTCTTTGGTTACAGCTGGGCCATTAAGATAGTCTATAGTTTATGGAGGAACTTCTATATATATATATATATATAGGAACTATAGTTCCGATAGACTGACTTATTTTTAGCAACTGATTGCAACTGCAGTCTGCATTCTGGCCACTCTGTTGGTATTTTTAAACGATTAGCTCAGTGCTCGTTTTACGATATTTATGTTTGGTATGCGATTTGTTTACAGTTTGCCGTTTACACTCTCTGCAGTGTTTCGATTAATTGTTTACCGCACGTTTCTCAATTATGTCGAGTGAATAATTAATGCCAGCATTTGCTTAGCCTATTAATGCATTTCCCAGCACATTTATTACTATTTATTTGCCACAACGTGCTTGCAGTTCCGCCACGAGAATGCATGCGGGTGGCCGCGAGTGGTTTTCCTAATTGACTTCTCCCGACTTTTCACTGGCTGGGTTTATCTACCTGATGTCTATTGTGGGTTTTCTTGATAAATGATTGTGGTGAGAAGGTGTTATAATAGCAGTTGCATCCGTTTGAATAGGTGAGTGATGATGTTTTATAGGGGAAAATATAGAAAATAGTGAACTTTGTCACTTACAAAAGCTTACTTAATCTTTATTTTAAACTATAAACTGGAATTCAACTAAATTTA
This sequence comes from Drosophila eugracilis, assembly GCF_018153835.1. Lineage (NCBI taxonomy): Eukaryota > Metazoa > Arthropoda > Insecta > Diptera > Drosophilidae > Drosophila > Drosophila eugracilis. Next base: position 194,222 of record NW_024573209.1, read on the forward strand.
AGCTTTTTTCCTAACAAACAAACCCATTAGTACCTGTGAATCCCTTTCAGATTCCGATTAACCCATCTAATTGTTTTTCAAATCGTTCCGGATGAAGGGGCTAGCTAAGGCACTTCTAAAAATAAAACCAACTCTCTGCATTTAGGCTAAGCCCGGCAACAAGCTCAACTTTGCAGTTAGCGAATACCCAGAATTGCCATTCGTCAACGGACTGAAACGCAATTTAAGTGGCCTTTAAGTGAATTAGCCGTGATTGCTAGTTGGCTGGCTATTCGATTGCATTATACACCATAATCAAGTTAAAAATAAAGCATAATATCACGAGGCAGTAAAGTTAATGTATGGAATGGGAGAAGGCAAATTGATAAATGCACTTCAAGTCAAGAGAATAACAATAACAAATAACAAAACAATAAAGAGAATGGGGAAGACAAATAATGCTACTAGAATAATTGACAAAGGAATGCGGCATTTGTCTTGAATTGAAGTGCCTTTGATAAACTCATCACATCATGGACTCAGTCTCTGGCCCGGTCAATGCTTGATTTATGATTGCAATAAAAAAATTAAATTAAGGCGAATCTAAAAACAAAGCCAGCTTCTTTAATTGAGGGGTTGGGTTGGGTTCATTTGCAGACCGCAAAGAGTCTTTTTTGATGAACGTGGCAAGTTTGACTTCCAAGTGCAATACTCTGCAAATCGCCAACACGTGTGTGCCACAGCATGAGTTTACAAATTGAGTGTGTCACGAAGAAGGTCAGTCGGCAATAGATCATGGCTAAAATTAAATCTCAGGCATAACATCATCGGCCACGAAGACGGTGGGAAGCCGGAGACCGATAGCCAGATCGAACTTTGCTCATACCCCGCAGCTAGCATGATGGACTTGGGTGTGGTTCTTCTTAATTCCTAATCGTATTTTGTACTATTAAAGATTTAAAGAGATGCCATAAATTATCTAAAAAACTAAAAACTAAGGGGTATACTTCATTCTCCACCTTAATTAAATTTGATTTTGGGTAATTAGTCGATGTGAGACCGAAATAACCTAAACAAATTTGTGTGTTTTTAGGTGTTAATGATGCCATTAAGATAGCCGGTTTGGTTTGACTGAATGAATTACTAAAGAGTATCAAACATTCGTTAGATTAACCTAGAAAAACCACCACCTGCCCAGCTTAAGGCAATGTGCCCAATAAATACGCCATAAAAGTGACAATTTGTTTGCCTTATTTATGACTTTATTATATGCAAATTGAGACAAATGTCCAATCTACGGCATGTACTCGATACCAGCAATCGCACTCGATACCCGATGCTGGCGGGTATCGTGTTTACAGCGAGCTTTGACATTTTAATGCTTTGTTATTATTATTATTATTTTGAATTTCAATTCTAATTGACGAAAAAAAAAAGATAAACAGCTAAGCAAATGCAATACACGCGCTTCTGTGTGTTTGGAGACAGCAAAAGCAACAACAAATAAATAAATTAACAAAACAAAAAACCAGAAAAAACATCACACAAAGATCAAGTTCAATGAATTTTCACACAGTGACAAAAATGGAAAGCCATAGAGCTGCCCGGGGTGCGGTGGTAATTTCGTTTAATTGAATTTTTGAATTTTTCTTTCCTTTTTTTTTCTGGCTTCTCTGCTTTCGAGCGCGCGCAAAATATATATATATATATAAATATATATCGGTTTTAAAATAACGATGACAATATCAGGCAAGAACGAGCGCAGAACGATCTCACGGCGCACACAGGGGGCGTGGCCGATCGTGACGCCCAGCAGCAGATAAATCTTTGCCAGCAGCGTATTGAACTTATCGAAGCCAATAAACTGAATAACCCTAAAAATGTCCCATAAACTGAGTTCAGTTCTTCGGACAAATCAATGAGTTTTGGAGTTCAAATACCTTAGAATGATTTCATTCTAAAAACAATTATTTTTTAGTAGCTGTTTTTTTTATAACCTTACATCACCTCAGAAATACAAATAAAAACCACCAATTGATTTTAACAACTAGCCATAAATATTTATGCGAATGCCCAATGCCCAATGCCCATTCACATCTGGATTGCTTTTCTGTTGACCTTGGCTAAATGCAGAGAGCTTGACCTCCCCAATTGATCAGCAATGGATGGGAATTGATGAATGGTACACTGTTAAACAAAGCATTTGTTCATATCCTTGACTTGCAGATTCTTTTCCTAGATAAATATTTACTTTTGGTTTAAACTACTAATATGGTTTTAGCACAAAAATAGCAAGAGAAAGATGTAGGTTTGGTTTTGGCTTTTTTGTTAAAAATCTTTTTCTAGATAAGAGAAATGACTTGAGAAATTTCAATCTTTTGTTAACAAATGGCCTTTCCTGTTCGAAAAAATAGTTTTTACTTAAATATATTTAACAATTTGCTTGTTTTTTAAGTTAAAACCACAACCTTTGCGTCTCTTGTTGGTAAAACCCCAGAATTTCCTAAGCACCCTAGAAACTCTCAAAGAAACTCTCTTTAAGAAAATTCAAATAAAATAGTATCAAAAAAATCATAAAAATTCTTTTTAACTTAAAATCATAAATAATATGTTGTTAGTCTGTTAGTAATACCCAAAAGCCAAACTTAGGAAAAACAAACAAAAAAACATACCCAAAGAACATTTGCGTTATCTGCGCGGGCGTCTGGCAGACATTGTGGACGTTGAGAGTGCGTGGGCGGGCGTAGAGCATTCCGGCGGGCGTGAGGGGCGGCAGTACCGCCTCGTGCAGTATAGCCGATGTTGAATTGCTGCGGATCGTGGTATAAGCTCTATAATGCGAACTGGCCGAGGATCTTAGCTCCACAGAAGTGGTCGTTGTGGTGGTCTCCTCAATCTCCTCATTATCATGGTCATGATCATGATCATGATCCTTGTTCTGGTTATTAGATGCTAAGACCAATGGTTCCTTTTCCAAAACCAAATCCCTTTCCATCATGATTTGATGGTGCAATGGCTGTGGGGTGGCAGGCGGCATTGTTGTTGTTGATTTGGAAGTCGCTTGCTTGGCCGAGCGCAGTTTGATAATGTTTTGGCCACTCAATTTCTTGGCCCGCTTCAGGTTGATATTGTTATTGCTGGTATTTATGGTGTTGTTGTTGTTAGTATTAGTCGTATTTGTGGCTGGATTGCTGGCATAACGATGTTGCAAGCGCATTTTGTATATATCTTTCTTCTTAGAGGTTTCAATTTGTAGTTTAAAATTCCGTTTCTCGTCCGATTTGTTGCATTTGTTTGTCAGTATTTTGGTTTTAGTCTCTTAGCCATTAGCATAACTTGTCCATTCTGCGATCTCGGCTCGCCGGCAACAGCATTTCACGACGATGATGATGCGACGCCGCTTTCACTTTCAACTGAAGAATTTATGTGAAAATAAACAATGTTCAAAAACTCATATAGAAAGCAACAAAAAGTCAAACAATAAATATAATTCAAATGCAGCGGAATATACATATATATATATATATATATGGCCAAAATAAATCAACAAATTTTATTTCCCACTTTTATGTTGTTTAGCTGGGGTGGCACTTTTCTGTTTTTGTTTTTCCTATTGCTGTGTGTGGGTTTTCGGTTTTCTTTTGGCAAAATATTTATGCATAAATATACATCTTAAGGCATTACGTTTTTGCACAAATGAAATTGATTTCTTTTGGGGCGCCCAGTGAGTGTCTACATATGTGTGTGTACGCGTTTGTTTTTATAAATTTAGAAATGATTTTATATGGGCGAGCACACACAGAGGCGAGGTTTTATATGCGATCGGAACGGAAGTCAAGTCGCCTGAATAATATTCCTAAATATCAAGAGAACTCACAGAAAGAGACCCTCACACGCACACGCACGCTCGCTCACATACACACACGTACAAGGTACGACGTAGACGCGACGGTTCAACCAACACTCATGCAACGCTACCGACGAGGCGTATACGCAACGTTGTTAACGCGTCGAATGAACGCAAGCGAATGAGTCGCGAAACTCAAAAAACCGCCACACAAGTACTTCGAACATCGATCGGCGGAAGAGCAAAAAGCGGAGAGCGAAGAGCTAAGAGCTGAGAGAATTTGAGAAATCGAGAGTAGAGAGAAAAAGAGAAGACAGCGCGCTCAAAACAAACAGCATTCAATCAAAAGGCAAAAACTTGACCACTAACCGCCTATTGAGTAGGAAGAAGCCACCAAAATTTATGCTGCGCGTGGGCCACTCTCGATTGTTTAACAATTTTCGTTGACCAGTGAAAAAAAACTATTTAAAGGGGGTAAAAAAATGGGAAAACAAAAAAGAAAACAAATTGATTACACACCAAATAAAGTGTGAATAATAATTTGGTTTAAATTCATTAAGATTAAGCTCTCATTGTCTGTTTGTAAATAAATAAAATAAATTTGGGTATCAAAATAATATTCTTAACATTTTTAGGACTTTAAGATGATGTTATAATCCTGAAAGATTGGATTTTATATATCAGAAAATAGTATAAAAGTATCCTTTTTAAACCGTTTCTAAAAAGGTTAATCATTTCTATGCTTAAAAATTATTCTACAACCATTGACAATATTAGCCTTTGATTACTATGATTTGTGGTATAATTAATATATCTATAATATTTATATTTATTACATACTTATATCCCCTTTAAGTTATATTCTTTTTTTGAACATTTTTAAATTAAAAATCTTTAAAATGTAGGTAATGTCCCAATATAACCTCTCTAAAACAAAAAGTTTTCTTTTAGACATCTTTCCCCTTTTATCTTTTAGCCAATATCAAATCATAGATTGAAGCCATAATTTTACAAATTGATACCATTGTTTATGGCATTGGGACTTTCTATTTTTGTATGTTTGTCTTGGCATTTGTTTGTTTTTGGCTTTCTTTAGTTTTTGCAATCAAATGGAAACTCAAATGAAAGTCAACATAATCTAAGAGTGGGTTTAAAAAGTAAATAATAAAAATATTATTTATATTACAAATAGTTTAAGATATTTATAAATAGGATACTAAGTTTCAAGGCCTTTAAATTAAAAGTAATAACATTTAAATCAATTTTTATTGCCAAGCCATAGACTTTTCTAACGAAATGTGCCTTAACATTAACATAACTACGACTTGAAGTGACTAAGTCAAGTGGAACCCAAATCGATGTGCTCCCAATTACTAATTATTGGGCTTACTCATGGCCGAAAAAATGTGAGTATAGATTGTAGTTGACCAAGAGTCAGGTGACTAATAACGGGACTCCCTCGCTAAGGCCTCAATTTGGCTTTTTGGGTCCAAAAATAGGGATACCAGGTGAATGGTATTTCCGCAGCGCACCTTTCTCCAACAGCTGTTTGTGGGCGGCCCAAAGACTATTTGCCAAATCGGTGGATAATATATATATATATATATACTAACAAACTCACAGCTATATAGACCAGCAGCATAGAAATCGGAATATGTCTGCGACTGTCTGAAAATTTATTGATGCCGCTCAAAATGGGATTAGACGCGCGTGTAGGTGAACAAAATATCCACAAAAAAAGATATATATGTATATATATAGCTTCTAAAAAAATCGGTTTGGTTAAAAAAGAGGGCGTTGCTACAAATTATAATGTATGTCAGGGTTTGCTCTTGGCACTTGTTTCGCTTGCCTCGAATGCGAAAGTTCAAAAAGATTTGCGCACATGTCCAAGACGTTTGTTTCGGCTCTTTGTTTTAGGTTTATATTTTTTTTTTCTTATTATTATTTCCCTGTGTTGGCCAAAAATACTCAAAACAATTTTGCACGGCACCAGCGGACCAGCGGAGATGCTGTCATAGACGCGCCTTTTATGAGCATTTCGCGATGATGCCATACGACTGTGGGTTATCTCGGGTTATATGGTGGCCATAAATCCATCTAAGCCCAATTAATTGCCTGCCACAAGTTGAAACAAGGTGAAAACATTTCGTTTTGCGGTTCCGTATAATCGCAGATTACAATTTTTAAGCGTGCAATCGCCACAATGTCAACAATAACAGCCATTAATTTGGTTATTTAATTGCTGGAGATAAACTGGGATAACATATTGTTGACTATTTTAATCTGGGAAGGCAAACAAAAACAGGCAGATAAAAAAAAACAATTTTTAGCTTTTATAAAACAAGAAGCTTAAACTGTAGACTGAGAACTTATTCAACGCCGATTTTCGTTATATTTTCTTAAACAAATGTTAATGCCTAAATGGCTTTAATTGCCTTTAACATTTGCCAATCAATTCTTGTCCCACTTTTTAGATTGCGATGCCTATTCAGCCTAAGAAATCTAGAGCTCACCTCACCCACGAATTTTTTGATTGGCAAATGATTGTCAGTTGATTGACAAACTGTTTAGATGTATGCGAGGTAAGGCTGGGCCTTCTTAATGGCTTTGTTTATCTTCCGGGTTGCAGCTCTTTGAACACCCTGCATTAGGTTGGTTTATCTTTTATTTTTCAACTTCATCTAATCAGGGATCTTTATTGATATGAAGTTTCTTTGTTTTAGGTATAGTGACAGATCTAAACATCCTAAAAAGATCATAATAAACAACTTTCTAAAGGTAAATCTAGGCTATAAATTTAGTTCCTTAACTTTCAGGGTATCCAAACTTCGTCTCAAGCTTTCTTAAACTTTTATTTATGTTCCTGATAAGCGATTGTCGATTGTTTTTTCGACTGCTAACACACGGACAACAATTCAATCAAGAATCCATCACAGCCACAAGCATGGGTAGCCCGACCCCAGCCCCAGCCCCGGCTACGATAAGCAAATGGTTGGATAACAAAGGCCTACCTACAGATAATGCCAATCGCAAACACAGCCAAGCATTCGGGTTTTGTATTTGTGATATTTGCTATAAAATAAGAAAATAAAAAAAAAAAAAAAAAAGTTTATCGCACGCAAACAAAAACGACCTTCGGTAATGATGACTGCCTTTGTATTTACCTAGCCATATTAATGTCGCGCCGATTTCTTATTGCCAATTTGTTTTTAAAATTTTTTAAAGGTTTCCTCTCCTTTCTTCCTGGTTGATATTAAATATATATGTATATATATGCAAAAGTACTGAATATTTTCTTGATATCAATTTGATTTTTCCTGGCACGCTTAGGCCTTTTTTCCCGCCTCTTTTCATTTCAATTGCTTGGCCAGCACTGCCGTTTAAATTTGAAACTGAGCAGCACCCAAAAGCTTTTTCTCACACGTTCCCGCTCTTTTTGTATATTTGCTTTTTTTATCAGTTCAACCCTGAGAAGAACACCGCATAAGGATTGCTCTACAAAAGCAAAAAGCAAAGAGTATTAATTAAATGTTTATTCTTAGCGAAAAGACGGCAAATATAGCGTCCTGAGATAAGAAGAAATGAAATCTTAATACGCAGAAGAATGGAACCAATTTCGGTAATGTTTAATATCAAGGAACTTCATACGGCTCGTGGTGCCAAAAACTATGCAACACTAAATTTTAGCTCCATAAGTCGATGATTTCCTTTTAAAAGGATATGCATTTTCTTACAGCATACTTTCAGGCACATTTAAGGGCGACTTTAACAACATTTTGAGATTGGTGTGCCATAATACGACTGTCATTTTTTACTTTTTAATAAATACTTTTTTTAAAATGCAAATTTAAATTAGATTATCTGCAATTTTTAAATTATTTATTTAAAAATTAAAATTAATTACACTCTAATTTTCGTTAGTCAAAAACAAAGGAACCTTTTGTGTACCCTTGCCTTACGACAACAAAAATATTTGTTTTATTTCCTAATAAACAATGCTTTGTTATTTCGATGTTATTGTTTATTAATTTCTTTGCTGTTTTTATTGCTAGAGATTAATCAAAGTGTTACATCTTAGTGTACTTTTGTTTCCGGACTCATGGCAATTGAGTGCATAAACTTAATTATTGTCAAAGTGTCACAACAGCAAGGCTGTTTTGATGAAGATCGAGTGGAATACAAGAGATGTGCATTAGTAGTTATAGTATAATATAAGAAGGAAACATTATAAAGACGAATCTGATTCATATTTATATTTAGCAGCAATGTAAATAATAACAATAATATTAAAGAAGAGCTTTCCCTATTAGGACCCTAAATGTAACGCATTGCTAATTTTAAGATTTTTAACAGCTAATCTTTACTTTAACTTTGAACATACAAATATACGAATATACAAATATTGATGTTAGTCATAAAAAGAAATTAAACAGAAATATTTAAATTTTTTGGCATAACGATTTTTTTAATGTCCCCATGAACCTTATCACAAAATGCGACTCCAAGGACGTTTTGATAATTTAAACGTTGATCCCAAAGGCAGCAACTACCCTTCTTTATATTTATTCCGAATATGTTTCATTGAAACCTTATTTATCTGTCAAGAAACTTTTTAAACTTAATAATTTTTTAATATCGTTTTGGGGTCGTTTTCACACTACTATTGTGTTTACTCAGGTGAAGAGAGGCGGCTAACGGTACGGGCGTAATTAACCTTCACATAAGCAGAGTGTAAACAATAATTTGTGGAAAATAAACTAAACTTTTTAAACCGCACGGAAATTAGCGAAAGAAACGAATCCAACTAACGGATAAAAAAGCTTAGGTCATTGACCAAAAAAAGAAATAACATTGTAAAAGAGAGTAGCGTTTCTCTCTTACTCTATCTCTTAAGGGGTCGTCGAGCACGTTTTCCAACGACGCTACATTTACCTGTGAGTTTGTGTTTGTGTGTAGGTAAGAGGGGAGCTCACACACACGCGCTCACATACACAGAAAACAAAAACCATTCTGTTATTTTCCTTGTTTTCAAAAGACGAAACAATTTGTTGTTATTGCTTTTGTATTGACAGCAAAGAGGCGCTTACGTCATTCATAATAATAAAAACGCAAAGAGAGAACCCCCAGCAACAACAACAAAGAGAACAGGAGAGAATGCTTACAGAATGTTGTTGTTATTGGTGTGAACAAAATTACCTGAGGAATAATTTAACCATTTTGTGCATTTTGCGCTCTCTTCACAGTTGTTTTGTTTAATCAATTCTTATGGCAGCTCCATTCTTTTTGGACCTCAAACCCTCTCTCACTTTTCCTTCGTGGAACCAATTAACTTGACACGTTTTGGATAAAAAACAAATATTTTGGTTTAATATTTAGTAAACAGTAGGTTCACATTATTCACATCATGAACAATCTATTTGTCGTATTTTGTTTTTTGCCCAGAGAAACTTTTCGGTTCTCTTTTTTCAACGCGACACCAGGAGATGCAATTTAGTTTTTCTAGCGATGTGAAAAGTAAATCAAAATATCTATGTATCGATATATTTTTCGGAGAAATGTGAATGACATACGAATATCGATGTCTGTAATGTTTTAAATTTTTTGATTGTGTACATATATACATGCTAATTAAAGCAATGTATGTTTGTCGTACTGGTGACTTGTAAATACTACATAGATTTATGTTGCATGGCAATAATTTTTTGAGAACGATATCTGTTAATTTAAAATTCTAGCGAGTCACAAATTTTTATCAAAGACACAGTCCGTGGTTCAGAGCCTCGGTAACATCTAGTATGGACTCAACCCACATCAATATTAGCATAGCTCTGTAAATACTCAGAATTTTTTAAGCGATAAACTTTTTGGTAAAATGTAATATGTTTATTTATAGTAAATACTAACTGTTTTTTTTATAGTAAATACAACTTAATATAGTAAATCAATTTGTTTGAAATTAATTTCTTTAAATCAGATCGTTTTAAGAAGCATTAAAGATATTAAGGCAATAAGCCGTTGAGAAATATGATTTGGTTTATGGTTATGGTTAGAAGGCGCTGTTAAACTTTTTGTAATCAATTCATACAGCGACACCTGTAGGTGTGGTATTACTTTCTTTCCAGTTTCTAAATTCCAAGGTAGTATTCTTATGTTTTTGAAAATTAATGGTTTTGGCTATCCAATCAGCGTAGTTTTGAATATTTGTAATAATGGCCATACCGTTCCTTCGAAAGCTCACAATGCCACGAAGGAAGAATTTATCTTCCGAATTGACGGCTTCATTCGTACCAAATATTTCATTTCTTGAAAACGAATCAAAGGAGAGTTTTTCGACACAAATGTCATTCTCGTTTAATGTCACTCCGATCTTGTCAGAGCAAGAATTGCGTTCAATAACGGGTATACTTCGTTGACTTAGGACCATAATTTCATTCCAATAAATGAAAGTCAACGATCTTGGTAGCAACCTGGAATTTGGATGACTTGAGCGAAGGCAGATCGGGGCCAGAGAATCTAAATCAATGAGTCAAAGTTATGACAGGATACATTTTTTTTTATATTAACTTACCAGAATATTGTACTTCTGTGGAAAGCCTGAGCAAAGCTATATTATTCCTAGGAAAACTACCGCCACTCGAATGTGGATGCTTAAATACTGACTCGACGTTAACAGTCGCAGTGAGGGGTATACTTACTTTACTGCAAAATTAAACAAATTTTAGAATTAGAAAGGCAAGAACCAACTAGGTAAAATTAGAATCTTATTTTTTGTTTTTATATTTTCAGTGAAATGTGTTAAGTTTTTTATTTTGATAACTTTAAATTTGTTAGCTTTCTAGCCTCCTACAGAACTTACCTTAATAAAAATGAAACTTTGAACATATTAAAAAAATTATTATTATTACTTTAATGATTTTTGATAACTTTGCTTTTTGTAGTCCAATACTGCTATTCTTTTTTTTGTTTTTACGTTCGGAAAATATATTCTAAAAAATAGTATTTTTCATTATCGATATTATCAATATCGATACCGACGATATTTGATTATTGTATCGACTATTGACGCAGTGCTAAACTTACGATAAACACATTGAAAGACTTACAGATACTTTTAAAGAATTCTACTTACATTTTTGCAACATCTGAGGGCAAATTCCTTGCAACAGAGACGACATATCCTAAAAGAAGTACGTATAAGTTACTTAGCAATATAGTAGTTTTTTAACTAGTACTTACGATTTGTGATTAGTGCACCATACGAATATCTGGGAAGTACAACAACTTTCCAGGGCTGACGTATGTTTCCAGATTTTAGCCGAGTGTTACTACACTTGTCATCCAACAAACGCGGCTGAACATAAGCATTAGCGTCAGCCATTACGGTATCGTAAATCCATTGCTTGTGGGCATCGACATTCGTGTAAACGCCTGATAAATTGCAAGAACTTTCACCAGAACTGACAATTCCCAACTGTATGGGTACCTGATGACCCCCAATTGTGATATTGGCAACCAAAGGACCACCTGAGTCACCATTGCAGGTGTCGCCTCTATTGGCGCCAGCGCAGATATCTCTTTCGGTGTTCTTAAATGCGCAATGTATCGAATCGCGGCGGGTCAGAGAAATGTACTTCAGGTTTGAACTCTTCAAGTTCTTTTCCGTCTTTCCCCAGCCGTAAGCTTGGAATTTATTAATTGACGATGTGTCTATATCATTACCCATGTAAATGCAGATTGGTCGGATGTGATCTATGCAGTCAGTTGAAAACTTCGTCCATTAATGGAAGTGTATAAGTTATGGGTTATTAGAGTTAATTAATGAGAGTTAAATTAATCGTTGGGTAAATATTGAAACCATTTTCACATTTGGTATGTAAAAAGTATGTTATAAGTGGAAAAAAGCTTTATCGATCTTATAAAGTGTATGTTTTTGATCAGGATCAAATTTTAAGATGTCCTTCACCTTCAGTAACACTTTTAACACTTGCTTACCGTTGTAGAGCACTTGTCTGTTCAGTTTCAGAAGAGCTATATCAGCCATAGACTCATTTGGGATGGTATTAGGTACTATGGTCTTTATAGCAGTATATTCCTCAATTTCTGGGCAACGACTAAGCGGGCAGGCTCTGCGATAGGCGCCTAATCTCACGATTCTAAAATAAAAATCTTAGTACTTGGTCAAAGTTAAGTTAACTTTAATACTTACACAGTAACATTTGGTTGAACACAATGCGCGGCTGTCAATACGAAGCCTGTGATTTTTAAAAGTAAATGATTGTTTATAGATTTGAATATACTATATAGTATACTAACTTGGATGAATTAGAGAGCCACCGCAAAGAAATTCATTATTTCTCCTTATTTGTGCCATCCATGGGGTGGTTCCCGGTTTAACTTTTTTCCCAAAAACTATCCTATCAGTAAAAGAGGGAATGTCACAGCCAGTATCCAGGTAACGTGTCATTCCCTCTTGGAAGAGCACAAAAGCGAGCAGAGCTAGCAGAAAAGACTTCATTCTCTTAGAAGCGATCCGAAAATACTAAATACGAATTCCCAAATTCTTTTAAAATATTTAGCAGCGTGTGGGGCTTATCAATTGCTGATTCTCGCTCTTCCGCTGAGTTTTCGGGAATACCATAATAATGAATATTTCTATAATGAATTAAGAGCGTATGGTATTTGACTTAATATTGCTAAGAATAGTATATATGTATCACTGCTGTGTCTATCTAGCCTTGTCTCTCTGTCTCTCAGCCGGTATAAACGATAAGAACTCGGGTTCCATATGATGTTGGAGTAGGTCACGTTGAAACCATGACCACAGTAATGGGTAGCTTAGCTGGTCGACTATAACGCTTAATCTAAAATTTAGAAACAGTTAAATTTGTATTTTTAATACAAGTTTTTTAAATTAACATTATTATTGTTAATAATATAAATACAAATTACTTTTTTGTGATCACCACTAAAACTATTCAACTCATAAATATTTGTAAGTGGCTTATAATAATAATAATAATTCATTATAAAATGTGATCAGCATGAAATATGAATATCATTATTTTTTGGCGACTAGCTCAGCCATTGATTTTCCTTTTAGTGTACTATGGAATAACGAATGCTTGCCTTTGCATATACGATTTCGCGTGTTACTGATAATCCAACCCAAAGTTTCTTTCTCTAATTCAAAAATACAAATAAGACGCATACATATGTATGTACTTTTTTTATTTAGGGAACCCTTTTAATCTCTACCCCTTAACTGCATAATTGAGGCTGTGCAGAAATTGTAGTAAATTTTTTAGTTTGGCGAACTACAATGTAGATTTGTGATAATTCAGAGAGCCGTTTATATCTCAACCAATAAAAAGCTTAAAATTGTTAATATTATTATAAGTTCTGGAAAATTTATTTTGGAGTAATAAAAAATAGTTTGTAAAGTTTTAAAAAAATATTTTTGGATTTATTTCATAGTTTAAAAGCAAGTTTAAAGTTCCAATTAGTTTTATTATTTCATAATATTAGGAAATCTTACACTTTTTAGGGTTTAATAATATATTTAAATGTTTATTTATAAAATAAAACCAGTGCAATGGCTGTGGTAATGGAGAAGGCCTAAAAGTGTTTACATCTTAATTTGCAATTTCCTAATGGGGAAATGCGTTTCGCACCTTATTTTTTTTTTTCTTATGCCAGCTGTGTTTATTGTTTTGGTTTAATTTAAATTACCTGTTTGACTAATGCACGTCCTCAGCCACGGGCAACAACAATAATAGCCAGGCTCTCAACTCATTATGCATTGTTTATTGCCACTCAAAGTAGCTTTCGCCCCGTCTTCCCAGCTTTTCCTGAGCACTGCAGCTTTTCTCTTAATGCACATGTAACAATGGCTGGAACTCCACTCCTCTTTTTCGAAACCTGCCACCCAATGCTGCTGTTGCATTCTCTTACTTTGCTCGGGACAGTGGAAAAAGGTTTTTTCTAAAATTAATTCTACAATTTACTAACCAAAGAAAGTTACACAGATCTACAAATCATTAAATATTCAAAACCATTTTAACAACAATGTTCCAAATATTTACCGTTTTCTTAGTTCGGCCCTCTCTTATGTTATGCTAGTACGGAGTGCAAATAATGATAATAACGAGATGCCAAGAGTAAGCGAGACAAAGCTATCTACCAATTTAGGTGGTGACTTAAGTTGTTTAGTGAGTGAGAGTAAATGGAATGACATGATGCATGTGAACTGCGCAGCTGAATTACTCGTTACAAAAATGTAAGAGAAAGAAATGGGAAATGCAGTAGTTCAGAACAGAGAACGGCAAGGGTACACCCAGACAATGAGTGCACTCGAATCATGTGTGCCTTTTCGGCACTCAGAGTGTGATCGGCACCCTAAAATAAGGGTGTGTGCCTTGCACAGGCTCATTTTGAATGTGCACTTGCGCACCCAGTACTCTTTTCAACAGACACCCGACACACTCATAGCAAATGAAGCGAGTGTCTGAGACACCCATGTTTTTGGGAAAAGTGAGTCGAGTGTCTTGAAAATGAGTCGAGTGTCTTGAAATGAGTCGGGTGTCTTGAAATGAGTCGGGTGTTGCGGGTGTCTTCAGCTGTATTGCATGAGCAGGTCATTGAGGGTTGACCGAATAATTTTACATGAAAGGAAGGAAGGAAATCCCAATAATTTAATATTAGAAAAGTATATTTCTAATAATACAAATTATTGCCTTCTTCAGTAACTAATATTAAAAAATAAGAGTTTATAATCATTACAAGTATTTAATGACAAAGTCTTAAAAAACCCAAAAAAAAAAACGTACATTGCATCAATATTTTGGGATTTTCCGTGTTGTTATCAAACCATCTACCTGCAAATGTATTCCCATTTTTTGCAGATGCGTATTAAGAATACAGATCATAAGTCAATTGCACTGCGAATAGCAGGTAGATGGCTTGACATGGAAAATCCTAAAATATTTGGCCTCTTTTAAGGGGCCATTATTGGGATTTCCTTCCTTCCTTCAATTACCTGCTCATGCAATACAGCTGAAGACACCCGCAACACCCGACTCATTTCAAGACACTCGAATCATTTCAAGACACTCGACTCATTTTCAAGACACCCGACTCACTTTTCCCAAAAACATGGGTGTCTCAGACACTCGCTTCATTTGCTATGAGTGTGTCGGGTGTCTGTGCATTAGGATCATGTGCCTAGAATTGAGCGGGTGTCAAAAACGCAAACACCCTAAACGCACAAAGCGATCTGTGCACTCCGGGTGTGTGCTCTTTTCTTGCTGTTCATGAGTGCGACACACACTCGAAATGTATGAGTGTGATTCGGGTGCCGAAAAAAGACACCCTTGACGTTCTCTGGTTCAGAAAGTATGACACAAAGAGCAAGCTCAAGGGAGCTCGTTTTTGCATTTACCCGTTTCATGAACCCGAAACTTCAACACCGACGAGACAAAGCGATGGTGTATGTCGGGATATCTGTTAATCTGTTAGGAATCTGTTTATTTGAGACAGCTTTCTTCTTGCATACTAGCTTTCTAATAACCTAAAGTACTTAATAAATTAATAAATTTCTCAAAAATAAAGTGATTTTCCCAATAATTTCCCTTCTCACCTTTGGGATCCTTGTACTCACTGGCTTTATATTGGCACACTGAGGTGGGTGGCTGGCAAGTCAAGTGTGGCACTTCATTATGCACATTAAGATACAAGTTCTTTCTGGCACAGGCAAGGTGGTATCTTAACTTAATTTAACCAAATAGGGAACAGTCCCCTCCCTTCCAGAGGGGGCGGGGCCTTCGCCTGCGTGTGTGCTGCTAATGGCCTTAATAAAAAATGCAACATTTTGATTTAATTTAATTGAAATTCACGCCACTCGAGCAACTCCATTAGGCAGAAACGTGTCCGACGTCAAGGATGCAGATGATGGTAGCAGCTACGAGGAAATCAAATTACCCAGCGGCACTGCCTCGAATGTGGGCGGAATTGGGCTGGCATGCTGCAGAACTGCGGGGGCGGGGTTGGGTTGTAGCAGCTCAAATAAATATTGTCAAAACACTTGTCAAATGGCTAAACAATGAGGCTGCGACGTGGTCAGGGCACGGCGTACTCTACTTGTCCAAATTTGAAAAGGGCGTGCCAATTGGTACTACACTGAAAGAAAAACTGTAATGAATGAAAGACTGTTTTAAAATAACATTTTATTTTACTAACCAACCAACCAGTCAAGCATTTTAATTTTTATAGTTTATTTTTTTTAAGGATTGTAATTCTTATTTTTTTTATTTTATTTAAGTTAATTTTAAAGCATATATATGGAAAAATGAAAATCCTGCTCCCCTTTTCTGCTCAAAATGCTGCTTCTAAGTTATCGATTTCTTCCAGTGCAGCCTTGGGAGAGTAAAAAAAATAAAAGTGAAACTGGAACTGTAAGCAAATCAATTTGATTCGATTTAAATTTAAAAGCATCTGCACACAGGCATCCATCACCTTTCACCACTTCCACTAGAAGCAACCCCCACCCACCCACAACCCTCGTCTCTAACACCGCCCCGTCCATTTGCCATCCTCGGCGATCTTGAGCGTGATTTTCATGTCGAGGTCACGTGCCACCGACGCGTGCCACTGACATAAGTTTTCAGTTCTAGATTCACAGCTCTTCGAGTTCAAGAAAAAAAAAAGGGGACCGCGGAATTAAGTCGCTGCATGACCGCAGGCCAAAAAAAAGGGGTCGTCAATTTTCAGTGGGTGATTTCTTTTTTTGGTGGGGCTACTTGTTTGATTTAGTTAGGTTATCAGTTTAATTGCATTAGTCAAAGAGATTTACTTCTTCTTCTTAATTCTGTGCGTGTGTGTTTGCTGTTCCCTTGTCTGATAAGAATTTGTAGGCTGGGAAAATGTATTTTTACTGTGTCTAGCAACGAACAGATGGAAAGGCCTTTAATCTGCAAAGCGTGCCAGTGAAGTTGTTGAGTAAATCATTTTATAACTATATATGCTAATTTGGTTAATTAATTAGGGGTCTTATTTATGCTACATACTAATGAACGTATAAATTGAGAGCAGCTTAAAAAAGTGTATAAAGATTGTATTTATATACTTTATCAAGTTAAGAGAATACGTTTTTTTAAATTTTTTGAACTTTTTTAAGTGATAAATCTGTTGGCTGCCATAGCTCTTGGAATACATTTTTTTAGAATTTTTAAAAATATTTTAAAATTAAGGAAATAGACAAATAAAAATGTAATTTGTTATAAGTAATCATGCCTTTGTTTTTGGGATTTTTTATTTATCTTTGAGCTGTTTATAATAATAATTTTATTTTATAAACAAAATTCAGGTCGAAGGAATTTAGCTTCCAGTGGCTGTAAAACCTTTATTATGTAAAATGTAAAATTTACATTAACATTCGCATTTTATACTAGAATTATTTTATTTATTGTTATATTACAACCCCAATTTCTCTATTACCAATCTTCCTAACTCCCTTCTTTACCATTTAAGAAACCCGCTAAATTTCCCACGGCTAACTTAACCGATTTGTCCAATCGAAGCGAAGGTGACAGCCGCACAGTGGCCAAGTACATCCTGTTCACCTGTAGCCTCGTCGCTCTCGAAGTTCTCCAAAGTTTGGATCAAATCAGCCAAAGAGGTGTCAGTATACAAAGGACGAGCCCTGACACGCGTCTGACGTTTATTGGTGCCCTCCAGCTGCAGGGAAAACTTTTCCCCAACAAAAAGCCTTTCAAGGAAAAGCCACATGTGGAAATTGTAGACGACAAGCAGACACAACACAAGACACAAAAAAGAAAAACATACAAGACTTGCTGGCTAAGTGAATAGAACCGAAGATAGAAATACTGTTAAGTGTTAGGAGAATATTCTATGGAAGTATCTTTAAGATTAATTAAAAAATATAAATAATATTTAAATGAAACTTAAGAATCATTAAATTATGATGAGGATAAGATACTTTTCTTATAAAAGAAGTTTAAGGTATTAAGAAATAATTTTAAATATTTCAAACTTAAGTTCCAATTTTGGTTTTCTCTCTCTGAAAGAGTATTCAAAAATCCATAACTCCCTTCATTTTAAATCAAAAAGTGATTTTGAAAAAAGGCACCGCGGCGATTTGTATTTTTGTGTAAATATTTTCATGTCAATATTGCAAAAGTAAACATGGACCGAGGACAATGTTGAGGGGGAGGTCCTTTTAAGTGCTGCCCTTTAGGCAGCTGGCAAGTGGGTTTAAAATTTCCCATGTCCATTGGCGTCAACTTGTCCCCAGCATTTTGGCTTTTCTTTCTCTGTCGCCAAATATTTGAAGTGTTTCAGATTTCACACGAAAAAAAAAAGAGAAACACAAAATTAAAACCAAAATTTGTTCGGTTCTTTAAAGTGTTTTTTAGTCGCCAAACAAACTACCCCCTCTTGGCCCGTAGAAAAAGAATCTCCTTTTGGGCCAACTCACTCAATGATTTCTGGGTTTGCAGCAATTTTTATTTTCTACTTTTGTAGAGGAGGGTTTCTGTTTCAAGTCGGATGGGTGGGTTGGCAAGGACTGCGGGGCGTGGCACACTCGAGTGCGTGCTTGAAAATACAAAAATTTCACTGCATTTCGCGTTATTAACACGTAGGTGCCAAGAACCCTCGCCGGTTCGGTTTAGAAGCGGCTTTTGCGGCTATAGTAGGGGTTAAGCTTGGGCTTGCGTAATCATGGTTAAGGGGGTGGTGTGCCCTTGCACTTTGAGAAAAATATTATTTAAAAAATATCAATTAAATAAGTTTGTAATTTGTAACACTTTACTTTTGTATATTTCTTATTAAATAAATATCATAATATCTTTAAGATGACCTTTTTCTGATAGAAGTTTTACAGAAGTTCGTCTTAAGGAAGTCTGACTTCACTCTTTAAAGTCCAAGTACAAGGATATGTATCATATATGTATATAATGTATATAATACTATATATTTTCCTATAAAGAAAGTTAAACATTTTCAGTGTGGCTGGTCCGCTGACACCATGTAATAAGGAGTTTTCATGGCCTCTTGAACGCTTACGCTTACCAAGCGAGGACATTTTAATTGAGAGTGTTGCGAGGAAGGACGACGACGACGCTGATGTCGATGATGGCGACGCGGTACTTGGCCAGCTGCCGCTCGTTCCGCTTCTCTGGATCGCCTCAAGTGCGGTCCGACGTCCTCTCGCCACTCGTCGACATTCGTCACTCGGCGCCATTCCTTCCCAGCTTTTGGCCAAACGCATTGGGTTTGGGTTGGACCTGCTTTTCTGCTCAGGTGTTGATGGATGAAAATTCTGAGGGCAACTCAGGAGTGGCGGACACTTGGTCGACAAACGGGCTTTCAGAGTTAGCCATGAATAAGATCTTGGAAGTTAACCGTAGTTTACGAATCTCTGAAATGTTAAACCCTTTTTCTGAAGTTTAATTTCAGAGCAAAATTCAAGATTCTTTATTTCGTTACTGATACATTTTTTAAATGATATTAAAGTTAAATTTTGTACATAAACAATATAACATTTAAGTTCTTTGCTCTTTAAATATAAAGTTTAAATATTTATTAAAACTTTTTCTGAATGCATTTTCTAAAATAATTCATAAAAGTAACTTAAAATATCTTAGAAATTCTTGCAACTTATAAACATAAATTATTATTCAAAGCCAACTTCTTGCATTTATGCTTATATAAATATGCAATGATTAGGTTAATAAATATTCGCTTAAATAGTATGAGTTAACAACAACAACAACAACATAAACAAGAACAGCTCGAGCAATTTAGAAGTAATTTCCATTTTGGGACCAAGAGGGAAGACATCATTAATTTGCCCTCTGGGGAAAATGAGAGGAAGAGGGGCTGGGGAAGCGACAATTGCCAAAAATATTTACAGGCAAAACAGAAGCTGGGACAACAACAATCACCCACCCCTCTAACTCCCACCAACTCCTTCCTTCTGCCCACCCACAAAAACCACCCACCCACTCACTCACACACACTTTAAGGCTGTTTCCCAGCGGAGCAAAAGAAGTCGAAATGAAATCAGCAGAAAATTCAATGAGCAGCAATGGATGGCATGGAGTTTTGGTTTTGGTTGGGCTACACTGATAAAAATTTGTTTATAAGAAGTTTAAGTAATATATTTTAAAGATATTTTTAGGTTATAAAATAGCTTTTTATATTTATTTTTAATTTATTTTTAATTTCAATAAACTTGTAAAAATAAAAAATATTTAAAAATATTTGATAAAAATTTAATTTCAGTTTTTAAAGTGTTTTTTAACTCATTTATTTTGGCAACAGAAAGAAAGAAAGTTTTTAAAAAGTAATTTAGCAAAAGAAAGAAAATGTTTCAATCTTTTCTCTCAGTGTACCTGCCTCTTTGGAGTTTCGCAGTGATATCAGCCAGGCAGACGCCCTGTCGTCGGTGGTTGATGGCTGCAATTGATGGCTGGCAACCAACCACTGCCCCCTACCCCCAAAACACAACCGACCCGCCGCCCACATCGTTTGCTTAGCGAAGGGGTTGTGATTTCAGGACCTTTCTCTGTGTGCGTGTGCATTGTCTGTGCAAGTGTGTGCGTATCAGCTGCTTAAGCTAGAATTTAAGGGGGAATCGTACCACAGACACCGAGCGATGGAAAGCGGGGGTGACGTGCAAATGCCAGAAAAATATTATGTGACATGATAAATATTGCACACAGGGGGATTTTTCGAGGCTATAAACGAGAATATAGCCGTTGTAGCTGTCGTTGTTGTTGCTGTTGTTCTTGTTGTCAACATCATTGCCGAAATAATATGACAGATTCATTCATAAAGCTGATGAAACTGGCGATAAGTTGTTGCTGTGGTTTCGCATCTCTTCCCGGCTGCGGTGGCACTGGGTGCTATTTTGTGGGTGTCTTCCTGTGGGTTATGCAAATGGTGGGGGGTAAGGGAAACGTCCATCTATGACCATCAGAGTAGGGTTTGAAAAATATGAATTGGGAATGTCAGAGGTTGGAAAAGGAAAAGGATTACTTTTTAATTGGTTATATCAGCTTTTGATAAAATAGGTAAAACTTATCAAAAAGAGGTATTTTTTGCATAAAGATATGGTAGAATATTATATAGAGATGAATGTGCATTAAAAACAAAGAAAATATTTTAACATTCTTTAGATAAAAATATTGTTTTGTGGGAAAAAACCATTAATAACAGTTTAAATTTAGTTCCAAATCAAATATATACATTTATTTAGTTTAGCTAGTTAAGTAAGTTTTTATTTAAAAAACATTTTATAAAAAACAAGCTCAAATTTAAACTTATTAAAAAAATCCTGGAAAGAGGGATCTTTAAAGACTCTCTGAGAATTATATTCAAATCCTGAAGAGAAGGATCCTTAAAGTCCCTTTCAGTGATAAACCGAGGATTCCCTGAGAACCCATTTCGCATTACCATTCCAATAACCTTTGGCCATGCCTGTCTGCGGGTCTTGGCCTCCCGACACCCCAAAAAAAAAAGTAACGAAAAACCAAACAAACAAAATTGGCGGACAGCGGGTGTGGGGGAATCCTTTTGTTCTTATTGGAGCACGCGCTGCCAAATGCCAATACAAATGGCGCAAAAAAGGACGCGCCGCAGGAGCAAAACAGAGAGAGAAAAAAATGAAAGAAGGGAGAAAAAGTTTCTCAGGGTTGCAACCACTTTGAAGTGTTGCTGTTTGCTCTGCTCCCTGTTGGCGGGGATTCCGTCCTTAAACATGCGCACTAAACGCTAATAGTTTGCCCTTCGCCCCCTCTAATATAAAACATAAAAAAAAAACCAACCCCAGACCAAAGAGCTGCTCCATTTTGTTGCCACTGACGGACAGGGAGGCTTTAAGACTTTTCAAGCCCAAAACTTGCCTCGTAAAATATGCGAAAATTGCATTCATTAATTCCCATATTCGGCGAGGGAGCTCTCTGTGTTGTTTACTTCCTGTGCCCGCAAGATTGATTCACAGCGTGACCAAAGGTCCTGCAACAAAATTATTCACGCATCTCCGTCCTGGACATGCAAGCGGCCAAAAACCATCGAAAATAAAAAAAAGGACGAAAAAAAAAGAATGGACACGTGCGCTCCCTGATTTTTTACGACTACTTGGGTTCTCGGCCAGCCAAAAAGTTCAAGGAGTGGTAGGCAAAAACTGTTTACGAGGGTGTTGTACACGATTTAATATCCTTGACCCATGCAGGGGGCAGTCGACAAGCTTCATCGTCCAGAAGTCCTGTTAAGAAATGTATATTCATTAGCCTTCTATATTTATATTTTTTTATAATTGTTAGAAGCAAATTTTATTTTTAGTTTGTTGATTTCAAACTTTAACTTTAAATAAAAGATTCTTACTGATTAAATCCCATATTGGTGGTAAGAAATGGGCACTTCACACTTTTTTATACTAATACTAAGTACCTTTAAAAATATATGATAAATATATTTAAATTCCTTTATATTTTTATTCTCTTTTCCTAAAACCAAAACCTTTTTTGACCCCCTCTCATCAGAGAAACAAACAAAAAACCAACCGAAAAAATTGCATTCCATAAAAAGCAAACCAGAAAAACTGGGCGTTTCCGGAGCCCGCAATAACTGTCAAATATCAATATGCCCACAAAACACACAACAAAAAATAGGAAGAAATATCATAAAATAAATAAATTTATGTAGGACAATAAAAATGAAATCCAATAAAAATTTCCTTCCCCAACTCAAGGAATTCAGCTTGGCAACAATAAGGATGTGAAAATGGGAAACCCAAATAGATTTACATGCCCTATACGAGGTAAGAGACCCGCATACCCAAATAGAGGTCAAGTTCAGTGATAGTTTCAATGGATTTAATTAGTTCAGATTTATTCATAGGTTTTATGGAGAAAATCAAATGATTTTTGCCTTTATTTTGCCCGCATTTCTTGCGGTCTTAAATATTTTTACAACAATTATATAATTGTTAAACTTAGAGTTGGTTTTGAGAAGGAAAATGACATATTACCTAGTTTTCCAAATACAAGACACCCCTACCAATAAATCCCGACTAATGACGTTTGTCGGAGATTCGATGTCCATGAGGGTTGCATATGCCAGTAATAAATTTAATTATCGTTAATCTTCGATAATTTGCCATGAGAAAATGCTCAGTTGGCTTGTTAAGAATGGTTTCCATTGATTATTTATGCACTCTGACCCTTAGCATAAGGAGTTTATGATAACATCTTGCTATTATCTATAACAAAACGTTGTTAAATCATTAAAAATAGCCAGAAAAACATCAAAGGAAAACGTAAACCTTTGTAATTTAGAAGCTTTTACTCATTCTTTACCACTACCTTTTTTTTAATTTAATGCAGATTTTAATTTGAATTTATATAACAGCCTTAAACAGGCGTTTTTCCAATCAATAGACTGATTGTCAAATGAAATCCAGACATATGACGACAAAATCAAAACAGTTCAATTAATTTCCGGACTTAGTGCAGATCGCCCGATAAGCCAGCTCCCATTAGGATGAATAATCAGCTTTAGGTACGATTATTTGGCCTAGGTTAGGGTGGTGTTTTTTCGATTAAAACGCACTACACGGCAGTCGATAAGCTATACGTATTTACATACGACCCCTATCCATCCATCTATTGAGACTTTTCGTACATCAAAGTGAGGAAACAAACCAGGGAAACTTGACATTTTGCACTTGGTCAAGCAGGAATCGGGCGAAATTGTGGCAGGCGGACATCTGAAGGGGTTTGTGCAACTTATGGCGACATCGATAGGACAAATACCAAAAAAAAAAAAAGAAACTCAATCCCCTAAAAAGTAGTGGAGAAGGCGGGGCAAACCACTCGACAAGCTGTTGGCACACATAGAATGTTCTGAAAGCCCAAAGACACTCGAAAGTATGCTACAGTTGCCGGCAAATGTCTTCGCATACTAACACACACACTCACTCTCACACAAGCACACTTTTCGAATCGTTCCCATACTCCTCATTCTTTAGTCCGATCCAAAATCCACGGTCCCCAACCCATAAAAGTTCCCTGTCATTTATCTTCACCGTTTTTTCTGTTCTTTTTTTTTTTTTTTTTTTTTGTTTGCCGGGGTCTAACGAGAAATGTCGAGCAGCCCGAAGTTTGTTGCCTCGCTTTTTTATCTTTTACAATTAGAAACATTGTCCCTGGGTTTTCCATATATTTACAGAAAGAGAAAAAAGCACATACTACTATAAGAATATAGGAAAATAGTGAAGATAAATATATTAAAAGGATACAGTAAATGACATTTAAAGTTGATCCAAGTTGATTGATCCAAAGTTGATATGTAAAAAGGTTTATTTTTAAATATTTAATGGTATTTATTTTTGATATACAAAAGTCTCTGATTTTTTTTATATTAATTGAAAAATCTGAAAAAATATATATTTATTTTGTTTATTAGTGGAAAATACAGTAACCTTTCAATAATGAAAATCTCAAAAAATTTTTGTAAAATATTCTTAAAAATTTTGTTCCAGTAAATATATTTTAAATATTAAAAAATAAGTTCTTAAGTTGATTGAAAGAAGTACAAAATATTGTAAAAACATTTCTAAGTTTAAGCTTCTATTTTTTCCCAGTACATTTCTAGATATATATATGAGTTTTTTTGTGGGAGTTCCTCTTCCTGATTTGTTCGTCTTTTGGTCAGATAAATGCATTTTTGGCCAGCTTTCCCCTCGCTGTTAGCATGTGATTAAGGAAGGAAATTGTTTTGGACAACGCACAAAACAAATAACGCTCCTGGGGTTGTCCTGATTTTGGCGAAGGATGTGTTTTTTTTCGGTTCTTATCGCCTAAGTAGCATCATTTAACTGCTGTCTGTGGTCGGTTTTCCTTTTTCGCTTTTCCGCTTTTTTTATATTGTACCATTTGTTTTTCGAGGTTTCGTTTTCTGTGGGTCAGCATTGCCGGGAAATTGTAATTTGTCGTGATAAATGTTTGGCAATAATTGTTGGAACCAAAATTATTGTTGAAGGTGAAAATGTTTATTAGATATTTGTTGTAAATAAAATGTCGAATCAGAAAGTTATTCGGCTACTTAAAACTGGTATCCTAATTTATCTATTAACGTAGCCAAACAAAAAAGCGGAATAAGTCTGGTATCTAATAATTTTTCTTTTGATATTTTATTAAAATTCATTAAATAATGATTATGTTTCTAACTTATTTCTTTTTGGTTTCATGTTCTCTTTACTTGACTGGATTAGTTTTAACTAGATGCAAAATAGTTAATAATACTCACTTACTTACTTAAACCATAAGTTCTAAAGCATTTAGAATATATACTATTTTTTCTTGTACGAGGTGTGTTCAAAAAGTAAGGTGACTTTTCAAATTTCGCGGGCAACATATTTTCGATTATCGTTTTTTTTGTTTTGTTATATTGGTACACTCTTCCCTAACATCTGTACCAAGTTTCAATGGAACATCCTCTTTTGTTTGGTTGTGAGAGGCGTAAAGTTACAAGTTATTTTGCGAGCTCGGCGATTTTTTGCTTTTTTCGGTCTTGGCTCGTCTGGGCTCTTCCATTGGGACGATTGGGCTTTGGTTTCGATATCATAACCATATACCCATGATTCGTCACCAGTTATGACCCTTTTGAGTAAATCTGGGTCGTCGTTGACGTCATTCAACAGCTCTTGAGCGATGCTCATGCGACGGTTCTTTTGCTTAAAATTCAGCAATTTCGGAACAAACTTCGCTGACACACGACTCATACCCAAAACGTTTGAAAAAATTTCATGGCACGAGCCAAGCGATATACCGACATCTTCAGCAACTTCTCTGATAGTGATTCGACGATTTTCCAAAACAATTTTCGTCACTGCTTGAACGTTTTCATCAGTTGTTGACGTGCTTGGGCGTCCAGAGCGAGGCTGGTCATTGGCATCTTCCGGCCATCTTGGAAGAGTTTGTACCACTTGTACATTTTTTTACTCAGAACAGTTTCACCGTATGCCACTGTCAACATTTCAAGTGTTTCAGAGCACTTAATTTTCTTTTTTACACAAAATTTGATGCAAATCCTTTGATCCATATTTTTCGATAGCAAAAAATCGCCGAGCTCGCAAAACAACTTGTAACTTTACGCCTCTCACAACCAAACAAAGAGGATGTTCCATTGAAACTTGGTACAGATGTTAGGGAAGAGTGTACCAATATAACAAAACAAAAAAAACGATAATCGGAAATATGTTGCCCGCGAAATTTGAAAAGTCACCTTACTTTTTGAACACACCTCGTATATAACTATGTTATGAGTTAAGCTTCTGTTACATAAAAAGTGCTTAGAAATACTTACTTAATAAACATCAAAGCCTCACTTAAATATATCACTTTTATTGTTTTCACTCAAAACTCGCTTTGCATTTGATATCCTTAAGCTGTTGTCTATAAATTGTTTATCAAACAATAAAATCTGTCGTCGAATAACCACTAATTGGCATATGGATTTGTGGTCTCCTTGTGGTTTCACCAAAACAAACAGGTCGCCTTAGTAACTGCGTCCTGAAGAGATATAGAATCCTAACCCTTGAAATGGGTAGCTGCATCAGTGGATGAAGCTGTGAGGGAGGCAGACCCAAAACCTAGATAATTACATAATCAGGAACGTTAAAAAACGTTCATTGTCAGTCAGCCAGGGCAAACGGGTGAAGTGACATTTTGTGGTTAAGCAATTTCGTCCTTTTTTTTAACGATGATGGGGGAGAGTGTGGTGACTGCGCCTGGCAACGAACGCATAATTTATAATTGTCAAGGGAATGTCCGGCAAAGTAGCAGGGGGGTTGGGTGAACGCCAGTGCTGATTTATGGAATTTAATAAATTTTCACAGATTTTAATCGCTTGTAATTATACAGCAAAAGAAGCACTGCAGCAACAACAACAACAAAGAATGAATAAACAGAAAAAAAAGATATTGTACAAATTTCAATTAAAATTAAGAACGAAATCAGGTGAGGCGCAGGAGGTGGCGGGGGGGAATCCCCCTTATTTGATTGGTTTTTCCAGCATTCAATTCGTGTGTGTGTTTCACTGTCCGCATTTCCAATTCAATTTCCCAACCAAACATTTTCTTTTATTTTTATTTCATTACGCTGCTCATATATGTATATACAGTTGTGGTGAAAATGATAAGATAAGTTGGTTTACAGTAAATAATTTTGGAAAAATATAAATTTTATGATAAGCAATAGGAAAAAGGAAAGAGTTTCTTCTTATAAATTTTTAATTTTTATTTGATAAATAAATATTATATCAGAAACTTATGCAAGTATCTAGTTTTGTTTTCAATTTAAAAAATATTAAAGAAATATTATATTTTGTATGGCAAAATGATAACTTACTTTATTTTTTTAGAACTATTTTTTTCCCCCCCACTGTAGCCACATATTTTTCCCGGACTTTGAGGTCGCTTCTTGGTATTTGTTATTGTACTATATAGCATTATAGAGCCTCTCATATCCTTACCAATGGCAGTCGCAGATTGATTTTCCTCTTCACTCCGCTCCGTCGGCGATCTGAATTTTTTTTTCGTATTTCCTTGGAGACAAACTGGCCCGCCCACAGGACTCGAGTTTTTATCCAACTTCAAAGGACTTTCGGCCGCTGCTGAGCCTCAAGTGTCCTTGCAGTTTGTCCTGCCACGGCTTATGCGACATTTTCTTCTCTGTTTTTTTTTTTTTTCATTTTTGTAGCTTTTCTCGGGCTTCGGCTCTCTGATTTCATTTTTTTGTTTTCTTCTGCAAAAAAAAGAGTATGAGTGGGCCTCAAAATGATGGCCCAAAAACGATGAACAGTAAGCCCTCGAGAGGTGTGGCAGAGTCGGCACTTTTGCGGCTGCCACATATTAGATTTAGAATGGGGTGGAGGGCAAATTGGATGGAACATCCCTTATGAGGAAGCTGGATACTCAGTAATGTTCTAGTCATACGATTTTTAAGAAAAATTGGTGTGCTATTATATTATCATAATAAACTAGAGCAAGGGTGCTCAAATTCGTCTTACGGCAGAGAATTTACTCAAACAAATACATATATGAAAACGTGCACATATTACGCTGTTGGCTTGCAGGTGTGCACTGAAAGAAACAAAAACTATTTTTAAATTCCGTTGCGAAATAAACTCTAAAGTGCAAGCAGAAGTTACAAAGAATGAATTGCAGTGCAAGTTTTAGAGAATGATCCAGAAAAAACAAGAACAAAATATTTTACAGTTAGCGACAGAATGAGACAAAAAGAAGAAAACCAAGAATGTTAGTGGAATAGCAAGGAGTTCGAGGGTAAATAAAGAAGAAACAAGAACAAAATATATTACAGTTAGCGATGAACTGATGCGAAAAGAGGAAAGCCAAACACTGTTAGTGGAATAGCAATGAGATTGAAGATGATCGAGGAAGAAACAAGAACAAAATAAATTGCAGTTGGTGACGGATTGAGGAAAGAGGAACACGAAAAATCATGGAGCCCATATGGAGCGAGCATTTACAAAAATGAGGAATCATAGCATAGGCTTTAAGCATCTAGATTGTCTAAGTTTTTCCTACTTAATTTTATTATCCTACCTGCTTTGAATCTTACATCTAATATTTGTAATGCCAAAAAAAACTCTATTGCTATTTTGTATAAATATGTCCAAAATTCCTAGTTACGCTTAAAGACATAAGCTATTTAAGTTAAGAGTATCAATCGTAACCACTGTTAAACCGTACTATGGCGGATAATGAAAGTGGTATAACGCTTTGGAGATTCGTTGGATGCACCATGCTATATCTGGCTCTCTTCCTGCTGGTGGCCTTGCCGCAATGGATGATTATGTGCCTTTATGCGAAGGGTATCATGGCCTTTACGATCACCTGCTTTTTCATATCGTTCGGACTGCTCGTCATTATCCATATGGTCGAGGCACTGAAGTACGCGAGGCCATTTAACTTCATTGCCATAATCATTTGCTATGAATTGCTGACACTTGGAGCTGCCAGTTTTCTGCTCGAATGGAATCTAATATGTGCCATCATCATCATGTGCGTGGCTCTGCTGGCCCTTGTGATCGTACTGGTCATTAGTGTCTTTTTAATTTGGATTGGATTCTATGGCAACCCATTTAAGTTGGCAGTCGTGGGAGCCATGGGCTTTGTTCTGGCTTATTGTATTGAAGTTATGGATATTGTCCAGGGTTGGTATTTTTGGCAGGATGTGGCTGTTAGTGTCTTTATTGCCAGTGTGATAATTCTGCTGATATCCCATTTACTGATTACCTACGAAAACTTTGAGTTTCTGGTCAAAGATGATGCACTTCTCATCGCCACCGTACTGTATATCGGATATTTACTCATATTGATTGCTGGACGGATTTCTGCATTTTATATCTCTGAAAACGCTGCTTACTTTAATACCACAACCACTGAAGGTTATGATGATGTTGATGATGATGATGATGATGACGACAAGAAAAGAAAAATTACCGTGAAATCATTTGAATAATATTTTATCATAACCTTGTAGTAAAATTTTATATCTTACTGTACTTTCTTTGAGTTCTGTAGTGGTTGTTACTTCAAAACTGATACTAACTAGAGAAGCGTTGATGAAGATAAACATGATGATCAAACTTAAAAAGGTATATAAGGTGTTTGAGGATCATTAGTCCTAAGAAATTAGTTAGCAAGTCCAAAGTTATGAAAGCCTTAAGGGGAACAAGTCTTGGAGAAAATTACTTCGGAAAGTCTAAAACTTTTAATAGAGTCTGCTTTCTCATACGATATACGATGTCTGATATTTTGACGTGCTGGCATTTATCTTAAAACATTATTGTTCAGATTTCTTACAACTCTATGACTCATTTTCAGATCTGTGATTGATGAGTAGCCTCAATCACGTTCTTTATTCAATGATGATACGTGACTTGATGTTCGACCTTAAATTACAAGCTCTGGGGAAGTAGGCACTTTGTGATTTTCTGTATATATCTTTTAAGAAGCAATTAAATTTAAAGAAAAGTTAATCTTTCTCTAACATTTAATCAAAAACTGCTAAATCAAAACCAATTAAAAAATCGCTTTAAATCGCTGAACATAAAACAGATTTTCATGAAGCGCAAAAAACGCAGAATTATGGAACGTGGTCACTTTGGTCGGCCATAAATTAAACTAGAAATGTATTTGGCAATTTCGAATGGCTGACCAAAGTTGTAGGGTGGACCAGATTCTGATCAAGAGAAAGAGCGAGAAAGAGTGAGAGGGGGGAAATATAGAGGAAGAGATGCCGGCAATTGAAATTGTCGTCATTTCTGTTGTTATTGCTCTGTTTTTCTGGCTCGCAGCGGATGCAATTCCTACAAAATGATAATTTATGATAATGATGCTTCCGTTATGGGTAGCACAAAACTGGACACACACACAGGACATTGGACATTGGACATTGGACATTGGACATTGGGCACTGTGTGTGTGTGTCGTCTGCTGTGCTGCATAAAAATCAGCCAGTGAGATATGGCGCAAAAATTTGCCAGTTTCAATTCATTTCACGGGTCGGGCCTCGCATATTTATTGATAATTTCCGTGAATTTTGCAGCAGTCAAGCGAAAGCGGAAGTTATGCCATTTGCTGCATGCCCGCCTCGCCTCGCCAAAAGAGGACAATAAATAGTTGTGGTGGGCGTGCCAGTGTGGGTGGGTGGGTGTGTTTTGACAACTCTCGGGGTATCCCCCAAAAATCAAACTGCCTATCGATAGCATAGAGTTTCCTTGTTGTTTATTCTCTCTCTCTCTCTCTCTCTCTCATCCAAGGAGAAGCCGAGATGGCCCCTTTCTCATCTGAACGGCGATTGTTTTGACTGTGCCCCTGAGTATTTATGGGTTACGCTCGAACGGCAACACAATGGTCGGTGGCATCAACAACGTTGACAGTGGGCTAGCCCATTGTCTGCGATTATCAATAAGCATTAGCCAAACAATGAGGATGCTCAGTGTCAGTGGCTCCCCCCCTTGTTTCGGTGAACATTCTAATGACCTTGAAAATTAGTTCCTGCATAAAATCTCACACACCCACCGCTCGCTCACTGTTCACCCACACCCACACCCATTGACCATAATAAGTTCTTAATTATTGTTTATTATTTATCGCCAATTGCATATTAATTGCCCCGCCGCGTATGACAAAAATTCCATTTTAATTTGCAATTACAAACATATGGTAGGTCGGCCAGCAGCACTGACAATATGCTCGAAATCAGCTCATGGCTGATGCACTGCATCCGCTTTTGGTCAACGGCAGGAAGATCCATTAAGGCCATAAGTTCACTGAGCCGAAGCCGCATATTATAATGGGATGAAAATGGTTTATAACTTTTATATGAACTTTAATCTGGAAAGTAATTAAAATTTAACTTTAAAACTTACTAACTTAGCATCTAAGGTGACCATATCTTACCAACTTGTTTCTTTAAGCCCCCCTGATGACAGCCAACTTTTGGCAATCAAACTACGAAAGGGAAAATTTTCATAACTGCATTGAGCTGAGCTGCTCATTTGCAAGAATTTAAAGTGCACTTGCCAGTTGCATATGAATATGAAAATAGTTTTCCTTATCTGGCCAAAGTCTGGCTCTGACTCCAGCAAAATACGATGGCAAATGGAGCTAAAAGTTATGGACGAACCGAAGAGTTCCATTTCCTCGATTCGTGAAAAACTTTCGCTGGAATAATGCGAGTCGCAGAGAGCAAAGTGTTTGGCATAAAGTTATGCGCCAGCCAAACAACAATAAAATAATATAATTTTTTTGTTTGCCAACTCTCAATTGGGTTTTGGATGGTGATGCTGGGAGGGATCCCTACCCTATTATTATTATTTTTTTTGGGGGGAGGTATTTCACAACTGCTAGTTCGACGCTGGGCCATAAAGTTTTCAAGGAATATCGAAAGTTTGCTCGCATCTCGCGTTCGGCGTTCGGCAAAAAGCCGCTTCGAGCTGCGCGAGAGACACACAAAGGCTACAAAACTTATAACGAGAAAACTTTGCCACTTGGCAAATGCGCGATAAAGAAACAAACGGAACAGCACTGAGCTCCCAGCTCCCAGTTTCCAGGTCCAAGGAGAGATGAGATGAGATGAGCAGCCAAACTAGGAGCGAAGAAGATGCCGTCGTCTTGATACCAATGTCAGAGCTAACTTGGCCAAAAGAATTTTAAGAAGGCAGCTTATTCCCAACGCTGGCGAACTCAGAGTTCCGTATCCATGGAGACCTATGAAACCGCAGTTTACAGGCCAAAATATTTCGTCTTAGCTGGTTTAAAGTTTTGGAATGAGCTTTTTAAGTAATTTAGTAATAAAGTTGGAAAAATAATTAGAATTTTAATACAAGCATTTTAATAAGTAAAATAATACAAAGTTATTAAAAACTTTTATTAGGATTAACTGGGTTTTTGTAATGAAAACTATGTAATATTTTTTTGAATAGTTTTCTGCCTAAATTAATACTAAATCTTATTGTTAAGCTGTCTTTTAGGCGTTAAATATAAATAGAGATTATGAAAAAAAAAATATAATTAAATTCTGACAATGAAAACGGAATTTCAAGTTTAAATATAATAAAATTCAAGCTTACTAAAAACTTGTTAAAATATTAAATCTCAAAAAAATTCCAATTTCCCTATCAAAACCACAGATTACAGGGTATTTCTGAAGCAGCGATTGGATAAAAACTTGCTGAACCTCAGCCCACAGTTGCCGCCGGCTGGCTAAATATAAAACTTCGACAGAAGCTGAGTTTTCCCGCTGACAATGGCAAAGCGGGTGGGAAAAACTCAAGAAAACTCATTCGCGCATTTTAACTAACTAGCAGGGTGAGCCAGCCAGTAAGCGCGCAAAAGGAAAAACTGGCAAAAATTATTATTTACGCACGGATGGTGTCATCTAATTACGAATTCATTTTCATTTTCTATGCCGGCATACAGCAAACCCACAACAACTGAGCCCGGCGTTTTGACTTTCCTTGGGCTTTTCCTTTTGGCCAGGTCTAAGAAATTAAGAAAACGCGACCGCACTCGGACAATGCACCTGCAGTCAGTCCTCGGCAAGCAGCTACCCGATCACCATTCTACCTGGGACACTTTTAATGCCATATTTTCCATAAGATTTTCTTCTTTATTTTTTCTTTTTGGCCAGGCCCCGCCATGATAAAAAGTTTGCTGCACGCAGCATTTTCAGCATTTTGCATTCTGCAATTTTTGCTGCGCCCAAGTTGCATTTTAGCCCAGACCAGGGGGGACTCTTCCAAAAAGCAAATTTCATGCTCTTTGAAAACTTGTTAAAGTATGATAACCACAATGCAGGCCACGCCCCCTTCCGCCGCCGCCGCCTTCTTCCATCAACATGCATTCCAAGCCAAAGAATCGCCGCAAATAATAATAAGCAAGTTGAATTCCAGAGCCAGGGACTCGTTAACTCGCCTCCAAAAGTTAAGAAATGCATAAAATTTGTTAACAAGCTAGAAAAAAAATATATATAAGCGGCCAAGAATAATGGTCTGTTCGTACTGTTATCCGAGGGTGGCCAGCACCTACAACAAGGCAGCCATTTTCTTAGAGGAAATAGTTAACAAGCGAGAAATTTCCATTCTGATACCCTTGCTAAGGGGTAGAAGTTATGGAGAGAGCTTTGATTTTTGTGGAAAATTTAGTTTATATTCTTAAAAAAATAGAATTTTATATTATCACTTATGGGTTATACAAAAATATAGCTAAAAATAACAAACAAACTTTTAAATCTCTCCTTGAAATGAAAAATATTTTAAAAACGATTTTAAATGATTTCCTCAATTCTTGAACATTAAGATATTGTTCTTAATCAGACTCATTGAAAAATATTTAAGTTTTTCTTATTTTTGGCTAGAAATATATCAGCAATTTTATAATAATTTCGACATACCTAAGGCAGAGCTTAAACTTTCGAAAGAGTATTCAGATTTGGTATGCAAACTGCAGACTTTTTCATGTTTTTAGGTATTATTAAGGCTTGCATAACTAGGGAATAGGCTTTGTTTGGCCTAAACATCAGGCATTTTGTTAAACTATGAAAAATCAGGAAAAAGTTTCCTTAATGAGATCTCGAAGAAACCAACTGTAAAGGAGGAGGCATTTCTAGTAAATGCCAGACGACTATTTGTAATTAGAGTTAGAGATTTAATTTAGGCCAAAAAAGCTTTGGCAGGCCAAGATATATATGCATATAATATATTATTGCCATAAAACTAAAAACATTCAGCAATAAAAAAACATCATTTTAAATTGCATTTCAATTGCTTTTTTTGTGTTTGTTTTTTTCACTCAGCTTTTATGGCCGCTCGCATATTTTGCGGTTTCAGTATTTTTCCTGCCACTTATTTGACCGCTAATTACATTTTAATGTAAATTAATGAATCCGCGCACTTAACTTGGCCGCATTGAGAGACCCCTTACCAACTTTTGAGGTTCGGCCTGTCAACTTGTCTGGGCCGTCGCCATCCTCCAAGCTAAATTTTTGACTCATTGGATTTCATGGAACAGCAACAACAGCAACCAGAATTTGGCTCATTAGCCGTTCGTGTTGAAAGCCTGAAATTCGATATTTTTTCAGGTTTCTCTTTTTGGCAAGAGCATTTTGATAAATGATTGATATAAATGATGTTGGATTTTGAGCTACTGCCAAATTAGCAGGAATTCAAGAGCTAACGCAAATGTCGATCTTTTTTTGGTATCTGCTTTTTACAGATTTGACAATGGGTCTTTCCATTTTTTGTAACTAATATAGCAGAAGTTAGGGCGGAATGCCTTCTGTTTGGTTTGCTCTTGTTAATTTTTCAACTTAAAAAAATAGTATTAGGCTGAAATATTATCCAATTTGACCTGTTCGCATATTTTTGGTTACACGTTCTTTTCATGTTGTCATTTATGTCCAATTAGGCTTTTCTCTCATTGGCAGCCTTAGGTTGGTTAGGTTTCATAACCAGATTTCCAATCATTTTAATGAACTTTCGCTATGAGTCTTTGATTATGCAGTTTTTCTTCAATGTAAGTTACGTTTTTACTAAATTTACTAAAATTAAGTCAATAAACTTACCAGTTTAACAGGCAGTTCTGGTTAAAATTGACATCAAAGGTGATTTAAGGTTCTCTAGTTAATGAGTATAAACCAGCGTACTTAAATGCCATGGAGTACTTCTCCATTAAAAGGCGATTAGTCTTTCTAATTTGGAGTAATCTGGCTAATGATGCTATTATCAGAATAATGTTTAGCTTTTGGTACCACAGGTTGGCCCATGTAGCGTTTGCTTTTTGAACTATCGTTAATTTTGACGTTGATTTTTCGAATGTCATTGTCATTGTGTCAGATATTTAGTAGAAGGTTTGCGGTTTACGAAATGGTTAAGTTTGTCATCGAAGGAAATTGGGAAGTATTGATCTTTTTATAACGATTTTAAAACGCAAAGCCTCCGTGGGCCACCCTATACAACTCTCTGATCATCGAGTACTAATACGAAAAGAAATAAATTAATATTCTTAAGAATTCTAAGCAGAAACCGCTTAATGGATTCATTGCTTTCATGACCTAAAATCATCTTCTTAGTAGTAGTTTACGACTGATTAGTCATTTTTCGCGCGACTCCCGTTGCTTGACGTGCAACCCACCTCCCGCCCAACCGACCGAGGGGCGCTGCCGTCTATCGTACGGCTCGGAACACGGGGATAGATCCGAGTGGATTAGTAAAGATACGAGGAAAGTTAGTTTTGTGCTAAATGGATTAGTATCGAAACTTTCAGAGTGTTAGGAGACGAGTTAGAAATAATGTTATAAAGATCATTGTATTTTGAATATAGTACCCGAAATGGTTCATGCTGGGCAAAGTTCGAACTACAATGCTCTAAGGATAGAGGAATATAGTTTCTAGTAATCCTAAGGGGTACATGGATATTCAAGCGGCCAAGAAGGGCCTGGCTATCAATTTCCCCCTTAAAGAAGATTATGAATAAAGACTACCCCAAGCATCGTCCTACGATTAGCGAGGGATGGCAAATTGATTAGTAAGAGTCTACTTTTATAAGAG
Organism: Drosophila eugracilis; assembly: GCF_018153835.1. NCBI lineage: Eukaryota > Metazoa > Arthropoda > Insecta > Diptera > Drosophilidae > Drosophila > Drosophila eugracilis. The sequence continues at coordinate 230,214 of NW_024573209.1, forward strand.
GGAAGGTGTATATTTGCATCCCAGTTGAGACCTCGGAGAGCAAATATTAAAAAATTCTTTTGGATGGATTCAATAAGGCACTGGTGAACCCCATACTGGGGGTCCCAGATACATGATCCATATTCCAGAATAGGACGAAACTAAAGAAATAAAAAGTGTTTTGGTAACATAGGGGTCGTTAAATTCCTTCGACCACCTTTTAATGAAACCAAGAACTCCTCTAGCTTTATTAACCATAGAGGAAATATGGTCGGAAAACTTAAGTTTTGCATCAGTAGGATGCCAAGATCTTCAACTGCATTAATTCTTTCCAGAGCTACACCATGCAAATTATAAGTGGCAACTTTAGGTCTTAGGCGACAGAAGGTCATTGCTTTGCACTTAGAGCCATTAAGATTTAATAAGTTTGAAGAGCACCAGTTTTTAAAATTATTAAGGTCAGATTGCAGTTTCACCTGGTAGGAGGCATCGGTATATTGCAGACAGAGCTTGACATCGTCTGCATACATAAGTACTAGGGAGTCATTAACAACCAAGGGAAGGTCGTTAATAAATAAAGTAAAAAGTAACGGACCAAGGTGGCTCCCCTGAGGGACCCCGGAGGAAGCATAGACTAAAGCAGACACTGAATTTTTAAAAAGAACTCGTTGCGTTCTACCTGTGAGGTAACTGCTAATCCAACCCAGGAGATCAGTGCGAAAACCGATAAGATCGAGTTTTTCTAAAAGAAGGCTGTGATTCACGGAGTCAAATGCTTTACTGAAGTCAGTGTATATGACATCCGTCTGAAGTTTATTTTGGAAACCAGTGATCACGAAGGATGTTAGTTCCAGAAGATTGGTAGTGGTAGACCGTTGTTTCATAAAGCCATGCTGGCATGGAGATATGACAGATCTACACTGGTGCTGCAAGTGAGGCACAAGAATTTTTCGAAGAGTTTCGGAATTGCTGATAGTTTGGATATACCTCTGTAATTTTCAGCATCCGATTTTTTCCCTTCTTGTGAAGGGGAATGATAAGGGACTCTTTCAGATAGCGGGAAACGTGGACGTTTCCAGGGAAAGGTTAAATAATTTTAAAAGGGGTTTGGCCAGGGTAGCAGAGCAGTACCTAAGCACACAGCCCGGTACCCCGTCTGGACCTGGCGAAAAGACTGGCTTCACATTCTGAAGATCCTTTATAACCCCACATTCCGACAAGGTGGGTCGGGAAATAAAAGTTAGACCGGGGGATATCATAAGCGTAAGTCTGCGCGTTTATTAACAAAGGTGAATAAGTAGTTTGAAAAAACTGTGCAAAAAGATCGGCAATTTCCTGATCCGTGCTTGCAGTAGTTTTTCGAAACGATAGCAAAGACGGAAAGGTTTTAGATTTACGCTTAGTGTTAACAAAACTATAAAACTGTTTCGGATGTTTCTTTTTAGCGGCAACACTCGCTCTCTTGATTTCCGTCGTTCATTACTTTTAGTAATCATTTTTTATTAAGAATATTTCTTAAATTACGAATAAGTACATCATTAACAAGCTTTTTTTTATGTATATTTTTCTGCAATCTAAAAATTAGCCAAACATATTCCCCTGCCTTCAGCTTACCGGCATTTCCAGCTCTTTAAACATCGCACCCACTCAGCTAATTTTGCAACACATTTTGATAAGCTGGCAGGATGTTTCCTTCCCCATTTTGTTGGCATATTAAAAATATTGTTTGCCCCGCCCTCTCCCCCATCAGGTATATGCATTTTTTATGCTGCCATTATGAAAATGCGACGCCTGCTTTGTGATTTTCCTCACATGTGTGAAATTGCATGTAGAGGTGCGAGAACATAGAGGTTTACCTGTGGCAGGGGAAGCTGCTGATGGTTGGAGAAGGGGGTGGAGTGATGCATTAGACACATAATAATTAAACGCGGCATGTGCTCATCATCATCGCCATCAGCAGCGGCATCATTATCATCAACATTTTTTCGCGATTATAATAAGCCGTTCGTGTTGTTGCAGCATCTTTTTTTTTTTTTTTTACCATTTTTTCTACCTTCCTCGCCAATTAGGGAAATTGTGTGCTATTTCCAATTTGAAAATTTCAGCTCATCCCGCCCTTCTTCGGTTGGCTTCTGCCGACTGGCTTAAGTGCCTGGCAAAGGAAGCGAGCAACCAACCAACCAGGATGCAAAAATATACGAAAGGATAGTAGAAAAAGAGTGTCTAAGATGTTAAATACTCTTTATGGGATTTGGAATTTTAAGGCACTAAGAAAGAAGTTTTTAACATACAGATTATGTCAGTATTAATATGAATATTCAAGATTTTTTTAGATTTTTGTTTAATTTTTAATAATTTTCCAAGGTATGTTCTCTGATTTACTGGAAAAGTAACACAGTCTGATTTAATTACGCAAAGAAATGTTTTGGTTTGCCTTCTGAAGTATTTCTAAGCACACAAAACTTATTGTTAAAATGTACATTAAAATATATTTTAACATTTTATATGGAAGCTAAAACATATATACCCTATCAAAGAGAAAAACCCACTCAAAACAAAGGAAAATCTGCGATTTATTTGACGTTAAACTTCCGCGATGTTTTTTCTGGTTTGTGGGTGTGCGTGGGCCTGCTAGGGTGTTGTCCATTAGCCAAAATGGAGCAGACTATTTTTGATTTAATGAGCCATGGTCTAATGGATTTTGATGTTTCCCTAACTGTAATTAAACACTCACCGCCAAAAAATAAGGTTTTTTTCTTAGAGGTACCTCAAGATTTTCTTTTGTTAGAAAACAAGGAAGTTAGTAAGGGAAATAAGGCTTTTTAAACTCAATAAGAACTACTTATCACCTTTTAAGAACTGTTTGCTTTAAGACTTAGTAAAGGTAACTATAGAAAGGGACATACTTTAAGCTGATTTTTGTAATTTCAGGAAAAATATTATAACCCCCAAATCAGCAGTAAAACCAAAAATACCAAACTCAAATCAAGATCTCATGCCAATTTCAGGGGGATGCAAACTGAAAGTGCGGCCGAAAAGAGCCAAGTGAAATAAAATAAACAAACAAATGCCTCATTACATGCGAAATTAAATTTAAATGTTTGCTTAATGCGATTCCAGAGTTGCCCGTGGTGCTACGTAGTCCGGAGTACGGAGAACGGAGACCGGAGTTTGGAGTCCACTGAAAGGGGACGGAAAAGGTATACGGAACTAAACAAACCCAAGCACCAGGGCCATCAAATTTAATTTCATTTTGAAGCCCTGGGCTAACCAAGGATGATGATGATGATGGCTATGGTGACGGGTCGCCAACGCATGCTTAGAAAAATATTTCTGGTATTTTTCTTTCTTTTTTCTCCCCCATTTTGGTTGTTGTTTTCCTTTTCCCTTTTTTTTTTTTTGCTTTTTTTTGGGTTTTCTTACTGAGTGGAGAAATTAGAATTTTTGCGTGTGTCTGCGGTCGCCGCATTTGGACGCCGACGGATGCCGCCATCGCCTCCGGCCGCATTTCCTGACACCCCACAGCCACCCGCCGGATAGCACCCAGAATTTAATATATTTATACAGGGTAAGTCTGTGGGAGAGCAGGTCATGCCCGGAGCTTAGAAGGCCAAGCTTCAGATGTCCTTGATTCTTGGGAAGTAAAAATATTGACTGAATTTGTTTTTTATATTTTCTAAGCAAAAATTAAGTAAAATTTCTCAGTTGACAAAAAGAGATCTAAAAATGTGATAACTTATAAGTGTTTCTTTTAAGAAACTTTTTAACAATGTTCATAATTTAAAAAGTAAAGAATAATTAGTAACATTAATTAAGCAAATCATTTTATTTTCAAATTTTAATGGCATTCTTGATTCCAATGTTAAGTACAATTTTACCAACAAAATACATCTTTTAAGGGACATTTTTACACATTATTAAGAACTTAAAAATCTGTAAAAGAATTTGTATTTTGCGTAATTTTTCTAAGCATACATTTTATAATACTTTAACTTAAGATTTTTAGTGTGCAAATAAGAAATAAAAATAAAATTCTAATATTTTTTCACAATTTTTGAATTTTTAAAGTGACTTGAGTTCAGCTGCCAAAAACCTTACGAAACTAAATGAAGTCTTACTTAAGGTTTTTCCTTAATCTAATAGGTAGCATTTAGTCGTGTTCCTTGCTGATACCAACTAAATAAGGCCAGAATCTGGCGGAGACAAAGTCATAATAATTTCAATATTTTTGTTGTCGTTGATGTGCCTGTCAGCGGCAAACTGTCAACGCAGAGCGTTTATTTGACAGCCGCTGGGGATTAGAGGGGGTGGTGGTATGCAGGGAGAGCAGGGAGACGGATGGGTGGTCGGTGGTTTTTGGTTTTATTTTTATTTTGGGGCGGCACGCTCAATTAAAATATATAATTTTTGCAAAATACGTCGAGAAACAACGGGAGCCGGGAAAAGATACTGGTTGGGATCTGCATCCCATTGCATTCACATGGCCATAAATTAAAAACTTAATAACGAGCTCAGGGCGCACAGGATCAGTGCTGAAACCAGGACATGCCCAATACGTGTGTCCTGCTCCTGGCGACGTCCGCAGTCACGTCACCGATTCCTGCTCCCTCTCTCTCTCTCTCTCTTCTCTCTATATCTCCTTTTCCCTTTCCCTTGCCCACCATCGGACGCTGGGATGCGGCTGCGGCAGCAATAAATCGCTAACAGCAAATAAATCAACGCGCATAAATTCCAATGTTCGGCGAGGCTGCCTGCCCCGACTTTATTTACGACATTGCGACAAAGACAGTTTCGGCAAAATGCTGTCCCCTTCCCCTTTTGCGCTTCCCCTCGGGGCCTAGATATATACCCGCGCCCATGCCCCTGACTCCGGCCCTGACACCGCCGCTGACCCCTTTTGCAATGAGCGCTACACGGGGTCAAGTCAATAGGGCAGATGTACCATGTCTTATTGCCTGTCTTTGCGAAAGGAAAACATCTTAACATGTCACCTATATAAGGTTTATTGCCTTTTCTAAATTCTTTAAATTGGAAAAAAGATCTTAAATGTTGCACAGTTAAGGTTTTAGATTTAAGTATTATTTAAGAATTTTTGAAGTATTTTTTAAGCAACTCTTACAGATGAAATTCATAGGAAGGTCAAAAAATAGAGCAATAGGATGAACTATTTGTAAGTGCAGATAAAAACTTAATGGGAAAGATATATCTTTAACCTTATAGGCTAGTTTTAGCAGAAGATACATTTGCCTTTAACATTGACAAAGTAAGAGTTCCTAAAGAGTCTATTAATACCTTAAGAAAAGTTGATATTGCAATAAAATCTTAACTTAAACTAAGAACAAAATCAGTTTTGAGGACAACCAAACCTTTGACATAAACTCTCTGTAATCTCTAAAAATAAATCCAATATCCCATAAAAGATATTTGGCAAATGAGCCTTAATTAGTTGGTCACATAAGAGGTGAGGAACCTAACAATTCCCATGATTTCCAAAAAGCCAGGCCAGGCCAATCCGAATTCACATTCTGCGAGTGGGAAAGCCAATGAACATGAAAAAGGTTGACCTCAGTGTCGTGGCAATATGTCCTGGAAAAATGTCATCCAATGCTGTCCGTGGTTAACCAAAGAGGAGTCGCTTGCCAAGGGTTAAAAGGGTTAACCCAGAGGGCTAAAACAAAAAGGAGCTATACGGTATATATATATATATATAGAAAGGAAAAAATGGTAGTTGGCAGGACAGTCAACGGTTGTCGACAAGGACGAGTATATTTGGCGCATTTAAACAAAAGGATGCCGTGTGCTAGGCAAATAGACAAAGGACATGCCCGGACACATGCGAGGCGCCAAATCAAGCCTTGATTTATGGCCCAGCCAAAGGATTGCCAAGGCGTAGGGATACCAAATACCGTATAAAAAAGTCCACCAAACTAGCATTAGCACCCTTGTAAATGTGTAAAACCGCCAGGAAAACACACTCTGAGAAAGAGAAGGACGACGGGTCCACCAACAAATCATAGAAATCCGAGTGGAATAAAAAAAAAAAGAAGGAAAACCAAAGGGAATCCCATACAGAAACCAGCATCTATTAGTTGCGCCACTCCGGTCGTCCTGCCTGTAAATATGTGAAAAACCTCTGGTGATAATTTATTTATTTCGGATTATTTATTGCACATACATCATAATTTTCGAGACTCGCTGGCAAATATATTTTATTCCTTAAGCAGGCCCCGGCCCCGTCTCCGAAGAAGACACGCCAAGAATTATAACTTTCAACAATGAAGGATGCGCAATAAATTAAAAATTCCAAACTTAAAAACGCAACAATAAATACATGCGAGAGGGGTATGAGCAAGGACGAGAACAGGACATGCAGTTGATTTATTTCTCCTCTATGGAAAATCACAGAGCCAAAGAGCAGAGGAGCGGAGTGGAGTGGAGTGGAATTTCTCACCCCGCACTCCCCTAGAATCTGGGGAGATGACTCAAAGAAACGGAAGTATTTATTTCATAATCGTTATGATGTAATGAAGAAAGCGTCGACGTTTGCGAAAGATTAGGCTAGACTGCTGTTAGTTATCATTTACACTTTTGGCAATATATTTATTTTCATGTTATTAATGGTTATTGCTTAAATATATTTATGTAAAATATTTAATATTAGATAATGATATTTTTATGTTTTATGCTTACAAATAGATCGAAAGTTTTATACGCCATCCGCTTGTCAATCTCCACTACAACTCCTAGTGTGAATGATTTAAGAAACTGCGCAAAAAAAGTAAACGTAAGAACGAGTAGGAATAAACCGAAACACATCCTCGACATCAAAAAATACGTGGCGCATATTAAATTCTTATAAAATCGGCACTCAGCAAGGGATGCTCCGCGGGGGGAAGGGGCGCGAGTTGGGATATATATACAGGCATATAGATAGACTAGGGCGCTATTGTTAAGAGTTTGAAGCATTTTATGATACCCTCTGCCTCTAGCCCTAACTCCGCCATGGATGCGAGGTCCCGCTGCGATATTAAAAACTTGTTGCTAATATAAAAAAGATTCGGATACGGTTGTCGATGTCGCATTTTCATAATGCCATTGATGATCATCGCAGGCTGCAGTGGCAGATGATGCCGTTGATGATGACATCAATGACATTTGTTGCGGTTCAATAAATTCGCAAGCGCTTGGAAACACATCGTATATAGAAGGTTTACACTGGGCGAAAAGGTTTTTTAAAAGTTAAACTAAAGTGACATTCGAAATGTTAAAGTTCAAATTATCGATAGTTCAAAAAGCAAACGCTACATGGGCATTATGTGACTGTTAAAGTGGTTAGGTTCCTAGTTTAAATAAAATATAAATTACTGCAGTTTATAGGTAATTTTAGTATTGATAGTGAGTTTGTTACTGAAAGAAAAGCATTTAGGTTATTTTTAAAAAACAAAAATATAATTAAATGTGCCTTAATACACTCTACTTGACTCTCTTATACTTGAACATAAACTATCTTTATTATGAATAAAAATATAAATCAGATATAGTCGTAAGACACAATTTCTTCGAGATTTTTCTCAGTGAAGGTACTCCTATGCCCGGTTTTACCCTACCCGACCCTAAGTAGGCTTGAGCCTCACTGCGCATTTAATTGTGGCACCAAGGGGGGTGGCAATATGGGAAGTACGAGGAAGTATGGAACGGGGCGAGTTGAGCATCGCATCGTAGTGCCAATTGTCAGAACGAAACGCTCCGCCATTCAGTGGCATCGGGGTGTTGTTTAGCTGTCGGATAATCCGAGGCTTGTTTCCGTTGATTAAAATGACATACATAGGGACCTACACAGAGAGCCAGCTAACTTGCCCACAATTTACCGCTGGGGCCTTAGGTCCAATGGATTTTCCGGATGGGGAACCAGTCGATTGTCTATAAGCCAACTGCAGTTCCCTGTATTTGAAGTGCCAAAAAGCACACTTTGGCTGCCTCTTTTTCTAGCTTTTTTAGCTGCACTTTTTTGCTGTCCTCGTATTAGTGAGTTGTCGAGTGAGCTCTTTGGCGAGAGGATTTATGCTCGATGACGATATTTGTTTAGCCGCTTAGTTTATTGTTTTGTTTTATTTTTTTTATTTTCATCCACTCTTGTTAGAGCATTTCAAATATGTTCTGATTTAAGTTCCCTTTGAAGTTATTTGTGATCAAAACTATTTTGTTATAGAAAGAAAATATTAAAATATAAAATTAAAATATTACATTTGTTACTTTAGGAAAGAAAGAAAAAAATGCAAACAAGTCTTATTTTTTAAATTTTATTTGTCTAATTCGTTAAGAAGTAATAAAAACAGAAGAAAGAAATCTCAAAAGTAGATCAGCATTATCCCATTGTTGGAGCTCAGATTTCTCTCTGGTAGTCTCAAATATATAGCAAATTGCACCTATCAATGCCATTGACATCTATTCAAACAAATGTATAGGGCCATAAGGGATTGCATTTTGAACTATTTGGGATTTCATCCAACTTCGTAGTTAAACCTGTATTATTGTCTAAAGGGAAGTCAACGTAATCAGGGTCGTTAATATCAGGCTTCATTGCCTTATCAAAGTCATGATTTTCGTTTTTGTTAAGTTGATTTTCAAATATCTGGCTTTCCAATCGTTGCAGACGATCCTCCACTGCATCAAGCCTTTGTTGATTATAGGTCCTTTCCAAAGGGGTCTGTCAAGCATTTTATTAGAATTAGTATCCTTTTACAGGATGCTTAGGATTAAACTTACATATCTAGCGAAGACATTGTTCCAGGACAAGCCAAACAGGATGAGCACTATAAGGTATTTCATTTTGATCAAAACTTAACTCACGCTCAAGACTTAAGAATTCCGACTGCGAATCAAGTACAATCTGAGCTGTCTTTTATAGCCCATCGTGACTCATCAAGCACAAATCTTGCGATATTTTGTTAAAATTGTCTTGTCAACATATTGCATCTTGTATGACATATTGCCCTCTAATGATAAGATTATTTTATTATGACTTCCTTCACTAAAGTCATGGTCTTGTGCTAAAAACAGCTGGGTTATTAAGTCGTTCATTAAAATTAATTATCAATTTTTTTCCATTTAATTAAATATTTTTACTCTACTTTTATTTGTTTTTTTTGTTATTTTTTATTATTAATCAGAAATAATATGTTCAAAAATGATTAAGACTTAAAATCTTCAAAATTTTCATGGTATTAAAATGATTTCTTATATCTTATATATATATATATACATACATATATTTACTAGTTACTAAGGCAATAATGTGATTTGTCTGTCACTGTCAAGATGTCGGTTCATATATATGTATTCAAAGTTCCGAGTCACTCAGTTTGGAAAAATTTCAATTTGATAGCCTTTGACCTATAAAGCTAATTTGAGTTTGACTTACACGCTGAAAAGGCTAAATGTTTATTGCAAATAGCTCATTAAAATGTAAAAAAAAAAACAATTTAGAATTCGTGAGAAACTACATAATAATCTTACTTCTGAGTAACAATCACGTTGTAATAGAAAGGTCAAAGAAATTAACTCAAACCCTGCAACAAAGCCATTGAAACAGCAGGAATATACTGCATTATAAAGCATAGTGCTAATCATTTTGGTGGCTTAATGGCGGTTTTCTTTTTTTTTTTATTTTGTTGGCTTCACCACGCCCACATGTGAGAATAAACGACTGAGTCTTGGATTTGAACACCCAACTTATTACGTTCTCCAACGATGAAATTACTTAATCAAAGTTGGATTATCTGCCCAGCTCAGGGAGTAAACGAATGGATGGCGAATGGTGGCGAATGGATGGTGGGTGGGTGAGTTGTGGGTGGCTTCTTGGCTGGGTTTCATTTGAATTAAAAGCGCCAACTCGACCGGAAGTCGGCAAAGCAGAGTTTGACAGCCAGCATGGGGTACTTGGCATACATATGTCAGGCCACACTGTGGCGAAGGCTGTAAATGAAAAAGTTAATATAAAAAGTCTATTGAATAAGGTAATATAAAATCATCAAAAAATCATTCTTTTTTAAGTCATAAAAACTAAATATTTAACAATTTAAAGCAGATAATAAATAAATATTTATAATTTTCAGAAATTTAATTAGCTTAACCCTATTAAATTTGCCACTTGGGACAGAAAATGTACTAAATTCGAAAACAATTTTATAAAATTTGTCAATATTTTGGCTCTGTGTGGCCTTCTATGCTGCAGCTGAAACTAAATTAAATTCCGTGTCTAATGCTCTCGCCTAGGATTAGTACCAAACAACGCCTCAACTTGCCTCGCCACATCGGCTAAGATGGGCAATATTAAATAATTTTTCCCATCTCCCAGGACACACAGGACTCGGTACGGTACACACACACATATGGCATGAATTCAGGAGTTCATTGTTTTGCATCGCAGCAGTGAAGTGAAATGGAGTAGAGCCGAGGGTGTATGTGGCTGTGTGTGTTTCAGCCGGCTGTCCCAACCAGGAGACGGAAGATTAAAGTCTCCCGTGGCGAACTTAATAATAAAAGCCCAGGACCAGAGTCCTCCTGCATTGCTAGCGGATGGTGTTGGCACAAAAGTATTTAGTGGGCAAAGGCAGGGGCTCAAGCTTAGCTAAGGGGTATTGGACGCAAATCTTTTTTCGAGTGCCAGACATTAGCAGCATTATACCAACAACAACAACAAGCTATCGCATACAGATATCATTCCTACTCATATATATATATATATAAATGTATATCCCAAACATTGCACAACGACCGAAAAGCTTTGAGCAAAAATGCAAACGAGGGGCGAGTGGAAGCCACGGGTTCACCAAATAACCAAAGGACTTATGCCGACTCAGGCCGGGATTTCGAGGTGTTTCGCTGTTCTTTGGGTGTGAGGAGGTTCATGGAGGGTTGGGTTGCTGGATTGGTGGAAGCCAATGCAGTAAATGTATCTGCATTGTAAGCGGTAAATATGAGAAGCCTGCGGAGCGGCTGATACTGATAATCTCGAATCGACATTTCCGACTCTTAATTATCATTGCGGTTTGTCTATTTGGGTTGTTTGGCCATCACAGGAAGCTTTTAGAGTTACTCCCAATAAATAGAAACTATATTTAGGCAATACTAAGGGGTACCATTTGATTATTTTCAAACAATTTCCAGCTTTGTTTACCTTAAGCAACCTCCTTCTTAATGATGAAAGTTCGGATTTGCAAGGGATTTAATGTGACACTGAAGTCAGATGCATCCTGGGATTTGTCAGCTGCCAAGGGCTTGTGCAGGCTGGTGAAATACTCCGGAGCTGTGGGATTAGGACCGGAACCATCATGATGGAACTTCAGTCGCTTCATATCGCTCAGCGGGAGATTACCATCCAAGGTGGTTTCACGAATCTCCAGTCCACCAAGATCATCGAAGATCTGACGAATGTTAAAACTAACCACATTGCCTTCGGTTTGATCCAAAAAGTTCTCCACACGCAGAAGGACTTCGTCATTGGAGTAAGGTTCCAGGGTAAGAAGATGAACCGACTGGGGGAAGTCGTTGAAATCGGGCAAAGATTTGGTCACTTCCTTTTGGATGTTGCTAGTTTTGCTGAAGAACTTCCAGAAGGGCAGGTGAATCTCCTTCTCAGCCTTTCGCTCGGATGCTGTGGCCTTATCTTCGACAGCGTTGAGGGAGAGGTACAGTTTTCCTCGGGCTATCAATCCCTTTCCGAACTGTTGCTCATTGATGGCCTCGGCAGCTCCAGAACCATCGGCGAAAATGTGACGACGGTGCAGCATCATCTCCAAACGTCCATCCTCCAAACTGGCTCCTCCCTGGGAGCGATCATTGAGCAGGACCATTCGCTTGTTAGCATCCTGCAGAGCCATCCTGGAGGTTACTGGATAATAGTTTCCGCTCACAGGTTGTTCACTTAGATCGGGATTGAAGTCCTCTCGCTTATCCTTCTCTCTCTTGATCATTTCACGACCATTTGAGTCGGTATAGAAGACTCCGTCGGAGGCGATTCCACTCTTAAAGACTGTCACGATCTCCTTGCCCAGCTCGTCGTCTATGGGTACAGGACCCACCAGCCATTCGAGTTCCACTCGGTTGACACCCTCGTAGATGCGGATCACTTGGGAGATCCATTCGTTTATCTGTTGGTGAACTTCCTTGACGGAGTCACCTTCGTATACGGTGAAATCGAAAGCATCTTCCAGTATTTCCAAGTCTGAATCCTGGCGGAAAATGTAATGACAGGATCGAGCTGTCTTGTACATTCCAAAGGACTGCTCAATGTTTTCGGAAACTCCATTCATTTCAACGGTCTTCAAGCGGCCCGTGTTGTTGTCAATTATCAGTTTTATAAGCTAATAAATAAACAAAATGTTTACGAAAAAACTCTCTTAACTCAATCTTACTTAGGCACTTACCGAATTCTGGACAACTGTCTCTCCATCATCGCTTGTCTGCGCATCGGTTTTCAGGGAATGAACCTTCTTGAATCTTTTAGGCACTTCTAACTTAGATTCCTCTTCGTTGAAAGCCTGTTTAATTTGAGTGGGCTGAATAGAATCAATGTCTTCCACCTTATCAACTTTCTTGATATAGTAGCTAGCGATTTTGTTAACGGTTGCCTTGAAGACCAGCTCATGCTGAGTGTCGTTGTTACGGAACTCTAGGGCCAGAACCTGCCAGGGAACTGGGAACAGTTCAGAAGCCACCACACGGCCCTTCTCATCGGTCACCTGGTAGTTCTCGTTCTTCACGGGCACTCGCACATACTGGGTGGAAGTGTGAGCCAATGGATTGTACAAAGTCACCATTAAGTCATCAGCATTATCCTTGGTAAAGGCGCACTCGCTTATGTTCAATTTCAAACAACTTTCAAACTCGCAATTTGGCTGATTGGTAAGCACTCGCAGGGCATCACTGGCTGTGTTGGCGCCTCCCAAGATAGCATCATATAAAAGGCGATCGTAGTCATTGGACACTTCCTGCTTCTCGGTTCCAGTGATGGCATCGTGGTGCTGCATAACACCCATAATTTGGCGAAGATAATCCAAGTCCTTAGTCTGCTTTTCGCTGGACAGCTCAGCAAGGACACTCAATTGTTTGGCCACTTGGAGGATGTGGTTGCCATCGCGCTCAAATCGCTTCTGGGTGGGTCGAGAGGTGAAGAAGCCTGTCCAGAAACTCTTTGCCTCATGGGAGTGGGGCAGGAAGTCCTGGGTCTTGTTTGGCCAGCTTTGAAGACTCTTGTGCAGGGAATTCAGATAACATCCTGCGGTCGAATAAATGATGTTGTACTTGGACCCACTTGCCTGACGTTCGTTGACATACCTTAAGAAAGCTGTTTAAAATGCTGAAACAAACTTAATTCATAAATCTTACTTACTTGATCAGCTTGTCCATGTTCTTATAGTTCATGTAGGCATTTTCGTATTGGAAGTCATCGCCCATGGGCACCATTATGTGACTGGAGCGATAATACCCAGCCAGATTGGAGGCATAGTTGATGAAATCGTCCACCCTGGACTGGACATTGTTGTCGTAGCTCCGACCATCAATGATTGGATCGTCTTGGCAGAGGGAGTCAAAACAGAAGCCAGGCGGTGCCGAGTAGTGATTGTAAAGCATGCCAGTGAAGAAATCTAATTCCTTAAGAGTTTCGCTGGCATCCCAAATCATTTCGAGTCCCAGGTTATCCACTCGCTTGTTCTTGTCATTCTGATCCATGCGGGCAAAGAACTGGCCATCGAAACCCATTTGGGCAAACATTGAGGCCTGCTCCCTGGAGTGACCAAAAGCATCGATCTGCCAGCCGACACGTGGACGACCACAAACCCCAAAGTTGTCATTAAGAAACCTTAAAGATACGGTTTAAAGATTATGTAATATAGGGAATTTCATCATCTTACTTCAATCCAACTGCAAATTGATCGATCACACTCTGGTAATTTACGGCAGCCTCGTCGTTCATGCTCCAGGCGCCACCCGTGAACTCGAGACGTCCTTCGTTTACCAGCTTCTTGACCAGTTGCTTCTTAGTTTCCGACTGATCCTCCCACCACTTGGCAAAGAAAGCCGTCTCCACCTGAATGAAGCGGCGTCGTGAGTCCTTGCTCAGTTCGGCCACAACAGTATCGAATATATACTGGACCCCAGCATGCTGAATGTTATGCTTATTTCCGTAATAATACTGATCGACCGTTTTCAGCCAGCCCAAATCGTCATGGGAGTGGGGCACCAAGTGAATATTGATCATATCGGACTTGGTTTCAGGACATGACTAAGGAAATAATCCTATTAATATATGTAATTTGAGGTGTTTTACCTAAATTTACTTCATAGCCACAGACAGCCTCAGATTGGATGATGTGCGAGCCCAAAAAGGCCAACAAAAGGGCCAAGGCCTTTATATAATTCATTTTGCAGAATTCGCAAACCACCAACTTGAAACGGACAACTGACTTTATAAAAAGAACTTTCCCACTTTTATAAGTTAAGTTCTCAATGGGGGGCTAACTGATAAGCTATCAGCACTTCAAAGTGTTTTGAATTTCAACTAGTCAAGAGAACCAATTAACTAAGCCCCCAACCATTAGCAACGAGTTTAAAAGGGTAAGTACCTTGCGTTTTATTTCGGCCACATGCAGTGCCCCGGTGTTGCTAACATAATCATACTGTACTTGCTGGCTTATCTCGGTTAAGGCCAGGAATTGCAATCCTTATCGCTCAATAACTTAATTACTTAAATCGATGTTAATTGACGATTGCCCACTTGAAGATAACGGCAGGTTTACGAGTCCGAACCACTTCTGGTTTTTAGGAATACAGTAAATCGTGTCCTAATCATAAATGAAAGTGAAAGTCACACATGTAGAAGTGGGGATAACCAATATGAACTCAAATAACAAAAACTAGTATTGTTTAGTATAATTTTATTGCCTTTTCTTAGTGTCACAATTAAACGTTTTTCGTTTTAATAATAAATGTGCGAATTTGCATGGGATATAACGTCACGACAAACAGTGAAGCTTCGTCCGATTGGTCAGCTTGAAGTGACTTGTGCTGAGCCGTAGAGTACTCCACGCCAGATGGTCTACTTCCAGATTCTCGGGCATGGAACTTAAAACGCTTCATATCGCTCAGTGGCAAGTTGCCATCCAAAGTGGTTTCTCTAATTGATAAACCACCCAGACTGTCGAATATATCACGAATATTGAAGCTAATCACATTTCCCTCGGACTTGTCCAGGAAGTTCTCGAAGCGTATCAGGATTTCAGTCTCCGTGAAGGACTCCAAGGTAAGGAGATGAATCGACTGGGGAAGGTCATTAAAATCAGGTAAGCCTTTGACAGCAGCAATAGAGTTTTCACTAGTCTTGCTGAAGAACTTCCAAAAGGGAAGGAAGAGCTCCTTTTCAGTCTTACGTTCCGTAATGGTATCTCCATCTTGAACAGAGTCTAGAACCAGATATAACTTTCCACGGGCAATCAAGCCTTTGCCGTACTGTGTCTCATTCAGAGCTTCGCCCACGCCACCACCATCGTTGAAGAGATGTCGACGATGGAGCAGCATCTCCAAGGCACCATCCTCCAGACTGGCTCCTCCCTGGGCACGATCATTGAGTAGGACCAATCGCTTACTATCATCTTGTAGAGCAATCCTGGATGTGACTGGATAGAAGTTGCTGCTCACAGGCTGACGACTCAAGTCCGAAACAAAGTCCTCACGCTTGTCCTTCTCGCGTTTCATTAACTCCCGGCCATTGGAGTCGGTGTAGAAAACTCCATTCGATGAAATTCCACTCTTAAAGTTTGTTACAAACTCACTGCCCAGCTTATCATCGATGGGTATTGGTCCCACCAACCACTCGAACTCCACCCTATTGACACCCTCGTAAATCCGGATCACTTGCGAGATCCAATCGTTCTGTCGCTGGTGAACTTCCTTGACCAAACTGCCCTCGTAAACTGTGAATTCCAAATCATCTTCAAAGACTTCAATATCCCCATCTTGGCGGAAAGTGTAAGCACAAGAAGTATGAGTCTTGTAGACGCCAAAGTTCTGGACGATTTCCTCAGAGACACCGTTCATCTCAACTGACTTCAAGCGTCCTGTTTGGTTGTCAATCACCAGTTTTACAAGCTACGGATTAAATATTTTATAAATAAAAGATTTTTTAATAGATATTTACTTAAGAACTTACAGAATTCTCTACTACAGTCTCAGAACCTTCAATTTCTCGGGGGCTAATCTTCTTGCTCTCTGAACTCTCCACCTTCTTGATAAAGTAATTGGCTATTTTATTGGCTGTACCCATGAAAACCAACTCGTGCTGGGTATCATTTGGTCGGTACTCCAAGGCCAAGACCTGCCAGGCTACTGGAACTACTTCTGAAGGAACTATTTTTCCTTTTGCATCAGTGACTTGGTAGTTTTCATCCTTGACAGGAATGCGAACGTACTGCGTCGAGCTATGAGCCAAGGGGTTATATAGGGTCACCATCACGTTGTCAGCACCATCCTTGGTGAAGGCACACTCACTGATGTTCAGTCTCAGGCAACTATTAAATTCTCCGTTCGGCATATTGGTAAGAATTCTCAGAGCATCTCGGGCATTGTTGGATCCCCCAATAATGGCATCATACATCATACGATCATAGTCATCCGATACGGCCTGCTTTTCAGTTCCAGTTATGGCATCGTGGTGCTGCATTACTCCCATAATCTGGCGAAGATAATCCAAATCTTCGTTGTGCTCTTCACTCGTAAGATTTGCGAATACGGAGAGCTGCTTGGCCACCTGCAACATGTGATTGCCATCCCGCTCGAAGCGTTTCTGAGTGGGTCGGGAAGTGAAGAACCCTGTCCAAAAACTATTCTTCTCGTGGGCATAGGGGAAGAAGTCCTGGGTCTTGTTAGGCCAGGATTCCAAGCTCTGATGTAGGGAATTTAGATAGCAGCTCGGGGTGGAGTAGAAGATGTTGTATTTGGAGCCAGCATCTTGGCGTTCGTTTATGTACCTAATAAAACAGATTAAGCAAGATTTGTATTTCCTACCCTTTTTCATTCTTACTTGATTAGCTTGTCCATATTCTTGTAATTGACTTTGGCATCCTCATACTGGAAATCACCGCCCATGGGGACCATAATATGGTTGGTGATGTACACCTCTGACATGTTCTTAGCATATTCAAGGAACACATCTACCCTCTCTTCAACATTGTTTTCCTCACTATCGCCATCGATGATAGGCTCATCCGTGCAGAGTATATCGAAACAGAATCCTGGAGTGTCCGAATAGAAGTTGTACAGCATTCCACTGAAGAGATTGACGCCACTTAGAGATTCACTGGCATCCCAAATCATCTCCATTGTTAAGTCCTTCATGCGGGTGTCCTTGTCGTTATGATCCATTCGTGAGAAGAACTGACCATCGTAACCCATGTGGGCGAAAATAGCTGCCTGCTCGCGGGAGTGGCCAAAAGTATCGATTTGCCAGCCAACTCGTGGACGGCCACAGGCTCCAAAGGTCTCGTCGAGGAACCTAACAATGTCGGGTTGTAAACATTCTTAAAAGATAACCATTTCCTTCATGTACTTACTTCAAGCCCACTGTAAACTGATCAATCACACCCTGGTAGTTGACATTCGCCTCATCATTCATGCTCCAAGCTCCGCCGGTGAACTCGAAACGTCCCTCTTCCACCAACTTGGTAACCACTTTCTTCATGGTCTCCGATTGATCATTCCACCATTTTGCAAAAAAGGCCGTCTCCACCTGAATGAAGCGACGCTTGGGGTCCTGCAGGAGCTGAGACACAACATTGTCCAATATGTATTGCACACCAGCGTGATGGATTTTATTCAGGTAACCGTAGTAGGACTGATCGACTGTCTTCAGCCAGCCAACATCGTTATGGGAATGTGGAACCAAGTGGATGTTAACCATGTTCGCTTTTGTTTCGGGGCAGGACTGTTAGAAAAGGGTATATCCTTAAAATTAATATAACTTTTAATAGATATCTCTTACCTCATAGCCACAAACAGATTCGGATTGCCTTACGGAGACCACCAACAAGGTGGCCAAGAGGAATATTCGACCGAGATATATCATCTTAGATCATTACCAAGTACTAACATTTTCAGCGCCAGCCCGCTGTTTTATAGGCCACACGATTTTTCGCTATGATGTGATAAGAAAATACAAGATGGTCACTGTGATAAGGTAACTTAATTAGCAATTAGAAGGGGTTATAAAATACTCAGAAACTGGTAATTACTGTTTATTTTAGAACTTTCACCCTCCACGTTGGGATTACGGAAAAGCTGTAAAACCCATTTTTTATCTACCACTTCAGAAAGTTCATACCTTCTGTAATGCACTGCAATCTTATCGATCCTTTAGCGTTGTGAATCTTAATGTTTTTAAACAAACTGCTTAACTTTTTTGACTACTGTGAATGAATTTTATTTATAATATACATACTGTAGTTGTTTTAATACACATGCCGTTCCTTCTTCTGTGGTCCAACCGAAATGCTCTGTATTTATATTTCTTATTCTATTTTTGCCTTATTTCTAAGTGTTTGGTGACATTTGCTGATCGTGCGAACAGGACACACATAGTTTTCGTAGCATGATCTGTATGCATAAGTAAGGGAAAGGAATACATTGTGCTTTCAACTAACTGTGTATAGATAAGTTAGTGTGACCGCCTGCTACATAACATACATACATACATGGTGTAAAATCAAAAATAAAATTTCAAAAGCAGTTCATTATTTAAAAAGCGATTGGGTAGTGGCAGATCCAATGCTTTTCATTGATTATTAACCTATACACGTATTTTTTGAAGAAACAATCTCTTAAATTTGGTCAGATTGTCAGAAAACCTGCCCCCACCTCTGATGATTTTGTTATATCATATATCTTGAGTAAAATTCCATTATAGTGAATAACTAATGAAAGTATCTTCTTTATTCTTCTTTTAATGTATATACATAACTAACCAAAAATTTAAAAAAACTAGAAATAGAAAGAACAATAGATAATTTAAAATTAAAATCCAATTCTTTAAAGAAAGTACCACAAATGGATTTGTTTTATATACAATTTTATTTGAATCATCAGAAAAACGAAGTTAATATAACTATACGTTATTATTTAATCTTGATAATGAAAGTACGGATTTGCATTGGGTACAGGGTCACTGCGAATTCGGAGGCATCCTGCGACTCGTCAGTGGACAGAGGCTTGTGGGCCGAGGTGTAATACTCAGGTTCGGTTCCTCTTGCTCCAGAACCCTCAGCATGGAACTTGAATCGCTTCATGTCACTCAGAGGCAGATTACCATCCAAGGTGGTTTCACGAATTTCCGAACCGTTCAAGTAATCGAAGATCGGCCGGATGTTGAAGCTAACCACTTTGCCTTCGATGTGATCCTTGAAGTTCTCCACACGCAGTAGAACCTCATCATCGTTGAAAGGCTCCAGGGTGAGAAGATGAACGGACTGGGGGAAATCATCAAAGCTGGGCAGGGACTTGGCAACAGCGCTGCTGCTTCCACTGTTCTTGCTGAAGAACTTCCAGAGAGGCAGGTGGAACTCTTTCTCGGCCTCGCGTTCAGCGGAAGTGGACTCATCGGCAGCATTCAGGATAAGGAACACCTTACCGCGGGCAATCAAAGGTTGGCCATATTTCTGTTCGTTTAAAGTCTCATCCACCCCGTATCCATCATCACGGACAAGACGACGATGCAACATAAGCTCTATTTGTCCATCCTTCATGCTGGATCCTCCCTGGGCACGATCGTTCAGGACTGCAATACGCTTGTTACTGTCCTGGAGGGCAATGCGGGAAGTGATGGGGTAATAGTTTCCGGCAGTCGGTTGCCTATCCAGTTCGGAGTTGAAGTCCTCACGTTTGTCCTTTTCACGTCGAATCAACTCACGGCCATTGGAATCAGTGTAAAACACGCCATTGGAAGCGATTTCACTGGTGAAGGTGATAACGACTTCATTGCCAAACTCTTCTTCAACAGGGATTGGGCCAACCAGCCACTCGATTTCCACAATGTTTCTGCCTTCGTAGATACGAATGACTTGTGAAATGAATTCGTTGAAGTGCTGGTGCACTTCCTTGACCAAAGCTCCTTCGTAAACAGTAAACTCGACACCATCCTCCTGGATGACAAAGTCTCCTTGGTTGTACTGACGGAAAACGTAAGCACCGGAGTCATAGGTCCTGTAAATGCCGTAGCTTTGATCGATGTTTTCGGAGACTCCGTTCATTTCAACTCTCTTCAACAGTCCGGTTTTGTTGTCCAGCACCAATTTGACCAGCTAATGGAGATATAAAGAAAACCTTAATGAAATCTTCTTGTTATAGAAGTTAATAGACATAAGCGACTTACCGAATTCTGGACGATTGTCTCTCCGTCATCGAGGGTTCCAGCATCAGTCTTCTTCTGGGAAATGGTCTTTAAGCTCGCGGTGCCCTCCTTGGTATCAACCTTCTTGATGTAGTAGTTGGCGATCTTATCGACGGTTGCCTTGAAGACCAACTCATGCTGAGTGTCGTTGTTTCGGAACTCCAGGGCCAGGACCTCCCAGGGAACTGGGACCACTTCAGAAGCCACCACACGGCCCTTATCATCGGTCACCTGGTAGTTCTCGTTCTTAACAGGAACTCGGACGTACTGCTTGGTGGTATGGGCCAAGGGGTTGTACACGGTCACCACCACGTTGTCAGCACCGTCCTTGGTGTAGGCACACTCGCTGATGTTTACCTGAAGGCAACTCTCGAACTCACCGTCGGGAACAATGTTCAGCACCTGAAGGGCATCGCGGGCGGTATTGACTCCTCCAACGATAGCGTCGTATAGAAGGCGATCGTAGTCATCGGACACGTGCTGCTTCTCGGTTCCAGTGATGGCATCGTGGTGCTGCATCACACCCATAATATGACGGAGATATTCAAGATCCTCCTTTTGCTGAGTACTTGAAAGTTTGGCGAAAGCACTTAGCTGCTTAGCAACCTGAAGAATGTGGTTGCCATCGCGCTCAAAACGCTTCTGGGTGGGACGAGATGTGTAGTAGCCAGTCCAAAAACTGTTGGAGTCACTTCCGTAGGGGAAGAAGTCCAGCGTCTTGTTTGGGTAGGACTGTACACTCTTGTGCACAGAGTTTAAGTAACAAGCAGGGGTTGAGTAAAAGATGTTGTACTGGGATCCACTGGATTGACGTTCGTTGATGTACCTAACAATGGAATTACATTAATTAAGCATTATCTATATATCACCAAATGCTTTCCTTACTTAATTAGTTTGTCCATGTTCTTGAAGTTAACCTCAGCATCTTCATACTGGAAGTCACCACCCATGGGAATCATGATATGGTTCGTGCGGAACTTTTCGGCAACTTGGGCGGCGTAGGCGATGAAATCATCAACCCTTGATTTGACATTGTTATCATAACTGTCGCTATCAATAATCGGATCGTCGCTGCAGTGAACATCGAAGCAGAATCCGGGAGTGTCCCAGTAGAAGGTGTACAAGAGACCAGTGAAAAGCTTGACATCGCTCAATGACTCACTGGCATCCCAAACCATCTCTAAAGCAAGGTCGATCATGCGTCTGCCCTTGTCGTTGTGGTCCATGCGGGAAAAGAACTCGCCATCGTATCCCATCTGGGCATATAGGGAAGCCTGTTCACGGGAGTGGCCAAAGGGATCGATTTGCCAGCCGACACGAGGACGACCACAAACGCCGAAGGTGTCATCTAGGAATCTGTCATAAAACGATATCTTAAAACTGCGGACAAAGAATCACTGAAGTAATAACTTACTTCAGTCCGACTGTGAACTGATCAATCACACTCTGGTAGTTTACAGCAGCCTCGTCGTTCATGCTCCAGGCTCCGTTGGTGAACTGAAGGCGGCCCTCGTTGACCAGTTTCTTGACAATTGCCCTGACGGTCTCGGACTGCTCGTCCCACCACTTGGAGAAAAAGGATGTTTCAACCTGGATGAAACGACGGTCTGGGTTCTTGATCAGCTCAGAGATCACGGTGTCGATGATGTACTGGACTCCGGCGTGCTGAATGTTGTTTTTGTGGCCATAGAAGTACTGATCGACGGTCTTCAGCCAGCCCACGTCGTCGTGGGAGTGAGGCACCAAGTGGATGTTAACCATGTTTGCTTTGGTCTCATGACAAGACTGTAAGACAATATTTGGTTCCGTTATTTTAGTTCAGTAATGAAGGAGGAATTCTTAGATCCTACATGAGTCCTTCCTTTTTCTTACCTCGTAACCGCAGACCGCTTGGGCTGACTTGGCTTGGATTGCCAAGAAGGCAACGCAAAGGACGATGCCCAGATACTTCATGTTAGCTTTTCTAGGCCTTTTAACTCGATGAAACACAGTTCTCGAGCAGATGAACACGACTGAATTTGCCCATTCATAAACAGGGTATATATAGGGGTTTGCCGAGATTGTTGATAAGCAATCGCTCCTTGAGGCTATCTCGGATTAGGAGAACTCCAGCACGCTTAAAAGTCAATTAGGTATTTTCAACGATATTTGATGAATAATGACTACTTTTTAAAATGTTTGTATAAGCCATATCAAATCTACAATTTACTTTTTGGAAGTAGTGGTCATTATCAAAGGGTATATCTAAATGAGCCCCCATATTGAGCGGCTTCTGTTTTGTCGAAGTTGCACTGCTTATCTGTAGATTAGTCAAATCGGTTTCAATAGTCGATTGCATTAGCATTGTTTTTAAATATTCGCCGAACTGTTTATGGATTTGTACTGGAAATTATCGACCACTACTTGTAGTAAATTTGTGAAGTAGAAGTGGGAAATTTAAAGCCCCACGCAGAGCCCAAGTGATCAAATAGAGTGGAGTGTAGAGTCGAATGAGGAATTAATCCAAAGCCAAAAAAGCACTTCTGTCCTGCATTTTGCTCGGCAACAAAAAGTTTGTGACAAGTCCGAAAATACTTGAGCGGATACTTGAGGTTATATAGATCTTGGGTAATTGGAACTGTAAAATCATTTTGTTGAACAATTTGTATGATTATTTTACTATGAACTTGAATTTAAACAAGATTATCGACAAATCGAAGAAATTTAATTGAAAGTGAAATATTAGGCAACGTCGGAAACCTTCAAAGTTGTTAATCTAAATCGTAAAATGTGGTCAAATGCTTATATTACATACATATTTATGGATATACATACACTTTTTGCTGTTGTCTTAAGTTAACTTCTTCAATACTCAAGAAATTAATACTTTATAAAGAATATTTTGTCTATAACTTAAATACTTTTCTATTCCTACATGTGTTGGCTTTTATTCAATTACACCTTTGAATTTTTATATTATATTATTTAAATAAAATGATCATCGCGTCGTGTTTGCTCCTCTTGAGCACGTCTTTACTCCATCAACTCTTCTTGAACACTCTTCTTCGTTCTTTGTGTCCTTGTTGTTTTCTCGTCGTTCGCTGAACTTCACGTTTTTGTCTTAATCGCCTAGGTCGCTTCCTCCTTCATTCGCCAGATGGTCACTCGTTGCAAGCTTTTAATATCTCTTCGTTCCTTTGTATCTTCTTATAACCTATTTCCACATACATATGTATGTACTAAATCTAATTAACGGTCTTAACGACTTTTCATTTTTAGATCTATGGATTACTCCTCCGATATTTAATCCAGTAATATTGGAAAAAATTATCGATTTTTTTACGATTTTTTTTTAATTACAGATCAAAGATCAACTCGTGTTTTATGTAATGCAGTGCATTCTGTAAAAAATCCAAAAAGACTTAAAAATGCAAATGTTTTTTTTATTTAAATACCATTTTATGTATTTCTCTTTAATATTCTTATAAAACTCTTGAATACACATATTATTTCTTAATAATAAAGGTTCGAATCTGCATTGGGTACAAGGTGACAGCAAATTCCGAGGCATCCTGCGTCTGATCTGCGGAAAGAGGCTTGTGAGCAGCGGTGTAATACTCAGGTTCTGATCCCCTAGCACCCGAGCCCTCGGTATGGAACTTGAATCTCTTCAAA
This sequence comes from Drosophila eugracilis, assembly GCF_018153835.1. Taxonomy (NCBI): domain Eukaryota; kingdom Metazoa; phylum Arthropoda; class Insecta; order Diptera; family Drosophilidae; genus Drosophila; species Drosophila eugracilis. The sequence continues at coordinate 254,284 of NW_024573209.1, forward strand.
TCACTTAAAGGCAGATTGCCATCCAAGGTGGTTTCACGAATTTCCGAACCGTTCAAGTAATCGAAGATCGGGCGGATGTTGAAGCTAACCACTTTGCCTTCGATGTGATCCTTGAAGTTCTCCACACGCAGTAGAACCTCATCATCGTTAAAAGGCTCCAGGGTGAGAAGATGAACGGACTGGGGGAAATCATCAAAGCTGGGCAGGGACTTGGCAACAGCGCTGCTGCTTCCACTGTTCTTGCTGAAGAACTTCCAGAGAGGCAGGTGGAACTCCTTCTCGGCCTCGCGTTCAGCGGAAGTGGACTCATCGGCTGCATTCAGGATAAGGAACACCTTACCGCGGGCAATCAAAGGTTGGCCATATTTCTGTTCGTTCAAAGTCTCATCTACTCCGTATCCATCATCACGGACAAGACGACGATGCAACATAAGCTCTATTTGTCCATCCTTCATGCTGGATCCTCCCTGGGCACGATCGTTCAGGACTGCAATACGCTTGTTATTGTCCTGGAGGGCAATGCGGGAAGTGATGGGGTAATAGTTTCCAGAAGTTGGCTGAACTGCAAGCTCGGGGGAAAAGTCCTCTCGCTTGTCCTTTTCTCGTCGTATCAGCTCACGGCCGTTGGAATCAGTGTAAAACACGCCATTGGAAGCGATTTCACTGGTGAAGGTGATAACGACTTCATTGCCAAACTCTTCTTCAACAGGGATTGGGCCAACCAGCCACTCGATTTCCACAATGTTTCTGCCTTCGTAGATACGAATGACTTGTGAAATGAATTCGTTGAAGTGCTGGTGCACTTCCTTGACCAAAGCTCCTTCGTAAACAGTAAACTCGACACCATCCTCCTGGATGACAAAGTCTCCTTGGTTGTACTGACGGAAAACGTAAGCACCGGAGTCATAGGTCCTGTAAATGCCGTAGCTTTGATCGATGTTTTCGGAGACTCCGTTCATTTCAACTCTCTTCAACAGTCCGGTTTTGTTGTCCAGCACCAATTTGACCAGCTAATGGAGATATAAAGAAAACCTTAATGAAATCTCCTTGTTATAGAAGTTAATAGACAAAAGCGACTTACCGAATTCTGGACGATTGTCTCTCCGTCATCGAGGGTTCCAGCATCAGTCTTCTTCTGGGAAATGGTCTTTAAGCTCGCAGTGCCCTCCTTGGTATCAACCTTCTTGATGTAGTAGTTGGCGATCTTATCGACGGTTGCCTTGAAGACCAACTCATGCTGAGTGTCGTTGTTACGGAACTCCAGGGCCAGGACCTCCCAGGGAACTGGGACCACTTCAGAAGCCACCACACGGCCCTTATCATCGGTCACCTGGTAGTTCTCGTTCTTGACAGGAACTCGGACATACTGCTTGGTGGTATGGGCCAAGGGGTTGTACACGGTCACCACCACGTTGTCAGCACCGTCCTTGGTGTAGGCGCACTCGCTGATGTTTACCTGAAGGCAGCTCTTGAACTCACCGTTGGGAACAATGTTCAGCACCTGTAGGGCATCGCGGGCTGTATTGACTCCTCCAACGATAGCGTCGTATAGAAGGCGATCGTAGTCATCGGACACGTGCTGCTTCTCGGTTCCAGTGATGGCATCGTGGTGCTGCATTACACCCATGATTTGGCGGAGATACTCAAGATCCTCCTTCTGCTGCGTACTCGATAGATCGGCGAAAGCACTTAGCTGCTTAGCCACCTGAAGAATGTGGTTGCCATCGCGCTCAAAACGCTTCTGGGTGGGACGGGAAGTGTAGTAGCCAGTCCAAAAGCTGTTGGTATCACTGCCGTAGGGGAAGAAATCCAGGGTTTTGTTCGGATAAGACTGAACACTCTTGTGCACAGAGTTCAAGTAGCAACCAGGTGTTGAGTAGAAGATGTTGTACTTAGAACCACTCGATTGACGTTCGTTGATGTACCTGATACATTTTTTCAATTAGTTAACCTGTATGCTTAAAACTTTAGTATTATTCCTTACTTGATCAATTTGTCCATGTTCTTGAAGTTAACCTCGGCGTCTTCATACTGGAAGTCACCACCCATGGGAATCATTATATGGTTAGTACGGAACTTTTCGGCCACTTGAGCGGCATAGGTGATGAAATCATCGACCCTTGATTTGACATTGTTATCATAACTGTCGCTATCAATAATTGGATCGTCGCTGCAGTGAACATCGAAACAGAATCCGGGAGTGTCCCAGTAGAAGGTGTACAGGAGACCAGTAAAAAGCTTGACATCGCTCAATGACTCACTGGCATCCCAAACCATTTCTAGGGCAAGGTCGTTCATACGCCTACCCTTGTCGTTGTGGTCCATGCGGGAAAAGAACTCGCCATCGTATCCCATCTGGGCATACAGGGAAGCCTGTTCACGGGAGTGGCCAAAGGGATCGATTTGCCAGCCGACACGAGGACGACCACAAACACCGAAGGTGTCATCTAGGAATCTGTCATAAATCGATATCTTAAAACTGCGGACAAAGAATCACTGAAGTAATAACTTACTTCAGTCCGACTGTGAACTGATCGATCACACTCTGGTAGTTTACAGCAGCCTCGTCGTTCATGCTCCAGGCTCCGTTGGTGAACTGAAGGCGGCCCTCGTTGACCAGTTTCTTGACAATTGCCCTGACGGTCTCGGACTGCTCGTCCCACCACTTGGAGAAAAAGGATGTTTCAACCTGGATGAAACGACGGTCTGGGTTCTTGATCAGCTCAGAGATCACGGTGTCGATGATGTACTGGACTCCGGCGTGCTGAATGTTGTTTTTGTGGCCATAGAAGTACTGATCGACGGTCTTCAGCCAGCCCACGTCGTCGTGGGAGTGAGGCACCAAGTGGATGTTAACCATGTTTGCTTTGGTCTCATGACAAGACTGTAAGACAATATTTGGTTCCGTTATTTTAGTTCAGTAATGAAGGAGGAATTCTTAGATCCTACATGAGTCCTTCCTTTTTCTTACCTCGTAACCGCATACAGCTTGGGCTGACTTGGCGTGAATTGCCAAGAAGGCAACGCAAAGGACGATGCCCAGATACTTCATTGTAGGATTCCTAGTCTCTTAGCTCGTTGTAATAGATGGTTCCAGCTCCTGCACACGACTGACTTCTAGCCTTTGGTAAAGAGGGCCATTTATATCAAAGATCGTTGATAAGCTATCGGTACTTAAGCCTATCTCGGATTAGGTAAACTCAAACATGCTTAAAAATCAATTATGTAGGTGAATTTCAACAATAATAATTTGATAAGGGGTTCTCTTTAAACGTGTTTGACTTACAAACAAATTAACCTTAGAACTACTACTGGTCATTAAAAAACGTTTATCTAAATATGCCTCCATAAAAGTGGCTTCTGTTTTGACAGAGTTGCAGTTCTTATCGCCTGATTAGTCAAATCAATTTTTAATTGACGATTTCGTTGTAGCTATATTTATGGGTTTGTACTGAAAATTATCAGAAGGTAATATGGTTTATAGGTATACATTGACAGCGACTAACTTGGAAATCGAAAGCCCCACGCAAAGCGCAAGTGATGAGCCGTAATAAAGCAACAAGGCCGAAGCTTAATTAAAACCCCATCAAGCACTTGTGGCGACCTGGATTTTGCTCAGCAACAAAATACTTATGGGAAGATAATTGTTATTGTTTTTAACTGCAATGTGTTACACAACTATACAACTGTTATATTGTAGGCGTCTCAATGAATATGCTGTTCTCTTCTTTCTTTATCTTATTTGATCTTCACCTAATTTCTACATGTTTGGTGACTTTTGCTGATCGTGAGAACAGGACATACATAGTGTTCGTCAGCATGATTCTTATGCATAAGTAAGGGAGAGGAATACATTGTGCTTACAACTACTAATTGTGTGTAGATACATTAGTGTGACTGTTTATTAAACATGTCAGTATTTCCGCCTGCTACAGTATTATATTGAATAATGTCTCGGATATGGGTGATTTTAATAAAATTGGGCATAAAAACTACTAACATACAAACTATTTCTTAAAATCATTCAAAAGCTTTATATTAGCACTATGCTATGCTATGCTATGCTTAAAAACTTAAAGAACCTCCTATTGGTGTTTAATGGCGGTGAATTAATTTATCATATGGGGTTTTGGCCTGATTATCCGGAAACCGACTTTATAAACAAGTCTTAAACTAGAATAATGGAATCCGATTTAATCTAGAATGGGCAAAACGCAGTAACTAACTTCAGTTACTAAACCAGCTTACTAAAGATTTTTTTAAATTTCGATAACTTTGAAAAGTATTGTTGCGGATCTTCGACATTTGTAGCGCCGCCGGAAAGACGACGTGTTGATGCTGTTGATCGTTCATTTTTTTAATTCGCTCCTGTGAGCGTTAACAGACATATGTACATATGTATGTAGGTCGGTAAAGGCAAGGGCAGAAAGCATTTTCAATTCCTAGGAATTGAAATAATTGTACAATTCATAATCAAATCTTATCTTCACACTATCACTTTTCGTCCGCTTCCTTCGACTGCCAAAGTAGAAAATAAAGCTTTGGCTTAAGAAACCGGCTGACTTAACAGAGATATGAAACCCGAACATAAAACTATCAATAACTTCGGCGTTGCCAGATGCCATGGAAACAGTTTACTATCTATTCCAATAAGTACATACATACATATGTACATACATATGTATGTTTTCAATAAAAGTCGTATTCTTAAGCTTTTAGGTGTTTCAACAATAATTGAAACTTTTCTCCAATTTGAAATTGTTGAAGTTAAAAAAAAAAGGTTGCAAATTTCTTTATTTTTAGTTCCAATTTTGAAAATTAAAACGGAAGTTTTATCAAGAACTTTTCATTAATTCCCCAAAACAAGCCAAATATTTTTTATGACATCTTTATTTATTTTAATATTAACATTTCTTTTAGCATTGAGAACTTTGGTTTACTCCGTCTTGATAATGAATGTACGGATCTGCATTGGGTGCAGGGTGACGCTGAACTCGGAGGCTTCCTGGGACTTCTCAGCGGCCAAAGGCTTGTGGGTCGAAGTGTAGTACTCACAGCATCGGGCCTGTGTCCGGAGCTATCGTGGTGGAACTTGAAACGCTTCATGTCGCTCAATGGCAAGCTGCCGTCCAAGGTGGTTTCGCGAATTTCGACTCCATTTAAGTAGTCAAAGATCGTGCGAATGTTGAAGCTGACAACCTTGCCCTCAGTGTGATCCAGGAAGTTCTCCACACGCAGCAGAACCTCGTCATCGTTGAAAGGCTCCAGAGTGAGCAGATGCACAGACTTGGGGAAGTCATCAAAGCTGGGAACGGACTTGGCAACAGCAGTGGTGCTGGCGGTGTTCTTGCTGAAGAACTTCCAGAAGGGCAGATGGATTTCCTTCTCGGCCTCACGCTCCACGGCAGTAGACTCATCGGAAGGACTGAGGATCAGGTAGACCTTACCACGGGCAATCATAGGCTGACCGTACTTCTCCTCGTTCAGGGCCTCTCCCACACCATAACCATCATCGCGGACAAGACGACGGTGCAACATGAGCTCCATCTGTCCGTTGAGCATGCTGGCTCCTCCCTGGGCACGATCGTTCAAGAGGGCAATACGTTTCTTACTGTCCTGCAGGGCCATGCGGGATGTAACCGGGTAGTAGTTGGCGGCAGTAGGCTGCCTGTCCAGACCAGGAGTGAAGTCCTCACGCAAGTCCTTAACACGCTTGATCAACTGACGGCCGTTAGAGTCGGTGTAGGAAACGCCATCGTTGGCAATGGTACTGTTGAAGATGATAACCACTTCTCGGCCGAATTCCTCTTCCCTCTCAATGGGTCCAACCTGCCACTCGAACTCTACAATCTCTTTGCCCTCGTAAATACGGATGACCTGGGAGACATATTCGCTGAACTGCTGGTGAACTTCCTTGACCAAAGCTCCATCGTAAACGGTGAACTCAACACCTTCGTACTGGACAATGAAGTCAGCCTGGTGGTATTGACGGAAGACATAAGCACCGGAGTCGTAGGTCCTGTAGACACCATAGCTCTGGTCAATGTTCTCGGAGACTCCGTTCATTTCAACGGTCTTCAGAAGACCAGATTTGTTGTCGATCACCAGTTTGACTTGCTAATATTGGAAAGGATATTATAGCTTGGAACTAGAATTGGGTAACACTTGGAAACTTACGGAAGTCTGCACCACAGTCTCTCCCTCATCTTCGTCGTCGAAAGTCTCAGTAGCGTTCTTCATTGAGTGAACCTTCTTGAATCGCTTGGGCACCTCCATGTTGGATGCTTCTTCCTTGATGGACCTCTTGGACTTGGTAAGTACAGCAGCGTTCTTGCTCTCCTGACTTTCAACCTTCTTGATGTAGTAGTTGGCGACCTTGTCGACGGTTGCCTTGAAGACCAGCTCATGCTGAGTATCGTTGTTACGGAACTCCAGGGCCAGGACCTGCCAGGCAATTGGAACCACCTCGGAGGCCACCACGCGACCCTTCTCATCGGTCACCTGGTAGTTCTCGTTCTTGACGGGCACTCGCACATATTGAGTGGAAATGTGGGCCAAGGGGTTGTACAGGGTCACCACAACATTGTCGGCACTGTCCTTAGTGAAGGCGCACTCGCTGATGTTTAGCTGAAGGCAACTCTCGAATTCTCCGTTGGGCATGTTGGTAACCTTTCGCAGACCGTCGCGGGCAGTGTTAACACCACCGAGGATGGCGTCGTATAGAATGCGATCGTAGTCATCGGACACGTGCTGCTTCTCGGTTCCAGTGATGGCATCGTGGTGCTGCATCACACCCATGATCTCGCGAAGGTATTCCAGATCCTCCTTCTGCTGCTCCTCGTTCAGATTGGCGAAGACGCTAAGTTGCTTGGCAATCTGCAGGATGTGGTTGCCGTCACGCTCGAAACGCTTCTGGGTGGGACGGGAGGTGAAGTAGCCGGTCCAGTAGCTGTTATCATCACTGCCGTAGGGGAAGAAATCCTCCGTCTTGTTGGGCCAGGTTTGAAGTCCCTCGTGCACAGAGTTCAGGTAGCAGGCGGGGGTGGAGTAGAACAGGTTGAAGGTGGATCCCTCGGCCTGACGCTCGTTCACGTACCTAGGTACAGTCAGAATAATGAGTCTCGGAAGACTATTATAAGATCTTTAAAACTTACTTGATCAGCTTGTCCATGTTCTTGAAGTTAACCTGGGCATCTTCGTACTGGAAATCATCACCCATGGGGATCATGATGTGGTTGGAACGGTAGTGCTTGGCTACCTCAGTAACGTAGCTGAGGAAGTCATCCACGCGGGACTTGACATTGTTGTCGTAGCTCTTGGTGTCAATGATCGGATCGTCACCGCAGTGGACGTCAAAGCAGTAGCCGGGAGGAGCAGAGTAGTGACGGTAAAGCAGGCCAGTGAAAATCTCATCGTTGGTCAGCGAGTCACTGGCATCCCAGATCATTTCCATGCCCAAGTTATCGATACGGTTGTTCTTGTCGCGGTGATCCATACGGGCAAAGAACTCTCCATCATATCCCATCTGAGCGAAGATCGAGGCCTGCTCACGGGAATGACCGAAGGGATCAATCTGCCAACCAATGCGGGGACGGGCGCAGGAGCCGAAGGTGTCATCCAAGAACTTCAAACCCAGGGTGAACTGATCAATCACACTCTGGTAGTTAACAGCAGCCTCATCGTTCATGCTCCAAGCGCCACCGGTGAACTCGAGACGACCCTCGTTGACCAGTTTCTTCACAACCTGCTTGGCAGTCTCGGATTGCTCAGCCCACCATTTGGCAAAGAAGGAGGTCTCCACCTGGATGAAACGACGGGAGGGATCCTTGATCAGCTCAGCGATCACAGTGTCGATGATGTACTGGACTCCGGCATGCTGAATGTTGCTCCTGTGGCCATAGAAGTACTGATCAACGGTCTTCAGCCAGCCGACGTCGTCATGAGAGTGGGGAACCATATGGATGTTGATCATATTCGTCTTGGTTTTGGGGCATGCCTGGAAAAATATGAGAATAATTTTAGTACTTGATTTGGAAAATCCGATTAAAGAATCATCAAATCAAAGAAAATTATCATAGTTTATAATATTTAATTTAAATTTCCAGCACTTCATAGTTCATAAAGTGGATTTATTTTCACGGAATTCACATCCTTTAGAACTTGATCTATCCTGGGTTTCACCTCTCACCTCATATCCACAAGCCTCCTCAGATGGCCTGATACTAAGGGCCAAAAGGGCCACAAAGAGCACAATGCCGCACAGATATTTCATGACGACGACTTTCCAATTTCTTTTCGAACTGAACGCGAAGACAGTTTCGATTCGAGCACAGAACTGACTTTCTCTGAAACTTGGCACAGCTTTTATAGGAAGACCCCCACATGGGTTTCAGCAAAGCTGATAAGCAATCAGCCTAGACCCTCAAGAGGCTTGTGCTTAGGCTTAGGGCCAATAAAACGGTTTAACGATAACCATTGCGCTTAGGAAAATACTGATACTCTTACTACGAAGTTCAAGTTCAGTGAATTTGCGATCGCCAGTCAATGCATATCTTAATTGGTATCTTAATTGGTTCTAATCGCTGCCATGCGATTAGTAAAATGAATTCCCATTGACGATTACGCGATGGTACTTCTTATACAATGTTTATGGATTTGTACCAAGTCGAAGAGTTGGTAATTATTTCATGCAGATTAGGCCAATAGAGACCCCAGCAAACGGGGCGCTAATACTTTGGGGGGCTAAAGGTCTATTTTAGAATTTTTATAAGCCCTTCAGTTATAGCCATAAGTACCTGATTACCTTGAGTTTTGTTTTGAATATTAGGACCACATGGAATGGCTAATCATAAATGCTCATTAATAATCGATAATCGCAGGCAATTTAAAGATCTTTGCTTTTGATAACAAAAGGGTTTTTTTGAGGTACTACAAGTTTGATCTTTATTCAATGGTTAATATGTAAAAATGCAATAAAAGGCAAGATATCCTTTATTAAATTGGACCTCTCATATACTCCTTTGTCCAGTTAGATGCGAAGTTTATCAAGCACTGAAATATTATAAAATATGCATGGTACGGCAAGCCGAGGACAAAGACTTGTTTTACATCAATGCCAAACAGGGCTAGAATCCTTCTAAGAATAACTCTTAAGGAAGCTATGATCATGGGCGAGATAGCCATAAATTTGAGCCACGATTTCTGGTATATTAAAGGTCTGCTTCGAATAAAAAATATAAACGGCCTCTCAATAGTAGTGACACGAGGTCTGATATGGGGTCCATCGCCGGCACCGGATTGGTCATTGTTCGGTACTTCGTGTGTTGTTGGCGGCCAGCCCATTATATCCAAGCGCCTGGCAAAATCTTCAAATGGAATATGTATCAATCGCGGATCATTGTATGGCCCATCGTTTCTTTTCAAGCTCAGGAAGTCTTTGATATAGCTACTGTACCGGCGAAGTTCAAGGAGTCCAATGATTCCCATGACATACAAATGAGGGTCTTCAATGTCTAAGAAGTTCTTCCATTCTAAAAATTAGCAGATGCTTCAGACAAACAATTTTGGATTCTAGGATGTTTGTGATTGACATGAAAATGAAAGAAAACTGATGGAGTATTAGTTAGATTTTGAAATAGTGCTGGTTTCCATAGCAAGTTCTTTTTAAATTAAAGCAAAAGCTTTGTTAATCGTTAATCAACACAAATCAAATGAAAGACCAACTCAATGATATGAAATTCATTCAACTTTTAATGAGTCTGCCTAGCATATAAAGACATATTTTTTAATGAAGCAAAAACGGCAATTATGCTGGCACATTCGTATTTATGCGCATATCCCTCCTTTTTTGCAGCTCAACACTATTGCTGCGATGATTGCATAAAATCGCTTAAATGCAAAACTCATTAAAATAATTGCAAAATGCAAAAGTATAACAAACTCATGGAAGTCGACGTCCCAGACCGCCGCCAGAGAACAGTGAGTACAGTAAACACACACACACACACACACACACACATGGAATATGGGAGCACACACTCATTAAACCAACCATAAATAATTAACAAAACAATTTATTTTCAAGGATATAAGCGCTGGGCTGGGTTGGTTCGGTTTGGTTTGGACCCCGGCTCAGTCTATAATTGCGTCGCATTATCCCTTCAGCCAGTGAGACTGCACTCTGCCTGCACTCGCGTATGCAAACTTCAAAGCTCATTTATGTGGCCGCTTGTCTGCGCCGATGCCAAGATGAAAAGCCAAAAAGTGGGCAAAAAAAAAAATACATAAAAAAAGAAGAAAAACAAAATTGTGCTGACAAACAAACAGCGTCTAAAAGTCAACAAACCATGGGACCCAGGGCTGACTGTCGTTGGCTACTGATGCGCGATATCTGAAAACACTTAGCCAGTCCATGTCCACACACATATGACGCATACGCCGTGTGTACCCGTGTGCGGGTGTAGTTTGCGAGTCATTAAAAGCAAATAACCTCAAAGCTAAGAGCTGCCGCTGGTGCTCTCGGTCTCTGGACCACTTGAGCAGCATAAACACTCTGGCTAGCTTGGTTAAAAAGAAATGCTGGATTTCCTCATGGCCATGTCCAGTTGTGGGGGTTCACAGGATAAACACACACACACACACACCCCCCTAACACACACAGCTTGTTGTGCGGCATTTGTCCGCAAACACTTTTGTAATTAATTGCGCATGGCCAGCGCAAATGTCAGGACCTCAGTGCTCAGCCTCAGATCCACTTAAAAGTCATCCGATGCGTTGGTCAAAGGTGGTTCCGGTCGCCCCATAACATTTCAGGGATGAATTACGAAGCTTTTCGAGCGATAAACGGCTACAAGAAAGATTAATGGGCTTATGATTTTGCCAAGATTACCGACTGGTTTGTGTTTATCAGGTCTTAGACAAACCTGTATAAACATTAGAGGAAAAGAATCAAACAAAAGGCATTCCAACTTTAAGATAATTTAAGGAAAACTCTGACATTTTTATTTATTTTTAATTTAAAAGGTTTGTTAATGTCACTGAGTCATCTTTTATTATTTTTTATCAAATCCAATGACCAATTAAACAATGCAAACGGTGTTATATCCTTTTTATGGCTCCATAGCTCTGTTCTCTAAACGAATTTAGCATAATTAATTGCCCTGTCGAAATGTGTGCAAATGGAGCACGCTGCATTGCCGCAGGTCCTGGCTAAGGATCTCCACACCGTCTAGATTCCTTCTTGGTCCAGGACCACTTCACTCCACTCCGACACTGCAGTAAAATATTGTTTCGTCCTGCTTGAGAGTATTTGCATAATGCAGCTGCATGCATTCGGCATTAAAATCATCCTTTTGCCGTCTGAACTCGCTCGTCCTTGTGAGCTTGCGTCTCCTTGTCACTGGGGTGTTCTCATTAGCACGACTCGAGTGGATTCGGCCCTGGGGGAACTATTTAGCACACAACGGCAACGGCAAAGGCAAAGGCAAACAGGGGAGAAGATATCAGAATAGAGGCATTCGAGTGTTACAGCAACAATTGTTAGAAGAATGTTGCCCGATTTCACTGTAGCTAATACAGAGTTAGCAGCACAGGAAGAAATATGGTGAGAAAATTAATTATAAAAATATTACGATAAATAAATCTTAGATGAAAGAAATTAAATAATGTTAATGGATTTTCGATTTCACTTAATTATTTTAAATCAACTTTAGTTAACTTTTATTTACTCTTCCTTAGAGCTACCAAACCCGTCTTGCTCACTTCGTTAATCTTAACAAATTCAAAATATATTTCCATAAATTTATTTAGCTAATGAATTTACTGTCATCGTTGACCTCTCCCTCAAAGCCCTTCACACCGTCAATCAGCAGGGGCCTAGGACGAAAAGGGTCTGCGAATTCGCCTTGAGATGAGTAATTAAAACATTTTTCACTTTGCGTTCACTCTCCTGCACCTCCTCTGCTGTTTATGTTCTAGTTTCTCTTTTTTGAGTAACGCGCTTCTTGCAAGTCAGCGCTGCACTTTCATGGAAAGTCATCTGCCTTTCAAACGAAAAAGCAAAGATGCGAGCTCAGGTTGAGGCATGTCAGACCGCAGAACTGCTACTTAAGAACCGGCAAAAATGTTTTACTTTCTCAAATTTCTTATCGCGGATATTTTAATTTTTGCAATCTTATCTAAACTTCTAATTTGTTGCCATCTGAAAATGCTAATCTACTCATTTGGCTTTTAGCTTATCAATTAGGTAAACAAAAACTCAAAGCACTCTTAGGTGTCAGAAATTTATAGCCGTTCGATCGATTCCTAGATTGATAATCCTAATGGCACACTTAAACTGTATTATAATGCAATTAAAGTGTTCGCCGTTGTGGTTGTACCAACTGATAAGTTGGCGGAAACGCGTGAAATCGGGAATTAAAAATCACTTGAATATTGATGGTTTGTGATTAAAAGTTTTATGAGAAATTGGACTTAGAGAAGACTAAATAAGTGATACAAATTAAGTGTCATTTAGCAAGATTTTTTAAAAATTACATATAAAATGTTAAATTTAAGTTTTTGTCTTTTTATTGCTCTTCATTAATCAAGAGAGCTCTCAAAGATTGTACCTGGAGTTTATTTGCCAAGTCCAACAATCTGGAAATACTTAGTTTTAGGGCTTAATTATAGTTACTCTGAGTAATATTACTTCACTCGCAGGTAGCGCATTCCAGCAACTACTTAAGCCTAATCTAAACAATTGCCATTTTCCTTGGCTGCAGCTCAAAAGTGTTGGCCTCAAGTGCAGTTGCAATAGCAACAGCAACGAGTTAATGTTGTTTTTGTTTTAATATTTTCTTTTTTCTGTCACCTGTTCCAACACTTGAAATGTGACGGCAGCCGCCAAACAACCTAATTAGTATGCAAAACACATTAAGTGGCAGCCAACTACGTTGCCGCAGTACTCGTGCTAGATGGGAAAAAAAAAAAAAAAAAAAAAAGTGGACGCGGAGTGGGTGGTGCTATAGGATTACCTCGTCGGGGAGGCAGGCCATTGTTTTCACAACCTACAAAACATTTCAAATGGAAATTTTTAGCTCCCTCCCAGGGTGCACTGTGGGCTTGTGGCAACGATATTGACAACCTTCACCTTCATTGATGCCTATAATTAGTGCGCACAACGGCATAAATCGAGAGAGTGGTGGTGGTGAATGAGGGCTGGCAACGAGGGGGACTTTATCCGCCAGGGAGCTGTTTATTAATCATACGCCACGTTGACGCCGCCACGCTCGCTCAACGAGCCATCTAGTCGCTAGGAGTCCTTGGCTGGCGTGTACTAATTAAGCCTTCGATTAATTTACGCCTTTTGGGCTCAAACGTCAGTGTGAAAACAAAGAAAATTAAAAGCTTGCCGCTCGAACTTCAAAAGCCGGAAACGAAGCGAGCCTCGAACCTCGAAACCTCAGATCCATGGACCAAAATAAACCCGGTCCCGGATCCTGGTGTCTGGTTGTGCCCGAAAGGCAGTCCGGAATATGCGTTAATGATGCCATCACCGTCAGAGTGGATGACACTGTCTGGTCTTAGTGGCTCCGTCCGTCTGCTCATCAACGTTTTTGACGTACTCCTGGTCGTTCTTTTTTCCCATTGGAAACATCAAAGCGTTGAAGCTTGGGAATTGTTGACACACCGGATGAGCAGAGCTCGAGCGGGAGCTGGCTCTCCATTCCGAGATCCTTTCTGGGGTATATCATTTTCCCCACCTCGGTTTTCCCTTTTTCTTCTTTTTTTTTGTGTTTTTGTTAATACCCTGACTGCTGCTGCGCTTACTGATAAGCTTGGGGATTTTATTATGACATTTTCTTTTTTTTTTCTAGCCACATTTCCCCGTTCATCTGCATTACATTGTTTTTTTTTTGTTTTTCCGCTGAGGGGCAAAATTCAATGTTTTTAACGTTAGATACATTGAAATTGCCACATTTTATGGATGGATAATGAAGGCTCTGGGTTTGAGTGTTATTTATGGGTTGGCGATTTTGGTAATTTGGTGCTGAAAGTGTTGCTTATAAAAGTAGTAATACCTTTGGGATATTTGTTGGGTATTTTACCTGCTTAAGGGATAATTTGGATTTTTTATAAGTACCCTTGTTCCTTCGTCTAATTTCTGTAATTTTCACTAAATGTGTCGGCAAACTTGTAACTAGTCAAGCTCCCTTTGGAAAAATAAATCAAAAATGGCTGGCTTGAGTAAACTGAAATCACAGTTTTAATCACACGCTTTCTAAATTTATTTCCCATTTAAAAAGAGCAGATCAGAATGCGAAATTTCCATCTTCAAACCCTTGTCTGAGCCTTTCAAAGCCTTGCTACATATCGCCAGAGCTCTTGCCAGGCTTTCAAATTAAATGCATCTTGTAGTTACCTAACCATAACCAAGAACCACAAACATCTTAGCCCACCTTAGCCTTATATGATAAGAGAACCCAAATCCAAATCAAAATCCGAACTCAAACCGAAATCAAAGCAGCCATCGGCGTTGCTCATTGCGGTAAAATGTTCTTGCTGAAATAGAAATCCAGCCAAAGCCTACACAAAGGACCACATCTGTGTGGGTTGCTGGATGGTTGAAGAAGGTTGAATTGTGTGTGTGCTTCGAATTTGCGGAAATGAATTGGTATTTAATTAATAGTTTTACCCTGATTAATCTACCCCTTGCGCATCCGCCCCCCATCATCATCATAGCCATCGAGGGCATTGCGTAAGCCGCAAACCAGCGATCCCGCCCCTTAGCCATTGCCACCCTCTCTAGTTCGTCAGACCGCCCAGTAATGCCGCATGTTGACCTAATGAAGTTGCCGTATAATTGTTGCTTAGACCTTCAGTCGAACGTGCCACCTTCCTTCTCCATCCACTCCATCAATCCAACGGAACGGAAATCAAATTGAAATTAACGTACCATCGACAGGCGGCTGGGAGGCGGGGTGTGCAGTTTTTGGGTTCGCATTCGAGTTCATCAGGGGCTTCATAAGCCCAGACTCTATTCCTGATGCCGCTTCTGCGGCCTGTTGTTGTTAATTTGATTGGATTCTGATGATGGGGCGGAGCTGTTGCAACGCCCACGCACACGTTTCGACATTCGCATTCGCATCCGCATTAGGAATCATCGCAGTCGGTCGGCTGGTCTATTACTTTAGTGCTTTAGTGCTAGGGCTTTGATTTTTCGCCGGCTACTGGGTCTCAATTCGACGGGACAACGACAACCCCTGCGATCTGGGAGCTCCTGTGCCTGTTTTGATTGTGTAATGCAATCACGTCGTTGTTTTGCTTCACTTTTATTCGCCCCCCACCCAGCCCTTGTGGTACACTGAAGAAAAAGTTGATATCATTCGTATCTTAAATGGGTTTTCATTGTAAGGCAGTTTTAATATAATACGAAAATGTTCTTTTTTAAAGAAATTTATTTATATGCCTCATCCCTGAGAATTCGTCAGCTTTGCAAGCCTAAAACTATGCAATCATTTTTAGGGTAAGACATATTTTTTGGTGCTTTTTTGTATAAAATAACTTTAAATCAAAATTTATTGTTGTTATAGAAAAATATATTTGCAACAGTAATACCTAATATGTTTTACTTTATTTATTTACTTTATAAAATAAATACTTAAATATTTTTTTCCCGCTAACTTAAGCTAAAATAATGAAAACTTTACAGACTTATCCCTCAATAAATTTGTTCATTTCCGTTTTTATACAATCTTGGACCTAAAAACCTTAAACAAAGTACATCAAGTTACATATAAAACTTATATTTATTAAGAAATATTGTTAAAGAATATTTTTAACACAAATTTTTGTCAGTGCCCCCAAGGTCTAAGGCAAGGTAAGTTAAGTAGGAGGGTCTCTGAATTTTAATTTTCGACAGCATTTTGAGCTGCGCACGAACAATGTGCGTAATCATACGTGATGATGACGCGATGTGCCCCAGTCCAGGACCTAGCTCTCGTCCTAGAACGCTCCTTGCGGATCTTGTTAGGTGGTGACAGAAAGTTGGCATTGTTGATGCGAGAATAGGAAGACATTGATGTGCCAGGCACTTCATGAAATTAATAAGTTGATATATTTGCGAGTTCTGCTCGGCTGATTGTCAAATCTATTGATAGCGGTATGGGAGGAAAGGGGGCGTGCCCCACAACATGTGTACTTGAACTTGCCGCAAGGGTGACTGATTCAGCTGCTGCTTCTGCTGCTGCTTCATTAGTTAATAGTAATCAATGTAGAAGTTTGATGTTTTGCTTTTTTGGCAAGGCATTTCCCGCCCCACAGAAAAATTATGCATAAATGGAATGCAAGTTCATGGGACAACCCTCTGGGAGTTCCCCCTCTGGGATTCTGGCCTGTTTCCTGCCGGCACACGCCGTCGCCGTTGCTAGAGCCTTCACGATTCAGAATTCAGGACTCAGGACTCCGAACTGAGAGACCGGCCTTCAGCCAGGATGCTGCTGTCTGCCGCTGCGCTGTGACATGCCACGCATTTAAACGTCACCGGAAGTCCTTTTGTTCTTGTGCCTCAACGATGACGTTCCCGCCGATGTCTAACTGACTGACAGGCGATGCCAGGAGGTCCCCTGCCCCACAGAAACCCCCTTCCCCTTCCCTTCCCCCTACCCCCAAGCTCACTGAGCGCTCTCAACTGCCAGCAGAGTTCAAGTGTAAATGCGAAATTTCTATTTAAAATACAGAAAAAATGTACAGCTGAGCGTGAAGAAGAATTTCTACTGAGTTTGAGCGCTTAATTTACACCCTTGTGAAATATTTAAAGCTCAGTTGTTGGTTAAATCGAAACAGATATATATATATATATAATATAAGGAAAAAGAAGACACGCTACCGACACCTTTTCTTAGAAAAGAGCAAGCTTTTTCCGTGACGGTGACTGCCCATGAGAGCCCTTATAACCTAAATCTTTAAATATATTTTCTAAAACAATATTCAGATTTAGGGAAATAACCTATGAGTCACAAATCTATATATTATTGACGAGAAAAGGAAAGAAACATTTTAAGCTGATAAGAAATGGAATACTGTAGATCAGAGCTTTATTTAAAACAAAAACCAATGAAATAATCTAATCAAGAGAGAGCAGAACGAGTCATCAACTTTTGGGCAAATCACATTCTTAATATTGAAAGATTTAAAATCGTTTCATTGATTTCCCAGTTTATATTTGAAAGACAAATTTTAAATTTCTGAAAAAACATTTGAATTTGATTGTTCAGTTTATATTTTAGAAAACAATGATTTTGATGATTTATTACCTTATTCATATTTTATATTCATTTTTTTTGGCCTCGCCACTGTGTGGCGACATATGTATGCCGGTACCCCATGCTGGCTGTAAACTCTGCTTTGCGACTTCCGGTCGGTTGGCGCTTTAATTCAAATGAAACCCAGCCGAAGCCACCCAACTCCCCCCATCATTGCCGCCTGTTTACTCCTGAGCTGGGCAGATAATCCAACTTTGATTAAGTAATTTCATCGTTGGAGAACGTAATAAGTTGGGTGTTCAATCCAGACTCAGTCGTTTATTCTCACATGTGGGCGTGGTGAAGTTAACAAAATAAAAAAAAAAGAAACCGCCATTAAGCCACCAAAATGTTAGCACTTGCTTAATAATGCAGTTATTCTGCTGTTTCTATGGTTTGTTGCGGGTTTGGTTATTTCTTGCCTTTCTATTAAACGTGATTGTTATCGAGTAGATTATTATGTGTTTCTCAATTCTAAATTGTTTTTTGTTTCTACATTTTAATGAGCTATTTGCAATAAACATATAGCCTTTTCAGCGTGTAAGTCAAACTCAAATTAGCCAAAGGCTATCAAATAGGTCAAAGGCTATCAAATTGAAATTCTGAATGAGTCGGAACATTGAATACATATATATGAACCGACAACTTGACAGTGACAGACAAATCACATTATTGCCTTAGTAACTAGTAAATATATGTATGTATATATATATATATATAAGATATAAGAAATCATTTTAATACCATGAAAATTTGGGAGATTTTAAGTTTTAATTATATTTTGAACATATTATTTTTGATTAACAATACAAAGTAACCAAAAAACAGATAAATGTAGAGTAAAAACATTTCATTAAATAGAAAAAAAATTGGTAATTAATTTTAATGAACGACTTAATGACCCAGCTGTTTTTAGCACAAGACCATGACTTTAGTGAAGGAATTCAAAATAAAATAATCTTTTCATTAGAGGGCATATTTCGTCAAGACAAGACAATTTAAAAAAAACAACGCAATATTTGTGAGTGATGAGTCACGATGGGCTATAAAAGACAGCTCAGATTGTACTTGATTCGCAGTCGGAATTCTTAAGTCTTGAGCGTGAGTTAAGTTTTGATCAAAATGAACTACCTTATTGTGCTCATCCTGTTTGGCTTGTCCTGGAACAATGTCTTCGCTGAACTACGTGTAAGTTACATCTTAAGCATCCTGTGAAAGGACCCTAATTCTAATGAAATCCTTGACAGTTCCCTTTGGAAAGCTTCAGTTCAATTCATCATAGGCTTGATGCAGTGGAGGATTGTCTGCAACGATTGGAAAACCAGATGAAGGCCCAGCAAACTGAAGTAGTTATCGATAAGGATCCGAATTTCTACTCAATCGACTTATCAGATGTAGAATTCGAAAGCGCAGTAGAAAGAAAAACAAAATTAGATGAGGAACTCGAAAAAGTAAAACAGGAACTGAAAAACAGTCTCGCAGATCATCTTGCGACACTGTCATCTAAATATGACAGCTTTTTTGAGAAGTTAGCTAATTTTGAAAAGCATTCTGAGGAACAACAGCCAATAGAAAAAAGTGAAAAAGTAGAAAGTGATGAATCGGAAAGTGAGAAATTTAAAAGTGAATTTAACGTAAACTCAAATTATGACTTTGATAATGTAGTCAAAGAATTTTTTTCTAGTAACTTAAATATCGCCTCTGAGCTCCCTGAAAGAAGTTATATAATGTACTTCCTCAAGAACGACAACCATCCAAATGCAAGGAAAACTCGAAAAGATTTGGATGAATCTGTAGTTAGTTCAAGAAACATACCCGAAGACTTGTTGTTGTTTCGATAAGATTCAGATATTAGCTATTGGATAGATGTCTATGACATTAAGATGTAGGGGATATATATATCCAATACTTCTGGAGAGATATGTGAGGTCTAGGATTGGTATAATATAATACTTATATGCGATCATTGATCTACACTTCCTCAATTCCTCTTTACGAATGCAAAAATAAAATCTAAATAACAAAACTTGTTTTCTTTTTCTATTCTTGCCAAATTAGCAAATTTTATATTTAAAAAGTGTTCCCTTTTACGATGACAATGCTTGGTGGCACAGCTTAAACTAAGTTGGGTGTTCAAATTCAAGACTTAGTCGCTTGATCCCACAAGTGGACAAGGCAAAGGCAACCTAATAAAAAACATCCCAATTTCGAAACCGAGATAATTGGCACAAGGGGAATATTTCAGTGAATTCCTGTTATTTCTAGATTTTTGTTTACATTTTTCTTGTGGCCAGTGGGTAATTCCCGCGAGTTTGATTCCCATTTCCTAGAACAAAGAATAGAAAAGTGTATTAGTATATGTGCGAATCTGTTATCTGTGTTATCAGCATCAAAAACAATATCTCTGTGTACGACTCTCTCAAAATACATATTTAGTTTCTCATGTTAAAGGGTCTGATCTGATTGAACTTTCCCAGTTCCCAGGGCGTGGCCATAGATATATTGGCATCTCAAAAATCTGAATGCCTAATCTCTACTGTGTATCTCTTGCGGTTTGGAAAGTCTCAGAGTTCTTACGGCTAAACAGAGAGGCGAACGGGCAGACAGTCATGCCTAAGTACATTCGGCAGTTGATTTAGATTAAGAATATACTCGTATATACTTTGCAGGTTCGGAAAAGCTTTCTTTTACTTTCAACACATTTTTTAACGAAGACATGATACCTTAATACTTCACGAGTAATGGGTGTAATAATAAATTTATATTTTTAGTTCCAACAAATTTAAATCTTTAAGGAAAGAAAATAATATTCCGAGTAAGACTTATTAGTTAGAATCTCAGCATTTAGGTGTTTACAAAAGACTAAAGTTAGCATTTTCATTTTTTCATCTCCCCAATCCTGTCAGTTTGGAAATTGATTTTTAAGATTTGGCAAGGCTAAAAAAAAATCGGGTAAAAATCAATCAAATTGTTCACATGCATTTTTCACACTTTCATGGTTTAGAACTGGGGGCCCGGAAGGTTTGTCAGGTCGGGCAAAGTGAATGATTGGGCATTATGTTAGGCCCTATACACCTTAAACAACATGACATTGGCATTATTTATTGTTTAACCCCGCTGCCTGCCTGTGTGTGGGTGCAAAATGGCCAGACTGAGGGGTAAGATTGTGAAAAGGAACGAGGCAGTAGGAAATGTCCCTGAATACGGCTGTCAGTGACACAATTCGATGTCAGGAATAATGCGTCATTCGTCATTTGGCATTGTTCAACCCAGCCAGTCAGCCAGAGTCCTTGCTCCAGGATCGAACATATTTCATACGAATCGCCTCCGAGTACCTGAAACTCGCAATTGAAACTGAAAACCCCGAAAGTCAAGCGTTGTTTGTTGTTATTATTGCCAGTAATCCTCATCTTCGACTTCACCTTTCAATGCTGCTCTTGCAACACTTTCTATGCTGCATTATGTTTTGGGGGAATTTCTAATGAATTGCCACTATATTGGTGTTCATTCATAAAAAAATTGGAATCATTAGGAATGGCACCCTTGAGACGCAGTTTGGTTTGGTTTTGCCTAATGGATTTTCTTTTTCTAAGTGGGTGTGGTTACTTTTTAGCCTTGTATTGTTATAATTTTGCTCAGATATTTCCAATATAAGTCTTAAAATAAAACTTTCTATAATACTAATATTACAAAAATGCATCTAAAATTAAGCATAGTATATAAAAGCAGTCCTTGGATAGTTTTAAATCCCCTTAGCTTACATTCCCATAAATAAACTGCATCTAAATATTTCCCAGAAAAAGTATCTTCCTCTGAAAAATCCTAAAAAAAAAAGCGAAATATAAATAAACATCGCAACAACAATTACCATAAAAGTTGGCGGTTTACAGCGACTAACAAACAAACAAACAACCAAAAAAAAAAAAACAAACAAAAACAGAGGGAAAGCCCCTAAAGCCAGTCGCAAAGTCTTTTGTTGGTGTTGGCCAAGTGGAAAACATTTGCCAGCCTATTCCGCACTCGGCTTTGGGCCATTAGACCAGCAAATTGTTGGTAAAACAAGCGCAAACACCTTGCCAACTTTATCCTGGAAGGAAATGTATTGGGAAAAGTTTATATAGAGACGCCACATCGATTAGTTGTCTATAATTTTTCCGTTCACTGAGTCGCAAAGTGCAAGGAGAAGAAAGGCGAAAATGTGAAAGAAAAAATTGTAAATGAAAATTATACGAAAATTGCTAACAATTTTCGATGAGCTTTTCCTGAAGCTACTTTTACGTTTCTCTTAACTTGACTTTTAAAATTGGAAATATTATAAATTTGCTTTAAAAATATATATTTTTAATCTTATTTTCTTGTAAGCTCTTTTTTTAGATAGCCTGTCGGCTTTATCTAGCAAAAGTCAGCTTTGAACCTGAACTAACTTACCGAGTTTGTATCGTCGAGCAGCAGGGACTCACTTGACTCTAAGCCTCCTATTCTGGCCCCGAAACTCCGCCGGTCCATAGAAATCCGCTCTTCGGAGTGACGAGTGGCCTGGAGTGCTCCGAGGGTCTGGGCCCGATACTTTGTTTAAGATTTCTTCTCCTTTTTTTCTTCCTATTTTTTTTTACAACCCCCAGCCAAGAGCAACGCCCATGCAGCAGCACCACCAAGGGTAGCACTACCACCACCCCCAAGTGGAGTCTGCAGACAGACATCGGATTGCTTCCAATTCGTCGCGCAGTCGGCGGTGCAAAGTATTTGCCAAAGGCATCATGAGTGCTAGGGATTAGTTCGCCCCATCCCAGCCAGCTAGCTAGCCAGCCAGGCCAGGCAGGCAGGCAGGCAGGCATCCTGGCAGCCACTTCACTCCAGGGATAGGATAGAGGATAGCTCAGAAGGGGATCTCTTCTTTATATTTTTTGCACAACCTTGGTGAAGCAGCGGCTTTAAAGATGCGCCTGTGTATGGGGCATAAGGCGCAAAAAATTAGTTAATACCGGAAGTCATCGCACTGTTTCGTGCATCCGCCTCAAGTCCTGATTCGGTGTCTCATACCCATATATATTTTTCAGAGATTCTGCGCAGTCGAGTGGAAATTTTATGAAACTGTTGCCTGTCTGTCTGCGGTTTGGCCAGTGTTCCAAGGAGCGGGTGACGGTGGCGGTGGTGCAAAAGTCATAATTTATAATTTATTGGTCCGCGTGTATTTATGTGCGTTTTATGGGTGCTAATTAGCTTGGCCTGAGACCGCGATTCCTCTTGCAGATGGCCATTGGCATATTTCTCATCTGCGGTTGACAGTGAAATACGGGCGCACAGAGGGAAGATAGAGGGTAGAGAGTCTGCATAGATTGTATGCTAGTAAAGATGAGCATTACTTTTATCTGAAACTCAATAGGTTTTCTGTAATTTTAATGATTTTATGATTAGTTATTTTTCCTACCTTTTTCTTACAACTTCTATGAAAGATTACTTCTATATCTTAAATAAACTTTCTAAGCATTCAAGGTCCCTAAATAAGTTCCTTTTGATTTGATTTTGGCCAAGACTCGAAACGGCTTTAAGCGTAATTCCAAATGAAAACAGAAAATGAAAGAAACTCCCAATATTCATAAAGTGCCCACTAAGACATCTTGAAATTAATGCGCCGGTCATAGGAACGGAATTGGAGCAGGAACTGGGGCCAAGCGGAGCGAGGAGGAGCACTTTCCAATTTTCATTAAAATAACAGAGCCCCGCCAACGGTTCTCAGTCCTCAATTCATGGTCCCCCAAAAGCCCCAAGCCCCCGCCCACAGCCACATGGAACCCCATGGCCAGTATGGCGATTGGATAGCCACCCCCAGAAGAGCACTTTTTCGGGGTAGAGGATGTGGATGAGGGTCGTCTACGTGATTGCTGGGCGATGGATGTCTGCCCTCGCCAATCCCCGCCACCCCCCCAAACACAGCTGCGATCTCGGGTCCTTCGTTCCATTCGTTAGTTCAACGCTCACCCGGGAGTATGATGAAATTAAATTGGGGAAACTTTGCCAGCCATCGTCGTCGTAGTCGTCGTCTGTCGTTCGCTGGTCCCTCTGCCTTTGCTGCCTTTGCTGCAGATGATGATGATGATGGCTGCCATCGCCAGAGCACTGAGCCTGCGAGGCTGTGAGTCTGGTGTCCTTCTGTTTTTGGACTGGTTTAAGTCCTCGTCCCGCCCTGGCTGCCATATTTTCTACGTACACAAACATCCATATAGATATATATACATATATATATCTATATATATATATATTCTGCGTTATTCTGTTCCTGAAATATTTTCACTGCAAACGAAAGCGAATGTAGATTTTTTCAACGTTTTCCTCCGGCTTGTTTAAAAATTTAAAATTGTCCCTGGGTTTTTTCGTTTTCTTTTTTTGCTTGTTTTAAGCTTTTTACCTGGCCTCACTCCTCTCTGGCACTCTTGTTGGAAAATTTAATCAGTTGCCAAAGTTTTGCAATTTTAATTAAATTCTCCAAATTGGTTTTGACTGCTCTGCGCTAAAGTTTTTCATTTTCATTGTCGCTCCCGCTCGTTCGTTGGCTCGGTTTTTCTTGCCGCTTTTCCATTTTCTACAGAAGCCCGCCTCCATTGGCCCTCTGTCATCGGTTCTGGTTTAGAGGTTATCCAAATTGGCAACTTTGTAGGTAGACGAGCAAAGTTTTAATTGTTTAAGAAATGCAACCAGAAGGGTGCACTTTAAAAAAATATACAGCAGATATGGTAAAAGTTAAGTTTAAGAAGTTTTTAGCGGGTATTTTAGACTTTTTCGATCTTTTTTATGTAAGTAAAACCAAAATTGAACTCACTTTCTTAACTTATTAGTTAAATAAAACGGTTCTTACTTTTATATATGTATGTGTATGCTGGCGTTATGGAAATCAGTTGGCAGCCCTACTAATATCGATTAGTGTCGTGTATCACAGCCCCTTGAGAATGTCCAGCACTAAGAAGTAGAAGACAAATTATACCACTTGTATGTATACATATGTAAGTACATGTATGTATGTATTTTTAAGTATTTAGTATGTTAATTTTTAATTAATGGCTTGGGCAATAATTTACATTAATCATTACAGAAAAAACAAAGGAAAATAATCGTAATTATTATTATTTCTGGTTTTACCTTAAAAAGTTTTATAATAAGGTATTCATATATTTATCAAATTTTTTTTCCAGTGCATGCCCCGTGGAACTCCGTGGAGTGCAAAGAAATGATATAAAAAGTTTTTTGCTCATTTAATGTCGCCATTTTTGCTGGGTTTATAGGGAAATAAACTATCGTCGCCTGCAATGGATGTCCCTACCCACCCGCCACTTCTCCACTACCCAACCCAGCAATGCTGATGGAAAACAAAAACAAGAAAAAGAAGAAGAAGCAGCAGAAGATGGGAGCCAACACAAAAACGCCATTTAGCGCACAGGAAACAGTTTTAAAAGCGCGACAGGCGACGATGGCAATGGCGACGTCGCGTCGCCTAGGAAAAGCCCAGGGAAAACCCTGGGTAGTGGGTCGTTACTGGCCAACGCAATTGCGTTTAATTGCAAACACAAAAAAAAGTGTAGGAAAATATAATGTGGAAATAGCGAAGAAATAAGGCAGCGTCGTCTAGTGTACAAATTACGAGTGGACGCTCCTCTCTCTCTCTCTCTCATACAAAGTGGAAAACTTATGTTTTTTGTTGTCCTTGTCTTGGCAAATTACCAAATGGATGCTACCTCTCCACAAACTGTTTGAATTTCGAACGATGAATGGAAAACCTTTTTCCTCGCTTCAAAGAACAAAACAGATCAAAATCGAAGCGGATCGCTTCATCTTAATTGCGCAACAACAAATGAGTCAAATACATTAGAGGTGACAGTATCGATATTATGCGATAGTTTTATATTGAGAAAATTGAAAAAGTGGCTGTATAGCTTTTATCCACAACTGATTATTAATAAATTATAATGAAACTGTTATTGGCTCTGCTCTTTGTATTAGAATAAACTTGCACGAAGGCAAGGAAGGAAGAAGGGGAGGTGACTTATGACTTAAAGTTCTTCCTAACGCTACAATAAAAACAAATATTTGAAACTCAAAAACTTTTGTTTTTTCTGTTTTTTTTTGTGTCCAAAGACGGAGAAAAATTTTTTTTATAGATTTAGATTTGGTTTGGTTTTTATCCGAGTTGGGATTTGTATGTACGAAATTTTAATAAATAATATTATTTAAATTTATTTTATAAATAAAATCTGCAGTAAGCCACGGTTGATATCATTTCCGAACCTTTTATATAAGCCAAATAAGGTTAAGGTTAATTTCTACTATACAGTTTACCAAAAATAATTTTCGCATGGTCATAGCTCTCAAAAATAGGACAATATCGATCCCGATCGCCATTCAAATCACGCATCACTTGCGCATCCGATTGAAATATGTTAAATCAATAATATAGAGACGGGATGCATGTTCCTCTTATCAACTGTGGTCTATCGGTGGGATGGTTACCAAGGAAAGGAAGAGGGGGATTGGTGGGTCAGCGCTACGGAAGCGCGAAGATTAGTTGATTGCATCAATATGCTAGCCATCCGATTCGATTTTCACCCTCACGTTTCGTTTTCGGGCCGACGGCCGTGGGCTTTATCTCATCGTTCATGCGAATCCGAAATTAAATTATCTCCCAAACTGCCAACAGACGTCGAATTGGAGGACAACCCTTGTTTCAAAAGTCCTTTTGCAGAAAACCCCACCCCCCCAACCACCCGGCAGCTTTTATTCCAATCAGATTGTTTCCGTGGCTGTCCTTTCGTCTCTGTATATCCTTAAAAGTGTGTGTGTGTCTGTGAGTGTGTGCCTGTGTGTGTGTGTGTGTGCCTCAAATAGGCTTTTTACTTTGTCGCTGAGCTAAAGCCTTGCAGATTGAATTCGAATTAATGCCTTTGACCCGCCCCGCAGCAACCTCATTACCATCACCCCCTCATCATCACTAGCAGCGGCAGCAACATCATCATCCTTGTCCTCATCCACACGTTTCGATTTGGTCCGGGTCCTCGTCCTCGTCCTCGTTCCCGGCTTTATCCCCCATCCTCCTGTCTCTCTCTCCACTTGCGGCGCGTGTTCGTACGCCTGATTAACATATGTCAACAGTATTATATAAAGTGGTATTTTGGGCCTCATTTCGGGGGAATTGGAATTGGAACTCGGATTTGGGCTTCTCGGGAATCAGATCCGGACTCGGACCAGGGTCTGCTCTCGAAGTCGGCACATGTTGCTCACGAAATTCAATTATGGCAGCAGCACTTGCTTATTTTGGTAAGAAATTAACTTGTAGATTAGAGGAAGCGAGACGAGGGCGAAAGAGTTACTCACAAATCTGGTGACTTAATGGAATTTTCAATTTAGCTGCAGGCATAGTATTTACGGGGAGAAAAATGCCAAAGGGGTTAAGGAAAACTAGGTTAAAATTTAGGGTTTGTTAGGCAATGTTGAAAAGGGGAAAAGGTTCTCTAAGCGTGTTTACCATAACAGGTATTGAATACATTTGATTATTTTGTTAATTTTTATTTAGAGAATTGTTATAAATAAATTAATATAACAATGATGAAGTATTTTGGGCTGCTATTTAAAAAGCATATTAATTTTCAGCTGCAAAATAAAGCAAACAACCTGGCCAATACCTTTTGTTTCAACCAGTTTAAACAGAAAAAACACTTTCATAAATACTGTTAAAAACTTTCAATCCAAAAGTCTCCTCTTAATAAAACATAAACAAACAAACTGAAATACAACAATGAAATAAAAACAAAAATGTTTGTTTATTTAAATTAAAGATGTGAAAAGAGAGTAACCCTTTTCAGTTTAACTTCCAGTAAGTTCGACTTTTGAGTGGCCAACACTGATTTCAATAACACCGAAATCGGTTGAACTTTAACTTGAAACTTTCTCAACGAAACTTTTTATGCTGAAATATATATGAAAGAGAGGAATTTATGGAATCATTCCCTTAATAGTAACATCGATATATACTCCCTTCTGAATAAAGGATTGCACTTGAAATTGCTATCATCCTTTGGCTGGCGGTCAACCACCAATAACGACCCCCGCCTACCCTGACCCCACCAAATGCAAATGAACAGCCGCCATCATCGCCTCCGCCTCTGACCACTGCCAACCAATCTCGATGGGGATTCATCACGAAAAAACCGAAGGGGAGCACCAATAACTCGTTTCTGCCAAGTGACCAAGGAATGGGGATGGGGCGCCCGTTGCAATAAATCAGGGCTCCAATAATTGAGTGGTGCACAAGGGCTTTCTGGAGTGGGTGGTTGTGGTGGGGCTGGTGGTGGTTTTAGTGGTGGGTGGTGGGGCATGGCCTGCACCATGCAAAAGGGCCAACAAGTGCGGCGGAGCTGGGGTATCGCGTCTGCCTGGTCGTCTGGTCAGCGTTGCCAGACACTCGACTTGGTTCAATGAGTTGGCCGCTGGCTGCTGCTCGTTTCGAGATTTTTCGGCTTTAACCCATTTCAGACGCTTTTAATTAGGCTCATAATTCACGAAATATTTTCGCGTGATTTTCAAGTGGACTGACTGGCTGGCAAAAGGCTGCCAAGCCATGCCTAAATGTGAGTTTAAATAGGAATGCACTGGTAAAAAAGTATTGATGTGATTATTGGTAAAGTATTTTGGATTCTGAAAAACATTAAGATTAAGATTTAAATAGCTAATAATCATCTCAAATTATGCCATAACTTATCTAAATTCTGATACTTATGTTTGTTCTTAATCAAGAAAGGTTTATTTTTCCAAGTGTGGGCCACGTTGGAATCGTTCACCCACATTTCCCGCGCTGAGAAACAATGATGGGCAATAGAAGCTAGTCCTTATTACGAGTGCTACACCCGTGTGCACTCGAGAATCAGGCAAAGGGTTCATCATCATCATCATCATCATCATCCTTGACGTCGTTGTCGTCCTCTACCTTCTGATCATCAACAACGTTGTGGTATTTTCTTCGCTGACGAGTTTTGTCTCAGGACTAAGGATATGGAGAACCAGACGGGGCCAGTCATCCCAGCAATCCTTCAACCAGCCACACTTGAAATATTTGTGGTTGTTGTTTGATTGAAGCAGCTCAAGCCGTTTGCAACGGAAGTGTGTTTGATTAAACGCAGAAGGACGAACCAGGAGTGGTTGGAGATGGCTCGCAAGTGGCTCAGCAATTGAATGGTGGGAATGGGAATGGGAACGGGCAAAAAACACGGGGAACAGGTTAAAAAGGTCCCGAGGACGTCCTCTTTGCGGAACAGTGCTTTAAATTGCAGGTAAGATACGCTGTGATAGGAATCGTATGGAGTGGGGTAGGATATTAAACTCCATTAATGCTCAAATACCCACAAAAAAAGGAACAAAGGAATGTTAGGGGTTAATTTGAAAAATAAATTAGCAAGTGCAGGGGGTTAAACTGTACTTTCTGGTCTCGAGAATTCTTCTTATATTAATACTATGATCTCAAAACTGGAATATTTTAGAGTTAACAAAATAGAAACTTGAGTTTAAAAGGTTTTGAGAAGTTTTTCTATAATAAATCCAAAATAGGAATGAAATAAACTTAAAGACTATAAAAGATTAAGACTTGTAGCTTTTCATAGAATTAAAAACAAGCTTAACATTATAACTATCATGTGATAATCGAATACTTTTGATTATTAAACTATAACTTAATATTTATTAATAATTTTAGATCATGTCAGATTGCCTTTCAGCACTTTGTCATCTCCCATTTGCAATCCATTTCATAAACACCCATTAATATTCCACCTCAACCTCTTTTAATAAGAGCAATAATGGCAGCCTTTAATGGAATATCGATTTGTGGTTAACGACTGCGGGACAACCTCATCACTTTACTGGTCTTTTCCACCTTTTGGTCAGCCTCATCTCGCCCAGAATGCCATCCTTTTCGCCGTTCTGCCACCTTGCTACCACATGGAGGTTGTGTTTAAGTGTGTGTGTGTGTGTGTGTGTACTGTTGTCACATTGTTGCCACTTAATCCGTTTATCTAACTTCGTACACCGTTGGACTTGATACCCGAAAAACTAGCTGAGCGTGGTCCAAAATCCCAGCCCGAATTGCATCTTTTTCTCCTGTTGCTGCTCAGCCCAGGAGCGAAAGCCGGAAAAAGCAGTGGGCCAGTGGAAAGTGGGTGGTGGTGGGATTCACTTGAAAATTTGAAATCCATTCGACCGTATAGTGAAGCGCTCACACCGTCACTTCGGTTTATTTCGACTTAGTCGGGATCCAGTGTGCTAGCAGTCGACATCCATTAGCAATCGCAGTCATACAGACTTCCGCATCATACTTTCAACTTCCGCATATTTTATGTTCCACTCTCTGTGGCACTCTCCCGCACAAAATGGCGGATTCGGATTCGGATACGTATTCGGATTCATGTTGGCCATGCGCGAGCTTCGACCTTCCGACTCCAACTCGATTTTGGGGCAAAAGTTTGCCCATTGCCGCCGCCTCTTGGGGAGTTTCAGGGCTCTCGAATCCATGCGATCCGATGCGAATTGCTTTGTTGCAAGCACTTTTGGGTACCGGGTGGCCTTCGCCAGCCACTTGCAACATTTCTGCGGAGTTTTGATTGCTTTTATTGCTGGGTTTCACTTTTTATACAGATTTAGAGGGCGAGGGCGAGGGAGAAACAAAAAGCTGACATCAAACAATGCCAAAGCAATAAATATTGATATCGTAGCATATTTATCGGCGCGCAAAGGGATTAGCAATTTGCCTTTTAAGATGGTAAATGCCTTTAAAATTGGTTCAGCGAAGGTTAAAACATGTTTAAAAAGTCTTAAAAAACTGTAGAGTTAGTTTTAATTTTAAAAAATATTAGGTATTAAAGGACTTTGTCAAAATTACAATTAACGACTATTTTTAGTGATTTTTATACCCAGTTTGTATCCTTTCTAGCCTATGTGGTTAAGTAGGAAAGACTATAAAATCTAAAACAATATTTTACTTAAAAACACAAACAAGTTTTAAGCTAATTTGATTGATTGACTAGCTGAAGGATCAGTCCTGTTTCTCTTTATAATATTTTCTAATCATTTAAAACTTTCAAAAAGCTTCGTAAATGAAAGGGCTTAAGGCTTTCCTATGGCTTAATTACTTTCATTAACATAACTTCGATTAAATGTTAAATCAAATTATTTAAACTTTAATTACAAATTTCTCATTAGTATTTCCAGGTCCTTTATTCTTAGCCCAACCTCCTTACGGAAAAAAAGGTCAAGTTTAAACGACAAATTTGTTTGCCAAAGAACCCAAAAACCGGGAGAACAAATAAACAAACAAACCGAAATGCGGCAACCGAATTTTAGCCGGCAAGAAATCAGCGACAAAATATGACAAATTCGGGCCTGTGAACAAACAGGAAACTCAGCGCCAAGAGCAGTGGCACAAACTGCTCCTTGAGAGGTTGTATCCACCCACCTTCATCTCCCCCGCCTCCGTCCCGGATAACTTCCTGGCTTTGTGTGTGTGTTCAAATGCAAATCCTCGGCAAACCTGTAAAACTTTTTTAAAGTTATGTACCACTGTCGTGTACCACCCTCAACTTTTGCTACCTTGGCTGCCATAAATCACGGGGCTCCACCACCGCCACCAGCCCGGAGACCCCAAAAACCTCGAGTTTTGTAGGCTGCTGGGCTGCGTATTCACTGATTCTTTTCGCTTTGTTTTGTTGAGGACAGCATTTCCTGAATTTACCTTCGTTCTTACTTTTTGCCCTGCCTTTGTATCTGTCTATCTATACTTGGAGAAAATGTTGGAAAATTAAAGAAAATTCTGAGGATTATTAGCTAAATATTTTTACGAGAACTTAGATTGGGTTTTTCTTAAATTTAGTTTTAAATGTATACTCGCAGTTTTTCCAAGAAGCCTACTTATGAAGGAAATTAATGGACTTTATCTAATATCACAAATTTTTAAATAATTTTTAAAGGTTTTTTATCAATTTTATTTAGAAATATTAACCTAAGAGATGGATTCTTAGATTTTCTTCGTAATATAAATTCGTGTTTAAGTTTTCTCTAACTTTTTTTCGAGTGCTTCCCTTTGGAACATCGCACTCCTTGGCCTTTTCTCCTTCGGTGTTTGTTTCGAGAAGCGTCGCAAAAACATAAATCCGAACGCCAAGACAAATTTCGCAGATCCGCCGTTGGTTCTCCTTCCTCTTTCCCATCGAATGAAAGGGGGGGGATAAACTTTCGCTCCAAGTTTTTCTCTTTGCTCGCCGTGATTTATGCCTGGCACGCCATTGGACTAGGGGTGTCTTGGGCGAAAAGTTTTTTGGGCTGCGCGAAAAATTATTTGCCCCAGCAAAGTAGTCCTCCCTTTATCCGGTGCCCCGGTAACCCCCCCCACTCTGATCCCTCTTTTGGCTTTAATGCCACCCGTTGTTCTAAGCCATTTGCGTGGATTGCCTGCAATTTGCTGCCCCGAATTTCCCAAGATGTTCCCATTTGCCAGGAGGATGGGCGGTGGGT
The DNA here is from genome assembly GCF_018153835.1 of Drosophila eugracilis. Lineage (NCBI taxonomy): Eukaryota > Metazoa > Arthropoda > Insecta > Diptera > Drosophilidae > Drosophila > Drosophila eugracilis. The sequence continues at coordinate 286,107 of NW_024573209.1, forward strand.
GATGCGCATCTTCCCCAGTCGTGTGTCTGTTTCAAAATTATGTTTGTGCAAAAGATTTGCCGGCGTGTGAGTTTGAGTGTGTCCATGTAAGATGGTTTCTCATCTTTTTGGTGAGACAACCCCAACTCCGACCCCCCTGACTCGGGCCGGAAAAGCTTTCTTGGCTCTCTCGAGATTTTATATGTCCGCCGGTTGTCTGGTCCCGCTGTGCGGACTACGAAAATTGCGTTTAAATTAATTGCAAATGGCGCATGATTAAGGGGAAGTAATAAATGGCTAATTGTTCATGATTTAATGATTTCGGTCTTGCAGTTTACTTCATCTTTCTTGGCTAATCGAGGTCTTAGCAGGGGAGGCTTATTTATGGGGAGGAAACTAGTGGAAGGATCAGCCGAAGGCTTAACAAGGGCGCATTGATGTTCTGGTGGGATATTTAATTTATTTATTTTTAACAAACTTAATTACTTGGAAATTTTGGTAGGCAAATATTGATTTTGTAAAGATTTTAACAGTAAAGTTAGTAGAAATATTAAGGAAAAGTCTTTTCTCTTAGAACTTTTCATAGACTCTTCTTACTCTCCTGGGAGTAAGATAGCCAAGCTATAGATGTACCTTTAATATAAACAGCCTAAGCTAGAATATATTCCTTTCTCTTAAAGACATGCCATCGGAAGGGGGTTCCTAGCTCTTGAGAACCTCTCATCGGACCCCTTCAATCTCAGCAGCAGCAACTTCAGAATTCCCGCTGCAATGACAAATGTAACCCTACTTAAAATAATTACTTCGCCTTAATTGCGCTGTCAGTTGGTGTCTACTTAGGGAAATATTATCCCGCATCGCCTATACAGACATATAAATATTTTGTGTGTTCCCGGTGAAAGGGTGTGAATGGAGTTGGACAGCGTATATGGTATACCCCCGCCCTGGAACTGCAAGAGAGTCTTAGATGAGTGTACTCAGCATATGTCAATTAAGTTATAATTCCGTTCGGCATGCTGAGCCTCAACGAGTTGCTGACTGACTGACTGACTGACTGTCAATCAAGCTATTTCGCTTCCGTTGCCTTACTGACTTCCTTAAAGTCCCCGGCAACTGGCTTTAAGACGGAACAACCACAGCGAGTTGTCAACAAAAACAACAACCAACCCCTGGAACCCAGCCCAACTGGCTTATAGAGGGGAGATTCTTCCTTCTGCCTCACAATTATCAGCGATAATTATGCTATATATTTTTACCCAAACGGATCTGAAGCTGATGCTGATGCTGATGCTGGGAACGAGCACAATCCACCAAGGGAAATTGAAAAACCCTTTCCCCAAGCCTCGATTCATTTGCAGTCATTTCCCAATTGCCTAATTTTCCCATGCAGCATGCATGATGTGTGATTGATTGGAAAGCAGTTTTCAGGTTTTTCAGCAGTAATAGGGTACGAGGGTATGCAGAGCATATCAGGTGTTATATATAGTTCCTTGGAAAATATACTATATGTATTTCAGTTGAATTGCTAAGGATCTCAAAAAAAGGTAATTTGTTAAAGGATTGCCTAAAAATAAGTCACAATCTTAAGAGACTAGTTTTAGGTTTATAAAATGAAAAAAAGAAGAAGTCTACTTTAGAGCCACTTTGGCCTTCTCACTTGATTTTTTTAACCATTTTAAAGATGTTTTTAATAAGATTACTAACTTTAACTCACTCCTTCTCATTACCAAACAAATTATAAAACATTTTCAGCCCTAACATCATAGTTAATATTCGAACCCTTGCAGAATTTGCATCGCATTCTTGTTTTAATTAGACGCAAATCGAAGCGGGCCTGTTAATTGGCCTGAATGCCAGACGTGGCTTTAATTCCCCGTTAGTTCCCAATGCCTCGACTGGCTCCTTTTAATGCTCCATTCGCTTGGTCCTTGATGCTGGCGCGCCAATTTGCGTCCTGGGTCTCAGCCAACTCAATGGCGTGTTAAGTCAGTCAATAGGCGCCGCCGCCAATCAGTGCTTCAGCTACCAAGGAGCCGTGATGGTTACAGCACTGAGAGAAAATAAGTTAAGAAAAGAAGATGTTTAAAAGTATTTATTCTTAGAGAAATATGTATAGGCCTTGTATATATATATATAGAAGGATTTGTATTGTCAACATGCAGATTGACTTTGTTTTATTTTTAATAAATGTTAACCAGCTTGACTTTACTGATAAGAAAGTTGTTCCTTAATGGAAAAACTTTTCATTTTAGTAACAGATGTTGTTAAAAATAAAAAATATTTAATATTTATAGAAACTTTTGTTAAAGAAACTTAAAAAAATGGCTAAAATCGAATCTTAGGTTTGATTTTCTTTTTAAAACCTGATCTTAGCTTCTTGTTTATGTTTATCTCGAAGGCAATTTTCCTCAGTGTACCTTCACTCACACAAACTGGCAGACAGAGAATCCCTCCCACACACACACACACACACACACAGAGAAAACAACCAGGAGATGGCAACCCTGGCGCGCGTTCTTAATAGAAAAGCGCTTTTCAATTATGTTGGCCAACTCCTTTTTGCCAAGAGTTTCTGGCTGCCTTTGCCGCCAGTCCTTCGCCCCTTTACTCTTCCCCCTCAGCCCACCTGACGGTCCATCATGTTGTGTACCTTTTAATTTACTATTTTTGCTCCTTCCTTGGCCAGGTGCAGAGGTCCAGAGGGTCCATAGTTATATAGTCAGGCAGTATCCTGCTGTTAGTATCCAATTAAAATCGAAAATTAAATGTCAGAAAAGCAGTCCTGGGTCCTGTGAGATGGGCCTGACCTGGGCCTCTGTTCCACGTTGCCCTGTCTTTTTTCGCTTTTTCTCGGGAAGTTAAGGGGAAAGGAGGTACGTTGGCCGAAAGGATGCGGCTAAGGCGCTTACTTATTGAATATTTCCAGCACATTTTGGCCCCAGGGCAGGAAAACCTAATTGCCTTGACCGTAAGCAAACAGGCTGGCCAACTGGGCTGGCCAACTCAAAAATGCATGAAGCCGCACAACAAATAGACAAACATAATCAAAAGTACGGGAACGAGTAGCACAGCCACTTGAAAATCACGCCCAATTTGACATGCGCCTAGAGTAAACATACCAACCGCCAACTCCACCCCACCCCACCTTATTTCGAAATGCGGCAGTGGCAGTGGCTTGGAAAAATCCGTGTATAAATTCCTTGAATAATTGATGTCAGCCATGGCGAGAGAGTGTTTGTGTGCTCGGACGCAATGCAAACTTAGTCATTAATGGCCCCGGGGTCCTTAATATATGTATTACCCGACCACTCGACGACTACTCGTATACATTGTATACTTTGCCCAGCCTCAACCTTATCCAGCTCACCAACGCAGTAGCTCACCCCACGGCGTATACTTATCGCGTTTCCCCATCCTTATCCTTGACGTGTGTCGCAATGTTTTCTTTGTGCATTTTAAATGCTTTGTTTGCTTTGGTTTATTGGACGGATCCGTCAAGTGGCGGAAGACAAGGAGTTGGGTTTTTCGGGCCGGGAAAGGGTTCAACTCAGATTTTATTAAGGTTCGAAGAGGCTGAGTAACTAAACTTTAAATAAGTTTTATCGAAGCTAAAAAGCTAGCTTATAAGCTGAAAATGTACGATTTTAGTAGTGGGAAAATCTCTTTTCGATTGCTGTAGATGTTTTTCTTTTCGCCTTGGGCTATAACATTGTACGTTTGCCTTTCATAATGTCCTTGCCCTTCCCTTTAATAAACGGATTTATGAAATGTTCCGCTCATTATGCAATGGTAAGGGAAGGCTGTTGGCACTGCAGCCCATAAACTAATGTAACTAATGCCAGCGATGATCAACAAATTATACAGGGGAATTATTCAAGCATTAATGCGAAAGCTGCCAAAGCCGAGATGGATGACTTGAACGGACCGAAGGTTCGCCTGCCAGGATATGGATGAATATTTTGGGCTTGGGCTGTCAGTGGGCCAGCTCATATGAAATTTTAATGCCTGGGAACACTTTAATATGACGCCAGCTAGGGCCACCGCCCACCTACCATTTCTGTATTTTTTACTGGAATATATTTTTAATAACAGAGTGGCACGCAGATGGGTAACAGACAGAATCGCATGACACAAAATGATAAACAAGAAATGTAGAAAAAAAAGGAGATTTATTACGCAGGCGGTGGCGTCGTTCGTGAGATGCTGATGATGGACCATAAACAAAAAATGCAAAGCAAGACACGAAAGAGTATATAATATGTATATATATTCATGTATATTATGTGCACCCGGACAGCCCGAGGAAGTAAGTACTGCGTGCCACAAAAGCCATCAATCATTTTGAGCGAAAGGGGCAAGCGCGGCGGTCTTTGGGGTATGGGTTCTGGCATCCTGGAACCCCGGGAACCAAACTGAGACAGAATCCGGGGTTTTGGGGAATTAGAATAATCAGCCAACGTCATCGGCATGGAAGCCCTGTCCTGCCCTGCCCTTAGGCTCATGATTATTAAATATGGCAAAGTCCCGGCTTCCACAGCCACCGACGATGTCGAGCTAATCGATTTATTATGCTAACCAGGCGATGCAGCAAAATGTGGAAAAGCTGGGGACGGAGCGGAAAACTCAGGAAGAGGCTCTAAATTTGTGTCTTGGTTGGCTGGCCATCAGGCAAATGACGCGTGCGGTTGTCGGGTATTGAAAGGCTCCAATTGAGTTTTAATTCCAAAATTAAATAGAAGTTTATAGCTGAGAAAAAGCTTAAGGAAAACCATATTGATGATTTGGTTATAGAAAAAAGTTTGAAATTCATTTCTAAAGCTACAAAACTGTCTTTTTAGAGGACCTTAAAAGTGTGATATTCTAAAAATACTTTTAGATTCTCAAACTCCAACTTTATTTTTATTAAAATTAAACAAAAAATAGTTAAAAATGTCAAAAAAAAAGGTGATTCCTTCGTAATTGCGAAACTTCCCCTTCTAATGACCCGATTACAAGGGATTTCTGTTGATTTTCCTTGCGGACACTTTGGCCATGATTTATGGAATTAAATACACATATACGAGGTGTGTTCAAAAAGTAAGGTGACTTTTCAAATTTCTCGGGCAACATATTTTCGATTATCGTTTTTTTTGTTTTGTTATATTGGTACACTCTTCCCTAACATCTGTACCAAGTTTCAATGGAACATCCTCTTTTGTTTGGTTGTGAGAGGCGTAAAGGTACAAGTTGTTTTGCGAGCTCGGCGATTTTTTGCTATCGAAAAATATGGATCAAAGGATTTGCATCAAATTTTGTGTAAAAAATAAAATTAAGTGCTCTGAAACACTTGAAATGTTGACAGTGGCATACGGTGAAACTGTTCTGAGTAAAAAAAATGTGTACAAGTGGTACAAACTCTTCCAAGATGGCCGGGAAGATGCCAATGACCAGCCTCGCTCTGGACGCCCAAGCACGTCAACAACTGATGAAAACGTTCAAGCAGTGACGAAAATTGTTTTGGAAAATCGTCGAATCACTATCAGAGAAGTTGCTGAAGATGTCGGTATATCGCTTGGCTCGTGCCATGAAATTTTTTCAAACGTTTTGGGTATGAGTCGTGTGTCAGCGAAGTTTGTTCCGAAATTGCTGAATTTTGACCAAAAGAACCGTCGCATGAGCATCGCTCAAGAGCTGTTGAATGACGTCAACGACGACCCAGATTTACTCAAAAGGGTCATAACTGGTGACGAATCATGGGTATATGGTTATGATATCGAAACCAAAGCCCAATCGTCCCAATGGAAGAGCCCAGACGAGCCAAGACCGAAAAAAGCAAAAAATCGCCGAGCTCGCAAAACAACTTGTAACTTTACGCCTCTCACAACCAAACAAAAGAGGATGTTCCATTGAAACTTGGTACAGATGTTAGGGAAGAGTGTACCAATATAACAAAACAAAAAAAACGATAATCGAAAATATGTTGCCCGAGAAATTTGAAAAGTCACCTTACTTTTTGAACACACCTCGTATATACCAAGTAGAATATATATTTTGGGTTAATTAAAACCAAGCAGAAGTGAAAAATCCCACCACTTTAAATTCAACACATTTGCCGGGGCAACACCATTAAGCGACAGCCGACAGCCGACACCCGGAACCATTCGCAGACAACTGTGATGGCTTCGGGCGATGATTTGGAATGGTGATGGGTGTGGATGCTGAAATGACGAGGACATGCTATTTGGTTTGGGATGTGGCGGCCGTGGACGTCGAGGACTCGCAGCATGGGGCAGCGTGTCAGGACACGTGCCGCTAACTTGGCCAAGCGTGTGCAGCATCAAAAACTCAGAGAAGACGATGGATGGATGGATGACGGCAACGACGACGACGATGGCTATAGCCCAAGGCCGTGGGTGGGTGTATGTGGTCTTGTGGTCAGCCAATTGTCCGCCCCGCCCACTCCGGCCACGCCTTCATGACCAAGGTCCCCGGGACATTATCGGTCAAACAGGGCCGCCTGCGCAATAACTTTTGACATTAATGACCAAGGCAAGGCAAGGCAAGGCAAGGCGCGGCAAGGCATCGGCATCCTTATAAATTGCCATTTGTATCTTTCACTCTGCATTCGGTTTGACAAGCTACAAATTCGTATCTTTTCTGTCCTTGGCTGATGTGTTTATCTAAACTTCGCGCTAGAATGCCCGACGTTGGCATTTCTACATCATCTGCTGCTCCGTCGCTTCATCTTCATCAGAGTTGTGGCATCAACTTGCTCAACTTGTACTTCCCCTAAGCCCCCAAATGTTGTCGTCTGCTATTAATAATAACATTTCTCTTGCCTCTTTCGCTTCACTGGGCTTTAGTTCCGGTTTAATGTTAATGCAAATTTCCAACTTCTGCTTGTCAACGATTAAATGATACGAATTTCGGGGAAGTTGTTTGTGCGGAGTTTCAGTGGGTCAGTCAATAAGGAACAGAGGTGCTTAAGCTTAGTTTGATAAACTAGAGTTAATGAATATTTATTTCCCTTCGATGTGTATCCTTATACTCGCCATCTTGCTGGGCATCTGGGCATCTCCCTTTCCATTTTCCGAGTGCTGGAGGGGGGAAAAAACTTGAAATTAAATTTGCTGCTGACACCAATTTTCAGAAACAGCTTTTCCGCAACTTGACATGTTCCTAATTGATTTTTTTTTTTTTTTGGCAATTTAATTTGGCAAAGCAAGCTTCACCTGGACGTGGGCATGATGTGGGCGTTGGCGTGGGCGTGGCCGATGAGGGCAACGGAAGATGCAAGGGGCAAGCAAAATCCTTTTCATCACATGTTCCTTGGTTGGCCACTGCCGAAAAGGAAAACCCCCGAAAAACGTAGATGGGGCGGAACTCGCCCGCTTTCAACCTTTTCATCACCATTTTCGTCTCGTTTTTTATGCGCCACATGTGCCAAAAGCATTCATAAAGCAAACACACACCCCCTCTCTATATATATATATATTTTATATATGAACATCCCTGCAAACCACTCGACCATTGGGAGCTGCATTGGTTATGGGAATTTTTGATTGACATCGGGTTCCAGCCCAGCACAAAAGTAAGCTCGACGCGTTAACTACACAAGCTCAATCTGAACCTGAAGCTGCTGCAAGAGCAGGAGCCAGAGCTGGAACACAAGCCCGATCTGGAGTAGAGGAGCCTCGGATGGATATTTTTGGCCCCCTCTTTTCCTGGTACCACCTGGGGCGGCTCTGATGCAATATTGACAGGTTAGCACACACACACACACACACACGTTCATGTACATTTTCCAGGTGGAGGACTAGGGAATGAGGTCTTCTGTATAACCATACTGCCTGCTGCTGCTGCTGTAGGTGCCGCTTACATGTGCACAGTGGGGCTGGCAAGCTGGGAGATCGCTTTTCTAAGTACTATTAGTAGATGTATTAAAACTCGAAGCTATTTTTCTATTTTCTTTCTTCTTAAACATTCTTCCTGCCAATCAGAAGCTTAACAAGGAGTCAAAGTGTTTGTAGATAAACTTGAACCATTTTTAATTCTTTCTTTTTGATTAGTATAAACTATCTAACAAAATCATTCAACTTTTTGCTATTTTAAAGTTAAAACTTAAAAACTTAAAGTATTTTCTTAACATATTCAAAAGTTTTTCCAAGACTTCCCAGACACCGTGCCTGTTGGCTTCTTCTGCTCCGACGTTTTGTGAAGCATAAATGAAAAAGTTTTTCGGTTAGCACTCAGCGCGTACCCAATTTTCTTTTTGCCTGGCCGAAAATACGTGTATGTTTTTCCTTAGCCAGAGCAGCTACCTTTCCACCTCTGGATCCTTAACCCTAAAGGCCCCCGTGCCCGCCATTATCCCGTTCCCTAAGAGCCCCCCCCTCCCCCCTTACACACTCACACACATCTCTGTGTTTGCTTTTGAAGCAGCGCAAATTAGTTTTTTCACTTTGGTCGCGCTCGTTCGCGTTCTTCCTCAGTTTTTTTTTTTCGTATTTTTTTATTTTATTTTTTTTTTTTGGTTGTTTGTCGTTGTTGGCCTTTGTATGGCCCGTTGCCTTGCTTTTAACGTTAAATGACGAAATAGCTTTACGGTTCATTGATGCACGTAGCCTCTTCCCATTCCAAAGGCCACCCTCCATTTCGGCCAGTAAGTCACACGCCCAATTAGTAGTCCAAGTTTTAGTCTCTAGCGCTAAGCTTCATTGAATTTGCACTTTGTATTTGCATTGGCCATTTGTTTGGACCTTCCCCCGCCCACCACCTTTCTAACTGACTGCCCCGCCCACATTATCCCTTCTAGATGTCAGTTTTCCATTTTTCCATTTCTGCCCCCCCAACTTTTTCTGGAACGTGCACTTTTTGGCTACAGTTTTTTCTTTACTCTCTTTTTTCCCCAGGAGCCCGTGTGTGCGGGTCTTTGTATAATAGCCAAAGCTATTTGCTGAGGCCAATGAAAGCCGTTAAGTTTAGTTGGAATTTTTGAAGCGTTGATTTATTCAATAAACACGAGTGCCAGAAGCGCGAGAAGTGGCAGAAGAAGCCTTTTGATGCAGTTCATTTTGTTTGGCCAGTTAGAGCGTTGAGCATCCTGCACGTGAAGTGTTGTCAGTGGAGATTGGCCGTGGTTGGGGACTTTGTTGGGGACTGAATGGAAACCACTTCAACTTGAATCGCTGTTAAAGGTAGGGACTCTTGAACATGAATATTTAAGATATAGTTGAGGAAAAATCAAGGTTTAGGGAAAAGAGTTGTAATTGGAAAGCTTTACTTCTAGCTTAGCTACTAATATATTGAAACTTTAACATTAAAAATCAATAAATGATATTTCTTTATCCTTTTCTTACATAGAACCAATCCTATATATGAACTTAAGTGATCCTTAGAACCTCTTAAGCCCTAAGAACTAGCAAATATATTGAACTTTTTAATCGCAATGAAGTTCTATTTTGTTTTAAAAGGTCTCCCAGCTTGTTAGACTTCTGCAACCCAAAATAGTTACTAAAAAAGACTTCGATCCTTCCCTTATCCGATCTAAACTAGGGCAAGGCCTTGCTGTACCCTCCCCAATAGCTCAAGGTCCATTTGTTAATCACCAAAGTGTCCATAAAGTAAACACGATTTATGATCAGAACATGAAACTACTTAGGAATCCATTACCAATGACCGCCTGAAATGCGTGAAGTGTGGCGAAATGCGAGTATTTATATCCCCCCAAAAAACATACATAATTGAACACTTGCACGCAATTCCATATTTTACGATTCGAAGACACTCTCCCTCAGCAACCTGGACTAATGCTGCTTAGCCAACAATTTATGGTTGATTAAAAGCAACAACGGGATGGCGCACGCAAAGTTTCACCTCGAAGCGACCCCGAGATGTATGCAACGGAATATGATTTATGGGAGGATCTCACCAGAGAATGTCAAAGGGTAACCAGAGCCTGGAAACTTTTGCATTTGAAATATTCGGGGTCGGACTGTAGTCATTGACTTTAATGCCAGTTTGTCTGCAGGTCCTGTTTGTTGTATGAATGTGGATGTATATGCTTTCTACTTTCCACTTCCTGTTTGCCTTGCAAAAGTAAAGTAAATTGCTCTGGACATGCCAGCTTCCTGCAGAAATCATTTTCAGATTGCCAGGCCAGGCTAGGAAGGACAAAATAAAAGAAAGAAAAAGAAAACCCAAATCCAAAATGGAAAGCACGAGGAGTGCTGCACATATCTGAGTCGGGAATCTGGACTTCGAAGCTCTCGGTCTGCATAGCAATGTGACATTTGCATGCGCCCCAGAGTATGCAATGCCAGTTAGATGTACTTAAAGTGGCTTGCTCGACCAAAAACAGGACAGGATATACAGGAGGAGTGTAGAGTCCTGGCGACCCACTCGGCCATCCTTGGTTGTTTTTCGGTTACGCTTCGCTTTTAATTTCCACCTGGGAGTTAACTAAACATGTGAGTTTATTTGATGTGCTCCGGCCCGTGCTTTCAGCCCTCTGAGAGGAAGAGGATGTCATGTGCCGGAGTGCAAACAAAGTGGGGAATTTCTCCTCATGGCCCGCAAACTGGAAAAAAAACGAACTGAAATAGAACTGCAAATTTGCCAAGCCCGAAAAATATTCGAAGCTTGTTTGATGTGACTGAGTTGCTGCTGTGAGTTTTTAAAGGAAGCGAAGGGAGAACAATGGAAAGCTTTAAAAACAAACCTGAAACAAAGCGAAACATTTATGAAATAGCTTAAAAATAAAGTTGAACTTCATCTTAAAAGCTTGTCTTTGAAAGTTAAACTCTTTTGATGGCCATGAAGATTGTGTAAACTAAGTTTTTAGGTTACAAAGTCAAGATTTACTATTTAAGGTTCTTGTTAAAAGCATTGACAATCTTATGATAATAACTGATAATGAAAGAAAACTAATATTCCTAAGCATAGAAAAATCCAAAAACTCCAACAAACCTCCCTTAAAATCTGAAAGCACTTTCCATGACCTATTCCTATAACCCAAAGTCTTATAAAAGTTCACAAGGCCCTGGCCAATGATCATTGAAAACCCATTTCGAAATAGCCGAGTTCATTGAACACTCTTCTTTGCCATTGTCAGTCCTCGGCAGCTGCTTGCCCTGCTCTCCTTGACCCAATCCCCTCAAGAAAATCAACAAACAACAACAAGGTGAGCCGCCTATAAATCAGCGCCAAGACGCTGGCATCTTTTCATAAATAATATTGATAATATAAAACCGTATCGAAACTTGAATGAATTGCAACACGTGTTGATGTTTATGTTCTACTTCACCCCGTCTCCCCGGTTCATTGAGCAAACCCAACTCACGGCCAAGACAAAAGACTCTATGATCGCGAAAGATGTGGATGTGGAGAAGACGACGACGACAATGCGATCGTGTCCATTGTTAGCCGGGTTACTATCAAAAGGCGACGACTGCTGAATGGAAGTTTTCTCCTTTATGCCATGGCATCTGAAGAGGTTTTCCATAGAAAATTTATGGTATTTATAAACATATATTGCGCACGCGGCTCGAGCGCCCAAAAGGTGTTCCCCTCGATCGCGCATGCGCAGCTGCCCAGAGTTGCGGATTCGCCCTGGTTTCCCCCGTGTTACTCCCAACTTCCAGATTCCAACTAACAACAACACACGCCACAAAGGGTGGGTCGATCTCGTCGAGTGTTTGTTCGTTCCATCGATCTGAAGAAGAAATCCTGACATATGTCCCCGCGGAGTTGGTTTTAATTTGAGAGCCCGAAAACGGGTGCTGATGTTACCAGGATGGAGGCCCCAAAAGTAGGTACAGTTGAGCTTGGATTTGAGAACATGAAAATAGCTTCATAACCAGAAACTACTCACTTATGTAATGTATACCAAACTTATATCCATAAAATATCCATTTTTCCCTTAAGCTAAACCTTGTTTTTTTATAAAATGAAATTTGCATAATCCTTGGACTGAAAACTATTGCCATATGGATTTAATCAAGCCAATCCCTCGGACCAGCACCGCTGACAGCCATCAAGTCAACTCGGCTTATGGCCAGGATCGGATACAATCCGGGTCTAGATTCCGGCTCAGATCGCACGACTCAATCCAGGGCCCAGTTTTTCGCTCTAATTCGCCTTAAGCCTTCTGAAACTGCCGCTCCAAATTCCAACACTCTGTACTCTGCTTTGCTACACTGAAATAAGGATGGACAGGAGAGTACATGTTTTCCGAGATCTGAATTTCATTTTTCGGTAGAGAACAAAAACACGACACCGCTCGTTGCGAAGGACCAACCCTCCTGTCAGGATCGAATCCAGGAGGGCCAGGAGGGCCAGGTGTGCCCGTGCCGGTGCGCAATCAGCTTTGTAGGCGATTTGTGAGGATTAAACTGTGCACTGGGGCGCTGATCTGGTAGTGCAAAAAGAGAGGGTCAGAGATTGCCAGAGCGAGAAGGTTGGCTACCTGCGTGAGCCTACGATCCTCCGATCCTGCTTGTAGGAGGATCAATTTGCTGACTAAATACGCACAGAAAGGTGTATCCGTAAAATCTGCCAGATACACACAACAAGGAGGGGGAGGGGATAAATGCTTCATTTTTTGCGTTCCAATGGGCACTTTGAGAACGCAGCGAAAATCCGAACCGAAATTGGAAAATTGAAATGCATGAAAAGGTATAATAATTTCATGCTTCCTGGTAATTGGCAAACAACAGGATGGCCCAGAGTTAGCAACAGTCCTCGAAAAAAAAAAAACAAGTTGAGGTCCTCACACTGGCCAGGTGGCTTTACTCCTCCTTAGGGGTTGAACTCGCGCAGCTCATGTTCATGCAAATTACTTTACTTTTCCATTTCTTGCCAAAAATAACTGCGCAGTTGTAACGGGTTAGGCCCTGGCAAATTACGAGCTTCAATTAAGCCCAAAATGCCTGTCACACCAGTCTCGCGTTGCCCAGGGGGCCAACCAACTGTTGGCAACTTCAATCTGCAGTCCTCAACAGCAACGATTGCAACATCCAACCAATATCTCCCCTCACATCTAACATATAACATCGATCATCGTCATTCGCTGTCTGCCTCAGGTGTTCCAGCCAGCAGTCAGTCCGAGAAGGGGGATCCGTTCAGATACTTGTCATGTTAATGCGCCGTTGGCAGTTTTCCATCCCGAATTCCGACTTCCCCCCTTCTAGACTTTGACTATTGCGCATTTGGCACTGCATTTCAGCACTTTCAATTGCTTTTGCCGCTGGCGAGTGATTTTTGAGATTTACTGCAGATTTTCTTCTATGTTTTTCCTTACAATCATTGGCTTTGAGCTCGCCTTGGGTTGGTTTAAATGGGAAAAGAAAGTCATATAAAGAAATGGGTTTTCATTAAGAGTTTGGCTTGGCAAGAGAACAGAATATAAAACTGGGAAAGAAACTAAAATTAATTTAATTTTTTTTTATAAGCTGAAATGTAGTTTAAAGCTGTTAAAATGCTGTTTTCCCATTCAGGAATTGAAGTCTTGAGAATCAGATTTTTCTAATACAACTTTAGGTAACCTTTTTTATTTATTGTAATTTCCCAAAAACCTTTAAGAGCCAATGATCTTTATTAGCATTCCCATCGACCGACACCCGCACCGACGACAGGATACAAATTTTCCGGCTCTTGCACAAATTTTCCCACCAAAACTAGGAGGGCGGCATTCCCAATAAGTCCCATGCAATTTCCATTGACAATGGCCAGCCGCAGGATATATTCGGCATGAGCAAATACAATAAAAATACCTGTTGGCTGTTAGTGAATAGAAGGATGGATGCATTTACCTATATCATTATGCGGCCATTGTCGGGTTTGGTTTTGGCCAAGGCGGGGGAAAACGGGAAAACGGGAAGCTGCAAGTGCCCTCAACCCGAACGAAAAACAGTTAGCGAGCGAGTCGTCGTTGGTACTTGAGAAAGTCGAATAATAAGAGTAGAGCAGAGGGTACCAGGCCATTGTCTATCGATTTTCCCTTTTTTTTTTTTGTATTTTTGCACTTCGAGGGAATTGCACAAGCCGAAAGGCAAGCAAGAAATGCAATTCATTTTCACACGACACACAGAAATAAAGATGAACTGTGGCGAAAAATTCAAGGAAGGTCTTGTTCGTTTGCTGTTTGCTGGCTGCTTGGTGGGCGTAATTTATGGCACTTAATGATTCTCAATCGATAAGTGAATTTCAGAATGCCAGAATTTAAATACAGCCTAGCCGAGAACTTTCTCTCAGAACGGGAGAGATGGAGAGATGGAGTGGCAAATTTATTGCCAAAGTCATAAATCTTATGGAGGTGCCTTCTCGTTTTTTACGACCTGTGAGACGAGTAAAATCTCGGACTGGGCTGGCAATTGCCTTCGAACTGCGCGATTGGCGTCGAACTGTCTGGTCTCGCCAGAAGGAATTTAATAAAAATCGGAAAGGATTCCGGTACCTTTAACACAACGGAAGAATCCAAAGGGCAGCTGGCTGGCTGGCTCACAAAAGGATTCTGGATCTTCTCATCCTCCTCATCCTCCTCCTTATATCTCGCCTCGCGTTTCTTAATTTTTATTGAATCTCGTTTTTATGACATTCCAGTAAGCAGAGTAAATTTCAATTTTTTTATGTATTTACGTGCCAGTATTCCCAGCTTGTCCCCCTTTCCTTGGTGTTTTTTTTTGATTTTGTATCTGGGCAGTAAATTAAGCGTAAAATCGTAAAACCAGGCAAGGTGTGAAATTTTATGCCAGCCCTGGTGATTTATGCCCACATCAGTTCCTGATGCTCCTCCACGAGCACAGGATTAGCACTGATTTAGTGTTCCCGTACCCAGGGGGACAGTGCATATGGAACTGTAATTAAATTTATATTTTTGATTTTATAGCTCAACGGGCAGGACCACCATCGGGCATATGTACGATTTCGGTCAAGGCTAAAATGGAATATTTGAATATTTCAGTCGGATTATCTGCTCAGCTTTTCGGTGTATTAAATTGAAATGATTAAAAGCTTTTTTAGAAAACAAAATTTTAATTAATTTTGATGGCAATCCAAACTCAAACTTCCCCTCAATTCCAAGTTACATCTCTTCCATTTGACTAACTCCAATGTCGATGGAGACAAAAAGCCAAGATCTTGTCATTTTTTCGACAATACCATCCACCGTCTGGAAAGTTTCTCAATTATACTTAAGCCAAGCCTCCTCCGACTCCGAAATGTGGTGACAAATATATGAGTCCTTGCTCCTGATGAGACCCATGGGGCACTGCGAGCATCCACTAACTTGTCATCCACTCTTCAGGTATCTGGCCAAGTGCAGGCCCCTTGAGAAAATGTCTAATTGCGGCAACTTAAACTCCAAATAAGCACTTAATTTACCAGGCAAGTGCACCAAGTTTCCACTTACGACCGCCATAAATCACAACAAAAATTCTAGAAAAACGTAAAAAAAAGAAATGCATGCATGGGGCGCCATATTTGCAACAGAAATAGAAGAGTCAGAAGAAGAAAAAACAACGACCTGGGGCACGGGGGGAGCTGGTTGTGTGGAATGGAAAGATGGCAGCGTCCAAGGCGAGAGACGACTCATTGCCAAGTCCCAGACCATAGCGAAAACCCAGACCCCGAGTCAGACTATCCGCCATTGGCGGGGCACAGTGGTATGATACTTATGTAAAAGGTGTTTAAATGAGGCTTTCTACAGTGAGTTTGCAACATTAAATACCCTTAACACCATCTAAACTTTTGATAAATTATATTTTATTAAGAAAACTTCCTCCAATCAAATCTTTTAATCACTTTTTCCTATCAGGGAAAGTTACTGCTGTTTTGAATTTTTAAATTTTCAACTTTATTTTCCTTTCTTAACCCACTGTTCTTGCCTAGCTGACTCCGAAACAGACACCGACGACTGAAAATACGACTGCAACGGCGGCGGACAAACAATAAGCGACAGTAGCACTGATTACTTGAGCACTGAATAACAACAGTGGCAGAGCCTGCTTCTAAAAAAGCACCTCCCGCCACCCAAAGAAGCTGCTGCTGCTGCTGCTGTTGCTGTTGCTGACATTCGAGCCACGTTTGGCAACGTTTTAGCCAGACTGACGAGTGGCTGGAAAGGGAAGGGAAGGTGCAGAACAAGGTGCATGTGCCTTGAGAGTGCAACGCTAGAACTTAAGTAAAATAACTCATGTGCAAAAATAGAATGCGAGTGGCAGCCGTGGGGATGAATGCGTCTAGTTGTATGATTTGCCCTTGCCAGCAACTTGCAACCAGCAACGTTCGTTGCACTTGGCGGGGCACAGTTTGAGAGTCACAGCGGCTCTGCCTGTTTGCACATTTGCTCAGTGCAAAGTGCTTGGCTTACTTATGACGAGGTGGCCCACTTGATGATGCCATGGGTTAAATCGGCAACCCGGTCGGGGGGAGGAGTCCGACCCCCATCTAAGCAAAAGCCAAAGTGCTTTTGCCTGTTCTAAGGAAGGGAAGCCATTCCATCCTTCCACCTCCAGTGGCGGCACCAAGTTGGCCCTGGTGGTATCTCCAGAGTTTGTTTGTTTGTTTTTTTTTTTGTTTGTCGCTTTGTCGGAGATTGCTTTCAAATTACTTTGATTCAAAAGCAAATGTCTGAGATTTTTGATTGATTTTGTTTTGCTTTTCCCTCGCATTTTTCCATCCCCAGCTTCTAGCTTTTGCATTATTTTGCTGCTTTGGATGAAATTGCTCGGAAAGTGCGCAAAGTAGATTGAAGTAATCACAGGCAGAGACGATTGTTGCCCGGCTGAGCCAGGTGTTTGTTAGGATAATGGAAGCTCAAAGGCTAAAATGGAGTATTGCAGAAATAAAGGGAAATAATTCTAATGATTACTTGATCTTTAGTCTTTGGGATTTGTGTTTTTTTAAGTTTGTTATTTCTCATTTTAATTAAATTAAAGCTTAAAGGTACAAACTTTGTTTCAACTTAACTGGAAAAGCAATAGGTTTGTGCTAATTTTGAGGCATGTTCAACCATGAAATGGACGCAAAGTAAACCAATCCCACTCGAACCAAATTGGCTCCATGCCGCTGCTTGTTTTGGCCCCTCCCAGTAATTAGCTGAGCAACTGGGCTTTAATCAAGCAGAAAATTGGAACGTTTCGGTTCTGGCAATTAGAGGCGGTCAAATGCAAAGCACAAATAGTGGCAGCAGCGAAAAATATACTCGTATTCCTATTCCTATATATATATATATTCCAATAGAAATTGTAACACACAAAGTTAACGCTCGCCATGGCCTGGCAAACAAAACAAATGCGAAGCTCAGCGAAAATTTCATCAGCCTGTCGAACTTTTGCCTTTGTTCGAGCTGGATTATTGGTGGTGTCAATTGCCAGTGGCCATTTCATTTCTGTTCTTTTCTTTTTTCCTCCTTTTTTTTTTTTTGGTAATTTACGCTTTCGTCCTGGGAACCTCGGCATCCCCCGGACATCATCTTTAGCTCCCAGCTCCATTCCCACTTTAACGAGCTCAAGTAATTTCAAGTTTCAAGACTCTGGCCGCCGCCGCCTTTGAATGCAAATGCTGATGATGCACTTCCTTTCAGTCGGATGCCGAAACTGCTGAAGACAGCAGATTGGAAATGGCTCCTACAAGATGCACAGCCCCCCTCGCCAAACTCACACCCATCTTATTGTACATATTGGATGTGCCTTATAGCTATATATATATATATATCCGATTTTGTATTATTTGTCTTGCAAGTTAATTGAATAAAATGCCAAATGGCAAATGGCGGATTCCAAGTGCGACAATTTCAGCTGCTCTGGCTTTTTATTTTAGAGACATTCCGTTTCATTGACCGACGTGAACGTGGACCTGGACCGACTTGGACCGACGACAACCGACAAATTGTCAGCCATATTAATAACAACCAAGAGGTGGAGCAGGGTTCAGTCTTGGGGCATTGTTCCCTGGCCGGCCGGCGAGCTCTCATTGTTCGCATTTTCAGTTACTTGTAACAGCATTTCAATGGCGACGACAGCGGCTTGCTTATTACTTGTTACTCGCAGATTGCAGAAGGAACCGCAGCATCCATACCCGCTCCCTAACCCCCTTTGTAATCCGTGGGTCCAGCGAAACGAATGCCACATGCTCTGCGGTCAGCAAGTTCTTTGTTCAGTCCAAGTGCGTGCTCACATCTCAGGAGTGGAGAACCACAATCGGCAAACGCACAGTCACAGTCACAGTTATACATTCACAACGAATGTCCATTTACAGTGGTTCTGAAACTAGGACCTGCCGTTTGAGAACCACTGTAAATGGACATTCGATGGGAACCAAACTCAAGAAAGTTTAAAAAGGCCTTAAATTATGCTACGTTACGGCGATTTCTTTCTCTTTAAAACTTTAAACTCTAACAATTAAGTAAAATATTGTAAATTACTCATAGATTCAGCCAGTTTTTGGTTTAAATATAGTATTAACAGCCTTTTTATCTTCCACAGATCTACACTTTTCTCCCTAATCATTCCATAGTGCGGTTGACCCCCTCGTCTAATTTATGTTTGACTAATCTCACACCCAGCCAGTCCAGTTCCAGCTTGGCCCCATCCGTCCTCAGGTCGAACGCGGACCCGAGGCCGTCCGAAAGCGAAGAGGCTCATAATTTATGCCCCAATCACTGTCCACTTTTGTTTGCCTCCCCGAGAGAGAGAGGAATATTGGGGAGTTTGTTGGATGGTGGCGTGAAGTTGCCTAATTATGAATTAATTTCCTGAGATATTAGCAAAATATTTGAATTTCTGGGGAGTTATTTATGACGGCCATTAAGAGTTCTTTCTTGATGCGCTTGGTTTTGTCTTGTCTGGGACTGGTCAAAGTGTTTTAGAAGAATTCTTCTCGTATTTTATTTCTAGTGAATAAAGACATAAGCGAAATTATTAATATGTGTCGCCGCCATGTGGCAGCCAAATGAATTCATAGTTCATTGATATTAATATAAATTTCAGTAGAGAGATTTGAATTTTTCTATCGTTCGCGTTGAAAACAATTAATGTGACAGTCTCTTCCATATCATTGGATATTTATTGGAATCTTGGGCTACTCTTCAGCCTCTTACTTTTTTTTTTTTTGGCATTTTTAATCACGACCTTTGGATAAGTTATGCGAAATCTTTGGACTATCTGGAGGCATCTCGTTGGGTACATAAGTTTCCAGTCCAAATAAAGTATATAATATATGACCCTTTGGGAGTCTTAACTGTAAGCGTTGTAAATTACAGAGTCTTAGGGTCAGGGCATCTAATGAAAAGGGCGAATCAGCTTTTGGGTTCTCTTCGATATTTTATCAATATGAATTAACATATGAACGGTTGGATCTCGGAGATCTGTGGAGCATGCCACTCTTGACAGGTTTTTCAGGGCAAAAGGCTCTATTACTAGAGTTTGGTTAACCCAACTGATGAAGGCATGGATAGGCTGCTAACTTTGAAATTTATGCTTGAGATAATTAAACACTCTTGAAGTTGACCTTTTCTTTGGAGTTTGATCAGTGTTGAAAGAGCTTTCGTTAAGTTGAATGAAAGGAATATTATTCTAAAGATTAAAAGACTAAAAAATATATCGATTAGTGTTAACAATAAGATGGGCGCTTATGTCAGTAGAGTTGATATGATTGAGGACTTTCTTACACTTTCCTTAAATCAACCTTTATAGAGTGACTTTCCTTACCCCAAACTGCTTACCTAGAAATCCAATTTCCCCTACTTATATATAATTTGCCATAATTTTCCACAAAACAAAGCAACAGCCATGCGATTAGCTCCAGTTTGCTTGGCGATTTCAGCGCTTCAGCGTTTCAAATCCGGCGACCATAACCAGTTTGCTGCGGCACATATGAAAACCATAATTCACATTGGCCGCAGTCAGCGCCGGCCATTAAAATCTCATCACCAGCCAACTGGAATGAGCTGTGGGGTTGCCTCTGGCTCCTCGCCTCTCGCCCCGTCGATCCCAGCCATCAAATCACCAAACTGGCGAGGGGAGTGTCCAAGACGAGCTCCTAAAACTTTGCCATGCTCGAGTGCACATTATTTCTTGAGCTGCGCCATTTTCAAGTTCTTAATTTGATTATCAAATATAATTCCTAGTTCGGGGGGTTCCCTTCAGGGCACCCGGGGTGGACGCCCACAAAATTTACAAAATATTTAAAACCAAACTTCCGCCAACTGATTTCTTATTGCATTCTCATTGTCATTCAAATGCCCTTTAATTTGCTGGATAAAAGAGGCCAAGGAGGGGTCGAATTGGTATGGGATCGAGGATGGGCAGGTCACTTCTCACGACAACAACGACGACGACGACGACGAGGAGTTCCATAATTACAGGGAGATTGCGCTGTAAGGGCCAGAGATGAGGAGCAGATATCGCTGAGTACACATCTTGCGATCTCTTTTTGCCGATCCTTCAACTGCGGCTTCGTTTTACGTTTTTGGATCTAATTGCAGAACGAAGCGACCTTTTTTTCCATCTCTATATATATACGAGAATATATATATACAGATTTTTGCTCAGCTCTCCGACGACTGCAATTAAAATGGAACCACGAGCAAGGCAGCCCATGCCAGGGCATCGAGATGGTGATTTTTCAGACGAAGCGAACAGCATGCCGGAAAAATCGACTCAAATTACAGAGACTTAGCATCGAGTCTCGGGTAGCTACTGGCATAGCTACTGGTACTGGAACTGGTGGTACTACCCCTGCCTCTACCCCTGCCTCTACCCCTGTCCCTGTCCCTGCTTACCATACCCCTCAAAACTCTTAACCGACGGAGGGTTTCGTTTGAACACAAATTTGCGTACCCTAATTATCCAGCTGTCGGCTGGGGAGGATTTCTTGCAGTGTATTTTCTGCTAAATTTGAGCGATCCTGATTGATCTCAGCTACCGTTCGATGAGTAACTACTAGCTTGTAAATTGCCGGGGATTTCGATATCCCAGCCATCGCTTTGTTTTCCTTAATTTCATGCGGTCATGGGTTTCCATGGGTCCTTAGTGTAATGGCATCCTAAACGATGTTTAGGCTAGGCGTAATCTTCATTGGGGATAATGAGATTCGATCGGGAGATAGCGGCAACACAGGTGGTCTTATTATCTGTCTTATGTAAGGCGGCATCGATTACAGTTTTAGCTCGGAAAATGTTCTCATTTGAATTGATAGCCAAGGTAAGGATTTGCGAATATTTCTCAGGAATATCATAAAGATCTGGGCACTGGGCCTAGGTTTCAGGCTGAAACTGTAATTACTTGGTAAATTTTCAGCTTCAAATTGCAATTATTAAAGCGATATTATACCTTTTTATAAATAGTTTTGAGTAAAATGCTCACCTCATAGAGGTTTCATGTTGGAAAGTCCATTTCGGATCTATAAAATACATCCACAAGGCCAAAATTGACCAACTACTAAGTTTCATATCTTAAATTTGTGAAAGTTAAAGTAAACTCTTCAAATTTCTTGTACTTTTTCCACAATTTTACTTTAAAGTCACAGCTTAATCCCATAAACAATAACCTTGTTTACCTCTACAAAGTTCATGTTTATCCAGCCTAATGCCTAATTATTTTCCAAGTAGCCATTAAACATCAAACACAAACCGCAGGCTTATTTAACATAAAACAAAAGCTCGCCTCAGTTAACAATTAGATCGGGCCAAAGTCAATTAGAAAACTTTTGCTTACTAATTACTCATGAATTAGTGATGGCTGGCCAGTAAGTAGAAAACCAAACAAAATCCAACTGACCTTAAATCATTTAATCAGCATAAAAGTCCCGGGGCCGTTTGGAATATTTGCAAAACTCAAACTGGGATGACAACTGTTTGCAGATTTTAATCTTTCACAAAAAGTCCACTCAGTCCGAGGACTCAGCCGGAATACGAACATATATATAGTATATATATATGCTATATATATCCATGTCCATGTCCAGTTCTGGTGTCCAGAGGAGAGCAAGAGAAAGAGAGAGAGAGAAAGAGCAACAGAAACTTGCTGTGACACTTGTTAGACGAGCTGACAGCTGCTGGACTTTGGCCGGGAGTCGGGAATGGTGAATCGTGAGTAGGGGACGGGGACGTGGACATGGATTGAGATCGGGATGTTGGAAGTACAGATGTTGTCGTCATCGTGGCGATTCTCGTTGTCCTTCGAAAGGCTCTGCAGCTGCCGAGAACTTGGACCACCGGACAATGCGATGACGACAAGTTTTTTTTTTCTTGCCCGCCCAACGACTTTGACAGACGCCATAACTTGGGCCGCAGAGCAACGCCTTAACCCAGGGGCGTCCTTCCGTCTTGCTTCCACTTCTAACTACCCAACATCCCAGCATCTCGACATCTCGAGTAATGAGGACAAAGTTTTGCATTCGTAATGCGGACTTCGGACTGAGTCTGAGACTGCAGTCTGTGTTGCAACGACTTATAGTGAAATGTTTCGGTGGTGGTCAGGCGTGGTGCAATTTGCAAACTTCATTTATTCACGCCCGGAGCGAAGCGCTAGATGATCCCTTCCTTGCTTGTTGTTTGCCTTCCAGTTTCTGGCCAGAAGTTTGACGCTTTCGACAAGGCAGCGGAGCCCAAACATCTGAAGACTCTTCACTCTGGGTTTTCCCCTCCTTTCAGGCCTCACGGCTGGCAAAGTCAACGATTTGTCACTCTTTGGCTCTTTAACCAGACTTTGTCGCCTAAATGGTAGAACTTTATGGTAGATTTATGGGGTAATTTATTACAAAAATGACTTATTGTCGATTAGACTAATAGTGATATCTTAACGAAGTTGAGGTTACACATTGCCTTTTAAGTGCTTCATAACTACAACCTATGACCTTCCATTTTGGAACTCAGTTTAAGCGGGAAAACTGAAAATGATTCACACACTTTAAGGCAATTTATCGCTCGCTGTACCTCTTGCAGCTTACAAACTTAATCCATCGCGACTTTTATCAATTGTGGCATTTAAACTTAAACGAGACGAACACCCTGAGAAATAAGGTCTGAGCTGAGAAGACGCTCAACTAGTTCAACGCATTTTAAATTTATTTAAATTGAATTAAATGGCTGCAATTTAAGCGGCATCGCCAATAGGAGTAAGTTAGCAGCGACAACAACCTTTAACGACCGCATCCCCACATCCCTCGTTGATAATAATAATGATAATGATGCGATAAATTACGCCCGGCCAGCCAGCCCATGAACAAAGAACTTCTGCAGTCGCCCTCGTCGTCATCGCCCCACTCAATTGGTCGTATCCGCCCAAGATCCAACAATCCAATCCCGACTAAATGGGAATATGGCGACAGTCGGTGCGGTCTACGTTTTCCATCTTTGACGAATTATTCTCTCCCTCTCTCTCTCTCTCTCTGATCTTTAGTAAGTAACTTGACAAGTTTTATTAGTGGAAAGAAATGAGCAAGTCCGCTTGGGATATGAAGAAGCAGGAAGTACTATAAATAAATGGTGGTGGATAGAAATGACTAAAAGTCAAGTCAGGGGGTGTGTAATTATAAAGGAAAGTGAACTTTTACTTAGATTTCCATATTAATACGAGTTTTTTTGCAATTTAAACTTTGAATTCTTAGAAAATATTGAGATGTTAATTAAAAGTGTTAAATTATATAAACAAGAAATCATAGAGAACATTTTTTAAAATTTGTTAATAATTTTATCTCCAAAACTTACAATTTAAACCCTTAAAGTTTCAAGAAGAAAGAACTTTAAAGTTCCAGTATTTATTGAAAATATTTGTTGCATACCTCAAGGCAAAGGGTTTGATAGCCCATTACCCATAACAAAAACCTGCCTATTGGAATATTGTTAAATATAATCAAAGGAAAACGGACTTCGTTAACAGATACTGCTAATATAGGCTAAGATAGGTCCTAAGTCCAAGATTTTAAATGGTATTAAAAGCCATTCCAATGACTTTTCATACAAATCAAAATATTAAATAAAATATTAAAGATTATTATTAAAATATCAAAATAATAAAGCATTTATTCCCCAATATTTCTACAAACATTGTTTAGCCTTTAATCTAAACATTTAAAGTCAAACATTTTCCAGGACTTAAAGAGCTTAGGAAATGAAAAATCAATAACCCTAATCACAAAAGCTAACCTCTGTAGACCAGTTAAATTTCGATTTTCCATTATTTGTAGCGTCGCTTAATAACCATTCTGGGGGAAAATAAAGAAAAGTGTTAGAAAAAAAGGCTGGCAAAAAACAATTGCATTCTTGCCATTGATTACGTTAGCCTGTCGTGGTCTCTGTCTAGCCGTCCTGCTCGTTCGCATTCCGATGGCCTTAGTCAGTTTCGCCTTTATGGCAAGAGAAATAAGTTCAATGACACAAAAATAATACAGAATAACAATAAGATATAATATCTTTGGCTCATTGTTCGTTCGCCTTGGCTGGCAAACACGCCCCGTCTACGAGAGGGATGGCTGGCTGGCTGGCCGAACTCAGCCATTATTTGCATCTTTCACTTTTCAACTCTTTGGGGGTTCGTCCCTGTGAATAGACTATATTGAATGTGGGGCAGCTCTCTCTCTCTCTCTCTCTCTCTTTCTCTTTCGTTCTGTATATATATGTGTATCCCTCTCGTTTGACCGCATAAAATCGATGATGACAGGCCTTCGTCCCACTACCACCTTTATTGTTCGCAATGCTGTGTGCATCAAGTTCAGAGCCCAAAAACTAATGCCATTTTATTGTTCTGCTGTCGACAGACAGACAGCGAGACAGACCATCCTAACTATTCTCATTCCCATTCCGAATCAGATTCCGATTCCGATTCCGACCCGACCCGACCGACTTTCACTTTTAGCCAGCCGGTACAGAATGGGGCATGAAGAATGGAAGCCACCGACAATCAAGGCGAGCGAATGACTGACTGACTGACTGAATGAATGAATGAATGAATGCGGTACTCATCAACACGTTCGCAATTTCAATGGCCAGAACTTCGCGCTTATCATCATCATGCAATCACAGGATATACACACATATATAGAGCCTTTTGTCTCCCTGTGGCAGGATTTCAAAAGCTAGACGACGACGTCGACGAGCTGAACAACCTGTTGCCAAATAGCCATACACATGCTAGCAAATACACATGCGAGAACGACCTGAACTTCGCCAGGGAATGCAATTTTCAACAACGTCATCATCATCATCACTATACCCATATAGCCCATCATCATCTGTAGCAACAACAGGGCCTTTCCATAGCCACAACGCATATAATACATTCAACAAACAATTGAAATTTCGTATACAATTGCGAATTGAATGAGGAAATGAATGTGTAAAATGAATAAGTCTGAATAGCGTCTGTCTCTGTGTCGGTGTTTGTGTTGGTGTCGGTGTCTGTGTCTGTGTTGGTGTCTGTGCTAGTGTATGAGTGCGCCTCTCTTTCGCACACTGGCCCTATCTCGCTTGCTCCTTATGGCTGTGTGTATGGGTTCGTCTACAAGTGTCGAGACGGGTCGTATACGTAATATACGTTTTTCTGCACTTGTTTTTGTTCTCGGCCCCAGTGAGTGTTTGCAGATTTTTAGTTTTTTTTTTTTACATTTTTCCTCTCTGTTCTTTTTTGTTGCCACTTTCTTTTTCGGGCGTTGTTAAACGGATAAACTCGTAAAACAGTTGCCGGCAAAGTTGCAAGAGCAAAGCATTTAGGGAACATTCAGATCCGAGTTTAGAGTCAACATGGAGGCGGGAAAAGAGAGGAGCAGCGAGGACGAGTTGCGCAGAATGTGCCAGCAAGGAGTGGCCCAAAGTTTTTGGCCAACAAAACAGATGCAAAATGGGCTATATCAGAAGGAAGGGATATTGATAGCCCTCGAAGAACTTTCGATCGGGGTCAATAAGGGACAGGAATGTACGTTTTTTAGTTTATTTTTTGTTATTATAATGAGTCTAAAAATGTTGCCTATAAATGAACTCAAACTAAGACACTTAATTTATGTTTCTCTTTATTTTCTAATAAATTTTGAACTTATTTTTAATATTATGTTTGAGTTCTTTCTAATGGTAAACTATTACGAGAACCATAATGTCTCCCTCTTTAAAAATAATCAAGATTTATGGTACAACTTTTTTAGAGTCCACCAAGACTTTGGCAAATAATAAATTAATATTAATATTACTTCATTCACTTTGTCTTAAGATGACATTCATACCTTTCAGCATACACTAAGTTATCCCTATTAAAGACGAATTAAAAGCAAAGATAACCAGAATTCTTAGTCTTAAGATTTGTTTAAATCTCTAAAAAAGAGAATATTTACCTAATTTATTGTTTCTTCAAAGTAAGATCTTTGTTATTTGATTTTTTAAATATTTTGTTTACCTTTCTACAAAAAAAATCTATAGAAATTATGTCATTAATAATTTGTTAACGTTTTTTGGCAAATTCTCAAACGGATATACTCGCAATGGATTTATTCAGATTTGCTCAACTTGTTTGCTAGCCAATTCTGTCTTTTGTTGTTGCTGGCAGTGCTCCTCTTGTTGCCATTTTGCCATTGTCCGCTGCGTTTTTATTTCTTCTTTTATTATGTACGAATGTTTGCCTGTTTGTTTGTTTGTTTGTTTCTGCAATCCTCTCCCGCCCATTGTATTTTTCTGCTTTATTTCCCAGTGGTGTGTATGTGTATGTGAGAGAGTATTTTCATTTGTATTTTTTGTGTGTGAACAATTAAAACTCTTTACAATGACCTTGACTTTGTTTTTTGTATGGCTGGCTCATGGCTTCTGCGAGTGTTTGTGAGTGAGCTTCCTTTTCATTCACACGCGCCCAGCACGCTCAAACGTCAAACATAAAACATAAAACACAAATGCCAGCCAACAAAGCCGTCTGAGTGTCTACTCGTCGTTCATTCTGAATCCGAATCGGAATCGGAATCGGAATCTGAATACGAATCGTAGTCTCAGTCTGGGTTTGGTCTGGTTTCAGTTTGGTTTTTGGCTTTATGTTTTCGGTTTTTCCAGCAAAAGGCTTTCTGAAGAGCAACAGTCTTGCTGGGCCATCAAAAGAATCGATACCTCGTAGTACTCACACACAATGGCAACACTCACACACACACAAACAAACAGGCGGGGCAAGTACATTGATAATGAACCGAGGGAATTGTTTATTTCTTCTTTTTCCCCGCTGCTGCTGCTGCTGCTGCTGTTGCATTTGTATTTGAAATTACACAATAGCTCAAGTAGAATCAACAACGACTTTGACTTATTCCTCTCTCCTTTGGCCAACTTTTTGCGGTTAAGATTTGCGTTCTGCTTTTTTGGGTTTTTTGGTATATTTTTGTTGTAGGTCAGTTACTGGGGCAGGTTTCTGGCATTGTTTGCTTTTATTATTATTATTTTTATGCCTGTTACCCCTCTGTTTGCGCTTCATTGTCAAGCGATTTGCAATTGGCCATAAATTCATTAAGCAGCCGAGCCCACATATCGGCCTTTGTTTACTTTATACATTTTTAATGGGTTAGTAGTTCGCTTGAAGTGCTTGATGACTTAGCAGGATGTAAGGTGAAGATGCTTTAAGAATGTAACAAAGGAAATTTGGAAGTTTTAAATGGGGAAGAAAAGTATTTATTATTTATTTTGTGGTTGGTTTTGTTATTTAAATATTTTGAGGATTTATAATTCAGTTTATTTGGCCAAAAGAAGAAACTACAAGAAATGTTAAATTCTTCCTTAAGTAAGTTGATGAAGAATGGAAATAACTTTATGCAAAATGTCAACTTTGATGTAATAAACAAAATGGTAAAATGTAGCCTAAAAGTTGTATAATATTTTATGTTTACGTTTTACACTCTCATATCCATTAAAATATCTCCAAAAAATAAGTAATTAGTTGAGAAAAATGAAAGTTTAAATAATTTAAAAATATATTTTAATAAATAAAAAACAGTTTTCAGTTTTCATAACTTAAAAGCACAGAATCTGAGTATTTAAGTAGTATTCTTCGACTTAAAAACCCCTTCAAGACCTCGTTACTTCACCCAAAGAAGCCCTTCGAAGGTGTATTAATCGCACATTAATCGCCTGCCACCTGCATGCCAAGGCAGTGAGTAGTTTCAGCCAGCTGAGCACTGGAATCCAATCACTTTGCGTTTGCTGAAAGTCGAACAAAACACGCGCCGAGTCGAGATTTACTCATGGGCAAGCCGAAAAGAGGAAAACCAGCTAAAAAAAATGCATTAATCGAGGGGAAGGTAAATTAAATGGGGGCCAGGCTGGAGAAGCAGATGCCCTAAGACAATGGCAGAGGAGCGGGCCAGCTCATGTGGTGGTGGTGATACCATACATGTGAGCGGATGCCAAACCGCATCAAAGTTCTCAGATACAAGATACATTTGCAGTTGCCAGCTGCAGTGCACTTGCTTAATAAATTTTTCCATCTGCCGGCTTATTCGTCAGTTACCTTGGCAAACCCATTAGGTTAATAAGAAGCGCAGCACAAGACGCAGAGAGACTATATATATATATATATTTTTTTTATATATACCGGAGATGGGGCCCCAAAAAAAGAGGAAAAACCAGCAAAAACTATGCGCGTGAGACGCGCTCTAACGGCGAAAACGCCGCAAACACTAAGGCCCCTGGGTCCCTGGGATCCCTGGACTGGGCTGTTGGACTCCTCACTCCTCCCGGCCCCCTTGCTACAGCAGCGCATCGGCCATGTTTAAAGCTCGAAATTTATACGAAAAATTCCTCTAGAGTTTCGTTTTGGTTTGGGCAAGGAAAAGCGGCAACAGCGCTTGCCATAAACCCAAAGACGACATTTTTATGGCAGAGTTAAGCGCAGCGCGGATCGATAAAGCGTATAAGCGAGAGAGTATTATCTCTGTACTACTCATACTGTCATTTGATTGGTTCGTAGCTATGCGCAAAATCCAACCCAGCAAGCGCTCACCGCACACGGATACACACAGGCAAAGAAGCGCGTTTATTTGATTTATTAGCAGGAACATAAAACTATATTCGTCCTGCTCATACTTATGGGGTGAGACCTAGAAATGCCGACGCACACTCGTTCAGCGGAGCGCACACAGATACAGCGTACTTGCTCAAGACCAGTTTTTCCAGCCACCCTGTCTGGCGGACCGCGTTTACTGCCGCCTGCTCGAGCGGCCAGCGGCAGACCGTCTCTCATTCGACTCTCGCATTCGCCGTCGTCAGCACACGCGCACGCAACGCAGCAACGCAGCAGCAACATCAAGCACGCCACCAGCAACTCGGTTGTTCGTTGTTTCGGTTTCGTGTCGTATCGTTTCGCATCGCATCGGTTCGTGCCTCGTCATCAGCCCAACAGAACAAAAATAAAAAGAACGAAAAACCAGCAACACACACACACACACATATATATACAAAATACGAAACGAAGAAAAATACAAGCGTATTATAGCCAGGGAAAAAGCAGCGTAGAACGCACCTCGAACAGGTTTCGCCGTCGTCCGGAGAAACAGAAAGGTGCTCAATTCCGCCCAGTGTGGAGGTATTTTTTCGGTGTTCCCGCTTATAAAAATATACAACAAAAATCCAAATAGAATAAAATAATATCAAACAACAACAACAACAACTATAACAACAACAACATTCTGTGGCAAATTCGCGTCGGGTTTTAACAACAATTTTCAAGTGTTTTCGACCGCCTCTTGTTTGTTCGCAAACATAGAAGAATATTTGTGACTGTGGAAAAAACGCAATTCAAGCTGTTTTTTAAGCAACAAATCCAAAGAGATCGCAAAAGTTTTTGATACGAAAGTTGTTATGCAATTCTAAGAGCCAGAGCAGCCACAAACTATAGCCAAAAATCAAACAAATCACAAGTGCAACATGGTTTCCCACAAAATGTTCAAAATGTCTAACTAAGAAAGTTAAAGAGTAATCTAAACTAAAGAGTAACTGCAAGAAAAAGCGACTAACGAGGAGCATCCCTACTAGACCATCTTTAGTGTACCAAAAATCTGATAGCAATTTCCTCAAGATGCTGACCATGGAATCGGATATGAAAGGCAGCCTGCTGCATGCCACCATGCCGCCGCATCATACGAGTGCCGCTCTCCACGGACATGCGGCATCTCCGTACTCGGCTTTGGCTCCCCTAATGAACCTGGGCCAGTCTCACCTGACCCACTCGCAGCTGAGCCATCATAACCACCATCATCATCACATGAGCGCCCACATCGCCGCTAGCCAGAGTCCCAATCCTCTGAGTTCGCTGCAATCCTCGATGGCGAATACCCTCAATGGCAGCCAGGTGGGTCAGCAGCAGCAGCAGCAGCAGCAACAGCAACAGCAGCAGCAGAGTTCGCCGCTGCACAGCTCCAGCGAACTGAGTCCCACCCAGAGCAGCATTGGCAGCCACCACATGACCTCGCCGGTTAGCCACCAGCAGCACACCCAGCAGCAACATTCCCAGCAGCAACATTTGGGCGCCGGATCAGCTTTGAGCAGCCTAACTGGAGGCTCCAACAACAATAACAACAACAGCGCCACGGCCAACAAGAACCAACAGCATGCGGATCGTGTGAAGCGGCCAATGAATGCGTTTCATGGTGTGGTCACGAGGTCAGCGAAGGAAGATGGCCTCGGACAATCCCAAGATGCACAACTCGGAGATCTCGAAGCGTCTGGGTGCCCAGTGGAAGGATCTCTCGGAGTCGGAGAAGCGGCCGTTCATCGATGAGGCCAAGCGGCTGAGGGCTGTGCACATGAAGGAGCATCCGGATTACAAGTACCGGCCACGTCGCAAGACCAAAACCCTGACCAAGACCAAGGAGAAGTATCCAATGGGTGGACTAATGCCCGGTCAGGCGGTGGGCGGTGGAGCGCCGGGTGAACCGGTAACTCCCACGCGAGTGCAAGGTCAACCGGGACAGAATCAATCGTTAAACGGCAGCGGAGGAAGTGCAGCAGCGGCAGCGGCGGCGGCAGCAGCAGCGGCCCAACAGGCGCGCCAGGATATGTACCAGATGAACGCGCCGAACGGATATATGCCCAATGGCTACATGATGCACGCCGATCCGGCCGGAGCCGCCGCCTACCAGACCTCCTACATGGGCCAGCACTATGCGGCGCAGCGGTACGACATGGGGCACATGTACAACAACGGGTATGCGATGTACCAGACGGTGTCTGGGGGACAGACCTCGCCCTATGGCAGTAGTCTGCAGCAGCCGGGATCACCGTCACCGTATGGCGGTAGCAGTCTGCAACAGCAACCGGGCAGTCCAGCTCCCTATGGTGGAGGAGGAGGCGGTGGCGGCCAGGTCTCTTGCCAGAGTCATAGCCCCAGCGACTCGAGCATCAAGTCCGAACCCGTATCGCCCAGTCCCAGTGCCATAGCGCTCAACAACAACAACAACATCAACAACAACCACATCATGAAGCGAGAATACAGCTCAGCGGCAGCGGCAGCAGCAGCAGCAGCAGCGGCAGCAGCCGCCGGCGGCGGAGAGCTGAATCACCTGATGAACATGTACCATCTGCCGGATGAGCAGCGCCACCTGCTGCACTATCAGACTGACTCGCCCGACTTGCAGCAGCAACACCAGGCGATGCAACAGCAGCAGCAACAGCAGCACCTCCCGCAGCAACATCTCCCGCAGCAGCACCAACAGATCCCGCAGCAACACCAGACGATGCAGCAACAGCAGCACCAACACCACCTCCAGCACCAGCAATCGCTGCGGACAATGGCGCCGCTGGCACATATGTGAGAAATGGCCAGCGCCTATGGAGCAGCAGGCTCCAGTGTGAGCGTTTCGCCTCCACTGCCGCCGTACATGCCGACGGCCCAGCAGCAACAACAGCAGCAGCAGCAGCAACAACAACAGCAACAGCAGCAGCAACAGTTGCTAAACGGACGGCCTAGTCCGACGGCATCGGGTTCGTCGGGCGGCCGCTCCTCGGCGCATTCCAGTGGCCATACCGCCGCGCATTCACCCGCCTTGGCAGCCGCCTACCAGCTGACCCCCTCTGCTGCCGCCCCCTCAGCCACTGTTGCTGCAGCTGCAGCGGCGACTGCTGCGGCCGTTGCTGCTGCTGCTGCGGCAGGTAGCTCCTTTGCTGCCTCGGCCAGCATGCTGGACATGCAGCAGCAACATCTCGAGGAGCAGCAGCAACACCACCATCTGCACTACCAGCAGCAGCAGCAGCAACAACATTACCAGCAGCAGCAGCAACATCTCCCGCAGCAGCAGCAGCAACAGCAGCAGCATCAGCTGTACCATCACTATCATCCTGGCCACGAGGCAGCGGTGGCCGCCAGTGCTGGCCTCCTGGATATATCCACATTGTAAATTATTGAAAATATTAACTAAAAGCCCTAGGATACGCACACCCACACACCTACACACACACACACACACACACAGAGAAACAATTTTAGCCTTAGTTCTTAAGCAGGTTTAATGCGAAATTGCAGAGTAACAAACACACACACAAACAAACACACACACATGCATATATAAATAAATGAAAATAGGATTAAAGTTTAGTCATTTAAATGAAGCATACGCACTGTTGTACCACAATGGGAAGACGACAACTCACTTGCATTCCATACTGTTTCAGCCTCGATTTCCCTTTGGTTTTCCCGCTTGCTGCATAGCTAAGACAATTGTGTGATACAAATAAATTGTTGCCAATTAACGGAGACAACAAATCGTTTGATTTACCATTTCATTTTCACCACCACCCCCCGGCCGCCCCACACTTTTTGCTGTACAAAAACCAACACAAACCAAGACATTCTCAGACATTAGAAAACGAAGGCAGCGAAGGAAGAAGATCTGCGGCAGCGTAGGAATAGTAGGGAGTAATGACAAGATTTCAGAAACAAAAAAGCAGAAAAAAAACGCTAAGAAAAATGTCGAAAAACATTCTATTTTATAAATTCTCTTATGCATTAAGTAATTATAATTATTATCTATTATATAAACAATTTAATTATTAATTATGCTTACACGAATACGAGACAAGACAACCATAATTAATTGTAATAAAGCGAAAAACAAAATTATTATTATTATTAAAAGAAAACATCTACTGCATAAAACAAAAACAAAAACCGCAACCAGAAACAAAATGTTAGTAAACCTAAAGCAAATTTAGTAAAAAACAAAAACAAAAAAACCAAGAAGCAGCGTGCAAAACGTGATTGTGAAACATGGAGAGCAAGGCAGTTAAAAAACAAAAACAAATCCAAGCAAAAACATTGCCAAGCACCTGGAAATAAGAAAAACAAAAATCCACAAAAAAACAAATAAAAGAAAAATCTTTACAAAAAAATTTTCGAAATTCTATTTTTTACTCTTTGCCGTCGGCAAAAAAAAAACCAAGGGGAAAACGCTATCTCAGCGAAGGAGGATCCGTGAATTTTGCATAGCCAAGTCGATTTGCAGGTTTAATAAGGTGCCAGACATTCGATATTCCTGTTTTTTTGTGTTTTTATGGCACCTCTCATTGTTAAGTGTTATGCGTAATTCCCAAGACAAAGGCGATTAGAGTAGTAAAACTCAAATGAAATTCACGCATTGTCAACATAAATAAAATGTTAGTGGAAGTCATTAAGCAGACCCCCTGACAAATTAGAACAAAACGTGAAATGAGATTCCCATAAAAATGGTTATATCTGCAGGTTATATACTTTGGGTATAGCAACTTTGTAGGTTTGCATGCCGTAATCTAACATTTCAATATTTATTTAAATGCATTTTGTCAATGATTAAGTGCAGTCTTCGTGACCGGAAGCCAAAGCTTTGTAGCCGACACCGTCCAAGCTAATTCCACTGATCAGGCATCAGCCATCAGGCATCAGTCAAGGTTAAAACACAATTATTAGGAATTTTGATAATATGCACGCTTGCTATATAGAGCCTCTCACCCAGGGTTCAGACCCAGTTTGTCCAATCACTCGACTGGCGGTGAATGGGCCTACAAAATATCCATATAATATCCACTTAATATGGCTAATTTATGCTGGCCAGACCATCACATCTGGCCCACGCGCTATGGGCCCGCTCATAAAAAATTATGATATGTATTATTAATGAAAATTGCAAATTCAGAGCGACAGGGCGGCCCCAGAAAACAAACAAAAACTTCTTTTTTTTCGGCTAGGAAACAATTTATTTATTATGTGCAAACATTATACACTGTTTACTACTCGCTTTTTTGTATGCCATTCGAAAGCTGGTGATTATTATAATTTCAGTAAATGGTTTGGCTTAAAACGAAAGCTGCCGCGGAATTTCAATTAATATATATTTTCAATTTCTCACCACCTTTCCCCTGGCTGCTTCCATTATTTCCACTTTGCAATCAATTAGTGGCAACGATTTTTAATTATCAAATTTTACATCTAAATTATTTTGCGCTTTGAATGCTTAGTTCGGGTCATGAGGTTGATTAAAAATGTTTAACCTTTTCCTTTGGGACTTTAAAATGCCAACTTTATATTTTTCATCTGCTGGAAATAGTTTGCAAACGAGCTCTCCGATTTGCATTTGTCGCAATTTTCATAATATTTACAGCCTCCTCTTATCTCCGATTTTGAGGCCTGGCTTAGTTGTGTTGAAATGCCAGATTGTTCGAGATACATGCATAATTTTCAACTATTTTTTGTTAGTTTTCCTTTTTTTAAGGTTTATTAATGCTATATGGGTGTCATTTGAGCTAAGCTGCAGCCGATACAATCTGCGAGTTCGTTTGACATGCAAATCGTCAGCGGGTTGACCGATCGTTTCACTCTGCTGAGCCTGGCCTGATATTTGATTTGGATTTGTATTTGGATTTATTTCGAAATGTATTTATTTATTTTGTTCTCTTGTCAGGCAGGCAGCTGTGTTGGCTTACTTTTAATTAGCTAAAAATAAAAATTGTTCTTAACTCTCTTGTTCTATGTTCGATTTTATTTTCATTTCGATTTGTGAAACTAATTTTTTGTGGCCCCTGTCATTTGTTGCAATCAGTGAGAAAATTAAACGAAATCCCGATGACAACATTTTTATGGCTACGCCGCTTGCCATTAAAATTAAGAGCTAATCACACGTTTAACAAGATTTTGTATTTTGGTTTTCTGTTTGTTTATTTGTTGGTTTCTGGCTTTATAGTGGGGACAGGTGCTTGGCTTTATTTTTATTTTTTGGCTGCAGCTGAGTCAGCAATCGACGATCGTGAGAGTTTTTCGTTTGGCTTTGTCTTAAATCTTTTGATTTAGTTCATTAATTAGCCATAATAGTTTTGTTTTTTTTTTATAACTGGGTCTATGTCTATTTGGTGAACTTGAAATTAGAAGCTGCCTGCCTGCGTGGTTTAACATCTAAAGATTAAACCAGAAGTTTACCTCTCTGGGTTTTTCCAATCATATAAATCTAGATTCACTCTCCCTTTCTTTCAACCCCCTAACTTGGCCAACAAAAGCTCAGCGAATGCCAGACAGAGACAGGCTGTAGGGATGCTTAGATAGATAGAGTTAAGCAACTAATTAAACTTGAACAATGGCGAAAAGTTGGCAAACAAATGTCATTACTTCGACTTCAGTCTGGGCAGTCTAAGCGGTTGTAGATTTCGAGTGGTTTGTGTTTTCGTTTTGGCCTGGTTGACACATTTCTGGAATGTAGGTTAACCGAGTGAGACATGCAACGAAATCGAGTTGATTCGTAAGCCTAAAACTGTAACCAATTCGGAGACGGGCCTGTTTTTTCCACAATTTTCGTGCTCGATGGCTATAAGTTTCCGAGATGCCAAGTACATAAACAAATCGGATTAGTTGACAAAAATCCAATTAGCTGTGGGTCTCCGCCCCCCACCCCCACAAACTGGCCGTGGAAGCTGGAAAATAAGTCGAGCATTTGATGGATGTGTGGCAGGCGTAAGAATTTATAGAACGGTGATTTGATCGATAGGCACGATGATGATTTACGAGAGGTGTAGGATACAGGTAAAATCTCTGGCTGTACATGCAAAATCTCAGACTGCCTGGCGGCTCCGGGGGTTCTAAGCTGACAGTAGGTCCACCTGCACCGGAAAGTGGGAAAACCCATAACAACAGGCAGGTCAAAGTGCATATACCTGAGCAGGGATAATGAACCTCTAAAATCCACGCCTCGCCAAATCCTAGCCTCAGCGGATGCTCGGAGGATCCGCATTCTCGTTTTTGGGCAATAAAGGGCTAAACAAACAGGCACGACAATAAGTCCCTATAGATCTCAGTGTACATTATCATAATCACCAATAAAACCCTAGTCGCAAACTAATCCACTGCAACCCATTTGGGCCTCTCGGTTGCATTCAGGGATTTGTCGCCCAACTAAGATTGAAGTTTATCTGCATAACACTTGCATACAGTATCTGGATAGTTCTTGGTATTTGATAGTCCTCGGCAGCCACCCGCATTTTCTTGTAGTGTAATTCAATCACAGAACCGAGAGGGGAGAAGGCGTAGAAGAGCCTGCATAAAATGCAACGCAATCTGAATGCCATGGGGCCAGGCCATTGGCTAATCGCTGTCTAATTATAATTTTGCATTTTTATCGCTAAGGGTCTGGGCACTTGGGTGTTCCGTATAGGGGAAGGGGGTAGGGTAACAGCAAGGCCGTTTCTGTTTCGGCTGCGGTTTGCTTTGCAATTAGGCGATTAGTCACGCCCTGATTTGTCATTGATACTCCGTCCGCTCGATTGCTCAGTTTCGGTGAGTGTTATGTGAATGTACTAGATGGCACTGAAGCCCTGTAACTATATAAAACTATGCGGGCTGGCTTAGTGATATAGAATATATGAAGAGGAGTATGGGGGTGGGGGTGAAATATGCAGATAACAAGAAGGGAATATGATATGTGATGGTAGGGAGGAGAGGTCTTTC
This sequence comes from Drosophila eugracilis, assembly GCF_018153835.1. Classification (NCBI taxonomy): domain Eukaryota; kingdom Metazoa; phylum Arthropoda; class Insecta; order Diptera; family Drosophilidae; genus Drosophila; species Drosophila eugracilis. Next base: position 322,976 of record NW_024573209.1, read on the forward strand.
TGGTCTTACTGGTCTTACTTTGGGAATTTTTATCTTCTCTCTTGGATTTGCTTACTCTGGAAGATCTGTAATCTCTAAGGTTGTTCTATACCATTAGGAAGGCTATAAACTAATCAATTTAAAATGCAGTAAAATATCAAATAATTCTTGTATATTAAAGTCTGATCTGCCTTTAGTTATATGGTATTAACTGCCAAAGCAAGGAGTCCATAGAACTCAAGTGTCATGTTAATGTCCACAAATCATTGGATCTTCCTCATCATAAACCAGTCTAAGGTTAATCTATAACTGAAAGATCTTTCAATAAGGCTAATGAGACATACCTCTGGGTAAAGTATTTAACTCTCTATTAAATCAGCAAGAAAGTCTTAATATCTGTTAGCAGTTTTCATTGCCATCTACTAAATACCAATAAATCTTTATACAAAAGATTTATCTCCTTCCTTCAACTTAAAACCCTTTCAATTCATAACAGCAAATGGCAGAGTATAAAACTTTCAAATTAACCTTATACTACAAAGTTCCCATTCAACTAAGGCCTAACTTAAAATCGTAATAAGTTTAAAGGCAGGACAGGAGAGAGAGAGAGACCGGCAAGAACAACAACTTCGGGCGACAAGAGCAGAGCAACAACGCGATGCACTTGTGTCACTTAATTAAGTCGACGTTTTATTGTCGTCATCGCAGCAGCATCGTCGCTCAAGTTAATTACTCAGAGAAGGTGGCTAAGGAGATGACTTGGGGAGTGGGGAGTGGGGAGTGGCCCAGTCAATCCCCCTAGTAAATCCTTACCTGTGGCAGTGGCACGGCACTACTTTTCAACGGGGCTGCAAGTGAGCATAACAATTCCCCACTCTTCTGCCCAGAATGCAGAGTCCTGAGTCCTGCACTTTGGCGCATTTGTTGATTCGCGCACTTGAACAACGTGATGATGATGATGGACCAGGAGGAAGAGAGAAGTTGAAGGGATTTTGGAGGAACAACAACCAGCAGCAGCAGCGGCAGCAGCTCTTATCTTAATGAGTTTTTATGCATCTAATTAAATAAATTGCACCCTCTTCGGGCCGTTGGCGCCATGACAACTCCCAAGTCTGCACAAATCTCTCACAAACCATTTCTTTTTTTTGCTAGTCATTTGTTGTTGTTGTTGCTGCTTTCTGAGGGCGTGGTCGGTCCGTGCAACTGCCCATGGCCCCATGGTTAAAAAACACACCCACTAACTGAAATTCAATTTTAATTACAATTTTTTACCTCGCTCGCTCGCTTTTTCTCTCTCTCCTCCTTTTCGCCACTCAAATCGATTTTACTAACCAATTTTTTCCACAATTTGTACATGGCCATGTGTGTTTCTATATATATATATATATATATATTTATATATGACTGTGTACTTTTGTGTATATATTTTTAATCAACCGCGCCCAGACACAAACGCTTAACAACATTTTCAGTGGCTTTCATTCCGAATGTCCGGCAGTTTGTTGAGCCGCAAAGCAGCTACAGATTGTTTTTATATATGGAACACAACTCTTTTTATGAACCGCATGGATTTATTTACTTGACGTGGCCAGTCCCTGGATCTACTACTACCCCCCTTCGAATCCATCTCATCACATTCGTCGTCGTCGTAGTCGTCGCATTTTCAATTTTTCGCTTGCAAATTGGAAAAGTTCAAACGCACACACACACACAAGGTCTGCTCTGTGGAAGGTGGTTGTGGGTTGGGAAAGGGGGAAGGGGGAAGGGTACCCTATCCCGAAATGGCTACTACGACCTGCCTCAGACTCTGGCTCTCCAGGACCAGAATCACAGACACATGAGTGCAAAAGCTGCCGATAAATGTGACGACGTCGGGCGATGCAGCACTGCAATCATGCTGACCCATGCACAGTGGGCTGAAAGTGATTTGCTTGGGTTGGATTTAGAAGTACATGACAAAAAAAAAAGTTTGCATTTAAAAAATGTTATTTATTAATTAATTCAAAATTAATGAAAATTTTATTAATTTTTTTTTAAATTTTTTTTTTCTTAAATTTATTAACTCATTAATTTTTAGCTAAAAAAAAATTAAAAACATATTTTTGTGAATTTTAAATCTCTAAAAAATCAGACTTGCCCCACTGTGCAATGGCAATTCGGTTGTAGCTTATGTTGCATTAAGAGGGGCAAACTGGGAATAGGGGCGGGGCGCATTTACATACGCACACCGTCTCATACTTATTTCGAACATTTCGCCATGTCCGTCAGAGCTACGTAATTTGAACAGCAATGTCAGCCCCAATGAATGACGGAATGACAGACTGACTGAATGAATGACTGACTGCCAGATTGATCGACCGTCGCAGTGACCAATGAAAGCCGACGTCTGTGCCGTCTAGATAGGGCGTGCAGCTTTTCGCCCTGGCATGTGTGTGCTGATTGATTGATTATTTGTTCCGCATCACTCACCTGGAAAATTCAACTGAAGTGGCAACTTTAATTAATTTGCTTATGTTTGTTGGTCCGACTAGCCTCAAAAGCCAGGCCAAGCCACTATGGCAACAGTATATGCATTCTACTAGATAAATAAGAGATATATAAGTACGGCAATGAAGTGCATAGTATATAGTTTAATAACCTAGGAGTGAGGCTGCAACTAAACTTAATCATATATATAATATAATATATATAATATAACCTGAATTCTCAACGGAAGTTGAGATGAATGTATAAATTTTAACACCCATTAATATGATGTCATGCTAAGCTGGTTCGCCAGTCAAGGCGTCACAAACTAATCTTCCTCATGACCTAGCCGTAAGTACTTTTCAATCGATATCAACCAGGTTAAGCCCTTTGATCGTACATAAATTCCAAGCTTAAAGCCCATAAGTGTGGTAAACAAATCCACAAATCAAAGTAACTGTTTTCACACATCTAGGCCTATCAACAATGGCCCACCAGAATACAAAATGTACCAAAAAAAACAAAGACAGAAACATGATGACAGAGAAAAAATATTTAAAATACAAAAACGAGACTTGACAAAAAGCATAACAAATTAAGACTTATAATTTAGCGTGCGCCAAAATACCGTTCGATGGATCGAGTTGTCTCGAGAAAACAATGGGACCTGCGGAGAGCTCCATTTGATTTGTTTATGAGAAAACCCGACGGGGCACAGACCTGCATTGAGTTCCCCCTTTGGATTTCGATGTCATTTTATAGCATTTTAAACGCCAAATTTATCATATACCCTCTGTATGGAGCAGCTAGGTATCGGAAACTTTCTTTCTAGCCAGGCCAAAACGAAACTCGAAGCGGTCTCAACTAGCTTGTTTCTGTCTGAGCCCTAGCCATAATTAAAGACCCCATGTATTGCCTGTCTGACAATGATTTCTGGCCCAGACTGGCTCGATCTATGCGATAGAGTGAAGATTTATGGACTAGCTCATGTCTAGAGCGGACTTTGCTACCCTTTTTGGGGGAATCAGTTAGGCCAAGTGGCATTTGGATTGGCAAGCAAGTGATATTTTAGCTTTAGTTAATAGCCAAGAAATGTAAATATCTTAATGATTTGAGCAAATGAGCAATTACTCTTCCCCTGAGTAGTTACCCTCTCAAATAAGCTATACCAATTCCAGCCTTAATAGTTAGGCAATCCACTTAGGCTAAATTAGTTTGCTGACTAGTTTTCCGTTGAGTGAACCAATTAAAGGCCCAAAAAATGTGGGCTGGCTGGGCAGGCGATCGGTTAACAACAAATAAGGGAGATTTTTGCAATAAATAAAAAAAAATGCTTTGCAAAGACGGCAGCTGCAGAGGAGTGTTGTCAACAAACCGCAGCCCATAATGAGGCAGAGTTCCTCCTCTGGGGGGTGACAAATTTTGAGAGGGATGCAGTTTTTGATTGACATGTCGCCGACGGCTGGACGTTGACTTGCGTGTCAATTAAAACTAGGAGACTGACAGTGACAGGGAAAGCAACGGGATGGTGATGATGATGATGAGGATGTGGCTGAGGATGAGGATGAGGATGAGGATGTGGACGAGTCCTGTGGGAGAACTGCTGGCCCAATTTAATAGGCTCAAAGTGGATTTTAACTTTTGTTTGATTTGATTCCCTTCGATTCGAGCACGAGTAACTCAGCAGGCGACCTTCGGGGGAGGGTGGTTCCAGCTACCAACCCACTGCGTTTCCACCCAGCTTCCCACCGAGAACCCCTTTTCACCGCTGACTTGAGCTTCACGGGCAGGATTACAACAGCAGCTGCCTGTTCTGGACAGTAATTCGCATTAATAGCGCTAGACTGGTACGCCAGTCTTCCAATCAATGCTAAATACCCTCCGATCTAGCTTTTCCTGGCCTGGAACTTGGACTGAGGCCATGGGCGGGAGTCCGTCGACTCAACTGGCCGGGTTCCCACGCACTCACAGGCCGAATCTCGTGAAGAAGTGCGACGACAAATGCTTTCGTTTGATAAATTGGGTGCCAAACCATAACACACAGTGCAAAAGTTGTAAAAAGTTAAACGCTCCCCTTGCAAATGCCAGGGCGACACGCAATCCCCTGGCCAGGAATGTATCTTACACAGCGAGAATTTTCGGGGTGATAAGTACATGCGGTAATCGGATTAGTGAGTGCAGATTAGGGCAATTGGAATAAACTAAATGAGGTCAAATTAAGCAATGAAGTAATTAAACGAAAAGTGTGCAACATGAGAAAGGATTTTGTGGAGTTTGAAGTAAAGTTTAGCTAAGCATAAGAGTTCTCAGGGGATGTTAGAGGTTTATAATCGTTTAGCATGTTCTACCAGTAATATTCCAATTAAGTATTTGCAGGATATACTCCTTCTTTTTATCTCAGTGCAACCCCAAAACCCATTTCCCACCTTCACATGGTAATAAGGTAATAACTTTCGCTCACTGCAGTCGGGGAGTCATTATTTTATAAGGCAATTAATGGGCTGCCGTGGGAGTGCAAACATGTAACACATGTAAGCATTTAGATCAAAAATTGTTGGACGCCAGCAGTACCTTTGAGTAACTTTACCAACCTCCGGTCTGACTTCATTGCATATCCTCTTTGCCGAATATCTGCTCTCTCGAGTCCCAGGCTCAGTTTCAAGTTGGAGTCTGACAGTTCGTGACTCGGTCTTGGCGCTATGTGAGTTATGGCTCCGTCGTCTGCACGCCAACAACGAAATTATATTTAAAAACACATAACTCAGGAGATTATCATTAAAAGCTGTGGGCGCAACGAGGGAGAAGCGGCGTGTGGAGTACAGAGGTTGCCTCCGACTCGATTCCAGATCCCAAAAACCCAACGAGGACTCCAGGCGAAACGCGCGTGCGCAAAGCTCAAACGGAAGTCGTTAGGTCGAGACGACGTTCCAAGGCGGCTCGAGATACGCGATATGAGGCGGCTAATGTGCCAAGGAGTAGCCCGAGGGCCAAAGGATTATCCAGGCGAGAGGTGGAAGGGTCGGACCAGGACAATGGCCATGAATGAATGAAATGCCCGCGCGTTGACAATAAATTGGAGTTGCATTTAAATAAGCCACCAAAAAAAGGGACGACTGAGCGGCTCTGGGTGTGAAGTTGCTAATGCGTTTTTGAAGATGCCCTTTCCCAGCGCTAGCCCAGGTAATCATCGATAGCCAGGTGGGGGTGAGGGGAAACATTCACATCTGTATTAGCCCTTACAGCAAATCATGTGAGTTATCAGATGGAGGAAGAAGGCTATAAGTTTCTCCCTAGAAAGGAGAGTTAAAAATTATAGAAACTTATACAAAGAATGTAAACCTACAGAGAAGCATTTGATAATAGACTTTAGTCACTATATTTAGGCATAAAACAGACCTACCTAAACTAATTGTTATTATTAATTCTTAGACTAAATCTTAATCTTGAGATAGCACGTAACCCTTTGGGTCACGTTTCCTTGCCACCCGACGACATATGTTCACTTCTTGGCCAATGCCGATAATTGCCACTTCAATGGGCCTGTCTCAGACAGCCGGATAAGTTTTGCGCAACCAAGTTGTCTCGGCCACAAGTTGCATACATGGCTCTTGAATACCTGGATGGCAGGATAGGGCAGGACAATGCCACTGGGATCTGCTACCGAGCAATGCCACAGACCTTTTCATAACTTTATCGATGACAACGCACAAAGGCGGTTGTTTTGCCTCGAAGACGCTATAGCTATTCCACACAATTCGCATTCGCTGCAGTTTCAGTTTCAGTTGCAGTTCCCGTTGCAGTTGCATGTGCAATTGTGTTTGCTCGCTGAGTTGTGTGTTTGTTTATTTGTTTGGCCGCTTGGCAATTTGTTTGCTCTGTCACACGCTTCATTGTACCGAACCAGGGCTGCTAATTGCACTTGTTGATTGTGTGTGATAACAGGTTGCTGCCTAGCTGTCCAGCTTTGGACTTGCATAAGTGCCATGGCCATAAGACAAACTTATGTCCCCCAGAAATGGGCGTGTCAGCCACGCAACGAACTGCCCACAAATGTGCTTGCATGTCCTCCTCCTAAGAGCAAACAGTCTTAAGTAGGTAATTTGCAACTAATTTTCAAGTGCCACCTTGCCACACAGCATTGACATTGCCACAATTACACAAATGTCTCGGCACATCGCATTGCTCATACGCAGCGTTGTCTGATTTTCCCTCTCGCCTGCCATTCAGGTGCACCACTCGATGTCCTCGACTGCCGGTAATGAGTGTGAGATGCCTGATTGCAGGTGGTGAATCAAATTGTTGGCCATGTTTGCCAAGCAGATTGCCGAATACAGTTCAATCGAAGAAAGTCAGGTGCAAGTTCAGAGGAGTAACTCGACAAATGTCACAGCAATTAGTTGGGACCACAGAATACATTGATTTAATTATTGAAAGTAACTGAGGAAGGTACTAAATGAAGGTCTTTTTATGGAAAATATACTCCGAAAATATGCAATAGAAGGAACTATAAAGTTAACTTACTAATTTTGGCTCAAACATAACATGAGTTTCGGTTTCCCTCTTCGGTTTTTAGTTTTAATCAAGGAAAAATCTCATAAAATCTTTAACTTTCTGACTTTTTGGCAAGTACATTTCCTTCTCAACCAATGATAATCATATCATATCTATGATATATACAGATATTCACATTTGGAACTACAAAATCTAAACTTTTCCCCCAAAAAACCTTATTTAGTTCCCCTTTTTCCCAACATTACCCAACCAATGGACCAACTAACTGCTTACATCCATTATTTTTAGGAATTTCAAATATTCAATTTATATTTTCCCACACGCCCACCACTCCAGCCGCAATCTTCCACCCCCTTCGAATAAATTTTGAAAATTTTTGCGTGACAAATAATTTGCCAAGCCAAAAATTTGGCATTCCTGGAAGGAGGGGAGATCCATCGACTCGGGGCTAATAAAAGTCTTCAAAACGAACGCATAAAATTAAATAAAAATTTCACGCAGCCTCCCCATTGCGACAGACTCCGGCTGCTGTGCGTGATTTCCGCCCAGCGATGTCGCCCATGTACGCGCCATTAAATAATTTCCGCCCTCGACGTTACCAGAAAAAAGCAAAAAAAAAACAAAATAAAATATAATAAAAAGAAAAACAAAATGCGATGAAAAAGTTCTCCAGTCAAGTTCAGAGTAAAGTCACGCGCTGCTGAATGCATTTCACAAATCAACCAGAAATATTGCCACGAAAAATCTCTCGGATTGAATCTCAATCTGAGGCATCGAGAAATGCTGTTCCATGGCCCAGCGACGCGATTTCTCTAAATGAAGAGCTGGAGCTGGGAGCTTGAGCTCTTATTATGCATAAGATGAGGCCATTAAAACTGGCTTCTGCTCGCCCAACTTGGCTGCCATCGTCTTCACATAATTAGGGTACATAGCGGTACTTATTATGGGTGTTAACGGTTTCGCAGCGCCATAGCCGGCTGATCAAAAACCATTCGCAATCCCAAAACAGAGAGAGAGAGACTGACTGAAACCAAAGGCCGAAAACTAAAAAACCCGCCTGTCAACTCGCTGAGCTTGGCCAGCTCGTAGAGGTTTAATTTAAAACAGAAAATAAACGTCAGTCACCCCGGCTGCTTTTAACACAAAACTACGAGGCAAAAGCCAAAAAAAAATTTGTATTTAAAATTATGCACAACACTTAAAAATCAACGCGCTTATTTATTTCACTTTGGGTTTTCAATCGATGGATCAGCATCAGCCCGAACAGCGAAAACGTCGCCAAACTGGTTTCTATGAAAATTTCGAAAATGCTATAGGGCTCCACCATGGCTTGAAAACCTAATGCTCATAAATCCAATGGGAGTCGGGTTTTACTAGCTGTTGTAATATGTCTCCAGTTTAGTGCCTATCGGAAAAGTTTCCCTTCCCGTTTCGATGGAAAGTGAAAATGTGGCCAGAACAGTTAGTTTGTCGTAGGTCTGTTTATGGGAATTATGATAAGGAAAAGGCAGAAGTCTGCAAATGAAACCACAGCAAAGTTTAACTTATAGCCAATCAGGATTTCTATTCCAAAACCAAGCCCGACCAAAGACCTGACTTTCCCTGCTTTCTGGCTTATCTCTGCCAGTGCGTCTTCGTGTCTGAACGCCTCTGACCCAAAACATACCTCCCCGGAAATCCCTGGCCGCATCCAAGCCGCAGATTTCAATGGAAAGCGACAGGCAGTCTGCCCAGCTAATCTTATCGCCGCTGACGATGCAACTATCGATAAGAGATCGCCAAATCAAACGAACCGCAAACAGCAGAACCCCGATCGTTCGATCCGGCACCAAGATCGAGTGCACAGTAGTCCGCAAGCAATGATTACCCAGGCACAGTGCGTCCTTTGTCTTCTAACTCCTAACTCAAATACCGCAAAAAAATAATAGAAAACCTACACACACACATCGGCAAACATAGGGATCAGAGTGGAGATAAGAATCGAAATTGTAAAAATGGTACGTAAAAATGCGAGGATTCATAGTTCTCAGAACCGGGCAGGACCAACCCCCTACCTCTCAGGATTTTCAGTGCCAGAACCTACCCTCCAGCGAAAATACTCCTACGCCTAGCCTCACTCTGGCCCTGCCTGTTACATCCTGTGTGCAAAGGTGGCAAAAACTCAGAGCTACCTGCGGAGCAGCATCGGCGTAAAATATGTCCCTCGTCCTGGGTCTAGGTAAAGATTTATTATCCTCTACATTTCATGAATGCGATATACGACGAGTGAGCCAGCAACTGTATCTGCATCTGTATTTGTATCAGTATCTCTGTATCTGTTTATCTTGTGTGAGGGTTTCCCTGGAAAACTACTACTGCCAACTAAGGCAGCAACAGCAACAACAACACGGGGAGCACAAAAGGTGTGCACCATAATGGCTGACAAAAAGTCGGCCTTAGCCTTTAATAGCACTGAGTTTAACAGCCAACACAAACATGGCCCAACTGTCATGCACTGCTAGAAAATGTGACCTCCTTTTGGTTTGTTTTAAGTGGAACTTGAACTTGAAGGGGGAAGAAAGTTATCAATGGTTACGGTTATGGTTAGAAACTAAACCTAAGAAATCTGAACCTTAAACATTTTCATAACAAACATAATCACTTTCTAGTAACCAAAGATAAAAAGTTTGATTAAAAAGCGTATAAAGATATACTAAAAGATATACCACATAAACAGGTATCAACCCCCAATTTTCTCCCAGTGCCCAGCACACAGCCCCATAGAACCCATTCGCTGCAATCCAACAAAATGGCAACATTCACTTCTCACTTACCACTGAAGCTGGGGCTTCCTTCGTTTTTTTTCGCATGGAAAAAGTGAAAAGTGAAACTATTTGCTGTTGTTTGGTTAAGCGTTTTAAAGTCCGTCCGTCTGCGAGAGGTGAGTTCTGCCCGGATAGGTGAGTGCGTGCGGATGGACTATGCCAACAGGATGGCTCTAGATGGAGATGGTTCGCGCTTGGATCTGTGTGTAAATGCCAATTAGCATAACAAAAAAAAAAAAGGGAAGGTAGAGAGAGGTATTATGGACCATGAAGGCAGAACCCTTACTTATTATCCCAGCTATCCCTCAAGGGGTCCCCTAAATGCGGACTCAGGTGTCGTTCGCATGTAGGCGAGACGATAATTTGGTGCCCAGGGCAGAGAGCTGATGTAGATTATGTTGGGAGAGTACAATCAGCCAGTCAGACGTCAGTGTGGGCGCATAAATTGTTTACTTTCCACTGATATGAAATGTGAAAATCGTGATAATGTACGAAAGATGAACTTGGCTGGGAGAAAAATATAAAAAAATAGTGTGGGAAAAGGGCTTGCAAGGTAAAAGGTCTTCTCCAAATCAAGTTGATCCTCATTACTGGATTTTAAAGCTTAGAGTTAAAGAGTTTGAAAAGTGTAAATTAAACACTTGTTAGATGGGCGAATAAGATTGTATCTTTAAGTAGAGAAGAAGTTCCTTTTCCATAAACAACACAAAATATTTTAGCCTCCATAAATCATTTAAAAATTAACAAGTTTTTTTCCCGAATCAAATTTTATTGGTCGTTTCGTCGAGTGCTTAAATGAACCGTAAAAAATCAGAAACCAGACTTAAGCATATGCAAGCCTCAAAATGTTTTTTACATCTTCCAGCATGACAAACTAAAAACTCGATATAGGAAAATTTAAATTTCTAAATAGTAGTAACATGAAATTCGGCAAACTATTAAATTTAGATCCGAAAACCAAACAAAAATCTGTCAAAATGTTTATTCATACGCGGCAATTTATGTGGCATTTGGTAGAGGCTACAGGGCACAGCCCATATTCGAGTCTATCTTTGGCTAGGGGTGGCTAGGATGAGGAGGACTAGGTTATGAGGATATGCTCTGTCCGCTTTGGGTAATCAATTTTCCCAGCCGTGACGTCATCATGACGAATTAACACTTTTTCCCCCTCTCTCAGCAAGTTCACATTTCGAGTTTTTGGGTTTTGGGAATCTCAGCTTGGTTGGACAGACATGCCTACCACATTCGATTCGTTACGTTTGTTATAACATTTTACCCATTTTGACCCACCTCTCGATGCCTCTACTCGAACCACCCTCTAAACCGCCGTCCATGTCAGCTTTTCCTACTCCAGTTCTTCCACTGCTGCAGTGGCACTCTCGGACCCCTCCGACGATTGTGTACTTACTCTGTGTACATGCACCGAGTGGTTGAGGTAAGTGTGCTCGGCGGTTGTTTTTTCCCATTCGGTTCTTGGATTTCGAATACATTTTCGAGTGGGTGAGGGAGGAGGGCTATGGTGACTATGTAGTTTTTCTTCCCCCCGCTAACTTCTTCACTGGCAAAAGCGTAACGAATTTCTTACGAATATTAATTGGCTGGCCAGGTGCGTTGGCGTCTGTTGTCACTCTGTTATTTTGTTATTTTAAAGTTGTTTTATAGTGGCGATGACTGTAGGTGGAGCTGAATGACAGGTTTAGTTCTCTAAACGATCAGAGACTTAGCCAGACAAGGATTGGCAGATTTAACAGCTCACTAAAAATGCACTTAAAACCAAATTAGTTGCCAAAAACCCTTAAATGGTTTACAACTAAACATTTTACTATGTTTATTTCCCATTACACTTAATGGCTTTAATCACGGCTCTTGTTTAAATTGCATTACATATGTTTTCCAGCTTAGAGAATCCTTTCTCGTGTGACCCCTTTTCGAGGCTGAGTTCCCTTCAAATAGTTTCACACATTTTCCCTGGCAGGCCCTAAAAACTTTCCGATTCATTGCCCTTTACAAGCAATTCGATTGGGGGTAACAAAGCCCGCAACTATGATTTCAAACAGAAATCTCTTTTTTTCTAATTCACTTGCCAATAATTTGTGTTAAGCCTATAATTATGCCAACAATGCAGATGGCTAGAAGAGAGTACCAAAATGGAATGCTTAATTGCTGGCAATTTTGAATCCAGCCGCAAACTGACTGACAGTTCCAGATCCAGGTTGGGCTTGAGATTCAGATTCAGATTCACATTCACAGTCACATCATCATTCAGATTCAGGCAAAACCCGAAACGTTTAGCGAAGTAGAAAGATCGGCGCAGCAGCTTTGATTGAGAACCCTGGCAAACCCCCGCAACCCCTAAGATGGATTGTAGTGCCACCTCTTGGACCTCGAGGGTTGTTTGCGGTCTGGGCTTGGGTTGTGCTAGCCTGGATTGGGTTCCCTTATTCCAGGCCGGGGGGGAGAGAGCGAATCGGGATCTGGATGAGTGTTGTGCGTGGTTATTGGCGGCTGTGCCCACTCGAGCATCTCTTGGCATAATTTCAAGTGGACCATGGCACTCGAGCTGGGCTGGTTGAGGTCTTCGTCTGGAAACTTGATATTTGTATTCGAGGGTATATTAAAAAGTACTACCTGATGAAGTTATAGCAGGAAACAAAACTGTTTAAAGGGGTTTCTTTTAGGTTTAAAAGCAGTTTGCCAACTTTGAAAAAGCAAGGCCTATACTTTCGCCCTATTTACCATACTATATAGGTAATATATCATAAGATTATAAGTAAATTTAAGTTATTTATATCTCATTTATGCTGAACATTCACCTTCTTATTATTATTGTGTCTGCGTGCCAATCAAAAGTCGAAGAGCGCTCTTATTTGCGTATCGCCGCTCAAAATCCATTTAATTGGCAGTGCAACCTGGCAACAGGGCAACATTAGCTCTGGCCGAAAGGGCTGAAAGGGGGAAATGCTAACCATGACAACAACCGATTGATTGGCCTCGCAACATTTGCGCAATTTATATCAAGCGACCAGAAATGTGGCACACAATCCGCTTGCCAGACAAACGGTAACGTGGCGTGTGCGCCTAATTAGCCAACAGCCGCAAGAATATTATCCTTTTGTGGGCATGGCTACTACTCGGTGAAAATCGGCGATGCCAATTAACGCGATTTGTGAATATTTGAAGAGGCCCGAAAACGACATGAGCCACCTGTCGACTCTAATTGGCCGCAGCCTCTGCCTGCCACAGCGAAAACCTCAACTCGTTACTTACTTAGCTTTTTAAATCCCTAAATTACTTTAATCTTACATACCAATTAGAAGGTTTTTATTTAAATACATCTGTAAGGGAAAAAAGGAAAGCCAACAAGAAGTGATTATATATCAAAGGCAATCAGAGGTTGGAAAACCTTCTTTTAGCACGTGTTTGGGCTGCTAACCAAAAGTCTTCTTTCCCTCTATTTACCCAACTGTTAGTCAGAACATATTTACATAGAGAGCCGAATTTATTTCCCCGACAATTGTCAAGTGTCCGTGGTAGCCACCTCTGCGACCTTTAACACGCATTTTCACCGAACACTTGACACCTTTTTTTTTGGCACGGCAACCAAATATTTTCCAGTTTTATGATCTATTTGCATTCGACAAGCCCTCTGACCTTAAGCACATAGTAATAACAGTGGGCACTTGAGAAGTGTGAAAGAAGGCAGGCGAAGGCCGCAGTCCTGGGAAGGCCATGTTTTGGTTTTTAGGGGGAAAGGTGAGAAAGGAACTGGAGTTTATTTAAAGAGGAAGAGGTGCTTATTCTCAGGTTGTTGCTGTTACTTCTACTTAACTCTGCTTATTTTTAATTTAAATTAATGTTTATAGATTTATTTTAGCAACCTCCTAGTTCCAAAGTATCAAAACTTAAACACTATTAACCATAACCTCATAAACTTCTCTAAATTTTCTTCTTTTTCTTACCAATAACTTACTTTAACCAAGTTGAGACTCTGAAATCGTTCAGTAATTCCTAATTTCATCAGTTTCTCCAACACTTAACCATTTGGCTACCAATTCGATTAGTCATTTACGACCGGACTCCAAGACCCAACTCCCCAGCGTGGTCTTCCCTCCAATGTCCAATAACCAAAAGCAAATACGACGGGGCCCGCATCTCTTTGCCTGGATTCCTGTTCTGTCATTGAGGAGACGCATACGCACCACGCATACAGTTGCTAATGATGGTGCTGCCAGTTTGTCTGCCCGGCGAGATATCGTACCGAAATGAGTAAATAACCTGGCCAGAACAAGATGTGCTACCTACAAACAAGGCCCAAACCGAACTACCTACCTGCCTGCTGCAGCAGTCTGGAAATATTTATCGATCGGCTCATCCATCGGCGAGTTATGAAAAAAATTTACTTTCGTTACAACGGACGGACATTAAGCGGGGACGCGTCATGAAGTCTGTGCCGGCCAGACGATGCTCCGAGATGCCGGCGAACCATCCTCACAGCATGAGGCTGCCTTGGAGGTGCAAAAGTGGTCGGGGATGCCGAGATGCATACGTTACTTTTATAATTTTTATGGCCCTGGTCAGGTATTTTCTTACCGTCTCTTCTCCTTCTCTCTCTCTCTCTGTGGCGGCTCTGAATGAGCATTGAGCCGTCGTAAACTCCTGATGAACCTCATAAATAATATGTGTTTCGATTTTTATTCCAGTTTCTTCACACTTTACGCATGCTTTGAAGGAGAGACTGAAAGAGAGAGAGAGATCGCCACGATCCATAAAACCCATGTCAAAAAGTTAACCCACATCTCCAGAGCCGAAAGTCAAGAATGAAATCATTGGATTCATTTTGTCCAGGGTCCAGCCTACTTAACATTTCCTAACAATTTTCCCCCAGAAATCTTATATGGAACAATAGGAGAAATGTCCACCTCCCTAGGCTCTCTATGTAATAAAATTTACTTGTAGATTCTGGATTCTGGGAGGATCCCCGCTGAGTTGACAACTAAGCAGCTGCATTCACCAACCAAATGTATTTTCAGCCATGTTTGGCTCTTCGGGGATTTACTTCAATATAAATAATAATATTGTCAAATGTAGGCTCATGGAGGCTGTTCAAACAATCGTTTTTGTGTTTGGATTTCCAATTCCAATTTGTCCTCTTGAAAATCTCAATTTAAATATCCCCGTTTGGTGGGCCCTGTCTCTGATTATCTCAACTAATGGACCATCGCTGTTTCTCTGATAGTTCCAAGAAGAATTTAACTTTCTAGTTTGGTCTTATGGACAACTTGTCATATTAATATATATACACCGAACATATATAAAAAGCTAAAACTAGTACCGTTAGAAGTCGAAATCGAGTTCAAGGCAATCTCTAAGTCATCGCACCTCATAAAAGTCGATCATAAAAACGTTGTCGACATAAAAGCTCAACTTAACTCAACTCGACTTGGTCCCCACTCACCGGGTTGTCATAAAAAACAATATCTTATTGAAAATTTGGAAATGGCAGACTAAAAAGAGAGAGAGAGAGACTGCGAGAGGACCACCGGTATGGATCTGATATGATTCTAAGTAGTCGAAAGCCATTTGGAAAACAAATTACAAAATTACGCTAAATGACAAGTCCCTTCGCAACCCAAAATGTAGCTGCCTTAACGATCAATAATGTCACATAAGTCAACGATTATTGGGGTGGCCGAAAGGTTGTTCATTGGTTTTATGGTTACCGCCAAGATCGAGACAAACCGATCGAGGGTCGTAAAAAAGTTTTCAACCCACCGACCGATCGATCGACCTATCGCAGGTGCGAAATGGCTAGCTAGCTAGCTAGCATTGTTGTGACTTTTTGATATGGCTTTACGACTTTTTGGTCGACATTTCGTAGACATTTTGGACAAAGATCGACTCTCTTGTATGTTAAATGTTTCTGTTTTACGATCACACGCCTGAATCCCGCGGATCGGACAAATCGTTCAACGCCGACCCTCGCGTCCCTCTTCGGTGACCCCGTCCCGAAAAATCCAAAATTATGCAAATCTTTCTCAGGTCCGGCGATAATTCTTTTCGTCTGGAATCCAAGTGGGCTCATAAAAAATCAATAAAAAATATCGTTCAACATATATTTTCGATATTTTTCGCTTTTTTTTTGAGGATATTTCAGTCCGGTTTCCCCATATTCCAAAGGGTCATTAAAGTCTAATAAGAATTTAATTCAAATTAAATGGACCCAAATCATCGTAGATAACTTCGTAGTAGATTGCTCATCAAAATTTGCCTATCGGTGGCCCCCATATTTAGAAGGAATAAAAAAGCCACAAAAATCTTATATGCCGAAGACAATAAGTTTCGATTTGAAAGCCTGCCCCTTGCCACACACAAAGATTGCCTACAGCTTTAAGTAGCTAAAAGTGTTTCTTCTATGCTGATTTTATGGCTTTCTATTATGATCTATTAGTGACCATTAACTGATAAGCCAAATGAAAAGGGCGGACTACTTTAAAGCAGGTGAAGGCTTTCAGCTCGGTTTCGTTTTTTATTTGTTCCTCCAACATGATCTATTAGTAAACTTTGGCTGATATGGCAAGAAATGGGAATCGTGTGGGGTAGAAGTCTAACATTTTCATTGACTTTTGGAAACTTGATAACTTTTCCTTTAATAGTTAGAAAAACATCTCCAAAGTATGTGGTACTTGCCTTAATGTTTACCGGTACTAAAATTAGAATATTTAACTTAAGACCTGTTCCTTCTTTTTACCTGATCCGTGACAAATTTCCAGACGCCTGAGTGTCTAGCAATTCCTCTGGCCAGAGGTTCCACCCCAGGAGAGGTTCCAACTTCACAGCATGTCCTCGGACGAAGGCCAACACCCAGCAAGTGTTCTGACCAGGAATAGATCCTAAAACTTCGCCAGACAGCTAGACGCCCCGTTTAAAGTGCCAGAACTGCAGATTCGCTGCACAGCATGTGGCATGTGTGTAAAAATGCCGAGGCTGAGAGGTTTGTTGCAGTTGCAGGTGTCGGCGTGGAATCTCCCAAACAGTCGAGCAGCGTCATGTTGTGTGGACTGAGCAGCCATCTCTTGTTAATTTGTGAAAGTCATGGCCATGGTCATGGAAGGGCCCTAATGATGGTTAAGACGAATTGTCATTAGTTTTGCCGGGTGTTTTTTGGCCCTGTGAAGGGTTGCATTTGCCTACTTGCCAATTTTCAAGGCTGCCATCAGCTGTCACTTAGGATGAGTGGCGATTATTCTTTAGAGACTCCCTCTCTTAGCAACTTATTTCACTTTTAGATCCTGTAAAATACCAGCTGAGCCTCTTTAAAGAAAATAAAGAACATAACTCAGATTTGCGCTGTAATCGATTTATTAGGAAAGCTGCGTTTAACTTTCACAGGACTCACACCCAACTGGGCAACATCAGATGTCGATGCAAGGATGTGCCACAACCAATGCCACGCCCAGACAACCGCCCACCCACAATGATGAAGAAGAGCAGAAGCGATATAAAAATTGTTGTACATATGACAGGGTGTTGCTGTGTGTGTGTGTGTGTGTGTGTGATGGGTGTGTGTGCTGAAGCATTGAAAAAAGTAAAGAACTTCGACAGACGGAAACAGGAAACCGGAAGTCCATCTTGCTCACAGTGTCGACGACAGCAACATGGTGGGAAGGATGAAGGGGGGAAAAGTGGCAGTGGGGGGTTGGTATGTAGTGGGTAGTGGGGGGTTAGAGGGTGGCAGGTCCAAGATATTTTTATGCGTTGAAATTTTTCAGCTGGACCAAATCGCATACATCATAAATATATATAAATATATATAGAGAGAGTGTGTGTGTGTGTGTGTGGGTGCTCGCAACTTCAATAATCATTATCAGGAGAACGACAACGTTGTCGCTGCCCCATCGCCTCACACTTTGCGGCATCATGTTGCGGAAACAGATAACGCACGGACACGACTACGGACATCTGGTGGATGGAGGCGATGAGATGAAGTCGGTCGAGGCAGCGCACATAACATTTAATGCCGATAGTTCGGGGGTCCTGATTCGGATTCTGGTCCTGCCAAGACGACAACTCGAGCTTCAAATTGAAATCAATGATGCGCAAGCTTATGCCACAAAACCAAGAGCGCAAAAAAGTGAAAAAAAATATGAGAAGAGCTGGTGGGTAGTGGCTGCCTCTAATGTAGCATCAACATATGGGTGGTTCCCAGGCCAGCGGTCCGGGCAACAAATGATGCGAAAAACCCATGGCCGCTTGCCACCCGCCAGGCACTGACGCCGGTGTCCGGACTTCGAAGCTTCAGAGCTGGAAGTTTGCTGTCCAGCCGGAACCATAAAAAAGTGTTAATGTATTTGCAATCTCCAGGAAAGGTACAGCGAACAAAAAACAGAAATTTATGGAAGAAAGAAAGAATATGATATGCTTGGAATTTCCGATGCTAGACTCGGCTGCCCAAAAAGAAGCTTACACTTACACAGGTTTCTCACCAAAAGATAATCTCGCTTTAAAAGCAAGAGCATCCCAAATAGTAGGGAAATCCTATGCAAGCTGTTTTTACGCTGAATATATTCACATATTAAATCAAGTCGTTCGACAGGTATATAAAATCGCCACCATGGAGTCTTAAAATAAAGTTTTTCGATCACTCACTCACTCGCCAAGTCAACAACAAAATCAAACAAATCAAACGGCGAGCTACTTGGTAATATAGTTCAGTATCTACCCACGCGAAAAACTCAAAGATCCCAAAATGGTATACAAATTAGTCGATAAACTCCAATTAACATAATACATGGCCTCAAGTCAGAGGGACTTGAGAGACTTGCTTTGCAAATCAAAACCAAAACAATCCAATCAAAATTTATGCAAAATCAACACTTTACGCTAATGATTTGCGACAGCCCGAAAGATATCAGACAGTCTCCCGGACTTATCTGCATTGGGAGCATCGGAATCTATGCGATATTAGATCCGACTTTCAGACCATTAGCATATTCTGATGATCATCAGTATTTATTTTTAGTGGATGCGAACTTTATGAATGATCTGGATCGAGCATGGAGCAGTAGAACTTTCTGTAACATATCTCATTTTATTGGCCACTTATACTTGGCAGTTCGATATAGTTAAATATTTAAATTTAACGGTTAGTTAATGATTGCCAAATTATGCCCAAGACAACGAAAACATTTGTATGAAATCTTAATCCGAAGACTGGTTACCAACTCTTTTCCTGCACCTCGCTGCTTTGTTGCCCCATAAATTCTACTTAAAGAAGTTGTTAGCTGACAGCTCGAAACTGTGAATGGAACTGAATTTGCCTTCGAATAGTCAGCGTAAAGAGTTCGAATGGAAATCGTTGAATGTTTAGGATATATCTTTAAGACCATATAATGAGCTTATAGCATAGCGGCGAAGGGAGTTTCTGTGCTAGGCATAATGAAGGTATTAACCAATTTGTTTAGCATTTGGGAAGAACTCTAAATAGTTAAGCAAATCAAAACAAAAAGGTTTATGTCATTAATCTGTTTGGGTTTAATTTGATTTTTGTATTAATGATATCGTATTTTTGTTAAATATATTGTCAGGAAGCATAATCATTTTCTAATAACGAAAAAGAGTTCCCTCGCGTATCATGTTAAAAAGAAAGCTTAGGTGCGTGGTCACTGGCAAACTTAACAGAGATTTAACATCCGGGCTTAAAACTATCGATTATCTTGGTTCGGCGTTGCCAGATACCGCGGAAACAGTTCACTATGGCAGCAAAAAATATATATTACATTTTAAAGTTGTATATAGTAAGTATGCTTAGTTACTTCATCTAAAACGTATGTGGTTTCGGAAATACCCGTGAAGATGCAACCATAATCCAACATTACATGGCTCGGACACCCTTGAAGGCTCTGTGCAAAGTGCTCGTCAGCCGACATGTCCCAAGTCCTTGTCTCTGGCTCTTGGCAG
The DNA here is from genome assembly GCF_018153835.1 of Drosophila eugracilis. NCBI lineage: Eukaryota > Metazoa > Arthropoda > Insecta > Diptera > Drosophilidae > Drosophila > Drosophila eugracilis. The sequence continues at coordinate 342,694 of NW_024573209.1, forward strand.
GCTTTTATCTGGCTGCTCTGTGGTGGAGCGGGGTATGTTATTCGGTATTTGGTTTTTGGTGTTTGGTTACACCACCGCAGTCCGTTTTAGGAATAGCCCAGAGATGAGACCCTTGGCTTGGTATCGGGATTCGGGTTCATCGTCTGGGACGGGCGTTGTAAGAAACATATTGTGCGAGCACACATACTTATTTATCGATGGACGCGTGTCTGTTTATTAATTGAAGTATTTGTTCAGTGTGTGTTGTCGTCAGCGGCGTCGCCGACTGTCCTCTGTTTGTTTTTGTATGGTTGTTGTTGTTGTTTTTTCTGTTGCTGCTGCTGTTGTTGTTGTCTGTGGCGCGTCAACACTTGAAATTTGAAACATTTCCAGTGCGGCACTTCTTCTTTTTTCTTGGTTCGATCGGTTTGCTACTTGTTTACATTAACCAATTAGCGTGTGGCGGGGGCTGGCAGGTTGGGGTTACGACCTTTCACATCCCATTGACATGTTGCGACTCATATTTGTTTTGACAGCTAGCCAAAGTGCGAGGGAGTGTGCTTGTGTCACTGAGACCGTAACAGATGACGCATAAATCCAGGGAAAAGAAACCCTTAGGCCCACGCACTTTTGGTTAGAACTCTGCTTTTGATTAGCAGGTGTCCAGCTTGGATTTTCTATCAATGAGTTTTTATTAGGAAAATGACCAAGCCTTTTCTTTTGATAAAATATAGAGGACTACTGCGTTATATAATCGGTACTATTCAGTTAATACCTGAAAATATCAATTTAAGGAAACCCTTGGGAACTTTTCTTAGATGAAAAGGAAATTCTAGGAAATTCAAATATCTTAGTTTTCCAAATTCATCTACCAAACTTTAACCAAATTGATGTATTTTCCATACAAAAATCTTTAAAACTTTGAGTTTCTCTGATTCCCTTACCAAAGTCTTCCTAGCTATTTGCAGAAGTCGACACGATTAAACGGTTGGGGGGAGGAGTTTTCCTTCCTCCTATGCCGCCAACTATCTATGTATCTCCCCAATCCAGAACGATAGAAACCGGGTGCTTTGAGGATTGGTTTTTGTGTTATCAAAACAAATTGCACTGCCAGCAGCAGGCGCAGAATCGCCGAACATTTTGGGGGGCAGGAAATTTTATTTGCCAACCCCGCCACTTAACCCGAACCCCAAAAAAACTCCGCAGCCCTCACCTTTCGCCCAGTCGAGGCCACAGCCCACATAATGATGATGCGCAAGTGTCGCGTGCACCTTTTTTCTTCACCGGATTCGATGATGGGGTTGAGGTTTCAGGATTCAGGACTCAGGATGCGATGTATTAGCGGGTGGCGTGTGGGGCTGCGGTTGTGCTGGGACTGCTGGGGGATGCCTGCAAGGAGATTGCCCATAAAAATTCCATAAAGATAGCGATTTATGTGCGAGGACTGTGGAAAAGGGTTGCCAAGTCGATGCGTAAATTGATGTGGCTTCTGCTGTAATGGCACTTCTCATCTCGGCAGCTCTGCATCTCCTGGCATCATCAGCATTTGTTGCTGACATTTTTGCTACTTAGTGCGGGGTAAGAGATTTCAGAAAATATATATATATATGTCATTCTTGAGGTCTTTTGTGTGGATGGTAGTGTGGAAATGATTTGCAGGTGGTTATTAATCAAATTAATGTGCTTATTGATAACAAGCTGAATGCCTCGTCGTAATGTTGTCGCCTCGCCATTGTTGATGTTTGCCGCTTTAAGTGGAAGACCAGACAGACAAGCGACGCAGGCACATTTTACAAGCTTTTAAAAACAGATTATCTTATCCCATCTGAATGGAATGGCTTGTCTTTGGATTGAGTTTCGAACTGAACAGGAACACCGCACAGCCGCACTTAATAGAAAACCAATTCGAAAAAGTTACCAAATTTACATTCGAATCAAAACGAAAGCGCCGCCTTGTCGGTGGGGGAAAGTGTAGAAGAACCATTTCGATACCAAAAAAAGCATTGGTAATCATTCCGACCGGGTCTGAAATTGAGACATCAAATTGGTTAAGGGATCTGAGGAAAAAGCCACTTAAATCACCTGACCGACAAGCGGCGATAACGATAGAGACAGAGAGAGAGAGAGAGGGGAAAAGAAGAAACCACAAAACAAATCAAGTGTCTCGCTTGGAGAACCAATTTCCCGATTTCGGGAAGGCAGGCTGATTTATTTAGAGAGACTAATTATGTGATCTCTGTTTCGGTATTAGATTCGATTTGAGGGGCACAAATTGGACACAAAGGCCAGAAACAAAGCCCGACAACGACAACAAACACAGCGTTGACAGCCAAAGTGCATCTTAATTTCTTGACCATGAGTTAAGGTCCAGTGGTCAGGGGTCTCATATCTATATACAAACTCGAACTCTTGTTTTCCGAGTCGGACTGGGCACGCGATACTCGTTCCGAGCTGAAAAATGCAACATATGAAAGGCAGCTTGGCAGACAGGTTGACAACTTAGTCAAGCGAGGGAAATGTGGAAGTTAAGTGGGGAGAAAAGCGGGCTAGAGAGTTGGGAAATGTGGAATAGATGTGGCTTTGAAGGGCAGTTCTTGAGTCTTTTTCTTTGCTTTGTGGTAAAAACCACAATAATTTGATTAGGACATGTTGATTACCTACCTAGGCACTGGAAATGAAGACAAAAACTGTCTTAAGAGATATTTAATAGTTAAGTCTTGTTTTGACATGAGCTTGGCTGGTCGAATGATCTTTGAGATGAAAATATCAAATGTTTTCTAGTAAAGGTAATTAAGTAAGGAAAGAAAACTCTCAAGTTAAAGGGAATAATGAATATTAAATCGAAACAGTTTAAAATTGTTTATAGTTCATAGTCATTGCAGATAACATCATGAATCTAAACTAAACTTATTTTGTATAATATGCAGTAAGGATTCTCTAAGCCCTTCTCTAAGCAAAAATTGTCAAAAAGACAGTTTTAAGACATAAATTGCTAAAATATTTATATTTATTAAAATATTTTTATTTAAATATTCTTCCAGAAGGGCATGCAAAACCATTCATAAATATGAAAATATATAAAACCGTTTAAATAAAAATAATTTTTATTAAGAATTCCAGCCCAAAGGCACCTCCCCTCTAGCCAGCATTCCGCCACGTAACTGGGAGCAGGCCAAGGGCCCTGCCCCCAATCTGGGCCCCCATCAAACCCAATAGGCAAAAACGCGGTTCAATAACTCAGGAACGTAAACAACTTAATTAGCAAGCAGGGAGCAGCAAAAAAAAAAGTGGAAATAAAAAATCATATGCACACCAAGACCAAGAATGTTGGGGCGGTAATTAATTTCGAACGCATGCCAAAACCAATCCTGGTTGCTGTCCACCCGCTGATTATTATGTGAGTCCCACATCGCGAGGGCTACAGTTCCCCAGATCGGTTGTCTGGTAGCAGCACAGCTACGAGCTTTAGCTTTCGTATATATAATCGTATATATATTTTGTATATTCGCCTACACGACTACGAGAGAGGGGCTTTTTTTTAGGGGGCCCTCGAAGCGTTGGCGGTGCGTGCGTTTTTTGCCTAATTAATGGCGGCAATTTGTAAACGTCGCGAAATGCGCGAAAATGTATTTGCCAAATGTGAAGCGGCTGGGGCTAACTTGGTAATAAGAGACCGGTATGGAAGGGTACGGCTGCAGTTCGCTTTTTAAGGCGCTGATTGATCAGCAGCCCAGGCTGGAGCAGCACCGCCTCACCGCCACACGGGGAAACAAGTTTTCAAACTTCTCGATGATCGATTGGTTATATTTTTTTAATAGCTAAACTCAGGTTTTTAATCAGTAAGAAAAATTTTTTTTGAAAAGTAGATATATTAAATTGTCATTAAAATAAATTAGAACTTATTTTGTATGACACATAAATTTATATCATCGTTTATCGTATTTAAACAAAAGTTTTTTAAGCTTATTAAGCCCTAAAAATATTGCTGACTTAATAAGTTTTATCAGTTAAAACCCCATCATAACCTTTCAATATCGCAAATTAAGATTTTCTCATTTTTCCCTGTGCATTCCCAATAACGCGGATGATGGAGATGATGATGCACTGCATGCTGATGAACGATCATCGGAGGATCGGCCTGGATCGACCATGCCATTCCATTCCATCCGTCGATCACCACGTAGCGTGATAATATTTTTGCGAAATTATTCGACTGGCATACATAAGCAGCACGCGAGCGCCATAATCCATAATCCATAATGTCAGCAAGTGTCGATCGGTGATCGTCCATCGCTGATCTCGCCTAATAATGTTGTCGCGTCAGTTCAGCGGCTTGTGACACATCAGAAGACTGCGAAATCGAGGAGAAATGTGCTGAATTGAAATGGAAACGGCATGATTTACGAGGCAATGGCCGACAATGCCGGTGAATAATTTCGAAGGTGATTTTGGGTTGTAGGGATCGCTGCTTGATCTTGCCGGGAACTGCAGTCGGGGCGATTTATGGCCCACCATAATTGTCATGGGTCTGTGTATGGCCAACAAGCAGTAGTAGCTACCTCTGCTTGGGGTTCCTAAGATACTGTGGGGGATACTCTGGGTTACTCCGATTCCGATTTCGATTCTGATTCCAAGATTGCACCACCAGCTGGGCTACCGTTTAAAAACCTTTTGATAAGGGGGACCCAGCGACGCCACATGTGGTGGTGGCACAGCGAATCTGTGCAACAAGATCGCAATTAATTCACGCGGATAAATCTTCAAGTGCTAACTACATGACAACAACAAAGTAGTTACACTTCTTTTCATGCCCCACACACAAAATCACGAAAATTTTCGGTCTCTCTCCTCTGATTGCATTCTGCGGCCGAAGATCTCTGTAGATTCTCCGAGGGAGATTCTTCTCCACCACGGTGTCTTCTGTTCGGTGTGCCTGTTCGTTTAATTTCAATTTGTTGCCGCTGCAAAATTTATGATGGTTATTAGCAAAAGACGTGCGGCCAGCACATTCCTCATCATGATGTTCGCCCTCTTTTCCATGGGGCTTCCTGTCGTTTCCAATTCAGGATCCCTTTGGCTACCGTAACCGAAACTCCATTTTCTGCACGCCTGCGCAACTTGCAACTGGCAAGCTGGCAAACTGGCAACTTGCAACGTGGTCCAACGTGCGGTGGCAATGTTTACTCGCCTCAGACAAATTTCATTGTAACCCGAGTAACTTGGTAGTGCGGCTGCCTTGGCTTTGGATTTGGCTTTATGGCTTTTTGCCTGCTTGCCTTTTTTTTTTTTTTGGTCAGGCTATGTAGTCGCCTTTGTTGCCCCGCTGCCGTTTGTCTAGGTAATTGCGTTTATAGTTTGTCATGTTGGCTCTCTGGTGAGCCCGTTTTCAGTGGTCTCTCGGTGGGGTATTGGGCTGCTGGCTTCTGTTACAGTTTCATTTGAAATCGCCTCGTCGAGGACTGTAAGCTGGCGCTTGTTTTGGCTTATCAAGATCCCCCTGATTGATAGACGCTCAAGTGTTTATGGAATTTATCTACACTGGGATAAAAAGTGTGGGTTTTGTTTTGATTAGAGGAAAGATACTGAATCTATTTTCCAAAATAAAATGTCAGCTTTTATGAGTGTATCAATGGTTATCGGAAGCTCCTTTGGTAAAATGATATAGGATTATCTCTTATAGCTCAACGCCTGAATGATCTGCGTGTTCATTTGTTGTTGAAAATGCTCTCTTTATATTGGCTTGCTCTCGCGTAAGCTTTGAGCTCTCGCCGTGCCTATCCTCTAACAATTTTTCGTGATTCTCTTTCCACCTCATTCCGTCGCCAACTGCAAAACAATTTGTTCTTCTTTCTTCCTCGATCATCCTCGAACTCCTTGCTATTCCACTAACAATTTATCTCCTCTTTCCGCGGAATTTCGTCGCTAACTGTAATATTTTTGTTCTTGTTTTTTCCTGGATCATCCTCGAACATTTGCACTGGAATTCAGTCTATGTAACTTCTGCTTGCAATTTAGAGCTTTTTTCGCAGAGAAATTGGATAAGGGCTTTTCTTTCTCTCAGTGCATAGCTGCACACCACCACAAAAGCGTCACTACATGTGTGTACGGTTTCTTGTATTTGTGGTAGTAAATGCTCTCCCGTAAGTCGAATTCGAATATCCCTGCTTTAGGATATTCATAACATTGATGGCTAGAAAATCAGTAGGAAGTAAGGACCAATTTCTTAACTCTTTTAATATCTTTTATTTATTTTAGAAATATTCAAAAAAGTTAGTAAAAAAATCAAATATATATGCAAATCTCGTTTGACATTTATATAAATCTGCTAAACTGATCATAAACCCTTCAAAATCCTGCTCATTGCTGATGCCTGACAGCGGTTCAGTCCGGCGATAATAAATTATTTAATTAACACTCATTAACATTTTTGATCACCTCAACCAAAGTGCGTGGCAGCTCACCAAACTATCGGATAAGATCGCCAACACGTCGGCTGGGCCGACAGTCAGTGGATCATCAGTCATAGAGGAGATTGGAGGAGTTTGGAGGGTTCGTTGGGTCTCCAACATCGAGGGTGTGACAAATTTTCGGTCATCCCGTTACCGAATGGCCCGGGGATTGGCCGGGAAATATGGATCTTGGTGTGTGGCTGGCGACGATCGACAAATGCGCTGTTTACCTGCAGAAACACGAACTGTGGATGGACCAGAGTAAAGTATCCCCATCCGAGAATCCATTAAGTTGTTAATCATATGCGTAGCGAGGCTCCACAGAGGAGCCAGTGTCCTTTTTGGGTATCCTTTACGCCGGCTGCTTGGCTGCTTCACTGCCACAATTAATATGCGTCCAGCGATCGTAATCAATTCTCGCCACCGCGACGCATAGTCATCGTAGAACTCGCATCGCTGCCAGCACGAACACGTGCGGGTCATTAGTCGCAGTCACGCATTTTGAGTCGAGCCGGTGTCCGAGATGGAGTATATAGTATGACCCCCACTCCCACCTACTGACCATCCAGATCCCACACCACCTCCGCCTCCATCCACTTAAACAATCCACCGACATGGGCGACGGCGATTCCACCTTTAGCGGCATGTCCGTTTCGTTGATTTTAGTAGGAAATGATTTTGTACGCTTCGTTCAACTTGGATTTCGTTTTCGGCTTTTGGCGGTCAGCTGCCCTCCACGGGCTGCAAAATTTTATGAGTGGATGGAACTGGCATCTCTGGTCATGCCGGTCGCCTCTTTGTTTGGTTTACCTTAATGGGTTCTAATGAACCATGGCAACCAGCCGCCTATCAATAACTACTGATTCAGAGCCAAGGGTGTCGGCTGTCAGGCAGTAGAGCGAGGATCCGGAGAGCCTACTAAATTTTGGGTAGTATTACTAGATTATAACTTTACGTTATCAGTGGATGTGGATGTTTGTCAAATCCCTTAACCATCATTTAATATTTTACTATAAGAAGTTCATCTATGAACTGCATGTTTTCTAAATGGAAAAGATTCACATAATCAAACCAAAAAGTAACACCTATGGCCGTTTCAAGTTCGATTAGGAAACTTATTAATCAAACTTAGAACAGATTTAGTGTTTTTTCATAAACATATTTACTAAAGACAACAATTTACCACTGTCTGCTATGCATTAACCTAAGAACACTACGGCACTTAATGAGTCTGCCGCAATCAATTTTCCGAGTCACGTGTGAGGAAACCACGCAGCTAAAAGCAAACAATTTAGATCCCATAATATACTATGCTACCAAAAACCCCCAAAGAATCGATTCGATTTTGCCTAGGGCGCAAGGATGTGTACTATAGTTTGGCTTCCTTGCGAGCATTTTTATGATGGCAAAATGCCAGCACAGTAGGCAGGCTTTTAACCTTTTTGGCCTGCAAGCCAACGATTTCTTGTAGTTCCGATTAATGGATACTAATGCATGGCTAATACATTAGAGCGACTTTTGGGCCTCAAAATTGCTGGCACGTGCGGGACAAATACCGACAAATTTGTTATGATAAATAAACAAACATATATATATATATATATATATTTATTACTAATATCTGACAACAATTTATGCGGCCATTAACAGCGGCAATACAACGTGTTTATTTCAACATTCTGCCAAGCCGTTAAAAGTATAAAAAAATGTAGCCAAAGGGGGTAAAGAAGAAAGAAATCAAATAAATAAATATTAATATCTTGAAAATCAATCAAAATTCAAGGCATGTCCGTTCGGACGGCGCGTTCCGGTTGGACGAGTGCAAAATTCGCCCATAACCCATAAACTGTTCATAAATTCAAACACCCACGAAAAGTATTATTCACCCAAAAAGCTAACTCAAACAAAAGACATTCAACAATATGACTTTATGACTATTTGAATCGATCGTCTGGGCCGGCAAATTTTTGTGTGGGCCTTCAGTGGGTCAGCTGTGGGTCTGCACAGAAAAGTGATAGTAATTGGTCAATAAATGTTATGTTGAGGTTTCCTTCTTCCCTCTGCTCAGTATCACTTTTTGATCAGAATATTTTACCTTAATATCGTAAACTACATTTCCCTTGTTCTACATATAAAATATGCTAATTTATTTCCTCCATCGTTGATATAAATTCAACAATTGAAGAGGAAGTTCTCTGCCACGTAAATTTATGCCACTAATAAAAATGTGGAAAAAATAAATTAGCGAAATTCCGGAAATTGTAACAAATTAACATTAGCACAAATGTAATTAGTAACGCCGTGTTGGCGGGGCTTTTTATACCAGCTTGATTTTCCGTTGCGGTGGAATTGATTGAAGTTTTCTATACTATATATTTTATATAGTAATTAACTTAGAAATTTCAGCCTTTAGAAGAAGAACTTTCTGTAGGGAAGTAAAAACTCAGCTGCATCGGAAAATAACTTGAAATGCATGACAGGTGGCCAGGCTCATCGAAAGATATTTTCCTGCCTTCAAGAATTTTGATTACAAATTTATTTTTAAAAACCTTTTCACTTTCTGGTGGGCGTGTGTTTGAACAGCTTTCATTATTGACATTAAATGTTGTTTATTTGCTTAAGTTGTATACCCTTTCGATGACGAACTAGGAAGACACCGAAACAGCAGTCGTCGTCGAATCAGAAGGTGTTATACAATAACTCATTAATAATATTTTATTCTGGACAGGGAACAGCTGCCTCAACGATAAGATAGTGGGGTTTAAGGGAAAGTCATGCAGAACTTCCGTTCTATACGGCGGGGAGTTCAGGAAGGGGCTGCTGCTGGAACATAATTACCCGACTTTCCTAGCTGCAAGCTCCATTTGAGCTTCCGTTGTGGAGCAAATGCAGCAAATTTACCAATCCCCCATGCCGTTCTCCCGCTCCAAAAATGCATTATTAATTGCTTTGCCTTTGATTTATCTAAGGAACAGGCTCCAGCCGACCTCAGTGCCGGCACCACCCACCCCGAAAAACTTATGCAACCCTTGGAGCATTCGCCATAACGCTCCACTCACAATGTTTAATTGTGGAAATGAGAAATATGCGGAAGCGTTGACGATTCCGCTCCAGCGTCTGCTGCACTTGTCGCATCACTTGATGCGCCCAGCCCCATTTTCAGTCCCATTTTCAGCTCGTGTCCGTGTCCATGCATATGCCCCTTCCCCTGTCCATTCCGTACCCACTGGCTATCCCATCCTCCTTTCCACCCCTCGTTAGCTAGCATGTCAGTGGAATCGTAAGCCCTGCGTCTACACTGTGAAATATAGTTAAGCATTTTAAAGATTTTTTAATATGAAGGGTGCTTAAAAAGGTTCCAATTTTATACAAAATAATATTTTCACTCAAGTCTGATTAGAATAAAAGTTTTTTGTAACCAACTTAAGATTTTCTTAGTGTTGCCAGCATCTGTAGCTGTCTGTTCCACTCGCACACACGCTGTCTCGGCACTTGCCGCACTGCCCCGCCCCCTGCCATCCGTCAGCCGCCTAACCACCTCTCCAGCTCCCCTATCACCCCCCGCCGCCCGTCGACTAAATGACACAAAAATATGGGCTTAACCGGAAACGGATGTATTATCTGCGCTAACTGCGCTGCCACACACACAACAGTCAGTCGGGGCCAGGCCAGGCCAGGCCGGGCCGGGCCGAGCTGGGCTGGGCTGGGCCCAAAACTCGAGCTCGGGTCGTGGAACTAATAGAATATTATAAATCGTGCCCGAGCACGTAGAATGAGACAACCTGTCTTCTCCACTGACCCACGGATGACGATGGCCCCTTCCCGCCGCCAAATCTCCGGGCGGTTCTCGTTCGTTACGCTTCTGTAAGCTTTTTGGCTTGTGCTTTTTGCGGCTCCCGAACATTTCGTGTTCGCATGCAAAATTCCAAATGGAGTTTGGATGGGGAGGGGTGACTAGAATGCCGTTAGTTTAGACTAGAGGGTGTGGGATGGTGTGGCTGGTTGCTTGGTTTAGACCCGGCCTGGTCCACTGCATTCGCTCGCATGTCGTCGTCGTTGTTGTTGTCAAGCACTTGCCAACGCTTTCACTTTCCTCCCAACCTCTTGCCGGCCCTTTCATCGTTGTCAGTCTCTCTGGCAGAATAAAATATAAAAACCGAAAAACTTATACTATGGGTACATTGACCCGCTCTCAAGAGGCCATTGTGGAACATGAATAGTGCACGTATATTTAGACCAAGGCCGGAATCTGCAAGAGGAAAATCAATAAGCAGGGCTTCTGATTTGTAACTGAAAAATTTAAGAAGTTTAAACTAAAAACCTTTAAGTTGAACTTTAAAAGCTATTAAAGGAGAAGCAGTTTTCGAGGGAAAATAATCCGAATCTCTTTTTACCTTTTCACCCAATCAATAATCCAATCATGAAGAACCAGAAAAAGTTAACAATTTGATTGGCAACTGAAGGGTTAGTTCCATAAGTAGTAAGAGTATCTATTGCATTGAGTGCAGCTGCCAGATAACTGACATTCTCTCTGATACTCTCCCCTGCTCCTCTGGCATTTGCATGTCTTTAGCGAGGATCATGGATAAGCGTTGCCAGCTGATTGAGATTGAGTCATTCCCGGAACAATGGCATGCAACCGTCAACCATGAAGCATCAACCGTCTGTGAAAGTGATCGTGATCGAGGCCGCAGATGCGGCAGTAAACACATCTCGGGGAATCTCAATCCTTTCTACTTCTGCCTTGTATCCTTTTGCGTGTCACTCAAGCGATCAGCAAAATAACAACAAACAATGAAGGCAGAGAGGGGAAACGGCTAAGGGAAAGGGAGTTAGCATCCTTTGTGGCTGCTTTGTTAGCTTTGATCGCAGCTACTTACCATTTTCCACGACGTCTTTCGCATGCTTCGCTGAGTTTTCCGCCCTTCAGCTTGCTGCTAAGTTTTGGAAAATGTTAAATATTTATGCTTGCTATCATAATTAACACTTTGGTGAATCTCTGGCTTATAATTTTTAAATTTCTTTCTCCTTCAATTTGTCTTTTAATATTCCTAGAAAGTTGGTTTTTATTTTTCAAATTTTAAGAAATGACAAATAGTTTAAGTTTTTTGATTCTTTTTGTGGAAAAGCTATCCAAAAATGTTTAAATAATATCAAGATTTCTTTTAATGAATCCTTATCGAGCTGGGCCCTGTATATATTGTCAAAATTTTGCAGTCGTGCCCCTCCAAGTGCTCCCAAAGAGAATGTTCGGTGGCAGTTTGTTAAATTCCTGGAATCTCTGGCCGCCTGCTCTTCAATTGCTAAACTTTCCATCGCATCAGCAGCAGGAGCAGAATCCTCGGCCTACAGTTCACTTTGAATACCCTCCGGGTCACCAGCTACAGCTTCGACCTCGCAGGATAAGGGCACCGCGAACTGTTCCGGAAGGCGATGCCTCCAGATCGCAAGAGTCAGGAAATGGCCCCACGCAGGAAGAGCTGTTCGTGCGACGCTGTTACATGATGGCTGGTCTGTTTACGATCACTATGGCAATCCTGGTCATGATTTTGTCCAAGGCCATTCCTCCCGGTTACGATCTCATGATTCCCGGCTTCATTTGTACGTTCCTGTCCCTGATGTTCCTCTTTGTCCTTTGCATTGCTCCTGTTTTTCGGAGGTTTTACTGGATCAGTTTCACTTTGTCCGGGCTGTTTGTGACTCTGTCGGGCTTGGGCGTGATCTTTATTCTGCAGGAAAGGAATTTAGTAAATATTTGCATTGCCCTTGTGGTGGCCTCCACCGTGACTGTGATCTGCTATTTGGCCGGAGCCTGTCTACCCAAGATCGTTCTTCCAGGCGAGACAACTATGTTGCTGCTGGTCATCGTCTTTGTCTTGGCTTCCGTCTTCGTGCTGATCATGTTTATCCTTACGATCAAAAAGATCTATCAAACAGTGTACTTTATCTTAATGGTCACCATACTGATACCCACATCCGTGTACCAAGCCGAGCTGGTCCATGGCAGGCGGTTCAAGCTGCCCGACTACGAATTTGTGTTTTGCGCAGACACCGTCTATCTGCACTTTCTCCTGTTCTTTGTGGCCTTCTACTATCTTATATGGAATCCTAACTGGTGAGGTTTCGTGGACATACTCAATCCTTAAAGAAATACCTATAGGAAAGCTTTGGCTTAATAAAAAAAAACGCATTTAAACTAGCTTTTGGAGGAAGTAGTTAGAGAAAGGCTGGAAATAATGGGTAAGCAGCGTTGCCGAGAGGCAATTGTCAGGACGCATGCCAGACCCAATCTCGAAGCTTGACCCGCCGGGTTATCGGTCGGGATGGACAACATTTACCATCAAGACAATGTCCGACCGGTGGTGGTGGAAGTGGTGGACCCCATGACCCAGTTCATTCGCAGTATCTACAACCTGAGCCTTATCTTCATCGGATTAACGATAGCCGCTTGGTTGCTGCTAACTTTGACTACCGTCCACGTGCATAAGTACCTGCCGTTCCCCACTTACGTCCTCGTCATCTTCATCTTCCTGGCTATGGTCTTCCTGAACTGCATTCCCAGTCTATCCTACTCTTCGCCCTGCAAGTGGATGATGACGAGTCTGGTGGTAGTCTGCACCATCATCTCAAGCTCCTACGTAACCGACATGCTGAGTCTGCTGACCTTATGCTTAGTATTGATAGGCGTTTCTCTGATCATCCTGGTGCTCAACTTCTCTGGTGCCAAGTGCCCTCAAGAGTTCCTGCCAGGAGGGGTTTGCTCCACTACACTGATGATCGTTCTGGGTCTGCTTCTGATCGTGGTGGCTATCGCCCAGCTCTGTACTGAAAATGTAGAGCTGCTGGACGCCTTCATTAGCATCCTGTTCATAATGGTGATCATTGCAATACCCATCCAGGCGCAGTTCAATCACGGCCGCCTGGATAATGTGGAGGTGATACCGAAGCGACATCTCATGGTCTGTACCCTGACCTTGTACCTGCACGCCATTATGTTCTTCTGCTGTGTGTGTTACTTCATCCTGGTGGAAGAGAGGAAAGAAACGGCCAGGCTAGCAGCAGAAGCGGCTATGAAAACGGTCTCCGTGCCCGAGAATGATTTTGATTGAGAAGACCCACGTAATCTTCTTGGATCCTCTAACAGTAGCGGTGACTTGTCGCTGGAAAGATCTAAAGGACTTTAAAAGTCAGGATCAAGACTATAAGTGTCGACATTATGCCATCATCTTGAGCATTAGTCAATGGGAAGGTGCAAATATATTTTTTAAAAGTATGACCCAAAGAGGAAACTAAAAATAAAGTCGAGACTTTCAAATTTTGATTTTTTAACTTATTTAAAAATGTAGAAAGACAGCCAAGCTTTCATTGTCAAAGTTCCATTAAATTGACTTGAAATCCCTGATCAACACATGAATGCTCAGAATGCACGCTGGGCGCCGTATGGCCTTCAAGGTGGAAGACGTGGAGGCGATGACCAACCAAATGATGGACCGGAGATCATAGTCATTGACCAACGGCAGCTGCGGGCATTCATCTACCGGGTGTACATGGCAACCGTTGTGCTGTGCCTCCTTTCTGCGATCCCATGGATCATCCTATCTGCGCTTTCCGTGAACGTGTACAAGGTGATTCCGGTGCCGCCATTCGTGTGGATAATCCTGGCCTTCATCATACTCACAGTGCTCGGCTGCGTCCGTCAGACCAACGAGCTGACCTTGCTCTGTTGGGGATTGGTGCTGGGTTCCTTGTTCTTCATCACTCTGTACGGAGCTTACTTTATGTATCTGGTTTCCGCCCTCGTTCTCGTGATGTGCATAGGAATCTCCGGCTGTCTGCTGGCCCTCCTGCACTTGTACGGTGCCAAAAGTCCAGCGCCTCTGTTGCCCAGCATCCTCTGCACATGCTGCATCTTCCTGCTGGCCACCATCACGATGCTCGTTCTCATCATCCTGTACCTGGTCATTCAGGATTTGCGCTATCTGCTGGGCTTTGCCATCGTCTTCGTCATCCTGATCGTCTTCATGGCTCCCTTCCAGGCCCGCTATATCACTGGGAGGCTGCAGCAAGTGCCCTACGGGGAGACAGCGAGCTGCGCCAATGGAATCTACTTGCACTTTGTCTTCCTGGTCAGCTGTATGCTGATGTTCGCCTTGTATTATATTCACGTTAATAATAAAGAGGAGGAATAGGTGTCATTTTGGCGTTAGAGGTAAGGCTTACAGTCTTGTTAATGTATCAAAGAACATAAGTAGTCATTGCCTTTTTTGCTTTATTTTTCGACTAAACCAATCTTCAGAAATCTAGAAATTGAATTAATCTAATGCCACGAATAAGAAGAAGCACTTTCGGTAATTTCAATAATGATCCTGAAGTGTTTGGCGAACTGCCGGATCACAATATTAGTTATGCAGCAAGAATCTATGGATTGACGGTCGCCATGGCCATGTTCACTCTGAGTCAGTGGCTCATCATTGGCTTTACCAATGTAGTGGGTCATAATAGGTACAAGGAGCGATATGGCTGGTGGCTAGTGTGCACGTTTTTTGCCGTGGCCACTCTAGCCTGGACCAAGCTGGGACGGAAGAGACCGTTTAATTACATCATCATTGCAGCCATCGTGGAGAGTTCCACCATCTATATAGCATTGGAACAAAAACACAGTGCCAATATGTTGGTCAACTTCTATGCCGGCATTGTGGTTGTTGCCTTGATGCTGGCCTCCGTTTTTTGGGGCGCCTACTTTCCCATGTTCATTGTCCCGGGCGATCTGCTGCTCAGCATTTTGGTGGCCTTTGCCTACCTAATGATGATGGTATTCTTCATCAATGCCTTCTTTTTTGACTACGATGGGATCTACGATGCTGTTCGCAATGTTTTCGCATTGGTGGCCATCTGCATGGTCATGTACACGGCCACCATCATCCATGATCGCCAGTTCGATGTGCCCAAAAGCGAGTATCTGTTCCTCAGTGTCCTGCAGTTTTTCTCCTATATGATCTTGCATGAACGCATCCTGAACATAGCCTATCATAGTACTCAGACATTCCGTTGCTAAATATCAAGTTTGTCTTGGAAATCTTTAAGGCAAATTACAAAATCTCAAAGTTAATTTTAATAAATAAAGTAAATTGGAAGATAGATCGCTGCCTGGAGTGATTAACCCGGAAGATAACTTTGGGATCTCAATTTGAACAGATAATTTTGGTATTTTTTCCATGCATGTGGCTTGGGTATTGTTCTCATTGTTTTTGGGACTTCGAACAGAGTTTCTTGGCATGCGCCAGATCCAGACAATGGCTGATTGTCTTGAAGTGAAATTAATAAATAAACCGCTAAATTGGCAGTGCAACGTGTTTCCATTTTGCTGGGGCGTGTGCGGTGATGTCTTTTCATTCACATGTGATTCAGCAACCTCTAAAAAGTAGGTAAACAGCAAAACGAAGATCTCATAACCGGATTCATAAGTGCAATAAATATCGTAATAATTCAGTTTACTAACAAAAACTGTGTAAATAAAGAGACTCAACCGTAACAGCTTCTTGAATAATCAAATAATATTATTTAGGCAAAGAGAGGATCCAAGATCATAACCATCCCCGAGCAGCTTTTAATAAGAAACTCGCTCATCGCGCATCGATTAATCCGTTGGAAAAAACGTAACTCTTATATGGAAAATTTACATAAAGTATCCTCTACTCCACTTCTATCTATTTGATAAGCTGCCGTAACCGAAGAAGTGCTGGATGCACTGGAAACAGGATTAGATAGAGCAGGGTACTGGACTGTCCAAGACCAAACAAAGCGGCAGCTGGGCAAGACAAAAGGATAGCGGATCGCGAGTCCCTCAACAATGCAATATCCACTTAAGGTCCAAGCGAGGCGAGAGGAAACTCGTTATGAGTCACACAAATCTCAGACTACGCGGCAAAAGGGTCTACGATCCAGATCCAGATCCATCCAACTATCTGCCCGTCTTATCCATCCGTATATCTTGGCAATAGCAACCCTTTTATACGAAGGCGTCGCGGTCAGTCGCGAAAACAATCAGCGGCCATAAATGTTGATTATCAGGATGATAATAGTGTGCGTAGCGATAGTGATGATGATGATGACGATGGTGATGATCAACGGCTGCCACCACCAGTGGCACTGAAAGAAAAAGTTAAGTTTTTCAGACTTAAAGAAGTTTTATAGAAGGGTTTCACATATTCGTCTTACGGCAGAGCATTTACTAATACAAATATAAGAAAACGTGCACAAATTTAGTGACGCTTTTGTGTTGGTTTGCAGCAGTACACTAAAAGAATGAAGAACTGTTTGGCAATACCACTGCGAAATAAACTCCAAAGTGAAAAAGGAAGTTGGAAAAAATGAATTTCAGTGCAAGTGCTTTAAGATGATCCAGGAAAAAAAGAACAAAATATATTACAGTTAGCGACAGAATGAGGCGAAAAGAGGAAAACTAAAAATTCTTAGTGGAATAGCAGAGTTCGAGGATGGCCGAGGAAGAAACAAAAACAAATATATGCGACGGAATGAGGCGGAAAACGGAAAACGAAAAATTGTTAGTGGGATAGCGCCGCGAACGCTCAAAGCTTATGGGAGAGCAAGTCAAATACAAATGCGCTCTCAGAGCATAGGCCTTCAGTACTACTGTTATAAAGAGATAGACGTAGAAAATGGGAACAAAATATGACTTAATAAAAGGTTAAGTACGCAGTTTTAAGTCAATCTATTAGATCCATAAAAAAAGGATGGTAAAGTTAAACATAAATAACAATCAATATATAAATTTCCTTTAATTTACGAATCAAAAAAATAATTTTTTATTAAATTAAATACTTTGTAAAAAGAATCTCAATAAAATTAATACCAACATTTTCCTGCCAGTGTAAGTTTATCTTCACTTTCACAGCAGCTTTCGATTCCAAGCATCTGGACCCGATCTGCACAGAACTGACCTGAGCTAGTTACCTTTACCGGAAAAATCTTACACGAAAATCGTGGGAAAATTCCCAAAAGCGCATATCGAATGCAATTAAACGTCTCGCGACGTCTCGCGGTGGTTACTTTGCCCACCCGAAACCCAATACCCGATGGCCAGGGGTGGTTGTTAATGCGCGCGGAAAACTTACGCGTTTTCCTAACTCTCATTTTCACCCTCAAAACGTAACACGTTCGAATGGAAAATGGGGAAAAAAGTGGGAATAATTCAGCTTGTTGCGTGGTCAACGCGTGATTTACCTTTCCGGTGACAAAAAACGCGGAAGCATTGTAAATCGAGTTGGGAGAAGGGGGCTCGACTTTTCCGCCCAACTTCTGCTAACGACTTTGGTAGGCGGTTTACTGCTGTTTATGTGTGTTTCCCTTAACGTGGGAAAGCCGGACTTCAATGTCAACTGGTAGCTGGCTATCGAAGGCTTTCGCATAATTAAATGCAACAAAATGTGGCAGCAGCAGTTTGATTTCTCCCCAGATAACTGAATCCAGGGTGGTGGAATTTGTCATAATCGCTTACATTAGGTCGTGGTCCTAATGGCCAAGGCAAAACTAGTCCGGAGAGGTTTTTTAATAATTTTTTTTAAACAAATTTCAAGGGACTTGGAAACTTGGAAAACTTTTTTAATACTTGTCATTAATTTTATAAAATTTATAAGAGAACTTCTTAAATCTAAAGTCAAATCGATGTTTTTTTAAGGAATAAGTAGTCCCGGAATTATGCAAAATCGGCCACTGTTCTACTATCCGCCCTTGAGATATGGAGCAGAGATTGGCTTGGGAGCTGCCGGACAGCTGCACGGAAGCCATGCAGGTGCAAAGATATTTGTGGCATGTGTACAGTTTTGCCATAATATTCTGCATGCTGTCGGCGTTTTCTTGGCTAACATTATCAGGAACTGGAGTTATCGTAGAGCATTACATTGATTTACCATCCTATATCTGGCTTATTTTGTCCCTGGTCTGCCTGTTCACACTGACCTGCTGGCCACAGATGAGGTTCAAATATCCCTGCAATCGAATTCTGGTCGTAATCGTAGTGATTTTTATAAGTCTCTATGGATCTTATTACATGAATTATGATTGAGTTATGGATCCTGTTTGAGACTCTGCTGGCCAGTGGAATGTCGGTTTTACTGTTGATCCTGCCTGGGGTGAAGTGTCCCCTGAAAGTGCTCCCCAATAACTTAAGTGCCACTATTGTTCTGATTTTAAGTGTCATATTAATCTTTGTATTTGGACTGCTTTGGTTTTTGTTTAAAAGAAAAGTTTTTCTCTTGGTGTTAGCCTGCGTCCTGTATGTTTTGGTCGCCACGTACATGGACGACGGAATTTTATACCCATGGACGATGCTCCAGTAATTTCATTGACAATCTACATATATTTTATCTTTATTTTTATTTGTATTATTGTTTTTATATATATACCCCAAAGTAAATTAAATTAAAGAAAGAAATTACTGGTTTCGGGTGTTAATAAAATCTGCAAATCTCATCTACAAACTGACGAAAGGGTTCCTTAGATTGGTTAATAAATTCGAATGCATGTTGGGTTCAGTTTGGTTTTCTAAATTGGGAACACTTTCTCAGTTCTTGATTTTTCAATATACATTTTTCCCAATTTGCTACGTTGCAACCATCTTGACAGCTTTAGTTCCCCCAAGAGGGAAACTTGGTGGGGAAGTACCAGAACCAATGGCCATTAACTCGGAGTCATCGGCATATCTTGGTTCCGTGGCTTAATGCGAAATAATTACAACTTGTTCGCACATCATTCAGCCCAAGTTGAGAAAAAATTATCTGTCAGCTCGACGTCCCCTTCATTTGTTTGCCCAATGACGAATGTGACCCTCCAATGACGAACGATGGCGGTGATGGCGATGATAATGATGATGATGATGATGAAAACTTCAAAACGACACTTGCCTTGTTTGCTTTTTGCGTTTTTTTTGGCTTTTTGCAAAAAAAAACTCTTGTGGGCGCGTCGGTAAAATTTCAAAGTCGGCATCATTAACACCAATGCGCCATTTTGGTATTTCGATGTCGATGAGTTGTTGAGTGTTGATGGTGATTGATGTAACTTTTGAGCCAGCCAGCCAGCCAGTCAGCCATCCAGTCAGCCAACACCACTTGGAACCCGAACCCGATCTCGAGTGAGTGTACCAAATTGGTAGCTTGCTGGCCCTTCCCCTTCCCCTTTCCAGCCCAACTCCTGCTCTCCCTCTCAAAAAATGCAGAAACCCTTAGGCCGTGTATTTGTTGTTTTAGTCCGCAGCACCAGGACCGCGATCCCCTGGCCTATGCTAATTTGTTATTTTAAGCATGTTTGTTTGCCTACAGCCCAACTCCAGTCTAGGCCCAGCCCAGCCCAGCCCAGCCAAACCTCTGGCCCTGCAGTTCCGGACGAAAATATTGACAAATGCGACGGGCGGAAGGGAGCGGAAGTGGCTGTGTCTGCACCTGAGGCGAAATCTACTCTGCAACAAATAACAAACAAGTAAACCAATTAAAGCAAAAGATACAATTTGAATTCGTAATGGACTTGGGAAATGTTTTGAAATAAATTTGAAAATAATTTAATTTTAAAGGATAAGAGTGGTAGAAGGGCAAGGGTGATCGAAAAACCTAAGGAAAGTAATTAGAAAATAATTTGGCAACTCATAATATTTGACATTAAGATTAAACATATTTCTAATATTTTTGTGTTAAAAATAAAGTTCTTTTCTCTGGAAACTACTTTACACTTTCAAAAGTTCCGATTAAGAGCTTCCTATCACTTTTATATTAACTGTGAATAAGGCAAATTAATTGGAAAATAATGCAGAGAATTGAGAGAAAAGTTAAAAGGGGAAACTCTACACCCTAAGAGGGGTAATCTGTGCCATCCCAAAAGCAGAGTCTTACTACTGTTACTACTTGAAGGTACTTTTGAACCGTGTAAACTTTAACCAGATTCTCAATAGCGCCTCATTAACCCATTTCGGAAGTCTAGGACTTTTGACAAGACTAATCTGGTTATAAGAAGACCCGGGTGGCCGTCCTCTACCAGTTAAAGAATTACCCAAAAAATCTCAGAAGGATAACAAGTTCTAACCCCAAATAAACTATAACTCAACGCACTAATTACGTAAGAGAGAGAGAGACAAAGGTGGTTGGGTCTGACCAAATGGCAATTGCACATTGACTTCATCACTCCGACTGGCTGGCCTTAATAGTCCGGGGCTGTGGACGGGGCCCAAAACCAGATCTCGGAATATTCAATTACCGCAAATTTGTCGGCAGAGCATAAATGCAATAATTAAGAATCAAGTTGCCAGCCGAGAAGAAGTGGACTAGACCAGATCAGACAGTCCGTAAGTCGACCCTTAAAGGTAGATATAGTATATTCCTGCCCTTTCTGGGGTGAACTGATACATTCGCCGAACTTCCGTTGGAAGTCATGTAACTTATTATACCCGTTACTCGTAGAGTAAAAGGGTATACTAGATTCGTTGAAAAGTATGTAACAGATAGAAGGAAGCTTTTGCGACCCTATAAAGTATATATATTCTTGATCAGGATGAATAGCGAAGTCGATTGAGCCATGTCCGTCTGTCCGTCCGTCCGTCCGTCCGTCCGTCCGTCCGTCCGTCCGTATGAACACTGAGATCTCAGGAACTATAGCAGATACAAAGTTGAGATTATGCATGAAGATTCTTGAGGTCCCGGGACAGCGCAAGTTTATTACAGCATCCTGCCACGCCCACTCTAACGCCCACAAATCGCAAAAAACTAAAATTGCTGAAATCTCAGGAACTATTGCAGATAGAAAGTTGAAATTCAGAAAGTATAATCTTTAGATGGCAGCGCATCTTATAGTGGTACTATTATCCGGCCACACCCACCCATACGCCCACAAGGCCCAAAAGACGGATTTCGGATTTTCTAGAAAAGCTGATATCTCGGTAACTATAAGAAATAGAAAGTTCAGATTAAGCATGTATGTTTCTATGATGATCTCAATGCGAATTGTTTTTTTCCGATCACGCCACGCCCACTCAAACGCCCACAAAACCCGAAAAACCAAAAATACAAAAATCTCAAAAACTATAAAAGCTACACAATTTTGCTTAGGAACACGTATTTAGGAGATGCCTCTGCAACTTGCCACGAAGTTGCATCCGGCCACGCCCACTCTAACGCCCACAAACCGCGGAAAACTGTGGAGTCTATAATATTATTATGAATGCCTTCGTTTGTCCTTGTGTAACTTATTTCTGTTAATATCTATCGGTTTACCACAGATTTTTCAAATCGGAACATTATTTTGCTATTTATAAAGAAATTAAGTTATAAAGCCTCACATGGGTAGTGTAACTGTAAGCATACTCAACATACTGCCTCTGACAATAGGTGGAGCATTGTGAATTTCCACTAGCAAAATAATATTTTAAAATTTTGTAAAACAGTAACGGGTATCTTATAGTCGCGGCACTCGACTATAGCGTTTCCTCTTGTTTCTTGTTACGCTTGAGAAATTCCTACAGTTGACATTGAGACCGGCAGGAGTAACTGAAAACTGAGAAACTAACCCAAATAGGTTTCGGAAGCTGCGGTCGACCGGGTCGGTCTCAAAACTGGGAAAGAGGGTAGCTCCTTGGGTTTTGTTTTAGTGGTGGACGCATTTAAATGTCTTTCCAATTTGTTCGTTTCGTGGTCTGTCCCATATACCCTATACCATATATCCCATATCCTTATCACAGTCTGGAGTGGCACTCGTGAGAGAATTCCCAGCACCGCAAAACCTCGAATCGCTCGACTGACTGCCCCTGATTCCGAATGTGACACCACCTCAGCGGGCATTCGGCTCTGAGGATTTTAATTATGGGTGACAATGGCCTGCGGAATTGATTTTCGATATTTGATCATTCGCTGCGGTTAGTTAACGCTCTTTAGCGTTGAAAGCGCAACAACCGCAGGCCAAATGGGGTGGCAAGGCACTGCAGATATCGCAGATGATGAAATTACGGCAAATGAGGCGAGTGCAACATTTTGAGGTGCCCGCCGGTTGTCATTTGCAAGGCATCTTTTTTTATATTTTTTTCAAGTGACATCCCCGGCAGTCTATTGTTTGCTTGATTTATGGTGGTTAGCCGGGTAAGGGTTTGATAAGAGACTATAACTTGGAATAAATTTAATCACATATCGTAGTTTATGTACTAGAACAACTTATAAGATGCACTTTTCAAGGTAACTAAACCCCAAAAACGAGTCTTATCTAGCAATGTCCTCGAATGTAATCTGCATTTAGCCTTCTCTAAACTCATTCCACTTGGCCAGAGGCCATTTTCAAGAGGCTTAGTGCAGTTCGTGGAAAATATTGTAGACGCCGTTCTGTCTAAGAACTTCCACTTGGCCAAATGCCCAAATCAGGTAACTGAACAATTTTCCCTTTTGCCCCCCGCGCGCTCAGTAGCGTCGTTCTACCTGTTTACTGAGGCCGTGAAACGCCTAAAACTAATTGAGACCGCCCTCATTGAATAATTTCAGAAGATTTTTCTTTCGTTTTCCTTTTTGGCCAAAGAAGTCTTCGTAGACAGAAAGGGGCCACAGAAAGGCGGCAGCAGAGGGCGTGGAAAATGCAGAGGGACACCGAGAGCTGTGGGTAATGATGATGTATGGGTAATTTGAATGATTAATGGGCTGCGCTTTATGCCAGTGTTCCGGTCACAGTTGAAGGTTTGCCCGGGTCTGTCGTCCGGTACTCGGTCGGTTGCTCAGTGGAAGGATATTGTGTGGGCATAGATGTGAAATTTAATTAAAATATTTTTATGGTAGCCCTAAAGAATGGAAAAAGGTGTGTAAAGGCATGCGAAAAGGTGCACCAGGGGTCACTGATTTGATTCGTTGCAGGGGCAAAGCGAGTCTGAGCCAAGATGTTTTTTCTTTAATTAGAAAGCAGAAGAAGTCTTACAATCAGGAAAAGGGGGAAATTATTATGGAAATGCTGAAATATCAATGAAAACTTCAAGCTAATAAACATAACCATCAAGAGTTAAGCAAATTGGGTAGTTAAGGTCAATGGCTCTACTTACTATATATATGGCCATATCTTACGATTTAAATCTCTGTCGCTGGAATTATGTTTCCCAAGTGCGCCGTCATTACGAACTATCTGACCACCAGCCAGAGCCAATAAGGCGGCATATCCTTTCGGGCCTGTGGCCATAATCGGCACACAATCAGGCCCACGGACGACCGAGCGGATGGCAGAAATTAACTTTTTTAATGAATTACGTAAAAAGGGTAGGAAACGGACGGGACGGGAGCAGTCTGTGGCAGGCACAGTAGACAGTTGCAACGCAACGTAACGTGACGCCAAACGCATTATGTCATATCGCAGATTGAACCAGCGAACCGAACCAAGCCGAGCTGAACCGAACTGAACTGGCGAAATGTTATGGGCCAAGAACAAAAGACCTGGCCAGAACAAGCGAGAGAGAGAGATGGCCATCCCAGTGGCCATTAAAATTGTATATTTTAATTTGATTTTCCTCTTGCCATTTCATTGGCAATAATAATCATGTAAAGCGACCTCAGACCAGGCCAACCCCTTGATTTACCCATCCTCCCAATCCAACAGCTAAGCGGATGAGCCTGGGCCAGTTGAAATTGGCACCGAGCAGCTTATAAGGCTATTATATCTATCGGGCCTAAGCCGTAATGGCAGGAACCCCAAACCCCTTTCTCTGGGACTAGCAATTGAAAAGACAAATCCCCGTGTTAGGCTTTTGATGCATCAGCAACTGCAGCAACGCCTGCAACTCCATGAAGAGCGTCTTTGTATCTGGGATAGATGTATCTTCAAGTCTCAGACGGACGGACATGTGCGGATTTATTCTTTCCTCTATTTTCGCGCAATGAATACGCGGCTTATTCGATTATTGTATGTAGAAAGGAGACTGCTTTCATTTCCTTTTCAGCGGCCGTGATTGAACGCGAGTTATCTTCCACGACTTAGGCGTTGTCTCTCCCAATCCTCATCTTCATTCTCATCCCAATCCCAATCGCAATCGCTATTCCTCTCCGCCATCCCAATACCAATCGAGTGGCACAAAAGGAGGTCACACACAAGGACTCTTCGATGCGACTGTCAGCGGATTATCCTCATTCCCCGGATCCCCCGCCTCCCTGTCAAATGTGTGAAGATAATTGTCAAGGTTCACGGCTGCCTGACTCGCTGATGGCTAAACCTTTCATCACATTTTTCATTTCATATTTCATATTGCTTTTTTAATTAAACCATTTTTTGTGGCTTCTTCGAGTGGCTTATATAGAAGCCATTTTACTTGCCCTGCGGCGGAAATTATAGATATTGCCTGGAAAAGAAGGTAGTATAGGTAATTGCTAAAATAATGTCAAGTTCAACTAGGCGGTTTTGAGCTATGTTTTCTAAAAAGATACTTTTAATGGACATTAACCTCCGCACAAAGATACTTGTACATTTTTTGGAAAAGCTGAATAAACACTAACAACCTTTTTGTTTGCCAATAGTCAATACTCTCCAATTTGCTTTCTAACGCTTTGACAAATACTCTTAAAATAGCAAATGACAATGAGTTCTTGAGTAGGTCTGGGTATATGATACACTATATTCTTTTTATAGGCTTCTTTACAAATTTTGCTTAAATAGAAAATCTATGATTTATTAATATTAACTAGGTCAGTTATAGAAAGAAAATATTTGTCTTATAGGCTTTACTTTATTATATTTTTATAGATATTTTTTACAGAAATTAAGTCTAATATTCAATACAAAAGTTGATGTAGACGGTTTTAGAGGCACTGGAAACTGGCTGCCTTACTTTGCCTTGTTAATATATAAGTAAATTTGCATTTTAGCTTTCTAATTAATCACTTAGATGCCTTCAAAAGAAAAACAAATGATGGCTAAAAAGTAATATTTTTATCATTCCCTTTAACTATTAGTTTATGCAGGGTGGCCCATGTAGCGTTTGCTTTTTGAACTATTGATAATTTTGACTTTGGCATTTTGAAGGTCATTGTCAATGTGTCAGATATTTAGTAGAAGGTTTGGAGTTTACTAAATGATTAAGTTTACTCTCGAAGAAAATTGGGAAATATTGATTTTATAATGATTAAATATCCCTAATTTTCCACGTATTTAATGTTTATTTGCTGTTATTTCCACTAAGAAATTCTACCAACTTAAGCCTGCTGAATTTCCAGTGATTAATGCCACTAACTAAATGCAATGTTAGTACCATTTGCTAAATTCTCGCCACGGAGTTTTCCCGTCGCCAGTGAAAATGGCGCCCAACTGGACAAAATGGCGACTGGCAACGGTGCGGTGACCCCAACATGACCATGTGTGTCTGTGTGCGTGTGTGCGTTTGTGCTAATTTTTTTCTCTATGCCCTGGGCAAACAATATTTTGAGCGTTAAAACCGACAAACAAATAAACAAAGTCACAGGCAGCAGCGACAGCCCGCCAGCAACAAGCAATGTGTGTGTTGTAATAAATTATGTTTGCTCAAAATTTATGCCCATAAATGTATGTGTGTGTGTGTGTGGACACACATACATATATGCAAGTCCTTTTGTGAGGGAGTGTGTGTGCTTCGGTCCAATATTAATACCTTCATAATTAATGAGCCTCCGCTGCGTTCTCGTTCACAAAATGCATATGCCAAAGCCACCCATAAACCACCCATTCCCCACCCCCGAGGAGGACATGTGTGTATTTCGTATTTGTTTATGCATTTTGTGGCTGACAGCATCTGTCATTTGCCATTTACCATTTGCCATTGGGGGCGACGTGTTTGGTCCTGGCAATGTCAACCGACCATCGACTGCCGTCGACCACCGACCGCCGGCGGTTTAAGTCAATATCAATCCCCGCCAGTCCGGCCACCAGCGGCTCATCCCTTCCATTCCAGAACTGGAGTGTCTATGAGTAATTGCATAAAGTCCACAGAAATAAATGAAAACAAATTAAGGGACAAATATGGCCAAATATTATGGTGGCTGAAATGCATCCGAAAGTGGTTGCAATCGTATATGCCTAGTCTGGACCTATTTATTGATTTTAATATTTATTTAAGAATTTTAAGGGATTAATCAAACTGATTTGGGGTTATTTTTGGATTTTAAACTATTCCTAAAGTATTTATAATTTTTTTAAATTAATCAGATGCAAATTTCGATTTATTTTCAGATCGGCTTTATCAAAATCTAAAGGGATGTCAGTTTGACTTACTAAAGTCAAGATTTGTTGGCTATTTTGTATTTAAAAACGCATTCCTAGGGTAGAAAGCTCTTTAAAAATAGTTAATAGATATTTATTACATTCCCTTTATTATAGGAAATCCATTCTGAAAATTAAAAAAATAAAAATAATCAAGAAAAAAAAACAAAATAAACCTCATCTAAAACCAGACAACCTGGCAAAGTAATTAAAAGTGGAAATTCTGAAAAATCAGAGACCATGGGAATGCACGAAAAAATAGTCAAAATATTCGCACAGAACCATTTAGAAATTTCCCACACCAGGTGGGTCCTCGGGATTCCAGGACACACAGCACGATCACCGACCCCACCACCCAGCGGGTTTGGCATTTTTCTTTCGAAGGCAACCAAAGGGATCGTAAAATCTTTCACACCTCCGGCGCTGCTGGGAGTCGCAGGGACGAGGCGACAAAAGTCGACTGATTAATCGGAATATATCGATCAGGCCCGAGGCGATGCAGCAGACAGCCTGGCGTTAATGTTCCGTTCTCAGGTCCTTCGTCTGCCTGCCGCCGCCTGCTGTTATTGCCCCGCAGTCCCCGAAACCCTGCACCTGTGCGCGTCCTGCGACGTTTCAGGTGTGCACATTAGTCACAGACACCAACACTAACTCATTGTATATACTTATATACGGTGAGGGGAGGGGGTAAACAAGATAAAGCCAGGCAAGGACTACGATGAGGACGAGGACGAGGACATTAACGAGCCAGGCAGTTAGTTGCTTTTGCCATCGATGATGCAGCACTTTCCATGGTAATTTCCAAGGGGGGGAATGCGCTTCTCGGATCCCCTTGGTTCCGGGACCTCACCATCCCCAAACCTCCTCCCCAGCCATATGACAAATGTTTTTCATTGCCAGAAATTTTCACAGTCATGGTCATTTAAAGCGGGTCCCTTCATAATGCATCGGCGGGCCCGGCCGACGATTTATGCCAAATCATTTGGCCAAAATAAATTAAATATGATTTTGGTTTGTCAGCCGGACGAAAGCTGATTTATAGGGCCCGTCATAAAATGGTCAGGACAGGCTGAAGCCACTCCCACATGTTGCTGGGAAAGTGTATGAAAACTAATTAAAGGATTTCAATATGCTAAATTTATTCATTGAATTTGGTTACCTTCCTAGTTAAGGCATCTCTTTAATTTTGTAAGCTGACTAACATAGCTAGCTTATTTCTAATGTCATACAATTTGGTGCTAGAATTCTTAAGGCAAAGCAGTTTCTAACAGAAGTACAAGAAAGCGTTCATATATTTAGAGACGCTTTTGTGTTGGTTTGCAGCTGTGCACTGAAAGAAACAAAAGCACTTGTCCAATTCCACTGCGAAAAAAGCTCTAAATTGCAAGCAGAAGTTACAAAGCATGAATTCCAGTGTAAGGGTTTGAGGATGATTCAGAAAGAAACAAGAAAAAAAATATATTACAGTTAGCAACGAAATTACGCGGAAAGAGGAAAACGAAAAATGGAATAGCAAGGAGTTCGAGGATGATCGAAGAAAAAAAAAGAACAAATTGTTTTGCAGTTGGCGACAGAATGTGGTGAAATGAGGAACACGAAGAACACGAAACATTGTTAATGTTCTAAAATTTAAAACCTAAAACATCAACTACTGTATCCAAAATAATAATATATTATATTTTGAATATCCCCAATCATTCGGAATTAAGAAATCCATAAAGCTTAAGTTATGATGAATTAATTGCAAAGGAAATCAGTGAAATATTAAATTCAATTACAATTCCAACCTACACTTCATTAAGGAGAGATTAAAGCAAAAACACAAAGGCAAGAAATGCTAAATTAATACAGCTTAATAACCATGAACAATAACGACTGCCGGGGCATTAGGCGGTTAGGGGGTTTGTGAGGGAGTTTGGCATGTTTGATGCTGAGTGCATGAAATTTACGATCAATTTTTAATATATTTTATGTGAATTTTTAATTTGTCGCCTTTTGGCCGAGAACCTCACACCACCGAATTAGGATTATGCATAAACGTTTTGCCTTTATTTTCCATTTGCCGGCAACGCTTGTGTGTGTGCTTGTGTGTGTGTTTTTGTATTATTAATATTTCAATAATGTTGAGTGTGGCTCCCAGCGAGACTGCCTTAATTTAATATTTATTTATATAGCTACACGAATGTATATTAAGCAGCACACAGCCAGCAACTAATTAATATTAAAACAAGCAAACTGGCGTCAAAGTTGCCAGTGATCAAAATTCTAAATACAGCAGCAGCAGGCTAAAAAAATATTCAAATTGTTTATTTCTTCCAAATTAACAACAAAAACATTTCATAAAGATTCAATAAACCCTCTGACTTTGCCGGGGGAACAAACCCAATTTCATACCAATTTTGTTTCTAACTCGAACAGTTTCTGGGCTAAGTTTTAGAATCCCAAACTTAACTCGTTATCGGAGGAAGAGCATCTTCTCAGGTCTGGCATTTGACTTTTTTTTTCGGTTTTTTCTTCTCTGGAGTTGTTTTTTCTGTCTGCGGCGCGTTGACTAATTTTAATAAAATACCAATCGATTTTCGAGCCGAAGAAAAAGGTGTGAAGTATTAATAAGATGTCAACGAGAAAATGTTAATTTCGTAAATAAGTCGATTTTGGTATCATCTTCTTTAAGCCGCGGCAGGTTGTTTTGTCTTGTTTTGGACTTTTTGGAGCTCTTCGCCGGACCTTTGTTTTTATGCAGAAGCTATCATAATTTAGATTTAAGAAACCCTTTTGGTTGGGCATACTTAAAAATAGCTTATATTAGAAGGTCAACAAGCTGGTTGAATGAATGAAATGTGTTTTAGCCAAAGGGTTAGCTTAGGGCAGGATAAATATTTGTAACTAATTTGAAGAGATTTTTAAATATGTGAAATCTTTTAAAGCTATTTATATTTGTCATGAGTATTTCTTCCAATTTACAGTTTTTATTCCCCTCAGCACCATATCACATTACAAATGGATCGACAAGACATTTCAATTCCTCATAACTAAGGTCTCGAAAATTTACATAACTCACTGTTTCGGTCCTGAAGCCTGCCACTAGCCATGAAATATCATGCCACAGAGTTATTTCTCTGTTCTCCAATCGCCTATATAACCGCATTTCTCATTTGCTGTTGGATTTGTTTTTTGGGTTTTTCTCCGTTTCTCTTGTGAACACCCTTCTGGGCCATCATCGACTTTAACTTGCACTCGATGTCTCACCTTTCGAATGATTTATTAAAGTGTCATTAGTGCCCGAATGTTCGAAAAATGAAACGAAACCGAACCGACCTGACTATTGAGTAGCTGCCAGATGGTAGGGTGGGGGAAACTGGAATCTGGGGGGCTCTTGTGAGTGCGGTAATGAAGTTACCACAGTCCCCATACCAAACCCCTTACCTTACCCATCATCATCATCGATCGTGTAATGGCTGCGTTAAGTAGTTGATGTCTGAGGTGGTTGCCTCTTGTAAATTTAAATGAAGCGAGCATCCATCCCAAACGCGACTCCGGTTCCGATTTCCAGCCCGATCTCAATCACACTATAGCCCACCATTACCGTTAGCCGTGATGCGCAGATGCCATGATCTCTTGCCTTTGACCCATCGTCGTTGTTTGACAGCCCCATTGATTTATTTACGCGCCCATAAACCCCGGCTAGGCAACATTTTCAAGTCGAGGCGAGAAAATTAAGTTGTTGTCGGCTAAGCCAGAGTGCCGCCTCGATCTGATAAGTCCGATAAAGCCGAACATAAACCTTATATACGACTGGGCCGCACTTGACCTAACAGATCAGTTGTCAACGGCTTATCAGATGCATGCATCAGGTGCAAGCTACACGTCTCAGCTAGGTGATAGTAAAGTCTCTAAGAAGAATGTCAATTCATCAGAAAGATACGGCCTATAAGAGTATGAATGTTTCCTTAGTTTCATTATAGCCTGATTGGGGAAATGTTAATGCAAGACTTGAGAATAAGATTGTACATCTACCTAGATTTGCAGATAATCTCCTAATAATATACTAAAGTAATACTTTAATACCTCCTATCTCACCTCTAAAGCTATATCTCCAAACACGAGTATCTGCGAAATGCATAAATATTTACTTTACCCAATGCCAGCCCTGGCCAAGACCCATTTGGGCAACTTCCGTTTTTGGAAGTTTGGTAGATCTATGGATCGATGGATCGATCGATCGGTCGGAACACCTGCGCATGTCACGTAGCACTCCTCCTCTTGGCAAACTTCCACGGCTACCTTAAAACAGCCAACAACAACAACAACAACAAATGATAACCGTTCACGCCGCATAAATTGATGATTGTCCGGTGGGCAAAAGGGGGGACCTGACTTGGCAGCTTGGAACTGGCAGCTCACAGCTCGCAGCTCGCGAGCGTCCCAATCAAATATTCAAATTGGAATACATTTTTTTTGTGTCATTTTTTCTGGTGGGGCTTCGGCGTTCATAACTTCATCTTTAAAATGAATCGATGAAATATGTACCAAAGCGAAGCGAAGCGATGTGGCGCGGTGAACGGCAAACGGCGACAGTTAGTGACTGTCCCGGCTCATATATTTGCTGGCCAACTTGTTACTGTCAAAATAACCGGGGAGTGAGTTTTGGGCCAAGAAGCGTATAGCTATGGGTCGCCTATAATGCCCCATAAATAAACGGCTGGCAGGGGAGTCGCTCAACGAAATTGTAGCGCACAAAAACAAATGCCCCCCCTGACAATAGATATGGATACCCATGCGAGTCCAGGGCCGATCGCTCACTGGCCACTAAAATATCCAAAAATCTGACCACGGGGTGCTTTGCATTGAGGGAAACCCATAGACCCATTGTCACCCAGTGGTCCGGATTGGATCGGATCGGAACGGAATGGTCTGGGGTGGAATGCTGGAGCAGAAGTGCCATCGTGATAACTTCATAACTTAACGCATTTGAATAATTTGGTATGCGCATTTCAATATTTTTGTTTTTGTTTTGTCGCAATGGAAATGGAATGAGAGGTGGTTGGGGACAGCAGGCGTAGCGAGGTTGACAGCGACAAATGTTAATGGATATGGATATGCATTTCGATCTTGATTCAGCTGATTAGGTAGGGAATTTCAAAATAGGTTCTTTGTCTAGGAAAGTCAAAGGTTCCAGCTTAAAGGATAAATCTGGCTTATTGGTCCTTAAACTTAAACTTAATGGAAATATCTGGCTTTTTGACCGCTCAACCTAAATCAGGGGTGCTAAAAATTTCTCTTACGCCAGTGCATTTACTTACACAACTACAAGAAAGCGTTCACATATTTAGTGACGCATTTGTGTTGGTTTGCTGCTGAGCACTGAAAGAAAAAGAGGCACTTTGTTTGCTATTACGATGATCCACCGGAAAGTAAACACCAAAGTGCAAACCAGAAGTTATGGAGAATGAGTTACAGTGCAAGTGTCCGGGGATGATCGAGAAAGAAACATAAGCAAAATATATTACAGTTAGCGACGGAATGAGGCAGGAAGAGGTAAACGAAAAATTGTTAGTGGAAAAGCAAGGAGTTCGAGGATAATCTAGGAAGAGAGTTGGCGACGGAATGAGGTGAAATAAGGAACACGAAAAGTTGTTAGTGGAATTGCAAGGAGTTGGAGGATGATCGAGGAATAAACAAAAACAAAATGTATTGCAGTTGACGAAGGAATGAGGTGGGAAGAGGAAAACGAAAAATTGTTAGTGGAAAGAGCTTGAGCTTGATTTCCCCCCACTACTTCTAGTTTCTAAAACAAATTGATTTTTAATTTATTTTCTCTTTTAGCCAAACGTGCCCTTTCATATACGAGATTAGTTGTAAAACATCGACTAAAACAAATGTGTCAACATTAATTACAACGCAAAGCAAACAATAAAAAACATAATTGTCAAGCAGAAACAAAAAAAAAGAACAAAACACAATGAAAAGTAATAATTTTTCATAATAATGATTTTGGCTAAAACAAAAAATGGTAACGGGCTGCGAACTTCACATTAACAGGCATAAATCATAGGAATATGTGAATAAATTTCACTGAAATTGGAAAATTAATAATTTACGCCTTAGAATGAGCTGCAATTAACAAGCGAATGGCAAATAAAAAACCATACAAATTCTGTAAACAACAAACAGTTTTTGCCGAGAAAGAAACAAAACATGTTTGACAAATTAGCAACATTAACTAAAAATTAAAATGCTTTCAGCGTGCAAAATATTTAAATAAATATATTATTAGTTGCCAGAACCGTTTTAAACTGCCTCGAGTCTCGTTTCTTTTTGTCTTAAAGGGGTAAGGCTTATCCGGGCAGCTAATCTATGGCTATTAATCAACGGCTAAAACAATACATTTTGACTGGTAGCGCTTTATATTTAGGCGAACAGTTATTTTATACAGATTGCCTTAAAAATGTCTGGAACTTCTTCTGGCCACATTTATTTAAGTTAAGTGTTAATGAACTTTTGTGAATATTATTTAGTAAAAGCGAAATATTAGTCACCAGAAATTCGTATATGTTGGGAGTAAATGGATAATAACTACCTTTGCTAATCCATAAGCTAGTCTAGTCTAGTCTTTACTTACTTAAACTAGCGGGCTTTCCTTGCTAGATAGTTTTCCCCATCTCTCTAGTTACTAAAGAACTTATAAATATACAAATTCTTCTAAGAGTAGTTTAACACCTTTTCCATATCGCATTCATTAAATGTTAATTCGTAAATTTTCATTTAATTACATAGTATGCATGGAATAGTGCCTGTACAGTCTAAAAAGACCAGACCAAAAAGTTAGAGCCAAGTCGACTAAGACGGAGCCGCCATTAACGCAAATGACTCTGCAAAATGGCGGCCATATTAGGCAAGAAGGCCCAGGCCCAGGCCCAGGCCAAGACCCAAGACCCACTACCTTTGGCCGTACCAGTTGGTTGGTCTAACCCAACCAGAAAATGCGGAGCCCCAGTCTGGTTTGACAAGCGCATGTTGATTGGGGCAGCGAGATTGGCAAACGGCAACAACTGTTGTTGCCACGTTACCACAATCATAATAATGATGAAGACCATAATGGCGATGATTATGATGATGGGTGGAGAGGGTGGGGAGCGCAAGTTGCCGCGCCGCTGACAGTGATGACTGTCAAGAGCAATTAAAGTCAAACTCAAGTCCGGGCAACTTAGATTTTTCGCCGCCGCAAACGCAGCTGCGCATGGTCA
Source organism: Drosophila eugracilis (assembly GCF_018153835.1). Lineage (NCBI taxonomy): Eukaryota > Metazoa > Arthropoda > Insecta > Diptera > Drosophilidae > Drosophila > Drosophila eugracilis. The sequence continues at coordinate 376,613 of NW_024573209.1, forward strand.
GTGGACCATCCATCCATCCATCTAGCTATCCATCCATCCATCGGACTAGCCCCGGACGTGAGCCGTCGTCCAGACGAATGCAATAGCAGCTGCACTGAGAAAAATTCAATTTTTGAGTATATAAAACTTTTAACTTTTAACAGTTTTTGTTAGGTGAAATTTTTAAAAAATGTAGAAAATAAAAAATATTTATTTTACAATTTTTAAATTTTATTTTTGGTTAATTAAGTGATTTTAAATAAAAAAAACTATTTTTTTATACATTTTTTTTACATTGGTTATTTTGTAAAAAATTATGATTTTACTTTTTAAATGTAAAATGTAAAAAATGTAATTTGATTTTCCTTTTTAAAACCAATTTGTTTAACTTTATTTACTAGCTTTAATTTAAATTTTTTGACATATTTTTTAAGAGATTAGTTTGAAATTTAACTAGTATTTTTATAAACTTAATATCTGTTTTAATTCCAAGTGCAGGGATGTCATAAGCGACTTCTCCAGCGGCAGGCACAGATCCAAAACCTACAATTAACAAAGGCAACATCACAGCTACAGCTACAGCAGCCAAAACTTAATTTCTTGAGTTTTTCCACTTGAAAAACTATGTAATTTAGTACTTGAACAAGAAGCAGACGATGTGTTAAAAAGGAGGGCGGTGGCGGAGGTGGAAAAATTTAAAAAAACTCAACGAAAAAAAAAGAAAGAAAAAAAGGTAACTGGAGGAGTGCGTCATAGTGATCATTACAATGATTATAATCATCATCATCATCATCGTCGGCGTGGACAACTCAATCAGCGTATAAATTTCTGCGTCTGCATTTTGTGTGTGACATGAAGTGTGCCCAATAATGAGCAATTAACGCCTTACAGCCCACTTTTTTCATCATCGAACAGGCAATGGCCAACAGGCAACAGCCAACATCATCAGCTGGCGGTAGTACTCCATGGCTTTTTGATTGCCAAACGGTAGTTTTTTCCTCTCACACTTTAGATATTCCGCCGTCCATGGCAATCCAAAATGAATTGATGTGTGGAATCTGTGGCTCCCCATCTCGTTTCCACTCGAGTTTTCCCTCTCTAACGCCCCAGTTGATGGAGGCGCGGCGCGGGTAGAAAGCAATTTTGTAGCGCCTTTTATCTGGCACCGCCAAGTCTTCAACACCTCTCGAGTGCGCCGCGAAGAAAACACGAAGGTAGGAAAAAACAACAAAAACAAAAAAAAAAACTCGCTGTAATAAGAAGTTGGTTAAAAACAGTAATAATAATAAAGAAAATCACCAAATCATCATCAACATCATCATCAGCATCCACGATCGCCGGCATCAAACGATGAATCGATTTACACATCGTTGTCGGACTTTTTCGATGCCTCGCAACCCTCGCAACTGCTGGTAAGTAACACGATCAGGCAATGCGAGTTGAGTTCTGAAAGTTGAAGTCCTGAAGCTCAAAGGAGTTTTGATCTAAGTTCTCTCCTTTAATCAGGATTTTTACAGATTTATTTCGAAATGTAAACATTTTTAGGGGTATAAAGACGATTCATCTTTCTAATAACTTATTTTTCTCATTTAACTTAGTATTCACAGCCAAGTAAACAAGTTTGTTGCCTAAGTTTTTCGTTTTTTTTTTTGTCTTTAACTATCTGGTTAACTACTTTGCCAGCACTTGATTTGATGTGGGAGGAAAGCCGCCGACAGGCAGACGATTCAGCTGAGAAGGCAAATGCCAGGTGAGATGTAATTAATGCTTAACAACTTCATCTTGATGAGCTGTTAATTAAAGTCGTCCGTTGGCCACTGAGCCGACAACCTAAGCCGCTTAGAGCAAAAATGGCAGCGTAACTATGAATTTGCCAAGTTAAGAAAAAAAAAATAATGTTGGAAATTGGAAACGTAGCAGAATTTGTCATTGTTAGCGAAATAAGAGCTTGAAGCGAAGGAATATATATAATATATATGGAGAAAGTAAGTCAAAGTCATTGGTGTTCTGGGCCCGATCTCTAATTGGCTACCGATATCTTTTTCGAGGGCCACTTCTAAGCTTTGGACATTGGACATTGGCCATTGTTAGCTTAGGCCACCGGGCCACCGGCTTAGCAACGCTCCAGTGACATAGATATTAGCGTGATTGGCACGAAAATTCATTTTGGGCTATGACCAATTCGAGAAACCGCACGGCCCATTGCAAAAGTCAAGCCCAGAGAAACTATCTGGCATCTGGCACCTGGCCCAGAAAGACCACAACCAGTGCCACTGTCTGTCTGCATTGTAATTGCATTTAAATCTTGGCTTTTAAATCATATTTTTCAGTCTGCAAGTCGGTCTCGATCCTGTGATCCTTTCTTGGCCAACAAGTGCTGCCCTCCAGCTGCTGGTATTGCCAACCGCAAATTATGAGCAAATGAATTGGCAAGCAAAAAAGTGTAAGTGCTGCTGGCGAATGAAGGGCTTTTGCGGCTAGACCCTGGCTAATATATGTTATGCTCTCCTGACCGCAAGGCCAACAGATTGCAAATTGCTGGCTAAAAGCCTAGGATCATCGAATATGGAATGTGCGTGGGTGATGAAAAGTGACAAAGTGGTAGTAAAGGTGGGGTACTAGATTGGTTAAAATGTTTTGGGGTGGAGATTCCTTTTCGGATTTCACTTGGGAGGTATTTTCTGGATACTATTTTCTATGAACTTCGTTACCTTAGCTGGAATAGGATGCTTGTTTTAAACTCTAACTATGCTGAAAGTAAAAGCGATAATTGGTAATACTTAGAATATCTTCCTTACCAAAACATGTTAAAAATAAGCAAACAACGGCTAAACTCATTTATTTCCAAGTTAATTTAAAAATCTTAAACACAAAACTTGGCAAAATATACAAAAATTAAATAATATTTCACTCTTTATTATTCACTTAACTTTCCATCATCATAATCTGTAAAAACAGAACCATAAATATGAAAAAACTGATAGATTTTCATTGTGTTTTCCCCCGAAAACGGCATTGCCCTGCAACCATATATTAAATATTCACAGTTCATTCCTAATGAAGTGACAACAACCATAACTAAGTGGGCGTTGAGGATTTTTATTTGATTTTATTGTTTCTGATGAACGTGCCAAAAGCTAACAGTTAATCTGGGGTCTCCCCTCCGGGGGCATGGCCATGGCAAATTAAATCAAATGAAAAGTCAAACCCATAAACACATGCTACTACGACGGCCAGGAACCACCCACCCACAGTTAGACCTTCGATTTCCACCCTCTTATTTGGAACAGTTGCGAGGGTTGCTAAGGGCCAGAAACAATTGTGTTACATTTTGGCTAAATTTATGCACCCCTTTTCACCTTGCACTTGTCATTTTTTACGGCCCATCGAAGTGCGAGAGGGTGGTAAAAAAAAAAGTAGCTTAACTGCGGTAATTTGAGCGGATCAGGCCGACTGCTGATACTCCCAGGCTAATGCCACTAAACGACCTCAAAGCCGCTCATCGATATATCACTTGATTTTAGTGTCGGATTCGATTTAGTTATTTCGAACAGTTGTGGGGGATTTTCCAGGGATTTGTGAAAACTAATGATCTATACTTCTGGCTAAAAAATATATAATCCCCCAACTCTTTAACTCTTCATATGCCGCCTGATAATTACTTTCATTAAAACAGCATCAGATGACCTCAGCCATAAGAAAACTCAACCTGCAACAAGCCAAATGAGTGAGACATTTATATTAATGTCCAAATTACAAAGCCAACAAGAAATGCGGTAAATTTTTCAAACAAAAAACCAAACCGAAATTTGAAATTTTCCTCTAATGTTTTCCCAGTTTTTTTTTTTTTTTTTTGGTTGGAAAGTTGTGGGCGCAAAATGCAAAGGCAAAGAAAATACTGATAAATGAGCAAGGTAAATGTGGAAATAATGACTTCAAGCCCAGCTCCGATTTTAGTTGAGACCGAGATATATATATATATAGTTCTACGGAGCCGCCAATCTGATTGATGAACAGACATTAGGGCAGCAGTAGTTGTAGTTGTCGGAAAGTGTTAAAAAATGGTGAGTGATGATGCGATCTAATTGCAGGCATAATCAACTTCGTGTCAGTGCAACGATGCAGCCAGCAATCACCCAAAGTGCTGCATCTTTTGGTACCTCAATTAAATGGAGTCTTCTCACAACCCTAGCACCATTGCGTGTATGTTGGAAATCTTCAGCATCCACAGCTCATTCGTAGATAAGTGCTGGCGATAAGTAAGAAATAGACGTCGGAATGTCTGACTCAGATGGAGAACGTAGATCGGGATCGAAGATCTCTCAAATTTATGCGCCGCTAATTTTGGATTTTTTTTTTATTAAACGGTCATCGCAGCAGCAGCAGCGCATATAAAAATCGGTATTCCTACTCATCTTTTCTCACTCATACCTAGTTTTTTGAATATCATCCTAAATAATTAAACATACCAGGCACGTCGCTATGGGTCTCAGCCATCGGTTAGGCAGTACTCATATTTAATTTCAATTTCATGTCACAGACTTCTGGCCTTTGCTCGCCCCTGATGCTGCAGATAATTATTATGCCGACTGCATTAGAGTTCTTTGCTGTTAGCTTCCAACTTCTCGACCAGCTCCAAGTCACTCCCATTGCCAATTGCAATTAAGTCAGGTGACGGGTGAAATCTGGCTAGTAATCAGAAATCCTTCACGGTTTGCAGGGGAAGTACTGGCAATAGGAACTAACTTTTTCACTATTTCTTTGCAATTTAGCAAAAAAATAAAGCAAAATTGATGAAATTAAGTAACCGTTAAGGTAAATTTAATGAAAAATTAGTAACTTTAGTTTTAAGACTTTTTCTTATTCAAAAAAACAGCCTGGCGAACCTGAAATGTCTTTAAAAATACAAAAAGTTTATATTTTATGACCAAAATTCACTGCCTAACTTAGGAAGAATGTTTTTAAAAACCTAACTTTAAATGATTAAACTCAAAACCAACTTTTAAATTGCATGTTTTCCCTCCCTAATAACCAGCAAATGAACTTAACTTTATTCAGTTTATCTTTTGCTTAATGCAACAAGTCGATGCCACGACTTCTCTCAGCGGAAAGGAAAAGTCTTCAAATTAAGTGGATGCACTGGCAAATGTGCAACAAAGTCAAGAATACAAAAAAAAGCGCCTCTTTTGGCTGGGAAAAACAGAAAAGTGGAATGGGTGAAAAACATTCGAAATGCTGGCGGGAAAAACAAAATTGACAACACGCCGCAAAATTCAATTACGTATTCATGTATGCAAAAGAAGGAAGCGCCGAATACGCAGCCAGGACGGCAACAACAACAATGGTGGCAGCAACAACCACAAGTGGAGCAACGCCCCCTGACCCAGCCCACGCCCACAACCCACAAGAACGCCTCCTTCTCAGCATGACTGGGCGGTCTAAGAAGTCTCTGCACTGTGGAAATGAGTTTTTGGGGGTGAATAAAATCTTTATTTAAAGTATTATTAAGCAACATTAAAATATAAACTTTAATTGTTTTAAGTAAATTATTATTATTTTTAAAATATTTTATTCCTGAAAACTTTGTTAGCTTTGTTAAAGTTTTTGCAAACTTAAATAATTCATGTCGTGGCCTTCCTTCTAGGTCTTTGTACTATTAAAAAGGCTCTTTCTTTATTAAAAATTTATTAATTTTATTTTTACGTTCTCAAAAAATGTTTTAGTAGTTCATGAAGAATACAGAATTTTAAATTTTACCCACCGTTCCTAGCATTTTGGGGCGGGAAACTCCCTTTTTGGAACGCCCATTCTTGGCACCAGACAGCATTTGATTGTTTGCTGAAGGTCTGAGTATGTGGCGTGCTTATAGGTATGAGTGCGACTGTCATTTATGCAAAATAGCTGGCATGCCAAGGAAGCAGTCCGCTCTCCCTCTGAGCCCCAGGCCCCCAAGCTTATCTCAACTGGCTTACTATATATTTAGACTATATATATATATCTCTATATTGATAAAGGTAGCGGAAGGGCTTAGACAGTCAAAAGGCGGCCGACGGAAGAAGAAGGTCTGCTTCTTCGTAACAAAAGTAAGGACGGGGGTAAAAACGAAAGTCTTCTGATTTCTGCCGAGGCCGACATTTCTATTAGAGGTGCCGCCAATGGAACCCAATAGATATAGATCCGATCGGAGAAGGAGTTTTGCGCGTGTTTATGTATCAATCAGAGGCGCGGATCCATTTGCATGATGCGGCACAAAACGAAGTAGCTGGAAATGGATCTGGGTAAGGGGGATACCTTGGGTGTAAGGTTAAGGGAGATGGAAGAGCTGGAGGAGCTGGAACTGGTGATGCACTGACTCAGCTGAGAGTTCTCTGGGATCATGAGAAAGACGAGATTAGCGCAACGAATTATGAAATTGAAATTACTCCAAAAAGTGTTTGGCGATCGATACGATACGAATCCGAAGACCAACAGTCAGCATATTTTTTTAGTATTAAAACCAAGTCATCGTGGATCAAATGCGCTATGCCGACGCCTGATATTTGTGTTTATATATATATATATATATGTTCGGGTATAGCTTGAAACCCCATCCTCTTGAGATGCGCTAATCTCTCAAAGGAGAAGAAGGCCCCCATGCCATCTCAGCCAATCCAACAAAATCCAATCCAAATCCGATCTAATTAATCAACATTCACTGGCCAAAACAGTGTCAAATAGTTCGGGGGTCGCTTTGTAATTGCTACCATTTGAAATGGAAATCGCTGTGGAATATATATATATATATAGCTATATAACTGCCTCGCCCATTCCGGCTGTCGATTGTCAAACTCTGACACAGACGGTGACTGTCACCTCGCGCTGAGCTGAGACTGCAATCGATCATGAAACCCTGGCCTCCACTCACATGGCTCTTTGTGGCCCTCGGTCTCTGATTAGCCGCCGCATTTACCCGGCATTCCACGCTTGACATTTTCCTGGCTTCGATTGTCGGCCAATTAAACGGTTACCAAACTGATTGTGATTTTGTGGCCAACTGAGAGATGGAGATCAAGCCAAAAAAATTGTCATGAATTCGGTGTAAAGTTGCTGGAACTTTGGAACTTTGGGTTTTAAACTATTTTATATATCAGGGCAGTAATTTGTTAATATTTTTAAATGCCAATTTGTAGTTGTTCATCAAGTATATAATTTTGATAGTTTAGAACCACTGATGCATGGAGTTTGTTACCTGAAATTAACATAACTACAAAGTGGTTTCAGTTTCTAGTTTTAAAGTTTAAAAATGTTTCATAATTTACAAATATTTTTATGCCCAGAAGTAAGTCTTAAAATTCCATGTGACTCATTTAATATTCTAAGCGCTTTTCTAATTAACCACTAAATTAATTTTTTATCGTCATCACCAAAAAGAAATCGTTAGTTAAGGCGGACAAACATTTTCGTTGGCACCTTTCCTTGACCATTTCGGTTGGCGTCACCTGTCCAACGCACGTTCGAAGCTGTCGCTGGTGCGTTAAAAATGATTAATTAAGGCATTTGAAAATCATTTGTCATTCTTAATTTATTAATTAATTAGAATTGCCCAACACGTACATTGACACCTGAAGCGGACTCGAATCTCCGACTGAAAATCCCTCATCGGGGGCGTCCAACTGCTAAAGCGATGTAGAACCGGTTGGTGATAGCCCAAAGGTACAGATATTTTGTCAAACTTAACGATTAAATGCAACGAAGAGATGCACTTTGAAAGTATTACATAAATTGGTATCTAAAAGTATAGTTTAATACTTTTTGTTGGGTGAAGTTTCGGTTTTAATGCTATTTTAAACCCATTAGGTGCTCAGTAAAAAAGGAAAATGATAAAATACGATAAATATACAATAAATATAAGCTATAATATCTTGGCTCTTGGCTTAGGTTTTACTTTGGTTTTCTTTTTAAATACTTTAATAAATTTTATTCACCACACCAGCTCAGTGCCGCCAGAAAAAGCAAAACAGAACGTCTTGTTTCGGAACTATAAAATAATTTACATGAGCTGAACATGTAGATATACTCGAAATATACATTTTACTTTATTACTTACGTATTTGGGGTAGAGTAGTTGATGGTTTGAGTATATGCTAAGGTAGCGTCTAGGTTCTCTGCTTTGCTTACAACTTCTCATGGTTTGTGTCTACGGTAAGTTAAAAAACAAAAAACAAAATTAAAAAGCTTTTTAAGCATTGTTAAATTAAAAATTAAATATTTAAAAAATTTATCAAAAAAATATATATAAAATGCTGGAAGTTTTTGTATTAGCTAAGCAGGAGCGGAGGACAAGGGTGTCTCTTTGCTAAATTAATACTTAAAAATAGTTTTATAATTTTAATAATTTCCTTATAAAAATATCTAGGTATGACATTACGTCAAGAGACATTCAATCACGTTACAGTTCCCAGTTCTGATGAGCAAATAAAACCTTAACCGCATAATTCATTATCCGCCGTCACAGAAGTTCCATTGTGCGACGCTTCGATTCGCTTCGATTTACGATCTCAACGCACAATGGATCACCGATAGCCATAAGGAAGTGAAGATGGGTCGGACACAGCTGCTCCCCTCAGAACTATAATCATTTACAATGTTTTTATAGCTAAATGATTAATATAGAAACCCATATTCGAGGGCCCACAGTTGAAATGTCATTTTGAAGGCCCTTTGGTGGCTTCATAATCTCTTCTGTAACTCCGCCGATCAAGAAAATTCATTTAACATTTTTTAATATCCCTCCCTTCTTCGGTTCTGGCTTACGTATTTCCTGACTGGGCCAACATTATTAAGACATTAACTCCAAGAATTTCGAGCTTCAACTTGGCTTGCACAGCATGTACTCAAACTATTATTATTTAATAGTATTTTTTTGAGCAATTCAAATGCTTACGACTTTTACGAGTTGATTCAATCGTCTTAAAGAACTGTCAAATCATTCAAATAAATGGCCCCCTACTTCCCACACCCCCACCGAAGGTGTTTGTATAGTCGTGAGGCACTAAACAAAGAAATCCAATATAAACAAATATTGAAAATCAATAAAAAACTTTAATGCGAGCGGCGCTAGGAATGTCTAAGATTCTGCAGACGAACAAAGAATACGAAACAATGGTTAATTAATTAAATGATTAATGACTAATAATCGAAAATAATAGTTTAAGTCAGTTAAAAGTTACTTAAAAATATATAAAATCTAGTTTTTAGTTTGGTGTTAAAGAAAAAATGTTAAAAAATTATGAAATAAAAGGGGAATTACACTTTTCTAGAGAAACAAACTTTTGAGTAAATTTTTTAATTATATCCAAAAGTTGTCTAATTTTCAGCTTTTGCTAAATTAGGAAAAGACAACCACGAAATAGATATGTTTAAGGAAATTTGACAAATAGCTGCCAATAAAATAAATCAACAGAATTTGGCCAGCTTTTGTGGATCTCGCAAAGCAGTTGGCAACAGGAACAGCTACAGTTCGTACAGAAAAAAGGCGAATAAACAATATTAAAGAGTTGGAAATATTTAATAAAAAATATATTAAAAAAGAGAATGAAAGGGAATTCAAATACTTCGTCCAACATCAATTTATACCAATTTTTTTAAACAATTTTTAAGTTTTTTCAAGATATTTCCATATTAAAAGAAATCTAAAAGTTAATTATTTTGAAAAGTCACATTGCAGTGTTTTATATAAACAAAGAAAACCCAAATAATTAATTAAAAACATCCCAAAGACTGACAAAAAGATTGATGATGATCTTTAGCCATGTAAGAAAACTCTTTCCAAGTACTGTCCATCGTAGTGGGCGTATGAGTTGAATTTAAATTCTTGCTCAAACTTTCTCCTATATGGAAGACAAAGAGCATCATTATTATAACTTCAAAGTCATCGGGAGAGACACGTATCCACAATGCAACGTGGCAGCTGCACTGGATCTGGAGCTCAACTTTTGTCAGCCGGGGCGTATGATTGATGTGATGATGACACACACACCAGTGCCAAGTTGATGGTAAATCACAGTTAGAGAAAAAGGCGAAACCGTTATGAATCGCTAATGGCAATCAATCATCGGTGCCATATCCATATAGATATCGATAACTTCATGCGTTGGCAGACGAATCGGTGCCACAAGTCGTGTGATTTCGATTGCCCAGAAATGATGGACAATAAAATTGAGATCTTTATGGATGCTTGGCATCACAAGGCTTGGGTTTATGTCGATCTTAAAGATTGTCTCCCGCATTTAGGGTACCTGCTTTGAAGTTCATTTAATGGCTGGTGGGCGTTACATGGCTCATTTTATTTTATTAACCTGGCTAATTCTGCCATATCCCGGGGATTTTTATAAGTCCACTTTCAGATTTTATTTTTATGAGATTTATTGATTAAGTGGGTAAAAGCTGATTAAAGTTGTCAGATTGACTTTAAGTGATAATCTTATTAATTTATTTGGTCAATTAAGAACTTAAAAAGAAAGTCTACGATCAGGAAAGGCTTTAAAAATGGATTTCAGGTTTTAAGACCTTTTTATAACTTATAAAATTATAAAATTAAATTATTAAACATATAAATTTAACATATAATATTTATTTTTCTGTTTTCGTTAATTGGCACAAGCAAAATAAAACAAAAAACACGCGACCCATCGACTTCTTATTGACTGAACTAAAACAAATGTTCAGCTAAAATATCTGTTTTATGGAAAATACTTTGCATTGTCTTTGCCATATTGAAAATTCGGCACGTGGTAATGCAGTTGGTAGTAGCTATTTCCGATATGGCCCTATATATATGCGTCAGTAATTTCTTTAAATAATCAGTTCAAATCGTTAATTCGAAAAGAAATCTTTAACCATGAAATTCCTTTTGGTCTTGTGCTGCCTCGTCCTCTGTGTGGCCCTCAGCTCTGCTCAGTGCAATGGACGTCCTCGTGAGTTTATATTAAAAAACCGTAATTTAAAAAAACCTGAAATACAAAATTCTCTTTGAAATAGGCTTCCAGGATTGCCATGGCGGCAAGGACGAAGGTGTCAGACAGAAGCACCATTGTATAAGTGAGCCCAATCCTGAGATGTGGTACTATAACCACGCCACCAACCAGTGCCTGAAAATGCAGTACCACGGCTGTGGCGGCAACAACAATCGCTATTGCTCTTTGGTCGGCTGTCAAAGGTCCTGCATTCGTAATTAAAGAATTCAATTGACCTCTTAATGATCTTCTTCTAACGCAATGAAAGATAATTTTCCAAGATATTTAACTGCAAAGATAAATTTGATTTACTTGTTTTTTTGTTTTTCAAAATTAATAAATTGACTTTTGAAGGTAATCATTTCTTTTCTTGGTTGGTTTGGGGAAACATATTTTTTACAGGCTTCAAAATATCACAACAAATCCTTGAAGTTACAGGTTAAACATATTATTTCAGATTATTTATTTATCTAAGGCTAGTTAAACCTAAGAACTAACATAAGGCTAGTAACAACAGCTAAGGCCTTCCGCTCGCGGCTAGTTTAAATTTGGCAGGTGATTAGGGAGTTGTCCAGGAACTTAAGGATATTAAGGGAGGCTTATGCGGTGATTGGGTCTGGATTTTAGAGGAAAAGGAATCTTTGCATGGTGAGGGAGTAGGGCAGGTAAAAATAATATGATGGATGTCCACCTGAGAGATGAGGAATGTTGCACAATGGTTGTATTTTGATATGTCAAGGTAGTGAGTGTTTGTTAGGTATGAGTGTCCTAGTCTGAGTCGGTTGAGGATATGTACTCTTCTGTTTAGGGAAGAGTTTGTGTGGAGCTTTAAAGTTGTTGTCAGTTTGAGTATTTCTTGGTACCAGACAGAGGTATGCAGTTGTGACTTTTTTGCCTTGTAGGAGCTATCGAAAAAATGAGAATTAAGGGGCAATTTTGTAGAACGTTTGGCAGCTTTTAAATTCCAGTTAATTCCCATGTAAAGGGGGGTTCATACCTTATTTCATATTTACAATTTTATTGTTTTTTATTTAACAACACACTTTGGCAACCTAAAATACCAGACAATTTCGTAATTTCCCGCCCCGACGCCAGGCTGCACCCAAATTAATCAGCACACCACCACCATCGAAATAAAAGCAATTACAAGGAAAAACTCACGCAATGCATTTTGACATTTAGCCAAAGATCTTTAAGAGATCCACCGATGCAGACGCAATCAATCATTAGCATCTTTTCAGAAATTAATTCTCGTTTTTTACGATTTTTTTTTCCTTTTTGTCATGAAGTTTGGCCCACGCAAGTCACATATCGAATGCTGCCATTATGTCTGGGGCAGAGACTCGTTGAAAATTGAATCGTTGTGCAGTGTGTGGCACGCATAGAATTAACACAATTGAATGAATAATTAAAATGGAGAAAGAGTTAAGCGACGAACTTTATGCCGTCGTTGAATCGAATCGCGTGGAGTTCGAGGGAGCAGTCAGGTAAGCCAGTAAGTCAGTCAGTCAGTCAGTTAGTCAGCCAGTCAGTTAGTCATTCACTTATTCAGTCAGTCAATCAGGCAGTGAGCTTCCCACCAGCCAAAATGTTAAATTACAAAAGAGCAGGCATTGCATGTGCTTTGCAGATTTGGTGAAGCTGCTGAAATGATGCCATCAGCGCCAACGAGCGACAACAATAGACAGTTTGGTACAGTGAGGCCATAATAAAGGAAAATTAAGAAAGTATTACAAAAATTATATTCCTTAATCAGTTCTTAAGCTGAAAATGTTTATGGCTGAGGTGGTAGTACAAAATCTTGCATATTTTCCTGCCTTTTTAACTTTTAACCAAGAACAAATCCTCTCAAATCAATCTCCACTGTACCCCAACTGGGGTGTGGGCTGCCTGAGCGAGCAATGAAGATGCCAGATAGACGCTCCAGAGACAATTGTCTGCCTGAGGATTACCCAACACCTGACTTAACCCCCTTTCGGCCAACTAAGCTACCTGTACTTGGGCTCGCATTCATCGGGCCTAATGGGCTGCATAATTAACTAATGTAGGTGAATCAGCCAGCCTCCCTCCCAGACTCGTGGCATAAATGAAGTGCGCAATGGTAACAGCTCTGGCTGGCGGACCCCATCATTGGGTAACCCAAAAAAATATCGAGCCAAAGGTGTTCATGTAAAGAGGAAGAAACGCCTACTTCGGACTCATTCACTTGCCGCAATTAACAGTGTTTAATTATCTGCAATGCCGTTCGGTGGGTTAACATTTAATATTGCCTTAAACTTGCAGCTTAATTGGATTATGTAATGAAACTATAACTAGGCTGGAAAGTTATAATATAAGTCAAGGAAATGAAGTAATAATTGGCTAACCCAATGATTATTTACAAGCAAAAGTCCTTTTTTTTCTAGATTTTTTGAATTGAAGATCAAAGATTTCCTTCTCCTAAGCCATCTCAGACTCCTTCCTAGCCTACTGATCCATTTCAGCATGTACTTTATCGCCTTTTGATTAGATCATGGCACCGTACAGAGCTCACCTCACCCAGCTTTCTCAGATCGGTTGGCAAAGTAAAACAAGAAATTCGCATTTAACCATTTAACAAGCCAAGTATTTTTTCGCTGACCATTTACGGCGACCTAATGAATAACTACTGGCTGACTGGGTAACTGACTGACTGACTGGGACAGACTTTATGGCATGCTGTACCCGCTAAAGATGCAGAAACATTGCGAAAGGCTAGCAATGCTGGTCCCCTTAATGAAAATGAGTTAGATGATTACGAAAAACTGAGGGATAGCTCTCATGAGGTTGGGTTTCTAACTAGAGCTGACTAGAGCAGCTTGAGCTCTAAAAATCAAAAATGTTAAGCAAATATTCGTATTTAATTAATCAAATTAGGAAAATAAGAAGGCTATAGACTAGTGTTAGCTATAATTTGAAATCTATTCAAATTAGAAAACTTCCATTCTGTGAGGTAACCATGTAACCTGCCTGATATTATACAAATTCCATTGATTAATTGCTGACATGACAAATTCGCTGCTTCTAAATGTGACACAAACTAATGGAGAAGAATAAAATTAAAAAAAATTAGAAATACAAAAAGCAAAAATCTAATACAAAATAATGCCCACAATGGCAAGACCTACAACGACAGCAGGCACAACAAACAATTTGTAATTAACACGCGTGGGTCTCAGACTGAGACGAGCCAGCGAGCGAGAACAAACGATATATATATATATATATATATACATACCTGAACAAGTTGAAACTTGAAATGATATTCAATTTTGCCACATGGTCCAGTTGCCTTAAAAGGCAGATCGATCCACTGTCAGCCTATGCCAAAAATACAGTTCTTAACATAAAGATAAAACTTAAATGAATTTAAAAAGTTAAGTTTATTTTGCAACTTCAAATTAAAAACTTAAAAATTGTTATTTAATTCTTAATAATGAGGATTTTTAATACCCTAAGGGCACACTCTTATACCCATGAAACGCACTGTTCCGAATGCCATCTACATATATGCGCTTCTCGGTAGAAACTTGAACTTGTCCAAAACCGTTTGACTGACTGATTTATATGAATTTTATTTATAGAATTTGGCCAGAATTCTGAGCTGAACAAAAACATTTACATGCCATGTAAATTGGCTGTCCGTGTGGGGCATTTATTTAATTATTTATTTATAATTAAATTGTTTATTTAGCAGACGATGTGGTCTTTGCCTTTTCCGTTGGCCAGGAAGCCAATTAGTTTAGCTTTATTTGGCCTAAACTATTTGACGTTTCTGCAGCTTCTCCAAGACGTTTTTCTATTTGGTTTGAAGATTTTTTTATCGCTTGATCTAAGGCTGAGGAAATATCAAATATCCACAATTTAAGTTAATTAAGTGATCAGTAAAAAAAAATGTTAAATCAAATGATGTTAGGCAGAGAGGACAGGAAGGAAGTGATTGGAATGTGGATGATGGCGAGGGAGCATGTTTGAGCTACAAAAGCAGCATAGTAGGAACTATCTAAAAAGGAACTAAAAAATTATGTAAGTGCTGGTTTAACTTACTAAACTTACGGCTCCGCTATAATATCATAGTTTCACCCTTTCCATTTGCCTTAAATTCATATAATCTCCGCTCTGGCTTCGCTTTTTTCAATTTCCAAACCGTTTTCTGCACCGACTTCTGTCTTGTCAGTCAGCCTCCAAAAGACAACGCAATATTTTTTGGCCTGGCATTCGCTGTTGTTTCTGATGTCAGGCCCCCCCATTTAATCTTTTGGCTGCAACATGTAATAGCTCTTTAAAAGGTTCAGAGCCCAAGCACACTCTCGACTCTTGAATTGGGTCAGCAAAGTGTTATGTATGCGACTCTAAGTATTTACCTATAGAGCATGTGAGCCGCCAGAGTCTAGTTTCAGCTAGCTAAAGGCATTTTGGGGCATGCCACACTCAAGCACATAAGCTACGAATTTCGGAGATGAACATTGATTAGCCGGGGTCAAAGTTTACGGGGGCTAATCGTGAGTCGAGCCAAGTGAACTAACCGAAAACGTAACTTTTGGCAAATAGACTTTGGCAGAAACATCGTGCAATATGACTCAATTTGTGGTGCCGAAAAGTGTGGCTACTATAAATTATAAAGTTTATTTCTTAGTTCAGGGTCTTTAAGCTGATAATCTTATGAAGAAATCACTGATTTTATATCCCTGCTGATACAATGATCCTGCCTTGTTAGCAAAGTCATAATGTTTACCATCAGCCCACACTGGCAGATTGCGGCCAAGTCTAGCGCGTGGCCAAAGACGATCTCTAATTAAATATTCAAAACATATTCCCACCATAAATGTCTCATAAATACACGATTCCTTTTTTTATGATTTTGTTTTTTCGATAAAAAGGGCACGTTGCTTGGGCAAATGCAAATTAAGACGTAAATCAAACATAAAATCACGCCCAGACAAGAAACACTTGTGAGTTTGGGGTAAGCTAAATGTTAGACATGTTAAAAAAGTATATAGATCAGGCTATAATATATCTTTATTTACTGATTTTTAATTATTTTCTAAGATTTTTGTGACAATTTTAAGGGAACTTCCAGAAAGGTCTTCTTAAATCTTTAATAAATCCAAAATTCATAATTTAAACATATAAAAACTTCTTAAAAAGAAAACTAAAAGTGAAGTTGGCTTTTTAGCTAATGTTAAAAATGAAAAATTGCCATTAACTTCCTAGGCTTTGTGCCTCCTAAACAGCTGTCTCACCTGCTTAAGTGGCGACACCGGAAGCCGCAGGCAAACGCCAAACAGTTGAACCTTTGCCCATTACCAGGGCGTGTCTCCAGAAACCAACAGAAAAAAATAATAACAAATATATTCAACGAAAACCTCTTCTTCATGCTTGGCGGCTAATTAAACATTTTCTGTGTTTTTATACCCTTTTTTAAGGGTACTTTGATTTGTAGGTAGAAAGTGTTAAGAAATTAAATAAAATTTTCTCTTAAAAATCATTATTATCTTAAACTATCTTAAAAATAAGTGACTTTTATATATTTTTCAAATAGTATTTTTGTAAGAAAATAACAAAACAATTTTTCAAAAATAAAAACTGCTAATAAGATATAAGATAACCCATTTAACCTTATAAAATATATTTCCAAAATCCACAAATTAATTACTCCAGAACAATCTCCTTCAAAATCTTTGTCGCACGCTGTAATTATCAAATTAAATTGGCTTACAAATCAAATCTTAGTGAGAACTAAAAAAAATAAAATAATTACTTAAATTCAAAGTGTATTTAAGCATTTAATTCTTCCCAAGTTGGGCCTCTCGTTTGGGTTTATTTTCAGTTTTGTGTTTAGCAATTAGTCAGGCATGCACCTTCTGCTAAAAATCAGGAAGATTGTCAAAACACGTACAACATTTTGTTTGAGGAAGCACCCAGGTGAACACACAAAAATACGAGCTTACCTTTTTTTTGTGGGATTTTTTTTTTTTGGTTTTTTTATGTATAAATTTCATTTTTTGTATATTTCTAATATGTCTGCGTGTGGCACGTGGTGGACCCAATGATGGAGTGATATTATCGGTTACGCCCATTTACTGCCCATTAGTCGATGCATTAATGTGTGAAGTTTTGATAGGTTTTTTGCGTTTTGGTCTAAGGCAAGTCATTGGCATTTGAACTTGTATTAAAAATGAGAGGTTTCCTCCCCTTTTCAACGGCTAAACTTCCTAATTTTTCCCCATAAATAAACCAAATTTGAGTTCCAAAAATGGATCACTGAAACTGTTACGAGCACGGGGAAGAAATAACACTTTGAAATGCAATTTGTAGGCCCAGCGACGACGACAGCCCACAACTCGTGCCATAACTTTCAAATGCGATTTGTACAAAAATTTGTTACAGAAAGAGTTGGAGGAAGAGAACGGCGTGACAACAGTTGGCCATGCTACTAGCCAACCGACCAACTAGCCAGCCAACAGACCAACCAATGAATGCAACTAATTCGCGGATCCAAATAAGTCCAAATCCAATTTCAATTGCATTGCGAATGCGGCAGCCAGAGCCACGTTTTTGAACTAACCGACCCCGAAAGGGTCAAGTGGCGCGTGTAGCGAAAGCCATGGCTAAAATCTTAAACCGCTTCCAGCAGCAGCAGCAGCAGTAGCCCAATTCAAAAAGTTTTACTGCCTATATGGGGCCACCCACTGAAGGGCCGCTTTCCAAGCTCAAGAGAACCGATCTCCCCCCTCCCCCTCAAAAGTCGCTTGGCATCGTTTCGATCTTCATGCCCCAGTGCGTGGCGAGACCTTACTTGCGTCTGAACTTGACATGCATATGTATGCTCGTAGCTATATAGTCTCATTCCCCCTGCCCGATCTGCTAATCCCTGATCCACAATTCGATCATGATTAACCGGCTGGTGCGTGTTGCATGTATGCTGTAGGTAGGGTAGTAATCAGTCTAGACTGCATTGGGCTCGTCCCACGTTCAACATTGAGTTATTCGCATATCGAAAGTGTGCTGTTCTAATTAATGGCTTCATTTTCTCGCCCAGCGAGCCCCAATGACACCTTAAGGCTGAGAACAATAAATGTTTAATTAGCCAGACCCGCAAGGCATCGTAAAGTTATTATTATTAAAGTCCAATTTCGCTGCAATAGCCCATAAAGTCTGGTTCAATGGCATATACGCTACGTAAGGCATTACGTTAAGTAGCATTACGTTACGTTAAAAATGCCGGTTGTATGGCAGACAAAAGCCGGTGAAAGAGAGAGCGAGTTACTAAGAGAGCGCGGTGTAGAGTTGCCAGACTTTTTACAGATTGAAAAAACGAACTTTTTGTTATATTTATTCAATGTTATATTTACAGCTACTTGGCTTTTCCAAGGTTATCTTTTCTTTAAAGAAAAAAGGTGCAGCTGAGCTTCTGACATGACTTCATTTGTTAGCATTTAACTTAAATATATTTCTCAATTGTTATTAACTTTTATTGAACAGCTCCTTTTTGAGAACGAGACAATAAATCAACTGTTACCACAATGAGTTAGGCACAGTGTGTAGGAACGCCATTATCTTTATGCAAACAAAAAAAGTAGAACTAAGCCAAAGAGAACCCAAGCTCTCTGTCACATTTCATATCTAAAATATAGAAGATCTCTTTCTAGCAGAGAGCCGCTCCCCAACTGGGGCTGACATCATCGAGAGAGACCCAGTCTCCGGACCTGGCCAACTTGAAAAACTATAGGCCAGACTGTTGGTCTTAGCCGAGTATTTAATGCGAGCTGCGAGCACGAAACTCTTTTAGTACAGCGTTGGCGTGCGAGACAGACGGTTCGGTTTTCTGGACAGCTTTCAGACCTCAAAACGAGTTCGTTATTAAGCAAATATTAATGTGTATATATATATAGCTGTGTGTGAGCAGCAGATACTGTATGAACAACACTTTTCGGTGCCTAAAATAAAAGTATACAAATAATCTAGAAACAAAAACACGAGTAAACATTAAACAGTGCTTGGTTTGCTTGGGCTTTTTTGGGATGTTGTGACTGACTTGGAGTGCAGCCAAGCGTTGAGTGTGAAATGCAAAACTGGCGAGATTACTGAATCCGTCTCAAAGACTGAGCAGCGCGAGTCCCGAAAACAATTGCAAAGAAAGTGAAAGATCAGAGACAACGGGAAAAGGAAAAGTCCGAGAAAGGTTTCCCTTTCTTTGCGGCTACTTAAGTTTTTCCTAACTTTTACATAGATGCTATGTCAGGTGCAACGATTAGAAGTCCCCCCTAAAAAAAAACAGCTGTTACACTCAGACAATCGCCCACTGATCATTGAAACGTTTTTTTTCTTTCAATTTTTTAATAATAAATTTTTAATAATTTTTGTCCAATGCCTAGCTGACTACGCGTTTTTATTCGTATTCATCGAGAGCTGACAAAAAATATTGAAAATTAAAAGAAAAAAAATTGCCGTATACCACGCGTTTTTTGTATTAAGTCGAATTGCCATTGATTCATTGAGCCCCTTGTCTGTGTGTGTGTGTGTGTGTGCGTACGTGTGTGTGTTGGTAAATACAATCAGCAGAGCACGGCAAGAAGAAAAAAACGTAAAAAAAAACGTAAAAAACGGATAAAAAAGCGGCCAAGCGACATTGATGCCAATCGGCAGTGCATTTGTTGTTGTTGCCGTTTGCATCGGACCAGAATATAAAGAAATAAAGCCAAATAAAATATAAGCTAAAACGCCTTCAGTGGACTTCAGTTGGCTGGAAAAAAGATATCAAACGGACAGGTACGTGCAATTCGTCTCATTTTGATTTATTTTCAAGCTAACAAAAAGCCATAAATTACGGTTTATATTTTGTTAGCCATTGAAACTCACATTAATAGTAACAGAAATCAAGTGAGAGGAGCTAGGTCCTGAGACAAATTGTTGCCCAAAAATCAAAGAAACTAATGAGTAAATAACTACAGTTGATGATGCAATAAATCAGTTGAAAACATGTCCAAAATTTAGATATAGAAAATGAACATGACTTATAGAAAATCATTAAAAACAATCAAACTTAGAAAAAGTCTTTGCCTGTTGAGGTCATTGTTCTGTAGTTTCGACTTTCTGTTAATTTATTTCTCATTCAAAAACTAACAAAAACATTGCAAATAAAAGAAAGAAACATTCTCTTTTAGGCCAAGAAAGCCTTCTCATAATTATGTTTTCTCCCTGCTCCATTTTAGAGCAGCCAACAATGGAGGAGAATATTCTGATCCCTCCCTTTGTCTGATATCTAAAAGTAATATTTCCCAGTTAATTACTATGATCTGGCCAATATATCTTCTTACCACCCATTAGGGAGCCTAATCAAACGATTCTTTTATATATATATCATGATTCATTAATATATTTTCAAGCAATTGAGGTTCAATGATTCTAGTGCTGGGCATGAGTTCACAGACTGCCCATTAGTCATCGGAGTGTCCAGACCAGAACTCACTCTGGCCTTATGTGGCTAGTTGTCTGGTTTTGTACCTTTCTTTCTTACATATTTATATATCTAAAAGAAATCCAATCCTAACTGCTTCTTTAGTGATATTTATGACTATATCCAGTGATTTCGGGGAGGACAAATGTCGCTTTAGGAACTGGCGGACCGCATTAGTGCAAATTGCCAAAAGGTGTTGGCCCCAATTGTCACCTCCGCCAGAGATATTGAAACGAAAAACTGGGCGCGGAACTCAGAGCTTATGGCATATTGCATTACCTCGTCAACAAAGTGCGATAATACTTGATTTCTGTACTTCAACACGGTCTTTTATATGTATATTTTATGGGCACGCGCCTTTTGGGTCGTTTTATCGGTCGTGCTGAATGTCAAGAGTTAGAACTTGAGGCGATCGTGGCAGTCGAGGTTGACATTAAGACCGTTTCAACAGAGTTTTTTTAATTAACTTGAAGTTTTTTAAAGGATTTAAGCATAGCATATCCCTTGTTGAATCAAGAATCAAATTAGTTGAGCTTCTCACGTTTACTTTTCCATTTCGTATTCCCAAATTGCAACTCACACTTTACTTTACACACCCTTTTATGACCAGAAAAGGCTTAATGGTTGATGCTGCCCAAAATTCAAACTTTTTGGAATTTCATTTTGCATTGCCAATAATTTTTAATGATATTTTTGACATTTTTGAATGAGCTATTGTTATATTTTCATCAAATAAAACGAAAAATAAAACAAACAAATTCATAATTATTAGCTTTGCCTTTTATGGCTGGGGAATAAATAAAATTCTTTATAAATCATTTTCTAGCTAATGTTTCCAATGAACTCTGCCTGGCTTTGCAATTTGTTTGCATTTCGCAACCAAATATTTATCTTTTGGCATTAACTTTTTGAGGCCTGAACAGGATGTTCGAATGTGATTCATAGAAAATATGGTTAATAAAGCCTGGGTCAAGGTCTGTGGCTAGCTATGATGAGCTCAGAAGCAGGCTTGGACTTCCAAGGAAACGAATTGAAGTTTTCTCATTAGTTTAGCTTGCCAGTTTTTCCAATCCTTTCATTTTTCATCATCCAAACAGCCAGCCTTAATTAAACCATAAACACCTCAAAACATGCTACCATATTTAACACACGGCAGAACCCCACACATCGTGCCGGTGACCCACCCATCACCACTGGCAAACGACCCACACGACATCGATTTCTTGTTTCATTTTTCATTTTTTCCCCCTCATTTTTTTCAATTTCCAAGACAATGCCAAATCATTGAGCAGCCAAAAAACTGCAGCAAACAAACACCTCCGCATAACAGACAGCGACCACGATCCACCGAGCAGTGAGCAGTGAACAGGCATAGAGGAGGCCCAACCTAAAGACATGTTTAATCAATTTAAATTACCTTCAATTAGGCTCTTTGTTCGTGGTCTCGTGGACATTGCGAAAAGTCTTTCGGCTCTCGGCATCTCTGCATCTCCAGCATCTGCATAAATGAAATGCAAATGAGGAAAATGCCACTAATTTGTTCAGATTCCCCGAGTCTGAAATGGATGCATGAATATCTAACTTCAGAGTTGGCCAATGCTGGCAATTAAACAGTTAATGGCTTCATTCGATATGCATAATGGACAGACTTTCAGAGGGGGGACTCTGGTGGGTGTCGGCTTCGATTTTTATAAAAATGCAAATTTTCCTTTGAGTCATAAAGTGATTTAATGGTGAATCGAGTGCGGACAGATTGGGCAGGGCAGGAGGATATTGTGATTAGAATTTATGGCGGCTCTGAGTGTTTTTTTTAATGTCTTTCTAAGCTGATCATAAATGCGATTAATAGTAGATTTCTGAAACGATTTCTTTTGATCAAGGGCCATTAAAATGTTATAAACAAGTTTTATGAAATCTTTTGTATGAAACGTTTTATATAAAGTTGTTTTTTCTTACATGAAAATAACTTAAGCTTTACTAATCTTCATCTCATTTGGAAATGTCAATAGCCCAAAAGCTGAAAATCCTCTTAGGATTTCTTGACTTTAGCCAGTCTTTGCAAGACGAAAGACTTAGGACACTAACTTTCCGCTAACCTGCATATAATTAATCTCTTTATCCAAACTCAGCCAGTCCGCTTTAAGTGAAAGTTTCCATGGCCAATCGTCTAAATATCAAAGTGCCTGCAGCTCGTCAACTGTCAACCCAATCCACCTCCCATCCATCTGTTGCCATTTAAATGAGCCATCAAATCGGCACCCCAACCGAGACGCGTCTCCTGAGCTGTGTCATTGAACCAAACAAATCAAAGCCGCTTACTAAAAGTCGCTTACAAAAACACACTCTTAGGATTGATGACAAGCCCGGCAATGCCAAATGACAATTATTTACGCGGCAAAGTGTCATAAAAAATAGTGGAATGGAAAAAAGGCTGCGGAAAAAACTTAAACTAAAACCAGAAACCAGAGCCAAATGACAGCCAGCAAAAAGCCGAAATGTGTTTATTGACGTCATTTCATGAAACCAACAAGCCGACAGGCAAAACAAAAAACAAAAACTTACTTTTAATGTGGAGAAAATCCAGGCTCTGTCCGGGCTTGGCGGGAGGATACGAGGGAGTGGACTGGTGGCCAAAACCACCGCCGCCCGCTGAGCCATGACCAAAGCCCAAGCCAAAAACTGCTTGCGAATTGTAATAATTGCAAACAATTACAGAGACACCAAAGCGAGGTGGAAAAAATGGTAGCTATGTGTGGGGCAAGGGGTGGCAACGACTTTTTGATACCCAGCAGAAGGTGGTTAGAGAGCTCCTTTAAGAGATATTGGTACCCCAAACATTCATATTATCTCGAATAAAACTAGCCACTGAGCCTTAAGCTTCATGATTAAACATTTCGCAGTTGATTTTTATTACCAACAATCTTGTTATACATTTAACCATGAACACCATTTCGCCGAAACTGCCTCATAAAATCGAATACCCTTGTTAAAAAGCACTCATTGGATAGCATTTCGCGGACATCAAACTTTGGCCATTGTCTTGTCTCTGATTTTACGGGAGTTTGTGGAGCATATTAGCTCCTATTGGGGGTTAGCTTCTTATAGCCATCATATGGGTGCAGGGAAGCCATATTAAAGGCCCATTAGTTGAGGTTTCAGTTCGGTTCAGTCCTGACTTGGCTCCTGTCTCAGGCCCAGCATTTTGTTTATTTATTTTTACCAGCCTGCATAAATTATGTTCACGATATTCTCTTGTCTAGAGGTACGTCACCTTTGGGCTCTTTTGTTTTTTTTAGGGGATTTTTTGTGGGTCTAGTATGGGCTTAAAGTGGTGCTGCCAATTACTAGCATGAAGGTCTTTGACTGCGCAATCTTTGGCCAGCAAAAAGAGCTAGAAAATTCGTAACATTTCTGTTGCTGTCTTAGTTTTAGTTGATGTTGTTATTTCATTTCGGTTTTGTTATTACTTTTTATGACTCGTTTTTCATGCTTTTAATTTGTACGTCGCTGCTTATCCCATGAAGTCGAGCAATTATATTATTTATTATTGCCTCCCCGAATGTTTTTTCCAACCAAATACATATGTATTGTGAATGCTTTTCACGCTCTTGAGTTGATTGGCTTGCAAAACGCTTACGATATGGCAATGAAAACGGTTGTACAATGTATCTGAGAGATAATCGAGATTTTACATGCTAGTCTAATGCCATGGCTATCCATGGCATTGAGTTATATTTTCCTTCATTTTTTATTTTTATCAATCATTTCCCACTTGCACTTTCTGTCATCGCTGCAAGAAACCTGATGGCCGACAGATACAATTTTTTTCAATTAACTGCAATCCGCCGATCGCCAATTAACTTTTACACGATTTCTAAATGGAAAACTTTGACAGTCGATCGCAGTTTTTCCGTTAACCCACTTAGCTGGGCTCAGCCAATTGTTTGCACAGTTAATTTGTTTTAACATTTATAATTTAATGTTTTAATTAGCCTTAAGCTAAGTTCATTAATCAGCCAGAAGTCCAACTAGAAGCCAGCTTAGGTTAATAATTGCCAAAAAAAAAAAAACTTCTGGGCTTAATTGCCAGCCAGCAATTTAAAAGCAAACTGACAAATTGCAAGCAGCACGCGTAAACATAAAATATAAATAAAATTATTTATTTTTAGCCCGCATTTGGTAATAAAAAGTTTAATTAATATTATGTGGGAAACTAAGACTTAAACTGGGTTTAATATGAAAATAAATAAGTGGACATGACCTGGATGGTAAAAAGTATTTGAGATCTTGCCAGAAGTACTTTAAGTTAGGTTAAAGTTTAAGTTTATAAATTAATGAAGTATTTATAATGAAGTATTTCTACTTTCTGGGCTTAATTAAATATATTTTCAACTTAAACTTCAGACAAAATCTAAGCTAAATTTCTTTTTAAACCAAAATAAAACAATTTCAACTTCATAAGTTCATTTTCTTAGCTTAGCTCTGTTAGCTGTTTTGATAGCTCAATTTCCTCTGTTTACACATTCCGGTCGTTAGAAAAGTTCAAGTTGAATTTGATTAAGGCTGGCTAATTGGATGGCATTATATTATATAACAGTGTTTATATGGGGCGATATGCAAATTTGTGTCGGCACACACGTGAAGGTCATTGCTGACCTAGAATTAAAGACAGAAATGGCTTTGAGGTGCGATAACTGGGCGAGGAAATAAGCAATTTCAGTTTATACACTTTTCGGGCTGACCCTGAAAATTAATTGAGTTGGCAGCAGGGCGGGTTGGAATACTCAATAATACTCTCTATTTTGTAGACATTATTGACGGCTTTTGGCCTAGTCAGGTTTTTAATGAGTCCAATGGCCCAGCAGGTTCAGCTATCTTTCAGGGTGCAGTGTCTTTTTCTTTTTCGTTACTCAATAGCAAAATGCGGAACTGAGATATAATTTTCCTATATCTTGCGGTTGTGCCCGACACTCCGACAGACATTCGAACATAATTTCCTTAAACTTTTCTCCAACTCCAACATTCTGCGTTTTGGCGGCTTTCACTTTTCCATTTCGCTGTTCACTTTTCCTTAACAACTTACTTTTGTATCGATTATTGATTATTGCTCTCATTTTGGTCAATTTTTTCTTTATATTTTTGTTTTTTCTTTGCTTTTGAAATGAAAAGTTTTCGTTTCGCCATTTGTCATAATTAATTTCTGCGCTTTATGATTTAATTGTTGAAAGAAATGGCAGCCAGCGACTGAACATTTTGAAAGTCATTAGGTGGGGATCTGGGGATGGCTGAAAGTCTTTTATGCCAGCGCTCTACTTCGACTTTAGACGTGATGCGGTGTGATTGAGTGTCGTCGTAGGTGATAAATCGACCACAGCGAAAGTTTCAATAAAAATCGACGTATTCGGGGTGGGAAAGATACAGAGATTGATCTCGAATTCGCTGATTTCGAGAAAATATATCAAAGAACTCTATTTTGAGGGAAGGGTGTAACCTTTTCTAGGCCAAAAGTTTCAGAAAAGAAACATCTTTAATGCCTTCTTAGCGATATTTCTGAGAATTTCTCCCTAATCCCTAGAGTTTTATCTTAATTTCATAAATATCTGTAAAAGTCTAATCTAGACCCTCATTACTAGAAGTAAATTTCCCAATTCCACCTACAACTTACACTCCTTCACCCACTGCATAAGGAAATCTTCTCCAATTTGGCAATTTCCCTCCCTGATTGCTGACCAACATTATTTACCAAAAAGTCCCAGTCATCCTCTTGGCAGATTTGCATTCAAACTTATGGCCAAACCACCTCATTATGTTCAGAGTTTGAAAGTTGTATTTTGCATTCAATCGGCGTGTTAATCAGCAATTTAGAATATTTTCCAGCTTGCAGTTTTTTTTTCCACTTTTCGGGCCGACAGAGCTCAGCACAAAAGATCTCCAGCGGTGGAGGGCCCAGATTTCATTTCCTGTTTCTTGGACACTTTGTGGCTGTTATTGTTGTTGTTGGTGGCACAGCTGTTGCATTTATCATGTAACTCACACAGAGACAGACATCTGAGGGGGGGAAGAGAGGCGGTAAGAGGTGGTAAGAGCCCTTAGAGCCCCGGCCAAACGAGCTGCCGCTGCTGCTGCATTGATTTCCTTTTTGCTATCTTGACAGCATTAACTTTCGGGGTCCACCAGGGGGTGGTGGGTGGGTTGGGGGGCCAACACTTCGACAGAGACAAACGAAATAAATGCGCGATCGGGCGATAAACTATTTTTAAAGACAGCCACAAAAGGAACTAACAACCCAGCAGCCGCAGAGGCAATAACAACAGGAAAGAAATAAGCCTCGCAATGATTCAGATGGGGGTTAGGGTAAAATGATGCCCTAGAAATACGGGTTAAAGGGTATATAGGTTGTACAAAAAGTTGACAAGCTCGTGAAAAAACAACGGTTAAAATGCTAAACTTAGTTATAGTTAAAGACTGATAATATAAACCTAACTAACTTGGCTTTCAGTGAATGATTTTCAATTTTTTATTATAAAAATGGTTTAAGATCCCCTCCTTAAAGTGTCATCCTGTAACTGCAATCAATATACCCAACTAACTAACTAGCTTAGCTGGGCAATCAAAAGACACCTTGAAATGATTTCTCACACAGCGAGACAGAGATGGCTAAAACCGAGGAGTTTGGGCCCCTAACAAGCTGCAGCACTTAGGATGCTCTGGCCAAGACCTCTTCCTTGGCTTCTTCTCGTTTTGAGTCAGATGCTAGCTGAGAAAGAGGGTCGAGAGTCGAAATCCCAATGGCTGTTTGTTTAAGGCCTTGGTTAGCTTTAAAAGGAGCTGCGGCTTATTTCCTGCTGCTGCTGCTGCTGCTGCCTAAGCTGTCTGTTGCTATTGCCATTCTGCACAGACAGAGTTCTAAGAGGCATCCTTTTGTCTTTTGGCCAAAAGGCATCAGAGCTTGTTAGCCAGCCAGTCCAGCTGCTGTCTGTTTTCTGCCATTTCAAGTTTGTCGCTTGTACGTACCACGTACTTGCAGTATTGACCATTTTTAGCCTTTTAAGTACACTTTGGTCATTGTTAAGTACTTTTGCGTGTCAGGGGCGCATTCAAGTCTCTTTGGCTGCCTTTGGGGGCACATGTTTTAGCTGGTTATTTATGGGAAAAGTGTCAGTGCTAATCAAATGGCTGAATCACAATCTATTTGGTATGTGCATTGCATTGTTGCCAGCTCGTATTGTATTGCCATTTCGAAAAGGTCGAAGAACTAGAAAGATTCTACCCATGTTCTATGCATTTTTTCGGTCCATCCGCCAAAAAGGCGATTCGGATCTTTAGAGCACGGACGTGCAGTGTTAATGTCACTCTAGTTTTTTGGTAGTTAACCAGTTCCTTGATATGGTTTCCTCCATCATAACCACTCCGGTGCCCCATTCACAGAGCCATAAACTGCAGTTTTATGGCCAGCGTGTGGCAACCCATGCGGAATATTCCAAATGACGCAATTCGGCGACACATATCCAGCAGATACTTTTCGTTTGATCTTTATGCAGAGACACGTGTGGCCCGACAAAAATTTGTCATCGCCCACGCAACGGGATTACAATAGAACTCACGGAAATCTGATCTTTAGCCCTCGTTCATTGACTGACATCCATCAGGGTACCACTTTGCGACTCAATTCAACCTAACCTAACCTTACTCAATGGCAGATCTGGCCAACTGATGGCAAAGCCTAAGCAAACAAGTTCTGCGGGTCAACGTTTCATGACCTAACGGCAAAATCGCAAAAAATTGGTAAGATAAAGTCCCAAAACGTGTGACGGACAATCGATATGGAAATTAGCCAAAAAGAAAGAAGAAATAACGTAATCGGAGCTAGAAATTAAATCGTCTTAATGAGCAAATGAGAAAGGCGAGACATGAAAATAAGATGCAAAC
Organism: Drosophila eugracilis; assembly: GCF_018153835.1. Lineage (NCBI taxonomy): Eukaryota > Metazoa > Arthropoda > Insecta > Diptera > Drosophilidae > Drosophila > Drosophila eugracilis. The sequence continues at coordinate 404,993 of NW_024573209.1, forward strand.
TTTTTATTAACAACTTTTTAACAAGCATGTGACAGTAAGTAATTAATAAGAAGAGAAGAAGTAACTCGTAAATGTACGTCATGCTAACTCTTGTGAACTCAAGAACGGTGTCTTTGAAGCTTCTTATCCTGTAAAACTTAGCAGAACAAAGTGTTTCTACGAAAAGAAACCCTCTTACACGCCATTCAGGCAACGTAAAAATGAAGCTGTCATCGATTATCTGAATTATTTCCGCGTGCAACTGTGAAACAACGAAACCGAAAAGCAAAATAAATAAATAATGAAAATTGAAATCTTGTTGGTTTTTTACTTTTTGTCCAAGACAAAGAACGAACAAAGAGCCAAGCGAAATTCCCTCAAAAGCATTTCAGCTGTCAAAAGCCTGTCAGTCTGACGGATTGCTCGACCGTTTTGTCTTTTATTTGGCAACGTCTGTTTTCATTTCGGTTTTTCTCTTTCATTAAGTGCAACAAATGCCGCAGAGCTGCCCTTTGAGCTCGTTGTTTTCGAAGCAAAACGCAAATTACACAAAAAACGAAAAAAAAACAAGAGGAAACGCTATAGTCGAGTGCCGCGACTATAAGATACCCGTTACTGTTTTACACAAATTTAAAATATTAATTTTGCTAGTGGAAATTCACAAGGCGCCACCTATTGTCAGAGGAAGTATGTTGAGTATGCTTATAGTGACGTCACTGCCTATGTGAGGCCTTATAACCTTAATTTCTTTATAAATAGCGAAATAATGTTCCGATTTGAAAAATCTTTTGTAAATCGATAGATATTAACAGAAATAAGTTACACAAGGTCAAACGAAGGCATTCATAATAATATTATAGACTCCACAGTTTTCCGCGGTTTGTGGGCGTTAGAGTGAGCGTGGCCGGATGCAACTTCGTGGCAAGTTGCAGAGGCATCTCCTTAATACGTGTTCCTAAGCAAAATTTTGTAGCTCTTATAGATTTCGAGAGTTTTGCATTTTTGGTTTTTCGAGTTTTGTGGGCGTGGCTTCATCGGAAAAAACCAATTCGCATTGGGAGTATTATTAAAACCTACATGCTTGATCCGCACTTTCTATCTCTTATAGTTACCGAGATATCAACTTTTCTAAAATATCCGAAAACCGTCTTTTGAGCCTTGTGGGCGTATGGGTGGGTGTGGCCGGATAGTAGAACCACTATAAGATGCGCTAGCATCTAAAGATTATACTTTCTGAATTTCAACTTTCTAGCTCCAATGGTTCCTGAGATTTCAGCAATTTTAGTTTTTTGCGATTTGTGGGCGTTAGAGTGGGCGTGGCAGGATGCTGTAATAAACTTGCGCTGTCCCGGGACCTCAAGAATCTTCATGGTTAATCTCAACTTTGTATCTGTTGTAGTTCCTGAGATCTCAGCGTTCATACGGACGGACGGACGGACGGACGGACGGACGGACGGACGGACGGACGGACAGACGGACATGGCTCAATCGACTTCGCTATTGATCCTGATTAAGAATATATATACTTTATAGGGTCGCAAACGCTTCCTTCTATCTGTTACATACTTTTCAACGAATCTAGTATACCCTTTTACTCTACAAGTAACGGGTATAAAAATAAACGAAATTAACCGTTAAGTTGTGTAATTTCACCCAAAATGCTAACGGCAATTCATAATTTCGGTTTTTTAACAAGTCATTCCGTTTTATTAGCAGGGATTTTTCATCCCAGTTCTGGGGTGAGTAAGTGAAAAAACAAAAGACTTAAGCGACGAACTTGCTCGAAATGGGCCCAGGAAAGTTGTAAACCAAAAATAAAGAACCTACATAACTGTGACTCAATGGGAACAAATTATAAAGAGGGGAAATTTCATGACAAAAACGAAAAAATCAGATTTTATTTGTCTCTGCCGTTGGATGATTTCCAGTTTCCAGTTTTAATTAGCATATTGATGCGAGCAGCCATGAGACGGCAGCCAACTTTTGCCCCCTGTTCTGTCTGTGTTGACGCCCCCACATCGGCCAATGATCAGCAAAGTAAAAAGCAAAAATTAACTTTAATTTTCAACTGTGAGTGACCATCGGACCAGCAGCGGCGGCGGCAGCGGAAGAAACTGGTTTCCTCTGACCAACAGATGTGACTTCGAATGCGTTTCCAACTGACACCGAGTGGCAGAAGGAGGCGGGAATGCTGGCTATGGTGAAGATCTAAAAGCTAAACATGGTATTATAAAGTGGAACGCCTTCAAAGTCAAGTTCAATGACGTACTCATGCCATCAAGTACTGAAAATACTCGCGGCAAGTATCAGGAAAGGTTCGTAAAGATAAGATACGTTGTTGTACGACCATATACTCGTATTCTCCTATATGGCAATGACAAAGCAAACAAAACAAGCCAAAGCTAAGCCAAGCTTAGTTGGGCATAAAGAACAACAACAACAATACTGACTTGTTAAATAATTTATGTGATAAGGCTGATTGCGAATCGTGTTCAATTTGCATATCTAATAGGCCATAAACTGCTTCTGTTGCATGAAATTAGTCAAACAAAAAAAGAAGAAGAGGTACTACTCATTGTAGAAGATGGAGCACTGAACACTTTCTCCTTCCATTGTTAGACAGTTTCGAGTTCCCAAAGAACCCTCGAATAATGCCAAGTTCGTTTGTTTTATTATTTTACTTATATTTCTTCTGTCACGCCTGACAAATCACTCCACTTTTGACTTTCTTCTCTGTGAGACAACAAACAAGTATAAAGTTATTTTATTTGACTCTTTACCATGCATATAATTACGGTCTACTGCCATTCTACTATTGCCAAAGTACTTTTCTTCGCTTTTGCTTTCTGTTTAGGCCATGTCGCCTATTGTGACTGTCTTGTCTGTGAACCACAAATTGACAGAAAGGCGACTCGAAGAATGTGTCATAAAATGGTGCAAAATAAAGTGAACTGAAATCGGGAGAAATGTCAGAGATTTCTCACACAGCAGCAATGCCAGTTGCCAGATGTTGGGTGAAAGTCGTTTGCTTTTTGGTATTTCACTCTATAGTGGGTACTTTAGATATATAATTTTGTGTAATGACATTGGAAGACACGATTGGTGTCGACGAATTGGAGAATGAAAGTTCTGTCTTAGGGAAAGGGAGTTTGGAAGTTGTGGAAAGTCGTTAAGTGCTGGAGTTCTATTTTGATGACTGAGAATCAGGAAGTAACCATTAAAACAGAAGAAGTTTAATATATGAAGATTGACCCATAAGTTTTTAGTCATTTAATTTAAAGAATATATGCTAACTAACTTGACATTTTAAGTACCATACATGTAGATGTCTTAGATGTGTTCAAATTCAACTTACTAGAGAGTATTTTGCTAACATAAATACAAGAAAGCGTGCACATATTTAGTGAAGCTTTTGTGTTGGTTTGCAGCTTTGCACTGAGAAAAAGAAAAACATCTTCTTTTTTCCAACCAATTCATCACTCAATTCGACACACACATCGATGGTCCACTGTAAAATAAACTGGAAAGTGCAAACAGAAGTTACAAAAAAATAAATTCCAAGTGTTCCAAGATGATCCAGGGAAAAACAAGAGCAAAATATTACAGTTATCGATAAAAGGAGTCGAAAGGAGGGAAGCGAAAAATAGTGGAATAGCAAGGAGTTCGAAGATAACCGAGAAAGAAACAAAAACAAAATATATTACAGTTAGCTAGAGAATGAGGCGGAAAGGGGAGAACGAAAAATTGTTAGTGGGATAGCAAGGAGTTCGAGGATAACAAAATATATTACAGTTAGAGACGGAATGAATTGCTAGTGGAATAGCACGGTGAGAGCTCAAAGCTTATGGGAGAGCAAGCCCAAATGAAGAGAGCATTTACAAAAACATATGAGCACTCAGGCGTTGACCACCCCTATCTTAGATCCTCAAAACAGAATCCAAATTTGTTATCTTTGAGCTTGCATGTTAACATTGTTAGCTCTTTGAAGATCAAATTTCTCCCGGACCTGCTAGAACATATTATATATAGAATTGCTAAACCTAAAAATAATGTTAAATCAATCTAAATGGCATATCTCCCGCTGTCAATTAAGATTCTAATATCCGTGGGTGTTTTTTGGCCAGCAGGAGGAGTCTTTCAACCGATTTAACTCCATTTATGTAAATGAAAGCCCAATCTATCTTAATCTGCGAACAAAATTCGCACACCACCCATGTCAATTTATCGTGGCATCGCCAACTTCATATGCAAATTTGGCCACTCTTTCATTGTTAATTTTTTGTCTTTCTTTTGGTATCTTTGGCAAAATTTTGCATGTTTTTCTCTACCTTCTCTTGCCAAAATCGAAACCAATTAAAGCCAAACAAAAGACTGGGCGACAAATGCGCGCACACAGCTTGTTCGAGAGTTGTTCAAGGCTGCAGATTAGCTGGCGACAAGAAATGAGCGACAAGCAGCGCAAATCAATCAGCAAATAGCGGCAAATTATTATGTAAATTATAATTTCTTAGTGTCCGTTGTTGTCTCGCCGACAAAATAAAAAGTAAAAGTGTTAAACAATGATGAAATTATGTTTCAGCGGCTGACAAAAAGGAAACCATGAAAAATATGTTTACGGCTCATATTTCACTTAAGCGAAAAATGCAAAAATTCGACGAGGGGCCTTTTTTTTAGGGCCACCCAGATGGTTTTGCCTTGTAGGCGTCACTTGTAATTAAGTTTTGAGGCCCTCCAGCTACCAGCTAGCCAGCTTTCCAGTGCGGTAACCCTTTTCCCTGTTGTTACGCTTCATTTAATATGCAGTTCCTGATTTTGATTCGCTTTTTCTTTTCGCTCCGTCTGTTCGCATGGCCAAACGGCTCATTTATTTTGTCACATTCAAGCCACAAATGCATGTGGGAGCAAAGGCAAAAGGAAAAAAAAGAAGGGCGGCTACATATTTTGTGGCCAGATCTTTCAAGTCCGATAAACCCTGGATGTTGGCTTTATTTATTGGCTTGTTTCACTTTCGGGCCAAAACCGCTGTGAGGGCGGCTCGTTGTAAATGTTGCCTGACAATTGCAGGCGCCGCGGCATGCAACTCAATTTGTTTGCCCCGCTGAATGGTATTTATGTGACGAACTAAATTTAAGTTCAGCCAGACAGCTTTGTCATATATTATTGTTAAAATGCAGAGACTGATGGCTTTGGCCAGGTCTGTCAGTGACTCATCAACTAGGGGGTTTTTGAATATGAGTCAAGAATAAATTACAAATCAAAACCAAACATAAAGATAGTTGAATGACAAACATCAAGGATTAATAAAGTTTAGCCTCTAAACAAAAGGTATGTTGAAAAATTGATTTTTAAATACAAATTTGCTTAGGAATGTGAAACTGTATACAAATTCCGTTATAACTATTTCAAGGAGAATGAAACTTAACTTTTTATCAATGAAATCGAAAACATCTCCCTGCCTGAACACCACAAAGTAAACAAACTTGCTTGTCCAAGCAAACATAGCCTCTCTTTATGTTTACTGTTGATTCAGCCTATGCTTGCTAATTAAAAACTCCAATATTTACCACCGATTCAAAGCCAAGTGCAAGTGTTAAAGCTAACGGTTTCGAGATGATTAACAGCCGAAAAATTTATAATTTTCGTATTTTTTTAGAGCGTCATAAATATCGAAGACATCTGCGGATGAAAACTTTCGCAAAATTAGCTTTCAACTTTTCCGTTTTCGTTGGCCAAGTTGGATGTTACACAAGTTGGGTATAAAATTGCACATTACGCATACGCGCCGTATGCATATTACGCATACGCACTGGATGGCTAGATGACTTATGTGTGTTTGTGTTTTGGGGTGCAGGTAGCGGAAAATTGATCGCACGGGCTGGGTTGTGGGCGTCAGCAGGAAATCATAAAATTACAATTTTCATTCGACGGAACAAGTATATATATCATTATAGTTACGGGTATATCTATGATATGTCTGTACATTTAGAGACACGGCAAATGCAAAATAACAACGACCGCAATTACCTGTTTCGTGGGCAGAGTGTGAATGGCTTTAGAGGCTGGAACCTGTCTCTGCTTTTGGCACTTTGGCCAGCCCAGTCTATAATTATGTAATTTTGTAATCTGAGTGAAATGCTCGAAGGAATACTCTCGACAAATATCAACTCAACTTACAGTAGACCTGCTCATTTGCCTAATTAAATAAGAAATGAGAGAGAGAAAACAAATGCGGGTGCTGCTAATTGGCTAGAATCGTTATTCCATCGTCTATATAATTAACCGATTTGCGCATTTGTCTATGGCTCAGCATGTAGCATACGGAAGTCAGACAAAGACTCGAAGATTATTTTGCGTGTGACTAATAACGACTGCTAAACGAAAGCCTGCCCCTATCCAAGTTCAGTTTGAAATTAGCAAAATCTGAAACAAAAATATATTATATATGTGAATTATTTTCCAAGCTTTATCCAGTCATAGCAAACTAAAGTATTATAGACCCAGCCCAGGTATTAAAAGACGGAAGCCAGCCTCCATTGTGGTTTCTTTCATATGTAGATAAATATATTTGTGCTTAGATATATCAATAGACTCAAAGAGGCGTTGCTGTTCAATTGTGGCGGCAATCAAAAAGTTTTTTATATTCTCATAATTGAATTGTAGCAAAGCAAAAAAAATGTTGAAAAATGAAGCAGACATCAAAAGGCGATTGAGACACACAAATCATGAGGTTAAAGATTGCTGTTGAAAGGTAAAAAGAGATAAGTTAAAAATAGAAATAATAATGAGAAAAGAAGTCAATGTATGGCAGAATCAGAACAAGGGAAGCATTTAATTGAAAAAAAACCAAGAAAGAACTGGAAGTGATGGAATATCAGAATCAGCTTAGAGAACTCCAAATTTTTCCATGACTTTTGGCTACTTCTTAATACAAAATACTAGTTTGGTGTATAAAACATAAACTGATATTGCATTAACTTACCTTGCAGCTGTCTTAACACCTTTGCCAGACAGAGTTTGTAAAACTAAAACTGACAATTTATTGTTGTGCCAAGTTTTCTGTTCACACTTGCTGCTGGCCAAGCGTGCTGCCGTGGCTTCTGTTTTTGTGTGTCGCACAAATCAAATTCAAATTAGAACACACGAAAAACACGCAAGTCCAAGCCAATTATGCAAATTCCCAACTGTCTGTCAGCCTGTCCCATACTCTGCCTCTCTGAAAATAACAAGAACGATTTGCATATCGGTCAATTGTTGCACGATTTTCGTGCTCTCCGCACGCGTTGCAAATACACAAAAGTGTGAATTCGAATTCCTCCAAAACTCGTTAAAATTATTTAAGCCAAATATTTTTACTGTAACGCACATTCAATGCCAATTGCTGCCACTTTTTAGGCTTGAATTTGTTGTGTTTATTAATAAACATGGACCTATTGTTTTTTATATTTCAGCCCACTCAAGTTTTGACTATTTTTAAATTGAATGGCAAGTGGGCGGAGGGTAATGCAAAACCAAAAATGAGGGATTAACCTACATAGGGACACTTAAGCTGCGAAGAAATAACAATTTCAATCGAATTTGTGGCGAATTACGCATCCGATTGATATTGAAAAATAACTCGAAACCAATACGAAATCAACCGCAGAAACCTCAAGCAAAATGACTTTCGTTTTGGCCAAGTATTGTAACAAAAATAACCGTTGTGAACGTAGGTATTTCCTTACTGCGGTTGGGTGACAGTCAAACTGTAAAAAGAGTACATATAATAGTAATAATTACACTGACCTTCATCGTCACTTCATTGTTGGTTGGTATGGACTAAAGTCAGTCGCCCAGTGCACGTTGGAAAATGTATTTCTGTGGTTAGGTTAACCTGCAGCTAGAACGCGACTTCTAGATAACAGAACAAGGAAAGTTCTCTTCCTAAAAACTATAAATTTTTAAACCAAAAACTAGCCACTCAAAACAAAAGACTTAAGCAACGAACTTGCTTATCTCATTACCAACATCCCCCGCAGCTTTAATGAATTCAATTTGCGTTTTTTATTCGCAATCAGCATAACCTTTTGGCCAGTCGCCAAAGAGTATAAATCAAGCGATAGGATAGCATTAATAAATTGGCCATACTTACGCCCCAGTGCCCGCGGTGCCCAGTTCCATGTCATTAAATTTATGCCACTGCTTAATTACACTAAATTACGCCTAATTAAATTTTAATTAACACAATCAACTAGTATTCGCACACTGGGAGATGCATAGGCACAAAGTCACCTCACCGTAGAAAACCGGCAAAACGTGTCCGAAATACGAATCCAATTTGTGAATGTGGAGTAAGTCTGCGTGCCGAAGAAATAAAATCACAAAAAAATGGAAAAAGAAAAAAAAGGAAAGAGTGCTGCTTGGCCACAATTTCGAGCAACTTTTATTTCTAGCCAAAGTGCTAAAAGATTCAACGCAACGCACTCGCCAAAACCGAAACCAAAACCAAAACCAAAAACCAAAACGAGTGCAAGTTCAACGGGGAAAACGGGTTTCCACATCGCCTGGCTCTTTGGGCATATGAGGAAGTTAATGCCTGAGCAGCTTGGCTAACCAAAGTGCGGCTAACAGCGAGCCAAGTGTAGCTGTGGAAAACTTAGTAACAGTTACTATTTAGCGGTCGACCAAAGCCGCATAAAATATTCAGAAAATTGCTTTTCTCTCTCCTTTGTGGGTGTTGTTGTTGTTGCAATTTCTCGCCCAGGTTGGTGGGGGGGTGCCCACCCAATTGCATCCGCTGGTCTGCTTTCGACTTGGGTCTGCGGGACTTGGATTGTGCTAAATTTGGTTTGTGTTTTTCCTTAGTTTTTTTCCAAAAGCCATAAGACAGAAGTATTTCAGTGTTAATGCCGACTGGCACTTATTTGGACAGCCTTAATGGGCGTAACAGTGGGGCGAAAGGTGATATTTTGGGGTATAAAAAGATCTTAAATTGAATGCTGTTTCTAAGTCAATCTACTGCTATAGTTTATTGGTAAAATATTGCCAACTTGACAAACAAAAACAAAAGACTTAGGCAACAAACTTGAAAAATATGAAAACCTTCTGAAACTCATAGAAGTCCTTCAAGACTTAAGCTGACACTCAAGAGCATTTGCTTACTCTATCTTAGAGGAGATAAAAACAGAAAATAACTTTAAAAACTATTTGAAAAACTAATTCATTTATGAAATATAAAAAACATCCATAAGAAGACATAATATTTGTAGAAGTAAAACCATTAAATCCACCATTTCATCACCAAAAACTCCATTAAGCCAAGCAACCTCACAGCTCTAACAGAAACTTAAATCATTAATTTAGCCTAATAACTTTTTGGGGGAACCTTAAACCTTAACCTTAAATTGAAGACCAACCACTGTGCCCCCAAACAAATGAAGTTCTTGCATAACTTTGACAATTACAAATGATGTGTCAGGCATATGATGACAAGCTCCCAAAAAAAAGCAGGCACCACGCATTGGAGATGCGGACTTTTCGCCCGACTACCTGAAATAATAACGAAACAACAGATTAAATTAAATTAAATTTAATAAAAAAAGAAAAAGAGAAACAACAAGTGGACACACATGTCCGCGAATTGTTTGAGGGGCCTCTGAGGCGGAAATAGACTGTGACATCCGCTGACAGCGCCAGAAAGAGAGAGAGAGAAATCAAAAGAATCCATGGCTCTGCCGCCCGAGGGGCTATCAGTCTCTCAGAGCATCTATATAGGAGTAGATAGACCCGTCTCTCATATCCGCTGGACGTTGGCCACAAATTTAATTAGAAATCTGCACGACGGCAGTTCAAAGCACTTTTCGCTTCCGCCATACATCAGCAAAAAGATACTATATATACTATATAACTTGTATATTTTCCCTATATCTCTTCACACTTTGCAACATAATTAACTAACGAAATTTCTATACACTCTGCTCTTGTCATTTCAGGCAGCTCAAACACACACACTCACAGCTAGGCAAAGGCAATACAGACAGTGAGGTCTCAAATTAGACCGTGAAAGCCGCAAAGTAAATAACCAGCAAAGCGTGCAAAAGGAAAAACCAGGGAAATTATATTAGATAGAGTTGAAGAGTAGAGGGGGCAGTGCCCCACGTGCACACAGTAGCAGGCCTAGAAAAGCTAGAAAATTATTATTATGATAATAAATTAAAGTTGCCATTAATTTAGCCAAAACGGAACGCGAACGAGGCCTGGGAAGACGGCCACAAAGACTTGGATGGTAGACGGTAGCATAATAACAATAAATAATAATTTGAAATAGGCGAGCACCAGAAAGCAGAAAGACAGAAGACAGAATACACAAGAAGACCACAAAGAAGTGGCCAAGTGCAGCCTCCCGTTCCAGAGGAGCAGCTAGAAAACAAAACAAAAAACAAAACAACAAAGCGAGGAAAAACGGAAAAGGCAGCTCGAGCGCATCGAGCGTGCAAATTAAAAGCGCACCACAGTAGCCCCAGTGCTCCAGCTTCTTCTCGACATGGAAGTGGCCACAACAAACAATCACAGTCAGAGCCATCATCATCACAATCATCATCATCATCATCAGCTGCAGCCATCATTGGGGGGCCAAGGCAGCGGCTCTCGGTCCCCCTTCCAGCGGGAGGTGCGTGAATGGCAACGCATCGATCCCAATACCGGAGCCCTCTTCACCGGACGCTTGGAGGCTGACCGCTGGATAAATGGACCGCTGAACAGCTATGGCAAGGTGAGTGGAAAATGGACTAAAGGTGGTAGCGTGATCTGCCTATCAGGGGTTATGTTTCCGGGAAAAGAGTAAGCTCTTTGTTATAGCAATTTCTCTGTTTTCTACATCATTTAACTTTATATATACTCGAATATATATTTCAAATAGTTCTAAGTTATAATATAAACCACTCATTAGTAAGCTGGTGTAAGCCTTAAAAAAGCCTCTTAAGTTTCTACAAACACCAGTAGCCGTTCTTCCACTCACGAGCTAAACACTCATCCCTGAGACATGGCCCAAGACCACAATGCGATTACTTTTGGCTCTGATTGATGGAACCAGTGGCTCCAGACCATGATGCTGCTGGTAGTGGCTCTAGTCTGCTGAGTTCCCCTCGGGTCTAGACCTAATTGCTGGGCTCTGTGTTTGTCCATCGTATTTTAAATGAAATTGAAAGGTCCAGACTCTCTAAATGGGAAGGCGTTCACTAATTTAGTGCAGAGTCTGCGGCAATTGCGGCTTGATTGCTAGTTTCGGTTTCCTTGCTTTTCGATTTTAATCAGTTAATAGTTTATTTAGCTGAATACCCGAAGCTAAGCTGCATGAGTTGGCCAGAAGAAACAGAAGTTGATCGATTAAGGTTCATAAAATCAATTGGAGTTTACGTTGGAATTAAGTTATATATAAACCTAAGAGCTTTTTTACTAGCTGTCAAGAAAACTTAAACTAAGAAAGTTAAATTGCAATTAAATTCAGCACAAATTCCCGTGATGGAAACTCAAACATCTGGCTTTTAATAATTCGGCAAGAACGGAACGCTAACTACGCATAGCCAAGTTAATCGCTGGAGAACCAGTCAGCTGCTCATTGGTGGTTACTGACTACAGAATACCGCAATTCCTATCGTTTTGTGTGTCAGTTGGCTTTTCACCGAATGCCTATCAAACTGCAGACATCGACATGGACATGGACATGGACATGGACATGAACGGAGATACTCGTACGTTGACCGTTTTTACTCAACCATAATTAACAGGTCACACGCACGGCTCTGATAAGTTGGATGCAAGTCCCAATTGCTAGTTAACGAAAATAAAAATCAAATAAATTAAAGTGAAAGAAAAACTAAACACGCTGCTGTGCCACTTGTGATTCGAGAGCTCAGCAGAGAGAGAGGTATATGGCCATATACCTTAATTAATTCGTGATATTCCTCTTCAGATTTTAGATTTCAGATTTCACTTGTCTTTGGGCTATGCCTTAGCATTGATTGCTCTAGAATTTGTCGGTTAATTATAAATGCCTTTTGGCTGGATGGCACAGCAGCACTTGGGGGCCTATCGTTAATTTTATGCTGGTTCATCCACTGGCAGCCGTCATCAACCTGGCCCATCATCATCATCATCATCTAGTCTGTTGGCCATCTAGTTTGTGTGTGTGTGGTCAAGTTGGAGTTCGCGCCTCAAGTGCTCAAGTTTCTGGCTGCCCAGAACCAAATCGAAATAGAATCTTGAAAGTTAGTTCGTGGTCTCAGTTCGTGTTGGGGCCAAAAACAAAAAAAAAAACTTAAATAGCACCACATACTTAACGAGATCTGGACTTTAAGATACTCTAGCCATTCGCTTTGGTCTGCCCCGGGAACGTCCATCAAATGCAATGACATCATGGCTTTGGTATTGCCGCACTCAAACTGAAGAGATTGATCCAAATAATTAAGCGATTTTTTGCCATTGAATACTGATCGGCTTACGAAACAATAGAATATCCTATTGCCACGTCGATGAGATCATGGTAAAATATCTAAAGACTGTTGACCTTACGATTTTTCAGCCAACTAAAAGATTTTTATGACATTTTTCGGCCATTTAGAAGTTGTCTTTAATCTGTTTTGGGGGGAGCACTAAGATAACATATTGATTCCCTTTCAGTTTTTAACTATTTACTAAAAGTTGACATTTGAAATGCCTTCTTCCTGAAGCAAAATTCGAGATCATTTAATGACCGAACAGTCACTCAATTTGGCAACTGTTACATTCACCCGTTCAGTGTCGATATGCCCTTTTTTAAAGCCATACTTTTATGGCTGCAGGGTATTCGATGGAGAAACACCGAAAACCGAAAAATGAAACTAAAAAAAAAGCAAAAATACCATTGAAAGTTGTTTCATTCCGCTGACTTTGTATCTTATCGCGATTGAACTTTGTTGCCACTGCGGCTGACGATGCTGAGAGCCTGGCCAAAAGATGAAAGGGTAATAGAGTGGTGGGGGGTTGGCTAGGGAAGCGATCAATACAATCAATTGGAAACGATCAGCGGAAAGAAGACACCAGGTCCTTGCCAGTGATGAGAAAAGTTAACTTTCATAGCGAAGAGAGGGAGATATGCCTTCTGCTGCTTGGGATTTTATGCTATCATTTTTCATTTATTTTATTAACAATAAATAATAAAAATAACGTTTAATCTTTGTATATATATTATAAGGATTATAAAATGCTAAGGTTAATTCATTGACCAAGAAGCTAGGGGAAAAATGCGGCAAGAGTGTCTCCAAAAATGTTCTTAAAATTCTTTAAAAAATTCTTTTGATTAACAAGCAATCTAAGAACCTAATTCATCGACTATATATAGATCTGTGCTTATAGTTATGATACATAAAACGGTCTCCTAACTTCTTAAAAAAGCACAAGTAAGCTAATAACTTGCCATCTCTAGTCCTAGTCCGCATTAGTTTCAGTTTAAAGAGCTCGACACGGCTTGTTTTGATGGCCAAGTCCGGGATTTATATCACCGACATCCCGCTGTTCGTCCAAAGTACTTTTGCCGACAAAGGCAAAGTCAAAGGCAGCGCCAGCCGCCACGGATCGCAGGAAAATCAATTTGGCAATACCCATTATGGCCAATATCGAATCCGGTCGGGTTCAGGACAGGGCAGAACCAACGCACCCCAGACACCGTTAGGCAACCAGACGGCGGATAGATCCCTGACAACTTCTTCATTAGCATTATGGATTGCGGATGGCGGATGGTGGATTGTGCAGAATGAAAGGCAAAGCAGAAATTTACATTTTGCAAAATCTTTTTTTTCTCTTTTCGCCGCATGCAAGCGCAGCAGCATTTGAATTATTCGCAGATGCAGTTGCAGTTGCAGTGTTTCTGTTTCTGTTTCTGTGGCGATGTTGCCACAATGTTGCCGCCTAACGGTACCAAGCTGCTGGCAATGCCACCGCCTTTGTGGGTCACTGGGTTGCCACAAGTCTAACCAGAAAAAAAAAAAAACTACAAATAAAATAAAAAGCAGAGATGCTGCCCGCAGAGAAGATGCAGCCGGCCAAAGAGATTTACCTCTGGTCAACAGCTTTTCATTTGTCTTCAGTTTTTTCTTTTCCCCGAGTGCTCTTCAAGCCATTTGGCCGACACACGTAAATTACTTGCAACTAATTGAGGATGTCAACGTGACGTGTCTTGCCTCAATTAAGTGTTTCCTCTGCCGCTAATGAACTCCACACCCAAAGTGAGATTGCGAGAGGCAGAGGGGATTCACATGATCTACTGCCTGCACTACGAAGCTCAAGCATATAGAGATATAGAGCCAACAAGATCGTGGCAGAAATAATGCATAAAAAATATATGTTATTATATAGCCTTAAAGCACAGATCGCAATAAGTGAAAAGGTTTATAAAATGGCCAAAAGCAACTTTGGGCAATGTGCTCTTACAGTGGCTAAGATATCTAAGGCAACATAAACCATTTCGTCAGTTACTAATTTTCTTGGAAATAATTATTTTCTTTTATAATAACAAACAGTTTCCGGACCAAAAGTCTCTAAAGTTACCAAGAAAAAAGCAAACTCACATAAAAGAAAACCCCTAAGTTAGTTAACCAAATTGCCGATTTATGATCGCTAAGCCGTCATTTCCTTTTGGCCAGAAACTGCATCCCACTGTGCAGTGCTCTACTGCAAAGTACCAAAGTCAAAGCCAGCTAAAAATAAAAAAGAGTCAACGCTTCGGCATGTCTATGCCGTCGATCTGTGTGAGCTGTCAGCCAAAAGAGCCAGAAGAGGTAGGAAAAAGGCGACATGCATGCCACGAACGGAGGGACAGAAGGACAGAGGGTCAGACTGGATGCCGGATAGACATGGATGTACATGGAGCATATGGCAGAGTCACCGAGTCACACACAGCAGAAGTCGGAGAAGTTGGTAGATAGACAGTCAATCTTATGGCCACAGACAGACGACCACGACCAGGCAGACGACTGCGACGACCGTGATGATGATGGTGCAGCATCATTAAATTCGTTTCAAGCGCAGGCAACGAAATATTTTGGCATATTCATAAACGGTGAAAAATTCTTAACGATTTCTTAACGTTAATAAACAAAAATTCTTAACATAACTTGCAATCAAAAAGTTATAAAAGTTAGAAGTTATAAAATAAGTCATATAACTTTATTTTGCCAGTTAAAAGCATTTAAAACTGTAAGCTTTAGGTAAATATTCTCCCATTTTTCTAAGTGTAGAGCCAAAAGCAAAGTCTTCCTCTACATCATCACGACTTCGGCTGGCTATAATATATGCGAGTGCTGGGCTCTGTGGAAGTCGTGGCAAGTCTCTGCATTTCATTGAACCTTCAACTTGACTTTGCGCTTCGGTTCGGTTTTTGGATTCAGCGTTTTCAATTTTTTCAATGTTTTTTTCCTTTTTTTTTTTTTTTTTAAGCTGAGTGTTAGTTTTTATCGGCATCAGCTGGCCGGCGGAGGCTGTACAAGATCATGACACTGATCGCTGGCTGGCTGATTTTGGCCAGGTTGAAATAATTCATTTACAGTTGGCTTTCTATCCTCGCCAGCTGTGTGCTCGCTGAGCCAGTTGCTCCATGATTGAGCCACCCCCTGGGCCATGCAGATTGCCAAAGCCAGCGCAGGCACTGAAACAGCTTAATAAGCCTGGCCAAGATCAAGACCAGCCAACAAGCCAAACAACAGCCTACACATAAGCTAGCTTGAACTTAAAATGGCGCAGCTAGACGGAAAAATCAGCAACTAAGCTGGAAAAGAGGTCATCGATAGATACACATACACATAGCAGGCACATTGTAAATTGCCAGGCATTACGGAAAAGCGGACCCAGATAGCCAAGAGCCTCCTCCTGACCATCGTGAGAAACTACGGCAGAACGTGCATGGCCCGCGGGTGCCAAACTGGGCTTGTAATTTATGTCTGCCACGCTATTCTGCACTCCTTTTCTCAGTCACTCAGTCCCAGTCCCAAGGATGAGTGTGACTTTAGGGAGCCGCTGAAATTATTATGCATTGTCCATATGCCCTACGGGGTCAATGGGAAGCTCAAAGAGACGGACGTTGAATTAAAATCACAAGCTGACCAAAACCAGACAGAAACTAAAATGTACAGAGAAGTGAAGGAAATAGCCCGACTGAGAACTTTGGAAGGGATAACCCTGAACTCAAAGACAGTGCATTGCATAAGTATAAGGCTTTGGATGTTACCTCTCGTAATAGCATAATTTTAAGTTGAAAGTAAATTCAAGGAAAAAAGAAGGTTAAAAATATGACACAGAAACTATAAGATAGTGAAGATTGGGGCTTTATCTAGTATCAATTTTATATTAATTGAGTCTCAAAATGGTTTCAAAAATCACTTCTTTTGGTGTTTATATAATTTTTGAAGTGTTTTATCCATCAACTACTTTAAAATTCATCCTCATCTTAAGTTTTTATAAATATTTTCAATTTTATCTTTAGTATTCCAGAGAATTCGCCATAATAATCCGTCACATATCTGCAGAATTTCCAAAACTTCTTAGAATGCCTTCTTATTACCAAGTCAAATCCAACTGACTTACCTCATTCTTAGCTAACCCCTAGAATATTATATTCTTTGTTCAGCAACCCGAAAAAACTCCCATCTAATGAAGCTAATTACAGAGGTTAAACCACAGACATTAGTTTTGCGCCATTCGCCGAGTTATGAGTTGCAGCTCAGAACAAAAAAAACCAAAGACTAGACTTCCCAGAGAGAACCAAGAACATTGAGGTGACTCAACTTGCATACAATATGCATATTTTTCTTTGTTTCTGCCTTGGCTTGGAGAACATTCAAATTTTTATATTCTAATATAAACAATGCTCAACTTTGACTCATAGACCAAATGTGCGGCTGGTTTTTGGTCATTGACACGAATACCCCGCGAGTACTGGACACCGGCGGGTTAAAGGCTTTCATTTCGGAGCATATTATGCATTTTTAGCACTATAAATCATCAATGCAATCGATTGCCACAATCGATCTTTGGGCCAGTTCGAGTGTGTTTCTTATTCCCAATTCGGTTTCTTTCCTTCGATGGTGTGTCATGGCACGATCCATTGAACGGATCTGCTAATTGTTCGAGTTAATTCACGGAAAACAAAAATTTGACTTCTTTTGGTATTTAAAATAAAATATATTTACTTAAGGTCAGATATAAGGGTGCCATAACAGGAATAAACCTTCCTCTAGCATCGTATTTTCCAAAATTATTGATTTTTAGGGATTTTTTAGGAAACTTACTCAGATTTTCATACTTTTTAAGCAACTTTATAACCTACCAACACATTTTCCAACTTATCCTACATAATTTCCCTTTTTCTTATATAGTAAGTCTTTATTTTTCCCAGTGTATGACAACAAAAGGGTGCAGTTGCTATTACAGTTGCCGTTGCAATTGCAGTTGCTCTCGAGAGTCTTTTGATTTGTGGCTGGCGTTTGGTCACGTGTGCCGAGCGGGCGAACTAAGCACGCCCAGCTGCCAAGATAAGAGACATCTAAACATTTTGGTAAGGGGGATAGTTGAACGGGGGGGAACGGGGGAAGGGAATGGCTTGACGGTCAAGTGTTTCGTCTGGCAACTTTCATACGCCCCGTTGCCAACGGCCGAATGCCATGCGACAAAGCACTTTTACGCCCAGCACACACGAGAGAGACACACCCACATCCGTACAGAAAATTTAGACAATCACATTGCGATCGCTTGTTTAATGTTTTATTTATCTGTTTTTTAACAGATTTGAATGTTATTATAGCCAAGAAATCGATATGGCAAGGTAGCTGTTGATGTATTAATTAGATCGGGCAGGGTTACGAGTACTTGAGATCAAAGGAAGTTGAAGAATGGTGTTGTGAAGGTTATAAATCTTAGGAATATCATCAGATATCAAAGGTCACCAAGATAGAGGAAATGAATCCTTTAAGATAAGCTAACAATCTCCAACTAAACATGCAATAAGTCGTACTAAAAGTCCTAATACTAACCCAAAGATTATCATTACATAACAAATATTGAACCCTTGACATCCCACATCATTATCCTGCCACCACTGAATCCCACTCTCTCTCTCTCTCTCTCCGATCTCTCCCCAGATATCCGACTCCCAAAACATCTCACAGCCGAATGGCACACAGCACACGCAGCGCAAACAGTTGGAGGTGCTGAAGGCCCGCACCGCCAACGGCGCCATGCAGGTGATCCGCACCCAGACAGTACAAAAGAGCTCGTCCTCGTGGTCCACCTCCACATCCACAACCACCACATCCACCACCCACCGCACGAGTAACAGTAATGGCCACGTTCCACCATCAATGCCCACAATCCTATCCCCCATTGATCAGGGTGGTGTTGACATTTGCGAACTTAGCGACGATTGCAGTCTAAGCGGCAGCGATGCTGGCATCGTTCGTACTGCATCTGCATCTGCCTTAACATCCGCCTCAGCCTCCGCATCCGCATCCGCACTGAGCCAGGAGCTCATAGACGATCATGTTGATTTTGTTGTGATTAATGGCGAGGCGAGCGATCAAGAGGACGCTGCCGACGATCATTTGCACAAAGGCGGCCACAATTTGTTACCCGATACGGCTCCGAGTCTGAAATTGAGCAATCTAATGGTAAGTTGCCTGCATCAGGCTCAAATGCAGTAGTCCAGAGTCAGGGTTTTGCTTCTATTGACTTGGCAACACTGAGAAAAAATAGGGTGGAAACATCTATTATTATCTTAATGAAATAAGTACTAAGTTAATTCCACAAAACTTGCAATTTAATAACTTGTAACTTTTTGCAACTTAATGTGACTCATATTACCCCTTATTTATTGACTTAAAATTAGTTCAAGTTAAGCCTACTATTTACTCAGTGTAGTTCGCTTTGTTTAGTTAGCTCATTAGCATGAACCAATGTTTGCTTTCTTCCATCTCGTTTCGTACTCGGTGGCTTTCGAGGAGTAATCTTTTGACCATGGCCATGGCAATGACCGAAAATGGCCAGTTGTTAACGGACGACGATTGTCGTGTTTTTGCGGGGAAAATGTTTCGCTTTTAGCCGCTGGGAAAATCATGGAAAACATGTAATGAACAGGGTTCGGAAAATTACTTACTAAAATCCTAAGATGGTTGTTAGCTTTACAACTTCAAATAAAGATTTTATCTGAGTGCTTATAATAAGCATTAATGACACTAAATATTTTATATAAATTTCTTGTAAAAACAGATATTAAAAGTAAAAGCTAACTCTATAACCCGTAAATATTCTCTTTGGGTTTCTCTACTTTACTCAAATGGATTAGTCTTGGCCATAAAATTAAGATTTTAATAAATGGAAGTGTCATTAAGGAACATCATCTAGCTACCAAAAAATATCTGAGTTTCTACAATTGGCCAGAAGTCATATATCAGACTAAACCTCTCTAGACAATCTACAAAGTGTCTGGTTCTTTGACTCATCGATCGAATCGAAATCGAATTTAATAATAACCCAACTCAATTAGGCGTTGCTTAGCACTTCAGCTGGACATTTAGGTCATGACCACAAAGGAAATTTCTACGCCAACTCTCTCTAAGAGAAAAAGTATCTAATTATTGGGCAGCAGCGAAAAAAAAAGAGATGCGAAAGTGACTTGAGACAAGAGCAACGCCCACAAACACCTGAAGGTTCTGGTCATCAATCTTGCCACGAAAATATCGACGGCTTAAATCGTTTTGTTTCAGCTAAGCTTGGAAATCAAAAAAATAACTTTATATTAAAGGGGTGGAAAATATTCATATATGTTTTATGTTATGTTTATTATCAGAAAGTTAAATGGCTTTCTGTGATTATATGGTTTCTGTTATTTATTGCATTTCACAAACTACTTTTATTATCTTTTGCGGATCTTTAAAGTTTTTAGCTAATGTCCTGCGCATGTCCAGCTGATTTAACAGAAATTTAACACCTGAGCTTAAAACTATCGATTCTGTAACTTCGGCGTTGCCAGATGCCGCGAGAGCAGTTTACTATTTATCGCAACACTATCTATAATCTAAATCATTGTATATTCCTTATTTTTCATATGAAAATTTGCACTGCAGACTGAATGTACTTAATCTAGCCATAAATCTATATTAGCATCAACTTTATCATTCAATCAAAATCACTTTATATCTTATAAAAGCTTATCTAAACAAAATTTATTTCTCTATTAGTTGTTAATTTATTCTAGGACTTAATTCTATTTTAAAACCATTTGCTACCAATACGGAAATTCATTAGCCATGGCTTATTTAGACACTCAAGCTGCTGCTGTCTGCAATTTATATGCGACTTAAGTGCCCAGCTTCCTTAAGCAGTTCCTGTCAAACACTGCACCCACTCCAACGATATAGCATAACAATTTCAATAACAACGGCATCAATAACGATAACCATACAAAAGACTCCCGCACTCGCGCTCGAGATCGGTATATAGCTTGGCTATATAATGCGCTCAGTCGGACTGAGCTCTTCTTTGTGCTTGATTTTCATTTTGATTTTGTTGATTTGGTTGATTTTTATTTAATTTTGTTTTTAACTTAGCGCCTTTCATTGTTGTTTTTGTGTGTTGCCATTTACAGAAAAGCAGTTCGAGCATTTCCAGCCAGAGCAGCAACAATTCGAACTTAACAACTGCAACACAAGCGAGCAACACCCACAAAAGTGCGGGCAAAATAAGCCTACATGCAATTGTGGGACCAGAATCATCATCATCATCATCATTATCATCATCGTCAGCGGTTTGGGCCAAGCAGCCTGACTTATATGGCCAACTCCCCGGTGGCGTGGGTGGTTCTGGTGCTGCTGCTGCTGGTGGTGATGCTGACGTAGCTGTTGCCACGCCAACGCAACGTCGTGATTTGGAAAGTTTCCGGCATTATAACGATGACGACGACGACGATCTGCGGTAAGTCACATACAGAAATTTCTGTCCATTAGCCGATCGGCCCTGAATCCAGTACCACATCTCTATCTCCAACTCCAATACAGACTTACCGCTCGTCACCAGCGTCGTCAGCAGGTGTCCCAGTCGGTCTACGCCCCACCATTGCCCTCGTTAGGATCCACTTTGCTCCAGCGCTCCCGCTCCATTTCCACGGATGATCTCAGCAACGACTGGGAGCGTGAGGATCCCGCCGAACAGCCGGTTGGTGAGTGGCGACGAGTCAGCAAGCTGCGACGATCTTTTCAGTCGCAAGATCACTACAAGAGCCCGGTATCCGTGAATCGACCTCGACCCTTGGATCTGCCGGCAAGTTCAGTGAGTGTGGCTCGTTTACGGGCGGAACTGGAGAACGGACGTCGCCTGCATACGGCCATGCGGAATAACCACGTGGATCTGGCAGCCCTGGACAATATACTTAACACTCCTACAGCCAAACCCACGGTGGCCAAGAGGAACACCTTCCTCACGGCCGAGTCCCTGCAAGAGATACGCGGCAAACTGAAGAAACTCTCAGACGAAAGTCTCTACAAGGAGGACTTCCTGGCCTACCACCAAAAAAATCCTGCGGTAGTGCGGGAAATCAGCGTGGAGAAGGTAGATCCTACACCACCAGCTCTATCGACTCCATCGGCCTTTCGACCCGTTCACAATACCCACAGTCTGGAGTCCCGTCAGAGGCAGAAGGACACCAGTTCCAGTGAATGGCATTTGCGGCGCAAGTCATACGGCTTTGAGAAGATGTCACCGCCCGAGGACAAGAGCATCTTCCGGGTAGACGCCTCCACAGATAGTGGCCTAGGCAGATCTGGTGAGCAACTAGGCAACTGGTCACCCACGGAAAGAGAGCGTGAGAGAAACGAAAAGGAATGCCGCTGGTGGACATCAGAACAATGGCGGTGGAACCATTGTCCATTTCGGCAGATCCCCGAGACCCATCATCCCATCATCCAGCCCCACAGAAGGAGAGTTGAGTAAACGCCATTCGATAGCCGTAGAGGAAACCTGGCGTGATATTCGCAAAACCTCGCAGGTGCATGTGAATGGAGGAAGCGCTGTCCCCAGCACCTCGAACACCACCAGTCACCTGCACAAGGGCAGCGCTCAGAAGCGAGTGGAGTTCTGCAAGACAGAGGTGCACTTTGCCGCGGAATCGGGTCGCGTTAATATCGTGGAGACCGACGGCAAGCCGCCGCCCACGCAAAACTTTCGCCGACGCCGTCGCACCACCACAGCCAGCGGTCCATTGCAGAGTCTGGTTAAGTCAGCCAGTGCCAGCGGTGGAAGTGGCACTGCCACCACGCAGAGCAGCGAGGTGACCCACTTTGGGGACGATTCACAGCGTCGCAAGACGATAGCCACCAGTACTGTGGCCTACCGAGCCACGCTCATGGATCCGCCAGAGGTGGTTAGCCAGCCAGTGAGTATTCTTTTAGGGAAACTTTTCCTTAAATTGGTTTTATAAAGATTTCTTTCTGTTCTTTCATGTCCAGATTTCCAGTAGCCACAGCAACACCTCCACCAGCACCCAAGTGACCGTAACCACAGTGGCTAAGCCTGTGCACGAACCACGATACAGCCTGATGGAGTCCACTTCGAGGAACAGTTACACCTCCACTAGTGGAGTGGATACCACGGATAACGAGACAGATGAGCTATCAAATATTAGGGGAATCCTGAAGAACAAACCGGTGAAACCGAAGCCCTATCACCTGGGCGAGAACATAGAGAGCGCCGATGTACTCTGGAGTGTGCCAGCTATGAAAGTCGATCGAGAAAGTCCCTCGGCAAGAGATAGCGGTAAGAAACTAATTAGATACTGGATAACTTACAGAAGTAGTAGTACTTATTTCACCCTTAGGAGTGACTAGCGATTCACCCATTAGTCCCAAGTCGGTGGCCGAGAGAATCCGCATTGTGGAGCAGCGCCAACAGCAGCAGCAACCTTCTCCAGCTGGAAATGGATACTCGACCAAGATCAATGTGAGCCTGGGCTCCGAGGATTGGGCAGAACCAGGTTTGCATTTTTACTATATTCCTAAGCATAATTAGTTGTACATTTGATTAGATAGTTGGAATGCCTGTAGTTTGTAGTACCTTGTCCACTGAAAAAAAAAACCAAAACGTTGTATGATTTAGTCTATCTGGGTTTTAGCCATGGACTCCTCTACTTGACTCGAACTCTCTGTACTCTGATTTGTATTTCTAATGCATGTTGTGAACTCTGACTGCCGCTTCTCTAAACCACATCTAATGCTACATCTAACACCACTCGCTAAGCTCAGCTCGATAACCACGCTCTAAAAAAACCATTTAAAAGAAAATCGAAAGAAAACATGAATTGCCAAACCCACCAACGACACTTTCCGCACATTTCCCACACAGGCACAGCCATGCATCATCATCCCAGCTCGAAATACCGCCAGTATCGACGTCCAAGTGCCCAAGAGCTATTGTTGGAGGATCTGCGCCAGCATCAGCGCATCCTGGACGAGGGTTTGAAGTCCACGTCCCTGATAATGAGGACCATGCGATCGGCCAGCGAATTCGATGAGGCCATGCGACGCCTGAGCATAGCTTCGATTGAGTCCGCCTTAGTTCAACCGACTATTGTGGTGCCCACGCCCATGTTGCGATCGCACAGCTACCAGGAGGAGGGATCCTACTCCTCCAACCGCCGCCCTTCCACCATATCCACCACCTCCATAACAAGCAGTGATCTCTTCGGCAGTGCCTTGTATGATTCCCTGCCGCGGACACCTTTGGCTCCACCGCGCTTGAAATTACTGGGAAACACTCAGATCCCGGTGAGCCAGCAGTTAACCCAACTGAGAAGGCTCTACGATGCTGCCGAACAGGATCAGGAAGATAGTGCCGATGAGGAGGTGAAGCGGTACTTCCGGGACAGCAATAGTGACAGCGGTGGAGGAACTCAGGGAAGCTCCTCGCCAGATCATCAGCCGGCGGAGTTGTTCAAGGGCAGCGAGTATTCCAGCAGCTGGAGTCGCCTTAAGGCCAAGCGAACCATCTGGAAAATCGAGGCACAAGATCAGATACTGAAGAGAGCAGGTAAAGCCTGTTCAATTCACAGAGAGGGTTGAGTTAGGAGGAGTTCATTTGGGGCATCAGATCAGGCAGAAAAAACAAGAAAGTTTGTTAACAGGTTTTTGAAGAAGGATTTTGGGCAAGGAACCTAAGCCATTTTCATTGACGTCTATCAGCTTTTTACCAAACATTATTAATTTAATATTTAAAGACTATTTAAAAAGAGTTATAATAGTTAAAAAACTTGTAATCCTGACTTCCTAATAACTTCCTGATCACCTTTTCAGATCTACCCAAATCGAATGTGATGAACATAGCTCTGCACGCTCCCCGAATTGAGAAGCCCAAGGCTACACCACCTACCCTTCGAATTGGCCAACTGATACCTGTGGCCAAGCCCAGGACCCTCTTTATTCAGCCGCAAATCCAAACACAGACTACACAAGCAGACAACGGTGACGAGTCCGGAAGTGAGTCCTTGAAGATTGTCAAGGAAGCACGCGGAGCTCGCAAGCTGCGTGAACACGAACTCTCTTACTTTGGAGTGCAACAGAAGCAGCAGCAGGCGAAACTATCGACAACAACCACGAATCCCAGAAGAACACTGCCCAGTCGCAGCAAAATGAGCCACAGTGATGAGATCAAGGCCAACACCACGACCACCACCAAGTGGCAATTGCTCAACGATCGACCCGACCTGCTGAGGCACAGTAGTCCCCAGCAAAACGATAATGGCACGACCAACGACTACGACCAGGATGATAATGATCTGGATGAGGACGAGGAACACTGTTATGAGAACATTGCCACCGAACTGACTACCACTTTTAGGGTCAAATCTCCATCCCACTCCCCGGATCGATCACGATCACCGGGTAGCTATGAAAGGAAGACCGACCTGCAGAGGGACGCTCAGATCCTGAGCGAAATGACCCGAAACGCTGATCAGACTTTGAAGGTATGTGATAGTTCAAGTACTTCTAGTCAAGACATAAATCTACTTCTTCCTTAACAGGCTCTCTCCGATGAGGCAGCCATCAAGGATCAGCGGCGCAGATCCTGTTCCCTGCAGCGTCGCAGCGCCAAGCCCTTGGAGACCATTGATGAGAAGGTGAAGATATACCCCCAAACGATCGGGGTGGCCCGTGGCACTTTCGCCTCGGAGGCACGTCGTAATTCCCGGCAGTCGACTCCTTCGCCTACGCGGGCACGCAGCTCGTCGCAGTCCTCCATCGAATGCTGTCCACGGGATCGATCCCGCTCCAGTTCGCGGGAGTCGATGACCCACGGTGGTGGCTCATCCGATGACCAAGTGGCCCAGAAACAGCGAGCCGAGCGCCTTCGCATGCGCACTCCAAAACGAGAGAAGTCCCGTCATGAACCGATCGAAGTTCGTGTCAACCGCCACAGCAGTAAGCCAAGGAGCAGTTCAAATGCCACGGCACAGGGGTCATCTTCTCTGGAGTCCAAGCGTAGCTCTCGTCACAGTTCACGCCACAGCCGGGAGGTTGATCACTCCACGGAGACCAAGACCTCCTCTTCCAGCCGCTTGATAAGATCTTCTCGGGTGGCTGATGAAAGTCGCTCGAGACAGAGCAGCCATCGGGATCGGGAGAAGGAAGGCGATCGAGAACGCTCTCGAGGCACCGATAAACATCGCGATGAACTCACACGTTCCAGGGGTAGGTTATAACAAGATATAGAAAGATATTCTAGATATTTTTCAGGAAGGATTAAATGGAGATATAATACTTTCCGGTTAATCTTGCAGAACTTCTTGTTTTGGGCTTGCTCATTATGGGTGCCACACAGCCGCAGAGGCTGAACAAACGTTTTAGGTTTGCCAGATGAGTTTCAGTTGCGATCAGATTAGTTAACACTAAAAGCGCACACTTTTACAGAAATATTAGCTGACACTGTTTAAATTATTTTCAGTCTTCTCAGCACACACTGTCTTAAACGAAATACACACACAAATTGTCAGAAAAATGATAATCTTCTTATACCTTCTTTGCATCATTCACACATAGTCTTATACAACACACTGACACTTTTTCTATATTTTATTATTTGAAACCGAAGTCTTAGCATCCTAAAAAGTTTTAAAAATGGTAAATTGTTATATTCAAGAAAAACCTTCGTAATGCTGTGATATTCAAAGCTAAAATCACAATGGACTTAAAAACAAGAGAAGAGCCTAAACTGATTTAAATTGAGAGGAGTAAATGGAAAATTTCTGTAAAAACAGTACATAAGAACACCAAAAGATATCGCACAGAGTTTTATATATTAGCTCAGCATGATTTTTAACTTTCTTAACTAAACTAAAACCTTTAAGGAAAAACAGTTTTGTAAGATGTTCTAATCCTAAACTTAATAAGCCACTTAACCATTTTAGATTCCTTTAAAGCTTAATCTAATAATCTTATATTATCCCTCGCATAGGTCACTCCAGTCGCTCTAGGCACAGTGAGCACCCATCGTCGGGAACCCGGGAGAGCAGTCGCCCAAGTAAGACGAGATCGAGTCGCAGTAGCCACGACTCGACGACGGCACACAAAAAGTCAACAACGACGACCACGAGCACAACAGGCAGTTCGAAAACATCGAAAACCACAACGCATAAACCATCTGCATCAGCCAGCACCACCAACACCACCACAGTAGCACCACCCACGCACCACGAACTGACGTACGTATACGTAACGAATTTAGCCAATACACAAACCAACGAGGAGTCACCAGGAATCACTATGAGTGATAGTGCCGAAGAGCCAGCAAAAGAGGCGGACTATGCGAGTATTGATGAGGTGGAGGTATCGAATACTCCTCAGCCACCGCCGCGTAGCAGACGCAAGAGATCGATGATCCCAGTGCCCATAAATCAGCCCGCCAGCTATGAGTATCGCACCAAATTGCAGATGATACCGCCCAGCTATTCGAATCAGTCCACCCTGAGGTGTCGCAGTGTGGCCCGCAAGAAACCCTCCCTGAAAGCCACCCAATCGACTAGCTCCAGTTTTGCCTTTCTGCCCTACTTACCGGCCAAGCGAAACTCGAGCGTTAGCCATGTTTACGACAATTACCTGCTGTATGCCACCAGTGAAGATCCGATAAAAACGGAAAAACTGCGTCCCTATCAAAACAATCTGAGCAATGACCATGCGCAGCTTTTTGGTGCTGCTGCAGCAGGGGCTGGGCATAGGGAGGGGCGTGGTCGCCTGGGCGGCTGGCCAAAGAGGCTGAAAATGCGACAAGTTCGAAGCAGTGTGTCAACCCATCAGCCCTTTGGCATCTGCACATGTTCATAGTCAGCGCTGGAGACACAAGATATTAAGCCCACAAGAAACCAAAAATCAGAATAAATATATTACATAATCTTGGGATGCAAGGATCTCGTCACAGAAATATCACACACACACACACACCCCCCAAAAAAAGAAACCCAAATAATCCCAAATGCACGATTACGTTTGATTTTCCAAAAGCGAACTGCATTTCCCTAACCACCCAACCACTGTGTTCCCCATACTAATACTAAAACCTCCCTCAAAAAGTTACTACTCAAGTGTGAGAGATTTTCGTTTGTTAATTTTGATTATTATTTATTTCGGAGCGCACACAAACAATCAAAAACTTGGCCAAAAGCACACAAGCACAAGCACAAAAAGAAAGGGCCTGTCTCTGGGTTCTGTTTTTACTTTTCACAGCGTAAGCGTTTTTTCCAAATTTTGTTTTCCTTTTTTGTTTAACCCCCAAGTAGTGCATGTTTTATTGGGTAAAACGAAAAGTGGTTTGGAAATGGGTATAACTTTCCAACTACCAAATGTAGCATTGAAAAACAAACTCAACTAATATATTTACTAGACTATTTTAACCATAACATTGCATGTTTGACTACTATTAACTAACTGACAACACTTAAATTTCTAACCTCATGCACAACACTCGGCTCTATCAGTAGAATCAACTCTAAAAACTGACTATGAACATGTTGCTGGAAACCAGAAAACCAAGAAATCATCAATGAAATTGGAATTAAAAACAAAAAAACCGAACACACAACATAAAACAGCCTCTATTCTATTTCTCTTTAGCAACTGGAACTACGTAGTTGAAGTAGCAATTTGGAAACACTATCCTAAGAAACAAAAACCAAAAAAACAGTAGAAAAATTATTAAAAAATATATTAACTTTCAGAGAAGAAGGTTTAATCTAACAGGTTATTATCTATCTCCACAGACACGGTAAAAGCACACTGAATGGACACCAGCATCATCATCAGCACCAGCACAGCAGCGGCGGCAAGCATCAAGGATCCGGACATGGTCATCGGGAGCAGCAGCCACATCATGTCCACAGCCTGACCACTTCGTCGATCGCCAATAGCAGACATCAGCGCGATCGTCACGGCAAGGATAGGAAATAGAATTTATGGGAACTCTCCAGCGAGCAAGCAACGAACTACTAAAAAAAAAAAAAACCTACTTTAATAGATATATAAATATATATACTTATATATATATATTTTAACATTTGTAATATGTACTAACACATGAACGACGACCAGCCCAAATTCGATGAGACTTTTTTTTGGTAATTTGCGAAATTTTCTGGCATTGTGAAAAAATTTCAAACAAATTACTTTGAGGTTTATGGGACAAAAGAACTAACCGATTTACTAATGTTTCGATATTGCAAAATGTGACTTTGAAAATGTTCCAGTTCCCAGTTCCTGTTCGCATTTCCACAACCACACACATTTTCACACCCCCTCCGCTTTGGCATTGCACTCGAAATTCAAGTATTAAAACAAAAAATGATGCCACCAATTCCCCAAAATGAAACTAAAAACTAAACATATAAAATAACAAATGATACTCATAAATATTCTTCGATAGCATTTAGTTTACGACAAGCAAAAGTGAATGAAAATAAATATAATACATTTTTCAATTATAAATGATTTTAGTTTGATCTGAGGAGGGAATGGGAACTTTTGATATTAACCAAATTAATTATATATCTACAGAAATGATATATTTTCAATCTGCAGTTAGCAACCAATTGATTTCAACACAAAGTAGATCTCTCGTGGAACTCGTAAAACAACGCGAAGGTTTTCTTTTCGCAGAACGGTGCTAACTGTGTGAAAAGCTTTTTCGCAGCTTTTCAGCCAAGTATTTCATTATATATTTAACTTTTTATCACTAAACTCACACCAAGCAACGCCGTGATAGGTAGCAAAGCTTATGGTTACTCGTAATTGTAATCCTCTGTGAGCGTTCCGGCAAATGGAAGAGGCTCTCAGTTGTTGTCCAACTGCCGTCACGTCAAACTACTAAAATTGTTCACATTCAGTGCCGGTGCCAGTGTCGTGAGTATAATCAAAAAGAAAAAAAGATAATTTCAAGTGTGACTGCATTATGTTTTAACTGGGTCTGTGATAAGCGAAAGAGCTTCCATAAAATCGGCACTATCAATGCTCCACATAATTATTAATTCGATTACACTCAGAGCCATTGCCACACTGAAATGAGTCATCGATCTGATAGGCAGATCAACCCTTGGCATTTCGTTCTACTATCTCATGATAATCTATTAATATCAAACGAACAGAAGCAACGTATTTGTGTCTTCCATCAAGTTCAACTGTGATAACACCTGTATTTCGCAGTGTTTAGATTTCTTTTGTTAACGAAATGAGTCAGAAACACTTTTGGCGCAAAGTTCAAGCCTAATTTTTAGGTTTCTTTGGAAATATATGCTGTCAGTTTTTAAACTCTTAACATAACAAATTTCTGCAACAAATTATTTACATTTTTCTTACTTGCTGTGTCATAGTGAAAAAGCAAATTTACTTTTTGTTTCAATAAAAATATTATTAAAAAGTTGATTTTTTATGTTTCAGTAAAAAAGGAGAACTTTTTGCACTCCATACCCTTTGTCCCGATATATTACTATTTATTTAGTAACACTGATCAATATTAGTTATATATTTAGTTTTGTTTTTGCCACAATATAAACTGCAGGCCTATTCTATCATATTATATCTTATCGGATTCAAAGCGAGCGGTTATCTTGTCTGAAATGGCGGTCTAGGCAACATCAGTACATTGAAAATACAGCAGGTAGTTGACCACATTTGGCTTAAACAAAAGCAATGTCCCCTATCAGTTACTGATAACTAAATATATATATAAATACATATAGGTTTTTGTTGATTAGAAGTGAGACCTTCCTTGGTGTCTAAGTTTGGTCTGCAATCCACTTTATTTAACTTTCGGAATCGAATCGCAACAGTTGAGTTTAAATTTTCGGCCCATCGAAGAAGTTGACCAAGCTTTCCCTCGCTCTCTCGACATTTTAATATTTCATTAAGAGCTTAAAAACTATCGATTTTTTAGGTTACAAACTAAATAATAAACGATGTCGCTTTTAACGGGCAGCGCCAATGCGGTGAAATACACGCTCTTTGGATTTAACTTGATCTTTTTGGTAAGTAAACTAATTAAGTTTTCGGCTTGGATGAGTCACCAGTCAGAGTCACATTGATAACAGAGTATCGAGATTAGATTGATAAAGCGATTGGTTGTCATTGGTTAAAGGGGAACCACAAAGACGATTAATGGTTTATAAATCAATAAAATAATAATGGAGACCCATTCCATTACTTTTCTTAAAAAATGAACTCTCTTTTACTTTATATTATATAATGATATTCAAAATAGGTTTGCAATTTTGTATAAAATTCTTAAAAACACGTCACTTAAGCCTATTTAGTTTCACAATGCCCGAAGAATCTTTAAACCATTATCTTATCTCATTTGCAAAAGACATGTCAACATGATACAAATTTATTTATCTAGTTTAATGAGTAATGAATAAGAAAGATTCCTGAAATTTTTTAATAACAACTTTAAATACGAAATCAAAAATATTATTAATTACCTAAAAGACTAGTCAAAGCAATTAATATCGATCATTATTATAAACCAACTAGATCACTGGCATTATTCTGATTGCCGTTGGAGCCGGAGTCGGTGCCGTTTACACGGGCTATGAACTCTTCTTGGCCGGCAAGTTCTTCTCGATCCCCACATTCCTGATCGTGATCGGATCGTTCATCATTCTGATCTCGTTCTTTGGCTGCTGGGGAGCCCTCAAGGAGAACTACTGTCTGGTGCTCAGCTTCTCGATCATGCTGGCCATCATCTTCATCCTGGAACTGGCTGCTGGCATTAGTGGCTATGTCCTGCGCAACGATGCCTCCACATTGATCAAAACGTCGCTTACTGATTCCCTGCACGAGTACAATGTAGTTGGTAAAAATTCGACCACCAAACTTTGGGATGACGTGCAGCGGGAATTCGACTGTTGTGGAGTTACCTCCTATACCGACTGGAACGTCACCTTGACCGAAGGCCAGCTGCCCATCTCCTGCTGCGACATTCCAGCGGGTACGGTGGGAACCTTCAGTTGCTCGGCCAATGCGACCACCGATACAACCCGCCATGACAACGGCTGCCTCGACGGATTCTCCAACTATATTTCCGCCCATGCGGTCAGTCTTGGAGCTGCGGGTGTGGTCATTGCAGTTCTTCAGGTGAGTTTCGCTGATCTTCAGAAGAGCCCATTAAGGTGTCTCTTTACAGAATGGTTCTCCATTGATAAATACATTTAATGTACTTAATAATGATTTTCTTCCTTTCAGTTCTTTGGAGTCATCTTTGCCTGCTATATAGCCCGAGAGATCAAGATCCGAAATGGCATCACTGGCTTCATGTAAGTCCAAGATGACATCGATACCTGATCTGTGAGGTGGGGAACAGGAACTGGAGAGGATCAAAAACCCGCCTTTTAATTTTAAGAAACTTCTAAATTCGATGGATGTTCTATAGTTCTATATTGACTTTTCCTTCTGCTTGTGTGAATAAAAAAAAATATATATAATTCTAAACAAAAATTTCTGCGAATTTCTTTTGTTTCTTTGAGTTATTAAATCTTATCTGACGTGTAGGTTTTATATTGGGCGGCCTTTGGGAATCCAATCTTATCACTCATATATTGTGGCCTATAAAAATTCAATTGTGTAGACCGCACCTCTAAATATTTGGATGTTATATATATTCGAAGTACTTATTTCATCAGTAATGGTAAAGAATCATAAGTTTATCCCAAAAGATATAATTTCTAGGTTTGCTTAACTGCTGATAAACTTGTCAAGTGCAAGTTAGTTTTAAGTTTCTTAGGTTTTTACAAAATATATATAAATGTGTATTCTAAGATGAAAAAAGTATGAAAGAATTATACCACGAAAATTATTGAAGGTTCATATACTGTTAGTAAATGTGTCCAATTACTCTAAAACTGTTTTGCATTTCAGAGAACGATGAAGATCCAACACTTCTAAAACTGCTGTGAGCCATTTTAAGAGATTGATGATAACTTAAGTAGCAGATCATGTTAATAAGTTCATCCAATATCCCTAAAACCTTAGTAAGCTATTTTCAGAGCATCTGACATTCAAATTAACTTAAAATAACAGCCGTCATCTAGTCTAAGCCCCATTTAAAACATGTTCAAAAATAATAACCAGTCAAAACAAATACAATTATTATTTCCCAGCCGAGTAAGACAATCAGCCAACACACTTATGAGCAAGCACACCTGTGTTTACCTCTGAATAATTTAAGCAGTGCAGTGCGATTAAAAAATCGATAGACCATAAAAGTTGACTCACTTAAAACTGAATTTAAATCGATAATATACTCGATATGGCATGCGACATTGACTTGTGAACTTGACCAGCAAAGTATATGACAATGTTGGGGGGTTGTGATATGAAGACATAAAAGTAGTTCCTAGTAATTTAAATAATTTCCCGAAGGACATGGCATACAGGATAGACGATTTCCAATATTCGATTGCACCATTTCCGTTGTATTGCGAAAACTCGCCTAATGAGAATAAAGCGATCGTTATCTTATCAACTATTTGTCTAACGGAAAGACTATGAACAATAACTGCCTGATAAGCGTCGCTGGAAAAGCTCTCTGGAGAGAAGGTGCACTGGAAAAAAAAATGGCTGTATTTATGATAAAATATTTTTCATAATTATTAAAAAGTGAAAGAAAGAATAAAGGCTAATTTATAAAGTTAAACATTTTAAAAGTGTTTTTTCTTATTATTTAGATAATTTTTCTTCCCTATAACTGTTTTTAAGATGGGGTAAAGAATATCTAAAAAATAGGTAAAAAATATATTAAATTTTGATTTTTAAAATGTATCTAAAATTTTGTAGAAAGAATGGTAATGTTTCTAAAATTTTGGTTAAGCTTATAAAAAATGTTAAAATAAAAAAGAAAACCAAACCATTTTCTCTCAGTGTTGAAGCCAGTAGAAGGGGGAGGGTGACAATGCCGGACGGCCTCTTTTCAGAGCGTGGGAGAGGGAATGACGACTCGCAATTGAGTTCGTCGATTGCGTTTACCGTTTTGCCACTCAGTTCACGTGTGACTAGCAAAAGTTAAAGTACGTTCACTGTCGAGTCGGTCGGCGAGACAACATTAAAGCGAGCGATATATATACTATATATCGGAATTGGCCTGTTATTAGCACTTTTACAAATTGCAGCTGACATCCCAGCGAGAATTCTAAACTGCATTATGGCGAATCGGGAACTGCAACTGGATTCGGGCATGCGGTGCGCCAAGTACATGCTCATCATCGTGAGCTTTATGTTTGCGGTGAGTTGATCCCTGAAGTCGAAATCCTCTAGAAATTCCATCCATGAATCACTACTGCGCCGCCATCTTGATTTATTTTTTATCAAATGGAACACTCACTCTTATCAGCTTTTCAGGTAATAGAGTGTGTGGGTGTTGGGTTATTGTTTTTTTTTTTTTGTTAACTTTTTTGCGCCTACGTAAGACGTTGTTAGGAAAATAAACATGAGCAAACTGGGAAATTAGGGGAAAAGAGAAACGGGTCAAGAACAAGCTGGAGTTCTCTCTTAGGAACTGTTCTCTGTTAGCTTTTGGAATAATTATACTATCAAGGTCAGAAGCTATTGAGATGATATCGTATTTATGGTTGATAACCATAGATAAGATCTTTTACAGTCAGAAGAGATGTTTAGGCAAATTTAAATTAGAATTTCTCAAAATACTTAAGATTAGTATATGATCAAGATATAAAAAGCTATGTTTGAAAAATCCTTTCAACATACGTTATTGATTTTCCCTTCCTTTTATTACATCTTAATTCCTTTGATCTTCTTTCCCATATTTCACCATTCTAGCAACAGCTCAGTTGCTTTCAAACTGTACAAAAATTACTCATTTTGATAAGATAAAAACGAATAACATTCCTTTTTTACTTTGTGTTTGTGTATTGGTAAAACAATATACATTTTTATTTCCGGGAAAGTTAATAACATTTTTTCTTAATTTAATGTAGAGTTAAAGTTGTTAAACAACAATTTCTAAATATTTACAAACTTGTTTTTAAACAAACAAATATTGAGGATTGTATGTAAAAGTATCAGGTTTGCAGTGGAAGCAGCTATGCCATAATGAGTTAACAAACATTATAAGCAAACATAAATAAGATAAGGTAAATAAATGTCGAAGCTAACATTGTTGTTGGTTACTTTTGTTAGTAAAAGATAAAAAAGTGAATTTATTTAATTTTTATTCTTTATATAAAGACAAAGTTTAAAGAGTTTTACAAAACCCCAACTGTTTCATAATGGCAGATCATTCGTAAATGGCTTAATAACCACTCGACATAATTTTACCTGGAATACCCAACTGCATGCTATTACCCATTACCCCGTCATCACAAAGCCACTGCCTTTCGTGTGCTCACAAAGTCACACTGAAAATCTCGCCGCAAATGGGTTTTGACATGCAATTCGCAACTATATCTAACCCTGATTCTAATTTCCCCGCAGCTCACCGCCATCCTTTTGATAATGGTGGGAACTACGATCCAGGCGGTCTTCGGTGACTTCAGCCTGTTCCTCGATGGACACTTCTCATCACCTCCGGCTCTCCTAATCGCCATTGGATTCATCCTGATCGCAGTGGCCACTTTGGGAGCTTACGGAGCCGTCAAGGAGAGTGTGATGGTCATTAACCTGGTAAGTTCAAGGATCTTAGATCCATACTATTCTTTGTCATAAAAAGTATATTATAATCTCCTTCATTTGTAGTACGGAGTCTGCCTGTTCCTGGTGTTCATCCTCGAGGTCTCTGCTGCCATCGCCGCCTTCGTGATGCAATCGCAGGTGAGGGAGATGCTGACTCGTACAATGCGCAATGCCTTGGCCGAGTACGAATCTGATCCCTATGTGACTGCTGGAGTGGATTTCATGCAATCTGGGGTAAGCTAAAGCCAGGAAATAAAACATCCTTCCAATAATTTACTCTCGAATCATTTGAAATTTCTAAAAATCGTATTTTCTTACAGCTTCAGTGCTGCGGCGTCAATGAGCCGGAGGACTGGAAAGAATACTACAGTCCCAACAAGAACCTCACACTTGGATCCGATGACGTGGTGGTGCCCATCTCCTGCTGCGGCGATTCGGGCCGGGACTTCTATGATGCCACCCAGGTGACCTGCACGGAGACCTTTGAACTCGGTTGCTTCCGCAAGATGAACTTCATTGTTTCGCAGAGCGCCATGTTAATTGCCACAGGGGCAACAACGGTGGCCTTTGTCCAGCTGCTTGGAGTCCTCTGTGCCTTTATGTTGGCCAAGACACTCCGCCGGAACAAGTCCATTCGAGAGGCCCGCCGCTGGCAGCTGCAGCAAAGCCTCGGCGTCCTCATCTCCGGTGGAAAGATGGGTTTGCCCCAGAACTCGGCGGTTGCTGGCTACCAGCAGCTGGGCAACGGCGAACAGGGATCTAACGAACCCTACACCTACACGCCCCAGAGTCCCAGCGTTAACTAGACTTTGGCACAGATCGAAGCTCTATATTTATACCATATAGAATACCCAAAGAGATCCACTTGTAAATGTACATTTTTAATTTGTTAACAACCAAACTTAGTAAAACGAAATAAACGCGGTGGTCCTTGGACTATGCGCTGAAAATATTGGTCAGTTAATTGGGAAAGGAAAGCTAATTCTGTAAGATTCAGAAAGCCAAAAAGACATAAGAGAAAGTAAACTATTCTCAGAACTTTTTTTCTGGGAAAGCCCACTCGGACAGCAAAAACCGAAATTTACATTTACGATTCCTCATAGATTTTTATAGCGATTGGTACACCTAATAGCCACAATAAGTGTCCTCTTTTTTAATAACTTAAAAGTCTGAAGTATCAATCTTTTTAATTTGTTACAAAAATGAGTCAACAGAAAAAGGAAGTCCTAAGATTGCTTGCGCAAATCCTTGGCAACTTTCTTGAGTAATCTCAGCTGCTCAACGACGCTGCTACTGGCGGTTCCACCGATCGCATTATACTGCTGCACGTTGTTAGAGTAATCAGCCACTCCAACGATATCCGATCCAAAAACAGGGCTAAAGGTCTGAAGATCACCTAATGGTAGGTCGGTGATGTCCACACCTCGACGTTCGGCCTCGGAAACCAGGCGACCGATAATGTGGTGAGCCTGGCGGAAAGGAATGCCCTTCCTTACCAAATAATAAGCCTGAAAGAAACAGGAAAGTTATTCGAAATAGTAATTATTATCAACAACTGGAGAAGTAAACTTACCCAATCAGTGGCCAACATATCTGTGCTGAGAGCAGCCTCCATGGATTCCTGCTTCACCTGCATTGTCTGCAGAACACCATCGGCAACATCCAGAACCTGAGAAAGTTTGTCAAACGACTTAAAGCAAAACTCTTTGTCGTACTGCAAGTCCTTGTTGTATGTAGATGGAGTCCCCTTGATAGTCATCATAATGCCCGTCAGATTTGCGGTGATCACTCCGGCCATGCCGCGTATCAGCTCCAAGCTGTCCGGGTTCCGCTTCTGAGGCATTAGGCTGCTGCCACTGGAAAAGCCATCGGCCAGTCGGATGAAGTCGAACTCCTTGGTGCTGTAGATGATCAGATCCTCGGCCAAACGGGACAAATGCAAGCTCACCATGGAGCAGCAGTAGATAAAGTCAACTAAGAGGGTGAGAAAGATAATTTTAATAAAAATTACTCATACGACACGTATTTAAGCTAAAATTCTGATACAAGTCGTACTGCCCTTCCTAACTTTCTGGCCGTGTTCTAATGAGTCCACAAATAGAAAAGAAAATAAAAACAAGCCTACACCTTCAATATACAAACCAAATAGAATACTTCATCAAAGGCAACAGTACGTATGAGTAATAAGCCATGAGGAGATCCTCAATTGCAAACGATATGCTATGCCTTAAATGTCTAAAGACGGATGAGAGTAAGACCTTAATATTACCCGTGCAAATGTCTATATACCAAATCTATTGATAATTTCAAAAACTTTCCTCTAAGACACCGCTGAGAATTCAAGATAATGACTTGAAAGAAAATCCAAAAATAAACCTAATTGCCTTAGACTTTGTGTTGACTGACTTGCATTAGTTGAGCGCAATGAGAAACCAAAATTCAAAATACAATTTAGATTATAACAATATTAGCTCAAGCCAGTATTATGGGAAATAAAAGTAATAAACGTAATCAATGATTCTTCGATTCTTGAGTAATTCCACCAGACCTCCTTATCAGCTTCTCCCCCGAACAATCTAGTGTCGAGGAGTGCTCAGATAAGAAATCAATCGAACCAAAAATGCAGTATCAACGACTTTGAAATGACTTAAGTGGTCTGCTCACCCACGAAATCCCGATCTCCCACGGCGTGCATGCTGTTGGCTGTAATGCCGGAGAATCCCAGCCTTTCGGCTAGCCACAAACGATCGATGCCGAGGGGATTGCCAGCAAGAGTGCGCCACTTCCCAGGGGCAGGACATTAGAACGATCCCTCAGTTCCACCAACCGCTGGCCATCTTCCTTCAAGGCAAAGGCATGTGAGAGCAGCCAATGGGAGAACTGGACTGGCTGCGCCCTCTGCAGATGAGTGTATCCTGGCATAAGGACGCCCAGATTAAGTTCCGCCTGACGGGCGGCAGTTTCGATGACGGCACTCAGACGGCCCAAGGTCTCACGAATGGCCTTGCGAAGCCATAGCTTCATGTCGGTGACCACCTGGTCATTCCTGCTCCTTCCCGTATGCAGCCGTTGGCCCAGCTCACCGGTGATCTCCACCAGCAATCGTTCGTTGACCGTGTGCACATCCTCATCACCAGGCTGGAACTTTACGGATGCTTCGATCCAATCGAATCGCAACAGCTCCAGATTTTTCACCAACTTATCCGTTTCGGCTTCATTCAGGTGACCAGCTCTATGGAGCGCCTCTGCATATGCCTTGCTGGCATCCAGATCATCTGCGTACAGACGATAATCGTAGGGAAGGCTATTGTTTAGAGACTGAAGCGCTTCATGGGGCTTGTCGGTGAAGCGTCCACCCCACATTTTATAGCAAGTCTCGGGGATCTGGGTCATTATGGATCCGATTGGCGTAACAGTGCGATGTCTACTGAGAGTATTTGCTCTGCAGCTCAGCTCACGAATACAATTCTTTATTGTGCCATATAACAGTGTTATCTTTGAAAATAATATGTTGCTCGGCTTTTTTATATGATTAGGGCACGTCAAACGCGAAATTCTCTCTGTGCGAACAGTGGTTTAGCTTAAAATAAAATTTGAAATAGTTAATTAAGTTCTAAACTAATCGAACCTAATCAAAGTTGGTTGAAAATTGAAATGCTTTTGGAATGAATTTGCTTTTTGGTTTAATGCGTTTAACAATTTAAGTCAATTATTTCTGAATATCAAATTCATTTACAGTAACCAACAAATTAATTTCTGAACTTATATTTCTTTGGAAATAACTAACAGCATTGCGACCACGGTGCCCTGTTCTCTCTCTAGTTAGCAATATGATTTTTATTTTTAATTGACTTGGCTAAAAAAAAACAAAACAAATAAGCCCAGAGTGTCGGACAGATACAACCGCTTATCAGCCAAGATTAAAATCACAAGAGCGTAGCCTCTGACGCTTGTTGCCGCATAGCCCTCAGATATCTTGGTTGTGATGAGCAAGACAATGGCACTTCTCTTACGCTGATAGATCTTCAAGGAACAGTTTATTTAGTTCACAGCACAGTCGATGCAGAGGTAGTCCCATCACGCAGTAAAAGTCTCCATCGATTCGGTGAATAAGGGCTCCTCCAGGTCCTTGGACGCCATAGGCTCCAGCTTTATCTCTGTGAGTAAGTAAAAATACTTTAAGTTAGTTACTAAGATTATCTTTAATAAATATACAGCTTACAGAGGATCTCCGGAATCCACATAGCTTTGAATTTGTTCTGGCAGCAGGTCACCAAAGTAAACGTCTGCGGTGTCTGTAAATTTGCGAATTCCTTGGGCATGTTTCAGTACAACGCCGCTAAAAACGCGATTGGAGGTTCCAGATAAACTAGAAGATGATGTGAAGGGTTTATAATACATCTTTTGACATTTTTTAAGAAGTAAGAAAAACTTTAAAAAATAGATAAATGTACTGATGAATATAAAAATAATGTTATTCAAAATATTATTCTTATTATGTAATTTAATATTTACTTGGTTAGCATTCGAATTGCATCTGCCGAGTCCTTTGGTTTTCCGTAGATCTCCTTTCCCAAAGTCACCATCGTATCTGCAGCTATTACTATCAAATCCTTTGAATCCCCAGAGGAACTCAATCTTTCAAAGACTTCCTCGGCTTTTCCCAAAGCGGTGGCCTCTATATAATCAGAGAATTCCTTAAAATCCTCCAGCTTCAAGTTCTCTTCAAAAGTTGAAGGACAAAGTTCTGCATTTAAGCCCTAGAAATAAAGATTCTTATAAGATTGTTAAAGAGTTTCAATTACTCTGCCAACTTACCAACATTTTAACCAGTTCCTGCCTTCTTGGCGAGCCGCTGGCCAAAACAATGCGATAATTGCCCAATAAATGCTTAATTGGCGCCAACATTATAACCAAATTTTATTTATAAACAAACTTTAGCCAAAACATGTGTTATTGTGATGGCAAAGCGACGATTACTGTGGTCAACGATTAATCGAAAAGCAAGAGACACGAATCAGCAAACACACGCACCAACTTTAATTTGTTGATCTAAAAATCTTGATAGCTAACTAATTAAAATATATTAGTTAAATTTAAAATTATATTTTCCTTTCTTTTGTAATAAATTTGAATTTTTATATATATAAAATATAGATATAAAGACTCATACCATTCTAAGAATATCGACTTATCGAACTTTTAGGCCATGCAATAGGCGGGTGAATTCAAAAGTCACTTTTGCCTTCTTCTGTAATACATTTGCATTTTATTCAATACACGTAGAAGATTAAGATCAATAATACGTAATAATCTCAATCACAAAAGAGATTAAATATAGCTACATATAAAGGTGATACTTAGGCGACTTATAAATATTTAGCGACTAATTCAGTATTGGAAAACCGGAATAGAATAGTTAGTGCGCCCTACTATGATTATTAGTGATGATTTGAAACAATTGTACAACCGAGATTTAATTACAAACTATAGTAACAGATCTAAATTATAACTAGGTTCGGTGTTTGTACAAAAGGAACGAGCTCTGCGAATGGAACCCCAAAACGAAACCTTTTTTGATTTAATTGAAATGGAACTAGTACTAAGTCGAAGGACCAACGGCTAATGGAAATGGTAATGGCAATGCTAGAATAGCTTATAGTGACTCAATATGTGTGACAACACAATTATCTATAAATATATACAAAAGCTATCTATATACAATTAAGAGTCTATATCCGTCTGTCTCTAAACTATTGCGTCTTTGTATCGGTGGATCTCTTCGAGACGCCATCGCTCGAACTCTCTGTCTGTTGATCCTTGATCTCCGGCATTAGTTCGCCCACGGCCAACTTATTGGGCAATGCCTCGGGAGTGTTGATGATACCATAGGGTCTCAGATGATAGATCAGATAGTCCAGCACGTACATTTGATTTGGGGAGACATAATGGAAGGATATGGCATTGTCCGAACAACAGTCAAGACCCTGAAATTATAGGATTTAATTAGTAACCGCAAGTATATATATACTATGTATGTAAACCCACCTCATCGGTCTTGTAGAAGATGTACTGCCAGTACCAGAACTTTTTGTCCGTGTGCGAGGGA
Source organism: Drosophila eugracilis (assembly GCF_018153835.1). Taxonomy (NCBI): domain Eukaryota; kingdom Metazoa; phylum Arthropoda; class Insecta; order Diptera; family Drosophilidae; genus Drosophila; species Drosophila eugracilis. Next base: position 446,288 of record NW_024573209.1, read on the forward strand.
ATTAGATGATGCTCCGGAACGAAGGGGAAAAAGCGACCCCGTCCGTTTGAATCCCGAGAATCCCCTGCCAGCACATTCACATTCTGCAGGCACTTCCCTATCTCAACGTCCTCGGCTCCTGTATTATCCGACTTGCATAGCTTGGAATTGGGCAAAGCTTCGACCACAAAGCGACGAACTGCCTCTCGGCTGAGGACATATCCGGCACCGCCGGACATATAGCCTTGCTTAACATATGGCTTGAACTTACAGCCAAAGTAGACGGGGGTCTCCGGACTGTAAGGGTACAACATGTACCTCATATTCTCCACTATCGTGTAGGTGTCATCATCGGCCTTCAGGAACCAATCGGCGTCGTTGATATGATGCTCGTAGATATACTTGTAGGCCTCCTTAGTCTTGCCCCACAGATTGTTGCGACCCTCTCCCACCGGCAAAGCCACAGAGTCCAGCTCTTCATCCTTCTCCGAGCTCATGAAGATCAACTTGTTGCAACGCTTGCCCCAGGTGCGCTTCACATGGCGCGCCTTCTTTTGGTGATTACTCGGATTGGTCATGATCCAGCAGAGGACCCGAACCTCGCTGTACAGACGCTCCGCAATGGTGGAGTTCTCATGGACGTGCTCGTGTCCGCCCACATCCTGCTCTGGCCCGGACATCTCCATCATGTCATGGCTGTGATGGGCATCGTTGACATCGCCATGCCGATGGCCATCATATGGCATATATTCACTGCGTTCCGGCGTGGAGTACACAAACAGCTCCGCCAGACAGAAGCCCACGACAAGGCCCACAATCAAAGACACGAACGATCGCTTATTCGAGCGGCCTGTGAAGAGAAAAAGTCAATATTTAGTTAATAAAACAGCAGGTGGTGTAATAATCATAAGATAAAGTAAACATTCTTAGTGCAATATAAAGAGAGTTTCCCTTTTGTTTTCTAGAATCTTAATTATTACGCTGGCATATCATTTAAATGATAAATTATTAGGTAACCCGTTTGATGTTTAAAATATTTAACGTTTTAACAACGTGGATTTGAAAGTACTTAGACATCTGGGCAGTTATCTTTGATATAAGTTGCTACAAAGAGTTATATTAAAAAAAAAAAAACGTTGATTCCGTAGCTAAAGTTATATAATATTAAGCTGAAGAAAAGTTTAGCTAGTTTCTAAATCAACATTTTAGTCCCTTTTATTTGTAATTTAAACATTTCTTTATAATTTTTAAGATGTATTAGTTGATTAAATCTTAAACTAAGAACTTAAAAATAAACAGTTTGAAACATAGAACCCCGATTCTACTCACCCTCATTGAGTATGGACCTTCCCAGCAAACTGTTGGCAGTCATTGGGACTAAGTTTTGGTCTAATTACTGGCTTAAAGATGGAAGGAACTTGAACACTGAGTACTGGCGAGGAGCCTTTTCCCTTGAGGACTGGCAGCTTCTTTGGTTGCGTTTCTTCAGCTGGTAAATCCACCAAGGCTGCTCCTTACATTTTCTGCAAGTAAGTAAAGTAGAATTTAAAGTTAAAGCCACGTTTAAGCATCTGCACTTGGTGATTAGTGTCAAGCATCTGAACATTGAGATGGTTCTGCTCGGATTGGCTTGCCTCCGCCGGGCTAAGTCGAACTGTGTTAATCTCATGCAAAACGTGACAATTGCCACTGTTGGCGAGTTGCATTCTGTGCAACCGTCGTAGCTGATAAATATTTATTTCAAAAAACATTTTAATTTCTTTTCTTCTCTCAATTATGCACGTGGCTGTGTGTGTTTTTACCCCTGTTTTTTTTTTTTTTTAATGTGTTTCCCTTGCAAGATAACCGCAGAACGTTGGCATTTTGGCATAAGTAAATATATTATTTATATGGCTAAAATCGCGCTGAGTTTTTGCCCATTCTCGAGTTTGTGTCATAAAACTAGCAAGAAGACAAGATGAAGAATATTATGAGATTTGGCTAGGCCAAGGATTTGCCTATTTTGTTGCGCAAAACGCAAATAGAAAAGCAATTACACCTTTGGCTCCGTAATAAAGATAACATATTTCGACATGGCTTTGTTTTAGTTTCAGTTTTCACACTTTTGTTCAGTTTGGGAACGAGCTTAACGAGTACTAAACCCATTTAATAGATTATTTCGGCGGGTGTCGTTGAACTGACTGCTCACTTAGTGTTGCTGGCATAATTAATGTTAATTAATAAACTATATTTTAAATAGAAGCCGTTTATACACTTTGGAAATTAGCAATAATTTTGGGATTTCTATGTGTAAAAAGCTGGGAATATTTTATGTCTATTTTTTAAACCGAAAAACTATTAAGTTTAATATGAAAAATTGTTTTCACTTCATGTCTGTCATAAAATGTATTTTATTTTTATATATTTTTATTAGGCACTGTCATCACATTTCTTAGAACAATTAAATCTTCGATTTGATTACGAAAATCTCTTTGTCTCGCAGTCATTGTTTAGCAAATCTTTTGCCATTAGCACTTACTTAATAATTTTTTGTTTGCATGGATAAAACAATAATATTGGTAATAATAATAGCAGGAGGATGCAAAACAGCTGCGTCAACCGTTTGTGGCTGAAAACAAATCAGAGACTGCTGCTCTGAACCCGAACGAGTCGCCAGTTGGTTAATAAATGCAGTCAGAATACCAAAAACCAGAGCTATTTTAAGCAATTTCCAACTGCATTTTTTCCATTCTGTTCTCTTTTGTTTTTAGTACTTACTGGTAGGTAGTAAGTAGTTTTCAGCTTATCAGTGAGTGTAAGGAAAGACAAATGAACACGAAAAATGCAAATGAATATTGGAATTTTGTTAATTGATTTTTGGTGAATCATATGGGTTTGTCCACTATCAAAGACGGGACTTATCATTACTACTTAGCCTTATCGAAAGCCAATAATTGTTCTTTATCATACATAACTTCCCCAGCCGATAACTAGTGTGGTATATTATACCATTTTGTGGGTCAGCTTTCAGCACTATGATAGGTTTTCTGTACCAATGATTTACTATCTAAATCGATTTCAAGGAATTGCCATTATCAATAGCAAAGCACTACAAACTCTTAATGGTAAAAATATATATCTTATCTTAAGCTATTTGAAGCCTTTCCTATCTTATAGTTCCCTACGATCAAAAGTCTATATTTTACAAGAGTTTTTAATTGTTTAAAGCTATTAAGCTATCTTAACCTATTTTAAGCCTTTCCTATCTCATTGTTCCTTACGATCAAAAGTCTATATTTTACAAGAGTTTTTAATTGTTTAAAGAAAGAAAAACCAAAAGGTGGCATGCGTGTTAACTTATCACTTCCTTGTCTTCTGTTCACTTGTTCCCTTTATTACCAGAGATCACTGTATGTTGGGATATTGTAGACGTAATTCCTGTTTGATCAGCTGCTTGTTTTTTAGATCACAATGTTTCAATGTTCAACTTCATTTCTCATTTTGAAGTCAGTCAGTGAGGTGTGAAGTGGGCCGAAAAATGATAACTTCTAAGATTCAGCTGCCTTGGTCTGCTACCAAAGGTTTTTATACCTTACATACCTTTATAAAATTAATTAATTAATATAAAATCTGTATTTTAGTGCCAGCTAGTCAATTGATTTTGACTATATTTTTGTGCCTAATTGTGTTCTATGGCCTGACTAAGCTCGTAGCCATTCCTCTGCGCATCGATGACTTTGATAGCTTCAGATTGAGGCCCATTCAGGAGGATGTCCAATTAGCAGGTCAAGTATTTGGAAAATCTAAAGCAAACCCCTGAGACCAACCAATTATCCAATGCAAACTGTTGTTGTTTTCTGGGAATGCAATTTACCGCATTTGTGGGTGGAACACCCACAGAGACTTCAAAATTGCAATTGTAATTGCAAATTAATTAAATTTTAGCATGAACAACATGTCAGACCTACGACTCAGCCGTTCCAATTCAATCTACAATTGCAATTAAACGCAATTTAACAACATATTTGCTTATCATTGCAGCCCACTGAGGAGATTCCACTGCATTCGCGTGGAGAGTATACAAACAAGAACGATTTGCGATTCTAGACAAATATTAGAACAAAAAATGTTCTAATATTAGACTCAAAGCCAACCAAAAACCTATTTACATGCACTGCACAGCTTCCAATTGAAAAATTAGTGACTGAACAAAAAAAAAAAAAAGAAAATTATATAATCACATGTCGGTTGAAGTAACACGAATGGGAACGTGACTATAGTTCATCCTGTGTCTAGCATTCTATTTCGCTGTTTTATTTGCTATCTATGGTGATTAGCTTTATTTAAACAATTATATGTTATCATTGAAAATTTGGACTTAATGAGTTACTCAGATAACGTAATAGATAGTAAAACCTCATAGCAAAGCCTTTATGTGGAGCAAAAGTATAAAAATAAACCTTGAATAACGTAGATAACAAAAATGGGTATTCTCAACGTGTCTCAAAGTCAGGGTGTCTTAGGTCATAGAATAAGATTTACAATCTAACAAAAAATAATTTAGATATGAATTATTTTCTTAGGCAAGAATCTTGTTTAACAGTCAAGAAATGATAATAAAAATGTAATTGATTATAAAAATATAAAATATATGACGATGATGAATATGTTTTCTTGTGGATTTATAATTAAGCACAGGGACACGACATTACCTTTAAAATTGCAAATAATTTACCTACTGGTTTATCTAGATTAAGTTATTGTGTTTCTTTCTAAGATGCCAGCGACATTAATTAAACGATTAAGAAGTTTAAAGGACGTCTAAAAAATATTTCATAATCATATTTAAGCAGTTAATAAACATAAATAATTACTTTGCTTAATCATTGATAGTTTTCTATTCACTGTCTGATAATGAATCATTTGTTAATAGAAACTTGGTTAAAATTAATTTATTATTATGTCATTCGGTTAATGGCCGTTGATTTAATTCCTGCCCTATACTCAAACTAGCGTGACATCCCCATTTTCATTCCATTCAAAAAAGAGCAAAAAGAAAAAACAAAACCCGAAACCAGAAAGCCAAAACCAAACCAATTGTAAAATTGTTTTGTTAGGCCGCTGTTCATCTGCGGTCAATAAAAATCAGCCACGCTCTGCGATTCCGCAAATATTTCAATTCAGTTGGCGCATTTTCTATATACTCGTACTTTTATTTTTGGAACCATTCAAATAACTAAATTTACTCTATGACTGTGGTTTTATATTAATTCACTTTCAGTACAACTTCCCCTCTCAGATAAACAATACAGTACACACTCGTCCAACAAATGGGCTCTGCTTATCAATGTGGAACTGGTCGGGGCGGGAATTGTTATCAAGCATAAAGAAAACATATGACATCCGTTCAACAAACTCAAACTGCTTTGTTCCATTGATTAACTATACAGTAAGTGACAAATAAGTACATATATTTATGCAAATACATATATATTTTTTATATCCTCTACGTGTTGAGTTTAGGAGTATGATGTATCCGTTGAAAAGTATGTAACAGGAAGTACCAAGCCCACTATAAAGTATATGTATTCTTGAGATCTCAAGAACTATAAAAACTAGAAAATTCTTATTTAACAAGCAAGCTCCTTCCCTAGTCTAGAAACCACGGAAAAAATTGGTTTCTATAATATTAAGGCTTCGGTTTTGATTTGAACTTAAGTAATATTTATTTGTTAATGCCTATCGATTGATCAATAACTCTTTATATCAAAACATTAATTCATAATTTGTTAACACACTTAGTTAACAAGGTCTTGCATAGTTCTATCAACAAATGCCGTTGGTAAGACTATACACAGCGTCTATTGCTGCTATCAAAATTATTTTAAAATTTGCTAACAGGGGGAAAGGTATCTAATAGTCGTAGCACTGGACAAAACATGACTTATGTCAGATAACAAAGTATGCGTTATGTATGAATTAAAAATGTCTTGACTGTGTTATTTTATTTTTTGATAAATAAATAAATTTTTTTTTTTTATAAAATGCCCGATAATTCAGAGTACCATTAATTTAATACCAAATATAACAAAAAATCCTATAAATTATTCTACCTAATAGGAAGCTAATCTATCACCCAATCAAAACAACATATTTTCTGTCTCAATTAACTTACAACACTTTTCTTATCTTTTCTGTGCACAATCAATATAAAAACGGCGAAGGAAAGTTTCCCAATAAAATATTGATTAAAAATAGTTGCCAATAGATAATTGATTGCTGATTGATGAAAGAGGTCTAGGTCTATTCACTGGAACCTTATGTGAATGGGTACCATTGAACAATGTTCTACAGGCTAGCCCTTGGGGTATAACAGCCGATTTAAGATTAATGGGTCATCCTATTCAAATACAAATTTGTATCTTAGCAAGCGAAGTGACCCAAATGGGAATTAGTATATGGAATATTTGTATTTTATGTACTTTAAGAAATGTTTATTAGTCAACAGTTTAGGCTGATTAATGTACTTTTGATATCGAGTTTGAAAATGTACTTTATGATTTTATTAAAATATTAAATGATAAATTTTAAGAGCTTAGAAAATAAATAAAACGAAACAAGCAAAGAATGCAAGAGATCTCTAAAGCTACTTCTCTCTTTTATTTATAAAGTGATCTATCTTTAATAGAAGTATATAAAGAAATGTAGATTATTTATATTCTCAATGTATGTATGTGTTTAAAACTAGAAAAGAAACAGATTTCCAGATGTTAAGGATCTTTGAAGTGTTCTAGTTTTTAGTTATTATATTAGAATTCCTATTTTTTAACAAACATTAACTCAACTTATCTTTCTAAAATCTGTTCTTTTAAGCCATAGAAGTTCAACTGCATTTCTGCTAGATACACCATAAACAAAATCCAGTAGCTTTCTGTGTAAAGTTGAAGCTTCTCTTATCAGTTGCAGTTGCATTTTAATGGCAATCACTATGTGCAATCTGCAAACGAATTATCCCAACAACAATAACAACAGGGGGCTAATCAATTCCATGTGCTGCCCTCTCACGAGAGTAAGAGACAGAGGGAGAGAGAGCGACGCCCACATGGAATTGGAACCACAAATAAATTAAAGTAAATGCATTTTGGCTGCAGGCAATTCCACCCCCCGAGTGTAAATATAATGGGGAGGGGCAAACAGAGGAAATGACAACCGAAGAGAGACAGAGACTGAGAGCGCTAAAAGAGAGAGCAAAGTGCAGCTGCTCGAGGGAATGTCATCGCATTAAAAATAACAACAACCACTAGGATAAGGCACTACGAATTAGGAAGACACTTCTCAAGTTTTTATCAATGTTTTGTTTCCACTTGACAATTACTAGAATAACACATTACTACTTCGCACTCCGCTGATAAAATTTTACATTTGAATGTGTCGTCATTGAGAAAACCCTTGAAACTTAACATTCAATGCATTAAACAAATTAATTCTTTTAAGAAAGTTTAGCTATGTTGTATGCTAAAAAAAATGTATTTTTACAGGGAGTTCAATAGACTTGATGGAGGGAAAAAGTATCTGGCACCATTAAAATGAATGCCATAAATAAACGATATAGTCTTTAATGTCGATATACTCGTACACATATGAACAAAGTTCAACTAAATTTAAAATGAGTCATAAAAGAAATATTTTTATGTGTTGCACAATTTATTTTGGCTTTAAAATTTTAAAACGTTTTTTGAGATTTTTCAAATGAATGTGTTATTGATCAAAAATAGCTTGTTTTTCGGTTTTAAATAAATAAAAAAAAATCTTTCATTTTAACATTTGAAATCGAAATTCTCAAGGGTTTAATAAATATAGTTATATTTTTCTGCACTTTGTTAGCACCGAAAATAATTAATAAAATATTTTTTGTATAAATATTTTGCAACTACTTTTTTTTAACTTTTCCGAAACCGAATCACTTGATTTATTTTATTCTCCTTCAATCCTAAAGCAAAGGGGCTTAGAAAGTGAGAGTGGCTGAACTGGAAGAAGGGCCTTAAGCGGAGGTTCTTCCTTCCACTTCCTTCGGCTCATTTTTAGTTGGCATCCAGTTGGAAACCAATATATATATGTACATACATATATATTTTTTCGTGCGTTACCCGCCGTTACGGCTGTCTCAAAACTTGTTTGTTCTTATTGGTTTTGTTTTTATTCGCACTTTTTACCTTCCGCTGGTTTGTTAAGCACTCGCACGTTGTTCTTGCATTTTTTTACAATTTCGTTGCACTTTTTGTTTTGACATAAAATGCCATTTTGTGCTGAGCAAATGGTATTTCGTTCCAGGTAAATTCCATTTGCGTTTCATTTTGACTGATTTTAATCATCTTTCGACGCGGCATCCATTTACTTACGAATTGATTTTTTGCACAATTCCTCACGCGCTTCTCCATCGCAGGACGCTCCAAAAAAGCATTTATTGTGTATTAGTTTGACTATTGACAATTGCTCTCACGTTTTGCACATTCACTTAATTGCTGTGCTAGTCGAGGCAATCGAAATATTTAATTAAACTTATTTTCCGCCCCTTTTCCTGATTTTCGACAAGCGCATAAATGAAACGAGCGAACGCGTCGGCCAAACAAAAAAAACTGCCGCGAATTCTAAAACTGAGCAGGAACTGCCCCCATGAATTCGACAAGAGAGTAGCAGCAAGATGAAAAGATAGTCGGGAGTCTCGGTTATGTGACACCTCTTACTATGTTTCCAAATTTTAAAATTTAAGGAACTTTCGAAACAAGGATGATCTGCTTTGTAACCCTTGTTGGAATTTGATTCTACTTTCTTTCTACTTTTTACTTCTTTGGTGTTAAAACCAATAATAATTGCTAGTTTCCAAATTTGCGGCATCACTAAAATATGTTCTTATAATTTAAACACTTTTACATTTATAGTATTTAAGATCTTGGCCTTTACCAGCCATGCCATGGACTTCATAAGGACGTTCCTGATCCTAAATTTATATGCGTTTTAAAGCGACTAGACAGCTACCTTACATAACTTTGAAGGAACGTAAAATACCCTTATAATCTGTAAGCAATGGGTATACAACAAATCAAGAGAGTGCTAAGAGCGCTTTCACTCTCTCTTTTTCTCTGTTCTTTTCGTTGGTTGAGGGTGGTGAAGAGGGTTTTGTTACAAAATTGCCGGCAATTCTTAGTGAGAACCGGCTGCAGCTTTTTCAGAGAGCGAGCAAATAAAGAGCGGCGAATTAAAGAGAGCATTGATAAAGTAACTGATTAAAAAAACTACTACTATAAATGTGTGCATAAAGATTATTACAAATGGTATGTATTTGGGATCTGACTTTTGATTTATTAATCGCTTATCTCCGTTATTATTCGCTGTTTGCTACTCTATATGAGGAGAGAGAAACAGCTGTTGGGAGCTATTATCTATGTTAAGGGTTTGTTTTCGGGGGTGAAAATTCCAAGCCGGAGCGATCTCTTAAAATGTAACTATCTCAGAATTTTTTCAAAAATGTTGAAAGAGATATTTTTAAAGTTCTATAATTCAATGACTTTAACATTTTGTTTTTATAAATAATTAATGAAAACGTCATTAAAAAATTGCACGCCAACCGTTATTGATATAATCACAAAAAACATGTTTTTGTCAACCTTTTTATTTACTGCCAAAAAACGGTAAATGCAAGTCGAAAAGTCTTAAATTTTAAACAGGTAAAATTCGCTATCTACAACCTAGGCATTCGTTTTCATATTATCAAAATTAGTTTTATATTCAAAATATGTTTTATTTTACGAATCTTTTTACTTCCTCACTAAATGTTATTTTAAAATTAAACAATCTTTGTATCTTAAGATTCCCCGAAGGGTTTAATTCATCGAGTTAGTACTCACATTAAAGAAGTTCGACTGTACTTTCTAAATGACTAATTATTGACCTTTTCAAACATCGTATTAATTGTTGTGATTGGACTGTAATTAAACAAGTTATAAGCGCTAACTCGTTAGAAGATGTTTTTGTTTGATTTCTTATCTACATCAACAACTAACTGGCTTCTGTGATGCTATATTGTAGACTCTAATAATTTCATAATTCACATTAAACCGGAATGGTTAACATGTCTTAAAAAACACTTCTTGCAAATACTTAAAAATAACTCGTTGATGTCAAGTTTTTACTTTTTCAAGTTCAGAATACATTATCGGTAAATTAGTGACTGTTGCTGAACTGCAGTAATGTTTATTGAATTTGTTAGTTGCGCGTTTCAAATTAAGATAAGATAAGATATTAAGTGCATAACTACTTTCATACAAACCAATATGACAAATATGATAACACAGAATGTGCACTTTTAATTAGTGCGTTCTACCCACAGAAGTTACCTGAAAAAGGATTTAATCCTGGAAATTTCGAAGATTTCATAATAAAACACTTTATTACTAGTTTATTGCTTGTTTTAACTTTAGTACTAGAGTAGTTAAAACTCGCATTAACCGTTTTTTTAAACTTCAAAAAGAACTCAAAAATACTTTACCTTATTTTGTTATCTTACATAATTTCTACACCTTTCTACATGGCGTAGATCAGTCGATGCGACAACCTTACTTTCATAGCACTTAGCTTTTGTTTGTTCCGCTCATAACGATCCACAAAATTCAAAAATGTTTTCACTTTTATTCTGCCCCTTAATAAAAAAAATTAATATCATTCAAGACTTGACATCGTTATTTATTTATTTTGTTGATTTTTTAATCATAAGCTTACCCTAATGAAACTATGTTTAACGGATAATCCAAGGCACTTTGTTTGCGCTGCCCAATTGAGCGCAAGAAACCAAAAGACTGCAAAGTAAATGAATTTATTTTTGATGACAATGTTATTTTCCATTCATTGCAGGCATACAATTTGTGTAAATATTGGCATTACTCCCGTGGCCAATTTGAGAAATAAGTACCAAGTCACACTCAAACGAGCCACCGACTTGTGTGTGAATTAATCTAAAATAAGTAAAATCAACAAAATTGCTTTCTGTCCTGAAATTATAGCCAATGGAAAATATTCTGGCCATGATTGCGCCACTGGCAAAGTATGTGCTTTGAAAATAACAAGCAGAAGGTTGCTTTACGTTCTTTGAAGTTGTTTTTATTCAAAACTAAAACTCTGAAACTAAAGTTAAACATAAATGAAATGTCTCAGTAAGAAATGTCTTTTAAATTGGATTTAACTTAACTTTTAGCTTGACCTTATCAACAGAAGTCGCTAATTTCCACATTATAAATGAGAATTATTGTTAAGTACTATTGCTTACTCTTAAAACTACTCGTTATCTACAATTATTTGTACACAATATACAATTTATATATATCCTTAAGCCTAACATTCACAAAATAAACCATAGACTTTTAAAATGCTTGCATCTTAGGCTATCTACATTGATATTACAGACTACGAATATTGATAACGAATTGTTCAGACTGTTCATTCCGTGTGTGTGTATATATAATCGATATTGGATATAGCCATAATGGCTACTCGAAAAGCTCTAGGTTTTGGGGGCCAGACATTCTTACTCACATTGCGAGTTTATCACTCAGTAGTAGTCGTTACCTCACAATGAGTATCACAATAGTATCTAATAATATTATTGGATTGAAGAGAGGACTACAGGAAGGAGCAGCACAGGATCAGGACTAGCACAGTGATGGGAAATATGGCATATATCTCGCTGCGAGGATGACACGTTGATATCAGATTCGTTATATCATCCGCCTCGTGCTCAATGCCATCCCGTGTGGGTACCTCCACTACGACGATCTCGTCCGAAAGGAAACTAATGTTGAAAGTACAATTTGTGGTATTCATACAGCTTTGGGTGTCGCTCATGTTTGAGTACTGATACGTCGGTTTGTATAAGTCGAATATGGCATGTATCTCGTTTCTATATTCATCATTGTCACTGTAGAAGATATAGTAGTAGTAACCATCCTCGATCACATTGTGCACCAAAAATGAACTCATGTTGGATGAACTCTCCATTGTATGGGGATTTGAGCATTCATTTTTTGGATTGAAGGACTCCTGCAGAAGTATCATTCCATGAAAGCAACCAAGAAGTCCTGTCTCAAAACTGGACACTGAATTTGATTCGTCGATTTGGGTAAAGTTCGCGGCGTTACCGCCATGGATGGTCTTCCGATCATAGACGTTCTCACGTTTTGATCTCTTATAAAGTGTCTCGTAGAGTTCCTGCCTCTTCTGATGTCTATGGGTTCCCTTATTATGCCTCTTCAGCCGTTCCTTGTGGGGTGCACTATTTGAGTTATGATGAATCTCACTCGTATTTGAATTGGGTCCTCTGAACTCATCAATTGTGATATTCGAACTTTGATCTTGAAGATAGGGGGCATCAGTCAAGGAGTGATTATGATGATGATGGTGACCAGAAGAATTTGAGCTGTGATTATTATGATTTAATATGTGCTCGGTGTGATGTGATCCTTGCAAGTCTGTAAGTGCATATAGACTGGAATCACCATGAAATTTGCCATTCTGTAGTTTCTTTTTTATCATTTTGGGTTGCAACTGTGGCCCATCGTCGCTCAGGTCCTCGCCACCATGATTCTCATGCTCCATTAACCGATCCTGGTTATACTTTTCCTCTGTGATCTCTACATTGTCTTCGAAGAATACTTGAACCTGGTCATGACCTTTGGCATAACCTTTGGCGTCCACCTTGTTCTTATTATGATCGGTTAGACCGCAGAGATTTAGCTCCCTGTGACCATGGACGATCAGGATTCGTGATCCATAATAGCGGGAACAGAACTTCACCTGGACTCTGGCACCTTTTAGTAAAAAGAAGCCCCAATATTCCAGGGTATCATCCGGCAGTATCATAGACTTCTTTAGCCTAATATGTTTGCGATTTGTTGCGATCTCTGGCTTATTCCGAAGTTGAAAGGCATTGAAATTGGAATTCATTCGCAGGGTGTGCTTTGCGCAGAAGATAGACGAGATTCCTGCACGAATCTCAATGATATCGGACTCGGCCATGGGATAGATGACATCCGCAAACACGGTCTTTCGCAGGTGCAGTGGCATTATGATGAGTATGGCCGGCAGTATCACAATCATCAGGCAGAAGATCAGCACCCTCTTCACTCCGTGCATTTTGCGGGTTTCTGGAAAAGTAAATAGAAAAAAAATGATAAAAATTACTATCTCGTTACTATATATTTCTGTTTATTTATTTTATATGGCCTGACAAGGCACCTTCAAAGTGATATTCCGTTAAGGGCTGCATCTTGGTGACTTAAGTTTTTCTTTATTTTTTCTTCCTGCAAAATAACTTTTCCGGCGACTACGTCTGATTGCCAGGCAGGTTTGTTGTACACTGTCTGATTTCGCGATTATCAAAATTAGTCTGGCCGTCGGGGACCGGCATGTTTTCACGCCTTCTTATGGCCAAGTTAATGTATGTGTGAGAGGAGGCGGCGAGATTGTATCAACAATCTGACACGATTATTGATATTGGCCCAGTGTATAACTAAGCTATTCACAAGATTCTATTGGCAGACTCAGATCGATGGCCAGCCAAGTGACAGCCGATGTTTGATCGATACTTAGCGACCCGAGACTCTGGATCAATCACTCAGCGGACTTAATTTTGCGGAAAAAGATGAGGTTATATTTTGTTAGCTTGGGAAATATTTAGAACAGGAGCGGTTTCGGGAAGTAAGGTATCTAGTTAACTATACTGCAGCTTTGCAACTAACAAGATGGTAATAATATTTTTGTATTATTTAAATAGTATTTTATATCAGTATCTTATTTTTGTTGTTTTTGGGTTCAAGTTGTAAGGTAAAAATACTACATTTTATTCTTTCTTTTTACTAAGTTCGTTTAAGGTTTAGCTCTCTCTCTATCTTCTAATGATATTTTCCTAGCCTCTCCCTTTCTTCATTTACTCTCCAATCTCACATGATTACGAATAGTTTTTACTACCTTATCAGGTGCCTTGGCTAATTACCGCCGGCCTATAGATGCCAGCTTTGATAAGCCCATTTTTGCCCTCATGAAAGTGATGTTAGTCGGCTGATATTAGTCGGCTCTTATCAACATCGAGCGAGTTGTGATCAGAAATATATGTGAATAATTTCATATGTGCGATACTTCTCTGACATAAATATAGTATTTATGGCGTACACGAGTCATTTTTTTATTTGTCACGTTTTTGTCGAGTGCTTTTTGAACTCGCCTGAAATGTGCTTTTCAGCTAAAAACAATACCATAAACAATTTTAACCTTTATCGCTTGCCATGGTAACATGTTATGAAAGGAAAATTGAAAACGTTTATAAAGAAAGAAAAGCCACATAAGATAAACAAATGGGAGATTAAATTATTCATTGTATAAAAACACAAGAATGGTTGACAATCTTTAACCAGTAAAGTTATTAAGAAAGCAGAAAAAGAAATTGCAAAAATCAAAAAAAATGTTAACTAAGCCAAGTTGTCCTAACTTAAACAGTTGATAACATAATCTTTATAAATAAATTATAGTCAGTTTAAATTCATTTTGGGTGATAAGACCCTAATAAACGAATTTAGTAAAGTGACTTTGCTTTGATTCTATAGACTCTTTGCCTCCGACTAAAATAAAAGCTAAAAGAATTAGTATTTTGATGTTACTAACCATATGGCCTACTTTTAGTTAGTTTTTGGCTTTATCACCAATACTATCAGTAGCCTTGCTTTCGATAACAACATAAACGGCCCCCTTATAAATTGAGCCCAATAAAATTTCTTTCTTTCCATTTCTCTATATACATTTGCCGGTTTTGCTGTTTCTTTGTCAGGTTTTCCCAGGGCTTTCCCATGACAAAGAAACACATACAATGTGGCCTCAAAAAATGGCATAGGTCGTGTATTATTAAGAATTTATTTTTGTTTACATATCTTTTTTGCATTTTCGACAATGTTCTTTTTATTTCCGTTGCTAAGGTGTCAAAAAAAAAACCTGTTGTGACTACACTGAAAACAACTTAAAGGGAGTCAGTTTTATGATCAATAAAAATGGATTTTTTAATAACAATTTAGGGAAAGATTTTGGCGGTTAAGAAGAAAAATTTGTGTTATTTAAATATAAGTATAAATCGTAACAAGTATTTTTTAAGAATACATATTTGTTAGTTTTTTAAAACTGAAAAAACTTGAAAACTCATCTTTGTTTGACTTAAAAAATGAAGTGAAAAACTTTTATATTTTTTAAAGATTTTTAAATTTTGTGTTACAAATCAACACAGTTTTCCGATTATTAAACAAAAGTCTTATATTTATTTTAAAGTGTAATATGGAAATACGGATTTTTTCTGGTTTTGAAAAACATTTGCAGCCGCAACGAAAATTTGAATTTGAATTACAAAACCCGCTGCAAGCACCTGTGGAAATGTTTGTCTTGTTTGTTTATTTTAGCGTGGGACTCGAATCAAATTTACACTCTTGTTTTAGTTTTGTTGCTGCACTTACATGTATCTGTATCTTTCCTATATTTGATCTGTACCTTTGGGATTAGCGTAGAGTTAAGAAGTGGTGACAAGTGCGATTTTCGAGCGAATTTCACATTTACTTGTCGATTTGTCTTTTCTTTTGTTTGGGTTTCTATTTTGTTGTTTAAAAACTAAGTGGCTTGGATGAGCATATATCCAAAATTAGATTTGTATATTATAGATATATTTAATTTAAGAGACCCGAAACACACGTGCCGCTTCCCATGACTTATTATCAAAAACAACTGTTTTTTCCATCGGTTTGTTGTCTTTTTTTGACACACATTTTAATCAACAACTAGCTCTCTCTTCTTCTCTGGCTCTCCCGCTTATCGCGACACACTCTCTCTTTGTCTCTCTTTTGCTTAACACTTTGTTTTTAGCTTCCGCATATCTTTGTTTGTTTTTAGAGTCACGTCGTGGAATATTTTTAAATTAAGATCAACTTTTTATTGCTATTTTTGGTTATAGTTCAGCATTTTTCTCTCTTCACAAGTCAGTTAAATATTTATCAACCGATATTATTACGAAATTTTCACAAGACTCGCCAGAGGAAAAACAAAACGCTTCAACTCACTCACAAAGCAGACCAACAAATGAGACGGAAACTGCACCAGTGGAAATTTTAACCCCAAAGAAATCTAGACGACGCGATAGCGCAATGCAATGCGCTCTCTGCGCTCTTTGTTTTAATATTACACTGGCAAAACTTTTAGTTTAGTTTAGATTTAAGAAAGATATTAAGAAATGTAAAATACATATCAAAGAAAAAACATGATTAAAAATATATATATAAACCAAAATGAAATATAAATACAATATTTGATTTTAATTATTTAAATTTATTATATTTTAACAATCTGTCAACTGTAAATTACAAATTAGATTAGAAAAATGAAAATGAAATATTTTTTAGTAATAATTTTATTTTTTGTTAACAAAATTATTTCTCAGTGTATCCTCTCAGTTCTGAGAGCAAGACTCCGTGTATGAGCGGAGGGAGACTACTGCTCGGAAAAATCTTGTTTGGGCCAGAAAATTTGAAGAGAAACGAATTTTGTTTTGAAGTGAAGTTGGCTGCGCTACAAAATTGGGTTGAAAACTAGGATAAATTCGAAATTTGATTGAAGTAAATATTGAAGAAGAAGAGAAGGTAAAGAGTATAAAAATTTATTTTTATTTATTTTAAGAAATTTAAACATTTAGTAAATTAGAAATAAATTTTTATTTTAGTTGATTTTTATTTAGCAAGAAAATATACAAATATATACTTTTTGTTTGCATTAAAAATTTATTACAATTTTATTGTTTTATGAAGCCAGATGGTTAAAAATGCAAAAAGTGGAATAAAGAAGAAGGCAGATATTATCTTATCAAGAATATATACATATATATATATGGACATATGTGAAAAAGATAATATCTTTGTGTACATCTATAATCTTTGTTGTCAAAATAAGAAATAAAAGAGATTGAACGGAAATAATAAATAAGGAAAAACTTAATCTGACAGCGACATTTCTAAATGATAAAATATTTAATAGTCTCGAAAAACTAAACCACACTAACCCAAAAACCAATCCAATTTGTGTTTAATTTTACTTTTGATTTCCTTTAACTTTTTCCACATTTTTATTTGCACTTTGACTTATTGATTTGAAGAATAGAAAAATGTAATTTTCCTTTGTAATCATAAGAAAGTTTGAACTGTAATCCACTTTTCCCTAATACTTACTATTCAAATCCGGCATGGAGTAGTAAAAATCCGTGTGATAATAATGCAATTGTCCAGGACTAACTGAGTTAGTCCTGTTGAACACCTTTTTGTTGGGCATCCTAGCTATTAAGGGTGATTTCTAGAAGGATTTAAACCGAAGCCAGAGCAGAACCGAAGCCTATGAATTATTGCAGCGAACTAACATCAAGAATATAATCCGAATCGTGCGAGAGTCGAGTGTGGACAATGTTTGGGATAACGATGACGCTTAATCCAAACAGTCGTCGGGGGTGTCTGTCCTCATCTGAACTGATACTGATACTGATACTGATACTGATACTGATAGTCGCTGACGGCCTATTATCATAATGAATTAGTAAACAATGTTAATAAGTAGACAGAACATAAACCCAGACGCAGCCTTTCAATTGATAAGCGGCTAATTATGATTGTTTTGCTAGCTCTGAACTAGGTTATATATCTATCAAACGATTTGATATATTTTCCTTGGAAACAGGGGAACTTTTTGAAAATTGGCAAGAGCTACACACCCACACCTGATTAATTGCTTGTTTAGTTGGTAAACCAACACAGCGAGCGGCAATATCCGGTTAGAAAATCATTTTAGAAAATGAGAAAATTATTTAATTTCCGCTTTTTAAAGAAATATGAAGGGCTTGTAGAAATGCAAGAACGTATTGGCCGTTAATCTATTGTCGCTATCTATCGGATGCTCAGCAAGCAAAAAAGCAAAAGATAAAACTACTTATTGCCCCCTTCTCAACAGTTCTAGACATCAAATAAATTAAGGATTTACGGCACGGCACAGTTTATCTTAAATCTTATCAAGTTACTTTATTAGCAATGTGGAAAGTTTTGCATCAGTAATGCATCATCAGGCTAGATTCGATGTTTTCATGAGATTCTTGACTCTCCGGTGGCTCTGTGATGGCTGATCTCTGCTGGTCAGGATTATGTGCTAAAATATCCTTTAAACTGATTAAATCTCTTCGTAGGCCCTCTATTTTCTTTATAAGTTTATTAAACAATAAATTTATATTTTTTGTAGAACTTTCCTTTGGCTTGTTGTTATTTAGTTTGGCTTTGCATAGACAAAACTTCTTGAGCTTTTCTTCTTTCAGACATTTAGATTCTATGGCATGTCTGTAAAGTCGGTCGAAAGTTTGTATGGAGGCACTTTCAATATTGCCACTAGCTGGGTTATACTGTATGGTAGCAAAAAAGTGGGTTAGTTTTGGTTTGGCTATAATTTGAATTCTATATTTTTCGAGTATGGTTCTTGATTCGGTTCTGATTCTGTAAATAGAATCAACTTTTTGTAAAGTAAACTCTTCACAACGATTCAACAGGTGATTACTTAGAAGAAACTTGTTAATACTTTTAACCAAATACCTTCCAAGGGGAATATTTAAAGGATCCGTTTGAGGAAGTCTAATTAGATTGCCACACTCGCAGTTACTATCCTTTAAACCCGTTTCTTCACAGCTGCGATTGATTGGCAACTCTTTAAAAAGTGAATGACATTTTGGACAACCCAAAGATCTGCTTAGCTTTTCGTTTTTATCTCTTTCTAGGTCCAGTATATGTTGTAGGGTAAGAAAAAGATCAAATGGTGATGTCAGGAGATTTCCATTCTTAGTAAGTTCCTGAATAATTTTAGGGTTTCTCTTACGAAATGAGTTAGGCAGCCATATAAAAAGCATTGGCTTGCATATATGATCACTGAAAAAGATCACAATAGATTCGTTGAACAAACCCAGCTGCTTAAATCGTTTTATATAGTCCAGAAAGCTATCTTTTCTTTGTTCTATTTCGGAAGCATTAGTCCAGAACAAACCAAACATTGGCTGCGAACTGTAAAGATAATGCTTCATGAACTGCTCAGCATAGTCGTAAACAAGGTTGGATGTAAGTATGGTTTGATTGCGTAATTTTGGACTATCTGAGATTGCTTTCAGCAGGGGTCTCAGGTAGAAGTCGGCAGGTTGTTCCCCCATCTCAAAGGAAAACTTCTTTATGACTGCAATATCCTCAGCAAAGGCAGTCACATAACCTTCCTTTTTGTAATTTTGGAATATAGTAGGCAACGATTGTTTTGAATTCAGATTGTCAATATCATTTGGACTATAACCAGTGAGCAATGCCATTAAATTCAGATATTCATTTTCACTGATGGTTAGGTATCTTTTTATTTCATAGAAATTTTCCATACTTTTAGATCCACGAACTTCTTTTTGTACTGATTGGAAAGCTGTTGCCGTCATTCCATTAAATCCAAATAGCAAGACATTCGTATGTCGCCGTTGTGTTCTTTTGAGGATTGCCTGGTATTTAGGGCTCACAAATAAAATGGGTTTAACCTGTAGAAGATCATTCATTTTACTCTTGCAGGTGGCGATGATAGCTTCCACACTTTTGGGTAAAACATCTCCATTTTTTATAGGGATTTCAACAGCTTTTTTCTAATAAAACAACCTTAAAGATGTTTATTTCTATATTTTAATTCCAAAACTTACTTGATATTAGTCTTCTTATATAAACCCAAAGCTATACTTTGATAGGTACAGTTAAAAGACTTATCCCTTGGCCTATTCTTAAGTTTAAGTAAACTTTTATGGGCTGCAGATCGGTCCAAATATAGCTCATATTGTTGTTTATGATCATTGTATTTATAACTAATGATATCTTTTACATTTTCATCCGTTTTCACCTTCCATTTGGGTACTGTACTCTTTTTTATAAAAGGTGTTTTCGTAGTTTCTAACTTTTTGCTTGTTAACTGTCCAATAATTTGAAAAATTATTAACATTACTAGAAAGCCTCTTCTAAACACCTTCATTATTAGTTATAAACTAAAACATTTGGTAGGTTTTAACTTTATTGAAGTTATAATATATTTATACCGATATAATTTCAATGTTTTGGTTGTTTTCTGGTTGCATATCTGGCAATTTATATAAACTATCATCTACTTTCTTCCAGATTTTGTTTTTCAGCTCCCACTCCTTGTTAAGTTTGATTTTTTTTAGTATTTCTCTATAGGCCTTGTTTTTGGCGACCAGCTTTTCCTTGACTTTAACTTTAGATTTAGTTTTAGCCTTAACTATTCGTTTTTTGCAAACACAGAACTTTCGGCCTCGCAATCTTCGCATGCAGTTGGAATCATTTTGATAGTTATTAAGGCGGTTTATGGACTCTACATTTAGGTATTCCAAAACTTGGTTTTTATGATTATAAGCGTGTGGTGGCCGAAAACCTTAAGTTATTTGGCTTGGCAGTAAATTCGACTCGATAAGTACTGCCATTTGTAAACTTCACATCCTTACGTTGTAGCACAGTTTTGATGGAGTTCAAACTTAGTTTGGAGCAGAGTTCCCGCAAATTGTTATGGTTGAGAAAACTATTAATACTGCGAATGAGAAGCTTTCCCAAGGGCAATTGCTTGACCTGCTTGTTATTGAGCATCTTATAGCTATCACAAGGGCAGTAGGTCTCTCCTATTCCAGCATCTGAGCAGGTGCGGTTCTCGGGGATTGGAGCAAAAAGTGTTTGACAGGTGGGGCAATCCACCAGCTTATCCACAGCTCGAGGCCAACGTTCTCCCAGTTCCAAAAGATGTTGCAGTGTCAGGTGAAGATCGTAGGGGGAAGTCAGGCGTTTGCTATTGATCCTTAAGGCTTGAACTATTTCGGGATGTCTTAGCCTAAACCATGTTGGCAACCAAATATATAAAATTGGCAGACTTTTCTCTATAAAGTCCTTATTTTTTCCCTTTTCTAATGATCCCTGATCACTGAAAAGTATCACAATATACTGGGAAAGCACATTCATTTTCTTAAATTTCTCCAGTTTTTCCAAGAGTTCAGTTTGCATTCTGTCATTGGCATAGGACCTTTCAGGGCTTATACTAATGCTAAAGCAAAGTCCGAACAAAGGCCGAGAGATGTTTTTGTGTTGCTTAACAAAATCCTCACAAAAGTCTAGGATATATCTCATATTTAACCGCCTGTCAATGCAATCTTGTCTTTTCTTTAACTCAAGATAAGGTCGAGCATAAAAGTCAATGGAATTTTCAGAAAATCCAAATCTTATCCACATTAAACATTGTCAAGTCGGACATGCCCTCACCATAGGCAGTGATATAACCCTTTTTCTTAAAACGCTTCCATAACAAAGGTATTGTCTTAAGGCATCCCAATTGTCTTTCCGATTGGCACTTCAGATTAGACCAAGTATGAGGACTATAACCTGTTAGCATAGCCATTAGATTGGGTAGAGTATCTTTACCCACCCTGGTGTAACCATCCATACTGAACCAGCCATTCGTTTTTAGATAATTGAATATTCTGGGCATATTGCTGTGAAAGTTGTTTTGAGATATTCCATCGATGCCAATCATTAGAACACTGGGTCTGCGATGCCATGAGCTTAGAGGGGTATATGACTTTTTAGGCTGCACAAGGGCAAAGGTATCTGTTTGAAGTTCCTCAGCCAGCTCATTTCGACAGGCAGCTGTCATGCCCTGGACATTACGAGGTACCAAATAGCCATCCCAAAAGGCCACTTCTTCACCCAAGCTGCTTAAAAGTAAATTACAAATTAAGATTTTTATCTAAGAAACTAAAATGTACTTACACAACAGGTTCTTTAGCTTTATATGTTTGATTTACCCTTTGGATCTCTTGGTAGCTGCAATTATATCCCCCCAAGCTGAGGGGTATATCCTCCAAAGCCCTTAGTCTCAATTGGGCAACAGAATCGTTAACATGTAAAACATATTGCTGGGTTTTCTCATCGAAACTAATGCTGATCAAACTCTCATCTGGGGAGCAAACTTTTTCATTTCTAGATATACTTTTTATATTTTTTATTTCCCTTGGGATATAGGGTATATGGCACTCTGATGTCTTGATATAATGTTCATGTTTGGTTTGTTGCAAAGAGTTTTGCTTTATTTTATGCCTTTTAACTGTGTCCGTCAAATGGCTTAAAAGGAGTAAATTAAGTACTAGAAGCAGCAAGCTGATAGGTGACATGTTTACTCTTAACTGGTCTTAATATGTAGTATTTCTCATGAGCTAAGTTAGCTTTTTCATGGTAAATTTCCATTTTTCATGGTGTTTATTCCTATATCACTGTGAAAAGTAAAATAAACATAGAAATGGTTAATAAGAACATACATACATACGTACATACGTACATACGTACATAACGGCGAAACACCAGGAACGAAGAGATAGAGAGTGGCCATCTGGCGAAGGAGGTGGAAACAACGTGGACAATGAAGACGAGGACGAGAAGATTGAAGCGAACGACGAGAGAAGTGACGAGAGGAACGAGGAGTGTTCGAGAAAAGTTGACGCCGATAAGACGTGCTCAAGAAGAGCAAATAAGGCGGAGAGACGACATTCAATTTAAATAAAATAAAAAAAAAAATAAGTGTAATTAAGTAATATAATATAAAAATAATTTAATTTAAATCAAACCCCACTTATATAAAATTTTAAAAAAGTAAATTTTAAAAATATATTATTTTACGAGTACACTTTTTGTTCTTAGAGCTAAACATTTCAAATAAATGTTAACTTTATTTTCTTTATTACTTTGCAGAGGATATGCTTATCATATCACTTAAGTCATTCTGTAATCGAACATTTTTATTATGATTCTTTATTAAAAAACCAAACATTTTGTTAAAGTGTTTCCCTCAATCCCTAGTTAAGAAGCGAAGAATATTAAATTAGACAGTGAAATTTATGTTTTCCCTTAACTTTTTTGTAGTAAAATTAAAAATACATGCAAAATATTACTTAATTGGCACATTAAAAATGGTGCGGATTCTTTCGAGCCCTTTTAAAAAACTTTTTTTAAATCCTTCTCATTATATCCTTCATAACACTATGGAATAAACTTAACTCAAAAACGACAGAAAAGTTCAAAATTATTGTGCGTGAGTTCCATGAAGGGGAAAAACTTTTCTATGTAAATTCAGAAAAGTGTAAAATGCCATATGTAAATCCCTTTAATGCTGAGTTCATGAAAATCAACAAACCCAAGATATTTATGCCCTGCACCAACGAGAGTGATCTTATTACAGTGAACTTTGATAAAGTTTATAATCAGTATGTACTACACATTAATGAGGAAGTTCTACATAAGCTTTCCCAGTCGAAAAGTAATGAGTTTTCCTGCTTTTACCAGAAAATTATTTACGGTCAGTCAGCGGAGCGCTACGATAAGTAATGCTAAATGATCAGTAATCTCAACATTCTATGAAATCACATTTTTTATTTACAGGAAAGGAAACAGAACGAAATTTACTCAAGACTATTTGGTACCCTTGGATGTCGAAGGGATGTTGGTGGAGTGTCGATCAGCGGACAACATTTTGCTCCTGCAAAAGGATGCTTTTACGTTTGTACAAAACAAAAAGATTCCCCATAGTTCCCAGAAAGATCGTAAAGCCAGTGTTATTATGTACGGCATAGATACGGTATCTCGAACTAATCTACGCCGGATGATGCCCTTGTTATACGAGTACCTTAGGTCACCAGGATGGTACGAAATGATGGGCTACAATAAGGTAAGAAGAATACCCCAGAAATTGCCCCAGAAATATCCCTAATGGATACTAAGCAGATCATTCCTGAAAATACTACCACTCCGATCAACTTGGATCTGAACTAACAACCTATTTCTCATTATAGGTGGCTGATAATTCATTTCCCAACATATTCGCTCTGTTAACTGGATATTCCCCGGAGACAGCAGAAACCGAAATTTGTGATACGGATCTTGATGGATGTCTAGATAAAATACCATTCATATGGCAGGACTTCAAGAAAAACGGCTATTTGACAGCCTATGCTGAGGATGAGGAGGTCTCCAATACATTCAGCTATAAGAAACCAGGCTTTGCCGTGAAACCCACCGATTACTATTTTCGCCCTTTTCTAAATGCCCTTGAAAAAGAGACTCACGTACAGTATTGCCCGGATTGTCGGAAGAAGTATTGTCTGGGTCGTCGATTGGCCAACAGCTATATCTTTGATTACTGCCGCCAGTTTATGCAACGATTTGTTGCCGATCGCCCTATCTGGGGAATGTTTTGGACGAATCACTTCAGCCACGACGACGTCTTCATGCTGTCCGCAATGCAGCATAAGATCTTAAATGATCTCCTGAATTTTGAGAAAGATGGAGCCTTCGAGCATACGATAATGATCTTCTTCTCGGATCACGGAGCCAGGTTCGGTCCAATGATGCACATGAAGGAATCTTTTCTGGAGGAGCGTCTACCCATGATGTTCATTTACTTGCCGCCTTGGTTTCGAGAGAAGTATCCTCTCTATGCGGAAGCTCTTTTCCAGAATCAGAATCGCCTTAGTTCTAACTTCGACGTCTACAATACATTAAGGCACATCCTAAACATTGATGAAGGAGTAGATGATACACAATGGGCATTTGACTGCCCACAGTGCCAGTCGCTCTTTCATCCGCTGCCAGAGAATCGCGGCTGTTCGGAGGCTGCCATAGTGGAGGCCTACTGTACGTGCCACAACTACGAGGTAGTCAAGGAGGAGCCATGGACCTGGCGCATGGCCGAATTGGTGGTGGATCGTATAAATCAGTACCTCCAGCTCAAGAACCTGAATAGCCTATGCAGTAATCTCACTCTGAAGTTTAGAAGTACTGAACAGAGAGTGGACAAGATCGAAGAGGATGAAAGCCTACCGAAAAGAATGCAGTATTATCATACGAGGATTCAGGTTCATCAGAATATGGCAGAGTTTTATGCCACCGTCCTATACAATAGGGAAACAGAAGAGCTCAAGATCAATGTGGAACATATCAGCCGTATTAATATATACGGTTCGGATTCAGAATGCATTAACAATAAGATCACCAAGTTGTTCTGCATATGCAGTTCAAAATTGCAACAAAGTAACTAAAACTTAAAAATGGAAAAGTCTGGTCAGGAAAATATTGAGAAAAAATGGAAACAAACAAATAGGTAGAAATAGTTCGCTCGATAATTAAAGTTGTGTTTAGCGAAGTTATTGTTATGTTACACCAATAATGAGTATCAGTAAATAATATTGTCAGTTCACACACTGTTGACCTTATTTCCTCGCTTCCAGCTGCTTATCGAAGTCAGTTGTTAGTGATAGCTTTACCAATAAAGATCAATTTTTTCAACTTAATAACTATCATTAACAGATCATTGACTGTTTTAACTAAGTTTTATAAATTAAAAATAAATATTTTGCTGTTTTTAAAAGTCATATTATTAAAGGTCTTTAGTTTAGACTCAAAGTTATCTATTTCTGATTTCCTTTTTGTATAGATATGGTACTCATCTATATTCATATTATCATATATCCTTAACCGTTTATTTTAGTAACATATTAATAATGAAGGAGAAAGTAGTCCTCACCCAAAAGGGATTTTTATGGTTTATTCCGATTTTCTGCCTTTTAATACTGTGGAACATAATGCCACTAGAAGAAAATGAAAATTTTATAATATATAAAAAGGAAAGTGAAAAACGTTTTTATGTGCAAAATTCAAAATGTGAAATACCATACGTAGAGCTCTTCAGTGCAGACTTCATGAAAACCTACAAGCCAAGAAATTTTACGCGCTGCTCCAATCAAAGTGATCTCATTACAGTGCATTTTGATAAAGTTTTCAATCAATATACACTTCATGTTAATGAGGAAGTGCTCCACAAACTGTCGCAGTCGAAAAGTAATGACTTTTCCTGCTTTTACCAGAAAATTATTTACGGCCAATCAGCGGATCGCTACGATAAGTAATGTGGAGAAATAAACGATCTTAACTTTCAAGAAAAACTTATTTTTTTTGAGTACAGGAAAGGAAACAGAACGAAGTTTACTCAAGACTTTTTGGTACCTTTGGATGTCGAAGGGATGTTGGTGGACTGCAGGACAGCGGACGAAAGGAGACTTCTGCAAAAGGATGCTTTTGTGTTTGTACAGGACAAAAAGATTCCCCACAGCGCTCAGAAAGATCGGAAAGCCAGTGTTATTATGTACGGCATAGATACTGTTTCACGAACTAATCTACGCCGGATGATGCCCATGATCTATGAGTTCCTGAAGTCCCCAGGATGGTTCGAAATGATGGGCTATAATAAGGTAGAATACGAGGAGTTTTAGTACTAGTATAATAATATAAATATAATAATTTAACTTTAAGGTGGCCGATAACACCTTCCCTAACATATTCGCTATGCTAACTGGCTTTTCACCAGAGACGGCAGAGGCTCGAGTTTGCAATACAAGTAAAACAGGATGCTTAGATGAAATACCCTTCATATGGAAGGACTTTAAGAAAGATGGCTATTTGACAGCCTATGCTGAGGATTCGCTGAGTATAAATACATTTAACTATTTGAAGCCAGGATTTTACTACAGGCCCACAGATTACTACTTTCGCCCCTTTCTTAATGCTCTGGAGAAGGAAACGATGATCCAATATTGCCCAAGTTGTAAAATGAAATACTGCCTGGGTCGTCGCTTGGCCAATAGCTACATTTACGATTACTGCCGTCAGTTTATGCAACGATTTGTGGCCGATCGCCCAATCTGGGGAATGTTTTGGACGAATCACTTCAGCCACGACGACGTCTTCATGCTGTCCGCAATGCAGCATAAGATCTTAAATGATCTCCTGAATTTTGAGAAAGATGGAGCCTTCGAGCATACGATAATGATCTTCTTCTCGGATCACGGAGCCAGGTTTGGTCCAATGATGCACATGAAGGAATCTTTCCTGGAGGAGCGTTTACCCATGATGTTCATTTACCTGCCTCCATGGTTCCGGGAAAAGTATCCCCAATATGCGGAAGCTCTTTCCCAAAATCAGAATCGTCTAAGTTCAAACTTTGACGTCTACAACACCTTGAAGCACATCTTAAATATTGAAGAACTAAAAGAGGATACCAAATGGTCCCACGACTGCCCCCAGTGTCAGTCGTTATTTTATTCGCTGCCCGATAAACGCGGCTGCTCGGAGGCTGCCATACCGGAGGCTTACTGTACGTGCCACAACTACGAGGAAGTTAAGGCGGACCCATGGACCTGGCAGATGGCCGATCTGGTGGTTGGTCGCATCAATCAGTACCTCCAGAGGAAGAACCTACAGAATCTTTGTAGCAATCTCACTCTGAGGGTGGTCAACATCACCGAAGAAAGAATGCTTGAGCTGGATGGAGACGTAAGCCCTATAAAGGGAATGCGACATTATCACACCAAATTCCAGGTTAATCAGAATAGAGCTGAGTTCTTTGCCACCACATCCTACGATAGAGAAACGGAAGATCTGGAGATCAATGTGGAACAGATTAGTCGTACTAATTGGTATGGTTCCGATGCTGAATGCGTTAATAATAAGATACATAAACTATTTTGTGTATGTTTATCAAAGTTATGGATAACAGTTTGATATTAATGATTCGATCGATACATTTTTTTTATTTAAGTAAAATGAAATGTATTTTTAAATTGTCTTTTCGTTTGGTAAACTAAAAATACAGCCAACATTTGTCACATACATACGCCTATTTATGAAATAAGACTAATAATCCCTCTTATTTTTGTTCCAAAACGATTTCCTTATCTGTGGAAAAGCTAATGGCAAACTTTATGTTAATTGTTATCTGAAATTGCCTTTTAAAATTGGTTTTTTCATTAATCATGAATTTAGAGGCGGTATTTGTAACAAACTGATTGCCATTTATGTAAAGTAGATTTGACCTTATCTTAGAAACTATTACACTCAAAGGAAATGCCTCTTTGGGTAGCAACAGAAGTTTGTCCAATATCCAATGACACACCCACAATTACACCCTGTGCTTCCCGAAATTACCTAGAACCTGACCTTGCCCAACAACAACAACAATTCCGAATATCTTTCAGATAATTGGCAGAGTAATGTTTAAGTGCGGTCTCGAGCTGGTAATTAGTCGTGTACGTTCGTTGTAGAGGTGGAGAAACATCGATGCGAACATCGATGACATCGATGTTTTCGAAACATCGGCAACATCGATGTTTACCGGAGGAACATCGATGTTTTTTCTTTTCTAAGGCACATTGATTGATTGGCGAATTGTAAGTACATATATAACTTAATTTAATGGCTACGCTTATAAAACGTTAGCTTAATAATACTTCTGCGATCCGGCATCTTCGTGCGAATCTGAAAGAGTTTTCAGTAAAGCTGGACAACTTATAAGTGAACGTCGCACGCGGCTATCATCGACCGTTGTCGATAAGCTCCTCTTTTTATACAAAAACAAAGATGTAAATAAATACACAGATACATATGTATATGTGTATATGTGTGTATGTGTATATGTATATGTATAAATATACATATATAGTAGAGTTCGGAATAGTAAGTATAGTAGGAATATCACATTATCCAAAAAAACTATTATTTTCTTTGGATCATGTATGTATATATTGAAACATTGATATAAAATTTGTTTTTTTTGTTATTATTTACAAACTAAGAATATGACAATATACCAAAGAAGTAGAACATGAATATCATGAACAGTTTTATTTTAATTTGTTTTTCTTTTCGTTTTTATTTAATAAGTGATTAATAAATTGGATATTTTTTGTTGAAAATTTGACTTTTAATTTTTAAACATTACAAATTAAAATAAAGTTTAAATACATTAAAATAACTGCACATTTTTTTTATTTAAAACATCGATGTTTCATCGATCGTAAACATCGATGTCCGTGAACATCGATGTTTCTCCACCTCTAGTTCGTTGTTCATTGTGATAACGAAATGTCATACATACGAGGTGTGTTCAAAAAGTAAGGTGACTCTTCAAATTTCGCGAATTTCAAATTTTTCGATTATCGAAACCTTTTAGAAGTTATACGAGGTGTGTTCAAAAAGTAAGGTGACTTTTCAAATTTCAAATTTTTCAAATTTTTCGATTATCTTCAGTTTTGGGAACAAGAAAAAGTCACATGGGGCCAAATCCGGTGAATATGGTGGCTGAGGCATTATTGTGGTGTTGTTTTTGGCCAAAAAATCCAAATCCTTTGATCCATATTTTTCGATAGCAAAAAATCGCCGAGCTCGCAAAACAACTTGTAACTTTACGCCTCTCACAACCAAACAAAAGAGGATGTTCCATTGAAACTTGGTACAGATGTTAGGGAAGAGTGTACCAATATAACAAAACAAAAAAATCGATAATCGAAAAATTTGAAATTCGCGAAATTTGAAGAGTCACCTTACTTTTTGAACACACCTCGTATGTTGGTACAATTCTTCTGTGCTCCGTGATTTCAGTTCAGTTGGAACGTTTATGTTGTCGAAGGAACACCATGGAGTCGCAATTTCGTTTCACTCATCCGCTCTACAAGATCCTTGGAATGCTTTACTTGTTGATCATTGTGGGTTATCTATTACTTCGGTCTAATAATCTTTCGTATTCGGATGTTAAACTTGTTTCAAAAACAACGCGATCGCGAGTTTCACTCAAGCCGGAACTACAGAAGTACTTTGTGAAAACCTCAAAATGTCAAATCCCCTTCGTGGATCCTTTTAACGATGAAGTGATGAAAATCTATAAACCACAAACCTTAGTCAGGTGTTCAAATGAGAGCGATCTCATTTGGACTGAATATAACAAAAACATAAAGCGTCATGTTTTGCACATTGACGATGAAGTAGCGTTTAAGTTACTCAATAATACCGAATCGGAATATAATTGCTTTTACCAGGAAATCAAATATGGGAATAGTGCGGATACTTATGATAAGTAAGACAAGTTCCCGTAATTGCAAAGAAATAGTTATCCAATGTTCCAATCGCATAGTCTCGGGTTAAAGAAGTACTTTACCAACGGTTATGTGGTGCCGCTGCATGTGGAGGGATTGATCGTTGAGTGCCAGACGGCTGAGGATCCGAAAGTGGTCCTCCAGAAGGACGCCTTCATGTTTATACAATATCGGCCGCTGCCCAAGGATCTCAACCAACCTCGGTCTGCCCGAAAGCCGAGTGTCATAATGTACGGTATCGATTCGCTTTCTCGGATTAATTTACGCCGCACTATGCCAAAGGTTTTCAATTTTCTCCAGGGTCCCGGTTGGTACGAGATGCAGGGATATAATAAGGTAAGCAATAGCTAAAGTTTGCAAAGATGGGGTTTCAACATATTCATATTTAAATTAAATATACATATTTAAATTAACTTCTTACTAAAAAGTCTAAAGAAACTTCCTTTTAAAACTTTCTCGGCAATAATAATATATGAGCTTTGAATTTTTCAAAAATAATTTTATTTTTAACACAAAACTCAGTAAACTAAGTATTTTTTTTATATTTCCAAGTCAAATAAATTAAAATATAGTGGCAACGCCAGATCACAAGAAAAAGATGAGTAGGCAAGGAAATGTCCACAAATAACAGTTCTCAAAAATCATAAGGGAGAGATAGACTATACAATGTTAAGCTCGCTATGCTTTCCCAAAAGCTTTGAGTGCTCGCGGAGATATTTCACTAGCAATTTTTCGTATTCCTCTTTCCGCCTCATTCCGTTACTAACTGCAGTATAATTTGTTCTTCTTTTTTCCTTGAAAACTTGCACCGGAAATAATTTGTTTATAAATTTCGTATGCAATAAAGAGTTTATTTCGCAGTGAATGATCGATGCGAGTGTTTGATTTAAATTTTGTTCGAGTCAGTAAAATAGAGTAATTAAAATGATCCACAAAACATGGACTCATTATTGAACAATAAAATAATGAACAATCCACTGGAAATAAAGTCTTAATTTGTATAAACATTATTTCACAATTTATCAACAAATTTAAGGCTATAAAGCCCTGCATGCGCATTACCTTTAGGTTGCTTTTGTAAAAGTGTATTTTCTTGTCGAATTTTTTCAGGTTGCGGACAATTCCTTTCCCAATATCCTCGCCATTCTCAGTGGGTATTCTATTAGTGCGGCCAGGGAACAGGTGTGTGATACTGACGTGAAGGGTTGTTTAGATGATATGCCCATGATATGGAAGTACTTTAAGAATGCCAGCTATTTGACAGGCTATGCAGAGGACGAGAGTGATTCGAATCATTTTAACTATATGAGACCCGGCTTCACCAGAAAACCCATGGACTACTACTTCCGCCCAATGTTGCGAGCACTTGAAAGCGAGATGGATGTGTATCGATTGCCGGAACATGACTATATGCGATATTGTCTGGGACGTCGAATTGCAAATCGTTATATTTACAACTACGGTCGCCAGTTTGCACAGCGTTTTGTCCACGAGCGTCCAATTTGGGGAATGTTTTGGTCAAATCATTTTAGTCATGATGATACTTTCATGCCGTCGTCCATGCAGGAGAAGGTTCTTGGAGACTTGCTCGATTTCCATGAGGATGGGGATTTTGAGGAAATGATTATGATATTCTTTGCCGATCATGGCACCCGCTTTGGTGAGTTGACTACGTTGAAGGAAGGATTCTTGGAGGAACGGCTGCCCATGATGTTTATATACCTGCCTCCCTGGTTCCGTGAGACATATCCTTCCTATGCTCAAGCACTGGAACTTAATCAGCACCGGTTAAGTTCCAATTATGATCTCCACAATACACTGAAGCACATCGTCGAGATTGGGGGTATTCCAGATGGGCCAGAGCTACCCAAGTCCTTCGACTGTCCCACATGCCAGTCGCTGTTCTATCCTCTGCCCGAGGATCGCACCTGTTCTCAAGCAGGCATCGTCGACCACTGGTGCACCTGCGAACCATACCTGCTTCTCAAAGATCAAGAGTGGACAGAACCCATTGCCCATAGTGTGATCGATCGGATGAACGAGTATTTTGTCCAAAAAAATCTAAGCAAACTATGCAGCAATCTAACCCTAAACTACATCCATAAGACTGAGATTAAGACGGGTCTGGATGTCAATTGGTATGACGAAATAAAAGAGGTGGAGACCTCTGTATATCGTATCAAGTTCAAAGTGGAGCAGAATAGCGCTGATTTCCAGGCCACCGTTGTCTATAATAATTCCACACAAAAAGCTGAGGTCGATGTGGAGAAAATCAGTAGAACGAACTCGTACAAGGAGGACTCCACCTGCATCGACGACAAACTGGCCAAACTTTATTGCATTTGTTTCAGTGACCTCAAGTCATAAATATCTCAACATAGAAATTTCTGTTTAAGTTATCATTAAGTGTAGACCAACATAGTTTTAGGGTGAAATGAACTCAGCTAATTTGTCGTCAAGTAGAATATACACTAATATATACCCTCAATTGATAGGTATAATGTAAGAACTTAGTAATGTTCTTGTATGTAATAATGGCAAGGCAGAAATCAATCTGTTTATGTTATTAAGGTAATGAAATAAGGATTTTGTAGGAAAATATATATTAAAAATCCATAGATTGGTTTTCCGCTAAAAGTTAAATTCCGACAAGACGATTTATATTTACCTTTTGGGAGTGATACTATTAGCTTGAGGATCAATTATCATCAAATAATATTAGTGAGAACAAGCTATTATTTTAATCATCATCTTACGTTGAAGAGTCTTTGCCCTGCATTTAAGGTTTAAGATTCATTATTTTGCGAAATTAAATTCAAAAAATTTCGAAAATCTCTTGATATTACAAAATATTGCTTAATACATATTTTCGAACCAAAATTTAAGAACAAAGTGAGTAACGCCTAACAAAGCAAAAGTAATTTCCTAAAATTTACAGAAAACAATCATGTTTCGATGTAATGGCCGAAAACTATGCCTGTGCTTGGTACTTCTTCTGGTGATTTTTATATTAGCAAACCAAAAGTCAAGCAATTTCAAAGAAAAAACTATAGATAAATCATGGCAGATCAATATCGAGCCGTTAACCCGGTTCAACTTTAATTATACTGAAGAGACTTTGTGGGCTGCTCCGAAAAATGTCTCCGAGAGCTTCTGCGTCCTCAGTCCCAATTGCAAGATGCTAAAGGTCAATCCGTTTGCAGAAGGCTACCCCAAGTGGGAACCTCTCGAGTTCAAAGTCTGCACAAATGAGCCAAGTTTGGTCAGTGTTATCTACGATCATGCCAAGCAACACTACAAACTGCATCTTAATGTGGAAGTATCTTTAAAGCACTTTTCACATTTTTCGGATTTTGGATGCACCTATACCGAGGTTGTCCCCGGACCAGCAGACGTTCTTGCTTAGTAAGATGGATGTTACAATCGAAAGGCAATAAAAAATTTACATTAATTCCTTTTCAGTCTTAAATCTCCTGAATACTTCCACCAGGACTGGATAGTTCCCAATCATTTTCTGGGTGTGATCGTAGAATGTCATGAAATGGCTAACAAGTCAAGGATTCTTCAACGGGATGCCTTCTCCTTCGTTCAATATCCAAAGAATCGCAATGAGAAGAACGATCGAGAAAGAGGTGGAGAGTATCCGAGTGTCTTGCTCTTAGGAATCGATAGTATGTCGCGCATGAACTTCCGGCGGAGCATGCCGCTGACCTCAGACTTTGTCAGCCAAGAGGGATGGTTCGAGATGGAGGGATATAACAAGGTTGGCGAAAATACTCTGCCCAATTTAATGGCCTTACTCACGGGTCGTACTCCAAGGCAATGGCGAAGCAAATGTGATGTGAGAGAGTCCGGTTGCCTGGACAGTCTTGTATTTCTGTGGAATCACTTCCACAGCGCCGGCTATCTAACAGCCTATGCCGATGACTCGACCTCCATCTCCACCTTCAACTACTTGAAGATGGGATTCAAACGTCCTCCAGTGGACTTTTATTTGCGACCCTTTTTGATGGCCATTGAACAAACCTTGAAGTATTTTGACTTTAAATATTGCATTGGCAGAAGGCACAGTTTTAGTTATGTTTTTGATTTTGCCAAGCAGCTGATAGAGCGTTTTGTATTTGAGCAGCCAAAGCCCCTTTTTGGTGTCTTTTGGACGAGCAGTTTTACCCACGATGATTTTCGTGGTGGTGCGAATTTGGATCGTCTATTTGTAGGCTACATGGAAGAATTCAAGAAGCTTAGACTATTCGATAGATCTATTGTGATACTTTTCAGTGATCATGGCTCTAAGCACGGACCTCTGGTTGAGCACTATACCGGCTTTCTGGAGGAGCGCCAGCCCATGTTGCATATTTACCTACCACCCTGGTATCGAAGGCGCCACCCATCGGTGGAGAAGGCTCTGATTTTGAATAGGAATCGTCTGAGTTCTAATTACGATCTCCATCTTGGTATAAGACAACTGATTAAGCAAATTCAACCAAGGCTACATTTTAGTAGACTTGTGAAGTGTAACTATTGCCGATCTATCCTAAAAGTACTTCCTAGTGACAGAAGTTGCTCGGATGCAGGCATTCCCGATCACTGGTGTACTTGCCAGCCCTTTGTAGGTGTTCAAGTCACTCTTTTCATCACGAGTCTTGCCAAATTGGCTGTTAGTCGGATGAACAAATACCTGAAGATGCTGAATCTCGATGAAGATTGCCAGAGTCTTAAGTTAAGTGCAGTTCTAAGGGCCGACCGACAGTTGCACTTCAATGAGTCGGGAAACGAAATGGCATCTCCTAATAATGTGGACACCTATCGGCTTGTCTTTACCACCAAACCGAACAATGCTAAATTCAGATCCACAGTTTATAGCAGAGAGAACAATGAAATCGTGACCATTCAGACTGAAATGATTAGTCGGCTCAATTCCTATCGCAATGAGTCTCATTGCGTACAGGATGCTCTGGCCAAGAAATTCTGTTTGTGCTACAAGGATCAGTTTCGGAAAGGGAAGGGAGCCTTAAAGGAAAGAAAATTAAGATATGTAATACAGGAGAACGAGGACGACTTTTATGACGAAACTAAATAGATTAATAATATTTAAATAATCTTTTGTATATTTGGTGGTTTTTTTTATACTATTCCGTTGACTTTGATTGTAGTTTTTGGTCCAGCGTTCGTTTTGATAGCTGTCACAATTTATGTAAAATTTCATGTTGAGCTCCGGAATATGATTAGACGCAAAACAATGATAAGGATTAGAAAGTTTATAATTATATTCTTTGCGCTACTTTTGGTGTTTATATGGTGTAATCATAATAGTTCCATCAGGAAAGAGAGCCATGTTGAGAGCGTTACTTTCGTGAAAGTTATTCCAACTAGTCAAGCTTTCCCAAGAAATATTGCCACATGGGAAACCCAACGATCGTCTATTAAGGAGAAAAGTGGATTCCGGAAGCTTAGACTTCCTTGAGAAATATCTCCAAGTCGATGAAGATCATAAAAGTTCCATCAGGGAAGAAAGCCATGTAGAGAGTGGTACCGTCGTCAAAGTTATACCAACTAATCAAGCTTTCCAAGAAACAACGCCGCTTCAGAATGCCAAGGATCGTTCATTAAGGAGGAAAGTGGATTTCGGGAGCTTAGATATCCATGAGAAGTATCCTCAGGTTGATGATGATAAGTTTAATGATTTTGAAAAACGCAAAATGCGATTACGAAACCCACTTGGCCGTTATTTTGTGAACAGTTCCAAGTGCCGTATGCCCTATGTGGATCCCTTTTCCAGCGGGGTCTTAGCTACCCTTGAACCTGTAAAATACAAGACGTGCAGCAAGGAAAGTGATTTCCTTACCCTGAACTTTGATTTAAATCTGCAGCAGTATAGTTTGCATGCAAATAAGGAAGTGTTATCTAAGTTTTTACCTTCTAAGGCCAAAATGAGCTGCCATTACAGAGGGCTTTCAGATGATATTGATGGAAAAGCGCTGAAGTAAGTTTATATTATAATATTTTGTTGCTTTTCACTATAAATTGTAATATATATATGTGATATGGCTAAGAGATATCCTTAATTTCAATGGTAGAAAAGCTTTCTTAGTTCTTAAAACCATGGCACGCCTTTTAGGTATGCAACATATTTTGTAAAAATCTGATATCTCATAGAACAATCATGTGACTAAGCAGTATTTTCCTCTTAAATTTATGATAAAAATAAATATTTTATCTTTTCATTTTGAATATAGAAAAAGCTTCCAGCAAACTGAGGTTTTAAGCACCAAACTAACTGGCATCATAACGGAGTGTCGCCTAGCTGGAAACACCTCTGAGATTTTTCAACAGGATGCATTTCCTTTGATTCAGATACCTAATCGAACGTCAACATCAGATTCCCAATTGGTGAACAAAAAACCTAGTGTTATAATCCTAGGACTGGACAGTCTTTCACGAATGAATTTCAAGCGCACGATGCCAGGAACATCGCAATTTGTGAAAGAACTTGGATTTTTCGAGATGGAGGGATACAACAAAGTGGGCGACACCATGTTTTCCAAATCTCTGTGCCATTTTTGCTGGTGAACTCTCGGGAAAGCAGTGCCTGGAACGTTATCCTTTACTATGGAAGAAGTTTAAGGAAGCCGGCTATATAACAGCATTCGCAGAAGACATCTTGCGATCATCGATCTCTGTACAGACTCCAAGCGATTATGAGCTTCGCTCTTTTCTAACACAGATTGCCGAATCTATGAGTATATATCGAAAATTTGGTACCGAATACTGCATAGGTAGACGCTTAAGCTTATCCTATTTATACGATTTTTGTATGCAGTTCACGGAGCGCATAATAGAGGAGCTAGATCACCCGGCCTTTGGTTTATTTTGGAGTTCCTCCTTAACACGTAACTACCCGCTGGGAGCCATTATCCTGGATGATAAGTTCATGGAGTACTTGGAGCTAATGCGAAAGCATAAGGTTTTTGAGCGATCCATTGTGATTCTAGTCAGTGATCAGGGTCAAAAGGAATCAGACTTTGTCAAACTTCCAAATGCTTTCCTCGAAGAAAGACTTCCCATGTTGCATATTTATTTACCGGAATGGTTCCTCATTGCATACCCAAAGTACGCCGAGAATCTGCATCTGAATCGCAATCGCCTGACTTCTCCATTTGACCTCCATAATACCTTAAACCATTTACTAAGTCTCAACACATCAAATACTAATGAATTATCTCCACTGCAATACTGCTCCACATGTCAGTCCCTGTTCCATTTGGTTCCTCAAAATCGCAGCTGTGACGAGGCTGGCATTGGAATGAATTGGTGCGCCTGCAACGAGTTTGTTCCCCTGCCCAACGATGACAGATCATACTTTTTGGGAAAACTTCTTGTTTTCCACATCAACAAATGGATGCTGAAAAGGCGATTCAATCGATTCTGCCAGAGATTGCAACTTCTTGAACTGGATTATATGGAAGAAGCGATTAGTAATGACGATGGCCAGGAAGGGACTTATAGCCTAAGGATTCGCACCTTTCCCATTCAGGGAGTTTTCGAGGCTACGATTCGGTATAGGGAGGATCTAAATGATTTTATTGATTTAAGAATGTCGGATATTAGTAGCATGATTAACTACCATAAACATTCGATGTGCATAAATGATAAAATGGCAAAGAAGTTCTGTTTTTGCTATCCAGACAAGTTAAATGAAAATATGAAGGTGTGGAAGAGCTTGAAAAGAAAAAAGTTCGCCAAACAAACTTCTTCTTTTCCTTCAGAAAATGTAACATTGGAAAATCCTTTAATTCCATTCCTTGATCAATCTTGAACTTCTTTTAGCTTTTATTGAAATTTAATTTACGGCTACCCCTAAGGCACTCTTAGGCTAAGTCTAGTGAAATAAAATATTGAATTGAATTCTTCTAACTCTTAATCTAGCCGGACTAACATACGCATTGGTCCCTCGAACCGCATTCGAAAATTCAACAAACCTTCATTAACAATACACGCTTAGTCTAGGTCCATTAGAAAACTATAAAACTTTGATTCCCTTGAGAATCTACATGTACGAATCAACCGGATATCTTTCGGCCTCCTCGAGCATATGCCGGAAATCAACGGGCACGGGTTGGCCTACCGGTCCAGTTCCGGGTCTGCCTGGAACATGTCCATTCATCATCTGCCCCTGATGCTTGCCACTGCCCAAGGCACTTCCTCGATTCTTCAGATGACCGTTCATCATGCTCACATGATGACTTATTGTGGGCACTGCTCCCGGTACATTGGTCTCCAAATCATGGAGAATCGCATCCGTTTGCTCGTTTCGCATCATTTGATCACCCACAGTGGCCGTGTCATCCGTGTCATCTGTTTTGTTCAACAAACGATGGATGTGACTTCGGATGAGGCGCTCGAATTCACGCTGTACAGATGGACTATCAGTGTCTCCATCAACCTGGTGGATAGGTTTTTTTTTAAATTTTATATTTTAAAGGTTTTACTCTTAACTAAACTTACAATCTGCAAACGATTGCTGGTATCGAGAATCTTCAGCATGGGCAGGGTCTGCTCACGAAAGAGCTCCAATCGCCGGCGAAATGAGGATACAGTGTCATCTATACGTCCTCTGCCTAACTGAAGTTTCGAGCAATCGAGCAGGATAATAGGAGGTCGTTGTTTGTACTAAAAAATAACCAAAACATTTTTAATATCTTTAAAAGTTAGTTTGATAATCTATAACTTACCTTATTCTCAAAGTACTTGACCTGCTGCAGGTTCCTGGGATACCCATCTATGATGATACCAGTTCTATCTCGTAACTGGCGAAGATTGGTTTCCAGCAGCTGGTTAAGGGATTTCTCTGGGGCCATATCCCCAGCGGCCAAAGCTTCCTTGACAGCAAAGCTTTCCGTATTGGCACGTGGTGCAGAGTCGGTAATATTGCGTAAGAGACGACCGACACTACAAAAAATTAAATAAATTAATTAGTTAACTAAATCTAAAAGTAATCACATATCAACCTACCTGATATGAGACCAGCCAGGATTGAGACCAACAGCTTTAAGACAAAGTGTGGCTTTATTGCTGCCCGGACCGCCGATCACCCAGATAATGGGTGGCAGGCCTGATTCATCTGATCCAGCATCCGGTCGCAACTTTGGCTGTTGAGTGATCACAACACCGCTGTCATCATCAGCACTGGTGGTTCCCGTTTTCAGGGTTGCAACACCTCCATTTGGTCCACCATCGATCCGTTCGATGGCCAAATCTCTGGCCAAAACGGTTCCCGTTGTCTCGGCATTGGTATTGGTCCCGTTGACTTCTGCAATTTGAGTCGCTTGTTGGGCTTGACTTGGTGCGGTGTCTACGCTAACTATACTGCCGGGTATATCATGTATCCCTCTGCCCATACCTGTAACTCCATTCATCACGGCCTCTTGGTTCTCGAGGGTGCTCAGTATATCGAGGACAGCGGTGCGAAAGTCTTTGTACACCTCTGTGGGAGCACGCTCGCCATTAACCTTTAAAAGTGAAACAAAAACAATAGAAATTAATAAATTTTTAACCGAAAAGAAAAGAATATTCTCAATACTCACGGCCAACAACATGTCGCTCTGATCAAAATAATCGGCAACTGGCATCACATTTTTAAAGAAATTTTCCAATTCCATTTTGGCTAAGGAGAGTACTACATGACCTAATTTGGCCCCATAATCGATTTGCTTCTGTAGAACCGATTGACGCCAGGATATTAGGATCACGCCATTCACGACTTGAATCTGAAAATAATTTCAAAAATCTATTAATCGAAGAAATGATTTGGGAATTA
This sequence comes from Drosophila eugracilis, assembly GCF_018153835.1. Lineage (NCBI taxonomy): Eukaryota > Metazoa > Arthropoda > Insecta > Diptera > Drosophilidae > Drosophila > Drosophila eugracilis. The sequence continues at coordinate 486,196 of NW_024573209.1, forward strand.
TATTCTAAGGGTCAAAGAATATGTCCTTATATGCCATGGTTACGTGACTGGTTGTTTGGAACACCCTAAGTTCCGCCTGCTCCAAGTCTGTCCAATTAGCACTTGCATATATAATAGATAATGGCTTACTGTAAATCCATGGGAATTATGGCCGAATAAACACACTGTCGGCGACCATTTCCCAGTTAATTAGTTCAAATAGTTCAGCAGCAATTTACTGGGCAAATAAAGTGTGCGGTAACAACAACAACAAAAAAAAAAAAAAAAAAAATGGCTTCATAATAAATAAAAGAGCTGATGGTTGGTGGGGAAGACAGCGCAAATTAGTGGCGTATTGCCGTATGGGTGGGAAAATTACCTTCTCAGAATACTCGACAACGTCGCGCATTGAGCGTGGATATCCAGATATTAGGTATGCTTTGGCAGCTGGAGCCATTTTCATTTCCAACATCAGCACCTCAGTGACTGTTTTCGACGATAGTTGCGAAAAGTCCTGCATGTCTAAAAGGATTATAAAGTGAAATGATATGATATATGAAAATTACAATGCCTAAAAGTATGCAACACTATATAATTATAAGTCTAAAGGACTTTAGGTTTCACTTTTTCTTGTTATCAGATGCTCTTAGCCATCTTTTTAGGTGTTCTTAACACTATAATAAAATATTTTCCATACCATTGCCCATTGCATATTGCTGCAGCAGATCCATCATATTGATGTGCGTTACACCGCGTCGCTCCTGCATGAAAGTGTCGCAATGGGTGACCTTGCCACTACCTGGGCCGCCTAAAACAAATATCACTGGCACTTTGGGCGGATCGAATTTGATTTTTCCAGCATTTTGCATATCGATACCGCCGACATTGGTAGTACCCAAATGTCCTATAGCCGCAGCTGCCTCCAAATCGCCAGCATTTTGGGCATTTCGATTCCGTGTAAGACTCCAATCGTTGCCTGGTTCGCCGGTATCTTGTGCCGCGCTGGCATCTATAAAGGTTAGTTAGTTAAATTAGTTATCTATTTATATATGATATTATCAGATATATTTAAACTTCCTAAGACAGTCATCCTGACATAATAGTAGCGGTGGTTAACCCTTTTTTAATCTTTGCCTAAAACTTTTTTATTTTTTCCCCTTTTTTAACATTATTTATGGAAATCCCTTTGAAATTAGATATAAATATATTCTAAACTTTAAATTTAATGTGTAAAACACTTACAAAATCTTGCACTTCCGTTTTTAATAGCTAGTGACCATGATTTTCTCACCGTGTGGGAGCAACAGTTGAGCCTCGACTTAAGTGCAGAAATTTTTCAACCGGAAACCGGATGTGTTGGCAGGTTAGCGCAAGGAAATGCACGGGAGAGTGGGGAGGGGGGTGTAGAAAAAACAAGGGCAGCCGTAACGTGCCAAGTTGGCATTAGCCAGCCTTCATCGAGGCCGGAAGTAATTTGCCAGAAGTAGGAAATTAGTGACAGAAGCACACGCACTCAGCAATCAGAATGGGCAAAAAGGATCGAAGCAAATCGCAAACCCAATCATTAAAACATGTTTAACAATTATTTAATTGTATGGCAATGGTATCTAGTATAGTATGGCGTCACCGCTGAATTCATTCATGGAAAATCAGCTGCTACTTGGCGATTATATAGCTTTAGATATAGAACCCAAACCACAGCCAAACCCAATTGAAAATATTTTTGTATATTCAGTTAGAAAACCAGTTCAGCGTTGTAACATTTTTATTGATTTTCCTGCAGTTTTATTTAATTGACATGTTTTGTTATTGTTGCTATCCCTTTTCGTCTCGGGGGTTTCCCTTTTTATTTTCGTGGTAGTCAGTCGGTCGTGTTCCTTTTTCTCTTTTTTGTTTTTGTGAGTGACGCGCATTTCAGGATTTATGTGTATTAGCTTTTGGTGGTCAACGAACATGCCCAAGGACCTGGCAGCCATGGAGGCCAATGGGTCCAAGTTCCGATACAAATTATAGCGTTGGGCAAGGTCTCGATTTTGATATAACCCCCGAGTACATATATAAAATCATATCCCTCTATGCATTGCAAAACCGTTTTGTCACAGATAATCGCTTTTCTAAATGATTTTCAAACCCAAACTAATTGCAGTAATTTCAATTGCAGCTGTCCTTTGCATTGTGTTCAATTGAATATGTCACAGGGGGTAGGGCTTAGAAGTTCTGTTTAAATAATAAAAAGTAAAAATGATATTAATGTGGTTTGGTTTTGAAATTTCTTGTAGTTCGTGCTAATCTTCATTGATATGAAAAGATACGGCTGATATATGGGTAATAGTTTTTGTGGTGTAGCTCATTTTAACATGCATGTTTTACATGATTTTCTCATTATTTAAGTAATTAAGTTTTCGTATCTTTACCATTAATAGTGGGCTTTCGCTTAAATAAATGCTAAAAAAATGCCTCAGTAGGTCTCAATTTATTATGAACCCCAAAAGTATGCTAAAAAGCATTACTAGCCTTCTCCGATCAACTAAAAATCGTTCTTTTCCCCTCCTCATTTGTCAGAAAAATCGTTGGCAGAAAGAGAAAATAGCTAATGAAAACTTGTATATTGTATTCCCGCTGGCGTGTTCACCTGGGGCGACTCATTAGGGTTCTTTTTACTATCTTTGGCCGTGGAGAGGCAAAAGGCTAATCTTTGATTACAAATCTCCTGCATGTGGCATTACTCACCTGTGTCTAAACAAATACCCATTATCCATTCGGTGGCCAGTATAGCTGAATTTTCGCAATTGTGTTTTCCCTACCGCACACCGTACTCACACACACACACACACACTCGAGTTTACACACTTACTCCCTACTACCAATATAAAGTTGCTTAAATCGTTTGAAAAAATATTATTATCAAGTACTTTAGAGGGAGTTGTATATGGAAATTGGTAAAATTCCACAAATGTTTTGCACTTTGTCCATGGCTACGGTTAAAGGTATTCGCCCGATGTGTATATGGTAGATATATATATATATATATTATAAATATGTGTACATTTATTATTGGTATCTCTGGGATACTTGTTCTCGCGTTTTATCGTCGGCAACACGCACAACAACGAACTACTACATGACGCTGCCGGTTTTGGTGTTTTGATTCCTGCATTAGCCGTTCTGATTTACCGAGGGAGTTCATAAGTTCAACGAAAACGAGCACGTACGCCTCGACGAACGTCCGAAACGAAACTGAGTTTCGAAATTGACAACTGACTCGGTTTTTACCTCTACGGTTCTACTACGAGTTCCCCTGGTCACTTTTCCAATTAATGAATACTTTATGAGTTCCAGCAGTTTCGTACCCCCCGAATGCAGTTCCAGTCGCGTGGGTGGTTCTTTCGGTCGGGATTTCCTTGTCCCATTGGAAGACTCACGCACGACCTTAGAAAGGGTACACTTATACCCCTAGTGCCCTGTCCATCCAAAAATCCACCTCACATGTCTGTGTCATTCATTTCGGCGGGTGGCGCCATTTGTTTATGCGCTCCAAACAAAGTGTCCTGAGTCCTGGAGCCAGCGGTGCGTTTCTCATACATCCTTTATAGGTATGAACTCTCTCTCTCTCTCGCTCTTGCTCTTTCTCAGTGGTATATGGAACGTTTTTTTAAAACATTTTCCCGGTTTTTTGTTATTGTCAGTGCTGGTGTCCTGTCGTCTATGTTGTTTGTTGTTGTCAGTGGGGCTTCTGTTTTCTGTTGGAGCAAATAAATCCCCTGACTTGCAGCTGTTCAAGTCAAGAGGCCAAATATAAGAGTTAGGTGAGGCTCGCAAAAATAGTTACAGGTTAGATAGTAGATAAATAATTTAATTTTTAAAAATATATATTTATTTGAATTATTAGAAAACTTTATTGAAATTAGAAAGTAATAGTTTTTGGCCGTTTGGAAAGGTAAAAGTTATAAATTTTCTTTTAAATTTTATATTTATATTTTAAGTAATCTTGGAGAAGAGTTAAATAAGAAAGTAGAAAAGTTTCGGACTCTTATAGCACAATTTTAATCTTTTTAATATTCCTAAGAAATTTATGTTATGTTTTAAGTCCGTAAATCTTTCTCTATAGCTCTTATCTTAAAACGTATCCTTTAATTAGCTCAAAACCAACCCATTTAAGTATGGAAAATTTACGATATAGAATAAACATTTATCTTACAAAGATTTAGGTTCTGTTGAATATTTATAAAAGATTCAACTTCTTTCCTTTATAATATTCCTTAAAATAAATTTGTTAAATCTATAAAATAAAAGTTACTTACAATTATTTTTAAGAACCCGCAAACTGTTTCTAAAAAGGTGTCCTCCATTGCATTGTCAAAGTGTTCACCTATCATGAGTCTGCCATAAGGTATGTGTTCATTCTGAATTACTTTTCTTTGACTTTGATGGCAGAAAAATTGCGCAATCATGCCGCCACACAGTGACAAGAGCCCCAAATTGATAAGTCCCAAAGGGGGCTACAGCACACCTTTGGTGTTTCTTTCTAAACATTAGATGGGAATTAGAACACTGGACTGCCTGTCTGATGTGCAGTGGGCGAGCATTCAATTAATATTTCACACTATTAATTGGCGTTAATAATTAATTTCACTTCTAGTTGCAGTTCAATGAAATGGACTAGACGCGAAGTGGGTGTAGGACAGCTGTCAAAAGTTCCAAAATGTTTTCTATTAAAATTCAATTTGATTGGGTTTTTTGGGTTTTTGAAGTTGTGGGAGGTGAGAGGGGAAAGGTTACAGGTTGAGTAGGCTTACCAAGGACAACTAAAGAAGTTCAAAGCTCAAGGAAACTTCATATCGACCAAATTGGTCTCATATCGATCCATGGTCAACCACAGATGCGACGCCTAATTTGTTGGAATTTGTGACATGTCATGTGCCCGTCGACACAAGGACGGCAACAACAACAAAGATAACAACCGAATTGACCAGAACAACACTACCGATTGACATTGACACCCACACCTGACCACACCAATGGAACTGCTGTTACCTGGATTTCCTTTTCCAACTTATGCGTAAAGTAAATCCTTCGCAATGACCACCAATGACCACAGCAGTAGAAGCGGCTCGTGATCGTCCTTGGACGCTCCTAGGGCGGGTCCCTTTGGTTATTAAATCGCCTTTTCAAACTTAATTAAGACTACACGTTTTGGCCAACGTGTGTACACAATTGCAGACGCGGGCGCGGCCAGCTTAGGGTTAAGCAACTCGAACCGAACATCTGTGATTAAGGACACTGGCTAAGGACCCTCTTTGTTAGGTGTGTTAAGTGTGCTGAAGGATGGGAGATTATGAAAATATCATTCAATTGAATTAAAGATCCAATCAAATAAATTATTTAAATACGTTATTAAGGTGGGAAAGACCAGTGTTAGACATACAAAAACCGTAAATTATAATATTCAACTCTCTAATTAGTTGGTTTTTAAGGAATTCATTTTGTAGGTAAAGTCTATAATCTTTTCGAAAATTATTTGAAAATATGTTATTAGGGCAGCAGTTGTTTAAAGTAATTAATTTTAAATAAGTAATATTACTTAACAACTACATATTTTCAAAAATAAAAAGGCTGGAAAAGCGAAAATATCAATCTTAAAATGGTCTTTTTAATAAGTTATTTTACAGCTTTTTACTTCAAGAAATTAAATCAACAAATTTGTTAAATTTTTTTTAAAAACATAGCTTTTAGATATATATTTATCGATATACAAACAAAAAACTTTGTTATTATAAAAAAACTGTTTTCTTTTTTGTTTAAAATTGGCTTAAAATCCTGAAAAGCCTTAAAAATATTGTTAAAATTTTGAATAAAATTTAATTAATAATTTCATTTCACTTGTATTTAAACTAAACATATTTAAATCTAAAGAGCACTGTAAATCTTCTGACATTCGCTAGTATTTATAAATAGATATCCCACTATCGGAATTAAACCTGTCCTTGCCAGTTTATTAACTCCAACTCGTTGTCCTTCAGGGCCTATTTGGGCTAATGTGGCCATTCAAAGGTGATTAGGGGCTTGAGTAAAATATTTACACATCTCTTACCCGGTCCAAAATAAGAAGGCTAATTGGCTTACAGTTTTTCTTAGTGCACATGTACGTCGTTCCGTCCAACTATGGTCATCCATAAATTCTTAATAATCAACTGTAAAGTTCCCAAAAGCGGGTGTGTCAATCGAATTGAAAAAAAAAATAGGAAAACCCGAAGGCTGTTGTGGACATTCATGTTTTTCACTTCAAACTTTTAACTATGAATGAATTTTTGATCAGAATTCTTAAGCATGTTTTCAGTTTGAGAATAAATATTGATTAAGCCAAAGGACATTTATGAACCCTTTACCTGCAAAGAACTTGCACTTGCCCAGAATTTACCACGGAAACAAATATTTATTTAAGTAACACAAAACAATAAAATATAATATCACTGGTTATAAATTCTACAAAATTATATTGGGAAATTGGGGAATCCAGGGAGGGTAAATTGGCCTGATTCTAGTAGCCAGCGAAATTGCCCAAAACCGTTGAAATGCGCGAAGGCGAGTGTTGAATGTCATTTCCAGATTTATCCATATTTAGCCATTTGATTTTGCACTGGTTGGCAGTACGAAATTGACATTACGACAGCGTCAATGGAGGAATAGTCGAAGCTTAAAGAAGGCAAAAAGCAGTACGTAAATGCAACAGGTCAGGATTAGTACGCCAATGACTGTGACAAAAGCATCTTGGGGTTTCCTCCAATCAATCACGAAGTAGATATAAAGCATGCCCTTCCTAAAAAACAAAATGAAAATTGGGAATATTGTTTTTATACATTATTTCTGTAACTTACTTATTTACTCCTCCACACAAATGATATAAGACATGCACCAATCTCAGCGGATGTGTCACTATCCATAGATCGATAAACATGGAATTTGAGTTCCAAAGCTATGAGAAAATAAAAAAACGTTAATACAACTTGTTAAACAACTTGTTTGCAGGAACAACAACTCACCATTATATATGTATGTACATAGAATAGTCCAGTAGATAATGGTGACTACAATAGACAGCACCAAAGTTATGATATGCATACCCGAATACACTCGAAATTAGCTGAAGGTTTTTATGTTCAAGAGTTTATCTTTAAAATATATTAATACTTTTTAGTAATCAGTTAAGTTTTTTTACACCTCTACTTACCCGCGTATTCGAGATGATAATGCCAGACTGTGACTAGAACAGCACCCAATACGTTCGTCAGCATGCACATCCAGATGCCCGAGTTGCCAGACTAGATGAATTAAAGCCAATAACTGCTTTTTTCATTGGCTTCTGGCCAAATCGAGATGATTACTACGACCACAAAGAACAGGGCCATGAACCAGCGATAAAACAAGTAGGCCATACTCTTTGTACATGACTGCCACAGGAAAGTAGTACAAAATATTTCATAATTATGCATAATAATTTAGGTTTTTATATCTCTATTATTCAAAGTCATTGACCTTTGAACTAATAATTATAATATAACACATACTAATTATGATTTATTAGTGTTTATTACGAAATGTATATATATATGTACATATGTACATATATTATAATATGAGAGTATTTTCCTATTTATTCATCAAACTCTTTTTTAATATACTGTAAACCAGGGGTGCTAAAATTTTACTTACGGAACATTTACAGCCGTGCACTGAGAGAAAGAAAAACTGGTTGCCAATTCCACTCCAAAATAACCTAGAAAGTGCAAACATAAGCTATAAGGAATGATTTCCAGTGCAAGTGTTCGAGTATGATCCAGCAAGAAACAAGAACAACATATATTACAGTTAGCGACGGAATGAGGCGGAAAGAGGACACGGAAAATTGTTAGTGGAATAGCAAGGAATTCGAGGATGATCGAGGAAGAAAAAAAAAACAAATTGTATTACAGTTGACGTCGGAATGAGGCGGAAAGGGGACACAAAAATTGTTAGTGGAGTAGCTCCGGGAGCGCTCAAAGCTTATGGAGGCGTTGAGCATCCCTGCTGTAAGTTGTTTTTGTTAATACCTTGTTTTATTTTTCTTAATAGATTTTGTAACTTATTTTATTAACATTTTTGTACTGATTAACTTTTTGATACATTTATTCAGAAATATCTATTATTAGGTTTCCAAAAATTTATTATAGATAATTTATTCAGATTCATTATAATAGATTCTAAAGTACAGTTCGTTAAAATTATTTGACTTGAATTGTAAAAATAAATTTAAAAAGCCATTTAATAATGCCAACGTCTCACTATCTTTGTGAATTTTCGATCATATTTTCCACATGTCATCTACAAACATATTACACCCATATCTAATCCAAAATTTTAAGCTCTAAAGGTTAAAGGGCAGCAATTTAGAGAAGCGCAATTTGTTGTACCTGTCGCATGCCTAAAGTTTCGCTTGCGAACTGACTTGCCGCACAGTTTGTAACGGCTTGCTGCTTATGAATATTTCAATACTGTAATTTACAATGCAAGAGCAATCGGTGTACACAAGTCAAAGTGTACTGTCATATATATCAGTTTGTTCATATACGACTATATACTATATATTTGTACCCAAACAGAGCCCTGTTCCTATTGATACTGTGAATAAAAGAAGTCATCAAATATGCTCAAGGTAAGCCCAAGTAAAACGCCCAATGTCCTTTTAGCTTTGGTAAGGAGATTCGATTTGGCTAGGGATTGTATACAAATTGGCAGATTTTTATGAGGGAGAGGTGAAAATTTGAATTTTTTAATGATTAATCAAATATTATTAACTTAAAATTTTTGAATTTACTTAACAGATAACTTAAGATTGCAGTTTCTTTAAGTTAGTTACAAATTTTAATGCATTTACATTTACATCTTTAGCAACCTTCTCTAGATCTTTACCTAGATTAATCTTAATAGTTCTCCTATAGCCTACCCTAACAACCTACACTTTAAACTGCCCACTGTGTACATTGACCCGCCGCCCGAGTGCAAAACAAATAGAAACACACCTGCTCAGGTGCGTGCCGAATGGAGGCGTTTATTTTTTTTTTTTGTGGGCTTCAAGGACGCAGCTATTTGTACTGTCGTCAAAGTTTCATTGAACCATTTAAAATGACCCATCCTGTAAGCCCATCCTTACCTGTGACTTGACAAAATCATCGGACATATCGTGGTCAAAGCCGCAGCTCTTCCGCTGGAACTCCTTCTTCACTAGATGTACGATCATCTGGAGTTTGCTCATCTTGTTAGTTTCTGTTGGCTTTAGAACTTGGCTAAGTTGGGTTCACGTAAGTAGACAAATCTCACAAAAGGGATTAAGCAATCTAAAGCGTGTTTAGCGATGCCATACTCCGAGCTTCTGGGCGGGTCAAACATGGTGCCATACCCCCCGGTCTTAAGTGTAATTACTTCTCAAGAGAATGCAATCTGATATAAAGATTTCAAGAGTGCGCTGTTCATTGTCCCTGAACTTGCACGAATGCCGCCACGCTAATGAAACTTTTCAACGAGAAACCCAAAAACGGAGCTACGCGGGGTGGCTAATTCAGTTAACAAACTCTTAACCATCCACCTTGGTGGCGAAGACAGTTTGGAGTCATAGTTGGATACATATATCAGTCATATTATTGGCGTGGAACGCTCGGATGTATGAACATGTGTCACGATTGACCAGCACTGAACTTGAAGCCGCGGAGGTCGACCAATTAAGATATCCATTTAACAAGTACCACCCAAAAAAAACAGCTAGAAATTCTAGCTGATCTACATTTATTGAGGGCAGACATGTTCCCAATGCGTTAAGCAAAGTACGCTCTTATCTAATCCATCACAGGGAGAGAGCTATTATGCACTCGAAAACGGCTAATTAGTATTTAATTTAATAAAGCTTTAGATAAGTTTTGTACTTAGATAAGGGTTAGTTGCTTAAACTAATTTTGGTTCATCTGTAAACAGTAAGCTCAGCATAAGGTACCAATCGAATGTTCTATCTATGTTTACCTAGATTAAGAACATAAATTAATTAATGTAATATTTTATTAAATTCATTTTAACTTCTTAGTTGTTATCTTAGTTGTATTACTGAGATTTCCACAAATTTTTATCGCCCTAACCTGTCTGACTCTTAGACGATGATCTATAAAGATTTATGTAATATTTTAATTAAAATATTCCACACCTTTGCCTAAATTAGTGTAAATAAATACTAAATGCTAATGACAGCTCATAATCACGATTCATGTCTTATCAATGCCCGTTTACCATTTACTCACTTTTTCTATTCAAAATAAATTGCATATCTCAAGGCGTAAATGAGAATTTTAGTATATGTTTTTGTATTTAATCATTAATACTAATATTTTAATATTCTATGGTTAAACTAGTGCTGAGCTTCACAATAGAAATTAAAATCATATTAAAAAATGTAGTATTCAAGTATTTAGTATTTTCTCTAAAAGAAACACCCTGTTTATACAATAATCTTTATCACCGAACTTTTATTTCTTAATTGGCTATTTCACTTATCAGAGAACCAATGATTCATGAGCAAAAGTCACTTTTAAAAGTTTACGTCATGAAATGATATTTTTTCTAATCTTTTGGACATTCCCTAAAGCTTTTGCAAAATATTTGCTTAGAGTCCACTAGTTTTAAGTTCCATATACATACATATATAAATATATATGTATATAGACATATATATCAACAAAGCCTCGTATCAGTAATGGCAACAACGTCAATCACATTTCCTCCACTTTGAACATATGATAGACGAACTGCTAAATTAGCCAAATGAGTTTGTCAGAAAAGGCTGGGTTACTCTACAAAAGAGTTGTCACAAAGGTTTAAAAAGCTGGTGAAAGAAAAGAAAATAAAAATATAAAATATAATTTATATTTTAATAATATAACTTATAGAGCCAAACATACATTAACTCTTTATAGCACCTTTTGCTTACCAAAAACTGATTATAATTCTTTTTATATTTGATAGTGTATTTGATTAAGTCCTAAGGTTTCTTAGAAGTAGCAACAGTATTTAAAGAGCATTCAATCAAAATTGTATTTTCCTTTGAAGTTTGAATTTTGCTATTGTTGTTGTCTTGGCGGATCATTATCACGTCTGAATTTGCGGGGAATGGCTGGAACCGCCAGCACTTGACTTGTCAGGAAGGAAAAACCGCTAACACTTCAGGAACACGAGTGTTGGTTTTATCAATAAGTTTATGACCCAACTTACATATGCGAAAATTCCCAAAATAATGTTTAAAAATTCAGGGCCATTGATTGGCGTGGGTCCCGGCCCAATCTGTGGATATTAATGGGGCATGGGAAAAGTTCCAGTCATTGGCCGGCGTCTGGGTTTTTATTTAGTCTATGGCTCTGACCGCACTTGGCCACATCCACGTCCAAGTTGTTACCCTTATCAGAGGCGTACGCTGCCGACGAATTAGGCATAAACGGTACTCGTTCAGGTGATAAGGATCCAGATAATTGAATCGGTTCCTACTATCACAGCCGATTAAGCACGATTCAAGCCGAAACGATTTGCGGAAAAAATGGCCCTCCATTCAGACTATTTGACACCTGGGCCACATGGTTCCGTCAGTCTGCGATCTACCGGCAAGGAAGTCACCAGCTCTGGTCTCTTTTGGCCATCCTAGTTCAGCGAAACCGACGACGAGTTCATCCGACCACCGAAATGCGTGATAAGAGTGACGAGCCCTGCTGTCTGCCCTTGAAGGAGGAGTTCCAGCGATCTAAGTTCTCACTGCATCATGAAGATCCTGGAGTCTTCTGTCGTTCGCAATGGCAAAAGGGAGATCGGAATATCCTTTGGCTCTTGTACAGATGGATCCTGGCTGGTTTCTTTGCCGCCGGCGTCATTGGCAGCATGGTGGAGAGTTTCAACGGTGGTCGCTGGTTCATTTATCTCACGGATTGGGGATTTTCCTTGTGCTTTTATTGCTGTACCTATGGAGCTGTTATCGCCACTATTTACTTCATAAAGCCCTCATATTTCGGTGAGTATTGATGGGTATTGGTAATATGGTATTCAGGGTCTTATACTTTTACTTTCTTTATTGTTGATTTGTATTGATTTGTCAGGAATGAATCATATCACTTCAGTATAACTTTTTGTGAAGATCAAAATTTGAACCAATCTTTATGATCTTTTAAGTTTAGTTTGCAAAGTAATCAAGAAATAGAATATGAAATATTCATTGCCCATGTCCTATTAAAGCGATATAAACATCTTATATCCATAGTATTATAAAACATGATCTATCAAGAATATACTTTATCATATACACATTTCAGCTCCCGGCAGTTGGGCTTTGAAGATCTACTGGCTTTCCCACTACACAACTGTAGTTCTGGCCATGATGATTACATTGGTTTTCTGGGCTGCCCTCTATCCATGTAAGTTGTGCTAATGATTTATCAAAATATAAGTATTTTTGAAACGATTTTTCTTTTATAGCCATGCCAGGAATGGGTGCTGAACTCTACAACTTGTGGGCTCATGCGTTTAACTCCATTTGCATGGTCTTCGACTGCTTTATGGTGGCCTTTCCCACTCGGATCATGCACTTTGTCTACCCCTTCACCGCAGGTATTACCTATGGTATATTCTCATTGATTTACTTCTGGGCTGGTGGCGCAGATCCGTAAGTAAAACTAAGATAAAGAAATAACTCTATTTGCTCAAAGTATCATTTTTATAGAATGGGAAATCGTTATATCTACTTCATCTTGGACTGGGAGCGACCTGGTCTGGCAATTGGAACTGTTTGCGGTTGTGTGGTTGCTAGTCAGTTGCTTCTGTGTGCTTGTCTTTGGTCTCTACAGGCTGCGTATCTCGATGCACAAATCCTGTTGTAAAAAACCTGAGGAAATTCCAGCTACAACTCCACCAAAGCAGCCAGCTCAAACTGTTTGATTGAAGTTCTGGCAGAACTCGAAGTATGCAAATAAGTTTCTTGAGGGAGTTGTTGAGGCTCAGATCTGGAAAGTCTATAAACTTCGATCCTTACCTCCATAGAACTTTTAATTTCTGTTTTATAACCTCTTTTAAAGGGAATATTCTTAGAGCATTTTGACTAAGAAGTTAAGTTTTCAATCTATTATAACGCTTGAAAATTCGTTTACAATTTTCTACAATTCATATTGAAATTGTGAAAATAATTATCTATATAAAATGAAAAAGTTAAAAAACGAAATGAAAATGAAAGTATTTTTTGCAATTGGGTTGCAATCCAAAAAGATATATATTTTTGCTCAATTTCTCTTTGGATTAAATATGAAGCCAATTAATTAAAACCAATTAATTAAAAGTAAATCTGGAAACCATAGGCTTAGAAAAAGTGTTTCCTAAAAAGGTGAAAAATAAGGACTCTGATCAATGACTTTGAAATGTAAATCCTAATTAATGACTTTATATATCATTGCCAATATAGCTTGTTTACATCCATATTTTCATTTTAATGTTTCAAAGATTATCTACAAGTGCCAATGTACCTTAATACATCTATATATAAAAGTGTTTGATTTTCCAGTATCAATGGAAAAAAAACTATTGTAAAGTATTCATATCTGTAAGCGATTTGGTAGACAGGTCCGATAGCGGCTATAAAAGTGCTCACATTATAGCCTCTATCTTAACAACAGCTGCTGATAGGGTGTTTTTCATGATTCGTGGCTAAGGAATGGTGGCAGATCGACATTTTGATCAAGAATTCCCAATTATATTGGCAAAACGTTTTATTGCTCGGTGAAAATCATCCGACACTTGCCTAGGCTGAGAAGTTTTCACCAATTGTTTTATGTCCCACTAGCATATACGGAAAATCCCGAAAATGAGTTTATGAAATCCCAATAGCTACCACTGCGACTGCGCCAGATGGAAGATTAAAGGTATGCTACTCCCCTCGGAGCTCAATTTGGTTGACCGTACTGACCGACCTTGTCCACGTTGGGGGTCTTATCGGGGGCGTGGTCGTGAAGCCGAATAAGGAATGATAAGGATCGTGATAATTCACATGGTGTGTATCACACGATTACCACGATTCCAGTCAAATATGGCCCCCTATTAAGACTATGGAACACCTGTTCCTAAATCAGTCCGTGGTTTACAGTCAAAGCAATAACTAGCTTTGGTGGCAGTCCATCGAAATAATCCAAGTTATGAGTGATAAGGATAAAGAGGTCTGCTGTCCCTTGAAGGCGGAGTTTCAACGCTCTAAATTCTCGCTGTACCATGAGGATCCGGGAGTCTTCTGTAGATCTCAGTGGCAGAAATCAGATCGAAATATAATTTGGGTTCTGTATCGTTGGATTCTGGCGGCCTTCTTTGCCGCAGGAGTTATTGGCAGCATGAGGCAGGACTTTAATGGAGGTCGTTGGTTTATATTCCTCACGGATTGGGGTTTCACACTGTGCCTATTTACCTGCACGTATGGCGCTGTAATCTCTACTATTTACTACTTTAATCAAGCTTATTTTGGTGAGTAGTAACGAAATCGTGTTAAAACTGCCGAGGGTAATATTAAAAGGTTTCATATTTTACATGAGTATTTCCCCAACATGCTTATCAATAGTTGTTCTGCATTTCTCAACTAATTTTAGCGCCTGGTGATCGATCTCTTAAGGTTTACTGGATCTCGCACTATACGGCTTCAGTCCTCTCCATGTTAATTACCACAGTTTTCTGGGCTGCGCTTTCCTCTAGTAAGTTTGGACTTAAAATATATTTTACCTATATTAAGTAACCAATTATTTCCTTTAGCAATGCCCGAAATAGCTGGGGAGCTCTACAACTTGTGGTGTCATGCCTTCAACTCAATCTGCATGGTTTTTGACTGTTTTATGGTGGCCTACCCGAACCGTCTCATGCACTTCGTGTATCCCATCTCCGTTGTGCTTATTTTCTTAGTGCATTCCTTGATCTACTATTGGGCTGGAGGCACTGACATGTAAGCTGTGCTTTAATATATTATAGAACTTTTCTGTATTAAAAATTCCTGTTTTTAGGGACGGAAATCGCTTTATCTACTATGCTTTGGACTGGGCACGTCCTGGCCTGGCAATTGGCTTTGTGTGCGCCGCCTTGGTTCTAATCTGCTGCTTCGCCTTGGTGGCCTTTGGTATTTACAGATTGCGCATTTCCTTATACAGATGTTGTAACAAGGAGAAGGAAACAACATCCATAGAAGCTACTCCAAAAGAATCATCTCTAACTGTTTAATTTAAACTCTAGCATTTTTAATTGATTTCAAAGATATTATATACGCAATAGGTGCACTTAGGCCATTTTCTGGACCACGGCAAACTGCAGTGATTGAATTTGGTTGGACCATTTCTCCAGGGCGTTGTATCGTGACGCACTGCTGTTGATCTTGTCCAGCTGAAGCACTTGATTGACCTGATCGATGCGTCCCTTTATTGTGCTGATGATGCAATAAATGTTAGTAAAATTCTAAGTATTTTTAAAACATTAATCTTACTCATCCAATATGCAGGACACCAGCAGACTCTCCACCTCAGCTGGTTCAATGTTCAGCGCATTGGCTATGAAAGGTATTGCTATGTTCTTATAGGGCCTGATTAGTTTTATAAGCACTTGAGTGCGAATATTCCTTAACAAATCCTCAATGTGTTCCCTTATAAACTGATCGGCCATGATGTTACTTCGGTGCTGTCGCAGAATGGTCTCAAACTCATTGATGTCGTTGTTTTGATAGGAATTAACCAGATTGGTCATGGCGAGAATTTCGGGATCGTTCTTATAAGGCTTGGCTTCCTGTGAGTCAAAGGGATTTATTCCGGATTTCATCAACCTAAAGAGTATTTGAGTAGTTAATTACGCAAAGGGTTTATGGATTATTTTGTTACACCTACATGTTAGCCAATACCAAGTACTTTAAGCACGTAGTTCTCCTTGGCGATCCGCTTTCATCGTAGTTCTTGAACGCCTCAAAGAAGTCCGTGTGCGCCTTTTCAAACTCACCCTCTCGCAGGTGCATTTTACCGCCACATTCACGTATCACTCCCATGATCAATGGATGTGGAATGGCCGATTTGATGTGCAGCGACTGTTCATAGAGGGCTTTGAGCTTCTTATTGTTCTTCTGTACCGTATACATTTGAATTTCCAAAGCATAGATTTCCAGTAGCTGTGTACCCTTCTTAAGGTCGTCCTCGCCATCGTCTGTCTGGCAGCTTTGATGCAATTGCTTTAGTATCTTTTGTAGCTTAGTAAAGTCACTCCGATCAAAGTACAGTTTTCCCAGCTTGGTGTTAGTCTTAAACCAGAGGCGATCGTTCTTGGCATCCCTAAGGGCATCCAACGTGGTCTCGTAGAAGTTCTGCAGTAGTGCCATCTACAAAGAAGTAAATTCATTAGAAAAGTAACTAGAAACTAGAAACTTATATTAGCAGTCTTCTTAGGAAATACACATATTCCCTTCGCTTACATTCTTCGACGTCGATATATAGTCCAGGATTGAATTGATGCTCTTTTCCGAATGATTCCTGGTCACTGCGCTCTTAATGTATGTTAGGAGCTGCTTGTAGCGAACCATCATCTCATCGTAGTTGCACTGAAGGTGGTAAAATGTTATCAAAAGTTATATATCCACCGGTTTCAAACTTTCTTACCAATCTAAAGTTGATCTTGATCATTTGCTTCAACGCCTTAAATCCCCACTCTCCTTTCTCGCCATTTTCAAGATCGAGTACCTTCTGAAAACTAGCCAACGCCGCCTTGGGTTCCTCCTCTTTCAGAGCCTTGCTGTTGTAGTACTGATTCTCCAGATCCACATCCGGTTCCGAGTTGCTATCCTCGGAGTATTCCTATTAAGTTTGTGAAATATGGAAATACACAGAAGCCGGCTTTATTTGATGGTCTCCAAATCATCGAGATTTCTTTATTACTTACCAATCCATAGTCCTCATCATCGTCGCACATAAAGTCATCATCATTGTCGGACATTTTATTGCTTTTAATTCGTAAATAGAAGCTTATCAACAAATAAAGTACGAAAGGGAAAAACTTTTTTTGTGTTAAAAAACACAAAGCAAGAAAAGATGTGACCGTTTGGGGGATAGCAAAATAATGATGTTGAATGTGGTTATCAGCTGTTGCTCATCGATAGCAGTTACGATGATGGCAAAGTAGAAAGAGTGACTACAGTTATGTGTGATCTTAATTTTAAATCTGATGTTATATTATGGTAAAAATAATTTAATTGAAAATATTACTCAAAATTACGTTTTGCATTCACTAATATATACTGTTACTAACAAATACCGGCAGCGATAATGTTAGCATACGTAGCATACTTTAACAATTTTGTGACTCTATCACTGTTACTGACAAATAACGACTGCGATAATGCTTCCATCCCTAGTTTTAAACAGTGCTGCCCATCAGTCAAGCCGGTTTTTGCATTCATCCTTTTGTGCAAATAAAATGAGGTAAACAAATCGCATATCTTAACTTTGTATTAATTTAAATCGAAACAAACACAGCCTGACCAAACGTCTGCTTCACAGTACCCCTCGTTTAATCTTCCCCAAGAGAACGCATCCCTCGGCGGACCGCAACTCGCAACCGATTTCGGAGGCGTTACTTTCCCAAGTGGACAAAACCACCGAGAATTTGCAGTTGCTTGAAATTGGTTCGGGATCCGGACAACATGCAGGATTCCTGGCTCCACTGCTGCCAAACATCACCTTTCAACCGTCGGAGTACGAAAGGTTTCACTTCGGATCGATTTCCGTCTATGTGAAGGAGTGTTTAACCAAAAATATCAAAGAACCTCTCCTTGCGGACATCTCAAAGGAACCCAAAGATTGGGAAGTTCCCCCAACACCTGCCAGCTACGATTACATGTTTAACTCCAACATGATGCACATCACTCCGTGGGAATGCTCTATAGGCCTCTTTCGGGCTGCCGGGCAGCTTTTGAAAAAGGGCGGAAAGATGTTCACCTATGGACCATATGCGGAAGATGGCGTGCTTACCCCTCAGAGCAATGTCAACTTCGACTCTAGTCTGCGAATAAGAGATGAATCCTGGGGAGTTCGTGACATCAAGGATCTAAAAGTCTTGGCAAGCGAAAATGGACTGGAGCTGGAGAAGATCGTGGAGATGCCGTCGAACAATAAGTTTCTGACCTGGCTTAAGCTATAAAATAGTGCACTAGACTAAGGCTATTGGGCGGTTACCCCCTCTTAGATAACACATTGTTGATTTGAAAGTAATAAAATTTATTGCCATTAGAGTGCCTGCTCATCGAACTAGGCCAAGTGGACAGAGAGCGAGGTGAGACTCGGGGCGAGAGTGCAGGAATTGACCCTGAAAGCGCAGTTGATAATCACTCGATCGATTGGCTCGGACTCTATATAAAGAGGGATCTGATTTTGCACCTGCAGCACAAGCGATCGATCATCGGAGTCGCAGCCATGGCACAGACGATTCTTCAACTGCTTCTCGTAGGGATTCTCCTGGTGAATTTTAGTTACGGAGGCACTGTGAGACGACCTCGATTGGATGGACGCATTGTGGGCGGTCAGGTGGCTAGTATTAAGGATATTCCCTACCAGGTTTCACTGCAACGGAGCTATCATTTCTGTGGTGGCTCACTGATTGCTCAAGGATGGGTTCTCACAGCCGCCCATTGCACTGAAGGATCAGCCATACTCATATCCAAGGTACGCATCGGTTCTTCGCGTACCTCCGATGGTGGACAGCTGGTGGGGATCAAGCGGGTGCATCGACATCCCAAATTCAATGCCTACACCATCGACTTTGACTTTTCGCTCCTTGAATTGGAGGATTATAGTGCGGAGAACGTGACCCAGGCTTTCATAAAGCTACCACAACAGGATGCAGACATTGCTGATGGAACTCCCGTGCTGGTTTCCGGCTGGGGGAACACTCAGAGCAGCTTGGAGCCCACTACCGTTCTCCGGGCCGTAACCGTTCCCAAAGTCAGTCAGATGCAGTGCACAGAGGCATATGGTAGCTTTGGCAGCATCACGGATCGCATGCTCTGCGCTGGACTACCGGAGGGTGGCAAGGATGCCTGCCAAGGTGATTCTGGAGGTCCTCTGGCCGCCAGATGGCATCCTTTGGGGTGTTGTCTCCTGGGGTTATGGCTGTGCCAGACCCAACTACCCCGGTGTTTACTCACGAGTGTCTGCAGTTCGGGATTGGATTGCTTCAGTTAGTGGTATTTGAGATTGATGGATCAATAAAAACGATTGTAATTAGATAAAATAATTTTAAAATATATTGATTTTTCAATTTGATCAATTAAATCACAACATTAATTAAACTTTCAAATAAGTAATTTAAGACCAAAAACTAACAATTTCTAAGATATTCTTAACTGATGAATAAAGAATCAACGAATTTCTGTTACTTCCCTTGCAGCAGCTGCACTTTTTCATCTTCATCATCGCCAACGCTAGCAATTGACCCAGAAAACCGCCATGTCCAAATGTTGACACAGTCTGTAAGGGGTAGTGGAAAGGGGTCAGATGACCACAGCATATCAATAACTGCAGACAGACAGAGAGACAAAGATCAAATTTACCTAATGATTGGCCCAAAGGCAAACACAAAAGTTCACAGGACCGAAGGAAAAGCGACCGAAGTTGGCATAGGTAAAGTGAATTGATTGGTTAGAGTGGCATAAGTTTCCATTTTGGAGTCCTCGCAGTACGTTTCCGCCTCTAGATATTTTTCATCTTCGATTGCAGTGTTCTCTGCTTGTTTTTCCTTTCGGTCTTTCCCAGCCATTTTCCATTTTCCTGGGCTCACTAATTGTTGATTAAATGCTGCAAATTGCTGCGAGTGTTCACCATTGTTGCCTTTCTTCGTACAGCTGGCCTTTGCCGTTGACGTTTTCGGTTACCTTTCACCATCTATGGTTGTCGTAGCAGTTAGCAGTGGGAACCACAGGTGCTAAAGGGGGAGTTCTGGGTGGCGGAGAATAACCCGGCAGGTGTGTCCTTTGGGTCATTGCAATTTTGCACGTGAACTTGTTAACAGCAAGGAGCTGCAAAAAAAAAAAAAAAAAACCCAGAGGTGAACTAAACGAAGCCAAGACATGAACTGCAAATTGAACGGTTATGTCGGGAGATGGGTTACAAGGCAAACTTGGCGTTGCAATTTTCAACTTTCAAATGAACTCAAGTGGGTCACAATGTGTAGCATACTTTCCGGCGTATCATTTAATCTACGGTCGGGGGAGCAACCGACTTTACACACTAAAGTTTTGTTTAGAATCAGTACAAAATTCATAACCTTTTTTAATTTGAAATTCTGGTTATTATAAGATTTCTTGAAAATATATTTCTAAAATTACTTTTATATATTATAACTATTTATAAGAAATTGTAATTTTTCGGAGCATTTCCTTTAAAATGATGAACTTTTTTTGTCATCTACACATTAAGCTTATCCAATAGCAATATCCTTTTAATTCGGTAATAAGTAACTAGCCTGTACACTAATCGATAACAGTCTTAGTATAGGAATACTAATAGTTACAAAAATCCGAGGAGAAAAGCAATGGAAGAGCTCATCTGAATGATTCCTCCTCCTACTCTCCACTATGCAATTAGGATGCCTTAAGCTTATCCTTTAAAGTTATCCAGTCCCTTCTTTTTTACGGAGTGGCGACCTAGACTAACGACTTGTGGCAGTACTTAAGCTGCTTTTGTTATTGTTTTTCTTGCTGAAAATTCCCCCCTTTTCCTTGTTTTTATTTTTTTCCTTGTTTTTCATTGGAACCAGCGAGACATAGAAAATGTAAAATTTGTTTGTTTCCTTTCATTGATGTTGAAAGTTTTTGCAGCTGCTGCAGACAATGCAATGAGTCGGTTCCTATATTCCCGCCCCTTCCCTATATCCTCCTCTGACTCTAATTTTATCTGCTGGCATTCCAAGGGGACTGTCTTATTATTATAGTTTGTCGATTTGTTTGCATTGTAGTCCACATTGTTGTTCTCTTAGCCAGGCCAAAAGCACACACATCTCGGTATGTGTGTGAGTGTGCGTCCAGATGGTCCAACAACAATCGATTGTTATAAATTATTTTGCAGCTTTTGTAATTTGTTATGCGAACAACAAATATTGTCGAGAGTATAAAAAATCTATTGAGTCCTTGTTTTTTGTGCAATAACAGAGTGCATATTGATGAGGAGACGACATTCAGTTTTTAGATGGGAACTCTTCCTTTTTATTTATATTTTTTGAAAGTATAAAAAAGGGTTAATTAAGTTTAATAATAAACTTTTTACTTCTATCAACTAATACGTAATGTATTTTCTTTGAAAATTCTATAAAAACTGTAACTTGTTTTGGAAATTTTTGTTTTTTTTTGAACAGAAATGCTACTTTTCTTACCTACTTTGCCTTTCTCTTATTTAAATTTGTTTATATTCCGCACTAGCAGTTAGGGCTGAAGTTTAATGGCAATATATATATTCGAAAGATTAAATACATCTGCCGGGGGGCCATTGCGAGTTGTCTATGACTCAGTTAGGTGGCCCACGCGGCGTATGCTTGATCTGACAGGAAGCTGCCGCAGCTCGCTCTTTCTTCCTAGTGAATATGTATGTATGTTTTTTATGGAAATAATATTCTTGTCAGGATTAAAAAGGATACGTGACCGGAATACGAGTGCAATGTGCATGCGGAAATGTGGCCAGGATCTGCGAGAGAAGCGGAACAAAAAAAAAAAACAAAGGAAAAAATGGAAAGGGCAGGAAACAAAAAGCGGAAAAAGTAGACAAACAGGAGCCGCAACAGGACTAAAATGTATCTGTCAGACTCGTCGACTTTTGCTATCGTTGTCGCCTGTCGCATATCTGTATCCATGTTTGTATTTTTCTTGCCAGCTCTTAGCCACTTCCCAACCTCCATCACCATCATCATCATCATCATCATTTCGATGCTTATCCTTGCTTATTGTCCTGTCGGAAAGAGCTCGCTGCTACTGCTTGTTTTCTGTTACTTTTTTGCTTTTTAATTTTTAAGAAAGCATATTGTAATTCTGTTGTTTACCTGTTTGGACACTCGGATACACGTACTTTTTAAATCTCGACCGCAGGTGATCTCTTGGTTTTTTGCTTACCAGATTGGAGTGCTTGCTCCTTGCTCCTTCGTCCCTGTCTTCATCCTGTTTTGCTTCCAATGCAGTCAGTCATTTGTCCTGTCATTTGTAATATTCCCCCACGCATCCTTGACAGCGGCTTAGCATCCTTGTTGTTATAGCTGCTTAGTTATTCGTGGCATGTCCTGGGCATTGGCCACGATTGTGATGTATGATTTTCAATTCCACCTACGGCAAGTCCTCTTCTAATTTTGTTTATATAATTCGTTGGTTTAACTGAAGAAAAAAAAACAAATGAAATGGAAACATTTTTGTGGGGTTTTTTTCGGGGATAAGTTACTTGCTTTTGTGCTGTTGTTTTTCTTAAATATTTGGAATTATTTATATATAAAAATGTTTTTAATTTTGATTCTTTATAAGAATTTATATTTTCGGTTTCTGTAATTTCCGTATTTGGGCTTAAGAATATTATCTTTAAAAAACTTATAGAGTATCTTATCTTGACCGAAGCAGATTACTCATACCAATACTCGTCCTCCATATAACATAATAAAGATATATAATTCTTGGGAGGAGAATTCAGTTTAATTAAGTTTCTTTATTACTTTGCAATATCAAAGCTACTCAAAATGGGTTACGAATTTATTTTATAAGTTAATACATAGGAAAAATAGAAGTACAGACCAGAACATGATCTATAATTTGTTTAGAATTATGAGTACTTATTGTCTACATTAGGGCTGCTCAAAGTCGTTTTACTGCAGAGCATTTACTAACCCAAACACAAGAAAACGAGCACATTTTTAGTGACGCTTTTGTGTTGTTTTGCAGCTGTGCACTGAGAGAAATTGCTAAGCAATTCATCACTTATTTCAACTCTCATGTCGATGGTCTATTGTCGAATAAACTCTAAACTTTAGAATCCAGAATCTAGATATTACTCAATCTAATGCAACTTTCTCGGAGAAATGAAATAAATAATATATATCTCTTGTAACAACATTATTTCTAAACTAATATCATTGTGTAATAGCTATCAATATAATATATACATTCATAGACAGACTTATCTGGAAATATAAGCCAAACATTGAGCTATTATCTCCTCTATCATTAACCATTATGATTTATGAACCGTATCTCTATAATATCTCTAGATACTATCAGCTGTTAGCAATCAGAATGTTAGACATAGGAAATAAAGAACGTATTGCTTCCACGAAATATAAACACTCTTATAATGATGTCACTCTTTATAAACGGATGTGGAAAAAGTTATAAAATCAGCGATCAATATGTTTGCTTTTTTGTTGAGGCTATCGCTTTGGAATTCAGTTGATAAAAGTATTCCCCAAGTACATATAGCTAAACTATAAATGCATCCCATCGACTGAAAACCCCCTTACTATAGGGTTTAGTCAACAATTGGCCTGACTCAAAATGGGTTGAAGCACAAAGATAACCAAATCTAATCTTTATAGCCGGCATAAAAGCCGCTTTTATGATGGTTAAATGCTGGCCTACAAAATGAGCAGCCATCGGCTGCACTTGATTCAGTTTCGATCGAGACAGCTTTGTGCAGAGTTGTGTTTCATAAATTAAAAAATAAAAAAAACTTTATCCCTATCAAATATGTGGAAGAAAGTGATTTTCTGTGTGGTCCTTGTGGCCTTTGTAGGCGTGCAGTTTGGTGAGAAATATTTGTGTGCCTTCCAACTTGAATCTTTGCTAATAGAACTTATTTTTAACTATTAGCTAACTCGCTGACCTGCACCAAGTGTACAACTCCTTCTGGCTGCAAGAGCCCATCATCGGAAACCTGTTCGAATTCCACGGCCAATGCCAATAGGGAATTTTTGGGAACCTATCACAGCAATGTGCCCACAGTCAACGGAAGTCTAAGCTTCTCATGTGCCAATCTTACTTACTACCATGCAGCAAGTATGTTTTTTAACAGATTTTTCTGACTTAAATGGGTTTAAATAACTTTATTTTATCAATATTCCTTTAGACTACACTCACACCTCTGAGTTCCTGGGCTGTGTCTTCAATGAGACCAATGTCTGCTCTCTGACTTTGACCAACACGGCGAGTGGATGGTCAAAGAAATGCTTAGAATGCGGCACCGATTACTGCAACCCGGCGGGAACTTTCAGCGGAAGTGCCTACACCATCGTGGGCTCTGTAATTGCCCTGCTTTTGGCCAAGTTCCTAAGCTAAATTGATGGTCTAATGGAGGAGGAGCTCTACTGCTTAGCTTATCGGAGTTCTATGTGTATAATATTTATTTACTTTATGTTCCTTAAACAAGAAAGTCATTAGAAAAACAAAAAGATTTAAAATAGACCATCTTTGTACAAAAACCTATATGAAGTTTTTAATGGACTTTGGGAGTAAAAACTAGCATTGATACCCTGATGGATCCCTGAATTAGGTAGGAATTAGATCTTTTTAGAATGGAATCACTTTGGGAATATTCCGACTTATGTTACTTGTTCCATGACATTATCTTATGACTCACAAATCTTATCACATTTTACTCAAAACTGTTTACTTCAACTTTTATTGGTCTGTTTTCAGGAGGTTTGTTTAATCGATTTATAGTTTAATTATATTTATTTATTATTTGACATCATAAAAAGCTTAAACAGCTTTGAGGAGCTCAATATTTGTTAAATAAGAAATAAAAATAAATAAATAATATGAATAATCAAATTGAACTTATTTCCAGTTTTGAATCTCATCAAATATGAGTCAATATATAACTTTTAATATCGGTTAGCAACGCACTAAACCAACTTCCCCTCTTTAATTGCTACCAATTGTACGCAGCTGACTTATCAATTTATTACCCTATAGTGTTTCATATTGATATGGCGCCGACTTAGATAAGAGGTACTTAAAAGATTAGCTGGTGAGAAAAAGCCCTACCCTTTAGTCGGGTGTGAAATTGTCAGGCTGTGAGTAATACTTGAAAGAGTGGGCTAGGTCTGAGATAAGTGCCAAATATCATTGCAAAGTACAGAAAATGAAAGTTAAAGCTTATATATTGCTTCTTAATTACTACATTAATGAGTAAATATTAAAAAGCCTTTAAGTTCTTAATAAAAAGTGTGATAGGCAAAAGGATCAAAGCTGTGAAACCAACACAAAAGCGTCACTAAATGGGTTACTAAATGCTCTGCCGTAAGACGAATTTGAGCACTCCTGATATACATAATTACACCCTTTCTATTTCTATTGAATGAATATCAAAAGGGGAAACCCTTTGCTTTCCTCCATTGAAACCGTTTTGATAAGCTTACTAGGCTATAAACGCTGCGATAAGTTAATCAACGAAAATACTCATGCTTATCTGACAAGAATTGAGTAAAGTGCGGAATCTGAGGAGAAACGCTTTATAAAAGAGCTCCCGAAATTCCCCGAGAGTTTAGTTTAAAGCGAAAAGGCGACTAAGAACGTACAACTTACTCTATAGTTAAGTGTGAAAAAGATTTATCTAAACCAAAATGTATAAAAAGCATTAATAGCCAGTGTATTGGTGGCCTTTGTCTGTGTGCAATTAGGTGAGTCAGATGTCTAGGAAAATGGTTTTCAAAGTTAGTAATATAACCTATTACATAGCTGATTCTCTGGTCTGTTATACCTGCGTTACGCCAAAGGATTGCAAGAGTCCCAAGAAGGTAACCTGCACAAATGCGGCTGCCAATGAGACCAGCTATTACCTGGGTGTCTATCATCAGGGAGTGGCTAACCTGACTAGCTCTAGATTTGACTGCCTGGCCCTGCAGTACAAGTGGAGTAAGTAGCTTGGTTAACCAATATCAACTTAGATAGATTTCTAAAACATATCTCCCATATTTCCAGATAACGATGTGATCCATCAGCTCCATGGCTGTGTTCATCCAAACGTTGGAGCCTGCAGTCTGAGCCTCAAGCCAGCTTATGCCCATTATAATAAGACCCTTTGTAAGATCTGTTCCGGCGATAAGTGCAACAAGAATCCGGCTGGAAAGATGAGCAGCAGCACCATCACCATTACGGCAAGCATTCTGGGTCTCTTGCTGGTCAAGATCTATGCTTAGAGTGTGACTATTTATAGAGATGAGTTAAGAACATAGGACCGTAGCATTTTGTAATAAATTATTTTTGTCTTTAGTAACTTTGTTTCTTATCAACTTTTGATTAGATTGGACTTTCCAGTCTTTCACGTTTTCTTAATCGGTTCGCCTATGATTAAAATTTATGACTCTCTTTAAGTTCTTTTTAGCTAAGTAAAGTCTCAGGTTAATTACAACCGACTAGACTGATTGTGCTTGGTTAGCAGAGCTCTTTGTAAGAATTATGTAGTCTAGCATTTGAGTTAAGTTGTTAGATTGTTAATTACTCTATAGGAAACAAGTTATAGGGCATAGATATCACTCTTTTATTAACTGTGCAACTCTTTCAGTACTCATGTCGATTTAAAATGGAAAATCTATGCCACTATGAGAAGACTTATTTCCTTTTTTCCCCTTCTAGCCCCATCTTCTCTTCTCATGAAAAATCTGTTTGCTGCATTAGCCATCAGGGGAACTCTAAAAATTTCAGTCTGTCACTTAAGTTGGCAAACTATCCCAGGGAAAGCCGCCGTGTGTTGGGCTAGAACTTGCCGAGAAACATGAATAAATCTTTAATAGTGTTGCCGGTTTGGCTAAAAGGCAGCCTCAGTTTTGCATGCCGAACATTATCCGGTGGGTCATGTCATGGTTGTTGTGGCTCCGTTTGTTTGGAACTGCAGTCAGGCATTTAATTGATTGATTGTTGCTCGTCTATGTCTGCATCGATTTGGCCGTGTTCACACCGCCCACCCCCCCTAAACTCGTCCATTCTCCTAAAATCCCGTTACAGCTCCACGTTTCGGATGTTTCATAACCCACAAACAGGCTGCGTGGAGAGGGAGGCATGGTCTATATACCGCCCATCATATCCTGCACCGTTATCAAATCGACTTCCTGGCCATATATGAATGTGCTAGCGCCACGTTGTTCCAGCTGCCAATTAGTGTTGGTGCGTCATCTGTGTGTTAGTGTGTGTGCGGGTGTGTGTGTGTGTGTGTTCACGTCATCAATTAATTTTTGTATTGTTGTAACTTTGTTTTTTGGGTGGGTTTTTTGCTGCACTCCACCCACCTCCCTGTTGACTGATTGCTTTCCTTTCGATTCAATTGTTTCATCTGTGTGCGTGGCGATGGATGTGTTCGCTAAACAAAGTTATGGTTATGACTTTGACATCTGGAGATGAGCTATATGAAGTTTTTTGCATAAAAGTAAGAGAGCTTGTACGTTGAATTTGGTTGAAAGTTCAAAGGTTTGCCGGGTTAATCATCTTTAAACTAAAAACTAATACTAAAATAAACATTTATGTTGTGGAAGCTAACAGGTTTGCGGGTCAAAAATGCTTGAAAATGTTTGTAAGTCCTTTAAGCATTACAAATTATCACGTTTGCTTCAAAGATATTCAAGAAGCAGATTCACTTGCTAACTACATCTCTTAAAAAAACATTTACAAAACTTCAAATTATTTAGACAAAAATCAAAGCACCCTTCCTATACAACATTTTCCTAGCATCCTCTCAAAGTCCCAAGACCAAGGACCACCCCCGATTTTCCAAACTTGTGCGGAACTCGGAGAAACTAAATTAAGTTTAACTACAACTACAATATGTACATTTGATTTATGCATTGAGAGACCATAGACCTCCTCCTCTTCCTACTTCTCCTCCTGAAGCACCAGAAAATTTCCTCCTGCGAAAACGTAGACGGGAACCCTCTGATAACTAAGCCAAACCTATTCAACTTTCACGTTCGCATTGTTTGCACGAGCACGAAAAGTTATTAAGATGCATAGACGTGATTTTGCATGTTTTAAAAAAGAATACATAATGCCACAGATTCTGTGGAGGAGGGTGGAATAAGAGACCTAAGATCTTGACTTGCACTTTAAGTACTTTTAATTTACTAAACAAATTTCCATTATTCGCGACGACCGAAAATGTTGCATTCAAGAGGCCAAAAAAGAGAGGCATAAAACTTTGGGCCACAGACCACCAAACACGCCCACACGAAGGCAGGCTCATTGACATGCCTGAGACAAGAATTGAATTAAAAGTTTCAGCTTTTCCGCGGAAATAGAATAACGAGAATTTTCATTGTTTGGCTGCTGGAAAGCAAGGAAAAAAGTTTGGCGCATTTAAATTGATTTGTAATTCGCGGTTAATTTCGTTTTTTTTTTACATTCAGCTCCTTCTTTGGTCACTTTTATTCAATTTTACATTGTTAGTTTTTGCCTCTTTTTTTATGGGATTTTATTATTATTTTAATTTGACACGGAATGCCTGACAGTTATTTCAATTTTCCCTTTGTATCTATATACAAAGTCATATACCCCGAACGAATGTTGCAAATTAAATATGTATTAAAATTTTATATTGTCGCAAAATGGCTGCGGTATGCAGCTTGATGCTTTGTGAATTTCGGAATGCAAATCAAAGAAAGGCAATTTGAATAATGATGCTGAAATCAGAATTAAATAGGAAATATGACATGCTCATATTAAAGGCCAAATATGGTGCATAAATTTTGAATTGCCTTTTGCCATAAACATTCAGTTTTCATTGAATAAATAAACATATTTGAATTAATCACATTTCCTTTTAATTTTTCTATGCAAATGTTTAAGATTGAAATTCAAATTGATTTCTATTTGCATAAATATTTTAGCTTAAGTGAATTGTTTTAAAATTGCGTTGTTAAAACTGACAAAAATTTATAAATAAATAATAATATTCCAAGAAATAAATTGCATTTCTGTTTAAGCTGATACCATTTTGGAAATATTTCATGAGATTTACCAACATCCATCCCCAGTGCCCATTTAAAGAGAAAGTGTTGCCAAAACTCAGCACTAGGCTAAACGCAGTGCTAGCCCATAAATCTAAAAATTAATATGTAACAAATAAATCAGAGGCAAATACAAATAAACAACATTTATACATTTGCTTTTTGTTTTTAGAATTTTCTATATAACTATGCACATACACACATTCGCAGGGAATTCATAATTTACGAGTTGCAGCTAAAGTGTAAACACCAAGAAATTCTAAATGAAAAGTGAAAATCCCCCAGCAAAAGAAGGGGAAATCTGGTTTAATGCAGCTTCAAATTCCTTGGCCACAAACTCTGTAAAACAGTTTGAAAATTATTATTGTAATATTTGCCTAAAACGTTTATCACATTGTCACAAAATGCAGCATAACGAGCCGAGAAAGGGTCGGATTTGGGGTTTTTGTTGAGAGATTAGCAAATGTCTTTGGTCCTTCTGCTGCCAATGTAACTTTGGCTAAGCTCTGCTTTTGCTTTTGGGCTCAGTTTCGGTTTGGGACTTGTTTGTCAGTAATTAGAAAGATATTTGGCTTATTTGTTGGTGGTTTTGTGTCGACCCAACATCTTCATTATTATGGTAATAACGATGTGGAGATGGAGGCAAGTTCAAGCTAATGATTTTCTAATTTCGGGCATTGGGTTGAAGTGGCTGAGTGGCTTAAATTTGTGTGGCACAGTTAAAAGAAGTCATAACATGACTTAAGTTTAATAATTAGTTACATAAATGATTAGTTTTTAAAAAGGAGTTTGTTGTTTATTTTTAGAAATATTTAATTTATGAACTGCATTTTTATCAATTTTACTCATAGAGTTTTAGGGCATATTGCAGTCGTTGAAAATCATGAAACTGGTGGAAAATAGCATTTTCAATCCTATAAAGTATGGGCGAAAGCAATAGCCTGTAAACTCTTACTAATATAGTAAATAGTTTATTAATCAAAATTTTGAAAAACGGCGGCCAGAAGGTAACAAAATGGGCTAGGAAAGGCTGAAAGTTATATTGAAGTTGATTCTCTCTGTAAAGGTATCTCATAGTCGATTGTTTCTCATATAACTTTGTTCTTTAACCATAATTCTGTAATCCCACCTACTGCATTAAATGCAAAACCATTTCTCAACCAACTCAAGTCCCTTCCCGTTGCACAACTTGCAGAATTTATGCATGACATCAGCATGACTTAATCCCTGCGAGGCGCCAACGTGAGCTGTCAGTTGCTGTAGAGAAAGTGCGAGAGATTTTCCGGGGACAGGGAATTTGGGTGTGTCGTGTTTGTTATTAGGCAACAATCGCTGAAGCAAAACAAGCTGAAACTGCAGTCCTCCTTCGTCTGCTTATATTATTATTAACACCAAAATCTGAAACGATAAACAAAAACAGAAGGACAGAACTGCCTTTAATTCAAACGAGTAAATCGTTGCATTTCAATTAGCCTGAATCCCTGAATTCTGGCCCTTCAAAATCTCCACTCAAGCTGAAAATCAATCATTATTTGCAACGGCAAAAGTGACACTTAATAAAGTTATTGTTCTTTTTTTCTTCTGCCGGATTTAAGCATATTAAAAGTGAAATGCAGGAAAAATTAAAATATTAAGATAGACTGAGAGGGAGAGAGTGAGAGAGCGGAAAACTCGTTTTATTGGAGGCGACAATGAAAAATCGCTGCCGCATATGTTGGACAAAAACCTGACATTATTGACTGTTAATATCCTGGAAAACAACGGCAGGGGGATTACGTTAAAGGGGACATTTCGTTGCCCTTTCGCTGTGTAACTTGTAATATGGAATTTCTTATAATATTTTCTTTTTTAGTACAAAAGTGCACTGGAATATTATTGTTCTTATGGTAACTAATGCTATGCATGATACTCAGGGCTACCTAATTAGGTCTTCCATTTTTATTATTTGTTGGAAGGAATCATAACCTCTTCACTCTGCCATGATACCCCGATCCATAGGGCATATATAAATCGATCTGGGTGCAACATTTCAATAACTGAAACGCCAATTAAAATTGTACAATGGCTTCTTGGTCAGGCAGTGACTCCAAACAAAAAAACCAAAAAAAAAAGGAATACGGGGGAGAAGGGAAAAATAACACTGGACGAATGTCAGTTAAACGAACAAACAGCAAAAAACAAACACAAGCAGACATCTGCATTGGCCATGGTTGACAGACAGAAACACACACACACGCACCCACCATGCTCACCCACGTGCATATATATATCTATATGAATATGAGAGGGCAGCAAGCCAGGAAGTACTCACACACACACACACACACGTACGGGGTCTCATATCCTCCAACCTGGCATATATCCTGTACCGCGCCGTTACGCGCCTGGTAATTGGTATTGTTTGCCTGAACGCGTGTCCACTCTTTGGGAATGGCCAGGGTTGCCACCAACACCAACACCAACACCCATGCCCACAGCCGTCATTCCATCATTGCGCCACCGAAAATGCAAAATGGAAACCAGTGAAATGCAAGCCAACACCAGAGCCAAAAAAAAAAAAAAAAGGGAAATGGAAAAGCGAGGCTGATGGGCAGCCGGAGAATGCATAAACAAGCAACTAGCGACTATTAATTTTCAATTATAAAGATGCGTCGAGGTAAATCCTTTCGCATGAGAGGTACAGTTGTTTCGGGAAAGGGAGGAGCAGGAGCAGGAAAGTCAACAGCAAGCCGGAAGTCCGGGTCAGTGGCCTGTCACTTTCACTTTCGCTGACAGCTGTCACAATATTTGTCAGAAAACGTTGACAGAACATTGCCACGATATGGGTCAGCAATATGGACAGCATGAAATGCAAAAAAAAGTAAATGACTGAAATATGAAATCGGGTTCGGCAAGGCTTTTAAGTTGCAGCGAAAAATATATAAAAATTATTCCCTTAATTATAATGAATGGAACGGCTGCAGCGAAAGATGAGTGTGTTTGTGGTGTTGCCATTAATTATTTTGGCCTGAACTTTCCACATATTCAATTACCAATGGCCACACGTCATGGCCTTAACAGTGGGCCGCTCTGTTACCACCCTCTTTAGCAGCACAAGTTCGATCGAACTTTTTTCGGCTGCAACTTGTTGGCAGCTGAACACGAACTTCTTAAGCCATCTTAACACTCTTTCAGTTCCTCGGCAACTGCTGTTGGAACTGCTAGGATTCCGCAAGGACTACGCTACTTTTCCCTCTTGAGATATCATAACAAATTACGTGGTCTACAGGGCGTATGTGTAATGTGAAGCTTGTTTTTTTGTGTGCCTCATTTTCTTTGCCAAATTAAATTGTGGAATTCTTTTTCATTGCATATGCACCACCAGACAGACACACTTACACACACACCCTCACGCATATCCTTATTAAGCTTCCCTTTCCACACACTTTCACATTTTATTTCATTAGCGCGTAAAATTCCTTTTAATTAATATATATAAAATTGTTGCTGCTGCTGTTGGTCAGCAGTTGCTTCGTCTACTTGCGGTTCAATTTGTGGAACACATACCCAGACATGACTTCCCTTATTTCCTTCCCCCCCCTGTAGGGCTCCCCGCATTTTATTTCATTTTTGCTTGAGCATAAAATGTTGAAAGCAGCCGCTGCACGTGCGCAGCATGTTTAATTATCTCCGAATGTGAATGGGCGGATATAGGGATGTGGATGTGTGGCTGAGTGGGGCGACGGCGTCATGTGGTTGCGGCTCATGTGGTCAGTGTTTCAAGTCCAAGCTTAATGACCCGGCTCGGATCTGGGTCTGTTTAGTTGCCATTAAATTACACATCAGCTTCGAAATAGTGCAGAAATTCGTCAAAAACAGAATTAAAACTCGAAACGTGCAATTTGATTAGGGTCAATTTTAAAGGACATTGCTTTTAAATTAAAACTTTTCATTTGCAAACTTCAAATTGTCCCTTGTCCCTTAGGTCTTTAGGTTTAACACTATGTTCTGATGCTGAGTAGAGGAGGAGTTCCATTTCGTAGTTCTCACTTTGCTGCATAATTTGCAAAACAAATTGAAAAACACTTGCCATGCATTGCTTATACTGCTGTATATTGTTCTCCCAACACAGGAAAAATTAGCATATGGGGGATGGGGAAATTTTGACTAACTTAACTAGGACTGGATAGGGTCTTCTTGGCTCTTGTTTTCCAGAGATTGTTTTTTCATGGCTTAAAGTTGTTCATAGAGAGCTTAAGTTTAGTTTTATTGGTTGGGTAGTTTGAGGCTTCAAACGGGCTTGTAGACTAAACTCACCTTTACATTTGAACTATGATTAAAATTAAAGTAATTTTTGTATTTGTGGCAACTTATCCTTATCGTTGAACTTACAAAATTATTAGTTTAGTTATAGTACTATCAAGGTACAGTCTGCTTGTTAAGATATTAGTTACTTTTAGTTTCTAGCTTAACCTCACTTATCTTATCCTAACTTTGCTTTCACTTAATCTTAAATTGTAACTTTTCCAAAAAGCTTTAAAATCTAAGAATTGGTATGCAAGTCTGACGTTCTAGCGTCTAAAGAGTCGTTTCTTCGTGCGTTGTTTTTCCGCTCTGGTTTTTTTTTTATATTTTGACCAACAATATTAATATGAATGACTGTCATGCCTTGGTGTTGGTGGTCCTGCTTGTGTGTGCGTATAATTATGTGGATGTGTGTGTGCAACGGAACGTTAAATGTGCACGTGACAAGCGTGTAATGAGGAAGTCTTCAGTCTTCGCCCGTCTAGGAAGCTAGCCAGCCAATATATTGTCGGGATGTGTTATATATATATATATATATGCGACTATAAGGCAATGTCGTGCCATGTTACGCATATATCCGACTCTACATATATTTCAATCATTTTAAGTGTGTTTGTGTTACAACGTCAGCAGGACAGCGATGCCACCACAGGATGGCCCGTATTTTCTCCAGCGCTCTCCATCAGAGTTCCGAGTTCTTCTGGAATCCAGAGGTTGTAGTGTCCCTGTATCGTTGTCGTCTGAAAATTGGACAATGATTTATGAGGCGTTAAGTCAAACTTCATATTAATTTCATTTCATTTTCAACCAGCCCAGCCCAGCCCTGCCTTCGGTTGCTTTAAAGTTGGGAAATGGGTGCACATGAGACACGTAAAATGCGAGAATAAAAGCCAGTCAAGAAGGATAAAATCCGTCTGAACAGTCGATAGCTAGGCGAAATACGGTAACCGGGAAACGTGTTATGAATTTATGGAATGTGATAGTTCAGGAAAACAACGAATTGGGAATGTTCTTTAAGAAATAGGAGTATAGTAGTTAGTAGTAGTTAGTATCTAAAAATGAATTAATTTTTAAAACTTTAAAGTACCTGAAGACTAAGAAGCTAACATAAGGTTATCTAAGTTAACAATAACTTTACAAAATAACCAAAAAACCACAAGGACACATGCTAGTTAGTTAATAAAGCAAATAAATAAGATATTACATTCAATAAAGTTATGACATTACACTTGCAGCTTATTAACACATTACAAAAATGTAACTTTTCAGCCTGAAAACTTTAAATAAAACACCTGTCTGGCACATTTATGAACCTAACAAAAGGGTATTAACATGTAGTCATCCTCTGCTCTTCCAGATTAACACCTCCGAAGAACGCACACAAGACCCACGTTTAGACATTTGAAATTTCGTTGGGCGTGTTCGGAGTTCTGCTGGCCTTTTTCCCCCCCAAAAGCATAATCATATTTTCTACCAACAATTGTATAACATGTGTAATTTGAGCATTTCATTCATTCATTCATACATTTATTCGTTCGCACACAGACACAGGCTCAGACACACACACACACACGCACAGTTGAATTCCTGCTGTGTGTGAGCTGGGCTGTGAAAATAACTTGTGGCATGCTTTGAGGCGTTTGTGTGGGAAGCCAAAACTTTGAGCACTCCACCAACCCCTCACCCTCCTCTCAGAGCCCAGCAATTTGGCATTCTCTAGTGGTTTTTGCCTTTTCCCCGCCCACTGCCCACTGCCCACTGCCTGTCTCTGGTTATTGGCCAGTGAAGCGTTAACCATGGTCAATAAAAAATTTATTTAGACAACCACAACGGCAACACAAATTTTTTGCTGTTTCCCGATAAAAAAAAAAAAATATTATCCTCAGTTGGAAAATTTTTTGGCAGGCAACACACAATTCAGCAACAGAAAAACGAAAAAGAAAAATACTTGTAAATTTTTTGCCTTCTCTACGGGCTTTGATGGTGTTGAGTGTTGGCATTTGATTTATTTTGGGGCGTTTAAATATTTCAAATAATTCATATTTTATTGACTAGACATGACCAACAGAGTTGTGGCCGAAAGTGAGGATGGAAACACACACACACACAGACAGCCAAAGCAATTAAATTGCATTGTGCACTTCTCTCTCTCTGTTAATTCAATTTGTTTTTCGAAATTTTTGAAAAGCAAAATTTGTTTAGCAATTGATTGAGCAGCAAGTGAGTGAAATAGTTTATGTTATGTTTCGTTGGCGTTTATTTTTAATGGGTTCATTAGGGATATAATCAAATTAGTTAGTTCTTTCATAAATAGTCAAGCTATAAATTTCCAAAAAACATATATTTATTAACTCCAATTTAATGAAGCACTTTCGAGAACTATCATTTAAATTTTCAGCCATTAGCCTGTTCTCAGATCTGGTTACAATAAATTTAAACCGCTCGACAAATTGCCAAACAAGAAACAAGAAACACTTCCAGCTGGCAAACAATTAAACAAACTGAGAAACAAACAACAGCAAACAGCAGAGCAGGGCAGAGGAGAAAACAATAAATGCGTTTCGGGTTGCATTTTGTGGCCAACGAAAATGTCTCCAGGGTCAATTTCAAATGCATTTACATAGGCCAACAAACAACGATACCAACACATATACATATGGACAACAGAGGGAAACCAAACACACAGATACTCGGAACATAGATTAGTGTAATTACTATACCATGGAAAATGACGTCGACATGAACATGATGGCAAACGGCTCAAGGGCATTTCCACTCCATTGGGGACGAAAACGATTGGGTTTGAGGATTGTGGGCGGAATTAGGTTTTCGACTGCATAGCCGTCTATTGGAAATTCTGCTTTTGATTTCATTTCATTACGCATTTGCAATTTCAACTATGAATAATTGAAAATGTGCATTGCATACTTTAAGGCCCAAATTGCCATTACAATTGAACATTTGAGTGTGTGTGTTGGAGAGTTGCAAGCGCAGTTACGGTTGATGTTTTTGGCTAATTCAGCCGAAATATGCTTATTACGCATTAAAACTAATTAAGCATGAAACTGTATTTGATGACCCCCTCCCCCCCACACACACACACACTCACTCATTTTGGCAGAGGAAAAGTCCTGTTTGGGTTCAAAATTTGATTGATGGCAACAAATGTTGATTTGCAGCCGCTCCAAATTTGCTACAGCATTCAACTTTGATTTATAGGAATTAAGCGGCTTAATTGGGTCTTGATTTTAGATATGATAATGCCTAGATCCTAATGCTCCTTCTCTTCCACTTTTGCTCACCTTAATGGCCCTTAATTGCTGCCATGCCGTTCGTCCTGCAGGACCCTTCAATTACCACGCAATTAGGTGCGAGTGTCAAGTGGAATGAAACCAACGAAAAAAAAGGAGTCAGAAGAGAGAGAGAGAGAGAGAAAAACTGTGGGAAATTAGGAGGAAAACCAAGTCAGTAGCTCACTTAGACGCGTCCGAGCAAGCACTTCCAACACTCGGCATAAATTAATTATAATTCCCCCTGTAAGTGCTCCGTGTAATTGTAATTGTTGTTATGGCTGGCTTATAATTGTCGGTCTTGTTGATGCCGTTTCAGTTGCTGTTTTCGGTGTTTCTGCTCTGTTGTTGTCGTGCTAAACAATTAAGTGTAAATTGTAAAACATGCGGAGCTGCGGTCTGCGGTCATGTCTCTCTCTCTCTGTCTCTGTCTGTGTGTGGGTGTGAAAATGGTGGTGAAACCACGAAACGGAAACGGAAGTTCAAGCTGTAACAGAACCAGAAACACTAACCAAACTATTGAAGAGACTTTCCCCCAAGACTGGAAGATAAATTTATATTGTTTGGGTGGCCATTATTAGCAGGAATGTAAACAGATTTTGCCATGATGGTTATCCCTTATTTGAGCAATTAGTCCTGGGAAAATGAGCTCAGCATTGAGTTGTTAACCTAAAACGGATGATTTTGATGTTTAATAAATGGCTGTTTATATTTAATTTAAGAATATTTTATATATATCTACTTTATATTCAGCTTTGTAAATTATTAAAAAAATTCAAAAGTTTTGGCGTTTAAAAAACTCATAGAAATACTCGTAGGACACCAGCAGCAGAGCTCCGCCTGGACCGACCCTCAGTAAATTCGCTCCCAGACCTTTGAAACAGGCTCTGAAGCCTTCCTCTCTGAAGGTCGTTTTTATGGTCGTTATGGTCCATCGGTACTTCACCTCGCCCTTCACCGGTTGGGGACCTTGAATCCTGCACTTGGCCATATCCATAGTGGCGCTCATGACACAAGCCAAGCAACTGGCCGACCAAGCTATTGCGATCTTTCGAAAGAGCTCCGAGGTGCTATCCTGTGAGTTAGGAACCCAATCCTTAAGAGCATTGTACGAGCCAAAGAAACCGAAATGAAAGATTGCATTTCGTGCCACGAGCGCCGTAATCCCGCGATATAATCCCTCGATGCCATAGCCATCGTGCTTGATGATGTCCTTGACCACCGACAATGTTGCTAGACTTTTCTCACGATTAGCCTGCTGAGTGATCTTCACCACCTCGAAGGGATTGAGCAGAAATGACTCTAACGATGCAGCCAATGAACCTGCCATGGCATGAGTCAGTGGAGTCGGATGAGAAGCTCCGAAATGGAAATACGGCTTCAGCAGCTCGTAAACCAGAAACTTGGCGCCCCTCTTCGGGGTTTCCACGCAAATCGGTGGCACTATGCCCTTCCAAAAGGAGGCCAAACCCTCATTGCGATATATATTGACCAGAGCCTCGCCAGTACATTTGTAGATGACCTCGCCATGAATAGGACGTGAGCCCTGCATCTGCATCCGTGACTTTACGACATCGAGGGGATGGAAGCAGGCTATTTCCAGAAAGCCAGATAATGCGCCAGCTAAGAATTGGTAATGCGCCTCGGAATGGCTCGGCATTCGGGCGTCGATAACAAATTTTGAATTTTGTCTGAACGCATTTTTAATTTCATTTCAAAAACCCATATATGTTGAATGGATAGGACCAGAGAAGTTGATAGAAACAAACTTAAAAGCCTTATTTGGCCAGTAAAGGGACAGCAGCTGTAAGGCTATCTTAAAGGACATTATTATTTTTGCCTCAGCTTACATGCCCCTTGCCTCTGCAGTTTCAGCCAACCTCTAATGTATCTCCGAGTGCCATGTTAATGAATGTCAAGTGCACTGCCTGTAGGAACCCCCCTCATCAAAATGTCCGTTGTACTGGTGGACTCTCCTGGGCGATCTCATAACAACAATTATGCTAATGTGGCCCAATCCGGGACGTCAATCCAACATAATTGCTAACAAATTAGTCATGGTCGCACAGGCCAGTGCCAGCCCTTTTGTGAGCCTCATCCACCTACACATCCCAGCTCTTTTGGCCCAGTTATGTTGGAAATGTGTGTGTGGTGGCTGGCTGGCTCTTTGGCTGGTTTGGTTGGCCCACAGAGTGGTGTGGAGTTCATTCAGCAAAGTTTAACACGCGAACAGTGAGTGAAGGACCGACATTGTCTGTGGCTAGGTGTGTATCCTGGCAATTTGCTTGTCACGCTGCACAATTGCAGACCAGCTACGTCCTGGCCGCAACCAACTGTAGAGCTTCCTATTCTCTTCTCGGCCTGATGAGGCAAATGAGTCTCGTTGCCATCCATGTCCTTCAGCTGCTCCTTGACTTCCTTCTGCCTTGTTGGCCTGAAGTACCTTTTGGCGTCGGGTTACCCAGGTCGTTGTTCATAAGTCAGCTCATTGCCGCCGGCTGTTCCTTAGTCCTTTGGTGTTTTGGTATCGTAACAACCTGAACCTGAGGTAGCCACTCTCCTGATGGAGAGCGTTAAATTTATATTAGAATATTACGGCAATGAGCAGGGCTCTTAAGGGCGGTGAAGTGGCGTCAATTTGTGGCTTAAGCTGGCCGCATTTGGAGTTGGCCTAGTGACTGATGACTCGGCTATTAAGTTGATAAGCTCACCGGGTTCTGCATAAGTTTGATAAATGGTAGTTCAATGAGGAAAAAGAAGGTCTAGATGGGGGTTTCTAGTCTGTAGGGGGAGAAAACAATATGTACACTCCTTGAAATAGCTGGTGGGAAAGTGACATCATGCATAGTTTATATGACATTGTGACCTCAAGAAGATGAAATCTCGAAGCAAAGTCAAAGCCATTTCAAGTTTGGAAGATGATTAAATAAGAGAGCTTAAGCCCTTTGTAATGAACAATCCTAGGTTTCCTTCCCTTAATCAGTATGAGATTCCTTATCATTATTGTTCTCCAAACCTTTTAATTAGTTTGAACCCTTTTCTAGTGCAAGCTTTCACGACCATTCCCATCTCGCAAAAAACCAACCCACAATTGAGTTTACACATCAACACTTTAGTTATTTGCTGGACATTTTTTTACATCAACAGAATAAACAGAAACCCACAGAATCTCCCCCAGCTTTTGCTGTCTACTTTTCCATCTCAGCAAAAAAAGGATAGAAAAACCCGCCCAGAGGTTCTTACCCACTGTCAGCAGCACATCAGACTGCTCCTTGTCATTTTAAAGCCATTTGATGTATGACAAATCAAATTTGACAAACTGCCAACAGTTGTTTTGCATCTTTGCAACATTTTTCACAGCAGCAGCAGCAGCAGCCACCCTTACTTGGGGACACATGTGAAATCAACTCCGTACTTAATACAGTATAATGGCATAGGGAACACCCCTAAGAGCTTCGTATAGAACTTTGCATGGTGGGTGACTGACAGAAGAGAGGAAAAAATTTACATACTCATGTTTCGCAATACGCCGTGTGACATGCAAAAATGTAACTCCGGACTTGAAGAAGAAAAGGGGATTCGAATGGGTTTTGGATCCGGGTTTTGGGATTAGGGTTTGGCTTCAACATGCATGCACATTTTAATGCTCTTTGATTAAAGACAATGATGTCGAAGTTTTGGAAACTCATTTGGGCTTGAGGAATTCGGGAACTCACGTCCGGACTGCGACTTCGACTCCGACCCGAAAAACTAAACGAAAATTGCGGCAAACTTCTCTCACACTCACCGGGGAAATAAAGAAGCGTTTCCCTAGCCCGGTTTAATTTTAGGGCTTATTCGAGTATGCACTCCATTTCATATATATATTTTGAATAAAAAGTCAAGCCAAGTGTGCACTTTGTCTGACAGTCAAATCGTAGATGGATACCGGGTGGCGGGAAAACAGAGCCGGCGAAGTCAGAGAAGCCTGGAGAAAAGAGAACGTGAGCTCAATCAAGCGCCTCTAAGAGTCCGACAAGGGAAATTTACAAGTCACACACGACCGTACAAAATATAGTTCTTTCGAGAAAAAAGGCAAAAGGCGGAGGTATGCGGTCGTTCTCGTTCTCCTTCTCATCATTTTTCCTTTTTGGCCAACGGGGAATGCATTTTTTGCGAATCAGAATCGGAATCGGAATGGAAATGGCGGTGGAAAACGGGTAAGGATCTGCAGTCGCAGTCGTGTCTCAACTGCATTTCGCATAAAAAATTAAAAGTCGCAGCGTAAGAAATAAGAAATATGCAATCTGCTCGTCTTGTGCATGATTTCTTATTGTTTGTCAAGGAAAATGCAGTGGGAGGAAATGAGATTTTTAATGCTGAAGAAGGGATTTCTTAATTAATAAATATTTGAAAAGATTATCAATATATTTATACACAAACTTATGAGAAACTTCCAGTTAAAAAAAGAATAATTTTCATAAGTAAATTTCAATCTAATACATACGCAACTGTTTTCAAGAATTATATTGGTAAATAAAATGGAAAATGTAAATGAAAAGTAAAAGTTAATGATCGATCACAAAAATCTCCCAAAAATGCTTCTCAATGATTAGTTTAAGAATCTTCCAGTAAAATTCTCTTAGAAAATCTTTAATAAATAACATTTACTCTCACTGTAATCCCCTGGAAGTCCTCCGACATATGATGAACAGCAATAGTAGTTTAAGCGCCCTTAGCGCCACCCCTTTTAGATGTAGACCAACCGTTATCGATACGTCGCGCGCGCTCTTCCCGAAAAAAGTGGGCCCCAAGGACATGGTGTCAGTTTGGCAAGTTATTGCACTGCACATGGCCCATTCCCATTCATATTCGCCTGCCTATTCCCAACTCATTTCCATGACCATTTCCATTCCCAGTTCCACCTTTTTTTTTCCCCAGTTAGTTCCAGTTTTGCCCAGCGGCATCTTTGACTTCAGAAAACGCTTTTTTGATTGTTGTTCTGCGATGTTCGGCTGCCGTTTGACTTTATGCATGAATGACTTTGAGTGGAACTTGGCCACTTTATGTGGCTGGAAGGCATTGCACATTGCACGGATTGGAGACAGACTTCGCAGACTGTCCCCTGCTGTTCGGAAAACTATATACTACCTGAGCTTTGTACATTTTATATTACGACAAAGTTGTCCAGCGTCGGGGATTCCAGACGCATGTTTCAACTTTGGTCGTTGTCGTCGTCGTGTCGTCACGTTAATGCCAAGTTTGGCTACCTGAAATCGAGTTATCTGCGTCTGACTGTATGTGCATCTGGGCTGACGTGCTACAGTGAATACACTATAGATCAAGTCATTATCTTTAAGAAGGACAAATCAAACTGTAAGCTCGTTATTAACTTAAAGTTATAAAATACATATAACTATCTCTTGATAACTTACTTCCAGAAATAGTTAAGTTCTTCTAGTCCAAGTTTTACTGTATGATGAAGTTCCTAGAAAGTTAATAGAAGGGGAAACAGACCGTTCTGGCAAGTAAATTAGTAATCAATATGAGGAGATTGAAGGAGCTCTGGTCGGATCCTCTGAGGAAGGACTCCTCCCACTCTGGATGCATCGCTAATCCCATTAGCTGCACATGCTCTACCAGCACTTTACACCCGACACGCACTTGACGTGGCTTTAATAAGCTAACAGAGAAGAAGGACAGCAACCCAAAAAGAACCCACTCTGACTCTGCTGAGGCACTCGAGTTTAATCAAAAAACTTGCCGAGTCTCTGTTGATGGAATGCTACAGGAGCGTTCCACATCTAGGCGGAGCCATCTTTCACCATCTTGTGGCACACATAAAGCACTTTGTATGCATGTCGGGGTGCCCTTACCCCCGCCCGCCTTTCGTCCTGTGTGTTATGAATATAAATTTATTTCCCACGTCACAACACAAACACCGAACACTGGCAAAGAATCAAGTGGGCGGGAAGACGCCGGACTTAGACATTTCACACATCGCGCATAATAATAATAATAAACGATAACGAAATTTACTTCCTAGGAAGCCGCGAACACGAAGATAGAGCGGATACGGATGCGGATGCGGATGTGGTTGTGGGTGCCACACAAAGCGCATCCTTCCCATTTTTGGGGCAAGGACTCTTGTTATGAAATTTTATGCCATCCAACCTAGAGGAATAGGATTACAACGGAAACGCACTCCTCGGTCATGGGTTTTAATTTCGCTAATGCAAGGAAAGTCGAAGAGGGTCCTTCTTTTTTTGGGAGATTTTTTGAGGCAAAATTCATTTTTCAAGATTATACTGTGGTCTAAGTTTCAGAAAGCTTTCGTACCTATTAGTTTAAGCCATTTGGCTAAGAAAACCACAAGTTTCTATCTATAAAGTTTAACCCTCTTAATTTGCAATATAGATAGGCTTTAGCTTATTAAAGATACAAGGAAGGATACAAAGGAAGTTAACCTTAAAAAAGAAATATTTCTACTTGATTATAGATTATCTAATAGTTCAATCCACTTTACAGCACTCTCCCACTCAGCTTTAAGCCCCCTTAGCTGGCATTCAAAGTCAGAGGAAAAGTCAGGGGCCACATGTGCTGGCAATTTCTCTAATACTCGTGATATAAGTTTTCATTATGCGTCTGGAAGTTTAAGAAGCCGGCGTGTGATATGTGTGGGTCTTGTGTGTGTGTGTGTATGAATGGGCCTCATACGAAGGACCTTATGCTGGGGGTCCTGTAAGAGGAGCCACATTACGAGCGAGAGATGATGACGTTGACAGACCTACGCAGACACCAACCAAGATGGCTTAAAGATTCGCATTTTTGCCCCGATTTCTCGGGACTCGGTATGCGGAAGCGTCGACGAAATCGCAAAGAAACTCATCTAGAAAATTGTCAAAGTGACAGCTGTGCGAAAGTATTGTGACATGTGTTTAAATGAGCTGCATTTGGCGGTGGAAGAGGGCGCACAAGCTCAGGACACAGCTTAGATACTTGTAAATCCTTAAAGCCACTGCGGAGTCAACTTAATTTCATTTTGCATGAACTTTTTGAATGCCAAATGCAAACATTTGTGAAGCCTGACAGACGTTTAGCAAACAAACGAACAAACAACAGGCAGCATTGAGGACGAGTGGGGGTGTAGCAGAGGCGGTTGCATGGATGGACGAGAGGTCCTTAGTCCGGTGTCCTGCGGAGCTTGCATAATTTAAATGTTGCCTGCACAAAGTTAACTATTTTTGTGGCGTGCCAATGGATTTTCCGGACCCAGAGCTCCCCCACTTTTCCGTTGTGTTAGCGCCAATTTAAACAAGTTGGCAGGCCTAGTTGGCCAAACGAATTTTCAGCGCTTTCCCCACCACCACCCACCACCAACCCTGCTCTTCGCTTTTCTGGTTATATAGTCCATTCTGATCTCTTTCCCTGTGTTGTGCTTTTGTTGCAAAACTATCCGCCGCCAACTAAATTATCTGCATTGTTTGCATTTG
This sequence comes from Drosophila eugracilis, assembly GCF_018153835.1. Lineage (NCBI taxonomy): Eukaryota > Metazoa > Arthropoda > Insecta > Diptera > Drosophilidae > Drosophila > Drosophila eugracilis. The sequence continues at coordinate 530,279 of NW_024573209.1, forward strand.
TCCTTTGTTGCTACTGTTGTTGCCGCTGCTCTTGTTGTTGTTGTTGTTTCTGTTTCCGTTGTTGTTGCTGCTGCTGTTCTCGTCCTGGCCAGCTGAAGGTCCTTGGTCTGGGAAATTCATTTAGTGTGTGGCGGCATAAATTTCATGGCTAAAATATGTTCCCCGTTTGGCTTTTAGTCCATCCCCCCCGGTTTCTTTATGCACTTTTTCATGGCTCTTGGCTAACTAGTTTATTTAAATTTGTTCGTTTTTTGGCCAGAAAGTGGAGGCAATGAAATCAATTAGGCTGAAAGGGAGCTGGAATTTAGAATTTTCGGTCGGCGAACTGCAAGGCCGTTGACGGGAATGTGATTTTATGGTGGTTTTATGGTTTAGGAATGCTAAAATTGGGTAAAAAAGTAGACCGGACTACTACTAACTACTATATATAACTAACTACTATATATACTACTATAATATTGTTAATAAGCAGCTGTGGCTAATCAGCAAATATTAATAATCTTACATCTTTTCGTTTTGCTTTGGTTCCTGAAAAGATGAAAGACTTCAAAAGTCAATCCTTACTGGGCAAAATGAAAAACTTAAAACTTAAAGTTTAAAAGCCTAATAAGCAGTGCTTTTCCATAAATTACACATTGGGTCATCCGAAATTGTCTGACTTTCTGTTTTCTTAATCAATTATCTCTTGGCCAATTTCCCTTTGGCTGGAGCCAAAATATCCGGCAGGCCGCGAAGATAATCACCGCAAAGAGTCGCACATATGCCCAAAAGAATTCCCGCCATTTGTATTTCAGCCACGCCCGAACTTTTCCGTAGCCCCCTTAGCGATTTTCCTGGGGCGACGTTTAAGCGACAGCGGGGCGACACAAACAAGCAGAGAAACTGACAGTTAAATGACAGTCGGCGGGGGTGATCAAAGAGGTTGAGGGCTCGATAAGGAAGAAGGAGGGAAGGACGACCCTGCAAGCCCAGACAGACAGCAGGAGGCAGCATAAAAATGTGCAGCACCCACTGCAACAAGCTTTCAACTGAGAGATATATATAGGTATGAGGACTGACTTGCGTAGAGCGGAAAATCCACTTCTTTATTTCCTCCCCCCTTGAAAATCATTGTCTGTCTGCAGTTGCTTGTAAAATTGCATTTGTCGATTCGATTGATATGAAGCTGAATTAGTGGAAATGTGCCAGAGATTGCGGCTGAAGGCTTATATTGATTTTCCCTAGTGCCTAATTAAAGTGTTAAGCCCTTTCAGTCAGTCACGTACTTATCCTGGAAAAACTTTCACCCAACTATTTTAATTGCAATTGTGGTCCTCCATTGATTTGTCTTGAAACTTTCCTTGGCAACTCCTTACCCTCTCAACTCGACTGACTGACAAATTGTTTGGCTCCCTGCTTGTGGGCATTCATTTGCATAATTCTAACCCCCAAATGTCGCATCTCATCTCAGGTTTTTGCCCATTCTTTGGGCACAAAGCCAGTTCACGGCTTCACCTTGAACTCAACGGCAAACATATGAAAATAGGAAAGAAAGAGGCGGGCTATGGAGTTGGGTGAATTTCCACAGCCATTTATCAAACGATAAACCCTTTTGTCCTACTCAAACCTTAACCTTGTTTGGCTCCTCCAACCCTCTCCTTGTGCCGCTTATCTGACCGACTACACTTGACGTATACGTAATTTCTGGCCGCAAAATGATTAACGATTCAAGTGGAGACTCTTCTGGGGTATGACTTCATGACATTAAAATAGGAAGAAGCATTTGTCGGCTGTGGCAATGTCTTGCCAGTGAAAGGTACCTGAAAGCTAAGAGGAAAAGTACAATTTCTGCGGGGATTCAATAAAAATTTAAAAATATTTGCGCTTTCCCTAGTTTACTAACTATTTGCGGGTGATAATTACAAAAATAAGTAAGTGAAGTTGTTGGCTAAAGTTTTTCTCAGCTTAAGCTGAAAGTTTTTAAAAGTATTTTCGATAAGGTAAGAACTTAAAAGGAGGGTTAAGTAAGGAGTTTGATGTATAGTTGGCTGAGATCTTTAAGGAATTACGGCGATAATGGAAAAGAAAGTTACAGCTACATACTTTATGTTATTAATTATGATTTAAGTTATAAATAAGTCTTTCCAGCTTTTTGTTTTTGTTAGTCATAGCCCTTGTCTAGTCGGTATAATAATTTAATCTAGAAAACCCTTCGAAATAGAGCTCTGTACCTCCTTCTTCTTCCTTAACTCGCCCGCTAACGATTCCTTATTTGCTGATTCGGTTGGCCCTTATGGCCAATTTCAATCACATTCACGCAATGTGCCATGGCCAGGTGGCCAAATGTTTAACATACCCGTGCTGTAAATGCAACTTAAACCTACAAAACAGCCACTTCACACACTCCCCCGCACACTCGAACACATACACACTCGTGTGTGCAGACAAACATACTCGCTTAAGATTTGCACTCAACCGCTAAGTAAGTGGCCCAGAAGCCATGCCACAGTCTATAAGCAGCGATACGTAAAGCCCAAGGAGGAACGGAACTCCGCCTGAAATATAGCACACACATGTGCTGAAAGGGGGTGGGTGTAGAGGGTGTAGAGGGTTCCGGCCTGGTTTCTCCTATACATATAGTATGCAGTACCATAAGTAGCCTGCAGGATGTCGGCTGCAATAAGGGAGTCGGCGAGCAAGCTAAACCGTAGTGGGTGTGACAGAAAGAAGGAACCCAAGGATGCATTCGCCAGTTCATGTAAGTAGGTATGTGGGTGGATAAGTTTCCCACTCATCCTGTTGATGCCCATCACTGATGCTCAATATTTTGCCACATTTTATTGTGTCGTCTTCGGTTTCTTCTGTGGCTAAAGGAGAAAAAAATTAAATTTAAAAACACCCAGCGAAAACTTCCTGAACAATTTACAAGCCTTCTGGCTACCCATGCTTAATCCTTTATGCCGCATCCTTTGGCTAGCCTCTGGCAAGGAAAAGAATGATGGCAGTGAAAGGGAAGGGGAAGGAGAAGGGGAAGGGGAAGGGGAAAAGGGGAACAAAAAAGTTACCAAATACTTTGGCGCATTCCGCAGTCCGCCGCTGCTGGCAACACTCAAAAATGTTTGCTGGCGGCCCAATAAAATCATCAGGAAATCCGCAGCCAGACGGGCCACTTCTACTGCTGTCTTTCAGTTTCTTCCTTTTTTTTTTTTGAGGCCGTTGGAAAAAAATGCCTTTTTCCTTGCTACCATGCCTGTGTATCAGAATTTTTTACTCTTTGTTTCTGTGCACTTGAAACATTTCGCCTTTCGCTTTAAAAAAATCCAGCCAGCAAAGGAGGAATGGAAACTTTACAGACGACTTTGCATTAAATTGGCCCTGCTGGTTGCATAGTTCGAGTATGATCTGATGCTTTGGCGCCATTGCCGCTTTCGCCACAAACAAATGGAATTACTTTCAGTTCAAAAGGAGACGAAATATGGCCCAGAATTTGCTTGTGAAAATTCCTGTAATACCGATCATTTTGAGTGCCTGTCTGGGGTTCCTAATTGGCCGGGATTAGCCGTAGTGCTCAGTGTCCAGTGTTCTTTTGGCCAATTAAATTCGCCATAAGGCCAATATCCTAGCACACAGGCCAAGATTCCTGGGGGTGCAATCAAGTTGAATCCTTTTTTTCACTAAACACAGCCATAAAAAGCATTGCCAGGACTCCCCACTAGTTGAGTGTTAATGCAGGGGATTTCCAAAAGGGGAGACGGAGTGCTGGGCCAAGCAAATCCTTGCCGGGTACGTGTGGCATTCTCGGCGCTCATAAAATCACAAAGTCACGTAGCAAAGCACCAGAGATGGGGTCTCGGCAGGACCTCAACTAGCCCATGTCCATCATATATATATACATATGCCCCTGCCCTCTCCTTATCCTTATCCTTTCCCTTTGTTTTGTAGATGTCCAGCCGTTTGCTAGGCCAATATAAACGTGCTTCCACCCTCCATCGCCTTTTCCTACTTTTATTATGACAAGCTGCGGTTTTCGGGTTTTTGTTTGGGTAAGCCCTTGCCTTGCCCCCCCCAAATGTCCTGGAATAAGTCAGTCCCCCTTTGCATATGTGTGTGTTTGTGCTTATATTTAATAGTTTGCTGTTGTTCCGCATATTTATGGGGATTTTGCGGTCTATTTTCTGGTTAGTGAGTGGGCAGGGATTGAACCTAGCTTAGGGCTAGTTATTGTGATTAATGCTGGCGAATATCCCAGACAATTGTTGCTATTTGTAAATGTTTTTCTGCTGACTAGATTTGCTTTTTCTAAGATGTATTTATAAGATTTAAGGGTCGTCAAAAAGGGTTGACATGTTGGAAATGATAAGGGATAAATAGATTTGGGATAAGGCTAGATAAGATGAATTATTAGGAAGTCATAACTGATTTTGAAGATAAAACTAAAAATGAATGAAATAATAATATATAAAAATATGTTTTTTTAAAGGATAAATTAAATAATAATGTATAGCAAAGGATTTCTAAAAGCTCCTTTGTAGGCCCTTCAAATACCAAATTTAACTTAATTTAAAAGTAATTTATTCCATCGTCCGTAAATATTTTCGCTGGTCATTATGGTGACCCCTTAAGCCCCATCCCTTCGACACTCCTCGTTTTAACGCCCTTGTCAAACACTTTATGGCCACTCAAATCTCACGCCTTCATGATTATCGCATATATATTTCATGACTTTACACAAAAAATTTGTTCGGAACATTTGTGAGCTTTTGTCTTTCGTGTTTGTGGTTGGTTTCCGTTGTCTTTTTCTTTTTTTTTTTTTTTTTTGGTGTTCGGAGGGTCTGCCCATTGTATAATTTATGCAAATTTAAATTTCGCACTTGACGGCACTCGCGGCACTTTGCCATTGCCTTTTCACAGTTTTTTGTGCTTTTTTAGGGGGGGAATTTTGTTTTATGGAACTCTTGGTCGGTGCTCATTTTACGGTACGGCTCCTTTGTCATTTTCTACAATGTTTTATTTACAATGTGATCTGATCCCACGCTACCGCCTCTCATTGTACTCATAAAACTGCGGCATATGTGCGTGGAAAACCAGTTTATGTGGCCCTCGTCGTATGTTTGGGTTAAAAACTTTTCGTAATTATGCTCCTCTTTGGTATGGCATAAAAGTTTCATGCTCGCCACACACTTTTAATGCATCATTTAAAGAGGTGGAAAAGAGTCGATAGCCTCTACCTCTCAAAAAGGAAGCGATTTTAGTCAGACAATTCCACAGCCAATAAGCAACTTCATTTAGCCAGGTCCAAAGATCTTGATTTCCACGGCTAAGCCAATTGCCTCAGCCTCTGACTGGCACTGCATCAAGATGTCTTTCGTGTGGCCAATTAAGCGCTTATCGATTGCGGCGACTTTGCTCGAAACTCGCTTTCTCAAATTACAAGGATTTATGGCTCAAAGCCCTGTAGGTATGCTACACTTTTTTCACTCTCCTACGGCTTCCTTATCCAACTTCAATTAAGCGCTTGAGCGAAGGATCTCCTACTTTTCGTCTGTCTGTGTTTAAGTTGGATGAAGATTTCTGCGAAGCAAAAGCGCTGACTGTGAAATTTGTTGTTCGCTGTCTAAGCCTCTCATATTCATAACTGGCTTAAGTTGGCTAAAAGAAAGAGATTGGGAACACTTTGAAAAAATAGTTGCAGGATTCCAGCAAAATGATTTTTTAGCCATAGAAAATAACATATTTTCCTTATATTTTTAAGACAAACTTACAATAACATTCGTAAAAATCTTCAAAAGGGTTTTTTAAGCGTTTTGAAAATTCTAAAGAATTTTCCACTGAGAAATTATTAAACTTTGCTTGTGGAAATCGTCTGTAAGTTGGAAAAAGATGACTTCTTCAAGGAAAACTTAACTAGTTTACAAAACCGATTGCAAGGACTTTGGTTTGATCTAAGCCAAGGGATAGGTAGAGTTTGTGAGAGCCTTTTACAAAGGTTATTTACAAAAACACCCCATATTTAGTTTTAACTTTTTTTATATCAACCTTATTTTGAATATTTCTCATCAAACCACTTTCCAATATTCTAAGTTGATACCCTATTTCCTGCCAAGAGACAACAAGGCAAATCGCGGAACTTAAAGCGCTCTAAAACGGTGTATGATTTAATAATTTATTCCCGGCCAGGGCCGTCAGTTCCTCGCACAGTTCACTGAGCATCCGAGGGGGAAAGACGTGAGTAAACAGAACGCTGAAAATCATTGCAAGGATATATATAAGCAACAACAACGATGACTGCATTGTGGTAATGGCATTGGCAACCTTTTCCCGTTTCTCTTTCCAACTCAGCCAAAAGGATCTTTGTTGCCCTTCTCCAGCGACTTTTGTTTGCCTTTGCCTTGGGTTGTTTGGCTCCTATCTGATGGCCATGGCAACCATCATTTTCATTTTCATAAATTTCTTAAAGCCCAGCTTCTATAGTCGTCGGTGGAACATCATTGAAAAATTGCCAGCAAAACTGAACTTTGTGGGTGACTGAGCCGAGCTAGAGTGGGTTGACTGCTGGCACAACCTTTACTTTGATTTGAACATGAAATGCACTTTCAGGGCAGTCAAGTGAGAGTTGCCATCGGTGTGCTCTCTCAGGATTTCCATCACCCCTTGTGAATCCCCTGGGTGGGTGGTGGTTACAGGGACCTTGTAAGCATTGAAATGCAACCTTATATGGCTGCTACATGCATCTATGTACGTTTGTATGGGTGTGTGCCTTGCTTTCTAAGGCTAATGTTTACATAAAGTGGCTTACTGCTGATGTGATTGGGCTAAGGCAATTGAAATGAGTTTAAAGAGCTGCCAGTCGATCAGTAGTTCTTGATTGGGAGAGGATTTTAAACATATTGAGGAAAATGAATGAATATTAAGAATTTTTAGCATTTATTAGGTTCAATATCTGATTTTAGTTTAACTTTTGACCCAAAATGACTTCCCAATACTTACATAAGAAGACATAAGTTAATTATAGAAATCAGGTTAATGTAAGTGCAGCTTGAATTAGGCTTTCCCATTCAATTTGGCCTGCATGAATAAGAGCTCACACTTCAAACAGACCCTGAATCTCTTGTATGCCTTCTGCTAAAATCTTTCCCAAGAATTTCAGTTCGTCATTAGGCTTTGCAGTTTCTTTTCTTTTTTCCAGGCTTATCGAGCTCTCTGTCTCGATTCCAGCTATCCTTTATAAGCATTTTTCCTCTTTTTCCCTTCTGGGTTTATTGCACTCGGCGGCAATCTCTCTCGCACTTTCCGTGACGCTGCAATTTGAACACTTTGAAGTCCAGTCGAATTTGGACGTTCTGTGTGTTGGCCTGCGTTTTAGCCTTTTTTTTTTTCTCATTTTTGCAGTTTTTTTTTGGTGCTGTGTGTCGGTGGCCCTCTGGTGCTTTGCTACCCGTTTCCTTTTGCAACTATTTCAACAAAGCGCAGTGCAGTTACTTTTATGTTTTGTACGTGCCTCCGAGGAAGGCATCAGAGGAGGAGACACGCTGCCGTGCTGGCGGGAAAAGCTGGAAAGAGGGAATAGCCATCTATGATGATGTAGCACGTGTCAACATCAGTTGGAATGGTAACGAATGACGCTCACACACACACCACAACATGACCGGCTGTCATCATAAATGTCAGACGGGATGAGGAAACTCCGGGGTTCCGCCAGATGAAACCTACACCGACATGTTCCTGCATATCAAAGTGAGATCTGCCAAAGGCATTTTTTGGGATAGGCCATCCAATAAAATGCAATACCCCAGCGGGGGATATGTTGGCAAATATCTCAGTTTTTCTTAAATATTTATTTTACGGAAATATTTTAGGGATTTCCGTTTTAGTTAATGGTTATTCAATATATTTTCTTAAATATTTTATAAAGAAGAGGCAAGAAGAATTAATTTTTGTCTAAATTAAAGTCAAGTCTAAGAATGTCTAATTCATTTTATCAAATTTTCTGACCAAAGAAGGCATAATTTTCCTCATAAACCTATTCAGAAGCCTATTGGTAGCCTTAAACTGAATCTCCAAATTGAACTTCTAACTTCTCATTAACCCTATAAGTTCACCTTAAATTACCAGAACAATCCTCTTACATTGGCCCACTAATCACCATGTATTTTCTGGCACTGGCCAGGCCCGAAGGGACTTTTGTGGTCGAAATGGAAAATGGAAATCCCTGCCACTGAGCTGCTACAAAACTGTCAGAAATTCAATGCGCGTTGCCGCGGCAAACATAATTTCAATTAATAATCAAATCAGACAAACGGGCCACGGACGAACCTAGAGACCCAGGAGGCGCCACGTGAGTCCCACAAGTGAGTCCATGGACTCTTCAAATTGAAATTAACAACAAGGGACCAGACGGGGGGGAGGATGGCGAGATGGAGATGAGATCCTGGTAACCAGGTCATTATGGACGGCGACGAGTCTGAAATTAGAATAAAAACTTCTGTGGGCGGAGAGAGACACGATGGAATTGTGTTAATGAAGGCGCCACCGTCTGCAACCGAAAATCTTTATTATTTTGTAATTAAGTGGCTTGTCACAAGTCTCAAAAAGTTGGGCTCCCTTCTCGAACGGAGGCCTCAAGTCCTTTGGTCACTTATATATGCACAGAAAACAGGAGTACGACAATGATGATGATGGTGGTGATAATGATGATAATTCTGGCAAAGAAAATTGTGTTGATTCAATTTGAAAAGAAAGTCGAATGCCTGGGCGGGGAACCGAAAGGATAGACAAGTTGTGAACTTGAGTGGGTCTTATACCTTGAAGTGGGCATTGGGGGGAGGGAAGGCAGCTACAAGTCGACAGCTATTCAACTTGTTTGCCATTCACCCAACTACACGATCTCCTTATCCTTTCAGCAGTTGAATGAAATATGCAAAATAATTACGCTCTTGACCTAAGAATTAGGTTGAAAAGAAAGTGACTTTTGGGTTGGCACTGTCAGTATTTTTAGGAGATTGTAGATTGTTTTTGGCTTTCTAAATGTGGTGAGAATTTTGTTACTACATGCTAGTAATGATGCAAATAATAATGATACTTGGCTTTTTTGTACACCTTTCCTAACGTTTTTAAAATAATTTCTGTAAATAAAAAACTCTAACTTTTAGATTATTGCCATTTAAAAAAGCAATGAAAATGAGCAATGGAAAAGCAGAACCGATAAATTCCATCTCCCCTTAAAAAGGCAAAAATTACACTTATGGAAAATCAAAATCGATAGAAGATTTTCCCAGCTTCAATACGCAGAGCCCAACCCCAAAAGAAAACCCCGTAAAGCACACGCTCCATTTTATTTTTTTCTTTCTTATCTGTAATGATAGATGCCACGCCTACACGCAACATGCCCGCTGGGCGTGATGGGTGTATTGTACAGACAACAATTTACAATAAATGGAGTTAAAAGTTACAATTCAAACGGTTTCCGCGGGGCTGCAGGGTGCCGTTGATATTGTTGTTGCTGTTATTTTAAACGTGCGATAAGCCGACGCAATTTAATAGGAAAAATAACAATAAAATACGAGACAAGCGAATATATTCCTTTCTTTTTTTTTGGTGGGGCATGGGTGGAGAATATCTACCAGCCTCTGCAAACAATCGAAAAATAAATGTCGTAAGGGGCGGCGGGCGGTGCAAGATGGGAAATACCCCGGAGTGACAAGGACACGAGAGAAGTGTGCCGCAGCCGCCAATGTCGTCGTTGAGCATATGTAAATATTTGCAAAGAGGCGACACGTTCTCAACCCACAGACAGTAGCAGCAGCAACAACAACAACAGCAACGACAACGGGAAATCTGGGAGTCAGACTAATGTGGGCATAATAGCTTTCGATTATCGAGTGAGAGGAGAACTCGCAAAATGCGGAGGAGCCCGGTGGTTAAGGTTCCTCCCAAAAAGGGCGCTCTTTAATGTCTTTAAGGGGTGAAGTCACAGTTAGTATTACGGAAGGGAAAAGAAAGCTTACTACGTAATTTAACTGAACTTTTCATAAGGAATTTACCAATATTAAATATAAAGGAAGTCTTTATTTAAGTCTTAATGTTAATGTTTATTGTTAAATTCGAATTATTTAGGAATCAGTTGTTAACCCTTTAAAGAAAATATATAAAAGTTCCTGAGAAATTTGGCTGCATTTAGCATTACTATTTCAAGTATCCTTAAAAATTTCTGTGCCAATTCCGCTGGCCAATTCTGCAAAATAGTTGCATACTTTCAGGCGCCAACAAAGAAAAACACAAAAAGCTGTGGAAAAGCGTAGGAAATTCTTTATGCATTCCTGCCTAACAACAGGGTTCCGCCCCTTTTCGGTTATGGGGAAGTGAAGTGGCGTGGTAACCATATAATAGAGTGGGCGGTGAACACATGGCTTAAACATTCTTTTTTTTTTGAACATGCACGCCGCCCTCTTTATCTTCTTGAGGGAAAGGAGGAAAGTTTATTAGGGAGAAAGCACAAAAGAAGCCAAAATATGTGGAGGGGGGTGTAGTTTGGGTGAAAAAGTTGTAAGTGCATTTCGCATAAATGGGAAATTGTTCAATTTATCGAGACAAACACAAAGAATTGAAACTCGGAACGTGGCCAAAAGGAATAACTTTATGAAATTGAAAAGATAAATATTTTCGATGTTGGTCAACTCGGTTAACCCCAACAAACTTTATCTGCGGGAGAGCTAAAAGTAAACTGAAATTTGAATAAGCCAACTTCACTACCACTCCCCATCCCTTGTAATTGCCACAAATGAGCCATATAAAATTTGATTTGAGCATTTAAGCCATAACAAGAACGAGAATGAAAACAGCAATGAGGATAACAATCGAAGGACAACACTTAAAACACAATAACTGGTGGATGAGGGTGAAGTGAAAGTCGGTGGAGGAATGATAGAAATATATAAAGAAACCAGCAATAAAACATTCAGGCGGTGAAGTGGGGATAAGAGATCTGAACTGAGGCAACCAACTGAGCACTGGCGGAGTATTGTCCAAATGACATCAATAAAACATTTAGACCCAAACAACGAGGAGGAGCTATGTCCTTGTGCTGAGAAAAATCCAAGATGAGCAATGCAGGAGGGTGGAATACTCCACTTGAGTTTCGCCGTGGCAAACGAGCTTAACAGGATAAACAGGAATAAGGATGTGCATAAAAACACACTTGGAGTTGGAGCAGGAAGTCTTCGTCTCGGTTTCATCTTGACTTTCAAGGGGCGGATTGATGTAGGAATTTGAATTCAATTGCAATCGCTAACCAATCCTTCTTTTTTATGTTTTTGCCCCCTCCCTGGTACACCCCTTTAACCAGCAATAACACAGAGATTTTATTTGCGGCTTCCTTGTGGCTTGAATCATTTGTGGGAATAGAAGGAAGCCTTCTGCCAAAGGACTTAGACTTGTTAGCGAGGTCTTTCAGCTGTTTACGGGTCTTAGGCGGTTGAATGGAGGATGTGGGACTTAAGTTTGTTTTGCTATTGCGTTGATCCGCTCAAGAAATCGCAGAGGCCAATCAAAAGAGGAGGAGGAGCTGAATGGGCTTATAGATGGGTTCTCGATGATAGGACACCAATTGAGATGGCAGATAGTAAATGGACAACGCAGGAAATGGCTTAGTATACTATTAAGATATTTTAGTAAAGGTTTCGATTTCACGTTTTCATTTCTCCTAATTTCCCATAATGATTTTTCTTTTCAAAAGATCGATTCTCTGGTAAAAATTTACATATTTTAATCAGAAATCGCCGGTTTCCCAATCTATTTGCTGGCATCGTTTCACTTTCATTTTTAAGGAGATTTAATCTTTGATTAGCCAGTTTAGACATTCCCAGCGGCAAATGTACTAGGCTCGGTAAACCTCACAAGACACTTTAAAACGGATCCTAATCCCATGTCGACGCCTTGGTTATCCGCCAAGGATTTTCAGGCTGTCAACTGTCCGCCATCGTCGCGACCGAAGCTTACAGAAGTCCAACGCCAGAATGATAAACGACTTCTTTGTCTGTTGCTTCTTTCAGCAAATTTGCATTTAATTTTAAAGCAAGCGTGCCTATTGGCCAGAGGAATGAAAGGTAGATGGAGTTGCCTTGGCCAAGTCAATAAAATATCAAATTAGCATTTCAGTCCCTTTAGGCCTTTGTAAACCTTTGAACTGCTTGGCAATGCCCGCAGGCATGACTTCTCAGCTCGGGGTAAGTCATAAACTAGTTAGAATATCATTTGATGGCCATCGTTAAATGATAATTGAGTTCGGCTTTCCAATTTCAATGAGTTATTAATTTTTGCCAAATTTATTTTCATTGCGGTTCGGTAGTGTTGCCTAGAGACTCGGAAATTGAAAGTTGAGGAAGTGATTTTCAGGATATCCCTTGAAGTATGCAACGTAAAGTTTATATTATTATTATTGGTAATGAATAAACCAATAAAAACTGGAATTGTTTGTAATGTCTTATAAACAGAGACTCATTCAGCGATATGTAATGCTTAAATCAACTTACCAACTGCCTTAAAATATAATTTAAATTTTAATTAATCCACTCATCTTAAAAGCATAAATATTCCGCCATTTAAAAAGTATTTTCCTTGCTAATCCTTCTTCATCAGGAAATCTCTCTTTCGCTCTTCTCCGCCCTGCATATCCTTTCGCTAGTTAAATTTCCCTCCAATCGCTGCCTTCCGTTCCTTTCCGTTCCGTTCCGGGCACATTGTTTTCCTCGGCTTTTGTGGGAAACCGTCGCGCAATTAATACAATTATCACATTTAATGCCCGTGCACAATGCATATGAAAATTTCCTGAGTAAAATCCGCCCAAGCTGATGGCTACAGAGTGAGAGAGATGGAGTAAGGTCTGTAGAAAGAGACAGGCAAGGTTGTCGTGTGCTGCTGCTCATTTCAAGTCTCGTGCCAAAAGCGGAAGAGTTTCCCGGGGGAAAAAGCGGAAGTCTAGGCCATTCAATTACACCTGCTTTCGACGGAGGTGTTTGGATGTGTGTGTGTGTGTGTGTGGGATCCACTCCCCCTTCAGCCACTACCCACCCAAGACCCGTTTTTGGCACTCGTCTCGCCTCGGAAGTTTGCCAACAATTTTATTACATTTTCGTTTGTCGACACTTCTGCACTGATTTTGCTAGTTGTTGCGGTTGCTTATTACTTAGCAGAAAGTGCCAACAATAATAATTGCAACGCCAGCAACAACACTTGCTCTGCCAGACAGGCAAAGTTTTTTGTCAGCAAGTGCCACGAGGAGGAAAATTCGTCCTCCCAAAACGAAAAAAAAAAACGTAGGCAACGACAGCGGGAAATTCCGCATAAAACATAAATGAATAACAACAACAATTAGCAGCTAAGAGCAGACAGAGACAGGCTGATAGACTCCACTCGCTTTTGCAATTTGGCAACAGCTACAGGGAAAATCCAGGAAAAGAAAGAAGAAGTATAAAAGAAGGAAAATCCACTTGTGCTCCGAACATTTTCGGTTATTAAATTTTCAATGGGAATTTGAATTGCTCTCCAGTAGTCAGATCCCTTTCCTTTTGCCGCCACCACCCCCACTCTTGGCCTGTTGTTTTCCGGCTAGACGCAAAGTGTTAAAACATGTTACTACACAGCAGCTACTCTACTAAGAGAAAGAGCAGGATATAGCCAGTTAGAGTGAGATAGCGATATATACTGCTCTTTTGCTTTCCGGATTTTCCATGTCGTTTTTTTTTTTTCGTGCAGATTTAATTAGTTTTTATTACCACAACGCAGCAGAAAAAAAAGTGGATTGTTTGTTGTTGCATGTGAAACTTTTCATGGTTGTCTGCTGTTCTCTGTCTCTTTTTGACATTTATCGCTTGCTCTCTTTCTCTCTCCGTCTGCTGCTGTTTTGATGGCGCCTCCTAAATGTTCCATTTTATGTTGCATTCTTTTGAGCTGTCTAGGTCTTGGAGCCATGTTACATCCTTGGCACTCATAACTATTTAAATGTTGTTTTATGTCGCCAAGTTTGTGGCGGGCATGTTTACACTTTTATTGGGAAAATCTTGAATAAAGTTGTTGGGGGAAAAATTGCAAGCCTGCAAGTGAGATGGTAGTTGGTTAGTTTCCTCAAGGACAACTTCGTTTCATTATGAATTTTATACTTTATAAATATATTTTAACTTCAAATAAGTCGTTACTCATACTAGTACTGTTGGCATTACATTAATTTGTTTAATATTTCAGCAATACTACATTATCCTTTTAACCTGCTCTACCAGCTCTAAGACATTTTACAATTTTCGATTTTGTGGTTTAAATCTTCAAAATCCATCTTATCTCATCTTAAAATACTCTTCGATCTTCTTGTTAATTTGCCATAATTCGAATCAAACTCAGCACAACTCTTTATCACGATCATCCTGATTATCCTTTTCAGCTGGCTTAATTCGAAACTGCCAAAGGCAAAACTTTACCTCCGCACAAGAACAACAATCGAGAGAATTGTGAACCGAAATGATTGCAATATTTGTCTAAGCAGTTTATCATTTTCCGGTTGTCCGGTGAGGAATCTGTGCAGACGCAATTTGCTGAAAAACAACAATCGGAATGAGGATTGAAAATGGCAACAGCAACAGCAACAGCAACAGCAACGAACGATAATGAAAAAGTGGCAACCACAAAATTGATGCAAAACTTTGCCACTAAATTCACAAATTGCTCAAGTTTTAAAGTTTCGACAGGAGGGAAGTGGTGGGTGATGGAAACGGGTTGGACTTCATCCAGGATCAAGAGTGTGTATGTGGGCAGGCCGGGAAACTATTCAGAAACAGAGATTTGCAGCAGCCGCAGGAGGAGTAAGGAGAGTGAGATCCTGGTTGGGAATACAGATTTGCTTACACTGAAAAAAAGAGATAAACTATTTCGTATTTTAGAAGTAGTAGGCATTACATTCTTTTATGTTTATTCATTAAAAAATGCAATTTTCTGAATAGAATTAAAAACATATTTATATAATTTTTAATAAGATTTTCTTAAAGTGCAGATTGAAGTTGTTTTTGATGTTATAGTTGCTGCCTTCATTTAACTTCCCGTTGAAGGTTGTTGGCTGTTGGTCGGTGTTTTGGGTGCTGCCACACTGATGCGGTTGTTTTGCTTGTTTTAAGTTGGCTTAGTTGAGTTATTAAAAAGCAATTTGTGGCCGTCGCTAGTTTGGGAATGTGTGTGGCAGCAGATTGAGCGAGCAGCTGGGCGAAAAAGTTGCAGTAGCAAACTTGTTAGCACCAAGATGGGCATCAATGGGTTAAGTAAGCAGCTCAGCAAAATTGAGCCAATCAATTGCCAACATTGGGTAAATGTAGTTTTAAAGGCTTAACAAGACTTTACCACTCAGTTAAATATATTTTGGAGTACTTAAGGGATTACCAGTTTCAATTTTATTTAAAATCCGCATTTTTATACAGTTTTATGATTTTTTACCTTATTTAAAGTTAGCTAAGATGTTTAATTTCATGAAAGGATTACTCTTCTTTACTCTTTGTAAGCTTCAAATCAATGACATTTTGCATGTACTCGTTGATTACAAAAGTTCATATTCAAAGGAGGATTATAAATTTGCTCTCAATAGAAGCTCTTTTCACTACCTAATCCAGATTTTACCTTATAAATGCAGCCCAGAGTTCTGGACGTAAGTTCATTTTCTGCGCGCACAAAAGTATGCAATAAATCCCACGCAGCCACTAAACCAACTCCGAAGCAAAGTGAAAAATCGTTAAAATAAAAAAAAAGAGTAAACCGCATAAAAGAGGAAGCTGGAAGTAAAGGAAAAAAACAGCTGAATGCAAATAAAGCGAAAATCATTATCTGCACATGAAAATCTGGTTAACTTCGTTTAGAAAGGAACCGCGAAAAAGTATGTTGAGAGAATGAGAGGGCAGTAAGGAAAGAAAGTTCAGCAGGTAAAATGCAAACATTTTTCAAAATGCAGTCAAAAAGCCAACAAACAAACACAGGCGGAGACTAAAATGCAAATTCTTTTCAAGTGGTAGAAGGGAACTAGGTGCCAACAAGTTTGCGTTAAAAGTTGTTGAAAAGGGGGGTAACTTTCATCATGGGGCGCCGCCGCTGGCTGGTTTTCCCCATATATTATGTTAGTCGAGGCGGCAAGGCAGCTGGCACCTAAAAACAGGACCACCAACAACAATGGCAGCTAACAACAAACAGCCTTGGCTGGCACTCGCATTAAATAACGGAAATGAAAACAAAAGACTTCAACTTCCGGTCTAAAGAGGCAGAAAGAGAGAGAGAGAGATAGAGAGAGAGAGAGGGGTAAGAGATGGTACCCTAGCCGAATTGCACTCGAGTGAAAGTGGAAAGTGGCAAGTAGCAATGTGGCAAGTGGAAAGTGGCAATGTGGCAATGTGGCATTGTGGCTTTTGTTATTTGCCTCTCACCGCTCGCTTTGATTGCATTGCCAGGTGGCAAGGGGTCTGAGGTGTTATTCCCCCATGTGGCATAAATAATTTGCACTCAGCGGTAAAACAAAACGCGAGGCAAAGGTAAAAAAAAAGGGAAGTCGGCACTTGTAGCGCTTTAGTTGCCGGGGTAAAGGAGTTTCCCCACCTTCCGGATGTGGATCCTAGTTGTAGGTACAGAGGTACGTGCCCTGGTGGTTTGCCTTTTGCCGTTGCAGAGTTTTTCCGTTGATTGCATTTGTTAGTGCTGCTCAAGTGCAAGGACATGGCCCAGGCACAAGTGCGTCTGTTTCTCCTCTTCCGCAAAGAGAGGTGCCCTCCGGGAAATTGCGGTTCGCCAATGCTCTTTGTGAGGTGGAAATTTAAATTTAAATATAATCAAAAAATTAAGAAAAAAACGGGTACTGAAGAGTACTAAGCTCGAATTTTATATGGATATTAAGGCTAAATATGATTTTACAGATTTGTTGTTGCTTTAAATGTGAATAACAGAAACATCACATAAAGGAGAGGATATTCCTGAATCTTGTTAAACGATTTGTATTACCACAGCAGAGCATTCCCATGTTGCCTTAACCCTACCGTACACCCTGATAGTTTTATGTTCTGCACAGGAAAAATGCTAAATAATGTAGTCTGAAACGAGTGGAGAGCTATGGAGCTCTGGTTTACCAAGCTACAGCTGCATGCTGTACTTGGGGTATGAATAAGTGGACGGGTTAGCTTGATAACAGCTGAAATTTATAGGCAATCCAGAGGGTCTGGCAACTTGCGGCCGAATTCGCTTAATAGAATTGCAGCAGGACAAAGGCTTAAAGCCACCGCCACTAACTGAATGTCTAAGCCAACGAAAAATAGAGTGCCAAACCGTGAAGTTCAAGTTGAAGAGCAGGAAAAGTAGAAGGAGTAGAAGCTTTCAGCAAGTTGAATTTGTATTTATGATGACATTAAATTGCCGCCACAAAAAGGAAGAAAAAACAACGAAGGAAAAGGGCTAAGAGGAGAACTGGTAACCAGGCCAAGATAAATAAGAAAACAAAAACCACTCACAGCTGCGTAGATTGAAGATCCCCCCGGCCATCCTTTAGAAAAAAGGCGAAAAACTTTTCCACTAGCCAGGATTCCGATGGCGGTCAACTGGAGACCCAGACAGGACAGCCAGGACACTTAGCAAAAATTTCCTTTTCTCATTTCAGTTTTTTTTTTTTTGCGCGACTTATTTTCTTATTCATGTTTACTATTTTATTGTGGCCCCAAAGGCAAGAGCCGGCCGAAGCGGAAAACTTAGCGTTAAATTACTGCGAACTCTCGAGGGCATAAAACCGAAAATGGAAATTTATGTCCCAATTGCATTTTCGGGTTTTCCCTCCCTTTTGCCCTCGTTATCATCTATCTTTATCTTCCTTTTTACAAAGAAAGTTTGCTCGAGCTGATTATTGGTTTTCCTCTTCACGAGTTCAACCTCCTTTCGGCCTATTACCATTCCACTCATTTCCGCTTTAAACTGCCAGCTTCCGTGTTCCCGCCTAATTGTATTAAATTTGCATTAAAATTGTAAAATTTCCTCAATTTTCCTGCATTAACAGGCCACAAAAACAGATTCTGGACCCAATGAAAAATTTACATAAGTACATGAGGAAAACGCTGTAAAACACTTAGCCCGATGGTTTTCGCCAGGGTGGGGTGGACGCGAGGGCAGCTCATTAAGCCGTGCGGCATATTAAAAGGTAATTTGATACTTTATTGACTGTGAACTCTGTGTGGGAGGACCTCTAATAGAATACCACTTTAATATGAATTTTCACTAAGGTCATTTATCATTTTGGTTGACATCTCTGAAGCTACGGCGGACATTCTATCACCTTCGTTGTAGACATGGTATTAATGCCAAACTTTAAAGCAAACTCAGCCTAAAGTTGAAATTCTTAAAAAGCAATTTGCAACTGGCCAACGAAATGAGATCAAGCCAAATCAAAGATGAAATCTCCACTGAACTTAAAATGAGACTGGCTCTGAGAGGCAGAAACGTTGCCGGCAAATTGATTGCCGTTGGGAAATCGACAATTTCTGATTAAAATATGTAAATTTCTGGCGGCAAAAATTGAGCATGAGATTCGAGCTTCTCAAAGGGGAATGATTACAGAAATGGAACAAATTCCAAGAGCAGTGCACAAATTATGAGAAATCAGAAAACGAGAAATGGCAACCAAGGCAGCAGGAGCAGCAGCAGCAGCGGCATCCTTTAAGGATTTTCCACAATTTTCCTGTACTTTCGCGTTGTCCATTTGCTATCTGCCATCTCAATTGGTATCCTATCATCGAGAGCCCATCTAAAAGTCCTTTCAGCTGCTTCTCCTCCTTTGATTGGCATCCGCGGTTTCTTGAGCGGATCAACGCAATGGCAAAACAAACTGTCTCCCTCTTTTCTATTCAACCAACAAGTCATAGTCCTTGGCAGAGTGTTTTTCCTTCGACAAATGATTCAAGCAAAACCAAAATAAAGGGGTGAAACCGCAATAAAAACTCGGTTATGGCTGGAAAATAAAAAAGGAGACGGATTGGTTAGCGATTGCAATTGAATTCAAATTCCTTCATCCTACTTCAAAGTCAAGATGAAAACGAGACGAGAAACTCCGGCGAGGATTGAGCTCCATCTCCAGTCCCAGCTTCAAGTGAGTTTTCATGCACATCCTTATTCCTGTTTATCCTGTTAAGCTCGTTTGCCACGGCGCCAGTCAAGTGGAGTTTTCCACCTCCTGCATCCCCTTCTCAGGGCTTTCTTTCTTTCTTTTCTTACCCCATTTGAGGGGGCGTGGCACAAGGACATTCGATGCTGCGATTCAGTCTTTTTTAGCCCTGCCTTGCTGTTGGGTTTAAATATTTTATTGATGTCATTTGGACAATTCTCCTCCAGTGCTCACTTGGATGCCTCAGTTCAGATCTCTTTCCCCACTTCACTGGCTGAATGTTTTATTGCTGGCTTGTTGATATTTTTATCATTCCTCCGCTTTCACTTCCGTCTCCATCCGACTTTCCACTTAATGCGCTCTAAGTGTTGTCCTTCGATTGTTATCCCCAACGTCTATTGTTGTGGCTCAAATGCTGAAATCAAATCAAATTTGATACGGCTCATTTGTGGCAATTACAAGGGAATGAAGGGAAGTTGGCTTATTCAAATCTGGGTTGAGTGTTATCTGGGCCAAAGTTTGTGGTTTGACCAATAAAGAAAATATTTATCTCTTCAATTTTATGGAGATATTTTTCGTATTTTCTTTCCTTATTGTTTCCGATTAATGGGAAATGTACTTCCCTGCCATTCCACATATTTGAACTTATTTTGTTCTTCCTCTGTAATAAAGAACTCTTCCTGAGAAGACCAAAAGTATGGCAAGGATGTTCCACAAAAACTTTCTTCCACTGGCATATGTTGGCCCCCCCTCACCCTCGCTTATGTAATATATAGAGAGTATGTAAGGAAATATCTCTGTTGTTAGGCTCGCGAGGCATGCACAAAGACATTTTGGCCCCAGCTCGCGTTTTGCGGCCTAAAAAGTATGCAGTCGCAGCTGCATTCATTTTCCACCAGATTCCGTGGATTTTTCGAAAGTTTTCAACAATGGAGAGCGAATAAAAAGACCCCGCAGCCAATGCAATGGGTTAATAATGGAATGGGAATGTCATTTCTTTAAGTATTTCAACATATTTCGCCTCAAAGCCATAATTTCCAGTTTATTTGGAATTTAAACTTAATTCCAGTTCATCTGTTATGTTACTTATTTTGTTTTATTGAGTTTATTAACTTTACATTAATGCAATGCCTCTTGCATTGCGCGGAAATTGTTTTGAATACTTCATTTCAGCAGTTTTCGTTGGAAAATTCATCGTTCTTGCCATCATTCTTGGCGAAAACTTTGTCCAAACAGATTGCAATTGCGAAAGCGGAGAAGGCAAATAACCAGGAAAAAATAGCAAAAATAATTTCCCTTTTATGCAGATGAGTCCTGCAGTTCGCAGTGTCCGTTTTTGTAATGAAATTGACATCTTGTGTCGCGATTTCAAGCTGATTTCCTTTTTGTTCCGCTCTGTTATGTTCTTTTAGCATTTCGAATTTCCTCATCAAGCATTTGGGATTCTCCACAAAAACTACTTTTTCCTTTTTGGGTTAAAAGCAACATTTAATATCCTTTCTCTTCCTTTTTTTCTTTCATACTGTTTCTCAATTCAATTTCCGCATTTGCTGGGCTTCCTTTTGCCTCAGAAAGAGACTGAAATATGGAACTGAAACATATATTAAAGAGCTTACTAACTTTTTAAACTAATTAACACTAAATCAAATGCTTTTTTTCGGTCAATTCACTTTCGAAATCCGTATTTTTCTCTATAATTTATATTAATTAATCAGTTATCATATTTTGTATAATATTTTCATTATTATTACCTTGAATTCGACGTTGTATTCAACTATATAATCGATATCCGGAGGCGACAATAATTTGTAAGCCTCAGTAAACCATTATCATGATCGTCCACATCCGATGGGATGCCTCATTAACCATGGCAGCGCGGGTTGCACTTTCAAATGATTAAAAACCGTAATGAAAAATGCATGCTAAAGTTTGGTGCGTTTGTGTCATTGAAATTCAAGTGAGACACCGCCATCCGCCCCCCCTCAAACCCACAATCCCTGCTGTTAAACCCTCAGACATCACACGTCCGCATAATAATTAAATTGAATATGGCAATTTTACGCAATTTCACTTGTTTTTATGCCTTTACGAGGGGGTATTATGATTTGGCTGTGACATTTGGTAGGAAAAAGTATTTTATGTATTTTTGTAGAATTTCTTTCTGTAAGTTAAATACCAAAAACTTTAATACTTTTTATACACCAGGTACCAAGAGCCATCTGGCGAGGGATATGGGAACGACGTAGATGATGGCTGGAACGATGATTGTTCGAGAAGAGTTGTCAACGAAAAGAAGTAAGACATGAAGACGATTTAATTTTAATAATATTATTTAAACATATTAAGTAACATAATGTTAACATCAGTGTAATTAAATAAAACCCCAAATAGATATTTTTTCGCTTCGATGACTGTCGAGAAAACTCAAATTGTATAAGCATTTAAAGGGTATACAAGACTTCGACCTCCCAAAACCCCTTCCTTTATAACATCGTTGTTATGGTTGCTGTAGTTTTTCTCTTTGGAATGGGTATTAAAAATGGATACAATAAAATTGCATAACGAATAAAATGCGGTCAGAATGAATTGGTCTTCCTGGCCTTCCTCCTTGCTAGATCGGGGGGAAAAAAAAAAAAAAATATTACCAGGTTAATTGTTTATTAATGTTTTCCAGGGCCTCGTTTTTTTTTTTTTTTATTATTGGTTGGTGTTTATTTTTGTTAATATTAATGTTTGGTGTTGTTTGCGTGGCGATTGTTTAATTTGGTTGCTAATTAAGCATTTAACACATCATTCTTGTTGTTCGCCGATGCATATCATTTTTATTTCAATTTGCTCACATTCATTACTTGCCGTGACGCTCTCTCCCTCTCCACTTCTGAATGCCATTGAGTTGGTTGGTTTATTTGTCTTTTTTCGGGATTTTTATTTAATTTAATGCCTCAGTTACAACTCATTTTATATGCTTAAATACATGTTACATAAGTGTATGCGTGTGTTCCTTTGTATATACCAAGTCTATAATTGTATATAATGTTATATATCCATATATATATATATATATATATATATCTTTGTGTCCATAGCTCTGCGTTCAATCCAAATATATTTTTCTCATCATTCAACATGGTTGCCTGCTTCTAGTTTAATTTGTTTTTAAAGCAACACAATTTTAATTTCGTATTATTTTAGCTTAAATGTTTAACATTTCGTTTAAACTTTACATTTATGTTAATCCGCTAGTTACATCGTAATTAAATTGTTGGTTTTTGATGACCGAAAGAGATTTTATCTGATGAGCTGGTGTGTAAATATTTAATGAACTGAATTAAAATGGGGATTGCTAAGCGAATTATTGAAGTTATAAAATGATAAACAGATTATAAAGGTGATACTTTGGGTGTTATAGTTTAGTATTCTGATTGAAAGGTTTAATAAGGTTTAAACTAAATCAAAACTCTGTGAAATCTCTTCCCAAACTCAACTTTTTCTATATCTTACTTATAAGTTTAACCAGTTTTTAAGCTTACTTAAACAATTTCCATGATCGATATGTGTGTGGTGGCTTAATTTTCTAGATTTAATTTGCATTTCAGCTTGCAATCCTTAAGGCATATGCATAATAATATAGTTAAGTGTCTGTTAATCTATATGCAAGTGTGAGTCAGCAGCGTTTAACGCACGAATATATAAAGATGTGTTATGGTATATAGATCGTGGTATACTATATATATATATTATGTGGTAACTATGAAACGTTCTCAGTTTGAAGCACAGCATGGAAAGCAAAATGAAATTGCATTTACCCTTTGGTTGGTTTATCTTACAACCTAGACATAGATGGTGATTATGACTCTATATAGATATAGATTTGTGTCTGATGGCGTTACATATACATACTATATATATATATATATGTTGACCAAGATCAAGCCTGGTCTGTCACATATATATATACTTTTTGGAATATATATGGGGAAAGGGCGGATCGTAATTAGGGTCTGTTTCACTAGGGACTAGTACATATTATATATTTTATTTGCTAACTTTATGTGAAGCCTTACAGCCATACATAGTTGAAACAGCTAACTCTAAGCTTGATTTGCATTAACTAACATAGACTTAGGCTAGGGCTAGAACCAACCGCAGATCGGATTGTTAACAATAATGTCGAGCTGAGGACCAACAGCCACGCAATGGCCATTGAAGGATTGTGGCCTCCATTGGTTTCCGCATCGGCCTCGTTGGCATTGCCATTGGCCACGAGGGGATTCTGGGTCTTATCTAGGAAGGATTTTTGTTCAGATAAACCGATTTCATTCAAATTCGATTGATATCGCGTATCTGAATGGTTTGATTCATGGCCATGAAATGTTGGGCATGGAATGAAATAGAGAGCACAAATAGAAGCCGAAGAAGAGATCGTGTGAGTAGGGTAAGAGTGATTCGGTGATATAAGTAAGGGTGCTGGGGTATAGAAAGAATTTATATATGATATATCTACTCACTTTTATCCTGTGCATATATAGAACGCGTTGAGTCAGAGCCACCGTAGGCATAGTTGTTGTTGATCCCATTCTCTCCCCAATGCGAATCGGTGGAGTATATGCCCGACGAGGCAGTAGTCGGAGGATAGGATACTGAAATAAGCAAAAAAAGAGGATTATTTATGAATAATAGTTCTAACCAATCTCTGTTTTTGTTAACAACACAATCCAAATACCTAGTAAATCTTTTGACTCTTTAAAAATACCTACTTAATGACAGCCATAACAATAATAATAAGCTCCAATTGTTTACAATTGAGTCCTTTAAAAGGACAACTCTCAGTTCATTGTGGCCAGGCATTGTATTGTGTTTTCATTTACTTTGCATTTATTTGACACACCACATCGGTGCACAATGGCAAAAATAAATATGTTTCTATTTGTTGAAAATGTTTCTTGTTTTCATAAAATTTACATTTTTTCAATTTGGCATTTACAGCACGTTCGTTATATAGGTAGATACATTTTTTTATTGTTTCGATTTCCGTAATTTTGTACTTATTTAAATTTCTGACGCAGTCTCACTTTACTGATTTTTTCCCATCTCATTCTGTATAATTTTTGCAGTTGTCTCTGGCTGGGCATTTCATACGGCCTCAGTGGTTTATGCGAAATGCTAATTATTTTGTATTTTCATAATAATGTGTCAATATGCATATTTTTGCCCTCGCCGCGGGGGCGTCCCAGAAATTTGTCCATAATTAAAGCTCTTCGTTCGGTTTCGGCTGTCCCATTTCAATTTGTTGATATTAAAATTCGAATGTTGAAATTTATGCCTGGTCATTTTGGAAAACAAATGCCGCATTTTGGATATGCTAGCTCCGAAATATTTTAATATGGAATGTACCTTTGGGCGAGATGGCATTATGATGGGCATTTGCCAAAATTTCAAATTAATTAATATGTCAAATATATTCGCTTTTTGATATAATTTGTAAAATTGGAAAATATCTGAAACCATTCCTTTAAACAGACACTGCATAATTGCATCTCCCGTATTTGCTATTTTTACAGTCTTCAATCTGGGACTAGACTTTCAATCCACTGCCAAGAAATGGGCATAACAGTTTCCCTCCCAATCGATAACTTAAAAACGTAGCCAACCGTTGAATCCATCACGTAATTAAACTAAATACGTGATATTAACTTGCCAGCAATCTCAGAGCACATACACGCATATCAACTTTAAAGCCAAGTTCGCCATTGGCTCATATGAGACGCTCCTTCAGTGGAAACTTCTCCGCCTTCCAGTGTCGGGATAAGCCAGAGTCAGAGCAGCCTGCCCGAAAATTCCACACCTTGGTAGAGGGACGTGACTTGATTTTTCACTGGCTTGATTATGGCCAACCCCCTATCCCATTTTCGGGTGACTATTTCGGTTCGTTGGGGCCAAGTTCTACATGGCTCAAAAAGGAGGAGGCGGGAGGAGAGTGAGAGTGCTGCCTGCCTGGTTGCCTACAACTCGCAGACAGGCAATTAAGTCAGGCCACGGATGTGGTTGAGTTTTTTTCCTTGCTCTCCCGTTTCGTTTTGGCCTTTCATTTGGGCTTTGTCCCTGGCACGGACAAACATCTAAATGGCTTAGATTTGTCAATTCGTGTTAAGGCCAATGCGGTAGTTTTTCAATGCCTCGAGTCCTTTTATTGGACCCGCTGGACACGGAGAACTTAATTAGTTGGGATTGAACTGGCAATTCAAGAACTTTAAGAAAGAAAAGCATTCCGTCTTTCTAACCGAATCTAAGTTCTTAAATAACTAATTAAACGTAAAAGATTTTCTTGTTTTCAACTTACCGTACAATCGTATAATGCCATCCGTTTCACCTCGGGGATTTTTGGCCACACACTTGTAGATGCCATCATCGCCGCTGCTCACATTGATGATGGTCAACTTCATGTGGGTCTTATAAGCTGGCACTCCGATTGTGGCTTCAACTCTGTAACAGAAAACAAAATTCAAAAGTAAGAAAATTAACCTATATATATACGATATCGTATATAGTTTTGTCACTCACTTGTACTTGTGCGAATCGTGGATGATTGGTCCCTCGCCACGTGTCCAATAGTTCAGAGATGTGGGATGTGCCTCGGTGAAGCATTCGATGGTGACGTTGAAACCTTCTGGAGCACCAACCAATTGATGGGGTATAAGCAGCATTGGGGGAACTGAAATTGCGATGTAAAAATATTTCAATTTTATTTCCAAATCATAAAACTGCTCTCCAGCCATTTCTGTAATCAAAAAAGTTCAACTCAGCAAATTCATAAGCTCAACTTGCAAGTAAACTTGTGGTCAAGTTCTCTATAATTCATTTCAGTTACTTTGAAAGTTATTTCTTCTTCATTTTTTTTTATTGACAAACAAACAAAGTTGCAAGACCAAAAAAGATATATGTATATATATGAATATATATTTCATATATATATTTTTGCCTGCTGTTTTTAGGTTTATGCAAATGCTCTCTTTTAGTTTTGATTTAAGCAGGCATTTTCCTCTCAGACTGATTTTCATTTAAATTGCAAGTCAAGACGAGTCACCAAGAGAAAGTTCTTGAGCCTCGCAAACGAAAACGAAGAAAAAATCAACTATTTTCCTTTCAACGAAATCTTATGAATAGCATTATTCGGGATTTTTCTCATCTTGAGTCGGCTGCACCATCTTGCACTGCCTGCACCTTAGTAATTATGTGCGAGGACATCTATGGAAATGCAACCTTTGCCACCTCGAAAGACCAAACAAAAAAGAAATACCGCACACTTCAGGCGCATTTGGCGCACATTTTTAATTAAGATATTAAATGGGAAAATGTCGCATAGAGTGGGACTAATGAACACTCGAGCACTACGCTTTTCCCATAGTTATTGTCAGCATCCGGAGCGGCATCAGCATCAGGATCTTCATCATCATTAAGGGGCACAATGGATATATTCTTTGGGAGTTTTTCTGCCTTGTCATTTGTCTGCCTGCCTGTTTTACCTTTTGTTGATTTATGTCCACCAAGAGTTGGCAATTAAGCTGAAGGCTAACGAAAATGGGCAGGGAAAAAAGGATTGCTCCTCACCCTCCCCACCTGATGATGATGATGCTCCAATTGAATTTTTAATCAGCTTGGACACAAATTAGCGTTGGTCCTGGCTGGCTTTTCTGTATGCTTATGAAAAGTAACTCGTGGATCTTTTGTATTTTTGATGAGGTGCTCAGAGCCATCAGGGTTGGGTATAATCCTTTTAATCAAAATAAGCTTAAGTGTGACAAAGTGAGCAGCTTAATTAGCCTGTCAGCGAGCTGTTGGGTCAAGTGGGTTAGTGAAGTGCTCGGCACACCAATTATGACCAACAGCAGAGATACTAAATCCAATTTTCCATCTTTGCTTTTCAGATTTTCCAATCTAGCAATAATATTTTGATTGGCATATTCTTTAATATAAACATGAAGATTTTTGTTTGATTTTTCAGAACTTATGGAGGGAAAACACACATAGGAGACAGCCCGAACAATTTTAAAACAACTGTGACAGCTTGCATATGTCCTTTGGCAAGGATACACATACATTTACTACTACCAGGCACACACACTCATATACACGCATACGTTTATTTTTGTGGCGTGCGTTGCTTAGCAAGCAGGAAGCAACAAATTCAGTTTCTGTTTCCGGTTCCGAAGAGAGAACGGTTCTTTTGCGTACATATTTCTGACTGCATACTGATTTGTTGCCTTTGTGCAACCGAAATAGCAAACTTCGCCGGCACATGGGGCAACATATGCTGCAAACGACCCTTAACCTGTCCCAATCCAAAAGGAAACCGTCCATGGCAAAAGAAACCCGAAAAGAGCGAAACATTTTCCCTACTAATTTCGTATGCAGTACAGATATTCTATATTGATATAATTTTTGTTCATTTTTCCCTTTTCCCCAGACAAATTTTGAGCGGAGCTTAAGCGAAAGTCAAGCAGAAATCACCTTGAAGTTGTCGTTTCCTTTTATTTCCATTCATTTTAATTGCCCACACAAAAAGAAAAGGGCGGAACCAAGGACTCTGAAAAGCGCAGGAGTCGAGTGAATGCGCTGGCCATGGCATGGCAGGACAAACATTTGTCCCGGATAACAGCTTCTTCCACTCCCTTCGAGGCACTGATTTAAATTACAATTGAGTGGCGACAATATTGGCGAAAGGAAAGCCAGAAAGGCAGTAGAAGCAGGCGAGTCAAGCAGCTGTTAAGTGCCACAAGGACTCGCGTTGAGTCAACAATAATTTAGCCCGGTCCTTGTGATGGTAGGGTAAGGTGGCTTGGACATTGAGTGACATTCTTTTCTTTCCGCTCTCCCACTCCAACTTCAACTTCAGCTCCATAGAAAATAGCAAAGAAAATGGCAAAAAAGGTGAGCTGACTACGAGTGTAAACAACTTGAAAATTAGCCGTTAATGAAGCCTCGTTAAGGGGTTGCAAGATGGCCGAGAGAAGGAGAGAGAGAGAGGATTACTGTTCAAGTGCCACTATTGTCGAACAGTTGCGGACCATTGATTGCACTGCCAAGGGGGAAAAGTCCTGGAAAAATCCTGGGACAATATTTGTGGAATTAGTGTGGGTCGAAATGGGAATCATCTTCATGGCATTGACTTGATTGTCGCACTAGAAATTGCGTCTGGTATCCTTTCTTCTGGCTGAGCTGGGCAATCACCGATTGTAAAGGACTATCAGTGGATTGAATAGGGTTATTTTAGTGGGCGGGTTAAATTTAGTAATAATACAAGTTTTTAAACGTTTCTTTAAAGCAGGGGTGCTCAAAGCCTATGCTCTGAGTGCTCATCATAAATGCTCGCCCTATTTTTTCGTTTTCCTCTTTCTGCCTCATTCCGTCGCCAATATAAATTGTTTTTGTTTCTTCCTCGATCATCCTCGAACTCCTTGCTATTCCACTAACAGTTTTTTGGTTTTCCTCTTTTCGCATCAGTTCATCGCTAACTGTAATATACGGTGTGTTCGAAAGTAAGGTGACTCTTTGCTATTTCGCAATTAACAATTTTTCGATTATCAAACCTTTTGAACTTCTTTTCAAATTTCAAATTTTCAAATTTGATTATCTTCAGTTTGACAAGAAAAAGTCACATGGGGCCAACTGCTGAATATTGTGGTGTTGTTTTTGTGCCAAAAAATTCTTTGATCCATATTTTCGATAGCAAAAATCGCCGAGCTCGCAAAATAACTTATACCTCTCACAACCAAACAAAAAGGATGTTCCATTGAACTTGGTACAGATGTTAGGGAAGAGTGTACCAATATAACAAAACAAAAAAATCGATAATCGAAAAATTTGAAATTCGCGAAATTTGAAGAGTCACCTTACTTTTTGAACACACCTCGTATGTTGTTCTTGTTTTTTCGTGGATCATCTTCAAAAACTTGCACTGGAATTCATTCCTATTAACTTCTGTTTTCACTTTGGAGTTTAGTTCGCAATGGAGTATTTGGCGAGTCAAGAAAAAGAGTGATGAATTGTTTAGCGAAAAAAGTGGTTTTCTTTCTCACAGTGCACAGCTGAAAACCAACACAAAAGGGTCACTAAATATGTGCACACTTTCTTATATCTGTGTTAGTAAATGCCCTGCCGTAAGACGTTGAACTTAGAGGAATGTTACACTGTTTAAGTTATTGATAAAGATTCTCCTTTTGGAAAGCTGAATAAAGGTTTATCCATGACATATTGACATAATGATTAGTAACGTTTTAAAAAAATGTCATAATTTCTAACTACAATGGTAGATTTATTCAGGGAAGTTCGATTGGTGTTTTCGCGGAACTTTCATTTTTTTAAAGATTTTTAAAGCTTTAATTTTATATAAAAACAAATTTTATTGTGAAAAATTTGACAAAAAATAAACAAATTTTTGTGTTTTTCAACCAGCTGACCATTTGCCTACACAACAATTTCGCCGCTATTGCGTTTTAGCTACAACAATTCCATCTAGAGGTATCTGCACACACATCGAACAATTTCTCTTTTTATGGAGGACATCTGCAGCAATCAAGGTATTTTCCACTCTTCTGTTTGTATTTTTTCACAATTTTTCATTTACTTTCTTTTTGTGATTCCCTGGCGCAAGTGTAATTTGTATTGCACTTTTTGCTGGCCAGAGGTTAGCCACGGCCGACTGTTAACGGAAACTGGAACTGGTTTCGGCCCAGTTTGGTTTTAGTGCGGCGCCAAGGGAATTGGAACCACTGTTCGACGGAGGTTTGTTTGTTTGGTTACAGCAGCGAATGTCGGTGTACAAAACAAAAATAGATTTATGCTTGCGGCATTTTTAAGTGACAGCAAACGAGCAAATTTCTGTGACGACCACAACCACGGCAACGCCCACTGAAAGCCGCCAGCCCCGGGGCATGACAGGACTTGACAGCACATGTGATGTGTCTGTCGCCTGTAATAAATCTTAAAAAAGTGCACAACAGCAAACGCAGTGATTTGATTCGTTTCTTTTTTTCTACCATTTTTTATTTTGTTGAGCTGCAGCTGTATAAGCCACAAACTGCGGCAGCTACAAGTGTGTTTCCGATTGAAAAAAGTCGTTACCATGGGCCTCTTTGTGAGGATTTTCTAAAAGGACTTTGTAGTGAGATGTGAAGTGCGGATTAAGGACCAAGGAACTGGGTTCCAGTAGTATATGATTTAAAAATAAAATATTACAAAAATACTTTAGGATTTAACCAAAGGAATTCCGCAAAAAAAATTATAAAATTTGTCTAAAATATCCTAAAAATAAATCATGGATATCTTTTTTTTAATAATACCTACTTTCCCCTGAGTAAAATATGGAAAATGGGAAACAAAATGAGTTTCTGGCTCAATTTTTAAAATAATAATTTAAATTATTATTAAGTTATGAAACAAAGTTAAAAGTCTTACGTTCCACAGTAATTTCAATCGCTCTCTAACATCTCTTCCTGGGATCCCTGGATGTTCGACTTTAATCCTTTTCCGACAAATGGAAATATGAGCGGCAGCGAGTCAGAAAAAGGAAAAATATAGCTGACGATTTCATAAGCCAAACAAAGTTCCCAGAACGCACATAACAAAAAATAAATTGAAAACCAAAAAAATTGGAAAAAATAGAGAATTTGAATAGAAACAACATCGTTTGTATTTAGAATTTAGTCAACTTTCGCGGGGGGAACACGTTATCGAATAGTTAAAAAAAACTGTTAACGTGGCTATATGTATACAGTGAAAAGTGGAGTAAAAAGTGCTGACTTAAAGGGCCAGTCGGTCACTTGATCATTTTATTTTTGTGGGATGTGACAGTCTGATCTATGGTACTTACAGTCCACGCTGACTTTGATGCGCTTGGAAACCGTGGGAGGAACCCCATTGGAGGCGATGCACAGATAGGCGCCCATGTCCAGGCGGGAAATGCGAGTTATTTCCAGGGTGTCGCCCTCCCACTCATTCACTGCGAAAAAAAGACAGCAAAAAAAAAAAAAAAAGGGAGGAAAATGGAAAATGACAGGGGACAGTGCTAAATGATTGATGCAGTGCATCCGCACTTACCTATGTGATTCTTATTGATGGCTATGCGGGAGTTATCGTCCCGTTTCCATTTGATAATGGGTCTGGGACTGCCGCTGGCCCGACACCTCAGCGAAATGTTGGCACCCTCTCGGACAATTACATCGCTGGAGCTCAGCGAGTCATCGATGTTGGGGGGAACTGCAGTGAGTGAAAAATCAGTGGGAAAAATCAGTGGAATAATAATCTGCAATATCCGCTAAACTGTTGCACACCGATAATCCTCTTAAATAGATGCAGTCAGCGACCATTTAAAATTGAACTCTGCCCTCGTATTTATGCATGATAAATATTTGCCAACACAGGCAAACTCCTAGTTCTGGCATCAGGAAATTGCTTTTAATATGACCCGGCATTCGCGCACAGCAATTATTTTCCAATTTTCCATTATTCGTTCAAATAGAAAAGCATTTATTGGCTATGCTTCAGTTTTATATATTCCCATTAGTCAAAAAAAAGGTTTTCCCTTTTGGTCTAATATAATTATTGACACTCAACTGGCTTTCTATATTAAATTTGATTAGAAAAAACATTTGGTTTCTTCTCTTCTGAAATAATTTTTATATATAATTTTAAAGTTTCGTTAAATGCCTGATATTCGGTGTGCATATAATTTCGTTTCGTTTTTCTCACATTTTTTAATTAAAAGCACGCGCATTCGCTTCCCTTTTTCCACAAATATCGCATGCATTTTTAATAATTTGTTTGTTGTTTGCCCGGGCAGGGAAAATAATTTCGCCTGGGCAAAGGATTCACTGAACTGTGCTCCGTTCCGGAGTACTGGCCCTCGTCCTGATTCCAGGATTCGGCGGCTCTGGACGGCTCCACTTTGCTGCCGGCTTTCTCCAATTTTCGGTTTTTGTTTTTCGGCTTTCTGTTTTGTTTCTGGCCATGTTTGCACCCCGCTTTAAGGCACATAAATTATTTTTTAATTCGCCGCGTATTTGCACAGGATTTTCGAGGAGCCCTCCTAACATCCCTACCTTAAAATCCCCAGAGTACTCTGCCGTGATTAGATTCCACCATAAACCTACCCACAACGTTCAGGTAGCCAAACTGCGTTTTGGCCGTCACCGTATTGATCTGGCACATATATCGACCCCGGTCCTCCTCGTGCACGTTGTTTATATGCAAATACCACGTGCGGTGCCGGTCGTGCTTGTCGTGCGTGACACTAATGCGCGGATTTCGCGTGATCACGTGATTGTGAACGGTCAGGATGGCCGACTGCTCGAAGTGCATCCAGGCGACCTGAAAAGAGAAAGTGGATATACAAATTTTAATAAGTATAAAAAATATATACAAAATTTAATTTAATTTAATTAAGAAACCTAAGCCAAAGATTTATCATTTAGTGCTTTTGCTTATATTCGTAGATTAGGGTTAGGTGTTATATCTAATTTAGCTAGGCTAGTAAAAGCTCCAACCTGCAATCTTATTTTTGAATCATACCTTGTTACTATTTAGCGACCTTTCAACCACTGCTGGCACTTATAAAAAGGGAACTTTTTAATAACATCCTAACGTCCGTTTAGTTTTGTTAGTTCTGTCACTACCCACACACTCACAAGCTACGTAGAACACCCAGCAATTTCACAGCTCAGCATCAGCAGTCAAAATGGAGAAGAAGGCGGAAAAAAATGGTGGGAAAATGTGTGGCAGAGAGCGGAAGCGAGAAAATTGCATCATAGTGTCGCATATAAAAATAAACGCAACCGGTTACAAGTTCCAGGATGTTCAGAGGATCCTGTGTGTGTGTGTGTGACTGGGTGTGTGGTGATAGCTATGAATTACATGAAGCCAATATATGTAAGGGAAAGGAAAAGGAAGCCTTACTTACCGACGCCCAGCTACTTAAACATGCTATTCGACTAAAGCTAAACCGGGCTTCTCTTTCTCTCCACCTTGGCTAGGAATTTTCCAAGGGTTTTTTCCATTTACTTGCATGCACTGCACGTTTTGCTTTTCTTGTTGCTCTCATTTACACCTCAATTTGATTCTATTTCCTGCGTTCCGGTAGACTATTGGATGGGTTTTTCTTTGCGGAGTCAACTTGCTAACAAGGCCAGCGACGTTTGGCAGTGATGATGGCTACTTGAGCCCGGAATCTAGCACTTTCGAGTGTCCCCTAATGATGGCCAAAGTCAGTTGCGAGTAAGCTGCTTCCGCTTTTGGTTCCATCCATTCATTCATGGTAATGATCTGTTTAAGCCCTGCCAAAAGCAGTTTGACATTCCCCATTCCAGCTTCAATAGTGAATAGAGAATGGGTGATTTTGTGAGGAGAATGCAGAAAGCAGCCTAATGCAGTCAATGAAATTTAATTAGCCAGCTCATACCACATCGCGATGCCAGCTCATTTGCTATGCATGCCCAGTGTAATCTTTTAAGACATGGTTTTTATGCCAAGTAATCAAATCATTAGCACTCATTACAAGCTGCTTAATTAATAAATCATTTCACGTCCCCTCCCGTACAAAACCCCATTTATCCTCGGTCCTTTCGCTTTTCTTGCTCTGTTTGGATTTCTTTTTCTAGCCGCCCAAAGGGAAAACGGCTAATGATGCATAAAAACTAAGCGATTCGACGTCAGCACTTTTTAACGGGTTTTCACTGCGGTTTTTAAATGGAAAACGGTAAGATTTTATTTGTGATTTAGTTCAAGGGTTTAAAGTACTAGTTAATTCTGAATTTAAAGGATATTTTCTAGTATTTTGTTAATTAATGGGTAGCTGTTAAGAGGGTAGCTGTTAAGGGGGTACCCACACTTTTTTGATTAAAAATCACTTTTTATAATCTGATTTTAACCTTTGATTAAAGTTATAATAAATTAGGGTTTCTCCTACATTTTCTTAGTTTAAGTTTAAGCTTATAAATATTTAAAAATAATTTTAAAAGAATTTTTTACTTTTTCTCACCTTATATGATCCCAGATTCTTAACAGAGCAGCCGAGTTTAACATTACGTCCAGCAGGTACAGTTACATTTTCGATGTATTCAGTAAATTCGGGTTCTTCGACGACAACTGTCAGAGGATTAAAAATGAGTCAGTTAAACATTAATTTATTTTCATTAAGTGCATAAAATATTTATACAATTTTATTCCTATTTGACTTAGTTCTATGTCAATATGCCGCCCGTGAATTTG
Organism: Drosophila eugracilis; assembly: GCF_018153835.1. Lineage (NCBI taxonomy): Eukaryota > Metazoa > Arthropoda > Insecta > Diptera > Drosophilidae > Drosophila > Drosophila eugracilis. Next base: position 564,669 of record NW_024573209.1, read on the forward strand.
CATAATCAAATAAACCATAAAAATCAATTATGCGCGAAAAATTAATTGTAAAAATGTTTTCTGAATGCGTGCGGGAGGATGAGCCAGAAGTTTTGGTACGAAAAATGGCTTTCGGGGGTGCAAAATAATTATTTCATTGATTTTTGCGTTGACTCATTATTCCAGCTGCTGCTGTATATATGGGAATTTGCTGGCGGGCAAGCTGGCCCGACAACGAATGTATGTACAAATATAATTAAACACATGTTCGTACACAGACAAACACCCCTATAGTGAATTTCACTTAAATATTTGCTTCAAACATCAACAAGTTAAACTCTTTTTTTGTCGCTGTCGCTGTCGCTGCAGCAGCTGCCGCTGCATTCATTAAACTTTTAATGACCATAAAATTTTGTGTGGAAATGCATTTAAATTGTGCCATGAAAGCAACTGTGAAAATTCCTAACAGCATTTCCTTTATTATTCAGACAAATATTGATACTCCACAGGCGACATTAGGGTGGGGGGATGAATGCGTTGGAGACTTGGCTTTATTCATTTAGCTGCTAATTTAGTTGAGCTAAGCAAATATTTAATATAGAAATTCAATTTTTGTTTGCTTTGAGCTTGATAGCCTAACGAAATAGCTTTGGCAATTCAATTAAACTGTTTGAGTTGCAATTATTTAATCGCATTCCTGAAAAGGCAACAATTATGCATAACAAATCACGCAGTTTTAATGAAGCCCAAAATGCAGCTTAGATGGATGGTCAAAGAGTTTTCACTAGGCAGGGAGGCTAAGTGAATTCTGTATGTTCTTCGCTTATAATTTCAAAACAGATTTGCTCTTCTTTCTTTCAAAACTTAAAGGTGTTGATTGCAGGCGAAAATATATGGAAATTAATGTATACTTTTTGATATAATCAAAGGGAATTAAGCCTTTTGACTTTATGCCTGATTTATTAGAATTTTTCTACCTCTATATCGTTTGATCTCTCTGAATCAAAGTAACATTGCAAAAGTCCAAATTTTAATTAGAATTTAGGATTTTGCAATTTATATTTGAACCTAGAAATGGTTTTCAACTATTGCTTTAGCTTAATTAGCTATTTATGAGGGTCGGTGTGCCTGCCAGTCATACAGTATATACATTTTAAACTGAAACTCAAATAGCAGCAGACGCACACATATAGAGTTACACATTTGCCGAGCTGAAATGTGCACAAGTCAATAGAAATTTGTTGACTCCACGAGGCCATGGGCGATGGAAACAATATGCCAACCACTCTGCCTTTTCGACCACGCCCTGCCCTGTCAATCCCATTATGAAACAATAACACAGGAGTTGCATAAATTGGCCAAAGTTGATATCTGTTTTTTATGTTGCAGAGAAAATGTTATTGAATAGTTTTGATGGGAAGAACTCGAAATGAGGTTTAGTGAAACAAATATTTGTAAAAACCTAGAATAATATTTAACTTAAGTCAGTTCAAATAATAAATATCCGCAAAAGCATCCTATAAACTAATCAAGCATAAGTAAGATAGTTAATGTGAAAGAAAAAATCTTTCAGCACTCTTCCATTAAATTTGTTTAATAAATTAACATTAAAAGTTAATATCAAGATATATTGATCTCCTGACTCACTAAGATTGACAAAAAACTAAGAGCAAAGGGCAAAAACTATGACCCCTTGTTGCAAGTCTAGCGTGCAACGTTTACGCAATGGCATTGGCAACGGGCGAAAATGGTCTGCATAATCATGGGATTTCATCCAGCTGCAATTTTCGCGCCAGAGCGCGTGTCTGCATATAAATTTTGTTGAGGTCTCAGCCGTCCGCCAACGCCCACACGACCACGCCCTTTAAACAGAAACAACAAACAATCAAATGAAAAGTCTGATAGAGATAACAGGTTTTCAGGAGAAGTTATAAACTTGACTTATCAAGAGGAAGGAATTTTCCTTCTAAAGTACTAACTAAAGACCTAAGTCTAACTTATGTTTTCTAAACCTATTTACCATATTTCTCAATGCTTTTATACCTTATAAGGTATATATAAGCATTGCAGCATTTAAGTTTAGATCTCATAAACAGAACCAAGGAAGATGCTACTTTAAGTTCTTTTGTTCTATGGCAAGAAACTATCACATTTACCAGAACTAATAGTGCATAAGAAATCAGAATTATCTGCACAGAAAAGCTCAAAATTATATTCATAAATAACTTTTCATTTTCTTTTTGCAACAATGCAGCCATGCATATATCGACGTTGATGTCATGAATGCCTTCGACTTAATATTCAACACTTAATTGAAGTTGATATTGCATTTTTGCCAGCATAGTTAAGGTGCTCGACTCATGAATAAATTCGCAGCTCGCAATGCATAAACACGATGGCTATGATATTGGCCATCGGCAGTTGAGACGGTGACGGTGAAGGATGGTGAATCAGTGGAATGATGATGATGTCGCCATGGATGGGTTTAAGGATGCGAATGGGGATGATGCGGTGGATGTCGCCTGTTGCGACATAAATTGCGCTGCCTGAATGAATTTTGCGCGCAGTTAAACGGCATTATTGCTGTTGTTGGCCCGCTGTTTCCCCTCCTGTTTTTGTTGCCGCTGCCACTGCTGCACCTGAGAACAATGACAGCCGGCATTCACTGGAGTTGAGTGGCAAATCGGTGTTGGGTTGGAGGCGTGTTAACCCCGCGGCTCTGTCACCATCCCGGATTTATTTTTTCACGTCACGTGGCTCACAACAGCACACTCGAAACTATTTCCTATTATATGAAATCGCTCTTGAAGCGGATGACATTGTAGAATTTGTGGTGAAGTTTTGCTTTTATGCTATGGGAAAAATAGAATTCTGCACTTGGGAAAATTCTTAAAAGTTGGTGTTTTAGGACCACATTTCTGTTTAAAACTAAAAGTCGGACTATTATTAGTATTTTAGTTGTTTTTTGGGAAAGAAAATTAGTTTCGATTTTAAAAATAAAATACATGCTAACCGTGTATTAGTGATATCTTCTTTTTGTGCACGAAGTGGATATCTATGAAGTGCTACCCATGGCGGCTCTTCTGCCCTGATGGCTTTCCATTTTGGCATAAAGCCCTGTATCACCTTTGCCCTTGGGCACCCTATCCCTTCAATCCGTGGGTATTTGTCCCCTTTTCCCCTTATTTGTTTGTGCAAATATGATTGGCTGCGGGGGCGAGTGGCTGCCTACGTGGTATCAGAGTGTTATTGATGGCATCAGGCAGCGGGAGTCGGAGAGCAGCCAAAAGGCAATCGCGGATAAAGATAAAGTGCGATTGCAGTGTTTACACTGCCCTACAAAATTGCCAGCCAAGGGATATTTGCATGGTGTTTGTGGGGGGAATGTTGGTAAGCAGCAGGAGTTCTATGGTTATTGGCCAATAAAAGTAAGTAATTTATTGTTTAAAGTTACTTCTTTGATATATTTAAGTTAAATTCAGTGAATAAAAATACTTATTATGGGAAATCAGTTAACTATTTTTACATCCCTGGTTTCACAGTGTATTATTACTTAAGTTTAATATTCATTTAGATATGTCATGCCAGATACTCACTGTTTAAATTCGAGGTCGGCACATTGGCCCCACCTCCGGCCACAATCACGCCATTGCTCCCGACCACCGTGCTTCCGGTTCCGCTGCCAGCCACGGGTCCTCCTCCTACTCCCGCTCCTCCTGTTCCTGGTCCACCAAAGTTTGGAACCACTCCAACCGTCACTGTCTTGGTGCCGGACGGATGTTTGCCCTGGGCAATACCGACGCTCCCCCCGACGCCACCGTTTAGAATCTGCGGCAAGATGATCTTGTTGGTGGAGTCCCCCGCTGTTGCCGCGAGCACTAGGAGGGCCCCAATTAGATGCCAGGACGGGGGCAACATCAACTTGCCGTTGCGGTCGACTCAGCCACAGCCAGGAGCCCCAATGATGGCCTCGTCTCCTGGCCAAAGTGCATCCTCTCGGATCTACTGGCTCAGTTTTTTACCACCTCGCTGATGCTCTCGATTTTGTTTTTTGAACGCCACGGGGCTTGTTTGTGTTTTTGCTTTTGTTCTCAGTTTTTCACACGGTTTTGTTTTCGCAGTTTTTGGCTCGTGGCAATTACCAAATTTTAGTTCTTTTTTGTCGGATTATTCTCCTTAGGCATTTTGTTAATATGTACTGTATTTAAGAGAAGCCAATCTTGTAAAATCAGTTTATCAAAGTCTAGTGAAATTGCAGAGGTTTGAAAATGATCCACAAGACCTATAATATTATTTATATTGCAAATCCAAATATTATAAGAAAAAATCTTCTTCTTAGCTTAATATAATTTTTTACCGAAATTATAAAGTAAAGTATAAAGAATGATGACAGACAATAGGAAATAGTAAATAAAATAGCAATTCTAAAGGTCTGTTGATGTAGAAACTTACTTTGTCAGAAAACTATCAATACAAATCCTTTAAAATCTTAAGGTTTTTGATTAGCTCTCTTTAATTTTAAATCTAAATCTTTTCCAGTGATACATTTTTCCATTTTCCAAAACCAAAACGAATGCAAAAAAAAAGAAACTGCCTAAATTCTCGAGTTTTCCATTTGACTTTAGCACCCATAAATTTGCTTTCAATGCACTGGATTCCCACTTTCCCGTTCCCTTTCCCGTTCCGGTTCCCGTTCCTGTTCCCTGCCCAATTGTTTGCTGTCTAGTAACTTTCAACGCATGCACACAGATGCCATGCAGATTTGCTTGGGAATTCAATAAAGTTTGGCAAAATATTATGCCATAGAGCCGCATGCTAGCTGCCACGCCTCCATGCTCTACCTCCTTGCGTAGGCGTTTCGCACGTGTTGCAGCAAAGTTTAAGCCACCAAAAAAAAGAAGGGGAAAAGGGACAAACCAAAAAGTCATAAAGATTTGCCTCAGTAGCAGCAACTTGAGCGCCCTCTGGCGGCCAGTTGATATACATTCCAATTTTCCAAGGTTTATCTGTGAAGCAAAAATTAAAAGTCCGGCCAGGCCTAAGCGGAATTCATAAGGCAAAACATTTTTTATCTTATGAAAGTAAAGGCACCGCAGTCTGAGAACTTTTTGGAGATGTCGGAAATAAAAAGTTTTCTTACCACATGTGCAGACAGTCTAGTTTATGCCAATTAATTTAAATGCTCTTTTCATTTGTTGTTTATCTTAAGTTTGGCTTTCTTGCCATGCTTACTCTCTTTTTGCTGAGTTTATTTTATACTTTTGCAACTTGATTTTTGTCAGTTCTTGTTATATTTTAAGTTTTTCCAACAGAAATTTGTTTGGTAAACTGGGATAGGCATACAGTGCCTGTCGTTTTTAACTACTTAAAGTTACTTCATATATTAAATGGCTTATGATTTTCATTTTGCTTCTTCCTTTTGGAAAACTAATATCTATCATTCTGATAAAAAAATATAAAATATTATTATTTTTGTAATAAAAGTCGAAAGATGATTTTATCTTTATTTTACATAAGATAGTAAGTATTTATTAATATAACTTCTAACTAAGCGAAACTCAAGTTTTCATTTAAACCCATAAATATTTATCTTTATAGTTATGTCACGCACATTCCCATACCCTGTTTCGTTGCTATTTCTTGGCCATCAAAACTTTCTCTTGAAAAATTTGTATTTTTTATGGCTTTTAAGCGTGTCGCCTTCAGCTTTTTGTGGGTTCCACACGCAGCTTGGCAAACACTTGCACAGACACACAGAGAGAGAGACAAAACTTTTTCCCTTATGACTCGCTTATGAAATTAAGCAATTTTTGCCGCCCTGCCTCCTCTCCCCATGCCACCATACCCCACTCACACATGATGAAGCTTTTTTGGTATGGACCAAAACAGATTTGCCATCAAACAACAAGAACAAGAAGTCCAACAAATTTTATGCACTTTTTTATGAGTTTCCCAAAGTGTTTGTAATTAAATTAATAAATTGTTTGGGGTAGGAACTTGTTCCGTATGTGTTTTCTCTTTTTTTTCCTTTCTTTTTATGCTGGCAAATTAAATTTTAATGAGGCTATTTAGTGTTTTGTTTGGCTTTGGCTTGTTCTGTTTTTCAATGATAACTTTTGCCAAAACAAATTGGTTTATAATGGTTCTAAGCTTTTAAAGGCTTAATTGAATGTCATGTTGTTTATGCAGTGTTTAGATGCTAGCTAATTAATTTACAATCAGTATTTGTTTTTAGTTTCTAGTAAGGCTGGTCATCGTACAGAAGAGATCTTAACCATTATAGGGAATTCCTTTGTAGCAACTGCTAAAATTATTTAAAAGGTATTGTGTAAACAATAATAAGCCTTGACAGGTGTGGTGTCCTCTGAGCAAATCATCAACCATAGGAAAATGGTCCTTGCCCTCAGGCGATTTTTCCTAAGCTGCACTTAATGCTTGACAGCTTTTAGCTTCCGCATCTCCATAGTAATTGAGGGGGGAAAAGTGTGTAGGAAAAGGTAACCGGGAAAGGGAAGTTAAGTATACCTGTGGCGGCCAAACGTGTACATTAAAAATTCCTCCAAATAAGAAACTTAGTTATGGTAACTTTCTGTCTTGTATTTTTGTTTAAAAATGTTTAAAAATCTTAGATTTTTAATCAATCCCTAATGAAAAACATAATAAATATGAGGAAATCTCTAATAGAAGTTATTATTTAAATATAAATATTAATATTAAAATAAATTCTTTAAACATTATTGTAGAACAGCTATGAATATTAACTAAAGTTAAACTACGCTCAATCGTCCTTGTAAAGAAATATTTTTCGTCTAATTTATTATTAAGTTTTATTTACTGAGCTACATTTATATTTAGTTTAGTTAGTTTTTCCCTCTAAAGTTACTCCCTTAAATCTGCACAAAAAGTCCCTTTCAACTTGGCAATATATGAATAAACGCATCAATAAATTTTCACTTTTGATCAAAGCTCTGTCACACATAATATCCATATTTTCGTCATCATCATCATCGACAGCATCATAGTTTTGCCATTTTGTTTGCCATCCTCTGAACAAATTGTAAAGTTGCAGGAGCAAACGACAAACCAAATTCAAGCAAACAAAACGAAAACAAAGCTGAAAACTCGAAAAAGAATTTAAAAAGAGTTGGAAATAAATAAAGAGGCATAAGCCTTCCCACTGCTGACAAAAAGTTCTCAAACAGCTGACATCCATGGGTTTCCCATCATTTTCCTGCTCTCTCTCTCTGTGTTTACGTGTCTTACTCGCACTGCATCTGCTCCATATTGCCATTGATCTGCAATGATGCTTGAATGCAAAACAACTCGTTCTACAGTGGGACTAAGTGCAGTTAAATACGCACTAGATACTGATTATAGTTTATCATAAGATCTTGAAGATCTTTATGATGAAAATACTAGTAGACTTTTCTTTTCTGTGTGTACAAAATTATAAAAATTGAGCTGCTTATTTAGTATTATAGTCTTCAGAACGCATTATTAAGTAACAATTAAAAAAGATTCATTAAATTCGTATATTTTTAAAAATTTCTCATCTCTTTTCTGATAAAAATTCTCAACACAAAAGTAGCAATATAGTTTAAAAATCTTCACTATTTGGTTTTAAAAATATAGAAAACAAAATGGTTATTTGACTCTAAGGTTGAAATTTTCTTCTTTATATAAATATAATCCTATTTTAAAGAAACACAACCTTCAGTATCCAGCTTAACACTAGCTTCACTGTAGCCTCACGCGTCAACTATCTCTATCTCCTACCCCATTACGTATGCAAGTTCCCAGCAGCTGGCAGACGGGTCCTGGCCCTTTTCCCCAACATACCCTGATTCGCCCTGGCTGCAGTGGGTTAATGTATTTTTAAGCTAAATTCTTTGTTTATATTTGTCTTGCTGTTTTCGGTTGTGTTTGTGTGTCGTGCGTTGCGTTCCGTTGCGTTGCGTTGGCTTGCGTTACGTTGCAGTGGCAACGCTAACAACAACAGCAACTGCCTGTCCCTTATCAATCGCTACAAAATTCCCCTTCAACTACTCTTTTTTTTGTTGCCATCTGTCCCAAAGTGAACTCCAGTGGATTCATTTATTCGCTTATAAGTTTGTTTGGGAATTTTTCAGAGATTCAACCAGAGTGGCGTTGTGTTTGCCGGTTTTGCCGGTTTTGGGATTTCCAGGACTTGAAGGGCCCTGGAGTTAGTCTCTCGCTGTTTGTTTACTTTTTGCTGGCATGAAATGTGCATTAGCAGAGTTAACTGTTAATTGTTTACCCATTTCGAGTGCCTGACAAGTGACATGTGAGTGTGTGGTCTGAATCGTAGCTGTGGTTAACTTTAAAATGCTTTTCACTTATTTCAGTGTCTGCTTGAATAACTGATACTAAGATAATGCGTAGAACTTAATCGATTTTTCGGTGAATAGGGAATTGAGAGTAAAGCTATTTTAGTTTTGTGATGATCACGGAAAATACTGTAATATATTTCTAAATTCAGTTTCTTTAACTTTCATTTGGGTTTAAGCCAACTTAAGTAACCAGTATAGTATGGTGTCTTTATTGTATACTTGTAGTTATTTCGGTTCTTAACTTCCGATCAAGCCGTCTACGTTTTTTAGAATGCTCTTCTTTTTTTTCGTTTTCGCATTCCAGGGATGGAAGATGCTCTCGATACTTTTACAAACCAGGGATAGCACACATAATACATAACCAGGGCTACACAAATAACATAATATAAATAACTTAAAACTACGTTGGCCATGTTTATACTAAGAGTAGTTGCTTAGTTCTTATTACCACACCAGGAACGTACTGTATTTAAAAAGTGATCTGCTGTTTTAATTTTGAATCGACGCTATTACCTACCTATATTCAATTTGCAACTCATGCCAGGTGAAATTCCTATTTTAAAATTACTAATAAATAACGTACGATATCTTTGTTCTCGCAACCTATACTTTCGGTTTATAGTTTCTCGTTATTTAATGTAGATCTGTTTGTTATTTTAATAAATCAACCCCAAACTTCATAATTTGTTATTTGTTCTAAACAAATATTTACTTAAAAATACGAAAGAAGTGTAAAGATTTCTTATTTTGTGAATCATTAAACTCTAAAACTCTTACAATACAATTACAATTTTACAAGAAAGACAACCGCGCAGTTTGTGCCATCTTTCACCACAGCAAAATCAAAAAACACGATCACATAAAGTCAGTTGCTTGCTCATTATTTCATCGATCACATGACACTTCAGTACGACTTTCCCTTTAGCCGAGGGATCATTCACTCACGTTTTCAGAGTTACTGGTAATAAAACGCGTCCGCTTCGTGCAGAATCCGTAGCGAAACTGATTTGCCGACGACACTTAATGCTCGCACAGAGCCGGGCTCTGGCTTTTTCCCACCAACACCAACAGCAATAGCAACAACCACAACAACAAGAAAAGAAAATCCAACGAATGAAAAGCGCTGTTACGTATACGCGGAGTTGGACGAGTGATAACAGGCCAGGACGAACCGACGGAAACGACAGGGCGAGAGCCGAAAAGGAGCTTCGGTTTAAGCCAACCAAAGGACGCAGGATGCTGTCCATTGGTAGTTGTTGCTGGTTTCTGGTCGCTGCTGGCTGATGGCAATGCCCGGTATCCTTGTTGTGTTCGTGGGGCTTGTAGTTTTGCGTGCAACCGCAACCGCAACCACAACAACAGACCGCAAAACACGCGACAAAAATGTTAACAGAGTTGCCGCCTCCCAACCATCATACCATGCCCCCAAAATGTACGCCGCACAATGTTCGAGTTGCAAGCCAATTTCGCTGTCGAACCATTTGGCTCGCTGGCTGCCCGGCTTGAACCCTTTTAATAATAATAATCGAATTAAGCCAAAATGAAAACAAAATCAAAACACATGGAGTTCCCTATCCCGCAACACATGGAGTTGTTTGGTTTGTTGGCTGAACATTGCTATTTCGAGGCAGTGCTTTTAATTAGACAAGTTAATTAAATTTATTTGCATTTTATTCGAAGTCCTTGTGTGTATTTTTGGATGAAAAAGTGCAATTAATTTGAGATATTCAATTTGCAAGCTTTGCTTATTCGATTTCCGCTGACGCAGCTTCATCTAATTGAGGGTGATAATTGCGTTTTATGGCTGACTAAGTTACCAAAGCTGGCCAATCAATAGAAAGTTTATTGAGATTGCTTTAGTAAGATTGCTTATGTGGAAGTAATATTTAAGATACTTTAAAGAATATGGCTAGACTCGAATGATGATGCTTATTTAATCTACCTAAAGATTAAAACTTTATCTTGATAACTTTTTTTTCAAAATAAAACGCGAAAGCTTTTGGCTGTAAACTTACATTGAAGTCTTGCGAGTATTTCACTTTAAAATCAAATAAGAAAATTCCTTTACTACGTTAAACTTATATGTTATGATATGAAATATTTGAGATCTTCTAGGTAAAAATCTTTAAAAATAACACTGCTCAGCATGAAATTCCTAACATGTTTTCCATGTTGGGTAATGAAAACGCAAAAGGCAGTCAAAGCATCCAGAGAAGTATGCTAGAATGAGAGTGATAAATTCTCCCTGTTGACCATACTGAACCAGCTTAATGAACTCTTTCAAATCACAGGCATCGCTCAATGCCAAAAACATTAAAACTGACAAGGCTAGACGGCAGACAAGATGACTGCCCTCTGACCCCCGCTCTGGGACACACCCAAGGAAAAACGTGCACCGTCGCTTGGCAAGTTCATTGTGAGGGCCTCGGTGAGGGGTAGGGGACTGTTCTCCAGCGGCACTGAGTGGGCGTGGCCGACTGTTGCGCCAGCATGTGACCAGGATCAGGAAGAGAGGCGATGGAAAGGGGTGGGAGGGAATGGAGGAGGCGGAAAGGCCACAAAGGTCGTTGCAACACATTCGCTTCGTTGGGTCAAAAGTCAAGCGATGGACGGGGGATCCCCTTGGATGCCAGCCATTACAACACTTTGTTGGCTGCTTTGTAAAGTTTTTCTCACCATGGAAAAACTTTTTTTTTTCCTCATACCCCCCGAAGTCTTTTTGTATTTTTCACGCCTTGTCCGAAAGTTTTCTGTTTTTTTCCCTTACTTGTTTTGCTATTTTTTTCCGCTGCTGCTGCCTTAACAATGAAATTTTTGACTGCTGATTGTTTGCTGTTCAATGTTATTCTTCCAGTTCAATGCGAGTTAAAGTAGACAGAGCTCTACAAAATACAAAAAAAAAAAAAAAAAAACAAAATAAGGAAGAAACCCGGAAAATGTTGGACCTTCTCCTATGGTACTTGGCCAAATTGAAAATGGAAAGTTTCGTTCTTGTTTTCCTGTATAGATATATTCACAATTCCTTTTGCAGTTTGTCTGCGACTTTGGTTAAGTATGCCTTGCAGACTAGTCTCTGTGCTAAGGAGTGTCCAAATGAGGTAAAATAGTTTGGCTAGTATACGCCAGGAAAGTTTTCCCTCAGACCTGTCTCTGGAGATTTATACTTGGGATATTCAAGTTTGCGAAAGAAACAAATACATGGGAAAAGAATCGGGTGGAGTAATAAAACAAGATTTAAGATCAGAATCGAAAGTTTAATGGGCGGAGATTTGTAGTCTCTTTTATATGTTACGAAGAAAATGAAAAACAAAAAACGTAATAACATCACGTATTGCGGGGGTTGAACAAACCGCAGGCTGACGTCGCATTTCCATTTTTCCACAGTCAAGGCGAAAATGGTAGGGAATCAAAACTGACTCCCCCGTAAGCATGCATTCATTTTTCCAGCAATTTTCACACCCAAGCTGGCATGCACTTTGCTGGAAACCATCTCCTCCCCGTTTCTCCCCTTCACGATGCACCCCACTCCCCTCGTTTTATCTGACAGCTGCACTTACGCAATGTTACGCATAAGTGCCCTTTAGCACCTAGCAAGTAGAACATTTTTTTATTTCACTTCTTCTGGCAGTCGATGAGGGCTTATTATACGGAAAAACATTTGTGTTTTCCCCTCACTTAAAATAGGGCATTATAATGCTTAAAGATGTGCTGCGTCTTGTGGGAAATTTCAATATTCATGAAGTTAATAGCTACATGACTTTATAATAGAAAATAAAAGCTATTAAGGGAAGGGTATGTCGTATTTTAAGTTGGTCTCTCTTAGATATTCTTATGACTTAATGAACTGGGGTAACATCTTACATAAGTCATATGAAAATCTAAAAAGCTGAAACAGAAGAATTTTAGGTGATAGGAACATACTGCAAAGGAGATTTCAGCCAATAATTCAGCCAATTTTTCCAAAAGAAAGGACATAAATTTTCCTCAGTCATTCTAACCAAATAAAAATGATCTTTTCTATAGCCTGTCACTATGTACTTTCCTTCCCTTAAAATCTGTCTGCACTTTATTAGCAATCATGACTAAGCGCGACTGTTGAAACTTTTTTCGCACTGACAAATTGACTTGCCACACGGCCTAAAAGCGAGCTGCCACGTTGTGGCGGCTAATAACTCAATAAAGGAAGTCATGGCCTAAACCATCCGCCGCCGACGCTCCACCTTCTGCGGATTTCCTTTGTGCCAAGGCAAGTTTAAGCCGATTTCCGCTTGTTTGTCACACAATTACAATTTGTCAGTTGGGCTTAGGTCGTCGGGATTGCCTTTGTCCTTGTTCGCCTGATTGGCTGGAAAAGGTATGTATTTCAGGGCCTAATTAGGGATAATCGCGGCGGATAAAAACGTAAACAAGATGAAGAGTGAGAAATATTTTAAAGAATTTAGAGTTTTGCATAACTTAAGAAGCTAAAGGATGGAAGTTATTGGCTTTAATTTTCCCTTCTTTAATACCAAATTAGTCACCTCCGAAGGATATTTTTGAAATATAAAAAATGATTTTGTTAAAATTTCAAAAGAACTCTTATTACAGCCAGCATTGCAAAGTCGGTTGTAGGACATCGATAACCAGTACAAATTGCCTTTATATGGCTAGGCGGTAACGCCTACAGGCCTAATGACCGCACGTAGAACATCTTGTCCTGCGGTCACCATAAATAACACAAAAGCGCATTTGTCATACGACCTCGCTCCACCTCGAATCCCGTTCCCGTTCCCGATCCCTGATTTCCGATTCTCACTTCACTCCCTTCCTGCCAGGCATTCACCTTTTGGCAAACTGCAGTCCTTGGCCTTTGTCCTGGACGTGTTGGGCTGTAAATCAGCTCATTAGTTAGTTGGCAGCACCTCGAGCTTGGCTAAGACCAGTCTATGAGTAACACGTAGTTGGTGGTGCAGTGAGAGCAAAAGATTTTAGAAAAATATTTTTCATATTTTTAAAGTGTTTTAAATGACTTAGATAAATATTGTTTTAAGAGGAGACTCATATTAAATAAATTTGAACTTCTGGGACTAACAAACCTTGCTAATTTTCGTAACTACATTTTTCTCTCCAATTAAGAAATGGTTGTAATTTCCCTATAACATAACATTCTTTCTTACAGTGTACTTATTTTGGCTTGTGCGGTCTCTCGTTAAGCTTCATTTAATCAAAACAAAAGTTGGTCTGGTGAAAAATTACCCCCTCACAGAAGAGGTAAGCGGCAGGCTAAAATGCCTCTTTGAATGCTAATAAATCTCGTTCGGTGCGTGGCTGGGATGCCTATCAACGCTTAAACCCGACCTTTGGCAGTCGAATATAATAATTTAAGTAGCCAAATATCTGCGAAAGTTGTTGGCCGAAAGTTTTGGCCAGCAACGGACCAAAGAATCAGAATCGAAAGGGATTTTCTTTTTAGTTGATGATAGCCAGGAGTTAAGCCAATGAAGGATTGGCTTGATATGGTGGGAGGGATGGGAAATGTGTGGGAGTTAATGAAGCACGGCGATTGTGGAGGGTTCAAGGGTCAAGAGAAGGAGAAAGAGAGAAATATGGCAAGTCAGCTGTCGATTAAGTTTAGTGCCTGATGATGATTGTTCCTGGGGGGTCGTGACCCCTTGTTGATTGCCCTCGTCCAGTTTCAAGTGAGTGTGCTGTATGCTGTTATTGTTTGAAACTAATCTTTAAAGATCATTAGCTTTGTTCGCCCAAACTTTTCATAACAATAATAATTTGCCAAATACCCCTGGAGATGAGTCCTTGGCAGCTACGCCATAAGGGGTCCAAAAGGGTAAGGAGTCCCCACATAAAAATATATGGATAGAGCCCTTGAGAGATGGCCAGCTATAATGACGTCAAAGTTGTCAGGGAGTTTTTCATATTGTTGCCTTTAACATTAACCTTACCTTTTTGTGCCTCTTGTGCCCCTGCTCACTATGATAATGATAATGAGCATAATGGCGGCGGGTCGAGAGGTGAGAGAAGATGGCTGATGACTCGGAGCTACTCCAAGTCCGCTAATCTTAATTACTTTTGTTTAATTACTTTGACGTCCTGCCCGCGACCATGACAAGCCAACTTCCACCGTTCCGGCATTGTTTCCACTTTGAAACGCCCGGGGATATGCAACGGCTTTGGCTGCTTCCTTTAAAATAAATAATGTTTACTTATTATTTTTACCCTGAAAAAAGAATGAAGGTAAAACAAAACCAAAAGGCAACAAGAAGAGAAAATATTAACAAGTAAAAACTTTACGCAGTTAACAAAAGAACCCACAATATACCTTTCGCGTTTCACGCTATAAGACAAATAAAGGCCACATGCTTTTAGGCATTTTTGCATCCTGATTGTTCGTACCTGACCTAAGGCACTCGGTTACAAAATTCCTGGAAAAATACTTACGTATTTTGTAAACTAATTTAGAGATTAAAATCTTGACCCAACCAACGGGGAATCGCCAAAGGGCATGACCTCCTTCTTTCGCTCCGCCAAAAAACCAAGCCAATTAACATAATAATGTTGATTTTTATTGCAGCATGGAAAAGTTTTGTCATTGACTTTGGTCAATGTTTGTTCAGAGGCTCCGCCCTCTCTGGTTGGTAGGCCTGAGGTTATGATATTTTAAAGTGTTCAAGTTTTCCACAAATTTGTCACGCTTAAATGTCAAAGCCTTATAACGCCCATGAAATGGTTTGATGGCACATTAAGTGTCTGTTTGTTTGTGGGCTTGCCACAAAGTGTGCACTAAAACTTGTTTTTTTCCTCTCTCTCTTTCGGCTACAAATAATTTATGAGGCCAGTCAAAATCACACAAACTGAAACCAGAAAGACGTCAGAAAATGGCCCAATATAAATTCCAAAGAGGCAACTCTGCAGGTAGAAGCAGGAGAAAAATGTTACTATTTCAGATATAAACTAACTTCTTGTTGGATACTCTTTTTATTTTAAAAATAGTTTAGAGTGGGCCTGGCAGGACACTGGAACAAACTTGCACTGCATAGGGATCTTTAGAGTCTGCATTACTGATTTCCTGATATTTCTGCTTTCATATGGATAAAAGGACATCATTTAATCGACTCTATCTATTAAGATTAATAAAATATATATACACTTTATAGGGTCAAAAACGCTTCCTTCTACCTGTTATCTACCCTTTTGCTTTATGAGTGCGTGTGAAAATAAGAAAAATGCAAAGAAAACTTAAAAACATATTCAAAAACAAAGGTTTTCAGTATAAATAGCCTTACTTAACATATATAATATTGAATAAATATATTTTAAGTTTTTCAATGACCATCCACAAAGTGGTTCTCGCTCAGAAGTTACCCAAACTTCGGTAGAGCATCATTTCACCTACGCCACTTCAGAATGTGTTTTATAAGCCATGACCCTCAAAAGTATGCAATAAATGTTAAGGCCAAGCTGAGCCAGGATGGCAGCCCCAAAAGCTTATGACGTGTTTAAAAGCCAAGAGATGCCGACAACTGTAAAAAGTCCAGAAAAGCATAAGGAGCAGGAAAAGCCATCAGGTGGATCCAGTTTGCCTAGAACCAGCTATCATTTGGCTTATCAGTTCGGCAGACCGACACTCAACTGATGCGTTTATCAGTTGGTGGGAAAGTCAAAGTAAGCAGTTCAATAGATTTCGAGGTCGATAAGCAGTAACGGAATTTTCCAAGCAACTAAATAAATTTTATTTTTTTTCTTAGCAGAAAGTTTTCAAGATGGTGAGCCTGAACACGATTGCGGTGGCTGCGGTGCTTCAACTTCTGGGCATATCCTTTTTCGTGCCCCAGCCGAAGGATCAGTGCTCGCCAGCTCCAGCCGTTGGAAGCTACCTCTTTCTGGTGGCCACTCTTGTGCTTTTCTGGGACTCTGACATGATACCCAAGAAGTTGCATATATATTCACCATGGATTTTGGCTGGAGGTGATCTTTTCTTCACCATCTTATTCACTGAACTTTTTGTACTTCTTGGCTGGTGCGGATTCGAAAGGATAACTTATGTTACTGTGCAGATTGTTTGTAAAGGAAATATGTGGTGCGAGTACGGATTGATGACATTCTGCACCATTTTAGGAGCCTTTGCATCACTAACTCTTGTGGTTGGAATGGTTTGCCAATCCCAGATGAAGGATTCGGTGGCTGAGATCATAGCTGGCCTGCCCGTTCCCAAGGGCTGTGGACCAGTTTACGATTTCTTTCTGGATATGCACACCTATGTGATTGGATGCCTTTACTTTTGCCAACTGAGTCGGAAGGACCGTTTACTATCGATTCGTGCCTTTGAGATGCAAGTGCTGCGCAGCAAAGTGCAGCAGAGGCAGCAAAGGAAGCAGGCGGGTGAACCTGCTGGCCAAGAGGATTCGGAAAAGTAGGCGGATGGGGAAAAAATGGACAACGAGATTCAGCCGCCAGAACCGGAGATCGTCCCGGAGTTGTCCCCGTGAATTGTTTATTATTTATACAAATTTATGCCAACAGCTGTTGCTATCGCCGGCCTTATTGTTGTCGTCCTTTCATTTTTCTTTTTTTGGGCGGGAGGGAAGTAGGTGATGTGCCTTTCATTTTTCGATTTTCTGGATTTCGGTTCTCCCATTGTTTGCTTTTCATTTTTTGCTCCAACTGTTTTCCTTGCGGTGGCCATTTTAATTTTCGCCTTCCTTTTTTTCCTTTACTTGCCGTCGTCGATGTTGCCATGTTAGCCGCAATTGATTTGCCGTAAATTGTATTTTTAATCTGTCCGACAAACGTTCGACATTCGATTTCGTTTGGCAATATGTTGAAAGCGATTCTGTTTGTGTTTCTTTCCGCACTACGGAATGGGGGAGGATTGGTTGCAGGAGAGCGGTGGCTGGGTGTTAATGAGTGTGTCAAGGGTGTTATTTATTCGTTAGGTAATTGACAGGGAGCTACAGGGCAGTTTGGAAAACGATTTCTCTTTGGGTTGGTTTGATAAGGCTTGATCAAGGCTTTCTTTAAGTCTCTTGAAATATCAAAGTTTATCCCTCCAAATTACTCAAATTAACAATTTTTAAAGGGAAAAACGTTTGTGTAAACTTTATAGTATATGCCTTTCCCAGAACACCTCCCAGCTAAAACAAATATTTACACCAATTTATTTGTAGATTTTTAGAGGCAGTCGATTAAATTGCAAATTCACATTGGCCCGCTCATCAAAGAGCTGGCGAATAAAAATAAAGTGCCAGAAAAACAACGAGTGGAACATTATTTTTGGCAATTGCTTTGGAAATACTAATATGATTGACAGTCCCTGGAATCGCATTAATGTCACTCACACACGCCAACCACCCCCTCCCCTGCCAAATGCTATTGCCCCAGTGTTGAGTAATTGAATTTGTTCTTGTGCTGATTCGATGTTGATGGGGTTTGGAAACGGAGAAGAGAACAAGGGGAAAGTATATTAAATATTTCACATCTTACATGTCTGGGGATCGGATCCGCAAGGAAGGAAGTCAGGTTTCGCTGGCTTGTGTGCTATTTGTCTCAGCAAATCAACTCCATTGTTTTTGTATTGTATTTGAGGAAAATGGATAAATTCCAGCATGGATGGCTTGACACCTTGGAGAAAGTAGTTTACAGTTTGTCTAAAGAACTTTAAAACTTGTTAAAGCTAACAATGTTACTTCCTGCTGATTGGAGTCCCTTAAAGGGATCTTCTTAATTAAGAATCTATCTGTATGACCACCCCTGACTCCTCTAATCTTACCACTAATTCCCTTCTCTAGACTTAAATCAGATTTGTATATAGCTTAGCAGATTATCATCACACACTCTGTGATAAGCTCAGCATGGACCCACAAAGACCACCCCCAAACCAGCTGGCATTATCCAAACTTAAATGCCAACTGTCGTTAGTTGCTCACTGCTCTAGGATATGGGCAAAAGGATAGAATGGGGATGGGGTTCTGTCAACACGGCGGATGGATAAGAAATATGTGAGCTTCTGGCGGGCAGCATACATATGTTAGCACATTTTTAAATGTATTTGTGTCAGGCTGAAGTCGTGACTGCAGTAAATTCCTGACTACCCAAAAATTCCCAAGAAAACGAAGAATGGCAAACTTGGAAGAAATGAGCATTTCAACATTTTCAACTTAAGAAGAGGACCAAAAAATACAAAAAAAAAAGAATGGAAAACGAAAACATGAGACAAGGCAACTGGCAATGCATGTCTGCAATTTTTTAAGCAAACATTTTATTTGCTCAAATGCTAGGAAAACAAAAAAAAAAATAACAAGATGGAGTGAGAATGGAACTTGAGACACACACACACACACACACACACACAACCCACATCAAAAGAGCAACTTCTGCATTTTTGCCCCTCAGTTCTTGTTGCTGCTGCTCCTGTTCCTTAGTTGTTGTTGTTGACTTGCGCTCCTGTTGACATTTTGATACAAATCTTCAATAAAATAAAAGCAGCTCAAGTGGCCATAGCGTAAACAACAAAGAAAGTAGACGGGGGTAAACTAAGGAAAACAAACTGGGTGAGGGGCGCAAGGGTTGCAGACATAAAATAACCCCAAGTACCTACTACCCAAAGATAGTGTAAGTGTAGTCTGAGTACAGGTTTCTTGATTGGCACAAGGATTTAAGGCAGTAAAAGTTTTAAAGTTATATGTCAGCTGCGATAGTTATGTATGATAAGGAAGATAGTTTGGTATTTTTATTAGGATTTTTGATCATAATTAGTCAAAAATATTTTGATATTGTTTACTTGTTAAAATCCTAATAAGCTATGCTAGCAACGTCTTCATATTGTAACTCCTCTAATTTACTAATCCATTTTCAAATAAAACCTTTCTCATCTTCTAGATATATCGAGTCCTCAACACCCATTTCCAGCTGTATGCGTAACAAATCTGAAATGGACCTGAAAACCGTAGGGATTAATTGGCCGCGACAAACCCTTTTGGCACCCCGAAATCCCACACCTCAATCCGTCCAGTCATCCTGTCTGAAAGTCCTTCGTGTCATCTGTCCCATGAAATCTTTTTTTCCTTCCTTTTTTTTCAGGACGGCTTGATGTTCCCCGTTTTCCCCCTTTTCGTCTGGTTTGGTTTTTGCTTGTGGTCAAGCATATGGCACACAACACAGAACAACATGGTGTTCCATTCGCACACAGATACACACTCACACACTTACACCGGGCAATCACGTAACAACAACAACAACAACAACAACAACAAGAACAACAAAAACAACAGCAACAGCGAAACCGAACAAAAAGTTGTTAGCCAATTTACTAAATGTCCAGTGTGTGTTGAATTGTTGAAGCTCGTTTGCCGCTTTGTGTACTTTTTCGTGTTTCGTATTGAATAACAAATTATTTGTGGCATATGTTTAGGGGCTCGGAAGGACCAAGAACAGGAGCTGAGTGGGCGTTAAACGACTTGTTAGCCAGTCAGTCATGGATAGTCCGATGGTCTGACAACTTGTTTGCCCGTTTCGTCCGATGCCCCGAGATGGACATAGTCATGGTAAAGAGTAAATAAGTTGAAAACTGGAATTAGTCCGTTTAGTTTAGTTTTATGTGTGTGTGTGTGTATGTGTGGCTGTCTATGTGGGATAGTTAAATGTTCTCCCCTGGACTTTTGGGCGTATCAAATGAAGTTAAAGATCAAAAGTAGTCGACTTTTCCGGCTCTTTGACTGAACTATCGTCCATGGCCCATAAACCTCTGTGTGAGTATTCCCCTCACAAAAACGTGAGTAATTTTCCAATGAATATGAAAAGCCACAAAACGAAAAACAGTCCTTGAGTGCTGGGCTACAAAAAATGGAAACTTGTAATACAATTTGTAGGCTCTGACTACAGCTCTGGCTGCTCTTCATTAGGATTTTTATTTCCTTTTTTTTTTTTTTTTGATATTTTATAGCTTGCCAAAAACCGAAGAATTTATTGCCGCAAGTTCAAAACGTTTCGATGCCTGGCATTTTTCTGAATCGACCTCGAAACGCTCGCTGCATTTTCAATTGCATTTCCAATAAATTGTTTCCAGCCTCGAGTAGTTCCGCTTCCTCCGCTTCGACTTCGCCAAATTGGCAAAAATAAGACAAAAAAAACGTATATAAGAAGAGCTGAGAAACCCGCGTAGCATTTAATTTACTCACGACTCTAGTGAACTGCACAAGAGAAATGCGTTTAAGGTTATGGGTGGGAGTTAGTTAGGGGCGGAGTGGGCGTGGCAGGATGTAATTAGGCGCTGTTAATTAGGTCGTAATTGGAGTTTTTGAGAAATTTAGGTTAGAAGCGGTCGAGAGTCATTCGAGGGTGACTTCCCCAAAGACATTACTTATGGGGAAATAAAAGGGGAAAATAAATGATGGCAGCCAGTCGTGTGGGATGCTACGAAAACTTAAGGCGTTTTAAGTTAATAGTTTTATAGTTATGACAAAAGTATTTTAAACTTTTTATTCCGTTTTTCAGGGATTTTTTTTGTCTATTTTTAGATGATGACTGGATGGTTGTGGAGCCAAATTCAGATTATAAGAATAGGCAATTCTTTTTATATATTTCTGTTCACATCAAAAACATTTAAACCATTTAAAGCCTTCATGCAATGTCTTTATCATCAGTAACTCGAACAGGCATTAAAGCTCATTTTAATCTGAGTTGAAAAATTTAACCAGTTAACTTAATAAAGAACACAAATTCAGGCTTATATTTATTTACATTTTTTTAATTTACAAAGAAGGGTTTTTTTTAAAATTAAGCAGTAAGTAAAAAACTGGACTCCAATTTAGGTCATTGGCTCTGATACAGCAACTATTAATAGCAACCGCTTTTCCGATCATAAAAATCCAGTACGTGATTTAAATGCCGGATTCATCGTTGTGACCCATCGTTACTTTTCCTCATGAAAGAATCGATAATTTCATTTTACATTTATATTTTTTTAAACTGAAAAAATCATTCAATATTTTAATCTAAATATAATTTATTATTAAGGAAACTGTGTACATCTTTTGGTTTCGTTTTGTAAATAGTAAGTGGTGGTATGTTTTGACATCCTAGTGTAGATAATCCGGTACTAACTTTGTAAGATACATTTAATGTAGACATTAAATAAATTCGTGTAAAATAAGTCACGTAGATAGAAACAGAAAATAGTAACTCATTTCGAGGCGCTCTAAAATTTAGTTTAATACAAGTTGAAAATATTTTCATAAGTTGGTACTTTTAAAATTATTCCATCGAAATATTATGTTGGGTTGATTTTTATTTTAGAAAACTAAAAGCAAAGTATAAACATCAATGGCAAATATTTTAAAGCAAACAATTATTCGTTCTTTAATTAATATATTTATTATTAAAAACAATTTTTCAACTTCTAGTTTTTAAGAGCAGCTCTTAAACTCCTTTTGTATTCGTTAAATATAAAATAGATTACATTTCGTCTCATTGGAATTTAAATTGTATTTACTTTACCGTTTGATGCGACAGTCACTTTTTCACTCGACTGATGCAATTTATCTACTGTCTCCCCATCCATTCGGAAAGGGCTCAATAAATTACCTTCTGGAAATTGAATTCTAGCGACAAAATAAATAACATATAAATTAAAGAGTTAAAACGGGACAACCTACTTAAACATTTTTAAAGAAAAAATGTGTTAAATTTAAAGTTCCGCTTATTTAATACCAAACAAAATAAATTCCCTCCAATAAAACACTTTGAGAAATAAATTGGTATTTATTGAAAATATTAGTATTTAGGCTAAACAAATATATTTGTTGTTATTGTTGGCTCCTGCAAGCTTGGGAAAGTTTCTAGAGTCCGTCACATCCTTCAGCGTCAGCCGTTGAGTTCCGCTCCAGAACCTAACTAAACTTCAATTGGGCACCGCCTTGACTTTTATAACCCAGTCCAGCCAATAGGAGCCGATGCTATATCGAGTTCGTGAAATCCAGATCAGGGGGTGGGATACATTGGGGTGGCTGTTTAGAAAAGCTAATGTTAAAAAATGAAAGCTAATGGGTTAAGCTTGAAAGCTAGCATAAAAATCTGGGGGAAATTTACCACTATTCGAGGGAAATTCAAGCTAACAGCTATGTAAGTAACATTAAGATTGGAGAAAACATAAGATGTTACCCGTAACATTCTTGTTTACAGCTCAATTTTACGGCTAAAGAGAGAACTCTGCAAAATACCAGAGAGGTCGGGGCAGCTGTTATATATTTAACATTTAAGCAATTTGGCAAAGGGAAAATGTTAGCAACAGCAATGTATGCTTTTAAAGTAATGTTCAGTAAAATATGTTAGGCATAGTATGTAATATTAACAGAAATGTTAATTATAACATATTGAAAAACATTTTAAACTCTTTAGAAAAATGTTAGTAACGGCAATGTAAGCATTAAAAGTAATGTTCGGTAAAATATGTTAGGTGTGGTATGTAATATTAACAGAAATGTATCTTTAACATTTTGAGAAAGGCTGCATACTTTTTAGATAAAAATGGCAACTTTTTAATAAAAATTTGCAATTATAAGGAAGATTAAAATAAAATATACTTTTTTTAAACCCAAATAAAGCTCGAGAATAATTTGATATTTTAAGCCAACAAACAAAGCCAATAACAAACCCATTGAGTCCCAAAATAAATGGTCGCGTAAAAAATGCATAGTAAATCGTGACAGCCATTCGACATTGGATACTTTGGCTTTTGTGGTTAAAACAAATTAAGTGGAATTAATTTGACTTTGCCTGGCTTTTCACCTGTGCATCTGCACACTCATTCGCACACACTCAGCCGTTTGCATGTGCCTGTGCTTGTGCATTTATGATTTCGGAAAAAGGCCTCGGAAAAGCAAGTCTCGAACAGCCTTTGTTTGTAATGCTCGTTTTGCTGTCTCGCTGTTTCTGACATTTCGAGTGGTTTTTCCCCCCAAACTCCTTTTCCCATGCATTAAATATTCATCATGGAAAAAGCCCCGGCAACTGGGTAAGGTGAAAAAAAAATGGGCGAAGCCTCCTCCCAAATACGTGCAAATATATCCTCCACATACATATAGATATGAAAATATATATCCATATAGGAGATGTTTATGGTAATTTATACCCCGGTGCGGAGATTGAAATTCATGTAAATAAATTGCACCTGTAAAAATAATTAAAGTTGAAATCGCTCGCTGGCTGGCTAAAATATGAACTCCACCTTTCACTTGCCAGTGCATAAATTTACCCGCTCACACACACACACAGCCATTTATATCTGGGCTACGATATATACGCTTGGGCTGGCTACTTGTTATTTGTTATATAGTGGCAAGCAAAAAAAAAAAAAAAAAAAAAACAACTACAAAAAATGTCGAATAAAATAAAATGAAATAAAAACCTTCAGCCAGACGATGGAGCACTCCAAGTTGTGGGACCTTCGTTCCAAAGTGCGGGAACGTCGCTTCAAGTGGACTTCAGACGCCCAACAACAGTGTGCGAGTGCAATAACAAGGACGATCCACGTGAAAAAATTCTTTTGCCATTTTTCAATGGGTGCCAAAGGTTGGGGCTAGTGGGCGGAAAACAAGTTGAGGCTGGGCAGGGCAGAGCAGGGCAGGTGCGACGCCAACAACAAATATTTTTATAATTTCCTTTTTGGTGGAAATTTGCATTTTTCTGTTGCTTTGCGTTGTGTTGTGCCTGCCATTTCCGCTTTGCGCTTTGCCACTTTGCCATTTCCGGTTTTGACGGCTCGACGGGAATTTCTATTCCTTAGCCATAATTGCAAAGTTCCTCCTGTTCCTGCGGCACCTTGGGGGCCAGCTCCCCCACCCCAACCCCCAAAGGCTATCCACGCAAACAATTCCAAGTGATTTTCAATGTGTATGTGTAAACGAAATTAAGCAATTTCAATTTTCCTAAGGTCTTTTCACGCTCCACAGCAGTTCACTTAATGATTTCGCCATGGCAAGAAAATTTGTTGAGAACTCTGAGAACTCATATGAACAGCTCTTCCAATGAATAATTACTGATTGATTTATCAACTTGTCTACCTCTAAATGCGGATTTTCATTTAATACGGGCAAAAATTGAAAGCATTTAAGTATTAAAGCCCCAAACAGCCAACGCATCCAGCCAGCCTGCTTTGCATAATAACAACTCGCTGACAATTGATTACGCATTACTACAATTTAATTATTAACATTAATATATCAATTTGTATTTAACTCATCCTGTTCCTGTTAAACGCAAATTTATTTGTCATTTGTTAAGTCTTTAATAATTGGCACGGTCTCTGGGCCAACAAGCCAACAGCTAGCCAACAACAAGCCAACAAGCCTAATTAACATTTAAAATTATCAGTTGACATAAATTGTTTGATGGCCATAAATATCTGTGCCGACGAACGGAGGCAGCCAACTTTGCAGACATCGCAATATGAAATGCACAAAAGGACAATAAGGAAACCAGTTCCGATTGCCGTTTTCCTCTTCTTCTCGTTGCCACGCCGCAACAATAGAGCGAGATGGCCACAAGACCGAGTGAAAGAGATGGGGCGGCGAATAAAAAGCAAATATATCAAAGCGAGCAAGGGGCATAAATGTAGCGTAATTTAAATAAAATTGCATTAATATGTTCTCTCCGCCGTAAAGGATACCCACCCAGATACCCAGATACCCAAATGCCCAACTGCAGCCTGTGTCCTGGGCAAATTTCCAGCGAAAAAGAAGAGCTTTTCCGTGCCTTTTCCCGGATCTACTGGCCATATTTCATCTGAAAGCCAACAAACACACCAGCATACACACACTAGCACACACTCAACTATCGCCGGACCTCTGTTGTTCAGCAAATTCACACCAAAAATCAAAAAGCAATAATGATGCTCGAAATCTGAACAGCCGGGTCCGGGTCCCGGGTCCGGGTTGGGCCGGGAAATTCGGACGGGAGGTGTGAAAAGCGGGAGAAGCGGGAATGTCTGGGGGCACTATAAATGCATGAGTGTGTGTGTGTTTGGGCTACGTGGCAAACTTTTCGAGTATTTGTCGTTATAAATTTGACATCAATTGCCACGGCATGTGACCAACGAAGGTCTGACAGTCCAGGCACAAGGATGCCGGGATGCCAAATAGTGGAGGCAACTTCGGGCTGAAGACGGGGAGCCCTGATGTGGATGTGAGCCAAATTGCAAAAAAAAAAAATAATATAAATCCAGCTGGACTTAGGTAAGGACCGGGTTAGCGAGTGAGTCGAAATGAAGGTGGTTCCGGAGCAATTTGACAGGAAAATAGTCAATAGATTCCTTAATACGAATTAACCACTTCTTTTCTTCTGTACTTTTTTGGGATTTCTTTAAGCTCAAAGAGAACAAAGGAAGGTGTTTATCTTGTATGCCTTTAAAAAGAGCAAAAGTAGGGTGTTTTAAGGCCCTTTTCTTGATATAAAAATGTATTGTTCTTAACCATATCTATAAATATTTTATATATTTTAAAGATTATAACATTTAAAACAAAGCATAGTTTAAGCCTTAAACTAGACCGGATTTTATTATAAATTAAATTAAATTATTATTAAACCCATGAGGTGGCAAAGTGAAAAGCCCGTTTTTGTGTATACAAAACGAATAACTTTCGTACCATCGCTGAACAATTTTAATTGATGCATCAAAAGCTTATATAATTTAATAAGTGAAAATTCGAAAAAAAATGTCACAAACACCGCCCCTTGGGCGAAATTCCCATCCTGCCAAAGAATAATGACGGCAAAGAAAATAGGACACGCGCGCCATTATATTTTATATATTAATTAAAATATTAAATATGTGTACTCGCTGGCCAATTTAATTACACAAAATATTTTTGTCTAGCGGTGGAATATTGCCTTTAGTCGTGTATTTTTGAAAACCTATTATTTTTATAGCGAAATTCGAAACGGAGATAATAACATTTCCTGCATGGTACAAAATTATGTTGGAGTTTTCCTTGGAAACTCGGTTTATATTAAATTTTAATATATATACTTGGTCGTCTACTATTTCGGTTGGGCAAAATGTCCCCCTTCTACTGTGGCTCTGATGGTTAAAGATTAATTAAAATACTCGCGATGGGAGTAATAAAAATGCTCACACATACACAGAGCAGTATTATAGGCGAGTGCTGCGACTATCAGATACCCCTTAGTCTATTAACCAAGTTCTAACTTCTTAGGCTAATAAAAATTGGCTTGTAAAATTTTACGGGCGCCATCTGTTGTTCGAACCTATAATGAATTACGAGCGCCATCTGTTGTTTGAGTCTTATAATAAATTTTTATAAACGGATGGTAAAAATCATAAAAATTATGAATTAAAATTTAGATTATAGAAAATTTTATGGTTTTAATAAGTTGCGAATAATAACTTTCTAAACTAGGCTATAAAATAGGATAGTACGTAAAAAATATATTTAAGTTTAAACCGAAACTGAAATTAAATTAAATTGTTATTAAACCCATGAGGTGACACAAAGTTTTTGTGTTTTTCAAGGCTTCTGGGCATTAGATTGAGCGTGCTGGGATACACTTTCGATACATTAGGTAACTGTAGAAACTACATGATTAATTTACTTGTTCTCAGCATTCATACAGCCAGACTGACAAGGCTAAATCGATCCCTTAGCTATTGATCCGATCAGGAGCACATTATACCTTACAGGGTTACATACTTGCTAAAGAATCCATAATATTTTTCTGTTTTCTTTAAACAAATCTTTCTGTAATCAGTCAAGGTCAGTTCTTAATGACGGGAAAAATATATTACATTATTGCACTCTATGGACTTATTTGAAAATTCTATGAACAATTTTTTATAAAACTTTAGCAAAACTAAAATTCAGTTTAATTCGAGTCTCGGCAGAGAGTGGATCATAAAATGACGGCAAAAATATTATTTCTAATTTTACGCGTTTTCCTTGAAGGTTTCTACGATTTCCTGTATCAAAGGATTGGACAGGATCCGCGAGGATTACTGCGAACTGTATTGCGGCGGATCTTGTGTAAACCAAACGTGCTTTTTGTCAGGCAAAATTCTAACCACAGACGATTATACAATGCAGTTGTATTTTTCAAAATTACAAATCATTTGGACCAACCCCAGTTTCCAACAATGGAATATCTACAATATTTCGAAAGAACCCGAGTGTGAAATGCTGAAAATCACTGTGATTGGGATAACTAGTGCCCAAGATGTTAGACTTCGGCCAGGTGTACATTATCTTGGCCTGCTTGGGATATCAGAATTATATGAATACGAAACTCACACTCCTTCCATGAAGATATATGAGAATAATCTAAGCTATAAGAGACGGACCAAGGACTCTCAACTTTAAATATTTGAGTGAAAGTGCGGAAAATTCTCGAGTTACAAATGACTATATAAGGGAATGCATGAATAATACGAAACTAATCAAAATGTTTGCTAGAACCTCGGAAAAACTGAAGCTCGTAATTGAAGATAATATTTTTGAGGGCAAGTCGCAAATATATGATATAGCATTTTCCGGATTAAAAGTTGAGGGTTTGACAGAGATAACCTTCCTTGACTTGACAAATTTAACTATGATGGTATTTTCCGATGTGGTTTTGGACAATTTTGATTTTTTTAGGTATGTAAAGGACTAATTTTTATGAGCTAAACTAACTACTTTTTATAATTCAGATCTGCCACACTTCGGGGATCATTAAAATCTCTCACTATGTATATTGAAAATAATGTGGATATGAAATACTTTGACCAGTATTCCAAACTGGAAATAATTGATGTTTACGGTTTTAAGGAGTATAAAAATCTAACCGCATTCATTTGCCGGCCAAATCAAAATGAATGTTACTTTACAATGGGCACAAATGGCATTCCATGTCCCCACAACTGTCTCTGCCAATATCTTCGGGCTGAAAAGGTGACCGAACTGAATTGCTCGAAACAGAATCGTTCAGTTATCCCTGAACTACCTGTTCCTAGAATAGGAGTACCAATGTTTGTGTTTCTAGAGAACCAACTAACTGAACTTCCCTTAAACACATTAGAGGGCTATAATAGTTTGAGAAGTATGGATGTCTCACAAAACCAAATAACCAGTCTCACCATTGACCGGCTGCCCAAGGCTCTTGACTATCTGGATATAAGCTTTAATCAGATTACCACAATGAGCCCAGAAGTTGTGGATTATATCAGAAAGATAACTACTTTTCAGCAATATGGCAACAAATGGATTGTATACTGCGATGAAAGTTACCTAATTGATTATTTTTGGGAAAACTCAAAATGGTTTAGGATAAGGAGTGCCAAATTTCACCTCATTATTGAGTTTATGAATATAACAGCAAGCGCCTCGTACCTAAGCGAGTTCTTCGAACCATATCTTGAGACCTTTTACTTACATGAAGACAACTTAATACGTGAATTGGGTGATGAAAATCTTTTCTATACATATAAGCTGTTGGAAGAACTAAACAGTGCCATTTATCTGTTTGACGGCGAACATGATGAATTCATTCTACATCATCTTGATGAAAAATGCCCATATAGATGCGTTTGTTGCTTGGATCGCCAAACCGATGAGTTCATAATAAACTGCACGAATGCCTATCTTGAATTTTATCCAATTCTCCCGAACATTCTTTTGTACAACACAACGCTATATCTGGATAACAATGATATTAGAAAACTTACTGATTCTAATACTAATCTTATCATTCCGGGTCTGGCCTCCATACAGAAACTGCATTTGTCAAACAACAAGCTATTCGAACTGCCACATCACTTGCTTCCGGAGAACGTAACCTATTTAGATCTGCGAAACAATCTATTGACTTCTCTTGATGATGCATCGGTGGCTTTCTTTAGATATCGTAAAGAAATCACGGAAGTTCGCTTGTCGGGTAACCCATGGGAACTTGACTGCAAGGCCAAGTCCTTTCTGATATTCCTCAGGGAACGCGAGCCCAAGGAATACGAGGCAGTCCTTCGTCGTGTGAATATAACGCAGGATGAGTGTCCTAAAGCGTGCATTTGCTGTTTGGGCACCTCCAAATCCGAATCGTTATCACTTATCATAGATTGTAGTAACAAAGGTCTACGGGAGATACCTCCACTACCCACGCCTACTATTGGCAGCACAACTCTCATCTTTGATAGGAATCTTCTCAAGGAATGGCCCTCCAGCTCACTACCAGGATACTCAAGTGTGTCACGATTTTATTTGGCCAACAACCGATTGACCTCTATCAACGAACTACCAACTATTGTCGACTATCTGGATATAAGTTATAACAATTTCTCAGCTTTAAGCAATCGTGTACGAGATTTTCTACAGAAGAGAATGAATTCTAACCGTATAAAGTTGGTTCTCTCTGGAAACCCCTGGACTTGCAGTTGTGAGGAAAAGGAGTTCTTGGCCTTTGTAAAAGAGCAAGCCAAAAATATTGGCAATGCATCAGCAGTTCAGTGTAGCGATACTGGCAAATCACTGATTGAAGTTGAAGAGATTGACATCTGTCCCTCTGTCCTTATCTATTATACTTCCCTTGCCGTTTCCCTATTGATTATAGCTCTGTCCATTAACGTCTTTATATGCTTCAGGCAACCAATTTTGATCTGGTTTTATGAACATGAAATATGTCTGAGTCTGGCTGCCCGGCGAGAACTCGACCAGGACAAAAAATTCGATGCATTTCTATCATTCACTCACAAGGACGAAGAGTTGATTGATGAGTTTGTGGAACGACTGGAGAATGGCAAGCATAAGTTCAAGCTTTGCTTCTACATGCGAGATTGGCTGGTGGGCGAGTCCATACCCGAATGCATTAACCAATCTGTCAAGGACTCCAGACGCATTATCATCCTGATGACGAAGAACTTTTTAAAGTCCACCTGGGGGCGACTCGAGTTCAGGCTGGCTCTTCATGCCACCTCAAAGGATCGATGCAAGCGCCTCATCGTGGTCCTCTATCCGGATGTGGAGAACTTCGATGATCTGGATAGTGAACTGAGGGCTTATATGGTTTTGAATACCTATCTGGATCGAAATAATCCCAACTTTTGGAACAAACTGATCTATTCGATGCCACACCTTATGCTGAGGCAACAGCTGCAGGGAAATTCGTTAGATATTGAAAGAAATATATAAGAAAAAGATATGAGTTTGTTGAGATTTTTAAGAGATATATAATCGGAACTTTACTAAATCATTTCAGTGATAAATTCACATCTACAATAAAATACTTAAGATATGAGAAATATTTCAAATTTAATCTATAGAATAAATATTTAACAAAACTGGTATATTTGTATTCATTGTAATTGTTCTTGTAATACATTTAAAATTAAAATGAATACATTTTGTAATTTCATTATTTAAAATTCCCGCCATTTGGAAGCTGTTAAAGGCTGAGTGTTACAGAACTAAAAGATTTTGGCAGCCCTTGTTGCCTGAAAGAACCACTAAAAATGTTCCAGGACTCTGTATGCAGCCCCTGAGCTTCTGTTATTTCACCTCATTTACAGCACTATATTAACGCGAAAGCTTAACTTTGTATATTAGGTTGTTTGTAGATATTTATACCCATTACTAGTAAAATTAGAGGGTATATTGTGAACGCTGTAACGATTTTAGCAGATCTAATTAACAGTTTCCCACCTTATAAAATAATAAATTATAAACCAGAAATCAATGTCCCAATCAAAAGAGTATGTCCATATAAAGGCGGAGACCTCGGGAGCTATAAGATTTACATATTCCTGCGCAGCCTATGATTATTTTAAATCTAAATCTTATCTTCATTAGCGCACGTAAGCAGAAATCTACTCGCCTGTTAGAAAATGTGAAAAGTTTTATTTTAAAAAAAAATTCGACAAATCTTGGGTCCTTAATTAAAGAATAATGCAGTAAGTTTCAATATATTTCGAGGGAACTTGCATTCAGCGTTGAAAAGTAGAATGTCCGGACTCAAGGAAGGAAGAGCTATACATTCAGTTAAACTAACTAATATAGTTTTTTCCAAGAATATTAAACTGACTATTCCAAAACTCTTAAAAATATTTCTTGTTGAATGGAAAATTTAAAATGTCAAGTATTCGATTTAACTTGAATAAAATTATTCAAAGAAATCGATGCCTATCGATGACATTGCTTATTTGTTAAAATACTTGAATACGTCATATGTAAAACAAATGTAAAACTTTTGTAAAATATCTTGCGGTATAAAATTGGTTACAATAATGCGAATCAAGTCATATATGCGCCGTTTTGTTCGATGACTCGTTCCCAACGAGATGCCAACTTCATAATGCCCCTCTCGTAGAAGCTCGCTTCCCTATTGGCAAAAAACTCGGAGCGTGGCGCATCTTAGACCATCTCTACACCAGAACGAAAACGTTGATACCATCGTTGTGCGGTGGAAATGGAAACTGTATCCGGTCCATAAACTGCACAAATTTTATTGGCGGCTTGAGGTGCATTTTTGCCTTTATCGTAGTGGTACTGTAAAATATGCCGTATTTTCTCTTTATTTTGCTCCATGACTGCGACGTGAAATGAGCTTTCCAAAAAGGTATTGTATGACCTGATGCGATGAATACAAGAACTACGCGCTTTCAGCGTCAACTAGCGAAAATATGCGAAAAAATGTAAAATGTAAAATACATGTATATGCAACATGTATATGTAAAATACATGTATATGTAACATGTATATGTAAAATACATGTATATGTAACATGTATGTGTAAAATATATGTAACGTATATAAAAAATTTTTGTCAAATCAATTTCAAATATCCTTTAAAAAAAGGCTTAAAAAGGAAAGTCTAGCCCCTTAGCAGATAACAGAACGAAAAGCTTCAATATTACTTCATGTATGTAAAGGTGCAGTAAGGTCTGTGTAATGTAAATAAAGGCATGTATGACTAATTTTAATAATTTTACACTTTGAAGTTTAATATAAGATATAAAACTACTTTAAACTTAAGGTGGTGATAAATATAAAAAACTTATCAAATTATTGCAAACTAATAGATTTCATAAATCCACTTTTAAATCAGGTCAAGTTGTATAACGTAAAGTAAAATTTTTGTGAAAAATCCAAGCGCTTCTTTGATCTCTTCTGCCTCTTCCGCAATAAAGACACTTTCCGGAGGCTAATGATGTGTGAAATCCTTACCCGAGACAAGCTGCCACTTAACAGGGACTTCTAGTGGAGTAAGCCCCCGTTTGCACTCCCACTGCTGAATCACTTAGAGCTACCCTTCGTTTTTCAATTTCTCGCGCCTTTCCCAGGAGCATAAACAAAAGTGCAAGCGATTCGTCGTCGGGGGAGTTGAGCAGGTGCATTCGGTGGGTATGCATTTTGTTGGGGATGCAGCTCTCTCTCTAGGATTGTGGTGATGATGAGGACCCCGATTTGAAATGCACATCACGTTTTTAGCCACTTTTTCGGCGACAGGCGACAGGCGGCAGACGAATCGGAAGGACGCCAAAATGTGGTTTGGGGGAATCGCGTGCAGACTAAACCATGGCACGTGTGCTCCACCACTGGCAGTGCCCGTATTAATCTTCATGCCTCCACCATCCTAGGGAGTGGATTTTAAAATGCATATTATTTTTTGTAATATCTTTCCATCCCTCAAAGTGATGTATTATTATTCAATCAGTGATGCAACATTTACATTTCATGAACAATGATTAGCAATTGTTTGGGAAAACAAATTGCAATTAAAGTAACCAACTAATTGAGGTGTCTCCACGCAGCTCTTATTGTAACCTTAAATTAGGAGGGATATTCAGCATAACTTTGGTATTTTATGGGCTTATAAGAGGGAAGAGCTTATAAGCTTTTTCCTAATTATATTCTCTTGGCACAAAATCGCAATTGGCACATTTTATTGTTTACTTTATTTTAAAAGTTGTCAGCCAAAGTTTGGCTCTCGGTTAGGACAACTTTTCGCATTTGGCCAGCGATTCAGTTTGCAGTTCATATATTGCTGTCGTTGTTTGAAATTTATGCAGACAGTTGTTAAAATTATGCAAACAACGGTTTTGGTATGTTATTGCTTTGTTTTTACAGTTCTTAAGTGGGTCAAGCTAAGTGGAAAGAGTGTTTAATTACGCTAAAAGGAAGCATCATTTGGGATTTTATTTATCTGGGAAATGGTTGTTGGAAGAAAATAATGTAAAAATTGAAACCACTATATCAAAAGCGAAAAATTGTATAATTTAATGCAACATCAAAAGTAACTTTCCAACCAACTTTCTTTATATTTAAGTTAGGGGTCTTCCTTTTCTTCAAAACGGATGGAATCCATTACATAATCGAGGGCATAGATCCCCAGGGAGCTGCGCCTGCAATAGATCATCATTTGCATGGCTTATAAATGTTCTATAAATTTCTTGCCAAAAACACCAAAAGGGGGAAAACGGAAAACACTTTAAGGCATACAAAGACTTCGATTGAAATATAAAAACCACAAGAACCCAAAGAATAAAATAAGGAAACGGAAATGAGAGAGAGGGAGACCCCCAAAGGGGGGTCGTGAGCGGTCATAGGACAACACTAAAAAGAAGGCAAATTTTATTTGCATGCGGCTTTTCATTTCCTCCAAGAACATAAAAAAAAAACAAATGCCAGCCAGGGGAACCTTCGGGGAACCCTTTCGATGATGGAAAATAAAGAAGAGTTGTAAAACGAGGAAAAACGGGGAAAACAGAGCGAGCGAAAGAGAGCGGGAGTGAGAGTTAAAGCGAGACGAGGTGGAGAAGGCGCGGCGTCTTAACAATTTCCTGCCAACTTCTGCTTCATTGCATATTTCCGTTTCCTACAGACTGGGCTAGTCTTGGCCCACTGCAGGTCCCTCAGCTCCATAGCCTAGAGTCCTGAATCCCGAATCCTTGCACATATGGAAAAGCGACGACAGGCGCCCTATCTAGCTTTCTCTTTTTTTTTCTTTTACGATTTGCAATTATTTTTGCTCATTTCAGCAGAAGCAAATATGCCCACAATTCCTTGAGGGACAAATGGCAGACATAGTCCCAAGTCCTGTCAATACAAATAGTGCCAACTGTTTTACCGCCCACCGCCCACCGTCCTACCCGTCCTCCTCCTCGTCCAGGACAATTTACATAAGTTGATATTTTTCGAGTTGTTTCACTTTGACAACCCCCCATCTAGACTTCGATTCCTTCGTGTTTTGTGTGTGTTCTCAGTTATTTGTCCGCCTGACTAACGTTCTTAGACGAACTTGGCAAAAGGAGACTGGTTTGCGGTGGATTTACAACATGAAAAGCATTTTAGCTGCAACGGAATCAGACTTGCATTCAGTCTGCCACTTTGCTACCCATTTCCTTGACTTTTCCCAGATATCATTGCTTCGGGGAGGTAACGACAATTGTCTTCGGAGTCCTCCGCTGAGTGGTTTATTAATTCCTGTAGGAGTAGGAAAAAAGCACATGGCTCAGAGTCGTAGTGAAATGGAAAATGCAATAAGTCAATGCTTAGAGGGAAAGTGAAAAAGGAAATCTAATTCTAGTTACAGTTTGCTGATGAATCGAGTTGTCCACTTTCTAATTAAGCCAAAGCTTTTTTTAGCTTAGTTAAGTTGATTAAATTTTAAAGTCCTGGAGCCAAGAGCCCCTATATCTAATGACAAGCAGCTGTCAACATGTGGCGTTAGCCCTCATGCCTGAACCAACCAAACCTCTTCTTACCTTTCCCTTACCAAACTTCAACCTTAAAATTGCCCACGTAAAAAGCGGAAAAACAGGATGTTCCCCGGCAATTGGCAAATGAAAATAGAAAAAAAAAGTGCCAAAACATTTGCCTTTTTGAAGAGGATTCACTTCCAGCCCCACACCAATTGGCCTTCTCATTCCCCATCTTGAATCGACGAGCGTGTGCAGAAAATCAAAATAAAACGCTTTTCGTTTCATTTGCAATGAAATTTTCGCAAGTGCCGGGCCTGTCTTTGTTTTGTCTGCTCGCCATTGCCTGCCATTGAATGGAAATCGTTTTCCAATACAGTATTGAATTCAGTATACGACTATATAT
This sequence comes from Drosophila eugracilis, assembly GCF_018153835.1. Lineage (NCBI taxonomy): Eukaryota > Metazoa > Arthropoda > Insecta > Diptera > Drosophilidae > Drosophila > Drosophila eugracilis. The sequence goes on from NW_024573209.1 coordinate 600,070, forward strand.
ATATATATAGCGAGAGAGAGAGAGAGTTTTATCCCTCCAATAGCAGTTTTGGGCATTTCCTATGCACGTCATGTGGGCAATCAGCGCTCATGTCCATGGGATACTTCTTCTGGTTTTTAGACCCATTCCCTTCCCTTTGGGATATCTATTTCCAGTTTTATTTCTCACTCGGCCCATGAATATTTAACTGCCAACAATTGGCTATGATTGTTATGTTTGCCGCTGCCTCGTGTTTTACAATTAGAGAGGATTGAACTAAAGGCCAAAGGGATTTTTTGAAGTTCGAGATTGATTTTTCCTATACACATTTTTTATTCATCAATTTTCTTAAGGTTTTTCTTACTTTGCCTGTGCAAAGAAATTGCAATTTTAACGCATGACAGGGCATTCTCAATGCGCTCCAAGCCAAAAATATAAAAAAAAATAAAAGAAATCCCTCACAAGCACTTGAGCCATTCTCTATTTTCCTACTTAGACATCCTCGCGTAATCGAATATATATAAATTGAATTTTTCACAACAAATGGATTTCTCTGAAGAGTTTTTCTTTGCCAGTTTACCTCTCGACTGCATTCAAATGAAATAAGCATAAGATTAATATTATGCATTAAATTTGAGGGGACTTCCAAGATTTTGCTGACATTAAAATTGTTGATATATAAAAAATGTTTTCTTAGTCCTTAAATGTGCCAAGTTGTTTTATAGTCTCTCAATCTAAGGGCTGGGAAGTCAGAATAATTTCATTTTCTTGGCCTTGTTCCATACCAGATTGCCAATTTTCCTATAATTGAAAAATGTGGACAAGAATTTATGGGACAGCTTATGGTTTGCTTAGGAGGAAGAGGTCTTGAGTTATTTTATATAAAAAATATTAAAAACTTATTGATTATTTTACTTTTCTATTTTTGGTTTCACTTAACTTCCCTCGGCAAACTTTTCGCGATTTTTCTCACGCATTTTCCTCTGCCTCCTTGTCCCTGCAAATTCTCTGTCTGATTGAATATTTTGTTCGTTTTTTTCATTTTAAGCTGTCGCCCGCACTTGTACAATTTTCTCCTCAAAGGCGTGTTTTGCACTTGATGCTTACATATATATATTTTGCATTTATTGTGGCCAGGACCAGACCAGATATAATGTAAGCTAGTCACGTCTAGCCACTTGTGTCCCAAGCCCAAGTTCCAGCTTTTACCAGGTTTTCCCCTTCTATGGCCATGTCCTGCTGTCGTTTCTCGTGCTCCTGCTCGTGCCTTCACATTCACTTAGAACAAGGCTGGGCTAAACCTCCTTTGCATATTGATATGGGAAAATCCTCTTACCTTTCATACATTTTTCGCTCCCAAAATAAAGACCTATTTTTAACCGAAATATGAGTTAGTAATTCGACATAATAATGTCCCCGAAAAGGGCATTCTTTGCTAATTGTTTTGCATTTTAAGTATTTTTAGAGCGCGTGCTCAAGTGTCGTGTCTAGACGAAAGTTTTCGCTCTCGCCAGGTAACGACCGAAAACAAATTAAAACAAACGAAAACATTTTTGGGAAAACTGACCAACCCCAAGTATAAGCAGCCTTTGGAAATTTTGTTGCAAATTGTTAACTCGTGTCCCATAAAAGTGCACATAAAATCACAAATAGCGGGTGGGCGAAAAGGGGTTAAAAATGCGAAGAATGGTTTGAGAAATGGGCGGGGCACTCATACCAATTCCCAAACATTTTCACATGGCACGCCAAGCAATTAAAGCGGCCCATCGGGTTGCATGTGGCAAACTTCTGGTTCCTAACTGGCGCCCAAATGGCGGACATGACGACGGCGGCGCCTCAATGTCAGGCCATTAAAGTTTAGTGGGCGATTTTGCATAGGGTTCTTAGCTGAGAGAAGACCCCAAAAGCTCCTTCGAAAAAGGATACTGGCCAAGACGGCAGCAAAATGCAGCAGACGTTTAGCCTTGCCTTCCCTTCCCATTCCCGAAAAACTTTCAGCCGAAGCTCATCAAGCCGAAAAAGTTTTCCCAGCGATAAATCAAATTTTTTGCGTTTGCTTGTTAACTCGTTCGCTTAAATTAAGTTCAACATTAAGGCGGCAAAATGGTAGCTAAAATTTTATGTAATTTTAGGAATTTCCTGTAGGACGGGAAAATGGTGCGGAAATGCGGCGTCGCAGCTGACAGCTAATGAAAATGTTTGCCGGAAGGGGCGTTGCAAGTCCTTAAGGGTCCTGTAATTAGCTGAGTGCCAAACTGGGCTTGACTGGCTTTGAATAAATGAATTCAAGTGTTTTGGCAATGGTCTTGGGAAATGGAAAATTGAGGTTGAAAATGGTTAGACTGGTGGGCATAGAATCGAAGGAAATAAGCAACTTGGATCTTAAAAAAAAACTACAGCTTTAGAAACTGAGATACTTTTTCATTATTGATAAAAATAATTCATAAATAAGTTTAATTTACTTGTCCTCTAAAGCTATCCTCTTTTTAAACCTATCCATTTTTAGGCTTCAATATGATTACTATTCGAATACCCTAAGTAGGAAATCAAAATTAACTGAGGCTTACTACACTAACCAATCGCATTTATCTTTCCATTTCCTTAGTTTTCTCCAAAACTAACAAAGATTAGATCAAAGACAAACTTATATTTTGTATATTTACCTACTTAAACACAATCCCAGAAAAGCATCTCTGATTAAACAGCAATTTGGAGTTGCTCATCTCGGATTTCCCCTTGACATCCATTAAATCCAAGCGCCACCATTGCGTGTGCGGTCCCACATCAGTGCAGCCACTAACGGGTCAACAGCCCATTTCATGTGATTACTCAGAAAACACAGCTCAGGGAGGATAACCTTTTCCGATTCTCAGCTCTGTCCCCCTTTCTCTGTCCCCTTCTTTCCGCCCAATCACAATGGCAACAGCAAGTCCCTAAGCTCAGAACGCTTGTTATTGTCATTGTTATCAACGCTGTCAGTGCAAATGGCGAGACCGAAAATAGCAACAGCCACTGGGACAGAAGGACATTCATACTGGTTCGTCCTGCTGCAATGTCTCATGTGGGCATATGTTAAACATTTTGACACTTTTGCGCACACGGTTCAGCCGAAAGCCTACGACATCCGCTGAACTCTGACATTCTAATGGTAGTTGATGAGGGTTCTTCCGCCTCCCCCCAGGAATTCCTCACTTGGCAACTATTTTTAAATTTACAAATGCTAGTAGAGAGAGAGAGAGAGGGAGCGGTTCTTCCTACAATTTGTTACAATTTGCTTTAGTTTTAGTGTTATTTTTGGGTTGTGTATGTAGATTGGATTGTGTAATTTTGGGTGTCAGTGCGACGATAATCAGCGAACTGAAATCAACTGCCGGCGAAATTTTACATGGGGATCGGCAAAGTGTGGGTATTCGACCGACTAAACCACTTTTGGTGGCTTCGCACTGAGCTTTGCCGTGGTTGCTGTTCGATGATTTTGAGGATAGCACACCGTATCGAGTTATATTGAAACTTAATTAAGTGCATGGGGACCAGGGCAAAATCCAAACCCTGGACCCTGGAGCTGGAATGGAAAATGATTGTACAGCGGTTGCTGGTAAATGTTAACCGATTTGGTTTTGGTTAGGCAAACTGGTTGCTAATTTTTACGATTTAAATTGAAGTCAAAAGGGGGTTAATGGTATGGTTCTGAGTATAGTAAAAGCTTGAATAAGCTTCGAAATAATTTAAGTTAGCCAAGCATTTTTAGGACCTGCTTTCCAATAATGGCTTTATCTACATCTTAAGATACTCCCTCCAAAACCTGTAAGTCTTAAAATTTAAATTCATTTGCCCTTCGATAGGATCTTTGGGCTCTCCATGCTTACCGAAATATCACCTTTTACCAGCAATAAAGAATTATGCAGAGACAGTTAATACCCGCGAGACAAAAAGCGGCTGGCTGGCTTATCGCCCCAGCCACCGCCCCAACAAATTTTCGGGTATAACAATTTTCAAATCGCTTCCTTTCGGCTGGTAGCGAAATTTTTGGCGAGTAAACACCCCTCCATTTGAACGATTTCCCCCCCAGCATTGTGTCTGCCAATTTACGTTATCGTTTTCAAATTGAAAATTTGCGTAATCACATTTTAAGTGAAAATCGCTTTGCAAATTAAATTAAATCGATTTTCTCGAAGACGATGGAAAGGAGGAAGTTACAAAGCTTGTAAATATACATTATGGTTTTTCATTTCCGTTTCCGTTTCCGTTTTGGCACTCAAGCTTAAAGCTCTGAAAATAATATGCATCTGCAGTTTTCTTTTGGTGTCTGCATAGTCGCGACACTGCATCTCAAAGAACCATCAACGTCATCAAATCGTTAGTCAAATACGAGAAAAACAAAAAATATTTAAGTTCTTTGCTCTTCTCGCAAGTCTCTCGTGGCAATAAAAATGATGAAGTACTTTCGGAGTAGGAGAGTGGGAGTGGTCTGGGAAAAAAGAACCCAAGGAGCCAAGGAGCTGAGAAAGCTTGCATTCCAGGCATATCCTTTGGTTTTCATATATACTGAACCATGAACAAGAAGGGTCTATTGAAAATCCTGAAGTGCTTGACTTCTTTAAGGGTTTTCTAATGCTTCATGATTGATATTTTTGGACTCTTTAAAGAACTTGGTTCATAATCAAATCAGAAGATAGGCAAGTTTATTCAAACTTTCTTATAAGCATTGAGTTTCTATTCGAAAATAAAGGATGTCACATTTTCCTAACATATCAGTCATTATCAATCACTTTATTTTAGCCATGTATTTTATACTTCCTTTTATATGGCTTGTAATTTTGAAGCCCTCAGCTGCCGTGATCGTTCCAGGAGTAACAATAAAAGAGCGTAAGTTCTAAGATAACTTTTATTTAGTTAACATAAAAAACATGTTTTCCTAGCAAAATGCTGGTATGTGGCCAATCCCGGACCCTGTGATAACTTTGTTAAAAGTCTGGGGGTACGATTACATAACTAATCGCTGTATTTTCTTCTACTACGGCGGCTGTGGAGGCAATCCAAATCGTTTCTATACGAAAGAAGAGTGTTTGGACACCTGTAGGGTATACAGACCACCAAGCCGGAAGAAAAGAGAAGATGAGCCAGATGAAGAGGAGGAGTTTGAGGAGGACATTGATGACTGGGACAAGTTAGATGATTTTGACAAGATGGAACTTTGATTTCAGTTACCACAAAAGGGTATTCAAGAATCGCCTTTAAGGCAGAAGCTAAAGGCCTCAAGTTAACTTTTGATTCGTTGTGCAAACGCATAATTTCAGTTTGAAAGAAAGAACTTCCCGTCGAGTTGCTTGTAATGCGTTTTCTTTTTAGCCATCTACTGCATTTCTGTTTTCCCATTTCCACGGCCGTATCTCTCTAGACGTCTGTTTGCTGCCAATCTGAGCCATGGCCATTAAGTCAGTTTGAAGCAATTTGAAAGCTAGAGTCTGTGTAGCTATATCTATATATAACCCAACTCCAACGGTTATTTATCAACAATTTTATGTGGATACAGATGCTATTCTGACAATTTTTGACATGCAATTTGCAATATTCCATTTGCCACAGCCATAGTTTTCCTGCTGATTTTCGGCATTTTCCCGCAGGCTGCAATAAGTTTTTGGCAACGAATGCAGATGAGGCTCATCATTGTTGGATGCTTTGGCCCAAAGAATCCTCAGGGGAAAATGCGCAACTGTCTGAGGGAGTAAAACTTCCTGGTTTCCAACTTGAATTTATGTTCGCCCACGGAAAAAGAGTCACAAAAGAAAAATGCCCTGCTAATTGGAAAGAATTTTGTTTGCCTATTTCTGGGCTCTTTACATGGGATCTCCGCTCGTTAGGCTTAATTAGCAATCATAAAAGTTGTTCCCAGTTAAATGCCGAACATTCTTATTTGGTCATGTGACACTTTCGTGTCCTGTGGTGTCTCGACCAGCAGGATCTCAACCTGAATCCTGGCCATAGGAGTTGCCACCTATTTCACTTTCCGCTCACGTTGCTCTCCTTCCCTCCTTTTGTTCGTCCCCAAAGACTTTTATGACTGATTATGCTGTGTTTCGGCCATTTAATTGCCACTTGGCTCTGGATGTGACTACTTTTATGGTTAATGAGCAACTTGTGGTAATTTAAGGGGCCTCGGGAATGACAGGGATCAGGTGTGCAGACAATGCCTGGTCGGGGCGGGCCAATTAAATGGGTAATATTACAAGGCTGGGGGTTGAGGACATATAAATTAAAAAGAATGGTTGGTTTTGAGGTGTTAGAAGGGGAAAAGGTCTGAGGAAATGCTTTGATTTTAGCAGGTAAGATAAAAGGACAAAAACTATACTTTTAGGGAGGATATGCAAGGTTGTACTTACTCTTATAAGGGTTAAAAGTGTACGAGATTGCACTTAAGTACCTTCTGTTGTTCAAAGGCCTTATTAGGTCTTCAACTTTAGCTTAAAACTTATGAAACTTAAACTTAAAATCCATAAAATGGCCACTATCAATGACCCTTACCATATCTACCATAACATTTATCTTTTGATATCTAAATCAACAACTTCCTTCTTGCCATCCCAACTCTGACATCATCTGTTGCTGGTGTCCAACATCGTTTGACTCTTCCATTGCCAGTTCAACGATTTGAAAAATCGCTTACAATAAATTAAATTTCAGTCAGACTTGTTTCCGGCTCGACACTCGGTCTCAAAAATTTAAATAGGTCAAATATGCATTTAATTTCCGCACGAATGAAATGAATTTGTTTGGAACTCGGCTGTAAGAGCTCTCCTGCCTCCCATTCTCTCTTTATTTTCCAGTCCCAATGCCCCTCCAGCTGTCAAATACATAAAGCACCCAGGCTGGCTGACTGACTCACTGCGAATGTCCTCCTCTGCTTCCTCCTCGAAGTCCTTTGCCATTTCCTGGGCCATGCCACCTACTCTCGAACTGTTGCTGGAACACGTGTTTGGGCCACCTTCTGTCTCGGCCATGGACTGTTCCGTACACTTAACTTATTCGGCTCCATTAAAATCTTGCTAAATAAATATTTAATGCGTGAACAACTGGTGGGGAGGAGAAGGAGGTAGTGGGAAGTGGAAGTGGAACCTCCCCGAGGAACCTTCGGAGCAACAGCCTGGCCAGATGATTTATGACCTTCGCTCTCGGCCTGGCCTTTTGTTAGGCATCCCTCCTTACAGCCAACAGCCTCATCTTCTGGGCCTGGCTAATGGTTCATAATTGATTTTTATGCCTATTGTGTTGGCCATCTTGCCCAGCGTAGGCCTCTTTCAAATGGCGCGTTCATAATTCGACGCACTGCACCAATGCCAGCCTCATTACAGATGGTTTTGCATGGTGGGTGGAGGGGGGGGCGTATTAAAAACTTATAATTCCTGCTATTGGCGGTGTTCATAAATCCCTTTTAATGCCGCAAAATGTTGGACTTAATGAAGCAGTGGCGGTCAAATGGCTTTCTGTTTAGGGCTTAACTTTCGGTGGGTGAAGAGGCCTTGGGGATTATGTTTATGAAATCAAAAATGGGGGATTTATGAAGAACCTTAAAATGAGGAAAATATTCTAAATTTATTAATTAACAACAATTGATATTACTAGATATCATTTATAACCTAATGTTTGTGAAACACAAGCAGTAAAAAATGTAAAAAAACAACGAATATTATTATACTTATTTAAAACTTTTACTTTCCCATAACCAACATTTCTCCCATCTGCCATCACATTTTCCCTCTACCTTTTCCCCATCCCCAACCACTTGATTTAATAACACCAATAAGATGCCAAAGCCAAAGCCAAAAGCCCAGACCCCAAACGTAATTCCTTCCATGTTTTCTTCAACTAAAATCTAAATAAATAAATGTCCATTTCGGACACCTACAAACGTGGCCCGTAGCAGTTCCACGGACAAGGTTTGGGTTAGCTGGGTAGCTAGAATTCCGGGCATATCATGCGTTTACTTTAATAATGCGCATAAATTGGAAGTCGTGTTTTGGACCTTTTGACTGCTTCATTCCTTGGATCCGGGAAATCGAAAATCGAGTGGGGAGAAAATGCCAGCGTTTCATTTAGCTTTTGTTTGACTTTGGCCACCATCTCCTCCAGCATCCGCCCTCACAGCTGCCATCTGTCTGCCTGTCTAGTCAGACATTGTTTTTGGATCTCCTTCCCCCCACCTCCCCAACGACCAGACTGACCCCGGGAATATTTTTGCCAGCGTTTAATCTTTAATTTTCCGCCACTATGTGGGGGATGCCCTCCCGTGCCTGTCTGTCTATCCAAGTCCTGTCCTGTCCTAGTCCCCTCTCCTCACTCTAACCCTGGCTAAATTTATTTGTTTTAGCTTCTGCCCGGGGTGAATATATATATAGTAAGGTATGCCGCATTAAATTAAATACTTAGCCGCTGCTCGGCACCGCTTGGCGTAAAAATTATGCCAGCATTTAAGTGTTTAATATCCGCCGGAGACTTCTATGGGTCCACTCGGCTCGGCTTTAGGTTTTCGGTCCGCTCTGGATATTTATTAGTTGATTTTAATGGAAAAACCCAAGGCGAGCCCTTGGCATACATAATTGTTGCGGGCGAAGACTTATGCCGAGACATAAAACTAGAGATTTTGGGAGGAGAGAGTGAGAGTCGGGGAAAGCTGATGTCATGCAAATTTAAGTGAGCTTAAGGCAAATATTTGCAGATGCTGAATAAATTAGGGAGAAAGTTATGGGATTATTAAAGTTATTCTTAGGGGAAGACTCAATTTGTTAGACTTTTGTTTGGTTTGATTTTAGTTTAAAAGATTTTTGGAGATTAAATTTTGTAAGTAGAGAGAAAGCATACATGCAGTATCTTAAAGTATGACAGCATTACTAGTCTTAATCTTCATAATAAGTACCTGTAGTTCCCGGTTTCTATACATTTCCCTGTTCATGAAGTGAATTTCCTTGTACTCCATTTCCACAGGTTAAAGTTCTCATGTCTCTGAGCACCTTACATATTCCGCCCCTAGCTCCGCCTCATTGGCTATGCTAACCTGCAATTCGTAAACCCCCTGGACAAGTTTAGCTATACCTTAAACGAGTCCCCACCCAATACCCATAGACCACACAATGCTACCCAGCTTTTGGTAACCAGAAAAACCCCCAAAGGAGGAAGCAGCAACAAAGCTGCACTCAACACAAATGCAACTGCAAGAGGATGGAGGAGAAGAGGAGGCAGGACGAAAAGGAGCCGGCCCAGACCTTGACTGGTATCCTAGCCATTCGGCTGGTTCGGCTTCTGTGGCCTGCTCCTGGCAGCAATTGTTAATAAGATTTGCACATCATTTCACGTGTCTCGGCCAACTGTCTGTCTGGGTGTTGTGCTGTATATTTGCATGCAATAAAGCCGCAAGGAGTTTGGTAGTCCTTCCTCAAACCCAACCACTACCAATACATTCATTGTCTCACACTCCACAGGGTCTATTGTCTGTTTGGCATTTTATGGCGTACATTTAAGCCGGCGACTGCAGTTGGCAAATATCAAGAGGAATGGTATACAAAAAAACCCTCTCCAAGCCCCTTGGATGCGAGCTGCATGTGCAATGGCTGCTTCGGGTCTGACCATTATTGCATTTTTTATAACATTTTTTTGACACATTTCTAATGGAATTTCCAAGGGGCCAAAGAGACAGGGTTCTTGTCCTCTCAAAATATCTTGGCCTTTAAATATTGATAAGCAATTCGGGACAGGCAGCAACGTAATCGGGCAATTTGTTATAAATAAATAACAAAGCTCTCAGTTGATTTGGATTTCTTCCTATTTCTTTCCCTTTTTACTTATTTATTGCGGAAGAAAACAAAATTAAATTGCTATAAAACAATGATTTGCGTATTTCCCAAAGAGGGTGCTACCCCAAATGAAGAAAAAAAACAACCGAAATAAAGATAATAAAAGGCGAAGGTCTGGGAAAATAAAATGCGACAAATTAATTGGAATTTATGGCTTGGAAGCGTGTGAAAAGTTCCAAGGGGAAGATATGTTGGATCCCCCCGTAGAAGATGAATGTCGATGGGGCGTCAGGGGAGATTTAATGAACAATTAGAGAGGATTAGTGGTAGTCCCTTTTTTTCGAAACTGAAACTTGATATGACCCCATTAATCCATAACCAAATCTTTTACGTTTTATTGTATTTTTCCAGCGCGTTTCTCTTTCAATTCAATCCTTTAACATGATGACAGAGTTCACCTGCTGTTGACTTCATTCGAAATTCAAAAGAGCCAAATTCAATGTGACAGCCTCCAGGCCACGGAAATTTTCCTCGATAGCAAATCCATTAAAATATCAACAAAACTCAACGATGTAGGACATCAAAATGTAATTTTCGGCTTGGGCACAGCTTGTGCATAATAATGAGATTGGGTCTGAGGTGGAAATGTGCTGAGATTTTCTCGCTTTCCCTGGCCCTAAGCCTTTGGCCTAACCGCAGGTGTTTTCTGCTCGGATATTTTCATAATAATTATGCATAGATTAGATCAACTCAAGACAGTTTACATGGCAAATAAAAGAGCTTTAATGGAGTTGACTAAAGTGGAATTTTTAAAGAAATTTAATACACTTCAGAATATTTTATTTATTCTTCTCTGCTGCTTTGCACGTCTCATCTAAAAGCTCGACGACTCAATTTAGTTCCAGACACATTCCTCTGGCTCGATAGAGGGAAAATAAAAAAAAAGGAAAATTTCTTCATTGATTTTCATTAGCCAAACAGAATATCCGTTTCCTCTTGCTCTCTCAATTCAATTTTAAGTCGAAAACCCAACATTTGGCCAATGCCAGGGCTAAGTCAGCCTGAAGCTCAAGTTCAAGGGGGAAAGTGAAAAATCTCAGCACACAAACTAACATATATATAAAGCTTTTTCTATTTGCATACCTGATGTCATTTTGTCCTCATACTCATACAATGTTTTTTGGGTTTTTGACTTTAAACTTGCAGCAGAAACATCGCCACATCTTGCCACAGCCACTGACAGAAACTAATTGCAAGTTATTTTCCCCGGCTCCGCCTGTGTGGTCCTGCTGCTGCTGCTGTCCTTGCATCCTTATAGAGCAGCAGAGTTTTACATTATTTTGTTTTTGACCGGGTCTGCAGTGGTTTCTGCTTCCTTTTTTTTTTTCTTTCAGTTGCCGTGCGAATAATTCGCTGTCGCCGCTCCTGTCGACACAACCAAAAGAAGAAAATTAAAAATCAGTTGGGCATTATTTATAAATTCTTTGGTTGAAAGTCAGCCAAGCTAAAAAAATGCGCGCCTTTATCGTAAATAAACCGTTGTGCTTAAAGCCTGCACTCGGAGGCTGAATTTTGCATGAACTTTAAACACGTTTAAAGTAAAACCCAAACTTTGTAGCCAATTCCCAAAATATAGACTTTAAGGCAGTTATAAATAACCTAAATTAACCAATTAATATATTTCCAGAAAAGTTAGTAAAAATAACCCAAATCGTTGTTAAAGTAACCAATTTTCTTCTCCTCCCATCTAGTGGCAGGCCAATAAGTTATTGCCGACTTTAAGGCGCGACTTAAAGACATCAAGTATACGATGCGTGTACGTGTTGCTGTTCCCCTTAGTGAATCGTTTACCCGACTCTTACTCAATCTTTGGCTCTGTGAGCTGTCATTATTAATGCGTATAATTAGCGCGCTTGATAAAGATTGATTGGGGAGGCTTTATTTGCAGGGCCAAAAAGGAAACCGCCAGACATGAGACGCTCGCACACACACACACAGAGATGCAAAGCGGAAACCACAGAGTAAGCAAAGACATATACACACGCACAGATTGCGGCACTTGTTTATGTGGCACACGCATGACTTGAGCGTAATTTCCTTATTTTAATATGAACAAAAAAGAGGGACTCTCTCTCTCTCTCTCGTTACTTCTCGTACTAGGAAGTGGGATTTATTGTTTTATTAAGAGACCAGAAAGTTATCTCGGCTAGACAAAAACTAAGATAGCAGGGCACTAAAAAAGATTCCCTAACATAAACCAATCATTGATATAAAGTATTCTCGAAGGTACCAACTTAGTTTATTTGCAGTTTATCCTTGGGTTTTAGCCAGCAAAACGATTTCTTTCATATTTACGATTATTGTGCTCACACATTTCGTTTTATTCCCGAGGATATCTAGATTTAGTTAGCTGGGAGATCACTCTCTATATCGTGAGTTCATTATTTAACCACAGATTTGCGGCTAAGCTGATTTCAAATACCCTACTGAGATGAAATTGTGATTTTTGGACTGGAAATATATTTATAAACTTTTCGATTGGGTCAGCAAATATTTCGGTTTAAGTACTTTAATTTCCCTTTTGAAAGACTAAATTTCTTTGTGCTATTATTGCAGGCCATTGTCGGATATAACCCACTGAATCCTTACACTTTTGCTGTCTTAAGCGATTTTCTTTGTATTTTATCTATAGCTTACATTACTTTCAGGCCCAGCATGTGGCGGCTCCTACTCATTTCGAGGAATTCGTTTATTTTGGGGCCTACACAAATAATCCCTGACCAGGCCGTAACACATGTGTTTGCTGTGGTTTAGTTTAGTTTAGTTTGGCGAGGTTTTATGGCGAGGGCATTTACACTAATCATGCAATTCTTGTTACACTTTTATTGGCCTCTCCCAAAGGCCTAAGCGAGCTCATTAGCACGTTGAGTGCATGGCTAATGAGCGCCAGTTGACCCAGCTTTATGCGGGACTGTACTCTTCGGCTCTTCAACTAATCCAGTGGATTTCGGCTTGGAAAATTAGCATTTCCTGGTTAAATAAAATCAAAATGAATCCTCAAACAAAGCCAAAGAAAATAGCAAACAATGGAGGACAAGAAATTGAGACAATTGGCTCAATTGTCTGCCTCGACAATTGTCTCTGCTGCCTGCCTCGGGGGCAAGTAATTTGTAGATTTTGTCAACTTTTTGTCGGAAGTGTTGAACGAGAACTTTAAACTTGCTTTCTCTTTGTTCTATTTGAGTGAGTATGCAGAGAAAGTTGTGCTTTGTTCTTCTCCTACTGAGTTTTTGCTTTCATTAGTCAATGCAAATTATTTGGCAATCAAATAGAAGTCACTGCGCCACCTTCCCATATAAATTAAATCACAAAAAATAAAAGCAAATCGCCGAATTCATTGTCAGTTTTGTGGCATTCAAATGCTAAAACGGTAAGTAAGACCCAAAAACCGCAGACCTGTACATCTTCGTCCCTTTGTTCTTGCCGATTCCTGTGGCATTTCATCTAAATGTTAATAAGTCTCCTGGCCGGGTTGTCTATCTTCCCTTCCTAACAAGGTGTCAGAGGGCGCAACGCCAAGGCATTTTCCACTTGGCCGCGCTGATTGAGGAGTGAAGTTGCTCGAGGGGATGCCAAATCCTGGGCTACCGGCGCCCTCAACCATACATCCTGTTTATTGGACTGGCTTATTCATGAGACTGCCAGGATTTTTTCCTTCTCTTCGTTTTTTCCTTATTTTTCTGTGTACTTTGTTTGTGGATTTAGGTTGACTAAATAGTGACGCCCTCAAATGTGTTAAAGAAGTGGGACAAAAGTTATCTAAGGCCAAACAAGCAGTTGACACATGGAAGCATATGCCTCTGGCTGGATATTGATTGATTGGCGGTCAGATTGGAGATACGATTCGGCTTTAACAGCAATACATTTACTGAAATTTAATTCTGTTATATTTTTTGTGTTAAATGTTTGGCTATTTTCACATCCATCAATCCCTATTAGCATTTGATCCCAAAAAGCAATGTCAGCGAGAAGTTTTTACCTCAGGCAGGATGATAAAAAATGCATGTAACTAATTTAAATGCATGGAAAAACGAGCAAACAAGCTCTGCTGCAGCTATTTTCACCCTTGTCTGCACATGTAAAATGTTTTTAATTAAATTATGCGCATTAAATATTTATCAATCATGGGTAATTTTTGAATTTTTATGGAATTCCAGTCCCCAACTAATGCAAATGTTGCAAATTGCTTTATTTTTGCATCAACAAAACAAACAATTAGTCTACAAACTCGATTAAAATTAATTTTTAAATCAGTTTGATGACCAAAATCAAAAAAAAAAATAAGTTCATTTATTCATAAATTTCAGTTTATGGCTCGAGAAACTTTAGGTCACATTTTCAGCAGTAAGTGGGGATTAGTCCAGAAATGGTTACCCTCATCAATCTCAACCTTTGGCTGACATGCGTAGAAAATCGACAGGAAATCGAAGGCGTTTTCACTCGTCTCTTCCTTTTTAGGCAAATTTTCCTTTTTACGCCCTGGAAAAGTGTGTCAAGGCAAAGGACAGCAAGGACAGAACTAAGCTGAAAATAAACACGTTTTCAGGCCTCGACAATCAAGGAGAGCTGTCTATCGATTGATGGCCAGCAAAGGTAAAGAAGGATTTTTGGGCTAAATTATGCAGACATGGATAAACCATCTGGGAAATTTAATCAAAGTTCTGGGAATGTCTTCTCCCTTTATTAGATTTCTTACATTCTCCTCTTTAATTTGTAATTTCCTGGACAACTGCAGTTTGCCGATATGAAACCAGGTCACCACATAAATTTTAGCTCTCTTTTTTCTGGCCCTGTTTGTGCCAAAAATGTATAGAGGAAAAGTGGGAAAAACTGCGGCCTCTTTGCCATTCAAGTGGTAAATATTTGCCTAGAGGCTTGCACGTTGACAGTTTTATAGCAGGCCAGAAAATCAACTAAAAAAGGAGAGGGATATATTTTCGTTATTCCGGATAAAAGTTGTTCAAAGCCTGAACCACGACCTGGGCCAATTACAAGACAAGCGGCCATAAATTACGCACTCGAGAAAAAAAACATTTGCAGACTGCACTTGACCTCTTTGATTGTGGTCGGCTGGTCTCGACATTTGTAATAAGCGAGTCTGCGAGCAGACAAAAACATGGAAACAACTTTTAATTGCATGGCAGAGATACTGTACAGTAAGCCCTAGTTACAAGGGTTGGGGAGGGGAATAGTCCAACCAGGCTAGACACACACAAAATTGAAATTTTCAAGCCTTGGCGCCCAAAGTTATGCGGCAAAAAGTTTTTCGGTTATTTTCCATATATGTATATAGTAACCCCACTCATATGTGGGCGTCGTTGTTTGCTGGTGTCGAGTTGAGCTGATTTGATGGCTAGCCATCTGCATTAATGACTGGCCATGAAGAGTCTGCTCCGCCATCTCACCGCTGTGCCAAATTAAATGCATAATTACTTGGTAATTGGATTTGTGGTCGGCTCAACTGGCTGTGCAAAATTTTCTAATTAAAATGTTTAGTGGCAGCACGATCGCCCCTCCGTTCGTCCTACCTCTTCGTTTGTTCCAATATTCAAGTCTACGGAGAGCTCCTCGATTGCCACTTGATGGCGCCAAAGCCTCAGGCACGTTCTCTACTTGGGGTTCCACGACAAGTAGCTCAAGTCCCGCCCCGCTGTGAGGGTAGCGAACTTCAGTTACCTGTGCAGTGTGGGGTAAGATGGCTATCAGACTGATTTTGTCACCAGAAAAAAGTAGATTTTGTTTTGCAGAAGCAATATGTTAATTAAAAGTGACTAAGATTTTCGAAGAAAGTAAAATAAGATGTAGGTTTATAGTATGTTTCGTTATACCATGAAATCTAGTTAGCCAATCTTTCAGGGTATCGCTTCTCTTACAATATTGCATTACTTTTGGCCACTTCTCTTATTTCGGAAGCAGAGGCCTTGTTCCGCTCCCTGGGAGCTTCGTAGGCACTGCCGCTCTAAATAAGTAATAAACACCTTGACTCGGGCCTCTCCTCCTGCACGTTTCTTGGTAATAAATTTCTATTTTCCTGTTGTTCTGGCTTGTACTGGCTGCGGGTGGCTAAAAGGGGGAAAAGAGAGGAAGAGAAAAAGATGGTACAGAAAGAGCAGGCAATCACAGTCGGGTGCATAGTTTGGCGGCTTTTAAAATTTTCATAAAAGCGTCGGCGTCGCATTCGTAATACAACGAAATTTATTGCATACACTCAGGCGGCATTGCCTGCTTACTTATTCATATGAAATTGCCTGATTACCGTTGGCCAAATCGTTTTGCCCAGCACCATAGTCCGTGTACATAGGCACTGTATTGGTACGTGTTTGAATTATATGCCGGTCATGCTGTGAATCGGGATTTGGATCCTGAAATATAGGGGTGGTGGAGAATCCTCCCATACCCCCATTATGCCTGCTTTCGATGGCAATTGCTGCTCTGGGGATCGAATTTTTTATGAACTGTCCGGGTCATGACTTTTATGATTTGTAAGTCCATGGGTCCATGGGGCTTTCGGTAAGTACCTACTCACATGTGTGTAGTTTCACTCACAAAACTCATTGAATTAAGCAAAATGATGAAATGACAATGCGGCAAATATAGGGGGAGGAAAGTGGGTGTGATATGGTGTCCAGGTTTGGGCACATTAAATGGAATGGAAGAATGATGTTGGCATTTGTAAAAATAAATATTTCATTTTGGATTATAAAATGGGATTTGCAGGTCAGTATAGAAACATTTGAATAGGTAAATCTCTTCCCCAGTTGGGGTTAATAACTAAATTAACTTACCAAAAACTAAATTAAGACTTTCCCCATGTAAAATATGGAGATAAAGATAGATTAACGTTTGTATATATCATCTATCTTTCTCTCCATATTTCGAAGTATATATCTAAATGTTTTTCCCTCTTTTCATCATTTTCATATCCCCTTACCCAGCAAATCTTGAGCCAAATGTATTTCCCTTGTCTCTCACAAGCACTTTAGGCTGTATCAATATTTTGGTTTGAATGAAAATCCTCCACTGGGCTTAAAAAACCGAAAACACACACAAAAGTGTGAAAGCCTTGAGGACTAGCACGTGCTCAAAATCTCAGCAGGTAAAGCACATACACTCAGCTCGCTATAAACACCTTTTGCCGAGCACTAAAATATAACTTAATCCCAACGAAATTGATATGAAATTTTACAGACACACACGGGGCGTATGAGTAATACAAGCAAGCAACCAACAAACAAACACACAAGAAAGTTCGACGAGGCAGGAATTTAAATTCAACTCGTGAGGTGTGAAAATGTACGCTCCGGCTTGTGAAAGTTTTTCTGGTCTCCCTTTCATGTTGACAGTTTTTCCCCATTTCCCTTTTCTATATTTTCCCCCTTTTTTTGCTAATTTGTTGACACTTCTTGCTGGCTGTATCAACTTTGATGTTTGCTTTGATAATTTTAGATTGAAAAAGTTTCGCCGCATTACTCAGTAGGATTTCAAAATGGCACAGGACTTACTCCCTGAAAACCCAAAAAGTCATGGATTGGTCTAGGATTCTGTTTAAGGCATTTTTAAGGCAGAGAACTTAGACTAATTACCCACATGGAATACAGAATCAACCTTGTGCCACATTTTCCGCCTCACTGCCGCTTCCTTTGTATCTTGCCAAGACAAAGCAAAAGCGGAAACGCATCTCTTGAGGCTGCCAAGCCACGCCTCTTAGCATACTTTACAATTACTTTTAGCCACCGCCCTTCGTTTTCCATGTAATTTTATCTCACTCAATGCCTTGCCTCCTCTTGGCTGCTTAATTTTTACACTTGCCGCCTCCAAATGACATCCCCTAAGGTATATATATATATATATATGTGTGTGAGGGGAAAACAATGCTAAAGAAAAAGAAAAGTGGCACAAACTTTCCTCTTGCCCTGCCTTGAGGGTAGCTTTTCCACAACAGCAACGTGAAAGGCATTGCTGAACAGAATTTAATAATAAAACCAATTTCCATTTATTAAATTCTCCTGTTCATCGTCGCCTCTAATTTAGTTTTACCACAAACTTCTTTTCCTGTTTTTCGCCAAAGAAATGCCTTGGCAAATGTTTATCTTGCACATTCACGACTCCAACTCCAAGTGCAATTCATAAAGCAAACCTCAAGAAATGCAAATATCTGTAGTTGGTCTGGCCAAAGCACACAGAAAACACAAGGAGGGCCAGGAAGACGTCTTAACCGCAACTAAACAAGTAATTTTGTGCACATTTCACTTGTCATATGACACGTAGTTTCCCTTCTCTTTTATATATATATTCCTTTTTTTTTGCCCTGTCTGGGAGCGATTTTCCTACTTAGCAGCTAGGAAAAGTTGCAAGCTCGTTGCATTTTCCCAAGCCCCGACAGCAGCTCCTCATAACGCGTGTTAAGTGCTTCCCCGACGTAGATACAAGATACAAGATACAGGATACAAGTTCAACTGTTTCGTCCTTTTTGCCTTGTTAGTTTCCGCTTTTGCAAAAAGGTGTGCCCTACAGCTTGTTTTCCGCTGCGTTTTTTTGGGAAACACTTAAAGCATATCGGATAATATTAAGATATTTTCGCCGTAGAAAGTGGAAGAAATTTTCAGACATTGTCTTTTATAGTTGCCTCTGTTAATGGCCACGTTCAGCCAATTAAAATTATAATTGGCCAACGTAAAAGCTAACTGCCAAATACTTTGCGCCATCGAGAGAAAAGCTCTCTCTCTTTAAGCCCTGTTAACTTTTCGCAGTGCAGTTTTCCAAGCCCAAACTAACTAAGTTTCATATTAAGACAGCTGCCAGACTGAAAAGCGAGGGGAGTGCTGGTCACATGCATCATAAAGCAAATCAAGCGTAAGTAACACCTTGATATAAAGCTTAAGTGACGGCGTTGCTGGGGGATAAACAGGGCGTATACGCAATTTATCTCTCTCAAACAAAGTTAGAATGTAATTAAGATTGGACTGGCTTTACTTTTCTTTAATAACTTGTGTGATTGATAACATATTTTGCTTTTTCCTTTGTCCAGACAAACATATTTCCAATTGCAACTCAATTAAGATTCTCTATCTTGGTAATAAAAGGCATTCCTTAGCTCCAGTCGCAACTTAATGACAAATGATTCAGTTCCCTTGCTGTTTATATGGTTGATGGTCATAAATATCGGGGGAGAGAGAGCTCCAGTGTGAGTTCAAAGTTCAAAGAAGTCGAGAGGGTCTACAACTTGTAATTGGCACACAGATTGGTGAGGCTGTAACATGTGTAGTGGGTTTCCTTGGGCCGCCTTTCGCCTTTGGGTTCTAATGAAAAAGGTTGCTCTTTGAACGCCTTTTGTTTGCTTGAGGTTTTTCGAGGGATTTCTGTGGCTAGGGTTCAGCTTCAGCTGGGCATCAGACAAATTGCCAACGATTAAGATTTTTTATCGGACTACTGAGTAAGGGACTGCCATGAAAAATGAAGATGTTGAGGTTGCTTTTCTGGTTAAATGAAGTTAAGTAGTAGGAGAAGCCTTTTATAAAGTAAGCCTCTTAAAGTTAAGACAGCTTTAAGTATTGCCTTAAAATTTAACATCTTCACCCTCAAAATCAAATTGTATCCTTTACACCTCTAATAACAACCCTTAGCGGGCTAATTAACACATTTGCCCTGCCACAATCACGACGTAAAGTCATTAATTAAATTCTAATTATGATGACATCACGACAACTCCGTACAAATCCCACCCCTAATCACAGGGGTTACCTATAAAACCTTGTCTTCATGGGCTGTGTAATTCACACCTCTGAACGTATTGTAACTGACAATATGGAATTGTCAACGATGGATACCGTGGAGATGCCCATTTTCGGGAGCACTCTGAAGCTAATGAAGTTCTGGTCATATCTCTTCGTTCACAACTGGCGTCGCTATGTGGCCATGGCTCCTTACATGATTATCAACTGCACTCAGTATGTGGATATATATCTGAGCACCGAATCCTTGGATTTTATTATTAGAAATGTATACTTGGCTGTTCTGTTTACCAATACAGTGGTGAGAGGTGTGTTGCTGTGTGTTCAGAGATCTAGCTATGAGCGTTTCATTGAGATGCTGAAAAGCTTTTACTTAGAGTTGTTGGTAAGTACAGAAAACTGTCTCCGAGATAACCTTTTAAAGGTTTAATATCTCATAGGCATCAGATGACCCCACTATCACCCTTTTAGTGACGGAGACCACCCGTCTCTCAGTTCTCATAAGTAGAATAAACTTATTTATGGGCTGCTGCACATGCATTGGCTTTGTCACCTATCCCATTTTTGGTTCAGAAAGAGGTGAGTTAAAGAATTTTCTACAATGATTCTTTCTTATAATCTTTCTTAAGTTCTGCCCTATGGCATGTATTTGCCTTCTATTGATGAGTACAAATACGCTTCGCCCTTCTATGAGATCTTCTTCGTAATCCAAGCCATCATGGCCCCCATGGGTTGCTGCATGTACATTCCTTATACAAATATGGTAGTGACCTTTACCCTTTTTGCCATACTGATGTGTAGAGTTCTGCAGCATAAGCTAAAAAGCCTGGAGAAGCTGAAAGATCATCAAGTGCGTGGGGAGTTAATATGGTGCATTAAATATCAACTAAAACTGACAGGGTAAGTCTTAGCTAAGGCAGTTGGATGTAGTTTAAAAATCTCAAACTTGCAGTTTGGTGGACTCCATGAATGCCCTGAATACCCATCTTCACTTAGTGGAGTTCCTCTGCTTTGGAGCCATGCTTTGTGTTCTTCTTTTCTCACTGATAATAGTAAGTAATGAGAAATAAATTAGAAATATTTATTAAAGATTTCTCCCCTTTAAAAAGGCTCAAACTATTGCCCAGACCGTGATAGTAATTGCATATATGGTAATGATATTTGCCAACAGTGTGGTTCTCTACTACGTGGCCAATGAACTATACTTTCAAGTAAGAGTTTTCTTTGAATTTTCTTTTGAAATTCTTAGTTTTCATCCCCATTAGAGCTTTGATATTGCCATTGCTGCCTATGAGAGCAATTGGATGGACTTTGATGTGGACACACAAAAGACTTTGAAGTTTCTCATAATGCGCTCACAAAAGCCTTTGGCGGTGAAGTCTTTTAAACATTTTTACTCAGTTATGTCTTGTCGTTAACGATTATTTCCTCTACAGATTCTAGTGGGTGGCACCTATCCCATGAACCTGAAAATGTTGCAGTCACTATTGAATGCCATTTACTCGTTCTTCACCCTTCTGCGTCGCGTTTATGGCTAAGGAAAAAGCGCTTACAAGGTTAGACCATCCTTTGAGACGAACAATTGCCACAATTGATTGCATTTAAGCAGCAAACATCCTCCACTGGAGATGGGAAATGCGATGCAATTGGATTGTTGCAAATGCATTCGAGGCAACTGCAACACGTCTCCGAAATATACCAAAGGAGCGTCCAACGAAATAAACTATAATAAAATTGCTACTGTGGATCCTTTTGTTGCCCTTTCGGCCACATCTTGGGCAGCCATGTCGACCACTACCATTTCTAGAGCTTCCTTTTGTTGTTGCTGGCCCTTTGTTATGCCCGGCACGTGCCATTCAGATAACTTCTATTTAAGCAAATATAAATCTAAAGTGTGCTAAATTAGATTAAAATGTTCTCGTAAAATAAACGTTGTCCAGTCTGCCGCCAGCTGATACAGGAGATTCCAGGGACCAAGGAGCCACCTCTATTGTCTGCCCTCGAAATTGCTTACAAATTCCCACTCTAAGTGCCAAGTGATCCAAATTGTTAATTAATGCTGGAAATTGGAAACTCGGTTGTTTATCCTCCAAGGAAGACTTTCTATAGAAGGGCAGGGGGGAGATTTTATTGCTTCATTTTCTAAAAACTCAAAATGGTTTCAGGAAGTGAGGTAACCTAAGGATATCGATTCTATTTGCTAGAAAAATTATGTGAAAATACGGAAAAGTTTGGGTTGAGCTTACACAGAATGTAGAAGGTAGATTTCCTTCAATGAGTTGGATATTTTATATGTAAAGGAACGAGATTCCTTATAGTACTTATAGTTATATTCCATTTGCTTTGAACTTTGAACTGTACATCGCTTGTTTCCCTACTTCCCCCCTATGCTTTAAGTTCCCAGACTTCAAATTAAATCCCCATACATTGCTCACATTATCACTTCAATTTTCCTAATCAGCATTAACTTTCACTTCAGCCCCAAGACCCTGTACCATTCCCAAAACCTCCTTCCCTCATCAACATCTGATTCCGAAGCAGACTCGTCTTCGAATTGACTTTAATTTAAGAATTTTTTATATGCCCCTCACAGATCCCGAAGGCTAACTGAGGAAAGGAAGCAGCAGTTAGAGACAGACCTACAAATGGAATCACTTGACGAGCCTTCAGGCATTGTCTGCGTCTCTCTGTGTCTGTCTGAGTCGGTTGGTTTAATGGAATTTACCTCCTTCCCGGGGCACACCGAATCATGACTGGCGCGTTTTACTGCATACTTTTTGGCCCCGAGACTGAGGATGGAGGCCGGAAAAAATGCTGATGCGACAATTATAGTTATTGTCTGGCTGGTATGGTCTTTGGAATGAGAGAAGATCCGCCAAAAAACTCCCCCTAATTCCACCATCCATGAGTACGTGAGGCTGGTGTGAGCACCTAAGCGGCTTCCCTTCACTTATTCTAGCCCGTTGGCAGCTGGCTGGGTCGTCTTGAATTTCAGATGGTACTGCGCCTGTTTTATTGCTAATGTAAACATGTTGTTGCTCCGTCAATGTCTTTGACGCCAAATTGACACATTTCTAGGGCGGATATTCTCGGCATCCCGCATCCCAAATAGTGTGCTAAAATGTGCTACGTGCGAGCATGGAGCTTATCAACACTAACAGCAAAAAGCAGAAGGCCAACAGTGATGGCAGATTAAGATTACAAGGAAGGTCTAAGGAAAAATCTAAGAACATTTTGACTAAAGAAAATCTAATGTAAAAGAACAACTAAGAAATCTCTCATTTTTAAAGCTGCCTAAAACTAGACTATGATTATTTGAGTCAAAGCGCATAACAAACTTTCTCTTTTTGTCTTTTACATCAATTTTCCTTTTTAGATATTTCACTCTGAAAATCCAACTTCGCAACACTATTAGCCAGCTGCTGGCAATCTTTAATTTTCCAGGCAGGTGGCAGTCGAAACAGCCCTCTAGGCATTCGAAATTTATCAGAACTCAAATCAATTTACGTCAATTCTCGCCTCGGGCCAAGTTATGTGAGAAGATTGCTTGAGTGGAAATCATGCCTACTGCCGGTGTCTAATGAGGCGACTCAGATATAACCCTTCTCCAAATGAATTCAGCCACCCCCCAATCGTGAATACTTTCCTTCATAGTTCTCGCCCCTCGAATTCGATGCTTGTTTTATGCGCATCATCCAGAAATTGCCTACGTGTTGGAATTTTTAAAACATTTCTTGAGTTCTCCTCCGCCGCTTATTTTGTTGACATTTGACTTTTGACCGGGCCAAAAGGGACAGTCAACGAGATGTCGTTGATCCTGCCCTGGCTTGGAAAATTTAGGTCAAGCGGTCAAGTGTTTTATGTTCTCTGTTATTTTTTTCTGTGAGGGTGGTGAATAAAAACCTTTCAAGGGTTTTATGATGTTTGCCTGCAGTGACAAAAAAGTTTAATGGAAGGGTACGAAACATGGGACTAACGAAATCTGTTTAGTTAAGACTCGGGTTAAGTGGGAAGTTGCGATAAGAAAACTTTGGCCATGTTCTGTTTAAAGTGACAAAAATGTATTATTTAAAGCCACTTCTTGTCCAAGAGAAAAAGGAATTATTATACTTTAAATACTTACTAAATCGATTAAGTATTTATGTCAAATGTCTGGAGAATACATTGAGATTCGAAGTATCCTTATCCAAGTTAACTTAATAACATATCAGCCACTATCTAAGTCAATCTTTACCCATAAGATTCGCTTTCTCCCTCCATTACCTACCTTGACCGCTGTCCAAGTGACATCTATCCAATGAACTATCTATCCATCTAAAGTTTTCCATTAGAGCCTGCTTTGAATAATTAAGCACATTTTCAGCTGCATAGCAAGGGTAATTGAAACTAAAAGCGCAACGTCCAATATCGTAGCCGTTGCATAATTGAAGGCGATGTGGCTTTTGTGTGTGGCCAAATCAAATTTAATTAACTGTCTAAACAGCTGGCCGTCGAGTACGTGGTATGCGATTGCCTAATGTGTATTTGCCAGGCTAATTAATTTAGTTTGGCCATATAAATTGCAGGCAATTTATGCGATTGAACTCGAAGATGACCAGAACCCAGACATACAGACTGCCAATCAGAATCAAAGTTGCAAATTCTTCAATAAAACGCGCTTAATTTTGACCAAGAGCGCAGATTGCTCTTCTCTAGTCTTTGCCTGTCTGGCAAATTGCTATTTACGGCCAGGACAGGTCGGCTGGCTGGTTGGCAGGCCGGATCTGGCGAATGCCATCAAAATTGCTGCACAAATCTGATTAAGATTTCAGTTTGGTAAGCGATTTATGAATGCCAAACGAGAGTGCGTGACCAGTGCCATTGCAGGAATGCCTCCATTTTGGCCAGGATTATGGTGGGCACAAGGCACAACCCCCTCCCACTTAATGTTTTGCCTGTTTGAATAGTGTCGTTTCTGGCTGCAGGCCAATTGCAAGCTGAAAGCCTTTCACAGTCCTGCTAAAACAAAGTGCCAGACTCACAGTTGCAGGATTGTGTCACTTAGAATTGCAAGGAGAGAAACTGGTAGCCATGGAGAATGCTGTCCTGTCCTTTAAACGGAGCTAGAAACATTTCAGTGTGATAATAGTTGTTAGATGTGTGAAATTCTACTGCGATTACACATTTTAATCGGATTTATTATGGGTTACTAGTGGCTGCAGTCAGGGCTTAAGTTAAACTGAAAAGGAAACTTTATTTTGAGTCTTTTTTAACAACTTAAGCTTATCTTTATTGAGCTTTTTAGCCTATAAAATGTTTATTTTATCTTTTTGTTAGCCACTTTCTCACTTTGTACTAACCAAATCAATCAATGCAAGCCAATTTTCTGCATTAACCAAATCCTATTGCCAATCATGCCTCCAGGAAAACTACTTTATCGGAGAATCTGTTCCTGTTTCCTTTTTCTTGCCATCCTCCTCTTGCATTTGTCAATTCTCCTGTAGTTCCTTTCGATTACTTTGAGTTATTCCAATTTGATTATCGTTCCTTCTTCTTTTCCCTATTTTTTACTTTTAAAAACTTTTCTTTTTATTTTTTATGCATTTCTTTATACTGAAAGTTGTCTAACATAATGTTGCTTGTTTTTGGTTAGCACCGCTTGTCTAGCGGCTTTGACACTTTGTTGTGGCCTGTCGTTTTGCATTTTGGCCCTGTCTTTCTCCATTCCCCTTTCTTTTGAGTCTACTCCATTAGAGCCTGTTTAGTCTCTGGGGTAGATTATCACCGTCATGGCCAATGAGCCTGGTGCCGTTTGCTTGCCTCTCTGCCTTTTTAACATTTCAATTCTAATTTAAATATTATATTGAGAGAAACGACAGACAGAAATGGTATGTTCACACTTTTGACTTAACAAAACTTTAAGGCTTAAAGAACTCAAATAAAACCCAGTTAATCTCCCTTCCATCTGACATGTCATAAATATTTTTAACAACTTTAGCATGCTGACATTTGCCAGTCCATTTAGTCACGCCACGTTTCTCTAGCCAATTAGCTAATTTAACCTTGACTGCGACCAGTCCAGGTACAGTCCCCCATCACCATGTTAGCCAGCTGTTAATTAACATTACCCTTTCTTATTTGCCTGGCTGATTGGAATAGTTTGACGCCAACTTTTCGCCAAATTATGATGCTGTCAACGGCTGTTGGCTGGTTTATGCTGCCTTTCTTTCGATTTCTCTCTGTACTTTGGCTTTTGCTTTTGTTTACAATTTTATTTGTCTGGCTGTCACAGTCGCTGTCACATGTCAAATGTCAAGTTCACTTTTTTTTTCGGTCCCAGCTGCTGTTGGCGAACTATTTTGCATTCCGATTACTTTGCACTCTCTGTGGAAATTTCACTGCAGCAGTTGCCAAACACTTGACGTGACTGCTTATGATAATTCAGTTGCCATGTATATGGGGTCTATATATATATATATGTATATATAGACAAAGATGACTTGATTTACAATGGCCAAAAGAAAAAAATACTGCAAAGTCCTTCTCTGTTACTTGTTTGATGATTCTGTGTGCAGGCAACTGACCTGAGGTCGACGACGGGTGTGTTTATTTTTTGTTGAAGTTATTTAAAGGGATGATACAAAATTTGAAGTTCTAAGCTGAAGTTTAAAAATATTTCTGATTTCTGGACAAAATATTTCTTTGCATTTTTAACATTTAAATTCAGTTTTAAAGGATCTTTAACTACTTTTTTATTAGGAAAAATAAGAAAAATAAATTATAAAATGTGAAACACAATATATACATTATTCATTCATTAAATTATTGTTAGAACACATAAAAAACTTTTATAATATCCTGAAAATATAAACTAAAACAAACAATTTCTCCAGTGATAATCTACGCCACTACCGCCTTAGCTTATACATTCTAGATGATGGTAACTTAACTGCAAATATGCTGCTGAAGTACCCATAAACATCTCACTCATAATTCTCTGAATGTACTATAACTCTAGATTCGTCGATCATAAAAATATCACTCATACGCACCGTGGCAAAGTAAAGCCTAGACGTGTAGCAAAAAAAAAACACTAAACGAGCCTCGCCAAATGGCACATAAAACGAGAGAATGAGCTGGGCATAAAAAACGCACCCGAGAACAATGTAAACAGGTGGAAACTGCCAGGGGCTGGGCTTCTAAACTAAAAACCAAGAAATGTTGCCATAAAAATGATTTAATATGCTTTTTATATGAGAAAAGTTTTGCAATTTTTGCACATTTAATGTCAGGCACTTACTTGACATTTGACGCTGCAACGGACTTGTGTTAAAGTTTTGCGTAAACTTTAAGACTCCGCATTCTTAGTTAATTATGGCTGCCAACCTGAGTGAGCAAAACTTTGGATCTGAAGTTCTTTTTGTTTGCCTTTCTTGGCATTATTTCACTCCCTTTTCGGGTTTTTGGCATGCTGCAAAGTTGCGTAAATTAAATCTAATTGAATTTACAACTTCCATTCGAGTTTGCCCAAATGTGATTACAATAAGGGGAACGGCTATGGATATGTTTGCCCAACCGACTTGGGAATTATTCATGTCACTTTCTTACATGACACGCCCTTATCCTGCGTGGTAGTAGGAGGAGGTGCCTGGAGGATATCCAAAGAGCTACTTGGATAATCAGCGGCTTTGTTGCGACACTGAAAAGTTTCCCCTTGCTTTCTCTTTGCTGTTTTATTGAATTTAGAGAAAAGTGCGAGGAAAATGTTTCGCTTGTTTATTAGACACTGGCCCTGAAGGATGGGCGGATAATAGGGAGTGCATTGAAATTCCATTGTCGGCACTGAAATGTCCTTTTTGTCTAAGTTAGAATGGGGCTGGCTAAGGCAATAATGTGACATACATAAGCAATGCCGGAGATCCAACAATAAAACGGAAATAAAGAAAGTTTTCTGTTGTCAATCGGCAAATAAAATGAAACCAATAAATGGAAAGCAAGGAAAATGGTAAAAAATAAACCTCTGAAATGTTTTACTAAGCTAAGAAAAATGAATAAAATTCTATGGTCAGTTTATCTTTAACGGGTTTCTTTTTATTAAATATCTAATAATGTTATCTTTCTTAATAGTTTCTTCCTTTATTAAATCGAATGTTTAACCAATTCCAATAGCAAATCAGTCATTTAATTTTAACTGTCCTGATTAATTACACTTTCCAACTTATTCCAGACAAGGTTTTTCTAGATTCTATGTTTTTCCACAACCTTTGGCAAAGTTCATTTTCATGCCCATTAAATGCGTCTTCTCTGGAAGAGAAGAAAGAGAATCATCAAATAAATCAAATTTTGCTTGTTAACCCTTCATTGAGATTCTTTTCATTTTCTGTTCGTTCAACCAAGGAAAAACTTTTTTCCCTGCTATGGCCTAAAGGGTTTAACGGCCAAGTCAGAGAAGAAAAGAGTTGCGCCAAAAATGGCGTTAAAATGTGTAATCAGAGAAGCAACACGAAAAGGGGATCAGCTTTTGGTTGGAGTTCAGAATGGAAGGTCAGAAGTGGATTGGGAGGGGCAAAGGCATGTCAGCAACTGTCGATGACGGCGACTGACTGTTAATGAAAATTGTTTTGGCTGCGTGGAAAAAATACGCGAAAATCGTAGGATTTTCCCAAGAGCAGGGGAGGGGCAAAGAAAAACGGGGTGCTGCTGTTGTAAATGATTGGTGAAAGTCACACGCCCGCAGCCTTGCCAAACTAATTAACGCCAAATGGGGCTGAGGCCTTTGAATGATGGCTCCGGGCTTGCTTATGAAAAGAAGGGATGAAGGCCAAAAAAAAAGAGGAAAATGGGCAGAAAAGGGATTTTCTCAAGATGCCAAGCCGTGCTCTCCACTTTCAAAATACTCTTTTTCAAAGAAAAGATAATAAATAGGCGATTTGAACTTGAAGAAATATGGAAAACGAATGCTCATCTCTTTGACGGCTTTCCTTATGATTTCATTTTTGAGAACCCTTCTAAACTTCTTTTTTATCAACTTTTGTGATATGAAAAGTTAGAGATTTATAATTTAGTTTAATGGTTCTTTTTTAGATTAACTTAACTAGCCTGAAAGTGTATTCAATGCCCAATTACTTTTATTACTTCAATCCTTCTGTTTACTTCTTTTGATTTGCTTCGTTAAATCCCCATGCAGTCAGGTTGGCAATCGCAGACTCTCTCAAAGGCTTCTCCCTTAAGTTTTCCGTTTTTCCCACCAAAAAGTAAGCAACAACAAACAACAATGACTGACGTTTAGCAGGCGGCTTCCATTCGTTTTCCCTCAAAGCACTCCTGGAAAGCCTTTTCAATTACTCACTAATATTTACCTTGCTCGCTGCGGACCGAATAGAAATTTATTTCATTTGACATTTGCTAGTTGAGCAGTCTAGACAAGCGGCACTTAGGCACGCGCCTTAGACCCACTGCCACGCCCACAATATAAAACGGTGGGGCAACTAGCACGTTCTAAAGTTTTCGTTTTAGATGATACATATCTCTCAGTGGAATGTATTTGTGCGGCGATGCCTAAAAGTGCATCTCTGCGACTGTTTGTCATCGAATATTTATGGCCACTTAAAAGTATGCTATGAAATTTTGGAATTTATAGTTCCTCTGCTCAAAAGTGGCAATTGCAAAGCGGCACTGAAATTCGAATTGATAGCTTAAAAAATAAAATTCTGTGGCTTTTATACGAGCGATTAATCAGTCATTTATCAAGCCAGCATCAATTTGTCCTGTTTGCTGTGTATCATCATCAGCATCGAAGAAGATCCCAATCCCATCTTCATCTCGTTGCCTCTTCCACGAAACTGACATCAATGACTCAGCCTCTCTGCCCAGAAAGTCATTGGCCAAGTCAGGCAATAATTTTTGTATTTCGTTGGCGGTTAAATAAAACCCAAATTATTATTGAAAAGATGCGATAGACAGGCGGGCGTCAATATCAGAGGGACAAAAGAAATAGCGGCGAACATCGAAACCATTTTAATGAAATGATGGCAGACCCTTTTTTTCTGTTCGAATTCAAACGATTCTGGCACCGCAATCGAATTCTAATAAGATTATGAGCGTTTTCAATGAGTGAGGATTTCGGCTACCTGTGAGCCAAAGAGGCCAGGTAGTCAGTCAGTTGGCCAAGGAATGTGAATCGGTATGCGAACTAGTGAGGCCGCAAATGAAGTCAAGGCTGAAATCATAGCTGGGATCCAGTTTGTTGTGGTTAAAACTCAATGAACTATGAAGGAAGTGTAAGGAGCTGATATGGATATAAGTGGAAAATTCGTAAAAACAACTGAAAGTCTTTGTAATTCAATGACAAACTTTCCTTAATAAATATCTTATTTTCCCATAATAAACATTGTTTTTCGAATACATTTCAGATGACCACCAGAGTTGAATGCCCCCGTATAAATTTTGCTGACTCTTAAATATTCCCTCATCTTAAATGATCTACTCTTAAATCTGTTCTCCTAACAACTAACAATCAAAGTCGAGACCCCAGTTGATGGCCAATAAAGTTGTCAACGCCGATAAAGTTATTAACATCGCTTAGAGTAATTAATTTAATTTTCGTTGACCAATTTACACAGCTAATTAAAAGTGCCCCTCCGGACGGCCCCCTTTGAAGTTGCTAGAAGAGAATGCGTGTTTTTCGGAATGTCTTTATGAGGAATTGGAATGAGAATAGGAATAGGAATTGAAATTGAAATTGTAATGGGAGTGCCTATTAGTTTCTATTACAAGCGCCGCACGTTGACTAATTGCCCATGGTCAGTGCCACGAGCAGTCCGCGGAAACTGATTCAGAAAATGCACAATCAGTTTGCTGTTAAATAAACGGCAAATAAATTAATATAAATGGAATCGCACTTCGACATTTTATCAGTGATTAATGGATGGCTGTTTTGAAAACAAGCCATCAGCCCAGAAAGATGAAGTTTGCAATCTGGAAAATATGCAAAGTGCTCATAAAAAATTAATCAACTCGAGGAAATGAAAGCGAATATGTAGAACTTTGTAATGATCAGGAATTTTATTTATTGTTTTAATACGTTTTTTAATCAAAAAAGTTGATTGCAATGTTTTCTTATGAATAAGTTAAATAAAAAATAAATACTTTAACACAAAGTTCTTAAAAATGTTTATTGAAGTAAGTTTTTATATTATTTATGTTACTTTTAGGCAGGTAATAGAAGGTTCTAGTAAGGTTCTAATTTAAAAATAAAGTAATCTTTTTTCTTTTAGGATACAGCAAGTTCAATACTCCATATAAAAGATAAGGACTAAGATATTCTGATCAGAGCACATAAACACCATTATATCCCACATCAATAATCAGAATCACATGACTTATAGCTAAACCGAGCATTTCTGGCACTAATAGGAAGCTTTCGCAATCATGAATTGCAGCACATCGGCAATCTGGAATCGTCAGTTGGCAATCAGAGCGCAGTTTGCTCTTTTGACTCGGCAGTTCTTGTGCTTTATTATCACTTCGGTAGTAGGGCTTATCTGGACTCCAGTCAGACTGTGGGATTCTAGGAGTATTTAAGACCGCCTGACAACGAAGGGAAGGAATCAGTAATCGGCATCCGACAACCAGCATGTTGAGGAATAGCCGGACCAGCTGGTTTTTTCTTTGGCTGCTGATAAGAGTGAAAGGCGAGTTGAGGAAATGTCAGTTTTGCATTGTTTTATGCAGTGCATACAAAACATATGACAAATCTCCATATATACACTTGTAAAAATGAATAAAATATGGAGAGAAAAACGAGAGAAAAGAGCGAACAAAGTCCGAACGCGCCTTTTCCTGCCCTGCCAAAGTTTGCGATAAAAGGGGAAAAAAACTTCTCGAATGCGTCGAATGCATACTAAAGATATGGCCAAGTCGATATGCATAGTGGAAAATCCAGAAGAAAAGGGGGGCGGAAGTACAGAACTATACACAGAGAGAGAGAGAGAGAGAGAGGGGAAAACACAGGCATGGAAGAGCAGAAGAAACTTTAGTCTTAAAAGGCTACCAGACGAAACGGCGTCGCCGGCATTTTGATAAACCATTGAAAATGTTAGAACAAAAAGAAATCATTAAAAACGAAGCTTTTTCCAATACGGAACGGAAATGCGGCACAAAAAGGCCCCCTTCTACGGCGGAGTAGAAGCTATAGAAAGCCATAGAAACATTTGAATGATTATGAAAAAGACACCACAAATGGCACACTTAGGGGTCTATTAAATGGTTCTTTATATATATATTCCGATTAGATAAGCATTAGATTGTCAAGTATTTATTTATGAGACTTCCCGTAACATTCAATTAAGGAGTAATCCAAGGGATAAGAAACAATAACACAAACAGATTACCTACTAATGTTTAGTCTAAAATATTTCCTTAAAAAAAACACTTTTTAGTATACAAACTTTTCTCAAAAGCAAGATTATTTCTTCATGATATAATATAACTCCCACCCTAATTGCCCCCTCAAAATAACAATGTTCTCATAATCCTAAAAAGATAAGATAGCAGCTGACACAATAGTCCCTCGATCATAATTTTTGATATGTTACCTTTGAATGTGTCTCTTAGAAGAACTCTTGTCTCCCCATTCCCCATGATCACGTTTCTAAACCGCCCAATCATGATCCGATAATCACAACAAATTACACGAACACCAAACACAGGCGACCAGACAGTCGAACATTGAGAACACGGCTAATAAAGTTATCAAGCCACTTGTGTCTTGGTCGCCAGACACATAATCAAAAAATAAAATCCATTCGAAATAAACCCAAAGAACATGTTAAATTCTGAGAATCTCCCCCCGAAACCACTAAACATAAGACACAAGCCGAAAGACACGACAAATTTTCATCGCATTTATATCCCAAAAATTATAAAAATTATACATGGCGCCAGACCAAAGACCGCAGCCCAAAAAAAAAAGATTTAGAGTCTCATGAATGGCGTGTCAATCTGGTAATTGGAAACTAAAACTGAGTAGTAACCAAAAAGATATATAGATACCTCCATAGATCGGCCAGAAATGGCACGTTCCGTCTTTAAGTTTGGCGCAAAATAAAGACAGATAGCGATTTGCCGATTTGCCGGTGATTTGCATAATTGCGTGATTCGCATACCGCAGATATTAGCATGTGTGGCAGTATGTGAAATTCACGGTGAATCATCATCGCTGGATCCCAGACACTTCTTAGACCCCCGATGAGTCCACAGCTATTCTCATCTGATGGTAATTCTTCAATGATACAATGAGTCAAGTACCGTTCGTTTTCGCTGCCATTCTCAAGTGCTTCGATTATTTCATTTAAAAAGAAGGAAAAAAAAGAATTAACACAATTCAAACGATTCCCGAAACCAATGCTGGGACATTGAACTGGACCAGCATGCCACAATTTGTGGCTCGTTTGCCGAGAGACCATAAACCTCTTAAATCCCCAGGAAAAAGCGAAGGGAACAACCTGTTTTCAAGCCACCAACGCAAGGGAATCTGAAGAGAAGAGGGAAATAAATCTATCTACTCTCAAAGCAAAAACAAATTTTAATTTAAAAATCCAAACAACGAATAATATATGAACTTTAAGGAAGAAAATATAGAAAATATATAATATATAAGACCCTCTTATAGCGATTTAAGCCTTTAGCTTTTATCTTTCATTTTCGCGTTCGTCGCATCAATAATATTTTATTCCTGTTATGTGAAGGAATTTCTGGAGTGCTGGTTCGAGTTGGACATGCGTGAGGTTGCAAGTCAGTTTGTTTTGGGAAATTTAATTTCCCTAAGAAAAACATTTTTATGATTCTTTAAAATTATATATCTTTGGGCTGAGCAATAACAATAAACAAAAATTACATGTTATTTGCTTGAAAATATAACTTAAGACTGATTAAATATTATATTTAAAAAAATTATATTAATGATAAAAAAAAAAAATAAAACACTGAATATTTTATTTCAAAACTAAGTAGGAATTTGTATTTTGTATTTAATCTAACAAAAAATAAAATTTCGGGTAAAACACATTAAAGATATTAACTAATCATCACAATTTTCAAGTTAGTATATTTATTTATTTAAAAATATTTCATTCGGGCATTCCAGGAAATAAAAAGACATTCTTTTAATAATTTTGGGTGATGCATTGCTGACTAAACGAACTAATCAAAATACTGGGAAATTGTCAAAACAACTCGAACAGCGCACAGTGGGTAGATTCCGATTTAGCAAAGCATAAAAATTATGTTCATAAAGAAAAGGAAAAAAATATATATAATTTATATATTTTATATATATCATTAAAAAAACATAAAATTATTATTATAAATATAATAAATCGAATAACTTGATATAATGATGTAAACTATAAATGCATATAAAATCCATTTCTACACAATGGATTAAATTCGAATTTTTGTACAAGGAAATATTTTTATAAATTCTGTTTTTGCCGACGAATGATGATATGAAATGATTTTTTCAATGTGTTTTGAATGTTTTTTAAGTCTTAATAATGTTTATTTACTATGACTAAATGTAGGATTAAATATGTTTCTTAATGGGTCACACATTTTTTCATAAAATTATTCCATTGGCCTGTGATTTATCATTAAAAACAAGCAAAGCGATGAATTTTTAAAGAAAATGTAACGTAACTCAAGTGAATCAAATTTTTGGCTTACTCCAATCGACCCACTGTTCAGCCCACTGTTCGCCTCTCGAACATGTTCGATGCAACAACCGCATGCCGATGCATAGGACGCGATGGCAAACCAGTTTTCGTTGCGCCAGTCATCGACGGGCAGCTCGCGTGGACAGTAAGCCTTCGCTTCGGTCGCTCGTTTGCTTTGCGCGACAAATACAATTTGAAAATAAAATTTTGGCCCAAAGCAAAATTGGTTTTTTCAATTTGCCAAAACCACAAGCGCCAAACTCCGACAAACCGCAAAGAAATGCGACGCGACGCGCTGCCAACAAATTGTAATTAACCTATAGAAGTATGTGCAACCAAGAAATCAACCAATCAGCCAAAGAAACCAAATTCAAGAATTAATATGTCAGCGGAAATATCAAAACAAACGTGTTTGGCATCCCATATGCGAAAGCAACGCGCCAAGAAAATATAAATAATACCCCCAAACCGACGTCAGCAAACAAATTGATCTGATCCGGCCAATAAACTGCTTGAAAAGTGCCCAAGAATAATAAAAAAAAAATATATATAAGCAAAAAAGATACATTTGTATCTTTCGGCATGCACTTTGCAGTTTCCCCTACCATTTCCCTTAAAACCCCCTACCCCCCTTTGCCAAGCAAAAGATACGCAGTGTTTATTGTGCGAAAGTAAAAACTACCTGCAACAGAGACTTTAGAGACCTGCCCAGACCGAAAAACCCGAAAAAAAAGAAAACCAGTTTTGTGAAAATTATTGACTGCGCTCTTGTATTGGTTTTAGTTTAGTTTTTATTTCTCGTTATGCTTCTTTTTTGTTTGGCTGCACTCCTTGGTGGATTGCTGAAAGGAAAATGGCAATAATAACAAGCCAAAATTGGCGGCTGCCAGCGTTCAGATAGAGGAGTCATAAATTAAGTGAGCGGAATGGATAGCAGTGATAAGAAATGCAATTGTTGCAGACATAAATTACGAAAGGTGTCAAGGGGTTCTAGCTTAAAAACTGAGCTCTAAAAGGTGGCTTAGCTGGTTTAAGTTAAGGAGTTGAGGGACTTAAGGGAAATGCTGTTAGATTGGAAAACTGATTTTTGAATTAGATTTGCATTTAAGTAATGCGACTGTAATTTATTATTGGTTTTTTCATGTTAGATTCTAGTTTCTATGCAGGAGAGAAGAACTTTATTGGCAGTGAGCTGAGCCAGTCAACAAAAAAGAGAAAAATTAAATAAAGATATGAATTATATTTAATAAAAATCACATTAGACAGGCAATAAACTTAAACTTACTGCAATCAATTATTTGATATTTTCTTAAAAATCAGCCCGTTGTTAGACACCCAACCTAATGGAAACCTCCCTTCGTTTCTCCTCCCACCCACAGTCAACTCGAAAAGTGCAACATTCCCCCATAAATAATAAGCAAGCGTTGCAGTTAAGTTACCGCTAAATTCAACGATCCAACTATTAAAAAACTAAAAGAAAAAACAAAGGAAAAACCTTCAACATAGTCTAAGCAACAGAACGGAAAATGCTCATGCACACCACATCCATTTCCACAACGTCGACGGCCACCATGACCAACTCATCGTCCTCGGCCACGCCCACACCCGGCTCGACCTCCTCCAACAACAGTGCCACGCTCGAGACGCTTCACCAACAACAACAACAGCAGCTGCAACAACAATTGCAGCAATTGCACACGAATGGAGCCAACAATTCGCGTCCCCCCTCGCGGGCACCCTCCATTCTGGACAGTCCGACACTGGCGCGTGTGGAGCGGGCTCGTCTTCGACTGGAGCAGCAGGAGCGTGAACGCGAGAGGGAGCGAAGCAGTCAACGGGAGGGGGGTGGCAGTAGTGTGGGGGGCGGTGGCGGCGGCGGCGGTGGCAGCAGCACTGGCACCGGCAGCACAGCCACAACCATGAATCGTGAGGATAGCCTGGAGCGCAGCATTTTGGATCCCAAGGTGAGCTTACAGCAAACTCAGCACAGAGAGAAATTCTTGAAATTAAGATAAGATTGTCTCTCTTAAAGATCTCTCATAGATCTTAGACTAATAACTTAAATTATTAACTAATAAGACAACATCTTCTTATTTCTTAAGAAAATAGAAAATAACAAATCTTGAAATAGATTCTTAACCACTTGTCATCATCACCTTTTTCCTTCAGTGTAATATTCCACATACTCGTTGGATATAAATTACAATTAAGATGGGGGATCGAGAAAAGCCTACGTGATAATGAAGGCCCAAGTACCGCCGAGTCTACTATCGCTGCGACTCATCTGAAAGCTATCTGGTCGAAACATATATTTTTATCTTTTAATTTATTGAAATTTTTCGTTAAATAATTCTCAGATACCTTGAGAGCTTGATAAATGGCTAGGGAGGGTCTGCATTCGGGCCAAAGAAATTTGTTAAATTCTCAGAAAGCCAACTATTTAGAGCTTACATCATACTAAATTTAAATCTTTTAAATGGCTGAAGTAGCATCGTTATTCCAGCTAAAGAAATTCTTCAAATTCCACTTTTCCAAAGCTTACATCATCCTCCATAAAGTCCCTAAAATGTGATCTTTTAGATCGTTAGAGCCTAAATGACTTGTTCTTACATTAGTTAGATAAAATCAAATAGTTTTGATGAATATTTTTGTCAAATCAAGATGAAGAAAGATGAATACAGGTTCTAAAAGTATCTTAAAGTATTTTAGGCTGCCTGGACAATCCAAATACTCCCCTTAATGTTCAATTTGATATCCGATCTCCTCCATCCTCATAAAGCTCTTATTAGATTTGGTCCATAACCAAAACAAATGCCTTGGTGATGCTGCAAATTAGTGGCTACCTTCTACTAAAACCGAATGAAGCGCGTTGGAAGAGGAAAAGGCAAATTGAACAGACGTTAGGAGGATGGCCTAAACCAAATAAGCCATATACATATTCTTCTTTTTTTCTGTTCTGTTCTGTTCTCTTCTGTTGGCCAGACCGCAGTTCTTGACAGGGCCATTTCACTAATGGCCCAAGTCCCTCCCCTTGGGCTACAGTACCCCCCTCCTTCAGGCTATAGGTTACTGACTGACTTACCATGCTGAGGAAACAGCTACTTTTCTCGCTGTCCGAACACGACCTTCTGGCTATATGTAAATGCTTTTTATTTTGTTATTATTTTGTTAACGCTCTTATCGCTGACGGTTTTTTATCTTGACTAGGCTGGGGTCTCATCATCATCTGGCAAAAGCCTCTTTAGGCTCTGCTCATTTTTATTTCTTTAAAGCTTACCACCGAGGACCATAACCAAGTTCCCCGGTATCCCTCACTCTCTTTGCATACATACGAGTATATGGAAATGGAGGGTCAGGTAGCTTAGAACCGAGAGGTT
Organism: Drosophila eugracilis; assembly: GCF_018153835.1. NCBI lineage: Eukaryota > Metazoa > Arthropoda > Insecta > Diptera > Drosophilidae > Drosophila > Drosophila eugracilis. The sequence continues at coordinate 637,695 of NW_024573209.1, forward strand.
TCTCTCAGGTAGCTGGCCTCGGCTCATGGCTGAAAACATAAACTGAGATAATGAATTGCGAAATGTATATGTATCTATTAGGTAGACAATAACAATGTTACGCTCGTAGATAGCGAAGAGCTAACATGAAATGTAGATAGGATTTGGTGAACTCTTATCTGTGAAGGGAAGTCTTTGCCCAAAGAATGAATGAAAATGATTGAAAAGATTGTCTTCTTTATATTTTCCCACATTTAGTGCTTTGATTATCTTAAATAACTTCCTCTTAGTGCTGGCAAAGTTCAGCTCTTATGTCACATCATCAATTCTGTTTGGCCCTTAGCCAGCACCAGCAGCAGCAGCAGCAGCAGAGCTCAAAAGCCAAGTCAAGACTGATTACCTGATACAGGCAAAGCCTCCCTCCTTGTCAACTCGTAACAAATTGTACGTAAGAGTTTTCGGGCTAAATTGCCTGCATAATTTCCTTCTCTCCCCTTGAGCTTGTTGGGAAACTGCAGCCAACTTTTCCACCTTTTATTTTTTGGGAGTAAACTCTGTCAATAGCTGGCCCCCCTTGGTCTCCTAAATCTTGCAGGACTTTTTTTCCGTAGCCTCACGAAATCGATACAAATTGCGCAAGAGGTCTGAAAAACGATTGTGGGTCAGCCCTTTTTGCTGCAGAGGGTAGGGGAGGGGGCTCTGGAGAGTCAAGTGGCAGTCCCAGATCGTTGAACTCGCGGCAAGAAAATAACACCTCAGCCGAGTCATAATTAGTCACACTTAAAAAGGCATTGGCCCAAAGACAACGCGGCCCGTTAGTTGGCCATGCGAAATATGAGCAAAAGTGAGGCAGACACCGCAGAGCGAAGACAAAACCCCCTCTGGTAACCAGAGACCAAAAAATAGAAACAAAACCAAGGAGTTACGAGTGAAAATGCCCAAGCTTTTCTACGTGCCAGCCGGATTTCCATTGAGATATATATATATATATGAGATGAGTATGAATGTTTGACCCATTGTGGAAGTGGAAGATATACCATGTCCATCTTGCAGCGGCTCGTTGCACTCGGCTGCAGTTGCAGAAGGGCCCAAGTTGAGGGCGCATCTGGAGCAGAAAGGTGGTTCCAGTGAAAAGACCTCGAGAGGAGAAATCTCTTTCAGTTTTTTTTTTTTTGCTTTTAGCTTTTTGATATGGTACAATGTTTTTGTCATAACGACACTCGACAATGTAGGACCCAGTGCCACGTAAACAATTTCAATAAATTTTACATTCAATGTCAATTTATTTTCTGCTCTTTTGGCGCGCAATTCAATTTAACAGCTACACATTCCCCACGAATATGTGAAAATGTTCTGGCTGTGTGTTTTTGTTTTTTGCAAGCAAATTACAAAAAAAAAAAAGCTAGCAAAAAATAGAATGATAAATGAGAAATACATGTTTTTGTATTTTACATGCCTGAATGCGCAGAGAGGCCTTAGAAATGGTCAGCAAATGCCAGTGTTTTGATGTTATGCAGTCGAGTGTTGGGTTTTGAGTTGGACATGGGGCATTGGGCATTGGGCATTGGGCCTTTGGATGAGTCCGGTTTTTGGGGGCATTTTGGGAGATATATGACGGGAGGTATATGACGAAGTGCAGGCGAAATGAGAAAGTTAAGATCAGAGGTTAATATTTTTCAGGGGATTGGCCTAATGTTAATTCCCCTTCCGAGGAACCTATAAGTGACTCATAAAGTGCACTTGAAACACCAATGATATAAGCGATTTAATGATTATTATTAAATCATTGAGTGAATCAGCTGGTTGCCTATATATACAGTATAGATCTTAATAATCAACTCGACTGTTTGGTTTTGATCGATCGATCATATCTAGACCTCAGATATGCAGATAAGCATTCCCAAACTTAAAAACTGCGTAATCTTCATATATAACCCTATCTCAACCCTTTTCTTCAATTAGCCAGTCTTAAATTTATCTAAAAATAGAAAAAAAGCATACAAAAACCCCAACCAAGAAAGGGGCGATTGTTGGGTAGAGGAACAACAATAACAGTAGACCTAGTAACCGCCGAAAGGTAAATAAATAGAAAACCGTGGGGGGGGTTAAGCCAAACTGCAGCCGGGGTAATTTGAGTCGTTTGGCCATTTGCCTCTCCGAATTGCCTTCGCACACGCAAGGCCCCCCAAAAAAAAATCGTTGAATAAATCGAGAGACAAGTGAGCGACGCACACACATTCATATATTACTCTTATCGGCGAGGAAAATAGAGCAAACCCGCCTCGGAAAAACTAAAAGAAAACTAAACAACGGCGTTTGGGAGGGTGAGAAGACCAAAAGAGCTAAAAGAAAGACAGAAGCGTTTCAAAGACGACACGCAAGAAATGCGTAAAAATAAAAACGAGCCAAACAAAATAATACAGAGAAAATCATTTCATTCAACCCCACAGCCCCACCCCCTAAAAGAAAACGCCCATCGCCCCTTTCGGCTCCCCACAGACAACCCCTCGAATGTTTTCATTCATAAAGGCGAAAAAGAGAGGAAAACTTTAGCGGAAAATATGCTCTACAATAAAATATACAAATAAATGGCCAGGCTTAATGCAAATAAAAGGGGGGATGGGCTGGCTGGGAGGCTGTGTAGCTTTGATAGGCTCTTCAAATGGATGGGGATGTGAAAATGGGCGGTAGGGGGTGGTTGGGTGGTTGGGACAGCTGCTGTCAGCCACGCGAGGGAATTTTCCAGTCAAGGCAGCAAAACCAAATGGCACACAGAAGTGCAATTTTCGTCGGCGAATTGGGGTAAAAGGGGAGCAAATCACAAATGCAAAAAGGAAATGCCAATGGAAAAATGTTTTCCTTTAGCGGATTGGCAGGGGGACTTCCCGTCTTAAAGCTACAATTTTTGGGTTACATTTTTTCAGTCCGAACAATTGCATTTAATATTCTGTGGCTTCTGGTTTTACTGGGTCTGTCGGAACGTTTTGATGTTTCGTTCTTGTTTTTTGTTTTTTGTTTTTTTTTTTTTTATTTTACATATCTCAATTTGGTTTCCCTCTTCGGGCGTGTAAAGTGATATATCACAATTAAGCTGCTCCACAGTGACCCACTAAATTCAACAGCGACATCAAAAAGCACACTGAAAAGAAATTTAATACACTTTATAGTGGATTTTGGAAGAGAAATATAGTTTAAAATAAGATGGAACTCACTCTATTTAAGTTTAAACTACCAAACTTTGTTGGAAAGACTTTAAGCTTACTTTTATAGTTAAAAGTTAAAACTCTGCTTAATTTCTTGAATTTAAATTAAAATCAAAAAGATTTTCCAGTGCTCAACAGCTGCAATATTGTTTTTTTCTCTTTTCTTAATGCATTTTGATAGATTGCATTAAGTGCGTGGAGATGGCATAATGTAGAGCAACTTTTAAATTGATTGCATTTGGTGGGGAGGAGGGCAGCGAAAGGGGTATCTTGTGGGTGGTTTGAGAAAACTGAGTGTGAAAGGGCTGACCTTTGTTAAGCAGCAAATGGTTCAATTTGTTTCAAACATTTTTCACATCACATACGGGAAAAGCCTTAAGAAACATATGGTAAACTTTCATGCTGTCGATAAGGGCAGCAGTTGCTTTTTTTTTTTGGAAATTTGTGAGTAAACAAATTAAAGGGAAATGTTTACTCAGACTTTAATACAAATAACAAGAAAAAATAGAAGAAATTTGAAGATAAATATGTTTACTAATATATGTATTTATTTTCAAATTTATTTATTCATTTTTGTTTGTTAAAGATTATGAATTTTTTTGCAAGAAAACCTGACACACTTTTTCAAATGAAATTCATAGCCTAACCAATTTGTAGAACACATTAATTTTAGTTGCTGTTCATCCATTACGTTGAGTTGGAACTGCATTTCTGCGGATTTTCCCAGATCATCCACCTCGCTATGACAGTTACTTCCATGCTCGAAAGCTTCTGAGATCCCGCTCTGGCAGCTTCCTCATTTTTCCACAACGACGACGACGACGACGACGACAGCAATGTCTGGCAGGAGGAGAAATGTTTCTTAGGAAATCTGTCGAGACAATGGCAACTGCATACAATTTGCATATTACATCAACATGTTGCATGCTGGCACAGTCAAGATTGCAGTTTGTAGCAGCGAAATGTTGCATATGCAATTGAGTTAAGCGCCCTGCACTACCCCCTCATCTCTTGCCACGCCTCATCCAAGTTAAACGAGGCGTGGCAACAAGATGCACCCAAAGACGATGACGACGACGATGATGATGATGTGGAAGACACAGCCGCATTGCAATCAGTTTTTGCTTTTGTTTTGTTTCTTAGCTACATTTTCTGTGGCAAGTCGAATGCGTGAGTCGGGGCAAGCATTTGTTTCCCAAGTTGCAGCAACTTTGTGGGGGGCTCTATCATGCACTTGCCTCACTTAAAGTCTGTCTTCACATTAAATATTCACAAAACATTGCAGAAATCAGCAATATCTACTTAGGCCTCCCGGCGCCACGCCCCCCCTCTACGCCCTCTCCTTGAATTTATTCATTGCTCTTTGTGTATAATTTCTTTATAATTGCCATTTCCCGTTTTAATGAATTGTTTATACTATAAAAAGAGAAATATACACAGAGCGGGTAGGCAGGAAGAGAGGGAGAACTGCAACAAAGGGGAACAGGGGTCATGGCAACAGCAACAATGCCCCCGAATGGGGCAACCTAAAACAGAGGCCCAAACTCAAGCCCACAGATACGAGAGCACGCATGGTGCACTGAAAAAAATAACTTTGGGAAATGAGAAAAATGTTTTCCGAATAGATTTTAAACTAATTACAAGGAAAATATGTGTTAATGAAGTTTATCTTTTTAAAATTAGCTTGCTAATAATGTTAAAAATATTTAAAAAATATTTAAAAAATACATAAAAGTTTCTCAGTGCGCTGACCATTTTCATTGCTTCCGTTCTCCACTCGTTATGGTTGCGTTTGCACTTTACTCTTTTTTTGGCGGTAGGTTGATGTTGCAACCGTTTGCATGACAAACGGAAATTGTTTTCATTTGATTAGTGCGAGTTGCGTGGAAGGTTTGCGAGTGTGTGCTTGCAACATGGGGGGGGTTAGTTTTTTGTTGGAAAAAAAGAAGGGTTTGTTGGATACCCAGGGAGCGACCCCCTAACCATAACCGCATTTTCGCTACAAGGGCACGAACTCTTAATGCATTTTGTCGACCGCATTGGGGTTTCCAGCGTAAATAGCGCTGATCAAGATAATGACCATGATGATGATAATAATAATGGCCATGATGATGATGTGAATGAAGGTGTGTTGTCCAGCCTAGACTTTGTTTTTTACGAGCTTTTAATGGTATAATAGGACCAAGGAGTGCTGCACTCACACATCATTAAGGTGAGTCGTGTGTGGGGATATGTTTTATGGCTATTTGTGGATAGCAGACATTCATCATGGTAGTAACCAGACTAGTTTCCTAGGATAACCTATAAAACTCTTAGATTAAAATAGGTTTTTTAATGTAGCTTTTTGCTTTTTCTAAATGAAAAATTTAAAGTTTCTCCTTCTCTCCACTCTCCACCTTTAAGAATGACTCATTTAAATAGATCGATTAGTTCAACCCTATTAATAGTTCACCTACCTCAACATCTGGGACTCATAAATTTTCTTTGGAATTTCAGTCCCCTCTTGGCTCTACCCCTGCCTCTCTCTATCACTATCTTTATCTCTAACTGAGCGAAATTAGTCAACGCTATCTTAGAAAATAGCTAGATTAATTTCGAAAATCTTATCAATCGATGTAGTCTAGTTAGCACACTGGCTTTGGCTCTTATCGGGGAATTCTTGTTACTTTAAAACTCAGCGCCGGCGGCAATGAGCCGCCAGCCAATGGCCAGAAGTTGACATCATGCCCTGGTATTTACAGCCGCTGAAAAGCAAATAGAATTCAAATTGGTAGCGCGTATGACATCATAGTTGGGCGGTTGGGGGTGGTAATAACTGTGGAGTGGAACGGCAAGAGGGTGCTGACTGCTAAGTGGGTGCCAAGTGCGTGTGGCGTTTACATAACTTAACCACTGTGTAGAAAAATATGTAACCCTGTCATAGGTTAATTATGATTCATTCCATTTTTAGACTTTAGCAAGGAAATGTTTTGGGAATATTAAAATAAAATTATGTTTTTTTGAGATATTTTTGGTAATATTTAATAGCTATAATAAGTATTGCCCCCCAATAAATACAAATTTCTCATTCGAAAAACCTTTCTTTATATAATTTGAAAAATTCAAAAACCAATTTAAGTCTCTTTTTACCAACTACAACTTTTATTGCTTACATAAAATATATCAAAAACTATATATTATATAAAAATATTTTAGTTTTTCTCTATTCGAAAATTGGCAACAATTAAATTGACAATAAAACTCCAATTTATTTCTGTTTTTTTCGTTCCCACACAAAAACTCCAAAAAAACAAAACCAAAACACTCTCTCTGTCTTACATAACCGCAAACAAAAATATATATCTACCCCGCCCCGTGTTTCTACCTTTACCCCCACCACTACAAAAAACAACACAACAACAACAACCACTCCCACCCGACAAATGAAAAACTCCCATAAACAACGGGGGGGTTCGGGAAAAACGCAAAAACAATTTAGAAAGAAATGGCGCCCTGGCATCAGATGTGGACGCATATGAAACGCCTCTCGCACGCCTCCAAAGTCAATTCGACGAGCAGCCTGACCGCCCAGAAAACCGATGTGGGCGTGGGCCATCATCCGAATATGACACCAAATGCAACAATAACAACAACAACAACAGCATCAACAACATCCTCCATGCCCGGCAAATGCATTCTATTCCCGGATAAGACGTCCTCGCTGAAAAGCTCTATGTATACGCAACAGGTGTACTTCAGGCCCGATATGGTACGAACTAAATCTTAGATAATTTCCATCTTAAATAGAGTTTATTGGCATGGTTTTGGATTGACTTGGTTTTGGTTCTTGGCTCTTGGTTCTTTCAATCATAGTAGAAAAATCGCTTTATCTTCGTTTTTTTACTGGCACTTTCCCGCCTTTATTTTAAGAGCTAATTTACGTTGATCTTGGCTAATGGTTTTATGGATCTTTGACTTTGGTTTCGTTACACAATAGCTTAAGCTTTTCGTTTCCCTAGCAAAATATTCAAGCCATGGCGAATTTTTGAATGCATCTACAAAAACACTTGAAAGCTCAATGCGGCATTAAGCGGAGAGTCGAGTAGAAAAAAAAAACATATATATGAATGCAATAATCATAATCATAATAATAATCTCCGTAAACCAACGACATAGCAAAATGCCAGCAATTGACTTTGCCAAGGCAACCGCACAGTGCACAAACGCCAGAAAAAGGGACAAAAGTGCACCACGAAATCAGTAAGCACAACTTTATGATGCATGCAAAGTTGAGCATTAGGGGGGGGTTTGGTATTATAGATGTGGTATTATGCTAGTAAACTACAGTGGAAATTGGATAAAGAGGAAGTGTGTTACTAAATTTTACAAAAAAACAACTCAAAATGAATCAAAAAGGCAAAGAAAATATAATAAAGGAACTTAATAGAGTATTGAATTTAAAATTAGATCATATCTTAGTGACATAATATTCAACGAACTTATAGTTAAGAAAGTGACGAAGAAGAAGGTGATTTAATTTTAATCGTAAATATTATAATTTGATATAAAATAAAAGACGCTTTTAAAGAAATTTGCTTTTGAAATTTGAAAAACAAAGTACAAAACACAGAAAGCCTTGAGCTATTTTTTAGATTGTTTACAAATTTTTAAAATAATTTGAAAGGACAGTAAAGTTTAAGACTTCCTCTAACAAAATTTTATACCAAACTAGCATTTAATTTAAAAAAGAGCCATATAGTTTTTACTGTACACAACACACATCAAAACCACTCTCCCACCATCCATCAAAAATGCACCATAAAAAGCTACCGAAAACATTTTCAACCCCATAGTTCAACCCCCTTTTGTTTTTTTAGACGAACCGCACTTGTTTTCCTATACTTGTTTTCCTATATATACTATATGTACAATATATAAAAGTATTTTCATGCTGTGCCAGCAACATCACAACAAATTTAGTTTGACATTTTGCTTGGCATTTGTGTGTGCAACTTTCGGAAATGGCTCACCGAGAATATTTACAAGCTTTTTACAGCGGACAGCCATTTAATGTCAGCTACGTGCGGCTGTCATAAGCTTTAAGATAAATCAGCTCAGGGTCAAAAGTATCTTTTGGCCGATATGGTAACAGCATAAACAACGCTCTAAGCGAGAAAAGATGTGGAGTTTTCATCTGAAAGAAGCGTGAAGGTGTAGGCAAAGGTCGACGTATGCAAATTGCATTTTAGGATTCTGGTCGTTTGTGGTTCATTGTTCGGCAGCTGACATTTAGGCGGACAACAAAGAAAAACCGGCTAAAAGCTGAAAACCAAGCCGGCCGCTAAATTTTCAACAAAAAAAAGCAGAAAAAACCTGAACAACTCTGTTTTTTTTTTACTTCTTCTCAATATCAAGACACATTCGAAGCTTCATTAACATAATTGATGCGCCATTGGACGACTCTGCGGCTGCGGCTGTGACTCTTCGAGCCATTATATTGTCTTCATGGCTTGGGGCAGAGCGAATCGTTGGACAGGTTTTCCGGCGCATGCTCGTACCGCCTAACCGGTTTCCAGTGGCCAGTTACAACGCTCCACTATCCAACATCCCCAACTATGAAGCTCTCATCTCCAATTCTGTCTGCCCCAAACCACACTGTAATTTTCAATTTCATTTCGAGATCTCCGCTTGACGTTTTGTCTTGTATTTTGGCCGCCAGCGAAATCAAGAACCTGGCTATCTGTCATCTTCTGAGCCAACTTAATGGAGAGTCAAAAGCCAAGTACTGCGGAAAAACACACACATCAAGACAAAATGGAAAACGTTCGATTTATCGAGTGGTTAGAGAGCTGCTATTTATCTAAGTGGAGTGCTTAGGAGGGGGAAATTATGATTGATAAGTGAATGTAGGCCCGGCGAATGGCAATCGATGGCTTAACTAGGCGATCCAAGTGGGTCATTTAAATGGGTGTGATGTCAGATCAACTGGAATTAAATAATGAAAATAAAGATATCTAAAGGAAGTTAGCCCCTTAAACATATCTAAAAAAAACTTAAGACAGAAAGTCTCTTTGACTCATCACAGATCCTCGCTTAGCAGTTCGGACACGCAGGTCTTGTAATTATAATTTTCGCCAACCGCCGGCTGTCTATTATTTATATTCGCTATGAAAAAAGGCAAAAAACGAAAAGGAAAAACATGGCTATTAATTATGGCATCTGCTGTTCGATATGCGGGCAGCTGCTGAAAGTTAATGAAATTTTGCGGTTGAAGCTTTTGACTTACATAAAAGTGGCTAAACGATATCAATCAAATTTGCTTCTTTTTATGTTATTACATGATTCGATTTATAGAGCAGCAGAAGGAGACCAATATGCCTCCAAGGCAAACAGGTTCGCCCCAGACAAACTCGGCCGCAGGAAGATAAATGGCAGACAAAGGGAGAAAAAAGTATATATAGGAAAGTCGGGGGAATAATAATATCCTCATAATGCAGTCGCGGCATCAACAAAATCTATATAAAGGCAATTTATATTGGAGTGGTAGAGAGGAAAAAGAGTGGCTGTAAAAACGGCAAGGAACCGAGAGAGCTGCCTCATAAAATAAAATTCAATTCAAAGCCATCTCTCTCTCTGTGGCAGCTAGAAAATCATATTTGATATATATATATAGGACGACGATTCACTTTACAGAAATGCCACATATAAATCAGCACTAAAATCCAACTCCATAGAGCGGAAGTAAAGAATTTTTCAAAATAGAAATGAAAACAAACCGAAAACTGAAAACTGAAATCCAACTCGGCAATCTGACAGCTGCCTTTGGATAGAGAACAATGGCTCGGGACATGGCTATTGATATTGGTACCCCGGGTATTTCCACTTGATTCCTTTTGCAATTTTTTTCCACTTTTCCATTTTCCCATTTGCTGCACCTCTGGCCTGCAATTGTCCCCTGGAATCGAACTGAGGCCACAGACGAACTCAACTGGCTTTTGTTGCATTTTTCGGGCCATGACAGGAGAATGTTTTCCTTTATTTTTCCACCGCCCTCTGCCACAGGCGACATGTGATGTTCGAAGAGGAGCGGATTCAGCCACAACTCAACTGATATTAATTCTGTTTACCTTGATGACTTCAGTTCGGTTGAGTTGGGTTGGGGAAATGCATTGAAACTTTGGCCAGCCACATGTTTCTCGCTTGTAAATATTTAATTGAAATCGATATGGGGGGCGCCAGAGAACAAAGTAGTTGCCGGTTGAACAACTGCTCAGTATATATATAGTGGAGTATATATGTATAGAAGAGAAGATGACGAAATTCTAGTTAACTCCAGAGCTCGACTATTTGGTTAAACTCAATTTGCGGCCACACTGCAATTGCACTTCAAAGCGGCACCCGCAAACTCACCCACTTTCATTTATTGGTCTTCTTGCTAATTAGCGGCCTGACCTTAATCACTTAAGAGTTTACACAAAAAGCCACCATTTCCCAACTGAAATTCTGTATCTGTATAGGCACAAGTTCTCTTCTCGATGACGCAACTTTGTATCTTTGGAAATTGCATTGAGAGAACTTAAATCACAGAAAAAGTTGCAACCAAAGAGATAAGATAAAAACTCTAACGATAAGTTTTGGTTGGCCTGCCAGGCAAAAAACAAAAATAAAACCAAAATCTTATACAAATTTACGTTAGTAGAGTAGATCTCAGAGTTTTTTGGTTTTGGCCACGCGCTCGAACACTGAACGGCTAAGGAAAAAAATAGTTTAACCTTTTTTGGTTTTGGAGCTACCAAAAATGGAAAAATTACTCGAGAAATATTTCAAGTTTTGTGTTTTTTCTTATTTATTTATTTGTTTATTGATTTTTGATGTTGTTGTGGGCTGATTTTAGAGGCGACATTTAAAATGTTCGACTGTCAGCTGGAATTATTTTGGAGTTATTTATGGCGATGATTAGACCTTGTAAGATGAAAGACTGAAAAGATGACTACCAGCAGGTAGAATGGAGTAGATTCTTCGTCTGGTTTTGGGATGACTAACCATAACTTCCGCCTTTCGAAAACTCCTCTATTAATTATGAAAGCCGCCGTCGGATCGAAGCCCCCTATACCAATTACAAACGCCACTCTCTCATCGGGCGCGAACAATGCAACGCTTTGTTGCCACCACACACTCAGGGTCAATGCATGTTGCATGTGGCATACGGTCTGTGTGTTTACGCCATCCTCGACAGACAGCAGACAGCAGACATCAGGCATCAGAAATCGAATCTGACAGCTTAAAACTAACAAAAGGAAGCATCTTCTTGTATTTTATTGCTAATTACGATTTATAGAAGACAAGAGCAATGATCTCTATAAGGATCCATCTCTAGCAACCATTTGCAGGGGTAATTAAGGCGCCTGAAAGAGTTCGCTAACTCTCAATAAAAAATTATAAATAATTTCGCACTCAATTAAATGTCTCATACACAGTCGAATGCATATATGCACACAATTATATACATATATATTCTGGTTCCGCTTGGTGATCTTGTTGGCTTTTTTCATTGGTTTTTGCACTTGACTCATTTTTCCAACAAATTATTGACATTCTTTTTTCCGATTTCTTCTATTTCTAGGTAAGTTTTCGCTTTGACATTGATCTTCCGGTGACTTCAGTTAGCGGAAAGCTTTTCATATAGCCTTGCCTTAAGTTCAGTTTGTGGTTCTTTGATTGCCTTATCGACGACGTGAGTAATGCACCTTTAACATTCCAAGTGATCAGGAGGAGGAAGCACTTGAGCTGCTATCAATGGGAATCCATTGGGCTGAGATGGATCGCGTGAATGTTGCTCTCCGCCCCCTCTAGTTGTGTTGATGTTTTTCCAGTTTTGATTTTTGATTAATTGGGTGGGCCCAGATAACCATGCAGGAAGTTAATTTGTTTGGCCCGGCAAGAGCATGCAACACAGGGGCAGAGATAGATACGCCCGCCGAAGGTGCTCCACATGTGAATGATGCACTCGAATGCAGAAGCTTCGGCAATCGTGAGAAATGAGGAAATTATACCCTGATGGGCATTTATTTCCTGTTCACAATTTAGAAGAGAACGAGATTTGATGGGAAAAACTGTTTTTGAAGGTTTAAAAAGCAAGAAATTACCAGTTTTCGAGTTTTTACAGATTTTCTTTCTTTTCCTTCGTTAGGAACTTATAACTTTTGGAAAACAGGTACAAAGATTTAAGAGATTTTATTTAGGATTTTCCTAGGCTTCTTTTCCCCACTCAACTAGTTCAAGACCTTATCTCGTATTAATTTGACCATTTGGCAGACTTAAATCGAAAAATCGTCAAACTGGCTTTTATAACTGGCTTCCTTATTTGTCAAGTTCTTATCTGTTTGTCATTGCGCACTCCTCAGCATTTCAATTAGGCGCCAACAGTCAGTCGGTCGTCCCAATTTACCGGCTTAGCAAGGAAACCAACCAACCAACCAACCAGCCGAGCCAAGTCGGAGTTAATTTCATTAGCCATCTAGTCTGGTCTTTGGACACACTTTCGTTGAGTCTTGGCCTCCACAACTTCGATCCGTTTTGATTCGATTCGAGCCGATCCGTACCGACCCTCGACGACTTTCACATGCGAGTTAATGCACTGAGCAAAAATGTTTAGGAAAATATGATTATGTGGGAAGAAGTTTATGTTTTGTGGATATTAAAAATTGGATAAAAGTAAGAATTAACAGCATTTAGTGGTCAGTTAAGCTGATGTTTGGATAAATATGAAGAAGTATATAACTTATTTGTTGTGCTGATTACTTGGAAAGATCATTTAATGATCATTTTTAGTAGAAATAATTTATATTTTAGGAATGAAAACTGAGTAGATGCATGTTATATCGTTTTTATTAGACCACCACTTAAATCTATATCATAAAATCACCAATCAAAGTGTATCTTGTAAATATATTTTTACATTAACATTTATTTTTCCTCTGCTTCATGCTCAACATCCAACCATTGACGACTCTCCAAGCACACGATCTTTTTGTGTTGATTTAAGAAGACGATTCGTGGCTTTTGCAAATTACTTTCATTTTCTGCACAAAAGTTGCTTGGCTTGGCTGTTTAGAAATTGCCATGGCTGGGAGAAAATGCCTTGGCTAACAAGTCATTGACAAACTGCCAGCCAAAAGCTGAAGTTGTGGACAAGCTGAGGATTAAAGCCACCCAGTAAACACCACTCCCTGCCACCAGTCTGAGTAGTATCAGAGTATCTTAGTATCTCTGAGTAACTTGACTGGGCCTAAGTGTGTCATGCAAATTTTCCAGCTGCTCCGCTTGTAATTTGATATTGTCATTAGTTTGGTGTGTGCGCACTCGACTGTGGAGCTCTCGGCTCTCTGAGTCTTGCCTTCTACCCACTTGGACAAGGAAGTATCTTTGTATCTTTTTTTTTTTTGTTTGCCGTTTTTCCCCTCATGCGAAGCGCTGCACTTGACAGCGGCGATTATGTTACTGCTGTGGGTGGTGGTGGGCCTTTGCATTATGCATGCCATGACGCTCATTAGTGCGGCTTGTTGAAGATGAGAAAGGGCAGTAAAGCGGAGGCAAGGCGGGGAAAAGCGAGCCAAAAGAACAATGGCACTAAATTGCCCTCAAGGCAAACTGCTCTCTTTTCCCGCTCTCTTTAAATTAACTGGAAAAATCTGAACTGCCCGACTTTCGGTCTTCCATCAAATCCTAAGCACTTGTTTTTCTTTTCTCTTCCCCCCAAAACATCAATGACAAAACTTTTAAATGGTTCACTTTTTTGAGGGATTGCAACAGTTTTCAGTGGCATGCCACTTAACTTAAATGTCAAATGTCAGTTTGTTATATTTCCCAAGAAGCAAAAACGTTTTTTTTTTACCAAAATAAATCCACAACCGACTGATGCTGATGATTTTGCAAAAACCATAGAAATTAGCTCTTTAAATGAAGAATGACACTTTTAGTGCCCCTTCCATGGTGTCGAAAAAAAGTGTATTTACGATTCGGGAGGGGATTTTGGTAAAAAGGGGAAGTGAGACAAGTGTTGACAGTCGCTTGATGGCGTTGAAATGTGAAAGTCAAGTGGGGAAAGATACTTTTTGACAGTTTCCTGAGGAAGATTCAGCAGGCAAGGGGTTGGGTTGATGGTAATTAGTTTACATTTCAGGCAATTCCATTTGGAAAATATATAAGTAAATGGCAGATTTGTGGGCTTTAAATAGCTTCAAAGGGAATTCGATTAGGCAGTAGAAGGAAAGAGGTTTTCCACTTAAAACTTAGCATAACTTCCATTAAATGTACCTGCAAAAAGTTACTTAAAATACAAAAAAGAATATTTCGAAATTCATATTTGGCCACTAGTTATTATAAAATTATCTCTCTGAGTAATCTGTTTATGTTTCAAATAACTTTTTAGATTAAACTCAAAGCCACAGCCAGTTTGCATTGCCATAAGCAAGTTATTTCAATCGAAATTGCTTAACTCGAACGATTCGATTGTATGGGACCCAAACCATGTTTGTTAAGGAGAACCGTTAAAATCGGCTGTATATATACCTATATATATTTATTAAAGAGAGAGAAAAACGAGACAATAAACAATGGCAACAACGGCATCAAAACATGAATTTTACGATAAACTGACCTATCAGCCGCAGCAACTCGACTATTTTGTCCACTTTACGATTGGCCACATTAATGAAATTTATTCACTCCGGAAGACCACATCGAATGACTAAAAAGCGGAGGGGAGGGAGTCAAAACCATAAATACAAACCGCAGGCATTTTAATTTTTATGTTTTAACATGAAAAACGCTTCGCAATGTCACCCAGCAGCATCAGAGCCCCAGCAATTTGCATCCATCAGATACAGTTTATTTTGCTTGGTGCTTATTAAAAAAAAAAAAGAAGAAAAGCAAAAAAAAAAGATCACAAAAATAAATTTAAAAGTTGCAATTTGCATACAAATCACGTTTCGAAACAATTTGGCCAAAAAGCAGAAACGAAAATGTATTTTTGATTCGTAATAAGCAAAAATTTCTTGAATGAACTTGCGTCAGTTGTTTTGACTGCGACGGGCAACCTGCAGATACAATAATACGTAGATACTATATGTAGATTTGCGTATTTGGGAAAGATCATCAGATGATTCAGTTGTCGCTGATCTGGCCGGCAGACAGCTTTTGAATGAGTAAGCCTGCTTAGCCTGCTTTTATGGAAATTTATGGCAAATAAAAAACAAAACACAAGCAGCGCGAAAAACGAGATACTTTCGCCTAAGTTGTGGCCGAGACTAATTGTTGAGAAGCCAAGTCAATTAGTCAGTTAGTGAGTGGGCAGGACTGTCATCTAGCCGGGTAATTGTTTCAGGGGGGAATGCCTTAATCTGGTGCAGAGTTTCGGCCTTCGCGGAATTCCAACTTGCATTTTTCTGTAAACGTTTGAGTTTGTTTTTTTACTTTTTGTTCGACAATTAAATTAATTAAAATTCACGCTTATGGCACATTTTAATTGCCGATGAAAACAACTGTATGTTGTGGCTCCAAACCAGAGAAATTTTAAACTCGAACGCATCTTTTGAGAGACCAAAGAGCTGCTCCTGGCGACAATCATCAGCTGTGCCGGGTAAATAAATGCAATTAAATAAGGTGCACTGTTTGCTGTATTTATTTTCATTAAATTGGGGATAAATATACATAACACTTTCATTAAAAACCTTTAAAGAAAGCAAGCCTTTAACATATTTACTTAAATTATAACAACTTTTCTCTCAATGTCGTAATTACCAGACAAATGACAATTGCATAAGCCTGAAAATTGAGACCCCACCCCTTGACACCCTCTTCAAAGTTTTTCTTTTCTTGGGTAATCGTTGCTCAAGTAGTTCAAGATACACATTGTGATAAAGACTCAACTGTAATTTCGGTTTTTTGTTTCTATTGTGATTTCATTCATAATTCTCTGACTCTGACTCTGACACATTTCCAGATAGCCGCCCGCCCATCGAGAAACTTTCCCAAGACTTTGTTTTGTTTATAATTCGAGTACAATATTCCATAATTTGGCAATGTCTTTGAACCCATTTTGAAACGTGTTAATGTGCATTTGGAGCTTCTCGCCCGCCGACCATTACGAAATGCCACACAACTCCGAATTCAACTTCAACTTCTCTAGCTTTTCTCAGCCAGCTTTCGCAAGTGAAATTGTTGGCCAAGCCAACGAAAAGAAAACCAAGTTTTTGTTTATTTTTTTGTATCTTTAATGGGCAGTATAAATTATTTTTTTGTTTATTTAGTTTCTGCCGGGGGTTTTCTAGGGTTTCTGTGTTAATTAGATGAGTCCACAATTCGGCTTAACTGCTGTGAAGAGGGTCAACTAAGCTGGGCTAATTACAAAACTTTACAGAACTCCAGCCAGAAAACTAGAAGTATAATTGGGTTACCCACCAGATGTTCCGTATTAAACTTATTAAGCAACTAAAGTTTAGAGGGGAATCCTAACCATTAACTACAATTTTCCATTTGACAAAACAGCAAATTCTATAGATTTGCTGACTAATGGCTAAAACCCTCTTTGATTCTTTGGAAAACTTTGAAGAATGCCTATGTATAAAGTGTCAAACGGCTTTTTGTATGTGGACCAATTCCGTTTCACTCTTGACATTGACACCAACAACTTTTCCCAACCTCAATTACAATCAATCACACATGTTGTCTGTCGGTCAGCTGGCCAAATACCATTCCTGGCCAGAGTCCAAATGAAACCAGAGTCGTGCGTGTTTTGTTCGAAAATTACAATAATGATAGAGGCCATCCATTCCCTCCTCACTCCTTTTCACGGACAATAGACCAACAAAAACTTTGACCAAGCCAAAGATTTCATTTATCATAAAACTTGGTGGCTCCCATGGATCCTTTCTGCCTGCCTCCCTTTGTATGATAAAAATATGACAAAGGACTCGTCGTGGTTAATGATGATGATGATACCGACTGGCAGGAGACGACTCACTGATAAATCTCTTGAGCCACATGCTTTCCACTGCCACTTGTTTTCCTTTTCCTAGTTTTCCCAGTTTCCCAGTCCAAACGATTTCACTCTCTAGACAAGTTATCGAGCACAAAAGTGGCTGAGAGCTGCCAAAGTCGTTTTCGCCACATTTGAAAATGTCACTCGCGAACGCTTGACCAGTTTTTCATTTTCATTTGGCGGAAAAGCAACTTGTTTTCTCACTGCAAATGATACGAAATATTTGTGTATTAATTATTAATTTGTGGACAGTTAAGGTGTTGAAATTAGCAGCAGGTTTTGTAGGTTTTTTTCTGGTGGGCGTTGATGGCGAACTTATGGTATAGGAAGTGCGTGTTTTAGGCTTAAAAAATTATTTAAAAATCATGTTAATAAAGTGATAATCTACCTATTTTGACACAGAATAAACTGTTATATTTAATATTCTTGCTCTGCATATATCAAACCATTTATCATTCGCCTTGCATGTCATTTGGCTTCTTCATTTTACATGACCCACTTGAGTTATTCCCCCATACCCATGCCCAATGCTTGGAAATCAATGAAGCTTACAAAAATATTTACCGCCCATTAGCACGTCATAAAAAAGTGGGCGGGGCTAAGAAACAAGAAGCACATAGCCATGTATTTCCCACACACAACCTTGCCCCTTCTCCTCCTCAGATGCCAAGGGTCCTTCAAGTACCTACGCTAATAAGCAACTGTTGGGAAATACGAGACTTCTTTACTTTGCTTATGACATATGTGACAGGCGGTAAAAACAAAAGCACTGGAACACATGTAAGACTTCTGTTTGGTGCACTCACAGGGCGGGCGGTATGTATGTATATCTTCCTGAAGCGTAAGTAGTATGGCTTGGATTGGCGGAAGTTGGGAAGTCGTTGGGAAGGGAAACCCCTAGGAGGTTCTTGAGATGGTCTGTTCTGTGGGTCAGACCACCCACCCTCAATGAATTAGGAGAAATTGACAGACTGCAAGGCGGTCTTAAAAAGTGCAACAAGAAAGAAGAACATTTTTCCATATGATTTAGTTTGGTTAAGACTTTCCATTGGCTTACTTAAGTCATCAGAAAATCCGTTCCTTTTGTGTCAAGTCTGCTTAATCTTTGATTATATAAATAATAAGGATAAACAGATTCAAAATTCTAAGCTAGGAAACTCAAAATGAAACCATCTTAAATCTTCAAAGTGAAATCCTACATAGATATAAGACCAGATTTTACTCAAATTATTACAAAGACCAATGTTTTTAAGATAGAAAATCATCAAAAATCCTTAAAAACTATACTGCATTCTCCGCAAACCTTACCATCACATACCCCTTAAAACTTCCTCAATAGATTAGTATACTCTCATCCTCAAGACTCCTCCAGCAACTCCCTTTTTGAAAAAATCAATACCCAACTACTGGCCCGAACCGGTTGCAATTTAATTATTTATAAACAGTTAAGAGCCATAGTCAGAGCCAAGGAAAATCACTTCCCTACCTGCAGGATATGGTAGCCGACAAATGAGGGAACATTTTCTTAAGAACTGCAGCAGGTGCTAGGCGACAGGCGTTCATTAAGAAGGTATCCCGGCATCCCATGGATACGCAGATACATGTGCGGGTGTGCGCCAGCCTGTAGGTTTGTCAGACAGTGTGCCGTCTCTCCTTTCAATCCTTTTTTGTTTGTTTCGACCAACACCCTCTTTTTTGGCATGCATTACCCTTAATGAACTCAGGACACCGAGACAATGTCTGAAGGAGGAGTACGAGGAGTAGGGTTCTACCTGCATCGCTTCCCGGGTCTTAATGTCAGAAGAACCGGGCGCTATTATAAATAATTGCACAAGAAAATAGGTAAAATAGTGCAAAGTTTTCCCTGCCACTGGCTGTTGACAATGGTCGAGTGGCAGCCGAGGCATATTCACCTGGCACAGTTCTCACGGCCCCGGACCGGGGCACAAAATCGCTGGGCTTGTGGGCAGGCTGGCTTGCGTTCGTCTTTTGTCTGCCGGAAAGATTGAGATCGGAAAGTGGGCGGAGGTTGGAGAATGGAGGAGAATAGGGCGACAAACCCAGCGACAAAGGTGTAAATCGATGATAAAAGGAAAGCAAAATATTCAAGATCAATAATCTCTAATCTTAAGGCGAACTATTTCAAAGAAGCGGAAGTCGGTGATCGGACTAGAATGTTTAGAATGTGAGAAAGAGATGAAATGGGAATGATTCTACTTTCCATAATATGGGAGTAAGTAGAATAGGTTTCTTTTCGGTTTGATGAAAGAGAAAATTGAAATTTCATTCTATTTTAGAGTGGAAAAACTGAATGAAAACTTAGGTAGACTTAAAACGGAAAACCTTTCCAACATCCATAAAAGAAAACGACATCTTATGTTATGTTATCTTAGATTCTTAGACTTACTTAAGGAGAGATAATATTTGAGTAATTTTTATCCATTTTATAGAAAGTAGTACATGTTCTCCTTTCACTACTTTTACCCTCACCCAAAAATGCCCTCAAAATAATATTATTTTTAATAATTTAAACAAAAATGAAAGAAGATGCACCAAGATGGTTAAGGAATGCTCACATTTTCCGTAACTTCCCTTGAATCTAATATATTTTCCTTCTAAATACCTAAAACTGACCGCAGCTTTCAATAAAATTTCACCCCCTTAACATTACAAGTGAAAACCAAAATATCCCATTTAGCTGGCAGACACCTTTCAGTCATTTTCGCCTAATCAAAACAACTCATAAAATTGTTCACGATTTTTTTAAACAAAAGTGTGAAGCTCGAAAAATGATTGACAGCGAATTTAATTGAAGCATTGAACCTGAGAGAGTGGTGGTGGCGAGCTGGTTAAAACACGATGCCCAAGTGGCAGTGGCAAGTGGCAAGGGGTAGGGGGCAGGAGATGCCAATGCTTGTTAGCCGGCAGTTGGCTGACCTGGCAACAGCCGTGACAGAGATGTCTCTTGTCATCGCATCGCTCAATCAAACGAAAGTCTAGACGAGTGTTACAAAAGCGAGGACTGAAAGTTGGCTAACTAACGGCAGGCAGGCAGGCAGGCAGGCAGAGCAAAGCTAATTTGACTGAACAGGCCAGGAAACGGAAGTGGAAAGCCTGGTAGCTGGATGTATCTGGACATATATGAAGATGGATGAACTATTGGACAAACTTTACCCACCTGCCGATTCAACAATTTAACTGACAGCCAATTTGGTTAGAGAGTCTCAAAGTCAGTTAGTTGATTTTGGAATTTAGTTTGCGGTTTACTAAACCAAGCCCCCTGTTAGCCGAAAACATCTTGTTAATATTGACTGCCTAATGTTCTTCACACCTTTGTTTGCCCTGTGAATCAGTTTGCGAGTCGTGCCAAAAGTAGCCAAGAGATACACTCCGTTTTCCTCTCTTCATTTCTGCCGCTGATGCGCACATTCACTTCCTCGTCGTGTGTATTTAAATTGCTCATCAGCTAAAAGCGAAAAAATACAAAATTCTAATTTACATAAACAATTAAAGGCAGCGAAGCGAACGAAAATAAAAGCCCGAAATAACAAGAGAAAATTTTTGTGCAAACAAAAAAGATTATTGCACTTGAAAACGGCATAAAAAGCGAGTTACTATTGACTCTGGATGATAATGTATTTATAGAGCGCGTCGCTTTCATTAATTGCTAAAAGCGACAATTAAGAAATTATTACTCATACGCACTGGTGAACGCCTGACCTTAGACTGGCCGTCTGTCCGGGTGTTGTCTGTCTCTCTCTCTCTCTCAGTCAGAACGAGTGTTCAATCGCCCACACTCAATCGCGATCATAAAAAAAAAAAAGCAGCTCTAGTGACAAATAAGTCGCTGGCACACTTGACTGGCTGTCGGCCGAAGTCGCTTTTTTATTTTAATAGAACTCGTTTTGACTTCTCAAAGCAGGCTGGTGAGTATTTTTTGTAGTTTTCCCAGCACTTTTGGAATGTTTTTATTATACAAATTTGTAATATAATAAGCAAATGCATTGGCTGGCCTTGCAGGTGGACAGAGTTAGAGATTTTTCCCAAAAATTCATTTAGAAATGTTTCTGAACTTTTCTTGTAGGTTAAACCTTAAGCAGCTTGAGCAGTATTTAGCTCTTTGATTAAGAGTCAGAGATTCCAATCTTTAATGAACTGATATTCTTGTGAGGTCTTTAAGCTCTTTGGGAGTTTTAAAGAGCTTTAAATTCTACCATTTTATAACTTTGTAATACTAAGTTTTCTGTAACTTCTTTCTCTTTCCAGGTGAGTTCGAACAAACAAACCAATTGGCTAAATTTCGATCAAGAAGTAAGCACTATCATTAGATTAACCTGCCAATTCGCTGCCAACTCCTATCTAGATTTCCTTTAAACTACCAATTTGAGTCATGAAGAGAGTTACTTTTTGGCCTCTCAAATGCCAGTCAGGTTGTAGTCAGGGCCAAAAAAAGAAGAAGAAAACACAACAATGTTAAAAGATAATCAAAAAAAAAATGAAAGAGAAAAACTCGCTGGATTGCAGTTTTCTTGGCCTCTTCTGTCAGGCGTGTCATGCTGTGACCAGAGAAGAAGAAATACCAAAAGACTGCTAAGAAAATACCAGAGCTGTCGCTCGCATGTGCTGCACTCGCTACGTGTTCATGTTAAATGTCATAATCAGGCACGGCCAGGCAGCAGCCACTCTCTCACACCCCGCGTTTATCTAGATACAAAGTTGACTAAGAACAGCATGTGAAATGGTTTTTAGGGGGGGGCGGTCTCATGCTAGGCGTGACCTTACATAGTTGCGGCTAATAGATACACATAAGATACAGAAACATGTGCGGGAAGTTCCTTCGCTTAGAGTCCGCCATCAATTGCAGTTTCCCAGCATCTTTTCGCACATCACCTCTGAGCGCGCTCCTGTCTACTGTCTAAGTAAAAGAAAAACCTCATGATTTTTATCGAGCCCGCATGACGCCATAGTCCCAGGAGGGAGATGGGCATACACCTCGAATGAGATGGAAAACTTGGCAAAAATATGCATAGAATTTTTAAAAATAAAACACTAGGTGGGAATTATAGTCTGTGAAATATAAGATACCCTTTAAAGTTAGGTTGCGATAATCTTTAAAAACTGAAATCATGAGTTTTATATTCAAATTATATGAAAAAAGGGAAGGAATTATCTTTACTTCATTGCAAAAACCAAACATAAATTTTTCTTCTGATGCGCTAAATCTTCTTTTGAGAACAAACACCACATGTGCTGCAAAGTTGAGGCACCCGGAGGCCCAGCCCTTCCTCCGACGATCAAAGAAAAAAACATACCATTTAGGCTCACAGCCAATGGGCCACCACTTCCTCGGCCAAGTTCAAGGACTGCGCTTCCTGTCCTTGGTTTTATTCCCTTTTTTTTTGGCACACATGGCACGCCAAATTCTCAACACTTTTTTCCCCCAGCATTTATTTCATTTAATTTGTTCTCTTTGGCCAGACCCAGACCCAGAGACGCCTCATCCAGGGGCAAATATCTAACACGATGTGGATGAGATGATGCTGCTGATGATGAATTTCTGAGAAGCCACGAGAACAACTGAAATTCTCGTTCTGGTTTCTGCTCTTTTATTCATTTCTCGGCAGGATCTGGTTTTATATTCTTATTTTTTTGGGCTCCTAACCGTGCGAACACATCTCGTTTTGAGGTTCTTTCTTTGGGCATAAAATGGGTTTCTTTTTGGGCAGCCTCCCCACTGAGACACTGGCAGGCGCTATTTCCCATTTCCCGTTTGCCAAATGCATTTTTGGATGGAAAAAAGGAAAGACCAAAGGCAATTGGAATTGAAACGCAGCTTGGCATTCTGAGTGACTGGCAGACAGGCACCACAAAAATGATAGAATGTATTTTGGCTAGACTGGAGGGAGTCGGTTGAAGGTCGATGGGGTGAATTGCTTGAGGAGATTGTGAGTTATGACTGCCTAGTAAGCACCTAGGGGGAAAGACCATAAGGGGTAGTCAAACATAAGTCAAATGAAAGAAAAGGCTTGGGAGCTAGGTACCTAAAAAATGTGCTTATGAAGGAACAAACTTCTGCGATAAGGAAGTCTAAACCATATTTGTTTATTGATTTGCCAACTTAACTTTTAAACATGTTTTGTAAGGCAACATTTTGTATCTCTTAATACCCCTTAAATTTTCTTTTCAAATAACCAAAATTCTTAAGAAACTTGACCAAAAATACGATTATCTTTGATGTGGCAAGGCAGATAAATACAAATTTCTCATTTTTTATTCATTTACCACGCCCATTGCCACATCGCCAGGCGTTTGTTGCGTTTGTTTGGCTTTTCGTTGTTTTTTGTTTTGCCCACCCGAAAAAGCTGACTAACGACTAGCATAGCTTAGAAAAATCTGAGCTCTGTGGTCATGAAGGTCGCCTTATTAACACATAAACCATAAAAGCCAAAAACCGTAGGCACATGTTTGGCCAAAACAAGAACGGCGAAACAGCAACGAAAATCTTCATGGCTTGCCTGCTTAGAATTGCCCACATGTGTGTCACGTCACGGCAGACGACAATGCGCCGCAACAGAGATACAAAGATACAAAGATACTCTCATAGACTCACATACTTAGATACTTTTTGCATGTGTAGAACACACACACACAGCTAGACCCCTTGAACTGGGCTTGTTTTCGCCATATGTGATGGGGAAAAAATCAAATAAAATAAATGTTTAGGCGGACTCTGTCATGAAAATCTTTGCTCAACAGAATTTTGAATAGTCGTCAATGGATGCTGGTGCGGTACGGGCTGATCTTGGCCAAAGTCTCAGTGAAACTGCAGTGAAACTCGAATGACAAATTAACCCATAACGAAGATAGAAAAGGAAAAACTCTTCTTAAGATTTTGCTTGTGAAAATTTTAATCAAAGTGTTAAAGGAAGTGTTTTAATATTTATACGAAAAACGAGATGCTTTTCTCTACGGATTTGCATTGGGTAAGCAAAGGCAACTTTCAACTTTAGTTGACTTTCAATTAAAAGAAGGCAAACATTGGTTTTTCCCTATTCTTTTTGTTACCTTTTTGGCATTGTTTCAACATGACTTGTTGGCAAATTGAATTTCATTTTCATTTTCGGATTATATTTGACTTTTGCTCAACATTTTCCCGCTCCCGAACTGCTTTTTTTGCCTTTTGATGTTAACTCATCCAACTAGAGTCATAAATACTTGCTGTGCTCTCAACTGGCAAAAGAAAAAGAGAAAAATATTTATTAAATAAAAAAGCAACAACTCCTCCTGGCCCACCTTTTCATATGCCATTTGATTTTGCTTTTTCTTTACCGGGTCGCCCGGCCCAACTTCCCCCTCACATTTCCAGCTGTTGCACAAATTTTCACTCTGTGACTGTGTGTTTGTGTGTTCTTTTCACTGAACCCGCCACCGCCCACGCTGAAAGTAGTTTTTGTGTCTGCGGATGCGTGTGCATAATTAAATTAAAAAAGTTTTTTGTTATTAAAGTCATTGACTCAAAGGCGGCCTCTTAAAGCGGTAATTGTTTTAAAGAGCCGAGTTTTATGTTTCTATGTTGATGGGTTAATCAGGCAATAGAAGTTATTATAAAGAGTTATCTTAATGTTTAATATACACTCTGCTTATGGATAAAAAAAAAATGTATTTGATAAACTTTTTATTTATCCAGAAGAAAAAAACCCAAGAATATAATCATAAGTAAGGGCTTTCCTTTTTCTTGGAATTTTTAAGATTACAAAGTTATTTCTTTCCTTTAAAAACGATATATTTTTTCTTCATATTTTTAAATTATTTACATTATCAATATAAGTAACTTCTCTTCTGTTTTCTTTCAAACAAACTAATCTAACAAATGAAGACAAACATCGATTAATAAGCTCTTTCAAAAATAAACATAATTTAGTAGCTAAACAAAAAATAGATTTGAATTGAAATTTTCATCACGTTTTGACCATGTAAATTGTATTCCCAAAATGTAAATGTGTTTTCTTTTGGCTGATTTTTGGGGCCTATAATTATGGAATATGAGGTATGATAAGTTTTTAGAAATTCTTTGGAATTTTCCACACTTTATGACAAAATGGGATTCCGCATGGAAATTGGCTGATTACAAGAGGGGGAGATTGCTATTACTAATTCGTGTTGGAAATCTTTA
This sequence comes from Drosophila eugracilis, assembly GCF_018153835.1. Taxonomy (NCBI): domain Eukaryota; kingdom Metazoa; phylum Arthropoda; class Insecta; order Diptera; family Drosophilidae; genus Drosophila; species Drosophila eugracilis. The sequence continues at coordinate 663,070 of NW_024573209.1, forward strand.
AATAGATATATATAAAATCAGATATATATTGATACATTTTGAGTACAACTTGTAGATGAAACCGATGTAGGTGATGACACATTTGGGTTGGGTGAACGGAAACCAAAAGCCGAAGTGAACATTTAACAATTCATAATTGCTTGAAGAGGCTGCAGGTTCTGTGTTGGCGTTTCAGTGTTAAAAAAGATATATATAAACTGGGTGTGAATCCATCAAAAATCTGTTTGTGTGGCGGAGATTTTTCAGGCCTCATCCTCGGCCAGTGCAACCTCAATTAAAAGCCACCATAAAAGGGGAGCCAGGCAGACCCAAACGTGGCCAGGTAATTATATAAGCCCAGTTGAGTGCAATCAAAAAGAAATACCAGAAATATGTACATATATATAATTTTTTGTTACCATGTCTGCCAGCTTTTGCTGGCTACAAACAGTAAAAACCCGCAGCATAAATAATCAACCGTGTTGGTAGGGAAAAGGAATTTCTGCAATTGCTAAAGTTTTCACACACACGAAATGAAATGACATGAAATGCAATGAAAATGAGGGCATTAAGACATTGAAGTCATATGGGTTATATAATCACTGGAAAGTTGCACAAAAACAAAATCAACACCTTTTACCATAGGAAGTCTGGAAAAGTGGTAACAAATTTGCTTGGCTTATGGAAACTTAAATAACACCTTTTTTTGCTGACTTTTAAACTTTTGTTCTCAGTTTCTCAGTTGATTTCTTTGTCTATTTTCTGTGCTAATTAAAAATACATTTATTTAGTTAAATATTAGTGTTTAAAGAAGGATAAGATATGATAATTTATCTTTAATGATACAAAAATACAAAGCAAATATGTAGCTGGGCAGGGAGATAAAGAGGTTGGTCTCAGTGATGATGCGGTTTTTTCTTAGTCTTAACAAAAGCTAACTTTTGGCTAATAGAAAACTGAACTTAAGCAAGTACTTCTGCTATTTACCACCCTTCAGCCATTGATTTGACACACAATTCTATTTAATTTGATCAGACAAAGGAAAAAATAAATATCTACAAGCACAAGTTCGCCCACAGCAGAACCTAGGAAAATTGGGGCCCCAATTGCGAAATGGCAAAAGCAAACTCATTTTCCTCATTAACTGCAATGGCTGCAGCACGTTTCGTCCTCTCTCTTTCCCCCAGCATCGTGCGCTCTCTTTCCTTTTTGGCATTCCGAGAGCACAATAGTTTTTAATGCGCCAAATTAAGTTTCAGCTGAGTTTTTTCGACTCTTATCCCTTTTTTCTTCTCCCTTTTTGCTGGGCATTATCCGGTCGAACTCTTTCCTTCAGCTGGCTCTTCCCTCTTAACCATATTGAGCTTGAAGTTGGCTTTTGTCTGGTCGTAGCTCGTGACTAACATTAATTTGACCAGAACTGGCTAAGAACTTCATTCCCATTTATAGGATAGATGCTTCAGCGGAGATAAAACAAGAAAAGTATCTTCAATTTCAGCGCCCAACAAGATTTATTGCCTCGTTTTTGGGCTATTTTACTAGATTTCGGCAGAAATGGTTTTTCGCTACCTTGCAGCTTCTTCGACTCTCCATCTCCATCTCAATTATAATTTCGATTTTGGTTTCACGCTTTTGTCAATTCGAAAATAAAACGACCCGTTAGCATTTTGATAGATTTTTACATTTTTGGTTTTTTTATTATTTCATCAGTGGCTGTGCTTTTTGGCTTTTGGCATTTTAAGCAGCTCATTTCGAATCAATTTGATTCGCTTTTGTTTGCCTGATTTTATGGGCCACGAAATGTTTGACATTTTTCAAGCGGAGACAAAGCTGATAATTTGCTAGAAAGAGGTAAGGTAGCTGGATAAAGTTCAAATTGAGTTATTAAAATGGCCAAATCGTTTGATGGCTTGCATCAAGTTGACAAATTTTATTGATGTGATACTCCACTATATCTTTTTCAGTCTCAAACTTAAAACACAAATCGATCTCTGATCACCTTTTTTAATAGCTAATTTAATCTGCAACCACAGATAAAAAAAACACATTCAGATACAAGATAATTACACTGAATAAGCCAGCAGCAGCAACCAGGCAGCATTTGTTAATGTAAAATATTGTAACACTATGGTTGATAATAAATTGCCTTAATGCTCATAAAGCCAAAACAACAAACCGCACACGGCGGCAAACAGAATTTATGGCAGAGTAATGGTACGAGGCGAGAATGGGAATATATATGGAGGGAGGTATAGGGAGGCAATGGGCTGTGGGCGGTGGGTGTGGCAGAGGGTTGAAAAGTGGCGCAAGTGGCAGCGTTTTTAAAGCAACATTAATCATCAGCTCACGAGAGTGCGCCTCGCTTTCTCCCTGTATTCCCGCTTTCTCCTCGCTCCTGTCTAGAGGGAGAGTGTGTGTGTGTGGGAAATTGGCTTTTCCATGGCTGGGCTTTTTAATAATTTATAAAAGAATTTACGAGCAAAACAGCTGAGGCATAGAAGTGCGTTAACTACATGCACACAAATATTCCCATAATTAAATTTCAAGAATGCACAATCAGCAACAATTTGCGGCTCTATCTCTATCTTTATCTCACTTTCATGATTTTGCAGCAATCCTTGCTGGCAGGACGCATTCCGGTGGCCTCCATGACAGGACCCATTAAACGAGGACTGCTCTGGCAGCAAAGGGATCGACTCTTCTCGCGCTGGAAGGAACGGTGAGTACACTGGACATAAATTTTGGAAATTTGGGAAAAGGTCTTCTTTTAAATAAGAAACTTTAGAAGAAAGTCGATCAAAATCAAAATCCCTTTCATTACTTTTGGTTACTAAATAGAGAAATTCATTAGAAAATATCTATAAATTGTTTGGGAATTTTCTTATTTTTTATAATTTTCAAATTTCCAATTCGTTGACCCTTTTCTTCTCTGTGATCCTTGGGGGGCTGTATAACTGTTAAGCGCTTTTAAATTTACCTCCACCGCAATCTGCATTGGCTGAAAGAGCAGACATGGACGCACGCCCCCTCTGGCAGCCCCCGGAAAATATGCAAAAATATTTCACAACCTCCAAGGGTTGTTAATTGCGAAAAAGGGCATAATTGACAGTGGCTGCATGCTGGCTCGTCCTTTTTCCCAGATAATGCTAATGGGGGGAGGGGTCAACCATTTGACAGCTCTTATTTGATTCACCCCCCACCCCCTTTGATACTGCATTTAATTGAAATTTAATTATGTTGCAAATGCAATTCCGTGTTTTTGTTTGACTGTCGGCTGCTGCTGCTGCTGCTGTTTGCCTTTTGAACCGATAATTACGTTTATCGCTTATCATTTATCGGCACATTTTTAATTGACACTTAATGACCAACTAAGCCTGGCACTTAAAAGGCAAATATTTGATTTGCATTTTGGCAAAAAGCTAAATATAATTTATTAAATAAATATTAAAAGGATTTGCTGATGGAAATACATTTGTGAGATTTCCGCAAATATTTCGAAAAATTATTTTGATAACATTTTGCTAATAAATTGGTTTGGATTGGATTTATATTTATTAAAAAGCAGGTTGAAGGGGCTTTGGAACGTATAATATTAGAGATTTCTAATCTATTTATATTCCTAAATGAAAATTTAATTAAAAATAAAACCCAAAAAGTTAGCTAGATCGAATATTTCCCTGGAAATAAGTTTTTTGCTGGTCATTCTTGGAACAACTTTCTCCTTACTTTTTCCCAGATTCAGTTTTCCCATCTTTGCCTTAGATCTGGTTAAGTTGCATGCCTCAAACGTTTACCAAGCTTAACTAATAACAGAACTGATCATTATCCGATCTTAGAAGGCAAGCCCCAGCCCAAGCCACCCAGCGCAGAAAAACCAAACAACAATTTTCTTAGCTCAATTTGCTTGACCACGTTAATAAGCCAAACAAAATGAGAACTTCCACCAAGGAAGTAAGCTATTAGTTGAACGATTTTGAAAGCCAACCAAAAAGCGATTTAAAATTTCTGTTCAGCTTGAGAACTTTTTTGGCTTCCCAAGAATCTCATACATAATAAACGAATTTGTGGAATTTATGTGCAGCAGAATAGCGCTTGCCACATTAATAAAGTCGATTTTCATTGCTGCAAAACAATAAAATAAAAAATAATATGATTATCGTCTTGAGGAAGTCATAAAAATCAGGGCAGCGTTTCATTTTTTTGCGCATGATTTATGATTTATTAATAACATAGCCAAAATGCCATCGCAAGAGAAGGGATTTAACAATTTTGGTTTTGATTTTGATTTTGATTTTGAGTGTCTGACCTTTAACTGAAGACTACCAGCGGATACGGATTTAAAGGTCAATGGATTTGACTTACTGACTTAAGCCAATCTATCTACTTGCAGATACTTTTTGCTCACTCGTGACTACTTGCACTGCTTCAAGAGAGCCTCGGGATCGGCCAATGAACGTGCCTCCGATATGGGACAGTTTATCTTCAAGGTAAGTGCTTACAGACTTCAAGGAGTATATAGTATAGTAGCTTAACAAAGAGAAAGAGCTACAAATCTTAGTTCCTTTTAAAGTTTTTGAGTTCATATTGCCTTTATAAACGACTCTCCTCCACTGAAGTGTCAGACAAACTTTTATATTTACTGCGCATTGTGTTAAATTCTATTGCAGAAAAGAGGGAAAGATTTATGCCCGGCATTATGAGCAACCCATGAATATATAACCTGTTTTATAGAGGGGGGCTAGGACACACCTTAAGTTGAAAAAAATATATATATTTATAAATGAAGTCTTTTTGGGTTGACAATGCCAGACACATCTAGTCACGTTTTGCAATTGACTTTTCAGCCAGGTAGATGAAAGATATCCCACCATGTACGGAGTCTGAATTGATAGGCAAATCTTCTGTTTTTTTTTATATATTTTTTCAAGACAAAACAAATCCTGATCGAAGAGGGAATAAAAACGGATTGAAAAACTTCAACTAAGCTCAACTAATTGGCTAAAACTTGCATCTACTGCATGTTAATTTGCCCAACTATTTGCCCCTCCTGCTGCTGCATCTTGGGGGTTCCCCCAGCTTAGAGTGCCTCTCCTTGGCTCACTCCGCACAACTTTTGCGATGAAAAACAAAGCAAATACTGGAAATACTAAAGGCAAACGGGCAACAACCAAACACAAACAGGAACAACTGCAATAGCAACAAAAAACTGCGAAAAACAAAAACAGAAAAATGCTAATCGCGAAAAGTCGAAATATAAACACTCTTTGGGTAACTTTATATGGAAAAAGTTGAAATTTTTGAGGATTCTTTGAAAGGTTTTATAAAATCCATAAATATTGTTTAGAAAAAGATTAAATTTCGATGATTTTTCACTAAAATTTGTACTTGAAATTAATATTTAAACAAATCAAAGCAGAGATATGAGAGAGAAGAGGAACTTTAACTTGGGAGCAGCTTTTTTAGTTCCCAGTATAAAATCTAATATCTTACGTTAAAGAAGGGATATCACAAATTATTTTTAAATATATTTTAATCCACTTTTTGTTAATTTTTCTATATTTTTAATCTCCCAAAAAGTCTAGTAAATTCCAAGTTAGAGTATTAAACACACGATTGCCGTGAAATTGTTCATTACCTTAGCTGCTGCTGCTGTTTGTTGTTGTTGCTGATGACATTATTGTTGCTCTTGTTGTTGTTGTTGTTGCTGCTGCTTAAACAAATAAGGAAAATGCACATAAAACTGCAGTAGCAACAACGAAAACAACAAATGCCACGCCACTGCAAAGAGATCATGGGAAAATTACTTTAAAGTTTTTTTCTTTCTGTTTTTTCCCCTCTGTTGAATTTAATTTTATTTTGTTTTAAATTTGTGTCGTTTTTCCTTTTTTTTTTTTTGGCACTTTTCCGCTAAAATCTCTCTCTCTGTCTCTTTTAAAAGCAGTGTCAATACAACAAGACCAGCGGCAGGTTGTTGTTGTTTACAGTTTAATTTAAAATTAAAATAAATTTTTTTTTTAATGGCAAATAAAACAAAGTGAAAAATGCTCGCCGTTGTTGTGCGGGCAATTTTCCAAAGTAAATAAGCAAGCAAGAGAGAAGCCGAGAGGGAAAAGCAGGAAAAGCAGGCACGGGGGAAAATAATGACATAGGTGGAACTAAATGGTGAAAAATCCCGCAGCATGCGGGAGATTAACTTATTTAATGTGAGGGAAAACATTTATAAAGAAATTACGAGAAGAAAATTCGCTCGGCTAGAAAAATATTAGGTAATTCGTTTCGGAAAATTGGCTTTTTTCATTTGAAAAACCCCGTCAAGTATTAAATGAGTTATTTAGGTGTTTTCCCTGTAAAATTTCTTACCAAATAAACACCTTAGTGACCTTCAAAATAAAGAGCAAATAAATTCAACCAAAAATGGTCAACATCAAAGACAGCCACCCACGTTCAATTAGCGAGGACCCAAACCCAGGGAACTCAGCCATGAACGAGTCATTGAACATAAAAAGAGGTGTAAAAGAGAGGTAGTGTGGGGGTGTGAAAGAGATGGAGATATTACAAAAAAAAACTCGACTCATTAATGAGCAAAGTAAGGCGGCATCTCATTTTATCGCTTCTTTGTGTGATTTTCGCTTGTTCATTGATGTTTTATTGACACTACAATGATTCAATATTGCCTCGTCAATGTAATCAACTCAATCAATTAGCCGGAAAGAAGATCGAGTGAGCTGGAAGACAGCTGGTCTCAGACTAATTATTTAATTCGATTTTTGTATGACTTTGTGACGATATTTACCTGTCAAAAGAAAGGTAATACTTACTCCTTAACGTAAAATTATCGGAACACTCTTTAAATTAAGAAAAATTTCGATATTTAGACAGAATTATTTAACCATACCAAACCTTCTATTTTACCGCAAAAACTTAGTAAAAATGTTGAAATAAAATTGGTCTGATTGTCTGGCATCTACCCGGGGGGAAATCAATCGGGCATAATAACAGGTGATGAAAATGAGAGGGAATTGGGAGGGAGGGAAAATAGGTTGGCTGGGTTGGAATGATTTTGATGTTGATGCCTCGGTTCATTTGCCGGCGGGCTGGGAAAGTTGTACGCCTCAGAATTTTGCAGTTTTGCACTTTGACAGTGATTGAAAGCAATATTGATTTTTGTCCTTGGATGGGCGGCAAGTGGATGATGATGAAAAAGAAGGAGGGGCCCAACCCTGCCCATGGGGAAATGCAATTTCCGTCTGTTCAACGTTAATGAGCATTATTAATTGGGTTGCACTGAAGTATCAGGTATCGATGGAGTATTTAATTATGTTCATTAATGTGAGAAGGCATGATTAAAAGTTGATAAAGAAAGTAAATCAATGAAGAAGTTTGCAGTTACTTTAAGATAATAAAAAGCCAAATCAAATAAAATCTTAAAATTTAAAACCGCACGCGCCTGCCTTCAATTTGACTTTCCCAAAATTGCAATGCCAAAAATCTAAACCAATGATCAGTTAAGCTTTTGTGTTAGTTTTGACAGCTCATGCTGTTAGACATGTCAAAATATAAAGCGACAGCAACAACAATGCGATTTGTTCATAAAACTCATAAATAACAATAATAAATAATAACAGGCGAGCCACCAGCAGCAGTCCGATCAATATCCGACCTTGAGCACTTTATTTGTTAACAAATAACGTAAAACGTAAAATGGAAATTTGGAAAATGTTTAGCCATTGATTGTGGGTTGGCACATATTTACGAAAGAGTGAGGTCAGAGTTATGGGCAGGGAACCAGAAAGGTCACTAAAGTGGAGATAAATGTGTAAAATTTAAGTCTTAAAATGAAAGAGGAAACTTAAAATTACAAAAATTAAATTCAAAATAAAAACAGCAATTTGGAATGTCATATTAAGCAACACAAAACTCATCACAGCTTAGTTTTATTTTTAAAAAACAATTCTTTAAAGACTTTACTAAACGATCTACATCTGAGATTTGACATCTTTTCTTGGGATCTTCTAGGCTGATCTCATAAATATTTTAATTGATGTATTTGTTGCATGTTGCCACCCACACACCAAAATAAGTATCACGAAGAGAGAGCTTTCCCAGAGACTTCTAATTTTGATCTTTGATCGTGGCACAAGCAAATCCCCCTTAAATCATCCATCAAACGAGAATGCAACATACGAGTATTCCATATTCCATCCACTGCCGCCACTATTTATCATAAAAAAAAGAATCAGGAAAAAAAGAAGACTGCCCCCAGAACTTTAAAAACTTAATTATGTCTGCCATTAGAAGAAGAGAGATGGAACCAATTGAGAGAAATAAATAAAAAAAAAAAAAAAAGTAAGAAAGAGAGGAACTTAGAGGGGCTGCATTACTTGGCTAATTGCCACACGCGGTTGCTACCAATGCCTCGGCCTCAGCTTCTTGATTTTTCCCCCAGTTTTCTGGGACTGCTGACATATTTGCCTAATGGCCTCGCATAGTTCTTGGCCATAAGCGAGCGACAGCCACGATGAATCGCCGGCAATGTTAAAGTTTTCCTCATAAACAAGGGCTACAAGCAGTAGGAAAAAGAAGACAGCAAAAATAAGTTCAATAAAAAGTTCAGAATGTTGAAAAAAGTTTGTGCTCCCTACGGGGAAAGCAGGGAAATTAAGTTCGGGGAAGCGAAGAGATGAGACCTGCTGGCCTAATGACTTTTAACCAAGTTGCAAAATGCAAAAGTAAGGAGGCCATGTTCTAGACCAAAGTAAAGGGCTCTGACAGACTAATTGGTGCATCATTCAGGAAAAGTAGTTAGTTTCTATGTTGGTGTTCAGCATTTTCCTTTAGTTAGTTCAGGAACTTGTCTTCCTCTGTGAATAAATCTTAAAATTTGATATTCCAATAAGATATCTGATATATAATCTTGAAGAAAAGCTGTTAACCCAAATCTTACTTCTAAATTATATACTATTATTGAACATTTTCTTGCATTAATGTCAGCTAACCATAGTCATTAACCATCTACCAACTGCAAGACCCATTTCCCAGCCAATACAATTGCAAACTAAACTCTCAGCTGCCCCACTGAGTGTGACCCGGGCAAATCTTTGTGTTTTAGATTCAGCGGAAAAACGTTTGCATAACCTTTAACTTGATTGTCTAACGATTTGCATTGTCTTCTGTGGTTTCGCTTCAGGTCAAGCTGGTGGACGTGGAGAAGGTGGAGTGGCTGAATCGGCGCTCCTACAGCGCCATTGGCCTGCTACTGGGACGCGAGGGTCGCGTTCTCCTACGCTGCGATGATGGCCTCGAGGACTGGTTCGAGCTGCTGGAGGTGAGTGGCCATGAAATGGTTAAATAGTAGATCTAGCTGAGCTTGGAAAATTATCTGAAAATTCTTAGTAACTAATTTTGTAAATTGAAGTCTGAGAAGAAATGAAAATCTTATGATTTTTGAATAAAATAAAAGCTTTTAGGCTTGCTAAGACGTTCACCAAGCTTAACATTAACCATTTCAACTCAAACTAAACATTTTCCTTCACCTTTCAGGAATGCACAATGACCTCCAAGGAGCGCAGACGAGCCCTGAAGATCGCCCAAGGACCTAGATCGAGAGCCTCCTTGGCTGCCCCTGTTTCCCATGCCTCGCTGCAGTTCCAGCACTTTGGTCTAGGAGGGACTTACTCGAGTGCTCTGGATGATTGGCTGATGACTAATGGAACAGGAGGCCTGGCCCGTCATAAAATCGGAGCTGGCAGTCTAAATGGCTATGCCGGAGCCAATCCCTTCCTCTTCTCCGACTCTGTGCCGGATCTGAGTGCCCTGAACAATGAGAATCACAATCACCACTTGAGTGGCATCAGCACGAACCACTCGACGCCGCAGAAGATCCCACACCACAGCAACGCCAATCTCAGTCGGTATTCCAATGGTTATGTCTCAGCCCAGAACAGTTTCACTCAGGCTGGGGCACTCTATGGATCACCGAGGAGGATCTTCATCAACAGTAGCTTTGGTTCTAACCAGGTGGTGGATGAGGAAACCGAAGAGACGGAGGTTCAGCTGAGAAGACCTAGACTTTTCCGGGGGGTGAGCGCTACTCCGGATAATGGCAACGAACTGGACAGGGATTGGCTGTATCGGAAGCCAAGGGCGCCCACTGATATGAGGCACTCAGGTGGGTTTTCTTTCAGAACTTTTCTTATATTTTAACTTATATCTGATATATCCTATCCTATAGTTCAACCCATGTTACCCACTGGCGGAGGCAGCAATGTTGGCCTGGCCAAAACCGAACTGGACTGCTCGGCCCATGATAGTGGCCTGGACACGCCCCCCTCAACACACCGCCCTTCGAGTTATCGAGAGGCCAGCAGGGATAGCACCGAGACGAATGGTAGTTCCTCGAGGGGAACTCTCCTAAACAACTCATCGCCAGGTGGCAGTTTTCGGGCCAAGAAACTGAGCAGCCAGGTCAGTAATCTCAATCAGATCAACTCCCTACATGGATCGAGATACTCAGTGCAGGATCAGCGCATCCTCAAGATGCGCAACAACGAAGAGGATCGTTGCGCTTCGATCAAAATGGCCAATCGCCTGAATCAGAACCAAGACCAGCAGGCCACCTATGATCCCAATCAGAATCGTTACTATAAGAATGGTAATGCCACACCCCCCACTTCACTGACGCCCCAGCATACGCCCCAGCACAAGCTGATGATGATGCACCATGGCAATGGTAATGGTAATATGGGTACCCTGAATGGTAATACCAATGGATCGGACAGGATGAATGGATCGGCTATCTTTCGGGAGCGGTACCAACATCCCGCCTTGGCGGCCATCATCAACGAGGCTCAGGGTCTGAAATTCCGAGGTATGTTTGAGGATTTCTATGGTTTTGCTTGCACTTCTCATCGTTCATCTGGCATGGTTATGGGATGGATTTAAGTTCATTTTGGTTTGGGATTAGTTTTTGGAATGATTTAGTGAATGTTAGAAGTCATAAGTTTGATAGTTCTATAATATTTTTAAGTTTGCTTATATATATTTATTATGTCAGGATATTTACTGTATATTTATTTGTTTTTAAATTGTATTTTTAATGCCTTTAAATTAGATTATGAAGATTATTAGTCAAGATTTAATATTAAAAATACTTTATATATTTTTGTATAAACTTAGAAACTATTTAACTTTATAATTCATGTTTTTTTAAACTAAGAAGTTCTTTTAATGTTTTGAGACATGTTTAGATTATTACATTTAGTGACATATTTTTAAAATATTTTTATTTTAATGGACTGCAACTGGTTATCTTATTTTTATATAATTACATTTTAGCTTTGTAAATAAATATATTTAAAATAAATCCGCACCACCCCGCATACCACTCATCTTTCATTAAGATCATAAATAATAATACCCCCTATAATATATATTTTTTACAATTTTACTTTTGCATGTTATCCACTTTAAAGAAGAATCAGAAAATATGTGGTAAACTCTCCTTAAAAACCAAACTGTGCATGTAACACAAAGTCTCCAGGGGACAGGCTACTCCATAGTGCATGACAAGATCGGGATACATATATATATCAACCAAAAGATATAGATAAACCGAAACTTTACCCAACTTGTAGAACGCGCCTATTCGGACAGCCAGCAGCGTCGCCTCAACAACAACAATGGACCGACCCCCCAGCCAGCCTCGCCCTTGGCCCAGCGCCGTAATAATGTTGGTCTTGGATCTGGAGTCGGATCAGGAGCTATATATGGCACGCCCACGCGCGTATAGCGCCACCTAAAGGTCTAATAGAAAAGATAATCCAAATCGATGGAGGATTGATTACTCCTTTTAGGTTATATTAATGGATATTAAGCGTAAATTAGTCAACTTGATGGAAAGTTTGGAAATTATTTGCATAGAAAATACTTCAACGAAGGTAGAAAATAATAATTAATTCATAATAAATATGTAGTAGTACTCTTAGTGTGTGTGCTCCAATGTCCAGCTTTATGTAAATGTTTAAATAAAATATACAATAGAAAAAAACTTGGGTTTGTTAACTTATTTCTTAATTCATAAATGGCCATCAAACTTAATTTGGGAATAAAAGCTTCTAAATTTGGGAAATAAATACCTATTTGGAGTATCTTTCGGATTTTTTTATTAAATTGGTAAAGAAAAAAAATTTAAAATTATTTTTTGGTAGCTAATTAAAAAAAAAGTATTTTATCAAATAAAATGAATAAACCAAAGATTTTAAAAAAAATCACCAACTGTTGATTAGGAATAAATAATTCTCTAAAAATTCGGAAAAATGCATAAGGAATTTAAGGTTTGACCTAATTTAAGTCCGAAAATCAAGCTCTTAGTATTCCGCCAAAAGCTTGGAGGATGCGTTGCAGGACTTCTTTTAATAGAAAAGTCTTTATAAGCTTTTCCCATTGCTAAACTTTTTCCGAATTACCTTATAAAAGATGCAACGCTGTAGAGCTTTGCATCAAAAAAGCTTCTTCTGAAAAAGAGAGGACGAGCTGCAACCCTTGAAGGATAAATCAGGGAGACCCCTTGTGCGGGCAATGGAATGGGCTTTTCGGAGTCAACAATAAAATTTTCAGTCAGCTTTGAGACGCAGCAGCCACAGCAGCAACAGCAGCAGCAGCATTTGCTGCAAGTTTATGAGCGGTCAGTTCATTAAAAACAGCAGGAATAGAGAATTTTCCCAATAGGATGCGGAGTCGCACGGAACTGGTGACAACCACTTTCGAGGAGAGCGACGAGGATGACTTTAGTCCGGACGATGATTCTGACTCCGAAGAGGACTGGCGGCCCACCAAAAAGCGGCCCTCGAAGCCATCAGGCTCTGATGGCGGCAGGAAGCGGAAATCGGCGGCGGCAGCCAATGCCTCGAAGGCCAAACGCCGCATGGCCAAGGTGAGCGACGAAGAGTCCGACGAAGAGGATGACCTAGAAACGGATCCCAGCGACGATGACTTTGACTATCCCTCGGCCAGTACATCAAAGAGGCCACAAAGTCTGCCCCCCAAAAAGCAGTTTGTTAAACTAAATCAGTTGGATTTGCTGGTTAAGAAGGCGGATCTCTTGGAGAACGACTGGCTGAAGAACAATCGGTTATGCCTATGGCGCAAGGATGAGCAGACTAATCTACTCCAGAAATATCTGAGGGTCAAGTCGGCTTCAGAGGAGGAGGAACTGCTGTTCACCTCCAGTTCAGTGGTAAGTTAGTTAAGATGATGAATATCAATAAGTAACCCTTTATTCATCCTTCCAGTACTCCAGCTGGGATGATCAGCAGACGAGCGACTTCATAGAGGTCAAAGTGAACTGCTTGGATCCCAACAATAGAAGGATTAAACTCCACGACTTAGAGGCTGTTAAGAAAATCTCCGAGGAACTGCGAACGGAGAGGGACAAGCACTCCGCATCAGACAAAGAAGACGCTTCTGAGGCGGAAGAGGAAAAGCCAGATGATGCTGATCCTTAAACCACTATTAACTATACACAGAACTAACATTTTCTTTAGTACTTAAAACTAGTTGGCCAAGTTAGCGTTAAACACGAATTTCCTTATAACAACAAGACAACTTTAAATTTAATTTAGTAAATTAAAGGAGCCAGAAACAACCGGAAAATCAAAAAAGAAAACTCAAAATATCAATTTAAAACTTTGGTGTTTCAATTTCTAATACATTTATACAACGCTTATATGCATTTTATGCAAATACCGCCTATATGCAACACATTATTGGCTATTTTCATAGTTTATTTTGATGGAAACATCGTATATATCCAAAAAAATTTCTAACAGCTTTTGCATATGGGCGTTATGTACTTTACAAAGTTATATAAATCGGTTTTACAGGAAGAGACTACAAATTTCGATTCGAGGGCGGCTATCGACGTCGCTCTCCCTTCACGGTTTTCCGCTTTTCCTTCTTCTCCTCCCTCAGTTGCTTTTGCTTTTCGCGATCTTCTTTATCTTTTTGCTTTTTGGCGGCACTGTCTATCCTGGCCTGCTCTCGCTTTTCCTTGGCCAATGCTTGCACATCCGATTTGTTGGTGTTCTTGGCCAAAATTCCGCTTTCATCTTCGCTTTCCTCCTGGGAATCGTCTTCGTCCTCGTTCGCAACAGCAGTCTGTAAAAGGTAAAAAGCTTTGATTATTATAACTAATCACTTTTAGATGATATTTTAATAGTTTATAAGTGCTTTGATGAGGAGCTTAAATGGCCTAAATCGAGTTGATAAGACTGTCTTCAGCAAAATCAATGAATAGTGCTTAATTCTAATAAGAATAAGTAATAAGAATTAATGAACCGGCACTCACATCAGCGGAATGCTGTGAAATCCAGATAGATTGGGATTTTTAAGATAACCTAAGAATACTAGGAATGCAGCTTGACTTTACTTTCTCGTGAAAATACACATTTAGCTGTAAATATTTACATAAATAGGCAGTTAACTCACTTTTAGGGAATTACGAAGCTATTAAATAAATTTATTTATATCTATAATGCTGAGGTGGCACTAATTTTTTGTATAAGTGAGAAACTGCGAAATAACCTTGAGAGCAGCAAACCGGATATAATGTAATTTTGGGTTACTAACAGACATAATAAGTACATTTTTGAGATAATCTGTGGCTTTGATCAATAAAGTTTAATATTAAACTAAACTACAGAAGCCATATGGGCCATGACTGTGACGAATTAGCCTTAAAATCATCGAAATCCAAACCGGATATAATTCGATTTTAAAACAAAAATAACCTGAGAGTATTGAGCCAAAATTTGCTGCTTGATGCGGCGTTCCTCCTCCGTGTATTCCTTGTTGGCGGCGGGTTGCAGCTTCTGTTGCTCCAGCAACTTGGCCAACTGGGCACTTACATCGATGTCCAAACCTTTTTTCGGCGGATCATCGGCGCTGGGATGGCTTTGCAGCCATTTCTGGAGAATTGTGGCCACCAGTTCGTCGATATTGGCGGACTGAAAAGGGGATTTAGGTTTAAAAGTGGGTTTTCTTTCATTTAGTTAAACTTACCCCTGTTTCGCTAAGAATTCCCTCGAGAGCTTCGGTTTTCTCTTCTGTCGTCTCGTCGCCTTCCAAAATTCCAATGATATACGAGCCGAAGACGTTCTCGTCCGTATTCAATTTTCGCAGCTGGTCATTAAGCCAGGTCTGGAACTCCTCGCTGGCACTCATGGCTACTTAGTATTTAGTTTAAATATCATATATGGAGGGCTTTAACTTGATTTTAAGAGGCAGTGACAAATCAGCCGCAAAAGGCAACCAAAAATTGTGGAGCATGTGGGGCAGTGTTGGTAAGCGTTTGTAGGAAATCAGCTGTCTCAGAAGAGCTGCCAATTGGTGGAAAAATAAATTCTTTATAAATTTACATAAATTAACAAATTATAACAGTAATTTATTAAATATAATAAACAGTATTCGATAATCTTCATTACTGGGTATAATCAACATTCAGCTATGATTACTATTAGCTCATTTTTATAAATTATTTATGATATTACTTATCTTAAAATAACTCTTAACTTAATTCAGTTAATTAATAATGATTTCTTAGTATTTTTATCAACACATTTAATTTTTTTTTAATTCAAACTAAAAATTTTCTTAAATTTACTGCTGGCAATACTGTAACCTGAACACCACTGTTAAGCATATGTTAACCAACTGTTAATTATCAGCAAAACAGCTGTTTACCTAGTGCTGGTAAATACCGCGTAGTCGTTTGCCGACCTTAAAAAATCTTTACGCTTTTTTATAACAAAAAACGAAATTTTAACTATTGTGTTGTTAAAAACTTTGTGAGATTTATTAACCACGTTAACAGGCCAAACAATTTTTAATTTCTATGATAACAAAGTTCTGTGACTAAACTAAAAATCTACAGATGTAGTATTTAAAATTATAAACAAATTGTTTGTTTCTTGTGACTGAAATATTTTTACGGTTTTGTGCGTAGCTGTATATGTGTGTGTTTTTACTTTTGTGCTGGTATTAGTGCTTTTCGTTCGTTTTTCTGATAACTCGCATAGCATACAAAAACAAGAACAAATTACAGCAACAACAGCGTCACACGTCTGCGACACCTGCGTCGCTGTCGCCAAAGTTATTGTTATTGTTGTTGTTGTTTTCACTCTTGTTGCTTTTGGCTGTCGTCGCCTTCGGCTTTTGTTTATTTGTTGCTGGGCGTCTCGTAAACAAAAAAAAATACAGCAACAACAAAAAGAGAAGAAGGAAAGCACATACACATCCAAACACACACGTGTGTGTGTGCCGTTGGCAACAAGTGGAATATATACAAACAAATTTCATACTCATCTCTGTGTTTCGGTGTGTGAGTTTGTGCGTGAGAGAGTGATTACAAGACGTCGAAGAAATCCCTTAAACAAATTGGAAATTAGAAACTCATGAAGGCAAAAATTGCACTTTGAATTGGATTTCGTTTGAGGTGAGTTTTGATGTGGGTTTTGAAAAATATTTAACCGTTGTAAAAGGTTTTGTATTGAAAGTTTGAATTGGAAAATAAGACTTACTTTGCTGACTTACTTATAAATTATAATAATAATAATTGCTATGAATTTCTGCTGCTTCTTTAAAAACCTAACATTATTGTCTCTATGATTTTTGTATGAATTTCAGGTTTACATATATATAATCTTGTTAAACCTTAAAATATATATTTAAAACTTTAACAAACATTTTTAAATATTCATTTAAAAGCTAAGACACTGGTTTAAAGTTAAAAAAAATAATAATCATTTTTGCATCAGAAAATATATCTTCAGTTATAATCAAAGGTTAAACAAAGGTTAGTTAGACATAATAAAAAGGTGAAACCAATTTTTAAGAAGTCAATTTTTGGACTTTTTTTCTTCTTGTGGAAAAAACTTTCATGAATTTTCAGTTCTTAAATATGTGTTAAAATGTGTAAAACCAAAAACCATATTTCAATTTAAAATTCTTAAGGAATCATAAGCTTTAAAATATGAATATTAGAATATAAATTCAGTTCCAGTACCCTTTCATTTAAAAAAATTTCAACGTCAAATAACTTATTTTTAAATACTAATTCTCTAAAATGCCATACTTAATTCTCTTAATATCCAAATATTCTTAAAAAAATAGTAAAAAGCAAGAACATATTTCAATATATTTTTATAGAATATAAGGTATTAAGATCACATTTTGAGTGTTTATAAAAAACACCTTTAATCTTCCCCCAACTCCCTTCATTTGGTTCTGCCACAGTGCCAGCATCTTGCCACCCACAAACACCCCCTGCCGCACTTCGCTTATCGACTTGTGGTCTCAACTCGAGTTGTGTTGACGGTTTTTTTAATGGGCCACAACGTTGCAGGGTTTGTTTATGAGCTTGTAAATGTGAGTGTTTTACACTTTCCAATCTGTGTGTGCATATTCATGTGTGTCAGTGTGTATGCATAATAAAGGCCATTAAAATTAAGTAATTGACGCAAGCAGCGAGCAGACGACACCAGTTAAGGTGGAAAGGAGAAAGGGGTGAGAAGAGAGAGCGGAGGTATTAACTGATTCAGCGGCAGTGGAAAGGTAAAAACCGGAAAATGAAAACTAAAAAACGAAAAACATGGCAAAAACGAAGAATATATTCCTTGCTAAAATTTTTACTCACTCGAAGTTTCTTTCTCTGTCTCACCTTACACGACTCTTTCTCTCTCGCTCACACACTGCAGAATTCGTCATTAAACTGGAGACCCATTTAAATTTCAGCGAGCTCATAAAATTCACACGTTTCATTGCTTAAGCTTTTGAAATCAAGCACAGTGGGATCATAAAAGTGATTTTCTGATAAAAATAAAAATAATGTACAAAACTGTGATTGCAATAAAATGGATAAAATATATCTATAAAATATAATCATTAACATTTTCAACACAAATAAAAGTAAAATAAAAAATATTAAAGTTTTTAAAATGTTTTCATAATTTCTATTATTTAAAAAGATTTTTTTCTTGCATAAATAAAAAGAAAGTCGAAATCTATATCATAATTAAACTTTATTATTGGTCAGATTTTCCATCAAGGTGCTTTCTTCGACTATTTTCGACCATTGCTTAAATATCTAAATAATAATTTTTTTTTCTCATAAAAACATATTTTATATTTTTGAATAAATATTAACAGAGCTTGCCCCACTGTGCGTATTCATCATCCTAGTGCCATGATTTTTAACAGCTCCTTGCGACTGGCATTTGTTAGTGAGCGGGCACGCCCTCGCCCATAAAGATTTTCTTGGCCATTTTTTATGGTGGCTTTGCTTGATGGGCTGCTTGCCGCTGCAGCAGGCCAGAATCTGGAATCCTAATTGTGGGAAAGGAGCAAATTGATTTCCATATCATAAACTCAGGCTTGCGGCCAGGCCATCAAATGGAAAACGCAACAAGTCAAAGGCAGAAATAAAACAATTTCCCGGGGTATATTTCGCCCTTTCCTCTCCTTCAAGGAGAAGAGCACTTCACATAACAAAATCAATTCAACGACGTAGAGTGGGTGGGCTTTTCCCGAGGATGCCACGGGGCGCTTATCCTGCAAAGTACTTTCCATTCTTGTGGCTCATGGAATTTTCCTGGACCACCAACGGCGAAAAGCGAGAGCTAATTCCGGCTGTGATGGGGGTGGTGATGGGTGCTTTGTGGGATATGTGGCTGAGATCTCTATAATGCCATTCCCGCTGATTCCATGTTAGGTGACTGGAAACATATGCTCACTTCTTGTTTTTCCAATTTGGAATTTTCTATATTGACTTTTGATTAGAGTGAGATGGAGGGGAAAAGTGGGAAAATTATTATTTAGAGATTGTATTATAATTTTTCTAGTAAGTCCTTAATATGTAATATAGTAAACTTCTAACAAAAGCCTCTTTCTACCTCCTAAAATATTCCATTTTATTGCCAGAAAACCCTTAGCAAAAGGTTCTGCCTAAGTAGCTCCCTAGCTGGGTTTTTCCGAAACTCAAGCTCAAACCATTTCCCCTTTTCCATCCCCATTGGAGGACATCGCCTGGCACTTGGTAATGTGATTGAAAAGGCTTCTTCGGTTGGCTGCCAGTAGGATACCATGGGGCACCATGGGCGGTTGATGGATTCATTCACTGTGCTCGTATCCACTTAACTATTTCGATGGATTGGGGCATGTTACTCTTCTTGTTGTTGCTACTGCCACTGACATTTTCATTTTGCTACAGTTGGCTACAGTTTTCCCGCTGTCGCTTTTTCTTGTGCTGTATCATTGCCATGTCGTTGACAAATTGTCTAGAAATGGGTAAGAGATGGGGATGGGATCTAAGATCTGGGATCCTGGTAACTGAAAGTTGGGCTGAAATGTGTGTCAATAAAAATGTGTGTTAAAAATACAGTTAAGGCAAGTAGGGTCATGGTGATATGGTATAGTATATCACCCAACCCAATACCCAATTCCAATCCCTAAGAACGACTCCTGTTGCTTCCAAACACATCTCAGGCGGGTGGTCCATGAGTTTCTCCACCTTCCGCCTCATCTAGAAGCTGGCAAACAATTTTCAATTAAGCACACAATCACGATAAATAAATCTCATTGTGCAAAAAGCCAGTTTCATCTACACGAGCTTAGCTTAACGTGGCTTTTCTTTCGATGTACAGCAATTTTCTGCGGTTTTTCATGCCATTACCAGAGTGGGGTTGCTGGGTGGTTTGATTTTCCGTGGGTGAGGCAGCCAACGCGCTGACTGCAATAAAACTCCACCCAGGTAGCGACTTCATTGCAATCTTCTCAAGCTTTTCCTCCAGCATTTGGCTAACACGCTTTTGCTTCTACATCTGCCCGCTGGCAAATGCTCTTCGCCCAATCGGGTTACTTAGTTGGTATGGCTGGACTACCTTACCCATGAATCTTATTATTAACTACCAGGTTATGGTGTGAACTCGCATAGATTAATTATTAATTGCCAAGTGTTTGCCCAAAGGCTTTGCTTTTAAATATAGTCGTAGATATAGCTTATTAAAATCAAGAAATGAACGCACTTTGATTAGCCAAACTTAACAAAGGCAATCACTGGTAAGCTTAATTACAAGGCAAGGTACCATTAATTGTATATGAATTAAATTAAAATACTTTTACTTGTTGGTTATTTAAGTTATAAAAACCATATTAAGTGCATTTCCCAATTCGCATTGTTTTGGCCAACTTCCTGTCCTTGTTTATGTTTCATTTCCCAGCCATAAATTCTGCGGTTAAAGAGCCAAGCCAAGCCAAGTATGGGAAGGAAATCGAGAGGGGTTAGAGAGGTAGTGAGCAATATGTTTTTATAATGTTGATATATGTCTTAAGATCGCAATTTACGGCTTACACGACAAATATTCATCCAAGTTAAATATTTCAAATGCCATTTGCTGTGGGTGGTCAAAAATTAAGAGCTTATATACAGGAAAATAAAAATAAAAATAAAAATAAAAATGCCAGCAAATTCAATCAAGCGAAATTTAACAAGATTTCCGTGAAGCGGCAACTGCTGAGCTGCTGCTGCTGCTGTTGCTTCTCCTTCTCCTTCCCATCTTGCCCCACGTCTAATGGATAGATGCTGCTCATCCCAAGGGGCACAAATTAAGCAAAACTTTATACGACGGCCACCCCCTCCAGATCCTCATAGTGCCTTCCTTTCCCCCTCGTATCAAAATAAGCCAGCCGAAAGCCCGAAAAAACTTGATTTTTTCGCAGGAGAACATTTCTTATAAAGTAAATAATAAATCAGCGGCGAGACGAGATATATATACATATATAAAAGATGTGCTTATGTATTAGCAGAGATTCACACACATGCTTATGGGGATTCTGAAGCTGAAAAGAATCTCCTAAAACCTACCCATAGAAGATTTAGTGGCTTGGTCTTCTGGCTTTCGTTGCTTAGGTAGCTCAAAAGGAAGTAAACAGGATTTGAGCTTTACCAGGAATCTTTTATATATATATATATATATAGATATTGTTGTTTTTGTTATGTCTTTAACCTTTTGGACATTAGGTAAAAAAAAATAGTTTGATTTCGCTTTCTGGCTCTCCGTTTTCTTCCCTTCGGTATTTACTTAAGGAAATTCGATATATTTAAATATGTTTATGATTTTCAGAGGTCTTTTTGGCTTTTCTGCTGCTCTTGGGGTTCTCTTAGTAAATTCTCTGAATTTTAATAAATGATAAGACTCGTGTAATTTGAAGACATTGTACATAATTTTGATGGGGCTATGTGTGAGAAAATTTTAGAAGATTGGTTTGTTTTTATTTATGAGAGTCACTTGATGCCCTCACTTCGCAGAATTTGATTGGCACTTTAAGTGGCTTTTTATAAGAGTTTTAATTTATTTAAGAACCTAAAAGTGGCTTTTAAAAGGTTTAAAAAATAGATTTTATTAGCAAATTAAACAGTTAAAAGATTAACAACTGCATTTTTAAACCATATTTAATCTGAAATCCATCTTCTTCTTTTTGAATTCGTAATTAAATTCCATAAATACTAAAAAACAGAAACCAATTTCCATAGGGAAATTCCATATTCCACATTTTCGATTAATTATTCATGAAAATGCACTTTCGACTCGGTTTTTATGGGCATTTCCTATTTACACTTATCGTGCGTTGTTTTCGGTATTCATTTGCCTAGGCTTTACCCTGCTTTTCCTTGCTTTTCCATGCATTTCCATGCTTTTCTGCACAAGTGAGCAATTATTTGTGCAACATAATTAAAATTTTATTAATTCATAAACAAATGCGCAGAGAGCGTACGAAGAGGCAGGACTCCAAACATTGCAGTTGCTGCCTTTCAGCACTTCATCAACGCCAAATGTCGTTGTTGTTGTTGTTGGTTCTGTGTTGTGCTGCTGCTGCTGCTGCTGCTGCATCATTCATAAAAAATGCCATAAATGCAGACACAGCAACAACACGTAACACGTAGAGTAGCCAGCTCACCTCTTCAGGTGCGAATCTCTACTCCCCTTGCCACTTTTCTTCTCCTTTTTGCCAACGGCCTCGTCACCTTGTCAATTTTACATGTAGAGCACGTGTCGCAGCTCGTGTTGCAGTTGCTGTTGCTGGTGTTGTTGGTGTTGCTTGTGGCAATGGGAATTTCTTCCTCAACTCTAATTAAAGAGCTCTTCAGCAGACCTCCTTGAACCTGCAACAGCAACATCAACTGCAATATGAAAACTTTTAATTTGATACGCCAAAAAAAAAAAAGCGAAACTCCAGGAAAAATAAAAGCTGAAAAAATATCTTTTTTCTATCTTTCACGGTTGCAACACCTGTCGAACTGTTGCCATCAGCATAAAATAGAATCCAAATAATATATATATATATATATATATATATATATATATCTGTATAAAATGATAAATATAAAGCTCGCAGCGAGAGCAGACACAGAGCAAACCCAGAAAAAAAAGCGAACACGGCAAATACGAAGTTGAAGAAATGCATACAGCCAGCTTAATATTAAACAAATAGCACGAACAAAATATTAACAAAATGTATAACTCTTGAAAATAGGTGAGAGAGAAATAAAAATAAAAAACAAATCGAAACAAAGCCATGTGTGCTGAAACTTAGACAAATACGAATTTAAACAAATAGAAAATATTTCAATATTTGCCAAAGGCCAAATGGAAAGTTCTAACAGCTCGAATTTGAAACGCGTGTCGTTAACAATCGTTAAAGTAAATAAAACAAAATAAAAACAAATTTAACATTTAACATTTAAACTTAAATAAATAGAGAGGTTTTTAAATGGGTTGGTAAGAATTTTATTTTATTTTTAACTCAAATTTTAAGCTGATTATTTGTTTCGATTTTAATAGCAAATTCTTCTGTGTGTTTTGCTTAATTTTTAAATCAAATATAAAATATTTATATACTATACTATTAACAAAACTTTAATTAAGTTAAGTACTTGTTAAATGTTATATAAATTAGGGAAATTGTTTATTATTTTCCTCTTAAGTTTAAGGAACAAGAAAATGCAAATAAAAACCATTTTCAAAAATGCCTTAAACTTACCTTTACCTTACTTTTTACTTACTTTTTTTACTTCTAAAATTTCATTTTTTCCTTGTATTTAACATATTTTTTAAAGTTCTTTTAATATATAGTTTGCCAAATAATATATTTAGCTTAATATCATCACTTTTTGTATAATCTTTTAGTGACTTTTATTAAATTTTTGATTCAAACTTCGTTTTTGTTATAAAGTTCTTAGAATTTCATAACCACAACTTTTCTTCAGAGACTTAACAACATTTTAAGACTACCAGCTTTTCTTTCCCTAAAAAATCAAACTGGAGTATATAGATTTATAAGCTATATATATAAAGACCGTGAAGAAGTCCGTTCAATGTTTTCCGCAAACAAATCCAAGGCAAAGGCCCTGGCAAACAAACAATCAAAAAAATAGAAATACAATCATTTTCGCATGAAGTTTGGCCAAAACGCCTTCATGTGTTTGGGTTACCAACTTTGGATTTTGATTTTTTGTTTTTTGGTCTAGCTTGGCTAAAAGAAGGGGTGGAGGTGGTGAGTAGAGGGGGCATCCTCTGCACACTGGAAATTTATGGCGTCACGTTGGCAACTACTGGTTTTGATTTTTATTTTTAGAGTTTTGCCTCTAACAATTTGCGGCTTCTCCACGGGCTTTATAATTGCTTTTTTTTCTTTCCTAAATTCACTTTTTTGCCTGTTTTTTTTTAACTTGATTTAACTCAGGTAAGAGTAAGCTTAAAATCAGTTTAAACTTTGGGCTGAGACTAACAGAAGTTTGAGGATCATTCGGGCTGACTTGGGTGGTCACCAAGTGTCAAATGTTTTTCTTAATTTTTTTCCCCATTTTAAGAGTCATTTTGTTTCTAATTGTTAGCCACATTAACGAAAAAGAAGCTGAAAAAAGCCAACGTAGACATCAAGAAAATGGCAGTTTTAAAGTTTTCAAAAGAGTCAGCAATTTAAGCAGCTCTCCGGCTGTTTGGCAATGCTTCTGGTTGGCCATTAGGTGTGTGCATAAAATTATCAACAACATTAGGAGAGACCCTTAAAGAAAAAACCACACAAAATCTACAATTGTCATGCATAATTACGGCTCGGAAAAATCCAAAAGAAAACCTCAAGTGCTCAGAAAAAAAAAAACAAAAGAAAAAGAGTTAACGGCAGAAGCTTTAGAAGGGTTTTTTCCGCCGGCAGAATCTTGAAGAACTTGGCTTGGCAACTTCTTCTAGAACTTTGGAGCTAGAAAATGGCCAAAACCAAAAAAAAAAACAGCTTATAATGATGTCATTGGCAAGGGCAGTTAGCTCCATTTTCAGTTCAGCTTTTGGCAGCGTTTTTTATTCATTCATTAAAAAAATTATAAACTAAGGTAGATGTGAGAGATCGGAGTCTGAGACATAAAATTAGTTCTTAGGTATATATTTTTGGTTTTTGTGGTGCAACTTTAAGTTTATAATAGAGAGAATTTAACTTACAAGTTAGTGTTGTAAAAGTAGGTAAATTTTTTTGATTTTTTAAACAATTTTTGTCATTATAACCTCAAATTATTTGAATATTCATTACGATTTTTGTCATCAGAACTTTAAATTAAAGGGATTTTCAAAGTTTTTATTCTACCTAATCCTTTTTTTTTCTAAACTAAAAAAGTTTAACTTTAAATTTTCGTTCTCTTTTTTTATAGATTTGCTTAAAATGTTTTAACTTTCAAGGTGAGTTTTATTAATGTTATTCAATCAAAAATTGATTTCTTGGAAAATCTAAAAAAATCTATTTATTTATAATCAAATTAAACAAAAACTAAGTTTTAATATAATGATTAAGAGAAAGAGCGCCAACTTCAAAGTGTCAAGCCTAATGATAATTATAATAAAATTCAATATAACTTCTGTATATTTGTTTAGAGATAGACGAAGAATGTCTTATTTGGACAATTTTAGGCCATTAAATGCAATTTAATAAAACAAAACTGACACAAAATCCGAAAAATTGCCATAAAAAGTAGCTAAATAGCTGCAATATACACACATACAATATCTGTATATATATATATATAAGCTTATTCATACATATATATATACAAACATACGTAGTAGTCGGTAGTCCCATAGCTATCTATATGTGTGTTTGTGTAGGAACAGCAGCTCTCTATGGCTGCTATTGAAATTGAAGGCGACAACGTCGTAGACGACGTTCCGCAACGAGCTTTTCCATCTCTTTATTTTTTACTTTGTTTATTTTTGTGCTTAATTTTGTTTTTGTTGCGCTTTTGCCCCGGCTACAAAGCTACAACGGAGAGTCCGCAATCTACTCTCTTCGTAACAGTTGGTCTCTTTTTGTGGTCTCTTTTTTGTTTTTGTGGTGAGCCCCAAACACAACATGTGTTTCGTCATCAAAATGTTGTGTTTGTTGTGATATTTTAACATGTCTTTAGGGAAAATAAGAACACTTTTTAAAAACAATTGTTAGGATGCAAAATAGCGGAGAAATAGGAAAACCCCTTTTAAGCTAAGACAGTGCATAAAATAAAAGTGAGAAATTAAAAAATGCCTTTTTAAAAAGATAATTTTACTTACTTTGTTTTCTTTAGCATTTTGTGCTTTTGTTTTTCGTCAAGCCGCCATTAAAAAACAAAGTTACTTTTGCTTTTGTTTTTGTATTTATTTGTGTTTTTGCTTTTTGTGTGTGTGGTGGGGAGCTCAAGCGAAAATGCCGGCAGTTGGGAGAGCCAAAAGAGCGCCAAAGAGAGCTGTCAACCCAACCAGTTGTACCGTTCTAGTGAGGCTGCCCCAAAACGT
Organism: Drosophila eugracilis; assembly: GCF_018153835.1. Taxonomy (NCBI): domain Eukaryota; kingdom Metazoa; phylum Arthropoda; class Insecta; order Diptera; family Drosophilidae; genus Drosophila; species Drosophila eugracilis. The sequence continues at coordinate 688,914 of NW_024573209.1, forward strand.
AAGAGTAAGCAGGCCAGCAATAGTGGAGTATGAACGTCTCCCATTTTGACACTTGACACAAGGCAAAGAGAGCGATAAGAGAGAGCCAAGCACGTCACACAGCTGGTGGATACGCGTATCCGTGAGATACATTTCAGTTCGAGTTTGTATTTCGTTTGGTGAGGTTCACTTCACTGTTCGCTGCAGTTCGTTTTTGACCACTATCGACGTGTCTCTCTCACTCGCTCTCTCTCACACTCAACCTCTCTCGCGGTTATAGCCCTGTCTCTCTACGTCGTGCGTGTCTGTTTCGACTTTATTTACCTTTTATCTCACGTTTCACAAAGAATAAAGATCAACTGAAAGTTTTAGTCGTAGCAAAAAAGTGCGTAGAAAACGTAGAAAACGCATCAAAACGAAGAAGAAAAGTTGGCACAGCCCAAAAAGCAAGAAGGCAAAAAGCAAAGCAAAGTGCGCGTGTGTGTTTACGTGTGCGTGCGTGTATGTGAGTGCGTGTCTCTACCGTCGCTCCCTTTGCAAAAAAAGAAAAACAAATTAACAAAGTATCTTTCAGATACACGACAATTAAACAATACAACAATATCTGAAATTTCAAACAGCTTAGGTTTTCCTTTTTTTGAATGAACAATTAGGTTTTGAAAGAAATTTTCCTCGTTTCGTTGCGGAATTTTTGTGTGGCGTTCCACATTTCCAAACGTTTCTCTCTCTTTCGCGCTCGTTGGCTCTCATTTACTGTTTTATTCTCTCTTGTGTTGCTTTGCCGCTTTCGGGTTTCATAATTTTGTCGCTTTTAGCTTTATTTTTATTTATATTTTGTTTCGTTTCCACTGCGTTTCGCTCAGTGTGATTTTTAATTGCCCACTTTTTGGAAAATTCAAAATACAAAATTCGAAAAGCACACACACATCCGCAATATTAATAGTCTTACATTCCTTTACAGTTTCTCTGACAAAATACTATATGATTTCCCCAAGATCTTGGTGTATATATATTTTGTGCAAAACAAATACAAATAAAAACCATAAATAAAATCAAGCTAGCCTTGGCAAAATCATTGAAAAAATATATTTAACAAAATATCCATAAAAAAGAGATAAAAAAAAAACCAAAATCGATTTAAAAATATATATTTATACACACAACGGTTTCACTTTGCGAGTTGTATACAAAAAGTAATAATAAAAAATAAAATACAAAAAAAAATAAATAAAACAAAACCGATTTACAGTTAAGCACGCAAATTGATCATTTGTTTGGCCATAGAAGGGCCTTTGAAAAACCTCTAAAAATATAAAATACAAATAATACACAAGAAAGTGCAAATCAATGTGCAAAATCAAATTATATATTCAATAATTATCACATCCGATAATACATATATAATGCCGCCTAACAAACTAAGCAAACATGGATTAACGCATTTATTGTAGATTTACTATCTATGGGATACTGAAGTCAACGAGAAAGGTTTTAATTCAACTTTTTTCCAACCTAAATCAGTGACTAAAAGGTATTGTCTAGTTTTTAGTTTATAGTTAAGATTAATATTGGGAAATTAAAAAGTTCCAAAATGTTGAAAAATTGAAATCAAAGAAAGATAAAATCAAACCAAAGGAAGTCTTCCAATTTAGAGTACGTTCCGCCGAAGCAAGAAGACAGGAAGTATCTTCAGACTTTCCTTTTGATGAAATGAAATCAAAACCACAAAAAAACTCTTTTCAAATGACATTCAATCCAAGCCATTCTTATACTCCTCGCTGACTCATCAGCAGCTATCATTTCCCTTGATTGGTCATACATTTCCCATTCAGGTTTCCCAACATTTCGTCATGATTTCCTTTTGCAAGAGAACTTATCAGAGAACTCCAGTTCGATGGCTGTTAGAAATAATAATAATCTTTGAGCACAGACGTGTAGATGTATAGAGAAGTGCAGGCAAACACAAAGTCAGTTGTTCGAGGCCTATTACATAAGAAAACGTGAGTAGCCGCTGTCGCTGCCGCTGCCGCTGCCTCTGTCTCTGTCTCTGCCTCGGTTCAGTTAGAATTCTTTTGCTAATACACGAGCAAACATTGTAAACTGGCTCGGTGTTTGTCATTCATTCTCAGTCGCAGCGAGATCTTGCGGCGGCAAACAAACCCCAAAAAAAAAAACCTAACCCAAACCCAAACCCAAGAAACTGAAACCCATAAGAAATCATATCAGCATTGAGCTGAGAAAATCGTAAAGGTTTCTTTTGGCTGGCTCTCTTAGCGCTGCGTATCTCATAGATACATTTTTGTCAAGCAAAAAAAAAGAGCGTGTTGCTTATTTTTTTTTATCAACAGCGCTAAAAGCGTTGAGTTTTGCATATGATATTGAAAAATATTTATTTTGAGAACACTTTATTTATACCGTCAATGAAAACGCTCAGCTATTTTTACTAATCACTCTCTTACGCTGGCTAAGAGCGAGCTCTTAGAACATTTTGCGACGTATTTTGGTTTGATTTAATTAGTTTATTGTTGCTAGACTTGATGTTTTTTAGACGGTTTTTTTTTTTTCGTCGTGTTGAGCTATTAACTGGCTGTCGGCAATTTGGAGTTCTTTGGACAGGTTAAACCAGTTTTCCTGTTTGGCGGTTCTACACAAAAAACAAATTACAAAAAAAGAAGGCAGAAAAAACAGCAAACACCTCAAACATGCCACATTATTTCATAGTTTTTGCCTCGTTTGTTCTGCGAGTTTTGGCTTTTTTTTTTAGTCGTCCCTCAAACCTAATCTTTGCCGCTCATAATTTAATAAAAAAATGAGGAAGAAACTAACAAAATGCTGCGCTTTGGCTTATCGCCAATGTCCCCCTCCCCACCGAAGAAAAAAGAACCAAACACTAACGCACACACTCGCTGGCTGGCAGTAAAGCGGCGGCGATTAGATAATGGCATTTTAAATGATGTCTCTACTGTACAGTAGAGTCGCGAAACACACACGAACAGTGACCAAGCGACAATGGAAATGGACTTTGTTTTGAAAACTCAAAACGGCTGATAAGACAGGCCCAGTCTATGGAGAGAGACGGAGAGTTTTTCGTTAGAGAAATTGAGAATTACGGTTGGCGAGGGTAAAATATACAAAAAATTAAAAGATTTCATTGGACTATTAGACAGGGGAATAGATTCTAAGCTGGCAAATGCAATCTTAATTGCTTTCAAATTGATTCTAATAAGTTTGGGGGTCTAGAAAATTATGATCAGCTTTTATATTTGTGGGCAAACTAGGGAGATTAGAGAGAGGTTTATAGAGAATCCGAATGGGTTTAAGGTTAATTTTCTTCAAATATGTTGAGATTTCTAACATTTCCTTTAAGTTAGATAACTTTTTCAAGGGATTTATCTAAAAAGTTTACAAAATATTTTAAAAACAGCCTGAATAAGCTGAAAAAATCTATAATAAATGTAAAAAATATCTCTTTAAAAATATGTTTAAGTACTCTAATCAAAACTATTTACTTCTGAAACGTAAAATATCTTTAACAATGAAAGTTTATAGTCATGACTATAAATCTACAGTTTGAACACAAAGCCTGCATATCGAAAATATCGAAATGCTATCGATTGTTATATTTGTTTTAATCGCGAGAAGAGTGTTTTCTATCAGTTTTTAATATTTCAAGTTAGTTTTTTATTCCAACTTAACATAAAAAAATGCAAATATAGGCCCTTAAAATTATAAAGAACTTTCATTCTTTCTGTTAGATCTTCTCCAATATTACTTAACCTCCCGCCTCAGTAACTCAGGAACCTTTAGTGCTATCTCTACTTCTCTGTTACCGATTCTCCAATTCTCCCTTTCTCTAGAGAGCCAACTCCTAGTGGCACGTTTTTGGTCTTACGTTCGCTGGTTGCAACGCGCCAAAGTTTCTGTGAGGCGTAAATGAATTTGTCCCTTTGAAGTTTTCCATGTTAATTGGGAAATTAAGCTTGACCAGCTCGCCAGTTGGAACCATTCGGTGTCTTCACTTGAAATCGTCGTCGTTGTCTATATATCAGACATTTTTTATTCGACTTGTTTCTCTTTATATATATATATATAAAGATACTTCTTTTTGTGTGTGTTGCACATGATTCTTGTTGGTCGGGACTACGTTTATAATTACGTTAACTTCAATTACTGCTTACGTACAATATCAGACCAATTTTTGAGTTGTTTTTGTTGTGGTTTTGTTTTCCAGGTAAAACTGGTTTTTGTATGCCTCATTTTGTATCTTTACTGTCTCTGTACGTACCGCTGCACGAGTTTTGCTATAATTTTAATTTCTTTTTGAAGTTGAGCGCAAATGTGTTGAAGGTCTCTCTTAACTGCTATTTAAATTGTAGTTAAAAAATTGTTGCCATCTTGAAAATTCTTCGGAATCAAACTCATTATAGTTGGGCTTGGTATGGCTTATACGGCTGGAAGATCCTTACATTTTTAAGGTTTTTTGTATGAACTTATATTGGTTTTTGAGGTTATAAGAAGTTAATATAAAATACAAGTTATAGAATATTAATATTTTAATTTATAATTTTATAGTATTTAAAGTTATATTTTAATATTGTAGATAAATATTTTAGTATTTTTTGGTAGATGTCCAAGCTAGCTAGATCTCCTCTGCTCAGTAATCTACTAAAAGGTTTATCCGTTTGTGCTAAGCTTAATTTGTTAAATAAATAAATAATTTAGTAAATAAAATAATATTTTATTTTGTAGATTTCTTCAATGAATATTTTTTTCTTTTTCAGTGCGTTTGACATTGTTGTACATTTTAGATTTTTAGTCTTTTTCATATCAAGTTCTCTATTTCCTTCCTTCACACATCCCCCAACTTATCCACATTGTTTTGTTTTTTTTTTATTTGCGTTTGTTTGCCATTTTTTCTTCTTTTTTTTTTTGTGTTTTATTTTGATTTTGATTTGTTTGTTGTGTTTTTTTCGCGGTCTGCCCTGGCTGTGGGGCGTTTGCCGCATTTGAATTTCATTTTTAGATTTCAATTTATTTTCGGCGTAGTTTATGCCAATTTGGTTTTTGGGTGCGATTTCTTTAATATTATGTATGCCATATATTGTTCCCCTCTGCCAGTGTCTAAGTGTTAGTATACCTGCATGAGTGTTGGTGCTTCTTCAAATCAAATTTCTTGATTTGATACTCATTTTTCTGTTATTCTGTTGTTGTTGTTGTTCTTATTGTTGTATAATAGGTTAACCAACAAAAAAGAGCCATAAAAATTGCAAGCTCTTGCGAAATTTTAGGAGCCGTACTGTACTCGAGAAGACTCGTGCGCTTGTATTGTAGATTTCTTTTCACTTTCTTTTTGTGTCATGTGTCTGGTTTAGTCATAGTCGTCGCTGTGCGGTTGCTTCTTTAAAAGCATATTAACTAATTGACGTCTGTGTTTGTCTATAGACTAAAAAAGCAGCAAAAAGAAGGAAAAGTCAGCAAAAAGAAGAAAAAGTCAGCCACAAATATTTGACGAACTGACAATTTTGGGGCACCTAAAACGCAGGAAGCGAGGCAAATGTTTCAACTCATCAGCTCATTGATGTCTGCATTGGCTCGCTTCTCTTTGTTTTCCAACCAACTAAAATTATCTTAATTAAAAATCTTAAGTCAAAGTTGGTCTAAAAGGCAGAGTAAGTCGACGGACAGAGCTTAGCTCATCGAGTTTTCTGGGGAATTGAGAAATCTTAAGCTTAAGTTAAAGCTCTCCTTACCAAACCCATTACACATATTTTACTCTGTTCAGATTTCAAATTTTAAAAAAGAAATAATTTTCATCTGCTTTTTGTTTTTGGCCGAAATAATGTTGATGTCATAGGTTCGTTTTGCTGGGCGGTAAAAAAACATCATCATTGGTAGGCATTCAGTCCAAAGTTGTGCTTGTGTGTGTGTGTGTGTGTTTGTGGCTAATGCAAGCATCCAAAAAGCAAAACAAAAAACAACATTTGAAAACGACTCAGGAATGCCCATTATATATGCCAAATATTTGCTTTGTCAAAGTATTTTTCTGGTTTGTTTTATGAGTATTAGTTGATTTCGAAGTGGTGGGTAGGTAAAGGGGGTAGCTGGCTAATGGGAAGCACAGAAAGCAGTCAGTATAAACTATAGTTTTGACTGATTAGGAAGTATGACTATAAGAGTATGAGTCACAGATCCAAAAAGAGATACCATTAGCACTTACGATGTAACCAAAGATAACTGCGTAATAGGTTAAAGAGTTGGCAGAAAGTGGGTAAAAAGTGAAATATAAACTTAAATAGTTAATACTTCTTATTTTATGATTTATTTTTTAGTGAATTATTTATTCTTATAATTATTATTATTTTTATTACAAAGTAGATTTAGGCTTGCAAAACTTAAAACTTCTGCTCAAATGGCCTTCGGCTGCAATGTACAAACTTTTGTGATTTTTAGTAAAATATGTAAATATATTAATCCCTTATTCAGATAAAGCATTCCCATACGAAATATAAGTTCGTTTCGATTACCATTTCCATTACCAAGAAAATCAAGTTCCGGTTTTAAGTGCATTGATATCGCCGCAATAGGCGATAGGAAGCCCACCCAAAGAAAAAGCAAAGAAAAGTAAATGTTACTTCTCACCTAGCTACTACCTGTTGCCTAACCCCAAACATACACTCACACACACACATAAATGAGCCAATTTTTGGTCGGTCTTAGCCAAAGGCTTTGAACCAAAACTCTATTATTACCAACACAGCAGAAAAAGCAACCAAAAAATGTGAAAACAAGAGCGGCGTTTGACCAGAGCCAGATACTTTTTGAGAACTTTTTGAGAATCTAGAATAATTATTATGTGCGGTTAGCTTAGGGGTCTCCAAAAGAAACCAAAGAGAGAAAGAGAGAATGCTACAAGACTTTACCTAACGATTCTCAAAGGCCCAGCAGCAGTGTGGCGATACAGAAAGTGTGTTTGTATGAAATGTAGGGGAAGCGGCAGTGAGAGTGTGTGCGTGAGTGTTTATAAAGTTGATTGCACTCGATTTTTAGATAAAGCTTTTCAAGGTCATCAACGAAAAAACGACGAAATGTACCCAACACAAAAAAAGAAAAAAGGAAAAGAGCAGCAAAGCTGAAAAAACGCGGGAGATTCTACTAACAAATTTTGGAGGCCTTTTGAAAGGAAAACTAGGCATTAGTTAGGGGTTTCCTCTTCTCTCTCTCTCTCTGTGTGTGTTAAGGCAACAAATATATAAATCAAAACAAGATTTATGTCTCTGACTGTATATTCAAATCTGACAGAAAACCCAAAAACACAAAAAAAATACAACAAAATAATGCCAAGGAAGCCCCACCACAATTTGAATCCCGAGACAATGAGAGCTTCGGGGTCGATTCTCCAGTTCTCCAGCTTCTCTCTTTACAAATTATTAGACATCTTGTTTCTTTGCTGTTTTTGTTGTTCGTTTTGTTTTTGCTTTTTCGGCATATGCGAAAATAAAAACACACTTTTTTGGAATGATTTTTTGATGGTGTGTTGGATTTTGCAGCTGTTGGGCAGTGAGCCGGTTTGTCTTTTCCTCTCTTGGGCATTGAATTATTTTCGGTTTTTTTTTTTTGTTTTTCTCAAGGAACTTCGAAGAGGGGGTTAAAGCGGGATTTTATAGGGATAAGATAGCACAATTTATCTTTTTAAGAAAGAGGAAATTTCAAGGGATTTGCCAGTTCATTTTATGAATTTTAAAAATAATGTTTCTTAAAGACTTTTCTTAAATTTTGAATGTGCTTTTAACTTATTTTTCTTACCAAATCAATCATAGTTAGTAGTAATGTCCAATGGTAGATATCAAAAATAATCCTTTAAGAGGAAAGAAAGTTTCAAGGTTTTGTGTTTAGATTAGCAAATCTTTTTCATGAACATATTTTAGAAACATTTTCACCTTTTATGGCTGCTTAAGCAGTTTCTTTTATTTTTATGGTTAGCAAAAATCTTAAAATTTAACAGCTCAATCATAGTTTCCCCTTTTGAAGTTATCCGTTAAGGAAATTAACATTAAGCTAAACATTAAGCTTAACAATTTTCAAGGATCCCTAAGGTCTTTGATGTTCCTTTCCCTTTTGAAATTTGTCATAACAATTTCAGATGCACAAATAAAATGATATATCCACTTATATATAGCCATATTCTGCAGACAAATCAGTTTTACACATGACTTGAGTTTCATTCCAATAAAGAATGCCAGCAGCTTATTGATTTTTACGAGTGTTCATGTTATGGCGCCTCAAAGTATGCAATTAATGGTGCGCATTTCATTCTTTTTCATGTCATTTCATTTGGATTTTATCGAAATACAGCTCGCTTTATTAAGCCCCTTAGGAAAACTGATACTGAGCTGTGTAATTAAAGTCCGCAATGTACAAAATTAGAACTCCAACACCTGTTTGATTGATTGAGAAGCTGAAATCTCCTCCTCCTCCTGGCAATTTCAATCAGATTTTGGCCTGAAATTCCGCATGCCAAAGTGATATTCAATTAAATAAATTTATAAAGCGCAATAAGCAGTTTAAAAGCAACTCAATAAACGAATATTTCATACCTCGCAGTAAAGATAAAATACAAATAATGTTTCCATACTGATATACCCCGCAAATCATGGCCAATATAGGGTACTTTCCCATTTATTTTACATATAAATTTGCATACAACTATAGCTCACAAAAACCAACAAAAATATAGAGCAGAATATATATAGAGCAGATATCTGGAAGTAAATATTTCTCTGCGTCATCATCATCTCTCAGCCAGCTGAAGTAGGAAAAGAATTTGTTACTTTTTTCTATTTATTTTGATGGCCATTGAAAGGTTTTTGTTTCAGTTTAAGTCGAGGGCTCCATAAAATAAAACCACACTTATGCAGCTAGATTCGGAATGTATATATATATCTTGGGTATATAGTATATATACATATAAAGCATCCGCATTATGCAGAAAGAGAGGCTGCCTGGAATCGAAAACAGTTTTGGGAATGGAATTCTCTGCGCCATTTCGGGCACAAAACTAATTTGCATCTAAGTGTAAACAATGTGGAGAAGATATATACTATATATATACTAAATCTGAATAGAGATATATATAAACCAAATATTCGATTGCCTGATTAGTATCATAATATGGCCAAACTGAATTTTCTTTATATTTTCTTACTCAATGTTTTAGTTTGGGAAATTGATAGAGACATCTGCAGTCCATAGAAAAAAATGCCTACTTCGCTTCTCTTTTTTATTTTTTATTGCCAGCCTGTTTGTTATTTATTTCGCTTTTATGTAAATTTAATTCGATTGCTGAGGTTTTTGTTTCTTCATAAATTTACTTTTTGTTTGGCAGCCGAAAAAACTTGACATTCAGCAGTTGGCGATGGCTCTTTTATCGAGGGCCTGCTGTGTGGTAAAGTGAGTTATTTATGTTTTCAAGAGAATAAAAATGGTTAAGTGATGTCAGAGCTTTGATAATTTATATGGAAATTGATGTCAGGAATATGTAAATAAGTTTTCTTTGATTTTTCCTAAGAAATATTGCAATCTTTCTTATATAATTATCTAATTTTCTGTTTCATTTCCTGTAAAATGCTCGCCTGACTTACCTTCCCAATGTTTCCCAAACTAATTAACTTTTATGACTACAACTTGGCTGACTTTAACAGCCTTTCCTGATCCTTTTGTTCATGACAATTTCCACACACACACACACTTAGGCAAGGGGAAAAACATACTTTAATGGCGAACTAATAAAAATTTCTAGCTATGTTTTTGGCTGGAAAAGGAAAAGGCATAAAAATGTTTTTAGACACTGCATGACACCTAAAGATAAGAAGAGGAAATGTAAGGGAAAACGTCAGGAAAAATAACAACGTGCCTGTGTATAAATATCAAACAGCTTTTGGTTTTTCGTTTCATTTTTCCAATATTTAACGAGCGAGACTAATTTTCACACCAGCAGCTAATGTCAACACAAGCGTTGACATTTTGTCAAAGAAAGCAACTAGCCATTTTCCATTTTCACAGAAGCAAGGAAAACATTTCAATTGGCAAGCCAGCCAGCCAGCCGAAACAGGAAGCAAGAAGTTGGCCTAAAGGAAAATGAATAATGGAAAATTAGCAGACATCATCTCACTCTCTCTCGTTTAATTTGATTAATTACACAAATTTGACATTAACACATTTGGGGGCACAACAAATGAAGCAGAAGGCAGCGATATAAACGGCAGCCTCTTCGCCCCGAAAAAAAAAAAAAAAAACTCTTGTCCAGATTTTTGTTCTTTTTTTTTTTTTGGTTAGAGTGATTAATGAATTGATTGAAAGCAAAAAGGCAGTGGAATCTCTTTTTTCTCTCTTTTTTATCTTCAAAAAAAAAAAAAACGCACACACTGACCACCAAGGAACTAAAACGCTTCCGGGCATTGCCGGGTTTTTATGAGATTTTTCCTCTTTGTTTTCCCAAAATTTCTCCGGGGAGTTCTAATGGCAAAAGGGAATATACTTGTATATAGAAAGTCGGTTCCATTTGCCTAATTGATCTTCTAAAGTCACTTTAACGATGAGTAATAAAACCAAATTATTATTACTTAACTGGGTTTTAAATGGCTGAGTGTTACTTTCGGTTAAGTTTTTTATTGGTAACTTAATGGTTGGGAGTAAACGCTGTTACTCAAGCGAGGAAAATCTTTTCTCCGCTTAATTATTATTACTTAACTGGACTAAAATGTACTTTTTACGGTTTTCTGTAGTTTGTTAAAAAGTATATTATTATTATTAAATAAGAAAGAGTAATCATTGATCATTTGAATAAAAATAAAGACACTAAAGCCAGAAAATTATTTATTACTTTTGTACTTAACTGTTTATTTTTTAAATAAACTTATTATTATTTTCTTTATTTTATAACAAAATCTTTTGTTTAGCTTTAAGAAATATATAATAATATTTTTTGCTTTTAATAATAAGCAAAGAATAATGAAAATTAAATGCTTAGCTTAAGCAACTAAAATATTTTTGCTATACAACAAATTTGTACTTTTTGAATTCCTTTTTATTTTCTAAACTTTGTAATAAAATCTTAGTTATCTGTAAAGAGTATACCAATACTATTAAAAAATGAATATAAATTATAAGTTAAAAGACATAAAAGCTTAACTTAGGCAATTTTTGTTACTTTTTATTACTAAACTGGATTTTAAAGTTTATTTCTTGGTATTTTCTTAAAAGTTGATGGTAAAATATTCTTTGGACACAATTATTACTTTTTCTTTTACAATTTAAATCAATGTGTAATCTGTATATGATTTAAGAAATGATTTTATATTTTCCTTCTATTTTATTAAATTCCTTAATTTATTTAAAGAGCATTCCAAAATACACCATAATTCATCAAAGATTTTCTTTTCCTTATTTTCTCTTCTCTTCGCTGGCTGGTTAATGATTCTTGCAGCTTGTTCTTGGCTTGCATGCTAATAAGCAGTTTAGGCCCGAAACGAAATATATGAAAATTAATGCTTTGGTTTTGCCTAATAAACGACCTAATGTTCCAGACCAAGTCGAAGGGAATTTATACTCCACTCCACACTATATACTATATAGCTTATAGATATATTGATTTATGCTAACATTGTTTCTGTTCACACTCCATGGGTTAACCTAAATTGATCAGTTTGGCTGTTGGGTTTTTCCCACCATTTGTGTTTGAACATTTGGCCAAAAGCTGAGGATAATCTTGAGGTGTCTTTCGGTTCGGTTAAAACCCAGCCGTATATATTTTCTTTACCCCTTTTTTTTTTTTTTTTGCTTATCAGTGGCATTTAAACAGCTGCGAGGGGCGTCCAAATGGTAACACTAGTGGAAACCCGTTAAAACCAAACTCAAATGGCTGAAGCGCTATGTACATTCCAGGCACGTAAACCCGAGCATACGGGGATTTTGGCCACTTGTTGGTATCTACTACCTATACCTATAGGTTTGTATATATCCACAGGAGGGTTTTAACTTAGCTTGGCTCTCTCCCTTGAAAATGCAAAGCATGTGCCTTCCTTTCAGATAGTTTCGGTTGGGTTTTATGTGGTTAGCCCCTATGGAAACTTTGGGTACTTCATGGGACATTTGATAGTGTCGTGTATACATATATAGTTTTTCCTGCATTTTCCCTCCCTGCGGAAGCAGTTTCCAAAGCTGATTAGAGGCACGAAAACTCTTTGAAGTTTTTTGTTATGCTAGTAGTGTTTGAAGAGCTGATAATGGGTTAATAAAATGGTATCTTTAACTTGTATTACTGAGAGTTTTTGTTAAGGGTAAAAAGTAAAGTTCTTAAGGGAGAACATAAAACTTGCTTTTTCTAACAGATTGTAATGATCCAAAGCAGAGCTGCTCAAATTTGTCTTACTGCAGAGCATTTTTTAACACAAATACAAGTAAACGTGCACATATTTAGTGACATTTTTGTGTTGGTTTGCAGCTGTGCACTGAGAGAAAGAAAAACACTTCTTGCTGACCAATTCATTACTCGTTTTACTGACGCGAAAACAACTCCAAAGTGTAAACAGAAGTTATAAGGAATGAATTTCAGTGCAAGTTTTTGAGGATGATCGTGGAAGAACCAAGAACAAAATATATTACAGTTATCGACAGAATGAGGCGAAAAGAGCAAACGGAATAACAAGGACTTCGAGGATGATCGAGTAAGAAACAAAAACAAATTGTATTGCAGTTGGCGATGGAATGAGGGGAAAAGAGGATAACGAAAAAATAGCGCGGCCATTTACAAAAACAAATTAGCAAAACAAATTAGCAAAGTCGTTTAGAACCCCTGATCTATAGAGAGTTTGTATAAAAATTACCTACTTTGCTGATTTAATCATCTTTTATTTTTGTTTTTTAATGGGATTTTCATCTTCAAGGTGATAACCCTTTCCCTTTTCTTGATTTTTTTCTTGAAATTTCTCTATTTACTTAACATTATTAATGTGTCATTGTTATTTTTGTTTTTTAGTACTTTATTTTTGCTGTACTCGTACTCCTTATTTGGGCCACACATTTTTGTACGTTTTCTTGCGTACGCGACTATAAAAAATGTTTTTTTATTTTTTGTTTTTACTGTTTGTGTGCACAGCCACGAGCGCACAGGGAACAAAAAATGAAAGAAAAAAACGTATAATGAGTTTATGTATTTTAAACTGACCTCATTATGAAGAAAAATTGTTTTTGCACACTGAGCGTGGAAGGAACAAGTTGTTAACAAATGCCATTTTTTGAAGAAGGTTTTTATGTGTTTTTGTTCTTGATTTCCTTTGGCTGACACACGAAATGTGGAGTACAGTAATGTTAATAATTATTCAAGGCGATAAGCTAACAAAACAATCGAAGTAAGAACTGGTAACTGATAAGGAGAAGGAATTGGGCTTATCTTGAGAATGCCAATACGGGGCCCTTTTGAATGGAAGCCATCAACTTGGAATTGGTTTTTGGTTTTTTGAATTGGCCATAAATTTCAATTTGGTTTTTTTTTTTTGCATTAGGTAGTATTTTTTTCCTTTAAAACTTAATTTTTATGTCATAACTTAAACTAAAGTCTCAATTAATCAAGTTCTCAAAAATGTTTTTAACATAACTTACCCGCAATTTACGGTACAAGTTCTTTCCGTTTGTATTTTAATAAATAATTCTTATTTTTTTAAGGTTCTTTAAACGGAAATGTTTGAAAAAATTGTCACGTAATATTTGTGAAGTGAGTTGGGGTTTGCTTTTTGAGATGGAAGGGGGAATAATTGTCAGAATTATAATAAATTAAGATTTAAATTATCAATAATTGTTGTGGATCAATGGGTTTTTAAAGATAAATGAATGACAGGAAATAAGTTATAATATTTTGTTATGAGAACTTAAAGAAACCAAAAAAATATATAACCATTTGCCATATTATCTTCTCTCTTCTTCTCTGGACTCCTAACCATAACTTTCCGCACTCACTGTAATTTTAATTTAATTTAATTCTAAGCACGTCTGGGAAAAAAATATAACCAACAACTGTAATTACGTTTTTGCAAAATACAAAAGAAAAAAGGGCAAAAAACGGCGAAGAAGAAAAATTGGCAAGAACGAGGAGAAGCGAGGAGAATTCTTCTGAAATCTTCGCTTGCCACGAGTTGGAGTCTTTCTGGGCCCCCCGCCCACCACCACAACCACCCGCTCGCATCTTGGCGGCGGTTTTCTAAACGGTGATTTAGCCATTATGTTAACGGTAAAATGTGCAGAATCTCCTGGCCATGCGAAATGGAGTTTCTTTTCTTTGGACCTAAGAAAAAAAAACGAAAACCGGTTTTCAGGTAGTTTGGGGGGGGCCTTTAAGCCTTCATCGTCTTCGCTTTGTGCAACTGATTCGCTTCTTTTGGATGTGTCTTCTGCTGTTGTTTGTTTGTTGCATAACACGCGTATTCAGTTGCCTCGTTGTCAGCGTCTTGGCCAAATTATCTCCTGGCCGTTTAGCTTCTGTTATTGGTCTTCTAATTTGCTGCACTCCATCATCGCTTGAATATTTTCCCTGTGACAGTTTGCGGAAAAGCAAATAAATATTTTGTTTACTTACAAAAAAAAATGTACAGGCTATAAATAAATATAAGAAAAGGAAGAGGAAAAAGGAAAACCCAAAAGGAAGAAAGATAAGACAGAAGAAGGAACCATTTACCATTATCACAAATGCATTATTTCTTGTTTACATTTCGAGTCCCTCTCCCCCTGCTTACACTACTCAACACACTTTTTGTCCCTGTCTGCGTTGATAAAAATAAAGTCCAGCAAACAGCAATAGCAACAGAAATAATTTCAACGCGTCGCGACAATAAAGTAAACAAAATAAAATTGCTTTTCCTTGATCATATTTTCCATGCTGTCGCCGCTCGTCTCGCCCGGCGACTTGTTGAAACTATTTCAAGCGCAGAAAGATACTTCAACAACTTCAGCAGCTCATCAATAACGTATCTCATCCCGAGCCGCCAGCGCTGGCCCTCAATTAACATGCTTTTGTGAAAATTTATTGAATTTCTTCTTTAATGAAGTGGCATGTCCGAAGGCTGTTACTTCCTTTCGGGCTGAAGGTGTTCAGCGATTGGAAAGGTTTTTATGTCGGTTTTGTGGGTAATTAGATTGGTTTTATAGGTAACAAAATTCTAACTAAAGTTAAATACCTATTTGTCGCAAATATGTTAGAATTTGTAGACTTACATTTAACATTTTTAATGTTATTTTATATTACCAAGAACCTTTCCCCTATTTATCCTTCCAACTAACTAAGATACATTCCCTAACCGACTTGCCCCACTGCCCAAGTCACTGCAATCCATAATAATAACAATCATAAGGATTTAGCTTCCTTGTTTTAATCAATCAAACGACCAGCAGAGTGGAAGAAGTGATATCAGAAATAGTGTTAGTTGTCTTTGCGCTTGCAGTTGTCACTTGATGTATCTGCTAGATACAAGATACATGTGTATCTATGCATCTGCTAAGCTAGCACAAAGCAACAATTATAAACAATGACAAGAGCAGCAGCAAAGCCAACAACAACAATGAAATGCATTATTATTATCAGCAAAAATACATGACAAAAGAATGGGCAGAGTGAGTGAGCGAGCGAGAAGGAGAGATGGATTATTTCATGGAGATATATGTACTTGTATAGGGAGAGAATAAGACGGGGAGATTATGCTTCTGGTACTGGCTTTTGTGCCACGCGTACAGGAAATTATATAAACAACTTTCTGGGCTCCAAAAGGGGCGGGCGACGACGGGCGAGAAACAATGAGAAAAACGCAATGCAGTCGCAGTTGCTGCAGTTTTATATACATATACATATATATATATCTGCACACATACATTGAAACATTCATATGAGAGAGGTTGTATGTACTTTGTATGGCAACAGAAAATGTTGTTGATGTTTAAAAAGCAAATACAATAAAGCATTCTCCTCATGCCACCAACACTTGCATACAAGCACAAACACATATACATATACGAAAGTATATTTCCCGAAGAAGAAGCAGAAGCAGAAGCAGAAGCAGAAGAATACTTGCTACATGCGTGTGGAAAACTCTTTTTGGGTGGTGGCTGACGAGTTGAGTATACGACACGTTGGCCAAGTGAAGAAAATGAACACAATAACAAATAAGCGAGGAGAATGAAGAATGCAGTAGCAAAAAGTGAGAAAAACGGGGAAAAATGAAACTTTAATTTGCGCAGAATCTGGAGATTATACAGTTCACAGGCTTATGGCAGATAATGCTGTTTGTTTACAAGAAGCTTAAGGAAAGAGTTCGCCAGGGGGTTAAAAAAAGATGTAATCAAAGGTTTACTAGTTGGAAAGTATTAAGTTTAGAAGGGTTATATAAGTGTTTGTAGAACTTGGAGAGATATCAGTAAAAAATTAGTAAGAAAACACTTCTTAAATTTCATTTTGTATTTAATTTAAGAAACATTTTTAAGTTTATTTAAGAATTAAACCCATTAAATTAAGTATAATTCCTTAATTAGCATTCTCTCTATATGCTTTTTCCCCACTACTACTGTCTCCAAGGAAACCCTTTCCCTACAACCTGAACACCCTTGATTGTCTCTCAGCCGCCCCTTGTAAATCTCACTTTGAATCATTTTTGAGATACATTTAGGCTTAAGCCCTAAACCTTGCTTGCCGAAAAAGAGCTTGGGGGAGATAGTAGAACTTACACTTTGCCCTCGGCAACACAAAAGAGGCCTCACTGAGCCGCCTCCCCCTTTTTAAGCCCCATTTTCCCTTCACCTTGCACAGACACACACACACGCTCACTTGGCGCCTTTTACTCATTTCATCTTGGGTTTTCCTAGGGTTTTCTTTTTTTTTTTTTTGGAGGTTTTCATCATCAGGCTGATGGTGATGCTGCTGCTGATGATGATGATGGAGAAAGGGGGCTCGGCTCGACTTGGCCCTAAGTGTTTCTTGTAACTTGAGTCTTCAAGTGGCCAGCTGGCATTTGCTTTTGCCAGTTTTTCTTGTTTTTCTCGGGGTCCCTTTTTCTCTATGTATGGTTTTTTGTATTTTCTTCAAGTGCGGCAACTTATGTCAAGTCTAGCGTTTTGTTAAAAATAATAATAAAAAAAAAAAAAAAAAAAGAAATCTACACAGAAAAATGTTAATAAAATTTCCTTTTTCATTTTTCCCCTCTCTCTTTTCTCTTTTGCAGTGTTTCATTTACGTTTCGTACGCGATTTTTATGTGTGTGTAGACAACAAATAAACGGCAACAACAACAATAAATTAGCAACATCATTGTCTGTGGCAGCCATCAGAAACAACAACAACAACAACAACAACAACGAAGGGCACATCTAACGCTGCGGCTAACAGATGAGCCCCAACAACAGATGTCAATTGCTGCAGCCGAAAATGCAGGGTAAGTTTGGTTGCAAGGGGTTAAGACCAGAGGGGGGTTAAGCAATTTTCAACGGTTTCTGGTCTTTCAGCCTTATGGCTAATGAGCTAAATTGGATAAAACAATGGCTGATGAATGGGGAAATAGTATATATATTAGTGGGGTGTCTGTGGGTAAGGGGGAAAACTTCAAAGAACAAACGTGACTTGGGCTTAGATCGGAAAATAATTAGAGGAGGTTCCTTCTCTTTGTAGTTGAAGTTGTAGAAAAAGTTAAACTTAATATTAGGACAACAAATCACAAAATACTAAAAGTATTAAACAAAACACTTTTCTATTCTATCTTTCAGTTTAAAAATCTTTTTATTTAAGTTACAAAATTAGGGCCTACGGAGGTTATCAGGCTGATTTGTAGTTTTCGTTTATCTCTTTGCTTAAAAACCCTTTAAAACTTTCCAAAACCAACTGCCTAATGAAACTCCTTTAAGTATTTAATAATTTGCAGACTAGTTTAGGTATCGCAGTTGGAAAAAACCTTCATTTATCACTGAGTCGATAGCTGCTTTCCCCCTCTGCCACCCACCTCTCTCTCTCCACTCCCAACTGTCTCGGCTAGACATTTAATCTGAAATGTTATAACTGTGGTCCTAACACCCATGTGCCAGTCATTAGAAGCTCGTTGAATATTGCGACATCACGCCTGCTGTGTTTTTGTTTCGTTTTTTTTTTTATTTCGACTGAGAAATCATTAATTTCACGCTCTAGTCCGAGAATCTCTCAGATACAGATACATTTTTTTACAGATACAGATACACGTCGCGCTCTCCCACTCTGTCTCTCTCTCTGCGGCTACTGCATTCTATCTCTTGTTTTTCCTAAATTTCCTATAATATTTGGCGCATATTTCGGCATTTGATTTATGGCCCCTCAATTTGTTGCTGCCTCTGCTGCCTCGTTTTTTGTGGTGTCTCCGCTTTCGTTTCTCGGCCTGCTTCTTCTCATAATTTTCTTCAACGTTTTTTGCTTCTTTCCGTTTGGTATTTATTTTACTTTGGTATTTTGATTGAAATTGATTTTATTACTCTTTTTATTAGTTTAACTCGAAAGGCGAGTGTGAGCGGGAATTATGTGGCGAATTTTATGATTTTATTTTCGCCCTCGGCTCGAGTTTAACTGTCGAACTTGTTTGGTTTTTCTTTTTCTTTTTGTTTTTGTTTTTTCGGATATCTATATGGCAAGTGCCATTTGGGATTTCGAAAGCCAGTGGGGCCATAAAAAGGGCGCCTGGCAACCATGGGTTAATGTGTGCCCTTATCTAACACGCTTCTTTGATCAAACATTTTGTTTCCAGTTAAAATTCCAGATAAATTTCAGATTTACTAAAAGACTTTCCCAGTATTTTCCCCCCAATTTTCAAACTCTGTTAGGCAAAAGTTTTCCCTCAATTAAACACAAATCTGAAGGTACTCATGCAAATCATATGTATATAAAAATAATTAAAAACTTTTCCAAAACCAAGTACAGTTACTCTTTGCATTTTGACTAGTTAAAATTATAACACTAAACGGCCAGTAAAAAATCATTAAAACAATATTATTCATAGCTTTTGCATGCAATTAAAATGAGAAACGTGAATGGTTGTTCATGTTTTTTGTGGCCACTAATTGTCATTGAAATAAAAAATATGAAAAAAAAGTGAAAGTGAGTGTTGGTGTGGTGACACTCGCAGCACTCGAGAGAGGAACATCCATCAAAGGCCCAAGTAGTGATGAGTAATTCTCTAAAAACCGAAATTAACTTAGTTTTTCCTTGCCTTATTTCATAGGCCTATGAAATCTATCTTTTGAATGGCCGAGAGTGCAGTAGCCATGAAATGTGAAACAACTTTATTTCACTGTCAGTGGGTCTCTGTCTCTGTTGGAAAACCGGCTTGAAAAACGCCAGAAAATACGAGTAAACTATAAACTAAAAACCAAAGAGAAAAACCAAAAATGATTACGCTTGCAAAGCCCGAAACTAGAAAATGAAAGTGAAAGTAGGCCAAACTCATCAGCATGCTCGATTCCACCGACTTTGACTTCGACTCCGAGACTTGAGCGCCGACTCATCGGGTCTCTGTGTCTGTAGGTAGGCCTATCTAATATCTCCATGTACATGGTTGCCACAGAAAACAATGCAATCCATGCCACCATCCACCACATCCACATCACTCGACTCCGCTTCCACTACGGTAACGGTGGCTGGGGATTTGACTTTGCTTCACTTTCGATTTCATCGAGTCTTTGAGCCTATGAAGAAAAGTGAAAATAATTCAGTGAAAATCGTTTCTTTATGCGCCGCAGCGGGAAAGCGAGTTTTTGGGTCTTAAGAGCTAGCTGGTTATGAAATTGGTCGGCTATGGGATTAACAGTTACAGAGAGGTTTAGGTTAAGTAGATATATGGATCAGCATTTAGTTTATTATTCAACTTTTTAATGAAATCAGAAGGTAAATAAGCCAAAAGAAAGAAGCTTAAACCGAAAAACAATGATAGAAATCTATATATTAGATCCAGAAAAAAAATGATAAAAATCTCCTCCAATTAAAACCCCCACTAAACCCCACTTAAGTTAACATCTCTGTTACCACAGTAACTGTCTTTTGGCCATCAGTAATTGGCTAATTGACCCCCCACTACCACCCTCCAGCCGAGCCATTAGGTCCATTCTTTATCCCAGCTTAGTTCAGCCTTTATGCCCAACCAAAAAAGAAAACAGAACCCAAAACTTTTCTCACAGTCCAGCGAGTCCACAAGTGGATTTGTTACTTCATCCACTGGCCACAAAATAGGACTAACTATGTACGACAGGGAAATAAATGGAAGTGGAAATGGGCATGGTCGATGGGCTGTGGGAAAAAGAGGGGGGCGTTGAGGACTGGACAAACCATCTATAATTTACTTTTTAAGCGCCTGAAAACATACATTTTCCATTTGGCAACAGTAATTTCCAGTGTGGCAAGAACAACAACAACAAAGGCAACGATAACGATACCGATAACCACCCACACACACACTCAGAGGGAAAAGGGAAACAGCAATCGACACTTGGCTACGCCCGAAAACAAAAATTAAATTCGTTTCCCCATCATCTCACTCAGCCGCTCTCTCGACGAGAAGAAATTATAAGCCGCTTACATAACAATCAATGCGACTAAGACTGCAGGCCCGTTTTACCATATCTATGGTGCTGGGCAGAGGCGTCCTAAGAAAAAGGGGATTGAAATTCTTCTCTTAAAATAAAAATTAGTATTAGTAAATATGTTTTGGTTACTGATTTATATGACTATCGAATACCATCGATAATATCGAAATACCATCGATTGTTTGATGTTCTGCTTTTTATTTCCCTATTTTATATTCCTTGAAAATAATAAAAAAAACATCTATAAAGCCAATGCGAAGACTTAAAGTATAACCACAAAGCATATTATCGATAATATCGAAATACTATCGATTATTTTTCAAATTTACAGCTGGGAAAAGTTGCCAGATCAATGAATCTATAAGTATTCCTTCATAAATCGTCAACATTTAGTGGTACTAAAGTATCACCTCATTTTTAAAACATAACGATATATCGATATATGAAGATCTGTCTTTCTTCTGATATATCAAACTGAGAATACTGAAAGTTTTTATCTAAAAAACTTAAACATTGAAAAAGAGATGAACCTATATAAGGTTATATTAATCCAAAACTCTCTACCCCCCTCTAAGACCGTTTTCGACGCCCCTGTTTCGTAGGCCTCCTGTTGAGTGTGAGAATGTTGCGATGGCTTTTTGCTCGCCCTAATTGCGCTGGGCGTGGCAGGCAAATCAAATTTGTAAACAGATTTCGTTGCCACGGATGATGGTGGGGGGTTTTCAGGCAAACGAAGACTCTTCTTGGTCGTGTTGTTAAATTTTCCTTTGCTGAATGCAATCAGGCAACTTGGCTTGAGGAAAATTCCAAACAAAAAAGCCAAGAAATACCAAGAAAATGGGAGAGAGCTCGTCGTCTCGTTGACGCCCCATAGGAAACTTTTTTTTATTCGTTCTTTTTTTTTTTATGACTCGAGCTTTGTTGTTGGCCCAATACTTTGTCATTCCCCAAGCTAGCCCCTCCCCCGTAACCCCCACCATTAGCACCCACAAACTGCTGTCCTCCCACGTTTCATGTAAAGCATTTGCGAGGAAAAAATTATCGCATTTTATTTTCATCCTTATCAGACGCATTTTCCCGCCGGCTCACTCCCTCTTTCCTTGCTTGTGTCGCCTAACCGAAATTTATATGCAGACAGCGGAGCGTCATTGCAGTTGGCGTTCTTTTCCTTTTCTGGGATATATGTACTGCGATTTCCCTCTGTGAGTTGGAAAAATAATTTTCGCTTCTGGTTATTACACTATGTATGTGTTCTTTCTTCTTGGCAAATTGCTTTCAATTTTTTTTATAGTTTTTCCACGACTGCGTATGGTCAAAGTAAATGATAGTTAGAGGGTTGGGTGGGAAATTACACTGGGAAAAAGTATTCGAAATTATGGGTATAGAGGTGAAGGAGAACTAAGTTTAACTTTAAGTTTTAGTAGATAAAATGGAGGTAGGAAAAAAGGCTGTCGGAAAAGCTGTCCAAAATCAGTAAATAAATCATTAATAAAATATAAATAAAATCTCTTATAATTATATAAATTTAAATTATTCATCTTTTCCCTCACTGTCTTTCCTGACTGCTTATAGAAAACCAAATTCCTTTGTGGCTTGCTGGAAAAGTCACTTAATTAAACTGTCTCTGCCGCCTGTCACTTTGTAAGCTTAATTTATTAGCTCTCAGGAAAAGGATTCTATAAAATCAAACCAACTAGGAACAACTTTGATTTTAGAAGTCTTTATTTTCCAAAGAAACACATTTGCTGCTCTAAGAAATCAACAGATTAATGACTTTTCCAATCAACAATTGCTATTCAATGAAATTTCATTAGACACATCCTTCATGATGTCAAGGATGGCAACCGATGGATTGAGAGGTAACATCAAAAATAGCCAGGCAACCCCAGCAAACAAATAGCTAAAGGCGGCTGTGTTTATCACAAACAAAATTTGATATGCAATCCGTCTATGTCATTAGCTTGTTATTATTATTATTATTTGGAAGCTTATTGGTGAGAGAAATCTATATAGTATATATATATATATGCTCGAATGAAATCGAATCTTATATTGCCTCCCCCACTTTGGGGGCTACATGTCAAAATATTAATTACATGCTGCTGGTGCTGGTGGAAATTTGTTCTTACTGACAAGCAGAAAGTGTATGTAATGCGAGCTTATTGGTTTGCAGACAGTCGGCAGACGACTCGCAATCCTTCAGGTGGGAAAAGCTAATTACCCAAACCGATGTTTTCCAGGATTTTCCTTTTGGTTTTTGGCCACTTAAATGGGTTTAGCAGTGGTTCCTGGCTAGCCAATGGTCATTTGTTAAAGTTCACACTGAAACTATTTAATATTCGCC
This sequence comes from Drosophila eugracilis, assembly GCF_018153835.1. Taxonomy (NCBI): domain Eukaryota; kingdom Metazoa; phylum Arthropoda; class Insecta; order Diptera; family Drosophilidae; genus Drosophila; species Drosophila eugracilis. The sequence goes on from NW_024573209.1 coordinate 711,861, forward strand.
AATGTCCTAAATTGAAACCTAACACCTTTTACTAGCTTTAGTAACTATTAAATTATTAAACATTTTCAATTGAGTTGCTGCTTAGCTGTTTTTATCGATTTGTGAACTGAAGAAATTGATTATTTATAAGACTTTGCATGGTTAAGGGAGTGTAAATAGAGCTGTTAAGGACGAAGTTTTTAGTTGAGTTGCTCAAAAATGTGACAAACTATGAATCTTTAAGTAGGTAGAATGATATGTCAGCGGTTTTAAAGGAAAATATGTTGTTAAGAGAAGCCAAGAACTTGTCTTTAAATTCTTACTGATGAAGGGGCTATGAGATAAGTCATAAAATTAAAGTTAAACCTGACTTTTTTGTCTTAAATTGTAATATTTTTCATAAAGATAAAGTAATTTTGTTTCTTTAAATGATCTTATGCCACCCATAAATACACCTTCCTTTGACAGCCCAGAAGGCTCTTTTCAAGGTTTACTTTTGGCCCAACAGTCAGCTTAATTAACCATCGAATTCGTCAGATTGCCTTCTCTTCGTACTCCATGCGTACTGCCTACCTCAATAAAGACACTTCACCTTCAAAGCTTAAATGTTTGCTTATGTACTATACCATACCATATATATATTTCGTAAATATATATGTATATATTCTGCAAATCAAGTTTAAGCCAAAAACTGAAAAAGTTGGCTTTTTTCTTTGGGCCGCACACAAAGTTTTGATGTCTATAAATGTTGGTTAAGGTTGGTTTAACTTTGAAATCAAGTTTAGACAAACACACAGCGAGCCAGCAACGTTGGTGTAGTAGCTGCTATTAAATTATGGTTTCAGCTGGGCTTTTTTTTCTCTCTCTCTGTGATTATTTTTTTTTTATATAATTTTAAGCGAGATGCAGAGTGGGCCGGGGTGGCAGGTAGCAAAACATTAGCTACACTTCTGTGCTGCTTCGTTTGCCAGTTGTAATTTAATGCCTTTGTCTTTATGGTCGGGCCTTTCGTATCCGTGAGTGCGATCTTGCTGCCATGTTGGCTTTACAGATATAGCTATATAGTATATATATATCTTCTATAGAGAGATATAGAGATGATGGTTCGTTTTCGGTATCATTGCCGGGCATTAGACACGGTCTGATTATTTGATAAATTCATAGATATGTAAGCGATGGCATTAAAATGATGGCAAATTATGTTTGAAACTGTCATGGCTTGCAGTAGTGGGTTTGAGTTAGGGGGTTAATAAGAACGGATTGAGTTTTTTAATTTATCTTTTTTTTATTTTATAATTATTAAAGCGGAAGAAGATTTTAGTTTGGTTTTATAGTTTAAGGAGAGGCAATGGTGTTATGCTTAGACGGGAATCCAAAACGAATCTTATTAACTTTTCCCTGGTATTTACCCTATCGCTTTATGGTTCATAGAGGCAACGTTATGGTCAAGCGTTATTGGGCGAGGAACTAACCAAGATAAACACATTACGTGGCCAGCACACTCTTGGGCAATCCATATTTCGAGGGACAAAGGCTAACCCCTCCCCCTTCCGCCTGCCATCGTGTGCAAACTTTGTTTTTATTACCGTATTACTCATTTATTGCTCGCTGCAGTTTGAAACAATGAAGTCGTTGGGGGAGAGAAGGGAGAGGTGCAGGACCTCGATTGGGGAACGGAATGTACATATATAATTTTACGGCTTCATTTCGGCCAAAAAAAAAACCAACCCAGACCGGAGAGAAGCCCAGAGCGAGAGCAATAATAAAGAAAATCATATAAACGAGGGAAAGGAACATATATATATAGGTATATATATATATATAAAGAAACGAAAAAAAAAAAAGAAAATAATAATAATTTTTGCCTTGGGGTAGGTCATGTCTCGTCTCGGTCTCCATTGCCGTTGCATCCACAGCAAGAAAATCAAGAAAATCAAGCCAAACCATATGTAATAAAAGCTAAAAGGCATCTCTGACTGAGACTCCTCTCTCTCACTGCACTCGGAGTAGCTGTATCTGTATCTGTATCTGAATCTGAATCTGCAAATGTATCTGACTGTCTGTCGCTTCGTTTCATGTCTCATCAACGCTCTGAAGACTTTTCGGTATGCATCAGCATCTTGGGGCCATTGAAAAGAAACCCCCCCTTTGATACTCACAGCCCCACCACCCATGGCTGCACATTTCGTTTTCGTTTATAATAAAAATCCATTCTTTTTTTTTTCTCCCCTCCATCCAAAAAAAACTTTTACGACAATGAGCCAGGCATTTAGTTTTTATTGTTATTGGAACTTTAGAATGTTTACTTAGTATATTTTATATTTAATTTTTTATTTAATTTTATGTTTTATTTAACAATTTGTCAGGTTTAAACTTTAATCGGTAACAAAATATTTGGCCTTAATTTTTCAAAATCCTTGGCTTTTTCTGCCATCAATTAATTTAATGGCAGTCCACAATGAGTTTTTATGGCTGCATAAATTATTATTAAATAAGTATGTGACATTGTTAAAAAGCCATAAAAGGAGTGGGTTGAAAGAAATTTTCTAATAATTATTAAGTTTTCTCAGTAAAATCATAAATCAGCAATGAAAAAAGTAAACTTTGAAGGACTGGCAATAAATTATCAAATATTTTCAGGTTTTAGTAGCTTAAATAATTAATTTTTAGTGCAAAAGACTATAAAAAATTGATTAGTAATCTGCCTATTAGTCATCTACCTATTAATTGTGGAAATAACTAGGCAATCTAAAGGCTTTATTAGGGCTTAAACCATGACAAAACCCACATTTAAATGGCTGAAAATTAAAGGCTGGAACCAACCAATGGCTGTTCTCAATATTGCTGGTATTAATTAGTGTTTTTTAAGCATTAAATTTGAAAAAATAACCTTTACTAATGGCAGTTACGATTGCCAATTATGAGTGGTTAATTTATTTATTAGTTTCTTACATTTTTTTGCCACATTTATTTAAAAATTCATGTTAATTGCTGCAATTTCCGTTTCGCAGAACTTTCAAGTTCGACTCATTGGCTTGGCTGGCCTTTGTTCGAAGTTTTCCTTGTTTAATTTCAATGGAAAATACGTAACAAAAAAAAAAAAAGAACTTTTATGAAAATGGCATTTAAAGCGAATTAAATTATTAATTGGTTTTCGGCATGTAAGGATACTAACTTTTGTCTTATGAAAGGAGTTTTCCAAGCTTATTTTTTGGGTGCGGTTGCGGTTACTTTATTTTCCTTTCATTCCCTCTGATTAAACAGCAGGGGGTGCATTTTCTTTCTGCTCCCCCTTCCCACCCAACCAACATTGCCACTGCATTGAAATATTTTCCCCCATTTTCCATTTTCCTGCACTGCACTCTGGCTGCAGCTGTTTTGTGTCTTTCAGCTGTGCGCGAAATTTCATGAAAATTGCTTCTGTATTTTCTCTCTCTGCCATTGTTTGTTTGTTTGTTTCTTTTTTTGTTTTTCTCTTTTTGGTTTTTCTCTTTTGGTATGTGCGGGCGTTGTTTCTTTATTGCAATTAAACATGCAATTTGGGGCCAGACCATAAAGCATACATAGGTGCAGTCTGCCCATTGTTATGCACATGTATCTAAATCCGAATGAATGCCAGGCATTCGCTGCGAGTGAATCAGAGTTTTTACGTTTTTACTTTCATTGTGAAGGGAATTAAGTGGGAAAAGTATGGTGGGGAAAGAGGTTTAGTCAGCTTTTGGCTAATTGACAGATGAACTTGTTTGGAAGGGAGACGATTTTGTTATGAATTATGTTTGCTATTAGAAACAGATTTAAACTAAAGTTAAGTGGAAAACTTGAGTGAAATGGAATCGATTTTGTTATGAATAAGGATAGGACATTAGAAGGTTCATCTTTTTGATATGTACGAGTAGGACTAACTAACAAGATTAACCTGATTTTAAGACATTTTTAGTTAGTTTACCCATAGAAACATTTTTTGTCTGAATTGTATCTTAAAAATATTTAAAAATGGCCAATGTCTTAGTCTGTGTTTTTATCATACCTCAAGAGTAGCCAGCTTCTTTGTACTGAAAGTAGTTTAAAAATACCTTCAAAAATTACATTTTCCTATAATTTAAATTTAAAATAGTTTGAAATAAACACATAAACCTTTGGTATAAACTTCAATATTACTAAAAACCACAACATTTGATGTCTAACAGCCTTAAGAATACCTCGGATTATCTGATATATCTTTCACAAATACCCAAATATGAAAAACATGGCAAATTGCCTAACAGACAGCCTCTTCTTGAAGCACCCCAAGGGTCTGGGACACCATGCTTCATTTACCCACAGCACACGCGTCGTATACGCAATTTTTTAAGAGAGAGAGAGAGAGAGAGAGGGTAGAACTAGAAGTTCTTGCTGATTTTGATGAAATGTCTGCGTTGTTCGGCTGGCATGATTTATGACGATGCTATTGGCAAGATTATGGACACACTAAGACCAGAGACAAATGTTCGCCAGAGCGACGACAGCTGCAATTTAGAAATTAAATTTGCCATGCAACATTAAAAGAACTTAAAGTGTGTGTCGTGGAGGGGGGGGAGGTAGGGAACTGTGATTTCAAGTTCCTAAGAACTCGCAACGCCTTCGCCTGCTGTTGCTGTTGCAAGTTGCTGCTTGCTGGTTGCATGTTTTGCCGAAAGAGGCGACACATGTTGTCGCTTTGTTGGCTTTGCTCTAATATCCGGCTGGGACTCAGATTCGGGATAGAGATATTCTGGCCTTTGCTTTAATGATTCTTTCGCTAATAATTCATTATCTTTTGGCTTTTTGTATCTATGTATCTGTATGCAGCTGTTAGGTGTTGCCAGCCAGAGGGTTTCCCCCCTGCGATTCTCTTCTTTCCACCTTTTTTTTCGTTAATTAAGTGCAATAAACTGTAAAGCTAAGACAATGAACTTTTTCGTCAGGGGTTGATGCGTTTTTCTGCTTTGTTTTTTATATATATATGATATTTTTTGTATTCCCACTGATGACGTCATGGGCGCCACATTCATTTGCTGAGTTTTTGTTTCCACAAGAGGGGTGAGGAGTGAGGTGGCTATTACGTTATGGAAGCTTCAAGTTTAATGTCCTCTGCGAAGGCAGCTAAAAGGCGAAATATTCATAGGTATTTCTGTGAAATTTTGTTTAAATCTGAAAGGAAAACTTAATGAAAATATTTTTTATTAATTTAACTTTAACTTAATAACTTTCAAATTCTAAAATATATAAATCCTAAAATTCATTCCAGAAAAGCCAAAAAACATCCCTAAAAATCTTCCTTTATTTCCAAAATAAATTTCCAGGAATTCCTAGCTAAGTTAGTTTCCAACTCTACTTGTTTATTGAATAGAAAAAAAAGAGAAAAAGAAAAATAAGGAAAATTCTGACTGGCATGGCAACAGTTCAATCAAGGCCAAAATTGAATTGCGAAATTCAGTGTAAATCTTTTGAATTAGCCAAACATCATGTTCCACTCAAAATGGCACGAACTGTAAAATATTCTAAGCATTGCAACAAGAAAGAGGGAAAGTAAGGGAGAAAGTAAAGGGCAGAGGGGGTGTAGAAAATAGGGACCTAGAGGGAAAATTCAGAGCTCAACAAGGACTCTATCGAATTGACACAGCTTCAGAGCTTTTCTTTTTGTTGTTATTATTTTGTCAACACTTGTGGAGCCTTGTTGCCGCCGCCGCCGCCGATGAACATGTTGAGCCTTAATTTATGCCATTGACAACAGTCGTTGTTGTTGTCGTTGCTGCTGCTGCTGCTGCTGCTAGCCTGGCCATCCTTGTCCTTGTCTGTGTATGCCAAAGGATTTTCGAGGGGCTCACCTTCGACCCAATAACAATGGCATTGGCCACCACCCACCACCACCACCACCCACATTTCGATTTCCAGTCTCATTGTCAACTTTATTTTTCATTTGGTTGGCCGCCCCATCGTCTTGTTTATGATAATTTTTTATGGCTTATTGTATTTGATTACACGTGCAGGTGTGAACAGCAGTAATAATAAAAAATCAACCCACCAAAGTCGGTATATATATATATATATATATATAGAGAGAGAGAGAGAGAGATTGGGTCTTTTGCTATTTGTGGGTTTCCCATTGTTCGGGGGTCTCAACTAAGAGGCTTCTTTGGAATTATTTTTATCCAACATTTTACTAATTTGATTTGTTTTCTTTTTATACTTGCAGGTATGTATCAAAAGGAATTTAACTTAAATTTATCTTGATTAGAGTGAGTAAAATAAATGTATATTAAGAGGATATACATAAATGTTAGAGTTTTAAAGTTCATCAAGAGCTTAGTGTGGGAAAGTATATGGAAAAAGGGAAAGATTCACAGATTTTATTCTCATTTACCTTTCAAAATCAATAGTTACCCTGGAACTTATTAATACTTCTAATTAGTATTGCTTTGTATAAAACAAAGGACTAAAAACATTGTGCTTTTAAGCTATTATTTTTTTATTTTAAAGATTAACTAAATTTAATATTTGTTTTCTTAAAACTTAAAACCAACTTCATCAGCTGTTGCAAGGAAACCTTAAACCTCGTTTTTTTTTTACAAGTTTTTGTTGCAACATTATTTCCTTGGCTAAGTTTTGTGGCCGCAGGCGAAGAACAAGTTCCGCCCAACATCTGTTTGGCAAAAAGCCGGCCAAAAGTTGTTACCAACTTTCAACTGACCAATTGCTCTTTTGCCGGTTACCCGCTGCTGTTTATCACAACTATAAATCTAAAATGGCATTTCCGTTTTTCATTAAGTATTGGCAACAAGAAACCATTTTATTTCAAGCGCCCCTCCTGTCTCGCTCTTTGAGCCAACTTATTGGCGCTTATTAAAAAAGTTGTTCCCAGCCAATGCAGCAATATATGAGAGGACCGCAAAGATGGCTAAGAAGGGTCGGACAAATGACGTTATTTGTATTTGCTTTGGATTTATGACGAGCGCGCGAAACTCTGAAAAGAAACTTTGCAGAAAAACTAATGCAGCAGAAGTAGTAATATCGGATAACAAGGTGGTTTGGATACCCTTATGATGGGGGTTTCAAATGGGGTAGCTTAGATCTCAATTTCAGAATATATTATTTACATGGGGGTAAATCCAGAATTTTGCCAGACTTTTCCAACAAATACAGCTTTACCAGCTACTGAAGATATCGATAATATCGATAGTCTGTATGTCTACATGGACCAAAAAACAAACGTTAGTAATTAAACTACTGAAGATATCGATATTATTGATAGCAGCCTATATGACTATATGAGCAATCGTTAATCGATTATTTTGTAAAACAAAGTTTTCTAGATTAATCCCCTATAATATCCATTGTAATATCGTTATTTCGACATATTTACGTGTGTTTTTGCCATAATCGAGTGATATACCCCTTGGGTAAAGAGAAGCCCCAGAGAGAACTACGCACACATGTGAATCCCCTTTAATCCCCACTTCCCCATTACTTCATTTCACACACTCTCACACATACCAGCTCCATTCCAGAAGTCCACGCTTACATTCTTATTTTTATTTTATTTTATTTTTTTTCGTTTCTGTTCGCTTGTGCATCGTGTTCCATTCCGTCGTAACGCTCACCGCGAGAACATTTCTGCGTTCTGTGGGCAAAATACAAAAACTGCGACGCAATTCTGTAGCTGAACTGTACAGTGGAGGACATTGACATTTTGCATTTTCGTTTCGTTAGCGTTTTTCGTTCGTTCTCAGTTAGTGAGAGAGATATGGAGAGCAAAAACGAACCGGTGAGAGAGGGAAACGGTTGGGAATGGACAGAACACGTTGCCTTCTTTTGCCAGTTTTTTTTATATTTTATTTCTTTTTACTTTATTCTTTTTTTTTTTTGCCATAGAACAAGTCATTAAAGTTGTGATAATGCGCGGGTTTCATGTTCTCACTTTTAAGAAATCTCGACAGTTTTATGGAGCATTCTGTGGTATTTGTGTTTTGAAGATGGAGAAGCTGTTAAAACTAATCCGCGGTTATTACACACCGACATTTGGAGCCCACTCCCCCGATCTCAGTTTTTTATGGGAATTTAAAGGTATTCCTGTGCAGCGATCTCAGGATCTGCGGGAAATCCAGATGTTTTCCAGCCGCAAATCAAATTGCACTTCTCCCTAACGAAAATGGGATTTATAACATACAGTTGTGTTCAAGATACTAGCAGCTTTGAGATATTAAAAATTCGGAAAGTATTCCGAAAGTTTTCAACATTTTATTGGTATTAATTTGAAAGTCTTTGTAAGAGTAACCATTCTTGAAAAGTATTATAATAAAAACTCTATTATAACTTATGATATTTCATCTTACGATAAATACCACAAAATTACTGTTTTTCTAAACACAACTGTGACTTTTTCTTTCTCCCTTTCACTCACAATCAAACTCCTTTGAAAAAAAGCATCTTAAAATAGTTTTTAAAATATACAAAATTCTGTTTTACTGTTGGTACTAAAAATATTTCTTCTTACCATTAAAGCGATGAAATTGCTATTTTTCTAAACACAATTATGCCTTATTAATTTCGCTTTTTCGCCCACATCAAATTCAGCAATTAATTGATTGGCTTTCGTGCTTCGCCTTTATGGTAAACAAAATAAACAACAGTTCCCTAATGTCGATGTGTGAATAAATAATAGCCAGTGCAAATTTCGTGTTTTGAAAAAAAAAAGAGAAAAATAATTAACAAACTATTTTTGCTCAATTGCCGAAAGCTCTTTCATTCTGTGTTCTACACTCGGCACTTTTGTGTGTTAATTAAAAATGGGATCGCGGCTGTTCATAAATCTTGTTGCCTTTCATTAAAAAGTCTTTTAGTTGATTTGATTGGCCCATTGAGAGATTTATGAATGGGCATCAAATTGTGTTTGTACAACATTTAATTAGTTTCCAACTCGTTTCATAACGATGAGCGGTAACCTTATTTTAAGTGTACTTAAATTCTTATGATTAGTTTTTTTTTGTTTTAATATTTTGTATTGATAAGACCATCCAAGGGGAGGCCACAAAACGATTACTGATAGGACTGGTCATTTGTTATGGTTGTGGTTACATGTAACCCTATCAAAGTGCTAGATCGCAAAAGTTAGGAACTTAATATGAAGTTCTTTGAAGAAGAAATACAAGCGAATTTCTTGTTTTCAGGCCCCTAAATGACCTTCGGCTTGCTATTATTAGTAACATTCCATATTTTCTAAATTTGCATAGTGAAAACCTCTATAATTTGTGCGCCTTTTCTTAATCCCTTTTTTTCTTTTGGCTTCTCTTTTCTTTTTTTTTTTGGTGGGTTTAATTTGTAGCTTCAGGTATTCCGGATTCCATCTCGCTTAAAAATATTTTCTAGGACCCTTCCTTGTAATCCTAACTTTCATTTATAAAGAATAATCAACAGCATAATAAAATTATTGATAAAACATTTAAACATGAAAATATTTTTGTATTACGATTAGAAATTACAATTTTCGATGAAAGTATTTATCGATATTTTGGTAAAAAATTATAATAATTTTAAGAAATATTCACTATTAAATAAACACTAATTGTTTAAATATTATATTAATGTTATGGGTAAACAAAAAACTAAGAAAGTTGTACAAAGTAATTAAAAGAAATGAAGAGGGTGATAGAGATAGTTGAATAGATAGAAAGGGAGAGGGATAGAGGGCATCCCATATGGAATAGAGACCCTATCCCAACCGGCGTTTTTTGTGCCTTTTGCCTTTTCTGCCTTTGCTTTTGCTTTGTTGTTGCTCATGTTACTGTTGTTGTTGCTGCTTTCTTTTGGCGTCATCATGAATGAGGCGAGATGACAATGAAACACACTGCGAAAGCTGTACAGCGACATGGCGACAAAGCCGCAGCAGCTGTTTGGATTCCCAAAGAAAAGCTTTCACCATGCAAAGCAAAAAATACTGTCTTTGCAAAGGCAAAATGACGCAAGCGACAAAGCCACAAGAGTGGGACAGATGATGAGAGAGAGAACAGAGTAGCAAGAGAGAGAGCAAGAGCAAAGGCAAGTGAGCGAGTTGCTAATTGGAGCAAAACAAACACAAACAAAATGGCAATGGGTATGTTCCAATGTTCCCCTATCCCATCCGTTCCCGTTTTGTTGACGTAGTTTCCGAGTGGAGCTTCTCTTTCTTTATTCTTTTTTATGTATTGTTGTTGTTGTTAGGTAGGTCGTTGCTGTGTGAAACTGTGGAGGTGCGAGGGAGAAGGTTGGAGCCTGGAGGTTGGGTCTCCACTGTTTTCTTTGTATTTAACTTTTTTTATGTTGGTCCTTACACAACTGTAACTGTAATGCGCCAGGATTTAGTGGCACTCTTTTTATTTGGTTTTACATTACACGACCCCCTCTCTTTCCTTCTGTTTTGTGTTCTTTTTGCATAGTTTCGTTGTCAGATGCACTCTCTCTTTTGGCTGTCGCGCTCTTTTCGTTCTTATCACTGCATTGATCTCGCTACAATTTGAAAATAATTTGTTTGTCTGCTACTTTTGCCGCGCTCTCTCTGACTCTCTCGTGCTCTCTTTTTTATTGTCGTCTTGTTTTGATACCTATTACGTCACGTGGGTGTTGCTTGTGTGAGTGCACGGCATTGTTTTTGATTGTTTGTTTCGCATTTTTGAGATGCATATGTAGTTTTTAGGATTTTGTTCATCTTATTTTAGCTACGAAACTAAATTTGATTATCTAAAGATCATCTGAAGATAACAATAAATATGTTAATATAAAGACTATTTATTAACAGTTTGATTTGCATTTATAATTGACTTGCTTTTAAATGAGAAATATGTTTGGTGAAACTTTTATAGCTAAAAACTGCATTAGTATGGAATGTAAGCACAATAAAATATGGCTCATAAAAACGATGCATACTTCTTGGGGATTGACAGTGGTTTTTTATGAAACTTTAAATTTCTGTTGAGTCTACAATTTCTGTTCAATCGTTATCATTTTTTGCATGTGGTTTGAGTATAAAAAAATAAACCTTTTTAACTTAGATACAAAATCCAATTTAGTATGACTTACTAAACTACAGTTTCTTTTATAATAAACCAACTAACGCGTGAATAAGCCAACCCGTTATTAAACTCATAATATTTATGGTAATAACTACCTTCACACACCTCTAAAAGCTTCCTCCGTCTTAATTAAATCTAAAATTATAATCCCCTGCAAGGGTATAAAGCGCATTAAAGTCACCTTCAACGTTTTACTCATGCAACCAAAATAACAACAAGAACAACAACAAAAACATAAATGAAAACCAACAACGAAGCCTACTAAAGGGGAAGAAGAAGAAGAAGCAATGTTGCGAGGCCCCCAAACTTGGCCAAAGCTTTGAAGTTTAACTTTATCGACAGGAAACTTCATTATAAACGACATTGGCACAGTACACACACACACACACACATACATACACACAACTAACGGCAATTGCAGTGGGACACAGCGGCAACAACAATGGCAAAAAAAAGCGGCAGCAACAACATGGGCAACTTCAACTTGACTTGGGGCTGGTTGTGTGGTAATAGGCCGTCTGCATTGTTGCCAGGGGCAGGTCGGACGACACATACCTAACAAAAAACAGAAGAAGAAACATAACAGGCACAGAGAGAGAGAGAGATGGGTAGATAGAGATAGAAAGAGAGAGAGGTATAGCTACATGGAAAGAAAAGAACTAAAAGTTCTCCTTTCTGTAAAGTTTTTAACTAAATATGCAGTTTTTTATCCATTCTAACTTAAAATCAAAAAATATTATTAAAGTAGATCATAATATTATAAAAGTTACCATTATTTCTTACTGTGTAGCTTGGAGAAAATAACTGTGTGAAGCAAATTATGGTCTATGGGCGTGAAGTTGTTTGGTTGCCGCTAGTTGGGAGACACACCAGAAAATACCATGGCCCAAAGAGAGGGTGATCGACGGAGGCGGTGGTGGTGGATGTCTAACATTGCAACGTGACCATCGCGCATTGCCTTTGCACTTGTAACATGTTGTTGGAGTTGCGTTTTTTAGCTGGTTTTTTTCTGTTTTTTTTTTGCTGGCTCTTTGTTGTTGCTGTAAACTTGTTCGCGTTGCATGCCAATGAGGCGCATTCAGCGGCGGAGCGAGGCAGGCGGATTTGGTAACACAGAAACTGGATTAGAAGAGGCCTGACTCGCCTTGCCACGGTTCGCTCTACAACAACAACAACCAGCCAATCAGCCAAAATAGAGAAAATACTAAAAAAAAAAAATAAAAATATAACGAGACTTTGTAACCAAACTAGACACCAATCCATGAAAACTGTGGGAAATTAGTAATCAATAATAATTTTTGTTAGATGAAAAAAAAGATTAAAAGTGGAGGGTATTAAGATTTCAATGTAAAGACTGAAGTTTGCAATCAAATGAAAGGAAAATAATTTATATTTTTATAGGTAAAATATAAGTTTTATTATAGTTTTTTAAAATATGTTTTCCAAAATGTAAAGAAAATTTTTTAATGTGACCATTTTAGGCAAACTTGGGTATTACTTTGGCCACATTAACTTTTTTATTACATATTTATTTGTATTTTTGTAAAGGTTTAAAATAAAAACTTGTTAAAAAAGAAATTCTTGAAAAATGCAAATATTCCGATATAAAAGTGATTATGTAATTTCCACAGCTTTTTTTGACCACTGTGCGCACGTCATCGGCTTGCAATGCCTCAAAGTAGTTGCTGTTGTTGTAGTTGTTGCCGTTCGGCATTCAGCATTTGTGATGTTTTTTAGTGTTTTTTGAGTTTTTTTTTTGATGTTGCATGCCTGGTGGCATCGTCTACATCACTCCATCTCGATTCGGACCTTGCTGTTGCCGTTGTAAAATAGGCAAAAGTAGTGAAAACTCGTTTTTGCTTTTTGTTTTTCCCAACGCTTTTCGACTGATTTTGCCCCTCTTCTTCTTCTTCTTCTTCTGCTTGTCCGACGGCTTTTGAAGTTTAACTACTTTTTTGGAGGCAAAAAAAAAAAAATGTTTAAAAAAAACAGAGAAAAAAACAAAAACTTTTTATGGCCATCCCGGTTGTTGTTGTTCAAGCTGTTTTTAAAGTAGCTTTTGTTGTTGTTTCACATCCTTTCAGCCAATGACGCACCCGCTTTTCCTTTGTATTTCCCGCCTATTTTCCATGTGTCTGGCTTTTCAGGTGGGCGGCAGGTGGAAAAGGGGCTGGCTTCGGGGGGGTTAGCTGATGGTTTTGGCCGTTTGAAGTCAATGTAAAGTTGCAGAGTAGGTCAGGAATGCAAACGGTTGTTGTAGCTTTTGTTGTTGTCGCTGTAACTGGTTGTTGTTGTTGCTGCTGTTGCCTGCCTTGTTTAACAAGGCTAAAAACAACGCGACGCGCCTACTTTGCGACTGCACTTGCCTCTAAAAAACAGAGGGGAGTGTGTGTGTGTGTGTGTGTCTGGTTGTTTGTTTGTATTTCTGTTTGTTGTTAGGCATTCATTTTCCGCCTATTTCTCACTCTTCTCATATTTATGTTTACCGTTAGAAGCCGCTAAAGTTTCTCGTTTGACTTTGCCAAGATGGGGCACTTTGGCTGTTGCCTGTTTTTTACTGCTGGTTAGGGCCAACTTATCGACCAGGTTGGTTCTCTCTTGCATTTGACAGACTGTACTTAAGGTAGTTGTAGTTGTTTTTGTAGTTTCTGTAGCTGTCATGTCATAAAATTAAATTAACAACATGCCTTTTTGTTTATTTTTAGAAAAATGTTCTGTTTTTTTTATTGTATCCTTTTTAGCTTTGTATGGTTATAAAGGGGAGAAATGTTTGTTGTTACCACTTTTGGCTAAACGAATGGCAGTGACAGTTTGACATTTTTCCAAAATGAGGGAAATTTATATTTGTTAGTTATTTTTGTGAAAGCTAAAAGTTCCCTTGGACTTGGATAGCTAGATTGTTATGTAAGAAAGTTTAAGTTAAAAAAAATACAAAAAACTTGGCTCTTAAACTAAGATTAGGCTTAAAATTCAATAAAAATATATTCTTTGTAGTATTTTAATATATTTTATAAGACTTTTTATGATAAAAAGGTTAAAAAATTGTTAAATAATTATATAAATTAATCAAAATATCCTAAAACATAATGAAGAAAGCCATAAAACTGCTTTATTTGAGAATTTTTAACAATATATTTTTGATTTTTATAAACCAACTTCCTAAACACTCCTTAAAGTTGTTTCCACCAACTAATATTTAACTAGAAAACACCTTATTTAACTTCCCAGTACATTCAAGTTATCTAAGAAATCAAATTAGCCTTCAATCAACCTACTTTTTAAGCCTTCAAAACCCAAGTTAATCCAACTAATTTGGATTTATTCAACTTTAGATTGGGAATCGTCTCCCCAAAGGCACTTCAAGCCTCCGAGCTGTGTCAACTCACATTGGCAGGCCATTAGTGAACGAGTTTTTGCGCCCATCTAACAGATACATTTGTATATCTATCTATCTAACTATCTATCTATACGGCAGATACACATGTGCATAGATTTTCTAACAGTTAAGCCCCGCAACATCATGCAACATCCCATGTCATTCCAGCGCAGTCATTAACTTGTTCTTTGGCGACAAAATAGCATAAAAAAGCATAACTGCGCAGCCATTTTATATCTTTGTATCTGTTGGATACTCCAGCTAGCTAGCTAGCTGTATCTTCTCTTAGCTGTTGTAATTACACAAAACTAATTAATGTTGTATGTGGAATGTGGGCCATGTTCACGATGTACGACCAACTTATTAACATCCTCTCAGACTAGCGGTACGAGGCGGCTAGCTCACTTCACTTTTCCCTTTCCTTGTAAGTCTAATTAGATGTCCTCAAGATTAACCCGAAAGTTATTAATTTTGCAGGAAACTTGGGGGAAATGTGAGGAGAACTAAATGGAAAATCTAGCTTAACTTAAAGTTTTAGGTGTAAAAAGGATAACAATTTTTCTAATTTCAAGCTAGACTTCCATTTCTTGATTAAATCATTAGAAAATGTCTCAAGTACAGTTGTGCATTTGGCCAGCAATTTACCCGCTCAGCTGCTGCTTGTTCAAGCCCCAACTTAAGGCCGTGTAATATTCCATTATCAAATAAACTAAACGATTCAAGTACGTGTGTAATTTTCCTAAAAAATAGAATCCCTTTTCTTATAAAAAAAGAGAACAAAAAATGACAAAATTAGCATAAAAAAAGGATACAGATGAGAGGGTGGGGGGTCCAAAGAAAAATCACTTTGTTGCGAGGCACTGTGTAAATTTTCCTTTCTCCACCATTTTCTCTTGACGTTTTCCTCTTGTTATGCTTTTCGGCAGACTTCTGCGAAAGCGTCTCAAGTTCAAGGTTATCCGAGGCCGCTCTCATTTGGCCATTTTCCTCTCGCACGTTCTGCTTTCTGGCAGCAGTTTCCCTCAGAGTTTTTTGGGCGTGAATTCTGGCCGAGGATGTCATGTGCTTCTGGGCCAGGCTTTTAGTTTTGTTGGCTGATGCTGATGCTGCGCGTTGTTTTCCTTTTGCTCTGCTTTTTTCGGGGTGTTGTCGTCGTTTTGTTGCCCGTGAAAAAAAAGGAGGCAACATCATCACCACCGACGACGACGACGTCAACTCAACGCGCCCGATTCCGAGGTTATTTACCCAAAACGTAGAATTCGTTGAACTTGAATTTTTATGGCTGGCAAAAGGTTCTACCAGTTAAACCACCCAACCTCACCCAACTCGGTTAGTGGGCGGTGGCAGCTGCTCGACAGTTTCCAAAAATACGAAAGCAAGGCAAACAAATGTTTGTTGCCCTTTTCTGCTGGTCAAATGTTTGCTTTAAGCCTCCGGAATGCTCAAGTTTTCCACGAAACAATCAATTATGTGGGCGTTTTTCGGGAAAGGATTTTCGGCGATATTGGTTTTGGGAAATTGATAAAATCTTGGGTTAATTGAAGGAAATTAGGAGGTCATGGTTTGTAGTGTTAACAAGGATTTAATCTTTAACGAAATCAAAGTATGTTTTAGCCTTTAAAATGAGTTAACATATTAGATTAATAATATCATTTTAAAAAAGATTAATCACTAGAAACATCATACACTATTACCCGTTTAAAGTGATTTTTAACCATTCTCAAAATGTCTAAATTTTATAAAAAAACCCAAAACAAAATTTCCAAAACTTCTTGAGATCATTTTAATGCCATTAGAGAACCCTTTTGTTTGTCGTGTCCACAGTCAATTAACTAGGCCGCAAAGTCTTGGTCCTCTTTGGCCAAGACGCCTAAAAGATGACCACAAATTTTCATTTAATTTGATGGCTGGCAGGGAAATCAACCTAAGACTCTTACCCGTGGTTAAAATACAAGATGTCAAATTATTGCTTGACAGTCAGCCAGGCACCGCAAGTCGCCAATTTTCCAAAGCGAAGAAAAAACCAACCCAAAGAACAGTTAAAAATTGTGGCGTGAACATTGGGCTGAAAACAGTGCGAAACAGCAACAATAACAATAACACAATGTGTTACGCAGCATTACAAAAACAATGGTGGGGCGAAATCGAAGCGCTTTTGGGACGCAGTTGAACGTCCGCAGGTCCTGAGTTCATTCACCGTTGAAACCAAAATCAAGATACAAAACGGCAGCGGCAGCGGCAAAAGGCGACGTCGGCAGCGCAGTCGTAAGACGCAGCGCAAAGCCAAAAGAAGTAAAATGCAAAAAAAAAGACAGAAATATATAGTATAAAAGGAACGCACAAAAACAAAAGTGCACTGCGAAAAATATAAAGAATTAAAGTGAATGAAATAAAGAAAATATATGAAGAAGTTATTAGTTCTTGAAAGCTTAATCTTAATCTTAAAATTATTATTTAAAACAAAAAAATGCTTCCTATTTTTAAATCATCTTATTTCTCTCAGTGTACTACAACAAAATAAATAAGAACAAATGGCACAACAAGCAAAAATACAAAACAAAAACCCCAAACCGAACAAAAGCTTTTAACGCACTTCGCCGTGGAATATGAAAGAGATAGTGCTATGGCCAAAGAAAGAGATAGAAAGAGCTGCGTTTGTGTTTGTGTGGGCGTAAATGTATGCAAATAAAATGCGTGTGCGAGACTTTTGAAGTGGGTTAATATTAAAACAACAAAAACAAACCCAAAAAAAAACCTCTCCGAAAATACAAAACAAAAATTCTCAAAGAACAATTGTCAAAGCAAAGAAAAACACTTCGGAAAGGAAGATATCGAAGGACAGGGGATCATCGACCGCAGTCAATGGAAGGGAAAAACCGCCGTTTTGGTCAGCAGTCCATCATGGGTAAATGGCATAAATATGCCTAAATCCTAAAAAACATAAAAAATGTCATTTGATTCTTTTTTAGTTAGACATTTGAAAAGATATTATGTAAATTTTTTAAGGGTCTTCCCATTGAATTCACTGGAAAATATGCCAGCCAAAAGGCTTAGGGCTTAGCCGCGGCGCCTAAAAGCAGGCAATAAACTTTTCTCTGGATTAGTGGGTGTATTTGAAAAAGGGCAAGACAGAAATGTCATCGCTTTGGTTTAGACTTTGAATTTGAATGGCTTAATGATACACTGAGTTGAATGAATAATAAAAGGAGCTTAAGGTTATGTCCTTTTAAATAGTTTTTGGTTTTTATGTAAAGTTCCAGTCAAGGTAGTTAGTTTTCTTCTTTAAATCTTTAATTAAATCCTTTTAAAAAAGCAAAGTTTATATTTCACTTATAATTTCTTAGATTTTTATCAATTGAAATATTTATTATCTATCTGTGATGTTCTCATCATGTTATAGAACCTTTAAAGACCCGCAATCAAATCCATAATCCCCACGTGTTGTCCCATCAAATCGTTTTCCACCCTCAAAGCAAAGTTTCTTGTGAAGCGGCAGGATGAAAAAGCGGCAAAACGAGCGATGTCCTGCCGTGGATGAGGACACGCGCAATCATAATTACACAATTACACAACAAAAGGCGACATAAACCAAATCAAATACAAACAAAATACCAAAAAATTGTGACGAAGGACAGCCTAGCAGAGCCACCTAGCGGAGGGGGGATGATGAAACGTTGCTCACATGTCAGTGATAAATGAACAATTTATTAAATCACCACGTAGCCAAATAGAAATCAAAGCAAATGGGGCCACAGCCGAATGAATTAGATGGATAGATGGCGACACCAATGGAAATGGTGATGGAGACAGATGGAGCTTCCATGTTATGTTAAGCTGGGATCCCAGTGAGAGTATTGTGTGTGCCTACCACTGATTTATGGTTCAAGTCAAGTGCCTGGCAAGAATCAAGAGAGAGGGGTAGAGTGAAAGCACTGAAGGAAAAAGCAGAAAACTCTTGAAAGGAAAACTGAACTGAAGTTGATAGATGGTTTGGGGCTTACGTGCATATGAAAATCGAAAATATGTTATCTAATACTTGAATAAAAATAAAACCAAAAATTCTTTCTTATTGAAAAATTTGTATATGAATGAGACTTAAAATTCCTTTAAAAATGTCTAAAAAATATATAAAAAGCTTCTTAATTTCTTACAAAACCTTTCCCAATACTATAAAACTAGTACAAGCCAACCTTCACTCCCAAAAAGAAAACCAAAAAACTCCATTGAAAATCGATTTTCCCCTAGTACTCCTTTGCCTTACATTGACGATAAAGACACGCGGCTATAATAATTAAATCGAATTGAACAGGAGTCCAAGAAAACCAGTCCAAGAACAAGTTCGAGTACCACCGCTTTTCCCCCCTCTCCATCTGGACTTCCTGCTCTCCATTTTCATTTGGGTTTTCTCTTCTTTTTTTCTTCATTCACTTCCTAGGCTCCCAGAATGACGTCAGCGCATAAATTGAACTATTTTTATAACCAGCAACGTGTGTAGGAGCCACGCATATCGAATAAAATGTGGGCATGTTTGGGACATTTATTCGTGGCTTTTGGCTGAAACAGAAAACAGCAAATGTTATTGTACTTTTACACACACACACACACACCACACACACACTCTCACTTCATTGGTGTTCTAGTTCAGTGAACTCGAAGTTCGTTAGCAGGACATTAACCGAAATCCTTTTACGACTTTTATTCTAATTGATTAGCCCTCTAACTGGTATAGTAACACCCCCAACGAAAGGTGTTTTTTGTCAGTGTGTTGGGTGGTGGGTCTTATCTAATCAATTGATAACTCCCATTCAACACGTGTAACCTGCTACTCCCCAAAAAATCAACCCAAAACCGAAGACTCAATTGAACTCTGCGATATCTTCATTGAGTTTTGCCGCGGTTCATTGGCATTGACACCTACCTTTCTTCCGCATTTCTCTATGGATGGAGTTCTACCCTACCCCTCCTTATCTAACCATACAAAAAGCTATATATCTATCTTTATATATCACACATTTTGACAGAATAAACTGTCATTCGAATGAGCGGTTCGTTCAATTTGATTGCATGACGCGACTGCTTTTCAGATTATCAAAAGAACCCAAACCCGAACCCGGGACCGAACCAGTTTTGAAACCGTTAAGAGAATATTCCCATTCGACGAGCAATTTACTGGGGATTAATTGTGGAAATTGGCTATCGTGGAGAAAATATCTTTGTAGACATGGAAAACATGATTATAGATTGATAAATTAAACAAAAACTGAAATTGGAAAGACAAATATGGTTGGCTTTGATTTATGAACTATTTATTTATTAGCAAGGCTAACTTGAAAGTTCTCTTAGGGAACTATCTCTGATTTTTATTTATAATTTTTAAGTTTTTTCCTTCTCTTTATTCATGCTTGATTGGCTTACTTAACCCTGAAAAATCAAGCGGTACTGAGAAGGCTTAAAACTATTTTTAACAAAACTAAAAACAAATGCAACAAGAAGTAATTTTTTGTTATTTGTTTTTCAAATTGAATGTTGAGTTTGTCTTGTTTTTTATTCATTTGCCTGTTGAGAACCTCGCATGTCTGTAAAAAAAAGCTTATCTTAACCCAAAAAACATCAAAAAACAAAGCTAATTTGTAGATGGCCAAGTGATAAATCATTGGGCATAAACTTGAGCATACTTCATAGGCAAATTCCGTGTGTTTGCTGAGTCAAAAGCGTGAGTCAGTGTCTTCTTAGGTAGTCATACTAAAATTTACCTCTTTAGATTATTTAATTAGTTATTTGGAACCCTAACTATGATTAAACTAACTAATTATGTCTCTCTTTCTTTTATTTTCAGGTAAGCAAACTTAAATTTCCATTCTTCTTCTGGTTGATTAAGTAAGTTTTTAATGTTACTTAAAAATTATTAATAAGAAAAGTTCTACTTCTTGTTCAATCTAATGATTAAACATCTCTACCTCAATCTTTCTAAGCTGTTCTTCTTCATTAGTCTTGTTAATTATTTAAGATTCCCCTTAAGTTCTCAAGATGTTATGCTGTCAGTCCTTTATCAAAAATATGTTTCGAATAAATCAAAACTCTTACCAATGTCAACACGCGTCTCCAACTCCAGTTTTTGGCTTCTTTCTGGCAAATTGTTCATTCGCTTTTCGTGCTGCTTGATTCGTGTTTAATTTAGCTTATTGCCTGGTAATGAAAATTAATTGCGGTCATAGCAAAAGCATTATGTCTCGCAGCTTCTTTTTTTTTTTGGCTTTGATTTTTGCCTGCTTTTCTTTTCTGGGGGAAAGAAGGCATTAAGAAAATTGTTTGTCCCCAAAGTAATGTTTTTTCTTGGCAGCTCAACTCTCTGGCGTGTGTGGGTGAGATACGTGAGGCATATTATTTGGCCAACAGATTAATTATTTTTTGCTTCCATTCGACGTGTAATGGGCGTTGTAAATGCTGGCAGATACGACGAGTTTGGCTGTGTGGGCAGCACTTGGCTTGAAAGGGTCTAGCCAGATTGATTGTCTTTGTTGGGGGGAAGAAAAATAGTCAACAGAATTGATATTAAAATAAATGTTTTTTGTATTTGTTCTAAAATCATTTAGAGTTCTTCTTAAACTCTCCTCGCATCCGTTTACTAACATCCCAAAGCCTTATTTACTGCACTCTTGGCCCTAACCAAACACTTGTGGTTACTTTTATTTGAGAAATTTCCATTCGAAAGCCACTTTCAATGCCTTCGTTTTATTTCCAGACACTTTTATAGGGCTATTTTCACTCACACCTCTCTCTCCCTGCCACACTCTAACCATTTTTATGGACAATTTCCACAGAATGCACTTGGCTGTGGCCAAAAGGAAGAGTGGCTTCTGGCTAAAAAAGATATAATACTTGCGGTCTTACGACCATTCCTAGTAACCCGCAACAGATATTCCTTTTTACGAGTCATTTTAATTACCCCAATGGCTTGACCAAGTCAGTTATAGATACAAAATTTACCAGCCTTATACAAGTATATATAAATCGAGGCAGTATATAACTCCCATAAACATTTGGCCGAGATTTGTTTGCCGCTGCCCGACTTGACAGACTGTAAAAATGGCGCATTTCCTTATTGCATATTTACTCAAAGATCTTTCTTTTTTTGTGATTTTATTTTCTTTTATTTATGTTTTTTGGTTTTTCTTTTTAGGTTTTCTTGGGGGGAGCGTGCGAGTCAAATGCAAATATTTGCCAATGAGGCAGTTCAGTTGGCTTTGCGCTCTCGTATTAGTCATAGAATCCATATAAAAAGTTCATTGGCCCACTAAGGAGATATGTATTTATATATTTATTAATATTTTAAAGTTGTTAAGTCAAATTTTTGTTTGTTCCACTTAAAATAAAATCAGTCTTCTTTTGTTTTTATTCGAATTTAACGCGAAACATTTTGTTTATAAATAGCAAAGACCTTTGCCTGACTTCGACTTGTGTTGGCCTGTGCGATAACCTCCCGAGTTCCCTTCAAGACCCCCTTGGTTTCGCCTACAATCGTTCTCTATATAGCTAGCTGATTTCGCTGCTATATAATCGAGAGTATGAGAGGAGAGGAGAGGGCACCAAGGAAAAGGAAAATAATTTGAGGAGCGTGTTTGTAATTAGTGAAATGTTTGTGCAGGTTTGTGGATTAGCACAGGGGCCGACGTGCAAATTGCTGTGAAAAAGGAATGCAGTTGGCTAAAACGCTAGGCCAGAGATTGCAAAATGTTCTTAATTTGATATTTGATAACTGGCTAAAGTCGGGAAATTTCGAAACGTGCATTTTGAATATTGAATTTTCTTGCTAATAAGATAATTAAAAGGAAAGAAGAACTTTTATCAATGAATTAAGAATCAAGATTCTTACTCTTAATACCTGTGAAAAACCTAAAAAAAATTAAGTGATTTCTAATCTTAAAACTCACACAATTCCGCTGGCCATAGACTTTTAATTTGTGTCTTAATTTTCCACTTGCTTTTCCCTGCCTCATGCTCCCCCAAACAATTTGCAATATAATTCTGAAAACTGCCGTTAAATTTTCATTTCTGGTTTTTCCATCATAATGATAACTGTTTGCCTTGGCAGTGGGGTGAGGCAATGTGGAAGGGGAAAATGACAGAGGTTGACAGAAGATTTGCATGCGAGTTGCGTTCGTTTCGCATTGTTCGCTGGAAATCTCTTCTGCCTACTACCGAGCGAGCGACCTTATGGCTAAATGGGATTTACAGTTGCATTGCTGTTTGGGTCACAGTTCCCATCGCTCTTAATGCCTCTCACGCTCATTTGCCCTGCCTGTTTCCTCTTTACCCTACCCCCCTCTCATCACCCACCACTGTACAGTTTATTATTTGGCTAAATGTTGGCCCGATGGCAGCGATAACATTTTACATGTAGTTGAAGTCGTTTCGTGGCCAATTTGCATAATGGCTAGAAAAAAATTGGGGGAGAAGGAGGAGGTTTTTTGGGTGGCGAATGGACACATTCATCTGAATTCGGTCTTTAGGGTTTTTCATCTGGTTTTATGGGAAGTGATTTTAGCACTTTTACATGGCTTTTTATGCCTTCTTTTGTCGCTTTGCAGTTGGGCATTCCGTATCTGCTCTACAAACGGGTTTATGAGTTTTTGTTAGATGATTTTCTCGTTTTTTCCTTATTCCTTTTTCTAAATCCAAAACTCTTCTTTAAACTTCTTTATAAAACTTCAAGCCCATTTGTAATAGAATTTCAAATAATAATTCAAATTCGAACTCCCTTTGGAGTTTTTGAGAGACGCTTGACAGTTCCTTGACATTTTGCCATGATGAAGTTTCTGCCTGCAACCCCTTGTCAGCTGAAGATGGAGCTGCAGATCCTGCAACTGCTCCTGGCTCAATACCATATCAAGGGTCCTTGCAAACATATACACTGCCCATCAATCTGCCCCGGCCATCTCATTCCAATGCATAACCACAGCTCCCTGTCCTTCCTTCGCTTCTCGCTCCTCTTGGCATTCATCTTGGTGAAGTTTTAACATATTTTTGCATTTACGTCACATGGAATTACACTATGCGTGACAAGCTTTTGTGTGTGTGAAAAGTGTGTGTTTGTGAGTGTGAAAAGTGTGTGTTTGCCTCCTGAATGTGAGTGTGTTTTGGTGTGCGAACATAACCTCGGCTAACGCAAATGCAGCGATGAAGATGCAAACTTCAACTTCAAAACAGGAGTAGAAAAAGCAAAACACTGAGAAATATCTCCTTATAAAATGTGTTTAAAATCATATAAATTTAATTTTTTAAATTTCAGTTTACTTTTAGACAAAAAATATCTGAATAATATTCTTTAATAAATTTTTAAATCTGTAAAAAAATAACCAAAAAAGGAAAGCAAATTCTTAAGCAAAAGCCAACTTCAAGATTCATTCTTCGTCAAATAAAAAGTGGCTTATCCAAGGGATTTCAGGCCCTAGCTCTCTAGAGTATATAAAACCTTACCTTAATTTCCCTCAGTGTAAAAGCGTTGACATATTTCCGCAATATCACCGCAGGCCAAGCACAAAAGCAGCAACCGGACAACTTTTCATTAAAGAAGAAATGAAAGAGAGGGTCTGTGTGTTGCACAATTGAGAATTTGTTATGCAAGTCTTTGCCGCTGCAGCTGCCGCAGGCTGAATGCATCATGTTGCACTGCATTGGGGTAGGACTATATATATGTATATATACATCATACACCTATATACTACAGTAAAGTATACAAAAAACAGAACTTTTTGGAACCCTCAAGTGCGAGTAATGAATTTGCAACAACAGCAGCAGCAGCAACACCGCT
This sequence comes from Drosophila eugracilis, assembly GCF_018153835.1. NCBI lineage: Eukaryota > Metazoa > Arthropoda > Insecta > Diptera > Drosophilidae > Drosophila > Drosophila eugracilis. The sequence goes on from NW_024573209.1 coordinate 736,090, forward strand.
CAGAATCTGTCAAAACTTGTTGCTGTCGCATGTTACCTTCTCCGTCTTCTTCTCCTCCTTGTTCTTTCTGCTTCTTTTGATTATACTGACTACTTTCTTCGTAGTCTTTCCAGCGGTTCTCCGCCCATTTCCATGGTGAATCAAAAAAAGCAAAGCTAACGAAGCATAAAATTGCGTAATTTACTGCGCATTTAATTTCGTGTTGAGCTCTGCAAAAGAACGAAACGATACGAAAAAATAAACCAGAACTCAGAGCGGAGAAGAAAGAACCAGAAAAGTAAGAGAAGAAGCAAGGTAAAAATGGCCGATTCTGATTTTGGTTCTGATTTGGAATCGGAATCGAAATCGGTATCTGAAGCTAAGCTTTCGATTCGCCAGAAGCTTGAGCTTGAAATTATGATGGCGTCGTCGTTTGTAATTGGAAATAACGATGATGATGATAATAGTCGTCGTCAGAGGGGGATGTGGGTGTGTTTCTAACATTAGAAAAGTAACCAACATTACAACAAATTACGCATTTGGATTGCTGGAGCGGAGAAGCAAAAAAAAAGAGTAAAAAGCAAAAGCTTATGGCTAGAAAAATATGGCAACGACCGATAGAAATTACGATAAATTGGCTTTTGTGTGTGGGGTAAAAAATGCGGGTAGTTTTCCAAGAAGTACTCTAAGCATATTAAAGTAACTAAATTATTATTCTAGAACTAGACCAGTCGTAAGCCATAATTATGTACTTAAACTATCATTTGGGTTGTATAAGTAAATTACTTTCTTTTATTATAACTCTTAAAATTGTTTGATGACCAATATTATGATAAAGAAAATACAAACACTTATCTTTCGAAAAGTGTTGAAAACTAAATAAATTACATAAAAATGAGATAAAATACACATTCCTAATAACCGGAAGACGAAATACCAAAACATGTTAGATAATCAAGCATTTTTCTAAAAGTTATTTGCTAAAATATTCTTTTACCACCGGTTTTAAGTTATTTATAATCCATTAGTCAAAGAACGAACCTTAATTTCTGTAACGATTAATGATAAGCTAGCAAGTCAAGTCAAGCTCAAAACCCCCGATGGCACAGTTATCGATAGCTTAGCTGGAACAGGAACTATACTTAAGATTGTTAAGCTCCCCTCCCTCGTCATCATCTTGCCAACCGGCATTGTAATCGCTGAGCTTGTGATCGACAGAGACGATGGCCTTTGGAACCGGTAGACAAAAGGGCTCACTGGCTCACTGCAAACAAAGGACGTTGGGCTAAAAAGCGGAGGTAGCTGCTAAAAAACAAAACAACAACAAAAATGGGGAATACAAAAAACAGGAGAGAGAGAGCACCGTAATAGACCTACAAACCTACAGCTAAAGAGTAAAGCAAACGAGGCAGACAGCTCGCCTCACCTTACCTCAGGTAAATCCAGTTTGGAAACAAAAAGCCGCAGCCAACGCAGCCAGTTTAAAGCTGCCTCCCCGTCTCTGACGGGCGGCAAAGGGTTAACAGGATGGTCGGTGTGTAAAGGGTTAAGGGGAGAAGCGGGGGTAGTGTGCATACACTCTCTGCATACAAGACAAAAAAAAAATATAAAAAAAATCTCAGCCGGCTCTGTTTGTTTGTCCTCCGTCCGCCCACCTTGTTCCCCTCTGTGGCCCAGAGCTTCTCCTCCCTCTTCTCTTCTTTTTTCTCTCAGTGCTCTGTGCGTTGGTGCAGCGCTCTGTAATTAATTTGGCAGCTACACACACACACACAAACACACTCTTTTACACACACGCACATCGCACAAAAAGAGAATTTTTAAAACCGACGTAATATCGAATTACCATTGACGGACAACGTTGAAAGCCATGGTAGCCTATACAGGGTGTTCTATGTGCTTTCTCGCAGTGTAAACAGGGTGTTCTTCTAGAAACATTTATATTACTGTAAACAGGGTGTTCTTCCAAATGAAATCATTCTCAGTGCATATAAGACCAGCTTTTTATGGGAATTTTTTGAGTTTAATTTGATCGATTTTGCAAAATTTCTTTCTCTGTATTTGTTCCTCTGTCAGGTGGGCTGTAGATTAACCAAAGTTGAGAGCGTGGGCAGCTTTTCCGAAACTGGTAAACAGATCATAATTAAATTTTAACAGCAAAAAAGAAGGAACACAAAAAATAAGTACCAAAAAGATTTACAACTTTGTTAGTTTCGGTTTTTTTTTTTTTTTTTGCAATTGGTTAGTGTATAAAAGGGGTAAGAGAGGCAGGGGGAGTAAAAATCAAGAGGCGTTTGTGGGACAGCCCTAGGATTCCAGCTCTGTCCAACTTAATTACTTTGCTGGCTGCTCTGCTCGACGCTGCTCAGCTTACAAACAAAACAGAAATGGAATGAATTAAAGAGTGAGCCAGGCTATGAAGAGGGAGGGGGGAGGGGGGTTTTTCAAAAAGAGAGGGAGGCAGAAGAAATCCATTTAATTAAATTTGCATGGGCACAACAACGCTACAACAACAACACACAAGCACAAATACAAATACAAACAAGAGACCGGCAAAAACCTGCGAATGCAATCTGAGCGACGGCGTCAATGCCAGTTCCTGTCAAACTGTGACAGCCGACTGAGCGCTGCTGGATAAGGGTTAAGGATTCGCGCCCAGAAAAAAGAGAATATGGTAATGATGGCCAGTAAGTTGCAGTTTCAGTATTAACTGATTCTTATTGGCCAAAATTTGCGATGTCTGTTGGGTGGAAAAGAATCGAAATTAATTATAAACATTAAACATGACAGAAATATTTGGAAAAACAATCTTTAAACTGGGTATTTTTGGTTGCTTTTTATTTGTATTTCAAGAAGTAAATATCTTAAGTTTAAAGCGGATATTCAGATACTAATTACTTTCTGTTACTTAATATCTACTCGCTTCCGTTTCAAATAAATCCCCTTGCCTAATACTCAGCCACTCTTGACATCAAAAGTTTCGATTGGCAAACATCCTTGTTTGTAGCTCTTGACTTATTTCCCCCTTTCAAGTAATTGTTTACAAAACCCAAACTTGTGTTTTTTGTCCGATTGAATTCCAATTCAAATACCGCCATCCTGCCTGCCCCCCACCGTCAGGAACTCCAGTGAGGCAAATAGAAGACCTGCCACAATATGATGGCTCTTCAATAACTGGACTTATTGCACCTGCCAAAGCCAACAAGTCAAACAACTGTCAGAAACTGTGCAACCAATACGGGATTTTCACTGTGTGTCAGTATGTGATTTTTCCATTTTCCTTTATTTTTCTGTTTTTTTTTGTGGATAAAACCAGAGAAGCGCTGAACTGATATTGGGAGTTATCCTCCCCATCCGACATTCCCATCTCAAAGTTCTCGCTCGCCTACCATTATCGGTCAGCAAGACAAACAGACACAGCAGGAAGCCGCATGAGCGGAAAATTGGAAAAACTCTGGAAAAATACTGAGCACACGGGACAGGCGAAATAAAAAAAAGAAAAACCTGAAAAAAATATGTGGAAAAAAAGAAGGAAAAATGGAATAAAATGCTTGCTGACTGGCAATGTAAAGTGAAAAGCATACAAAACGCCGGGCAATTGCGGTGGGCGGGGGTTATACTAAAGGGGGTGTGGCTGGCTGGCATATAGAGTGAAATGTTAGACAAAGTGGCAGCACACACACACACACAGAGAGAGAGATAGCTAGCAACTCGTATGCAAATCAGTTTTTGCCGCTGTAAACTTATACTTTTGTGCAAACAACAAACGAAGGCAACGTCAGAGTTGCCAGAGTTTGTCACATGAAGACGCACAATTACACGAGGGGGCTTAAAAGGATATGCCATGGCTACAATGGCGTGATAGGGGGAGGGGGAGAGAGAGGGAGGACGACAGGATGGCTCGTGGAACAACGAACAATTGCAACCGTCGGCGTCGTGGAAACTGTGACAATGTTCAGTCGTGTGTGTAAACAATTGTAATCCGGTAGAAAAATCACAAGCACCATCCATTCCCCCATCAGCCAAAGGACAAAAACACATGGGAAGCCCCCTTTTTGCTTAAACCCATGCTCACCCGATTTAGGTCCTGATCTGGGACTACTCTACTAGGCCTATCTGCTAGCTGGGAATGTAAATGCCAGTCCAGACAACCAGACGACCAAAGTAGCCCCAATGTTTGGGGTTTAGCTTGGCAAATAGAGTAATACGATATTGGAATCCTAATTGTAAATCAAATTGTAGGTTTTGGGTTGTACACTTAAAAAAGAGAATGAATTCTGGACAAACATTAAATATTTTCTATGTTTTTAAATCACAAAACCCTGAATCACCATTCCAATGAATCAGTTTAGGTCTCCATCCTGAACCTTATAAATATTAATAAAATTATAGCCCTCAAATCTAGCTTATCTCTTACCTTTATCAGCCCTTTTCTACATGTGCTAATCGCATTTCTCTCTCTCTCTTTTTCCCTCTCTCTGATTACAGGTGAGTAATGCACGTGATTCGCAAAGGCACGCAATTAAAGAAATACTATAGCTTGGTCAGTGTCCAGAAACTTAGGCTACGTCGTTAAGACTCTTGGGTTTTGCCTGTGCGTCATGTAAACAAAATGCAAAGTGCTCAGAGCCAGCAACAAAAGTCGAAAAAACAGCAGCAACAACAGCTACAGAAACAGCAACTGCAACAACAGCAAAAACAACAACAACAACAACAACAACAGCACTGTGAAGGTTAGCTTTATAAATTTTATTTACTCATAAATTCAATTTTTGCAGTCTGGCTGAGATTTCATTGAAACGCAGCCAAGACATCGCCGAACAAGGTAGAGGAAATCAACTTGAGAGATTGCTCACAGATTAAACACATTTGTACAGCGATATTTGTTGATGAAGTGCGAAGGTTTTCTTATTAAATACAATTATTTGATATATCGTAAGGCAATCAGTTGAGGAATCCCTGAAAATATGACACTTTCCCATAAAGTATTGCAATTTTTATAAATATTACGTGATGGAAATTCTCAGAGATGCGTTGATGTAAAGTTTTTCATCGAGTTTAATAAGCAATCCTTCAATACGCAGTAGGAAAATCATTGTTTTTTCAACGTAAAGTAATAAAAAAAATACTAAAAATATTTCCACACTCTCTTCTTCAAAGAATTTCTTAACTTTTTGGCTTACCACAAAAATTCCAACAGCCATAAATCTTGTCTTACTCCCCTAAAAAACATTCTTTACTTCACCGATCCCAACGATTGCATACAAATGTCTCTGATTATTCCAATGGCCACGTCTATACTCATATTCTTCGATATGTCAGCACGTGCAGCAATGCACTTGGCCAGAAAACTACCAAAAACTCAGGGTAAATTCATTCTACAGAACTAGACTCCCAGCCTTAGCCCAGTTGGGGAGCCAAAGCTACAGCTAAATTTAAGGCTTAAACAGCTGTTTCGTAGCTGCTTTTGAGCTAACCTTAGCCACAAATGTAAACAAGTGCAATGTAGAGAGAAGCAACAACAACAACTACTGCTAAATGCTAAATCGACTCTGACCCACTGACATTATTTCAGCGACATAGACGAAGGCACAACAACAACAAATACTGAGTTTGCATTCAATTTTTCCAGCAGGTGAAAAACACTCGAAAACGCGAGACAGAGAGAAAGAGAGAGAGAGAGCAGAATTACAAAATAGCGCCGGAAAGAGAGACTTCTGGTGGGTTGGGTTTAAGGGGGGTTACATATTATGGGAGGGGTGATTACATAGTCGCTCGTCCGCTCGCTCATTAGATGTTATCATCCATAGATTGCCTCGGTTACTGTCTATTGAATCATTCAGTTACAGTTCTGATCTAATAGATCCCAGCTCTGCTCTTCTTAGATCTAATAGTTTGCCTAGGAAATGAAATGTTACGGCAATCAAATCGTGATTACAGGCCAAGTTAAATGGGCTTAGAAGTAGTCGTTATTTTAACATTAATTAGGTTGGTTTTCTTAGGATTAGTTAACATGAAATGAGTTATTATGAATTATAAAATTATGTCTGTTTTTATGAATTTGAGAAACTATGACAAAATAATTAACATTTCACTAATATTTACTTTATTTTGTTAAAACTAAACTGAACAATTATATTTACTTTCTAATACAAATATTCGTAAAAACAGCTACAAAAATATTAAAAATTCTTTAAATTTATTGACAGAAACTAACTACATTTTTATTATATTTATTTTATACATCTTTGAAACGAAAATTTAAATATTTTTCCTTTTTAATCTTAAAATTCTATGAAAGATGAAAAGAATTCTAGGAACCTAATGACCAACACTATCTGATATTTTATACACAAGCTAGACGATTTCTTTTAGATTTTGAATATTTTTAGACATTTTTTAAACGAAATTACAAATTAAACTGAACATATCACTTACAATGTAAATATTTAATCCATTAAAACCAACTTAAACTTAAGCTTTATATTCACTAAAGATAAAAACTAAAACATTTAAGCCATAAAACCGCACTTAAACACCCAGAGAGGCAGGCTAATCAAGCGATTAAATAATTAACTAAAAATTCTTCAAACACCATAAATTGAGAAAACGTTTAATTTGACAACTACTTTTATTAGAGCAATTGGTTTGCCTTTCACAAAGTCATTTGCAGTGTTAGTTTGATGGCGTTGAATGGAAAGTGAAAACTGTCAATGCCTGAGTTGGCAATTAGTCAGTGAAAGTGTAGCAGATGGCACGGGTCTTTCTCTGTGCCCCTACCCCCCGCCTCTCTTTTTCTCCCTCTTCGCTTTGATGAGGCAATTAAAGTGGCTAAACGCACAAAACGCGAAAGACATAATAAAAAATGAATAAAAATAATTTAAGTATGTGTCAGATAAATCAATGCCAATTAATTGTCTCCCGATTGAAACTGATTCATGGAGTTGAAAAATGATTACTCTACAGCAAAGGAATTTTAAATAAAAAATATAAACTATATTATTTATATATTTTTTAAGCATTTTCATATCCTAATTGGGTGTTTAATTTATGTCCTGCAGTTTTATTTTCAAGATCAAAAATATTATCAAAATAGACAGACAGAAAACCTGAATCATATACAATTTATCAAATATCAACTTGACTATGCTTTTTTGCAATGAATATATATATATAAATATAGCGAGAGAGAAAAATATATATAAAAAATCGGCAAGCAGGCGGCTATAGCAACAACAGCAACAATAACAATAACAACAGATATAGCGAGCAGCAATCGAAATACACTTGAACGTGAGTGAAACAAAATTCATGACCCACTTTATAAAACGCTTTTTCTTTCATCCATGACCCACTTTATTATTTGTAGCAATGACTGTAGCCGAGAGCGACCCACAAAGCAGAAAACAGAGGGTCTCTCCGAGCAGCATTGTGTCTCTTTCGGAGAGGAGCAGCGAGGAGAGTAGAGGAGAGGCCCCAAACCGTACCGAACATATGTTTTATTCACACAATTAGTTTGCTAAAAATGCAGGCTTACCCACACACAAATTCACAACAAAACCAGCTGAGCAAATGAGGTGTTTTTTTTTTTATAGAGGTGGTGGACAGTAAGGGGCGGGAGATGTCAGCTAGACAAGACTAGACTTAGTTAACTTGGCTTAAACAAGTGCACACAGGCCTCTGTCTCTGGCTTATGGCAAATGGCAGCTCAGAGACAGCTGAGACAAGCCAGCAACAAAGGCGCTCAGGAAAATTTGGATTCTACTTGAGGTTTAAACATGGGTTAACTTTGGGCTTAAAGTGTTAAGTCAAGTGTAAGAGGACTACAGATCTTATTAAATATTTTGGAATAAAAGTTTATGACTACCTAAAATGAAAATCATTTTTGTTATTTAATGCAAAGGTAGCTTTAATTTTCATTATTTTCTTTGCTCATCTTGAAAACAAATTTTAGTATAAATATTTACAGATTTTCCTTCAAATTTATTTAAATTTCTTGTGAAAATTCCAAATACCAATCCATCGCTTTTAACACCCTTGGGAATTCCCAAAGTTGACCTTACCCTAAAACCTAACCCGCATATTTGGGTTAGTCAGAATGAATCAGCATTTCTGAGCAAGTTGCCATTCAAATTCCACAGAAACTCCACAAATAAACAGACAAAAAATGTATTTACAAAATATATATTTGTTGAGGGTGATATCAACTTTGCGATTTGTGTCAAGGATATTGTTGCAAGGCGGAAGTGAATCAAAATGTGAGTCAGTCAAAATAAATTTAATTGGGTTTTTGGTTTGCAAAGTAAGTGAAATAAAACAGGAAGAGAAGATAAGCTGATAAACTAATTATGCAGGTAAATAAAGAACAAAATTTCAAATTAAATATTAATAATATTTGTGAAAAGAAGAAAGTTTATAAATTTAATCAATCAATTCTCGCTGATAAAAAGCTTTTGTTGCAAATTTCAACATAGCACGAAATTAATTAGAAACTTAACAAAAGGAAAGCGCTTATCTATGATTAAAGAAGTTAGTGAAATGGGAAGAAGGTGATATATACTAGGTAAATGTTTATAAAGTGAAATGGCTTTTCCCTTTTTATTCCGTTTACATTTTTAGCATAATTCACTTTGCATTCCAAATTCCAAGTTTAAACCGACAAGCTGCATATCACGTAGACCTTCCGAAAACCCACAAAAACAAAACAAATTCAAAAACATTTTTGAGCTTTGCCCCCCTCGAGAAAAGTTTGCTTTGCACTTTCTTTGCTAGCCTCTAAGAGCTGCTTGGCACACGATGCGTATGAGTGATGCGACGTTGAATGGCATAGCATATATACATATATACACTCCATAATAATCATCATCACGTGAGTCGTGACTCAATTTGTATAAGCTCCCGCATAGGTGTAAATAAAAGCTCGAAAAAGCCAAGCTGAAGCCAAGTTGCCTAAAACTCAGATTGACATAATGATCAGCATTAAAAATAATGAGTAATTTGTTTTCTCTATATTTTAATTCCGTTTGCGTCTTTTTGGCTTTTGTTTGGTTTTTTTGCTGGCCAACCATTGAGTGTTGTGATTCATGTGAAATGGAACGACCTTGCCAGTGGGTTTAAGTCTCTATTGGTATGCAAATTCCACATCAAAGAGTTCGAAAAGTAGGGGAAAGGAGAAATCATTGCCAGAACATTCGGGGAATCATGGTTGCTGACAGGTTGTTGTATGGGAATTTAGTTGAATTTTATTGACAGCGATGATAGGGCAACCATCATTACGTAATTTATTGAATCAATTTCAAATTTGATTTTATATTATTTAAGCAAACTGAAAAAGTAAACAGTGATGAATAAATTTCAGAACTTTCTTTTCTTTGTTTTCTGGTAGCAAATTTTTCTAGATTTTCTCTCTTATTTCAACCTTTTTCTAGAACATCCCAAAATTTATTTGTCCTCCAATAAAATTGCCTTCACTTCACTTTTCTTTTATTTTCCCCATTAAGATCTTTGTTATCTCAACCGTTTAGCCCAAAAACCAATTTCCCGATGATCAAACAAATGCCTGCCATTGTCGCATTGAGAAAATGTTGTTTGTTTTCTTTCGGAATAAGGCGAAAGTTTCGCCTCTCTCTCTCTCTCTGCTCTTTGCATATATTTAGCTGTTTGTCTATAAATACGATGTACGATGTGTTTCCCTCACTTCATGACGATAAAAATGCGAAAAAATAGCCAAGCAGAGGGGCAGATTGAAAGCCCAAGTGGCAAAGTGCAAATTGATAAGCCCAACAAAAAAGTACAAAAAAAATAAGGAAATAAGAAGAAGAAAGAGCGCAAATAAGTCAACTGACTTACTGCATTAATTGTAATTTCATTAATTTACGCTATTCGCCTCCGTTTCGCTCTTTTCTGGCTGCCTTAATTAAGCGCGTCAATCATACGCCCTGTGTGGCAGTCGAGTGGTAAGCGATAGAGCATTGGATGGGAATGTGCCCGATGTGCATGATTATGATCAAAGCCGGCTGCCACATTTAAGTGTCGCCCTGTCAAAAAAGCTAGCATAAAAAACAGAAGCAGCTTGTCAAGGGGGGTAAGAGGAGGGGATAAAAAAGATCTGGCTAGGAGAATGTCACTCATTTTGGCAAGCAACGGTGCGGTCATCGGAGTTCTCTCACTTTTAGGAACATACTTTACTAAAAGATAGTTTCCTTAATCTTAAATATATAAAGACTTAAAAATAAATACATTTTTTGACAGTCAAAAAGGAATTACTAAAATTCAAAAAATAAAACAAATTTTGCTTAAAAATTAGAAAATGGTATACAACTTTGGACTGGATTTTTGGTCTGTTTTCTTAACAATTATTTAAAATGTATTTTAAGAAACTATAAAATATTAAACTAAGGATACTTTTAGGATCATTTTTCAAATGTTATTCTAAATCTTTGGTACTAAAATACTTCTTAAAAGACAAATTTACCTCATTTTGGTAACTCAATCTGTAAGTTTTGTATAAAAAATACCTAACTAACACTTAATATGTAATATTTTTTTAAAAACAAGTTTTTAAAATTATCTACCAGTGTATTTTGAGCATTGGTAGGAACAAAGAACTACCTCAAAATTCTTGTTTTTCCTTATTTTTCCTTCTCTGCGCTGATTACATCTCCCCATCATGTCCAGAGTTGTCTGTAATTATTTTGTTGCAGTTCCCAGTTCATGCCCCAATCTCTGGGGCTGCTCTCTTCATTATGCATATAATGTAATTAAAAAAGTGGAAGAATAAGAAGCAGTTACTGCACCGGGTGGTCCTCAATTTGTACTGAAGGTTTCACGCTCAACTGGTTTGCAGTCACTCTCAGAGGTGAATGCGGTTTAAAAAACTGACTAAAGGGTTAACAACAGCAACAACAAGAGGGTTAAACATAGTTCCTTCAATTCATTTTTCGTTTCCTGGAAAAAGACAGTCCGTCAAGCGGTGTCACCCAGAGACATATGCCAAAAATGTAATTTATTCCGCACTTTAACCAAGTTAAATAAACAATTAATCACCTAGCCAAATGAAAACTGACATGAAAGAAGTCAAAAAAAAAGTTGGCAAGAGAAGAGGGAGGCCAAGAGTAATGGCCATGATGACCACTTCAAGTCCGGGTTCTCTAAACCGGCTTCTGGATTCTAAAGCTGACAACATTAATTTGGCTCACGTTGCGGTGGCAACCCAAAAGGCAGAAGTCGGAGGTCACCGCCACCTCCCAAATACTTGCCAAAATCATCCCGGATAACAAATGATTAAGTTTAGGCGGAAAACAAGCTCTGTTTATATCCCAGAATCCTTTGAAGTGGCTTTCACGGTTTCAAAATGAAGATGTCACATTCCGTAGGAAAAATGTATAATTTTCCGAGGTAAGAGCTTGGCTTGCGGCTCCTGGAAATAGTTGAGATTGTTCAGAGCTTAAAAATGTATCTTTTTGATATAAAAATTCTGGAAAATAACTAAAGATAATACATATCCTAATGCGCAATTTAATACAAGTGATATAATCACTGATATATAAATCACCCATTCAGCTCACCAACCACAAGCGTTGAGTCCCAAAACTTCAAAGCCTAAACCACACAAACAGCTAATGGTTGTCGGTGTTTCTTGGGCTCCTTAAATGCAAATTAATTAGGCAATAAAGCGTAATTGAGGCAGCACATTAACCAAAATAATACGAGTCAAATATAAAGACACAGAGACAAACGAAATTTTACATTCTGATAAGAATGGCGAGGCCGAACCGCAAAATAACCAAGCCTAAAGCCAAGGTTATGGAGACCAATGGTTTGTTCACACAATAGAGCTACCATATCTTATATACTTTCACGATTTTTGTTAGATTTATATTTGATATATATAGAGCTAAGTTAATCATTCGGTTGCAACATAACTATTACCCATTTTACCATGAAACCACGAAGATTTATCTTTTTTTATTTAACCAATTAAACGGAAACGGAAATAGGAAATGATTCATAAATTTTAAGGTGTTTTAATAATTATTTAGAATTCATACGAGGGTAAGTCAGCTCAGTTCTGATTGTATTTTCATTCCTTAAAAAGTGGAGAGTGTGTTGACTGAAAGTCAAGATTTTCTATGAACAAATCAAAAGTGATTTTGGGGAAAATTGCCTAAAATATTTAATATTTTAATATAACTGTTTTTATAATGATCTTATTTGAAATATGGCATATTTAATAATCTCAAAAACCCTTAAAAAAAATAAAAACTTCTTGCTAATTCAACAACCTTTCTCTATCTTTGCAGGCTTAGCCCAAGTGACTTACCAGATCATTGGGCCTCAGGTACATCAAATCCAGCGACCTCAACTAGCAGCAGCAGCAGCAGCAACAACAGCAGCAGCAACCACAACAACAACAAGTACAACAGCGGCAACATATCGGTCTGCAACCTGCCGCGCTCATCGCCGGCCGCTGCTACAGCAGCCGTTACTTTATCGTCGGCCGCCGGCGGTATTGGCAAGCAACTTGTTGAGCGGCTTGCATCACGGACTGGCGCCCGGAACGCATCCATTGCAGCGCGCAACGGCAGCCAGTGGAGGCGGGGCTGGTGCTGGGGGCGTGGCAGGCGCCTCAACAGCAGCGGCACTTACACTCCAACAGCAGCAGCAGCAGCAACAGCAACATCAGCACCAACAGCAACAGCAGCAACAACAACAACAATTGGTGTACCAGCAAAATCAGCAACTGCATCAGCAAATCATCTCACAACGTTCTATACAAAATAAGGCGGCGGCCACCGCTGCCGCACAAACGGCAAATCTTGCAGCTGCCTTGCAGCGATCGGCTGCCATTATGAATGCGGTGGCATCGCCGATCTCAGCCAACTCTGCCAACTCAGCGACGTCCGGCCGGAAGATACGACGCAAGACGGATTCAAAGGTCAATCTGGTAAGTTTCCAACGGGGGAAGTTTTTAAGTAGTGGATTTACAATTTTTTGATTTTCTTAAAAATACCCAACCTGAAAATGAACATAAATTGAATCTTTTGCTTTACCTTTTAACCATTTTTTAGAAATATATTAAAATAAAATATGCAATATTAACCCCAATCAAAGCCAAATTGAGAGCTCATATTTTTCAGATTTTAAATTTTAAAATATGAATATTGCGATTCTTGCAGCCTCAATCACAAATCAACAAATGCAACAATGAGAAGCGGCGTCGCGAGGCGGAGAACGGCTATATCGAGCAGCTGTCGGAGATATTGACGCTGAACAAGCGTGGAGATATGACCTCAACGAAACCGGACAAGGCGGCTATACTAAACCAAGTGGTTCGAACGGTAAGGAATCTATATCATGAGTTTATATATATATATATATACGTAGTAGATAGCCAATCCCCACGCATGCCAGTTAATTACCGACAAGACCCCAATGCATAAACTCATCAAACGAAACTAATAAGCCCGAAACGCTAAGAAAAAAGCAATACAAGTTGTTATAACACCCTGGGAATGACTGACTTTGTTGGACTTGACTTGGCCAGTCGATTCCATTGGCCTGCCCGGAATACCAAATGATCAATTACAACACAAAAACACAACCGAGCGAAATTCCCCAATGTAATTTCCATGCAGTTTCCCCGCAAATTCAGCTTCGTCTCCTTCTTTTTGATATTTTTTATGTGCACAGAGAGAAATGTTGAGATATTCATGAAATCTGATGAATTTATATTCATTTCCAAGTTAGTTTGATATAAACTTTAAAATCATAAATAAGTCGTAGAAATTGATGTAAGAAATGAGACTTTTATTTGTAAACAAATAATTTAAAAGCCTTTCTAATTTAACTAATATTTTTTCATATCCATTTTCCCTTTACATCAATCTCACTTAACATTTCTCTCTCTGTAACCAAAAACGCGTTCCAATTAAAAAGCAATTAAAAGCTCAGCCGAAAAAGAGCTTAAAAGAATTTCGCGAAAAAGGGAATAAGCGAGGTGTAGAAACGGCAAAGAAGAGTTCGGCTGACGTAATTTGGCCCCCGCCGCAGCACAATTTAATTAATATTTTTATTTAATTTACATAAATTTATTTATGTTTCAATAGCGTCGACCCTCGGCCAGCGGCTTTATGTTGTTTTAGGCGGCGTTATTATTATCATTGTTGTTGTTCCTGCTGTTGCCGTATTTCTTTTATTGGTTTCAGGTAGCCTAAGCACTTTATTATGCAAATCATTTTCGAGCCAAGCGCCACGCTTTGCCGAACATCCAAAAAAAACCGACAAAAAAACGCAGAAAAAAGACAGGGAAAAAGACAGAAACCAACAAATGGGTTTATAAATGAAATGCGACGCACAACCAACAGCTAAAATACATAATTTTATTTTGTAATCCAGGCGGGTTGAAAACAAAAAAACAAAAACAACTCATCGGGCAATGAAATGCAATTAAAGGCGTACGTACAACAAGCTAAAACACACGAGTTCCGTACATAATAAATAAATTGAATTAAATGCGTTCGTGTCATGTTGGCTTTTCCCTAATGAGAAATGGGATCGAACGCAGCTCATTTGGAGCGGTAATCCAATTGCCGCTATGCTGGACCCCATGAAATATTGTTACTATTCATTTGGCAAAACACAATTCGATTAGCTGGTTGACATTAGGAAAAAAAAAGAAAATATTGAAAAAAATTATACATCCTAATTTTTGTTCAGTAGGAAGGCCCCGGCGAGATTCGAACTCACGATCTCCTGTTTACTAGACAGGCGCTTTAACCAACTAAGCCACGGCGCCAGTTGTCATCGCCGTTTCCATTTGTTCTACTTCCTCCACTCACCTCACATCACCTTTGCGTTATCACCGCTGATTGGTTGATTGTGTTCGGACGAGGTGTTCGCTGGTTTATTTATAGGTCTGTCGATTGGAAATAGCCAGAAATATATTGCCGAAAAAATTGTTGAGAAATGTGTTGGGAGAAAGTTCTTAGCTTAAGAAACTTTGCTAACTAGAAGATATATGAAAATTTCGAACTATTTCTACTACGGAATTCCTTTAGAATCTTTATACTTGTTAGACTATGTAAATTGAGAGGGTGTATATTTTGTCTGATTCTTTAAAAAGCTTTAGTTTGTTTGGTTTTACATCTTTTAAGGAGTTTCTTAAACAAATGAGGACTGCATTTGATGGTTAGCTTTGACGAATGAGTTTATTATAACCTATTAGAGAAGTGCAAACTCAAAAATCTAATAATTCTTTAACACTTAAAATCAAATTAAAGATTTTTTACTCTTTTGAGTATGCTAAACCTTTTCCTAATATCTAACTTAAAATAAATAAAAACAGAAATCTATTAGGGAGATTGTCTTTGTTTCCGGTAACTAGATTAAGTTATAATATTCTCATTTGCACACCTTGAAACATAGAAACCCGAAAGTATCTCAAAATCTACCTCTTGCCTCGATCAATATGAATTTGAGTTTTTTATCCCTCGATCACGATTCCAGTGCCTTATGAAGATACGGGTGTTGACAAACCCCCTTTTTCGCTGCTGCACAGCTGCTGGTTTTGTGTCTTGCCCTCGGATTTTACCTGATTTGATCATTTCGGAAGAGTCTATGGGTCACAGCGCGCCAAAAATAAAAGATACACGATATTTGTAGGGTTGTGCGAAAGGGAGGAGTATATAAAGAGAAAGAGATAAGGCCAGACACGTTTTGGACATTTTCGCGACTGCACGCGCTGAATGCTTTGTTGTTTTTATTTTTTTTTGCAACGGCTACCGTTGTTGTTTTGTTTACTTAATCATTTGACTGATATTTTTCGGAGTGCCTTCACCCCGAACCAAATTCGTGCTCTGGAGCAACTTTTCCTGGTCAAGCTTCCTTTCCATCCAATTCCAAACAGCCGAAAGCTCTCTCTTCTTGGCTCTCTCATTCAGTGTGTGTGTTTTTTTTTGGGAGATCAACGAACTGCTTTGAAATGCTTTTGGACCGATGACGTAGCAGCTCTTTGCAATTTCACATAGTTGCGATTGCGATTGCGTTTTATTCTATATTGTTCTTAATTGTTGTTGCTGCTTTCTCTCTCCTCCTTCGCCGCCCTCACAGTCCCACACACACACACACACACACTCAAAAACAGGTGCACAATTTGATAACGCATACAGTCGCACAAGCCGGTAAACAAAACTGGAAAGAGATAGGAGAGAAGAAGAGAGAGTAAAGCTTATTTTTTGGCAAAGAGAGTAAAGAAGCTTCGTGTGCTGCCATTCATTGTTGTTGTGCGATTTTTTAACACAATTGCATTCAAAAAATGTGTGCTTATTATTTCGGAAACTTTGTGACTGTGCGAACGTTCTCGGTTCTGTATTTCTGTGATTTTCGTGAGTAATATTTACGCGTTTTTTTGGGCCAAATTGAGTCACAACGCAGTCAAAGCCTAGACTCTGCTCTGATAACCCCCAAAAATATATATTTGACAAAAAAGAAAAGCATACAAAAGGAATAAACAAGAGGAGCTACGGCAAACCAAAACAAAAGTGAAATGCCATTGACATTTGTCCACGCGAAGTTGAAGTTGACTGACCTTGAATTCCCATGTGTGTAAGAGAGAGAAAAAGTTCTAAGAGAGAGTGAATGGAGATGTGGGTGGCTGTGGTTGTGTGTCTTGTGGAAATCCTAAGGAAACCGAAATCCTAACAATAACAATAATATTTGAATATGACGAGGGCTTTTCGCGTTCTTTTTTCGCAAATGTCAATGACTCTTTTTTTTCAAACGCGCGCGTAAAAATATAACACAAACATAGAACTTCCACACACACACACACACATACACACATTCCAATGATAAAATGCGGTTTATTGCACTTCCATTGTGTCAATACAATGATATTATACCCCACATACATAATAATATTCCCAATGTGTCGTCCAGTGGTTGCGCCTCTCTTTCAGCCTCATTCACTACTCCCCACAAAGTGTGCCGATCTTCGTGCTATAATTATTATTATTATTATATTTTTATGACTGTGTGTCATAATATGCATGAGTTTTTGCACGGGATGCTTCCGCATCATCGCCAAAATAAATAATACCCGCAGTTTAAGTGTCGCCGATAAAGTGGCCGCGATATGAATGAAGTTTTTCTGTACTTTCCGAATATGTATCTCACAGATGCAATCTGATGTGTCTTTATAAGGCTTGTCACAAAGTTGAATTTAAGATGAATATTTACGGGGCAGCGAGCGAAATATTTCATGTGCACAAGATAAGGAAAATTCTATGGGTTGCTATAGAAACTGTTTAGAGTCTACAGTAGTAGTTCCTGATTAGCTCTATGGTGTTGATCACTGCGAATAATTTCATGAATATTTGGTCCTAGGAGTGTTATCTAGCGGAGAGGATCTAATGCAGTTCATTATTCTAAACTCCAACTTCCTTTCTTTCACGGTTTTAAAGATTTTTGTTAACTTTTTGTTTACATTTTTGTAAAAAATTTGCCAAATATAATCAAATTTTAGTAATGTTCGCAAGCTAAAAGTTCTGATCATGGAAAATCTTTATTGAAAATCTTTATAGACATCTTAAAACCATAGAAAAATCCCAATTTGAAATCTTTCAAATCAATCAACTCTCTTTCCCTACTCTTTCTTGCAGTACCGTGAGATTTGTGACAAGGGCCAAAACCGTGATATATCCTCAACGTCGACGAACAACAACAACTCCACGACAACGACCAACAACAACACGAATAGTAACAATAACAACAACACCAGCAAACCGCAAGCAACCTCAACACGCTGCAGCCGCTGTGCCACGGACAATTGCTCGATTCATCCGGTGCAACAGGGCGAGGTCTCATCAACAGAACCCCCGCTCCCAGAACCATCATTGCTCCTTGGCCAAGTGCCAGAGATATCAGCTTATTTCGAGGCACTCGAACATTATATCAGCGGAGTCGGTTGGGTCCTGTTGCAGGTGAACGCCAACGGCATCATTGAGTCCTGCACGCAGAACATCCGCGATCTGATCGGCTATGAGAAACAGGAGCTGTACCACCAGCCCCTCTACATGTACCTCTATTCGGGGGACCACGCCAAGCTAGAGCCGATCATCAACAACATGTACAGCAATCCCAATGGCGGAAGTAACAACTCCGCCAGTAATTCTGGCCCAGGTGGCAGTTCTGCTGGCCCCTCGGCGGGTGTTTGGGGCGATCTCGAGGAGCTGAATAATGGCAATGCTTCCCAGCAGTCGGCTGGCTCCAATTCCAGTTCAGGTGGACCGGGCGGTGGAGGAGGAGCTGGTGGGAATTCCGGTGGTAAGTCAAAGCGCAGCATCTCCGCCAAGGTGCGTATGCTAGTCAAGGACACACGCACTGCCACCCAGACATCATCGAACTGCGAGGAGAAGCCACTGAGGCAGGCCGGTCATCAGGACAAGTACGAGGAGGTGGTACTCATAGCGGCTCCAGTTAAGGGTAAGTAATGAAGAAATTTAACCGTTGGATTCCCAAATCCTAAACAATATAATTAACAGATGATGCCGATGCTAGCAGCTCAGTTCTGTGCCTGATCACACGGCCGGAGGACGAGTCTCCTCTGGAGATCAACATTCAGCAGCATGTGCAGCAGCAGCCGATCGAGCAGATGACCTTCAAGCTCGACATCCACGGCAAAATACTCACCCTCGACCCCACGGCCCTGCGGGAACCGTTTAAACAGCACCTGCAGACGTGGGTGGGACGCCTGTGGCAGGATCTCTGTCATCCGCACGACCTCTCCACGCTCAAATCGCATCTGCGCGATATCCAGGACTCGGCCAGCGCCAATTCACCGGGTGCAGGAGCAGGCACCAGCGTGATATCGCGTCCATTTCGCCTAAGATTGGGAGCGCCAGATGTATACGTTCATGTGAAGGCTAACTCGAGACTGTTCCTCAACCAGACGCCCGGCGAGGGTGACTTCATCATGTCCGTGCAGACGCTGCTCAACTCAGAAAACGACATGAATAGCAACAACACCGGAGCGGGCAGTGGAGGATTGGGCTTGGGCCAATTGTGCGCCATGGCGCCGAGCCCTTCACTTGCCAGCTCCCTGCTCAGCAGCCTTTCTATGGACGGTCTGCACGGAGGAACCGGTTCAGGTTCGGGATCGTCATCTTCGCCAGCGGCCTCTGGCATGCTGCCCACTCATCTGCTGGGCGGACTAGTGGGTGGCGGTCAGCAGGGTGGTGGTGGTAATAGTACACAGACCACAAGTGTAGGCGGACCACTGATGAGCAGCGCCATTATCAACGGCAGCGGACTGCAGCAGCAACAGCAGCAGCAGCAACGATCCGGCGCCAGTTCCTCGGCCAGCTCGTCGGCGAATGCCTTGGTCAATGCATTTACCGCCTCGCCAGCGGCCACGGAGCACGGCTTCTATGGAACCGATTCCTTCGAATTCGACATTGTACAACATTCCGCATTCGAATTGGATCCCAGCGGCGGCGTGGGAGCCTGGACAGATTCGCGTCCCAATTCGCGAGCCTCAGTGGCCACGCCCGTCAGCACGCCGCGTCCTCCGTCTGGACATGGCTTTAGTCCGGCTGTTTGCGCATCTCCGGCTACTCCCTATCAGCTCTCCTCACACTCTGCCGCCAGCCTACCATCACCGCAGTCAAATGCCAGTGCCGGCGGTGGCAACTATGGTTTCAACTTTCACTCCTTTGAAACGGGCGATATAAAGCCCGAGAAGGATGTCCAGCAGCAGCAGCAAAACCAGCAGCAGCAAGGCAACAACAGCAGCAGCACCAGCAGTGGAAACAATCCCCTACTGGGAGGCGGTTTGCCAAATGGAGTTGGTGGGATGTTGCTTTCCCAGCAACAGCAGCAGCAGCAGCAAACACCACCGCAACAGCAGCAACAGCAACAACAACAACAACAACAGGAATCCTCGGAGCGATTGCGGCATCTGCTGACCAAATCGCAGAGCATGGCCGGCGGTCTGGGAGGACTGGGGGATGATGAGAAGGTGGGTTATACGGGTTTATAAATATCTTTAATAACTTAATATTTTAATAAAAAAAATTGTCATTTTGCAGTACTTTAAGCCGGAGGGCAGCGATGAAGAAAAGCTGTCCGGCGGTGGCTTCAAGATGGGCGCCCAGCCCGGCGGCATGGGAATGTTTGGACCAATGGGATCGATGGGACGTGGTGTTGGCAACACCAGCATGCTACACAAGGCAGGCAATTCACAGAACCCAATGCTGCTCAAGGTTAGTGATTGTCATTACTGAAAGGGAAACCCTGACTAAGTTTAACTTGTTTACAGCTACTCAACGAAAAGTCCGAGGATGATGATGGAAATGGATCTGGTGGTGGTCCTGGTTCTATGAACAACTCGCGCCAGAGCGAGCTAATGCGGCAGCTAAAGAATCCAGATGGAGGTAGCCACGGGATGCATCGTAGCAATGCTAGCGGTAATATGAGTAACGAGGATCTGAAGGCCATGCTCAAGATCCAGAGCGATCCTTCGCAGAGTCGCAAGCGGTCTTTGAACGAGCCAGACGACGATCCCTCCGCCAAGAGGTCGGAGGATAAACCCAGCAAACTGTACACGCAGAACAAGATGTTGGCCAAGCTACTGCAGAATCCGCCAAAGATACCCAAAGCACCCAATCCCGAGCAGCCACTGCAAGTAAAGACGCTGCCAGACATTACCAGCTCCACAGTAAGCAGTTCGCTGGCAGCTCCGGGTAACCTCATAAGCGCTGGCACCACCGGTCCCAAAGCGGCGGCAAATCGCAACCGGAAAGCAACAGCAACAGCAGCAACAACAGCAGCAACAACAGCAGCAGCAACAGCAACAGGCCTCCGGCATTCCTCCCCAGCAGCTACAACAGCAGCCAAACGATGTCTACCTCAGCCAGCAGCAGCAGCAGCAGCAACAGCAACTTCAGCCGCCGCAGCTGGCCTTCCAGCACCAGCAACAGCAACTGGCGACCACAGCAACTACCTCAATTACCACAGCGGCCTCCACTTCGGCTGCGGCGGCTGCAGCTGCGGCAGCAGGGGCCATTCTGGGCGATGGCGATACAGAGCTGTCCAAGCTGCTGGACAGCGTAATGGAGTATTACTCAGATGATACTCCCATCGTGACCAATGCTCCATCAGAGGCCTCGGCAATCAGCGATATTCAAAAGTCGCTGATGCTAGACGTCGAATCGGCAACGTTTGGAAACGATTTGAACCAACAGCTTATGATGAGCCAACAGCAACAGCACCAGCAACAACAGCAGCAGCAACAGCTGCTAGCGTTGCAGCTTGCCCAGCAGCAGCAGCAACAGAGACAACAGCATCTGCAACAGCCGCCCGCTTATCCGGGTATGCTTAACATGCAACAGCAGCAACATCAACAGCCAAACCAGCAACACATCATGCAGCGCATGGAAGCCTTGCGCAGTCAGGCTAACCAGGGATTCCAGCGACCACCTCCAATGTATCCAGCACGCGGACGTGGACCTATGAATGCGGTGGCCACTCCCGGTGGCGTAGTCTTGCCTGCCCAGCAGCAACTGCGCAACATGCGACAGCAGCAACAGCTAGCGGCTGCCCAGCAGAAGGAGCGTTTGTTGCAGCAACAGCAGAAACAACAGCTGTTGGTTCCTGAGAATGCCAGTGAGTAGTAGGGAATGTTGCCTTTGTTTTTATTTAGGAATTTCATTTCATTCTTTATCTCAATAATATTCTTTATCCAAAATTTCAGCTGGCATGAATGCGGGCTTAAACAACATCGGCTCGTTGCTCAACACGACGGTGGCTCCAAACGTGTCCCTATCCCGCACCAACCTGCCCTCAGACGCTCAGCTCAGTCCAAACTTTGCTCAGACTCTGATGCAGCAGCAGCTGAGTCCTGGTCGCAGCACACCCTACAGTCCGCAGCCCAATCAAGGTGAGATGAACTTAATATTTTTATGATATCAATTACTGACAGTACATATTTGCTTCTTCCAGGCTACGCCCCTCAGTTCCCGCAACCCGGCCAACGTCTCTCCCCGCAGCAGCAGCAGCAACTTAACCAGCAGCAACAGAACAATGCCCAGCAGCAACAGTTGGCCTACAGCAACAGCAGCAGCAACAGGTTGGTGACGGTGGACGTTCTAATACACCGTTTGGTTCAAATTCGGGAATGCAGTCGCCGGGCATGCAGAATAGTCCACAGCAGTGGGGCTCTGGTGGCGGAGGTGGCGGCGGACCTGGTGGTCCACTGCCAAGTGGCAATGCTGGGAGAACGCTTCAACAACACAACCCTATGCTCATAGCACAGCTGCAGGTGAGTGTCTGAGATTTCAGTTAGCCAAAGCAGACCTATTAACACCTTTCTATGGCCGCGCTGCAGGGCGTGAGTCCGTATAATGCGCGTCAATACCAACAGAACCAGAGACGCGGCCTGAACTCACCGGGAGCCGTTGGACCCGGTGGTAATCCGGCGGCACAAGCGGCACTGCAGCGACAGAACTCGTTCCAGGGACAGGGCGGTGGCGGGGCCACAACACCCGATGGTTCCGGTGTGGGTTTCGGTGGTCCACAGTCGCCCTACGGCAGCAATGTCAACGTTTTCCAGCAGCAACAGTTGCAGCGACTGCAGCGGCAGGGTAGCGTGCCACAGGCCACACAACATCTGCCAGGTAAGGAGAGTGCTCAGGGGCATTGTAAGAGCTGGATGAATTTTTGAACTCAGATCTGAGGCATTTAGTTAATTTTTTATGAATTTTAAAAAAATTGTTTTAAGAGAAAGTAAGGGGGAATTACGATTAGCATAGCGAGAAGATATAAAGTTCCTACTGAAAGTGGAATGTAGTTGGCATATCTCTTGTGATTTAAGCACCCCTTAATCCATATACTAAACATTCAAATACATACCTAGACAGCTTTACACACACACACACACACACACACTCACAAACATAACACATACAAACACACTTGATAATCTGAACTAGTTTTAATCAAAGCCGAAACAAAACAAAACCAACCAAAACCGCTTAACCAAAACAGGCTCGCCACGCTTTGGCTCCTCACCGGGCAGCAGCAACAACAACAACAACAACAACACTGATAGCTCAGCTGGTGGCGGCAACAATCAGCAGCAGCAGCAACAGCAGCAACAGCACCAGCAGCAACATCAGCAACAGCAACAGCTGATGAATGGGCTGAGCATGTCGCCACATCCGCATCCACATCCGGCTATGATGGGCGTGGGCGGTATGGGCAGTGGCGGTGGCAACGGCATCATTGGCCTTGGCGGCGGGGGCGGCAATTACGGTGCCACCCTTGGCGGCTACGGGCAATCGCAGCAGGCGAATGATTTCTATGGTCGCGCGCAGACCGGTAAGCCTGTGTGCTCTTCTCTCTCTCTCTCTCTCTCTCTCTCATTTAAATTTCTCACGCGATCGCTGTATAAATCACCCCGCCTTGAAATCTGTGTATTATATATAAATATATATATCTGGCTGTATTATCCATTGCCACGCATCGTAAAGCAAATCCACATTTTGGGAGCATTCTGTAAATACATATGAAAAAAAAAAAAACAAAAATCAACATCCAAGCTGGAAACCACACGTATGAACACCCCTAACCAACACATAAGCGTATTTATATCTTTGTATAACTGTACGATCATTGTAATTAACATATTCCAAATAAGAACAACCTGGTTGAGCTGTACATAATATATATATCTGGCATACAGGATACGCTGCACCCCCACAAAAAACCAACATTCGGTGTACCTTAACCCTTAAACATTGTCTAGCCTTAAGAACAAAAAAATACCCCAATATTATCCTTTAAATTTAATGTAAAAAAAATATATATATATATAGAATATGAATAGATAGATACTTTCGATCTGCAAAATGAAAAATTGGTCATTGCTCTAGGAATTATGGTTTATTGACGATTTCCCCACCTAGCCAAACCCGATCCCGATTTTCAGTGTGCCTCAACCTTTGTGTTCCATGTTGTATTTTGTTGTGTATGTTTTTTGTATTTATTTTATGTTTTTTATGTCTAGAATTGAGCCAAAACCAATGTGACTAAACCTAAAACAATCTCCTATCTCAAATCTTCAATCTCATCTAATCCCGCTTTGATTCTTTCAGCTGGCGGTGGCGGCGGAGTAGCCGGTGGCAATGCCAATTCCGAGTTCGTTAAGCAGGAGCTGCGAGCGGTGGTCAGTGTGCGGGCGCAGCAGGCGGCGGCAGCGGCCACTGGTGGAGCAGGCGTCGGTGGAGGAGGCATAGTGCAGCGAGGACAGACGCCGCAGAGTCCATTGCAGCAGGGTGCCGTGATCGGTGGCGGTGGGATTGTAGGCGGGGCCAACAGTGCAAACACTATGGGCAACGTCACGCCCACGGGCAGCGGTAATGTCAGCAATTCCATGCTCAACACGCCGCCAGACCCAACGATGGGCTTTAGTTTCGAGACGCGTAAGTTTAACAGTTTTTCTTAGTCTTAGCGTCTTAACTAACTTATATTGAAACTTATTTCCACAGCGGACTTCTTCACCAGCAGCGCCACGAGGTGACCCTAAGGTGCTTAACTGAGACCCAAGGATCACCACATACAACCAAATCTTCTCTTGCGCACGCATTTATGGCTCTAAAATACGAAAAAGAAAAAATAACAAAAACCATAGGAAATCATAGGATGAAAGGATGGAGCATGTAAATCTAATTAAAAATATTAGCAGCACTATTTAAAAAATATATACCTAAATATATTTATTTTATAATACTAGCAAATATTAATTTGTAAAGCAAAAAAGAAAGGGAACCTCGTCTAAGAAATGAAAAAACGCGAAAACCTAATTACCAGACACAAGCTATAGTTAAATATTTTCAAAAAACCGCAAAATAACTTCATGAGAAAGTTATAAAAAATGATACGAGAAATGCATATTTATTACGTTTAAAGATAAAGCCTAGTTAATAAGAGCTATATATACAAAAGAAGGAAAACAGAAACAAAGCAAAAAAACATAAATAATTAAGTTAAGGGCTGACCGTTTCGAGGTGTTGTTAAATTGATATATGTATATTTAAAAAAAAAACAGAAATAACAAATAACATAAAATAATGTATGACATTTGAAGAGGCGTTGGCAAGCTCTAGACATAACGACAAGCGATGATAATATTACATAATAATGTATACAATTTGAAGGGAAGAGTAAATGTAACATGTAACATGTAACATGTAACACACAACAGACACAAACTTGCTGTATATTTAAAAGTAGTGTTGAATTTTTTTTCAGTGTGATAATTTGTTAAATTTTATATACTAAATGTTGCTAATTTGTTGCTGCAAAGGCACGTGGACCTCCAAAGGCTTTGCTTTTATGTTTCTAAACATTTTCTGGCATCTTCATGTTTTTGAATTATTAATTTTCCAACCGGACCCCCCAAATAGATTTCACTTCTATTCTACGATTAGTAAAACTATCCCCCCCTATGAACTGTAAATATTTTCACAAAAAAAAAATGTAACTCTTCTAAGTTGAGCCGCCTTAAATTTTAATTTGTAATTTAGTTAATGCTCGTTTAAACTTATTGTAATTATTTTTAAATACTTTTATATCAAAGCGAGAAAGCAAAGCGCGCAAAGCAAAGTTGGCGTTGCAATTTCATGTGAAGGCTATTTTACAGGTTTTGTTTAAACTAATATGTAATTTTATCCATTTTTTATATTAACTATTACACGATAATTATATAACAAATTGGCATGTATGATTCGAAAAGAAAAACAAACAAAGAGAAACAAACACTTTCAATGAACATATTTTGCTGGCTAAAGCTAAGCAAGAACGTTTCACGTTTTCTATTATGTAATTTTTTATTGATTTTTGATTTTGTTTAAATCTTTAAGTCTATTAAGTTGGGTTCAATCGTTATAAATATTATTTTAAAGAAGAAACGATACAAATGCTATACAAATATTATTGATAAAAATTTAGTTTATAATTTTATTAAAAATACTGTTTAAACTGCAAAGCCCTAAATAAAAATTTATATACAATATATTAAAGATTTAATGTTTTATTTACTTATGATTTTCTTTAACAAATTATTATACTGAAACAAGGCATCCAAAAGAAAAACAACGACAAAAACAACACGAATATATATGGAATATAAAATTGAGGAAAACGGCGATATTAACACTTGGGAAAATAGAAATACCTCTCGTTAAGTTCAAAAAACGTATGATAAAAATACAAATTTATAAAAAAAAAAAGGAAAAGGAAAGAACATAACCAAATAACCATTAAATATTACATTAAGATAACTGTAAATAGTTTTCGAATGATTCAGATAAAAATACACTTCAAAATCTATTAAGGGAAATCATTTTTAGATGCTGCTAGCTAAATTACAATTGTCACACTTAAATATTAGCATAGGATGAGTTTTTTTCTTTAAGAGGCTACATTTAATGCAATTAAATTAAAAATTATAAAGCTAAAAACAAGAAAGTAAAGCGAAAAATGAAATAATGGAAACAATGTCGGCCAGTTTTCGGCCCCCAGCTCTCCCCATAATTTTTTATACTGACAAGACCTCAAACCAGGAAAGTATAAGTATAAAAAATGAATATACACAAGTATACTGCATTTAGCATTATATTATACACCTATATAAATAGTTTTAATGCCAGTTATTCATATATATACCATTTCATAAGTATATATATATATTTATACGGTGTAAGGATATAGCAAATTTCACACACAGCAACACAAAAAGTACATATAAAGTGCATTAATGAATTTAAGCATTTAATGAAATTAATTAATTTATAAGCATAACGAAATATACGGGATTATTTCGAACATATATATATATATATATTTCAAATAAACAAATATTTACAAATGGCATAAACTTCATGGAGTATTTAAGGTAATTAACCTAATACACTTAAAGCTAACTAACTAATAATGCAAAATAATATTTACGAGAATGCAAGGAGTTCATTTTTATAAGTAAAATACCTACTTAGGTGCATATATGATTTGGTAAGTTCTTAGATTATCAGGCACCTTTCCATTTTTGTATATACCAAAAACGCATCTTAGAATTTATCAGTAAATTTGAAACACTTTCAATATACCAGCTTAGCTTTTTTCGTATTTCGATCATCGGAGGACAAATTGGTTTCGCTGGACACATCTGATGCAAAAGTAAATTTTTCTTTCTGTATACCGGAAGCGTATTTGTTCGTACTGTACAGTCACGATTAAACAAGTGAATTTATTTAATTTGTATGCAACCTAGTACCATAAAATTTGTACCAAATCACAACACTGACGATTTAAGATATTAGCCGAGAGATAATGGAGAGATGAAAATAAAAACAAAACAAATAATGCAACGCCCTGTACCCGTGCATAAAGCCTACAAAGATTTGTTAAACTTGATATTACAAAAATAAATACTATTTACTAAATACAAAAAAGATGCCCTGAACCGCAATGAGTAGTGCCCAAAAAACCATAAGAATAACGGAATATATATATATATAAACCTAGCATTTAAAAGTTATAACGAATTCTAAAACAACAGCCTCAAAAAAATAGATTTAAACAAAATAGCAAAAAAAAAAAAAAAATAGCACAATTTTGTATAAAAGCGAGTAGAAATTTGTACGAACGCAAAGTAGATCCACGAAAAAATACCAGAAACGAGAGCAATATAAAAAACTAAACAAAACTCACGCAGAATTACGAAACACAACTACTCAATATTTCAATTATTTTCCCTTCAGTCTATTCAGAAAACAAAAATCATAAAAAAAAAAAATAGTGGAGTGAAAATATCGGTTTGATGGAAAAAAGCATCGTTGATTGGCTGTGTTAAACAAAAAATGATAAAAAGTTGAAAGACCGAAAAGCGTACGACGAATAGGCCTACAAAATTGGCTTAAAAAGAGAGATTTTTCAAAAGTAGCAGTCGGAGTTTTGAAATAGTTGGTCGAGGTTAGAGTAGTTAGATGCGTTCGGGGAACGCGCGTAGGAACCGAAACCGATATTTAATTAGAAGTTTGGATTTATGCTGAATTTATGGAAGGGGATCAGATCTTTAAGAGCAGGCAACTTCAGTTCAAATTGTCACATATTTATATATTGTTTATACATCAATGAATATTATTATATTATCCATACTTTTTGGCTATGATATTGTATCGTGATTTGGAGGGAAGACTGTACTGAAACGGAAACGGCAAATTGTTTAAAAATTATCATGATCATTTTGATTAGATTAAATACTCGTTTATTGCTAGTTTTGGGTTAAGGCGACTGTTCATCGCCCTACACACAAAAAATTGATTTATTCGTTTAAAATCGTTTTACAAGGACCTATCAAACCCACTATATATCCTCACAAAAACATAATGAATGTTACAAATCTGAGTGTTATGTTGTTGTCACCTGTCACTGTTCGTTCACTGTCACTGTCACTGTTTACACGTATCGATTGATTGTCCTCATATGTTGTCTTTGTCTCTAAACATGGTATTAAATAATTCAGTAAAACAAATAAAAAAAACAAAAACAAGCGTATTTTAAGTCTCTATATATGTACCTTTTGCTATGTATTGTATTTTTATGTAACTGTAACTATATATATACGCCCCTCACCCACTCACATCGACACTGTCATTTTTCACACTCGAATGGGAAACCAAGAAAACAAATGCTAAATTTAACACTAAAAATTTATGATAATTTTTAAAATTAAAGCTGTATATGTGTAAATGTAACTTTTGTCTAAGGATTCACCAAAATTGAAACTGAAAAAGGAAATAAGGGAATTAAGGGGAATTTTCATTTAAAAGAATACACAATATACTTTAATTTAACTAAGTACTTACAAAAGCATATTTGAGAATGTTCACACACACACCACACATGCAACACAATAGAAAAATGTTTAAACAATTAAATTTGAAATTAGTGGAGACAAGATTCTGTACGCTATGTTTGTACTTATAAATCGATATATATATATACATAAAGGTAATTAAATTTATTAATTAATTATACAACAACAAAAAGCAAGAAAACTGCAGCAAACAGCAACAAGAACAACAGACACGTTCACTTAATGTTTAACAACTGAACAAAAACATTGAAAATGAGAAAATGAAAAAGACTAAATAAAATATTAACGAAATAAGCGTAAGTTTAGAGCTCTTATTTTGTGTTTTCTCGGAAAGTTCTTTGGGTTTTAGGTTTGACATTTTGTAGGCCATTTCCACAATCAATCCAAGATTGGCATTCAATGTCTTCATCTGGTTAAGAGTGTTCTCGTCCAGCTACATCAGAACTAAACGACCAGTGGGCTGCCGCTCTTCTCATGATTTGTGAGATACTCACCGAAGCAGTCTTTAAATTTAAGGCGACATAAATGCTGCAAACTGATGAAAAAGGAATCATTGTTGAATACTGCGAAAACTGAAGACAAAAAGTTGCCATTGACGCATGTGTGGAATGGGTGACACAGGACTGCAAAACCTTTTCAGCAATGAATGGATAGTTAGTGGTTTACCAATGCACACCAACCGACTATATATATATCTTTCAGGATTATAATCACTTTAAATGACTAAACTCACCTAATTTTATTTATCAAAGTGGTGGCAACTACCCCAAAAGTCTTACAACACTGTTCGATCGTTTTGTTGTGAATTGACCAGTGTTGTCAAACAGGTTGTTGATATAAAGATCTTTACCTTTAAGTGTAAAAATTGAGTTGATCCAAGTGATGTAATCATTGATATTAAAAAAGCTAAGACTTTTTCATATATCAGTGCTTAAATTTCAATGTTACACCAAAAATTTAAATATTTTAAACCAAATTTTAAATTTTTTGGTATTTAATTTAAAAGCGATTTTTTAAAGTTTAAATCAGCTGGTTTGTCTGACAATATGGGATACTTAAAAAGTCATGGTGCGGTCACATTGCCAGCCGAACAGCTGTGTTTGTTGTTATCAAGAATTAGTACTTGCGTGTACTTTTGTCGGCATAATTGATATCTGCATGATGATCATGATCGATTGATTCACAAGATATTCACGGATTCCAAGCTTGCAGATTGAATCATCATAATCGAAACCCGTGACCCCGGTGCATTTTGGGGAATATTGCACCTGCTAATTGAATTAGTGCAGTAGGGAGGCGCCATTTCAAGGTCGACCATGTCGGGTGTAGCCGTTGCCATAAATGCTGCCATTTCGGGCGCTGCCTACTGCATGACGGTCCAGATGATTCCACGTTTCCGGGAAATGTTTATCAAGGCCAATCTCTTTGGCAACGATCTCTGCAAGAAGGACAAGCCACAGGTGTACGTTTTTCCCATTTTGGAATGTTATAATTTTCTTAATAGGAATAATCCAAACCTCTAGACCCGAATCCTTTGGCGTGCTGATTGGCTGTGTATTTCTGGTCTCCTTATTTTTGTTCATACCCATTCCCTTTGCTTTCGATGAGGCAGCCGCCACGGATACTATTACTGGAGGAAAACCCGACACCTTTCCTGACGATAAGGTAACTATCAAATTGGAAAATGTAACAATCCCGCCACCTTATCGACTGTTATCGCACGCACAGTTCGTGGAATTGATTGCCGCACTTCTATCCATTTGCTGCATGATCTTTTTGGGCTTTGCTGATGACGTTTTGGATTTACGATGGCGCCACAAGCTGCTCCTTCCAACCATTGCCACGATGCCACTGCTGATGGTGTACTACGTCAATTATAACTCCACCACAGTCATTATGCCCAACTTTGCGAGGAGTCTAGTTGGTACCTCATTGAACATAGGTAGTTTACCGAGCCTTTTATGTATAAGACTACAATTTCTTATTTTTTAATATTCTTATTCTTAAGGATTCCTGTACTACGTATTTATGGGGATGTTGGCGGTATTCTGTACAAACGCCATTAACATCTTGGCCGGAATCAATGGCCTGGAGGTTGGACAGTCACTGATAATTGCCAGCTCGATTTTGGTGTTCAACGCTATTGAATTGTTTCTCGGTCATCAGGTGGAATCACACATATTCTCAATTTACTTCATGCTGCCTTTCCTGGCCACCACATTAGCGCTTTGGAAGTTCAACAAGTAAGTCCGATTTTTGTTTATTTAATTAATTTTTATTTCTTAAATACTGTCAAGTCAAAACATTTTTTATAACTATAATTATGGTACTAAAATAATAAATTAATAACACAAATAACGATTTAAAATTTTAACCAAATTTAAATTAATTAATTAATTATTTAAAATTTGCTTGCTTTGTTATCAATATTTAAAGTAAACCTAAAGAGCTTTCTCTTACAGATCATGGTGTTTACATAAATATATCTTAAAAATTATTTCACAACTTTTTTCCAGCTCATTGATATCTTTCTCTGCTGTTTATTTCGGTTTTCCCTCATAAATTCATTGTTTAGTTCTGTTTTTTCTTGTCACAGATGGCGGGTCTGTCTGTCCTGTCTGCTGATATACTTAATTTGGAATTCGTGAACTCTATTGGCTATTAGTTGTAGCAAATAGTTGGCGTCGACGTACGCATATAGTTGGGTAGCTTCACAGGTAGCTTTTTGTGGGTGGAGATTTGTAGCAGAAGCACTATCTGCTCAGGGGGCAGACATAGTTCACAGATCCACCCGCCATGGTGGTTAAGATCACCCAATGTGCTGCTCGCCAGAAGCAGTAGATCCTGAGCTTGCATTTGGACGCCACATTGCTGCCAAAGCTAGTTCGACTTGCTTCCGTTTCTTACGTAGTATATGAGGAAATAGTCAACCACCTCGATGAAGGCTCGAATTTGCACTCCAATATCTCTAGACTGAGATGGTCCCAGGCTCCCAGTTCCAACATGGAGGAGGTGGAGAGAAGTTTAGCTGGCCTTAACCAGCTAAAGGGGTGTGCTGCCCCCTCGTTTGATCAGCCGACTGGATGTCATCATTGCTCGCCATATGAACTCCGGCCCCTTCCGTTCCAGCCATTTTTGCATTTGCACTGCGGAGGCGCCATCAGATTCAACATAGTTAATCCGCAGGCTCTTGTTGGTGGTACCCTCACGATAGCACTAAAGGGCGTGTGTTAGGCCCATCTCTCCTATTCACCCTGTCCGGTTTCATTTGCTAAAAGTCCCTTTCATAACGGTTGACATTGCCCTGCTGCCGGTGACACTGGGCGCCAGTTTCTTGTTTATGGCTCCCGGCCATACCGGCCCACACTGGCTCCCGGTGCTCCTCACCATTGTTACTGGCTTCGTTTCTGCACTATTTCCCTCTCATTCTTCTCGCTTTTCCCTGGATAGTTAACACGGTCAAAAATTGTACGGTACATCCCTCGCACAGCTGTCACAAATGTCCTCCCTCAGCTGTTCACCGCTGCAGAGTATGTTTGGGTATTTTCCGTCAAATCTGGCTATAAATGTAACAGATTTGGCGTGACTTACAACACTGTTTGTTTTCTGTTAATTTTTAAAATTAGAAAGCTTTTTAACATTTTTGAAAAAAAACGTTAAATTTTTATTTTCATGCTATCTTAACTGTGTTTTTTTTGAAACAAAACATTAACATTTCGTATTTCACAGATATCCATCCCAGGTGTTTGTCGGTGATACCTATTGCTACTTTGCAGGCATGACCTTTGCTGTCGTCGGCATCCTGGGACATTTTAGCAAGACCCTGCTTCTATTCTTCTTGCCGCAGATCATAAATTTCCTGTACTCCACGCCACAACTGTTCCACTTTGTGCCATGTCCCCGTCACCGGCTGCCCAAGTACGATAGCAAAACAGATCTGCTCCATATCAGCACCACGGAGTTCCGCTTGGAGGATCTCAAAGCTCCGGGCCGTCTGATGGTCACAATACTGCGAAAACTTCGACTAATTAGCTGGCATACCAAAGCGGACGGAGTTGTAAGAACCAACAACTTCACCCTTATCAACTTTGTGCTGGTCATTTTTGGACCCGTCCATGAGCGTGTCGTCACACAAATGCTGATGGGATTCCAGGTGCTGTGCACACTGATTGCTCTGGCCATTCGATATCCCCTGGCTAACTTCTTCTATGCGAAAACGTAACCCTTTGATTCTGATATTTATTGTAGTAAGCCTTTGCTAAGTTAACTTTACAAACAGAAAACATTTATCTAATGCCTACACAATATATTTCCCGAAAGTAAGTCAAGTAAAAATCTGTATTTCACCGGTCAATAAAGAACTAAGCAAATAAACTCAAAATCAACATGGCCACAACGGATATGTCTGAGGAGGATCTGTCGGCACCCGAAGAGGAGGAGGATTTGGGTCCCAATATAGGCGTAAGTGGGAATAGGAAATAGAGTCTAGTAAAAAAAATCGTATGCCTATTACAGCTTTATATAGGTGGTCGAAATGCTGCCGGACAGAGACACGGCAGAGGTTGGGCCATTCTGCCCAATGGTGATCAGTACGATGGAAACTATCGAAAAGGCCGTCGCCATGGTATTGGGCTATATGTGTTTAAGGATGGATCGCGATACTACGGACAGTATCGCTGTGGCAAGCGTTGTGGGCGTGGTATCTTTATCTATCCTGACGGTTCCAGTGTACGAGGGCAACTGGCGTAAGCACCTGAAACACGGAAAGGGGCGGTACAACTATGTGAATGGCGATACCTATGCGGGCGATTGGTTTAAAGGTCAGCGACACGGAGTAGGAATCTATCGCTTTAACAACGGCACCGATGCTTGCTGCTTAACAGTCAGAATGAAGTCGACCTGGAACAGCAATATACGTACGGGTCCCTTTGAGCTGTATATCGGGAGCGAAGACAAGTGCACAATACTCCACGGAATTTGGGATTTGTCTTACCCAAGTGGACCGGCAGTGTTCAGCTTTAACAACAGGTACCTACTGCTGGGCTATTTCCTGCCCGCCAACTACAAATTCAAAGCGATCACGGACGACGATGATGTGGAGGATGCTGAGGAGCGGATGGAGGAAGATCAGGGCTCCGACGCGCCCATGGAGCCAACTCTATGGTTCGCTCAGGAGATCGCCGTCTACGACTACTCGTTACTACCTCAGGAACCAGTTCCCCTGGCCATTTCTGACTCTGAGCTGTCTGTCTGCTCACTTTCCACTGTGCCGAGCATGCGCAGCGAGGAGAAGATCAGCTGGTACGGAGAGGGTGAAGAGGCCGAGGGCGAGGAAGGTGGCGAGATGGAATGCTTCCCCTGTGAGTGCGATCTCACTGATCTCAGCGATGTCGAGACGGAGAGCGAGGTGTGTAAGATCGACGCCAATCCGTGTTGCATCGAGATCCTCAAGCAGCCCGAGTGTCCCGATCCTTAAGATTGTTTCTTCCATTCCGCATTATTTCGTTATTCTTTGTTTTCTGCGAGTGAAAAATATATATAAAAAAACTTTAACAAACATTTTTAATTGAAAAGATGAACTAATCTTAGGAAGCATAAATAGGCAAGTTGGTCTATAGTAAACGTTTTATTTATTATATAGTCTTGTATTTTCATACAATTTAATTAAAATTTGTCTGTTTTATTTTAAAATACGCTCTCTACAGTTTTGATGCTTTACACTCGTAATGTAATGAAATCACAAATGGGGGTCTCTTTTCAAGTATTATTGACATGATACCTTAGCGATAGATTCCAGGTGTGAGTAGATCTCAATTTTAAATTCTTTAAGCCTTGTTTTTGATCATCATTCGGTATAATCGTATGACTTGTTCCGATATTTTCTAATGTTCAGCACTTTGAATTCATATGTTTTGCTAATTAACTCTAAGTTTAATTATTGTTGTCTGCCTTACCATTATATCGTAATCATTAACATTAACTTCATTTGCAGATGCGTTTGATTTACTTGTTTACAATTTATATTTTCGTTAGTTTTTTTTATTATAATTACTAATTAAAAATTTAAAAAATCTCTAAGTGCTGGCAGGGGCAGCTTTGGGGGGAGAAGATGATGGTGAGGCATTTGCCAGCTTGCTGCTGGCCTGGCAGACATCTCCACAACTGGCGGCCAAGCTGTTGGACTCACAGCTGGACTCGGATGGGGGAGTCTCACTAATCGTTTCGTCGGTTGCCTGCTCCGTTTTACATAATGAGGCCTTGCCGCTTTCATCCAAGATGATGTTCAGCTTCTCCGTTCTCGCCTGCATTGCAGGTCCCATAGCTGTCTTTGATGTCAGCGAGGTGGTCTCCACGGGATTTAGGCGGAGCATTTGATAGGGCTCCTCGCCCTTCTTTTTGTAACTCATGAAGAGTGCTCCCGTCTCGCTGCTTGGAAACCTTGTAAATGGCCGGACAAGATTTCGAGTTCTTCACATCGTTCGTGTCCTTCAGTTCTGGCAGCTCCATTTGATTACCACTGCTCTTTTTTATAGGCTGCATCTCCTGCTCTTGGTTATTGTCCTCTACGCTTATACACTGTGACAGGGCAACTGCCGCCGCCATGGCCGCCGCCTGTCCACTGCTGCTTGCTCCTTCGGGATTCAGATAGAGCAACGGGGCATTGTAAAGCAGTAGTTGAGGTTCCATTTTAAAGTCGTGCTCCAACTGCTTTTGCTGGTCAAGATTCTCATCAATGTAGTTGATGTGAATGGGTGACGTCTGCAAATTAAGCTGCGAGCTATGCAGAAGATCATCATCTGGTGGGGTATAGTAAATGGACGCCTTGCTGGCTGAGTAATTGGCAGATAGGCGTGCTTTAATTTTTTGTATGTGCAGCTCCTTAGAGCCAGCAAAGTCCATTTGGCCTTTGAAGTAACAGTCTATGTCTGATAAAAAGTTATTAATTAAAAATTATAATTTATCTAGGATATCTGTATGCGATCTTACCCTCAGCTATATCTTCCTCACAGCGCCCGCGACAATTCTCGAAGTAAAAACTGGGTAGGTTTTCCAGCACCTTGTTCAGCGTCTGTTGCTGGTACTTGTATCCCTCCCGAAGGCGCAGCACCTGATGTGCACTGAACTTCCGGATTTTGTTTCTCTGGAAGACGTAGTTCTCTCGCACCCAGCTTAACTGACCAGTCGAGTAGTCACGCACTTTTTTCACCTGATCGTAATATTGATCTTTCAAAGTAGTAAGATGATTCGAACCTATATCGCGAAACTCTCGAATGTGCTTTGCCTGGCTTGTGTAGCTGCTCTGGATCCACTCTACTTGCTGAGCACAATTCTCTCGGATACGATGGACTTGCTGGGCATAGTTTTCGCGAAGCCTCTCCAATTGCTGGCTTTTGTAAGTCTCGATGCTGTCCAGCATGGCGTAAATTTGACGTGGGCGCGGTGACTTCTTATTCCGATTGGCACAGCAATAGAACCGATTAAAGATTCCCCAGCGTGACAGGCAGCTTCTCAGCCCCTGAACCATCAGGGTTAGCAGCAGGAAAGCGGTGGCCAGGGCCGTACCGAACAGTATGCTGCCGATTTTTACCCGGTAGAACACAATAGGATCGATGTATAGTCTGCAAAAAAAAGGAGTGTGATTTTAGTATCTATTAATCAAAATAAATGCTAAATAGGCCTACCTTAATCCTGCCGATGCCTTGCCCATCACATTGAAGGCATAACAAGTGTATAAGCCACTGTCAATTCGGGAAATATTATGTACCAGCAACGATCCGTTTTCCACCAGAACCACGCGCTGACCCACCAGACTCTGCTGACGTGTCAAGTTTAAGGACTGGATGTAACTCTCGTCCATCAGAGCAGCCAGCTCTTGTGCACTCGGTGGCTGATGAGCATCCTCCTTGCTGTCGATAATAATCGGACGCTTATCAGGATCAGCATGGTGGCGCAAAATCTTATTGCGGGGAGTAACCTGATAAAGATCAAATGATTAACACTCTATTGGATTCGCCGATTCCTATGTTCTTATGCTAAATATGTATACCAAATGGTATAAAAAATATGCATGACACTTTTTCGCTTACCCAAATAATGTCCGGCACTGGGCTGCCAGAAATCTGACACTCCAGCTTAGCGGTGGAGAGAAGCTTGTGCATCTTGGGCTCGGAAAACTGCACTACCGAGGGCACAGAGCAATTGAGATTGCTTAGCACACGGAGCATATCGCCGGGATAGCCATACTGACACTTTAGCGCATCAATTTGATGATCGATACTCTCGTAAGAGTCCAGTGGAGTTTGGCTGGGACTGGCATTATTATACTGTGCCTGCGGCGGTAGGTGGCGCAAACTAGTGCTGGTATTAGCTAGCCAGGCTGTCAGCCAGTACATGCTGCAGTCACACTGGTACTCGTTACCCAAAATATTTAGGTAGTGCAGCTGTCTGAGCTCCTTGATGCCCTCGGGCAGCGACCCCAAGCTATTTCCACGTACACTGAGTCGCTGTAATCGCGACAGCCCTGAGATCTGTGTGGGCAACTGCAGCAATCCGTTCTGGGCCAGCAAAAGTTCCCTAACATTGGGAGTATTGGCAAACAGAGTGGTGGGTAAATGGGTTAATTTCCGGTTCTGCTGCAGAGACAGGTAACGCAAACGATGTAGAATCTGTGGATCCACAAGCGACTCATCGTAGCGCGAGATCCAATTGGAGAACTGCTCGATGGGAGTCTCATCGATGCGTAGCAACACCAGGGAGCGCTGCCTCTGAAACAGGCCACTAGGCAATTGCTTGAACTGGTTCCGACTGAGATCCAACTGCTTGAGGGAATGCAGCGACTGGAAGATGATGGATGACAGCAGGGTCAGGTTGTTGCCGGACACATTTAAGGATAGCAGCTGGTCAAGGGACTCGAACGCCTTGCGATCGATGACGAACAGAGAGTTTTGGCTAAGGTCCAGCTGACGAAGTTCGCGCAGGCTATACAGACTGTGCTTGCCGATAGACTTAAGCTGATTTCGCTGTAGGTGAAGATGCCGTAGTTGCGCGTTGCGAGCAAAAAAGTTGTCCGGAAAGGAGAGCAGGCGGTTTTCGCTTAGATCCAGCACTTGAAGGTCACGTGCCGTCTGGAAGAGCTGGAATGGCAGGACGCTCAGGCGGTTTCCAGAGAGGTAAAGCCTCTCTAGCCTAAGAGCTCCTTCAAAGATCTCCCGAGGAAGCTCCGTCAGCAAATTCTGGCTGAGGTTAAGCATGCGCAGTTCACTGAGCTCACCCAGGAAACGCTGCGGTAAGAAGGTCAGTTCATTCCTGTCCATGTGTAGCTCCTGCAAATGCTTCATATGCTGCAGGTTCGTTAGGCTATTGTTGGAAAGCCGATTACCGCTGATCTTAAGTACTTTCAGGTGCCGTACCACTTTGGGTACAACCCAGTCGAGGCTCAGAAGGTTTTCAGCGAGTTTCAGCTGTTCCATGTTCTGAAAGTTTTGCGGCTGGCGATTAAAGAGCTCTCTGATCGATTCATCCTTAAGGTTACTGTTTTGCCAGGAGAACTCCCTGACACTCTCGTACTGTGGCAATTTCAGTGGATTACTGAGATCGGTAAGCACATGGACCAGCTTCAGCTGCTGATAGTTGACATGCGAGCTCCTTTTCGAGACGAGCTCCTGATTAACCTGTCTCAGCTCCATATTCTCACAGTTAAGCTTGAACACATAGGCCGTGGGATCCACTTGACCATCCGAAGGAAGTTCATGCTCCTCCACCTCTTCGCTCTCCGATCCGGCGTCCAGCGCGTCCAGCCACAGACCCTCATCACTGTCACTATCATCTAGATCCGAGTCCACTACATGTCCCACGAAAGGCAGATGAAACTTGTAGCCCAGAAGGGAGAACTCGTGCTCCTGCCAGGTTCTGGTCCTGGGCTTAATCTGCGGCCGATGTTGGTGTGGAATTTGGGCCAGGGACGCCTCAATGCTACTGTATGTGGCCTGGCAGTTGGTACTGTCGCCACTGATGGCTACAGCTGCGTTGACCACGACGAACAAGGCACACAATATCAGGGAAATCTTCGATATTGCTTCCATTTTTCAGTATGTAATCTCAAATATTTATATGGTCGCATAGTACACCTGCAATGTAATTAGGTAATTATTGTATTGATTATAATAACAACAGCCCTCAGATATGACTGCACTCTTTGTAACAAACTGAAACTCATTCTGCGCTCAGTATCAATAGAGGCTAAAGCCAACTTCTGGACACCAAAACCTCAACTAGACCACTTTAGCTTTTTGGATAATATTGATTTAAGCTATCACCTTTCGGGAGCCCGAAAAAATATCGGAAAATGAGGCAGAACAAGCTCCAAAATCAATATGTTAGGTAAATATTATAAATAAAACGAATGGCCAAGAAGGGAGAGGACGTCGAGTCCATTTGCGTGTCCAAATTGCGACGCACAGAAAATGTGTGGCACTATAAAGTGTAGGAATGTACGTACAAATGTATTATTCAGAGCGTCTCTTTTGAATAATGCATTATAATAGCGTCTGTCTGGACTGTGGAGGAGTTCATTATTCTCCATCTCCAGATTTATGTTCGCACGCAATGAAGAATTAAAACTCTACTGCATGGGAAGGTAAACTTCAAGTTTGTTGGAAAGTATAATGTAATGTAAGTAATAGTATTAGAATAAAATCTTTTTGAAATCTTTTACATCGGCACTTCTTAAAGAAATTATTAAATTTGTATTAAACTCACAAATTTCTAGTATTCATCGAGATAAGACCGATATCTATAATATATATAATGAAATTTTTAATCCCCAGTTCTTTTGCTGGCTGGCATATAAATTTTTATATATTTAAATTTTCATCGCATTTGTTTATAAACAGAAATATCAAATGAATTGCCGCACAGCAACCACAACCTGCATCAACAAACCAATTACGTTCAGTTCATTTCAGTTCCCAAGATTATTACTCAATGGGTCGAAGTCGAAAGACGGGGCAACTATAAAAGGAAATTATTGTATAATATCTTCCCTGTTTCAAGAGTAACTGACCCAATGCCAAACCGATTACAGTACAACTTTCGTAAAAATAACTAATAAAGAGTGAAGTTATATGAACAAAACAAAGTATATTTTATTTATTCTACTTATCGAAGGTTGACTGTAGTTATATAGAAGGCACTTTTTTTCCATTTTATATATATTTATATATAAATAGTTAAACCCGAGTAGGTGGTTGATAGGCTGATAAGAGCCAACGAACTCATAAAACTGATAAGCCGGTACTTGCGAAAGTCATCAAGATGGATCGTTGTAGGCGATTCAAATTAATAACAGCTCCCAGTAAAATAAATTCAAAGTAAATATTGTTATTGATGGAACATATTTAGTCCACAAGTTTTAAAGCATGTGGAAAAGGAATGGCAAAAATCTGGCCAAAACTGCTTGGCCAAAACAAATGCAAAAATAACAAAAAACCGATACAAAAATAGCCCAACACACAGACAGACAAAAAGCAATACATATTCAAATGCAGCAAAAAAAAAAATGCCACGAATTTAAGGCAATAATTAAATTAGTTGGCTTAAAAAAGTGAGAAAGTAGTTAGCAAAATGGAATGGAACCAATATGAAATACTACAACGAAAAAAAATTTGCATCAGCTGATATGACAATTAATCTATTGGGCAAACAAATAATTTAAATGCCGTTTTCATTGAGCTAAAGAAATTGGAGACGTCCGAAAGAGAGAGATATAGAGTGGGTTGCATAATCTATCATAGAATCCGAGCTCAAAACAGTGAAAAACAACCGTTTAACTGGGGATTAGGTATATAATACATACATACTAAATATACATACTCGCGCACACACACACAGATGTAACACCTGCTGACGTCTGAAAAGCCGCTAATGAGACAGGAGAGTATAAAAATACCAATAGACGAAATTTTTTTCTTCCAAAGGTAGAATCATTCCCCAAATAAAGATTTCCATTCCTTTCCGCCCACTCTTATAATTCATTCAACACTTATCCACTCCTTTACCTTGGATCTCATCGAAAAGTATGTGTGTGGATATGTGCACGATGCAGACGAAGATGTTGCCAAGGGCAACGTTTGCGGCTCTTATTCGGTTATAAGCCATGATATTTTTATGGAAAATTGGATCTCGGAATTTTAAAGCCACAAAGACTTATGGTTTTTGTGTTTTTTCACCCTTTGTGACTGAAGTTGCCGTTTGCTACGCACACAATTGCACCTGTGCCCTAACGAACTTTTAATTTGGCCTAATCGAAAGTGATTTACGTTTTATTTATAACAATAATTTACCATCACATATAAAATAATCCTATAATGATTTTATCTTTTATATATTATCTCACCGTTGTTTATAATCTATGCATCTTTTCGCGTCTTTTTTCGTCTTGGCCTCAGTGTGACCGTAGCTAGACTGATTAGGCAAAACCAAAGCTCTTAAAGAAAAATACCTAAAATATACAGCTTTCAATGAAAGAACACCGAACACCAAAAGCCAGTGTTGGGAACGGTTGAATAACCATAAACAACAGTTTTGTTAACTAAATAAGATAAATAAGAATAATTTATGAGTTTTCTAAGATTAGATTTTTTCTAGATTTGTTTTATTTCACTTTACTTTTTTTATACCAACATTTATGAAGCTCAACTTGCGAATGGGCCACACTTTCCTGCCCGCTACACACCCGGTCACACTTGAACTGCGGGCAAGTGGTTTTTTCGCGATAAAATTAGGGAATCTTGAGTTCATCCAATGATAAGCATTTTGATTATTGCCAGCGAAGCAGTCTACTCCATAAACCAAATACAGCTGGATATAAAATATAGAATCGAAATGCCCCGGTAATCGTCTGACGATAACCCTTTGATTCCGACTTTCGCTTTGCAGTCGTGGTGTTTTGTTATTGGGGCAGAAAAACATATTCCAAACGAGATTATAAATAGTCACGATGTGTGTTGACGTCGAAAGGATGCAAGTGCAAGTGCAGGAGGCACATATCGAGTGAGTCTGAATGCTCTCCAGAACCGATACGCCCCGATCTCGTAGAAATCAAGAAAATAGGTCGACATTTCGGGCAGAAGTAAGCATATTTACATTTTACGGTAGCCCATTTTACCATTCAAACGAAATTATTTGTAAATTATGAGCTAATTATAAGTTGGCTGTATCAATTAGGCTGGATTCGCTGTTTTAAAAAAGCTAAATCAAGCGGACCACGGGCTCAAAGCGGAGTCAACAAAGACGCTGCGAAGAGAAACGTCGGAATTGGTTTCAACAGCACACGTTCAAAGTGAAGGTCAACGTCACACTGACTCGAGCGGCAAGTCTGGCGGCCGAAACCAAAAGGCAAAGCGATCCGCGATTACCACCATCGGTAGTCTTTAGATAGCCAGCAACATGTTAACCGACTCCATCTCATCCTTTGCTCCTTGCCAGCGGCTAGTGCTTACCTTCGTGCTGGCCATGTGCATCCTGGTGGCATGCGTCCTCAGCACTGAAACCACCATGCCCACGCAAAACATGTCCAACAAGGAGCGAGCTGAGCTCAGGTAAATCTTTTATATATTATATAAATCCTTGCAGAAAGTACCATTTTTGATTTTAAGACTATTTACATTTTAGTGGTATGTAAATGTATGTATTAGTTAGAAACAAGCAGATTTCATTTGCATAACTTGTTTCAAAATTTAATTCAAGTATGACTTTTATACCTAAGTTAATGAGAATTCGTTACAAAATTTATTAAAGTAGTTTTAATATGGATACTATTGTTCTGGATATATACATATGTTTATCTCAACTATTTATAAGGCCCAGCTATATTGACTATAAAGATAAGGAATATATGAGATGCAAAACCCCCGTAATTCATTTCTTCCTATTAAAGCGCATTCTTCCAATTAAGTTCTGTGTTACTCTAGTGTTCTAACCATTGAAAGATTATTTCAAACTTGTGTGTTCGTTGGTTTCAGGGAGGAGGCACGCGAAATGTTTTATCATGCATATCATGCCTACATGGAGAACGCTTATCCAGCTGACGAGCTAATGCCGCTCTCCTGTAAGGGACGTTATCGCGGAGTCACGCCTTCTCGTGGCGATATGGACGACATCCTTGGAAAGTTAGTTAAAATTTATTAATTTCCATCCGGCAATATTAACATCCTTTTTTTTAGTTTCTCCATGACACTGGTAGACACTTTGGACACCCTGGTGTTGCTGGGAGATTTCACTGAGTTTGAACACGCAGTAAAACTAGTTATTCGCGACGTTCAATTTGACAGTGACATAATTGTGTCAGTGTTCGAGACCAATATTCGAATGGTCGGCGGTCTGCTGTCAGCTCACATCTTGGCAGAGTATCTGCAGAAGCATGCAGACACGATGCACTGGTACAAGGGGGAACTGCTGGAGATGTCCC
This sequence comes from Drosophila eugracilis, assembly GCF_018153835.1. Classification (NCBI taxonomy): domain Eukaryota; kingdom Metazoa; phylum Arthropoda; class Insecta; order Diptera; family Drosophilidae; genus Drosophila; species Drosophila eugracilis. Next base: position 779,469 of record NW_024573209.1, read on the forward strand.
GTGAGCTGGGCTACAGACTGCTGCCAGCTTTTAACACATCCACTGGAATTCCGCATGCACGGGTTAATCTTCGTCTGGGCATGAAGGATCCACAGCTTAAGAAATCCCGTGAGACTTGCACCGCATGTGCGGGCACCATTTTGCTAGAATTTGCCGCCCTGTCGAGGCTTACTGGCGATCCCATCTTTGAGGTACGAGCCCATGCAGCCATGGACGCTCTATGGAAACTAAGACATCGTGGTTCTGATCTTATGGGCACAGTGCTGAACGTCCATTCCGGCGACTGGGTACGTCGAGATTCCGGCGTGGGGGCGGGCATCGACAGTTATTACGAGTACCTGTTCAAGTCTTACGTCCTACTGGGCGACGACAAGTACCTGGCCCGCTTCAATCGCCACTACAACGCCGTAATGAAGTACGTCAGCGAAGGGCCAATGTTGCTGGACGTGCTAATGCACAGACCACACGCCAAATCCAAGAACTTTATGGACTCCCTGCTGGCATTCTGGCCGGGTCTTCAGGTGCTTTCCGGTGACCTCAAACCAGCCGTACAAACACACGAAATGCTCTACCAAGTATGTTTTCCTCTTTGCAATACATATAAGGTATTATAATTTATATTTTTCTATTTTCCAGGTAATGCAGATGCATACCTTCATTCCAGAAGCTTTTACAGTAGACTTCCAAATACATTGGGGACAACATCCCCTTCGACCAGAATTCATCGAGTCCACATACTTCCTGTACCGCGCCACTGGTGACCATCACTATTTGCAGGTTGGCAAACGTGCTCTGAAAACGCTACAGCAGCACGCTAAGGTCTCCTGTGGCTATGCGGCCGTCAATGATGTACGGACTGGCAAGCACGAGGATCGGATGGACTCGTTTGTGCTCTCCGAGACAATAAAATACCTCTTCCTATTGTTCTCCGATCCCCAGGATCTGATAATAAATGTCGACGAGTTTGTCTTTACGACGGAAGCTCATCTGCTGCCCTTGTCCATTGCCCAGCTAGGGAATGCCACGTTTAGTAAGTACTTAACTATTAGTTATTTGTCGTATTGATTTTAACACTACATTTCATTGCGCTTAATTGAGGCGGTTTGGTTCTTTGTAATCTTTGCTACCTTATCAGAGTAATCTTTACCACAAAAAGTAGCCCTTGAGAAGTTACCTTAATTGCCTCACAAAGAAACTTAATTGCAAAAACATTTTATACATTAGAAAACGGGAAAATATCAAGTCATTTATAAATGTCTAATTTTACAGGCTTTCGTCAGTCGGACGAACACAACGTACTCGACTTCATGCGCACCTGCCCCAGCTCAAATAAGCTTTTTCCTGAAAAGGTACGCAAACCACTGCGCAACTTCATTACGGGCTCGTGCCCGCGCGCCACCGCAGGAAAGCGACTCAGCGCCCTGGATTTTCAGGCAAGCAATGCAGATCATCTGCGAGCTGTTTATGACATGGGCATTACCATGGTTTCGGTAGGCGACCGCAGCCAAGGCAAGGTGCGACTGTTTCATAGTTTCTATAATGTAAGTTTTTTTCTGTTCCGCTTTTTGGTTTCGTTTGCATTTCGTTTGACTCTCTGTGTGGTCCCCATTGCACCACCAGTTTCCTCGACTTTCCGTTTCCTTCTATACGTTCTTCTCATCTTCATCAGTATACGGTTTATCAAACAATATTGTATATGTATGTTTCTATTTAGGCCAAAAGCCACGAAGAGGGCGAAATGGGACTACAGTTTATGCAGGAGATGCTAGAGCTGACTAAAATGCAAAGCATAAATCAGCTGGCGCAACTGCAGGTTTGAACATTTAAATTTTAAGGGATATAGTATTATAGGACTTAACATATCTTCAAAAATTAACAGGCCGTAGCCTACGCCACCGATGAGAAGGCTCAGGACTGGATCGCCCTGATGGCCGGGCCATCGCATTTCAGCCCGGAGTTAATTGGAGATCAGTTCGTCCAAGGTGATGTATTACTGGCCAACCCGCTTCGGGCCTGCGATGAGAGCCTGGAAAATGCCGAAGAAGCGAGGGGAAAGGTACTGGTGGCTGAGCGCGGTGATTGCACGTTCGTGAGCAAAGCGCGACTGGCCCAGAAGGTGGGGGCGGCAGCGCTGATTGTCTGTGATAATGTGCCGGGCTCTTCCGGCGAGACGCAGCCGATGTTCGCAATGTCCGGCGACGGCAAAGACGATGTGCTCATTCCAGTTGTCTTCATGTACAGCGTGGAATTCGGAAAGCTGTCGGCGGTGATGGAGCGAAGAAAGCTTCCTCTTCGCGTTCGCGTCATGCAGATGGTGGAGTTTAAACGTTGGCAACTGGCCAAGGCGCAACGACAAAATCAAACCGCTGCAGTAACACAGAAGCCAGATAAAGAGTTGTAGTGGACTGCTGCTGCTTCAGCGCCCTCAGCGTTAACTATTATTTTTGGGCTACTTACCGCTCTAAAATGGTTCTCGCCAAAATAGAGATATATATATATTCGTAACTTGTACAGTAAGCGATCGTAACTAATTTTGAAATTCTTGTACTTTACTAGACATGTAAGAACGATTCGATGGCGCGAGTTTTTAAGCTCCTCAGTTAACGAATCTTTGCATTTCGTGGTAGGTTCTCAGGCAGGCAATTGGCTTCCTAGTGGCTATATGATTACCGAATAGGAACGGATATCCACATTCGCGTTCATTCTGATTGTATATTTGGTCCACCTCACAATTTTTTAGATGGATTTTACTTCTTCGTGTAAGACATGTGTACATAAAAAAATTAGAACTTAGTAACAAATGAAAAATAATTAATGTTTAATTTTAAGAAAAATTAGTGAATAATGTAGAAAGTCGGGAATTATCGACAAACGATAGTTGAAATTGTTTAGTTCTTATACAAAAAAAAATAGTCTTAAATATATGACAGATGATGAAAAAACCAAAACAATAAAATGAAATTTCTTAAATAATTTTGATTGTTCTTAAAGTGACATTTCAAGTAGCTAATAAATTATGAGATCTTAGGCACGCTCTAATCAGGACTAAGGACTTTTGACCACGTACTATTTTTGTTTGGGCAAAACTAATAAACAATAAACGTTAACATTGTATTTTAAATAGATTTCTTTTTAATGACATACATTTTCTTCCATTTTGGTGTTTTCTTTGAACTAAAAATATGACACATCCACTGCTGCAGTTGATAAAAGTAAAAGTATTTGAATTCATAGAACTATGATACCTTAAGCTAAAGTTTTGTTTTTCTTTTAGAAAAATTAAAAAGAACCAAAGAAACAAAAACACTTATTCAATGATAGCGCAGAACTTACTTAAAATTCTTAGGCGAAATGTCGATATTATTGTATGATAATAATGTTTAGGGCTAAAGGGCTTAACACGTAACTAATTATAGTTTCGCATATATTTGAACTACATGTTTTGGGCTGTCAGCCAGAAGCATACATATTTGGGGATCTGAAAACTCACAGTAAAGGCGATATTCGTGTTGTGTCTTGTAAATGATCTTTAACAAGAATTTTGATGAGAAAACAAGTTTTAACGTTACTGGTACAGTTCTACGCCAGGTGTTTCTGTTGGACAGCCAATTTCAACATGTGATTTGCAATGCTATCTACAGTCAGTGTATCCGGGGACATCTCGATCACCTGGGATTTCTGGCGTGCATAAAACCGCTGCGCTCCGTTACTTTGCGGTGCCAAATAGGTGAGCTGCCTCGGATCGGCCGCACTTATCCAGACCTCGTCATTCAACGCAGACTTGATAATTAAATGATCTCCTGTGTTAACGGCCTCTGTTGTATCGCAAAACTGCGGAGATGGCAGACGGTGTATTTGCAACAGGCGGTGCGATGGCGTGGCATGAGACAACTCGCAGGCTATTACGTGCACCTCAGCCGGGTTGTTTGGCTCCATAAGGAGCTGGTAAAGTACTAGCATGCTACTTTGGTCCATATCGAGACTAGGATAGTGCATGGCAGATAGGCACCGGCCCAGAGGACGACCCAAATCGTAGTTCATTAGAGTGTCGCCGCTGCGATGGTCCCACACGGTGATTCGTGTCTGCCCATAGCCGATTAGGCGATCCTCCGAAAGGCACTCGATGTGGCGAAGCTCGTGGCGCAGCTGCTTAAACTCTCGAATGGAGGCCAACGTATCCAACGTGGGCGTCAGCGAGTATTTGCAGATGCCCGAACGAGACTTGCCCATCACCAGTTCCTGCTGCCAGGCCATAACAAAGTAACGGGACTCGGCAATGGTTGTGTAAATGACATGCGGCCATTCGCTAAAAGATCAAAATGTATTATAATCATGGTTATAATAGAAACATAAAATGACTCACCAATTGACAGCGTCCAAGTGCACAGAATGCATGCGAGGCCGCAGTTCCTCCTCACAAAAGTAGTATACGTTTACATGCAACGACGTTAGCTTGACCTCTCGTTTATGATGGTCCAACGGCCTGCTTCGCATTTCAAGGTAGACTGGCGTCGAATTGTGTACACAAATGCGACTGCCAAACGGCGTAAAAATCTCCTTTTCTATAATAATACAAGAGATTATATAGGGTCTAAATATTACTGATTCCGAATGTTTTTAACCCACCGCTAGTTAGGCGCCGAACTCTTCCTAGGTACACCCATCGCGGGCCAACATCCATCTCCTGATCTGTGTCTTTAGAATTCCGAGGATGTAACTGAGGTGCAGGCGATTTCCTGACTACATCAAAGGAGGTTTGCTGTCGTGGTTGATGCAGCACGTTAAACACTTTGGAGTATTTCCAAAAGGTTACATAGTTCTCCTGCAGCACAATGAGCTGTTCTAGCTCATAGTACATATACAAAACCTGACCGTGCTTAGCGGAAAGCGGATTTGCTAGAGTCGATGAACCTTCGCTGAGCCGGAGCAGGCCGCCTGGGGGAGTGGTCAGGACTTGATCAGCAGGATTAACCTTTCCGGCTTGCTGGCGAGGACGACGCGGCTCCGCATTTAGTGGCGGGGATATGGGCGAAGGCGGGTAAACAAGCACGGGCTGTGCGTAAGGCGATTGAGTAATGGTAGGGGAATGAACGTGGGTCAGGTCTGCAGTTTCTACGACAGCGGAGTCAACCAGATGATTGTGGGGATCAAAAAGATCTTTCTGGACTTCTCTTGCCAACTCTGTAATCCTTAGCATTGTGTTAGTTGGAACAGCGTCTGGAATCGTGTTGGAAACCGCTTTAAGATTAGCAGGCAGCGATTTCGCTCGCGACCTCTTAGTTCGCTTCGTTAGGCGATCGGGAGCTTTGGTTGCACTTGTCGTTGCAGTGGTATTTTCCTTAACACCCTTCACCTTGCGGGGTGTGTTCGGCGGAGCCAATTGCTGCTGCTGCAGGCGGTGCTGTTCAGGTAGGCTCTTGTCAACTGGCTCGGGTCTCCTGAGACCCCCCCGTACAATCTTGGGCATAAGGACCTTTTTGGCGCCTTGTGCTGTTCCGCCGCTTAGTCGCTTAACTCGTCCCAGAGCCACTTCGTCCGAGAGGGCGTAGCTTTTGAGTAGACTAACCTTGCGGTTTCGCAGAAGCTTCGAATTAAGATGTGTGGTGGAACGAGTAACCAGATCGCGGACCCTAGCCTGCTTTCCAGAGCTGGGAGCGCCTACTGTAGTACGTCGACGCTTTGTGGCAGTTACTGGTTTTGAAGCTCCATGCGTTTTCCTGTGCTTGATAACCTTTGGCGACTGAGGTGATAAGACTGGAGACGAAGCTTTAACTGGACTGGTTATTATAGGATTTGCCTTCACAGGTCGGGAAATTACTGCGGAAGGACGCGGTGCACTCAACTCACTAAAAACTTTATCTATATGAGCGGATACAGGTGAGGTGCGAGACTCCTGTCTGCCTGGCGATAGAGCCTGCGGCAAGGCATTGCTTGTAGCCTTGATTATGTATATCGATGGCTTGGTCTCGCGCGCCTGGCGCAAGCGTTGCTGCATGCTTTCCAACAGCTTAGATTGGGCAGGAGCAGCAGCCTCGTAGACCTTGGCAAAGGCCGCTTCAACATACTGAACCCGTCTATCCTTAGGCTCCCTGTTTTCTTCCTGTTCTTTTTTTCCGTCATTTTCATTTGGGGACCTTTGATTTTGCTGTTCCGGTTTCTTGGGGGATTGGCTTCTTTCTCGGTCTTTTGAAGACCTTTGCGTTGCTAATTTTTTGGGGGACCTGGGTCGCTCTTGCTCTAAGCGTGATTTGACCACAAAGCGTTCTCCTTCTTCCCGGGAATGAGAGCCGTATAAGTGGTTCAACGGGCGCTGATGTCCTGCAGATATCTGTCTGCTTAAACTGGGCACTGCATCGGCCTCTGGAACAGATTCTACTATCTGAGGCGCTAAGGTTTCTTCTTTATCAGTGCTAAGCTCACTGCTGGTGGTCAGATTTATCTTTTTGTCCTTATCCTGCTGCCGTTCTCGCTCTCTCTCCCGCCGCTTTCCACGCACATCGCTACGCATTCTATCCAGCTGGTGTTGGGGTCGAACTCGGAGAGATCGCCGGGCCACAGTGCTGTTTGCCAGCTCTCTCATTGCTGTAGCCACTGCATTAGCCGTAGACATTTCTGTGAGACCAAGATAGTTGCAGAACTCCTGTTGCTCGTAAAACATGCTATCGTTTGGGCAACTGACGTACGGTCCTTGATTTTCCATTTGAACTTCTGAAAATTAGATAAAAATTTCAATATAAAAAATTTAATTAAAAATAATCATTAACGAAATTTAGGACTTTTACCTGGTGCCTGTGATAATTCCTGGTAGCGATACATCTGTTGCTGCATCTTCTGATCCCTAAGCTTTTGTTGTTGGATTTGCACTTGCTGGCGCATAACATCCAGGACAGCATTAGCCAATTGCCGGCCTTCTGAAGGTAGACGACCGCTTGAATCAGGCTGCATTTCATCAACAGGTTCCTCTGCTGCAGCGGCACACGGTTGAGCATTGGAAATAGATGCAACCAAGTCTAAGTTGACGGACGATTCCATTGTTGGTGCAACCGGACTGCTATCCAAGTCCGTAGTAGAGGTATTCTTGGTGAGGTTCGGCTGCTCGGTGTTCTTTACATCAGATTCGTCTGGGAGCACTACCTCGACTTCATCCGGTTGTTGATCCACTTGCAGTTCCTCCTCGGGAATCAACGTGGTGACGGAGGCGTTCTCCATTCCTACGACCTCGTAGCAATCGTCATCGTCGTCGTCTAGCACAATAGTCTCCTCGGTGGGCAATATATGCAAGAAGTGACGGTGGACCGGTCGTTCCGCAGACTGAGAGCTGGCTTGCTCTTGAGTGGACTCATCAGAAGTCTGCATACTGTCGCGGCTAGGCTTCTCCATGTTGCGAGCCAGTGTTTCGCAAAATTCGAGAAAGTTGTGCTCCTTTTGTGGCACCTTAGCAGCTTCATATTGGTGAAAGGCGGCATCAAAGCTCTCTACATCCTCGACAGCCGCCCACTCCTCGCTAGCCGCGGTCTCCCAACTAGAGACCTTCTCAGCGGGACTCATCTGCGGTTGTGCTTGACAGATGCTAGCCAGCCTTCTATCCATAGCCTCTCCATGTAGCGTATTCTTCATCAGTGGCGTATACTTGCGTTTTAAAGGTGCGACCTTGGACGGAGAGTGGCATCCCGTTAACTCGTCTTCAAAATCGTAGTTGTAGCTGGCATTAGGCATAGAGGAGGAGCTGACTGGGAACTCTGTGGGACTACTGTGCTCGCGGGGCAACTTTCTGTGCAGGTTATTTGGGGGCGGCTCCTGCTCCTCAGTGCTGATGTCGATTGGATGGCCTGTCGCTTGGTGTATGATGCCGTCTTCTTCTTCATCGTCGTGGTCTTCTAATTCATGATCATACACCTGACAAATGTCTGGGCGTTCCTCCTCCATCGGTGTATCGTCTATGAATGTGGCATTCTCGTTTTCCTCAGGCGCTTCGTCCTCCACCAGTTCCTGATGCACCAGTGGCTGTTCCAGAGCTGCGTCACTAAGGTACACATTGTTTCCAGCTGCTACACGTGCACCGTCCTCCCCAAAATCCTCAACCACCTCCTCAATGTAGTTAGCCCCATTGATGCACTCATTCGCACTATTTTCCTCGGGCATCAGACCCAACAATGCTCCAGCTCCATTTCCGGCCATTAGGATTGCCCTAGCGAACTCTTGCTCACAGGCCACCCCTTGTGTAGCCACTATTATCTCACAACAGTGCTCCTCCGCTAAAACGACCATGTTTTCTCCATCTACGGACTCGTATATTACACACTGCTCTCCACCAGTGCCCATCTGATGTTCATGTTCAGCCTCAATATTCTCTTGTGGCATCATAGCGAAATGGTCGACGTTGCCGTTGGTCAGCACTACGTCGGGACCGTTTACTACTGCCTGCATTAGGGCAATTGCCGGGTCCTGGTCTGCTTCGGGCGAGTCTGCAAAACAAGTGAAGGTATGGTGATAAAAGTAATGTGGATTTTCGTATTTTGTTTGGTGAAACATATAATTTTTTAGAACATAAAATGATATAAATATATGTATATGAAAATTGATATCCCAGAATATGTTAAAATAGGTATCCTATTTATAGCGTAACCCACCATTAATCTCGATGACCTCGTGGCTGGTGCGTGGACGCTTGGTCGGTGTGCAGGTGTTCCATACCGGAGCTGGGGAGGCCTCCTCTGTGACTATTAGGTGTCTGCGCAGTCCGTAGATAAAGCGTTCATTTTGGCTTTCGAAACTGGCGGACAGATCCTCTTCCGGCCAGCCCTTGAAGCCACTGCTACTCGAGATAAGGCTGTGGATGTCCGAATCGTCGGAGATCACGTGCAGCATACTGTCCACAGCGGGGTCCAGGTCTGGTCCTGGCATTGGGGGTTCTGTGGCAGATGCAGTGGGCACATGTAGCCGTTCCTTATCCTCAGCCACGCCCGATCCCGTGTCTGGAACATCGACCGCCTCCGCATCCACCTCGTCGCCTTCCAGCGGCGAGTAGCAGTTTAGCAACTGCTCCTCCGCCGTGAAGTAGGCCATCAGACGGGATTCTCTCCTGGACATCGCGTTGTTTAGGGGGATGGATTACCTAGCCCTCGTCAAATCGTGTAGCAATTGTGGTAGGATTTCTTCTGAATTTAGCACGTGAAATTTAAAAAATGTACTTGATGCTGTCTACAAAATAATGCCCGATCTGATTGTGGTCGTGCATGATTACATTATCGAGGCCTTGTTGATTTCTTTCGATTGTTATATTTTGTATTCCTGCGTGCTTTGCTTGTATATTTCTTATTCGGCAGGCTTATTTTTTGATTAGCTGCTTTATGCAGTAGGAAATACCGTAGAAATATACCACATTGTATAAGAAAAATACCAACAAAAATATCATCATTAATTTTACCGAAGACCCTAACCAACACAAGAAACAGGGACCCCTGGTTCTTATTATACTAATTAATTTTTGAAAAACTTTTAACTTATAACGGAAAAGCTTATAATATTGTTTTTATATTATTATTTTATATTATGCAATAACTACTTAAAAAATATGTATTTCTTTCCTATTTCTACTTAAAAAAAAACTATCTATTTCTTTCCATTCTTTTCTATAAGAAAGGTATATAAATAATATTTTTATTCCAAAACCGGATAGATACCTCCATTTCTAAACACGTTGAGTTAAGCAATTGACTGCTTTTAGATGTGTGATTTCTAAATATAACTCAATAATTTAAATCTTCCTTATTTTTAAGGTTTTTAATAATAATTATGATTCATGTTTTATTGCTTAAACAAATAATATTTTACACATTTTTAAAACTTTTAATTGTATAAATTAAAATTTACATTATTTGATCTAAATTTGAACGATATAATTTTGCTTTTACTAGCAATAAACAACTTTTGTTCTCAATCAGCTGTTGTTGTTTACAAAAACCGCGATAGTTGGTATTAATCGCATCTATGGCTTGAGGTTTAATTGGACAAAGCCTTCGACGGTCACTCTGCTCTCACGGTAATTTGGAATTGCGAGAAAAGAAATGAAAGAATCGGAAAAAAGGAAACCCAAGTACACCGCACTTACACCCTGAAGAAGTTCCCATGCGCCCGCGCGCTGATAACGAACGTCTGAGAATCTGAATCCCGAGTCCGATTGCGTTCCGAGTCTGAATCCGAAAAACTGAGTAGCTCGGGAGGTAATGGGAATAAATATATAGCGGGCGTCGTCGTCGTAGCTCAGAACAAATAACACAGCTCTCGTAGCGTGAACGTCGTAGTCGAGTTTCCGCCTTGAAGTCTAAAAAAATCATAAAATAACAAACGGCTTTCAATTGACTCAATCACTCTTTCGTCTAAGTCTAATGTACGTCGGTTGAGAACCGTGTTCTAAATAAAAACGATTGGAAAACTCAATAAGTCAACGATGGAGAACAAGCGGGCTAATGGCGATACCGGTGCCTGCAATGGACATTACAAGGAGAAGGATGTTCGCGTTTGGTGCGACGGATGGTGAGTCATCTCATTTTTAACTGAAGTCTTCTCCCTGGGATATCAAGAATCGGGCAATAATTAACGGTTCAGTTTTTCATTGCGTCACGTCACTCGCTGCTCATCGGTAACGGCACAGTGAGTCAAAGCAGAACGACAATACGGTCGCATCGATTCCATACAATTCCAAGACTCGTAATCAGCGTCCGATAAACTAAACCCCATTTCGAGGCGTGTTAAGAAGTGTTCAGGGTTTTTCAATTGATTAGCGAAAGTGTGTGGAACTGTGAAACGGTTGTCATCGTCTCAGTTCCCGCTCTAATGGGCTCTCATTGTCGACCGGCGAAAAATCTATTTCAAGTTCAAGGTCTCCCAATGCCGAAATATCCATACTCTCCACGGTAGACCGATCACTGCAATTCTATGTAGAATACCATTTATTTATATTTATATAAATAATGTGTATATATTGTTGCATCAGTTTCGGTTTATAACGTATTTTTTTGCTTTTTATATGGTGTTTATTTTAATAGTCAAATACAAAAAATCAAGGATTCTTCTTGTATACAACTTATTCTCTGTCACGAATTGTACAGAAATACAAAAAAGAAACTTGGAACTTCTTGTATACTTATTCATCGTCACAAATGAAGAATTATTTTTTTGCTTTTGCAACTAGAATTTTTTGTTGACATGTTTATTTTATAAATGGACATAGTGTATGTATTGGTCTCTGTCTCTGACGTACTTAACCGATTTTGGTGACCACCAAATTGTTCTATAAGCATTGCGCTCACCTATAATCATTTGATTTCGTGCAATGCATCACTGAGAACCGGTTTATCTTTATCGGGAATGACGCATTAGACGGCGATATGGATGGATGGCCTACCATAACAAGTTTGTCTGCTCTATCAGACGACAGAAATTTCCTCAATTGTGGCTTCCGCCAAACGTTTTCAGAAGTAAAAATAAAAATACATCTATTGTTTATGTTCACCCTCGCTCGTTCTCTCTTCTGTGCATTCTTACTCAACGAATAAACAATGGCACACGCCCAACAAACAAAAGTACATATATTCATCGTACGATTCTCTGTATGTACACACGAGTGCGATACAAACATACATATATGCTCTGGCTAAACCACTGTGTCAGAACATAATTCCTTCCCTTTCTTTATTTTTTTTTTTTTTTGTTCAACAGGAGTTTCTGATTTTCAGATGAGGGCTGCATTTACGTGGCCCTTGTTGACTGTGGCTGGCCGACGGTTGCTCTAAAATATCACGTGATTCAGGACTGCGCATGCCCCCTCGGCAATGCCCCACACACATTTTGCACCACCATCATGGCCAATGCCTCGCCATTGACCCACAATACTGTCGTCATCGTCTGGCGGTCTTTTATGTGCTTAATTTAATTGGCATTTCGCTGGGCTTCCCCTGCCCTTAAGTATCACAAGGGACCGGCTTATTTTAGGAGGCTATTCAAATTATAACCGCTAATTTTAGAGATCGAGGTTGTGTTCGTTGAAAATGTATGTACATATGTACAAAATTCAAGAAAAATATATATTTATTTTAGTATTCAAGACATTATTATCCATAGATCAGTCCCATATATGTCTTATAAAGATGAATGAAATATTTTTATCTAAGAACTCAATATCAATATTAATCATACAAATTCAAATAATCATTCTAATACGATGTTTCAATTGATTTTTTAAATTTCATTTTTAATATTTCTTATCACTAATTTATGGTTTTAAACAAGCAATTAATTAAGAGCGGAGAAATAGTTATCAAGTTCATAGGCATTTCCGGGTATTTTTGGCAATCTCTTGTGTTCCTTTTACTCACATTGTCAATGGGTCACAACCCACCACTGTGGAAGTCCTCCAGCTAAGGCTGATAAGACTGACCGACAAATCGTCGTACCCGTACTCTCAACCAGATTAACACAACTGAAATTCCACATCAGCTGGCTTTTCGGCAAAAACAAAAAGTATAAACAACATTTTTGTGGAATCTGCCCAATAACCCAGCAGATGGGGAGCACATGTGTGTGACTTGGACCCAAATATTCTAATCAGCAGAGATTGATCATTGACGCAAACACAAGTGCTCGGCTTGTCTTCTCCTTTCTACCAAAGTCAATGAACCTGGACTGTGGTGGCAGCAAGTTGAAAAACAAATGAATGGGGCACTCGTAATATACTGTAAGAGAACTCGGGGCCTCCGGTCTGCCCCTCCGAAGTCAATCCACTTTACTAGCCTGGGGTTCGTCGTCAGAGAACAAATTCTAGGGAGAATCGCGTGATATTTTTTTAATCAGCAAACGGGCGTCGGCGTTGGTTTGGTGGTGTTGCTGCTTTCTGCTCACTCAATTGATTAAGCGGCCCCTGGGTCTGTTCTACATATAGAGTACAATGCTATAATATGTACATATAGTATGTTCGGCACAGATTTCTTTCTGCTGCAAAAATCTCCGGGAGCAAAGGTTTCGCTTCGATTAATGAATGGCCCACGTTTTTACTAGCTGCTACGGATTGGTCTCCGGTTTGTTACTATCGGACAAATCAAGGGACTCGCTTGCACAATCGATCGTTTATTTTTAGTTCCTATACTAGATAGATTAAAAGGTTTTAATACATACACTGCTAACTCTTATAATATTAGTAACAGTTTCGAGGAAAAACAATTTATTTGGAAATCTCTAATCTTAATTGGGTGTTGGTTCTATAATTTTAAATTCCGATCCCCCCAGAATCGATAAAAGTAAAACAGTTAAGCCTGATAATGGTGACGTTTTTACTTCTTATCATAAGTAATTTGGCAAAGTGGTTACGTTTTTCATCATCTTTCAGGGACCATTTCATGAATCACTTTTAAAGGCTTATTGATGATTGGTATTAATATTATAAATATTTTTATTTGAGTTATCTGTTAATTAATAACATAATCGCGTTTGTTTGAAGTGCTAAAATTTCATTCCTCAGTAAAATGCAATTTGAGCTGCGCCCCACGTCCTCTAGATGCTATTATCGCTTTCTCAAGCCAAACAAAAACCAGGCCATGGCACGTGTGCCTATAACCATACTGCTTAGAATCGGCTGGGAATGTAAACAACCTGAATGGCGCTATTTGCGAATATGCGGCCACTGAATAGCTGACGCAGCAGCGTTCATAATTGCAATTAGAATTGCAAAACGTCCAAGCAACGCCATTCCATTCCATTGATATCGCCCGCCCAGGTTGCTCCATCTCAACATTTTGGCATACCTACTCTGATGATCGGGTCCAAAGATCAATCTTTACCAATGCTGTGCAAAAGTAGATCACGAAACCCGCCGGGGGATAGCGACCTGTGGTCAGTCAGCTACTGGCCATTAAAAGCACTCGACCAGACATCATTGACGCGCTCCGACGACAGCGTTTTATGTAAATTATGTAAATGGCCTGCTTGAACAGCTTTATCGCTTATGTGGCCTGGGTCATAAGCAGCACCACTTGGACAAAGGTTTAATCGGGAGTTACCTGTTTTCCCCCATTACATTAATTACCGGAATTCCTTCTGAGCGTTCGTTACTAACCTACATTTAGGAGTTTTTCCATTGGAAGCGATAATTTTTGTTTGTTTGTTTTTCGAGACTATATGGCTCAAAACGCTGCTTATCTCGCTAGCTTAAATTTGCTAATTTTAAGAAATATGTGCCATTTTTGTGAGTCACATTTGTAAAACAAAGAACGCAATTCGTCAAGGCCGTTGCAGTGCATGCTCTGCACTTGTCGAAGTAATTGTTCTAGTTCCGGAAATGGGAGACAACATTTCCGGTAGCAATAACCGGCCATGTCTCGATAAAAGCAATATATTCGATGTGTATTCTTGTACTCCGGCACGCGCATGATAAAAAATGATTACTTTCGTCGAATAACGTTACTAATTACATTTCCTTTCTCTCTGAACAGCTATGATATGGTGCACTTCGGGCACGCCAACTCTCTGCGACAAGCCAAAGCTCTTGGCGATAAGGTAATTGTGGGGATCCACACCGATGAGGAGATCACCAAGCACAAGGGACCACCAGTCTTCACCGAAGAGGAGCGTGTTAAAATGGTCAAGGGCATCAAATGGGTGGATGAGGTGGTACTCGGTGCTCCGTATGTCACCACTCTGGAGGTGCTAGACCAGAACAACTGTGATTTCTGCGTGCATGGCGGTGGGTAAAAAGGACTTATTTTATTTGATTACTTTACCTAAATCGTTTTTTTTTTGCAGATGACATTACAATGACTGCCGAAGGAGTTGACACATATCATTTAGTCAAGTCAGCCAATCGTTATAAGTGAGTATGAAATGATATTTCTATCGGCATTTGCCCTTTAATAAACTGTCAGCTGTCTTATATTCCACGTTCCTAGTTTTCCAATAACTGACTTTAAATTTCTTTATGCAATCCACAGGGAAGTGAGACGCACTGCTGGAGTTTCGACCACCGACCTTGTGGGTCGCATGTTGCTCCTGACACGCAACCACTTCCGTCAAGGATCCGCCGAATACGATATCGAGAAAGAAGGTAGCTTCAGCTTGTCTCAATGCTTTTTCAACTTCATTCAATTTTCATTTTAATGTCACTGAATCACAGCGAAGAAAATTTCATTTTTGTGCGCCATATTCATAGTTTTATTTTAAGTCTAATGTACTAACATTAACGGTATGATATAATTTTTTTATTTGCACTCTCCTTATCTTTATTTCTCTTTTTGTTATTGCTCTTGCATGCTCTACATAAACAAAACTCAATCAAACCGTTCTAAGTATGAACTATATTAAAAAGATATATTTGGTTTGTTCATGGATCACGCACGCTTAGTTTATACTTTTACCTAACTAGACTCCTTTCCAAGAGTTTATTTTTTGATTTGCCATAGTTGAACGTCAATAACTCCTTGGTTTATGTTGCTCTCTACAACTTTACTATTTCTCTTCTTTTTATTTCTATGTACGCACTGTTTACCACTAACCAAAATATAATATAATGTATGAAACCTCTGAAAAATATGCTAAAACCTCAATATGCAAACTGCTATGTGCGTGTGCGCGCCCGCGAAATGAATCAAAAATGCCAAACCCAACGACCAACCTGCAATCAAAATACCCAAATCCGAATCCAAATCGAAATCAAATCCTAAACGTAAATTTTCGCTCTTAAATACACACCTGCTCATTTGTCTGCGTTGCTTTACAAAATACCAATACCAAACAAACAGTGACAATTTTAAAACGACAAATAAAATCCCATCCAGGTTCTTCGAACATGGGTCAAGATTCGGCAGCCAAAAGTCCATGGACCGGCTGCAGTCAGTTCTTGCCGACCACCCAAAAGATTATACAGTTCAGCGATGGAAAATCACCAAATCCTGGTGATAAGATTGTAAGTTGAAAGCTTATTGTATCTAGTTTGGATAAATTTGACTGACTTTGCTCACTCTGTTACTTCAGGTTTATGTGGCTGGTGCCTTTGATCTCTTCCATGTGGGTCACCTGGACTTCCTGGAGAAGGCAAGCAAATTGGGCGACTACCTCATTGTCGGCCTGCACACAGATCCCGTTGTCAACTCTTACAAGGGCAGCAACTACCCAATTATGAATCTGCACGAGCGCGTTCTCAGCGTTTTGGCCTGCAAGGTAAGATTGCAAAAGAAGTTTCAAATGGTGGTTTTTTCTAACATTCATCAAACATTTTCACAGTTTGTCAATGAGGTTGTGATTGGGGCTCCCTACTGCGTCACTGAAGAGCTGTTGGATCACTTCAAAATCGATGTAGTCTGCCACGGACGCACGCCCATTGCACTGGAGAATGGCAAGAGCGATCCGTACGCCGTACCAAAGACGCGAGCCATTTTCGAGCTGATTGATTCCGGGAATGATATGACCACCGAAAGGATCGTCGAGCGGATTATTTCGCACCGACTGGAATATGAGCGTCGCAACCAGGCCAAAGAAAAGAAGGAAATTGAGGCCTTCGAGGCCCTTCAACGCCAAAAGCAGACCCAAAAGGCCGGATAGCCGGAACCTGATTCCGACCTTTCACACTAGACGGATGTTTTATATATTTTAGTTGCGTTTTTTAGTTTGTCGTCTCGTTTGTTATGACGTTTTTGTTATGTTGCGTTAAGAGCGATGCGACGCTGCCAGAAATGCCGTAAAGTTAAAAAGGGCTTGGACACGGCGTTCCGCTCGCTTGATATCTAGTACAATTTTTTAATAGCTGCGGGTTGCACAGGCGGCTCTTAGCAAGCCTTAATGATGTAAAGTTATATACATATATATATTTGTAATACCTTAATGTTTCCTATTTAACATCTAAATTTTATGTATGTAAGCTCAAAATTTGTAAATTCTACTGTGTATGTTGTAAGTGTTGCGAAAGAAATCAAGTCAAAATTGAATTGAGAACTACAAAATTTTACGAAATATATGTAAGGCGAATAACAAAGATAATCTGTGACTTGTTATCCAAATGGTTGGCATACAAGAAAGCCGTATACTAATTGTATATATTTACAGCAATGTAACGCAAGTAGAATGTCTTGGCCAGGAAATGGCTGCTTTTATCAAAAGAAATCTCCGATACTTTCTCCTTATTTATTAATGCATAAACTAAGTGCAAGTTCAAGTTTTATGTTTCAATGTTTAATCTTAGACTTAAATACATGGCCAAAAATACTGCTCCAATTTTCGGTAGTTTTACTCCTTAGTTATATTTTTAATTCGTTGACCACCTTTAGCTCAATAGTTATCATTTGCTGCCACACATCCAGATCCATTAGTTCATTAAGGTCTTTGAAGCTGATGAGGATCACGTTGCTGTCGGTTTTAATGAATTCCCTACAGGGCTGACTCGACGGCCACGGTACTAAAGGACGAGCTTTGATCTGCTTGGAGTAATATCGCGTCGATTTTGCAGGTTTGACCAACAGTCGCAGCGTGATGGCCACACCTTGCAGGGGAGTGGTCGCCCAAATAGCCAGAACCTCGTGCTTGACTCGCTTTCTTTCCCATAGCATTGAGTGAGATGTTCGGCAGGCGAAGATCATCAGAGCGCTGTGCTGGGAAAAGTGGCGGTATTCTGGCGGCAGATGGCTGTTCCGGTGACATTTTAAAGGATTGAGGCCTGTGCGACGGTAGCCAAAGACACCCAATAGAGTATTAACATCAGTTTCCAGGTTACTAACGTGGCAGGTTACGGATATTAGCTTGCCCATTTGTAGTTCGAAAAACGGAACACCCATTCCCAACAGGTGGTCACTTAAATAGTGGCCCAACAATGCGCTGGGTTCCAAAGAGCAGCGGCATCCGTTACAAGGACAGGCGACTAGGCGCAACTGTGACCAAGGAGAACTGCTGGATGGCATCACAGAGATTGGTTTCTTCGTACTCATAGGCGGTTCGGTTACCGAATCACTGCGTTTAAGATGGAGCAGTTGCTTTTCGGTAGAAGAGGGTACATGCACAGGAAGGCGGTAATTTGAGAAATGTCTGGTGTACAGCAGACTTTGCATCTCCTGCAGGCGCTGCTTGCGCTTCTCCTGTCGTTTTCTGTTTCGGCTCATACCATCAATTGAAGAAGGTTGAATCATAGCGAGGGCCCCCGTCTGGTTGTTCCTTTTGGATGAGGTCGATGCAGCCATAGTTGGGGATGGGATGAGGTATTCAGGAATCTTTAATTCAAACACATAATTTTAAGGCAGACTTGAAACTACACTGACAAAACTGAAAATTTGACTTAATTATCAATGATTGTATAAAAACTCTCTAATTCAATATTTATTATTCAGTTGGGCCGAAATCCCGGCGGTACTGCAATACCGGGCCAACCCGCGACAGAGGTGGAGCAAGCTCCTAGCACTCCGTCTGATTCCAAAAATCAGTTTAACATTTGTTGTCCTCCAATGGAGGAACTATCAGATGTTAAGCTGATAAGAACAGATACTACACTTTGATCTTAGCCATAAGGCCGAGAAGCGATAACTTGAAACACAAAATTGACAGGGTCTCCATGACCAAACTTCTAGAACTAGTTGGGAATTATTGAAACCTAAGGATAAATTTTTCTTTGCTCAAGGGTAGTGCAGTTTACCTAGGTGCAGTGATGGCATGTTGGCACAGGCACACACCATAACATAAAATAAAAAAATATTT
This sequence comes from Drosophila eugracilis, assembly GCF_018153835.1. Classification (NCBI taxonomy): domain Eukaryota; kingdom Metazoa; phylum Arthropoda; class Insecta; order Diptera; family Drosophilidae; genus Drosophila; species Drosophila eugracilis. Next base: position 798,192 of record NW_024573209.1, read on the forward strand.
TTAATAAAATTTTAAATATGTTAAAGGCATCACTTAAAACTTTATTATATAATTTTTTCACTTAAAGTGCGTGGGTTAAAACACTTAGAATTGTGTAAATAAAATTTCTTATATTAATTACGGTTTAAAATATACAATTTACTACAAGAAATAAGGCGAGGTACATTTCTTCTTGATTATATCTCAAGGGATGTGATTTTTCTGCGTCCATTTTTTATCTCTTGGAGAACTCAGAGAGGTAGGGTTAAGATTCCAAATCTGGGACAGACTAAATTTCGATGGCATCGGAGGTTATGGTGGTAGTGCAGCTGTGTTGATGGGTAGTTAAAAAAGGTTTTAATGCTTTAAGAACTTCTTACCGCTAATGGCCTTGTTAGTGCTATTATCATTTATCCGAACACTGCCGTACTTTTCCTTAAGGTACTTTTGCACATTGGTATTGTACTTGCTGCGGGGATTGATTCCTATTTTTTTTGATGGTTGCTCTTCGTTGTTTTTCATGGCAGTTGATTCATTGGAAGGCAACAGATCCGGTTGATGCTCTTCGAATTGTCCGACCTTTTTTGAACCACCGCTTGAAAGCGACGAGCTCTTAAGATCAAAGTGTTGGGGTCTTTCATCGAGCTTATCTGCGTTAAGAATAATAAGGTATTTTACGATAATTTATTAATTTTCTTACCTTTCTGTTTGAGCTCTTTATTGTTGGATATCCCTGCATTGTCTGAATGGAACCCCTGATGTCCCGATGAAGTAGAGCCCGCCTGATTGTCAAGATATCCAAAATAACTATTGCTATTTAGCCTCAGACATTCATTTTTTCTCGTTGAAAGTGAATCGTCTGGTGAGATTTCCTTGCCATCAAATGTCGTCGATTTGAATGGCATATAATTTTTAGATGATGTACCATTAGTCACTCTTAATGGATCCACTGCAATCTTCCTTTCCTGAATAACTCCTGAACTTAAGGCGCTGATACCGGTAATATCTTCGCTTTCAAGCTGCTGCACTGGAAAATTGGTTGCTTGCATAAAAGGATGCTGACTAGGATGAAACTGTTTGAAGCGCTTGAAAATCAAGCATGTCACCAAGGATAATAGGATCGACATACTAAGAAACCCCATAGCTATAAGGCAGATTATTGCAAAGAAATTGGTGTCTATTAGTGGAATCCGCTGTTGGTCCTTTTGCACCACCACACTTATGTGAACCGAATCCTTGCCTCCAGGATTCTCCGCTAGACATGTATAGACGCCCTCATCGCTCTTCTTAGCATTTACTATGGTGAGACGTGAGACAAAAACGTCATGTCCGAACTTTTGAACCTTTGGTTCATTTTCCCTTAACAATTCTATATAAATACGCTGCTTTTGCAGACTTTTCACCGGCTTAGAGCGAGATTCGTATACTTGATTATTGTAGTCCCAGGCAATAACCGTATTTGGAGATCCTTGTACGCGACATATAAGTGTTACATTCTCCTTGGAAGTGTTAATGGATGTACCAAGCCCAGGATATACTATCTTCGGCTTACAGGCAAACGCCTCTGGCTGATCCTCGATCCAGAGCCTACCACGCAACTGTAATGGATAATGACAGGATGTGGGCGGGGTATATAGGTTCATACCTATAACGAAATCACGGAACATTTGAAGGTCACAAGTGCAATTCCAAGGATTCTCCTCCAGCGATAATGCTGTCAGTTTATTTAAGCCTTGAAAACTGTCCACTCTCAGTTTGGTTAGCTCATTGTTGTCCAGATAGATCTGTGATAGAAGTGGTACTCCCACAAATGCCTCGGCATCGATATTAACCAGGCGGTTACGCTTTAATTCGATCTTGTGCAAATACTTAAGGTTACGAAAGACTCCGTTGCGAAGGGATTGTATCAGGTTTCCATTTAACAATATTGCACGCACTTTCGTAAGGCAGTCGAAAACATTGGGTAGCAATTCTTGAAGCAGATTATTGGACAAGTCGAGCTCAATTAAGATCTGTAGTTGGGTGAAACTTTGCTGGTTTATTTGCTTTAAAGTGCCGTTGCGTATAAGAAGTTTCTGCAGATTCTGCAACTGGGTGGTCAAAAATGCGTTCTCTTCCAGGTAATATATGTGATTGTGTGACAAGTCCAGAACTTGAACCTCCGGACTGAGGTACTCTGGTACTCCACTCAGACTTAAATTGCGACAGTCGGCCGTCTTTTTTCCAGAGTTCCATTTACAGTGACAGTTTCCACAATCCATCAGCCAGTCTGCACTGGCAATTTGAAGTAGGAGTAGCAAACAGTAGACTTTGAATAGGAAAAGCGACAGGTGCTTACAGGAAGTACTACATGGATCGAAGCTAAGCTTGATAGCCATTGAGATTTTGTAAGGAAAGGAACGTCTAGCTCATCCCAGTTTTTCTGGGTTATTGTTGTTGCACATTAAAACTTATTTTGCTCAGTTATTCTTCATGTCCAATGTCCGGAATGATTAAAGTGTCTGTCTTGGCAATACCATGCCCAAGTCCATCCTAAAAAATACAGAAAAAAGTTTTTACAGTCGAATTTTAGCTCTATTTTTTCATTTTTCCAAATTAATGGTTTTCACAGACCCTCAGTTTTTCCGGAAGTCTGAACATGAACAATAAAATCAAATTTTCTAAATATTCGCTGATATCGAATTCCCATAACGTCCATTGCCTTACCCAAGGGAGCTGCAGCTTCAAGGCCACTTTTCTTGTTTTCTTTGCATCCAGCCCATATAAACATTGGCAAATTGCGCTTAGAGCTGTGACACTGGCCGTGGCGAAAAAGCTGCACTTTGTTGGCTTACCAGATATTGAAAAACAATATAAATGTACTTTACCGCCACGCCTACAGCTTGTCCTAAAAAATGCATCCGAAGACCTCGGCGTATATCCATCAACTGTTTTTCTAATTTTGTGTTGCCCCACTTACCAGAGTGTTAACAGTGATACAACGTTGGCGCATGCCATGTAGGCGTCCTTCTTCTTAGACTTTTTATGTAAATTAACATTATTTTTTCTTTTCTATTACTTAATATGGACCAAAAGTTGTAAAATAATCAGAGGAAATGATATAATTGACTTGTATTAAAGTAAACTACAACATTTGAACTAAAATCCTTATTAGCCATCATTAATGCTAAATACTAAATTACATGTATTATTTTAAATGCTAAAAGTTTTGAATTTATATATTAAAAGTCTAAAAAATGTTAATGATATTTGCCGGCTTAAAATCTATGTCTATACATTTTTGTTTTTACTTGATTATTTAACAACCAAAAATATTATTCTCGGTTTTTGTTGGACCATTTATTTTTATAAATGAATCAACAAAATCATAAAAATGAAACATTTTTCGTTTTAAAATAAAGTTGCCTATTATACTGAACTAAATAAAAATATAATTTGTTATTTACTTTATAGTTTTAAAGAAAGATATATCACAAAGTGTCGTTGTTTGTTTGATATTTTGAACCAGTTGCTTCAGATAATTATTGTCCAATTCGTTTCACACAACACAACTACCCCTAAAAGCATGCTACAGCAACTGTATAGCAGCTGCGTCAAAACATTTTTCGTGTGCGCGTACTTATAATTCCCAACTGGATCTAGCAGTTTGGTCATGGAGACCCTGTTCATTTTCAGTTTCAAGTTATCGCTTCTCGGCCTTATGGCTAAGATCAAAGTGTAGTATCTGTTCTTATCAGCTTAACATCTGATAGTTCCTCCATTGGAGGACAACAAATGTTAAACTGATTTTTGGAATCAGACGGAGTGCTAGGAGCTTGCTCCACCTCTGTCGCGGGTTGGCCCGGTATTGCAGTACCGCCGGGATTTCGGCCCAACTGAATAATAAATGTTAAATACCATATAAGCTTGCGCTTTTATGAATTGGAAGAAGTCTAAATTTAATAAACCTGATGAGGAAATATATATTTAGTTCAATTCTTAGTCATTAATTTCGAAAACAATAATTGTTACACAGGAAAATCACAAGTTTTAAGTTGTTAGTTAATAATTCGTATATTTATTTCGATAATACACCTATTATGAATACAGTTCGCTTTTTTGATTGTTTGTAATAATTTGCTTTGGTATAGCTAGGGACTTTTTGTATCTTTATGCTGACCTTGTTGAATAATGTTATGATTAATTACCACGAGGTATATTCTCCTTTTTACGTTAATGAAAAATGTGCAAAAGAGAACACTATTGAAATTGCATATTAACAACTCACAAGGAATGTTGTTTTTTTCTTGAAATATATTCGAGTTAATAAAAGCATTAGGTTTTTGGAAAATACTGATTGAATTTGGTTAACATGAAGATACAAAAATGCCCCTTGAATCCATACAATTACAAAGTTCTGTGGAGATACGCTCTTCTTAAGGCGCCTAAAACATTGTTCCTAACACTCCGTTGCGCATTCAACGAAAAAGTAAATACATAATTTGAAAGTAAAGAAATAATTGTTTCAAATAATGTTCAGCAATTACGATACGTTAATATACTTTGTTTTCAAAGTGAATGCTTAGTATTCGGTGTTTGGTTTCGCTTTTATAAAGGACAACTTCAACTATGGAACAATCTGAGGCTGGCTGTTTCTTTCGTGGCTAACTATTAGCATGTGTACTAACTGGTGAATAGCTTCGCTATGCTCCCACAAACAACATCAACCGTAACAACGCGTTTACATATCTTTGGCGAGAGACCACTACTTTCAATTAAATCGAAAAAAAGGGAAGAGATTTGTGATGTGTTTGTAACGTATACGATGCCATAGAGCTACAGTTAAAGAGTGTTTTTCGTGTGGGTTATGCTTAAAACTACGACAGATTTTGTGTTCGACCATCTCCTGATCTTAAACCACTACTGCACCAGCCTCTGAACGACTAACTGGTAGATCGGGACAATTTTTCCAGGTGTCCGACAGCGGATCATAACATTCAACAGCATTGATAGTCACTTGGGCTCGGTAAAAGTTTACCTCACAAGGCTGCAAGTAAAAATAAAAAATATATTTGAAGTCAATTTTATTTTCTTATCATATTACCTGATCACCACCAGCTACATAAAGTAGGCCATCGGCAGCGGCCACGGCAGGAATGGCTCTGGGCACGTTAAGTGCACAAACGGTAGTCCACTTGTCCTCGTCAAAGCTGTAGCGTTCGACGGAGCTGAGAATGTCCTGGCTGATACTACTGCCACCCACCACATACAAGTAGCGATCCAGAACGGCCACGCCCATTTGGCAGCGAGCCGTTTGCATGCTGGCTAGCTCAGTCCATTCTTTGGTTACTGGATTGTAGCTGCAATGTATTTTTTTTTTATATTTTACTATCAATAGTATAACATAATAAGATATCGCTTAATACCTGATTAAATCCGGCAGATGACGGGTTGTAGTTGTGCAGCCACCTACAATATAGATGAGACCCTCGAAACTGACTACACCCATGCTGAAACGAGGTTGCGGCATACTGCCCATTAATTTCCAGAGATCCTGCTCTGGATCATAGCACTCCATAGAACCGCCGATATCGTCTCCAATCCAACCACCTACGGCAAACAGATTCCCGCCCATGGTGCAGAGCCCGAATTCGCAGCGCGGCACAATCATTGGGGCAATCGGTTGCCAAAGATCGTTCTGTGGATCGTAGACCTCCCCATTGGCCAGAATTTGTGACCCGCGCTCTCCACCGACCACATATATCTTGCCATTCAATGCTGACACACCAGGTAGGATGCGTCCCACCTCCATGGGCGCCGTCTCCGTCCACTCGCGCCGAAATATATCAAACTTCGCTACAGTTTCGAAGATGCAATCAGCCGAGTTCCATGTGCGCGGAGTGTCCCGGTGAGATCCGCCAATGATATAAATATTTTTCTTGGCCAGTTGGCGAGGGCAGACTCGTAGCGGCACAAGTTGTCCGCGCTTTGACGCAATGTCCCGGCAAATGGAGCGCAGGGCAATCTTCACGGACATGTCGCGACAGTCGTCTTTCAGAGCCTTGTCAATCACCTTTACCGGAACAAGGGCCATGCGCACATGGGATAGGACGTCGAAGACATAGCAGCGTCGCTGCGTCACATCGTGCTTAATCCAGCGAAGTGCTGCCTGGAATACCTGCGACTCGGAGTCCACACGCAACAGCTCCGAGTTGAGTAGCTGCGACAGCAGAGTCTGTGGTGTTTCCAGGAACTCATCCTCCAGTGTTATCTGGTTGAAAAATTAAAAGATACAATTAATTAATAGGTAAATGCAGCCTTACTCTAATAAAAGAAATGTACGAGAAAATCGTATTTAATTAAAAAAAAAGCTTATTCGTAAAAAAATACTTTAATACCCATATTTTACTACAGGTGTAAAATCTATCCAAGCCTTTCAAGTGCCACCAACTTACCGCCGGGAAATTGGCGTGGACAAAGTTCAGTGCACTCTTGGCCAATGACTCGCAGTTGTGGGCCTCTGCGAAGCGTAAAATGCCCAATGCATTGGAGGCATGCAGCTCACGACAGAGGAACTCGCAACACCCGTCGACCACCTCGTTCAGCTGCAGCATGTCGGCTGCGGCGAGGAGTTCCTGGACATTGGACTGTAGGGACAAAATACGGGTTAAGGATCAAAAAGCAAATATAACGTTAGTGGACTCACCTGGGTGATTTCGCAGCGACCTGTGTAGATAAAGTCAAGAAGGATATGAAGGATGTCACCGTCGATCGTGTGCAGCACAACGGATTTCTGCTTGACCTCATTAAGACCTAATTCGGGTCGGAACATGGCCTCAAAGTAGGCACTGGCTGCACTTAAGACCGCCCGGTGGGCACTTAATGTGGCCATTCCGGCAATGATCTCCACATCGCAAAACCGCGACTGTTCGCGCAGCTGATTGAGATTAGAGAGCACCTTGAACGGATACTGGGCGTTGCAGTAGGAGGGCAGATTTGTGCGTTGAATGGCCGCCGTGGCTCCCAATCCCGATCCTGATCCCATATTTTGGCCAAAGAAGTCACCATCGCCGCCGCTGGTGGGACTCTGATTGGCATTCTGATTGGCATTCGCATTTGGACTGGAATTGCCATTGTATTCGTGGTGTATCTGGTATGTTTTCAACGGTGGCATTTCGTCGACTGTTCGATTTTTCGGGTTTTAGGGGATCTCAGATTGGATCTCGCCTTAATAAATGCACTTTACGGGGGCAACAGCTCAGACTCTTCACATTCAATTGTTTGGCTTAATTAAACTTAATTGCTGCACTCTGCGTACACTTCGCCCTTTGTTGTTGTTGTCCGTTCATTTTCCTCCAATCAGAAGGCGAGCACACACACACCCAACAGCAATCCAAAAGCCAGTAGGCGAATAGTTAGCCTTTCACATAAACAACCCAAAGTCGTTTGTTTTTTAATCTATTCTTCTAACACTAAACAAAATAGAATTTAATATTTACAAACTGGCATATTTCTTTAACTTTTCAATGCACTTTGTATGTAGCTGAGGGTAAAATCGATGTTTTTGGTGCTATCGATGTTGCCAGAAATAAGGCGTAATCGATACATTGACCCTGTATCGTTGTTTTTTTTTACGGAAATAAATACAGAAATACTCAAAATATCAAATACTTATCGATACTGGTCGTTCTTGTCGGCTGTAGTTCACCTCTTGTTGTTATTTAATTATTTCTTTTTTGTTCTTACTGAATCTTAAATGAAAACATAACAGAATGCTGTCCCGCAAATTGCTAAACCTTCGCCTGGGTCACCTTGTACGCCGCTGGGTCAGTACTGATCCCCTTAGCATCCAAAACGAAAAGCTGCAGGCGTATTTGGAGTCCTTGCGTCAGGAATACTACGCCGAGCGCGTTAATGCTGCCGGGAACAGCAAATCCTACGCCCGCCTCGCTCAATTGGAAGGCGTAGTTAGCGCTCTGGAGCAGCGACGTGTCCTGGAACGTCACATAACGAGCGCCAAGGACATAGAGTTGGAAAAGGACGAGGATATGCGTGAACTGATGCGGGAGGAAAACGAAGTATATGTGGACCTGATAGGTAAGCAGGATCATGCCTTAGAGCAGGAACTGCTAACCCTGGCTGATGATGAAATATATCCCGCATTGATCTTCGGCGTCAATGCGGGCGCCGGCGGCCAGGAGGCCATGCTGTTCGCTCAAAAGCTTTACGACATGTACACCGGCTACTTCGAACACATGGGATGGGATTGGGAGGAGTTTGCTAGTGAGAGCACTGACATTGGAGGCTTACGCCACGCCAGTTTAATGGTGAGTGGAGAGGATGTCTTCCGCTGGTTACGTCACGAGGCTGGAGTTCATAGGGTACAGAGAGTGCCGGCCACCGAGAAGGCCGGACGCATACACACCAGCACCGCCTCGATCACTGTGATCCCCCGGCCAGCCGATATCCACGTACATATTGCTGAAAAGGATCTAAAGATCGAGACGAAGCGGGCGAGTGGAGCTGGTGGCCAGCATGTTAACACCACAGATTCAGCTGTGCGGATTGTTCATCTGCCCACCGGTTTGGCGGTGGAGGCTCAATCTGAACGCTCACAGCTTAAAAACCGGGAGCTGGCGATGAAGCGTCTGCGTTCGCGTCTTGTGCAACAGCAACTGGAAAGCGTCGAGGCCAGTAAAATGGCCACTAAGAAAGCTCAACAGGGCAGCCTCAACCGCAACGAGAAGATCCGAACTTACAATTTTGTCCAGGACCGAATAACAGACCACAGGATTCAGGGTGGTACGCTGCACAATTTGGATGGTTTCCTTAAGGGCGGAGATCAACTTAGTGGGCTCATCGAGAAGCTGCAACTAGATCATCGAAAGGAACGCCTGAAGAATCTGCTCGAAACATGGCAGCCGCCAATCGAGGCAGTTAAAAATAATTAGACCAATTTTATTGTTATTACATTTATATGCCTGCGATTTAAAAGTTAATAACTAATTAGAATATATTCTGTAAAAATATGAATGACAACTAATAGTTTATTTTAACAAACTCTCGCCCAATCAGCAGCACTACCCATGTGCAAAAGGTGCTCCTTGACTGCCGCCTCCAGAATGTCACGGATCTCGCGACATCCGGCCATTGCTGTCTCTATAACAGTTTCCAAATGATCGATGTGAAACCGTTCGCTCATTTCTAGAAAGGCGATCTTCTCGGCGGTGGGCAAAGCGGCCACAGTCAACTTTGGGCCGCCGGACACCTCCTCGAAGTGCGAGATATCCGTGAGTGGGATATTTGACTTGCTTAATGAGGCAGTGCAGGCGACGATTAACTCGTTCAGGCAGATACCTGCATCAATCAGAGCTAACGTAGCTGCATTTAGAGCCACCGCGTAATTGGCACCATCGGCCTGGAGAACTTCCACATAAATGTCTATCTGAGAGCGGGGATAGAGCTCAGATTTGATAGCCGCACTTAGTGCCTGCTGTAGGTACATCTTGAATTCCAGAGATTTCCGATCGCCTCGGGGACGATTCTTCCGTTCCGCTGTGGAGAAAGTGGCTTGGCTGTACTGGCAATTGATAATTAAGTCATTGGACTCTGTCTTTTTGCCCTTTGCCTGATGAGGTCCATAAACGGCGGCCAGGACCTTGGTGTTTCCCTGTTCCATATAGGCACTGCCATCGGGTTGCTCAAAAACGCCCAGTTTGCACTTTATATGGCGCAACTCGTGTGGACGACGTCCGTCCAGTCGGAGGCCTTGCTCACTAAGCAGTTCATAGTTACTGGCCATCTCTTTTTAATTTAGAAATTAAATTATTTTTGAATGTAAATAAATAACACACGTGCGGCTCGAGCCTCGAGTTGTTTACAATATTAGTAAATTAATACCACCTCCGCCTGAAAAATATACTTTATATACCAACATTCACTTTTTAACCAAGTATACCGAGAAATTTTCTTGTATTATATTATTAGTTTTATAATATATTCTAATTATTAAAATATGAACTGATAAAGTAAAGAATACATTATAAATGTACATTTTAAAATAAATCTACAAATATTTATTCCAATGTTAATAATAATATTAATCTTGGAATACTGTTTTGCTGGAATACCCCAACTACTTTTTCAATTTTCGGCATTAATCAACACTTGTCACCGAAATCGGGTTTCGATAAGAATTCATTGGTTGGTAACCAAATAAGTGGTAACTCTAAAATATATAAATAGATGCGAGTATAAAAAATAGTGTATTTATGGGAATAAAGTAGATAAATATTAGCTAAATAGTGTGGAAAATAGTACTCACTAGCACCATAACGCCGCACAATGTCCAAGTCAAGCGCAGGTGGGTTAAAATCACACTGAAAAATCGCTCAAAAGAAACAGACGCTTCCGGCTGCGATCACAAAACAAAAATATAGATTCAAAAGAAACTGTAAATAACCGACCTACCTTCGGAATTCACAGCACGTTGGGTGAAGTTCTTCAATGCGGCAGGCATCCCATCTCCTGCAGCCGCCGGTTACGCCCATGTCTTTGTGGAGAACCGCATCCAGGATGATATGCTGCTGGACCTGAACAAGGAGTACTTACGGGAAATGGGCATAACTTTGATGGGTGACATAATTGCCATCCTGCGACACTCAAAAACCGTCTGCGAACAGAATGCACGGGAGCAGGTCCTGACCACTGAGGTGGTCCAACCGGTTGCCCGACCCATATCGCCAAAAGTAAAAACGCCTGTGGCCGCCAAACCTAAGGTTTCTCCGCCTGCAAAGCCGGCGAGACGGGTGCTTCCAGAGCATGAGGGAAAGTACAAGGTAACATTGCCCTCAGGAACCACGGAACGCAGCAAGCAGATCTTGGCTAAGCGAGAAAAGCGTAAGATTAAAATTCTTATTTCAAGATCACCATTTCAATACTTCTGTTCTTCTTTTCAGTATACTCAGATCGCGTGAGCAGCTCAAAAAAATCAGACATATTTTCGCGTTTGCACGCTTCTACTGGCGATGATGAGGCCCAAGAGGGCATTGTGTCCAGCTCCGGAGAGAGTAGCGTTCGTGTGCACATCACAGGGGTGTCTAAAATTGCGGACACTAGCAATAGTTCTGTCTTCGCGCGACTCGGCGGAAAGCAGTCCAATCTTTCGGAGGATGTTACCCTAACTAAGGAAATTAAATCAATTTTAAAGAACACACAACGAGCGGTTGGAGGAGGCGTGATTAAAAACTCGCCCATTGTGAAGGCCAAGAGAGTGGCGGCATCCGCTGTACCACAGCAAAAGGTCATGCTCGTCCACAAAGTTCCTTTAAAACGAGGCGACGATGAGGACGACAGTATGGATGATATAGGCAGTGACGAGGAATATTATACGTCTAGCGGAGAGGGCGAAGACTTTGAAATGGGTGCCGCAGAAAAGATTGTTAAGTTTGCCCCCACTGCAGAGGTTCGAGAAATTGCACCCGAAACGTCTTTCAAAAACAGGCCAGGAAAAAACTTTGCTCACAACATCAAATCGAGGCTGGGTATAGGTATGTTAATATCTCACTAAGTTAACCACAATCAATTTATTTTCTTATCTTTAGTATCCAAACTACATGCCACCAAAAAGACCTATAATCTGAAGGCATCGCCATCAAAAAAACCACAGGCTCGAATCAGCCCGGTCAAGGGCAAGACTATACGCATGCGCAGCGATGAGCTAATGTCTCGTCAGGATACACTGCCCGTCCACAAGAGGCTGGGAAACAACTCGTCTTCACCCCCTTTTAGAGCTCCGGCAGCAGTATCGCACCGCCAGCAGCGACCAGAGCAACCGAAGAAGAAATACGTCCCGCCAAGACGTTATAACAGCATGAACGCAGGTTATAACAAGCCACGGGATCAATCGGGATCAGTCTTTGACCGTCTGGGCTTCAATAATTCTATGTAAAATATTTGTATTTGTCCCTTATAAATTGTTTTAAGTTCAATGACCCTAATTAAATGTTCGAATTCAATTTACTATTCTTTTAAGATGCAGTTATGAATCGTTAAGCTTATCCAAAAATTGTAAAATACATATATATTTGCTTTTATAATTTAGTTCTTTTTCATTTTTAAAATTTGAGTTTGTGTTAATTAATCCAAGGAGGAATTGCAAGCGTTGTACTGCAAATTAAGCTACGCTCTATGGTACACCATCCACAAAAAAGAACAAGTTTTAATGTATGATTTAAAAATGATTTATTTTGTTTAAAATTAATGTTATGTACAATTAAGCTAGTGTTTCGCTTCCATTCATAGTGTACAATTTGTCCGCGGTTACTTAAAGGTCTATATCACTGGTTGCTAGGCAAATCACTCTGTCTTGAATTCTTCAATATGGCTCCAATTATATGCTTATTGTTGTAGCAGCGCTTGGAGAGCTTGGCGCCATTCAAGTGGCCAGGTGTTGGCATCCGGGTTGATATTAAGTAGTTGGCGAATCTGGAGCACTGCCCGCTGCTTCTGTAGCATGTAAGCGTAGGCCTGGTGATTGAAAACCGGTGAATGGGCCACCGGATGCTGAGTGGCAGGAATTTGGGTGGCAGGAAACGGATATTGCTGCTGTGGTGGTGTAGTAGGGGGAGTGGGAGGGAGTGAATGGTGGTTTAACTGTTGGTGGTGCTGCTGGATTTCACGCTCCGTTTCTTGACGGCGTTTCCTTGGAGTATTCTCACTAAGGGCGTATGGTCGGAAAAGAGGTGTGGCGATGGGTAATGGTGAAACCTCCTTGCCGCTCTTCTTGCCAAACTTTTTGTGCGTATAGGCTGAGGATTTGAACTTCTTGTGGGTATAGCTCTCGCTAACTTCCGACTCGTTGTGGTAATCCATGTTCGAAGGTGCCATAATTGCTGTCCTAAGATCTCGTTGTTTAAGAGGCGCTGGTGTAAAGGTGTGTTCACGACGGCTGGTAAGGCTCGACTATGCTCCTGCTGCTGCGCAATCTGGTTTTTATACGCCCGGGATCAGATGTTCTACCTGAAGTTATCATTAAGGTTGAGAGCGCCTTGTTTATGGGAAAATCTTCGTTGACAAAAGGTTGGCATTGTCGGATTTCGGCAACACCCACACTACCTGCGAGTTACTACCTGGGCACCTGAAAGTCCTTTGTAATTAATTTTTCATTTGCTGCAACGGGCTCGCACCTTCTTTTGTGCCTGATATTTCGGTACGGGTTTCTTGGAATTTTCCCCATAGCAGTTCTCTAGAACAATCTTTTACCTCGAGATGCCTGCCAGCGCCTGCGCTTGCCACTCTTTGATGATGGCCCAAGTTGCCTCGACGCATCGGGATCAGGAATCTTATCTCGCTTACCGCTAATCTGGCTCATTAAGTTCTCGTCCATGGTGTTCGGGGATACCTTCGAGAAAATGCCAGCCGCTGCTTAGTCACAATGGTCATTGAATGGAAATTTATTGGGATTTTCCCGAAAGGTTGCGTGCGTGTTTGTCCTAGTCCGTCTGAGGGATTTCTTGCGTATTCTCAGCTTCTTTTCATGGGTATTTTCCAGGTTTAAGATGTATACCATTTATTGATTTACTCCAATAGATATTATAAGGAGATATAGTATTGGGACAGATCAGATTTCCTGTTCTCTTTTTATGAAAACGTTGACTCACCACGCAAAAGGGAGTAGGTTTTGGGAATACAATATATTCTGATTTTGGGTTAAAAGTTATCATTGAAATGATTCGAACCAAAAAATATTTAATTCGTTTGTGAGAAACTCAACATTTTTGATGAATTGTCACAGTTTGAGAATCTGAGTGACACAATTAACTTACATCTTATACTAGGATGAGATATTCGTTTATAATTGTTTAGTCATCCATTTTAAAATTCCATTATAAACAGTCAAAGTAAATTGATATCTGCTCCAAATCATATGCTTCTTAAAACAGATAAATTATTGTTGCTTTACTGACCCAGATATTGTGTTAGCTAAAAGCTAAGAACAAAGAATTGCATTTCGTGTACTCACATTTTTATTTTGGAACACATCAACCTATTAGGAGTTATGGGAATTTATTTTCCCAGCCTAAAACTGTTGATTTAATATTATACAATGTAACATTTAATTGTGTTGTTGGTGAAAGGACTTCCTGGTAGAATCTTGACACTTTCTACCCTTACTAAGGTCATTCCCCTGTACAGAATAAAACACCTTGGAAAACCCCATGCAATCGATTCTTTCCGTTCCAGAACAGATGGAAATTGATCAATATAATAAAAGGAAACAATCAAACAATACTGCAATCTTTCACTATAATACTTCAACTGAACAAATAACAACTCCTATTCCGTTCCTGCTTATTGACTCCGGATTTTCTTGAGGGCAGGTCTCAAGCCCACCTGAAATAAATCCGCTTAGGCGGATACTGTTAGGAACAGTGAAATGTGAGAACCATCTAGTTTTATATTCGTTTCCTCTGACTGCATAAATCAATGAACAAAAGGCATTGAATGAAACGAAAAATCCGACATAATGCCAAAGACATGAAACTAGACAGCGGAACGCAGAAGGAGGAGCATTCAGTAATTGCCGAGTTTCTTGAATTCCTAGGCCCGAAGACCCAGAGAGACAGTTTTTCAGCTGGCTAAGCTGAAGTCATAAATGCTTGTTTTTCGGATCGACATCGAGGCATTGAAAACGGGACCGGCACTCTGCGTGTCTGCTATTCAGGTGCCACAAAGAAAGCCGAAACAATAGCGGGCCGGCAGACAGCCTGGCCGAATTGAGCGCCAGGATTAGAGTTTACAGAGATCCAGCATCGAGATCCCTTTTTGCCGACAACAGGTAATTCCGTCGAAAATCGCCGGCCATGTAAACAGTCGAGGCAAGGACAACAACTGGTTTATGACACCCTCGAAAGGCAATGGAATGATTCGAGTAGATTGTCAGCCGGCGGATTAGGGACTCCCTATTCAGGTAACACAAACCGATTAGTTTTGGGTCATATTTAGGGAATGAATGAACTGCGTTGGGGAAATACCTGACCTGTGTGCGTGTCCTTTTGATCCCCAGATACCTGGCAGTATAAACCATTTGGGATTTGGGCACCAGGTTTGTGGGAGGCTCAGTGATTACCTAATGTTGCATAAAAGTGGTAGCCAGGAGGAGGGGCAGCACATTCGTCTTAAAGACATCTTAGCAAACACATCGTCCTTGACATTAATCAATCGAACGCTGATCGAACACAATGGAGAACTATACCCACAAGAAGTTCACTGGAGCTCTGAAGCGCAAACGCAGCGAGGATGCTGACTCCGATGACGATGTCATCTTTGTTATGGAACAGCCGGGACAGCGAACTCCGGAACAACCACAAGCCAAACGCCCCTTCTTCCGTCCATGGATAGATGAGTCAGCCGAAAAAGAACAGCCGCAGCCTCCTCGTAAGATTGCTACCACAGTGACACCACCTCCATCACAAGAAGACACCACCTATCATGCCAACATGGTGCGAAACCATCACAAGCGCCGCCAGCGCAGTCCACAAGAGCAACTGCGTCGTGACCGGAACACGTTGGCCAGCATGCGCCATCGACGGTCCCAGCAGCAACAGCATCAGCTCATCGAACAGCAATACTTGACCAGCCGGATACAGCACGAGGCAAATCTGCAGCAGCAGATCCGCCTGAGTCTATACTATGTGCGCTTCCTGCAACAAGCGATGGCCTCCACGGAACCACTGCCTCCCACGCAGCCAAGGCCGTTAATCCCGCCCCAACCGACCACCACCCAACATCCTTGAAGGGTGGAAGTTAACCTTCGACTATAGCGCCACCAAAGCGCTATAATTTATTGTAAACTAGAAGAGAATAGCCTTGTGATTACTTTTAAAGTTATATATTTATTTATTTGGTTGACTAAACAATAAATTACAAATTTGTTATTAAAACTACTTGACACTTTTTTATATAAGGGTATTCGTTTGGGATTCGTTGAACAGTATATAACAGGAAGAAGGAAGCGTTTTCGAGCCTATAAAATATATATATTTTTGATCAGTATCAATAGCGAAGTCGATTAAGCCATGCCAGATTCTTGAGGTTTATTTCAGCATCCTGACTCTAACGCCCACAAATCATGTAAAACTTAAATCCATGAAATCTCAGGAACTGTATAATCTTGAGATCGTTGTACCATTACCACTCCCAATGTTGCTCCCAATGCCAAATATTTTTTTCCCATCTTGTTACGCCCAAAAAACAAATAAAGCCCAAAATGGAAAAATCTCGGGATATGTAAGAGCTAGAAAGGCTAGGCTTAGTCATAAATCTTTTAGAGATCCCTCTGCAGCTCGACGTGAGTTTTCGTCCAACGCTCACGAATCGCGGAAATCGGTGGCTATCGAGTTAGCAAAGATTTTTCAAATCGGAACATTTTTTCGGTATTTATGAAGAAATATAGGTTAAAAGGCCTTAATTAGACGGTGATGTCACCATCAGTTAGTAAACACTCTTTTTCAACAAGTCGCTAAATTCCGTAAACTTTCGCTCGTATTTCGCTGGCTAGATTAATCATTAAGTTAGTTAAAATGATTGCTGATTTAAATTATTGCTGGTTCCAAAAGGAAAATAATAAATACGGTAAAATGATTTCCCATTTAAAAGTCACTTAAAGAAATTATATTGTCACGAGAACAGTTTATGCTACCGGAAGCTCTAACACTAAGAAGTTACTTCATTACGTTTTATTTCTTTTTTTATTCAAAACATATTATGTAATCAATTTCTTGGTAGGCCAATTTGCAATGCTAATTAAAAAGTAGTTGCCTAAGTGCACATACACGAACTAATGCTAGTGATTCATAACCAGGGTGATATGGGGGTTAGAAAGAATATGGAATAACTCAAGTTACATAGTACGGGAATTACGGAATAAAATAACTATTTATTTCTATTATTTAATTTAAAATCAAATCCGCAACTTATAAGATCCGCCTTTACGGCTGAATCTCCATGCGGCAATGATAAAACAAATTTACATTTTAGTACATCTATTAAATTAATATGTTTATATAAGTAGGTGTTTTATTAATCAAATAAGTATATGGCCCAGTTCATTTACCTCTAATATAACATTTTTCATGAATGCATTTCCTTGGCTGTGATCATAAATCACATCTGGTAAGAGTTTGAAAAGAACTAGGACCCTAACCAATGGTTAGGTAATTCTTGCCATTGTCATTCTTCAAGGAAAGTGTTGGCCAAAAAGGCCCTCTAGAATTTCCAGGGAATTAAGATAAAATGTGGTGGCAAACCAGGAGCAAAGGGACCACACATATTGTTTCATGCAGGTCAATAAAAAATATACTTAGTCTGCATAACAGTTGTTCGGCTCAGAACTTTCCTGTTCCGGTGGCTACCCTTAATTCCATAATCCAGGTAATCGACAAAAAAAGGATAATGAGGCAATACTGCGACGGCAATTAGCGCAGCGATAGAACAGGTCATAAAATACGGCTTAATCCAAGATTGACGATTACCTAATATGGGATGGACTAGTCCCTCTGTTGAAAGACCCAAAACAAATGGATTTCCCTTTTGGCTACCTGTGACACCAACCTCTTTGGGCATATAAACAGGATATCAATCTGAGAGCCAATCATTCTGCAAGCGATCGTCTAACGATTCACATCATACCAACAATATTAGACTTACCATTATTTACCACAATGGAGAACACAGATAACTACGTCCACAAGAAGTTTGTCGTCAGCAAACGCAGGAGGGATTCAGATCAGGACAAGGAAAATATTGCACAGCAGTCGGAGCAGCCAGATACCAAGCGCCTCCAGACCCAAGGATTCTTCCGACCCTGGCTGCATAACGAACACCACCAGGAAAAGGAAGCTGTATCGGTGGAAAAATCAAGTGGCCCTGGAACCTCAGTCAGCCAGTACCATGCTAACATGGTTCGACGTAGCCAGACACCTCGCCAGCGGAGTCCCAAGGAGCAGATGCGGCGAGATCGGAACACCTTGGCCTGCCTCCTCAGCCGGCGGGCTAAGCAGGCACAGGAGGAACAAATGGGCCAGCAATACGAGTTATACCGGGGTCACCATGCCGCAATGCTGGAGCAGCAGATCCGCCTAAGTCTTTACTACCGTCAGATTCTCCAGCAGGCGATATTCCAGCGAGCTATCAATCCAGCCCCAGGACATCTCCTCCCACAACAGCAACAGCAGTTCCTCCAGCAGATGGCCCTCTCCCAACAGATGCTCATCTTTGGGGGTCAGCGCTGATGCCATGAATAGCATTCATAACCAGTGTAAATGGATAGCCTAATCTTGTGATTTAGTTTATTAAGCCTTAATTATTATTATTTATTGTTGACTTTGAAATAAAATTAATAAGTATTTAATTCAAATTACCAGTTTGACAAACTTCAAAACAAGGGGTTTACCTTTTAATATTATATAGGTCAGGGGGTTGCACAAGCTGTATAAAAAACTAATTTGGTTATATACACATAATGGTGTTATTTTTGATAAATTGTGGTAATTTAAATAGTTATATGAGAAGGTACTTTTATCTAATATCCTGAGATAAATCTCATATAAATCAATTTTTGTTGCAATAAATTTGAAATTAAGTCACAAGCTAAGTCCAATTTTTTTCGTTAAATCTAGGTAAATCATGAAATTTGTTTAGGCTGACCATTGAAATAAGCATTGCCAAATATTTCCGAGAAACGTTTAACCAAAGGCCATTACCCAGCAAAGTCCAACTAATTGTTGGCTAACTAATTTTCATGGCGTTCTCATTTTGTGGCAGCTTTTCGTCAAGGTCCAAGCCCGCACAAAGAACCATATTTTGTATAGGTCGAGCTTTTTCCATTGCCTGGCAAATATTGACTAAGATCACCCGTAGAGATATGGCCAAAGTCCGGCAAGAGGTTTTGAGAGTGCACCAAAGCTTCAAGTTCAATTGGGCTGCGGTTGCAAAACTCAAAGCGCAGAAATGCAATTTTCAATGTTAGGCCAGTCAAAAAAGCCAAAAGAGATACAGACAAAAAACTCGACAATTAACTGAAATTGATGTTGGCTGCATGGTACAAGTGCAAAGTGGTTTACTGGGTTTGTTGTGGTCGCGGCGGAAAATTTCTGCACTTGGCTTTTGGATTTTCCGCCATAGGAAGTCGAACAAACTGCTGCCAAGTATTATCAATGAAAATTAAAAGTAATTAACTGCGATTGCGCAATTGCAAAAGAGTTAATTACGTGGAGGGGACTGCCCCTGCAGCATGAACACTGAATTAAGTAAAGCCTCTTTATATTTTTCACTCACAGTCCGATTCAGTTGGCTGCACTTTCGGCGGGTGCACTCAAAGCTGAACATAAGTTTTGTCCATACCTTTATGTTTTCTTCATCTGATCACCTGAACTTCCTCATAGACCGTTGATTTTCTACTTGGTTAGGCATTATGCAAGTTGGCTTGCAGTGAAAGCACTTTGAAATTTCAACTTATAATCAGTATGGAATATATGTAAGCAAACTAGAACTTCAGCATTATATATCCACACCTGTCACTCGAATAATTTCAGAATTCATTCAAACTTTTATTAATAAAATTTAAGACAACAATGTTCCGCAATCAGTATGATAACGATACTACTGTGTGGAGTCCCCAAGGTCGCCTCTTCCAGGTGGAGTATGCCATGGAGGCGGTAAAACAGGGATCAGCCACCGTGGGCCTGAAGAACACTGACTTTGCAGTGCTCGTCGCTCTGTGCCGTACATCGAAGGACACCAACACGCTCCAAAGGAAGATCATGCCGGTGGATTCACATGTAGGTATGTCCATATCTGGACTGACAGCAGATGCTCGCCAGGTGTGCCAGTACATGAGAACCGAGTGCATGGCCTATAGGCACTCCTACGACTCGGAGTTTCCGGTCCGCCGTTTGGTGGCCAATCTGGGGAACAAGCTGCAGGCCACAACACAGCGTTACGATCGCCGGCCTTATGGAGTGGGCATGCTGGTGGCCGGTTACGATGAACAGGGTCCTCATATTTACCAAATAATGCCGACGGCCAATGTCCTCAACTGCAAGGCCATGGCCATAGGCTCTCGTTCACAGAGTGCCCGCACCTATTTGGAGCGGAACATGGAGAGTTTCGAGAGCTGCAGCAAGGATGAACTTATCTGTCACGGAATTCAGGCCATTCGAGGTTCTTTGGGTCACGATGACTCCGAAAATCTAACCATCAATGTGGCCATCGTCGGCAAGGGTTTGCCATTCAAAATGCTTACTGATGCAGAGAACCAGTTCTATCTGAAAGTAGTCGAGGCTTTGAACCCGTTGCCGGGGCAAGATTCTTTATCCGAGGAGGGTATGAGTGATGATGATATGATGGGTCAAGGACCAAGTGGCAGTGGTATTCCTGGCCATGATGCAACTGATATTGGATCCAATGCATCCACAACGGGCAATTAGGCACTTCAGATAGCTGATAAACTTTAACAGAGTATACAAAATTTATTGTTTCGTTTAAAATGTTATTAAAGTTATATGAATTATAAATACGGTTTTTGCGTTTTAACAAATTAAGCTCAGCAAACAATGGTAATCCTAATATTATAATATATGAAATAATACAAAGATTTATATTAGAATTATTCCAAGGGGTTAAGGGTTATGCAAGTGGCAGCTTTTGGCGTGACCAATTCGATTATTAAGGGCTTAAAAATGTCGTAGCTGCATCTAGCAAAGTGTTTAGTTTAAGTTTAAGTGCGACGATGGCAGGTGAGTGATGGCCGGGAATAGGAGTAGTTAACTTTTAAGCCCACAATTCCGCAGTTGCGGTTACGCTTGTCGGCTTACCGTTGTTGTGCCAGTGGCCTGGCCAGAGTACAGGGTTAATTCCCAGTGAACTTTAACCAGCTGCCTGACCCACCCGACAGTATTCCACCCTGCTCCACCGAGCAACTTTGGATGGTATAGTTAATAATAATCAGCCGGAAGGACTGATGATCGAAAGTGGCACTTTGCAGATAGCCTTAGGTCACCTTCTGGCCAGTGCCCATGAAACCACGCAAAGCCCTGTCTTTTCTTTCGATGGATTCCTATCAATAGTTAATAAACTCATTTGGCTGTTTTTTATGAAAATAAGATTAAACGATTTTTTATTAAAAGTAAGTAAACAATTTTATTTATTAAGAAGTACCTGCTTAACCTAGAAATATTTTGCATTTCCCAGACTTGAACTTTCTTAAAGAAACTTAACAACTTAGCATTAAAATAATACTTAATTATATAGTACAAAGCCCATTCGAGGGCTAGAAGACTAGGCGTTCTCCTGCTTAAGGCCACCAATCAGGTAGTCGATGCTAAAATTTCTCTTTCTATGCTCCTCATGGATTCTTCTTGGAGTGGGCTGCGGGTGGTCATCCTGCTTGACCAGCTGCTTGAGGTGATTAAGGTAGACTCTGGCACGCAGGCTCTGCTCGGCGATCTTGAGGTGTTCGATGGAGCACTCTTTGTAGTGCTGTTCGATCTGAAGGTCATCGATCTTCTTCTTCCGCCGGCTCATCCTGCAGGCAATGGTGTTCTTGTTCCGGCGCTCCTGATCCTTAGGCGACCGCTCCTTCTTAGGAAACTTTCGCACCATATTGACGTGGTACTTGAAGATATCTTGGATGGCTTCGGTCATGATTGGACTGGGTGAGTGGTAAGAAACGCTCGAGGATGAGGAGCCCAGACGACGGCGCTTTGGTAGTGGAGGAAAGTCGGTTTCGTGGTCGCTGAACTCGAGACTGATGGACTGATCAGCCTCATCGAATGGACTTTGGCTGGTGCAGGGTGTGCCGCTCCGGGAAATAAGTTCTTCTTTGAGGAGCAACTCATCGACTTGCTCAACCTTTCGACCCACATCGAACTTTTTGTGGCGATATATCTGATGGTTCTCCATGGTAATGATATGACGTGTGTTCTTTTCGAGGTGTCTGGATTGACTGCTGTCCTGTGGTCGGCTACACTAGTTTATATGGGGAAAGCCTTATCTGGTTCTCTTCCTAATCCCCCCGCCAATTTTATAACTTTGTTTACACAAATCGACGCCGAATTTTCTTTTTGCAAAACGAAAACATGATCGTAAAACCGCTCGATTTGCCTGCGCACGCGTACAAGCCACCCCAATCCCTTACCTACTACTCATAAGCCCACCCGTTGGGCATCTCTATCTGTCAATCATGTTTGTTCTTGCGTGCGTTCAGTTCGTATCTTCAAGAATTCCAGATACATACAATACAATTCAACCACCCCCCAGGGTGCAGTAGGTGGCGAAATGCTCGCCCACCGATGGTTAGGTTCATTCAATTCGTGTTTGTTCCTCTTTGAAATCTGTGGATTATCTGCAGTCTTTTCCAATGTCGCCGCCTTTGTCAAAGTCATGGGTTTTTGGGCTGCTCTTGTTCAATTGGGTTCTTTCCTAAAGTATTTTGCGGCCTCATTTGTCCAACTCCTTTTGTCCAATGCTATTGATAAGGTGTGTGTGGCACTGATCTTTTGTCCTCCTTTTGTTTTTCTTTTTTAAGATATCCATTCTTGGAACTGGCAGTGCCATTTCTGGGGTTTGCAGTTTAATGCTCGAGGTGTTGATTAGATGACTTCTATTTGGGGTTGCAAAAGGGCAGATTCCGTTGGTCCGTTTAGGTCTACTGATAAATCGTGCTTATCTCACTTGTGCTAGGCCTAATGATAAATCATCATTGAAGTGATTTTTAAGTTCGTCTTTAAAAAAGTTTTAAAATTTATAAGATTTGCTATTTTCTGTTAAGCTATAACATTTTTTCTTTCCGATATAATCACCTTCTCTACCTGGTCGCTGTAGTTGGATTTTTAGGATAAGAAAATCCAATAAATATGACTCATTTCTACCAATTAAGCTCTTGATGTGACGCCGTAGATTGCTCAGAAGGCACACGTGACTAAGTATCCACTAATCAAGCACTTTAAATATTGTTGCAAAGTGCAAAAATCAGAATCAGCTTTACAAACTTTAAGCTGTTAACACGGCTACGCTTAACTTCCAATGTTTGATTTATTTTATCATCACTTAGGGAATGGTTGAAAATAAAAATAAACGAAGAAATTATTATTATTGTTTATTTTTATGAAGTTTTTGGGTTACTTGGTTGGTAAATTAGTCAAATAGTTTTCAAAATATAAAACATGTTTAGACATGATTGTTCCAGGTAGCAAGTAATGAATTCAAGACTTAAGAATTTCCTGTAGTTGGTCAAGTAGAGAAGTTTATAAATGATAGGTTATATCCCGGCAGTAGTTAACGTTCAGAACTAAAGATGCTATATATTAGTAGCTATCTACCATATAGTAACCAGACACAGCTTAAGTGCCGTAGTCTGATAATTGAAAAGCCTTTTTATAATTGCCCGTCTGGGAATAAAACGGGACCAAGAGATCTGGATACGTTCCCGAGCAACCGTGACCACGCCATCACCATCACCACCGAGACGAGGAAGCCTATCAAAGCGGCTTGGGATCACTTGGGACAGCTGCCGGTAGTTGCAGGCGGATTGTATCATGATGGGTAAGCCGGGTCGCATTGGGGTCGCGATAAGTCAAACCGAATGGCTGGGCGGCTTCCACTTCACGACTTTACGGGGGAATTTAATAATGTCGTTTGTATTTCACTACTGTCTACGACTGCCTATTGACTTTTGCATTTGCTTTGTTTTCTATTCCTACAACAACTGCCACCGCCGACGTAGTCGTCATTAGTTCCAAGCTATTTTTCTTTTCCGCCCACCGCACCGCCCCCAAAATCCCTATTATTTGCTAATGCCGAGCATCTGTGTTTGTGTCTCTGCTTTTTTTTTTTTTTTTATTTTGCGTTTGCCTTTGCAATTTCGATTTGATTGGATTTGTTTTGTTTTCTTCCCATAAATAAAAGGCCAGCACCCATCGGAGCTCTCAGACGTTGATTCGCATTTGCATTGGCCAGATTCGCCTAACTGCCAGATCGAAAATCATTTCACCGAAAGCCAAACTCAATTTGATATTTCAATTCTTAAATAATTATTTATTCAAAATAAATATAAAACAAAAGTTTTAAAGATGGGTCGAATCTTTTGTGCTGTTTTTGTAATTACAATTTCGGGCTTATGTCTGGCAGCGGATATCGAGTTGCCTCCTGTAGAGTTCAAGCCGGTCCGGGAAATACGTGAGTGTTGAAAATCATAACATGAACGATTACCAGCCAAACAGTCTATTTTATGCCATTTTAGTGATAAAAATAAAATATCTGTTTAAAGATTTTAAAGAACATTCAAATATATAAAATATAGACACTGTTAATCCGACACTTTATTACACTCAGAAGATGACGTCGTTTAATTTGTGATATTATCAGGCTAAATAGAAAATTTGAGATACAAAATTGACTTCATGATAGCAATAATCGTGTGAAGCACGCAACTTTGTGTGAATTTTATAACAAAGCAGCTAAGCCATCTGATAGTCAAAGTTCAAGTTCCAGATTTCCCTAAAACAATAGCATTGCACAACATTTAATTAATAAATTAATTAATACTTTGCAATAAATTGGGATAAATTACACGAAATCTACGTTGGTCAGAATAGCAAATATCCTGCTCTGTTTAAGGATTTCTTAATGGTTAATAAAGCCTTTATTTGAAAAACAATATGTAAATGAGATATATAAAATTACAATTAATATTCTCTACTTCGCAACAGAACAATAAACAGATCCATTTAAAGAAAAGTAAGAAATTTGATTAAAAAAAAGTAACACGTGATGTCACGATGACAAGATATTTATTAAAAATTAAATAATATTCAAAGTTTCTTAAATATCATTTTTGGCTTACTGCATTAAACGAGAAGCGACCATTTAGACCATGACAAACGAAAAACTTGTAGTGTCACGCTGATGGGTATTGTCTTCAGGCAGTTTTGGCCAAAAATAGACACTTGTCGCAAAACATAGCCATTTGAAATGGCTTATTGTCCCAGCAACACTTGCACATGTTATTTTTATACGTTATTAGCTGACCAAGTCATATGATGTTGTTGATATAAATATAACTTTTTTATGGGAGAATATAAAAATAAAAGACAAGTTTGCTGCCTGAGTCTTTCGTACGGATTTGTCACTTCCGCTGGCGGCCTTCTCCCAAGGTAGGCAGACCAATGGGAAAAGTTTTAATTGCCGGCGTATTCAAACCGAAACGAACTTGAGACGGCAGTACAAATAAAAAACTCTTTTAATTAAATGCATGAATTTTCATCAAATCAAATCTAATCAACAAATAAATTGCGCATGACGTTGACAATATTGTGAGCAGAGAAACGTTTAAGCGAACATTAACTGAAAATTCTCTCCTATGCTAGAAAAATGTCACGTTCTGAGCATAGGCCACATCGATCGTACGCGATATGACTAATCTGTTGTAGTTTTGTTTTATTTATGCTGAACCAAATATGTCAAGGTTCATACGCACTAATTTAATTTGTTTGGCCTTTGGCAGCTGGTGACATTCCGACCTGCCGGGAGGGTGACATCAATATCAGCGAGTGCATCAAACAGGGCCTCCAGCAGATAACGCCACGCATGAAGTACGGCATCAGCGAGCTGAACATCCCGCCCCTCGATCCCTTCGAGATGGGCAAGAGCTCCTACAGCTATAATTCTGGCCTCCTCCAGGGACGTATCTCCATGAAGAACGTCGTTGTCCACGGCCTTAGCGAGGGCATCGTGGACAAGGTCAACTTTCGGCTGAAGGACGGACGCGTTCGCATGGAGATCCTCTCGCATGTCCCACAAATGTTCGTCGAGGGCCTCTACAAGGCGGACATTAAGCTTAATGATCTCAAACTGAACCCAAAAGGATCTTTTAACGTTACCCTGAGTAAGTTACTTCAAAGAAAGCTAGAATTAATTGATACATTATAATATTCTAACTTTCGTTTGCCTGCAGCTGATGTCACGATGAAGGCAAGACCTCTTGGCGAGCTGTATGAGCGTGATGGTCACACCTACCTGCGTCTGACCAAACTGGAGACTGAGCCCAAGGTGGGTGACCTGAAATTCTACGCCAACGGCCTAGTTCCGGATCCAGTACTTAGTGAGTGATTGTCCTCTTGAGCTCAGTTACATAAAGACTAAACTCTTGATTTCTGTTTAGACGATGTCATCTTGGACTTTATTAATCAGTACTGGCGTCAACTGTATCAGGCCATGCTTCCCGAGACATTGGCCGCGTGGCAACCCTTGCTAGTGAAGTCCGCCAATGACTTCTTCGCTGCGTTGCCATTTGATATGCTTGTTACCAAGAATTGAGATCCCTGACTCTCTTTGTTATACATTATTTATACTCTTCGGCTTCATAAAAGAGGTGTTAACATAGTTTATACCGAAATAAAGTTTAAAATACTTAAATATATGTTTCAATTTGAATAAAACCACTCTGAAAAGAATGTAAATGAAATTAAGAGCAACTTTAGTTGGACTTTATGGGTACATTATGGGTAATAAACTGAACAGATTAGTAAAAGTAAGGCAATAAGAAAGCTTTTAGCTTCGGCATACATTGATTTATTATTCTATTATTCATTGCTGAGAAGCTCAGGCTAAACGTAATCATTACTAATTATTCTATAAGCAATAAATCAATAAATGACTGATTAGAACTAACCCCATTCAATTGTATTTAATTATATAACTCTTCAATGGCCATTCAATTGTACTTCCTGCATACTAATAACAAAACGAACTCCTATTAAGTTAACTCTTCTCGTTGAAAGGGGGTGTAAAGTTCATAGTATAACTAACTACTAGTATGACTCACTAAGTGAGGAGTTTTCTTCAGGCTCGAATTGGCAGCCCTTCGCTGTCATCGTCATTCTTTTTAGCACAAATGACCAAAATTTGAAACCCATTATTAGTATGCGTACTTGGTGATTAGTAGAAGAATTTATGGCGAATCATCGTTGCCATCAACTACTATACCTTCAATATATTTTTCCATTTAATAATACGACATTATAAATCAGACAGACGGAGCCGGTTTTGAGTTCAGTCAAAGTCTAGCTGTTTGCCGGCTAATGTCTTACTGATTTACAAGTTAAATATACTAAGCTAGTTTCTAACTTGCAATGTGCAGCGGTGTGCTAATTTTGAGAATAAAATAGCTCGACTTGCAGTCTGGGAGCTTCAGTTTGTGCTTAACGTTCTAGCAGCAGGTTGGAAAGCCAAGTTCGAGACCCATAAAAGGATATAGTATAGTCGTATAGTTAGTATGCATTCTATTATTGGATTATTGTGCCTGCTGGCCTTAGGAGTCAGTGCAGCGCCTACGGATAAAGATTACTTTGCTGGTATGTAAAATATAATATAGTTCAAGCTTTTTGTACATCTTTAAAACCTTTTCCTTTGAAGATTTGCCAAAATGCTCAACGGAAGAGGATCAGCTGGGGGAGTGTGTCAAGGAGCTTTTTAATACATTGACGCCCCGTCTCAAGGACGGTAATCCCGAGCTAAGGATCGAACCCTACGAACCCCTCCGCTTCAACCGAACTAGTTTCCAGTACACTAGTGGCACGGTCAATGGTCGGATAACTGTTCGCAATGCCAAGATCTACGGATTCGCCGCCAATCGAGCCAAAGAAGTCTCTGCCAAACTTAATGGCGACAAGGTCAAATTCCGTTTCGTCACCCAAATGCCAAAATTGAACATTGTTGGGAGTTATAAGGCCGATCTGCAAGTGAATCAGCTGCAATTAAAGCCCAAGGGTGAATTCAACTTAACGTTGTGTGAGTACATTATATACACCTATGGGGTAGATCTCTTATCATTCCGTTTGTAGATGATGTTGAGACCAAAACTATTACTGATGGCGAAATCTACGAGAAGGATGGCCATCGGTATTTCCGCCTCACGAATCTGGATGCAAATCCCAAACCGAGGGATATGGAAATCAAGGCCAATGGAATATTTGAAGATCCAGAACTGGGTGAGTTTAAGGTTTAGGGAGCCGATTGAGAAGGTTGCTTTCTATGCAGGCCTATATGAGAATAATATGAACCTGTATAGCAGAGTAAATTGATATTAAGTGAAATCAATTATACTAAAGGCAAACAAGTCGTTACGCTGCATACAATGTATTGTATTTAATGAAATCATAGCTCACGTCTAACGACTGCTGTTTTTTTACAGATAAAGTTGCTATGAATGTGGCTAATCAGTATTGGCGCGATATCTACGGAATATTACTGCCGGAGACCCGAAAGTTTTGGCAGCCCCTCATGCTGAGAATGTTCAACGAGGCATTCGAACTGGTTCCCATCGACCAGTTTCTCAAGGAGTAGCTCGCTTAGCTACTGATTATTGTTTATAGAAAATAAATTGCTGCTATTAAATGTTAATATTTGTTTATATTATTAAACATTTATTCTAGGCGCCATTTGATGTGTAATTCATAGAAGTTACATCAATTACCAATTTAATTCAGGGTTTATTGAATTTGTTATGCCCCAGTTAAGCGAGTAAATGTAACACACCATTTTATTGTAAACCATGCCCACTGGGTCACCTAATGATAATAACGTTAATAGGTTAAGTGCCCACCTTTCAGGCATTTGACCTTGACGAACTAACTGGTAGGTAGATTGTGGAAGAGCTATTACGGTGAAATTGAGCAAGACTCAACACCACTACTAACTAAACGACTATCTCTGAACTTGAACTGTGTGAGAAATTTATTATTCAGTTGGGCCGAAATCCCGGCGGTACTGCAATACCGGGCCAACCCGCGAAAGAGGTGGAGCAAGCTCCTAGCACTCCGTCTGATTCCAAAAATCAGTTTAACATTTGTTGTCCTCCAATGGAGGAACTATCAGATGTTAAGCTGATAAGAACAGATACTACACTTTGATCTTAGCCATAAGGCCGAGAAGCGATAACTTGAAACTGAAAATGAGCAGGGTCTCCATGAGGAAACTGCTAGAACCACTTGGGAATTATAAAAGTAGTGAAAGTAGGAAAGTAGCATTATTTCTATAGCCTACGTTAAGGGTTCATTTAGGTAGTCAAATCACAGTTAGCCGCCTGAGATGGGATGCAGAACACCCACATATTCTGGGGATGGCTTAAGCCGAAGAAAGGGTTTTACGATTCTCAACAAGTTAAAGCTTGTCTTAAGAGGTGAGATGGGTGCATCGCTTGACCTTCTAAATTATTCTGGATTTTCTTAAAATTTCGAATAAATCTCTCACCTTGTACTCAAGATTTTTCCCTGGAGGAGAACAACTGATTAAGTATGAGGTAAGTTTTGTAGAGTCTGGCGATTTCGGTTGCCAGGCCACAAGAAATAAATTATAAAATGAATATTGCTAGATGGTATCTAGACCCTAGCAAAAATAATACCAATATCAAATATAATATTGAAATTGTACTCGTCTTAAGTTTAAAACGTAGACGGCGCTAAATGGCCATAAATCAGCCTATTATACTGCAGTCAATTATACATTCTTAATGTCTATGGTGACCGGGCTGTTTCGTGCTCAGAATGCAAAACAGTAGCGATATGGTTGATTAAATGTAAAAAATAAACACGCGACTGTCGTCTGGTTGAAGACAGGCCCATAATATTAAGTAGGTATTTCTAACTATTTAATTATATATGTTTAGCATAGAATTTGTGTTTAGAGTTCTTCCGTGGCAAAGTTCATAGGTGCTTAGCTGTGATATTAGTTTGTTGCACTTAACTAAAGACTCCTACTTACTCAGTTAATTTTTTGAAGATGTCACGTACCAGACTGCCTTGAACATCGATTTGTACACCCACAAAGTCTCAGGTTCATGAATAATTTTATGTGGCATAAAGAGCCGCAAAGATTTATAACTGACCCACATTTTACATGAACACCCCTGGAGGGCCTCACTGCCACAGTGCGTCTCAAACTGACTACGTGCCGCGCACTTTGACTGAAAATAGGGATTGGAGGCTTTGGAATGGGAAAATGTCTTGTCAGTTTCCTCATTGTTGGTTGCATTTGACAGATTTGTGAGATCAATCAACCAACGGATGCATATTATGCATATGTGGTAAGAAGTTTTTCTAAGGTGAATAAATAAATGAATAAAAGCAAAACAATTAAAGGAAAACAAAGGAAAGGAAACATATTTGATATATATAATATATTATATAAATAATATTTGATAAATTCAGTTCACTTACTGCCTTAATTAGTTCACTTTTTGTGTAAGCTCATAACATTTTGGCTAATGTATGCGCACGTGTATGTGAAAAATGGCACCCAAGAAAAAAGTCCCATTAAAATCGAACGACTTCTCAGAATACTTTTTTTTATAGTGACTTTTTAAAATATTCAAAGTCTTGAACTTGTTGCTCTCAAACTGTAGTACAGTGGTTCTTCTCAATAAGCTTTTCGTTTGTTGTTTTGGCTGAGTTGAGCTTTTGAGTTCGGCTTTGACTTCGGATGTGTTGGCCTAAAGCCTTCGAAACGACCGATTTCGTTGGGGTCTTTGGCTGTATGTTGTTGCTGTTGGCTTTGGCTTCGGTAGCCGCATGGAAAAACTTTTGAACGAGCACAAAATTCGGGCAGCTTGAAAACTATAAATAAACGTGAATTTGATGCAGTGCTCATTTCAAGATTTGCAAGCAACGCGCCGTCAACTCAAACATACGTTTGTCCATTTTTTGCGGATAAGTTTGGCAATTAGCTGGCTGAGACTGTGTGCATCTCTGTGTCCGTGTGTGCAGCAATTGCAGCAACAATTGCAGTTAACCGAGAAAACCGTCCGAAAAGCCAACAAAAAAGCAACTTTAAAAAGCGCTCGTGAAGAAATAAAAGTGAAGCCGGTTTGCAAAAAAATTACGCAAATAAAAAAAAAAGGAAAAACGGAGACAACCAAAATTACCGTCTGGTCTGTATTCGTGAGTTAAATCAAGTCACACGAAAATATTCAAATAGAAAGAGTCCAGTAATCACAATTGAAACGAGTTTGCATCGGCCCATCGTGCAGAGGAAATCGAGCGAGGAAAGAGCCAAAAAGCCAGCCCCAAAATGCAATTGCTTTGCATCTCGTTAACCATTTTGGCCGCCTTGGCACTCGGAAGTGGCTATGCAGCCACGCTGCCAACCTCCGCTCCCAGTGTTTTCAGCAGCGATCCCAATCCGAATACGAATTCCAACCCGGTCGAGGATGCAGGTAATGTGGCTTATGCAACCAAGACCAGAACTTGATAATCAAACAAAATGTCACTCCCATCCCACGCCCTCAAAACTATATACAGTATTTACCCATAATTAAAGCAGCTTGAGTCAAAGAGTGTGCTGTCCAAGTCTTTTGTTTGCCTAGGTGAGGCTCTATGCAAGCGAAAATGCAGCGGCGTGTGCCATTCAAACTTTACTGTATGATGGGTTTTTTTATTTATCATTTTTTATGTTTATAATTTTTATATTCTTTGTCTCTTTTTGATGTTTTAAATCGGTAAAAAGGAGTCATATTTATTAAAGAAATTAGTAGTTTCATCTGTCTCAGAAATTACAGATATTCTTGAGAAACTGAAAGATTTGATAGGTTTCATTTCTAACAAAATTTCCAAAAACTTTCCAACAAAACATAAAATTAAATTGGTGTTTCAAACTTTAATAACAAAATACGTTCTTAGCTATTTGGGTTTAATCTAACTTCCTGTTTTCATTTTCATTTTATGTCTTCGCTTCACTTCTTCTTAACTGCTTAGTTTAAATTCAGTACAGGTCTTGTCCGGTGTGCCGTCCATGCCAATCTTTCCAGATGACTCATCGTGAGCTTCTTGAAAACCATTACGTATATAAAGCATACACTTAACACCGCTTTTATAGGCCTGTAACCTTCAAAAATGAACAAAATTGGGAAAAATACTGAGAAGCTGCAATCGTAAAAGAGTATTTTTAATGAGATTTGCTAAGAGCCAAGTCCGGGCTATAGAAAATGAAATTGCAATAGAAATTAGCAAGTGTATTTGCAGTTAAATCTTTTTATTTATTTGGTTTTTTAACGCTTTTGAAATGGCAAGTGGAATATGTAAAATAAAGCGACAAGCAAGTCATCGCCTCTGCCACTTGAACTTGACACACTTACAAATTTTTTTTTGGGTAAAAGTTATAAAGCAGCGTGGAGAGACGCGAAACTGTGGGTAAATAGAAATTGTGACGCAAGTTGTGGAGAGTTATAAATGCAGAATAAACACGAGATAATGCAGGCTCGAAAAAATCAGTTTGAAATATTTCGCCAATTACATTAATTTAATCAGCCACGAGGTGTTGACTATTGTGTGTGAGTTTTATTTATCGGTGTGTTGTTTGCGCTCTTGCGAAAAGAGTTCAGCGTCAACAAAAGCAACAACGAGGCTTAAATCCGATCCGAAACCGGCTGCTGTCGCTACCAAGACTATCAAAAGACCGCCGAGCTGACATAAAGCGAAAAGCTGAAAAACTGACCTACATCAATGCGTAAGAGGCGGCGCTGCTGGGCTTGTGCCAAACTGAAAGCTGCAATTGTAACTTGTCTCTAATTGCGCAAAGAAAACCGTCAACAACGAGTACTACTGAACAAAAAATAACATGGCCAGCACAAATTTATTGACATTCGCTTGGGCAAACAAAGGACTTAGGCAACGAACTTCACATCGACCCAGCCCATTTCTGTCACCTCTTTAGTTTTTTTTTTGACATTTTAAGCGCTGATTTGCCTCATGTCCATGCCATAACACATATCACATCATGTGGCTTGGCTCACCTTTGACATTGAACTTGTCGGTCGAAGCAAAAGGAAAAAATAAATGTAAAACAAAACAGTGGGAAACAAATTTCGGGGCACTCAAGCCAAATGACTTAATAGGGCTGTTCACGTGCGTAATTCGGCATTAAATGAACCAAAGTTTGTCTCATTCTTCAAGTGCTTAATTACAAGCTTTAAATTTGTTTTCATATCTTTTAAATTTCGGATTGCCTTGCCAAGGAACATTAAAATAATTGCTTTCCGCTTGTCATTAGAAGGAGAAGATGAATACATTTAGTGGCGTGACTGAATACCATTCCAAGTACAATTTTATTTTAACAACATGACTTTAGTGAGAATCATTAGTTTCCTTTAAAGATGTAGCATTCAAATTTAATCATAGTTTTTATCTTTTTTTAAATAACAATTATTATCCAAGTGATATTTTAAAACGAAAGACTTTAGACTTTGATTTTGGTTGAGTTTTGCATTTAAATGCCACTGAGGTTAAGGATTATTTAAGAAAATGATTTCAAGAAAATTACTGTCTGAGAATAATGTCTTTCTTTAATTAGTAACTAATATATACAAAGCCTATAAACTACCCAAGACCTAGTCAACCAGTGACATTGTGACTCAAACCCCATTCACGATATGACAGAAGAGACGTGGCGACAGGGACACGTGAACTTCGTCATGCCTGGTTGGTTGCCTGCCACGAAAAGCGAAAGATAAAATAAATATAATGTTTATAATCCCCCCTTGGTCAGGTGCTATGCTATGCTATGCCTCGACGATCTTAACAACTTAGCCTAGCCATGACTTAACCGACTTGTGAACTAATCTCTCATCACTTTCGCCTTTCAGTTGCACCACCGTCAGCTACCTTGTCCAGTGGTTCGAATGAGGTTACACCCTGTAGTCTTAGTTCGTCGGATCTGAATGAATGCATACGCGGTTTGATTCAATCATTTGCCCCCAAGTTAAAGAATCAGGGAGTGCCGGAGTTCAATATGGACTCCATTGATCCGTATTTCTACAAAAGAGGCATCTTCCGGTATACCAACGATGGCATCCAGGGAGGACTTCTGATCAAGAACATGGAAATCTATGGCATCAGTCAGTTGCAGGTCAACAGTGTGGCTGCCAATTTCACCGACGACGGATTTATAATCAAGTTGGGCATTGAACTGCCGCAACTCAAGGCAGGTGGACACTTCAAGGCGGACGTGAAGTTCGGTGGATTGCGTCTGGTGCCCAAGGGACCCTTCAACATCACCATAGGTGAGTGTCGGTTGAATAAGAAATTGAGGGGAACATGTGTCTGATGAATTAACATTCCCCAGACAACATCAAGGCCACCATTCTGACCGATGGCCACATCGAACAGCTGCCCAGTGGTCAGAAGCGTCTCAGTTTACATCGTCTGAATGCCAATGTCAATATCGGCGATGCCAAGGTGGTGGCCAATGGCATCTTCTCGGATCGCAGCTTGAGTAAGTTAATAATACCCCATAGGTCTTATAAATTGTATATATATTTTGTACTACTACAGATGCCATGATTCTCAATCTGGTCAATGAGAATCTACCGGAAATCACACGTGTCGGAATTCCCGCCACCCGGGAACAATGGGCTCCCATTTTGATTGCCCATATCAACGAGTTCTTTGCTAAGGTTCCCATCGAAAAATTCCTGGTTCAATGATGCACTAAGCCTAAGCTCAAGGAACACTAGCTCCTAGTTAGTTTTAGCCTAATGTTTACAATAACAAATTTAACTTAAGCGCTGTTTCCAAATAATTTTCTATGCACAAACGATTTGGCAATCATTTGGAATGATTTTAAACATAACCAATTTGTATTTATTTATGTCATCTATTCTAAAACAAAAAAAAAGCTATGTGAAAATTTTAAAATAAACGCTCTTTTCTAAAATGTTTACCTTATAATTTGTTTTTTTGTTATCCCAAACGTTAATGTACGCTTAATGTTCGACTCATACAAAGCTGTACCTTTTCTTGAGCCCAAAAGTATACTTTCTTTCAGGCGTTTTAGGATATGTAAAATACTTATTGAAGAGGTAGAATTCATGTATATTACAAGTCAATTTGGATTTGATAATGTTTTTGGGCTTCGGTTAACTCTAGTATCTGTTTCTTGACAAAAACTAATAAGGTACTTAAATGTGTAAATCTTTAAAAGATCTGTAAAATTCGAAGATATATCTTTATCTATGGTACTATGGTAGCTAGTTGTTTTTATGAATAAAATATTTTATAATGCCTTTTTTCACAGATGCAATGTCTATGAATATACACAAAGTAAGATTACTAATATCAAAAATAAAAGCTAATATTAAGTTAATATTTCTGGCTATGGTACATCTGCTATAACAACGTCAATCAGCTAATTGTCCTATAAATAAATATTCCAACGGTTCCAAACTATCAAGTGTCTCATTAAACACTGAGTAGGCGAAATTTCCTTGCCAGAACATCCAATTGATTGAACTTGAAGATGCTGAGCACTGCAAACACGAACAATCCCCATCCCACCGAAGCGCCTTTCAAAGCTCAATATTCAACACTCCCACTTGTCGTTCAATCAAAGGGGCGAATGAGCCCCAAGGCTTCCAATTACTGACAGTTAGTTGGCAAAATATTGAATCACAATTATCCCGCGAAAAGGTCCAGGCCGTGACACTTAACTTTCCATCGATCATTGAATGTGGAACTTGGGTCGAGTGCTTTTGTTGAAATGATCTCAACGATTCTCAGGCAACAATTGACTTTATTTG
The DNA here is from genome assembly GCF_018153835.1 of Drosophila eugracilis. Lineage (NCBI taxonomy): Eukaryota > Metazoa > Arthropoda > Insecta > Diptera > Drosophilidae > Drosophila > Drosophila eugracilis. Next base: position 833,776 of record NW_024573209.1, read on the forward strand.
TGATATATCTAACACCCAAGGCGCCGCCTGATCTCAGCGTTGATAATGCGATTAGAACAAAGCCCTGATTAATGTAGATTTCAATTGAGTCCTGAGTCAAGAGGTGTGCTCCTCGCCGCCAGTTCAATGCTCGCCGAAAGTCGTAAATTTTGCATATTATTTAGAAAAACACTTACATCAGCCTATGAATTCAAACGGGTCTACTTAAACTCGCCTAGTGGAAAATGCAGAGCTAAATGCAATATGCACCATGGAATTTAAATGGAAATTCAATCTCGTTTTGCAGTGAGAAATGTAAAGGGCAGTGCGATTTTTAAATATATTTTTAATCTTTTAAAATAAACGATATTGAAGAAGGGTAAGAGCTAATTTATGGACAATCACTGATATGCATAGATAAAGAAGATAAAACTACTTTCATGATTTCCCCTAGAATTTCTCTAAGTGCATAATAATGGGCAAGTGAGCTAGAATGTGAAGATGAAACCGCAGCTGGATTTTTCTTTTATTAGTATGCAGTCGCACAGCTTCCCGGCGGCGGCTTCGGAGCAGCCCGCCCCGTTTAGTCTACATTGATGCCCGTTCCAGATCGGATTCGGGATCGGGATCGGGTTGGAAGACGAATCTCTGCCGGCTGCCTGGTGGGCAATGGCAACGAAGGCGTTGCTGGAACTAGTTTAGTTTAGTGGACAGAGCGTCGCGTGTGCATTAGAAGGCGGCCCAGTAAGTTGGCCAAAAAGTAATTCAGCGAAAGAAACGCGTTAATAATTGACATTTCGGCTGTTCGGGCCTCAACATTTCTGCCGTCGTCGCTGTCGCCGGCTCTGCTGGCATCGCTGTCGTCGTCGTTTGGCAACGGAGCTGTTAACCAATCCCCAGAACCTCTGTTGGCTCAGAAGCGATCGGGCCTTCCAGCTAAGAAGACGGTCCTGTCCGTCTAACGTACGATACCATAAACCGGGAATCGAATACCCAATACCGAGATCCAGAGCAAGTCCAAGTCCAAGTCGCGATCGTATTCGTGGTCAGGTGAATGCCATCGCGGCAACGTGCCTGGCATTCTCGAAGAGATATATATTCTGAGTCGCGATTCGTGGTGGCGGTTCTTTATACTCTATAGCAGTCAATTTGTATATGGTCTGCCCTCCCCCTCGCTCAAAACAAAAACCAATTGGGAAGATACGAGTATAACCGCAGCGAAAGCAAAAAATATTATCAAAATGTTTGCATTTTGGCCAGTTTTATTACTTTGTGTGCATTTGCTGCATTTTAAAATTATCTTGGCTGTAGATCTCCCAGTCGTTTCGGGAGGGCCAGAAGCTCCAGCTCCTGTGTGGCAGAATGGTGAAGTAAATGCGGCGCTAGAGGCAGGATTGGTCAGAGCCAATGCCACAGCAGAGGAGAACTTTGGCGGCGGAGACGTAGTGGGTAAGTCAGAATAATTAAATTCTGTGAATGAAAAAACTACATGCCTAAGGCTGCAGAATATATGGTTCGATTGAATCGAAAGACTTAAGGCACAAACTTGTTAATCATTTTAGATTAAACAAAATTAAGGACAAAGTATTATAAATGTGCTTAATCCTGGCCTTAAGCCAGTTATCTTTTCAAGAAAAAGATAATTTAATTACAATTTATAATATAATTTTTAATAAATACCTTTTGAAAAGGCTATCCAAAATTATTATAAACTAATAGAGATTCGAGCTTTGCCAATAGCTCTTCTTCAATATACGTCACAAATATAAACCTAAGTTCAACGACATCGAAATAACATTTTTCTGATTCGATAATAGAATTTATGCACAGCACGCACCAAGCATTACTTGTTTGACCTTCAGAAATCTATATAAATCGCTGAAAGCTAGGAGGGAAAATGCGAAATTTTGTTCTACGAGTGAGTGTACTCAACATTGTTTACCTTATAGACTTGATGGCTTGTCGCTAGGCCCAGCCCTTTTGGGCCAGTTAAAAAGAGAGCTTTCTAGTGCGAAACTCATGTAGGCGTGAACTTACAGATCAACATCATCGTGCTCTGTCGCCTGTCAATGTACCCGCCAATCTATTCTCTCTTATTTATGGCCAACAATTAGACAATTAGACAGCACTTTTGATGGAGGTTCGTGATCTGTTGGTGATGTCTTTTCGGGGCGACGACATAAGCCTATCAATTTGGGATGCCCCGCAGATTGGGCCATAAACGTATATCACATATATACGACAATAAGCCGACACCTTTCTCAGATTTAACAAGCCATATTCATTAAAGATTAATTTTTATTTGCATTTTGTCCACTTTGCTCAATCGCTGTTAACAACGTTGCAATGGGAATCGCGATAAATATCGTTTATATGACCGTTGGTCATATAAAATTTAAGAGCCACCATAAAGTAGACCTCCGAGTCGAGTTCTCTGGGATCCTGCCTTTAAATTCAGGTTTTTTCAGTAGCAGACACAAGCTGTAACGGTCTTGCAGACCTTGAACTTATAACTTGTCCCTGATTCTTAATAAACGTTTTTGCAAGTCTTAGCTGAGAAAACAAGTTGCATCTTGGGATGGGCGTGTGTCGGGGATCATTTCATGTATAAGAATTTTCAAGTAAAAAGGTTACTCTTATTATAGTAATACAAATCACTGGCTGACACCGATTTAATTTATATTTTCATTAAAAAAATTACTTTCTCAGCTTCTTAAGTAGTTTTAAGTGTGTCGAATTCCAAGCAGGATCCTCGATCAATCAAAGCGAATTTGCTGCGCTGATTTTTGGCTGACAGCTTGTCATAACAATTTAAAAAGAATCAAAGTAATAAACATAAAAACACCGATTTCAGACATTATTTGGGCCAAATGAGTAATATCCCGATGACTTTCTTTGGGGATCCACACAAACATAAGATTCAGTTGACAATCGCAGTTAAGTGAGTCACGGATGGATTAATATTTTTGGTTGGGTGTAGGGTATACATTTTGTAAAATGAAAACATTAACGAAAATGTATATTCATTAAGGATTTATAGCACGTTCTGAACGTATTTTTCATTAAGAGTTGTGCCAGTAAAGCAAAGGCCACGTGCAGATTTGTAAGACTTTCCTGCTCCATCTTCATCCTCTGACAAATCGTTTTTATGCTCGATTTAGAATCAATAAAACTTACACCTTATCGAAAGCACTAAAGTTTCGGGCTGTCAAGAAGATCGTTTAAATTAATCGGCACAAAGGCAATCGGCTCGTTAAGAACAAAACACCCCCATGATAAGCTAACCGAATCGCTTATTTAGTCAAATTTTATGCGCTGTCGAGCCACTCGAACTACCAGATATATATATGTGGGCCAAAAGCAGACCAAAACATGTGTAATAAATTAAAAATATGGCAAAATCATGCTAAATAGCAACAACAATCCTCATACGACAGAGAGGGAAAAAGACCAAATAGAGCCGGCAATCTAAACAAAGGCCTAGACCAATTTTAAGAAGCTGCCAATGGACATGACAAATATATGACAATTGACAGTAGAAAGTTGCCGCAGCGGGGGGCAAGTCCAGCATCTCTTAGCAGAAATGGCACAGCAATTGTCATTCCGTGTGGAAAAAGCTTAAGTTTATTGTCAATATTCTGGGCAACGAAATATGTCAAAATATTGAGTAATCACTCTCGCGTGTACCCCGAAACTCGAAACGTGAACGAATGTTAAGTAAATATTGGCTTGGTCTTTTCTCCACTCCGTTTTTTGTTTTTTTGTTTTGTTATTTTGGTGCTTTGTCAATAGCGCAACAGATTGGCCAAAAAATGGGTTGTAAAGTACCACAGTTTTGGCTAGACAATTGCGTATGTAGCTCAAATCTTTCCAGGGGTCAACAAACTCTGATCTCGAGTGCCACCAAAAACGATCAGCAGTTTGCCATCGAGAGATCCAAGACATGAATCCATTATTATTACTTTTTCATTAAAAACCTTATTGGTAATGTTTTATGTAAACTATTAGGCTCTCCCTTTATTAATTTTATTATTCTTAATTATGTCTCTTCTTTTTATCTTTCAAGATTCCTCATCAGCAAATCTGAATCGCCAGCGTCGTCAATTCTTCTTTGATCCGAGTATTCTGTTTTGGCAGGGGGGATTTGGTGGCTCTGGTGTTCCTGGTGGCTGGGGCCCAGGCGAGGGATCCAAATGTCTTACATCTCGTGGCCAACCTGGTGTGTGTGTCCGGATCGATGGCTGTCGCCAGTATTACAGGGTGGCCCGCCAGCTATCCATAATCACCTTGCGCCAGTGGCCACAAAATAATGGTCTTGGCCTGAATGGCAACATGTGCAACTTTTTCGATCAGCTGGGCAGAGTTAACAATGGAATTTGCTGTACGGATATCGATGCCAATACCTTTGGAGTGTTTCCACTGCCTGGAGTGCCAACGACGACCACGACTACAGAGAAGCCTTCAAATGCAGCGGATGAGGAAGATAGAGTGGATGTGAACCCTGAAGGTGAAGTAGAAAGTGAGCAGCCAGTGGATTCTCCTCGACCGGAGGACCCTATTGATAACGTCAACAGTGTAGAGGACATGCCAGACTTTCAGGACGTGAACACGATTGAGGGCAATGCTCCTGAAGCGGAACCCCAACCTGAAGTCGAACCCGCGGAGGAACCAGTGGTGCAGCCTATTCCCGCCCAGCCATCCTCTACGATCTATCCCTACCAATGGCCCTTTGGCTCCTTTGCTGGTGGAGTGGCGCAGTGGCCACCGGCATTACCCACTCATCCACCAACAACGGGCGGCTGGCCACCACCACTTCCCACCCATCCGCCGAACCATCATTATCCTACTCATCCCACTACCGCTGGGGTACCAAGTACAAAGCGTACTACTCCGAGACCCACAAGTCCCACCAGACCTACCACCACCAGGCGCCCCAGTTATCCTAGCTATCCAACGGCAGTGACAACCACGACCACGACAAGGCGCCCTGCCAGTGGAAACAGTCCCGAAGGACTTCCGCTGCAGTGCGGCAACAAGAATCCAATGACGCCCGATCAGGAGCGGATTGTGGGAGGAATCAATGCCAGTCCACACGAATTCCCCTGGATAGCAGTGCTGTTCAAGTCGGGCAAACAGTTCTGCGGCGGCAGTCTCATCACAAACAGCCACATACTGACAGCAGCTCATTGTGTGGCAAGGTAAAATCAATCATTTTTTATTATGCTAAAATTATTTTTAAAAATCTTGATTTTTTAAGGATGACCTCGTGGGATGTGGCGGCTCTGACAGCCCATCTGGGTGACTACAACATCGGCACGGACTTTGAAGTGCAACATGTGTCGCGCAGGATCAAGCGACTTGTGCGGCACAAGGGCTTTGAGTTTAGCCACTTGGTAGGTTAAATAAAGTAACCTGTTCTAACAAATATTATAATGATTTACTTTTCACTAGCACAATGACGTTGCCATACTCACTTTGAGTGAACCTGTGCCCTTCACCAGGGAGATCCAACCGATATGCCTGCCTACCTCGCCTTCTCAGCAATCCCGCTCGTACAGTGGTCAAGTGGCCACGGTGGCCGGATGGGGAAGTCTGCGGGAGAATGGACCTCAGCCCTCAATTCTTCAGAAGGTGGACATTCCCATCTGGGCGAACTCCGAGTGTGCTAGGAAATACGGACGAGCAGCGCCCGGTGGCATTATTGAGTCCATGATCTGCGCCGGCCAGGCGGCCAAGGATTCCTGCAGTGTAAGTGAAAAATCAAATAATATTTAAAATCATTTTTACAATTATTTTTATATTTACAATTAATTCTGTCTGAAGGGCGACTCTGGCGGCCCAATGATCATCAACGATGGCGGACGCTACACTCAGGTGGGAATCGTGTCCTGGGGCATTGGCTGCGGCAAGGGTCAATATCCTGGCGTCTATACCCGTGTCACTTCGCTGCTGCCCTGGATCTACAAGAACATTAAATAAACCTAGGATTCTGATTAGTCTAAGACGTGATATGCTGCAATATTATAAGAGCGAACGATTTAATAAAATGACAAAATCTTTGTAGATGTTGATTTTACAAATGCCTAAAAGTATGCCACAGTTTTGAGGAAAACTGAACTGAACTTTCTATAGCCCACAAAACCATATTTGACATTAACAAAGCAAACATTCACTCATAAGGCTAAAATTGTCTATATAGAGCATTTATCTAAAACTAAAATTTGTTTTTAGCCATGACTTCACCACGACTGTTCGTTCTTGAAGATATGTTTAAGTTTAACCACATCGCCTTTGATCCGTCGGTGGAAGTATATTCCCTGCCGTTCATACTCCCAAAGATCTTTAAGTATCCGGAGCTGGTCCTTGCTGTAGATGCACCTGATGATCGTCTTGTGGGATTTATTCTGGGAACACGCATAGAGGATGCAACTGAAACTATTGGCGATGGAAAGGATCTTATTTCGAATCATGGACATATCTCCGCCCTGGCTGTGGCCCATGACTACAGGAAACTGGGCCTGGCCACTCGTCTGATGGATACTCTTAGGGATATCATGGATCGTCAGAAGGACTGGTATATTGATCTATCTGTCAGGGCAAAGAATGCTAATGCCATCAGGCTTTACGAGTCCTTGGGCTATGTTAAATATCGCTGGCTGCCCCAATATTATCTCGACGATCATGGATATAATATGCGACTGCCTTTGGCCCGTGATGTGGATAGGAAGTCACTGGAGGGGGTTTTGATCAATAAGCTTTATAGCTTTGGCCATATGTTGTGCTATCTTCTGCTGCACTATATAATCGGAGTGAGGGATATTGTGTTTATATAGGTCGTGCAATAATTGAATCCATTATACAAAACCAAATCAGTTTGGCAGAAAAATAGATTAAATTAAACCATTTATGAAACAAGCAGACAAAGTTCATTGCACTCAGTCGACGATATTGTACTAAAAGTTTGGGCAAATCGCTCAAAGTAAAAAATGAAAAGTGGAAAATATATGTCAGAAAGCATATGGAAACATGATTTGTTTATATGACAACATTGAACCGAAATTTTCAAATGCTCTGCGTTTCAAGTTGCGCAAAATGCCAAATTGTGAAAATCATTGCGCGTGTTTCAGACACATGCTCGGACCAGACTACACTTTATATTTATATATGTATAAACATATATATTTTCCAATTTGTTTGCTTTGAAAAATGTAGCTAATAAAAAAGACAACAACGAAAGCCTTGACCATCTCGAAACGGAAATTTGCAATTGGATTAGTTTGGCAAACGAGACGAACATCAATGCGTTTGGGTGAAAGTATTTGCACTGTGTACATTAGGGTGGACCTTTATTAAATACAAAGTAAGGAAACTCTACTGATAAATTTGAAGAGTTATCTTGATATATCTTATGATATGTGTAATAAGTATAAGACTTTAAAAATACTTTTGAATGCCATTTGAAAATATTTAAATATAAGGTCCACCCTATTGTAGTTTTGAATTCATATCTATAGTTAGCCATTGTGCGTCAACGGAAATTGATCTTTCGTTGAAAATTCACCTCAATTGATTATCTTTAATTTGGTATGTAATCCGAAAATAAAACTAAAATGTCTATGGAAGACACATGTTTGGCAACGCGGAAGTCCTGCCTAACGAACCTCCATAGGTCTGGGTATGTATCTCCTCATTTCGTAAGCATCCTCCGGTTCCGGGTTATCGGGGTAATAGTCCACGAAAGTTTGGCAATGAGCATAGCCCATGGAGGAATACAGTTTATAGGCGGCCTGATTGCTAGTTCGCATGAAAAGGTTCACGAAAGAGGCGCCTTTGAGATCCGACATCATGAAAAAATAATCCATTAGGGCAGTAGCCACTCCCAAGCGTCGATAATCCGGAGATATCGTTAATGCTGATACATGACCATGTGGTTCTTTAACTTTCTTGGTCAGAAACTGCCCAAATATATAACCCATACGTTTGCCACCTGGAGCTTCAGCAATCTGCGAAAGTCCTGGAAACTCGAGGAGATGCTTGACAAAGAAGGTCAAGCTATAGACCTCCGTGAAAGCATCGAATACTAAAGAATTAATTTTGAATAAATCATCGAAACGCATCTCCCGAAAACTAGTCATTTTTAACAAAAATGTAAATTGAAGTTTTGAAAACACAGAGACTTGTCAAGTTTTGGGCTTGCTCAATGATATGAAAAATATTTGATCGGTTCATTGTCAGGGTTGTAGGTGGGGTTATAGACCACACCCGATAAACATAATCAAGCCGGACAGTGGAAAGTCTTCGCACACCAGAATCGAAAATAATTTCTCGATCTTTTTCTAATGAGGTTAATGTTCGAGGCACTCGTTGACTCAGCGCCCTGTGCGCTTTTCAAAGATCTATTTATACGATTTAATGGCGCATTTTGCACAAAAATAAATAAAAGTACAAACCGATATTTGTCTTTATATCTAGCTATATATGTAAGCATACATTATATTGGTAAAGAGGCACAGATCTATTTATAATTGAAAGCATCAGCCAACTTTGTTATGCTTTTCCTCTGCCTGGACAGGTGGTCCAGTCAAAATGATGTCGAATCTGTAAATGTAAACTGCTGGGGGGAAAAATATGAAAATCTTCTAAGCGTCTGAAGAAAAATGATTTGCTAATTCCCCAGCATCGCTCTTTTTCCCTTGTTTTGGGTACATATACATATACATTTACACATATATATACATACATACACTGGATGTTTGTTTAGCGGTCTTTCTTCTATTATTTATTTTTCAAGCATGTGTGATTTATAATGATTTATCATCACATTTGCCTACAAGACATGGCCAGCACCGCCAAATGGAATCATTCACGTCGAGATGGAATGCTTTTGTCTTTATCTACCAACTCTATAATGAAGATCATTTAGTTCTCTGGATGCAGTTTCCATTGTGGCACTTTATAATTTTAAATTGCAAATGTTAAGACAGAAAGTGAAATAGGTAGGGAAAATATATTTATTGGAATTCATTGAGGCAAATTCGAATCTATATATGATATTTTGGAGTTTACTTCGTTTCCCATTAAAAGGAAATTAGGCAAACCCATGATCAATAAACAATGCACTGCCGATCAAGTTCTTCGAATCAGTCTAGTGTGAAATTTTAGAGTGGCAATAATTTATTTAATGTGCTGAGTGCATTGCGCATTACCAGACGATGATCGGCCCTGGGTGTAAATACAATGGAATTGAATGGTACTGCGGATCGGAAAATGAGGAAAACACTAAGTACAAACGTACGCGGGCTTTCTCAACTTTTAGATTTCTTTTAAATAAACTCAAAATTCATAGAATTTTCCGAACCAACGCACTTTACACATGCTCACAACTACTAGTGACCAATACATTGAAATGGATATAGAACACGGACATGACCGATGGTCGAAAAGAATATGTACCGAAGAAGAAGGCAGAATTTTATTTCGAAATGTGAAATGTGCTTTTCGGTTTTTCAGTTTTTCGGCTTTTCCGGCCGAGAAAATTTCGTGTGCGAATTCAGTGCGACTTGGGCTGCTAACTTGAACGCGTTGCAAACGAGAAAAACCATCCGAAATAAAGAAATTTTCAACTAGAAACTAACACATAGATATATCTATACCATCTAGCTGGGCTGTCTATATATACGGATATATATAGATATAGATACGAGTATTTTCTCTGGCAAAAGTGAGCAATGCGTCGTGCCGCGTTTTATAAATAGCAAATTACAAAATTCTCAAAAGAACATTGGTGAAAAAAAGGGTTTTTGTGGTTTTCTAAGTTTGTGCTAAGCCCTTAACTTTAGTTAAAGTAATCTCTATGATAGTTTATATCGATTTTGGAACATATACTATATGTAATTGTGAAAAAAAAACTATTTCCCAGAGAATCGGTTGTGCCGCAAATTATATAAGAACGCGTGATATTCGGTGCTAAATAATACTCGATATGATTTTCATAATTTCCTTTCAATTTTCCATAAATTTTTCAGTGTTTCTGTGTGCATAGGCGTCGTTTGCAAAATCTTTTAGTAGAACTTGCGTGCGATTGGCGAAAACCAACGCCTACGACAAAATCCAAAGATCGCGATCTCCACCGACTGGCGACTGTGTGTAGGCGGTGTGTAAAAGTGTTTTGAAGTTGAACTTGAAATACATAAAAAGCGTCGAGAATGAGTTCTGGGTAAGTCAGTTTAGTTTTAGATCCAAAAAACTCTTCACTAAGCCATCTGCTTTATTTCCTGTTTGTCTTTTATTTTTCATGTGTTATTTAAAAACATAAAAACCTCTGAATTCTGCGCGGGGGGGAATAGTTAAAATGAACTTAAATAGAGAAAACAGATACAGCTGAGGCAAAATAATAATGCAGAATATTTTTAAGCTGCAGGCTAAAACTAGGGATGTTTTAAGAAGTCTCTGCTATCAATATTCGTTTTACAATTAAGTTCTGTTGAAAGTATTTAAAATGTTTTTAAAAGTTTCTTTTAGTTGGATAGTTTTTTCTTTAAAAAATCTGCTTTATCAGCCTTTCTGGATCTTGAAAAACACCTATTATTTTGACCACAGCTGTATGGGCCTATACAACTTATAGTATACATATAGTCTGAACATCTTTATGATCTCTTCTACAATTAAGGCTCACACATGAGTTTTTTGAAGGCCATTGATGGCCCACGCCCACGCCCACACCCAAATCTCATTTGGCTGCCCCACGCTGCACGCGCTTTTTGGCAGGCGACACTTTCGGTGTTTTCCCCTCATTTTCCCTTCATTTCCCCTCCTCCATTCCTGCCTCTGCTAAGCGAATTAATTAATTAAATTTCCTATTTTTCAACAACATTTCACTCGGCCTGTGGTGGTGCACAATTTGATGTTTTAGCCCCGGCCAGCAGCTGTCGCTTGGCTTTGTCTAGAAGCAATTGGCACACGTGTTGGGAATTTAGACGGCTGACGGCATTCACCGGAAGTTTCTCTCGAAGCCACCACGCACCTCATAAAACAAATACTCGAGAACCTTTCAAAACAAAAAGCCAAAGAATTTGGCATAAAATGCATTTGTTTCATTCTTCAGTTTATTTTTTTTTAAATTTTTGCTCAGTCAATAGTCTTTTTTTTTTTGCATTTCTTTGTTGACGTTGATGTGTGGCGCATAAATTTTCAGCACCCACGGAAATCTGCGATAATATATTGACAAAATTGGGTCAAACAGCAAAACAAAAAAAAAAAGAAAAGAAAAGAAAAACCAGGTCCTTATATTTGAATATTGAATTTCGAGTTTTCATTGTTTATTTTTCTGATGGAACTTAAGTTTAGGTTTCGAAATTATTAACAAAACTTTCCACAGCTGCCACTCAAAAATCAAGTATACGCCACGTTTAACATATAAATGAAATCGAAACTTACAAAGTTTACGTGTGAACTTGGTATAAATATTGACCATGTATGCATATTTAAAGTGTTAACATTTATTTTAGCTTAAATTATTTTTCTCATTTTGCATTGCCAGACATGACTTTGATTTTTGTCAACGACAATTATTTTCACACTTCTTTGTCGGTTTTTTCTTCACTTTTGTTGATTGCGTAAATCAGGTGTGAGTTTATTTATTTTATACATTTTTGCATTTTTTAAATTCGTAAACAGATTTGTTGTTTCTGAAGTTCAAGTTGGTCGCAGTTGACCGTGAAATTTGAATGCGAAAAGGGCATTAAAATTAAAGGAAGATTCCCAAGTGGATAAGCCAGAAAAAGAGAAATAAAACCACACCCATATGACAGTTCAACAGCATTGGGAATTGATTATTGGACAGCCATCTGAACGGATTTAGATCGTTCCCATGATAGTTCATTTAATGATTCACTTTCTGCCTTTTCTCAAAATGCCGGCAATTTCGTTTTGTTCTTTAGCAAATAAAAAGCAAAAACGAGTAAAAATAAATTAAAAGGAATTTTCCTAATTTATTCAATAGAATCCAGTTTAATGAGTTGCTATTTAAAACCAAAAATAATAACAATGAAAAGGCGATAATTTGTAAAGATTTCTTTAAACTAAAAAAAATGTATAAAAATTCCTAGATCTTTCGGTGTTGTTAATTCTTTGTTTGTATCCGTGGAATATTTTGGAAATTTCTACCACCACACTTTCTCCATAAATCGAGATCAAATTTTCCTGCCTTTGTTTTTCATTTTTTTTTTACTTCCACAAATCAATAACATGGCAATTTTTCAACCAGCACCAATTCGAGCTGTAAGGAAAAAATATAAAAATCGACATTGAAAAAAGGCGCTGGCGGGATTCGGTTGCCTATCTGGCCATAAAAGACCGACGATGAATGACGACATGTGGTCATGGTAGGAAAAATGTACAGATATTCACGTTTTCTTTTATGCTCATGTATCCCGTAACTCGGCTGAATAAGAAATATTACCGCCATCGATTGTGCAACGGGCTTTGGCTTGGCTTGGAACAGAGCCTGCGTTTCGCTTTCACCTGGGATCGCTGACGTTGACCCAGGCCAGATTAATATAAATAATTACCAGTACGGACCAAACCCAATCCCATGGATCCCTGTCTGATGTGCTCGTGTCATGCAATCAACGCACCAGCAAAATGACAAATGCAAAACGAGTTGCACACTCGAGTAGTCGTAGAAAGTGATGAATGGGTTCCCTGATTGCGTTTGTTTTTTTCCCTCTTTATACGTAAAAAACATTTTTCCCTGTCGTTAAGATAGTTTTTCAAGGTCAGATCCAACAAAAAAAAAGGCCTAAAAAAATATCATAGTTTTTACGCACGCTCGTGTCTTTGATAGTGGGTGTTGATGATGGGGGAAAAGCTTCTTTATTGGATTATCTTTCTTTGCTCTTTGTTTAACTTTTCCCTGCTTTGCTTTTGCTTTTTAATGGGTTATAAATTTTGTTCGTTTTATGTTTGCAAAATTAAGTTTCGTATAAATAGCATTGTATCTTTTTGTATGTGTGTGTGTGTTTTAATGTTGTTTGTTTGCGTCTTTATAATGCCTGTATCTGTATAGTTTGGGTTAATTTATGATATTGAGAGCTAGACCCACAGGCGTTGATTTTGGCACTTGGTAATGCTTGGTCCCTTCCAGCTGTAAATAAAAGATTCTTTTAATATTTTTATTAAGTTTATTTTATAACCAGCTTTGTGAGGATGTGATGTTAAAATGTATGTTTTAGCTCAACAAATTAAATAAACTTCGAAGGTCTTAGCAATAAGCATTGAGACATTTTGTTTTGATTTAAATTAATACAAAAATACACTAGACTTGAGAAAGCAGAGAGAAAAATAACTAGAATTAAATTATAATAATGGTGACAAAATGTGTGTGCCACTAAAATGAAAGTGAAAGACTACCAGAGAGAGAGAGCAAAAATAAGTTTCGAAAAGAGCTCAGCCACGTTTAACACATAATTAAAAATCCCATTCTTCACGGTCAGAAGAAATGATACTAGAATTTCCCACAATAAGAGGCCTGTGGGTAACTAATTAGATGGCCCTCATGATTGATGTCTGCACAACACTGAATATCTCTGTCTGACCCAGTTTCTTGCCAGCCAAAACAGAAATATTGAATGAATGGGCCAAACCAATCTTTCTGACAGTTCTTTGAGGAAGGAATATTATTGACAGCCACTCGAATGCCAAGTGTGCGTCAATTGGTGGAGGGCAGCACTTAAGTGTTTATCGAACTAAATGAGTCACTTAGTCCGAGACCTTTTGCTGGGTGTGGACTTCGAAGATGTCGGGATCACCGTGGAGTACGATCTTTACGAAGATCTTTCCCTGCATTCCCAACGGGCACAGCCCACGGATATCGGTGGCAGTGTAAAGGAGATAGTCCATGTTACAGTACAGTAGATCCTGGCTATCCTTTAAAGGACTGTCCAGAGAGTTACGGAGGCAACGCAACCCGAAAGTCTCATTAGCATGGCATCCATCCAGGAGCGTTAAATGGGCACTCACTAGCCTAGAGGCCACCGGACTCACCAGGTAGAATATATAAACCTGTTCCATGTTCAGCACCGGTGGACTCACATACAACATGATAATGATGGGCAGATTATGGACAATCTGCAGATCCGGAGTGACTGCACAGCTGAGACCTGGTTTTGGGTTTCCACCGTAGGCTATAACACCCACGGAATGGTTACGACCCGGCGTTAGTTTGTCCAGTTCCACTTCATACTGCTTTTCTACATCAGCTCCAATCTCGGTCATCGAGTCCTGCGGATTGTGCCGCATCAACAAATGGGTTAGCATCTCGAGTGGCGACATTTGCGACTGGCACTTGGCCACTGGACACATTAGGGGAATTCCATAGAGCGCCTCCAGATCCAATTGGGCGAACCGGTTGTTCTTGATGGGATTTTATGGCATGATAAGACTTAAAGGCTTTTCCTTGGATTCTCTTTCAACTTACCATATTCTCGGTATTTCAGAAATTTTATTTTTGAAAATTCAAATATATAGTGAAGAGAAAATCAAACTGATCTGACCAGTAAAAACTGGGAAATGTCGGTGAAATGAAAGGAAAAGCTTGTCTATTGAAGTTTTTTATACTTAAATTAAGTCAAAGATGTTTTTTTCTTATTGCGGAAATGTATTAACCAAAATGTATACTTTCCAAATATTGAAGATGTAAGAAACTAGAGAGACAAGAGATCTTATGAAAGTTAAAACCATTTTAATTACCTATAATGGGATCAAACGAAAGTCTATTCGATGACCAGAACCATCCACAATAACCGTTTGCCGATGAGCTCTGGCCGAAGATGTCTCTTGACTTTCCCCTTCTTTGTGGCATTTTCTGGTTTTTATTTTTCGCACAAATTGCGGCTGTCAGGCGGCAAAAGAAAACTATTTCAGCCCAGTCATTCTGCGTTTTAAATTCCTTAACGCTTTCTTGCCAATTATTATTTAACTGAGCACAAAGTAGTCGCAAAAAAATGAAGCAAAAAAATAAGACAGCAAAGAAGATAACAGATCTTATTTGTCTGTCAAGGCTAGTGGGCCACATTTCCGCAGATGCCTTGTTCAAATGAGTTAATTAGAGCAGCAAGCCAAGTGCTCGAATTCGATAAAGAAATCCCCAGAACCGAGATAGTGTCGAAGTGGTGGTCGTGGGAGATACAAGTAACTTTTTGATTTTTCGGCTTAATTGTGAAAAGCGACAAAAGTAATAAGCAGACAACATGACAGCCGAGTGAAAACAATTAGCCGCACGATAAGAGATGCAGATACAGCTGAAAGATACCAGATACAGATAAACGAAAGCGTTCACAAAGTCTTTTTGCCGTTTAGCTGGAAATTTGTCGCCATCATCGAACCGCATTGACAGTCAAATAAATTGCTCTTGCAGTCCGCGTGCCAGTCGACCGTTTGTCAAGAGATCGGTTTTCCTTTTGCGGCACCAAAGCGGAATATGTATCTGCAACAAGTTGCCGAGCAACAGAGACTCAGGTCCGTCGCCGCCGTTCAACCTCAAGCGAACCGAACCCGACTTCAATGCGCCTCGAGAGTCCGCTGCGATCAGTCGCCCAGTGCGCTCCTCAGATACAATCGAACCTACGAGATAGTTTTTTGCGCAGCGCGTGTGTGTTTCCAACTTTCGGGCGGTGATTAGTGATTAAAGTGTGAGGAGTCGTAAAGTCTGGAAAAATCCCAGGCAATTCTTAGATATCTATCTCAGTCTAAGGTCAAGCAAATGTTGGTTTAATTTACAGCAACTCTTTAGCTCATTCCTATAAATAATCAACGTGCGTGAGTCTATCTCTCTGAGATGGAAAACAGCTGGTCTACATACTGATGCTCTTTTAGTTTCCCCCAAAAGATTCAATGATTCTTCTCCGCCAGCATGAGTCATCGGCATCGGCATCGACATCGGCATAACATGAGCATTTGCCGGCTGCCCCATGTCAAAAAAGGTTAAATTGACTTCTCGCAATCGATCGTTGAGTCATTCGACCACCTAGGTTCCAATCCAGCACCTTTGTTTGCCTGTCCCGCCATCGGACAAATGTAAATCCATTTGTACAACCCATTTTAATTGTCACCCTCTGTTCTGCCTTTGCTTATTCAGTGGCCATTCACTGATAAGGGCCTGTGCAACCAGGCAAATGTGTTGCAAATATTTTTCTTTCAATTGTTTTTAAAAAGCTTTTAAAAGCATATCTAGGGAACAAAGTGAGCAGTTCGTTCCCTATATATCTTTTCTTTTCTTTGTACTAGGACTTTGTTATACTATACTAGGTAACCATCATCATCTAGGCCTTTCTCTAAACCCATTTGCCTTGACCCTCCACAGATAGAAAAGCCTTTTAACAAAGAATCCACTCATTTCCGCGCTGTGCAAGTGTAATTTAAAAACAAAATTGAGATAAAATAGTGCAGAAAAAACAACACAAAAATATAAGAAAAAAATATAAATAAACAAATAAAAGCAAACAATGGCCACCTCAACGCTGCAATCTCCATCGCCCTCGCCATCATCCGCCCCCGTTTCGGCCAAGAATCCGCAGCTGAAGCGCGTCGTCTACTCCAAGTATCGGGAACTTCTTGGTTCTTACAATGATAAGGCCAATGCCATCATCGACACTCTGCCCGCCTATATGGTTCGTCAGGATCGCGGATTTCAGTTGTCAGCCGAGCTGCCCGTGAATGGGGATGCCAAGTTGGGTCTGGAATCGTCGTAAGTTCCCACCAAAATGAAAACCAAACAACACTTAACGCGCATAAAGAAAAGAGAAACGAGATCTAGAGCTAGAATGTCGGGGCAAAAGCAATTTCCAAGTAAATATTTATCGCTAGATTAGCTCATCTGTGGAATGTGGGCGGCTGGACGGAGCACCCTGTACACTCGTTCTCTCCGACATCAGGTCCAGCTATTTATAGCCAAGACGGGCGGACAATGACTATCATTATGTCATGTTGCATGTAGCAGCTTTCAAGTTCTTACTTCTTACTGCGGTTGCTGCTGCTGATGATGTTGTTGTTGTTGGCTGCCCTTGATCTTGAAATTTACCCGGCCAGCTGCAACTGCAGATTCTTCTAGGCAACTAGTTTATTTTTCCTAGAGGCTAAACAGAGTTGTGATGGACCTAAGCCGGACAAATAGCATTTAAATATTTAATATGAAATTTGACATAATAATATATGTCAATTATGTTTTGTATAAGATTCTGAATATATATAAAAAACTGAAGAGTAACCTTTCAAGAGGTACTAACTAGTTCATCATTGGTTTATCCAACGCCTTTCTGAAGACATCTCCCGTATCTTGCGGATCCACCCGGTTCCCAGTTGCCTTCAGATACATTTTTGCACGCTCATTTGCATGCGAATATGCAAAATCAAAGACAAAAAAAACAAACGAGAAAAGTGAAAATGTGAATTGTACAAATGTTTTTCTATCATTTAATTTTCAAATTGGTTTTTCTTTGTTTTTTTGCCGTTGCATGTTTTAGCTCACGCACGAACAGCTGCGTCTCGAGGATTTTTGCTATTTTGCATTTATTTTTGGAAAAATATAAAGCTCAGTCATCCGTCAGTGAAATGTTTTAGATATATTTATGGAAATGTATGTTTACTTAAGGCGCAAAGTGCAAGTGGAAAATGTCACAATAAATCTTACTTTGCCTATGAATCACAATAAATATAAGTAAAATGTGCCAGTTAATTAGTCATGTCCCATTATGATTATAGGCAAATATGATGTATTTTGGTTGATTCGACTTGTACTTGGTATACTCTTCCTGGTCCCCAACATACGCATATAGTTGTGGGTCTGACATTTTAATTGCCAAATCTGTCAAAGGAGAAAACAGTTGGCGGTCTTGTCTTGTGGTCAATTGCTGGCCAACCCAATCCGCAAGTACCAAGTACTGACGCCATGTCCCAGCCATTGACGTCACCAGGCGACATCTGTGCTTTTAGCGCGTGTATCTTATAGTTTTCAATATTTTTGGCAACAAGTTTTTTGAGTTCAAAATGCGTGACGATCATTGGAATTGAGAACAATGAATGGGAGTATTTGCATTGCTGCTGGGTTCCCTTGATTTTTCAGGAAATGTTTAGTACACAAAAGTGACATTTTTCCAGGCTTGTCACGGTGTTTAATAACTTTCATAACCGAACCGAATAAGGCGGGCTAACGTTTAATACAGCAAAACAGCTAACCAAACGGTTGTGTAAATTGAATTTCCTACCCGGCCATAAAGCACTCTGGTCGAGTCAATAAACGACGGGATAGAGTACCTCGCAACTGAACCGATCTGAACTGAACGACCTCACAATTTTGGGCACGGCTCGACAATTATGGAAGCTGTTGATGCCATTAATTCGCACATAATCAATGGCAAGTTCAACACACAAGCTGCCATAAACACACTGTCATAAAAGTGTCCCAACCTGCCTGGGAATATCTTTCCATAGTTTGACTTTTTCCCATCTCTGCCCATCTATATGGAGCTGACGGCATTTCTTCGATCTGCCCAAATATGGGGGCAATTAATGATTTGTCTTGCTTGTGATTTAAATGAGATTCTGTCACTAGTAACCGCAGTCGGCGACAGAGTTACGTCATTTGCATTTGACTTTGATGCACGCGCTCCAATTTGCATGTAAGCCAGTTGTGGGTGAGTTTTGCAACCGTTTTCCCACACAGCTTGACCTTCGCATTTGCGGTTGTTTCTCTGTCTCAAGAGGACAACCACAGGCGGGCTTTTATTTCGTTTATATTGTTTTTTTTTTAGTAAATTGGCAAAACCGCAGAGTTTTGGCCGTGTCAACTTTACAACAGATCACCTGTTCCTGTTCGCCTGACCCACTTGGCTGCGAATCATCATCCACGCACACCATCCTAATGACAAACGGGCCTGACAACTTTTCAGAACCCGATCTCCAGCTCCATCACTTTCTTTCAGCATAACAGGCTTTCAGGCTGGGACAGCTTAACGAGAACGTCGCCGAACGTCTTCGGTTTTCGCTTTTAATTAGCGAATTGTTAACGTTAAAATAAGCAAATTATGCGGAGAAAAGTCGACACCGACTGGGAAGTGGGATGCAACATATGTACATGAACATATTTTCAACGGTACTGAGAAAGTGCGAATGAAAAACTTAAGCCCACATCAAATAAATAAAAGGAGTAAAAAACGCCATTATAACATATATTTTCCAAAGATTTTCTTTGGTGACCCAGAAATTGGGATTGATTTGCTGTTGGAAAAGTCTTTTTATTATTTTCAAAGCTAATATTTTGTTATTAGTTATTAATTAGAAAGTAAACTTATAGTCAGACGTTTAATATAAGAGGTCTCCAGCACCAAAGGCCAATCAATAAAAACGTTTAAGCAACAACAACTTTTGTATACATAATTTCGCATACGAAAAAGTTACTTAATTTCTTTATTAAACTTATTATAATCGAACTAATGCTTGAATTCATTTTTCACATTTCTTTATTTTGGCTATGATACCATAACTTCTCACTTTCAACCTTTCAAATTTGGCACTTCATCGGTCGTCTCACCTTTTATGAACGCTGGTCGGGCGTAACAACTTGAACTCACTTTCCCCCTTGATCGTTAAAAAATCAAAACACTGGCTCATTGAACTATCGATGAGCGACTCATTAGTCAAGCAGCAGCAAAGAAAGGAAAACAACACAAATGAGTGTTTTTGCCGGCGACCAAGAGCGAGGCAATAAATTAGGAAAAGATTTAACAAAAATTATGATAAATAGCCCGAAAAGAGTTGAGAGGAAGCCAGATTAGCATGACCGATGGGTTGCGAATATAAAACTATACACTGAGGAAAACTTTACCTACAATTAATAGATCTTGTTATGAAGGAATTTTTTTTTTTACCTTTACCATTATTTCCTTCAAGGTATGGACAGCGCGGAGGAGGCGGATCCGGAAACGGTGGCTACGAGGCGCCCGCCTGCGTCCAAAACGCGATGATGACAAAAGACAAGAAGCCCTTTACGTACACGCCCGGCGGTATCGATCTCTCCCAGATCCGGTCGGAGCGGATGGCCAAACGGCTGGCGCGCAACGCCCAGTCGGAGGGTGCCACCGGGGCTGCCCAACAGAACAGACCCGCCCAGCCACAGTCGCCAGGTGGTGCAGCCAGTTCGATTGGAGCTGCTGCCATGGGCATGCCCTTCCAGGTGCTGCCACCGCCACCGCCGCCGCCTCAACAACAGCCGGGTAAGAATGGCATTCAAGGTGCCAGCGCTGCACCCCCACCACCACCCCCACAACAACCCAGCACATTAGCGCCACCCACTGGCCGCCTGAGTGCCCCTGGTTCACCGGCCGCGGCTCGCAAATCGCCGACTCCACAGCGTTTTGAGCCACCGCCACTGGGCTTCCGGCCGGAAATCAAGATACCGCCTAATCCAATGGCAGCACTTCGCAAGGTGGCTCCGCCCGTTGAGAAGAACACGTTCTGGAAGGACGAGTACCGCAAGGACCGCTCCAAGAGTCCGCTGCCCGAGGTGGCCGCTGGCCAGAATGAAGGATGCAGCAACACCGCCACAGCAGATGCCGTTGATGGTGAGCAGAGCCCGCAAGGATTTGGCTCGCTTTACTTTTGGGTGTTATTGGTTCTGCTACTGATCCCGATACGAATCATCATAAATCGACAGCTCTTACTAAGCGGTTAAGGTTGCTTCTTCTAAAAACCCCATTCGACTAATCAGACATCCAAAAGGCCTTATAAATTGGCTGACAAACCTCCCACTAACTGCACTAAAATAATTGAGGACTTTAGAGTGAATTAAGGTTAATTAATGCTGTTTTTTTCTTTTGTAATTAAGGTCCAAAACCATCAGCAGCCAGCGTGGAAAGTAGCTATACTCCCTACACACCGACTCAACAAGCCCCCCCTGTGGCCAAGAGTCCGCCGTTGCAACAGCTACAGCCAACGCCACCGGCAACACCGCCGCAACAGCAGCCACAGGTCGAGCAGCAGCCTGCAGCACGACAGGAGTTCCGCAGTGTACCCATGCCCACATCGCCGGCTGTAAATGTCTACACTCGTCAGACGGACAGTCCAAGATCGCCGTTTGAGGAGGCACAGCAGCAGCAACAGCGATCCACTGAGAGCCCCTTACGATTCGTACAGCAGCAACAGCAACAGTCACCGCAGCAACGTCCACCAACAGCGATATCGCCTTTGGCTCAGGTGCAACAGCAGCAGCAGCAATTGCAACAACTGCAGCAGCAACAGCTGCAACAGCAACAATTGCAGCAGCAACAATTGCAACAGCAAAAACTACAGCAACAACAATTGCAGCAACAGCAACAGCAGCTACAGCAGCAGCAACAGCAACTTCAACAGCAGCAGCAACAACAGCAACAGGCAGCTCAATCAGTACCATGGCGCACTCAACGCACGCAGCCTGCAGCACAACAGCAACAGGAACTGCATCCACAGCCCATCTACAACAATGTTCAGCAGCAGCAACAAAGATCTCGCGATGTCTTCAGTCCAGCAAGAACTGAATCACCATCAGCAAACACGTTCAATTCACAGCAGCAACAGCAGAACTATGGCAATCAGCAAAACCAATTTGCCGGAGCAGCAAAGCCGGTAAATTACTTATAAAACCTTATATTATATTTTTACCAACCTGAAAGTATCCCAAGATCAGCTAAAGTATACATATGTTTACGCAGATGTGCATCATGCAAATTGGCTCTCACAAACTTTTATGTTATTTCCATCTCGATCTGACCTTTAGCTTTATTACTCATACGCCTCATTGGGCAAGTCTCTGAATGTCCAATGAGTAATGCCTAAATAAACCAGCCATTGCTAAATTGGTAAATAACTATTTATGTTAAATAATAAAAAAATACAATGCAAATAAGTAGAACGCCTAAAAGCAAATCAAATGGCTGACAAACTGATTTCGCGGAAATACAATAAGTTATTTTTAAACCAAAATCTTTGAGAGAGAGTGTTCGATTCGCACACAAACTGAACATTGAATGCATTCACCAAGTGCAGCGTCTAAAATTAGGCATATGCAAAGGCCAAACACGAATTTTGAACTTGAGGCGATTGGCATGGCGTGAAAATTCATGGGAAAAATCGAAAAACTTAAATATTGTTTTCTATACTTTAATCCACAGACCAACGTTGGCTCGCTTTACATAGCTCCATTGGCCCAACCCACAGAGCCGCAGGCTCAACGAATCCTTCTGCAGCAACAGCAGCAGTCGGCTGCCCGGGATTCCCCGATACGCCAGCTTCCACAGCAACAAGGATCACAGCAGCAGCCACAGGCCAATCAGCCGATGCGATGGCTCAGCTCACAGCCGGCCACCAAGGAGCAGGCTCCTTGGGCTCGTCCTGAGGAGAATGGCAACGTTCTGCCCTCTACTTTGCGGCAGACCACTCCGGCACCACAGCCCCAAGTCGTACCTCAATCGCAGTCCCCACAGCAACAGCAGCAGCAGCAGACATCTTTCTACCAGCCGCAGTTGGTCCAAGGAAATGGCTATGGACCAACTCCGGTGGCAGCTGCTCCTATCAGTCTGCAAAACTTTGGATCAAATGCTCAGGCAGGAGGACTTCGTTTGCAGATCAACTTAAACACCAATGGCAGCAGCAATGCAGCCAACCAAAGTGCTCCAAGGGTGAGTTTTAAACTAAAATTAAAATGTCAAACATTTATATTTCATTTTCTTTTAGGAGCGTATCATACCCATAACTTTAGAGCAGACACCGACTTATGCCGCAGCCCAACCAAACTTTGGTGGTAAGTTTATAAAGAAGCCTTTATGTGTTTTGTACAATTTGTGTGGCGCTTTCCTAAAAACCCCTAAATGTTTGTGACTAAAACCCTAAGTAGTTTATTCCCAACCAAAACCCAAACCTCCCGTGCACTCTCCCCCTAGAAAGGAATGACTCAAACCCGTGTATGATCTTCCCCAAAATCCCTGCTCTCGTCCAAAAATGTGTAACTCTCCAACTTCTTCTTCACCATGTGTCTATGTATACTCTTTCTTTCCCACGAAAGCGCCTGCAGGTCACATAATACGCTCAGCTAATCAATTTGTCGATCAAGGTTACCAGAACTATCCAGCACAGGGCCAACGAGTCCTGTCGCCCAATCAGCCAGCAAGTACGCCTAACACCAATGGTAATGCCACCCGGATAATCCCCATAGCCATCGAGGGAGGACGCGGCGGTCCAGTTTCCCAGTCGCCGGTTCTGCTGCAAAAGTAAGTTAGCTTCTGTTTTGCAATACTGCATAATACCTTCCGTTAGCTATCTTTGTGCTCTACCAACACCAAACAATTGGCCGCACTAATGCGTATTAATTTTGTGCTTTTCTACCAACTAAACCAACAACTTTTTAGTGGCAATTACAATTTGTATGTGCACCAGTGTCCGCTCGAGGCGGAGATACTCTACAAAAAGAATCGTCTCAGGTAGTACGAGAGCACTGTGCAACCCAAGTATATCGAATAACATTAAAACTTCATGCCATACATCTTCCAAAATTGTGATTAAAAAATAACTTTAAGATAATAAGTATAGGAGTCGGTATTATGAAATCCTTATGATATGAAAATCTTAGTCCTTGCAAAACAACTATACTTGACTAAAAAGCTCCTGCTTTTATTTTGCCGGTTCTTAAGTTACAAGTAGGATGTTTTTTGTTTTCGATAAAAATCATGATTTTCATAATTTTAGCCAAAAAAATTAGATTTTCGCAGCTTTCAAACTATTCATACATTGCATTCGCATTTCAGCTGTACGTACAGTTTCGTACATTTTTACAAAATTTAAAAAATATTTGGTTTCGTTAAGCTCCAATCACAAACCAAAATCAAACCTAACCCTTAACCCAAACGTTTCGTTCGCACCAAACAAAATCTGTTGTAATTTGGTTAATTTCAGACATTTTCGACAAGCATGCTAACCAACAACCTAACCTAACACACGCCTATATCTTCTTGCAGCGATCCACGCTCACCGCCCATCCAATCGAAATCGTTCAGAATATTACAAAAGATAACCGACACCGTGGACGATGGCAACGGAAATGGAGATTTGCGGCAGGACGTGCAGCAGACGCCCCAGGAGGCGGAGTTGCAGCGGCCACAGTTTGCCCGCCAGATGAGTGCCCAGCAGGCCAGGAATAGTCCGACCATCGAACAGATGCGACGCCTGCAAATCTCTCAAGATCAACTAAATAATCAGCAACAGTCGGGTACGCCACTAGCTTGGTCCCCGCAAGGTGAGATCCGTTAGGTAGTCCCCTTCATCTACCCTGGCCCATCCACAGATATCACATTTTAAGCATTTCACCGTATCCATCGGTGGGTAAGAGTCTGGTCATGGTAAAAGTGCCTAATCCCTTGGGGAGTGCCTTTTGGTTCTTGGGAACTTTACTAATTCGTAAAGCAGCTTTTAGCCATAAGAAAACCTTCTGGTTAACAGAAACTAACCAGCTTCCTGTATCTGTCCTGATTAGATTTAAAAGTATTGGTGCTTTACCAAAAATTTGCAGCACTACTAAGTATAATACTAAATAAAAAATCTTAAAATTGCAAATAACATTGTGTGTGTGATGGAATAAAATTAATGTTTCTTTCAGGTAATGGCGTCTCAGCTCAGAACCGCTTTACCCAGCAACGATATGGTAAGGAAATAATAGGGATTATTTCTAGATTCGCTTATGACTGATAAAAACTAAGTATTAAAACATTAAATTCTTTGCTATAGATACCCCTCAGCAACAGCAATATGTGCCGCCAAGTGAACAGCAAGCACCGGAGCCCAAAAAATATACCGGAAGCGCTATACCCAGTCGATCATTCAAAATTCTACAGGCAATGACAACACCTGAAAATGCCGGTAAGTACAGCTGTGCGAAGAATTCAGTGTCCCAAATGAAACACTTGGAAGGCGAAATCGTTTACTGGAATTAAGTTACAAGTTTTGAATCCAATACATACATCAGACAAAACTCATGGCTGTATATATACTCAGAAACCATCGGACATCACTAACCCTTATAATCATACATTCATACAGACACAAGCACATGGAGCATTGCATCAAGGATCGTAATTTTAAAGAGCCCTTTTTTTGAGAGATTTCACCTTTTTTGCTGAATGGTGTCAAGACAACAGTTTGACCTTAATCCCAAATGGCTTTTGATATTAATTTTGAGCATCCATGGCTACCATTTTGCATTACCCATGCGCCGCCATTTACTTGTACATAGCTTGCTTTACCATTTAACCAATCAATTAATCAGATCAGACTCGATCGGATCGATTTGACAACAAAGATCACATACGAAAACAAAACATAATGTTCGCACTCTCACCGTGTCTATTTCTCTTTTTCTTCTTTTATATTTGATAACCGTGTACCACAAAACCGACCTCAGACCATAAAATTCACACCGAGCTGGACTCGGATTTGGAAAATGTTGAACTGAACGAAACCCCAAATAATAATAATAATAATAATAACAACGGAAATACTGAAAATAATAATAATCATAATAAGATTAACAGTAAAACCAACAAACGACATAGCTACACATCATCCACACCACAATCATGCACCGAACCCACCACCCACTCATCAAACTCATCCCTTAGTTCAGATAGTTCTTGTCCCCCACAGGCCCCTCGATCACAGTCAGTGCCACCACAATATCCCTATGCCTTTGGCTATCCATATCCCTGGTACATGCCACCTCCTCCGTCAGTAAATGGTGAAACAGCTCCTTGGCCATATCTCTATTCGTATCCTCCACCACCACCACCACCACAATCTGTAGATGGAAAGCAGCCAGAGGGATTTCCCCCATATCCCTATTACTACCCCTACTATCCGCCACCTCTGCCACCCTACGGTCAACAGCAGGGAGATGCCCAATATCCCGTTGGCTATCCTCAGTTTCATGCCATGCCGCCTTATGGTCATCCCTTTCCCTATCCTGTTGCTCCTAGTTATAGCCAGAGTTCCACCGAAGAAAGCAGAGCCAGCAGTGTTCTGCCGGATATAATCATCACTCCCAGTACCGATGATATTCCCTCGCAGGTCATCATGCAACATCACATTCGAGTGGAGCCACGAGAACCACCAAAGCGGGCGCACTCCGTTGAGATCGAGGAGTTGGTTAGCAGGCCGAAGGCCCGAAATATTTGCACCAATAATCACGAGGTTATCGATGTGCTGAGCCAAAGATTGGCCAATATCAATAAGATTGCCAGTGGAAATACCCAGGCTAATCTCTCCAAGCAGTGGCAGAAAAACTATGCCGGCGAACAGGCAAAGGAACTGGGCGAGAGATCCCCAAGCGAAAATGCTTCCAACTCCGAAAGTGAGTCAGAGGAAGAGAGCAGCGATGACGATGATGAGGATACCCCAAAGCTCGGGGCTCGTCCTGCTGTCTTGCAGTCCATTAAATCGGTGTCAAATGTGCAGGTCTACAAGGGTAAAACCCTGGAACAGCATCTTGACTCCGAGAGCAGTGAGGATGAAGATGATGTGACCACGGCGGATGAAATGTTCGATGAAGAAGAACAGATCGAGGAAGAGCAAGAAGGCCTGGTCGAGGAAATGGAAGAAGATTACATTGTTGAGGAAGATCTTAGTGTTATCTATGAGGAAGAAAGCGAACTGGAACGCAGCAGCGAGTACGCCAAGACAGTGATTCGGAGGGATGACTCCAGATCAACCATAGTTGATGAGATTGAAAAGCAAATAGAAGAGAATGATGATGATGACGATAATAACGATGACGATGAGGAGTCCAATTCCGTAACAGTTCGCCTGCCACTTCGTTTCTCCTTTAGCCGTAGCTCGAACGATGAAAACATTGCCACCGTGGAAGTGGGCAAAACAACTCAGATCGAGGAGAAGCAACCTACTATCGTGAGCTCTTTCAGTGTGGCCAAGATAGAAAGCGAAGATGAGGACGATGACTGTGAGGTCAGTGTGACCATTAGTTTGTCGAA
Organism: Drosophila eugracilis; assembly: GCF_018153835.1. Lineage (NCBI taxonomy): Eukaryota > Metazoa > Arthropoda > Insecta > Diptera > Drosophilidae > Drosophila > Drosophila eugracilis. The sequence goes on from NW_024573209.1 coordinate 860,814, forward strand.
CTCTTCGCGCTCCAATTCAGTGGAAAAGTGTGTCCAACCCTACAAGACTTCCAATGCCTATCCAGTGGAGGAGATCTCCACACCCATCAAAGCCAGTGAAGAAGACGTTTCTACCTCGTTCTCTCTAGGTATGCGCAACAAATTCTTGGGCGAAACAATAGCCGATGATGTAACCAATAATATTTCCCGAGATAAGCCAAAAGAAATAGTCGAAGAAATAAAAGAAGTTGAAAACTCACCCAAGGAGGAGTTCGACTTCTTTGCCACTTTAATGGCAACAAAAATGCAGGCCCAGAAAATGATGGAGCAGTCGAAGAACTTCTGGAAAACACCTGAGCTAAAACCAGCAGAGCCTGCAGTTGAAACGGCAAAACTTCGACCCAAGGACAGTATGCCTGAGACGAAGCCACCAAGACCCGTATCTGGTGATATGTCCAAGACTCAGGCTTCGCTGGAGGCAGCCAAAAATGATTTCTGGTCTACTTTCGCCACAGCCTCTAAGGAGAAAGAGCCTGAATTGGAGGAACAGGATGAAACTGAGGAAGTAGACTTCTGGGCCAGCATAGAGAAAAAAGAAACCTCTGAGAAAAAAGAAAAGCAGTGGACCAAGAAGAAGAAAACCGTAACCTATACCCCCCTACAAAAAGAGGCAGCTACTAGAATTGAACATTGGACAACAACACTCCGGGCTCAAGTGGAAACTCTTCCAGTCCCACAAAGAGCTGAAGTACATTTTGTGGTTGAAGAAAAGCCAAACGAAATTGAACATGCCCAACAGGAAGTCCAGGGTGAAGAAGAGGATTTCTGGGCCACAGTAAATCAAGATAAGTGTGAAAATACAGTGAGTTCAAGCTGGGAACATACAACCTATAATACAGAGCCCCAAAATGAACAGCAGATTGACATTGGCTCTACTCCGATAGATACAGAGCAAACCATTCAACAAGATTCAGAAAACGTGGACTTCTGGGCAGAAGATGGCGAATCAACTAATAGTTACCAAAATGTTGAACAACCCAGCGACTTCACCTACGATCCTACGAAATATCCAGAAGAACCCCGAGAAGTGGACACCGATGAAGAAATTGATTTCTGGGCAGAGATTGAGGCAAGAAGGCAGCCAGGTGAAGAAGATGATGAAGATGTCACGTTCCATAAATCGGCCACTTTCTGGTTTCGCAAAGAAAGACAGAATTCAGTGGAGGAGACGCCCTACAAGCCTGTCGAAATAAAGCCTTTCAGGGCCAAATTACCTGATGAAGCAGCTGTAGAGATTGATGTTTGGGCTACGTTAGAGGCAGCCAGGGGTCATGAACCTGAAATAGTGGACCCAGTCGTGGAAGAGGAAAAGCATCTTGCTGAGCAATTTGAGGAACTGGAACATGAAAGCCCAGAAGAGGAGATTGAAAAAGAGAAGATTGATGAGAAGCCCCAAGAAGAGATCCCTGAAAGCAATTTAAGCCACATGGACACCATGTCGATGGCTTCGATGCACGAACCAGCTACAGTCTATACATGGGCTCCTCCACCACAGGAGACTAATGACAACGAGGATGAAACCGATTTCTGGGCGGACATGGAGCAGGAACGATCCAAGAAAGAACAATTTGAAGAGGCCGAACAGAAAAGACACAACTACCGTCAGGCCATGGCCTTCTTCAACACCTCGATCGATGGCCAGCAGTCGCCCCCACAAATAAATAGCAGTCCCAATCGTAGCAGTGTTATTCTGGAAGTAGAAGAACCACAAGACGTAGACTTGGGACCACCTGGTGAATACGAAATAGTAGGCGAGGATGGCGTCATCGTGGAGGAGCATAAGCCAGCGATACCCGAGGCCGAAGAAGAGGACCGCGGAGCAGCGACTCCTACCAACATAGAGCCACAACTCCCAGAGGTTTATGTGGAACCCGAACCGGAAGTAAAGCGTCTGTCCAATGGTCTTCCTGATCTTGCCGTCGAGAAGTTTACCGAAATGCCCAAGATATCAGTGCGTGATAGGATCAGTGCCTTTGAAGTCATGCCGACAGCTGGAAGCGATGGCTCCAAGGAATTAACCAAGCAATCCCTCTCAGTGGATAGTGCTTACGGCAAGGGAACCCTTTCACGCAACAGCAGCACACAGAGATCCGAGTCGGAGATTGAGGAGGACGACTCTGGGGTGACGGACATGAATCGCCAGCTTTCCGAGACGGACACCGAGTCCGAGAGTTTTCCGGAGCTGCGCAAGATGACCAGCTACCAGCGGGCAGCCACACATTCCAGGCTCTTTAAGTTGCTGCAGGACGAAAATGATGTTCCCGGAAGCGGGAGCCAGTCCAGCCGATGAGTTTCAATTCAAACCCAGCCGCAGGAAGATCGTCCACAATGTGTCCATCACCAGGCGTCAGAATCCTGGAGCCCTGAACGATGCTGAATCCATGATGCAGCGCAGAGAACGTCTCTCGTTGCCACTTCGTAAAAATACTAGTATCGATGCCGACAATCCTTCGACTCCAAATAGTCCTGCTTCACCTATTATGGGTCCCTCGGCCAAGAATCAACGCCAGGTGAGCGATAAGTTGGTCAATGAACTGGTTCAGAGTTTGCTCCTAAAGAGCGACAGTTCGCATTTGCGAAATCTGCCCATGGAACGCCTTCAGGCGGCCGCCAAAAGAGCCCTGGTAGAGGAGATGGACTCGGCGCAGGAGAACAGCTCCCTGGACAGTACGCCGGCACCAACACCCAAGCAGGACAAGGAATACTCTGATTACTACAATAGCTGGTGTGATGCCAGTGGCAGTGGAGATGATGTGCTGCCCTCCAAGAGCTTCCGTTCCTTACAGGATCCACGCCGGAGTCCCTGGACAGTGCGGTGCCCGAGGGTGCTCAGCTCCAAAACGATTAACCGTGATTTGGCACGGGTCACAGAGTCACCGGAAATCGCCAATGCACGGGGTAGCAAAAGTCCGGAATGTTTCCGCCAGAACTCACATTCACAGAGTAGAGAACGTTCCGTGAGCAGTTGGCGGAGGGTTTAGAATACGGCAAAAGAGATTGCCTATTGTATATAACTGGGCGGGTCTATAGTCTTTAGAAGGGATGTGAGACCGGTTCAAATGGGAGATCGAATCTCTCCAGAGAATCAGAAGCTCCCCACAAATTCGAACGAAATACAAAGCGAACTCAAATTGATCCAGGAGAAGTACTCAGGTACTAAGTCCCCAGGTATTTGGTAAAACCTATTCCTGGCTAACTATCCAGTATCCAAGGGAATAACCTTAAAACAGTCAACTTCCGAATCGGATTTCACTCCCGAACTTTTCGTAAACTAAGCGTCTTCTGCATTTGGCTGAAACAGTCACTGCCCCTGGGAATGGGTGATAAAAAAGCCAGTTATTGCATTTCTCATATCATCATCATCAGTTCATATCCCATTGTACATTATGAATATCGAATACACTCAGTACATTAATAAACTAAATCTTATTAAACATGTAAATAAACCAATTGAAACCAATGAAAGGAAATCGTTCATTCGTTCGTTCGTTTGTTACCTCAGTAAAGCGCAAAACCAAAAACCGAAAACCAACCAAAATCATTTTCTAAAACTACATGAGTATTTCAAAATTTGTAAACCGTAACTCATGAATCGAACTAAATAATAACAAACATAAAAAAATGAAACTGAAAAAAATCTATCAAGCGCCACAATAAACAACAAAATAAAAAACAATTTCATCTCAACTCAATGATTTTGTAAAACTCGTTCAAAATCCTAAGGTACCTAAAAATTGCAATTATTAAAAAATTACCCAAAAACAAGTTTTAACTAATTGAATGTTTTCATAATATTCCGAAAAGTGTCCTCTATCTATCTATGTATTTACTTTTATTTTCGCCGCTGTTTGACTTTAATTCTGTGTGCCGTATTCTTCTTAATATGTCCATAAAAATATTTGCGATTCTTGTAATTGAATTCGAACTAATTCAAATCCAGGTTTGTATGCGCCAAACAAATGATCAAATTTATTGATCATAAGTAAAAACTAGAAAAAATCATAAGTAAAACATTTCCCATTTTTTAATGTTAATTGTTTATCGCAAATATTTTTATTGAACTGTTGTAGTTCCTATCCCAAATGCTTTCTTAGAAACTGGAGATTGGAGAGCAAACTCCACCTTGCAAAGAACAACGAATGAAGATTACTTTTTTGTTGTTGTGCCCATAAATAAATAGAATAAAAATAATAGAGTGGAAAAACATAAAATGGAAAATTGTACAATATAACTTGTCGAAAAGTCGTTCGTTACATTAACCATTCATGAGTTTACAACTGCATAATTAAATGTTTCTTTCTCTTATACTCGATTAACTTGTTTTATACACACAATAAGAAATATATATTTTTTAACAAAAATTAATCGTTAACTTTAATAATTACAATGAATGGCTTTTACCCCAAAACTTAAATTGAATTGAACTGACTTTAATTGAATGAACAAAACAAACAAAAGTTGAACAAAAAAGGTGAAGTTTTCTCTCAAAATTGAATTGGCTGCCTGGCACTTGCACTTTCTTAGTTGCTGCTTCAATTTTTGATTTATTTTATTTTACTTTTATTTAATTACTTTTGACGTTTTCTTTATATGTATGTAAGTCTGAACCTGGATCAGTGTTCATGGTCAAGCTAAGACTTGAAAGTTTCCACAATTTAGTGTTAGCTTTATTTGTTTGTTTATGCTCGTTAAGACACATTAAAATAACACTCTTTACGATTTGATCTTTTTCAGGACCTGGACAATCGGATCTATAATTATTTCTCAACGCCATAGAAATCAATTATAGCAACTCAACAGCATCATATACTGAAAACGAAAATGAAAATCAATCAGATTGCTTGTTATAGTTATCTAGTTTAAGTACCAGACACTCTTAAGGATCGCCACAATCATATAACTTGGGAACGGGAACAAGTTTTTAGTAAAATTTCTTTACACTAACAAACATCATCATTGTAACTGAAGATGAAAGTTTTTTTTGTTAAACGCGATTTGGTAGCAGCACTAAAACCAAACAAAACAATTCTAACACAATTACGAATCAAATAGCGAAAGCGAATATATACTAATACTAAACGTTAAGATGAAGATGCAGGTGCAAAGAGGTAACAACGAAACGAAACAAAATCCAAGAAATCGACTATGCTTGATATGTATCCGGATAACACGAAAGCGCACATCAACACGACTAATAATAATATCTTAAATATTTCTTTTGTTACTTGCGAACATTATTATTTCATTCTTGAAGATTATCTTTTATTTTTCATCAATATTTATTCATTTACACAGTTCGTATGCATACGAATGGACTTTAAATATTATTATTTGATACATATATAAAATATACTTTTGTGTTGTATAATTTTTTATGCAGTAAACATTTTTAGTAAATAAAGAAGTAAAATCAATAAAGTTATTATTATTGTATTTTTAATGGAAGTGAAATAATTGTTATGACTTTGTCGAGGTAAGATATCATGAACTTAAGTGAGAAGCATAGAGGTACAGAGAAGCCAAGTGTAGCAAAAACCTTTCTATCTCGGTTAGTTTTATGTAAAATTCAATTTAAATTCGATATAAGCGTATACATAAATATTTTTTTTGCTGTATACAGAGACATTCTTTACAGCTCTCAATATATATATATTATATACTAATTCTTTCTCAAAAACATTCAATACTTTTATATAATAATATTTCATTGTTTGGACTTGCTGATCGTTGTAACGCCAACAAAATTCCACTACAGGCGTTACAATCAACAAACATTTAAATCTACATAGATTATATACCGATATTCCATAACCACCTAGTTATAATAGTCTGACAAGCTATTTCAACATTAAATGCATATAAGTATGTTAATAGTTTACGTATTTAATATGTAAATACTTTCAACAGTACTGTTTGATAGTTAACTTGGAGATATTTTTCATTTGTACAACTTATCTCATTTGAGATCTGTATTAAAAAAAAGACTAAAACTAAGAGATACAGAAGAATAGTGAAAAGTCAACGATTTTTAAAGTTATTGTTTACAATATTGCTTGTCAAGGTAATTGGTTTTAAATTATTCAAAAAAACCGCCTAAGAAGTTGGGGTATCCACCTGTACTTTCATAAGCTCTTGCACAATCCGGTACTCATGACAGTCGGTGCACAGCAGACGACCGTTTGATCGGTTTGAGCGCTGCACCTTCTCATGGCAAACTATATGAACAAGTTTAAGATTCTTCAGAGAAAATATTTCTAAAAAGTACTCGAGTACCGAAATGTCGACCACTTTCTTATTGTGCAACGAGCACTTGCGCTGCGGATGGGAAACAAGGTCCTCTACATTAGCCACCAGTGCAGGAAGAATCGTGCGGCACAGCTCAATTTGGTGGTCCAGATTCCAGACCTGAAACAAAATCAGATTCTCACGGGATGCATACGGATTGATGGTATGCTGCATGGAGCAACAGTTGCCATTTTCCGAGTAGGCACCCTGGCAATAGAAGTCACCAAAGTCAGAGCACAAGGAAACGGACCATTCATCTAGTATGCAATTCTCTTTAGTGTACTCCTTAATCACCTGCCTCAATCTTTTGCTAGGCAGACTGACAGCGTCTGTTTCCTCTTCACTCAGGTGCTGCTGAAGGAATTCATGTTTTTGCTGGCACTTTCTGTTGAACATCATGGAGAAATAGTCACATCCGATAAGCAAGTATCGAAATTGCTCCAGTATAGAGTTTATCACTTGCCGAGCCTTGGCATTCTGGCGGTAAAGAGGATTTCGGGTTAGCTCGTCCTTGGCCTTATAATAGTAGCCGCGTACACGTGTCTGAGCTCGCATGGCCATGGCCTCCTCCTTGGACTGGAACCGCTCCTCCCCGCCCTCAAACCACTCCAAGTGCTCGGCCTTTAGGCTAAGGTGCGCTTTGGTGTTGTCCAGAACGAGTCGGTGCTTCTGGTGCTCGTATTCTGTTATCATACGACGAAACTTCTCGGGATGCTGTTCGATAAAGTCGTAGAATATGTCAGCCACTTTAAGCAGTGGCGATTGCTGTCGTATTTTTTCAAACTCAAAGTCAGCATCTATGGAGGAAAAAGATCAGTAGTGAGAATAAGTTACTTAAACCACGTTGATTGCGGCTCACCTGTAGTTATAACTGCATCTGGTCCAGCCACGATAAAGAGTGTCTGGGAGGGCAGACTGTTTAAGTACTCATCATCGGACACCTCGAAACCATCAGAAGCCAAATACAAATGCAGCTCAAGTAGCTAAATGAAAAAATTTAATTAGTTGAACTGCCCTTGACATGGCCCAAATATAACGAGGCCGGGGTAACAAAGAGTCTCGCCTAATTTCTGGTTCAGCGGCCTTCAGAAAGTGTTTTTTTTTTTTGGCTAGGCAAGGACATTCTATCAACAGGTGGTTAGCTCCTTACAAAAAGTCATGCGCACTACCCGTAACTGGTGGCATTGAAAGAGAGCCAAACAAACGCGGAAGCCACTGCCAGGGACATGGCCTTGAAACTGCCAGGGCCACTGACTTTTTGTGTGGGTGGGAGTTATAATGGACCTTCTACGCAGGAGGTTTTCTAGCATTCCTTACCGGAAATTTATTGCTTGCTTTGCTTATCAGCATATCCAGGGAATTGGCTCCAATGCCGTATTTCCTTGTTCTTTCATTATCAGTAACCTTGTAACCACGCATTGGAGCATCTAGTGCTTCCTTGGATTCAGATGAGTTCACATCCTTTAGAGCTCCTCCTGCTGTCTCGCTATTTCTGTTGTTATTCGAACAGCTGCGAGTCGTTGGGGCCATGATTGCATCTCTAATGTAACTGAGCATGATTCTGGCTCATAATAAAGTCAACTTTGAAGTGCAGTCCTTGTAGCAAGTTTCCTTTTGGGCGGACAAAGCAAAATAAACGAACTGGTCAATTTTCTGCTTACCAACACTAGCGCACTGCTGTGCTGGCACTCTAGCTTTAAATAAAAATACTAAACATTGCATTGTTTATTTAGTTATAGCCATACAATTTACTTATTTATATGCAGCCGAAAGAAACGTAATTTTGTTATGTTTAATTAAATTGAAATTTGAAGTTGAGCCACTTCATCAAGATTAATTATAGTTTTTAATTCGAAAGGTTGAAATCAATCCTAATGAAATTGGGAAACAACTAAATTAGCTAGAAAATGGCAAAGTTACGTTTGGCATCGCTAGTTTCCGTTTTCCAACACTAGTGCTTCAGAAAAAAATCCATCAGCTGTTCGAAATAGTAATTTTTTTTGTAAAAAGTTTTTGCTGAAAAACTAAAACAGACGCTGCTTTAGTTTACCATGAACTTGACTGCATGTACCGCGTAATCCGTAGATCAACGGGAATCGCGTACTACGATGAATCTACGGCCGCGATGCCGCAAGTGGCTGCCACTGGCCACTCAGCAACTTCGACTGCGGAACCTGGCGCGAATTCAGGGATTCAATATTGTGTCTGGGGTGCAGAAAAAGTCGTTGGGGCAGGAGGAGCCAGAAGATGTGCTCCTCTACTACACATTACACACAGACAAGGCCAGTAAAGCGTTCTACACGAGCGAAAAGCTGCCGCAGCGCCACCAGCAGCAAAAGTGGGCGGAGATCTGTACAGATGATGAGGTTTGGAGGAAGACTAATGCACAGTGTGTGTGCGTCAAAGTGTGGAAGTACTTTCCGACGGAGAGAAAAGATGGCCAACCAATTGAGACTGACCACAGGACTACGGAGATGTGTGGGTACGTAGTTTACCTTACATGCGAAATTATACCTATTATACTTTACCTAATTTCAGAAGGGCTCAACTAAGGCCAAACAGGCTGCCGCGTCCCCCCGAACTGCTTTTTAGCTGGGGCGTATACTTCTCCGGCCTCATACCACTGTCACCCCTTACCCTGTCCCAGTGTGGAACTAATTGTTTGGTTTTCCAATTAAATGGTGAGCAATTCGCCTCCCCGTCGATGATAAGCGAACAGGGCTTGCAGTCTCAGCTGCATTTGCACTATCAGATTTATGCGGCGGCCGACGAGCTGGAGGAGCCGCAGGATGCTGGTATCAATTCGCCAGTTGTCAGCCGCAGTTCCAGTCCTGTGCTACGGATGAGTACGATGCGTCATGCCCAGATAAAGTGCCAACAGCAGGAGATTAGGCACAGTAACAACCTGGACAAACTGCTTATGTTGCAACGCTTGCAGCGTTTACATCAGCAGAAGATGCGCCAAATATCCGATGTTTGCCGGGAGATTGCCCGGCTCAGTGTGCACTGTGTAACCAAAAATGAGTTGCGCCTGAAACCCCGCACCACTTCGCTGTCCGGCGATTACTCTGCCCATCATCACCATTCCATGGGCCGTGCCCTTAGTGTATTGCTCGCCGAGCAACAGCAAATAGCGCCACTTACGCTTTACAATGCCCAGCAGCTAACAAGACGGATCGAAGCGCTTAGCGCCAAACAACGATTGCTTAAGGATGAGCGGGAGACCTTTCGTCAGCGCAACGAACGTGCCCGAAAACGCCTGGAGGAAATGAGAGAACAGCGTGAAGCTCTTCAGCAACAGCTCCACAACCAACGACTTCGACTGGAGCAGGAACGCCTTGAGCTACGCACACTGGCACCCCAGCATTTGGAACACCGTGATCAAAAAAGGCATATAGTTCGGCAGGTGAGAGTCATGGAGAAAAATATTGTAATCACCTATTAATAGACCCTTTTATAGGTGGAGCGTCGAATGTCCACTTTGGTGTTGGAGTTGCAGGAGATTTACAACATTCAGAATGTAAGCGGACAGCAGCTTAGCATATGCGGTATCGCCTTTCCCCACATGGAACAATATACAAGCGATTCCCGCCAGGCAGCTAATGCACAGTTAATGGAAAACGTCTCGCCGCTGGCGGTGAGTGCAGCCCTAGGCTATGTTGCCCACTTGGTGCAAATGTTAGCCATTATCATGGATCGGCCGTTGAGAAACCGAATTCTTTATGAGCCATCAAGGGCAAGGATTGTGGATGATATCAAGGAGTTGACATACACCACCAGGGAGTAAGTAAGATGGAATCGTGATTCATAAAACATTGTAACTTGTGTTATTCTATTCCAGATTCCCCTTGTACACTCGCTCTATTTTGCCGTCGCAACAAACCAAGTATGCCATCTATTTGCTGCGCCAAAACGTTTCTCAGCTGTGTTTTGACATCACCGGTCACTGCGATTTGCGGAATACGTTTGCCAACCTGCTGCACCTTTTCAGCACACTTCGTTACATCGAACGAACACAAAGGGATGAGGGCGATGAGCTGGATGGACGTGCAGGCGGCGAGGCGCGTTTGGTCAACGGACTGACTGCTCCGCACCTGTCGCAGTCACATTCGTCTGTGGACATGAACCACGTGCCACTGCCGACAAGCGTCAATGCAGTCAAGGATGCACTACTCCAGCAGCTGTTACCGCCGGGTGTGAGTCAAGCACTGGCCATCGAGGGCTATGCGTCAACACAACGGTAATTATCTATAAGTATAGAATTATAAATAGTTAAAGATATACATACTCGGTATAAGACCTCTGATGATATGACTTAAGTTTATCTGTTTAATAATAGTATTAATACTATAAATATTTAATCATATTTAAATTTATTGCAGCATTTGCCGTTCGGTTGGCTCTTATTCGGATGGCGAGGACGAGTTTCGACCCCGACTAGAACATAGCTATTCCAACTCTGACTCTAACATAACGTTGCAGGTGGAGCGTAGCTGAGCAATTGTAAGCTTTGAAGCGTTTATAACTATAATCCAACAAATGTTCTTCTTATGGGGTGTTCCCGTATTAGTTGGAAATCATATGTATAATTTTAAATTATCCAAGTCAATGGTAAGGCATATGCATAACGCGGTCCATTGAGGGCATATTATTTTTAGCTGTTTAAGATCTCTATGTAAATTCCCGTTTATTGTTTGTTTGCTAATATAAGCTACGAATAAACATTTAATATTTTATACACGTCAAAGGGTGTCATTATGTGGGTTAAAACTAAAATTGATAAAAAATGATTTGTTTTTTGTTTAAATTTTCCGCCATTAGTATTGAAAAGCGTAGAAAACAATAATACAACAACAATAATAACATTTACCGGGTATAGGATCAAAGCTTTTAATACTTTTACGCCCTAAACTTTATACTTGTTCATAAATTTTTAAATTTCAAACTTTTTTATGTACAATTTATCAATAATATTTCAACTGCAACGACAGCGCAAGTGTTGTAAAGTGTTTCGGTCTCTTAACAGTGCACTGTAAAGCCAGCTGATTATCATTTGGCTAAAATTATATCGCTGGCAATTTGCTTCCGGGATTATAAAGTTTTACGGGAATTACTCTGGCAAATAATATATAAAAAATGTGCTGGAGAACGCCTAAAGCATGGCCAAAATAAGTGCAATAATATTTCTAGTGAAAGGAAAGGCGCAGAGCTCTTAAATCAATTGGCTACATGAAGTGAATGTGCATGTGTGCGTGTGGCCCGGGCCTTGGCCTTTTATTTATCGAATTCGTATCAATTAAATTAAAATGCTGAGCAATATAAGGCACTTGGCATTTACGGTGACGATTTGGTAGCCGGCAACTGTGTGTACGACTGATAAGCGGACTACGGGGAATGCCTGTGATTTACGCGTATACTGTGTTTACCCTACCTGTTTACCGCTCAAACAATATAAAAAAGAAAAACTTAGGCGTGATAAGGGGCAGACTTCGTTTACACCTGAAATTGCTCAATAAAGACGTGGCAACAAGACTAAACGAGTACCCAGCATTTATATTTTTATTTAGACAATAAACAGCAACTAATACTAAGAGCTAACTTTCATATCTTATTAAATATTAATTAGTTCAATTCCGGCGCCAAAAGCAAAGGTTCTCCTATCTTAAAGCTCTCTTTTTTTCTCTCTCTTAAAAGTAAACTTAAACTTAAGCTAACTACGCTTGCTCTCAATTTTTGTTTTTAAAATGGCTGAGAACAATGTACCGCTACGTGATTTCGATGAAGAGAGCGAAACGGATTCGGAGACAGAATTGCTCATACGTCGCGATGTTCCGAGCGGTAAAGGCATCAACAATAATAACAACATCAACAGGGGAAGGCTGCGAAAAAGCTCAACGGGCTATAGTGGCGTCGAAGTCGACGTCGGCGCTGGCAGCTCTGCCGCCGGCGGCGGAGGCAGCTTTCTGGGCAATCTCTTTGGATCCAACAGTTTTGGCTCTGCCGCCGGCCAGATACGTTATAGAAATGAGCGGAGTCGCGAGCGCGCCAAAAACTCCAACGGCAACTACAGCAGCATTTCGAAACTGGCGCAATTAACGCACACGTCATCGGGCGCGGGAGCGGGGGCGGGATCGAACAGTGGTGGGAGTGGTAGTGGCACCGGTAGCGGCATTGGAGTAACCACTACGGATAACAATGCAGCAACATCTGCAGGATCGTCACACCCTTCGGGGGATCTCAATAATGGCGGTACACACAGCACCGTCATCGATCCGGAAAATGGAACATCCACAGTCTTCTACCAGCATAATCGACGGAAAAGCAAGAGTCGCAGCATTGGCAACGTCTGCAAGTTGTGTCTTTGCAGGTGAGTTTGCTTACGGTGTGATGCATTGGATATACAACGTCAACGTTGCGTATGCGCAATATTTCCATTTCACTGCTGCAATAGTGGCGGCGGGAGTTGTGGGAAGTAAATGGCGAATCAACAGCTGTGCACTAGTCAACAAAACATCAGAAAGAAGACAAGTTTGATTCAAAGGAAAAATAGTATTTTATTTAAGCTGAAATCAGTAAATCAATGAATGTTATCAGAAGAATAAGGTATTGTAAACAAGTTTGTCTCGAAAACTGATAACAGCGAATTTGAGCATTCTAAATTTTGCATGTGAAAACGGTGTTATGGTCTTAAAAAATAATTTTTTTTTGTCGTAATCGCATCTGATGAAATTTGTTGTTAAAATTTCAAGCTTTCAGATTTGCCTTTACCGACATGATAATTTCCTTGCTAGAATTATTTCGAATATTTCGACATTCGTAATCCTGCTTGATGAAATGAATTAGAATTCTAAAAAATTAGAAAAAATTAAGAGTCCACTCCAGTTGGTTTTTAACTCTTATATGGATATTCTTGATTTAGATAACATTTTTGTATGATCCGACAACTGTAGGTGAAAACAAAAGAATTCCTAACATTTCTATAAATAATTTTTGAATATTAAATATTTGGCAAACAAATCGAGAAAAGCGTTGACCCCTCTCTTAGCCATTCTATCATTTTCGAAATTCAACAGTTTAATGCCAAACAAGTTGTTGTTTTTTTTATGCCACTTGAACATTGTTTATTATTTTTTGGCTTCAGCAAAATCTTTTTGAGGTTCTAAAACGAGCCGAGTGAGCCAAAATAGTATTGTGTTGCAATTCGGTGTTACTTTTAAATTAGATCTTTCAAGAAACACATTTCCAAGAAAACGAATCTAGCTGAAAGGCGAGTGGAGAGATGTATGGGCCGCGTATGTATGACATATACAATGAATGCATCTGTGTGTACAGACATATATAGCGAGATTCCGAGATATATTTTTAATTTACCTAATTAGAGAGGGAAAGAGGCGAGAACTTTTGAGAATGGCTACACATGCGAACCGGCAAACAGGCACACACGTCTGTAAGTAGATCGGAGAAAGAAGGAAAAAAATTAAAAACATTTCGGTTTCTGCGCTACTTCGTACTGCAAATCGATAAACGTGACGGGACCCACAGACGACTAACATGTCTGGGTAAAAGATTTGAACGAATGGAAATAATAACAAAAACACGGCAATAAATAGTGGCCAAGACAAACGAGCTAGCTGGTTGGGTGACAAGGCATAAAGTAAGCGCAAACATTGGTATCCTAACCTCCAGTTTTCTTGCACACCCACTGAGCGTTTACTTTGCGGAACTCTAATTGCCGAAAAACTTTGCCCAAAAAACAAAAAACACACACAACTCCACCCGTTACCTGTGCATTTTTAATCGATGTTTGCCGTGTGACTTGAAACCCGATTGGTGGGCGAGTAAAAAACAAAAATATATACGCTGCTCAAGAAGTCACCAAGAAATGCTAAAAATTCCGAAACCAGTTTCTCAGCTGGTTTTGCTACACACATTGTTGTTTTCAAGGTTTCTAAAAAATACAAACGAGTTGCACAGAAGAAGTCGCTTTATAGGGTTTTTTTTTTGTCGGTCAGACTTTGGTTTTTGTGTTGAAAATTGAAAGTTTCTCTCCTGCCTTTTTGGTGGCTTATCAAAATCGGGTCGATTGTCGACCAAATACGAAACGAAGCCGCGAGCTCCGCAATGCGTAAGATCGAAATTGTGATATGAAATTTGTATTCCAAAATGTTTCTATGGTAGTATAATGAACATACTTCAAAAATTAGACAAAGAAAAGCTTTAATCGAAACCGATTGGCTTTATTTGCATAAACTTTTACCATATAGGAGAAATAAATATTTAAAAAGTTACACTTATTGTACTTGCTTATATAAACGATGCTATTAGCTGGTTAAAAACATTTAGTTGACTACTCAAGATACAGATTGCTCATTCACCATTATTAAATAACAATCTCCAATGTCATCTTTTGACTTTCAAGTGTGTCTTCAACTCTTTATAGCTCTCCTATCGCCCTCTGACCACGAAAATGTCTCGAGGCCTTTACAGATTCAAGTTCTCTTCAATTTTTCGACACCCAGTTTGGGTTTTTGTGAAGGTTTCGTTACTGAGAGCCTAGCTTTTCCGCCTGTTTGAAAGTTTTTCGTTTAATTTTCGGCGCTCAACTCCAATTGCTGTTTCGGTTATATGAGGCTCAAAGATTTCGACAGGCCGATTAGAATTGCAAAGTGAGGCGCCATGCGGCACGGTTTGTTGCTGTGATTTTTGCTGCCACGGTGGCCACTGTGGTGGAACCAACTAGGCGTTTATATTTCCCTATATACAAAAAGATTCCATTACTTCAACTAGTTGAAAAACTGCTGATAACCTTAGTTTTATTATATGTCTTAAAGAAAATAAACTAGTTTTCTATATCGTTGAATACATTTATATAATAATTTAAAACAAAAATTATTGCGATTTTGTATCAAGATCTAAATTGTATAGAAACATTTCTTTCATAATTTTGAAACTACTCGAATCAATCGCTCTCAAGATAATTGTAATTGCATTAAATATAGCCATTGCCAACTGACGACAGACTTTTCCCAAGCTTTTTTCACTTTGCCGCTTGCAAATTAGTCCGCCCCCCTGTCCACCCCCTGGTAACGCCACAAACTGTCAATGGTAACGCCTAATGTTATTATTTTCTAGTCGCCGTTAGCTGTTTATCTAGTTGCGAATGCAAATGGTTGGGAAAAAGGAAAAGCCAGGCTAAAAGGGGGGAAATGCGACAACGATTGACGCCCGCAACTTGGTCTGGCATTGTTTTCCACCCACTGGCAATGTGGGTTAATAACCAAAAGCCAGAAGGCAGCGCAAGCCACACTATTCATAGCTCACCTCATTCCATTCCGGTTACCCGTGGAAGGGTATTTGGTACACGTGTTTCCACTCCCTCAAGAACTATATTTGTCTTTTCCCGCCACCATTATATGTGTTAGCTTCTTGACCGCTTTTAAAGCATTATAATGATAACAATTTATCTTTGCGGCCAAACATTCGATTCAAGTTCATTTTACTTTATATTCGAAATTCAACTAAGCCACGATACATCTACTAAACAAATTTAATTTATTTATATTGTGAAAACGATTCATGTTTATTTCAGCTTTATCTGAAATCAAAATATAACTCGTTTGATTCAGAAAAGGAAATATAAGTCATGGGTTTATTTGTTTTTATTTTTAATTTTTATTTTTGTTCTTGTTTTTTAATCTTGTTGTTATGTTAGTGATAATATTTGATAATTTTCACTAGAAACAGGAGAAATAAAAAATAAAACCTAGTAAAGTAGATAATATGGGTGTGCCTCACTTTGAAATCCGAAAACTAGTCACTTTTCACTTATCTTTAGCACAAAATTGTAAATTAGTTTCTTCGGAATGTGTCATATGGCAGTTAAAAGAAATTTGCTAAGGGAACTGTGGGAAACCGCCGATAGCTGATGCATAAATTACACAAATTATCTACTCAGTTTTTCAATTGCCATTTGTAACCAACTATTTCCTTACTGTTTTCTACAGATTTTCTTCATTATTGTGTAACGTGGGGCTGAGCTAAATCATTTATCTTTCAATTTTAGTAATGTATATAGATGGGATATGTGAAATAAAGGATTGTACGTCAGCAATTGATTGATGTGCAGCTTTTATCGACCGAACCATTATAGTAAAACTCTTTATATCCATTCTTTATCTTGTACATTGACAAAGCGAATCAGATACATTCCAAAATAATATTCTGCGAAATGGTTTATTATTGTTATTTTATAGGTCAAAGATAAATAATAATTTTTTTGTTACTAAACCAAACTAAGCAGATAAGGGTTAAGGGAGCAGCACTAAAAGGTAGAAATAGTTTGTTAAATTGCAACTAATATACTTAAGGTTGGATTGGGTATGGTTTGTTTTTGAGATGAGTTAAAAATTAACGAAAAAAAAGCAGTCCCAAAATTCTGAATTTCAAAATATAGAAAACACAAAAAGTGCGCACTTCAACAGATTTATTTATGTACATTCATACATATATAGTGGCAGCTGTTTAAAGGCTATATTTAATGGGAAAGGCGGAAAACAATATTTGCTTGAGCTATGCAATCGAACCTGCTGAGGTCTACAAATCGTTTTGAAATTTCCAGTTAATTACTCAGAACGAAACGAATTGCGGCAATTGTTTGTTATGGCCACTGCAACTGTTGACGACTGCATTTCAATTCAAACAGAATGCAGGAGGCATCGGCTGAATCACATTTCGTCCGATAAGCGCGTTTTGCAAAAGGGAAAAATGCATTAAAAACGCATCTAGGCGTATTTAACTAGCGTGACACAGTTTGGGATTATGGAGAAACCCGAAGGCTTCGTCGGCAAAAGCGCTGACTTTGAAGTGCAACATGAGTCACTCAGGTGAGCTAATTCTGCTGGCCCTTTTGTTTATTTTTTTATCTTCTGGTGCAGACAAGTCGTTGAACTTTCGCTTGAGCACTTTTGGCAACTTTTTCTTATGAGATCATGGCACGAAATCGTCTGGCCAACGAATGTGTATGGTTATATTGACAAAACTTCGAAGCGGGCTCCATTCGCACACGTCTAGCGCAAGCGGCCAAGTAGAATTGGTCGTTAACAAAAAGCTATAGAAAAACAAGTTTGCTCGTGGGCAAACAAATAAGAGGAGCAGCAGCGTATTGCGTTGATCTAAGCGGGTGAAGCGTAGACCCCTGGCAAGAGCTTATTTAATTAACATCCGAGTGCTAACGAAAGCAACGAGAAGAACTGTTGATTCAGTCAGAAATGGGTCATAAAAATTCACATTCGCAGTCGGTTAATTCAAATTACGCGCTCAGCGCAGAGTTGCCAGATGTGTGTATCATTGTTAAGGGGCAGCTCTGACTAACGACAAACATACAGTTGTCTCTTTCCCTCTTATTGATTTCTCTAGAGACTATAAAGCAGGGTTGTTAAAAGCGCAGACGACGCAGTTTTCATAAGGAATTTTCACATTCCCAATTGTTTTTGTGCATAAGAATTTCGCTTAATTTGCAATCGAATATTACAAAGTGCTTGGTGAATGCGTGTGCCATGTGCCGCGCCTGTGATTATGTGAGAAGGGCCGAAGGAAAAGATCAAATTGAAATTGCCGAAACAGCTGCATTTGCTGAGAACAAAGGCTGCTACTCAGACTACAACAATAATTTGGACAAAATTCAATAATTGCGAATCTCGATCTCGGCCATACAACATGGATGATGCTACATCCCAAAACTCGGCTGCAACGCCCATGACTCGCGAGAATATTCCGCTGTTGAATCGCCAGCGGAATCGCTGGTATCTTTTTAGGTGTGAATCATCATCCATCACTTAATTAAAGGGGGATTTTCTCTATGCTTCTTATCAGTTTCTTTCAGTGTATATAAGATAAACAATTACAGTTAATTGGTTGGGTTCTCTCGCTCTATAGCACACTAAGCCAGGTTTTTCACCTCCCACTCGCACTTTTTCGCTCCCTCAAACTCATCCGCACACAAATGCATACACATATTCCGCTGATTGTTGTTGTCGTCTGAATTTTCACTTTTGTTTATTTTTCGAGTTTTTATTATTGATTTTCCCATCAAGGTCGTCTCCTACTTATATGTATTTGCTTGTCCGACTCCTAGACATTTGTGTTTGGAATTTCAATTGGCCTGTCGAAGCACTTGTCACCAAATAGGGGATTCCCATTCAGAGTATGAATATTATAGATTCAATAACAATTAAAAAAGCCAAAAATATTTAACGGTTCGTGAGAATTTCCTTAAATATGGAGAAAATGTTAGCTATTTAAATCTTTATCTTTAGTGTTTGAAAATGTTCCATTAGTTATGCCAAATGCATTGTATCCAGGGTAGAAACTAAATTATTGCTGTGTTTTATAAATGTCGAAAAGAGCTTGGATTTTGAAACTCCTTCCATAAATTTGTATATAAATTATTTCTTTGGTTGGTTTTAGGTATCAACAAGTTTGAACTATTTGACATCTATTTCATGTCGCATTGTTTTTAAGTATTAACAAAATTCGATGTGAAACACCAAGCAATTGATGAAAAGGCTTAAATGACTAAGGCTAAAGCTCAATATCCTCGCTCGTTCCATGATTTTCGATTGTGGCATTGAGAGGGTTATATGGATGACGGGATATAGGCCGGAAGGATGTTTCTGGCTCACACTATTACCGAAGGCAGCGTGATACTGATCCTTGTTTGTCTTTACAGCTGCTGGCGCAAATGGTTCCGGCCACGGGAGTTACGGGCTCGAACCGTAAATCTGGGTCGAGTAAATACGGAGAAATTCCCGCCGAACGAGATCCGAAACCAGAAGTACAACTTCATCACCTTCCTGCCGCTGGTGCTGTTCGAGCAGTTTCGCTTTTTTCTCAACCTTTACTTCCTGCTGATGGCGCTCTCCCAGTTTATTCCGGACATCCGGATCGGCTACCCGTACACCTACTGGGGTCCACTCGGCTTTGTCCTGATGGTCACCATTTGCCGAGAGGCGGTCGACGATCTGCGACGCCATCAGCGAGATCACGAGGTTAACTCCCAGAAATATAAGCGACTGTCGGCCACCAACGGCAGCGGCTATGAGATGGTACCCAGTTTAAAGCTTAAGGTCGGTGACATTATTATTGTGGAGAAGAACGAGCGGGTACCTTCGGATCTAATCCTGCTGCGAACAAGCGATCGAAGCGGATCGGTCTTTGTGCGAACAGATCAACTGGATGGGGAAACAGATTGGAAACCTCGACTCGCCGTTCCCTACACCCAGAAACTCAGTCGCGATTCGGAGCTGCACAGCATTGATGCTAGCTTCTACGTTGAGAAGCCCCAGAACGACATCCACAGCTTTATCGCCACCTTCTGTATGGCGGACGGCAGCGAAGATACCGGTCTCAGTGTGGAGAACACTCTGTGGGCCAACACCGTCGTGGCCGCCGGCACAGCCACTGGAATTGTCATCTACACTGGCTGTGAAACGCGCAGCGTGATGAACAACTCACAGCCAAGGTCAAAGGTGGGCCTGCTTGACATGGAGATCAACGGTCTGACCAAGGTAAGGATAAAGATCAGTATAATTCTTAGTTGTACATTTCAATAAAGAGTGAAAGTAATTCTACTGACCTGAGTTATGCTCGTAGTTGTTGTTATGTAAATTTGAACAATTCGCTTAGTTATTAATTTAATCTTCTTTAAACTTCAATAGGTTTTGTTCTGTGCCGTGCTGGGACTGTCCTTAGTCATGATGATGCTCAAGGGTTTTGGGGGTCCTTGGTACCGATACATGTTCCGCTTTGTACTGCTCTTCTCCTATATCATTCCAATCAGTCTGCGCGTGAACTTGGACATGGGAAAGGCCTTCTACTCGTGGCAAATGCAGAACGACTCAAATATACAGGGAACTGTAGTCAGATCAACAACCATACCCGAGGAACTAGGAAGGATCTCGTACGTGTTGACGGACAAAACGGGGACACTTACCCAGAACGAGATGGTCTTCAAGAAGATCCATCTGGGCATAGTATCGCACGATGCAGACACTTTCCATCATATTGGACAGATGATACAGAAGCTGTCGGGTAACATTTTACAACAACAGCAGGGCAGCGTATCCAGCTCGAGCAGCGGCGGAGAGTCGACGAAGCCAATTATGTTCGCCGGCAACAGGATGCGTCGTCCGGAGGGATGGCGTGAGTGGGAGGCAGTGCGAGCACTGGCCCTATGTCACAATGTAACGCCAGTCAGCGATGACGAGGACAACCGATCAGTGTCCACGGCATCTACTGTGACTGGCGGTAACAACTCGCCAACCAAATCTGTGATAAACATCGAGGCCCCTGGCAGTACGGACACCGAGCATCAGTATCAGGCTGCATCGCCAGATGAAATAGCGCTGGTTAAGTGGACTGAGCAGGTTGGCCTGACCCTGATTGCCAGGGATCTTAACACTATGACATTGCAGGTGAAGACCCCCAGCGAAGACAGTAAGTTAACCCTTAAAAAAAAGAATATCAGTGCCTATTTTCTATTATTCCGTTCCTTTTAGATGACATTCTGCTGCACTATCAGATTCTGCAGTTGTTCCCCTTTACCAGCGAGAGCAAGAGAATGGGAATCATAGTTCGTGAGAGCAAATCTGGGCAGATAACGTTCTACCTGAAAGGTGCCGACGTGGTAATGTCCAGCATCGTTCAATACAATGACTGGCTCAGCGAGGAGTCAGGCAACATGGCACGAGAAGGACTTCGCACTCTTGTGGTGGCTAAAAAGGTGCTCACCGAGGAGCAGTATTCCGACTTTGAGACACGCTACAATGCAGCTCGTCTCAGTATTACCGATCGCGTCGCAAAAGTGGCGGCAGTCACAGAATCCCTTGAGCGTGAGCTGGAACTGCTTTGTTTAACGGGCGTGGAGGACCGTCTTCAGGAGAACGTACGTCCCACGCTAGAGCTGCTGCGGAATGCTGGCGTTCGCGTTTGGATGTTAACAGGCGACAAGCTGGAGACTGCATGCTGTATAGCTAAATCCTCACAGCTGATTGGTCGGAACCAAGGTCTACATGTCTTGCGTTCCGTTAAAACTCGAACAGATGCCCACCAGGAACTGAATAGCTTCCGTCGTAAGCAGGGGCATGCTCTAGTTATTTCGGGAGAATCTCTCGAAGTATGCCTGCAGTATTACAGACCAGAGTTCCTGGAGCTGGCCACGGCCTCACCGGCTGTTGTCTGTTGCCGCTGCTCGCCCACCCAAAAGGCCCAGGTTGTGGCTCTCATCCAAAAGCACACAGGCAAACGAACATGCGCTGTTGGGGATGGTGGCAATGATGTCAGCATGATTCAGCAGGCGGACGCCGGAGTTGGCATAGAGGGGCGCGAAGGAAGACAGGCCTCGCTGGCCGGCGACTTTAGCATTCCGCAGTTTTCGCACATCGCCAAGCTTCTGCTCATCCACGGCCGAAGGAGTTATAAACGTTCGGCAGCTCTTTCACAGTTCGTCATCCACCGCGGCCTGATCATCACCACCTTGCAGGCGGTCTTCTCGGCGGTTTTCTACCTCAGCTCGGTGGCTTTGTATCAGGGCTTTCTCATGGTTGGTTATTCGACACTGTACACCATGTTCCCGGTGTTCTCATTGGTGCTGGACCAAGACATCACTTCGGAGACGGCAGTCACGTATCCAGAGCTTTATAAAGATTTGTCTAAAGGACGCAGTCTAAGTTACAAGACCTTCTTTATATGGGTACTCATTAGCATATACCAAGGCGGCGTCATTATGTACGGAGCTCTAATACTCTTTGTGGACGAGTTTATCCACATTGTGGCGATCAGTTTCTCGGCTTTAATTATGACAGAACTCATCATGGTAGCTCTCACTGTGAGAACATGGCATAGGTAAGTCTTGTCAACTCTTTCGACTTGTGTATATAACATTAATTCGGCACATCCATTTTCAGGTTAATGGTGTTAGCGGAACTATTCAGTTTAGCGCTCTATCTTATTTCATTGGCCGTGTTACATGAGTATTTCGGTGAGTAATAAATTCCTGCCAATAATTGTACACATAATGATTTTTGTTTTGTTTATAGACTGGGAATTTATTTGGTCGTATGATTTCCTATGGAAGGTTTCCCTCATTACGCTGGTCTCCTGCTTACCATTGTACATAATCAAGTTCTTGCGTAAGAAATGTTCGCCGCCATCATACTTGAAGCTCTCTTAGATGGTGGCTTGGCATCAAATTTACAAATAACAATTGCTCCAGACTTTATAATTTTCATGGCGTTCTGTTCACAATTTAAACGTTATTGTTTAGCACTATACAAGTTGTTTTTTAACTGAGCAGCCATCCCACAAATTTCCCTCGATTTGCCAATACCCGCACCTATCCCAAATATACGTGATATCAGGTTAAACCCCCCTTCCTCGACACAACTTTTCTTTATGATATTTTTGTTTAATTTTAAAAGTTACACAAAATACAAGAGGAAAAGTGATCCGATTATTGTAATTAAAAGCAAACCGATTCTTATTTGTAAGCCGAGGCGAAACATTTTTAATATATATTTCAGTTTTGTATTCCTGTGTGTATTTGAATAATATTAAGTCGCAGAAAACCAAATTATGTTACTAATTATTTAATGATAAAATAAATTAATAATAATTGTATCTATGACTAAAACTGAAATCAATTACAGTGGTATAAAAAGAGATGTAAAACGAAAGATAGATTTTGTATAAGGACTTAGAAATTGAATTGGATTGTGTAATAACTATAATAAATATACATATATAAATGAAATTATTTATTGTGGATTTATAACTTACGAGGAGCTGGTTCCTAAGCAACGATGGATGAGATATAAAGAACCTTTTTTGTATTGTACATTTTTATTTACTTTTGCTTGACATTTTGTTTCTGTTTATTACTAATTCACAATTCTTTGCTTGAAATACATAATAATTTTAATAATATATTATATTATGCATGTACGCACATACAAACATACTTACGTACGCAATTTAATGAATTCTGTGTTGTCTTCTGTTGGTAATATAATAGTTTAGCTTTTGCTATGCTTTTTAAAATGCATGACATCCATTAGCGTTTACACTTTCATGGCTTTTTCTAACAATTTATTATTCTTGATCTTAGTTTCATGCTTGATTTGTTTTTGCTGTTTATTGAAATCTTTTTTCGTTAGTTTGTTTTAATTGCTTAGCAAAACTTCGACTCATTATAGGTTGAAATGATGAAGCATTGTTTTACGATTTTGCTTAAATGCGCAGAAATACTTTTGAAGTAAACAATTTGCTCGTTTGTTTTTTATTTGTTCAAATTTCACAACATTGAAATTTGATTTCTTCATCAACACATGCAGTTTTTTAAAGTATTATTTTTGGTGTGCTTTGTTAATAACATTTTGATTTCCATTGTATACTCGCTTTTGCTAATACTGAATTCTTTTCAACCGTTCATACCATGCACTGTACTGTGTCTGTTGAGCCAACTCCCTCCTAAGAACTCATTGAGCAATTTAATTCAACTTTTATGTCGGTGTATAAAAGTTCCATCCAATCATTGGGTTTTCTTAAAGCTTTTCCATTTCCTCATTTGTTTAATCAACAATTTCAACTCTAATTCTCAACTTGGGTACAGAGAGCTGAGCTACATTTGTAAGGGTATGGGTCATGTATATAATTGGGATAAATATTTTGTAGACATAGGGTATGTATGCGTGTGTGTTGACATTGGGCATCGTAATCGTTCACTTCTAATTTACTAAAAATCTACAAAATATAATATTTGAATTCTTTTCTCTGCTAAATATATTCTGCATATACATACTTTATAATGATTGTTTAACATTTATACATCTTTCTTTATGCAAGTTTTAATTTCTTACTTTTTCTCTATGTGTGGTTCTTGATGAGGTCAACTTTGATTTGTTTTATTTGAAACTTTTGGTTTTCGTCTATTTGAATCTTTACTTTAAGAATGATCTTGTCTAATTGTTGATATGTGTTTACTGTTTTATGTTGTGGATAATATGAAATCTTGTTTTTTCTTTTATATTTTTACAATTCGAAATGTTTTAACCGCGTCCTTTTATGTGTTATTCTGTTTTTTTTTTTTTTTTTTTTTTTTTTTAGATTTTTCTTTTCGTTTTAATAATATTCAGTCTATATAAACATTCATTTATACATTTATGCTAAATTTTTGGAAAACAAAGCGGGACAAACGTGCGAAACTGACATAAAAAAAATTCACATTTTGCAGTTCCTTAACCAAATATGGTAAAATTTCTCTAAAAAGAAATTGGATTCAAATAATGTGTGTGTGAAATTAGAATACCTGAATATACCTGTGGATGATCTGTTTTATGTAGAAGAACGTGTTTGATGTATGTAAATCTATCAAAAATTAATGGTTGTTTACTTTACCTTGCTATGCTTTACATGTATATTCAATAATGTAAGTATAGTTTAGGGCATTCTATTTGCTTTGCATTCGTTTCTGTATAATTATTTAAATATTTTGTTATATTTGTTTTTGTTTTGCTTTAGCTTGTTAACACATTCCTCTTGACGAGTCTTATTCAATGCATTTGATTTTTAGTTAGTTGTAACTTTCATTGCTGTTTCTGAATTTTTGCTCAAGTTGGCTATACCTTTTCACGTGATCCGACGTTTTATTCTTGTTTAACAGATTCCTTTATTTCTGCTATGCATTTGAATATAGATAGAAATCGATCAACATAAACGAAATCAACTATTTACATATATAGGCTTCCGTTTGGTTATAAATCTAATCACTTTTCTTACAGTATGTGTTAGCTGTTCAAGTCACATACTCGTAGAAACCAACAGAAGTAAAACATCGGGGTTTTGCGGGATATAAGAATTTCGGTACTTATTTGGTTTTGAGTCAAAAGTAAAACTTTTTTGCAATATAGTTTTTAACATCGTATGCTAAAATATTTATTTCTGATATTGTTAATCGTAATATTTTACGTCGTGCTTTGTATAATAATGTTAATTAGAGTGTTCTAGCAGCGATTGAGCTTGCTGGGAAAATATTCATATAAAGAAACGTATTTTATGTTATCAATTCACTAATTACTAAGCAAACCAATGCCAAGCATATCCTAAAATTAATGTTGTTTGCTCTACATTTTCATCTTCGGCGCCGTTTAAGCTCCATTAAAAAACTGCCAATTTTTTTTTGCCATATTCATGCTTTTCAATAATCCAAAGAGCCTCTGCCATCTCAATTAAATCAATTACTAATTGATTTTCAATGCCGCTCTCCGATTTTGAGGCATGGTCTGGCCTAACACCTGCACCGATATATAAAATTTATGTGGATAAATGGTTAAATTAGCTATGTAAAAAAGTTCCTAACTTAAATCATTGTAGGCAGTATGTCATTTTGTTTTTCTCTAGCTGTTGTTCGTTTTTAGTTTTGGGCCGAAAGTAACTTTTGATAGTGTGTTAATTTGTTTGAACACAATTGTTTTATTAAGACGATAATTTAATAACTGAACTGAGCAAATAAAATACTTTGAGTTTTTAATTCGTATATATCTGGTTCAACTTAGTCCATTAAAACCTTTAAAACTTGTGGAACGACTTGCCGAAAGGATTGCCCATCGAAAAGAAAGTCTCAATACACTGAATGGCAATCCCTTACATAAAGGAACATCTCTAATATTCAGACCTTTGTCCTGCTATATATATGCTTGTATGCTGTTCGGCACACTGAGAAGCGTCTACACATTTAAAAAAGGTTGGCAAAGCTTTTACAAAATTACGAAACTACGGTTACAAACTACTTTGCCAAAAAAACAATACCAAGTGCAATACTGATTTGAGCCAGATCAATCGATTTGGCCTGGCAGGTATTCGAAAACTAGACGTCTCGAAAGCAAATCTAAAAACTAACCACTGTGCTCATGCCAAATGGCGCTCCTCCTCGCAGATGGCGTTGCGCGTCGCCTCGCACTGGGCACAGTGCTTCTCCAGAAACTTCATGGACAAGTGGAACGTATACCGGTGCCGGGTGCAACGCCTTTACATCTTGTACTCGACGATCTTGTTGGGATTGAGGAACTGCTCCCGTTGCGACGCCTCCAAATGGGCTACGGTGCGCGTCAATGCCGAGCCCGATCCTGATCCTGATCCTTGCCCAGATCCTGCTCCGGCTGTTGATCCTGAGGAGGATTTGTGCTTACCCTCGCCGCCTCCGCCACTGGTGCGTCCTGTGTCCGTGCCAATGGGCTGATACACACCCTCGGCACTGATCACACCCACATTGACTCCGGCGACCACCGGCTGTTGCAGATATCCGGAATACTGCGGCGGCAGCTGGTAATTGCCCGGCGGCTGCTGCTGCTGCTGTTGGTGGCTGCCCGCTCGCGGCTGCTCAGTGTGGGCAATGGGATACTGCTGCTGATGGGCGTAGTCCTGGCTGCTGCCCACAGCGCCAGCGGCAGCCACCGAACCACCAGCTGCTCCACCACCACCAGCTGAACCTCCTCCGCCGCCTCCACCACCACCCATTCGCGATCCAGAGTCATCATTGAGGCCCTCGCCCATTTCACCATCTCGATTGTGACGACCACGGATGCACAGCTTGGTGAACAGCCAAACACGTCCGCGGTAAAGAAGGTAACAGCAGAAGTGGACAAAAAACGTAAAGATGATCGCACAGGCTGTCACTATAATCGCCTTGCCCGGTTTGGTCCAGTCCATCATCGGGTAGATGGCAGTTTGGTTTTTCCTGCACGCAAAAGAGGCAGCATTACCATTAGCTTTGTCCAACAGTATACGGCTCAGACTTACCTGTCAGTGCCGCCGGCCAAGAAGTAGATTCCCGTGAATATGGCATAGGCCAAGCCAATGCCAGTGGTGAAGTAGGCGTGGCTCATCTTTATCGGGTGGCCCACTATGGCCAAATCGATCAGCATTATGATCGTGTTCAGCACATGTACCATTATGTTTAACGCATCGATTTTATGGATTTCTGAAAGATTAATGGCGTTGTTTTGACATGAAAAGGTATTGGTGAATATTAATTGTTTAAATAACAAAATATGTGTTTTCGTTTACAGAATAATCTATAAATTTTTATATAAAACTCCTATTTCGAGGTTTAACTGTTCACTATGATTTCGTATTGGCTCTTTATTGATCTAACTAAAAACTCTTGATTTGAATCTCCGCGTAAGTAGTAGTACTCGAATCCAATGTCATCAGCGGAGACCAGGCAGACGTAGGAGGCGAGAAAGTCGAACAGCACCATCGCGGAGCAGAGCGGCTTGTCGAGGAGGGGCGGCGGGTTTCCCCAGTAGCCAGAGATTACCTGGCCCTGGAACACAATCAGCGGAAAGCTGACTTGCCAGAACACAAAGTGAACGGCTACTTCATACATGTATAGAACCTCTTGCATGTGGACACAAACCGCTGTCATCAAAACCGAGGAGAAGATAACGAATATGAACCAGGTGACAAATAGATGGACCACTGTAGGACATTCGGGCAGTATAAATGAACCAACCAACAGCATCATTGTCATCATGATCAAGATCTCTACGCTCAGTAGAAGTACCTGTTCAGTAAGCTGATCGGAAAGAACAGATACCGTTCCCAATGCCAGACAGCCTGCAATGATGCAGCTGAATATCCAGTTGAGGGGAAACTTCCGACGCAGCCATATCACGTTGACGTAGACGCAGAGGACGGTCAATCCGATGCCAAAGAAGCAATAGGTAGCCACGCTGTCTGGAACTAGTGGATATCCTCGGAACAGGCCTGGTATGATAAGCAGTACAATAGCGAGGACAATGAACACCAGGGCGATTCCATAGATCCACAGACGCACCTTGAGGCGGAGGCGCCCTAAGCCATCGGCTGGCGGATCACTCATCGATGTGGGTGTTTTTCTAGTTTTTTTTTTGCTGTTTCCCGGAGTGTGTCAAGTGTCAAAGGTGAGAGCTCGGCCTGACAGCCAGTATGTTAAGTGTAACCAGATCAGCATCAGCCCCGAATTTCAGCGTGCGGTCCGTTGGAACCTGTTCTTCAAAGTCCCGATACGGGGTGGATTCCAGTTTTCATGATTACGATCTAACACAGCGGAGGTACGAGGAGGAGTATGTCGAGAGGGGCACAAGCGCCTATAATTTCCAAGAAGGGCGAGAGCCCTCCAAATGCCTTTTCCGCACCTATGTCTGCCTTCTGCTCGTCCTCCAGGTGACCCTTGCGTCGCTGCAGTGGCTCGGCTCCACGTACCGCTGGCGACCTCAACTGAATCCTGCCAACCGCAGCCTGTCCGCCCTTCTGCTCCTGCTCTCGTGGATCAACATGACGTTGGCCTTCATCGGGTTCCGTAGGCTGCAGTTTACGTTCCCGCTTAATTGGATTATCTTTGGCTGCATCTTTGAAAGCCTTACTCTGCTGGTGGTGTGTCTGCACATCCTCGAACAGGATATCACTTGGCCGTTTGTATTGATTGGCATTGGTGTTTTGGTTGTCTATACGCTGCTAGGGCTGTGGGTACCTGCAATTCTCACCGCCAATCTCTGGATTCTAATACTGGAGAGCCTTTTAGTCGTCGTGGTATCTACCGTAGCTTTGAGCGTCCGTCTACGGATGCAGTACTACGTGCCCACGAGCATATGCTTAGTGTTCTTCGGGCCCTGGGTCATGTACAATTCCCAAAAGCTCTTCCTACCCCGACAGCGAACCAGCTACCTGTCCCACCAGTACTTGGAGGCGGCCATCAGGATGTACATCACTTACGCTTTTACAGTGAGCGGCATTGTATTTGCCCATCGCTTTTCGGTCGACCAATTGGATGCCAATGGATAGGACATGGTGGTACCTATGGCTATGATTTTAATGGTTACAGAACTGGGGCTGATCTTATTTGTTTTTTAGGTTTTTTGTAACTCTTTCTAAGTGCTAAGTGCAATTAAATTTAATGTCGCTTGTTTATGTTTACTTGTTTTAAGCAAGTTCTAAAAATAATGTAAAAATGGAGACAAGCTTGCCTTCTGTGAAAGGTCAATTTCTGAACTAAATATTGTATGAAAACTTGAGGTGGTTTCTGGGGTTCAATTGGGATTTCTAGGACTTCCAAAGTTTTAAAGCTAGTGTTAGCCACTTACCAGGATTGTGAACCAAGAGCCAATAGCACATGGTGACGATGAACGCATAGACCGTGGCACAGGTGTAGAGCACCCAATAAAGGTGATGCAGGCGGCTCTTCTTCGCCTGGCGTACAATCTCAAAGTCCTCTCGCTCCACCATCATACCCTGGGTCACTATCCAGGCGGCCAGCCAGGCCTGGACCGTGCAGAAAAGCAGTCCCCAGTGGGTAAGGTAGATCCACCACTTGGCATAGTGGTGCTCAAAGTGCTCATCTGTGCGCCCGATATCGAGCAAAGAGCAGACCAGCGCCGCCAGACAGGTGATGGCCGTTATCCAACGATAGAAAAGGTAAACGATTCGCACCTGTGTATTGCGTTGCCACTAAAGGAAGAAACACCTTTTAGAATGGATTTCGAATTGCCTCAAATTAACTAACCTGGCACAGGTAGAAGTTGTGTCGATGCACATGGTCCGGCGTAAACTCCGGGAAGCAGCTATTCCACAATTTGCTAACCATCATTCTCTGATTGCCCAGGCAGCTGCCGGCGTTTGTGGCAAATTGATTGAAGCCTTCGCAGCTGTCCTGCGAAGGATATTGGTAGGAGTGGTAGGATTGCTGCTGCAGTTGCTGCTGCGACGGCTGGAATTGTTGGTGTTGCTGTGGGAAGTGCGACTGGTGTTGCTGTTGTCGCTGATGCTGCTGTTGCTGCTGCTGCTGCTGTTGTTGGTATTGATAGGGCTGATAGCGATGCTCCTCAAGGACACGCTGCGACTGACCTCCCAAATCGGGTCCACCCCTTCCGGCTGATCCGGCTGATCCTGCTCCTCCCGCTGCGGCTGAGCCGTGCTCCGTTTGGAACTCGTGTTGCGGCGGCGTCTTGTGGCTGTGCAGGCTGTCACGGCCGCTGCCCCCGTATGGATGCAAAAAATCTGGCAGGTCAAGGATGTGCGCCAGCTGCTTGGCCACTTCCTCGTCTTCCTCGTCTTCGTCCTCCTCCTGCAGGTGGAAGAAGCGCAGTTCCTCGAGACTAGAGCAGTCCGTAGAGAGCAAGGCCTGTGGCAGGCACTCCTCGAGTAGGTCCTCCTCGTCTTCAGTGGTGCTGGCGAAGCCAGGCAGATAGCCGTAGTTGTCGTAGGCGTCGTACCGCCTGCGGGGCGTGGCCTTGTAGCGATAGCCAGCTTGCAGATCCTCCGCCGCACTCCCGTACTCCCGGAACGGCGAGGTGGATACCGCTGATGCTGATGCCGCTGCTGCAACGGCTGCCGGTGTTGGCGGTACCGGTGGTGGAACGGTACGTGTGCTCCGGCTGCTGAAATAATAATCGGTGGCTACACTCGGCGCCGGTGGTGGTGGTGGTAAAGCGGCCGGAACGGCCAATGGCGGCAAATAGCCGGGCGAACTTCCTGTTGAGGCTAACAGCGGCGTTGGCGAGGCATCGAAGTTGATTAGCGCCGCCGCCGGATAACCGCCTCCGGAATATCCGCTAACGCTTCGGTACGGATACGGATAGGGTGCGCTACCCGCGGCACCACTGCTGCTGGTGGTTCCAATATAGATGTGTGCCGAGGTGGACGGCAGATGGTACCAGCTAAAATGGGATTAGATTTACATTTTATTTTTTATAGGTCTGAATTTAACATTTAGCTATTTCATCTTCATAGAAATAGTCTAACTGGGTTAAGTTCAACTTTAAGTTAAGTTCAAGGTTTTAGAAGTGTCTAAAGTTGTTTTAAATCTAAGCTGGATGGGAAGTTAAATTAAAAACTTGGTGC
Source organism: Drosophila eugracilis (assembly GCF_018153835.1). NCBI lineage: Eukaryota > Metazoa > Arthropoda > Insecta > Diptera > Drosophilidae > Drosophila > Drosophila eugracilis. Next base: position 892,068 of record NW_024573209.1, read on the forward strand.
TCTAAATAATGTTATGCATACTATTGGACAAGTGACTGGTCAAAAACTTTTAGGGAATCTTAACCGTAATCGCTTTTTTATCGTTAAGTGTTTTGGATGACTCGTAGATGTTAGTGGGTTAAGGTATTATGTTTGTCTTTTTACGCTGAGAGCAGGCCAGGGGTTAAGTGCTTGCAATAATACCTGGCTAGGTTGCCGCTGCCCAGACCGAAGCCCAGGCCCAGTCCCAGACCCAGATCGGTGTTGGTGCTTCCGCGGCTGAAGTAGTAGCTATATTGCTGCTGCTGCTGTTGCTGCTGATGTTGTTGTTGCTGTTGCAGTTGCTGGTGCTGCAGTTGCAACTGTTGAGCGGCAAATAGCTGTTGCTGCTGGGCAATCTGCTGCTGTTGCTGATGAGGGGCTGCGTAGCCGGTTAGCCAACGTTGCCGCAGGCACGAGTAACTCTGCTGCAACTCACGCTCGAGTCGCTGCAGCAGCAATTGTTGCTGCAGCTGCTGGATCTGCAGTTGCTGCTGCTGCTGGGCTAGCAATTGCTGCTGCACGAGCTGCTGGTGCTGTTGCTGCTGCTGTTGTTGCTGCTGTTGGCCACTAATTGGCACCGCTCTAAAGTAAAACTGCGCGTAATCCAATGTGATGGCGTTCCTCTACAGCTCCCACGCGCGTCTACCACATTCACGCTTTGGTCTATTGTCCGCGTCGCTCCCCTCTTTGGCTATTCCTGTTTGCCAGTGTCCTTTGTGTCCTTTGTGGCTTTTGCTCCTGTTGCAGTTGCAAGTGGCAAGACGTCTGAGCCTGTAAGTGGAGCAAGACATAGAGGCATTGAGTTGAGTCGACTGCTTTTCACATGCGAGTGCATAATGTACTAATTAGGCGGGCGTTGAGTATACGCCATGTGGAAGAAGATCAGGTGCATCACCGAATTGTGGGAAAGATTATGTATTTATAATTTTCATGATTAACATATATTAATATTCTTGTACTTAAAGAGTTTGATTTAACTTTGTCAAACAAGTTTGCTTAAGGTAAAATGATTTTTATTTTCTTATCTTTTAAAAAAGCACAAAAAAATTATACAAATTATATAATCAATAAATGATATGAAGGTTCAAGTTGAACCTATCTCTGAAAATTTCATTATTAACCAATAAGAACACCAGAGGCCCATTTCATAGAAACCTAACTACGGTCCTGAACAAGATAGCTGAAGCTAAAGGCAGAAAGGTACACTCCACTGAACCCACAGACGGTGCCTCTGAAACTGTTTCTTTGAAATACCAATTTGCAGACTCGCAGACGTTCTCAGCTTTTGAAATTCGAAAGAGGAGCAGTTTTCTGAACAGAAGGATGCAGTCCACGGAGGCAATTTCAATGCAAAGATGTTCATTAAAAATGCAGTGCATTTTGCACAACATCTCCAGCTTGAGGCTTTCAAATATAAATTATTATCCTTCGAGTGTTGAACTCCCTTGAACTTTTTAATCAACCATTGCCAGCTAAGCCTTCAAAATTAAATGTTTAATACTAAAAAGTTTATTTAAAAAATAACCATTATGACTTAAATATATTTTAGAAGCGGAATTAAGGAAACTTTCAAGCAATTTTTCCGTAATTCTCGACAAGTGCCGGGAGCTAAACTATTTCCATAGCATTATCCTTGCTCCGCACGGGCTTTAATGTGCTTAGCAAGAGTGGGCGGGGCAATAAAATCAAATCAAATTGCGCGTGCCTCAGCAAAACGCAAAACGCAAAACGTCGACCAGGAAGCGCCGTTGTGGCCATTTTGGTTGCGTTGCTTTTCCGTTGCAGAATTGAGTTGCAGTTAGTTGAGTTGTCTGCTGGGTGGGACAAAGGTTGGGGTAAACGGTTGGTTGCGGAAAAGTGTGTGTGTGTGTGCCTTTTGACGTCATCAGCAAATACTTTACTCCTGGCTATGGGTTTGTTGTTCTTGTTGTCGTTGTTTACACAGCTGCTATGGGGGCCGCATTTAGTTGTTGCCACTACCGCTGCCGTTGGTTGCTGCAACATTTACATTGGCAATTTGCTTGAAAAAGCACTTACACCATCATCCTCCTTGTACGAGACATGGCTGCATGAAGCTCCACCAACACAAACGCCAACAGACCCACTTCCGGCCACAAGCCTGTGCTTTTGGCCTAAACCGAACTTCCGACATTGCCACCAAGCCCTGAATACCCTTCGTTGTATTGGGTCTATTTTAAATGACAGCTATGGTGGATTTATTTTAATAATAATAACATATTTTTATATATATATATATATTATTGAATTTTAGTTCTGTTTGTTACTTCCTTTGAAAATAACATTCTGTTTGACACAACAAATTACTTTTGGTAATACTTTTTAATTTTTTGTCTCTCTCTAAAATGCAATTATGCTGAATCACAGAAATCGATTTGATTTAATTGTCAATGTCGGAAAGGGAAATCGTAAATTCCAACTGAAAATCGTATTTGCTGACTCAACTTATGTTTTTACTCTTTGTTACTTGAGATTTAAAACCCAGCTTTGTGTGTGAAAACTTCGTTTAACTTGTGTGAAAACTTTTTCCTTCCATCACTTTAAGGCTCCTCTGGGTGGTGGCATACAAAAAATGTGGGGAAAAAAGTGGAAAAGACTGACAAGGAAACGAAAGGAGAGGAATAAAGTTTTGTTGAACATTTAGTTAAAGTCGTTTGGATGGTTTTCAACCCTGGGTATTTATTTATAGCCCACTTTGCCGTACAGAAAATGGAGAAAGAAAAATTTGACAATAGTTTTTTGCAGCGGCAATTAGGGGCACACAGCACGTTGCAGGTCATAAAGCCGAGAATGAATTACCCAACAACGGTGCAATTGAAATGGAAATTGAAATTTAATGGCTTTGAGCAGGGATCGCGCATCAGCATCCAACGTGGTGTCGTACTACAATGTGCGGCAATGGCTCAATAGTCGTACAATTGTGTGCTTAAGCTGCATCATAAATTTTGCCAAGTGGCCAGCAGACAAACAAGCCAAAGCACACATACGAAGTGGCAAACGTGTCGTATGCGCGATAGTCAATGAAGTGTGCGCGTTGACGTCGCTTTAAGGACTATAACATTAATGCTAATTTAATTACGAAAACGTGTCTATGAGTGCTTCTCCGGCACATTCAATAATATTCGAACTCAGCGAAAATATTTCAGTTTTGTTGATTTTAAAGACTTTCCATGCAATTACTTTTCCATTTTTCATTTATTAATTCTCGAAAATGAATTCTTGAAAAGTTTTCATCTAATCTTTGACTCTGGAATCCCCATAAGATCAGAGTAATTTCCTTTCAGTTCAAAGTCGAAAATAAACAGAAATTCGAGCACATAACTTGCCAAGCACATGAAGCCTTAGAAATTTGCAGTATTTTCCCGGAAGGCACTCACTTTCGTTCTCAACTAAAATAAGCGAAAAGAAAGAAAAACGAAATTCTGGTTCGTTTTTAATTAAATTGCATTCTCTTCGCAGTGCCACTTTCATCTGGCGCTGGCGAAGGATACTTTAAGCGAACCTCCCTCTGAAATACTTACACTTGGCTGACTTGGTATTTCTGTTAATCAAACGCAGTGTTCAGCATGAAAATGCTTAATTGTATTATTACATAACTTTTACTCAGCCAAATGGAGGGGACAAGTACAGGCAGGGATCAAGAACATTTCATATCCTACTCGATATAAGAGTCGTTGGCAATTAATCCATGTGTTTGCCAAGAATAAATCGATGCGGGTCTCAAAGGATAATTAATGCGTCACCAGGGTTCAGAGATCTGACCATGACAGGAGAGAGCTGAATTCCATGTGCCATTACTTAAGAACTCAATCAATAATAAACATAATATTATCATTACGAACATCAAAATGTGATGTATGAATCCAACAAAAGTCCAAAATTATAAGCCACAGCTCTGCTTATCGAGGCATTTAACTTTCCTTTGTGCTTGCTTTTCATACACACATCATGCACACTATTGCGAACTGAAAATACACTCAAAGAAAAAAGCGTACATTACATTTAGGGAATGAAAAGCGCTTTATAAAGCTTATACAGGTCTTAGGCCTAACCATTCCAAGTTCTAGTTAATAAATAACCACTTTAAGTTAATAGTAAATACATTTTCCGCAATAGTTTAACACATTTGCTTAAAATGCCTTAGAATTTTATTAAATTAACTTTTTCTGAGTGAATACAAACGTGTAAATAGGCATGCACATAGGCATTTTCCTAGTCTGACTTTTGTATTGAAAATAGAAACCTTGCCGAGCTAATGTACGTTTTTGTTTAGATAGATGGTGGGCGGGGGAAGCCAAGATGTCAGGATGCGAGGCCCACATGGTGATGGGGGAATGGTAAGAGGTGATGTGTTTGCCTATGTAAACAGGAAGTGTTGCGCCACAGGCAATGTTGCAACAAAATACCCTGCCGAAGGACCACCTATGCTTGCTAAAAACCCTTTCCCCTCCACAACCTTTGGTCTGCCATTTTGCAAAAATATTTGCCAGCATGAAATTAGAGGGAGGCCAACATTTAATGAATGGCTAGCCACCTGTGCATGCTCTTAATGAGCTAAAGTAAGGGCTGCATCGTAAATGGTTATTGGCAGGTGAATGTTAACTGCGGATGTTCACCAACGTATGCACATCTTTAAATAGGTTGCGATGTGTACTATAAAGCAAGGACGAGTCCGTCTGTTTTAAAATTTAAGAAAATGTAATTTGTAATTGGCTTTAAAATGAATTAGCTTTTAAAATAAAGTTAGACATTCAGATAAAAACCAAAGGTCACTCGAAGTATTCTGACCTAACGAATAAGTTAAGAGGCAGCAAACGGAATTTCATATAAACTATCGTTGAGAAAGTACTTAAAACCAATAGCCAGGCAGTCTTTAAGCCAACATTAAGTTAGGTTTCTGTCGCCGAAAATAAATGTGCTGGCATTGGAATATTGTTTATCGCATATATACAAAATAGTTTGGCCAAAAGCCGAAAAAAGTCAAAGCTGCCATAAATCAGAAAGAAAAAGTGAATGGGCAAACTAGGGGCCAGCACAAGTATGGCCGCAGCAAAGGAAAGCAAAAAGGAAAGTTTGAAATACGGCTTCCAGAGGAAAAACTGAAGACTCAACGATACATTTGTGGTTGACAGAGGGGAAAGCGAATGGAAATATATTTCCGCTGACGACAATCAGGTGAAATGCAAAAGTGTCGAGGAAGTTGTCAAAACCTTGTGATAACATTTTCTGTTCAGGACTTTGGTAACATAACGCCATTTGATGGCCAAACGGCATAAGATGATGGGGGTACATCCTGACCGTAATTGAGGGCGGGGTCCAACTTGTCTGTGCCGGTTTTTAAAGTACATTAATTTCTAGAGAAACTTTTCCAGGCCAAAGGCTTCTGCTGGCTCTCCTTTTATTTATTGTAACAAGGAACCAACGATGGCCATATATTTTTTCCATGGCTTGTATTTTACATCATTTTTCCCCGAAGCCGCCATCTACATAATTTCAAGGATTTCTCTGCCAGAAGCCTTCAAAAGAAATTAATCGTGGGAAGGCGAAACCAACGAAAATTTACGACGTGCCTTGCCAAAGGTGAAATCCCTTTTTTCCGCCAATAAATATTTCTTTCACAACCATTAATTGAAGTTTTTAACATAAAATATATAATATATTTTATATATTATATAAAAGCCTTAGTCCTTAGTTTAATCAATGAAAATAAATTCAATTATTTTAAGTAACACATATTTTTAGAGGATTGCCAGGGGGTTAGGTAAGCGGGGAAGGTAATTCAGAAAGCGCAGTAATTTTAAAGGGATTCTGAAAAAAACGTTGATAAAAACAATTGCTTTTCAGATTTCCCTGCTAGCTGACTTTTTTCACTCATTGTTGCTGGTAAATGCAAATTTTTAAAAAATGCCTAAAGCCAGTAAAAACCATTGTTAAAATCATTAAAATATTCCTTACTGTCGTTAGTGTTAAAACACCAAGGCTTTTACTAAATATTAACTTAGAAAATCAGTTTGTTTATTGTAGTGAAGTTATAGTTATTTGACCAATAATTTGTATATGCCATTGTTAAGATAAAGGGTTAACCTTTTTGAAAGCCCATCAACACTTTCCTAGTGAACTGCAAACCCATTAACTTCCACTTATCGTAAATCAGCTGTTCGCGGTTGACATTCTTGAAAAATCATGCAGCGCTTCCTCTGCAATATGGTTGAATGCCATAAATGGATGAAAATGAAAAACACCAATATGGCATGCAGGTCTCTTTTTGCTCCCGACTGCCATAAATCACAGGAATATGCGACCGCATCACCAGCATTCAGTAAACGTATAAAAATACAAATAAAAAAAAGCAGCAAAAGTAGCTTATTATCAGCATAAGCTTTAAGTTTAATTTACTTTGATGATTCATTATTAAGAGGAAAGGAATTATGATGAATTCTATTTATAAAGACAAAATATAAGAAAAGCTGTCCACAGCAGTCATCACCAAATATCATAAATTCATACGAAATCTGAATTACATTTAAAGTCATTCATTTATCAGATATTATTTAAATCAGAAATTGAAAACAGAATCGAAGAACTCATGAATTTATAAAAACTGCCGCTCTCCATTTTTCCTGAAATTGAAACTCTGGAAATGAAAAAACCACAGAAACTGAGAGGTAAAAACGATAGAAATGGACAAAAACGTGGCACAGAAACGACAGGCGGATGAACACGGGTCGACAATCCAGCAAATGCGTTCACTGCGAATCAATATGAGGCCGAAGCAAGCATTTGTGAAACTGGGAAAAAACAATAACAACATACTGAATAACGTCAAACTAGACCATGAAAACGAGGAAAAACTCAATGAAAGGATACCTAGCATACACTGAGAAACGCTTTTAGATTTACTAAAGGCAATATTGCATTTAGGAGATTATTATTTTTTATAAGGCCTATTTACTGGGTTAAATCTTAGATGTATATAAAAACACATGCTTTACATTTTATATAAATAATATTTTACATAAAAATATTTAACAAATATTATATATTAATATATATTAATAAAATATTTAAAAAGCAAAGAAATGTATGAATATGAATTATAGAGGAATTCATAAATTTTGTTAATATTTCAGGTACATATATAGCTCCAATTTGTTGAAAATGTAAAACTTATGGCACAAGTATACGCCCCGTTGCACGGGATGCACCAAAAAGTATGCAGTGCTTCTTGCAACAGCCGAGATCTCTGTGCCAAGCTGCTGCTTTGGTTTTCATTATTTTGGATTTCTCCATTCGCCGCTTAGAAACGAGACAAAAACAAATGTTCAGATGATGGTTTAGGGGAGAAAGTGGGACAGGTGGAAGCGTTTTTTCTACCTTGCTGGCCAGGCATAAAGGAACTTCCAGAGACAGCTAGCGACAGAAAACGAAGAAGGCTGAGCAGCATCCATTCGTGACAGTTGACTGAAAATTTAGCACAAGAAATTTACTGTCAGCTAAATACAGAAAACTGTTTTTTTTTTGTTGAATTTATTTCAGTGGCAGCTGGAAATTCAAAGGCAAAGGTAGCCGCCAGGAAATGGCAGGACAATGTGGTCATAGCCCTAGGGGGACATGTTTTCTTCGACTTTGACGTTGATTGCCCACTACAGGGGAAATCTCTTTTAAACAATCACAAGTAACAAAGAAAACGATGTATGTTCTGAAATATTCTACTTGATAAAAAACGTTTTCCTATTTTTAAAAACAAACGCATTTCGTACTCCTCGGTCAGATTGCACCGACTTCTTATCTCAGTGTGTTTTTCTGCCTATATATACTGCAACATGCTCTGCACTGCACTTAGTTTATAATCGGCGGAGCTTCGAACACAATGAAGTCGTACTTTGTGCTCTTTCTGGCGGCTTGGCTTTGGAAGGACCCATATCCTATCGGTGCCGATCCAGATAAAAGTTTAATAGAAATGTCACAGAATCGGTGTGATGTCTTTAGCTTGTCCCACTTTGAACGGCTTAATAAATCAGAAACACTCAACGAAATATTAAATGATCAACTAAAGTCTGCAGAAGATATTATGCAAAATTTGAAAACTCAAATAAAGAACAAAGAAGATCTAATATTTGAACAAAGGAAGGAAATCAGTGACCAAGTCGAAGTCATCCAGGTTAAACAAAGAAAAGTTGCTGACGTGGCAGAAACTATTAAAGCTCTTCAAAGTGAGTTGTCAAGTGCTAATGATAAAATCGAAAGAGCGGAGGCTGTGATCAGTGTTCAGAAAGAAAAGATGAATAGTCAAAATAATCAAATCACCAAACAAAATCAAAAACTATTGATTGCAGATTATATTGTTTTTTTTAAGAATATTACTATTCGAGATATGGAAAATAAGTTGAAAATTTCTTTAGATAATATTAAACTGAAGGATTCTGAAATCAGTGATAAATATAAGCTGCTAGAGGCCAAAGATATAGAAATAAATGATCTGTCAAAAAATATCAAAAAACTACAGAATGATCAATCTAAGCTGCTAGAAGCCAAAGATAAGGAAATAAATGATCTGACAAAAAATATCAAAAATCTACTCAGTGATCAATCTAATACAGTAGAAAAAAAAGATAAAGAAATAAATGATCTGATAAAAAATATCAAAAACCTACAGAGTGATCATTCTAAGCTGCTAGAAGCCAAAGATAAGGATCAATCTAAGATAGTAGGACAAAAAGATTGGAAAATAAATGATCTGACAAAATATTTCAAAGATCTAGAGAATCTTGTACAAGCCAAGAATAGAGAAATAAATGATCTGAAGGAAAAACTGAAAATAGAAAAAACTGAAATAGAAAACAACAGAAAAATAATTATGGAGAAAGTGGACCAACTTGAGAGCAATGATATGCAAATCTATGGCTCTAACGATCAAAAAAAATCAAGTTCAAAGCAAATATCAGATTTATGCGATGTTTTTTTAAGGTCATATCCTTTACACAGCTGCCCAAGAGCCGGTCCAAGTGGCATTTACAACATTACAGTTCGTGGAGTGAAGACATTCGAAGCTCCCTGCAACTCAACTGGTTGGTTAACTATTCAAAAACGATTTGACGGCTCCGTGTACTTTAATCGCCCTTTCGAGGACTACAAAAATGGATTTGGAAATATAAGCGGCGAATTTTTTATAGGACTTAAGAAATTGCATGTAATGACTAGTGACCGAAAACACGAACTTTTTATTAGACTTAGGAAGATGGATGGATCCATCGACTTTGTTCACTATAATCATTTTGAGATTGGTGACGAAGAAGAAGGTTATTTTCAAAAATCGATAAACAGTTATTCTGTGGTACCTAATATCGATACAATACTTGAAGAAACTACACAAGCTAGAGACTGCGCTTTCTCTGGTTTGGATGGTTGGTGGTACTTTGCTTGTGCTGACAGGTAAAAATATTAAATTACCAACTATTAAAAAACAAATTAACATAACTACTTGAAATTTCAGAGCGCTAAATGATATCTATTTCGGAGCAAACGACATTTTTATCGACGAATTGGCGTGGCGTCAACACAAGGAAAGAAATGCGCTCACCTTCAGTGAAATGATGATTAGGCCTAAGACCATATGGGTTTAAAAAAATATCAAAAAACTGAAACCAAATTCGTAAACTTTAATGACATATTTTGATTAAATATTGATATAGGTATTTTTAAAAGAAAGTAAATAAGATCGTTATGTGCTGTAGTTTATTATATTTATATTATCGGTATGAGGAATTTATTTGTATGTATAAATCAAATGATATATATTTTTATTTTTAAATTAACGTGGAATGATAACAGCACAATCTGGGCAATGACCTGAACCTTCACTCTGGGCTTCCTGCTTAAAATCTCTCCAATCAGATGCAGAAAGGCAATGTATTGCATATAATAAGCTCTTAGCGGAAGCTAAAAGACTCGCTGAGTGATCCTGACCAAAAGAATGCTTTATTGGGTGGATAACGCTTCCTCCAAACTGTTACCTACTTTTCGGCGAAAACTATTTACCCCTTTAATCAAGAAGAATATATTTTACAAGAAAGTACATAAGCTATAAAAGTGCTGAATTTAATCGTTTTTCTCCACTTTAATTCATCTGGAAGATATGGATATTAATGACAAACCCATCAAATTCCTTGCTAACCAAGCATCCGTGTTCATGGTTAGAGAAGGGATTCCATAGAATACAATTAGTGTGTGATAAATAGTCTCAGAAGACAGGCGTTACGTTTGATGCAATGCCAGCACAGGGGCAACAAGCATGATATATCTAAGTTCAGCTATTGAAAGTCATTGTGTTGCACAAACCACCGACAGAAGGCTGCATTTTGAGACTCTCAGACTGTCGGTCATGTGGTAACACCCCTAGCTAAACAAGTTGACATATTGTGTGAGCCGAGTCAGCTGCTCGGCCTATTTGGGATTTAGTTAGACAGCGCTTCTGAGCCCTGGATGCGAGTAGTTTGGCCTGCAATTAAAATTGTTAACCCTAGTGTAAAATCGCATTGGGGGTGCTGCTGCTGCTGTTGTTGTGGTCTCAGATTCTGCAGCTGTCGCTTCCATCGCCCAAAATTCGGTATATAAGGTATAAATAATTAAGAAAAGGCAATTTAGTGTTGACGAGCAGAAATAGAGTAATTAAATAGCCAAATAGAATAAGGCCAACATAGGTTATTGACATTTCCACCGCACGGGCTTAAAGTGGTTTTCACCCTCTGTTGTTAAAAGCTTTACTTTAAGTTCTGCGTTTTATGGCTGAAACTTCGGGCTCACATCACATCGATCATTGCCACCATTGCTATTTCCTGAATTGTGGCAATGTTTTTCGACTTTCCCATTCAATAAAAGTGGTCGAAATGTGCTTTTTATCGGACATCTAAAGTATCTAAAGTTTAAGCTGGAACATGAACATGTGTCATCCCATCGGATGCATTGCCTGGACATCGACAGGCCGCCTTAAAAATATGCAAATGGATTTCGAACAGCGTCAGTTATTCTGGGTCTTTTCTAGTCTTCAAGGAGAATGGCGAAAATTGTCAACGGCTTGTCGGCGCCTAAATGTATGCCATGAATTTGTGTGCGGCCCGCATATTTGCAGATTGCCCTCTGCAGAGAAACTTTTGCCTTTAGTTCACAACCTTGGAATTTTCGCGGAGGAAAACTTTTGCTGGCACTGCCCTTTAAAAGGGGGAATACCCTTCCAGCTTGCCAAATAATTGGCAAATATTTATAGTCTAATTGTGAGTGCGATTGAGATTGTACAAACAGACTCCTCAGAGCATTCAGCCCACACCTTTGTGCAACATCCAGGGACCCACTTTGTGGCACGGCACAAAGAAATCTTCAATTTAGTGAGCGCTCAAAAGGATGTGCACTGTGGACAGGTCGGAGGGGCAGGACAAGGCAGGCCGGGTCGCTTTCGCAATCTCCGCTCCGATCCGGGGTCGCATACTTCTACACTATATGTACACATATATATGTATTCGGATATATCCATACATCCATATCGAAGGCGCGCCTTTTGTGCTTCTGACACTTGTCAAAGCTATAGGAATTTCGCAATAAACAATGTAGGTATCAGTCGACAGTGCACATTGTCCTAAGTTTGAAGAAAATATAATTCCATTTGACTAAACATTTTATAAAAAAGTGATGGAGCTTGTAATCCTATGGGTTTTAGTCATTTATCAGTTACAAAACTTAGCAAAGTTGCACTAAAAACTACAAAATGAATAAAGAAAATAAAAATGATCTGCTATACGAGTATTACTCAAGGTTGTTCTGTTTCCTTATCCTTACAATATATATGCAAAATATTCAATATAAAACTAATTCAATGTTTTTGGATGCTTATACCACTGTGTTTTGCCATCTACTCTCATGTTCGAATGTGTATTTGTACTTAATGGTGAGGCTGAGTGTATATACGTAGGTATGGTTTGCTGAGCAGCTGCTGGTTGCAAAGGACGTAAGGAACCCATACCAATGAACATCACAACACACACACACAGAGGCACCCACAAAGCGAGGACCCCTAACTGTCATAAACTAGGATTATGTTGCATAAGCCTGCCTGCTTCATTGTTATTGTTTGCCGTGGATTGGACAGATATAGATGCCTATACAGTTTAAAGGAGGAAAAATCTCTGTTGCTCCAAAGCCGATAATTACGTTTTCGTTGAAAATTGATGGGTATATGTCATTCTGTGCAAAGATTACAAACCCAAATTCCTTGTAAACTAATTGCTGCCTACGGTCCCAAGATGATTTTTCTCATTTCGAGAGCCAATTAGAAATGGCGACATTTGTTAGTCAAAGCTTAAATGCGTAATTTGATACATTTGCTAGATAAAAGAGTTGGCCAAAGGAGCAAGGCCGACCGGGCGAACTTTCTATTTCCATGGAAACCGCCAGCAACTAAATCAAATTTTCTCTCGCACGGCTAAAACGACAGCATCCGGGGTCGCATAATCAATAAGTTCATTGTGTTTCAGTGTGTGGGCTGTGCTCCCTCTGTTCCTTGGTAATGGGACAATGGCGAAAAGTTCGACTTTGCTGCTTCATTAAATTTAATTTATAAACTTGCCATAAGCACTAAATCACTGTGCAGCATCTGGAGGCGGGGGACCACTGGAGGAGATAGGGACACCACACCCATGGTGACTGTGTCTCTTGCTGCGTTGGCACACAAGAAACTGCATAAAATGGCGACCAGTGGCCAAAATGGCGGTCCATAAACATCCGGCTTCCTAGATGGTTTTTGTTTTTATTTTTGCTTCCCTCCTTTTAGTTTTTGTTCTTGCAGCTGCTGACCGTTATTTACATGGCAAAAAGTAAAAAAAAGGAGAAAAAATAAAAACCCAAAATATGAGCATATTTATGCAAAAGAACCCAAGGACTGCGAAGAAAAGAGCCCTTGACGAACAATCGGTAGAGTTCGAAAAAAAAGTGTAAGCTCCTTTAGTTCAAAGTAAGGCGATACACTCTTCAAAATGGTGAAAGCCTTTAGTTTTTAAGCCAAAAGTAAGTATAATGATTATTTTGGCTTGTGTTGAATATATTCCAACGCCATGGTGGAGGGAAGGGGTAAGTGTAAGAAATGTCAAAAAGTTAAATAAGACGAAGAAAGCAATGCTCAAAAAACAACACCGCTTGACATACAAAAGTACAAAAACAACGAAACAAACTATAAAAGGGCTAACATTTGTTTTTTTTTTATTTTATTGAAGCTGTCTAAGTCGACATGCCAGCCATTTGTTGGTTGCTGACATTTTTGTACTTTCTTTCTTGTTGTTGTTGTTCAAGCATTTCCGCTTGGCGCTAAAAAGTGTGCTACACTTTTTGTTTGCCCCACAAACCCAACACACTCATCCCCCTAGAATCACACACACACACAAACAGTTTTTGAGCTGACTGCCTGTTTGTGTCAGGGACCGTCTTTAAGGAACGACAATTTATAAGACCACGCCCACAACTGGCGTGACCCCGCCTTGATTTTTCCTTTTTCCTGCATGTGACAAGCGCGTGTGTCAAGTGATTTTTGTGCGAACTGACTTCTGATAATCAGAATTATCCTGGTCAAATATCTCCATGTCCTTGCTACAGTTCTAGTTCCCAAACTGTGTATACCTGTAGGGTTGCCCTTAATTAAGTTGACATTCAGCTTTCACGTGATCTAATGATGTATCCACCCTGCTGCTGCCTAAATTGGCAAGCTATACTTTTCTTCTTACAACAATTCTATTAATAATTGACCAATTTAAGCACTTAAGCAGACTCTTTGCTTGATCTTAAATAGGAATTATCTAGGATTTCTTTTCCATTAAGCCGTTGTGCCACTTATGGATAATCAGCGTTTAAATCAGCAGCATTTCAAAGGCATTCAGACATCGTGGCGCCCACTAAAAGCAATATAAGAGCCATTCCGCGAATTCCCTTACGACTTCGCCCATTGAACTATAACAGGTGAGAGACAATTGGCGCCATCTATAGGCGGTCCTTTGAATTATGTTAAGTGGACAAGTGCCTCGGCGATTCCATTCCATTCTTTTCAATTGTTTTTATTTGCACGAACTGGGCCCAATGGCAGATGACAAAAAGACGCTTGACCTTAGGGCGCAAAAGGCAAGTCCTGAGTGCCCACTCGCTGGATGAAGGATGAAGATGGTCTACATGTTTGCCGCCAGAGAGAAATTCGCAGTGAGAAGTGCCACGCCCTTGCTGCCGCCCACTGTCGCAGGCTCATAATGATGATGTGCTCTCTCTCTCTCTTTCTCTCTCTCTCTCTCTCTCTCTTACTCTATCTCTCTTCCTCGCGCTGTCTTTTTCGCAACAACAGCGAAAATTTTCAATGTTGTACGCGAAATTGTTGACAAAGTTCGCCTCAAGGCAAACACAATGGCCAAGTGGGCTGGGGGAGTGTCAGTTTCAAGGCAGCCGCCCGCCCTCGTTGGCGACATAAAAATAAAATTACACAAGAAATTAAATTAGCGCAAATAGGAGCGTAACAACAAGAAAAACGAAAAACGAAAAACGAAAAAAAAAAAATTAAAATTTACTTGCAATAAAAAACGACTGCGGCAGGGTTGTGACACTTGAAACGACGGGGAAACACAAACAGTGGCAAGAAACGAAAACAATAAATTAAATTCAGAGGAGCAGGGCCAAAGGCGTCAAAGGCGACTGAGTATTCCGAGTGGCAGGCTCAAGGATCTACCACCTCCTCCAACCACCATCCATCCCCTTCCCATCCTCAGTCGCTCAGACGTCTCGGTATCAACATCAACCCTCGGACTCGAGTGGCCTCATAATAAACAGGCAAGTGCAACTGTGACGCATTTCAAGTCGGTGCCACTGAAAGCCACCATTTGAGTGAGTGCGGGGATGGATCATTTTGTACGAAAATCTATGGCACTTTTACCCCCAGATGAGCGACAGGTGGCCAGATTTGTTACGAATCCACACGGATACAAAGCAAGAGCTAAGTACAATTTTAGTTTATTTATTTTGATATAAAAAGTCATACCAACTAAACAGAAAGTTTAATCTCGCCGTTGGTGAGGTTTTACCTCCATTTTTCAGTACTAACTACTAAAGTTTTAAGAACTATATACTTTTTTAGTATAGATTAAAGTCTCAAATAAAAAAGTACATTTGTGCTATGTAAGTGCAAAAGAATAAATATTTATTGTTTATTAAAAAAAAACCTTTGAATTGAGACAATTATTTAAATTGCATTCCCTTCATTTATTTAGCCTGCGGAACATTTTGTATCTATCTTGACAACGAATTTGGCAAATGGATTTCAGTGGGCTATTTTTGGCAAACGCTGCATACCTCGGGGAAAGTTCCTGCGAAGGACTGCCAGGCTATATGTAAATTGCGCCATTTTTGCGCTTTGCGTATGTCAATTTAAAATGCAATTCGAATTGCGACAGCAAGCTGGAAACTGGCAGTGGGACTTAGGGCGTGGGAGGTTTATCCTTGGTGGTTGCCGTGTGTGTGCGCCTATGTTTGTGTTAGTGTTGATGAGGGGGCGTGGTTGAGGTTGTGCCTCCGTAATGAAACAGTGCGTCAAATATTAGCCATTGGAGGCAAAAGTTTTGCACAACTGCAACGAGAAGCGGCAAAAGCCGCAGAAAAGGCGGCAAGGAAAATTTGTACAGGCGCCCGCATGAGTTTTGGTTTTGAAGGGTGATGGGGGATTTCATATATAGATATAAAGATACACAGATATATGCAAACTGTCTAACTATCTAACTATCTTTTTGTATTCCCATTGGCCGACCAAGGGGCGAGGTTATCTGTGCTTACTCATACTACCAAGTTAACTTTTACCAGCCTGAAAAACCTGCCACCGCTCTGTTGAGATTATTTAACAAAAATTGACAGGTGCTTCTGGTGCAGTTTGTGGAATATTCACTCATACGAGTGCCGGATTTTAGTCGAGAGTGCAAAACAAAAATTCATGAAATTATTTACCACATTGACAAGGCCATATGAAAACCGAATGTGCAAATAGCGAAACGAACATTCGTTTACGCACAATTTGAGTGTTCAGAAAAGGTAAATTGATGCGCCAAATTACACGATGAACTAATCAACAGCATTCCACGTAAACCAATTACCAATATTGAAACTTTAATAGTGATTTAGAAAAATGTTATTCATATAATTAAGATACAAAAGTTCAAAAAGTTGTACGAATAAGCTAGAAGAATGCAGTCCACCAACTTCTAACGAATTATTTTTTTACGTCGTTAGGCTTGTAATGGTTGGAAAATTCGTCGGAATAACAAACAGTATACCTCGTTAAGCTTGTATTTTAATTCCCAATAAAACTGTATAGAAATCTGCAACCTACACTACTCAAACTCAACCACCCATCATACAATTCCTGCCCTGGCAGCTTGAATTGAAATCCCATTTAGGTGCAGGAACATTCCCCGTTCCAATCACGCCAGGAAAACTAATTAAATTAACAAAAGCCCGACAGCATTGACTGTTTTCCATCAGCCGACACAAGGCAAACAATATTAACCACAATTCAAATCCAAAACACGGCACATACGTAAATATGCATACATATATGGTAAACTCGTATATAAGTCAATAAAAGTTCATTGCCTAACCAACCATTCAGCACACAGCCAAAGTCCCCTTCCTTCTTTATTTAAGCCACCTTTTTTGTTGTGCAAACATTTTAGGGGGCGCCGGAGAGATACTGATAAATTCAAATTGAAACGAAATGTAAACGAATTCCGTGGCCATGGAAATTCCGGATGAGAAACATCCTGCTGATGAGCAGGCGACTTTAAAGCGTGCTCGAGAATGTTGCCTACATTTCGGGCTGCTGTGCAATCAATCATGGCCGAAATCAATTTCCAAGAACGAAAGCACACACACACACACACGCACATACACAAGCTGATGGAAGTGCGTAGTTTCTCGAATGACATCCCAGTCACCAGTTAACAGTTACCAGCTCCATAGCCATCGCCCTTGGGCTTGTCTATTTTAACAGCTGCTGGAGGTGAAGCAGAAGCTGTAGATGCAGCGACACAAACAATGCTCATTAAAATTGGCAAATCATGCGGAAAATGTGTAAATAGCAATTACGCATATACCCAATGCGCACACTGCGTATGTGTAATAATTACTTTGTTTACAACGAGAGGTGCCTGAGATTAAAGTGGAGCTGAAATTGATTCTCACTCACAAGGCAATGAAAATTCAAGGCATGTCTTGGAAATCTAAGATAATTCTTTGATTTTATAATAATCTATTACTAAGCATCTTTCATTATGTTTTTAGTTTAAGATTAATTTGTAATTGTTCCAATAAACATATCCTATGTCAATTTATTGCCCTCCCAATGGCCGAAACCAACATAATTTGGCAATATTAAATAAAATTTATACGAAAGCTGAATGCCTTTCAGCGATAAAAAGGACTTGGGTTTTTTAATTACGCCCATTTGGGATACAAAAAGATAAAAGGAAAATGAAAATGAAAGTCAGCTCTAGTGATTGATTGCCTATCGAGCGGCTTTGTTGGTTTCACCGAAAATTTGCATTAGGCACTTTTGGTCATTTCAGGCTTGATTGCCTGAAAAAAGTACGAGTGTATGGAAAGAGCAGAAAGTTTGTTTTAAATTATAGTCAATTATATAACGGCACATTAGCCAACAAATATTCGGGCCCATTTAAACGCTTGAGTGCAGCCTTTAATAAGCACGCAGAGTTTTTCGGAAGCTCGATGTGTAATTAGCATTGATGATGTGGTCTTTCTGGTAAATATCCCAATTAGTTTGATGATCTTTAAATTGATTTGTTTTGTTTTAAAGCAAATGGAAAAGTTTCTATGCTAAATTTAATATTTTTATGAGAAAAGTCTTAAAAACTATTAAGTTAAGTACATATATTCCCCTTTCACCATATAAGACCAAAAACCATCTAGCAGATGGTTTTTATGTTCTCGTCAGGCGGTGATGTTGGTTTTCCACCTAGTCGGCAATTAATTTGGGCCAACTCTCGCTGAGGGCCTGAGGGCTTTAGTGCCGTCTGCAGGCAGTTGGCCAAAAAATCAATGCCACATGTTAAATATCGTGGGAAAAACACAAATACACATGGTGCCTGGAGGAGGAGGTGGGTTAAATGTTGAATGAGAGCTGGCAGCAAATTTGCACAGCATAATGAACATTGTTGTCGCACTTCCTGTCTCTCTGCCTCTTGTTTTTTTTCCTTGTCGTTGTTGGGTCATAAAAGATGGAAATACTTCAGGCTCACACAAAAGCCAACAGCATTGACGAAAAGTCAACCTCCCCGAAAAAGAGCCGCAGTCTTTTCTCGGTTCTACCTGGTGGGCCGTTAAGTGTGCAATATTTATTTTGTATAAAACGCGTGCCACGAATAACAACGGCGGGAAAAGCAAAGCCATTAAATGAGCAGTCAAGTTGGAGGCTAATGCTTTAACTCCACGAAAGGATATTTTCAGTTAGTTCTGGACTTTGGGCCAGTCAATAACGAGGTAATACCACAATCTCATCGGAAAAATAATCAAGAGATACTCATTCTTTAATAGAAACAAATTTATTTTTATAATTTTTGAGTATGAAACAAGTTTAAATTAGTGTTAAAGGGTATGACTATTCGTGTATAATTTCATCGAACAGACACAACAATATGAAGTGCGACTGCGCTCCAACATTAATTGAAATATTCATGCCGGATTCTCGGATGCAGGTTATTTTTAGCCCGGTCGGGTCCTCGTTTAAGGACAGGTAATATTTTCAGTACTTATTTATTCATTTGGCTCAGTGAATAATATTTTGATTTCGAACCGGGGTTTTAACCGAAGTTAGTCAACCGACTGAAAGGCCACGCCTCTTAACCCTGAACTGATAAACTGCCAGAAATAATAAAGAATTTTTTGTTTCATTTTAACTAGTATGCGAGAGCATGAATATAGCAGACAAATATTTATTTTAAAAATTGTTTATTCTTTATTTTCCTGCACTGCCAAACCAAAACAACGACAAAAAAGCAAAAGGAATATATTCTGTTACAAAAAACGGTGGGTAATTAATTGAATTATTCTAGTGCTTTGCAATGAGTTTGGTTTGCAGATTTTATTGAATTCAATTTATGTGATTTATGGATAATGCCTTTGATTAAGTTTAAAATCACTTTTGTGAAACTAATTGGCTTAGTTATGGCCATTATTCCGCCAACTCTGTGAAGATGTACTAAAGAATCTTGCAAATCATTCAATTAACTCTTCAGACCTTTTCGGTTAATTGAAATTCGGTCGCTGATCGCACGCACTTGATTATGGACAGAAAACATTTTCCCACAGTTTTGATTGCAATTTGTATGCCATTTGTCAATATCAACAGATAATTCAATATATATTTAATTGACTCAATTGAATCAGTTGGCTGTGCCCCTCATAAATTTGAAAATCAGACCAATTATGCATACCGATCGATAGATTGTTCGATCAAAGAGGTGATCGCTGGGGATGCAGTGACTTTGAAATACATAATTTATGACATTGCCCCGGAGGGAGTTGATCGATTTCGGGAGCTAAAATGGTCAAACTTTGTGTCAATTGAAGGTGATGCTTCCCACAGTCGAATGGGAGACGCTACAGCTTGGGGCACGTTGATCAATCGAGCGATCGTGATCGTGATCGCGAAAGCGTAAGCTATCGTTTATTGCCGCCGTTGGTTCAATTAAATTGACCGAGCTGGTGACGTCGCACATGCAATAAACTCATCGGCGTGGGAGCCCAGCCGCCTTCGATGTGATCTGGCCGAGATCTGGCAGAGAAAGTACCACATAATTGATGCGTGTGTGTCCGCGTGCCGCAAGGTCGACCAGATGTCAATTGGACTGGCACAACCACAGCCGCAGCCATCGCCGTACACGTGCAATATGAAAAGTGCGTGTGCAGTCTTCCCAAAGAACTAACCATAAATGAATGCAACGTGCGAAGCGCGGCCTGCAAGGAATTTATGCTCTCCGCTTAAATAATTCAAGCGGCGTGGGCTCAAGGACATCCACCCAGCCATCCAACCAACCAACCAGCTTCGGTCCACAAATAGCGAGAGCCCTCCGAAGTATGCAACGCCAGGAGCACACACTTACAGTATATAAAAGTGTGCAAGACTATAAAGAGTACATGTTTCGGGCACCGAAAATAAAATGCCATTTTAATTTCATTGCAATGCGCTTCACTAATTTGTTTTGCTTTCCGTTTTAGCTCTATGCCATTTTCATTCCCGTAACCGCATTTTATGACCAAGAGCCAGCAAAAAGATTTCCCAGCATGGCCAAAACATCTCATTTTCATTTGTCGTCCATTAAAATGCATTAAGTGCATTGCTGGATTGTTAAAAAGTCAGGAAATTGTGTAAGAGTATAGTAAGTGATTTTTCTTAGGATTTTATTTAGAATTTTGGTCCCTAAAAACCGGTTTGCGACTTTTTCTTTTTTATAAACTCAGAGTTTTGGCTAAAACCATTTTAAACCTAATTAAGGGGAAGTTTTCCCACCTATTGCCAATATTCTTTATACTAGTTTGGCAATTATTTTTAATTTTTCAACATCCTGCCAGCAAGTTTCAAACAACAATTTGGCACGAGAAAAAAGAACACGGAAACGTGGCGCTTTGGGTAATTATGCGCTTATCTTTGTTTCCTATCCTGGCCAACAAAAACCACCACCTTAATTTCACCGAAGCCCGGTCTAATTTCATTACGCATGCAAATCGCGCAGTTTTTGCCAGCTGCCGATTGCTGCCAAGTCTTTTAAAAGAACTCCAAATAGAAAATTTGGATTGTTTCGGCAAATAAAAACAAAAACAGCAGGACTTTATTTTTGGAATAACAACGAATTGGGGATACGTTTCGTGATAGTAAGGTTACTAGCTGTGCATTTTAGTTAATGCTAAAGTACTTCTAACAGATCTAGATCCGAATTAAAGATATTCAAAATATAGTATAAGATTTAAATAGCTTAACCATCCTTAGATTCCATAAACAAATAGAGTTTAAGCCAACGAATTCGTTGAGTTGAGAGACATACCCAAGCCGGAAAGTGAGGGAAATAACTTTGAGCAAAAATCTCATTAAAAGTTTTCGGCATTCTTGGTTCGTCTTTGTTGCGTCTCGAATTTGACTCACAATTATTTGGCATAATCAGCCAAGAAGTCGCGTGCTAACCTGTCCAGGACTTGACTTGAGGGTCTGTTGGTGGCTATTCAAGCGTGCAGGGTTGGCGAGGGAACTGCGGCACAGAAAAAGGTTCCCCTATAATTTGTTTTTATGTATTTTAATTTGCTTTGCTTTCGGTCAGCAGCCGGTTAAGGGGAAAAGCGTGCAGCACACAATTTTCAAATAAGTTCGAAACAACAAGAATTTATAGCAATTAAAGTAATTTAAAACAAAGGTTGATTTGTTGTTTTTCATGGTGGTGTTTTAGAAATTATAAGGACCAGGAATATTCTATGTTTTTTATTTAAATTGAAACTGCAGTTGTCTTCATTATCATGGTTTTGGAAAACAAAAAGTTCTCTTTTGACCGAACAAATTTCAACTGCAAAATTAACTCTTGCCCCTGCAGAAGGAAAAATCTGAAAGAAAACTTGTTCTGAGAACTTTTGTACATAAAATCTTTCGGGGAATGAAAACCTTTGCAAAAAGTGCACTTCATTATGCTGTTGAGTTCTAAGAAGTAACCATAGATACGTACTTAAATTGTTTTTAACTTCTGTGGGTGTAAGTTTACGATGTGCGATGAACGCAGGTGATAATTCTAAAATGCTGCCGAAGAGAAAGGCGTAGGGGATCTGGGAAAGGGTGCTCCTAATTCCCTCGGCTGCTGGGTGCACATGCCCCTGACATTTAAGCTTCATACGAACCACTGGCTACAGGACGAGCAATAACAACAACAACGTGCCACCGTTTGTGGCAGCCAATGTCAGAGAACGCTACTCGCTGATTGGCTGCCCGCTGCATGCTGCAATCCCAATTGTTTTTTTTTTTTTCGTTTTTTCCTTGGGCCTGGCCTCTATGTTTTCATTATGTCCTGCAGGATTTCTCCTAGACCTGAACTCACCTGGACTTTTGGCGCTACATTTGATAGAAGACTGACGTCTATCGTCCCGGCTGATAAATGGATTTTCCACCAATTTTTCACATAATCGAAACACTTGGCATTTTGTTTTTATATATTACGTTTTTCAGATTGCATTTGAGCCCGTTTTGGGGTCACACGCACACACACACACGAGTAATCGGGAGTATCCTTATTTTCTTTAAATTTTATTCTTCGTGACAGTGCAGGTGGTGGAGGCTAAGCATTTGCATTAGTTTTCACCAAAGATCTCCAGGTAATAATCACGGACCACAAAATTTCCAAGCTCTCGATTTTCTGTCGAGTCCAGAGTCTGTCGCCCAACTGAATTTGTCGAGCGAGTCGGCAAAGCAGAAAAGCAGAAAAGCTGCCTCACTTTTATACTCATTTGTGTAATGCGAGCGAGAGTGAGAGTGACTTGCAAGTGTATTGGTAGCCAGGAGCCACGTGAACGTGCGTCAGCTGTGCTATGCCAAAAACTCAGCATAATTGGCTCTCCAAGCCGCTCTCAAAGCTCCGCTCTCCGAGCTTCGGGTCGTCACCTGATGTGGCGTCACTTCCTTCTATTTATTTTCATGTTGTTGTTTGTTGCCAAAAGCCGGTTTTCTCCCCCATCTCCATTGGTTACTGGCTGCGTGTCCTGGTAGCAAGGAGTCGAAGGTTTCTTGGGGTTAGTCCGCATAACGCGACTTTACTTCCAGGCAGGTGGGCTTATCAATGATGGATGAATCATTTGCCAGTTTCGAGAATTTTGCAAAAAATGCCGAAAATCGATTTAGGCCGAGGCAAGCCAAAAAGTACATAAACATAAATAATAAATTTATTTTTAGATGTTTCGAAAAATAAGAGATTTGATTTTTATATTTGAGAAAGTTAAAATTTTAGGAAATTTTTTAATCAAATAATGATTTATGGTTTAATAACTTTATAAAAATCGAAAGTTCTCCGTTAATTAATCATAAGTTTAAAAATAAATAAATTAAATAACGTCAGAAGATTGTTAAGTTAGCTGACTGTGGGAACATCCTACGACGTCTTTACTTCCTTCCATTTCGTTAGACACAGCGGCGTCTGTTTGTTCTCTCGATAACGATTCTCAATGGCTATGCTCTCCGGCTCTCCCAAGGATGCCGTGCACCTGCCTCAATGTGCGTGCTCAATGAAAAGCTTTGCCAAGAGAGAGAGCATCCTCTCCGCTCCAAGATTGATGTAATAGAGCTTTTTTTGGCTCGAACCATGCAGAATGCAGGGCGCTTCCTGTACTTTTTTTTTTGGGAGGCTGTCTCATTGGGGGGTGGCTCCTCGTCTTCGCGGAGGCTGAAGGCCGTCGCAATCATTTTTTATTAGGAAAGGTTAGTTGTGGTTGCTGCTGTTGTTGTTGGCCCGGTTGCCTCTCAAGCGTAAACTGTCAAACAGACAAAAGCTGCACGATGTGCTTTTTGCGAAAGGCGTGGGCGTGGCCGCAACTTCTATACTCGTCTGTACTTGCAACGCTTCCAAGCTGCAACAACGGACGGTATAAGGGAAATGTAAACAAACAAATTAAATAAAGCTGATCAAAAAAATTGGTTTATTTACATTTTTGTTTGGAGACTGAACATGTCTAACATCCTTTTAATTAGGCTGATTACTGCTGTTATTTAACTATTTTAAAAATATTGTATTGTTAAAAATAAATAATGTTTTTTAATCAACTCTCAATAAAATATTTATTAAAGATTTACATATTTTTCTAAATTTTATTTTTGCTTAAATCGTAACGGAACTTTGCAAAGCTTTGCTATTAACGCGGGGCTTTTTGCACTGCTTGCACATTTTCTTGAAAGTAACGGTACCCTAAAATTGTCCTATCTCTTTCAGCTTTTTAGCAAAAAGCTTCCAATTTTTAGTGTCTTCACACACCTTAAAAAAGTTTTCAGGAAGTCGTTTCTTGACATTTTGGTGTATTTTACAAAGCTGTTTTAAAAATCGAAAATATTTTAGTTATTGTTAAATAATTGTTATTGATGTTCGTTAAATGTTTTATATTAAAGTGTGCATATTTTTCACCTGCAGAAAGAACTTATTGAATATTAAGAGCTCTATAAAAACTTTTTGGCCCTTATCCTCTGATAAATTGGAAAAAGAATTGAGAAATGATGATACTTATCCCTAATTAAAAAATCTTTATTTAAAAAAAGCACTTCAAAAGTTTGTTATGATCTCTATTATTGCGGCAATTTAATGCGCTTATATCAATGCGGTGACAACAAGCCAAATATTTATGTAATTTCGTAATACTCAATTAATTGATAAATATGCCCATTCGTATACGTATAATCACCCACCACCCACCGCTGTGTGTACACATTAATGCAATTAATTTTTGCATTTGTCGCTAGTGAATAACAGAAAAACATAATTAAAGTGTTATGCAATTGTTGCTTGGCAATATTCAGCAGATTTTTTTTAATTTCAATTAGCAAACATTGATATCCCTGCACTGGGAAAACTTCTTATCTCAATCAGATTTTATTTTACAATTTATACTTTGTTACGTCTACTATTTATTCCTTGATCACAAGTGGAATATTTGTTAAACTATTAAAGTAGTAGCATTAGATTATTTAAGTAACTATTAAATATCTTTAATAGTACAAATATAAAAAGAAAGATCTTAACCCTTGAGGAAACATAAGTTAGCTTATTTTAAATTTATATTTCCTTAATTTTTCCAAGTGTACGCCTTTATAATTCAAATGGAAATGAGTTGATATATTTTTTCTGGGCTCCGCAAGATAAGTTCAACGTCTGTTGTGATCTGTTATTTTTTTTTATTCAGTCACATTTAAATTGTGTTTGCGGTAGTTAATTATATTTTACAGCTAATGGCGAAATGTCAAAATAATTAAAATGCCCACAACAGCTCAGCAGTAAAAAGTGTTCGGCCGAAGTTATGTGTGGTATGTGGGAGTGTTGCTGTACGTATTCAGGACATAATTGACAAGCGGTTGTCAACTGTCAGCAACGATTAAGGTGCAAAGCCGCTTAACGATAAATTAAATATAAATATAAATGTTGAAAGTCACACCATTGAGGGCAAATCACACTCTAAATTGCATATTACATAAAAGTAAATAAATTCTAATAAAATTGATTTTCGACCGCAGGCAACGACTCTAATTTCGTATCGTTTTCAAGTCCTTAAAGCAAAAATTGCTAATGCATTTAATTGCCGATTTTGAATGTATTTAATGAAGCAGCAGAATCTACGCAGCCCTAAATTGGAATGAGAAATTTATTATTAATAGGCAAATGCGTGACTAAAGCTGCGGCATTCGAAATGTTTTGTAATTAGCCGGTTGGAATGATGCACCGAAACATAAAGGCAAAACATGCAAAAAAGGTGGATAATTACACGGCATGAATGCAAGTTTATAATTATATATTAAAATCTAATTAAATTAGCAGTCAGGCAGACAATTGACAGGCATAGGATTTGAAGAGAGAAGGCCGGCGCGTTGATTTATCCACAAAGGTCGTACTATTACGCACCAGTGACATCACATAAAGAATTCAACAATTTAACAAATCACAGGGCCCAATTAAAACATTTGATTGCATTTCACGGTTCGCAGATGGTATTTAACATTAATAGTTTAAGTAGTTTCTAGAGTTTTAAGTTTTAAATAAATTATAACATTAATTCATATTTTAGTTTCATTTTACTAAACTTACATAGCTGACAAGAAAGTTGTTTAAGCTTTAAAGCATTTCGCTTACGAAATCAAAACTGAACGGCAACATTCGAGTCAACCAAGTTCTTTGGCTAATTGCCGACAGAGTTCATTACCAATGCCCTCCATCTTTCTTAAGTGCTGCACATGTTTGTGCATTTATACCAGTCGTCTCATTAGCATAGTGATATTGATTTTCCGGTTAACCATCAATCAACAAAACGTTAGACACACAGGCCCCAGATTGCTATGCAATTGAGGCTTCAAACCGCAGCACGCCATGCTCGAATGCCTTAAAGCGCCTGTCGGCATGCAGCAATTTATGTGCCCACATAGACACACACATGCACACTTACACAACCGTATATATGTTGGTGGCTCCAAGGATGCGTGGATCCTCCTCGGAGAAGGGAAACTGGGCTGGTCTGAAGCCAGCTCGTTGTCTTTGCGCGACCATTGAGTTTCGATAAACAATTATATGGCAGCGGTTCGCAGAGACAAGTAAATTCACAAGATGACTGGAACTATTAAAGTCTATTAATTAACTATTAAACAGAATACTATTATTGTTATAGTTTCGCTAAATTACAGACAAATTAACACCATTTAAACTGATTTCTGTACTATTTATTTAAATACTCTTCTCTTTAGTTCCGATACTTAAACGCTTTAAAGAGAGTGGCGAGAAATATTTCCCTCGCATAAGCCACATAAGCCAGGAGAATAAGTAACCGCTGGGAAAGTGGCATTAGCAACATGCATTGATTCCCGCCCAGACGCATCCTGCCCTGCAGTTATTTCGCATTCCCATAATCCCCACTTCTAAAAGCTCTGGCATTCTTCGAATCAAAGACACAATCAAGTCGCCTGAACTTGGTATTGCATTCGTTGACTGACTTCCGCTCTATTTGCTGCGACAAAGTAATAGTAAAATTTCATACTTCCGTTGAATCTGTGCTATCCGTTCCTCTTTTCCCTCTCTTTCCCTGCCTTTTCCTTCATTCACACGCAGTGCTGCGCCGTTGCCACGCCCACATTTTTGTGCCATCGACCGCCCTCTGGCTTCTGTCGCTTGTCGCATATTTTGTGCTCGCTCAATTATACGCTAAAATGAAGCTGCTTTTCAAGTCGCGCCCGGAGGCCAACGTCAGTCCAACAGTCCAAGACCATTGAGACTCACTCATTCACCCCACGACCACCCCATCTACCCACCCAATCTCCTTCGCATTCCAACTGCAGCCCTTACCCATGCGATTTAACTGTTTGGTTTTGTTGGCATTTCATTTAAGCGCAGCAGCATATTTTGTTGCCATTGTTTGCAATGCGTCCGCATCCGCATTCAGTTGGGGGGCATCCTCCACTCCATTCCTTTCCCATTCCCATTACCATTCCCAACCCCATCCCCATCCCCATCCAATCCCCAGGGGGTGCTGCATGGCCTGCCCTACTGGTTTGCAGCTTATTTGGCGCAGATTTAGCGGGAATGTAAATCAGTTATTGATAGTCGAAGTAATGAACGATTTGCATGCCATGGAAAGCGTTCGATCCTTGCGGTTTCTGTTTTGTTTTTAAAGTGTTGATAAAGACTATCAATCTCATGGTGGATCGTAGACTAGTTTCAAAGTGACTCACTCATATTTGAGATTAGAAATGCCTTGAAGAATAATCTTGGAGTCTATTTTTATTTAAATCGTTTACTGGAAATGTTCACAGATTTCAAACAATGAGTGACTCAATTTACCGGGTTTTTTATTTATAAAGGAATGCGGCATATACTTCTGATTAAATGAGCTTTGATAAGGTGTAGTAATCATAAATAAATTTCATTCAAGAATTCCATTCAAGAAATAGAAATGAACCTTATCAGTAAAGGGAAATGAGAATACCAACGTTTACTTTTGCGTCATAGACATATTAATAATCTTAAATGAATTTGAGTTTCAAATATTTCTTTACTACTAAAAATGACTACAAGTATATACAAAAACATCTCATTATGAAATCCGTTAAGTCAGTTGTGCCGGAGAAGTGACACCTGCAACTGGAACATCAAAGAAATGTGTCAGCCCAGACAGGATCTGTCCATGAAAAAGGAAAAACCGGAACGCCGGCGAAAGTGTGCAACATTCTGCGCCAAAAGTGCGAGGGGCAAAAGGGATGGATGCATCGGTGGATGCATGGTCATATGATGTACATGCCGTGTACTCTTGGCTGCAGAAGAACAAAAACCCGAATGGAAGACCCTTGACACGTGGACAGGTATGGCGGGAGGGGTTCAAGGGGCACAACCAACTGGCATTGAGCGTAATATGCCAAGCCCAAGCCAAAGCCAAAAACCATCCTGCCACTCCGCGTTCAACCGTTGCTTATGCTATGAGCAGAGAAAAGGTAAAAACGTGTTGCATACGACCTGGCAAAAAGTTTAACTACTTTTTCGATTGTTTGTAAAATGCAAATGTGTCGCTTGTCTCCCCTCCCTGTGGCCCTTACCCCTGCGAAAATCGCTCTAAGGCGATACGGGCCATATCCGTTATTCATATAATATTATTCGTTTGTTTTTTTTCCACCTAACTCTGATTTTTACCCATAGTTTACCCATAGCTTTTAATACCAAGCATTCGACTTTGAATTTCGAACTAATTCAGCATCTGAAGTTTTTGTTTATTTAATATATTAGAAGATTTTCTTTAACATATTTGAAGCCTTTCTCCAAAGAACGAAAAATGGCGTTACTTAATTGCGATCAAACTGAGACATGATGGCTCATCATTGGAGCCATCTTAGTCGACAGCAAACATCAATCAGGCTGTAGGCACTGAACCGCACCGTCAATCGCTTTGCGCAGACAAGTAGGCAGCACTTTCCACATAGATTTATTCACACACATCTATAAATATACATACCCATCTAAATATTTACTTATATATATATAGACTAGTTTGTAAGAACCAATTATGGCAGCTTTGATCATCAATCAAGGAGCACAGTAGCAGGCGGCAAACGATTGACCTCAAAGGAACCAGACATCGGCGAATCAGTTGGCCTCGAACTAATAGACCAGCAGACTCAAGGACCCAAGGACTCTGGAGTACCGCGCTCGTCCTGTGAGCGTGTGTGTGCAAATTTTTGACAGCTGCCAAACAAACGTTGCACATTAACAGCAATTGCTTTTAAATTGATTGATTTGCCTAGGCGAGGCGATAAGCCGGCCGCCACCAAAGCCCAAGTCCCATCTATCTCGCTCTCTCAGTCTCTCTTTCTCTGTAGATGTGTGGTAGTCGGGTGTGCACATGCAAACATGGGCAGAACGTGCAGGACGTGCAGTCCTGCCACTGACAGAGCAACCTGATTGCATCCCACCCACTGACCACCCATCACCCCTTTGGCAGCGGCACCACTTCGCTCAAGCAGCTCTTGGCAAACAAAATATGATTGCTCGCAATTAGGCGCCACGATTTTGGCAGGCTTCAAAACCCACCGCGGCAGTAACACCCCGCCAATTTCCCAAAAACCCAAAACCCAAACCCCTAGCCCAAAACCCCGAATAACCCAACCATTGGCTCTGCCAGCAGGCGCATTAAATAAGAAATTTTCAAAAATTGCCCCACAACACGCCAAAAACTAATTACCCGCCTGGCCCACGGTTGCACTTTCATCTGCAGTTGAATGCTAATGAGGATGGGACGCGAATGAGGTGCTCCTGATGGTGGTTAAGGTGGTGTTTCTGTTTCGAACTGTCAAAGTCCTGCCACAAAAGCGGCAGAAAAGATAACCCATTGGTTAAACGAGTCAATTTAATCGAACTGTTTTGATTTATCATTCTGGTGCAGTAAGCATTTCCGACATAATTTATGCCTTTTTATTGCAACAAAAAGTGTTTATAAGGGAAAAATAACTTTAACCACTTTGAATTATCTCTTATAACTTATAACTTATAACAGATACACGCTGGTTTTGTAGGATATACTAAAGATAGTATTCCATTTCCGGTTAATAAATGAAGAACTTCGTTGGCATTAACACTGAAGAGGATGCAATCCCTTAATTCTGGCTCAACGCACTTTTAATCAACAAACTGTTGATGCAGCAATGGATCCATTCGGCTCATGAGCCAACGCCCAACGTTGCCACGCCCACAATGTGGGTAACACAATGCAGTAGGGCATCTGAAATTGCCAATTTTACCGTATCGGCAGTTTTGGGAGCAATCAATTTCGATGCAAATGCACTTGTACTTGACGACTCAATGAACGAATGAGGCAAGAGTCTCTGGCAATGGTTAATGGCCAACTGTACAATCTTGGTAATCAACATTATTAAAAGCTTTAAGCTTCAAGTTGAAGCGCAAACTGGAAACATCTTTGGTAATTGTTATTTTTGCCCAGCAGTCCATCTTACTTACTCACCATCTGACTTTAAAATCACCAATTAAAATATATATTTTATCATAATAGGATTAAAGAACCAAAGGAAAAAAAATGTAAAACAATGTCTGCAAATTCATTTTATCCTTATTTATTTTCAATTGTTTATTGCATGACCAGTGAAATATGACCGTCTCTGTCTGGCGGTGAACGTGTACGGGCGTGTTCGTGTGAATTGCATCAAACTTATGCGCATTCATTTCATGCCTCGTCCCATTTAAATCGCGCTTTAACTTAATTTTTATTGTTGTCGTGATTTCCCGCCACCGCCACCGCCATCGCCACACCCTCGCCATCATCGCCATCGTCATCATCTCAACCGCCATCATCCTCGTCAGCATCATCATCCGTGGAATGTGTGGATTGCATTTTTATTTTAATTAAAAAGTCGTCATCACAAAGCGAATCGGCCGAGACCATTCCTCGATTCAAGTGGCCATCGTCCGATGCCAAATGTATTAACGGCTTCATTTTGTTCGATTGTTTGTTTCCCAACTCTTTTGAGATCCGTCCAGTGCGTTAGTCAACGGCCAAAAGCCTTTCCATTCGCATATTGATCAATTAAAGAGCCTTCGGTCTATAAAACCCGCTGGTAATTATAGTTGTCTTTAAGCTGATTACATTAAAAGAATATTAAAAACATATTGCATTTTTAATGGTTTTTATTTAAGGATTTTTAACAGCTCTTTTATTAGAAAGAAAGGTTTTAAAGAGTGGAGTAGTTTCTGATTAATACAGTTAACTTAAGCCTATGTTAACTGAAATAACTCCACTCATGCATTACAGCAGCTCAACTTTCAGCTCAAGTCTAAAATGGCAAACATTTGAACTCACCTTCTCTTAAATCAAGTAAAGAGTTACGGTTCTGAGTCAAAGTTAACATTTGAGTAGCTTTCTCTGGGTTCACTCCGAGTTGAGCTGAAGCAGGGCAAAATACTCAAACTCCGAGTTGAGCTGAAGCAGGACACACCACTCAAACTCCGAGCTGAGTGTTGAAAACTTTCCACTCGACGCATTTTCCATATCATTTCAGAGCCAGCTTGCAGTCTCACTATTTCAGCACCGCCTCATGCAAATATTGGAAAATTATGGCGTTCACACATACGCATACAAAATGGCACAATGCAGTGCATGCGGGAATGCAGGTGAATAAAAAATTGTTGCAATTTGCAATGATTTATGATTTTGATAAATTTTCTTCGGGTGACTTTATTATTTTTCCTAATAGTGATCTATGACAATGTGCTGTGCCATACAAAGGGGAATGTTTGAAAATCAGCGATATAAAAAAATTGTAAAGCTTTCTTTTCAGATTTAAGATGAACTTTAAATTCTGTTCTTTTAATCCCAAATAAATCATTAAAATCCGAAATAAATGATGACATAACTACATACATTTTGTGGCAAGGTCGCTGGTTTTTCATCTTCCTGTATCTCGTATCACCAGGCTGACCATTAAACAGTGTTCCCCGAACGAATTGGGAACAATAATAAATGCATTTTCATGTAATTGCCTTGTCTGATGCCCAAGTGGGTGGCTTGCCAAAAATATCAAAAATTTATTGAGGCAAAAAGTTTGGCACGTCAGCAAAAAATATTCGAGGGCAAATAACAACAACTACAACAATAACAACAGCAACAAAAAACAACAACCACTACATCGCATAAATAATGAAACGTTTGAACTATAACCCAAAAACAAGGAGAACTTCCAAAAAAAACCCCATCACCATCAGAAAAACAAACAAAATTAAAGAATGGCTTTCGAAACTGATGGATAAAATACCCTTTTATTGTATTTATTTAAGATTATAAATATAAAATATAGAAGAAGTTTACTTTTTATGTTAAATAAAAAGAATTTCAGCTTGCTGAATCAAAATTATTATTTTTTGTTTTTTCATTTAGGATATATATCAAAAACAACCAACTCTTTGCAAGGATATACCCAATCAAACTAGAAAACCTGCCTAGTCAGAGGCTAAAATAAAGCCCCGTAAAGTAAAAGAGAAACCAAACTAACAACGCGAAAAACACGCAGAATAACCAACATTGAAAACCAAAAATGCAATAAAGGTAATGGATCTGCTGTCTTTAAATAACACCTTTTTAAAATAATACTTTAAGTCTTACATTAAATTACTAGATTTAACTTAAGTTAATTAAGTTGAACCATTTATTTGCAATCACTAAAAACCATTATAGTTGCGAGAGTTATTCAAAAACGAGCAACATTCGATTGATGGAAAATGTAAGAGGATGATGAATATAAAAACCAAATGATTTTCCGATGGGGTCCTGCCAGGAGTTAAACTGGAATTCGTGGCCCCGTCAGGACATTTGGCATGTCAACATAATTGCCTCGAATTAACTTTCCGTTTTTGCCATCCAAAGCCAGTTTACAAGCTACAGGATTTTTGGGACTGATGTTTGGGACTGGTGCTAGCTGAATCATTTTACATGGGCCAAATAATTTGGCTCGGACAAAGTTTGATTATATTTTTGGGGGCCAAATGCTAGTGCCAGGCGTTGTTTTGTTCTGGTTTCTGGTCGCTTTGTTTGGCCGTTGTTGCCGCGTTGATTTATTCTGCACAATTAAATGCCAACGCAGTTGTCGGCGCTTGCTAATTTAATTAGCGGCTTTCATGGGTCTCCTTTTTGAGAATAGTTTTCCAACATTCTGTCCACCATGGCCATTTGACAGTCCAACATTTTGCTAGGCAAATAAACCATTTATGTAGTGAGTACATTCCAAATTTCTAAAAATGACTTATGTGACTGTTGGTTTGTTCTATAAATTTTTAGTTCATTTTGAATTTTCAGTAGCATTAAAAAAATTTAAAAAATTACACTACTTGCTGATTAAAAACTTCATTTTCAACGAAAGCTCTTCTCTCGATTATTGTAAATAAGATGCAATCTTTTATTATTACGTCACTGTCTTATGGCTGACATTATCGATCGGCTTGCCCTGCTGTCTGGACAACTTTCAATTTTGTGCACTTTAATGAATGAATTTCAATAAGCAGCCATACGGGGCTATATGCATATACCCTGGAGATTTTTTAATAATAAAGCGCCACATACACACAATGCGTTTGCTTATGTCATATACACACACACACACACACACGGGTGCACACCCACAGGCGAAGGATCCAAGGGATCCAAAGGATGCACGCATATAAACCCACACATATTAAGGCCTATCGGACGGCCAACAGACACGACAACGACGTCGGCTCAGCTGCCAGGACTCGTGGGCTGATTAAAACTGATTTATTGCCTTAAATGCAATTTACATAAAAATCAGACAATAAGTTCTGCAGAAAGTGTTGGCAAACGGTACGTTTTTGACTTTGTAAGTTGTAAATATTCGGTGCTTACCCATAAATCAGACATAGTTGTCCTGCAAGTGGACATGGAAATTGCGTATTTAAGTAAAAAAAATTAATATTAATTAAGAGTTTTCTTAAAATTAACTTATTTTTAAGGAGAAAATGAGCAATTATAAAGAGGGTTAGTCATTTTACTTTCGATTGGTATTTTAAACATGAAATTTTCTTTAAGCTTTGTTATACGTCATCTTGAAAAATATTGCATTTCCGTTGTTTTCCAATTGAATATTGATTACTTGTTAAAAACAGCACATACTCTTACTTGCTTCAGTTGAAATGATAATACTTATGTGGAAATTTATAAATAGATTGGAGGCTTTAACCCAGTGTTTTCCCATGTTTAATCGCTGTGTATAAATACCTCATAAAATTCTTATTTTCATTTAGTACATAATCGACTGTTAAACCGCTGAGTTTATTAAGCACAATGGAAGCGCGGTTCTTGGCTTTATTGCTTTTGTTTTTGCTCTTGAAGGAGCAACCCATTGCCCTTGGAGACCCAGTTTCTATATTTTCGCCGAAGTCTTCGAGTCAAGATAGTGAATCGCAGTGCGAAGGATATTGTTTGTCGCTAGTGAAACCCCTTATTGATCGTGTCATATTTCTTAAACAAACAACCGATGTTAGTGGGGAATGGCAAGCCAGATTAAATGTTTTGGCCGAAACTATCAAGGACTTGCAAAGTGAATTATCCTTTGCTGATGTTCAAATCGAAACCAAACAGGAAATTATTAGGTTAATTAACAATCAACTTGAGGAAAACAAGGCAAATTTTAAAATAAAAGACGAACTTATTGAACTGAAAGATAAGGAAATAAAGGACCAAAAGAACGAACTACATCAGATCGACGCCAAAGTGAATAATATGACGGAAACTATTCAGAACCTAAAGAGTCAGTTAACAGCTGCTAATTACCAAAAAATAATCAATGAGGAGCAAATAAATAACAAAAATGAAGAGCTCAAGAAGAACAACGAAGAGTTTAAAATCAAATATGAATTGATAATACTAAAAGACGAGCAAATCAGGAACCAAAACTATCTGCTAAATAACAAAACTGATCTGGTAAATAACATGACGAAAATTATTGAGAAACTGCAGGGACAGCTAACGATTTCAGAGAACCATATAACAATCGACGAAAACAAAATAAATGAATTGAACATTGAAATCCAGAAAAACAATGAAAACTTAAGAATCAAGGAAAATCTAATTGTATTGAAGGATCAACAAATTAAAGACCAAACCGATCTGCTAAATAATATAGACGACGAAGTAAATAATATGACGGAAACTATTAAGAGCCTGCAAAGTCAGTTGACTACTGCTAAGGACCAAATAATAATCGATGAAGATCGAATAAATCAGCAAAATATAGAAATCACGGGAAACAAGGAAAGCTTAAAAACTAAAGAGGATCTTATTTTACTGAGAGACCAAAAAATTAACGACCAAATGGGTCTGCTATTACGTAAGGATGAAGAATTGTTTAATATGACGAAACTGATTAGCAACATGAAAAGTCAGTTAGAACTTTCCGAGGGACAAGTTATAACAAATGAGAAACTAATAAGCGCTAAAAATACTGAAATTAAAGAAAACATTGAAAAGATTAAGCTAAAGGATGATCTTATTTTGTCAAAAGAGGAGCAAATCAAAAAGCAACAGGATCAGCTTAGTATCAAGGAAACTAATCTGAATGAAATTATTAAGAATCTGGAGAGTCAGCTGGCAATGGCTAAGGATCAACTTAAGTTAAATGAAGAGCAAATGCATCAAAAAGATAAAGAAATCAAAGAAAACAGTGACAAAATTAGTTTCAAGGATAATCTTATTATATTAAAAGAGGAGCAAATTGTAAAGCAAAAGGATCAGCTTGACAGAACCGAAAATTTCATAACTGATATTATTAAGAATTTGCAAGGTCAATTACTAACTGCCAAATCTCAAAACAAAGCCAATGAAGAGCTCAGTAAAAAACAAGGATGGTAAGAGTATTGATAGTTCAAAGAGTGGAACTCCCAGCCAAAGCAATGCAACTGAATTACATTTCCAAGAATACGACAGTTGCCCCACTGGTTCAGATGGCTTTTATAAAATTAAAGTACAAGGAATAAAAACCTTCGAAGTTCCCTGCAAGGCCAATGGTTATATGGTTATTCAAAGACGTCAAAATGGCTCCGAGAACTTCAATCGAAACTGGAACGATTATAAGAATGGATTCGGAAACGTGAGGAATGAATTTTTCATCGGTCTAGAAAGGCTACACAGAATGACATCGGCGAAACCACACGAACTTTATATTAATATGACAAATTTCGAAGGGAAAACTTACTATGCTTACTATGATACTATCCAAATTGCCAGTGAAGTCGAAGCATATGCACTAAAAGCCTTAGGAAAATATAATGGAAACGCTGGAGACTCATTGTCATATAACAAGGGAATGATGTTCACGACTCTTGACCGGGACAATGATAACTGGAAAGCAAATTGTGCTCAAAAAGAAAGTGGCGGTTATTGGTACAACGCATGTACTCATAGGTAAGAAATTAATTACAATTTTATTTAAAACCAATTATATTAACAACACAAAATTACAGTTTGCTTAATGGAAAATACTTGGCAAAAGGAGAGAAAAGAAGTGTTGGAACTCCCTCTCTTAGATGGCATGGTACACTTACACTGCTCCATGTTGAAATAATGATAAGGCCAAAATCGAAATGATGCAGCGATAAATAGACTTAAGTTTCTTTTAAATAGTGCGGACATGTAAGCTTAATTAAATGTGAAAACATGCTAACCATTTAGCACTCCAAATCTCTGCATTATTTGACACGATTGCCATTACTTTTAATTATATAGATTAGCTGCACTTCCTTTCTGTTTAACGAATTAATTTTCTAGCAGCTTCCGGGACGGTAACCAGATAGCTTTCCCAAATTTCCATGGGTTGAAGCTGGGACAGCGGGAAAATAAAGTGATGGCTCCTGCGGCTGGCCGCATATGTGGGCCAACTTAGTGGCAATAAGTTAAATTAGCATAAACTTAATTAGCATAAGAGTGCTGGGCCAACTGGGAGACAGATAGAGGCCAGGTGGGTGGAGCAGGTTGCCAGATATGTCCTCTTGTTCACCCCACCCCCTTCACTCTGCATATTTCACAGCAAATCCGCAGCGCATTAAAAGAAAATACGTGGCGAAAAAAAAAGAATACATATATATATATATATGTATAAAATAAAATGCAGAGCAAAACAATGAAAGCAGAAAAAGCGAGCATTTCGAGTCTGGGGATTGTGCCAATGAAGTAACGACCGCACACACAATGTTGCACAGCTCGGAGGTTTTGGATGGCAGCAGCAGTGCGCTAAGTGACTGCTGTTATACATTTAGCCGGGGCTGATGGGATTGCCCTGGCGATATGGCCAGAGATACGTTTACAGTTAGAGCCGAGAGTGCCTGACCCCACCTGCCCACATATATACTGTACTAGTACTCGTACTCGTACTCGTATTTGAACAAATGTACACGATACCCCGACCCATCGCTGCTTAACCATTACCTGGCAATGGTATGCCTGATCCCCAAAGCGTCCAGGAGCGCGACAAGATAAAAGCAGCCATACTAAATCTGGTGTATGTGCGCCACGGGACACAGTGGCCAAGCCATCTACTTCCATTGCAACTTTCATTCTCGCAGTGTTCCTTTGGTACCACGCTGCGTATGAGCAATGCTATACATTAAGTATACGTATTTGTCCTAAAGGATTCAGCAACTGAGCCTCATCATAGTCGCCTACATATGCAAAATAATGCTCCTGGAAATTTTCCACTCTTTGAATTCACTTAGAGCAAAGTGCATATGCATTTCATTCTGATTTGCCTTACAAACTCATATTTATTGTCTGCGATAACTGTTGCCAAGGAGATATATTTTAGATTTGTACTTTAGCTCTATGTAAGCCGTATATACATGATTAAGACTCCAATAAAGTGATGACCTATATTAATTATTAATATTTATTTATAATTAATAATTCTTTTCATAATTAAGAAATGGTAACGAGTGGAGCTCTTGAAATTATCGATATATCTTTGAAATTGCAATACATTTTATAGCCGCATAAAGTCCGATGGTCGTTATTAATGCAGCCATTATTTCACTTTTTTTTTAAATATATATTTCTCCTTATCGGAGGCAGGCCTGAAAGGGGGCCAAGTTAATTTCAGAGAACACTTTACGTGCTGCAATTTGGAGCGTTTCAGTTGCATTCGGACCCTGGCCAGCAGCACATTTGGTAAGCAATAAATTGACCAAGCAGCCAACGCCATCATCTACTTTAAAAGCATTTGTTGCCGCACAGGCCACCCAAAACCATCCGCTCCACCCCCCAATCAGCAGCACTTTCAGCAATCCTCCGCTTTTTGACCTCTCCCCCTCTACTTACCAAAAACCAATCCCCTCCCCCAGTTGGCAGCCTGCAATACTCGAAGCGGCGACGTCGCTAAAAAGATACCGGAAATGTTACAGGAAACAAAATGACTTAATGGCCGCGATTGCAACGGCATGGAATCGTTTCAGGCATCGTTCTGATCCTGGTCGTTCCTTTTTCCTCCTTGCTCCTTGGTCCATGGCCCGCTGGCATTCATGGCAGTTGCCGAGGTCAGCAAAAAAGCATAAAGGGAATCTTATGTCACAGCCATGTGCGGAATACTCTTTCGCAGAGCAACTTGAAGTTATATTTATATTGAGCACAGGTTTCTTATGGGCAACTAAATACCTGGAATTATCACATTTACCAAGTTCATTTAGTCTTTTCAAAAGTGGCATATTGTATATCATATATACATGATTTTCGCCTTTAAATACGTTCAATTGATAAAACCCTCCGACTCACATAAAACTGCATTCGTAAAGCAGAATCTTTCCGGCTTTTCAATCGGCCTGATGATGAGCCACCAAAGGCAAGGTACTGCCCATCCAACTCGACCTCCTTCTATAGACTGTAATTGCAATTGCCGCATCATTATCATAAGCTAAACGGTACTGCATGCTATTGAAACGGTTTTGCGGTTTGAATTTCTTTTGAAGCTGAAACATATTTCTAATTAAATTAATTAGGCGAAGCGAGAATATGGCAAGTATGCAAGCCAATTAGTGGAAAATGCAAAATTAAATGTCTGTGCATTTGGTGGTAGAAAGGGGGATAGATGGGGCAAGAGCGCACGGAGAAAGACAGAAGACTGTGGGTGTCGCACAGCCAACTCATTGTCCTTGCCCCTCCTTTGGCCACCTCGTCCTGCAGAGCTCTTTGTTGGCCACTCCGGCAATAATTGCGTTGAGACATGTAAGCTTTTGTTTTGCAGTTATGCGTGTGGCTGTGCGACAAAGTTAATGACAGCATAATTAAACAAAACTAACAGCAGACTAATAAAATGTTCATAGTGCATGTCGCTCAAGGCCTCGCCACATCGTCACCACCCACAACCCACTTCCTTATTCCACTCTCCCTCTTTTTATATATATCTACCTTCCGAGGATTTCAGGTCGGTGTGTGTGTCAACGTTTGTCAAGCGACAATTAAAGTCATAATAAAGGCAAGCTGAAGACAATCATTATAGTTGGAACATGGTACCCATTCCCCCGAAATGGCCCACACATCCTTCCACTTCTCTCTTTTCGGTTAGTTATGCATAAAGTTCGCCACAAAAGGGTTTAACCTGAGCGTAAACATACCGTTGACGGCCCACTCGTCCTTTGTTGTGCAGCCATATAAATTTCAAAATTAAAGCAAAGTTTAACCTTTGTCCTTGTGCAAATGCGGAGGAGGGAATATTTATATATCCACGTTTGTTTGACTGTTCATTATGGGAATGTGTGCAAGGCCCGCATAAGGCACGCTTTAATTTAAAGGCCTTCTAAGTTGACCTTTTTGAATCTCATCTTTTAAACCGCGAGAATCCATTGCAAAATCACGAATGCCTAAAATGGGAAACTATTTATATTTAATGTTTTAAAAGGCAAAAAGTATCTTTACTAAAAATAAATTTTGTGATGGTTAATATTTTTTATACACTTTTAAAACCTATATTTGATTTGCCCTTATCTTGCTACTTTGTTATACGTTCTAGTTGCATTTAATTTTCTAATTTCCCCAAGCTAATGTAACACGTTTTCTTTCAAGAATTGTGCTAATAGCTTTCTTTGATAAGTTATCCAACCAGTACGAAAAGCGGCTGATTAAATATTAACTAATATTAACCAATATTGAACTAGTCGGCCAATGTATTTACCCAAGCGCACGTAGCTGAGATATATAAAAGGGCTAACGGGGTAGAGAGTTGATTAGGCTAACAGTCGACCCACGATGCATTCGACTAAGTCAGCGCTGCTCCTGCTCGCTCTGGCCATCAGCGCCAGCTGTGTGGTGGCCACACCGCATCCTGAACTAGAGCTATTGGATGGTATCATTGAGGCCATCAACAAGACCGGCCAGGGTATCATAAGTGGATTTGTGAATGCCACCCAGAATGGAACGGCCATAGCCGAGGAGTTCCTGGACAAGCTGAAGAACTCGACTGCCCAGTATACCCATGAAACATTGGAGTATGCTCAGAAAATCGCTGATGCCATTCACCAGGCCGCCGCCGAGGGAATTACGGATTTCTCCGCCGCTTTACGGTCAGCCATCGCTGAGCTTCATAGCCAGATCGATCGAATCAGAAACGTATTACAGCGAAAGGCCTTGAAAGATGCGTTGGCCAAACTCCAGGAGATAGATGCAGCCACTACGGATCTTGAGACTGCTGTAAAGAACCTCAATGATCGGCTGAACGAAAAGAAGCAACAGTATTCCGCCGAAATTCAAGAAAAGTGGAGCAACTGGGCTGCCGCTCAATTGGAGCGAGTAGATCAGCAGACCAATGGCGTTGGCAACGAGGAGGCCGAAGAGATCTTAGATGAGTTGGTTAGCCGATATTCCGGATATTTGCACAGCTGCCTGGAGGAGTTGCAGGTGCGACAGGCCACGTATGAGCAAAATGTCCAGCAAGCCATTGCCAAGTACCACAATGCCACCAACAATCTTACCGCTCAAGTTGAGCTCTGTGTCAAGTCCAATTTAAACTACATCTCCTGTCGCAATGGCATCGATAAGGCTCTGCAAGGACTCGCCTCCGCTCCCGAGGATCTACTGAGATTGAGGGTCCAGGGTATCCAACTTTTGGCCGCTGGCCTGGATGCTAGCGGATGTGTGGGCCAGACCCTGGCCGAGCACGAGCTTGAGAAGCCCAGTGTGGAGCAAAAGCTGGATGAGATAATCAGGCGGTACCTGGAACAGCGTGATTCCACCGATGACGACTCAAGCTCTGACGAGGAGACGACCACCGAAGATGGCTCTGGATCAAAGGAGTCATCAAGCTCGGAAGGCGACTCCAGTAATGATGATGATTCTGACAATGATAACGACTCCTCGTAGGCATAATCACAAAATCGTATTTAAGTAATAGGGTGTGGAATAAGAGCAACATAATAAATTATTTTTAAAGCAACAAGAAAAACGGTAACGAGTCTCTGAAAAAACATTAATTTGGTTCCATCGATAAATTTCAACGAGTGGATTTACTGAACTCAGAAAACAGAGCGATGTCCGCCCTTTTAAAATTCAGACTACAGACACTGATTAACTTCGTTAATAAAGCAACACATTTTAATGCGGTTGCTTCTGAAAGCGGTTCGAACATAATTATGATGAAATATGTTTTTTTAGTTCATAATAGCAGTTGAGTATCTATACCTTGATGGGACTATAGGTCTCCTTGAAAAGTTTTAACTAAATAAATAAATATTTTTCCATTAAACCAACTAACTTATGTCATTGCATTAAACTGAGACTATGGCAATGAATTTTATACCAACTTCCACTCAAAATACTTTCCCTTCACATGTTATAAATGAAATTTATGGATTGCCTTTAATGGTTGGTCTTCTTTTTCAAAACTGTTATACAAATAAGCTTTTTCGCTTTTATATAACAACAATATTGAAAATACCAACTTCCATTCAAAATACTTCCCCTTCATATGTTATAAATGAACTTTATGGATTGTCTTTAATGGCTTGTCTCCTTTTTCAAAACTGTTATACAACTAAGCTTTTGCACTTTTGTATAACAACAGAATTAAAAAGGATTTTTGGCACCCTTATGATTTTTTAAACTTAAGCTTTATCCTGAGTGTAGTCATATGAGTATTAATATAATAATTCTTATCCATAACAACAAGTATGCCACAATCTTTATAACCAGAAGAGGTATAAATATACTCGAACGCCAAGAATGACTCACGAAAGATACGTTGCATTTATAGCCAGTATAACAAGCATACGATTTCCCCCAGAAATAAGGATAACTTAGCAACCATCGTCTTATTAAACTATATGAAACTTGCTGATATGAGTGTGCTCGTCGAGCCCATGCAAAAAATTAAACTAAAAGGGAGAAACTCTAGCGGTTTTTCATAAGGAATGGAATATTATCATTTCTTAATGTGATGTTTATTTTAATCTTACGATTTTTCTAGTTAAAAGGTCAGAGTATTCCGAAATCCTTGCCATCGCAAGGCTTTACCGCGGTTCTTATCACAATGGTCTCTGCTGGCTATAAATACCGCGGGCTGTGCTGCCTTTGGTTTATAATCGACGGAGCTGTGCTGCATTTAGTTTAAAATCGACGGAGCTTCAAGCACAATGAAGTCGTACTTCGTGTTTTTTCTGTGGGCTTGGCTTTGCAAGGGCCTATCTCTTATCGGTGCCGATTTACTTAAAGATATATCGGAAAATCGGTGTGATGTATTTAGCTTGTCCCACTTTGAACGGCTTAATAAATCAGAAACACTCAACGAAATATTAAATGATCAACTAAAGTCTGCAAAAGATATTATGCAAAATTTGAAAACTCAAATAAAGTACAAAGAAGATCTAATATTTGAACAAAGAAAGGAAATCAGTGACCAAGTCGAAGTCATCCAGGTTAAACAAAGAAAAGTTGCTGACATGGCAGAAACTATTAAAGCTCTTCAAAGTGAGTTGTCAAGTGCTAATGGTAAAATCGAAAGAGCGGAGGCTGTGATCAGTGATCAAGAAAACGAGCTGAATAGGCGAAATAATCAAATCACGGAACAAAAACTAAAACTATTGATTTCAGATGACAATGTTTTTTTTATGAACATTACCATTCGAGATAAAGAAGATAAGTTAAGAATTTGTACGGATGATATCAAACTGAAAGATTCTGAAATCAGTAATCAATCTAAGCTACTAGAAGCAAAAGATAAGGAAATATATGATCTGTGGAAAAGTAAAGAAAATGCCCAGAATGACTTAATGAAAGCTAAAAATGAAATTAAAAACAAAGATAAAATAATAAAGGAGAAAGAGGAACAACTTGAGAGCAAAGATAATCAACTCAAAGCCCTCAACAGTCAGATAAAATCAAGTTCGAAGAAAATATTAGAAATGGGCGATGATCTTTTAAGGTTATATCCTTTACACAGCTGCCCAAGAGCCGGTCCAAGTGGCGTTTACAACATTACAGTTCGTGGAGTGAAGACATTCGAAGCTCCCTGCAACTCAACTGGTTGGTTAACTATTCAAAAACGATTTGACGGCTCCGAGGACTTCAATCGGCCTTGGGAGGACTACAAAAATGGATTTGGAAATATTCGCGGCGAATTTTTTATAGGACTGGAGAAATTGCATGTAATGACTCGTGACCGAAAACACGAACTTTCTATTACACTTGGGAAGGTGGACGGATCCATCGGCTTTGTCCACTATGATCATTTTGAGATTGGTAGTGAAGCAGAATCTTATCTGCTCAAATCCGTGGGCAATCATACTGGGGAAACCGGAGACTCCCTAACAATTCATGTAAAATCGAAGTTCACCACATTAGACAGGGATAACGATTCTAATAAGAATGGAAATTGCGCTTCCAATGATTGGGGTGGTTGGTGGTACAATAATTGTGCTCAGAGGTAAACATTTTAAATTACCAACTATTCAACAAAATTAACATAACTACTTGAAATTGCAGCAAACTAAATGGAAAGTATTTCAAAGAGGGCCACTCCCTAACATATAACAACGGAATCTGGTGGGGTACTTGGGATAATTACGACTATAATCAATCGCTCACCTTCAGTGAAATGATGATTAGGCCTAAGACCGTATGTGTTTAGGATTTAAAACGAAAAATATTTCAAAAATATTCAGATTTGAAATCAGTGGTTTTTGTAATAAAAAATATATATAAAACTTGTTTAATTAAGATGTTATTTTTGTCGCCACAATTGGTTTA
Source organism: Drosophila eugracilis (assembly GCF_018153835.1). Lineage (NCBI taxonomy): Eukaryota > Metazoa > Arthropoda > Insecta > Diptera > Drosophilidae > Drosophila > Drosophila eugracilis. The sequence goes on from NW_024573209.1 coordinate 936,174, forward strand.
TTTTTTAAATTTTCAGGGTTCACATTTTTCAGTGAATATACATACTCTTTCAAATACTCTTTCAGTTCCAATTTAGGTGATTAAAAATTGTTGTTTTTTTGCTAGACTAGACTCGGCCAGTATGATTAATCCAAAGACGGCGAAAAACGTGATGATGATGAGGAAACTCATGCCGGATCTTCCCTGGGGCAGTACTGCTTGTTGCTTCGCTTCATAGTAGGGCGTTGCTGTCTCTTATGAATTGACTATAACGAACTCTCATGTGTACAGCGTTGTGCTACGAGCAGTCGATTGAGCTTTTTCCACTTAAGCTTCTATCTTTGTACTGTTATATAGCAAGTTAATTTCCTTAAAACTAATATGCCACAATGTTTAATGTTCATATTTATAGCTGCAAAGCCCAGAATAACTCACGCAAAGTATGTTGCATTTATAGCTAAGATAACAAGCATACTATTTCCCCTGAAATCAATTTAAAAACAGGAGAAATTAGTGAACATGTTCCGCCTGAAGTCAAACGCTGGTTTGCTTATTGCAATTTTATTGACTTTTTGTATTTCAAGAGATCTCTTTAGTATTTGCCGCTTAATAACTATAGACCGACTATTAATCATTCTTTATTTTTATGTTTAATTAACTTAATAATTATTTTATACTTTTTGCGCTCTAAGCCAAACAAAAAGTTTCCGGATTTCGAAGCATTGAAAATTCGATTCATTTTAGTGTCAAGCCTTAACTAATCATTTAGAGTGTTTGCTGCCAGCACAAGCGTAAAGACTAGCAGATATGTCCTAAGCTTTCGTTAGCCCACTAATTCAGAGTCTAGGTGCATACCGTTGAGGAGATACTAAATGGTTATGTTGCACTAACTGTTCACAGGGAAAATATCAATAGATATTTTTAATCTATATGCCTTTGCCTTACTTTTATTTTTGCATTTTGAAGTGCTTAGTCTACAACACGAATCAATGGCTTACATTACATATGAATTTCGCTTTAGGAATTTTCTGAATTTTGTTTAGGAATAATTTTGCATTAGGATACCAAAATTGGGAAATCATATTTTCCAAATTAAAATGAAAAACTAAACTGTGATTAGTCATATTAATTTCTTAGTAACTTCTATCTAGCATTGTCTGAGTAGTCTTTGTGCAGTTTTATATAAATCAAAACTATTTCAGAATCATAATATTTTTTTTAACAATAAACAAATGTAAATTCAATTTAGAATGTGATGATGATTAAAGCATATGCATTTTATACTGTTTCGGTATTGGCCACAGTTTGATTTTTGCCGAAGTCATTAATTAGAGATCATATCGCTAGAATCTAGTGGTATTGCTTTAAAATTACTTTGGTGCGTGCGCTTCTTTATTTCTAAGATGAGCAAATGAAGATAAGATCAGTTCATTTGTTGAGCATTTTGACAATAGCCAACTGAAGTTGAACAACCGCACCGGAACACAACCAAAAAAACATTAAATCCACAAACTTATTGGCACATAAATGAACCAAAAGCTCCTCTAAATATTACCAACTAAGTCCCAATCTCATTGATACTCGACCCGGGCCACTGGAACCCCGAAATCATTAATCTCAAACACAATCAACTTCCGTTTCTTGCGGTCATTGGCCGAGGGAAGCGATTGCTTTGGTGCTGTTGAAGTCTTCGTCGTAGTGCTCACGGGTGTGGAGACTGGGATGGCTTTCTCCAGCTTCGTTGCCACTCCTCTTTTCGTTGTTGCCTTCGTCGTTGTCGTTGTGGTTGCTGTGGCGGCTGTGGCAGCCACTCCTTTGATTAAACTCTCCTTCGTTGGAACACCCTGCCCCCCAAGGTCCTTCGCTATCTGTGGCTGCAATTTGGACTTCTCGTTGGTCTTTCCTTTGGGCTGCTCCTTGGGCACTTCCTTGGACTTGGGCACTGGGGGCAAAGCCGGAAGATCGCAACGCTGACGCAGATGACGGTAAACGGCATCCACCCGCTGGACAAGGCGATTCACATACTTTGTGGTCGTTCGATCCACTATGGAGGGGGCCTTAATACAGTCGTTGCCACCGAATTCACAAACCTATTTTAAATTAAATAAGTTGAATTAATTAGTAACTCATATACATATTAAAGAATAACATAGTTTACTTACTCGATAGTGCTGCAAGATTGCCTCCTTTGGCGGCACGTTGAGAGATCCTTTTCCAGGCGCAAATTCCCATACGAAGTGATTGCCCGCCTCGACGACTGCCTCCGGTTTGCAGATGTACTTGGATCGCTGCTTCTGGGGGTGTAGTTTGTAGCGCCTGGGGTCATTCCAAGGTTCAGTATGTATTATTTTGATTTCCTTATCTTTAGTAGATGTACTTACCTGCGCGTCTTACGTTGGGTAACTAATGAGGCCCGCACACTTGCCAACTGGTCGTTGCCCCCGTCTATTCCCGAACTAGCCAGGCTGTCGTCCGCAAACTGTAGATAGTAAAAGGCGTTCTGAAAGGAATAGGCACCAGTGTTGCGATTGCGGAAGCGCTGATTTAGGGATCTACATAAAAAATGAGAAAATTGAATTTAATAAACCATTTTCATTCCAAAGCTAATTAGATAAAGGCAACTTTAAACTTAGTTATTTACAGAAAATCAGTAGCACTCACCCAATAAGTTCATTTAGCGTGTCGGAGTAACGGGGAACAATGAACTCATCCAGATCGACTAGGGCCAGATACTTGTAGCGATACATGGTGCGATAAAGGCAGTCGTTCAATGCCGCAAAGAGTCCCTCGGTGCGGATCTCCTTCTGGCTGCGCATCCGAAGGTTCCATGGCAGGATGCTGACGGTTGGACGTTGATAGTGCGTTTTGAGAACGCGGGGCGTGGCATTGTTGGCTGCCTCGGCTGGCAGAAGAGGTGCCAGATCGTGAGCAGTCAGATTACCTGGCACCAGACCCTGCTGATAGCTCTGCAGGACACAGGATGCATGCGGTCCCAGTGTATGGTTATAGAATGTAAAATGGGAAACACCCAGCAAGGCGTAGAATTCCAAATACTCCATTAGGTACAGAGCCTGATCGTAATTGAAGTGTAGAGGTTTCACGCAGACGGCAATGCGATCTGGTATATTATCGCCACTTGGCGGAGACCGACCCAGTGGTAATCCTTTTGTGGTACTTGCATTTCGCACCGGCCTCGCCGCAAAGTCAGCATCCTGGTCAGTATTACGCAGGGTCAGTAGATTACCCGGCGGTGCACGGAGGCGGGATACCACGCTTACAAAGTGGGGAACAGCCAATGGCGGAGTGCGCACCGGGCACAGGATAAAACAGGCGCTGTACTTTAGGTTCCAATTCTCACGGATGATCTACAGGATTTTAGCAATATAAACTTTAAGTATTTTCTATTTTGTATTAAATCAAAAACATATTTGTGCAGACATGGGGAAAATATGAAATTAAAATGGTCCCACCTTGACGCGAGCCATCACAGTGGCTGAGGAGTATTTGGCACGTGCCGAAGTGGAGCCCGTATCCGTGGCATTGGCAGGACTTGGTCCGTACCAAAACCGACACCAGACCCGCTCCGGTCCCCGGGTTTTCGTGGCACCCACCACCCGCACCAGCCGGGCTCCTTCACGCCGATCGAAGTAGGCGGAGTAGACAAAGAACTTGAAGCGGGTGCCGTTGACAACCTGCCAGGCGCCATCGGTGGGCCGTGTGCCAAAAGGAAAGTGGGGCAGGGTCTCTTCCACCTTGCCGGGCAGCACCTGACCCCAGGGTATAAGTGGAACGTTCACACCGAACGCTCCTGCTCCCGTACCTCCGCCGCCATTGAGTAGCATTCCGGCCAAACGTTGGCCATCGGCGCCTGCGGCTTCTGTGAAATTGAAAAATGCATGAGACATGCGGCGTATACGTAATGTCCTATTGTCAAAGCCATCACCATTGTTGGCTCATTGTGTGGCGTTAGTTTATTTCGATTATGATATTTACCTTGAATTTTCAGTTTATTGTCACGCAGCTGTATAAATCCTAACTTATTATCACTCAGAATGCTAGCATCCAGTAGATCGTAATCGTCCTGCAATGAAATAACAACGTTATTGTTATATTTATTTAAAATGTACCAATTCGTTAAAGTTGCTAAACATAAAAAGTTCTAAACCAATTATGCATTTAAGTACTGAAATCGCTTTGCCCAGCATACCAGAAAGCGCATCTTTATGTTCCCACCACTGCCCAAGGACCATAACGAACGAGTGGTCCACAAGCCGCTTATGGGCAGATTTGCATAGCGAAACTTACCTTAACATTATCATAATCCGGCATCGAGTCGCCCATTCGCCCGCCCAGACTGGAGCCACCTCCGCCGCCTGCTCTCATTGCCAACATGCCGCTGTGAGTGCGCTCGTCGATCATGAAGACCTGGAAAAAATTAAAATGAAGGGTGGAAATCCATTTAATTTTCACACACACACATTAACAAACTAAAATCTGACATCACTAAACCGCTTGGCTTGGTCAAGCACCTCTACCCTCTACCTCAAGCACCAAAACAACAACTGTTGTCTAAATACTTAAATCCATTACAGTGTCCAATATTGCCTTTTGCCTCCCCATTTATGGTCATATCCCAACTCAATCGCCCTAAATCTTTCCTCAACTCCGCTATTAGATCAGCTCTGTGTGCTTTCCGCCCAACGCCAACAACAACCTACAGGCTGAGTTGGGCATCAACACCTTCGAGCACTAAAAAGACTTTCTTACCGGCAAACTCTCCAAAACCCTCTGAACCCTCAGTCTGAAGATACCCCCTAAATATATATAAATAGTACACATATATTGTAAATATAATGAAAATAGTAAACCCTAGTAATATTTTGTTTATATTCATATGTTAAACATAGGTTAAATCTATACAAACCATATTCTAGTTTTTGCCGAGCTGAAGGCCTTGGATGCTATTGCTCCTAGCCAAATATTAACTCTTAGTTTAAACTAATTGTTAGCCTTAGATAAATAAATAAAATAAAATAAAAGATTAATATAAGTGTTTAGAGCGTCCCGCGTTATCCCGTGGAGCCTCTTCTTCGCTCTCGCACTCTCGATCAAAAAATGAGAGAGCTATCAACTGATCGCTTTGAGTTTCCACTGGGACAAGCAATAAACTTAACAGTAGGCATCTTAAAATTATGCTAATGTATTTCTTAATGTGATGTTTATTTTAATGTGGGTTTTTTGGGTTGAGGGTTAGATTATTCAATAATTTAGCTTGGTTCTTATCACAATGGTCTCTGCTGGCTATAAGTTCCGCAATACGCTTTGTGCTGAGTTTAGTTTATAATCGACGGAGCTTCAAGCACAATGAAGTCGTACTTCGTGTTTGTTCTGTGGGTTTGGCTTTGCAAGGACCTATCTCTTATCGGTGCCGATTTACTTAAAGATATATCGGAAAATCGGTGTGACGTATTTAGCTTGTCCCACTTTGAACGGCTTAATAAATCAGAAACACTCAACGAAATATTAAATGATCAACTAAAGTCTGCAAAAGACATTATGAAGCATTTGAAAACTCAAATAAAATACAAAGAAGATCTAATATTTGAACAAAGAAAGGAAATCAATGACCAAGTCGAAGTCATCCAGGTTAAACAAAGAAAAGTTGCTGAAATGGCAGAAACTATTAAAGCTCTTCAAAGAGAGTTGTCAAGTGCTAATGGTAAAATCGAAAGAGCGGAGGCTGTGATCAGTGATCAAGAAAACGAGCTGAATGGGCGAAATAATCAAATCACGGAACAAAAACTAAAACTATTGATTTCAGATGACAATGTTTTTTTTATGAACATTACCATTCGAGATAAAGAAGATAAGTTAAGTATTTGTAGGAATGATACCAAACTGAAAGATTCTGAAATCAGTAATCAATCTAAGCTGCTAGAAGCCAAAGATAAAGAAATATATGATCTGAAGAAAAGTAATGAAGATGGACAGAGTAACTTAATGGAAGCTAAAACTGAAATAGAAAACAACAGAAAAATAATTAAGGAGAAAGTTGAACAACTTGAGAGCAAAGATAAGCAAATTTATGGCTTCAACGATCAAATAAAATCAAGTTCGAAGAAAATATTAGAAATGAGCGATGATCTTTTAAGGTTATACCCTTTACACAGCTGCCCAAGAGCCGGTCCAAGTGGCATTTACAACATTACAGTTCGAGGAGTGAAGACATTCGAAGCTCCCTGCAACTCAACTGGTTGGTTAACTATTCAAAAACGATTTGACGGCTCCGAGGACTTTCATCGCCCTTGGGAAGACTACAAAAATGGATTCGGAAAAATAAAAGGGGAATTTTTTATAGGACTGGAGAAATTGCATGTAATGACTCGTGACCGAAAACACGAACTTTCTATTAAACTTGGAAAGGTGGACGGATCCATCGGCTTTGTTCACTATGATCATTTTGAGATTGGTAGCGAAGCAGAATTTTATGTGCTCAAATCCGTGGGCAACCATACTGGGGAACCCGGAGACTCCCTAACAGTTCATGTAAAATCGAAGTTCACCACATTAGACAGGGATAACGATTCTTCCATACATAAAAACTGCGCTTCCAATGATAAGGGTGGTTGGTGGTACTCTAATTGTGCTTTGAGGTAAACATATTAAATTACCAACTATTCAAACAAATTAACATATCTACTTGAAATTGCAGCAAACTAAATGGAAAGTATTACAAAGAGGGCCACTCAATGTATACCAACGGAATCTCGTGGGGTACTTGGCATAATTACGATTATCAACAATCGCTCACCTTCAGTGAAATGATGATTAGGCCTAAGACCGTATGTGCTTAAGATTTAAAAAGGAATTTATTTTACAAATATTTTGATTTGATACGAGTTATAAAAAATTTATATACAACTTTTATGATAAGGTATTTTTTGATTATTTTTTTGATTTGTTAGGGTTCACAAATTTTTGTGCAAATACATTATCGAGTTGGAAAAATGTTTATCGAGCTTGCATACTTTGCACCGAATAGAATATACTTTTTTACTTTCAATTAATATATACTTTTCAACTTATCAGCTTAAATCAAATTGCTTAAATGTTGTTTTTAATAGACTAACCTCGGTCAGTATTATTAATCCAAAGACGGCGAAAAAGGTGATGACGATAAGGAAACTCATGCCGGATCTTTCCCTGGAGCCCCACTGCTTCTTCCCTCGCTTCATGGTCGGGGTCAGCGAGGTGCGACCCCCGCGGTGATGATTATGGTGATGATGCTGCTGCTGCTGTTGATGCTGCAAGTGATGCTGATAACAGGCGTGGGAGTGACCTTGCTGTCCGTAGGCAGACTGATAATGGCCCAACAACTGGGAGGCGGAGTTGGTAGAGTTCAGGGAACTGGAGGAACCGACGGAGCCGACGGAGCCCCCCGGGGATTGCTGCTTATTCTGAGGGGGGCTCCGGCTATTCAGCATGTTGGAGTGCAGGAAGCGGGGGATTAGTTTCTGGGCTCAGAGTGTTTCTGTCTCATATGTATTGGCTATTTATCGAAGATTTATGTGCAACATATTATCGGGGAAGGTTTAAGACTTTCGTTTGGAAAACTTTGGGCATGTTTTTTGCGCTTTCGAATTGTTTATTTGCGAACAAGCTAAGCAAAACAAAAGGGGTAAAATGAGAGCGGCACTCCAAGGGAGAGGAAAATGGCATCCGTGAGCAGACGGAGATTGCGCTCTCCGGAAAATTTTCCTTGCTGGCCAATTATAAAGGAAAAATCAATAATATCAGTGCAAAGATTGGTTTGGCCTTATTTTGCATAAAGCAATTTCAATCCACACTAATGCCTTTCTTTTTTTAATATTAAGCATATTTTATAACCGAATTTTGTCCGTAGGTAATTTTACACGGTAAATTTTAGCAGTTGACACAAACACACATTTTTCACCTTTTCAATGCATTTAACTAGTCAAATTTTGTATTTTCTAATCACTTATCGTTTTAAGACTGCCTTATTTCAAATATCGTAATGAGTAAAAACCGATGTGATAGTAATAAGATTTTTTAGGCATTTAAAACAAAAATTTTTCTGACGTCGACAACAGTAGGAAAACAATGCGGCGGCACAGCTGAGCATGTGAAGGCGAAGGACATGCGCACAGGACATTGAACGTCAACAGATGATGGCAATCCTTGCCAGATAATCTAAAAAATTAAATATCAACAAAATTATAAAATATTATGTGTGCCAAACAGGGCATCTTAATACTAAAGGCAGTAAGTAGCCCAGAAATCTTAATGTTCTTTGGAAAGCTTTTAGCTTAAAAATTATTATGAGAAGGTTTTATAAGACTATCTATTAAAAGTATATCCAAAATAAAAAATATCTTAAGATTTTTATTTAATTAAGTTTAAATAGAATCTTTTAATTGAAAGAGTTCATTAGTTTTCGTATTTAATGGATGAATTGAAAATTATTTTTTGAGTTTTTGGTTTTTATTTACAAGATTTGTATGTACAAAAATTGGGAATAATTATAAAGATTTTAACTTTAAAGTAATGAGTAAAAAACTCCTTATTCATATATATAAGAAACCTTTAAGAAAATAAAAGTCACAGAAAATTTTTACTATTCACACTCCTGCCACATGAATCCTTACATTCAATAGCTTCAGTTTCCGGCCAAACTTTCTTAACAAAAAGGGACTCTAGATCACTTCACATATCGTACATATTCTGCCGGGACTGGACAAAAGAAATTAGCGGAAACAATAAAATTTGGAAAACTTTTGAAAACCAATAAATTCCAAGTGTTTGGAAATCAATTGGGAACAAATTGCAACAGACAAAAAGTACAGGAAAAATAAAAGGCAAGTCCAAGTCAGATGTGTGCATTCACTCTCATTCATGGCATTCACCTTTTCACTTTATTTTTGGGTGAACATTCCTGCCAAGCAATTGTAGAGATTGCAAGACAGAAATGCAAAGGGAAAGACGCTCAAGTGGTTGGGGCAAACAGTTTTGTTTGCCAAACTTTTGTCATTGAGTACGCTTAACAATAGCAAACCAATGGCCATATCTAGGGGAATACAATTTGAAACTGGCTTCTAGTTTTGAGCAGAGCATAGGCAAATGCTCTGATAGAAAAATAAACATAGATGTGTGGTCAACTTAATGCAGAACAAATATAGTATGGGAAACCTTCTCAAGGTAGACAAATTAATTAACGTAAAATTTAAGGCCAAATGGCATGTAAATAAAATCAAGAAATAACTTAGGAAAAATAGTTTCACTTGAATGTCATTTATTAATTCTAAATTTAATAACAGTATATTTATTGGTCAGTTATTAAGTTGATATACAGGCAATTGTTTACATTGCCAAATAAAATGAGTAAACAATGAGATTGAAATACAAAAGTACAAGTAACTGGCTATAAATACGAATAGTACGAGCTCAAGAAAGACCGAGTCATGGCAAACACTAGAGAGCATTCGCTGCTGCACCTCAAGTGAGATTAAATAAAACTGCAAGAAAATTGAAATGAAAATTCGGCAAGGCAAACACAAATTCGAGATAAGTTATAGGAGCATCTATGAGATACCTTTCAGTCCCTACATCCCACCCTTCTCCACCGTTGCCAAAAATATTTAATTTATACAGAACCCACTTACATATATTTGCTGGCAACTTCCACGTCGAACTGGAAGCTGCCGGTGTGGCAGCTTAAGTTACTGCCAGACCATTTCAGCTCCCACCGATATTGCCCAGGCATAGGCAACTTAACTTTGATGAGTTTGCAAAGTACAATTCCGGCGAGGTGGGCAAAGGCAATCCTTATCCAGCGACTTGAGTGCCGTGTGCGGTCGGGTGCGCTTAAAATTATGATTAAAATAACGAAAAATATGTGCTCTTCTTAGTTCTAGCTGTTCCAAAGATAATAGCTTGGATCTGAAAACTAATAAAGCGACTACGGTATATATGTATGTCTGGTTCCTGTGAATCCATAAAGACGACTTTTAAATTTGGTTTTTATCAAACATTTAAGCATTGGTTTTTATCAAACCACCAGCGAATATCCGTGGAGAAAACTACATAGCATGCTTCCAGGCATTTTATTAATTTCACTTCATTTTGATGCTCTCGTTATCCTGGGCAGAGGATGAGGACAATGATGTCTGAAAATGGCTTGGAGCACTGCGGGCGCACATCAGCCGGATGCGCGGGTTGTTTGGTAATTTCCTTAACGGAAGTGCATGCAGTTGCAGGACCATAATAGGAGGAATGGAACCATCCTTATCCTGCCTGCCGGCTACAGTCCAAAGGAAGTTGTCTGGTCAGTGTATGTCGGATTGTCGGATTGCCTTTTACTCCTGCAAGTGAATACGCTTGAAAAATGTGTGCGGCCGAAAATTTGCTACACAAATTTCCGTAGCAATAAAAGACCAAGAGCCAAGCCTTATCTATACTGCTGCCAATGGGAGTTCAAAAGGCCAATTTGTAATTGATTAGGCACATTCGTGGTTGACATAGGAACCACAAAAGCCCGAAGCATTGGCATAACGAGGCTCTATTGTGTTTGAAAAACAATTCATTACCAAAGTTTAAGTTTTGTACTATTACCAAAAGAGCTTCATGCTAGATAACCAGTAAATGCGGTTTTCTCAATTTTAAACAACCTCCCATTAGAATTTTAAGTTTTGAAATAAGTATTATTGTCGAGTGGCCCAGACCATTAAGTTCAGGATGAATCGGAAGCACAATTAGGCTGAGTGCCAGGGGCGTGTGCCGTGGGCCTTGGGTCGTGGGCAGTGCGAAGTGCCACAAAAATTCGCCCTAAATTAGAGCGAGAGCAGGAAGAGGAAACCATCAAATGCAGAGACCACAAGTCTGAGACGATTCCGACATAAGTTCAATAGAACGATGGCAATAAGTGCATTAGCAGCATATTTCACAGATTGGCAGACACGTCGCTAGATGTGGTCCCGTGGCCAGCCAAGCACACCAGACCGGGCCAAAACCACCCAGACGTTGGCCAAGACCAAGTAGTAAGCCACAAATTGCATGAGATCATAAATATTTCAAGCATAAAGTACAAAATATGCAAAAGTTTCCTATTTTCCTTTAACGTTCTGTTCGCTTTGGCAATTGCCATTTCCATTGCCAATGCCACTGCAGTTGGATGCAGTGCAGCCGCTTTGTCCTTTTTAGCCTGATGATTCTGGTAGCCTAAAGTTACCTTTTACAGCTTAGTAAACAAAAACATTCTCTGAATTAATTCCCATATATTTTGTATTCAATAATTGTTTAGAATATCCCTCCCTGTATATCAATGTACTTATTTTTGAGCCACGATTAATTTTTATCAAATGTATTTTATTGGGTATTTTTATTTATGCTCCAAGTTTAAATAGTTGATGGCAGCACTGGCTATGCTGACTGTTGGCCATTGCAGTTGGCCAGATACGAAGGACGTCAAACGGAGTAAGAAAAATATATTGCTAAATTCTCGCACAGGAAGCGGCAGCAGGAGCAGAGGCAGTAACAGCAGCAACAGCCAGCGGGTGGACCCAGCTCAGGACCCTTCCGTGCTCCCTATTCCGTACTTGCAGTCCGAGTCCGGTGTCCGTTGTCCGTTGTCCGGCACGTGCACTACGCCAAAATGGCAAACGGAAGTTCAAAAGAGCAAAGAGCATGTAACGATATTTTGGTTCTCTCTTCTGCCTTTTCCGAGTCGTATGGCCATGCGATTGCGGGCAACAAATTTGCAATAAGCAATTTTTCAATTTTCAATTTAGGCACCAAGGCAGCCAGGGTGGACAAGGATATGCAAAACAGCGGCCACATATCGCCAAGCCATAATTCAACGCGAGTTGCCAAAATCCGATTCTGCACAAAGGACAAACGAGAGTCCTGCGAGTGAGCCCAGCCGTCCGTCAGGCGTAAAGCTCTTTTAATTAACAGCGACTTTGTATTTCCCACATAACGTATTTCAATAAGAAGACTAAAGCTTATTTTTTATTTGCTGCCATCGCTGGCAAATCACCAGTGCTGTCAATATGAGCCACATTATACATGCCACATATGGATAAACGGAAGCTGCCGCCTCATCTGTCAACTCCGAGTTTTTCAAAACGAAAACAAAGTTCCTGTAGTTTTCCTCGCAACTAGAGCAACCATTGAAGTCCACATCCACAAAGTCGTCCTCGTCAAGCTCTTCCCTAGAGATTATTCTTGCACTTGCTGCGAGTTGCCAGAAGCCCATCAGCAGGCAAACTAGTTGGAAGCCCATGGGAGGTCAATCCAGGAGTGTCGCTGCTGCAGAGACAACCATCTACAAGACTGAGTAAGGGAACTTTTTCCAGGGCTTTTTATGGGCCAAGAAAAGGTTTTAAATTACAGATCAGTGAATCATCCATCTGGTCAGTACACAGAAAAATACAGTTTTCAAAGAAGAAATATTTTTTTATTTACAATCCGTTGGGTATTTTAAACGAAATCAGAAACTAATAGGAACCGAGTACAACCAAGCCAGAGTTTTCCTAGAAATGTTTTATTTTTATATCGGGGATCTACTCACACCATGTATTGCCGGATATCGAGTTCGCGTTCCCTCAGCTTTAGATCGATCCATTGCCGGTGTAACTTAACGTTTGTGTAAATACCGAGAAGTTGTGGGCCATCGCAGCGAGCTGTTCTCGTCAGAAGACCGGCCAAAAGGAATCGATCATCGTGGCCGGAAATTGGGCACATCAGGGGCACCTCCGGTCATCTCTACATCATCGCAAACAAAGTCGCCCTTGTCCCCTCCTGCGCATAGTAGGCTATCATTATGGGTGTGTCGTCGTCCCAAAAATGACAATCGCAACTTGACTCTGCACTGATCAGGTGGCAGGACATAGAGGGTCCATCGCTTAGGCAGGATCGTTGATCCAACAAAGTCGCCCCTTTGCCAACCGGATATGTAGCACTGACTGTAATTGTACTTCATTTCAGGAGGCGGAAGGCAGATGGGTTGAACATTGGGAGCCAGCAGAAAGGGGGTCTTCTTGTCTACTATAATAATCGCCATGTTGTTGGCCAGCGGCATCTGCGTGAAATTTGGATGCAACAATGACTCAACGGCCAATCTCGCTTGATGCGGTTGAGGTTCCAGCTCGACGGCGGCATCCCATTCTCCAGCCACCAGAAGAAGCTTTTCGGTTTCTACATTCTGGACACAATGGGCTGCGGTGATCACCGCCAGCGGAGTGATGAGTGCTCCACTGCAAAGGTAATCACCCGCCCCGTAGATCGCCACCAGCCAAGGAAACTCGCCAAACTTGGCTTCCTGCTGCTTGTAACCCAGAGGTCGGAGGTAATACCAAAGATCGTGACGTCCTCCACACGGCCAGTTGGTCGCCTCCTGTTGATATCCCGGTGTCAAGAGCTATTTTTATACACACATTACGTAAAAAAATCTGTCAATTCCTTACAGTATATAAATAGATAAAAAACTGATGCTTAAAAACTAATAAAAACATTTGTTATATCGACGGAAATAAAAAGTAAAATTAATACAATATGTTAACTATATAAACTGTCAATAAACTACAAATAATAATAAAAGAGATTACTCACCGTATCGTGGATATTACAGCACTTTTCCATATAGTGACAGTTCTCATCCAACGTCGTTCGACTGCGATCCGGATAGAATTTTCCGTCTACCATTAAACCCTCATTGCACTGCTCATACGGTACACATTGCTTTTCCGGACCACAGTTCTTGAATGAAGATATCGAGGGCAGTTGAAACCCCAAAAAGTATATGAGCACAATCCGATGAAGCCAAATAGCCGCGAGACCCATCCCTGAACAGGTGCCTTGCACTTGAACTGCGACACTGGCCGTCAGCTGGCTTTTATAGCCTCGCCAAAGTTCAAGCCGTACACCCCGATTTGATTGGGTAAAAAATAGATTGTGATCCATTAAAGAGCTAAAAATAGGCGTTATTGTGCTGAAAAAAAGGGGCTTGACCTGGAGAAATCCACCAAATGGTTCAGGCGACGGTAATCTAAAAAAAAGTTCAGCATTTGCATATTCCCTGTAAAGTATATAATAGATAGATAGTATATGGTAGACGTAGTTTACCTAATAAGCAATTTTAAACGTAAGTTTACAATGCAAGCTATATAAACATGTCCGCAGGAAGGGGTAATCGTTCTGTGCCCAATTACGCAGATGAATCTGGCACTTTCCTTAGTCTGCCGACATCTACACGTATCCACGTATCTATTACCGAGTATTCGAATTGAGCGTCTAGGGGTTTAGAAGTGAAGGGAGGATGCGGATCAGCTGTGCTCTGGTTGAAGTTCTGCGTCATATCTTAATGTACAATCGTCGCCTAAGTGCATGTAAATTGAATAAAATTTCGACAAGTTTTAATACACAAGACATGCACACAACACTCAAAAGGAAAATGAGGTGGCGACAAGACAGGTTGGGTTTTTCCGGCTGGGGAAATAGTTTCCCAGCCGTTCGATAGACACACAACCGATGTGTAGGGCCTGTTTGTACTGGACATACATATTTGTTGCACTGACTTGTTTGGTTGGGATTTACGCAACTTAAACAGATTGTCAACAGGAATAGTGAAGGATGAGATAGAATCGAGTGAGCTGAAGTGGGCTAGAGGACAAAGATACCAGGAGGACAAAACATGCTTCAAATATGTAGAACGTTAACGTGTCCTGTGCCTGCTGGTCCTGTGTGAAACTTAATTTGTTCAATCGTGTTGCAACACTTCTGAACAGATGTTATCCTCGAGGAAATGAATTCTGTTATTGTTGCTGGCCATTCACTTTAAATATATTTATAAACATGTCAGCCCCTTGCCATCAGCCAGCAAAATTTTGTGGTGCCAAACGTTCAATTATTATATGAATGATTATTCAGACATTGATGTTGGATGGATCAAAAGTACATTTTGCCTAGATGGATACAAAAAATTGTGCAAATGCATATACAATTATAATTGAACTTTTGTTGTATTTAAATAACTTTTAGATTAAATAAATTTATTTTTGGAGACTAAGAAATTACTCTATTAACATTTGAGCATCTTTTTTAAAAACTTAAACTCATTTTGAGTCAAACGTAATAATACTACTGCTCTTCTGAGTACTGTTATTCACTGTGTAAAGGTTCTCTCTGAACAACAGTTGCATGCAAAATGCTCTCTTAAATGCAATATCTTTAACTAGACTGCAAACTGAGTGAAATCCTACAGACTGTAAGCAGCAAACTCAAGAACGGCGCCGAGTGAGTTAGATTGGGAGCAGTGAGTGCAACGACTGATGTAAAGAAACATTAAGTTGATACCCTTCTATTAATCTAGATCGTTCAAACCAAAGTTATTATTTCCATTGATAAGGTAGAAAACAAAGCACTAAATTCCGAAAAATTGTTTTGTTTAATTGTTTATAAAAATGTAACCTTTGCTGTTCAAATAAAAGCGTAAGTTTTATTTATTAAAAAGTATGTAACAAGTAGAAGGAAGCCTTTCCGTATGAATTTACATATAATCGTTATCAGGAACTTTAGCCAAATCGACTACCCATGTTACAAATTATATATAGAAAATTATATATAGATATAAAATGCAGAGATGTTTATTCTTCATAGCTTCAGAGTCGCTCTACTCTGTCCTTTTAATAAAGCACTACAAATTAAAATGCTTCTGTTCGGTCCCCACCAAAGTGAAAGGCTAAACTTGTGTTTTGTATATCATTTTACATATACTACGTTTGCTTTTATTTCAGTATCAACTCAGAGGATAGCTTGAACATAAAATGGCCTACAAGCAATAGTACATTAAGTCGTAATTGTAACTACTAAAATATTAAGGGGTTACATTTAGTACATGTCTTATGCGGATCTTATTGAAATGGCATTTAGATAACCTTATAAATTGGTTAGTCAAAACAGCACATAACGCAGTAAAAATTTCAATTATTATGGAAAATTGAAAACTTTAAAGTTTTGTTAAAATGCATTTTGGACTAATTAAAGTCAGTACCATTTTAAATTAGCAAAATATCGCATGGAAGCTTTAGTGTTTATCAGTTAATATTATAAAATCAGCGTAAGACATGTATATGGTGGATGTGGCACCTTAATCTCCGAGGACATTGGGATAGTTTTTTATATGCAGGAGATCCTGTCAGATCAGACCTTCTCGGATTATACCACGTTAATGTTCCTGAACCTCTCCCGATCCTAATCGCAGCCACTGGACGCAGTGTCACAGCGTGTCGTTGAATAATCGCTTAGCCCCTTTGAAATTAGGATGAATTGGACCCGGTAACACGTGCGGCTTGAGAACGCTCTTGCCAGGCAAACGATTTGCATCGTAGGGCAGCTGCGGAGACAGCTTAAGTTGCCGGTAGTAGTCGCTCTTGGGATAGACGCAGTTGCTCTTGGTCATGATCCGCACACGTTTTGCACTTCCAGTTTGAGGTGTGGCAAACTGCAGACGCGCAGCCTGTTTTGGCGTTGACTTTTGCAGCTTGGTGTTGACCTGCTTCAGTTTTTGTTTGCGCGAAGGAACGAAAATGTCTTGCTCGCCAGCCTCTAGAGGGGCATCCCACCCGTTGGCAGTTTGTGGTGTGGCGGTGGTGATTTCATTATCGCTAGAAATATCGGTTTTTTGAGTGGATTTCATCTTAGGCTGCTCCTCCTTTTTGGTCTCGGGCAGATCCTCTTTCTTCGGCTTGGACTCCTCTTCCTTGGGCTTTAACTGGTCTTCCTGGGACTTAGACTGCTCTTTGCTGTCCCTATTCTGCCCCTCCTTTTTTGCCTTTGACTGCTCGATTTTTTTCGCAATGGGCGTGTCCTCCTTTTTTGCTTTTTTTGCCCTTGACTTAGCCTGCTTGTCTTCTTTGTCATCTGCAGTTCCGTGAGTATCTGTAACTTCTTCTACCACCCAGGCGTTGTTTATACTGGACCGGACCTTTGCGTTGTGTTTTACCTTTTTCTGCAGCTCTAGGGGAAGAGCCTTACCGATAACATCGTCATAGTTATGCTCATCCACTTCTTCAAAGTTAATGGACTGCAGCAGGCGCTTGCGCTTGGATTTATTTAGCTTCTTGAGTTTCCTGCCAGTGCCAAAAACTTCATCCTCCATTTCATCAATAGCAGCCACTTTTTGTTCTACCATTTCGGAAAGAGTTTGGCCCTCAACCTTTGGCATAGTGCGCACTCCAAGTGGAAACTCTCCGCCCTTGTAGGTCTCAAAAATCTGAATGAGCTTCCGCAGACCCTTACGGCGCTTGCTGTTGAACTCATTCGTGCGCAGCTGCTTTTGCAGCTCATCTAGGACGCAATCAGCGTTGAGCGGCAGCTCCGGCATGTGAACATCTACGTTGCCAGCCCGGGGGTCTAGAGATGTAGCCCGTGGCGGCTCTTCCTCGGCGTTGCCCTCATCATCCTCCTCGTCAAAGCCAGAGTCCAGTTTCTCAATGTCATCGATAGAGGCAGTGGGGAATCCCATCAGTTTCCAGGCATTGTACTTTTCGCTGTACTCGCGTCCCAGGTCGCTCTGATACAGCAGGTGATAGAACACCCTAGTGCGGCACTGCGCTACGAGCTTGGCATCTCGCTGGGTGGCCATATAGGTGACGAACGGACGCAAAAACAAATTGACCTGGGCGGCACTGATCTCGCCATCGGCAGCCTTGGCCAGCTCCTCAAAAAAGACATCCAGATAGTGCATGGTCATGCCGCGACTCTTGGGCTGCTCCGAGAGTACGGAAAGCTGCATGCTGCTGTTAAAGGCGGCGATCAGGTCCGCCGACCACTTGTTTTGCTTGAGCAGACGGAGAACATAGCGAACCATGCGGCGGGTTAGCATCAAGAACTTGTCCATACGCCACTGGTCAATGCCGAAGTACTCTTGGCACATGGTGCGCATAAACGCACTGAAAAAGCCTAGACTGCAAGCCGTATTACCGTTAAAGGCGTCCACCATCTGGGCTAACTGCTCGGCCAGTTCTTCCTGGACAAGCGGCTTGTCCGACATCCACATGCTGTAGTACAAACCCTTCCAGATGCGCATGAAGTTCTCCTCAGTGATGGGGAAGGAGCTGCTGGCCCGGACCTTGAACCACTTCGGCAACTTGCGGATCTGACGATTCCGCAGTATCACATCGTTAGAGGCCAGAGCACGGACAATTTTTACCTCCTGAGCGACCACCATCAACTCCTTGGCCATCTTCGGCTGAGTCGCCTCCTCGTCATCCTCCATCTGGATTTCTGCAGCCTCGGCGCTGCGCTTCACTGGCTTCTTGCGCGTCACCATATTCCGGCTAATTCAACTTTTAGCTGCGAAAAATAAGTGAGCTGTGTATATTGAATACGGTACGGCCGCACGTGTTGCCGTTCAGTGTTACCAGATGTCTAATCCAATACCTCACATTTGCTTTGTCAGCCCTGATTTCTCTTTGAAAAAGCATCAACCCATTACTATTAACAGAACACCAACCTTTCTAAAAAGCTGTTATTTTTGATGTTATGCTGCATTTATTAAAAAAGTTTTCATTTTTTATTCATGTACATGTTGTACATGCATCGATGTACGAGTATGTAGTATTTTTTAGTAGCTGACTACACAGGCCCGTTTCGCATATACTGGCAACACTCTTCCCCAGCTGATAATTCGGTCTGCTTTTTATAAATTTGATTATTAAAGAAAATTAAATCAAGAAAATCATGTCAGTGGTAAACGTGACGGCTGCCGAGGAGTACCAAAAGTACATAAATGCAGACAAGACGACCGTGGCGCTATTCGCTGCCGACTGGGCTGAGCAGTGCGGTCAGGTAAAGGACGCCCTGGAGGAGCTCTCCAAAATTACTGGCGAGAAGTTGCAGTTCATTAGCCTGAATGCCGAACAATTTCCAGAGATTTCCATGAAGCATCAGGTGATTTTGCCGTTAGCAATATTAAGAGAAGTAATAATAAATTTGCGGCTTTTCTAGATCGAAGCTGTACCCACGGTAATATTTTTCGCCAAGGGATCCGCTGTGGACCGTGTCGACGGCGTAGACATTGCCGCCATTAGCACCAAATCCAAGAAGTTAGCCGAAAGCGCCAGCAGTGCGGCGGCAACAGGACAAACGCTAGAGGACCGCTTGAAAGCACTGATCAACACGGCTCCGATAATGATCTTCATGAAGGGCGACCGGAATGGACCACGCTGCGGATTCTCTAAACAGCTCATCGCCATCGTAAACGACACAAAGTATGGGGTTCGCATATATTTTTTCCTTCTCTTGTTGACCAAGAATATCCAACAGTTTGCCGTATGAGACATTTGACATCTTGGGGGATGAGGAGGTCCGACAGGGCCTAAAGACCTACTCCGATTGGCCGACCTATCCCCAGGTTTACGTTAAGGGTGAACTAATCGGGGGGCTAGACATCATCAAGGAACTGGTGGCCAACAAGGAGCTCGAATCTACGCTCAAGGGATAATTCCATCTAACTACAACCTGACCCACGAGACACATAAAAACAGAAACAAACATTTTGCTGAGTCCTAAGTCTTTTGTACAGTTTAATAAAGGATTTTCGCCAATATTTCTATATATGTATGTTCTTGCAAAGGGTGTAAGTGATGGACTTATTTTTATTTCTTAATAACAAAACATTTTTGTTTTTAATCAAGCATGCTAATTGGATTTTAAATGTTTATAATCAAGGCGAACAAATTTGTCTATATAAAAATTTAAATTAATTTATAGGTTTTAAAATCCTTATTGTTCAATAGGTTAACGAATAAATATTTAAAAAGATTATCTTGATGCTAATAAAAATTTAATCAGCCCTGGTGAATGTGTTATGTTGCAGCCCTGGAACTTGTGAAATTAACAGCTGTAGCGCGTCGGCTTGGAAATTATTTTCGCAACTCATATTATTGTCTTAAAAAACACATATTAAAATAATAAGTTTATTGATGGCTGCGAGTAATACAGTTGGAAGTGAGGACCAAAAGCTGTCGGACATATTTTTAAGTGGCTGGAACATCTTTGACGAGCTGGAAGTTACCGAACTGCCCTTCAATGGCAGTGAATTTCAGGTGTGGTATCCCAACTGATGTGATTTTTTTAAATTCTGCCATATCTAACCTTCTAGAACAAAGTAAAGCAGGCAATGAGCCTCTTCGAGCAAGCTACAGTGATTGTTAACCAGGTGAATATGTTCAGTTCCAACGAGATGATCGACGAAGTCTCCACGGAATCGTTGCCTTTTATGCTGCTCCCTTACTTCCTGGGAAAGCTGACCACCAAGATCAACAGCCCCAATAGCACACAATCTATAGATCTGGGGGAAATTTACTTTAAGGACCATCTGCAACGCTGCCAGGAGTACGAACTATGTCCGGCACCAAAGTCTGAAGTGGCCCAGGCAGACAGCCAGGCTGGAAAAAGCGAACAGCGAGAGCTAATAGAGGCAGCCTTCAATAGGAACGACAAAATAGCCCAGTATCGCCGATTGAAAGAGATTGATGAGTATATTGCGAAAATACGTGATGGAGTCAAGAACAAAACGGCTGACGATGAGTCAAAGCGGGCTTTCTTCCTAAAGTATTTGGACAAGAGTATCATAGACTCCAAGCAGGAACTAGAATCATTAGGCGTAATGAAGCAACTGGCCCAGATGCGTCTTTCGCGAATGGCTGGTGGCCAAGCGGACAATGAAGTGGACAGTTTCCGTCCATCAAACCAACATCAACCATCTGTATCGTCCACTTCCCGTGGTCATGGACACAGTCATGGACCCGGACATCACCACCATCATCAGCAGGCCACAAAACCGAAGCCCTTGCAGCCCTTCATTATTACCCGCAATGCCACGCAGAAGGCGGTATTCGGTCTGGGTTACCCAAGTTTACCCATCATGACTGTGAATGAGTTTTACCAGCAGCGTGTCGACGAAGGCATCTTTCCCGACGAGGAGAAAGTGGCCAAGATGAATCAGGAACAGGCTATCGCCGCAGCCCGCGATCCAAACGAACAGGAAGATGAAGAAAAAGCCATCGAGGAACTACAGGCGGAGCAGGATGATCCTGAGTATCTGGACCGCATGAGGCGCATGGATGAGTACAAGGATGTTGTGCGTCGCGGTGACGGAAACCGCCATAACCGTAGTTAAGTATTTTTATAAAAATAAATAAAATGGATGATCTAGAAGATACTATCCTACAATAAACTCATATTTAAGTTTAATTTTTAAAAGGATTTTAATGGACCATAATAGTTTAGGTTGATCATTTTATTAAAAATTAACCTGTATGGGCAGTTTTTTTTACATAACTACATAATATTTCTCAGTTTTTACCTTTTGTAAATAAATACAATTTTTCAATTTAAAAAGTTTCCCGTTTTAGTGTTAGTAAGCGATTATTAGCAGTCCGTCATTTCGCAACACTAACACATTCCAATCCCACCACCAGCAACAACAAAACTCTTCACAAAATTTGAGCAAAAATCACAAAAAGGTCGATTGTTCAACTGAAAAACAAATATATCTTAAAAGATCGAAATTAGGTAATCAGAAATTCACTAAAAGTAAAGTTTGAGCTAATATCTGGTTCTCCGCAGTTAGCAAAATGTCCGTAAGAGATTTCATTAAAGGCCTGCCAATACACGATTCGAGCAACTTTACTCATTTGAGCAACGAGCATGGTATTCGAACGTCGCAAAAGCGGGCCTCCGTCTACCTACCCACCGAGGATGAGCACTCCGAGCAGCTGATCGTGATGGATAAGCGCTGCGTCCTGTTGCGCTATCTCACCCAGCAGTGGGATAAGAAAACGCTCCAGCGGAAGCGGGAGCACGGCGGCGAGTCCGGAAATGGAAATGGAAACACCTCCACGCCCAACGGCACCAACAGCAAAAAGCGTCCACGATTAGACCCCAACGAGCTGAACTAGGCGGCAGGACCTCCGGCTAAGCACACAAAGGACATCCCACAAAGCATTCTCGACCACGAGCTTCGCCAGCACAAACCAACCTTCATTTACATAAATAAATTTAAATAAAATATATTAAGTACAAAGGAGTTGCAGTCGGACGACCTCATCACGAAATCGATAATTCGTAAAAAATTTACTTGAATCGTTTGCCATTTCTCATTCAAAAATAACCTAAGCTATTAGTTTAATCCGAGATGTAACCAAATTGTCATAGCTAAATTATTACGTAGGCCAACAGTATATCAATGAGTTCGAATAATTAGTTGTCTTGAAGAAAAATGCCACACACCTTAAATTTTTTACGGCTGCATGTTGTTCCTAGGTACTCGTTTTCAATACTTAATACTTACCTATGAAAATAAGTTTCCACCATTTGTTGTAATTAAAAATACATTTAAACAACTTACAATGCCTAGCTACATTTAACGAATATAATAGCGTTTAACCTTCTTGCCTGTAAGAAATGCGTTGAGAAAACCAACTCAGGTCACTTCTGTTAAGGACATGGTCCATAACGTACATATTTCATCTGTAGAAAGTTCAACTGCATCCCAAAGACTACAGATTTGTAACAGGACATACATACATGCTTTCAGCTCCAATAGATTTACTTTTAAAGACAAAGATTGGATTTGATTTGACTACTGTACTCTAAAATTAGTGGTGTCCTAGGTCCTTTGGGTCTGGCTTGCCGTATTGCTTCTCCCACCAGGTCACATATTCCTTCTTACGCTGTTCCCGCTTGGCAAAATACTCGGGGTATTGGGCCTTCTCCAGAGGATGCCAATAGTCCAGCAACCAGTCGGGCGGGATCACCTCTCGTTCGAAAGCGCAGCCACCGGCACTGTTAGCAACTAAGTGGATAAAATGTTGGTAAAGTGTACATCCAATAAAAAACCATTTGTTTACAGTTTCGGGGCTGGAAATGCTTCGTCTCAAAGAGCTCCTTCTGTCCGCAGGCAAGGAGTTGGATGCCTTCGCCCAGATCCTTGCAGCGGTTTTCGTCGAACCGTGCGCGTAGCTGAACGGCGCGGTAGCGGTAATCATTGCTGGCGGGGATTTAAAACCAATCAGATGCACTTGCTCATTATATAATCTTCGAACATTTAGCAGCTGCACTCACCGTCGGTCGTACCAGGCCTCCAGATTGCGCAACGCCCGCTTGTACAGACTGCACACCTGGCGCTTGTGCGAGACAATTGCCAAGGGAACTTGGGCCATCGTTCGGGTGTAAATTGGTTAAATTCTATTAATTTGCTACCAAGCCTCGACAACAACAAGACCTGTCAAAAGTCCAGTATGGTAAAGCGCTTTACAAAATTACAGGGTTGGGAAACGTTCAAATCTTTTGAAGATGCGACCACTCTAAAAAAGGTGGTAAATTCAAAAATATTTTATATTTAATTTAAAATTTTTGCGTAAGCTTTAAAAATAAAAGCAGCGCCTGTCTGTACTGTTTTATTTACTATAAATTTGTTTTTGTGACTGAAAACAAAATGGCATTACCCGTATATATGAAAATTATGTTTTTTAAAGTGTAAATGTTTTGAGCCTAATCGGTGCCCAAATAAATGAAAAATGGAAAATAAATTAAATGCATCTAGCGAAATGCTTTAATAAATTATAATTATTAACAAATACACTTAACATAATATATAAAATGATTTTAGTCCTCTAACTGCATAACATCCATTATGCATTGAACAATATGCTCTGGTATATTCAGCGGTGTTTCACACAACTCGCCCGTCTTTTTGTCCAGCATGTAGATTTCGTTGAGCACCCGATCCTCGTGCTCTGGATCTAAGGACGATACGAGGGCCAAAGATCCCTCAGCCAGCTCGGAGAGAATTTGTTCGATATCAGGTTCTGTAGTGGTGGGCGGAATGGGGTCATCAGGAGTTATAACTTCGTGACTATGTTGTTGGTCTTCAAAAAAGTTAATTAAATATGTTTCCGGTCGTCGATTAGGAGTCTCAATTCCGGATTCGACGTCGCTTACATAGGTAAGGGAACCGTCATCCATATTGGTGATAGTTTTATCACGTGGCTTGCTTACAGCTTCTTCGAATTCCATCGGATCATCCATCAGAAGTCCATTAAGTTCAGCCTGTAGCTCTCCCCCTGCTGGTAAATGGCTTCCTGTTTGTTCAGTTTTAATGGCTTTTTCCTGTTTAATGTCCGCCAGATCTGTCTGTCCTTCTGCTTCCACACTTTTAGGGCTCCGTCGTTTAGCCTTGGGTTTTCTTTTGGCAGATGCACTTCCGTCATTCTCATCGGTCTCCAACTCCTTGCGTCTTTTGGACCAGGCCTGCTTGCTAAGCTTCTTATTTGTCACGTGCTCGTTTTCATATACAACATCACCATCGTTCAGAGCTCGAGATGCCTTACTTTGTTGCTGCATTCGCGCACGCTAAAAAAAATATAGTGGAAGTTTACGTATGTGTGTTAATAATAGTTATTTTTTGTATAAACCTTTTTAGGGTTGCCCGGAACAGCACGGGAAATTTCCCTCCACTGGCGATCATTTTCCTCCCGCTCGCGATCCTCTTCCTCAAGTTGATCCTTGAGTTCCTGGATGTTAAAAGCTTTAGGATAGAGTAGCGCCTTGTTGATCAACTGTCCATTGGTGCGCTCTTCTTTTTTATACTTGAGCTTGAGATCTCGACGAGAACGAGTTGGAAACATTTGGCACATCAGCGAGAAATCTGTCCCAATGATCTGAAGGCTTCGATAGAAACGGACTGTCTCATCGGACGTCCAGTAGGGCGTACGTTTGTGGCGTTTATAGAATCCATTATCACCTTTTTAATGAACAAGCAATTAAAAATTCAAATTTGATTTGTGACCAATGTGAAACTTACCCGTTGTTTCGTCCATTAGAATAAGTGAAGAGTTGGCCAACACTTTGCGGGCTTCTACCTCCGCTGTGGTCTCGATTTCAAGGGTTTTCTCATCAATTATCATCTCGCCATTGGCATCGAGCTTTAGTTGAGGGACCAACATGGCAGTTGTGGACTCTCCCTTAGCCTCCAGCAGCTGAGCCATCGAGGGCTTAGCCTCATCGCCGTTGGTCTCGTCCTTGATGGTCGTTACCGCCTGCTTGGGCACCATAGGGTTGTTCTCTGGATTGTAAAAAATCATGTCCATCATCTTAAAAGTGGACTTGTCGGGAACGCCCTTGTTAAAGCGAGTCTCGAAGTCTCGCCGTGCATTTAAACGCTGTCCGCCTTGGTTTTGCGACTTGTCATCGCCTTTTCGCAGCTTACTGCCACCTTCGGAATACGTGGAACACGTAGACTCGGTGCGAATGCGACCCATGCCTGGACTCATGACAGGCGGAAGGTATTTATATGGTGATGGCGGCATGGGTGAGGACACTTGCTGCTGTTGCGGTGTGCCCGACGAGGAACCGCTGAGGTAGCGCTCCCGCCGCGTAGGCGTGGCCGGCGATGAGTAGTCTCCTTCGTAATCACCAGCCATTGGTGAGCCCACAAGGCTATTGCGCCGCTGACCAAATACGGGAATAGGCCGAACACGCTGGCGGGCTTGCGCCTTGCTGGGGGACATGGGAAAGCCATTGGCAGTCTTCTGCAAATCCATTTGAATGACATTGTCCTCAAGATCCGAATGGAAGACATCCTCGAGTTGCCCAGCCGAGCTGGCGGGCATTTTAAAGGCGATTGCATCAGTCTCGAGTTCCACTTCCGAAGGGGGTGTTGCATCGGTAGGGGATTCAGCCACAGCCGCCCCCTTCTCCTCCTCTGGTTCTACCTTCGGCGCTGTTAGCTCCTCCTTGCGTGGCTTGCGCTTGATTAGCGACAAGTTGGCCGGAGCCTTGATGCGCTGGCGCCGCATGGACATCCTGCCTGGGTTCTTTTAGGATTCTTCCAGGCTCAAAGGCAGTTTCACACATTAAATCGAATCAAAATCTACGCAACAAAAACAATGCAGCCGCGACCACGAGTTTCCAAATTGTAGTGTTGGTAACGTCACATGGCAAGACAGTGGGTCAAAATCTCACAAAAGATATATGATAATATTTTCCATTCTAAAAATATGAATAAATTAACTAGTTTTTAGTGGTTAGAAATTGTTTTATTCTTTTAAATATTTTTTTTGTTGCTTTTAATAAAAATAGAGTTACACAAAATATTTATACTTTCAAAATATATGTTTAGATGTCAAACGATTTCGTTTGTGCAGTGTCAGATATGAGGCCTAAAGTTATACTAATTTTGGTTTAAATTATGGCATGATACTTTTTAGTGTTACAAAAAAATTTTGTGTCTTGCAAACATTTGGTAGAATTAAATGTAATATATGTTTTATAAACATTTTATTGTCTAGTTGTTCAAGAAAGTTGGATCGCTCATCACTGATCATTGATCGCAGCTGTCAACTCTCACAAAGGGGTCAGCCAGTTTCCAACACTGCTGCCTGTAACGACATAACAACAACAACAGAAACAGTGGGAATAACAACATAAGCGGCAGACAAATTGCAAGTTGCACGTTTTTTTCAATCGGTCAAACATGATAAGCCCGGCCAGAACATAACCCACCTTTCGTGTAGTAAGGCTTCCGTCAAACCGATCGATTCTGTCCTGACTAAAAGTACTAAATTCCACAAGTTTCAAGGCGGCAAATGTGCCAAGTGGGCGAGCGCACAGTAATAGCGAAGGAGCATTAAAAAAGTCGCCGCACTTTGAGTGAGCTGTTATGCAAGCGGGAGGCCTACGGCCAAATTGAATTAGCCGGCATGCTGCTCAATCGATTTGTGCTGGCTATTAAGAACCAGTCGCGGGAGACGCTGCGCGCTTGGAGCTACCAATGCGAGTCTATCTTTGCCCAGCGGTCGCGCCGCATTCAGCAGTTGTTTAGTTTCTACCAGTCTGTATATGGAACTCAGGGACTAAAGCAGCTATGGCGCGCCTACTACCGCCGAGAACTGCAGCCCCCTCTCCGGGGAATGGTGATGAGTGCAGTGGGACTCGTCGGGCTAAACATCAAGCGACTCGGAAGTGATGGCTTTGACTGGAACAAGGAGCGTTTGTCTTTGTCCAACTTTGATCTCTGTCGCAGGGACATTGAGTTCATCAACACCTTGCCTCATAATCAGCTGTGCGACCGCTGCCAGTCCAAGAAGATGAAGTACTGCTACTGTCAATTGGGCAACCTGCGTTGCAAAAAGGGTCAAACCAAGCCATCCACCAGCAAAGAGGCGGAAGCAGATTCGAGCATCAGCAATTGCCGGCAGCCTCTGGATCTAGATGTGCGCAATGCTCCACCGGGTACGGTAAGCATCCAGGCCCAGGACGACCACAAATGGGAGCCATACTTTAGTAAGAACGAGTTCAGCATTTGGCGACGCGAGGAGCGCTCCTCCTTATACTCATATAAGGTGATTTTTTTTTTTTTTTTTTTGAGTTTAACACATCCTAACCCTCAACATTGCCCGTCCAGGTTTATGCCCGTTTCGACGACATCACAGCTGACGATTTTCTTCATGTTCAAACCGACTTGGATTACCGCCGCCAGTGGGACGATACGGCCCTGAGACTGGAACTCATCAGCGAAGATCCGGTGCCGGGCAGCAATTCGCATCTGATATACTGGGAGATGCAGTGGCCGCGACTTTTTGCCAACCGTGATTACGTCTATTGCCGTCGCTACATCAAAGACGACAACAAAAAGTTAATCTTCATTTGCAACCGTGGGGCCAAGCACAACAGCTACCCGGCGTTGTCTGGAAAAGTGCGAGTCACCGATTACTGGAGTCTGATGGTCATCAAGCCTTTCCGGGGTTTTCATGAGCCGGGCTTGCACTTTGTCCTTACATACTATGATGATCCGGGCGTACCCATTCCGCAGAATATCAAGTCCTGGGTGACGCAGAAACAGATGCCGGAGTTTCTTACTAAGATGTATGTGGCCACGAAGAACTATGCCTGTTCCCGGGCTATAAAGATGAAGGATATGTTCCACGGTTTCGCACTTATCAACGACGAGTATACGGCAAATGAGCAGCGCGGAAGTTGGCTTGGCAGTTTAAGTCGGCGCAAGGTCAACAGTAAATCCGAAGCAGAGCGCTAACTCACCAGCCTGGGTATCCTTCGTCCCCCCTTTTCTTACCTAGACTCCTTCACCAACAGAGCCACCAATCAAACGATCCCCTCGCCCAATTTCATCTTCCGTTTATCCGTTCCTCAGACTTTAAAGTCAATTTAGACGAGAAAAATCGAATCCACTGGAAACCAGAGCAAGTGTGCAATAGCTGTTAGCATTTTTCTGCTCTTCGAATGTGTGCCACATTGATGAGGAACTTTTAATATATATCTATCGGCTATATAGCTATACCAAAATATATTAAGTTTAGAAATTGTTTTAAAAGCAAATAGAAACTATTGAAATTACTTGTACAATAAAAAAAATGGAAATATATATACACAGGGAGTCTGAAGTCTATTATAATGAAATATTTCCGCAACTGTTGAAGCTTTACGCCGTATGCCACACAATTATCTACAACGGATCGGGAAGCTAATTTATGTTTTAATAATTAAAACATATGTCCTTTGTGGCGAGAAAGCTCTGATTATCCAATCATGCTGGTGTGCTTTTATCATTTAATTACTATTCAAAATCTTTGCCCGAATTTTTTGCTAATCTTATCATGGCATACGAGTACAAATAAAATTTAACAATACTTACATATATAAAATCTATAGTGTGTAACCGAAAGTATATAAGGTTTAACATTATTTATTAGTATTCTATTCAGTAAGAAAATGAACTATATTCTATATAATATTTGAATTTAAAGGCTGTTACTTAACAAAAAAAATACAGTTAGGGCTAATACAAAAAGTAAGATAGCGAAATAGCAAAATAGAAGTATCATTACACTTGGCAGCAGCGTATCACAGTTCTGTGCGGTCCGCTGCGCTCGGCGGATTGTTCATATAGGCAATAAAGTCCTTGCTGGTCCGTCCGCCATTGTAGTCCAGTTTGGTTTTGAGGTAAGAGAAGTATATTATGGTAGGATACCCTCGCACATTATGCTTTCCACAAAGCACGGAATGTTTTGTACAGTCAACAGCCACAAATGCAACACGAGGATCATCCTGCAATGCTGTGGCAGCCGCAGTGAACTCAGGCTTGGTGTGCTTACAGTGTCCACACCCTAAAAATATAGTTTTTAGTAATTTGGGTAAAATTTCATTAGCCAAAAATCTGGAAACTGAACTTACAAGGAGCATAGAACATGACCAACACGTGCTTCTTTCTTTTAAGCGTCGAGCTGAACGTGTCGTCATCCAAGAAAAGCACTTCTTTGCTGTCCTCCTCCTCCTCCCAACTCTTCTCTGGCGGTGGTGGCGGTGGCGGCTCCTTGGGATTTTTCATAAACTCAACAATTTTAGATGCCTCGCGCACATTAACCTCAAACTTAAATACGCCGTTCGAGAAAAATTTCACAGTAGGATAGCCCTTAACTTTGTACTTCTCGGCTATTGAAGGCTCCTTGGTGGCATCCAGTGCAGCCAAGAGTCCGGGAATCTTATTCTGCTTCATCTCCAGGGCAGCCTTTTCATATTCAGGCTTCATGCGCTTACAGTGTCCGCACCAGGGGGCATAGAACATAACCAGAGCAGACTTCTCGTCCTTTAACGCGGGTTCGAAACCTTGCGATGTGAGATGGACAATCTCCGAATTTGTATCCGCCGACCATTCGGGCTCCTTGGGCTTTGGCGTGGGCTTGGCATTTGGGTTGAGCATAAAAGATACCAACGCATCCTTATTGTTTTCACCCTCATAAGTAAATCGAAGTTTGCCATTTTCAAAGTAGATCATGGTGGGAAAACCTGTAGAAAAAAGGTCGTTAAATATGAAAAAACCAAAGCAGTGATATTTGGCTCACCAGTTATATTGAACATTTTACGTATTGGAGCATTTTCCTGCCGCTCAACATTCATTGCCGCCAGGATATAACCACCCTTGGTCTTAAGCTCCGTGGCCGCATTGCCGTAGTCCGGCTTCATTTTCTTGCAGAAACCGCACCAGGGCACATGGAACATAACGAGCATGGGCCGGATATCTTTGCGTAGGTGTTTTGTGAAGGATGATGCGTCGCTGAAGTGCAGAACATCCACCCCGGCGGGATCCTCCTCCCAAGGGAGATCCCCGGAAGGATCCCGCATAAAAGTTACCATGGAGCCTACGCTAAGCTGCCGGTCGTAGTCCTTGTGAAAGTCTCCATCCTTATAGTGCTTGATGGCGTAAGGATCCGGTGAGACTTTAAGCTTCTTGCACAGTTTCTTACGATCATGATGCCCGCAATCCATGAGCAACATCGTTCCCGTTCCCCGTATCGCCTCCGCCGCCTCTCTGAAAACCTTCAATTCACTGGCAGCGGCCTTAGCATTGGTCACGTAAAGTGCCAGGACATTGTTCTTGGTCCGCAGCAGCTTCTTAAAGTCCTTGTACTCCGTGATGTCCTCCTGCACCGCCGACGTTTTCGTTTTAGCGGCAACAAGTGCGACTAGCAAAAGGAAAACAAACTGGCCCGTGATCCACATCAGAGCGCTTGATCTTTGAACTTATCGGTAATGGAAATGCTTGTCTGCAGATATATTATTTAGTGTACATTAGCTAGTCATGTTTTATACAGATAAAAGATTTTGATTTAACAAATAAGTCTGCAGGTAGAAGACGTGGACTAGCTGAAAAATCTATCGATAGCTGGCTTGGAAGAGATGGTATTAAGAGCCTGCTTAAAAGTGCCGGCTGTTTGGAACTTAACTACACCATCTCTAGTAATGGGTTAAATCACCAAGCCTTGCTTTAATATAGCCAATAAGATATTATAATGGACTATTAATAAATCATTAAGCTGTAGTAACTTTCAATTATTTTTATTATTCATACCAACCCATATAATCGATCTAACTTAAGCAATTGATGTTTAGTACATATGTTTAATTTTTATTTTAATTTTAGGAAGTAAAGTAAAATTGTAATTTTAAATATCTTTCTAGCAGCCACGTTCGACAAGCCAAATGGTCACCACTTCCTCTTTTGCGACTATCGATAATCCAAACGCCAGCTCTTGTACGTGGCGGGCGACAACCCTAGCAGCCAGCTCTGACACATTAACACGGTCAAGAAGAAGAGCAGCAGAGGCAGCAGCAAAAGAGTTTTCCTGGTCTCGCCGCAATTAATTAGTGTTTTCGCAGACAGCCATAGTTTGCCCAAACCGTGGAAGATGCCTCTCAAACTGGACATCAAGCGTCGCCTGACGTCGCGATCGGATCGGGTCAAGTGCGTTGATCTCCATCCGGCGGAGCCGTGGATGTTGTGCGCCCTGTACAATGGCCACGTACACATCATGAATTACGAGAATCAGCAAATGGTAAAGGATTTCGAGGTCTGCGACGTGCCTGTGCGCTCCGCCCGCTTCGTGGCACGCAAGAACTGGATCCTTACCGGATCGGATGACATGCAAATCCGGGTGTTCAACTACAACACGCTTGAGAAGGTGCACTCGTATGAGGCTCATTCGGACTACCTTCGTTGCATTGCGGTGCATCCTACACAACCATTGGTACTGACAAGCAGTGGTAAGTGAACGGTGAAAAGATCTGTTTCCCAATTCATCGCCCAATCCCTGTGTTTACATTGCGTGCCTGCTGGGAAGTATGCTTTGGTTGTGTGTCTGACTCCTACCTCCTCTTTTACCACCAGATGACATGCTCATTAAACTTTGGAACTGGGAGAAGATGTGGGCCTGCCAACGTGTTTTCGAGGGTCATACGCACTATGTCATGCAGATCGTGTTCAACCCGAAGGATAACAACACCTTCGCCTCTGCTTCCTTGGATCGCACGGTAAAGGTATGGCAACTGGGTTCGAACTTTGCCAACTTTACGCTAGAGGGACATGAAAAGGGCGTTAACTGTGTGGACTACTACCATGGTGGCGACAAACCCTATCTTATTTCTGGCGCCGACGATCGATTGGTAAAGATTTGGGACTACCAGAACAAAACCTGCGTGCAAACTTTGGAGGGACACGCGCAGAACATCTCAGCCGTTTGCTTCCATCCAGAATTGCCCATCGTTTTGACAGGATCCGAGGATGGTACCGTTCGTATTTGGCACTCAGGAACTTATCGCCTGGAGACCTGTCTTAACTATGGCTTTGAGCGTGTTTGGACTATTTCCAGTATGAGGGGTACAAACAACGTGGCCTTGGGTTACGACGAGGGTTCCATCATTATTAAGGTAGGCCGCGAGGAGCCGGCAATGTCGATGGACGTGGTCGGAGGCAAGATTATCTGGGCTAAGCATTCGGAAATGCAGCAGGTTAGTAAAGATCGGTTACCCTTTTATTTTAATAATATATTTATTTAACCCTTTTAATTCGATCAACAGGTCAACTTAAAAACAATTGCCGATGGAACAGAAATTAAGGATGGCGAGCGCTTGCCTGTGGCCGTAAAGGATATGGGAGCTTGCGAGATCTATCCGCAGACTATTGCCCACAACCCCAACGGTCGTTTCGTCGTAGTTTGCGGTGACGGAGAGTATATTATTTACACATCGATGGCGCTGCGAAACAAGGCCTTCGGGTCCGCCCAAGAATTTGTGTGGGCGCTGGAAAGCAACGAGTATGCCATCAGGGAGAATAACGGCACCGTTCGCCTCTTCCGCAACTTTAAGGAGCGCAAGAGTTTCACCCCTGAGTACGGAGCAGAAAGCATATACGGTGGCTACTATTTTGGCGTAAAGACCTCCTCCGGATTAGCTTTCTACGACTGGGAGACATTACAGCTGGTGCGACGCATAGAGGTCCAGCCAAAGAACGTGTTTTGGAACGAGAGTGGTAGCCTAGTATGTCTGGCCACAGATGACTCTTATTTTGTTTTAGGTGTGGACACAGCTCAGGTTGCCAATGCTGTTGAGTCCAAGGAAGGGTTAGAAGATGACGGTGTGGAAAGTGCCTTCAACGTATTGGGTAAGTAAAATAATAATAGATGCCATTTAAAAATTAGAACAAGATAAACATCTATTATCTTATCTTGATAATATGTGCCGGGCCTTTTTCCAAAAAAAGAAAAAAATTCCCATTGTGATTCATTACTTTAATGAACAAAAAAGAAACAGTCTAATTTGGTTACATATTTGGTTACATCTTTCAAATATTTTACCTTTTTTTATATTTGACAGATTATTTTTACCATTCTAATCGTTTTCGTTCCAGGCGAGGTTTCGGAGTGCGTCAAGACAGGCTTATGGGTTGGCGACTGCTTTATCTACACCAATTCAGTAAACCGCATTAACTACTATGTAGGTGGAGAGATCGTAACAGTATCCCACTTGGATCGCACAATGTATCTGCTGGGTTATGTGCCCAAGGACAACCGCATATATCTGGGTGACAAGGAGCTGAACGTGATCAGTTTCTGCTTGCAGCTATCCGTGCTGGAGTACCAGACGGCGGTGATGCGCCGAGACTTCGAACGCGCGGACATAGTGCTACCCACCATTCCTAAGGAGCACAGAACCCGCGTGGCACACTTTTTAGAGAAACAGGGCTTCAAGTCCCAGGCACTGCAAGTATCTACCGATGCCGACCACAAGTTCGACTTGGCCCTGCAGATAGGAGAGTTGGAAATTGCCCTTAAGCTGGCCCGCGAGTCGGAGAATTCCCAGAAGTGGTCCCAGCTGGCGGATGTGGCAGCGAGCAAGAACAATATGGCTTTGGTAAAGGAATGTATGCAGAAGGCGAACGATTTCAGCGGTCTTTTGCTGCTTTCAACCGCTTCTGGAGATGCTCAGTTGCTTGAAGATGTTGGCACCGCCGGTTCGATACAGGGACGCCACAATCTCGCCTTCCTGGCAGCCTTCCTGCGTTCGGACGTGCAACGTTGCTTGGAGATTCTCATCGATACTAACCGCCTACCAGAGGCAGCGTTCTTTGCCCGCACCTACCTGCCAAGCGAGATGTCGAGGATTGTGGAGCTGTGGCGCGAAAAGCTTGGCAAGGTCAATGAAAAGGCTGGTCAGTCGCTAGCTGATCCGGCTCAGTATACAAATCTCTTCCCGGGCTTGGGCGACGCGCTGCGCGTGGAGCAAAATTTGCAGGAGGAGCGGGCACGTAAGGCGCCGGCGCGCCTAGCCGCGCAACTGCCCCTGAACAGCGAGCGAAATCCCCTCCAGGAACTTATTGCCGCCGAGCAGGGTGGTGCCGGTCAACAGCCGGAGGAGAAGGTGAAGCCAACTTTCGTTCCCGCTCAAGCTGCTATTCCCAGCAGCCAGGTGGCCGAGCCTACCTCCGCCGCGGATGACGACGACGATTTAGACTTGGAGATAGATGGCATCACGTTGGATGACAATATTGATACGACAGATGTGAACCTGGATGACGACTTTTTAAGCGACGATTAGGGCGGGATCGAATCCAGATCTAGAATACCATATAAAACTATCGTTTACTGCTACGGGAGTCCCACATTTTGAGCCACAGAATTCCGCGCATACATTCACATTTGATTTGATTGAATGTTCTTTAAATATATATCTATTAATATTATGTACAACAGTAATGGAGCAAAAACTGCAATAAATACTTATACAACAAATTCAAATTATCCGGGCGTTTTACTGTCCTTTAAACATATCAGCGGAAAATATATCGATATTGGATAAATTTTAACATCAAGGAGATATACTTTGCAAATTTATTTTGCGTTGGTACCTGTATTCTTGGCGTATATTTTTAAATTTTAAAAAATAATATAAAATTAAAAATATCGAATCATGAAAAATCTATTTTCTTTGGGAAAATTCTAAAATAAAATAAAAAAAACAAATATTTTATGTGAATAGACTACAAAATTCATAAAGTACAATAAAGTTCAACTTAATTTGATTCTAGTTTGTATAATTTTGTGGTAAGACTATTATATATTATATATTCAGATATTTTTAATATGGTTTAATGAACACCTTATAGTTCTAAGTTAGTTCGGCGATGGGCTTACTAATTAAATAATTGAATAAAATAAAATTTAAAAACCATTTTATTGTGGTGAGAGTTTATAAAAACAACTGAGTAGGCCATCGGATAAAAGTCTGGCAACCACGACCATCAGTATACATACATACATCTCTAATTCGTGTGTGCGTCTGGATTTTGCTGTATTTTTTATTTAAGAATGAATTATTAACTAGCCATTAATAAATTATTATTAAATAAAAAACAGTTAAAAACAGCGAATCAACCGTAAGTATCCACCAAAGTCGCCGGCGCCGGAAGTTCACCACTTCATGCCCGCTACTTGTATCGATTTTTCAGCCACATTGTACCTCAATAACATAACCAGATACACACCGAGCCCTCTCGTAAGCCGAGAAAAGCAGGAACACCATGGACCAGGAGAACTTCCACGGACATAGCCTGCCGCAGCAGCTGCAGAACCTTCACATCCAACAGCAGTCGCACCAGAACCCCAGTCCAGACGGGATTCGCTCCGCGTCGGCAGTATGAGAACATTGGCGGCATGGGCAATGGCAATGTATCCGGTGGGAGTCCGGTGAAAGGTGTCCCGATGGGGCAACGAACCTTGAAGATGAAGAAGGAGAAGGTGGCCGCGCACGTGCCTCAGTTGCCACTGTCTAGCCAGCTTCAGTTGTCGGAGCTGGGTGATCCCTCCTTGGCGGGAGGATCAGGGGGACAAGGAGTAGCCGGCCTGATTGGGGGAATCATGCCCAGTGACGAGACTCTGAAATTCGTCAGCGAGACGGATGCTAATGGACTGGCTATGAAGACTCCCGTCAGTATTCTGCAAGAGCTGCTTAGCCGGCGTGGTATTACGCCGGGCTACGAGCTCGTCCAGATCGAGGGCGCCATTCATGAGCCGACGTTTCGG
The DNA here is from genome assembly GCF_018153835.1 of Drosophila eugracilis. Classification (NCBI taxonomy): domain Eukaryota; kingdom Metazoa; phylum Arthropoda; class Insecta; order Diptera; family Drosophilidae; genus Drosophila; species Drosophila eugracilis. The sequence continues at coordinate 972,107 of NW_024573209.1, forward strand.
TTCCGTGTGTCATTCAAGGACAAGGATACGCCCTTCACGGCCATGGGTGCTGGACGCTCAAAGAAGGAGGCCAAGCATGCGGCGGCTCGTGCGCTCATCGACAAGCTAATCGGCGCGCAGCTACCGGAATCGCCCAGCAGCTCAGCCGGTCCATCGGTGACTGGGCTGACGGTCGCTGGAAGCGGTGGAGATGGCAACGCTAATGCCACGGGTGGAGGAGAGTGAGTTATTCTGCTGGGATCTCAATTCCTCATGCGCTAACTAATCATTTACTCTTGTGTTGAAACAGTTCCGGTGATAAGATCGTGGGTAATCCTATTGGTTGGCTGCAAGAGATGTGTATGCAACGGCGATGGCCACCACCATCATACGAAACGGAAACGGAAGTTGGTCTGCCACACGAGAGGCTTTTCACAATCGCCTGCTCAATCCTTAACTATCGCGAGATGGGCAAGGGCAAAAGCAAGAAGATAGCTAAGCGCTTAGCCGCCCACCGCATGTGGATGCGGCTGCAGGAGACGCCCATAGATTCGGCCAAGATCAGCGACAGCATCTGCGGCGAGTTGGAGGGCGAAGTGAGTACCATCCAAGACAGCGAACGATACGTGCGCATTTCTGAAGACTTTAAGTTGCTTGAGATTTAACCCATGACATAGACTCCATAGCTTCCTAAAACTTAACTACCTTTATGCATGTTTCCCATTGACACACTGATTCAATTTAATTGGTTTCTGACTGTGTTAGTTTCAATTTTTATGTAGTAAATTGTTTGTACTAAAGCTTTATAAAATTTCAATAATTTCTTGGATTCAACTTAAATATATGATTTTTTACGCCAAATAATGTTTTGAAATGTGATATATCTATTTAATTTCTCTTAATTTCCTTACCGCTTTTGGAACTTTAAACTTTACCTTTTCTTATTCGTTTGTATAGTCGAATAATGTATTTTAGAGTATGTATAGAAATGATCACGAGTCCAGTTGGTCTAGTCATATCCATATCCATATACACCAAAGCTGACGCCTACAAATAGCAAAAGACTGTAAAGTCTTCAAATTTGTAGTTAAAATGTAATAAATTTATTGAAATCGACAAATTTATATTGATTTTTTTAGTTGCAAAGAAATTTAGTTTTAATATAAATACATATGTAAATTTCCGCCTTAATGTAGAAAAACCCCATACATTTATTTTTTAACAAACTACCATTGGTTATGGTTTTGTTTTTTAGTATAAGTAATTTATGATCAATAATACAAATGTTGCTGAAATTTCAAAACCTGGTTTTTATTTGTTGACATATAAACTATTTGTGGTTTTGTTTGGTTGCCTTCTCGTCATTATCATATTTCCTTATCTATTTAATGTATTCAGAACTTAAAGGCTGGCGTAATGCTCGACCTTTAATAGCACCCTTTAAGATATGTTTCAACTCACCATTTGCGTGGGTAATTTCAATTGTGTGCAAACTTAAACAGAGACAAGAAATCAACAACTTTGCGCTCTTACTTACAGCCCCGCAATAGCGATAATTATTTTGGTGAATTGAAAGATATCTCTGTGCCGACACTGACCACGCAGCACAGTAACAAAGTTTCCCAGTTTCATAAAGTATTAAAAAATGCGACTGGTAAAAAACTTCTCAAGTTACAGGTAAATTTCACTCTCACTAAATAACATTTATATTGCAAATATATATGAATATAAATATATTTAAAATATATTTTCAAATAAAATTTCCAGATTAAATCTATAGTCGAACTTTTAAACTTTAAGACAGATTTAGAAATTTAGGTGCTCATTTGTAACAAATGTACTTTAAGCCTACTTTGCTATTTACATAATTCCTAATTCTCTTTCCCCGTTATACGCTTTAAATTTAATCCAACAATATATTAATCTAAAATTTTAGCTAATTAATGTTCGACTCTAAATTTAATGAACTTTGTGAACAAGACGATAATTCGAAAAATTTTGAGAAATTACTAATGTGGTTAAATATGTTTCGTTTCCAGAAGACTTGCCTAAAGAGCACTAAAATCGACTTCATCAAGCTGCTAGGCGAGATAGCGACCGAGAACCAGTTCGAGGTGACCTACGTGGACATCGAAGAGAAGACTTATTCTGATCAGTTCCAGTGTCTGGTTCAGCTCTCCACGCTGCCCGTGGGCGTTTGCCACGGAAGCGGTCCAACGGCCGCCGATGCCCAGCGACATGCCGCCCAGAATGCTCTGGAGTATTTAAAGATCATGACCAAGAAATAGGTGCAGTCAACTGCATAGCAAAATCTGAACGCACATCACGACCACGAGGATTTGCCGCAAGGGTTTGCGGATTTGAGTATCACAGCTCAACAGGCAATGTCCAAAGCACCAATTTTCGGCAAAGAGCAACGGCGATATTGTTTTTTTTTTGTTCACTTTTAACGATTCCTTCGATTAGACAGACGACTTTATTCACTATATATGTAAATGTTCATATACACTGAACAACGTATGTACACTTTCATATACAGGCAAGTGTGTAATCTTTATTGGAATCAAATAGTCGCTTTGTGTAAATTGTGTAAAACTCCTAAAAAAAAAAAAAAATGAAATACAAAACCAATAAATCCAATGAAACTAACTAACTAGGCTTAAGTTGTTCTGTGGAGGTGAAAAGGCTTATGAATATATTAGTATTTCGGCAATCGGTACTTTAGTTGCATTTTTATTTGAATGGGGGCTAAAATTGCTTTTGACTTTTAATTAAAAAAATTGACAATTGGAATTATAGTTTAGAACTTTCAATTTAAATGGATCTACTTGGCATATTCCTATTTTTTTTCTATTAATCGAAGTTCATTACAGATAGTTTATTATTTATAACAAATTTAAAATCAAAGAAGTCTTAGACGATACCAAAAACTATGTCGCCAATCCTTACTTCAATCAAGAAGTTATTGACATGCCGATGCTTTATTAAAATTAGTAGGTTAATACTTAATCTATTTATATTCTAATCTATGTTTTTGTAGTCGTAACGTTTATTTCTTCTTTCGGTCCTGCGTACACTTGGGGCAGAACCACTTCCCTTTTGGCTTCGTGGTGAGGCCAACGCAGGCGAAGTGGAACCACTCGATTGGGCACTGAAAAGTGGTTTGCATATACAATTAATTATTACCAGGTGCATAGAAATGGGATACTTACGTCAGGATTGTCGCAGCCAATCATCTCGCCATATGACACCTGATGGCACAGACAATATGTTGGCTCATTCGGGTCGACAGGCATGTCCATGACGTCGCTGGGATGCGTGGCGGCCGTGTGGCATGATTCTTTTTCTGAGTCATCCACTTCGACGGTTTTCTAAGTGAATACGATTATAAGAAGTGTGAAAAAGGTTTAAAAAGTTAAAAGCATGCAGATAAATAAGTGAAAATGAAAACGATAGTGTGAAGGCAATGGAGAATGCAGGATATTAATGGGGATAAGCTGGAAATTTAAAAGTAATTGATCTATATTGGGCCAACCAAAACTGGGATTTAACAAACTAAAATTCTAACAACTTGAAGATGATAATGTGGATGGTTTACCTTTTGTGCGCCCCCTTGCGAGGTTTCTTTTTCTTGATTTACCTTAGACTTTTTCTTTTTGGTACCTTGCCCAGCATTGCTGCTCGAATTGAGACTGGTATTGGCGGTGGTCTGGTTGTTACCACGCCCAGTATCCTCATCCGAAGAGGCGGACCTTTTCTTTTTACCTGTTGTCTTGCTGTCTTTTGTCTTTTTGCGACCCTCTGCAAAAAACAGTTGAAGATTTAGCTTATGATATGTAAGAAACCTATGATCAATCTTACTCTTGGCCACCACTTCCTCAGATTTGGCGCGCGTAGAAGAGGCCTTCTCCTGGATCTCGCCTTCGAAGCGAGCCAGGTCATTGTCCAATCGGCGGATCTGCTTGTCTACCAGTTCGTAGGTCTGAATGGCCAGCTGCACCTTATCGTCGCTGTATTCCTTGGCCTTTCCGAAAAGCGCCTTGATGTCCTCTTGGCGCTCCTTCCTTTCCTCGTCGTTCATGGCTCCGTTCTCACCCAACTTTCTCATAAAGTCTTTCGCATGACTGTCTATGCTTTTCATTGCGGTTTGGGCGCGATCGTCCAGTTTTCGCATCAGCTTAAAATTTCGCTCCAGTTCCGTGGGCAGGCTCTCTAAGCCTATTCAATTATTCGAAAAATAAACTATTTTTGGGTGAAACATATAAACCTACCGTCCAGATAGTTTTCTAGGTATATAGCTGAGGACATTCTTTGAATAACTGATAGATTTTATCAAGCAATTTAGAGCGTAAAAGATAAACCCCAGCGTCTATTTACGATTTGCAACAGCTGTTTTTGATGCACGGATTGGCTAGAGATGACAATTGATAATTGTTGCAAGAGCCTATCGATAATTTGAATTTTTTTTACAACAAACACCTAAGGATGATTTCTCTTAAATTTATATTAAATTTACTTTTGCTATATTTTGGTCATAACTGCAGTTATAGAGTCTAAAAAAGAAAAAATGTAACTTATAAAAAAGAATCAGCAACAGATGTTTCTGGTTCGTGTGGTTAATTTTACAGTGGTTGGCAACTCGAACTCTGGGAATGGCAATCATTTGTTTGGATCGCTTTTTTAAGACTTGAATTCAGTATTTGAGGATGACCGCTAGTTCTGGAGGATCTTGGATCAACGCCATTTATGATGAGGTAGCCCTTGAGGGTCTAGAGGGGGTGACATTGCCCTGTAAGAATGATTTACATGCATTTAAAACGATGTATAAACCAAGTAATCCCTTATATTATTTTTAGATCTCTGGGACCTGTTGGCCAGACGACTAGAGTTTGCTCCCGCTCCACTGCCTGATCGCATTCGTGAGCAGACGTGGACTTTGCTGCTGCGGACACCTTCTCATAAGATCGAATTCTTTGAACTGCCGGTGGAGCGACCACTGATGCCATACTATGATCGCATCAACGACATGGACGAGCAACTGGGGGTGCCCGTGGTGCCGGAACAGTGTCCCTTCATGTTGTATCCACCCGCCTACGTGCAAGAGGGCGACATTAAAGGCAACTGCACCGACTTTAAGTCCCGAAAACGAATAGCTTCCAGCGATCTGCAGGGGTTGAATGCAACTCAAGCCACCGAACAGTGGGCTGGAAAACTTGTCGTGGTAGCCTCGCAGGAACTTCGAGAGACTGCTCTAACAGCCGATAACCTCATGATGCCCGAGAACTTGCCTTTGCCCAACTACATCTTCCTGGAGGCAATCGGACGGTCACGCTACAGCGGACAAACCACCGGAGGCCCTTGGTCGCTGATGAACTACAGCAAGGATACAGGAATCCTCTTCTACATCAAGTAAGTAACAGTGTGCACTGAAATGTAATTACCTTTCGGATTTACTTAATTGTTATAATAATTTACAGAAACAAACTAATAAATCTGCAGTTGATCATTGCCCAGAACTATAATGAAATTAACAAGGGGCGCATTTTAGTATCTTCTCTACTGATGCTGCCCCGCTTTTACCGGATCTACAAAAACCACTCGCAGGAAAATCTCGAAAAGCTATACTTGGAGATAATGCGATCCAGCAGTCGGCAGGTTCCCGTGTCCGAAATAACCGAGTTGTTGGGCCGCCCCACCAATTTCAAGACGAAGAAGCTGCTTGTGACACACGCCTTTCGTAAGTTTTTTGAAACCAAGCAAGTGGAGAGGCCCAATCATACATTGACCAAGTCGGGGAAACAGTCCAAGGCGACCACACGCAAGGTGACTGTAATACAACTGCGGAATCCAGATATGCAGTTAAAGGACTTATACAAAAACGAGGAAAACGAGGAGAATTCAGTGTCAGAGTTCTTGGATTTAGGCCATTGCTATTTAGATATGCCCCCGGAGGAAGAGGTTTTTCGCGCCGTAGCTAGATTCGGCAAGCGTGGTCTTAACAGCAACGAATTGTGCCACTATACGGGTATTAACGCCACATCAATGCGACATTTCGTCAAGCGTGCAAAGAAAAATGGCGTTTTCCGGGAGTACTCTGAGCAGGTGGGAAAGAGCCGGCGATTCCGCTTTGTGGCAGTTGGTCACTTAGGGGACCTCGCAAAAGATGACACGGTTAAAAAAAAGAATTTAGAGATCAAGTGCAAGGATGAGCCGGTAACTACATTCATTTCGTCATTTTCCCATCTCTTAAAAATAATGTACTCTGCTCTAATCTAATTAAAATTTTGTCTCTAGCATATTACCGAAAGCACTGATGTACTGCTGAAGGACATGCCCGAGATTGTGACAAATGCCCGACCCATGGCGTTTAAAATTAAAAAGACCAAAGTGGCCAACCAGACGCAGCGCCAAATGAACCGCCAGAAAATGATTGTACGACAGATCGACCAGAATTGTCTGGTGGCCCTGTACCGGTTGCAAAAGGCTCTGCAGGAAACGGAGCGGCAGGCTGGATTCAAGGACAGTCTTTGTCGACGCTCATTAATGCGTCTGCTGCGTCCTATGGTGGAGGATCATATAATAAACGTGTTCGAGATCACTCTTAATTATAATCAGCAAGTACGCATCTATCGTTTCGCTACGCATCCAAAGATTGGACTTGACCACCCGGTTATGAAGCGTGAAATTGCCAAGCTTAAGAGCAACTTCCATTTGATATCCGAGGAGCGAATGAAACGTCCATCGCAGATGCATCCAAGGGAGCGCAAAGAGGTACTTGCTCGTCGAAAAATGCTGCCAGAAAGGCCAGGTGCGGTCTTCAAGACACAGGCGCCGAAACTCTTCCTGGCAAAGACGTTGCACGAGTTTCTTTACTATCTGCACCATGAGCTGCCGCATAAACAACAGGCTCTAACCATGTCCGCTGATCTTGTACAGCAATGGCAGAAGTCAGAGCCAGCACTGCAACCACGCCAGTTCTTCGACGAATGGCAAGCTAATGAAAACCAAGTAGTTCCTTACACTGAGGATATTGGTTGGCGCACTTTTATACCTCCCTTGCCGCGTTATGAAGACAAACCATCTGGCTGGCTGTACTTCATGGATGCAATGGACCGAATGCCGCTCTCCCTATTTATGCGTATCTGTCGTATTGAACGCGAAACCAACGACGAGTTGCGGCTACAGCTTCAGCATCCCATCCGTCAGCATTACCTGCTTTCCCAGCTCAAATTGGAGACGATTGTGCCACGCCTAAAGTTGCAGCAGTTGTATGTGGGTACCCTGCGACTTCTTAACAATATGGGTTTGATTCAGGTGAGAGACTATGCCACTTATAGTGTTTACTTTTAATTACTTAAAACAGCACATTTTTTTAAATTGCAATTTTGTTTGTCTCAGGTGAGCGAGCAAAAGCTTGGTCGGGACTCCTTGCACCGCTGGGTTTACCTGAATCAACGCACCAGCTTACTCGACACTACATCCAGCACTGAACACAACTACATGCAAGTGAGCGCTGATCGCACGTACACAAAGCTCAGCTTTGAGTTTTCTAACGTAGAGCAATTGGATAACTACTGGGCGAAACTACAGCACATATGTATATACACGAAGCTGGGATACCGCAAATCTCTAAGCACGCAGAGGAATCTTCCGGAGCGGCTAAAGGGGCTAGTCTTTCAGCCAACCGTGGAGTTTGATCAGGCCGTTGAGTTGGACAACGGAACTGTACCGGGCGATCATTTGGGAGCTGCAGGATTGAACTCTCATTTATTCGCTCACCATTTTCGTCATTGGTCGTGGGTTCAGCGCCAGAATGGTGGCAAATCGAATGCAGCGAGAGAAAAAGCAAAGAGGCCAGTCCGAAAGCGGGCAGTAATTACACGTCTTAAGATTGGTCCTCGACTAGCTGTACGCAAAACCCGTGAATTGCCTGATGGTAAAACTATCAAGAAGTCGTCCGGTCCGCGTGACGACATCGACCGAGATGCTCTGCGAAATATGCGGACTCTGCGAGTTAAATGGGCTCCGGAGGAGGATCGCCTGCTCAAGATGGGTCGAGCCGTCTACATGTTCATAGATGCACCCACGATGACCCTGGCCCTTTGTGACTTGGCCATCGTGTGTCGCGATTTGATACGACGCTGGCTGGGCATTTGCAACAAGACAACTCAGTCGTGCGTGCGGCGCGTTCAGTTTATGGTAAAGATGAAGCGCGACATCCCGGACGTGCCCAGCTGGATCTACGCAATGCAGACACAGCCACAGTTCACCACTGTCTATAACGATCGTTTCCTGGGCCAGCTGAAGCAGGACTATCCCAACAAGAACGATTTCCAAGGAGCGCTCATGACTCACTTTGCCCTAATGATGGCTAAACTCCAGCGAATGATCGCAAAATCGGTAAGCTTTTAAATCTTATTTTAATTTAATGAAGAATTTTCCAAGAAGTCTTTAGATCATCAGCGGTATTTGGTTATTTATTTTCTCATCAGCAAGGTTCTGTGAGTCAGCAGTTCCTATTGCCCGACTCTTTGGACGCCTTCGGCAACCAACTACGCGAGTGTCGGTCTGCACACGAGGAGCAACAGCTGCTTTTCCAAGATCCTGCAACGGAGGCTGATCTTCAGGTAGCTGTGGCCCACGGAGTCCTGCACAGCAACATCTGCTGTGCCAAGGACAAGACGCTGCTTAATCTGCAGACGTTCGAGATCTACAAACACTTTTCTGAGGACGTTCTTAACTCAGCCTTTAACAAGGCGCGGGCGGACTCCCTTCTGGTAGCCGTAAAACGGCGCAATATCCAGTCGGCGGCTAGCCGTCAAATCACAGGGCCTGGCCATTTGCTCAGTTCCAAGTACAAGTACCGTCTTATATATACCAAGCTTACGCACTTTACCTACGACGGTTATTTTGCTTTGGATCAGAAGCTGCGAACGGATCAGGAGCATCACCTGTCTTCGCCACACTTCGCTCAACTTCTGGTAATAGGCGAATGGTTGTTGGAAAACAGGCTAAACCTTTCACTTAATCTGCCGGCAAATATCTTGACTGTGGACACCTCTTCGCTAAGCAGACAAAGTGGCTGTGCCTCGGATCGCATTCTGGATCATTACAGCTCCATGTTTGACAACGCTCCGCAGACCGAGTACTCAAAGCGTCTGGAGAGCGAGTGCAATGGTCGTCATGCATCACGGGTGCGCTTCCATCCTGGCAACCTGAGTTTCCGCCTTCCTACTAGTCCATACAATCAGCTCTCCAAACTACAGTTGCGTTGTATGCACTTTTTTTGTGCTTTAGATGCCTTGGGTGAAGCTGTCACCATAAGTATGGCGCGATTGGAGCAGGGAGACTGTCCCTTTACTAACTGCATCATGCGTAGTGGCAACTATCTAAATGCTGTGGAAAGAATAGCTCACGAGCAGCGTCCAATCCTACGTCAACTGGTGGCCGACGCCCTGCCCTCGCAGCAGTTCCAGCTGGAATTACATCCATCGGGAACACCTTTCACAGTCACTAACTCAACTCTTCTACCGTTTGCTCAACAACTGGAGGAGTATTGGCGTCGAAAGCAACAGGGAATGGAGCTGAAGGATTTAGGCAAGGCATTAGCAGAGCGAACTCTCCACAAGCTCACTGATTGGCGATCTATTTGTGCTGAGCTGCTCGATGATGAGCCGCATGGCTGGGAACCGGAACGCGTTCAGGAGTACGAACCGGCATTGAACAAAGAAGAGCGTGCCCGGGCGCAGGATGTGTTTGTGGTCCATTTACCCACTATTGGCATGCATGTTGTTGAGCAGCCAGAATGCAAACAGGCAATTGACAGTCTGCGTAATTCGGTCCTGGGCAAGGTTCTTCAGTAAGTTTTAACTATATACTGCTATATTGCTATTCAATCATTTTTTGTTGCTTGTAAATAGATCCACCTACTGGCAGTATACCGAAAACACGTTTGATACTCTTCGGCCAATACTTCTAGAGAAGGGATTCGACGACCAAGCTATTCGCCATATGGAGGACATACTAAATCACATCGAACAGCATACGCTCGGTGCAAAGGGCCTAGATTTGCGAAGGATCTTTCCTTTGGGAGATTTCCTGTTCGAAACTTTGCACATACTTGCCGACCACGGTCTAATCAAGCGAGTGGGCATTGTTAGTATTATGTACGTTCACAAAAACCACATACGGAACTGGGTGGTGCACACGTTCCACATCAAGAGATTGGAGCGTGAGAAAGTGCAGCCGATGGTGGCGGCGGCTCCTGGAACACTGCTAGCCGTCGTTGGTCACAAGCGTAAACTAGAGGCCCAGGAAACGGACAGCTCAGTTCCCGAAAAAAAGGCCAAAATTATGGAACAGCAAAGCACGGGAAGTGAGAGCGACGAGGCGTCCGGATCTGCAGCAAAGCGTCCGAAGAGAATTACGAGAAAGGAACCAGCCGTCGTAGTTGCTAATTCTACTCTGGAAGCTTCGCGGGATGCAATTGCTATGCGACCACAGCCGTGGATACGGGTTAATGCATCTCTTAATCGACGTGTGCTCGATCGCTGGCTGGGCGTTGTTCTTAGCGAGTGCATCTCTCGCATCGGCTGCACCGTGCAAAGTTTGTTCCTGAGGTTTTCACACTTGGTGCCAGTGGACATCATGTTCTTATTAGAGCTCCTGCACGATCTTGGTTGCCTACAGCTCATGGAAATTAGAACGCGAAAGGTGCACGTGGAATCGCTGCTGGAAGATGACGAGGATGGCGATGAGAACCAAGTCACAGAGCTTTACGATCCAACACAGACCTATGTTCAAGTGCATGGTAATGCTATTGGCAAACTGACCAACTTTATTGGCGTCAAAAAATATAGCACTGAATTCATTTAGTGTTCGTTCTAAGACATTTCACTATTAATTAAACAAAAATCGACTCTGGATGGTTACTTGACTTGTATCCTTCTTTTTACTTTAAGAACAATATTTTTATAAAAATAAAAATATTTGAAGTACACATTCTAGTATTTATAATAATCATCCATTTAAGTTCGGAATCCATTCCTAGCACAAAAGAAATCTAAATGTGGATGAAAATACATTGTTCAAGATAGCGAGATTAAATAAATGCCCGGTCGTAGATCCCATGGCTTACAAATATAATTCGGTTTAGATAAACAAATAGATGTAAATATGCTGATGTTTCATCCAAGCTAATGAATCATAGCGCATACACATTTTTTCTGTGGAGGTTTCACTTTAAAGAACAAAAACACGCGAAAGATTTTTTTGGTCACCACGAATTTGCATTCGCAGTGTTGGTTTAATTTTCATTTCACTTGTGGTTCCTTAAATCCTGGATTAACTTTAGCACATCACTACCGGGCGACAGGTGTTTACCGCTTGCCTCCGACGCGTGGGGCAGCCTTTTGTGTGACCTTGGCGGCCTTCTGCTTGGGTGCAGACTTCTTGGCAGGAGCGGGGGCAGCAGCCTTCTTGGCGGCCTTGACGGCACGCTTCTGCTCCTTGGCCACCTTGATGGCCTGGTCGCGCTGCGCCTTGCGCACCTCCGGCTTCATGTTGCGCTTGGCCAGGATCTCGGCCAGCGAGGCACCGACGATGGCGCGCTGGAACTTCTGGGTGCGGCGGGTGCGCTTCTTGGAAGCCTCCTCCTCGATTCCCTTGCGGTGCTTGCGACGGTACAGCACCGTCCACGTAACTTTGCGCGGATTGCGCTTCATCAGGTAAGAGCGCTCGCACTTCTTGTCCAGGAAGGTGAAGGACTAAAACAGTATCCAAAGATTATTATCCTGTTCTCGATCCGTGAAGTATCGCATCTGAACTTACCTTGCCATCGACCTTAACCATGGTCTTGCCATGACCGGGGTAGATTTTGTACCCGCTGAATGCGCACAAGCCAATTCTGTAAAAACAAACATTATCATTATCAAGGGCAATGTCTATTTAAGCCAAATTAAGGGTAACAAATGCCAAATAACACCATTAACTAGGTATTCGATCAATTTTCGGTATCATACTTCATCTTGCTGGCGTAGAAACACGAAAAGAAAAGAAAACGGAAGTGGAAACGAGAGGCAAGCCAAATTAGTGTGGCTGCCGCTGGCGTACTAAAGTGCCTGAATAATTCCACCACGTGCCGATGGGGTGCTGTAAAGTGTGGGCTGTTAGGCGCATTTAAATTAATAAGGGGACTCGAATTAGCATTGCATTCAATTGATCACTTTAATATAAAATTGTAATACAAACTTGAATAATTATCTTTAGCATTGTTTTGTACTTATAATTTATAACCTAAGATACATTAAATAAAAGATGTTCTATTGGTCACATATTATTCAAAGGCTCGCAAATAATTTTCCGCTTTTCAAACTTTATTCCATTTGTTGAACTTCGGTATGCAAATCCAATTCCTCCTCATCATCGTAATAGGCATGTGGTTCGCCAGGGCGCAAAAGTTTTCCAACAAATGGGTATTTCTCTTTGTACTGCAGGTCCCACTCCCTCAATGTGTTCATTTGTCTGATTGAGAGGTCACTTAAATCATCAAATTCCTTTCTTTCGATTAAGTCTACTGAAAAATTGATCAAGTTCCGGGAAATATCCCGTCCGGCATAATTTGGATAAACACCCTCTCGTCCGTAATAGTGAACGGATTGTGACACATCATATATATTAAAGTTGATGGCCACCAGGATGCGTCCGTCCTTCCGGTTGCCATCGTACTCGCGAAGTTCGGATAGCGTAAAGTCCGCCCGAAGAGGTGAAAGCTTTGCTTTTTTGTTCTCTTGGCCACTGTCCTTGCCCATATAGATTGGAACTGATTTCTTGGGTTCTAGATCCTTACGATGTTGATGAAGACAGCTAGTAAGTCTCACAACCTTGTAGAATACGATGGTCGACACAATCACGAGGGTAACATTGATGGGCGCCTCCCTAATTGATTTGTAGAAGGTGGAGTACCAGGTTGTGTTCTGATCCAATGCCTGCAAACTGCCTGCCATATTGGTGCTTCCGCCTGAATAATTTATCTTGTGGTTCCTGGAGTTAGTTTAATGTTTGCTGTATAAGCATTAGCCTACTAAGAAATATAGCTACAAATAAGGGGATACCATAGGTACATAACGACACTGGCATACATACATATGTACATATGTAGTTGGCTATACTTGAGGTTTCGACTTTGACTTATACCAAAAACCAACCATAAAATCTAAGCCTACTAAGAAATATAAGGACAAGTATGGGGGCTATCCTAGACAATACATACGATACTTGCATACATATATATAAAATCGATCTAATCAGATAACTTTGAAATTAAGTTTATCCGATTTTTTGATCACATTGCATTTATTAATGTCCATACCTAGCTACATAATGAAATACGAAAATGCTAGCTAAGATACAATAAATAATACAAAAAAGCCCCCTTTCTGAACGGATAGTTCTAATTCGGTTGATTAGTTTCGAATACAGTGCGTTCCATAGCGTAAACACGCTTGGATCGCTTAAGGGCAATGGCTTCGATAGTTTCGTTGAACTCTAAAATAGCCTTGCTGAATTCTACATCGCTCTCGATCATTCTGAGGAAAAGAGTAGCCTCGTCCTCCTCCTTGGGTTCCTGCTCCTTCTTGGCCTGACCCTTCTTCTTTTTAGCCTCTAACTTTTCCCTGGATTTTCGTTCCTCCTCCAGAAAAATGGTGGTCAGGCGCTTCTTTAGCTTGATCTCCTCTTCGCGAGCCTCCAAAAGCTTGCAGCGCGATATTTCCCGCTCGAACATCTGGATTTGAAAAATTTAATCGAGGCAACATTTGGATATCTGGTCAAGGTACTGGACACTCACCGACATCATGAGGGACTTTTCCTTAACCGTTGCACTTCTCATGCCTTCCTCCAACCGGAGCATCACACAATCGCCGTTGGTCATGCACAAGGACACCAACGACCCATCTGGCTTAAACACGATATGGTTAATGGCGTGTTTGAACTTTATAGTAAGAATTGGTCGTGTGTGGGACATGATCAGATCCCAAAACTCCAGGTTGCCTTTGTCGTCACCAATACAAAACAGCGAGCAGCGTCCCGTGCTCCAGGCACCACTTAATACTTGATTTGGTCTGCGAATATAAAAGGTGCTGGGGCAGTTTTTCACCTCCTCTGACCAGATGCGCACCCTCCAATCGCCTACCACGAGAAAGTTCTTGACGAAGAATGGATTACGCATAATGGTACGGATAGGACCAGCAAAAAGTTGGTATACACCAACGAGAGTTTCCTGCGCTGTAAGGCCTTTGCGGTTTCCAACAAACACACATCCCATGTCAGAGCCAATTATATAGCGAACTGGAATAGTATACTCAAATTCAAGAAAGGTAACGCCATGTGCGTTTTGCCGATTTTGAACTGGTCCTGGATCCGGCTCAGCCAGAACCTCATTAACTGGCATGAGAAGATCCCGAGTATCCCAGTACTTGATGGACCCGTCTAGCGAGCCAGAATAGAACTCAGTATTGAGCTTGGAATGTACCCAGCAGAGGGCCGATGTGGCTTCACGGTGGCACGCCTCTAGGGGGCACATAACTTTGGATCCGCCCATATTTTCGGTAAGCCAAAAGCTTACCTGACCCTCATTATACCCACCCACCATGTAGTTCTCATCCCGCATGCACAATTTGGCGATCAGCAGGACATTTTTGGTATCGTAGTGGGCTAGTGGACGAGTGGCGTCGTCCAAGTCCCAAATGTAAAAGGCGTTGGGATTATCGTTGCCGAAGTCCGGCAAAGTGTTCAGTGGTTTTGAGTAATCAGGAGATAAGCTTTCTGGATTGGAGAAGGTCAGAAGGAACTGGTTGGGTTCATTGTTCGACCATTCGCACGTCTTCAGCTTTCTCGGTGGAATCCATAGATCATGGAAGATGTGTGTACCTCTAGCCGCAATTTTCATGTTTATTCCCCGACCCAGATCCTCCGGCAAGTCGACAAAGAAGTCCTGATAGATATTGATCGCATTGTTGGCCGAACTTATCTGCATCACATCGTGCATTAGTTTGTTTACTTCGAGTCCCCAACTATCATCACGCTCGACTTTTTTGCGGTAGCGCAGTGTGGACTCCTCGTCCATAACGTTCACCTCCTTGACATTCCAGCCACCCTCGAAGTGATTCATCCCGTGCGAATCAAGGGTTACATTGTGGGTCAAAACCGAGGACACTGCATACTGCTCGCTTAGCTGTGTGCGTTCGGTGATCGGATTGCGCAGAATATACTTTAATCGCAGCCGCCCACTGGGCTGCACACTTAAAATCATCTCATTTCGATCCGTAAACAAACACTGCCTTCCAAAGCGACGACGTTCCCGCGACAGAATGAATTGGTTTCCCAAAGTGCCCATCGCAATTGATATGCGTTAATCTTTATACGATTGATTACTATCTAAAAAAAATATATTTGTATTTTTACTCCGTGTTGAAGATATGTTTAAAAGCCGATTTTCTTTTTGCTTGGAGATAGTTCACTGGAACGTAAAAAATTTAAGGTATGAGTTGCTATTTAAACAAATTTTTAAAAGTAAATGTAACAGAAAGATTTGACTGGTTTGTCTCTGAATACTAGATATACGCTATAAATATTTTCATTCAATTATCTTATTATGAAGTAAACCGGATTTTTTAAAATTATTTTAAACATTTATTGCTAAACTTAAAATTAACAGATTCATAACAGTTTCCGGTTGGTATTTTTGCATTAAGGTGCCCATTTCTTAGTCTTGAATATCGCGCTAGTATGTTTAATGAGAGAAGTAACAGGTAGCCAAGATGCGGTCACACTAAACTCATTAAAACGCGGAAAACATTCAACTTTTTCGAAAGTAAAGCGTAAATGATCTGAATTAATATTAAGGAAACAATACAAACAGATTTGTTTCGGCGGCATTGAATGTTCTAAAACCAATTATATCAATTCCCAATATGGTGAGTTTTGGCCGATTAGTGCCAAGTTAGCCCTTCTGCTTACGTTGTTGGTTTTTATGCGTTCGTACCTATTTCAGAGATGGACCTGCAAGAGTTTCTTTCCCTGGAACGCCAGCAGTTGCAGAAGGAGCGCCAACGGCTAACCACCCAAAAGCCTTGCCCCGCTACCCAGCTAATGACATCCAAAGACTTTAAAGTGCAATGTCGCAGGGCCAAGGAGCTTAAGGAGACCACTGAGTCCAATGAACCCGCAACACAATCGTCTTCCTTGGCAACCGATTGCCAAAGCGAAGAATTTCACTTGGACTTGCAGATGGGGGAGGAGGAGCATGAGGAGGTTTCACCCAACCCCTCTAAGTCTACCAAGGAATTTGCGAATCAGCGCCAGCTGCTCGTCGGCAGCGCTCGTCAGTACAAGTCGCCAGATGCGTCGATACGGCGCAATTTGGAGAATGAGCGACCGCTAAGTGAGAACCGCTTTCCTATCCGTCCGTCGGTAAGTGCACTGAAAGAAATATGTATTATTAAAACACGAGCAAGCCAACTTACTACATTTACTTAATGGAAGAAAAGCTGAACTTTGGTTTGCAGAGTCTTCTCTTCACTTCTCTTGACTTCTCAAAAAATTTAAACATACATTTATCTTTTTTTCAGTGCAGTAAATTCGTTTTAAAGATTTAGCTCTAGAATGTGCGTTGCGCTTCACTGGCGCCTCTTACCGAATCACATCGCCATTTGTCAGGCAGTTGGCCATAATTGTGCGAAATTAGTTTCTCTACGCATCGTTGAGTAAATAATGTATTTCCAAGCCTTTAGACAATAATCACAATCTTAGCTTTAGTTGTACAAGAGATTTCACAGTGTTCTTGGTTGTTGACGGTGAGTCGCAAAGTAAAAGAAAAATTATCACTACAATTTGTTCGTGCTGTAAGAATGTATTTATTATTTAACAGTAACATTTACTGCCAGTTAATATTTGCATATACGATTAGAATACAATCATAATGGATAAGTTAAATTAACGATAGCGAACATATACTGCATTTGTAATTAGAAAGGTGAGATAACCAGACTGCCCTTTCCAGTTTTCACTTTTCATTTTAAAATATTTATATGCTTTGTATTCTCAAAGGGCTAGAAAATAATTGCCGGTCTATCATTCACTGTACCGTTTATATTGCATAGCTTATAAGTTTGGAGCCTAGACCGTGTGGGGATTAGAGGAAAGCCAAATGAGTTTGGCATTTTAATTATTCACATTATTTCTTTTGACTTGTCCGTGTTTTGTTGCGTTTTGAGTGTGGCCTCGTTTCCTTCCGCTATCAATGTTGCATGGCTCGTTTGTATTTGCTACTATTTTCTACTATAGTAAGTCCATTCCGTGCTCTAGTTACCAACTATTCCGACACTGTGTGAACGGGCCATTCGCTTAATGAATTTGCTGGCACCGCTCTCAGTTGTAATCCGAAGCTCGTTTGCTGCGCTTGCTTTTGTTGGCTTGAACTTGAAATTACCAAGCACCCACTCGGTTCTCTATATACCCAAAATATATACCTTTATGAGGTGAGGCGTGTCCCTGATTGCCGGCAAATGAAACCCAACGAACGGAACACAAACGAAATAGGCAGTCTAATTGACTTGATTTGGCAAACCGGCAAGCGCCATAAGTTAACCCAAATAACAAAGTGACGTAAACCAAATATTGAACAATTGCTAAAAATGTACAAACTGACATTGTTCATTTAACCTTAGGGAAGCCTAAAATTGATTGTCAATCAAAATTGTTTTGCTGTAATTTAATTTAGTTTATCACGGAAACTGTTTAACATTCTTTAATAGTTACATCATTTTATTAGTTTAATTTAATCAAAATACTTGCTCCTATAATTTACTCTAAGGACTGCCCGCTTTGTCGACTCGTTTCCACATTTAATAATTTTTAGTGTGAAAGAGTACGATATGCATGTCCTGGACTGGACACGCCCATCTGTCAGCTCAAACCTGCGATGGCTTTCATAAATGGCTAATGATAACGATTATTAAAGTTTTTTTACTCCTGTAAAGTAAAGTTTAAAAGCAGTTCGACAGCTGAAAAATTTGTTCTTTTTAGCCTATTTAGAGACATCCTATTTCTGTTTATATGCAGTATATTTAACTGTTTGCAATTAAAACCAAAACCAAACACGGAAGCTCAGCAGCTCAACGGCAATAGAATTTTACAAATGAAATGAGAGTGAAAGTCATGACCTGGACAAGGCCAGGAGAAGACAAGTGGTAATTAAAGGGCTTGTTGAGTATGGTCGAACTAATCGTTTTCCATTGGTTATTACCTGGTTTAGGGTAAATAGAGGTCATCTGCCTATCGACACATGAAAAATACCACAATTGAGATCCGTCGCACTCGCTTTAAATTCATCTGACTGCCCTTGAACTTACGGTGATGCGTGGCGACAATAATGACGTCCATTCCCGTTCAACTTTAACACGCATTTTCATTAGTTTTCGCACTTTTCGTACACAAACTAGCTGGCACTTAGTTAACCCAATTTTTATGCGACACGCAACCAAATCCGATGAATGGGCATAGTAAGCAGAGTCGTTAAAGTGACTGGCCCACAGTGGGGCATTTAAGTTTAAAAAGTCTAAAAATCTTTTTAAAAAGCTTTAAAATATTATTGACTATGGATTTCTTATCATTACATTAATTGTTATATTTTGTTATTATTAAAGTTTAGTTTTAAAAAAGCACAATATAAATATAGTGAAAATTTCAGTTTTATATTCCAATATTTTTAAGCTCATGACTTTGTTTATTAGCACAAGAAAAAGTTTAACCCAGACTGTATATGCTTTCCCCCACCTGAGATGAACCGCGTAACACCGTAGTTCGAGCTCCTCCCTGCCACCATTTACTCTCCTGATTTGCAGTCTTCATTTTGATAGTTTCCTTGACCTGAATTACTGGAAAAGCTATTGCTTTTTTAGCTTTCATTGCGGGACTGAATGGTTTTCCAACTATTAACTATCACAGTCCTAAATTGCTCTTAATTATGAAAAGCAGTAACTTTTCTCGGATATCCCCGGTCTCTTCAGGCACTCACCTGAAATGATGAAAACGTTAAAAACGTACTTTAATTAAGGCGCACATCATCAGTGCTAATAGCCAGTGAAGCGTAATGCATGCAGCTAATAAATTGAAGTGCAGGCTACCTTTCGACTGGAGGAACACCAGTAAGCTAAAACAGCTGGGTCTTGTTGATAAACTGGCGTGGAAACTGGCGTCTCAGCCGAGTGCTGAAGGCGCCTCCAGTCGTTATACGAAGCGTCTCGTCCTTTATGTTATTATTTTTGTTACCCTTCAGGGTTTGAAGCATTTAAGGTTGAAGAACGAAGATTAATCGATAACTTAAACATTTTTTTTTGAATAATCATTTTTTATAACTCAAAAATGAACTTCAAATTATGATTCCAAAATATTCGATTGAATTATTAAAATTCCGTAGATTTAAATATTCTTTTTAAATAACTTTTAATACAATAAATTCTACATATTAATCGTGTAGTACGATTTGTTCATAGAAAATTGGAAATATGTTTTACTTAAGTAGATATTAGGATAACTAGGTAGTAGCTTGGTCGACCCCTTGTCTCCATTTTGCTGTCTGGATTATATATAATTTTGTTGATGCCATCGGTGCACGCGATTTGCGACGTCGACGGCATAAAAATTATGTGCAAAAATGGCAGTAGGCATTGTGGAGTGTTCGCTGGAGCAGCTCCTGCTGAAGTGCTGGTGCTGCTGACCCCAAAACCAGGCGAAGAACGAACCCAGTATAATTTGTGGCCCTCGCCACATATAAAAATGTATACAAGCTTCTTGCTGGTGGTTAGTGTCGCCGTAAGAAACACGGGAGAACTAGAAAAAAGAAATCGCCCGATAAGGAATATATGAAAATATATACTTACCCCACCACATTGTACCACTCACAAGTTACAAAAGCGAAGGCTCCCTCACATTCGTTTTCTCTTTCGCACGCAGGATGATATGGAGCAATGGGTTACGGACACATTTTATTCGTACTTTCCCGGCTTTAACAATGAAAATCAGAAGCGGCAGAATTATTTGCGTGAGCGACAGCGCGAGAACCAGCAGAATTTTCTCAAGCACCAGGTGAGCGTTTCAATATTACCATAAAAATATTTTGATGATGTGCGAACATTTCTAACGCTAGGCAGTGTTTTATTTATGAGCTTAGAATAAATGCTAATTTGGCCGTATAATTTTGTAGATGCTCCATCCGCCGGCCAACAAGCATCTGCGACCGGAACAATTGAGGAAGGCATCACAACAGGCTGCGGTTCCAGCACAAAACCGCTCAAGCCAATCTAGCACAAGCACCTCAAACCACAGCACAACGGATAAGACTGACTTAGAATTAATTGTAAATAGTAATCCTAACTATGTGCCGCCCAAAATTCGGCCCGGCACAACACGTCAAAAACTTCTCCAGGATCTGGGACATGTGGAACTCTCGAATATTGTAACAGGTGATGGAATTATGGAGCGTAATCTTCGGAGTGCTGAGCTGGAAACAGCTCGCAAAAAGGATTACCAGCGAGATTTAATGCAACAAATTGACGAGAAACGTCGATCCATAGAATTGATAAGGGAGAAGGAGCGTCGTCAGGAGGAGGCTTTGACCAGGTATCTCAATAATTAAAAATATCCTTTTTTTTAAATCTATTTATTTTTTTAACAGACGACTAGAGGCACAATTAAAGACAATACAGTTGGAGGAACAGTTGGAGAAAGAGAGACTTCGAGCTGAAAGGGTAGGTATTTATTTTAGGGTCTTATTTTCCATTAAACCAAAAGCTATTATTAAAAGACCGGTTAAAAGCCGACCGCAGAACCTTAAGTTTATTTATAGAACTAGATTTCGATAAAATATCCGAAAATTTGATTAGACGTAATTGTCATTGATTGGTATTACCATTAGATTACCAATCTATGTCCCCAAAAATAAATTGCTCGGCAGGGAAAATTAATTGTAATTGATAGGAGGATTAGGGCCTCTGATTTAATTTATCCACATCTAATGGTACTTAATTATAATTCCGTTTTGTTTTAGTAATTCAATAAAACGTAACTCACTTTTACTCACTATGTTGGCAGGCTCGCATCGACTCGGAACAAAATCGCTTGATGCGTGAGCAGTTGTTGGCCAAGCTGGAACAGGATGCCCAGTTGCTGCATGCCAAGGAGACCAACAATCTAGCCGAAACTCCCAGAACAACTCGCATTAAAAGCAAAAGTAATAACGCCAATAATATCAGTACAGATAGTAACACCAACCGGGTGTATAAATACTTTAGTAACTCGGCACATCACGAGTACAGACGGGGTCAGCCTTTGCCACCGGCCGTTGAGTTGGACTTTGAAGTGCCTCAGATGGCAAAAATCGAACGCGAGTGCTTTCATCTTTGCGAAAAGATTTGTCCGCTCTGTGACGAACCGTTAAGAAGCTATGAAAGTTGCTGTCTGCGATGCCAGCGGAAATTGGCCCTCAAGCTAAAGCAAAAGGAGCCCAAGCGAAATGGAGAAAGTGAAGATAAACCGAGCGAAGACTCAGAAGAGGGAAAAGAGGTGGAGGAGCGGGATAATAATAAAGAAGAAGATTCCAACCACAACTGCCAGAGCAGTTACGCTCTGGTGTGTCACAAATGCGAACGACTTTATGCTATGTGCAGCCAATGCTTGGCCAAAAGCGATGTCTGCCGGGCGTGCCAGCGGGAGCGGAATGTCTGCATGAATTGTCGTCGTAACCTTTGCTCGTTTTGCTTGGAGGAGGTTGCCTGCGGAAGGGACACGGAGCGCACACATGTTAATGACAAGGAAATAATCAGGGATCCGCCTTCAAATAATGCCTTCCAAGTCCTGGAACTAAACTATGCTGTGCCGCCACCTAAGGATACAACGGCCAGTAATCCAGCAGATGTTTCGCCTCCTTACTCCGTAAACATTGCGCGCAATTCGGTATTCCATGACGACTATAAGCCGTCCCCTGTGAAGCCGTCTATCCTAGAACAGCTTCCGACCACGTCGGGGAGTGCCAACACGAGTTTCGATCTAGATAGTGCCGATGAGCAGGCTGTGGAGCGGGTGCGTCGACAAACGGATCAGCGGTTATCTCGTTACCTTAAGAACTATGGCGATCTTGCTACCAAACAGCACCAGAAGGTGAAACAGTTGGAGCTGCAGCGAAGCAAGAGCGAGTCCCGTCATCGGGGCACTCAAACGACACCACAGTCGTTGGCTAGAAGGGATGTTGTCCTTAGGGAGGCTGCTGGTCATAATCTATCAATGCCTCTGCTACGTGAGATGCCCAAAATGACGCGACAAGAGACAGGTACTCCATTGGCTGAAAATAGCCAGCGAAAGATTGACAACCTAAAGAAACGCTGGGAGGTTGGTGGATATTGCATTGTATAATTTTGCCACTTACCAATTCATACTTACAGGTGCCTGCTGTACAAAAGTTCACGGTCTCAACATCATCTCCTAAAATACTTACCCAAGTGGGAGCCATAAGAAAACAGTTACAGGCGGCGCGATTCTTTGATGATGAAGTAGATCCGGAAGATTATTAATGATAGGTCAACCCATCAATTTTTAGAACAGAAAAAATGATTGCGTTGACTTTTCTTTTTATCCAAACGAATTTAATTATCTTTAATGTCTTCACATTTAAAACAGTTGCCATTATTATTTCACACTAATTTCATTTTGTAAACAACTCATGTAGGTATAGCTTTTTAGTGAGCTGATTCCAAGTGCTTCGGCTGTTTCATTCAGCGACTTTAATATGTAAGCCATAAAGTTTGTTAACATGTATTGTTCTTTTTTTAGTGGAAGTTTATTAACTATGAATGAGTTACTTAAAAAAATATAATTAAAGAAAAACTTATCTAAACAATCTTCAGTGTCAATACTTTTAAATAAATTATAAGTAATTAAGAAAGTGATGGGTTCCTTTGTAGTAGTAAATATCGGCATCATTATTAATACACTAGAGCGCCCAAATCGCTTCTCTCGGCACCACTTGCCTTTCAATGAGAAGGACGTCAGTGCTTACAAATGGCACTTTTTTTTCATTTTTAAAACCCTCCCCCTTCAGTGCCCACACGAAGTATCTATATATATATAAATGACATAAATTTAACAATTTACATAAATTCTTACGTTAATCACATAAAAAAACCTTCAAAAAATTTAACTGTTTAAACAAGGGCTGCCCGCTTAATTTCTAGAGAGTTGTCACAGCTGTTAAGAGCTAGAGCTGCCAACTATAAATGATCCGAGCTGCCAACTTCACTCAAATCGGTCCAGCCGTTTACGATTATATAGCGGACATACCTACATACATGGTTATGTTCATTTTTTTTTATGTATGTATGTATGTCGGATACCCTGGACCCTCAATCTCAGTAGATCCTCGGGAGCGGAGGCGAGACCTTGCAAAACCTTATCAATGCCATTGCGACAGGAGATGTAGTTTAAATTGGACTTGACACAGAGCTCAACTATGAAAATTTAAAAAATAAACCAACTGTGGCGACAAATATACCAAATTAGTTTAAAAAGTTTTATATATATTTTTTATTACAAAAAACACTGTTTTCAAATCTTAATATTTTTCATTTTTAAATCCTAAGCACATACGGTCCTAGGCCTAATCATCATTTCACTGAAGGTGAGCGATTGTTTATAATCGTATTTATTCCAGCTACCCCACGTGATTCCGTTGGTATACATTGAGTGGCCCTCTTTGTAATACTTTCCATTTAGTTTGCTGCAATTTCAAGTTGAAATGTTAATTTTGTTGAATGGCTGGCAATTGAATATATTTACCAAAAATCACATTTCATGTACCACCATCCACCGCGACCTTTAGCACAGTGCTTAGTTTTGGAGGAATCGTTATCCCTGTCTAATGTGGAAAACTTCGATTTCACATGACGTGTTAGGGAGTCTCCAGGTTCCCCAGAATGATTCCCCACGGATTTTAGAAAATAAGATTCTGCTTCACTACCAATCTCAAAATGATCATAGTGAACAAAGCCGATGGATCCGTCCACCTTCCCAAGTTTAATAGAAAGTTCGTGTTGTCGGTCACGAGTCATTACATGCAATTTCTCCAGTCCTATAAAAAATTCGCCGCGAATATTTCCAAATCCATTTTTGTAGTCCTCCCAAGGCCGATTAAAGTCCTCGGAGCCGTCAAATCGTTTTTGAATAGTTAACCAACCAGTTGAGTTGCAGGGAGCTTCGAATGTCTTCACTCCACGAACTGTAATGTTGTAAATGCCACTTGGACCGGCTCTGGGGCAGCTGTGTAAAGGATATAACCTTAAAAGTTTATCGCTCATTTCTGATATTTTCTTTGAACTTGATTTTATCTGACTGTTAAGGGCTTTGAGTTGTTTATTCTTGCTCTCAAGTTGTTCCTCTTGCTCCTTAATTATTTTACTGTCGTTTTCTATTTCATTTCTAGCTTTCATTAAGTCACTCTGTGCATTTTCTTTACTTTTCTTCAGATAATTTATTTCTTTATTTTCGGCTTCTAGTAGCTTAGATTGATCACTGCGTAGATTTTTGATATTTTTTGTCAGATCATCTATTTCTTTATCTTTTTTTTCTACTATCTTAGATTGATCACTGCGTAGATTTTTGATATTTTTTGTCAGATCATCTATTTCTTTATCTTTTTTTTCTACTATCTTAGATTGATCACTCTGTAGGTTTTTGATATTTATTGTCAGATCATTTATTTCTCTATCTTTGGCTTTTAGTAGCTTAGATTGATCACTGATTTCAGAATCTTTCAGTTTGATATCATCCGTACAAATACTTAACTTATTTTCCATATCTCGATTGGTAATGTTCATAAAAAAAACATGGTCATCTAAAATCAATAGTTTTAGTTTTTGTCCCGTGATTTGATTATTTCGCCTATTCAGCTCGTTTTCTTGATCACTGATTACAGCCTCCGCTCTTTCGATTTTACCATTAGCACCTGACAACTCACTTTGAAGAGCTTTAATAGTTTCTGCCATGTCAGCAACTTTTCTTTGTTTATCTTGGATGACTTCTATTTTGTCATTCATTTCCTTCTTTTGTTCAAATATTTGATCTTCTTTGTATTTTAATTGAGTTTTCAACTGCATCATATTATCTTCTGCAGACTTTAGTTGATCATTTAATATTTTGTTAAGTGTTTCTGATTTATTAAGCCGTTCAAAGTGGGACAAGCTTAATAAATCACACCGATTTTCCGATATATCTTGTTTAAGTGAATCGGCACCGATAAGAGATAGGTCCATGCAAAGCCAAGCCCACAGAAAAAACACGAAGTACAACTTCATTGTGCTTGAAGCTCCGATTATAAACTAAATGTAGCAAAGCTCCGTCGATTGTAAACTAAATGCATCAAAGAACGTTTTGCGGTATTTATAGCCAGCAGAGGCCATTGTGATAAGAACCGCGCTAAAGCCTCGAGCCTTTTACCTAGAAAACCTAAAGATTAACATAAATTAATGTTATATATAATATATTATTAACATATAATTTAATATGAAGATTGTTGAGAAGTTATCCTTATTTCTGGGAGAAGTCGTATGCTTGTTACGAGGCATTCCTGGCATTCGAGTATATTTATACCTCTTCTGGTTATAAAGATTGTGGCATATCGAGAAGAAACCATTTTTAATACTAAGAAGACTAAGACTCACACAAGATAAAGTTAAGGTTAAAGTTTCGCTGCGCGCTCCGCTTCTTAAGCTTGACATCGTCTTTTGGGCTTATGTACCATGTGCATGCAAAATAAAATAAATTAAATAATTTTCGTTTAGGTTTCTATTCAATATTTATGGAA
This sequence comes from Drosophila eugracilis, assembly GCF_018153835.1. Lineage (NCBI taxonomy): Eukaryota > Metazoa > Arthropoda > Insecta > Diptera > Drosophilidae > Drosophila > Drosophila eugracilis. The sequence goes on from NW_024573209.1 coordinate 997,995, forward strand.
GTGCTTTGTTATGTTTCTTGTAAAATATAATACCGCAAAAACACACAAATCATATTTAATTCCAGCGGAAATAAGTTTTTCAATAGACACTGTAAAACACTGCAAGAAAAACAAAAATGCATTAACTAAAATTGAATCACAGGTACGAATAAAAAAAACTACACAGATAAAAATCAATCTGTAACTTCAACATGAATATACGAGGTGTGTTCAAAAAGTAAGGTGACTCTTCAAATTTCGCGAATTTCAAATTTTTCGATTATCGAAACCTTTTAGAAGTTATACGAGGTGTGTTCAAAAAAAGGTGACTTTTCATTTCAAATTTTTCAAATTTTTCGATTATCTTCAGTTTTGGGAACAAGAAAAGTCACATGGGGCCAAATCCGGTGAATATGGTGGCTGAGGCATTATTGTGGTGTTGTTTTTGGCCAAAAATCCAAATCCTTTGTCCATATTTTCGATAGCAAAAATCGCCGAGCTCGAAACAACTTGTAACTTTACGCCTCTACAACCAAACAAGAGGATGTTCATTGAAACTTGGTACAGATGTTGGAAGAGTGTACCAATATAACAAAAAAAAAAATCGAAATAAATTTGAAGTCACCTATACTTTATTAAGGAAGTGCCAATAATTTTATGATGATCTGTATTGCTGCCAGTCTTATTGTAAGTGCCTGCAAATGCAACTTGTTTTAATTCTTATGAACCTTCCCCTTTCAATCAATTTTTCTAATTACCTAAAAGGTTTGCATTATTTGACCGGATAAACTATAAAATGTAAACAAATCAAGTGTTACGATTGAACATAAATATTTTTTTATTTTATTTTTTTTCATGCATTGTGGATGTCATTTGTTGATGGTCAGTACGGATCTATGGATTTCTTTACCACTGAAGAGGCTGCTGAGCGTAGACTGGAGCGTACTGCGAGTAGGCACCGGCGGATCCGTAGCTGGGAGCTGGAGCACTGCATGGCACTGGGGCCAGGTTGGGCTGGCAACTGAACAGGTAGTTCTTGGGGCAGGGAGGAGCCGGGATCGAAACTGGAGCGGCGGCGTAAGATGGAGCAGCTGGGGCAGCGTAGGCCTGAGGAGCGGGAGCCGGAGCAGCATAGGACGGAGCAGGTGCAGCAGCAGGCTTGCCGTAGCCACCACCGTAGGATGAGCCCAGCATCTTTTCCTCCTTATCGGCGGCAACGAAAGCGGCCAGCAGGCAGATGGTGGAGATGATAGCGATGCACTTCATGTTGATTGGTTGGTGATTTCTTAGACTGGTTGGTAGCAGACTGCGATGCTTCTGCCTTCACCAGTTGGGCTTTATATACTTTATGCCGTGCAACCAAAACTGCAGAGCCAAGCACTGACCAAGTTTTCAGTTTGCTCAACGACCCCTCGAAGCCAACGTGTGTGGGGCATTTTCTGCATAACAATCAGAAAGTGAAAAGAACAAACATTTCCTCTACTTTTTTGGGCCACTGAACTTGTTGAGTAAACAAATTGTCGCATGCCAAATTCATGAATTATAAAAAATATCGGAAACAAATTTTTAGGGAGTTTGTTTAAAAAAATAGGACTTATATTTTTATTGAAATAACAATTTCTGGTGCATTTAGACTCTCTTAAGAATGCAAGTGAATAAAGGAAAGAATATTTATATATATTATTTGTATTATTTGTTTAGTAAATGTAAAATTTAAGTCTTTAATGCATTCAATACTTCAAATTTACATAAAGTTTTAAGTTTCTAAAACTCTTTATTTCAAATTATCAATAATATCATTATGTTTTATTTCGAAAATATATTTTTCCATACGTCAAAATTATTTAAAGCAGTTAAAGCAGTTCTTGGAAAACGTAAAAAGCGTTGTTTAGCACAAAGTCATCGTTTATATGCTTAGCAACAACCTTTCATCAAGTTTTTCGAAATCTTTTGCTTGTGTGGCCTTAAGTTTAAGGAGCTATACATCCAGAATATGCATTATCGATGGTTTCATGTTATTATTAAAATATGAGGTAAAAGAGGGATAAATTATCATTTGAATTGTGTTTACTATTTGGCTATTAATTTAGCCCTTTTATTAAATTTTATATATTCAAAAACATAAATTTTTATTGTGAAATCATTTTCAGATCAACCAAATTAAAACTTTAAGGAAAAGAAGAAATACTATTTTTAAAGATCTTGAGTTTTTAAACTATGCTAAAAATATGTAAAATTAATCACGAAAGTAATATTTACAATCTAGTGGGTATGAAATAAAACAATTTTATTTATTTCAAAAACTGTACGAACATATTTCATTTGTCACATAGAACGCCAAATAACGCCAAGCGTCTGTTAAGTTTGTTAAAATGAAATTTACTCCGCAGTTTTGGCACAGAGTCTGTCATTGTTATCGCACAAGCCGTGGGTTTCATGTTCCACCAGTTGAGAAGAGCAGATTGAATGACCGATTAAGCGACAAGCTTAAGCGCTCCGCGGAGTTGATAAAACGGGCAATGAATTTGTATAAGCCAAATGAGATTATATTATGTTTTAATGGTGGCAAGGATTGTACGGTCTTACTGGATATTTTAGACAAGTTCAAGCCGCCATCGATGCCATTACGAGCGGTTTACGTTAGAACGGCAGATCCCTTTGAGGAACTGGAGAAGTTCGTCGATGTGAGTGTTCAGCGTTATGCCCTGCAGTTGCGACGCTACGAAGGGATCCTCAAACTTGCCTTTGAACAGTTGTTGGTCGAGGATCCACATGTGAAGGCCACATTCCTCGGCTGCCGTGTCAGTGACCCTGGTGGCTCGAGTCTATTCGAGATGATGCCCAGCGACAACGGGTGGCCGGCAATGATGCGGATTTTCCCACTGCTGGAGTGGAGCTACCATGACATTTGGACTTATATACGATCAAATGATATACCCTACTGCTGCCTTTACGATCAGGGCTACACATCTCTGGGGGATCGTAGTACATCGCATCTGAATCCTAGTTTGCTAGTCTACAACGAGAAGCTGGGCAAGAAGACCTACCGGCCAGCCTACGAGCTGAAAGACGTCCGTTCGGAACGGGCAAACAGGGATGGAAATGGCCAGGCGACCATGGGCGAGTCCAAGCCATAATCATCCGCTAGAGTTCAGGTCAAGCTCAAAGTTTTTTGCTATGGTCTTGACTTGCTTTTTAATATTTTTTCCCCGACCCAATATAAGTGGAGCAGCAAGTGTCAGCTAACTGGGCCGACAATTCTTTGTCAAGACCTCATTTCAGCTACCCACATTTCGCTTAACAGACAAATTTCAAAACTTCAACAAACCGGCCTAGGCACTTATAAAAGCTAAACTTTTGTATAAGAGAAAAAATGGTGAAAGTTTCGGATATAAGGTGAGTTTAGTAAAAGCTAGTCTTACCTAAAGCTCAGGAACTTGGTTTCTTTGCCAAGCAAATACAAACATTTATTAGTTTACAACTGATAAGCAGCATTTATTTATTGAGAAAATTGAATTTCTACATATAAACGTTTTTTAATTGAAAGCACTATAACTGGAATATAATAATTTTCTTTATTAATTATTAAACCGTAGAAAAATATGAATTTGAGGTAATATTTTTCCAGAAATGTTTGGCTTTTGCAACCTGTTTGGATCATTTAAGTCCCTTTATAAAATAAACCATGTTACTTCCCGTCTCAGGTTGACTTTTAGTTCTTGGTGGCGATTTTGCACTACTGGTTTCATCGTCTCCCACCAGGAGCAGTCGATGACTTTGTTTTTGACATCCCTGTTTCCTTTGCACGCGTTCTTCTTTTTCAATTTTGTTGTCATTGGGATATTCCTCGGATGACTGTGCCTGCGGTGTGTATTCCAAAAGATCACGATACACTTTCCAGAGACTCTGATCTTCGGAACGGTCCAACCAGTTGAGCAGGTCCTGAATGGTCTTGTCATGCCGATGGGCCACTTGCGAATCAAAGGGCGGATGTTTTCGAGTGGCAAACTGTGCCCGGTAGCCCGTTTTATTGGTTTTCGGGGTAAGACTGACACGAAACCACTGTTGATCTTGTGGATCCTCACCCAGAAGAGCGTATTCAAAGTCCGGAGTTGCAGAGGAGCTCTCTGGTTGGAGTCCTAAACGATTTGTGGTGGATACCACGGTTTTGTTGGTCTCCAATAGGGGTCCCTGTCTATTAAATAAAATAAATATATATTTAAAATTGATTAAATACTTAAGTAATTACCCCAACTGAGTATATCTAGTCAATTCAGTGGGTAGTGCCACGACACCGCTGACCATCATACAAAAGATTATTAAACACGATTTGTTCCACATTTCAACCATTTTCGCTGAGTGCGACAAAGCTTCTGAGTTCACTGATTTATATAGTGCATCGATAGTTTATGCTTTTGCTTTGTCATTTTTCCCGGTTTATGTGGCTTCGTGTTCGGCGTAGAAACCGGCTTGTAAATGTAGCTTAAATGATTTCGATTTGACAAACGGAACTTCTCAGATAGCTAATGCTCGCGATATACTGTCACGTTTCGGGTTTGGATTACATTGCTTAAAAGCTGGCACCGCTGGAAATATATTTTTCATGATTAGTATATACTATTTTAGGTTGGTTACATACAATACGTTTCAATAGCATTTATAAGACTAGTTACTATTACCTTAAACGCAACATGTACTTGTTTTTGGTATTTACTCGTAATATTAATTGTGAAATAAATTGGCTTTTCCTTTTCATTTTAGTGGTTAATAAGGAATATTTGTATGCCTTTTGAATTTGTTTGGGGAAATGCCACTCGGCTAAGTCACTTCCGGTGCGCTCTTTCCGTTTCCTCTTTGCTCTCGCAACAGCTGTGCCAGCATTGCCAGCATAGAGGAATGCTATTATCAGTGAAATTGGCGACCTTTCCAATGTGGGTAAACTCTGAAGGATGTTAATCAACAAGGCTACTTTCACTTTAGCACCCACCCTCTACTTTGCCCCCCTATAACCCCTGGTCCTGTGATGAGTGTGCGCCGGAGAGTCAACTTTCTCTCGCCCATTTCTCTACCGCTCTATCACACTCGCTTCTTCTCTCTTTTAACAGCAGCTGAGACAGCACAGCTGTTTGGCATTTTGCGCGCGCACTTTCCTAAAACAAAACGAAACGCATATCACACATACGCGCCATGGTACGGCCAAGGCAACTCTCCTTGGGTCCGACAGGACTCGGAACTGTTTCGCACACTCAGTAGACAATCTTTCCTCATTTCGTTAACACACTCACAGCACCTTCAAGCGAACCAATAATATACAGAAGAATTTCCCCAAAGCAACAAACAGCAACAGTAGCAAAATTAAATCCCCAAAGATAAAACGCATAGATATATATGTAAATACATAAAAAAGTAAAACAAAAAAAAAACACGCATTTTTGAAGAGCTTGAGTAGATACGTGAATTGTTCGCCGACTAAAATTTAAATCTGTTAAACATATTAAATCCAGCCAAATTTCATTAAATTGAATGTCTACGTGCGTGTTTAGTGCAACACAAAAAAAAAAACAAAAACCTAAATCACTCGTCTTATTGTTGTTGTGACTGCCGTCGGCAGTAACTTTAAACGAAAGTATGTAAAAAAATGTATCTCTTATCAGGCAGCTTCGTTTATACGTGGCACTTTAATGGCAAAGAACCAGAAAGTGGACGATAAAATGCGTCTAACTTGCTTGTCTTTAACCATTTTATCCACTTATTTTATGTATTCCGTTTTGTTTGAGCTATTCCTTGAATAAGTTGGCCAGTTATCAGTTGAGAAACGAATGACATGGGTTGTAGTTTGTGTGCAGAGTAATTGCTGTGCTCGGTATCTGATAACAATCACTTATTCCCACTGAAAGGCAATCGTTATTATAATTGATGGGTTGCCAACATCAACTGATGTCAGTGAAGGAAAATTGTGAAAATTGACCAGGCCTTGAGTTCTCTAAATGGTGGTATTAGATATGAATTGTTTTTTAAATACAAAAATATATTTAGTTCTTTTTTTTTAACCCAACTAAATACTTTTGAATTCCGTACAACCGTTAGAAAAGGTGACTACCATTTAGTTTAGTTCAAAGTATAAACATTTGTTTGGCATTATCTATTATTTTTAATTTAATTAAATGTGTTTGGATATTGTTCGTTGGTTGGTTTGTTCGTTGCCTGCGTGTTCAAGTGGCGTGTAAAGTAATTTACCAACCCGCAAACTTTTCGTGGCCGCTTAATTTTTAGCGCAAAACAAATAAGCAATTGCCAAAGGCAGAAAGCAGAAACGAAAAACTGCGGACCAAAAGTCCTTCAGAATGAGCTGAGCGGAGTAGAGTTTCAGCCAGGTTAGTTAGGTGAAAGAAAAAGTTTCAGCCTGCCCATTACTTTCACTTTTTCAGCTTTTCAGCTGTTCTCGTGTTCGCCACTGCAATATTTTTGCCGTTGTCTAAGCCAACGTGAGGCTTCACCTTAGGTGTGTCTACAGTCTGTATATACGAGTATATTATATATATACATATATAATATATATATATATATATATTTATATATGTGTTTTAGATATGTGTGTTCGAGTGGTAGTGCGCGGACTCGTCCTTCAATAATTCTGCCGTTAGATTTTTTTCATCAAATGCCGTTCAAGTGTTTTATAAACCTTGTGTATGACTTACAACTTTAAAAACTTTTAATTCAAGTAAATTGAGTGCTAAAAATGTTTGGCGAGTCAATTTTATAAAATATTGTTTAAGTACAGCTTAGATGTTAGTTTTATCTTAGTTAGATTTCGTTTAAGAAAAGACTTATTTGGAAGGTAGAATTTTCGCATTATATCCGTTTTTACTTTGTACCCTTATCATAAGAACTGAAATGTTAGTTAAAAGATATAAAACCCGTTAGGTTTTTGTTCAACATTTTTACTGGCTGCCATTTTGTGAGTGTATGCGTGAGAAGGAGCAAAAAGGTAGCTTTTATGTGAGGTGAGCTATGGAAACTATAAAAAAGTCCTACAACTCGGTTTGGAGTCGTAAATTGTTGATGTTGCTGTTGCCATTTGTTGGTAGTTTTTCCTGCCGGTTGATTGTTGTTGTTTTCGGCCATGCAGTTTGACTTGTAATGAATATAAAACTGCCTTTTAACTGCCTTGCCTGAAATCCTACCTCTTCAGTCACCGGCTCAGTTTTTATGCTTGTCCGAGAGTATTTCGAATTCTTTTTCCTAAATTGTTTTATGAGCTCTATCCAGAGGCTTTTTCCCTGGCAAATAGTCCTTCCTCAACGAGAAACTTGTTGAGGCAAAGTCATATCAAACAATTGAATTGGGAAAAAACTGAAAGATTTTGGCACGCCATAAAACTTGTGAATAATTTTTGTAAATCTATTTTTCGTTCTCTGCTTTGAATAGAAAAGATTTCGACATTTCACTTTGGCGATTTTTTGCTCCAGTTCCTGTTTGGCAAGTCGCGTCGTTTTCTTTCGCCAAAGCAACCAGTGTTTTATGTGAGATAAGCAGCTTGACCGTGGGTACTGCCAGTTATAGGAAGTGGGCGGTGAGCAGTGGGCGTTGGGAGCTAGATGGGTGTATGGAGCAGGATGAGCAGGACATCGATGGCCCGACATTCAAGGCACAAGGACAGGCGCAAGTCAGAGCCATGGATATTCAGGCGACGGCACGTACGTCGCAGAAGCGTGCACAGCGAGATGATAATTTCGTTGAATACCCAAGTCATCCTCGACTATATTCCTCTACATAAGGCCAGGAACGAGTGAGAAGAAAGGCTGAGAGGTGTTCGGGGACTTAGGGAGTGCTAAGTGTTGAGCTGATATGCAAAACAGCTATATGTACAGCTCTGGATAAATCCAAACGAAACCAAACCACATTCTGTTTAGGTATATCTATAGTTATACTGCTGAAAGGAAAGTCATTTTAGAGAAATGAAATACGAGACCACAAATTCCATTTACAAACTGTGAAACGATTTAAATTTGAATATTTAAGTGGAAAATAGTTTAAGGGCAAACACCAAGTATTTGATAACTTTCTATTGACATGAGATAAACTCACATTTGTCAAGACCGCATTTGCTTGTAACCCACATTTTGAGCAGTCATTTGGTCTCCATTATAGGCTCATTGACAGACACTAAGCTGAAAGCATCAAATTAGTCAACTTGATGGGCTGGATGGCTGTATATCTTATGTACATATTATATATTCCTTTCTGTATGCCAAACAAGACAATAACTTCTGGCTTTAATGAGAGTGGCCAATGCCAAAGCTAAAGGCCAACGTGAATTTCTTTCAAAGTCGTTTAATGGGCGTGGGAGTCGCGCAAGGATGTGGCGCTAAGGAGTAGCCACATATGGATGGGGGTGTGAGTTTGCGTTTGTGAGTACGTAGTGTTTTGGCCAGGCCAACGCCTGAATGTCTCAGCGTGAAGTGAAATCTTTTAAAAAGCCTTGAAGTTGTCCGCTGCCAAGTTTTCGACAAGCCAGCTCCAAAAGTTCAAGTTAAGTGCAGCGAGCAATAGCAACAGCATACCAGCAGCTCAAAAACATGGCCAACAAACGACGACTTTGGACCTACTATATATACTTCCCAACTGTTGTTGTTATAAACAAGCCAGGAACTGGCCAAGTTGGCAACTCTCCGGACGCTCCTGCGCGCGCATATTCATTATAGAGAGCCAGAAAACCAGAGAGACTTTAGTTTAGAGAGAGTTTTCTTCCCACAGGACCTAAGGACGCAGCTGCTTGGCATCCAGTGGCCACCCATGTCCTTTAGTATACAAAACGCCAGCGAGCAAAGCGTTTGCCATACGGTCTGAAAAAAACCATTAGAAAACAGCGACAACTGACAGTGAAGGCAGGCAACAGTAACAGCGCCAAAAGTTCGCGTCAAATGAAGTGAAAAGTGAAAGTTGCAAACTTGTGCGAAATTACTCCCCCAGATTTTACCCAGGTGGCCCAGTCGGTCGGCCGCACGTGGCGTATGTGCGATATTTCCCAATGAGATTGAATTAAACGCGTTTGTCTTCATTCGGCCTGAAGGACTCCCTGGAGCATCCTCTCCCGTTGGCCATAACAAATGTTTCATGCCTCAACATACTGTTCTGTAGGTTGAAATGGGTTGCGATCACGTTATCTGATTGGGAAATAAAGAATTTTGTGGCTAATTCTTTAAGTTATAAGTAGCTACCGATTGATGAAAACTATCATTAGGACTAATTTTTAGTAGAGAATAACTACCAAGTTGTAAAAGGAAAGCAAATTTTTAAAATTTTCGTGCGGAATACTCACTGGAATGAAAAACTTTAATAAATTTTTGCTGTCCACTATTTGGAAGATATTCTAAATTTATTGTTTATTTCTTCACCATTTGTATAATTTTTGTTTTAAAGACAATATGTCCAAGGTTGGAAGCTACATTAGGCTAAGAAAATTTTACAACGAAAACACACAAACTGTGTGTCCAGGGGAAGAGCTAGCCATAAGCAATGGGGTTTTCCTTGTTGTTTTTCCTCAACGAGCAATCATTGTATTTCCTTTCAGTTTGAGTTGGTGCTTCCGTTTTATGTTTATTAACCTCTTGGTTTTTTGGCCAGCAAATGTTTGATCAACTAACTTTAACTGAAGTTCTTCTTTGGTTTTTCATATATTTTATGGAAATTGCTACAGGCAAAGTTTGGCAGCCATGAAAACCTCTGACTTTGATAATAAACTGCGCGTATAAACTGCAAAGGGAAATGAGCAAACAAGGAAAAGTCATTGTGAAACTGTGAAAGTGTAATCAAATAAATTCTCTCGCACAATAATCCGAAAAGAAGAATAAAGGTCAGGCGTAGAAAATGTGCATAAAAACCTGCGACGGCATCAAATTCGATGACAATATAGACGGAGGTCATGAAGGTGGAAAGTATAACGTCATCCGTACAGCCAGTTCCGGCTACGAGCACTTCCAACTTCAACTGCAGTTGCAGGCCAAGCTAAACAAACAAAAGCACAAAGGCTCCAAATTGCCCAACTTTAAGATTCTAATGTGCTGTTGCTACTTCATAATCATAGTCTTGATGATATAAAAACTACAAGCATAAACTACCATCCACTGAAACTAAAATTCCAACCAAAAATGCTTCAATTATATAGATAAATGCTTAAGCATATTGAAACAACAAAATGTACCAGAAATTAACATTCAACTAAACTCATAAACCAGGTAAAAATTATTGTTGCCTACTTTCGGGTGTGAATAGTTATTAAGTTCTTACCTAAACAAATTTAAACAAATAATCAGTTTAACATAGAAATATATTTATTTTCTCTCTATTTTAATTGTATAGCTTTTATAATTGATCCAAAGGTGGGAAAAAATATACAAATGTGAAGTATTTCGTTTATTTTTAAATTTATAAATATTTTCTGGTAGATTAAATAAAATCGATTTTGAAAAAGGGGGCCTACCATCAATAAACCATAACTGAGACCGCTTTGGCCTAATCAAGTAAGCAAGGTCATCTAAGAATAGAGCAGAGTTATAAAATTCTCGACTTGTTGGCTTGGTCTTTAGCCGCCATCTTTTCTACTTATCGAATTATATCAATTGGTGTTTTATGGGCCCGTTTGGTTTATTGAAATTAGTGCTAAATTGATTTATACCACAATATGTTACCGCCGTCAATACACGAATTACGCATACGTTTGGCTCTTTGTTCATGTCCAGGCTTTGTTTGTTTGGCTTGTCCCCGCTGATTACTCATACGACGCGTGGCACATTTCATGAAAATTGATTTTACACTGCGACAAAGCTCAAAGTACACACACATTTCCATCCCGCATGTGTCGGTTTGAGTATGTGGTATTTGTTTTTGTTTTTATTCTGATTTTCAATTCACATTGCTGACCTACATTTTCAGTTTGCGTGGGTGAGTCTCTGGTATTTTTATTATTGTTGGTTTTTGGGGCCACAGGTTTCTGGAAAAAAAATAAGAGAAAAGCCAGCCAGGTCCATAATTTATTCGTTTACTGCCAAGAAATTAATTAATCCTGGGAGCCACAATTTTTAAATATTTCCAATGAATATTTTAAAATGCGTTTAAAGTTTGACGAGAATCTGAATGGTTCACAAATAATTCATCACGTTTGGATTTGCAGAATTTGAAGCTTTTCAGTTAGATGCACAAATATTTACAGCAAACGTTGAAAGACCATTTAATCCATATTAAGTATGAAATACCTAGCAGGAATTGAAAAGTAGGAAACAGAAGGAAAACTTGTAGGACCGAAAGCACCTTCAACTGGGAAAGGTAATTTCACTTTAAATGATTTTCTTTTACTTTTATACTTTCGTATGGTCGTAAGCAACGTATTTACAGCAGGGGCAACTCGTAAATGGAGGCAGTCGTTATTGTGCTGATATTGTCAGCTTTGAATTTATTTTTATATTATCGGACTTTATGGCAACCGTAAACATGCAGTTCGTGTGCTTTCTTTGGCTTAACCATTTTTACTCGACTTTTAAATCCTTGAAGAAACATGCCTTATCCTGGTTTTTCTTTTTCTGCTAGAATTTTTTATACATTTTTCAATGGCTTTTTCCAAGCGAAATTTATTTCACATTTCTGAATACGCCTGGAACGTGCATTAAATGCCAAAAAATAGGATCTCAATCTTGGTTTTGGACAGCCTTTGGCACATCTGCTCCCACACATGAAGCAAAAAGGAAACAAAAGTATTAACAAAACGGGGCGACCCTTTCTGGACACAAAGCCACATTAACAGCAAACTCACATGTGGAAATAACGTGTAGGGAAATTGTTTTCATTTCGCCAGCTCTCAAGTAGTCGTAAATAAAGGACTTCTGCTTCTCCAAACCTCCAAAAGCGGATGAGATTTATCTACGTGCTGTAAATAAGTTAGAGATGATTATATGGAAAAAGAGTTTTATATATGTTTTTGTTTCCATTCTTAAATTTATATAATCTACTGATTTTTGTTGTTATTGTAGTCTATATACACTTTTTTTCAAGATTGGTTAGGTTCACAAAAGCTTTTACCTTAGCTTATAGATAAAACAGCTTTTGTATTCCAAATAGATATACTTTTTCGATTCCCTACCACTGTGCAACACGAAACATTTATAATGCTCGGACAAACTCATATGAACCGATATATAGTTTTTGTCATTTGTATGCGTAGCTAAACCCTTTATTATCCTTTATGTGTTTTCATACCAATTCACATACACACACCATACCAACTAAGCATAACCTTTCAAAATGTTGTAGCTTGTGTCTAGCCATTGTGCAATCAAATTGTTCGGTGGGCGTTGCTTTTGGGTTAGCGCCGCTTACGCATGCATTTACAACAAATTATACCGAGAGAATTGTTATTAATGCTTTTGGCAAGGTCACGGAATGGCTTTTTCGGAAATTAGATAAAGGGTTATAGTACTAGGGGTGGGCGTGTTCGAGTATGTGACTAAAATATTAACAAGTTTTCTGTAACTCCCAAAATGTAATTTGTTTTTCCTTTTTCTACTTTCAGTTCTCATTCGATTGGTGTCTATAATATAAACCATCTGTTATTACATACGCGTGTGTTACTAAAAATCAAATGAATTAAATACATATGTATAGTTAAATATTTTCAAATCTAGCTAAAAGGAATATATAAGCTAATGTTTTTGTGTCTGTGCAAAGTGCCATTGTTTATCCATAATCATTGAAAAGCATATGTTTAACTGCAAAGCATAAAAATAGTTAAAATAACCTGCAGCAGCATCAATACTCGGATATGAAATCGACGAATGGCTCCAGAAAGTGCTATAATTTATGAAAGCAATACAATCGTAAAGTGAGTATAACTATTTGAATACTTTCAGTAACTCAAAGTCATAGTATCATAAACGTTTATAGAAATTCCAATGAGGATTTAACTATATTATATTAATATTATAATATCTTTAAAGATTAATTGTAGTAAACAGTAGAGATTATAGGTAAATTCCCTTAGTTTTTTTTTAGCAATATCTATTCTATAGTTATATACGTATGCTCCATTGAAATTATAGTAAATCATTCCAAATAAGCTGTATATCCCTTAGCTAAACAAGAGCTGGCAAGTTGTCAAATATCATCAAAGTAGTGTTTAACCACTTTGTTAACTAGTCGTATGCGTAATGTGGATTTGTAACATCGACAGACTCGGCTAAAAATGTTTAACAAGCAACAATATTGAATGGCAAAGTAAATTTGTGGAATATGTTGACAGACATGCGAGAATTGTCCCAGGGCAGGGCAAACACAATGTTTCAAACAGGCAATCAGGGCAATGGAACCATTTCTGGGATTTTGTGTGCTTTTGTCCTTTCCAGTTTGTCCACTGTCAATAGCAAATGCAATTTTAAACAGATCCTGGTAATTGTTTTATGGCTCTCGAAGGAGTCACAAACAAATCAAACTCAAGCCCAGAAAAGAAAGGAAAACAAAACAACTCAGACTTTAGTCGTAAGATTTATGTGAATGCCTCGACGAACAGAGCGGACATTATAAAGTCGTAAAGAAAGACGCTCACTTGGCAATTTGGCTTATCAAAAAGCCAATAAATAATAAGCCAAAAGAGCTCGTTGCGCGGTACATGAAAAGTAGATCAAGATTATGTGAGGGAAAACTTGTTTTGTGTTTTACATGTCGATGAAACGAACGTGCTATTGGTACAGGACATGTTGACACATTTTATGGTTTATTTCTTGGCAGCATAAAAAATTCATCTAATTGGCAAAGTCTGCATATTTGATTCCACTAATGGAGGCCTGTCAATTTGGGTCATGAAAAAGGTATTGGCATTCGGGGTGACAGCCTGTGATTATAATATCTCAAATTCCATTGATTTTCCACACAGTTTTAAAGTGTTCGTCGTTCGTTGACGAGGTCAAGAGGTCAAGTTGTCACCAAAAATGCCAAACTCAATGGCATTTATACACAATATTACGTCTGCGAGTGTAACAAGGTCGAGGTCTCTCAGCCATTCGGAATACTCACCAAACTTGACTGACGGAGACCAAGTTTGCCTTTGTCAGAGAAGTGCGTTAATTAAGTAATTTGCCAGGTCACGCTCACCTATCCTTAGTAGAATAGAACACACCTTTAATGACCGCCCCGGCTCGGCAAAAATCGATTTGCGTTCTCTTTTCCCGTATTCATTGTGAAGCCACGAAATAAACGTGGTCTTCTCTTAAAATCGATGGTATTTTGGGCGCGTAATCATTCCACAAATGTTATAATAACGGATTAACAAGAAACTTCAGGGTATTAAATATGCCATAAATATTGATTTTAATAACAGCACTGGTTAATTATAAATATTTAAATAACAAAATATATATATAAAAGGAGCCTGTGAGGTAGAGTAGTTTCAGGTATCAGTTTTTCCAAGATTTAAGTTTGGTTTAAAATGTACATTTTAATTTATACATTTAGGTAGGAGCTCTGGCTTTTTATGCACTGCAAACTACGTTGCTGGTTAGCTTTGCCATAACAATTTGCAAAACCAATTAATTTGCATTGGTAATTCGAAATTTGAATGAATATAAAATGTGAAGAAAAGTTACCCGCTGTGGATGAAGGCCTTTTTCTGGCTTCGGTTCATTGCATTCATTTTGGGCTTCTCTCCGGACTGCCTTACCCCAGGACACACCTTTTGACCGTGTCAGCAGGGTGCATGGATAAATACCTTTGCGTTCTCCGTTCTTCGTTCTTTTCCGCTTTCACTTTTACAACCAACCAACGGTACATTCCGCATTTTCCATGACACATTTTCTTCTCCTTCATTTTCTACTCTTTTATTGCATTCTTCTTGCATTTCCACTTTGCCTAAAATGTTTTGCTTTAATTAAAATTGGCTTATGACTGAGAAGGTGACTTGCGGTTGATTTTGGCTTCTGGTTTTATTTCGGTGGAGCAGTCTCGAGCGTTTCTTGTACATAAATCAGATGCCACAGCCAGACACTCACGGCACACACATCGAGGACATCGAAAACGCTTACATAATTTGTTAGGCGCGTCCAAGTCGCAGCCACTAAAAGCAATTTGCTGTTAAAGTAAATACGAAATCGTATTTCATGCCATGGCCCGACAGCCGAAAGACATATGCAAATCATTACTGTAGTCCCTACTTAAGGACCTTTTCGCTGTACATATCCGTGTATGCACTTAGTTGAAATTTGTGTTGGTTAGCCCGACTTTGGTAGTATAATTTATAGCCTAAACGTTATTCTTGGCGTTAGTTTCTAGGAAAATAATGTAGTTGCGTGTTTACAAATTAGGTTTATATTTTAATTTTATACTTATTGCACATATATACACCATAAAATTTTATTTGCCAAATTTTTAATTTCTTTTTTTGATAAATAGCCAAAGTATTTAAATTTAAAATTCAGAAAGAAATGTAGTTTATTTTTACAGCTTAGTTTTCTTAAATGTTGTTGCCTAACTTTCGGCGCCCAGCTATTTGGAAAGTTTGCTTTCTGATTTAATTTTTAATGAACTGTACTTGGAACGTCTATTACGATTAAGAATACTTTCGATTTGAGCTGGTTGTTTTGCTGGTGCTGTCGCTCTCTTCCTACACTGCCAAAACTCACTGCCCAAGGCCGGAAACGGAAGTGTGCACATTGAAGAATGGCGCAAGGCGAAGACGCCAAGATCTTGAATGCGGTGAATGGGCCAAAGTAAGTAGTTGGCCTAGGGAATGTTGCCAACTTGCACAGGGCACAGAAAAGGCCACTTAAATACCTGCAAAAGTTTTTCGCGCTTCCGCCGGAAATTGCCGAGGGCGGGAATGGCAAGCAAAAAATAAGAAATAAAAGAGAGAGTTTGCAGTTTGCAGTTGATGGCTTTGTGGCTAAGTGTGTGTTCCATATCAAATCTTCTTCAAATGCACAGCGAGACAGCCAGGAAATGCTGAAGGAAATTCGTTTTCTTTTGAGACACGCGCAAAGAGGGGAAGATTTGGCTGGTAAAAACAAAAAAAAAAACAACAAACATAAGAAAGTACAGTAGAAAGGCCTTTGAGCGCCTGCTGCAAATATTGCACAAGTGCTTGCCACTCGTCGTGCTGCACAAATACAGTAAGCAAAACAGCAGCAACATCAGCAGCTCAGCGGGTGAAAAACAAAAGCAAAGGCAAAAGCAAGCTCGTTAAAATTACAAATAGAAGGCAAGTGGCAGAAAAGTGCGCTCAAGGACGCGTTGGCGTCTCCTGGCCCGTCCGCCACCCATCACCCGCCAGACCGCCAACCACCGCCCACCGCCTCCTTTTCTAATCTTCACATTGTGTGGCAGTCATGCGAAGCATTCAGGCAAGACGAGGCTGCATTTTGAACTTACTCGTATACTCAGAAACTTGCACCTCAATTACGAAATGTTATGCTTTCGCCCAAAACTGGAGTCCTGCATGCCCCATCGTCATACGCCCCTGATCCTGATTCTGAATCTGATTCTGGAGGGCGTGGCATGCGTGTTTACCCTTGCATTAGGCAGCACACAAAGTTTTCGTTTTGGGTAACTACCTTTTTGCCCGCTCTTGTTTGAACTGTTGCATTTCTGGTTTAGTTTGTTGATATGGTTTCTGGTTGGCATTTGAAGGTCACTCCTGCCACTGACAGGGCCTCATGGGGCGGTGGCAATTGGTTGTGTTTCTCCGGCAAGACCAATTTGAAAGTCAAGTCAGCTTTCGAATACCATCTAGCCAAGTCCGAGCCACGCAAGAGCCAAGAAAAAGTCAAATGTAAATTTACAGATATGGCAAAAAACTTGCCCGCTTACTGCGAACGTAAAGAAAAATGAAAGCAAGGCAGATCGATATGCCAAAAGAATTTAAAGCAGTTTTCTTAATAAAAGAATTGTGTTCCTGTAAAGTCTCAATTTAATCAACATTTAATTATTGATCTATCCAAAAATCGGTGAAATATTACTAGTTATTGAGATAAAGCTTAGGTTTTTCTTAATGTCAGCATTGGTTGACTAACAAATCAAAAGATATTGCTAATATATGTTTCAGCGATTTGATTAAAACTTTACAAATACCAATTACCTTTTAAAAGTTTTAAATTGAAAGCCTTGCAACTTCTGTGCCTTCACCACCACCGATAATTGTAGCCAACTTTTGTATTACTTCAGAACAAATTCCGCTGGCAATTCGCTCAATTAGGCAGCAAATTAACTGCAGCCAAACCACAAGACCCAACACCCATCGATCCCATTGGATCCAAGTTTTGGCTTGCCCCCAATCCGACCAGCAGACGCCGGGGATTTATGTCGACAAATTATGCACATTTATTTCAGCATAAAACCGAACGGCAAATTATGCAGTCGTAGTCGCAGGATAAACCCCAAGTCCCAACCCCAACCCGAATCCGATTGCGAATCCGGATCCGAAATGGAGCCAGAAGCGAGAATCGAGTGCAGCGAGGCCAAAGAGCACATAATAAACTTATAATGCGTGACAGGATGCGTGTCAGCGAGTGCAAAGTGGTGCCGAACCCGGTCGAGCCCTGCCGAAAGCCGTAAGTGGTTGCGCCTCATTTAGCACCCCATGCATCTTTGTTTCGCCGGCTCTTTGCCACACCACAACGGATTTATGTGCATTGCATTTTTATTCAAATTTAATTGATATTTGTTTATGGCTATAATAACAATGTTTCCGATAATTTAATGGCAATGCGTATACTCGACTACTCATCATAGAGGGATTTATGGACCATGGACACTTGGTACTGCTGAAATGTCATTCCAAATGGCCTTCCATCGAGTGGCGTCAACTTGGCTTCAAAATAATAGGAAATTCTTGAAATAAAGTGAAATTGATTTCACCAGTTGATAGTTTTGCAATGCTCTGGAGTCAGTCGAGTCAAAATGTGAAGTGAAGTATGATTATTATTTCTAAATTCTGTACATATTTTATGTCCTAATAAAACATGCCTACTAAAAATACCAAATTCAAAAGCTTGGAAACATATTTAACCACCTTTTATTCCCAAGTAGAAACAGAAGCAATTATTTACACTTTTATAAGAAGCACACAAGGAAAATCAGAGTTCACTTCAAACAAAAAGCTTTAACCTCTGCCAACAGTAGTATTTGCTTCATTACACATGTCATAAAAAATACGATTGTTAAATTAAATGCCACCTCATGTGACATGTCTCTTTGGTTAATTGAGTTGTAAACAAAGCAAATATTCGAATACAACACCTTGTACCCTCGTGTGATTTAATCATTATCGCATGTTTTAAGAGTTTATATTGTTGGTGTTGCCGGCGATGTTGCTGATGCGGCAGATAAGACATGCATAACATATATGGCGGGGAACTGGGGCTCCGGGGCGCCTCTCGAATGACATAATCGATGCTGCAGTTTCCGCACTCCGGAGTCCGGACAGAATGGGTCCGGGACATTTAAGATGGAGCTGTGGTTAGGTGGATGTAGATGTCGATGTATTGCTGCTCCTGACGGGCTGCTTCCTGTTATGACGATACGACACACAAGCTGATGCCTGCTGAGTGGCTGGCAGTTTCTACCCATTATAAAACAGAGCATGTTATGGGATGCCTTTGCTTCCGCTGCCTGCACGGCAAAAGTTCGTAATTAGGCAGTCGGGTGTGTGAGCGGCGAGAGAAACAAAATTAAAGCTGCAAAGTTTCGCCATGTAGCAGCTAATTGCATTTGGAGTTGATGCTGCCATAGACGCTGCAGATGATAATGCTAATTATAATGATTAGGCTGACGTTGATTAGCTTTTAGTTGGCGACTCTCATATTGAAAGTGTTGGCAAACTTATTGTTCTTATTTATTGCCCAAAAGTTTCTATGCCTAACGAAATAAACTTTGGAAATAAGGGGAATGACAGTTAAGTTGTTCCTAATTATAATTATAATTAAAGCTAATGAATAGAAATGTGTTTAAGAATTCTTAAGATGTTTGACAACAACATACATTCTCCCCGCACATACTCTGTTGCCACTCTTCACAGTTGAAAAAGTATTTAAACAGAATTAATTTGACCTTAATTGAATCAAATTAAACAATTATAAGCTGAAAACATGAGTAATTTTGATTACATATATACAGAGCTGATTATAATCGAGTCTTTTAATTATAAATCATTGAGTGGAATTACGTGGTCATTTGGAAGTTTCACCACAGGATCATTAGTCCGACTTCCGTTTCTTAAAAACAGGAAAGAAAAATAGTAGAAGAGATTTATTTCCTGCATTTTGGTGACTAATTTTGAATTACTGCAGCTGAAAATCAGTAAGATAGGCAATTCCCATGCCCAACAAAACGGCGGGGGAAAAGTCAAATGTGAAATTCTGGCAATGAAAATTTTGCGGTTCGCTGAATCGAATGATGCTGCAGCTAAACTGCATAAATTGAAGCATTTTGCGGAGCGCACCTTTTCATCACGTCTCATTAATTTCCACTGGCATTCCAAGTGCATTTTCCGTGTGCCATGTGGGCGTGGCCCTGTGTGTAAGTGGGCGGGTGCTTATAATTTATTGTATGTTTACTTTACACTCGAGCGCATGCGGAATGTGGAATGCGGACTGGGTGACGGGCTGCAGGATGGCCCACGCACCGATTTTTCCTCCAACTTTTGCTCTGGCTTATGCAAATAAAAGTGCATAAAGATGCAGATGACTGAAAGCTGCACACACACACACACACACACACCCACACATCTGAAAGTTTGCATATTTTATGCGCTGCAGTTGTTTTGGGCAACGGACAAAAAGTAATCTTTACTTGAGAAGGCAACTTCACGTCGGTGCACAGTGGGCCTACAACTACGGCCTTAAAAGATTAAATTTCAAGCGTCCAAATAAAACAAAAATGGATTTAAGTATCACAAAAAATGGAATACTATTTCTTGGATATTTTAGATACCCTCTCAAGTAGAATATATATTTAAATATTAGTTCAAATTTTTTAGCCCAATAAATTGACTGATAAACTATCTTATATAAGCGTCTTATCTTCTCAAACACTGGCCAACAAACGTACCTGATAAATGTTCTAAAGAACAAATTTATTATAACTTTGTGAGCGGAGAATGACTGCTCCACGGCATTGCTAAATTTATTAGTGCAACACAGATGGAGAAGTTTAAACTATAACTTAAACTATATTTATGTTTTTCCTGGGTTAAACACTCCTCTAAAACTTCTCCTCCAACTGCACTTGCATTAATTAGCCCCTGTTGGCCATTGTCATGAACATCCGGAGAGTGTTTCCATCTTCACGTAGCCGGAGTCGTGTCTTGCTGCAGACGGAACTGGACCAATGCTTAAGCACAATATTATTATTATTACTTTCTGCCTGTCGAATTTTAAGCAAAAAGTTTATCCTTCGGATGAACGAAAAAGAAGAGGAGCTTGTCCATGCAGTTGTTTAAATTTGGCCCAAAAATGGGAAAGAAAGGAACCCCTCGACGTGAACGGGGAAAGTAAAGAGCTGCTGGCGAGGATGGAGAACTCAACAGCCAAGCACTTGAAAAAGTTGAACCCATCTCTATCTTTCTATCTCGGTCTCATCTTCGGGGCGCCACAGGTAGAGGAGAGCGCCATTCACATAGATACAAAGATACAAATGTGTATGTAAAATGTATATGTGTATATATATAGCGAATAAAAAAATGTAGAGCTGCCGCTGTGCGCTGTTTGCTGAACTCAACTTGCAACTTTGTTGCCCTGGCATTTTGTACTTTTTTGCTATTTTTATACCTGCTACTCGAAGGGGCAAGGGTATATTGGGTTTATAAATGAGAGAATAAAACAAATTTCTAGTCTACACAAATAGGTACATAGGTGCTCTAATGGTTTTTTAAGGTTCCAATGTGAAGAGGTTGCAATGTCTTTTAAAAACATATTACTCATATTATTAGATCAACTTTAAAAATTGAAATATTTTTAGTACTCGATCTGAACCTTTAAAAGTATTTTGATTACTATTATATATTCTTAAAAAAAATGCTAGGTATCTAATAGTCGGTTTCTTTGAATAATTTCCTTTTAATTTTTTACACCTCTTCCTTCGCCCAGTTTTCTGTCGAATTTGTTGCTGCTGCCTCTGTTGCAGTTGGATTTTTCAGTATTTTGGCGTAGTTGCTTCATGCCCCGATGCATTCGAACACTTACGATGTCGCATGGCCTGCATCTGGATCCAAAAATAAAAAGAGAAAGCTGACATGCAACATGGCAGGGGATATAAGGGGGTTATACGGAGATGGTGTGCCTCTGCATCTGCTTAATTTCTTTGGAAACTTACAGAAAGTTTCGATACCTCGAACATTTTCGTTGTTTAATTTGCTACCAAAAAGCTTTCACTTTTCCCCTGTGAATTTCGTCTTTCTCTCTAGGGTCTTTCTTCTATTTTAGTTTGATTTTAAATCTTTATAAGGCTATTTGTTAAGAGGTATACCTCAAACGAAACTCAAACGAAGAACGTTTTGCAAGATTATTGCCGCATTTGCCAAAATGCCACAGAAGCGTTTAATGTAGCGAACAAATTACAAAATGCAATCCTGCCAAAGAAACAGAAAAAGAGACCAAAAGAAGATGCTGAGAAAGACTAAGACAAAAGACCACATATACGGCTGACAATAATGTTGACGACGTTTTCTGCTGTTGCACACAACAATGGAGCAGCAGCCAACAAACTGGAACGACAATCGCCAACGGGCCAACACACACATGGATGCATTCCCGCCTTTGGCGTTTTCCAACCAGTTAGTTGGAGCAACACCTACCACAAAGGGGACGGCCTCACCAAAAATGATTATAAAGAAAATGTTGGGAAAAACTAAGAAAAAAAAAACTAAAACAAAAACAAAAACCGGACGTGCCACGGTCACCATTTGTTGCGGCATTTTGACAATTTTGCCATTTAATGTGGCGCAAGCAGTATCTGGTGGGGATGTAGATGTAGATGCGGATGGCAGGAAGATGCTTGCAGAAAGCCATGACTCGCGCATGCAGGGAATGTGAATGCAGCTGTGGCAGACGTGGCGTATACATAATGCGCAGCCCTAAGACACAATGAGAAATGA
Source organism: Drosophila eugracilis (assembly GCF_018153835.1). Taxonomy (NCBI): domain Eukaryota; kingdom Metazoa; phylum Arthropoda; class Insecta; order Diptera; family Drosophilidae; genus Drosophila; species Drosophila eugracilis. The sequence continues at coordinate 1,020,100 of NW_024573209.1, forward strand.
TCTGTTTGTCAGGGTGATCTTAAAAACAAGAGATGGTTTTAATATGAAAAGTAAACATTATTTATGTTTATAAAAATGATAAATTGGAGATAGTATAGGTACTATATGTTTATTTTTTGCTTATCAAAGCTAATTGATTTTTGTGGTTATTCATTTAATTTAAGAATTGAATCTGCTAAATGTTTAATTTTTCAAGCGACAACAATGCCAATTTAGAATAGAAACATTATAGTAACACAGAAAATCTGCTAAGCTTGGCAAATTTTCGCCTCAGCATCGAGAGAACTGATTTTCACTTTTCACTCGATTCCCTTTTTGCATTTTCTATTACCACCCCGACGTTCTAGACTTAAGTGCAAGCTTTGTTGTGCTTTGCACTAAGTTGCTAGTAACAAAACAAATTGTATTTTCCCAGTTGTTTGCTGCTCTGCCACTCACACCCACAAATAATGCGTATACGCAACGTTGCACATTTCGGTGAGGAGAAAAGACTGAATCTAAGGATGCCTTACAGCAAAACCCAAAACTGTATTGATTTGTTGCTAATAGTTGATCTTGTTCAACATTCTTATTCTGTTCCATTTCTAAGATTTTTTTACATTTGCGGATGGGATTTGATTTGATTTTTCAAGTACACACTAGCACACAGAGTTACCGACATACAAAAGCCACTCATCTGCGGAATGGAAGAGGAAAATGTATTTGCGGTTGGAGAACTGCAAGGGAAGCACATTTTGGATGTTTATGCTGCTGCTGTTCGCTTATTTATCCAGATAGAGCTCAGCTGTTGTCATGGTTCTGTGTGTATTTTGATTTAATTTGCAATGCGCTACTCAAAATGCATTTCCTTTTTGGCATGCAATTTGCCAAATGTCAAATAGGTTTTGGGCCAATCTGAGCTGTATGTTGGCAGCCAACACAACACACTGGCCATGGCTAACATTTGACAGAAGATTTTGAATCCTACTTCTGCCATTCTCAAAAACATAAATTTAACCAACTGGACCCGTTTGTGGGTATGACGTTAATTTGGTGTTGACATTTATGAGATGTGACCCTTTAAAAGCTGCCAAGCTTCCAGCTCTGATTGATGAGATTGCTTAGCACGTCGTCTCATTACCATTTGCAAAACAAGTCCGGCCTGTAGTTTCAGGAACCAAAAAGTCAAGCGTCCTTTGTTCCCCACTGGCATTTACCACCCAGCCAGATTGGTGTTCCAACGGAGGCCAGATGGACAGATGCACATGCATAGATAGCCCGCATTTCGGCCATGGGAGAAGAGTGTTTGGAGAGAGATAATCGGATTTCATTTGATCACTTTGCCATTCGTTAGAGGGAAATTAGAAGGCAATTTGGTTTGTGTTGAATGTAATAATGCTATTTTGATCAAACATTTGAAAACATAATCTATTTGTTCCTACAAACAGTATTAATTCACGAAATTGGTTTAATTTGCATAATTTATTTAAAATTAATACCATATTTATATTAAAAGAGTAGTATTGTATAATTATGTATGTTTTTTAACTTTGACTTCATTTTTATTAAATCCAACTTTAAAGAGCTGAAAATTTAACGTTTCCACCGGAAAACTGTGTTTTCCATTACTAGCCAAAGAACGTTAGGGTCGGTCACACAAAAAGGTGAGCCACGCTGCCTATGCGTTTTGCGAGCCACAGTGCGTATGCGTAATACGTATGCCACTACCGAGGGAACCCTTTTGCCATCGTTTGTGTAATTGGGCGTGTAATTGTGTTTGCCTTTTCACATTTAGCCAGGCCCGAAAAGGTCACTTTTGATGTGTGTGTCCTATAACGATGCTGCACTGCATGAGCAGGCCGAGTTCACCCAATTAAAATGTCGCTCAAAACTTTGGCCCCCAAATGTCCCTGTAGGGAGCGAAAAACTGTTAATTGAGTTTCTGGCCGCCAACGCGAAATGAATTATGAGAAACTTATAATGAAGACGGCTCAACTTGAGCGCAGCAAGTTTGGCAACTCGACAATGTGCCAAAAGTCCATAATGACTGGCTGTCCTTGGCGCGTTCAAGGCCATCCATCGGCGCAGCCATTTAAGTGATTGACTTGGCCCAGCACGGCCCTTATTTATTTTTAGAGTGTCTAGCCCACTCTCTTCTGGTTCACCCAGATGTCGAGGCTCGATAAGCTCCAGCGTGGCATGCCACACACCTGTCAGGATGTGTCAGGATATGTTCCATGCGTGACAGTTCAAGGCGCGGCTTAGGGCGAAATATTGGCTCCGCTCATCGAATATTCATGGCGGGCCCCTTTTTTAATGGATGAAAAACAGTTTAATTCCCATAAGTTATTTATTCTTTGGTTTAAAACCATCCACCACTATGACTGTACATGAATTTATTTAACGTTTTTGAGTGGAAACCATATAAAACGATAATGCCACTGATTAAAGGAGAGATTACTTTTTTAATATGTTGTTAATCAGATCTTATTGGCTATACACCGCGGGAATACCTTACAAAAAGTATTCGTGTTAAATTAAAAATATCCTAAAACTATGCCACTAAGATAGAAGAACTGTTGTGTGACTCCCAAATTATTTCGTGTCCGTTGACTCATAATGTGTGTTTTTACGAACGTGCAAACACTTGAAAGTTACCGCTCAATGTTGTCAGTAAGAAAAACAAAAAAATATATAAACACTTCTTATCGACGGACTGCGAAACTCAGACATGAGCGTACCATTAACATTATGACATTTGGGCATAAATAAATTCCGCAAGATAGCCAAAAGCTGCGGTATTAAAAATCGTTATCGTTGAAGTAAAATGTCTTGGAAATCAAGATGAATGTCGAATTAGTTGTATTTAAATGATTCATGTTGCGAAAATCACGTTCTTTATAGGTGCCATAAATCTATGATAATAAATGGATCAATAGAGAAGGAATTTTGTGGCATTAAAATATAACATATCGCACTTTTTAAGTAAATGAAATAGTTTTACTGAATTTTTTTGAAAGAAGTATATTCGCAAATTTGTTAATTTTATTTTCGACCAATCTATTTCACAATTATCCTTGAACTTTGCGACCCATCATTAAGATATCATCGAGGGTGAAAATCGTTAAGAGATTGCCTCTTGCCATCTCTAATTTGATAAAGGCGCCTCACATGGCTCCCATGTCAACGGGGCTCTCAGCTCCGATAGTGACTGTGATAAGAAACCACAAAAAAACGAAAACCGTCTGCGGGCCTAGCAAATTGGCCTGATAACGTAGTTGGCTGGCAGGGACTCCAAACAGCTGTGATTTAGTCATAGCCGGAGCTTTGCCGTGTTCACATATCCGCGCCGCAATTTTTGTTCTTTGCAGAAGCCAAGCCAAAATAATCTTAAATAATAAATGCCATAAAACGGGCCAAGTGAAGTGTCCGCGACATGTTGAGCTATTTGCTGGTAGTGTGGCTTTTTTTTGCCCTATCACAGCACCTCGGTGCCCTGGGCCAGATCATACCACTGCCCACTTTTTGTGTTGACCATAGTCCGCAGTGCAATTGTGCCGCCGAGGCGAATGTGGTTCGGTTCCACTGTCCGGATGAGTATGCCATGCTTTTGGAGGTCTCCGAACCGGGAGCATCGCTGTACATGAGCTACTACGCATCAGCTAAGTTAACCTGGCTGCCGCGATTCAATATCAGTTATTTGGTGAAGATCGAGTTCGACGCCTATTGCTTCTGGCCGGAAACATTTCTCGGTGATTTACTAGAGACCATTGGTGTTCAAAATGTTTCGAAAATCATATTCCGGGATCGCACCGCGGAGACGGTAGCCACAAGGGATGTACTCAACACCTCCGATGGATATATGGAATCATCTGTTCCCGGAAACATTACATCTTGGCACTTTGGTGCTGTGCCTGGACTGCAGAAGTTCAAGTTTTATAGCAATGTGGCGGAGTTGCAAGAATCGATATTCTATGGATTCGACAGTCTTAACGATCTTTTGCTCAATGTGAATGTGACGACTCTGCCAGGCAATATGCTTTCCACGGTCAATGGAACCCTAAAAACGCTGACCATCGAAAGTCCGGGTATAGTGTCTTTCGGAAACTCCTTGCTTAGTGAACTGCAGCAACTGCGGAACTTGAGCCTTGTCCTAACGGATCCATTTCGCGTTCGCGATAAGCAGCTGCAGCCGCACTTTTTTGGAGCCATGAATAACCTGATCGAGGTGCGGTTGGCATCCGCCACGAGTAGTGTAAATCGGGGAATGTTCAAGGGCACTAACAAGTTACAGTTGATCAAAATGAATGGAAACGATGATCTGACTGGGCTACCCGCGGAAATATTCTTGGATCAGGGAAATCTTAAGGTTCTAGATCTGTCCTGCAACGCGATCTCCACTCTGGATAACAATGTCTTCAAAGGCCTGGGAAATCTAACACTTCTGGATCTATCCAAAAATAGATTGACTGATTTATCAAGGTGGGTGAACGGGGGTTCCGTTGTTGTTTTCGCCACTTGCCTTCGCTGATTAATAGATGGCCCACCTAGCGATAGGGTCCGGGGACTCGAGAACTTCTACCCAAAGTAATTAATCGATTTCCATTGAATGGAGTCTTCTCCACCTTATCGCTGTGGTTGCGGCTGCTGCTTTTCGTTATCAGTTCTGGCACGGGCGATAGCTCAACGAGCGTTTTGTGTCTCTCCTGACAGCCAAGTGGGGTTATCGGGTCCAATCAGTCAGATATTAATTGCTAAATTATTATTGTAAGCATTTCGGCACCGAAAAGTATGCCAAACATTATTAATGACTTGATTCTTATCTAATACAGAAATATTCTACGGACAGATATTTGCATAACTCTTATGAAAATAGTACAAATCATAATGACTTTCAGGAAAATTGTTGTCTCTATATTTATATTTCATATCTTCCCAGAACTTCATTAAATTATTAAAGACTCATATTTTTTTTTCAAAAGGTATTCATCATGTATTTGCAGTCTCATTGCCTTCTGATAAGATGTGATCAAAAAAAATTAATTAGATATTTTTTTTGTGGTTAGATTGTATATATTAAGTACAAAACCCTTATCAAAGTAATACAAAAAGAACACTTTTGATTAATTTATAATTTATAGCAATATTTTATTTAGTACTGTTTCTTATCTTTATAAGAAAAAATGTTTAACTTTTTTGAAGAGCTTAAAAAGCCTTTTTCTAGACTTATTTTTCTATGAAATGTATAATAATTATTAAAATCTCATTAGTCATTTAACTGTTCTTTAATTTTCTGTAGATATTACAGGAATAGAAACTTAGAAACAAGAAAATTTCTGTATAATCAATGTAAATGTACAGCATTAGAAAACTAATCCGAAGGTGCTAGATCTCGATACCCTCCCTTGGTTCGAAATATTCCTTAATTAATTTCAAACTAACCCTTCTGAGATCTCCTCCAACCTGCAGCGCCATTTTCGCCCCGCTGACCTCTCTGACGGTTCTACGATTGAATAAAAACTCCCTGACTGCGATGTCGCCAGGGGTGTTCCAAAATGTTATCAGTCTGAACAACATTGAGATGGTGCACACCCAGTTTTATGGGGCCACGCTCCTTATGAATTATGAGGCGGTGGTGTGCACTAATGACGAGACCTGTCAATACAAGTCGGCAGATTGGCAATGCGATCCTCGCTGCATTTGCTGGGTGCAGAGAGGAATTGACAGTCTCATTGTGGATTGCCGTGGAAGCCAACTAGAAGAGCTGCCTGACTTACCCCACACCACACTCGTGAAGACCATTCTCAAGGTGGGAAACAATAGCCTCACAGCACTTCCCATGGTTAGCGAACACAGAGGCTATGCCAATGTTAGCGGGCTCCTTCTGTCTGATAACAACCTAACCACTCTGGGATCAGGTGACCAGCTGCCCGAGAATCTGACCCATCTGGATGTGAGAAGCAATCAGATCACATCGATCAGCGAAGAGTTTGTTGAGTTCCTGCAGCAAGCGAATAACACGATGACTCTATCACTCTCGGGAAATCCCGATATCCTGCGATTGTGATGCCCTATCGCTCCTGTTCTTCGTACGCACCAATCCTCAGCGAGTAGAAGATATCGGGGATGTTATTTGCACCAAGCAGAAAAAGTTCCTTCAGCAGATGGAAGCCTTCGAGCTGTGTCCCTCGTATGTCCTGCTCATTAGTTGTGTGATCGGTGGCCTGGTGATAGTCATATGCCTGATCACCGTATTCTATCTGATGTTCCAGCAGGAGGTAAAGATTTGGTTATACAACAATAACCTGTGCCTGTGGTGGGTTTCCGAAGAGGAGTTGGATAAGGACAAGACGTACGATGCCTTCATTTCTTACTCGCACAAGGATGAGGAGCTGATCAGTAAGCTTTTGCCCAAACTAGAGGGCGGTCCGCATCCATTCCGGATATGTTTACATGATCGCGATTGGTTGGTGGGTGACTGCATTCCCGAGCAGATCGTCCGTACTGTGGATGACTCAAAAAGGGTGATAATAGTATTGTCTCAGCATTTCATCGATTCGGTTTGGGCCAGAATGGAGTTCCGAATAGCCTACCAGGCAACATTGCAGGACAAGCGAAAGAGAATCATCATTATTCTCTACCGGGAACTGGAGCACATGAACGGTATCGACAGCGAATTGCGGGCTTACCTCAAGCTGAACACCTACCTCAAGTGGGGTGATCCGCTGTTCTGGAGCAAGTTGTGCTATGCGATGCCACACAATCGGAGGGTTCTAAAAGGACAAAAGAAGCACGCAGGTCCTCTTATCTGACAGTTGTTTATTTCTATAGGTATTTGGTAATATACTCAGTCAAGTCACTTCTTCTCGTGGGGTTCCCCTGGAGTTCCAATTAGAGAGCCCAAAAGGTCTTTATCTAAATGTATCTTTGTTATTTAAAAAAGTATTTATACATTTATAAGCAATATAATATATTATCTATTTTAGCATAGAATATAAGTAGGTTAAGATCATCATTTTTACTGGTTATATTTACAAATATTCAAATATTCGTTAAAAGGCAACAAATTTGTAAATGAAAAAAGTAAGTTTTATTTTCTGCCAAAAGTATTCAATCTAATTATCTATCTAATAAATAGGTAGTTAATGTCAACAAGTTGCATATCGTTTGTTTTGTTTTGCACAAATTCGATATTCTATTTGTCGATAGCTCTTAACTTTAGTTTATTGTAAAACACAGCCGGTAATTAATACAGCCATTTGCATTAATATTTGCAACATTTCATCGAAGATAAAAGCGCGTTATTGCCATTAATCAATTACCTTAATTAAAGTGTCGATAACTGATAAAAGTTGATACGAATGATTTTATGACATCTATTATGGGGAACACAAATTAATTTCTGTTATATCAATGACAAAAAAATGAAATAAATATACATACTAATTAAATAAGGAATTCCGATGAAAATTAATTAAGTTTTATAAAAGTGTCAGTAATAAGAAAATATAACAACAAGCCTTAGATATTATACATGTTAAAAACAATTTATAAGACTACAGAAAATGAGAGTAAAGAATATCAAATTAATCACTTTTAAAAAGCTTTTCATTCCTTTAAATTTTTAATTTACCAGAGGGACTAACAAAGTGGACACTGTTTGAGCCCTCGCCCAAATATCCCAGCTGGCTTAGTCTTCTTTTGATGAGTTGGTCCTTGGGAGGGAGTATTCCCTTTGTTTCCCTCAACGTATTGTGCCTGGACTGTGTCGTTTCTCGCATAAGATTTTAATTAAATTTTAAATTTGGAAAACATTCTTTAGTTATACCATTTCCTGCTGTTTGGCTGAGCGAGGCAAAGTGCCATTTAGGCTTTAAATGTTTTTAAACAGCGGGTGTGTGAGTAAGTGAATATTAATTGCTGCTCTTTCGCATGACTAAAAATTCATTTTGCCAACGCTGGAAGTTGTTATTCCGCCTTGATGTTGTTGGCAAACATCATAAGTATAAACATATGAATATGGCAATAATATTTTCAATTTGAATGGACAACGAGGGCTTTCCGTTCAATAAACTTGTTTAAATATTTATTCAGTCGCATGCTTAAAGCAGCCCTCATCGCCTCTTTATGGCCATCACTTCAAACTCTAATTATCCACTTCAGTAATTGCGATGGCCTTCATTGTTCAGTTGAGTCGAGCGGAGTGGAATCCGTACCCCAAGTATCCAAGTATCCGCCCAAAGTGGTGGTCCAAGCCAATTTTCGGCCAGAAATAAGTGAAAATATATGTAATAAAAAAAAAAAGGCAGAGAAAAGCATTTGGCCAAGTTGCTCTCTTTACACTGTCAGCCCTTTTTTCGCCACACGATTGCGTGGCCTTTTGTCCACCCATCGCCCCCAATACCAACCTCAAAGTGGGTGGTGGTTTGGATTGGCCTGGGGTCTTCTGCGGAGCGTCTTTGAAGATTCATTGCCTGCCCGCTGGCCAACACTTTGCGGGCGAGGCGCCTGAAATAGTAAGGGTCATAAGGCAAAGGGTATAGAAACAAGGCCAGTTAAGAACACTTATTTAAACCGGTTAGTCGACTTATTTCAAAAACTAAATATATTTTTTAAGCAGTCTTATAAAAATTACAGTTCATTACTCTTATTCTAAGGAACGATAGGAAACCTTACAAAATCTGTATTCTTCAAAGGCCAATACTTTTCAATAACTAAGGACTTGGATAAATTACTTTATTGCATTCAATTGAATGGTGGAAATTCAATCTACTAGCCATTCTAAGAATGTAATTCGTTTTGTGTGCGGTATCCAGTTTGATTTCCATTGTGAAAACTTTAAGGCAGTGTTGAATTATATTCCGCTTTGCTTTTGTGCCCCTTTATAAGTTGGAAAGTAATGACATTTGATAGCTGCCCCAACACTTTGCAGCTGCCATCGAATAATCATCTGTGCTCATTTTTCATAAACTCGTAGTTGAAGTCCGAGTAGTAAAGTCTGGGTGTGAGTAGTTATCACAAACATCTGTTTGCCACTACTTTTCATTTATCATAACTTTTGCGAAGGAAACTATAATAAAAACCGGCTTGTAGCCTCTGAAAGTTCCTGATGCTCCTACTTCCAAAGACTTTTAGCTACGTGATCTAAGGACCAATAGTTTCTTCGCCTCCTTTCCTTACTGGCCAACAAAATTCAAACGAGGATATTCCCTGGCGTTGAACTGCTTAGTAGCCATAAAGTAAGGATGTGTGGCTCACAAGGGGTTTGGACTGTGCCTGTGTATGTTTGTGTTAAAGGGTGTGTGGATGCCATCAATGGATTTCTGGCCTGGCGCCACTAGCAATTCGAATCGAAAGCGGATGCAAAATGCTAAATTGTTGCTGGCTCTGAGTCAGCTTTCAGTGGCTCCATTGACGATGTCTCCAGCCATTTGAGCACACAAATCATTGCAAGTGCATTCTGCGAATATATTCTGTATAGTGTTTGCTGATACTTGGCCACATTCATAATATACAGCTTTTATTACATTTGATTTTATTGCTCTTCATTGCCGGCTTTCTCGCCACTTTCAGAATACATTAAAGAGCTTGAAAACCGATGAAACATACTATATTTCTTTAGGGTGATTGAGTTTATAATAAGAATATTTAGATAAAAAATAGTCAACATTTAAAATTTACTTATTTTACTCCCTTTCCACTGAATGAAATCTGGATATAAAAGGAATTTGATGAGGCTCTAAATGTATTTATAAAGCTGCATGTTCTTTAAACCAGATATTCAATAAACGAACTTTCCTTTGCGCTTTTTGAAATGCAATAAAATTCGAACAACTTTCGACACTATCCAGTGTGTGGTGTGTGGCAGCAACCTCGTTGCGGTTGTGTCCTGCAATTAGTGGAAGTTTTATTGCATACTTTCGTGCTATGTGGCCCGCTCAGGAAATGCATTTCGATGTCCGACACAAAGAGGTCATTAACAAGTGCAGAGTTGGTCGGGGTGCGGTTTCCTTTTCTTCGGTTTTCTCTGTCCTCCAAGCTGATGCACATATAATCGTATTGGCAGGATATCACACTATTTCCATGGCATCTATATATGTATATGTATATACTCGTAGAAAGCCTGCAAGACAAGCAGTGCGGATAAATTTAAGATTGCATTTCTGTATTTGATTTAACATAAATCAAATTTGTCTAAACCAAGCCAATTTACGCAGGCCTAGAAATATTATTATACGATTTGATTTAAAACTTTATAAGGTATTTAATTTTATTAGTTATTTAATTGACTTTATCGAATCCCTTTTGTTTGCTTTCCTGCTGCCTGAATGGGTATTGGATTTTCCCCATTGCCTGGCAACCAGCGCACTTATCTTTGATTGCGTGCAATTTACGCTAGACCAATTGTTCATATTTTTGGTTTCGGGCGCGTGGCTTAGTTGCTGACCTTCCCCAGTGGGCTGTTTTGCCAGAGGCGCGGTTGATAAATTACCAACTCGAAGGGGGCAGCTCTAAAATAGGGGATGGGAGCCACTGGGATCCAGAGAAAAAGTACAGAAGGCAGTAAATCATGAATGCAGGCAACTGCTGATGCCTGCACTTCCTCATCTTCGTCCGTGGACTGCTGTCAGATGGCATAAATCCGCACATTTTTCTGCCTCCGAATGGGCCGCTAAACCACTGGCTCCGCTGCTCAGTGGCCGAAAATCAATCGCGCTCGGCATTAATCAAAAACCCATTTATCAGCAAGTGTGCAGGCCTTTCTCTCGGAGCTTTATTAGCTGCCGGCTGGCCACGGTCGGTGATTAGTTGAGCGTTAACCCCGGTTCGGTTCAGTTCCGTACAAGGCTCTTCAAAGAAAAAGAATCCCGAAAAAAGTGCAGTCGGGCCGAGCGAGAGTGCAAATTGCAATGAATATTTCACGCGAAGAGGGACTTGATGGGGATAAATTTCGCTGGCTTGTTGGACGAATTGGCGGACCGGGCTGGAGCCATTAATATCGCCCAGCAGGTGACAACTGCCGACTCCACTATCGTCAAATCCATTAGTGTTCCACTTTGTCCCACTCAAGTGAAGAAGGTGCCGGCCCCCCTTCCCCAATCACACCACATATACTATATTCACCCACTTTCAATTGATGTTCGGAACACAATGAGAATCCGGATGTAATTAACAGGAGAACCACGCTATATTCTTCATAAATAATAAAAGCTCCGCATGTGAGGTCCTCTCCAGAAAAAAAATATGACAAAGTTGGGAGCTGTCAGTGAGCTTGAGTCGGAATTCAAAGCCAGTTCCGGGTCAAGTGGATCGGCAGGTACTTGTGCATCGTCCTCGAGTGCAAATTGGATTACCCGTCAAACGGCAAAAGAGGGACAAGAGCCAATGCCTGACAGCATGTTAAAGCTCAGTGCGCGGGGTCTTTTGGTATGTTTGCATTTGTTTGAGAACACATAAATTCCCCTTAACTGTCTGCTTAGCGGCTATGTAACTTCACCAACTCTGATAAAGTACACTTTATTCTAATAAGGACCAACAAAAACAAATGCAGAAGTTCAAAAAAAGATATGAAAAGCAATCTATTATTTTTCGAGCGGTCTACTACAACAACATATTTATCTATATTGTGAATATTGCTACGATTATAGTGAAAACGGTTGGCTTGATATGGTTACTGGGGTAGTTACTCAGCCTAACTACGCATTAATCATAGTATTTAAAAGAATCAAATGTGTGCTTAGAATATGAAACTATTAACCATTCCGAATCTGAAATCTTTAACTTTATATTCCCAAAACAATTTTCTCTATATATATTAACAAATGCGGGAGGATGGTATTACTAAATAAAGCCACTGCGATGAAATATAAACAATTTACGATTGCAATATGATAGAAAATTTTAATGAACGTCAATTTTTTAGAGTACGGTTAATGTAGATATTTCTTTGGACTTTTTTCTTATGCTAAACGAAAATAGGAAATCGAACTGCCATGAGTCGAACGAACCTTTCTCGTGGCAGTGAGTTGATTAGTCTGCGTGGAGATGTTGCAGGCGCTTGGCGCGTCCCTTGCCAAGTTTTTTGGACCTCAGCTTGGCCATGTGCGACATAACCATGTAGCTGCCCGGCAGTATTAGCAACATGAGGTATAATTTCAAGAATAGAACCATATCGAAGGTTATGTTCCAGGGGTTGGGCATTTCCACGGTAAACCGTTTCGTCTCATCGATGTAGGGAATATTGCGTAGTACGATGATGCCCTCGCACATGATGCCCAAGGGATAGAGCGGTATCCAAATAGTATACCGTAGCCAAGTAAGTAGACCTACTTCACGGCCAAGCAATTGTGCCAGGTAGAATGGATATCTAGTAGGGTAAAGATCGTTTGATAAGATATTCATTCATATTTCGATAAAGAGGTTTGGCACTTACCGCACTAACTCAACCAGAGACCAAATTACGAAAACGTAGAACACTACTGGCTTGGTGTGCATGCGTGGCTCCATGTCGATCATAAGGAACAGGATGAAGTTGCGCCCAGATACCTGAAAAAGGGTACCATTGCACCTCCCTTGGTGTAGCCAAATATGGGATGCATAACCTCCAGATATTGCAGCAGCTGAATGAATTTGAAAGCATTGCCCACATTGGCGTAGGTTTTTCCAATGCTGTCGTGGCCATCGCGGTAGTAGAGTACACCCATTACAACCATAATATAAAGATAACCCACAAACATGGCTAGGTTGTACAGTATCATGTACACCTTCTTGGTTTTTTCTAAAATGAAAGGGAGTTAACATTAATATTTCCTTAAGAAATCATCTATATATGATTACCCTTAATGTAACCCAGCTCGCGCTTTTGGAGCTCGGCGTACTCCTTCTCGTAGTCCTGTCGCACATCGCGGGGTGCTTCCTCAACTTCAACATCGTCTTCGGTGCGCCATCGATCGAAGTCAATCTTCAGCCAGTGTGGCTTTTGAGGAGTGGCCACTAGACGGGGCCACCACTCTGGCTCCAGTTTCCGAATCTGCAATTCGATCTTGTTATCGGTAACCACAAAGGTAGCATTCTCGTCGTCGATTAGGGAATAAAAGTGTAGCTCGAACTTGTAGGCATTCAGCCCGCGAGCTCCATAACCATTGGCACTGAAATTCACTGTAACCGGCGAAAAGTCCGCGATAGCGCCCTTAAAGAAAATTTGTAAGTTAACATTATTGATTTTTCACATATGTAGATATACTTTTTGGTATTCAAACCCACATACCTTGGCATCTTTTAGGTCGACTTTCAGTAATAATGTTTGCTTGGTCTGCGACCAGAAGACCAGTGGGCTGAGGTTTGCCATTTAACCTTATCAAAAAAATATAAACATCTCCAAACTGAAAATAACCTTTGGTTTGCCCACGTTTTGCAACACTGTAAGTGTGACCGCAAGTGGCATAAAAATATCTAGGTTTTAGTATTTTTTAAAATACCGCAAACACATAAATTCAGCTGGCGCGAAACTCCGCTATAAACGGTGCATAACATTGCTAAGGTTTCCAATTTTAAATTCCAATTGGAACTTAGCCGTTACTTTTCAACGTGTTGTGTTGACTTTAAAATTTATGTATCTAATACGAAATTGGCTTTAAAAGGATAACGAAAGCTTGTTAGAAATACTTTTAATTAAAGTAATTTTTGGGAATTGTAATAAATATAATGTAGTTGTGAACACTATCTTAAACATTATTTTACACTTTTTTTTTGGACTTCCAAATATTCTCCTCTTTAAATTGGTTTCAAAATAACTATAATTAGGTAGTTCTTAAACGACTTAAACAAAATTGCGGCTTAAATCTCCATTGCTAAATTTGATGATCTTTTTGTTGGCTATTCTGTTTTGGTGTGCGTTTTGGGTCATTTTGATTTATGAGCCGCCACCGCAAAAGTCGGAAGTTGTCAGACAACAGGACAAAAACAAAGCAAAATAAACGGAAAAACGCTCGGCACCGTTGAGGACCTCGGATGGGTGTGCGTGTGTGTGTGTACTTTTGGGCGTGTTTACGTAGTATTGGGAATATCCCCGTTGTATGGCCAGACATGGCAGCGCTGCGGTTGTCCTTTTAGCTTCCTTCCTTCCTTTTGGCGAGGGTGGCGTTGCTAAAACAAGAGACGACAACTTGTCAGGCTTGTTTTGCCATTGGATTTTGTATTTACGAAAAATAAACCCCAGAGTCTAACTGGGGCAACAACAATGGAAGTGGAGCATACGTTAGTTAGGGCTTGAGGAATCACAATCGCTAATCCGGATAAGTATTATTTTCTATATCTCTTTCACAGCCATCGCCAGCACGATCCCATATCATTTTGCACACAGGCATAGGCACAGTATCGGGCGGCGCAAAAAATGCTGCGCTTTCTCAAGAACCGTTAGACCCGGCGTCTGCCCAGGCACCGTTATCGTACCGCCCATCTATCTATTTGTATATGCTTAGCTGTATCCGTATCTGTATCTTCGTCTCAAGGTAAGTCTAGTTCGTAATCTTTATACCTCTTGTACCAAAACATCTTTAGTATTGCAAAGTTCTCAGGCACCTCGATAAAAGTTCTTTAATTCTTTAACAACAAAATGTATTGATTGTACCCCTAAGAAAGCCCTGTTTTTGCATTATTAAGAATGCAATTTTGTGTCCAGCGAATGTGAACAACGACCCTTGATGGCACTGACCCGAAATTATCCCATGCTGTTTAATTATGCATGCTCGGCCTGTATGGGAAGGTCAACCTCCTTATTAAACAGATGTTTCACTTGGACAGTCCATCGTGGCGTATACGTGATGCGAGTTCCTGGACTTAAGTGTGCCTAATCACCATTAATGACATCGCTATATGCTTACCTAAATGACACATAGAACTTGTATGTAACGCCCATGTATATCATGATAAATAGGAATGCGGCTGCTGACATTTTCCCCCAAAAATCCCCCAACCACTATTATTTTATTTGTTGTCCATTGGCGGCCAAACAAAACGCAGCAAATGGTTAAGGTCAAGTCAAGTTAGGCGTGTGTCGAGCGAGTGAATATGAGCCGAAGGACGTCAAGTTATGACTGAGTGTTTGTGGGTGGGATATGAGTCGGAGCCGAGGTCTATTGAATGTGGCGTGCGTGCTCCTATATGTTCAAATTACGAATTCGACAAGAAGACAAGTCATAAATGAGGGGAACCACAAATACACTGTTACTCGTAAAGTAACCTGCGAAAAATACTTCCTTTACTTTTTTCCTTTTTACTGTATGATTATTATTTTATTTATTTTATACAATTAATAAAAAGTTAATTTTTATCAAAATCTAATTCAAAGACATTATCTTTTTATTGCCAACTTTTCGGGAAATAAAATCTTACAAATAATTTAGAAAAACAACTGACTCAACTACATACCCACAAGTTTAGCCAGATCTCTAGTGACTTGGTTATTGGGAATCTTTGGCTTAATTGGCTGCTTGGTGATGAGCACTTCGGTGGTAGCCAACAGAGAGGCGATCCCGGCTGCATCCGTCATGGCGGTTTGCATGACACTCGTAGGATCCACAACTCCGCGATCTACAAGATTTCCAAACTCTCCGGTGACGGCATCGAATCCATAGTTCCCACTGCCTGCGAGAACTCGTCGAAGGACCTCATCGGGATTCACTCCAGCGTTGCGGGCGATTGTATAGCAGGGAAGCCGAAGGGCATCCTTCACAATTTCTCTGCCCACTTGGTGTTCCATCACCTTCGCTGGAGGCAGCATATCCAAAGCTGGAATACACCTCAGATAGGCAGTACCGCCACCAGGAACGATGCCATCGCTGATAGCCACTCGTACTGCGTGGAGGGCGTCATTTAATCTATCCTTTCGCTCGCTCACCTCAAGATCACTGGATCCGCCAACATAGATGGTGGCCAGATGGCCCTGTAGTCGACCCAGGCGTGTATTCAGGCGGCATAGTTCTTCGTCGGTTATAGCCTCATCGATCAGCTCACGGATGTGCTGAATACGACATTGCATTTGATCCTCGCTGACCTTAATCGGTTTTAAAAGATGTGTTTCATTAGCGTCCACCACCGCCGTTTCAACCTCGCCCAGATCCTTTCTCGCTAAGATCCGCTAACCAGGAGGTTTCCTCCAGCAAATGAGCACCCATGGCCAAAGCCAGGTCCTGCATTTCGTGCCGCTGCTCTTCGCCAAAGTTTGGAGCCTTTACAGCACAAACCTGAACTCTTCCTTGCAGATGATTTAATACCAAAATCTTTAGCAAGTCACTGGAAAAATCGCTGGCAATGATCAGAAGAGGTTGCTCTTTTAGCCTGGCTAGCTCCAGTGCGGGAAGGATATCTTCAACTTGATCAATTTTGGCCAAAGTCAGTAGCAGCAAGCAGTTGCCCAGTTCCATAGTGTTGGCATCAACTTTCGTGGCAAAAAATGGCGAACAGTAACCCGAGGGTAGGGTAACGCCCTCTTGGATCTTCACCGTGTCATTGGGGCCGTGGGACTCCTTTAACAAAATTACACCGTTCTCGCCCAGCTCCAGGATTGCATCTCCAATAAGTTCCGCCAGCCGTTCGTCTCCATTCAGGGCGATCCTTGCAACGGCTTCTACTTGACCTATCGTATCCACCGACTGAGACATCTCACCGAGAGCTTTACCGACTGCCCGCGATCCCTCGAGAATTCCCTCCCGGAGGAGTTGAACGTTTACTTTTTCCTGGCGAAGGAAATGCATTCCCTGGCAAGCCATTCCACGAGCTAGGATCGTGGCCGTCGTGGTTCCATCGCCGACCTTGTTGTTCGTATTGTTGGTGGCCTGGCGGAGCAATTGGGCTCCCATATCCAGACGTCGATCTTTCAGCTGGACATTGTTAGCCACCGTAATGCCATCCTTGGTGATTCGAGGTGATATGAGCAGCTGTTCGATGAGCACATTCCTGCCCTTCGGACCCAGAGTGGTGGCTACCGCGTTGGCCAGAACGTTTACACCTTGCAGAAGTAGGCTGCGCGCCTCAACGCCGAAGCGGACGTCCTTGGCAAAGGAGCGAACCCCCATGGCCCCACTGTAGCCCAATCTGCTCAACATTCTGATCCTTGTTGGTCGTTAATTTTGAAAGTTCTTTTTGAAATTCGTATTGCTGAGTAGTATAAATTTTTAGTACCCTTATCGGTAGGTAAATGCCAAACTTAAGGTAGTTTTGACATTTTTCAAAGTGACTTATCTTCGTTCGTCCTTATCTCAATAGCCTAATTTATTTATTTATTTATAAAAACGTAAGCAAATGTGAAATATTCAAACAAGTAAGTATTTTTTATTTTTATTTTACTAATCTTAAATTATTATTTGGGTTGAAAGCGTATTGAAAATTCGTTTTTGTCAGTGACAGTTTATTAAGTTCCAACTTGTTTTCCGTTTCGTCATTTTATTTTAACAACAAATATTACATTTGCGCCATGTTTCCTGCTTGTTTTTCGGCTGTTCGTTTATTAAATGTGGCGTGCACGTGTTGGTAAACTAACGCACACAGACGCAGACGGCAGTCGCCACACAAACACACGCTGAAGTAGTCGTCACACAGACACAGTCCGCAGACAATGTGATTCCGCCATTAATATTAACTTAAAGGAGCAACAACAAAACGCTCATCAAACATGCGGCGTTTAGTACGTAAACACACACATTGGCATACAAAAAGGACATAAGGATATAAGTGTGTGTGTCTGGCTGTGTGTGAGAGTGAGCGGGAGCGCTATCGGCCATTTCCTTTCGTCTTTCGCCTCTTTCCGGTGCGTTGAAAGTTTCGCTTTTCGTTTTTCGTTCGCTGGTTGTTTTCCTTTTTTTTGGTGCCTTTCAGTTAGCGTCGAGCATTTCCTTAAGGCAAACGCGGCATTGATTTGCCCTCCGCGAAGTTTTTTCGTTGTCCTGAAATATATGGAAAATATTCGAATATTCCTGGTTGTGTGTTTTGAGTGCTGATAGGTGATAGGTGATCATTAGTCAGCGATCATGGCTCTTGTGGCCCATCGGATGATGTTGCCCGCGCGGCATAGACGAAACACCACCACCCAGCAGGTGGCTCGAAACAAGGTGGGCGTTCTGTTAGTTCCAAGTGTGGCGGATTATTACGGCGGAGAATTGCCACAACCTTCAGCCACGCCCACTCCGGCCGTCTCCCAGCTGCACTTGCCACAGGATCAGCCGGAAACAGCCGCCGATGGCAGCAGCGTAAAAGTGAGTGCAACAAGTCGGTGCAGCGAACCAAAATCAGTTGTCTTTGCATGCAAAAGCAAATAGAAGAATTTTTCCCCTGGGTATTTTCACCAAAAAGCAGCTTCGTTTTCTCGCTTTTCTTTTCCTTCGGTTTATGTTTTCCCGTCGCTACTTTTCTTCGACTGGCGCCAACTTTATGTCGCTCAATGTGTGTTACTATTCTATGGCTAAGTTGTGTTAGTCTTGGTCATGGTCGGAATTAAAAAACTCGGTTAGCCATCAAGTATGCGACATGTGGTCACCCCAAGCCTTGAGGAATATTCAAGCATGGCAAAAACCAACATTTGTAAAATCTCTGAATGAATGTTAAAAACGCAAAGGTAAATGTAGGACTATGGGCTGACTTTGTTTTGGTTCTCGGACGCAATGGCACCCTGCATTATTCATCTATTAAAATGCGTGACGAACTTGTCGCCGTCCACTACTGAGCAAAAGTTCATCATTTATTTAAGCCAAAAGTTGTTTTTGGGGGTGGAGGGACTGACACCGGTTAAATTAATCAATAAGTTCTGTTATAATGCATGCCCTTGACATGGTAAAAATAGATTGGAGCTG
This sequence comes from Drosophila eugracilis, assembly GCF_018153835.1. NCBI lineage: Eukaryota > Metazoa > Arthropoda > Insecta > Diptera > Drosophilidae > Drosophila > Drosophila eugracilis. Next base: position 1,038,924 of record NW_024573209.1, read on the forward strand.
CCTAAATTAGCAATGTTAGTTTGCAATTTACCTCGTTTAGCATACTTGGGAGTAAGGAAAAAGCTAACTGGTTAATTTTTAACCTAAAGTGATAAGTTAAGTTAAAAATGATTCTTATTTTGATGTCCGCAGCTGGTCGAAAGGCCATCCCTAGTTTTCGTTTATTATTATTTTATGTTTTTTCTCTTAGAAATTTTTAAGACTTAAATAAAACTACTTCCTAGTTCCATTGACTAAAGAAAAGCTTTGTGAACAGAGCCTATCCCAACATAAAATATAAAAAGGAAACTCACCACAATGGTGTGGTACATAAACTTAGAAAAGCTTTTCCTTTTAGCTTTAAACATCTCGAACAGCAACCTACGACAATAGCTTTCTAAAAGTCCTTACTTTTACACTTTCTCAAACTTTGAACTGAATTTTCAAAGTTTACTACCCCAATAATACAACTTTGGGTTCTTTGTAGCCCTTCTCAGCTATTCGATAAAAAACTGGGCAACTTGTTGATGTTTTTGTTTATTGGCCTTGTTTTTTATTTATTTTTGCAAAAAAGTGTAGGTTGGGCTGAGCAAAATTATGGTCGTGCATTCCGCAAAGAAATATAAATCTACTTTAAGTTTACTTGCTGCCTACGTAAGAAACCGCAATGGCAATCGTCTTAACCCCTCGATCAGAGATCACCTGAACATCCTCCTGGGCAACGGAAGAATAAGATTAAAAATAATCCGAACTAGATAAACTACACCGAGAATACAAGAGAAAGAGCCTGCTGTATTAAGATGTAAAAACTAAGCAAGCTTTGACAAATTTGTTTATATGCCATTTCTTGCTAGTAAAGTCACTTTTGATTTACAATTTGTAAGAATGATTTCAAAAATGTTTGCCGGCTATTCATGGAATGATGTGGCTGCCTATGAGGAAGTAAAAGAAACTCAGACGGGGCTTTCTGGTCAACTTACCACCGAGAAACTTGCTGAAGAAGAAATTCAGAAGATCATCTTATTGGCCGACCAGGAGCATGAGGCCTTGATTCATCAACATCTACTGAGTGCAATGAAGCAACGCGAAAATGAATATTTGACCAAACTAAGAGATATGAACCCATTACGCAAATGCCATGCCGAGATGAATCTCAATCATGATAAAGATATTCAACTAATACTGGGTCACATAGCTTCGAAAGAGAAAAGTAGCGAAAAAGATGACAATTTCTTTGAGACCACTATTTGAAATCGATATTAAAGAATTCAAAACGCCGTTAAACCCACTCTGTGTTAATATATTTCTCAAATACCTTGGTAGATTGACGCCGAAAATAGCTTCCAAACATTTAAATATTTATGAAATTTAGGTGTCTATCTAAGTGCAGTTTTGTGTTGACGTTTCGCCTTAACTTACACTAATCTCAACGCAATAAGCCCATTTCAATTAACATAAAATCTTGATTTAGGTGGGATTAGAAAACTTGTTTAGTGCTTGACCAATACCTGAGGCCCGTAATGCAAAATTCATAAACGCACAAAAGCTTAAAAGGATTTATGTATGAACTATGTGGGTACTTACAAATAAATAATAAACCGAGAGGCAATTACGATGATGATGATGATAAGGCGAAACAGGCAAGGTCTCGTGTGCATCTTGTAAGCCGCATGGCCAATTGTCATAATTTATGCAACAAGAAGCCCGAAAAACCAAGCAGTCAACGTTTTGTCCCCCTCTGAAACTTTAATTAAGTTGAACTTATCTATGCCTTACACATGAGACTTGAGCTCGTGCGGTGTCCCCTCTCCCTTTCGCACAATATCGCACACCGTCTCACTCTCTTCACGCATAAGCCAGAAAGCGCTCTCAAATATGCAAATGAATGTGGCACTGGCACGTCAAATGTGGCTTTACACCCGCACACTCGCCCACACAAATACTCTGGCACCTTGGGGAACATGCATTTTGGTCATGTTTACAATGTCAGCTAGGATAACACATAGCGGATTGCATTTGGCTGTGTAAGTGTGGGCTGCCGAGCTTTTACACTAAAAAAAAATAGGATCTTTAAAGATAGCTATTATATATGTTCATGGTTATAATTTTTACTTAAATACTAAAAAATAACTTCAAATATGTCCTTTGAAGCAAATTTGGGAAATAAATTTGTCTTTAAAATCTCGATTACATTGGGGAAATGTAAATATAGCCCGTTTTTCTCAGTGTCTAAGCAATGTCAGCGAATTAGGCCAAGAGAGGGGTCGCTGAGAGAGCTCTGGCTGCCATCAGCTGTTTACAACGCCCACGCACAGCTGAGCGGTAAAGCGAGAGAGCGAGCTTTTTTTGGCCAGAGCGCAGCGCTCAGCTGGGAGCGGGCTGTACTTTCGGTTTGAAGGACTCGGCCCTCGGCAAATGGGCAAAATCGTGTCTCGGCACCGTATCCTTACCTGGCTGAGCTTCGTCCTGGCTTTGTTTACATGCCTTCAGCCGCTCCAGCTTTTGCTGCTCCTTTTGCTCCTCCGATCCTGCCCGCAATGCAGGGCGAGGACGAGGACACGGACGAACGAGGCGACCCACTTCGGGCGGCGGCCAGGCGCTTTCAATTTCGTTCAACCTGAATCCTGCTGAATCGCAGTGAGTCCTGGAAACGAGTCCGATTCGAAAACGAGCCAACCATCGGCTTGCGGATTCGGCGCTCGCTTTCAATTTCGCCTCGTTATTCGTTGGTGGCCGTTGGGCGGCCTCAGTCGTGTTTTTGTTGTGCCCGTTCGCGCGTGTCCTGCTGGCAGCTTGCTGGTCTCCTGTCTGCCGCTGGCTCTCCGTCGTCCTCGCCGCTCGACAGCCCAGCACACTACACAGCACAGCTCGGGAGCTGCAGTAGTTCGCAATGCCAAGCCACGCCACGCGTCCGCGCCTATAAAATATGAATTTCTACCATTTTTCTATTCGTCGTCGGTAGCAATAAAATAAAATATAAAAAACGCGATACGCAAAAGGACTTCGGAAAAGGGAAAACTTGGGAAAGGAAAACTTAGGACTAACTAACGCCCACCCAAGAAGATGTTTGTGTGCAAAGAATGCGGTTAATAATTGATTCGGTTCACAACTGGCTGCGGCGAAGCGAGTTTCGTGCAGAATAAAAAATGCAAAAATTGCAGTGCAAATGTAATATGGAATTACAATCACAACCGTATCAAGGTGACCACAACAATCCGAGTCCGATCGGCCACCATGTAATTGTCACTCCGACGTCGCTGGGCTGATTGTGGATTTTGTCGTTGTCCACCAGTCGTGTCCCGCAGGTAAGGATATCCAATAGCAAAGGACCTGGCATCCAAATCCACATCCACTAAGCACGGCGGCGTCGCTTGAGTGACAACTGCAAATATGCAAAACTAACGCAAACAACAACACTCAATATCGAAATCAATCAATAATAAAAAGGAAAACGATTGCAAACAGAACCTTTTAAATTCCACCGTCAATTACTCTGATTGGCATGTGTGCATTACAAAAGCAACATACTAAGGTCGACAAATTAAATATTAATATGAATAATATAAAAATGGCGACCAACTTATAAATTCAAATTCAATTATAAACGATATTAAATATCAAGCAAGTTCAAAAATAAAATAATAAATCAATAATATTCTTCTTCGTGGCTAATTATCTACAACAAAATATGTTTAAATTATTAATATATTAATCTAATGTATAAAAACAAAATATGCAAATATTGTTTAACATAAAGAACTCATAAAGAAATTATAATATGGAAAGGCAATCAATAAATCAATTAAATCACTCAGGAAAATTAATTTATGGCCCCACATAATGTTGTTACTGGTTGGAAAATTAATGAAAAATATTAGCACAAATAATATGATTTTAATTTAATATTTTCATTACTCATGATTGAAGGCTTTTTATAATGGAATTTTCAAAACAGATAAATTCTAAAGTTGTAAAAATCAGAAATTCAAAAATATATTCAGATTTCAAGTTCAAAAGTTAATAAAACATAAATTTAATTAAATAAATTTTCGATCACATAAGCATCTTACTAAAATATAAATTCATTTTTTATATACAAAATCAACTAAGTTATAAATCCAACCAACAAACTGTAGGCAACAAAAGAGCAATCTGCGGGCCTTATATAATCGAAACAATTCATAACGCATAAATAATGATAAATTGAATTACGGATAAGTAATAATAAAAGGAAACCTGAGACCTGCCGAAAGAAGTCAGGCAAACAAACGAGCAGAGAAAAAAGGGAAGAATGTCCATAAGTATATACAGCTGCTAACAATAAGTAACCAAACACAATTCAGCGGGGCAACATGAAAAATGATAATGACAGTTGCCGCAAACCAAACGTGAAAAGTGATTATATTATATATATACGCTTTGCATATACGTATAGCCATACTAGTCGGTTGATTCATTGATGCAATCGAACACTTTATCGGCTGTGAAATATTAATTGAAGTTGTTTGTGTTTTGATTGTCGTGTTAGACGGCTAATACCGATAAATTACAAGTCCTTTCGAACTTGCTGCTGGTTGATGTTGTTTACCTGTAATGTGCTGCTAATTTGTTGCCACAGGAGCGTTACTCATTTCCGAGCAATTACATTAACGCCACAATCGTTTTAATTAGGCCAGACACAGGCGCACACACAGGCCACTTTCGCACATGCAGACAGTGGGCAACGAAAGTATCTGCTTGGCTCGCATCTTGAAAAATATGAAAATATTAAAAAAAAAAAAAATGCAAATGAAAAGTTTTCCCTGCGAAAAGTTTCCCGTTTTTCGCTTCTCGCTTTTGGCATTGGCGTCGTCATCGTCGTCGTCGTTGTCTGCCAGTCGAGACAACTTTGTTCAGGTGTTGTTGGTTGTTTTGGGGCACACGTTTCTCGTGTTTTCACTAGAGTGTTGAGGGTTGCTCGGGGCGGTCCTACCTTTGACCTTTCGTAGTTTGTTTTTGGCAAGCAACGCAGCCATAAAGGATATGATATAATTTTTAAAATATATCATATTATATTAAGACATTTGAGTACAACAATGTCTGAATAAAATGCAATCAAGAACTTACCGGTCAAAGTTACTTCAACCTATACGATCTCATATATTTTCCAAAATGCTGATTTTGCTTTTAGTTAATCGGAAGTAGTAAAAATGGTTTAGATAATTATTCAAATCTATAAAAACTGTCTTATTTGAATAATTCTTAAAATGTCTTTTGCTGTTCTTGATTGTTTTCCTAATTGCCTTTTCCCAATCATAACTTAAAAAATAGCTTTTTAAAATGTCCCAACTGATATTTGCAGTCCTCGAACCCATTGCCGTATCCATGCTAGGCTAAGGACCTTCTCTACTCTCCCAGTTGACCTTCAGGGAGCATTTTGGCCCCGCATTCGCCCACATTGGCCTGGTTACCTTTCGTGCTTGGCAACAATTTTTTAAAATTCAGTTTTAGCCTAGGCTAAAGGAAGCGAAAGTAGTGCAAAGTGGCCAACTAGCAAACGCATACGAATTAAATGCTGGCAAAAACTAGGCCCAAAATGGGTGGCAGGAGCTGCTTAGCACTCATCGCACACAGGCTGGCATCGGCGAACGTGGCCATAATTCAAACGACGGCGCAAACTACTTAATGTTATTAGATATGTCTTGTTGGCCGCCCCCTCCCTTAAACCACGCCCCCACTGCAGCTGTGAGGGCTGGCAAAAAGTTTTGCACGGATTTTCTAACAGTGTCTCCTATCCGCCAACAGTTTTATCTGTGTGTAAGTGTGTGTCGGCCAAGTTTATGCTGATGTTGTTGATTACATCTGCCACTCCTGTGGTCGGCCGCCTTTTGGCCTCGTCCTTTTTCTTTTTAATTTTTTGTGTCCTCAACTTTCCGTCGTTGACATTTCGTTTTCAGCATTTTTCATGTGAGCAAGTTTGTGCGTATTTCGCCATATATATTTTTTTTTTACTTTTTTGTGCTTGTGCCTTTGCCATTCCTGGCCTGTCTTGCTGCAGGTGCTGCATTTAAAATGAAATATGGCAGTCTTTTTTGCGGTTGAGATAAATGCGGCTCAGTTTGTTTGCTCCAGCGTTTTCTGCTGGCTAACTTATTAGATTTGTTGCCCCGTCCCATCTCGTTCTATGCAAGTGGCCCTTCATCTCGTTTACTTTCTGTTTTCTTGACAGCCGACGTTTGTTTTTGTGGACTTACAGATGGGCTGACTGGAGTTTATTTACTGGCTCAGACAAACGATATTTGGAATCCAGAATTTGGATTGCGAAAACAATTCCGATTTGAAATTAAAAGTAGTTTATCATAAGGGCACAGTAAAGTTAGATTATTCTCGAATAAATAAATATGAAATTAAGTTTTTCTTTTCTTTCTTTATTTATTAAGTGAAGAAACATGAAATTGAGTAAGTTTTAACAAAGAATCGAAGTTCGAAGACAAGTTTCAAATTTTTGTTGCATACTTTTAAGCACAAAAATACGTAAAGCAGATTTCAAGACCCAAATGACTTTTATGCCCTGAATCTCTGCCTTACAGCAATACACATTCTGTTGAATGAATTTCGCAATAAATTATTTTCTCAGATAATTTAAAGCCCAATTTTTTTATTGAGGCTTAAAAGCTTCCTCTCATTTGCATTGCAACAAAAATCTCCACACCAGGTTTGAGTTATCCTTGGCGCCCATTCTCAAGATTTCAATTAGCCGGAGCAGCCAATCAGGCAATGTGCGCCACTTAAAACTTTTAGCCAACTTGGAGGGTCAGTGGAGTGCTGTTAGCAATTTGGCGATGAAATGGGGGCTTATAGGGAATCATGAACCGGAACGCAGTTCCAGACAACTTGGCAGCGGAATGCAATTTCTGTTATTCGTGGATATTCACACGAGCCGTGAATAAATTGATTCAAATTTCCACACAGACTCGTTGCTACATCTGATGCAATGAAAAATATACGTATTCAGTATTTGTCACGTTCTTGTTGAGATTTTAAGTCGACAAGATTAAAGAGATTGTCCAAAAACAAAAAAGTTTATTTGTATTTGGCAAATTTACGCTTATTGGTAGTGGGTATGGGGTAAATGGGATCCACCAGCTTTTGGCCCGGTTTAAGGTTGTTTATGGCCTCAGCTTGTGTGGCGATAGGCCTGTCATTTATTAACTTGAATTTGCATTTAAGCTGTTTAGGGCGAGGATGAGGACAAAGCCTAAGAAAACATCAGCTAGGACAACAAATTAAGCGCACAACATATTCATGCAGCTCGATCTTAAAGATATTTAAACACAAACAAATTTATCAAGATCTAGTGTAAACTCTGGGTAACCCTTTAGCACTCAGGGTCTCCGAAAGAGCGAGTAGCTAATTCGAGGCAGGCTGAGATGTTGAAGAAAACCCTAAATTATGGGTGGCGCTGTGATTTGCCAACTTGCTTTGCCAGCACACTTTTCCATTTGCTTTAACTTTTAAGTGTTGCTTTGTTTTCCGTGCTTCCCCACGCAGCCGCTTCCTGCGCCCACTCGTTTTGAGCCAGTTTTCTGGGCCGTAAGCTGTAGCCTCGTTGTAAAAGGACCTCAGACTCAGACTCGCTCGACGAGCTGTTGACATTGTGTGCGGTTATTGCTGTTGTTGTGCGCCAGGAAGCAAACACTCTACGCCTACTTAGGCAGCTTTTTCGCCTTTTCTGGGGCTGGTGTTTTGCTTTGTTTTCAATTCTGGAGGCTGCAGTAGTAGGATGCAGTTGCTCGGGCCTCCAGCTCGAGTGGCTGTCCTCGAAAAATGCCTGCCAGGGTCATTTGTTCATTTGCATTCGCTAGACTTGCATCTTTTATGCATTTAGCATTCGGCATCCTTTGTCCCCATCTAAGTTTTCGCTTTAAAATGCAAATGAAAGAGGGACGCTGATGCCAAGTGCTGGACATGTCAAACGAATTGGCATGTGTCGTGGCAAAAGTCTAAAACTAATTGGGTTATGTCCTCCCCAGACGCTCGTTGTCAGCTGAGTTTAGTCCGTGCTCAGCTCATCTGAGCTCTGCTCGTTGTCCTCAAACAATCCCATCGTCCATGACGTTGATGGCTCTTAAACTGCTCTTCATTTACAGCACCATCACCACTACCACCATCACACACACTCGCCCTTACAAAAGTGGCAACAAGAATGGGATACAAATCTAAGCCCCAACAGTTGCATTCAGCTGTTTATGGGCTTTGCATCTGCAATCTACAAGACTCACAGACACTGATTCCGCGCCCGTGCTCCGGATACCTGTGTCCGTCCATCGGCTTGCATAATTTAGCAAACTGTTAGTGCAACCCCGGTCGCCCAAAATTCTTGTTGCCAATAGTGTTTTGTGGTCGGCATTGGGCATTTGCCACCTGACAGTTAAATAGAAAGTGTTTTCAGTATTTGTTAAAGCGGCTTACGAAATTTTTACAATACATTTTAATAAAACAAAAGAATTTAATCTAAAGTTTTATTGATTAGTTTTAAGACAGAATATTTAAAGTCTTTTTAATTAATTTTTATCGCCAAAGAGTTTTTAAATTTTGAAGAAGGTAACGAAAGGGTAATAGTTTTTGCAATTGATTAGTGTTTATTTAAAACATTTACCACAAAAGTCCGCCATTTCGGCAAAATCAACCAATAATAAAAAAAAATCCAAAAGCCTTATATTTATGCGGTTTTTGCATTCCCATTCAGTGGTTAACCATTCATTTGATCAGTCCGATTTCCCCCTGAAAGGCGCGATGTCAACAATGTGTTTTGTGCATGTTACATTTTCCATTTCCAGTTTGCATTTGCATAACGCGTTGCTCTTCCGATTTCCACCTGGCGGAATGGCTGACTGGCTGACTGGCCTGTCACAGCAACCTGTCATTGTCAACGGGGGAAAAGGACATGGGGTAAGGGAATGCGAATGGGAATGGGAATGGGTATGGGTATGGGCGACAAGTTGAGTAGATAACAATGACAATGACGGGCTCGGGTCCTGGCTGTTGCCATTCGATGTATTTACACAGCCATATTTGTATATCACAGAAGTGACTACTCTATCCACCACCCACAAAGCACAAACACCCATACACACCTCGATAAACAACGGCAATAATGTGCTGTTATCATTGAGGCGTGGCCATGGAGGGGCGGGGCGTTTGTTTTGTGATTTGATTGTGTGAATAAGGCACAAGTCAGAAGTAACCGCCCTACTGTGGTGCGTTGAATCAACAAGTCCCCAACTTATTATTTAACGGAATGAGGAGAACCAAAGAAAATCAATCATTCGCCCTGTGTGTCAATATGTCAGGCACTTTGTGCTGACCCAGCCATTGTCTCTTCGTTATTTTAATATAAGTTTTCTTTATCTATATATATATAAATATATATATGTATATATATTATAGTCTACTCTCATTTGGCCCTGGGGCCAGGTTGTCTAAACAAAGCTAACCTCATTTCTCTGTCCTTTTTGTTGTTTGCTGTATTTGCTGTTTTTCTCGGGCAACAGAAAGGGGCGGAAAAGGCCTCCTCCAAACAAACTGACCCCAATACAGGGAAAACAATAAATTGCGAAATTGTTGAGAATGCAAAGATGCAAAAATAAATTCAGTGACTTCGACACCCGCACACAAAGGGGTCAACAGAGTAATGCGGCGAGTCCATGAGAGATGGCAAAATAACACAAAATGCCAGTGCAAGTTTCAAGTGGGATGGTCCGCTTAGCCAACTTCCTCCTCGGTAAGAACCTGAACAGTCCAGCCGTGATATTTTATGGGCTTCGAGGACGGGCATGGCTAGTAAATAAAAAGTTGCCATTATAATTTTGAACCACCAGAGGGACAGACGAAAAAAATCCGGAATAGGGAAAGATAAATAATCCTCGCGAAAGGATAAAAAAGGAAGTTGCTTTCGCTTAGTCAGAAGTCAACTGCAATTTTAATATAGTAAGGACTGTGACTTCAAGTTTTTTACAATGATAAATGGACTTGATTCCCGAAAAATGTGGTTACAATAAATTTAAAAAATACATTTTGAATATACATCTTTCTTACATCTCCAGTTCAAAAATTCTTTTAATATTACCCGGCAATGGAAAGTTACCTAAAACTAAAACCATATCTTAAAGCTGAAAACTTTTATGCAGGCATTTAAGCATTTACGCTGTTGCATAGGACTCTCAAATGGGATTCCAACCATCGGCCGCTGAAATCCCTTGGCAATGCAATGGCAGCTCTATGGGAATGCAGTCATTAAGCGGCACCATAAAAAGCAATAAACACGACGGGCTTCACTTGCAGTTTATGTCATTTGCCGCAACGGGCTCCATGTGCGCTTTAAGCGGACCAAATGTTCTCGGCTTGGGCCCTGTTTCTTTTTTTCCCAACCCATTTCCTGGCGGCCAGCGTAATGGCCAATGGCTAGCAGGCCAGCAACTCCGGCTCAAAACCACTCGGCCACTTTATTGAAGTTTTTCCTAGCTATTGCATTTTCCCTTTTTTTGTAGCAGTTTCCTCCCCTCCTTGTAATTTATGAGGTAGAGAGGTGGAAATGGCCAGGCCGGTTGCCTGTGGTGCATCGGCTTGGGTACTTTGTCTTAATCTGAGGCTCATTCTACGCAACATTGCGTTCGTCCGGGGTTTATGGCTTCAATTAAGCGGAAATTATGCCGTATGGTCAAATTACGTATACGCCAGGTTAGTTGCTGGCAGACCGTAATTCATGGGAATTGGTCTTTCTTGCAGAGTCAGCTAAATGTTTTTGATTGGCTTTTAAAGAAGTAAAGTTTAACTCTCGATCGAAAGCTCTTTTAAATTCCCATAAGTTTACTCTTCTAAAAATCTGGAATATATCCATTATGAATTCTTATCTCTATTTCAACCATTGAGCAGTTCAAGTTCAGCCATCGTTATAAACTGACAAGGGACCCATTGCGAGTGTCAGAGAACTCCCTGAACTTTGTCTGACATGCAGTTCTCCAATGGGTTTTCAGACATTTTGGGCAAGTATCTGATGCCAAGGCGGCGACCCCTGCACGTCAGTCAGTGAGTCAAGCACACGAGCCTGGTGTCAGTTAGTTCGCCTAACACTTTAATTAAAAATCCGAACAAAAGGCACAAAATCTAAAGTTATGAATGCTCAACTAAAAGTGTCGAGGAAGCAAATCTAGACAGCCTGCTAAATGGACGAAAGAGGAAAATGTGGATGGGTGACTTTTCCCACGATGTCTTCTTATTAGACAGAAATGAATCGAAATCGAATGGGAAAGAAGAAAATATTTGCACTTGCCCTACTTATATAAGAAATCAAATGGAAGCTTCTTGCCAAAAATAGGTGATAGAAGAAAGGATAGAAGGAAAAAAAGGGGGCTATAAAAAATATAATATAGGAATGTTTTCCTTGCATAGGAAACGCGGAAAAACACCGTGCACTATATTGAAATTGAAATCGAAAAAGAATTGCGAACGAAAATAAACGTTTATTGACATTTGCTCTTGCGATAATCAATAATATTTCCGGTTCCGACTGGTATGCCTTCAGTCTTCGCGCAAAATTTTCGATTCAATTTCGGTATCCGCCACAATGTGTTCGTGTCTGTATGCTAAAAGTCCACATTTGTAGCAAACTATTTTATTGACAAATTTGCGTTGCAATGGCATCGAAATAGTACGAACTTCTGCCTTATTGAACCACTCGAAAACTGAATATGTTTGCATACGCGTGAATGCCGCTAAGTGTGTTATTAAGATGATGTAATAACCCATGAGCGACACTAGATGCCAACATTCATCGCTTATTGAATGCGAGGCGGGTAAACAAAATCATGAATCGGAAAAGGGAAATTAAAGTGATTCGTTAAAAGCGGATTAATCAAATTAGGGTGCACTTTAATACTGATGTTTAAAGGTAAATATTCCTTGAGGGGTGGATAACATTTTGAAATGGCTTCTGCGTTTTCATAGAGCTTGTTGGAAAAAACAGGACGAGTACGTTTAATTAGCAATAAAATCAGTAATTATCCTCCACAAACACGGTAACAGTGACCAGAAATAAACCGAAAAGAGGCGTGGCAAAGCGGCCATAAAACGCGGAACAAACAAAAGCCCGCTGGCCACGCCACAAAAGTCAGCTTAAAATAAATTTAAATTTTAATTTCAATCTCGGTTCTACTCGCTCGACAGCGCCGCGCACACAAAAGCCAACTGTGTTGGCCGCTATGAAAGTCTGTTACCCTTACCATTACCCTTTATTTTTGGGCCACCCCCTTAGCATCCCTATTCCCCATCCCAGGCCCTCTTTCCCTGGGAACCCTTGCCACTGCTGCGTAGACAACTTCCAGTGGCGCAGCTGCCATTTCGTGTGTCCGTGTGCAAGTGAGTGCGGTGTGATGGAAGCCATTGGCAGGTCCCTTGGCTTCCTCAAATCCTGCGTACGTCAAGTGTATCTGTGGGTCTGGGTCTGTGCAGGTTGCACATAAGGGTACACAGCGATTTAGACTACATTTTATTTCTATATTTCATAATTTTATACTTTTGGAGAAATAATGAAGTCCAAGCACAAAACCAAACGTCAGACAAAAGGTTCAAGCCAAAATAGCTAAAGGATAATTTAAATTTTATTATACATCTCTTTTTCCTTTACATTTTTTTATAAAACATTTAATATTTAAACTTTATTTTATTTCTTTGTTATGGGAATAACTTTCATATGTTAGCTTTTTGGGAAACTATGTTTTGCATGTGTGAAATAAGTGGAATAATCTCTTACTTCCTGTAATTATTATACAAATTTAAATAACAATAAATTTATTACAAAAGAAAGGACATGGTAAATAAAAAGTTCAAACGATTTTCATAAAAAGAAAAGTCAGTGTATCAGTTTCCTTTGGATATACCCTACAGAAATTTTGTGGCTGTGGGATTTCTGAGCGGCTTTTTATATATGCATGCAGGATGAATAAATAAAGGGAAGTGCTCTGCTCCGGTTCATTTATACGTTTTACCTTTTGGCTGCTGGTGTTCCCCTCTCAAAGCCACCCCCTCATGATATGACGTATACGCCGCGTTGTCTGACACTGAACGGCAGCCTTTTGATGCAATGTCTCCTGTGGGCAGTCGGGGCCGCACGATTTGCGTAACCGAGCACATGTTGAGTCATCCAGTGGGTGTTTGTGCTTGTGTATGCCATTTTGTGGGCGCGTTTGCCACAAAACAATTGCGAGACTTTAAGGATAATGGGCATACGGTTGAGTGCCATTAGACTGTAATTAACGAAGTTGCTTAATTTAACTGTATTTTTTATTCGTATCTTCTTGCCCAATATATTCCGATTTTCGTTTTGCAATGCTATCGATTTTCATTGTGGTTTTCCATTTTTACCTGCTGGCTGCAGCATTAATTGCTATCATCTAAATTCATATTTCCTGGCCCACAAAGTTGCGGCCAAGCTTGCTGGCAAAATCAACATTCCATAGTCGTGTGTTAACCTTTTTGCTTACAAATGGTCAATATGTAAATAGGCAGGCAATTAAAATGCTGGCAGGGTAAATTTTGTTAATTAGCCAAGGAAAAAACCTCTAATTGGCTTTGGCTATTGCAGGCTTAAAAGCTTTTTATGATACTGAGAGCAATTATTATTTTTTGTATTACAAAAGCCTTCAATCTGACCTTTTCGATTCTACAAAGTTCAGATCGGCTGTTTATTAATATTCTCTTTGCTTGACATAATGTAATGTAGCAAACTCCCTTGAAGGCACTTTCCTTGGTGCAAAAAAACTATTTAAATTTGTTTTTCCAAATCAAAATTGATTTATAATTTATATAAAGCAAAATAGGAGAATAGGGGCTAAAAGTTTATTTAATAAAATATTAAGAATTGTTTAAAGAAAAACTGGTTTCCTATCTAGTGACCCATTTATTTCGAATCCTAGTATCTCGTGGCTTGCCATTTTGTTTGTGCCAAAAATATAATAAAATTCAGAGCCAAGCAACACGTCAGCGTCAGCACATTTGGGCCAACTTTCAACTACACTGTAAATAGAGTGGCGATGTTTTTCCTATATACCTGGCAACTGGCTATGTTGGATCCCTGCATATGCCTTATACATTTTTCGCTTTTTTTTTTACTATTTTGGGGCGTTGCCGTGGCTGAGTTTTAATTAGCCCTGAGTGCGTGCTGGGCTGAGCCAAAAGCCGTACAAATTGTTATATAAACACATACACACGCCCAACAAAGTGTTTTGAGGGCCTAAAACATTGTCGCCACCAAATGAAGTTGGCCAACACGAAAACTACGCAGGTCACGAGGAAATTAGTTGCCCAAGGTGCTGTATAGTGAAAAGCTAGCAAGTGAAAAGTCTTGAAATGGCAGCGGAAATGAAATTAAGGGAAAGTGGGGAAAGGACGTGCCTGCAGCCCTGAAAGGGAATTTTTCTAACCCCACCCCCACCTCTTTATACCACCCTTTTTTCCATGGCAAATGTTAAGGTTGTATGTCCTTAAAGGCAAAAAAAAAAAAAAACTAATAGCGAAATGCGGGCGATGGCCTGCCCTTCTCATTTTGCATTTTTGTTTTGTTACCCTTTTTTAATTTGCATGTTTACGCCAAAATGGCATGCAAATGCTAAAGTAAAAGCAAAATGTTCATAAAATATGAGAAAAGGAAATTCCGTTAATTTTTATTTGCCTGAAAACATTTAAAGCAGCATTTATAAAATAGGGGAGTGCAGTTATACCTATCCAAAGGTCTGAAAAAATGAAGGAAATTTATATTTTATACTTTTCCCTATCATATTCTTAGCAAGTTGCAACTGGCGTTTTTGGTGCTCGTAAAACTGATTTTGGCCCGAAAAACTTGAACTTTCATGGCACGAACATGTTAATGAAAATGGAAAAAAATAGTTGAGTGGCAAAAGGAAAGAGAGGAAACTTCAAAAGGGGGCTGGGCGAAATACTGCAACATTTCCCTTGATAAGACCAAAGTTTCCTGCGATGGCTTTCACGACATTTAATATATACAGGCATGTTATTTGGAGAAACTAAGACAATAAGAAGCCCGCATATAAAACTGATATTCATATTATTTAAATACATATTATTTAAAAAGTAACTATGGAGGGAAAACCTGAGAGAACTTTGCAATACAGATGGTTAGGTCTTCATTCATATAAATATAAGCATTTTATTAATATTTCCCTCTTGTTTCCCTCTTCATACACTTGGACACATTTTGCAGCTTTACTTAGCATATAAATTGTAATATTTGTGTATATTCAATATGGATTAGTCTTAAGTCCGGTTATGCATAATATGTTATTCACATGTTCCTTGCAGTAAATCCGTCTCTAAACCTAAGTTAAGATAATGCTGTGCAATGAGCAAGTAAGAGCGAGTTCAAAATGGTATCTCGACCAGAGAAAAAAAGTGCGAAAATGTAGCCTAGTAAAAATGATTAGCTGATTTATTCTATGGGTGTATGTTTGCAATTACATAATCTAACGACACGGAGAGTATTTACCAAAGAAATAGTTCACTTCCAAGGCCAAGAATAAATAAAACGAGGAGCTGCAGGAATTCATAAGGAGATCAAAATAAATTCAAGACAAAAAATAATATGAAATATATATGTGTGAGTTTAGAGTTTAGACGCTTTTTGATACCCCAAATGGACATTAGCTAGGCAAAAGGCAGAATATGCATTGAAAATTTTATAGAGAACAACGCAGCTTAGGCAAAACATACATATAAATATTCAAAATAAATATTTCGTTTATATTGTCATAATCCCGCAAGGAAAGCAAGCAAGCACAGCTCCAACTGTAAAAGAAACATGTCGATGGATACACCCAGACAATACGCCCAAAAGTATGCAATTTGATTGTGCAGATAGAATATTTTTTAAATATTTATAAGCCAGAGATTGAAATATTTGTAAAACATATTTTAATAGACACCGAAAAACCAAAGGACAAAACTTTTTGAAACATATTTTTTTATATACAAACAAGAAGAGGAAAAAAGTTGAACACTGCGAATATGCACAAAACATATATCTTTCGGATAACCCTAGCCTAAGTTAAACAACATTTGTAACATTTTCCGTTTAGAAGTTGACAAATTTACTTTCGATGGTTTCACAACAACAACAGTTATTTTAAGCCGTTTCGTATGCCATTCGGTTGAAGCTTAAGCAAGTAATCCAAAGTACAATCATTTATGTCAAACAGGACAACACACCACAAACACACCAGATATTGGGCAAAACCATTCTGAGATAGAGTTACGAAGCGTTAAGGTTCAAGAGTCGTTTTTACAGGGACAAAAAACGGAACACTTTTTGCTAACAAATTTTTTTAAATTCGTTTTACACACGCTTTATAAGATTGGTAGACGACTTCAGTATAGGCAGCTAAAAAGTTTTAGTTCTAAAACCAAAAAGACAATTAGAGTACAATTGTAAAGTGGACAAAGTCAGTGTATAATTTATTTAAAGTAAACTTGAGCTTAGGTCTGTCGGCAAAACAACTGCAAAACCGAATGTAATCCCAGAGAGAGTCCCCTGTATTTAGTTTGTAACTAGAGGTAAAGCTCCCAGAACCCAAATCCAAACCTAAGCCCGCTCCCTCACTCCTAAACCAAGATGTATGCAGCTGCTGGTGGCGCCTCGCTGGCTTCCCGCCAGGCGCGGCAACGCCAACGCCAGCAGAAGAAGACCCAACAACTTCAGGCGAAACTACATCCACCGAAGGCGGCCGGAGCCGCCGGACTCCTTTCCGGCGATCATGCCGCCGAGGGCGCATCCACGCCCACTCGCAGCCAGTCGCGCCAGTTCCATCAGCTGCCCACAAACTATCTGCGTGCCCCGCAGCCCCATGGACGTAAGCTCAGCGCCACCTATACGACGCAATCGAAGCTCCTACTGCCAATCGAGGAGAGCGACACCCAGTCGGTGTTGCAGTTGCGCATGCACTCCCACGCCCATTCGCACGGCCATGCCCACGCGCACGCCCATTCTCACTCTCATGGACCCGCCCACGCGCCTGCGCATAGCCATCATGGGCAAACGCCCTACCAGCAGTTCGCCTCATCCCACGGACGCGTCTCACCGAAACTGGTGCATCGGCATTCCGGCAGCAGTGCTGGATTCCATCCGGTAATCTCCGCCGGACAGCTGCACAAATCTGCGACGGCCACGTTGCCGCTTGTCTCCCATATGGAAGCGGAGGCGGCGGCGGCGGGGGCGGAGTCGCCATCGGCCGTGGCCGGCGTTAAAACGACAGTGACCTCGTTGGAGACAGCCACGCCCACGTCTCCGCCGCTGGCCAGCACTTCTGCTGCCGCTGCCGCCGCAATGGCGGCCGAGGCGGAGGCAGAGTTAGCTGGCGCCGGCGCCATGTTTGTTCCCCACCATGATGCCATCATTGTAACGCCGGCCACGCCTATGGCCTCACCGGGCCATGTGGCCAAGCTGCGTCGTCCCGGTCCCGAGGAGCTGTTCGAGGCATCCGCCGAACGACAGCCGCTCACCGCCGGCGAAGCGTTGGACGACGAGGATGAGCCGATGCATCCGCCAGCACCAGGCCAGCTGGAGCGTAAGTGCAGCGTCTACAGGATGCGGAGGAGCGATGCCTTTGAGTCGGATACTGGTGGTGGTCTCAAGCGGCAACTGCGGGAGCTTCAATTTAGCGCCGGAGTCCAACAGACGCAGTACGAACCGCTGCTCGCCGATGAACCGCAGCTGATCTTCAAGGGACTTGGGGTCAATGGGCGCAAGATGCAGATCTGTGCCTACTGCGAGGAGGGCATCTGTGTGTGCGAACATCTCGAGGTAATTCCGGGCCGATCCTGGCCACCCCTAAATCCCGATGCTAACTGAGATCCCAAATCCCCGATTTTGGACTATGCTTGCTTATGTGTCTTATGCATGCCCGATAATTTTATAATCCGTTTATGAGTGTTATGATTTGAATGATTCCCTGAGTTTCGCCCAGAAAGTATTGGTGTAATGGTTAGCTTATCATATCGTATTTCTTACATTGTAATTATGAGAGATCTTGGAATAATATCTATGTCTATATGGTGTGTTAATAATTTGATAATAATTTGAAATTAAGATAATCAAATAATATATTGAGAGGGATGTATGCTGTTAGCCAAAACATTTCTTTACCAAAATGGCTTACGTAATTTTTCACCCATCTATTTTGTATTATTATGTATAGCATTTATGTATTATGGTCTGAGTGACTCTTTGATCCCTTGGGTACTTATGTCTGTGATGTGGGTAACATTTTTCGTTGATTTCCGGAAATTTGTGGTCTAAAGGTGTGGGAAAATATATTTCACGATAATACTTTATGTGCCTATTCTTATTTAATGGAAATTTCAAATATTTTTTCATTTTGATTTTATTACTCAAGCAAATATGGAAACGGTAAGAGTCTCCATATGATGTCTTCTACCATTTCGCTAATTTTGAGCATTGACATTAGGATATTAACATACTGTAAGTTTGACCAACTCCTATAAGACAGTTTCTTAGGAAACACTTTCAATAAAGTTATGACAAAGAGATATTTGCATTGTCGTACAATACAAAATTTAAAATATTCTATCCAGGCTGTTCAAGTAGCTTTGACAACCCACAACCCACACCCACACTGCTAAACATATATGGCATCTCTAATAAGGACAAGTAGCTTTTGGCAGGAGTCAACAAGCTCGATATGTCCGTGCAGCTTTCCTCTCGACTAGCCCCATTTCGAGGCGATGCCATAACGGCGGCATCGACAAGGAAAATGGTTGGACCTGGAAAAAAGGTCCAGGGAAGAAGGGCATAGCGGACTGCAAGTACATGCATAACAACAATCCGAGAATCGGAAGCGCATAATGTGCCTTTGTATCGGCCTGATAATGCTGTGCCCGAAAAAAAAGCTTGGCAGGCCCAGCTCCGCCAGGTCACCTCCCCCAACTGGCGCCGTTTGCCAAATGTTGTGTAAAAGGCTAATGGCAACACTGAATGTGTGCCATAAAAGTGCAAGGTGGCAGCGGGCGCAACTTAAAGGTTTCCTTCTCCTTAAAGTTCTTGCCACAGAGTTTGCCAACTTTCTTCTTGGATCACGACTCACTTAATGGGATCTCTGGATGAGAGGCGGTAAATTAAAAAACTTAGCACTGCGCTATTATTTAACTTGCATAAGCAGCGTATCAACTGTAACTATATGTATGTCTTTATGCGGAATAAAGCACAAAACTTGCACAAATTAAACAAAACGTGCGCACAAAAGAAAATCTCTGTAAGACGGAAACGGCGGGAAAAATAAGAGAAAAACCATTTCAACAAAACAAATAAATTCCACTGAATCGACTCTAATATTCTCATTAGGTGTTCGTAAGGTTTGTTGGACTGCCAGACTATGACAAGAACTTGGTGTTATATGATTTATAAAAATATTACAATTGCGTTTCAATAGAGTATATAATTTAGTGGAGTTATAGGAAATTTTCAAAATATTAAAAACCTAAATGAGATAAAAGTGTTTTTTTCAAAGCCATTTTAGGATGGGGATTATCGACAAGCAAATAAGACCTAAGCATAAGTAACCCAATTTAAATCTTCTTTATCATTAAAAACACTTTTTGTATTATTATAAACCGTAAACCATGAGCACGATAAGATGATCATACCTCTGGGGTTTCAGTGCCAGCACACATCCACAATAAGTCTTGGTACCCCGCATTCTCGGCAGGAACTGGGTGTAAAAAACTTGAAGGGCCAAAGGGAAAGTGGAAAAACGAAGAGAGTAAACAGCAAAAGCGACTGGCGGCGGCTGAAAATTTATTATATTCCCTGGAACCCACGCCAGCGTCATTTCTAGTCTCCATTTCTGCCACTCGAATCGCTAAGAGAGACATGGATTTTTCCCATTAGTATGTGTATGCGTTTCCGTGCATATAAGTATACGTATGTATGTATTGTGTGCATTCCCGAGCGCCTTGTGCACAAAAACAACGGCTAGTAAATTAGCTGGAAAATAGAGAAAAAAGTATGCGGCAAAATGGCGGACGCCAGAAATGCGCAAAAAATATCATCATCGCCATTTGTCCCACCGCCCACGTCGACGCCCACACCATCGCATTTTCCCATTCCTCGCCCCGTGCGAAAACTGTGAAATGAAAATGAGCGGCGAAAGACTTGTAATAAAGGTGGAAATAAACGTGCTACCGGGCGGTGGGCTGTCTAGGATTTATGAATAAGCAAAATGGCGACATTGAGATAAATAACTGCATTAGCATTAATTGCCCACTGGACATGTTTGTGCGTGTCTATTGCAGGGAATTTAGAACGGATTTAGTGGTAGCGTTTTGTAAAATAACTGCAGAGATGGGAATTACAATGTGCTATCGAATATTTACGTTGTGTGCTTTTCTAATCGAGGATGAAAGAGAAACTCAATATTTACTTTTCCTAAACACAAACTTTTTACATACAAAGAATGTACTCAGTAATATGAATTTAATTGGCCATGTTGTACATTTTACTACCGTTTAACAATTATATGCTATTGCAATCTAGATTGCTCAATTATCTAGCTCAGACAATGCTCAAATTAATTGAAAATCCTTGTCAAGGACAGACTATTAAACCAAATGCGAATCAGCTCGTTTGGTGCAATCAAGGATTCGAGGACGTTCGGTTGTGATTATTTCAGTTTGATGAATCAAATCGCTTACACCCAAATGAACAAGATGGCTTGATTTACACAGCCGCTTGGCTGCAAGTCGTCCGTCTTGGTCGTAATTTAATTTCAAATTACACGAGATGTCTGCCAAAAAAAAAAAGGAAAAAAGTGCAACGCTGGCGATTGTTGCTGCCTCAGAATGCAGCCTCAATAATTACTCAAACTGTCGCCCGAATCCGGCGCCAGCTTCCTTTTGCCCACTCTATATCGGAGCGGAGACATCCTTTTGGCCCATTTTTCCGAATTCTCGGCGGTTGCCTGGTAATTGTTTGTCAGGCACGTCGGTCTTGGCCAGTTCTCGTAATTGTAACTGACATATTGCCAGTCCACAGTCGCACTCTCTTCTCTTCATGTCGACTTTTCCCAAAGCCATCTCGCAAATAAAGTGGTAATCATCCTTGTGGACAAAAAAAGGAGAGCAAAAAAGATCCGACCAAACCAATGACAGTTGCTTGTTTATTGCATACTTTGCGGCGGCTTCATTGAATTATTGTTGCATAATTCATTCACTTGAATCGAAAACTCACACACACACACACACACGCATACAAAGTGAAAAGGAGAATGTAAGAATTTCTTCTCGTTTATTACGAAGCCGCATTTAAATTAATTTTCGATTTTGGCTCGATGCTTTTTTTCTGTGTTTGCTCATACCCATTCAGCCAACATTTATCTTCGAAGTTTGGCCAGCGTTGTTGTTGATTGTTGCCGCTGCCATCGACAATAAAAATCATTTAAAAAGACACAAATTATTCTGCACAATGTGCACAGCTCCAAAATTGCTGGGACAGCTTTATGGCCGGACTCCCAAAGGGGCTTTTACTACAGTAAAATTGTAAAATAGATTCATGCAAAGTTGAGCCTCATGACAAAAATACATTTTTCGATTTAATATGGCCACAAGTTGACCAATATTTAAGCATGAGGAGGGGACCATTTAAATGACTACTTACAGACTAAATTAGGTAACTAATGGGTATTCTAGTCATACATATATGTGCTGTAGTCAGTCATAAATTTTCCAATTAAATCTAAAATGTTATTCTTTACTATACTTTCCCAGACTTCTTTTACATTTTAAAACATAGACCCTGTAACTTTCTTTTAATCATTATAAAAACGTGACCGCAAATTAAAAGTCGATTAAGCCTACCCCCGCATCGAAAAGCTCAATAACTTATGCTCAATTAACACTGGTTAGCGGTTGGCCAGGTTAAATTTACCTGCCAATTTCGAGCAAATAGCAAACACCAAACAGTGGGCACGCAGGCTACACACACTCAGTCGCTCGGATGGCTGTCAACAATCAAATAACATGACTCTCAACGAGGACAGTTGCCATTTCTCACGGCATGTGGCATATGCAAATTCCGTTTCCTCGTCGAGGGGCGCCTCGTTCGCCTTTAATTACCTGCAGACAAGGTAGATACTCGACTGCCACTGCTACACCACTGCCACCAGGTGAACAAGTCAGCGGGCGTTGTGCCAAAAATTCACCAGATATAGGGTTCGGCATTCACATTAATTAACCTGAGATATATGCACTCACTAGAGTTCCACCTGAGCAACAGTCGATTTGGGGCTATGTGGTTGGCTACTTGGTTGCGGTTTTTATGGGCCACTTTCGTGCCTTCTATTTTCCAACATATTGATTTGCCAGGCCTAGCACTCTGTCCACACTGGCGTCGAAATGTGAAAGTTGAATTTCCATAAGTTCAAACATTATAATGTTCTATAATAGACTGCATACCGGCAGTGAGCGAAAGGTAAAAGGTTAAACTTTCGTGATATTTTGCAAATGAGATGATTTCATTAGCGAAAAAAGGATTCATATGATCCTTATGTAACCCTCCTTAAAAATATTGCCTCACAGAAAAGAAAGTCTTTAGGTAATCATAAAGAATTTAGTTTCTTATATTATAAGATTGAGGATTTGAATCGATGTACAAGGTCAGTAAATCCATTAGGCGACTATTAACAATATCTCCACAGCTGTTATACAGAAATATTACCTTGCATGCAGCATATAATTGATGACATTTTATAATTGAAAGAGTCGAGTTAAACTATTATCGACCATCTATCATTGTAGTGCTGATGAAATTGAAGTGCCCTTGGGATAAATCTCTAGAATATCCACTTAAATTTATCCGCAGAGCTGTATAAATTTTCGTGTAATGCACTCGACACAATTGGCCATAAAATGCATGGTACCCAGCAGACAATTTCTCACAAAAGAATAGGGCAATTCAGTGTTAATGAAATTTACAGCAAAGCGTCATATATTATTTCCACTCTTCCGAAACCCATTGTCCTTCCCCAACCTTCCCCAGCCACCCTTTATCCTTGCTATATGTATATCTCTTTGGCAAAATCATGGCGCACAAATTAATTTTCATAGTATACTTTTTATGCGCTTATGTTGTCAGCGTGACATTGTTGCTGCCGCTGTTGGCGACTAGCTGCCAAATAGCAACATGTGTAGCCACGCTCACATACACACACACAAATCGCACACTCACAAGCATACATAGACAACGCATAGCTGCGTCTGTGTTTAATTGCGAAAATGTAGCAATCTTTTAGGCGTTGCAACCAGTCAGTCGGAGTCAGGCAGCCAGCTTTTGTTATGTCAGCTGCGCCTCTGTCATGTTTTTCTCTATTAACGACCACGAGGTCTGCATTGTATGCATATGGATGTATAGTCAAGGTCATACAAATAGTTTTTAGGCAAAAAGTTATATCTACTTTGTATAACCAATAAAAAAGACGCCCTGAATAAGTTTAGTAACCACTTTCCCTTAAATTCTATACAAAATAAACACATGTTTAAGCTTAAATCGGATTAATAACTTGAGGAAGAGTATTCCATCACTATTACTTTGAACTCAACTGTATAGAAGGGCTTTGCCAGAGTGTGCCTGCGTCTGAGAGCGTGTGTGGCTTTTGCATGAATCTGTATTTCATTAAAATTTCATCTGCATCGTTCAACGAGTGACTTTTTCCGCTTTGCGCTGTTGAATTATTGAAATTTTCGGTTCGCAGTTGCCAGTTTTGCTTAGGTCGCCGTTCCACTTGCCTTGCAACAAAGGAAGGCATCCCCGCTGCGGTACCGCACTGCCTCCGCTGCAGGATTTGCATATGAATTCCAGCAGCTGCAGCTGCAGCTACATCTACAACACTGGGCTGCCGTAACTTTTCCACGGCCTTCCTGGCTGGCGTTCTCATCTCAACGCTGCCATTTGAATTATGGCATTGCAGGGCAGCTACATGGCTTATATGCCATAAATATTTTCTATGTTTGCATTACTCACCAGATTTTTGCAAGTGATTTGCAATGGCCTGGAAACTTTGCTCTCGACATGTCTTAACTTTTCAGTCACTTGAGAGCAAGGGCAAGGATCTAACATTGATTCAAGTCGAAGATGTGCCAAAGTGCACTCGGTGCGTTCAAGTGGAGCTATCTTCATAAATGAATAATTTGG
Organism: Drosophila eugracilis; assembly: GCF_018153835.1. Taxonomy (NCBI): domain Eukaryota; kingdom Metazoa; phylum Arthropoda; class Insecta; order Diptera; family Drosophilidae; genus Drosophila; species Drosophila eugracilis. The sequence continues at coordinate 1,063,150 of NW_024573209.1, forward strand.
TTTATTGACATGGGCTTTATTGTTTGCAAAACTGATTCTCCTTTATATTCATGGACTTCAATCAATAGCTTGGAAAAACATTTCAAACAGATACTTTAAAAGGTTAAATCAGTATAATGTTGAATAATAACACTGCGTATAAAGTCTCTGAAGTATGAATAAATCAATCAATAACAAATCAAACTTTACACAAAAGCCATTATTATTCATAACCATATACATTATTTAATTTGCCGGTCAATGATTTAAAAGCTTAACTAATGTACGAAACAAATGCACAGAGTAATAAAGCGGTAAGCTTAAAACAAGCGTAATTGAAATCAAAAGTTATTTATCCACTCAACAGCATATTTTAAATGGAGCCGCAGCAAAGAACACAGAAATAACAACTACGTGTGTGAAAAAACTGAAAAGTTGAATAAAACAAACTAATGCCATGAATTGGAAAACTGCAACAAATGTGATATGAACAACTAATAAAATATAAATAAAGACACTTTTAGTATAAACCAAACCAACGTTAATTAAGCCTCGGAAAATGGCAGCCGCGGAACGAGAAATCAAAATGAGAATATACTGTGTGGGCTTGACTTTTATATAGCTAGCTATGATGACTGTTTAGTGCTATAAAAACCAAACAAACAAAGCAAAAAAGAAAAAGCTTTAAATATTTTTTCTACTTACTAAAACTTAAATTAAACTGCACCAAATGTGATCGAACCGAAATAATATATATTGAACAACCAATAAGAGTTACTTCAACAATAAAATTCGACAACGACATTGCCTTCTCTCATTGTAGCCTAAACGAAATTAACTCTAAAACTCAACTTCGTAGCCACTAACGTTAATTACTAGCCTAAGCCGAAAACGTAAACCGAATGCAAGTAAATGAATAAGGAAAGTAACTAATAACTCGAAGACTTTTCTACGTGCAACAAAATAAAAGAAAAACCGAAATTGATAAAACTAGGAAATGCATAGACTAAGTCGAGCAATCACTTACCTAACAAACGCAGTGTGTCTACGTTAACGCTGCGCTAACGGCAACGGTCAATTCATAGATATTAATAAATGTTTATAGCTTTCAATGCCAAAATTCAAACGAAAATGAAATCGCCTACAAATACAATGCTGCGTGACGTGAACGCTACGTAGCAAAACGCCAGGCGTTGCGTTACGCCCCGCTGCGTAACGATATAACCATAGCCGAGCCCCACACATCATCCGGATACCCGATTCTCCAAGCTGTTTATGACCCAGGATTCGCAGGATCACCGCTGGACGAGTCGCCGGCGCAGCCAGAAGCATCACCGCTGGAAAACAAACACAACACAACAACAACAACAAGAACAACAACAACGACTTAACGGAGCTAGTATAGCAGCCGACCACTGGCGATCAACGCAGCCCATCCTCAGCCCGCCACTCAACTGCGCCAGCCATTTCAAGGGCTGACGCAGTTTTCCAAACGCCACAGCTACAGAAAACCCAACAACCACCACAAGAACTACAGCACTACACCATAGAAATCTGTTTCAAAAAAAAAAAAAAAAAAAAGAAAACAACAACTAGAAACAACAAAAAATATTACTCTTTGCTTCTATTTCTATACTCCTCCTCTTTGTGCCTATCAGTACGTTCTCGTAGTTGTTGAGAAAGTTGAGAAAGTAAACGTAACCGTAACCGGACTGAACGCACGCCTTTTTTGGATGCTGCCCTCACGACTACGACACACGTAACGCCGAGACGTGACATTTAGTTTTTATTGGACGTTATTTAAGCTCCTAAACCTGTAACCTGTGTCATCCCATTGATTTCGAACTGTTAACGCAAAACCCCAACGTATTCGCAAAAATCACTGACGTGACGCATACGCACCGTTGAACAGCCGACAAACCAAAATCAAAACAAACAAAAAATAAGAACAAGAAAAGAACTTTAACCGTAAACAAGAAAGAAAAAAAAACAACACCAAGATGCAGGCCGCATTGATGCTAAGATCGAAATCTCGGGTGGCGAGAAGAAGAAAGCTACGAAAATTAGGTGGAAGACTTGAGTTGCCTAGTAATGTAGCAACTAAAGAAATAGCTCCATTTCCTCGTTATCCACCTGAGTCATGGGTAATAAAATAAAATACCAAAAAAAAATACCTAATTAAATTTAAACCACATTCTATGAATCTCTCTCTTTGTCTACTTCTGAACCGAAGAGCCCCCTAAAATCAAAACAGTAAATTCAGTAAAGCAAAAGTCTAATCTCTGACCCACTAAGTAACCCAATAACTTAAAAAACCAAAGAGCGCAAGTTTCTAAAAAGTCGTCAAATGAAAATCATCAGCTTAAAAGAAAATCTATTTTCCAACCCCAATCCAACCTTAAAAATATCCCCCCTTGCCCAGTAACTAACCAACCAACTATCTATCTGACTATCTTTCCGATCTATACTTCTCTCTCCCCCACCTATCTATATCTACCTGTTCTCTTCTCTATTCGAGCCTCCCTAGTTTCGAGCCCAAGACACAAACTCTATTTTTGATTTCAGAAACGCCCCAGAGTTAACTACCATCAGAGCATACGTTTTTCTTAAGTAGTGTGGCAACTCTATATATGCTAGGTTAACTTAATAGAATTCAACTTTTTTCTCCATCTCTTTACTTGATCTTGCAGTTAATTTAGCGTGTGCCCAAAACTATCCCCGATTCTAGAACGTAGAGCCGCTTTGGAACGAACTTTGAATTAACTGTTAACTCAGTAGACAATTTTATAATAATAATAATATCCGATATATCTATAGATACTCTATATATTTCAAGTCTAAGAGCTCTGCCAGCCAACAACTAAATGCGCTGTACAACTAGCTTAACCACCTTTATTCAATTCTCAGCAAACTATTAGTGCTTTTGCTCAACTCTCTAACTCTATCTCTCTCTCTCTATAGCTATCCAACTATCTATCTATCTCTCTCCATATCTCTGTCTAGCTCTTTGCCTAACCTTCTGTCTCTATCCCACTAAGTGTAACTTTCTATAAACGCTCTAACCAATAACTATCTGTCTGTCACCCAGTCCCACACTTAGCTTCAACTGTAGTTGAACATTGCACAGACCCCACCTCCAAAGTCAAAACCCCCTCTCACCAACCCAACAGAGACCCAGCCCCAATATCACTAAACTCAACCCCCCACTTTCGCCTACTTTGCACTTGCTTAAACCCTAAGTAACGTATTAAATAAAAGTCAGTATAATCAAAGACGTGTGTAGTTCTTCACCCACAAAACCCACTAACAAATCAGACATATCTAGTGCGCTCTCCCCACTCACACGCTGCACCCAGTTAACTAGTCGAGTAGTACTCAAACAGTATCCAAAGCAAGTGCTTCTAACTGTTCTCCACTAAACCTAACTCAGATAAACTAAAACCAAAAAACGAGCTATGAAATATCAAATACAAATTACCTACATAACAAATATAAAGCACATCAAATGGATTATAATTTGAAACACATTTATACTTTTTCTTTTTAGCAACAATTACACAGATTAAACTTTAGTTTTCATATATTGTTTCATGGATCTCTTGACTTCTCGGGGAGATCCACGGAGCAACCAGTTGAATCACTTTGTTTTGCTCCAACACCCACTTACACGTATTTTCAACTGTATCCTTTCTTTCACTTTCACTGTCATTCTACTCGTAACTTCTATTCTTTCACCCTGTAATTTTCGCCTAACGTTAGAACATAACTTTCACGCTAAAACACATCACACAAATTATGTGTCTTATGTCTTAAATTTTTAATTTTCAACTTTCGCCAATGTCGATGTAATCCGTTAACGAACCGTTATCGTTCACCTATTGCGTAACTAGAAAAACACATACGTGACAACGCCACCGGCGCCGCCGCAGCCGCCTCCGCCACCGCCGGAAGTAAGTGCCAAAGCATCCATTTTGAAAACACTCATTTGCATACAAGAAAGTATGGAAGAAAAAAAAACCAGCAACAGCCTTTATTTCCGTTCTATCGTTCGTTCATCACGTGCAAGTGTCTCACGTGTTTCTTTGTATATGTGTAACGTAATGATCACCTGCGTGATTGCCTCCATGCAATTGCGCTGTGCCGCTTACGTTGCCGTCTTGCAGTTGGTTGTAATTTGAAAGTACAATGAAAATGCTTGTAAATAATTCACTTGCTTTGCATTTGATCTTTTTCTCTCTCTCTCTCTCTCTGTTTTCTCCCTAACCCTCTATCCACCATCTCTGTCTGCTTTTCTTCCTTTTTGTATGCAAACCGTTTTTAATTTTTCATTTGGTACTTTTTTGTGGATTTAGTTTATTAAATTGTACGTACTAAGCCCAATACGCATTTGCACATGAAATATTAAAAGTATTTTTCTTGGTCTGCATTGGTGTGTGTGTTTTTGAGCATTATGCCGAAGCCAATAAAATATTTTAAATATTTTATTAACTGCAAAGCGGGGCTAGCAAAGGAAAAGGTTTTCCTACCAAAAGAATTGCATTGAATATTTACAAGCATTTTCATTGCTTTGATTTGAACGACCCCTCCATGCCGTTCTGTGTGAGGAGCCAGCGACTGTACTGCAAGAAATGCCAGCTTAACTTGAGCAAACGTGTGAACCCAGTGCCCATCCACATTAAATATACATGCCTAGGCCGAGAATGAGTGCCTACAAAATGAAATAACTTAAGCATTAATGTGATTAATTTAGGGCTTTACGTTGAGTGCCCTTACCTTGGGCATCCCATTTGAGTGTATGATAAATTAACATTATTACTGGTCCCTGGCAAATTTAGAGCGTTTTAATTAACATACCATCGGGATGGTGATTAGCATAAATCAGTGGCGAAACTCAACAAGTTTGCCATCCGCAAATTCAACTCAATTTACATAGAAAATACATTTTGTGAGCTCTCCTTCTCGCCTATATCAATTAGCAATTAGTTTCACCAATTTTCATTTGGTTATTTAAATCGTTTCGTTGGCTTTAATTTTTCATTTGTAGTCATCAACAAAACAAAAGAAAACAACAGACATATGAAACAATCAAACGATAAACGAAAAGAAAGTATGCAACATTAACTAACAACCTAAAACGAACCACCAACAGCAACCACAAAAGATAAACAAAACAATCAAACGCCAAACAAACAAGACACTCAAGCAAAATGCATTAATATAAAATAAACAAAATGGTATCAAGTTTTCCCAAAAGATTCTGTAAAGCTTACTTGCCTCTCATTCCCGTTTTCGATCTAGGAGCTCAACTTGATTCAATTGCGAAATTTGTTCCACAAAGTCAAACCAATCAAGAAGTCAACAAAAAACGCTTGGCAACCAAAAAAAAATAATATATATATGTATATATACAAAGAATCCAAATGAAAAAAATCAAATTGAATGTTTTACAAAAACTGCAAAATGAAAGTGAAAAAAGAAAATTTTCCCTTTGACAATGCCGACCGATTCGCGTCGAGCCGGCTGCCAAAGCGAAACTTTTGCCTTAAATTGAAATGCACATTTTAATTTCGGCCCGAAACCATTTTTTTGTGGAACATTCACATGTTGAAGCAAGCGCTAAAAACAAAAAAACAACCAGAAAATACAAAACAAATAAGGCAGCAGGAAAAAACCCGAAAGAAAAAAAAGAAAATACCGATACGTGTACACAGCAGAAATTTTGGCTGTGGGTTGAAAGGCATTTTGGGTGGGAAAATGGTTGTTCCTTAGATTTGGGTTCTGTAAGTCGTAATGCAAATACCTTTTCCAGCGGTCTGGGTAAGTCAGAGTTGGCGTGTTTTCTATAACAAATACCAAATATATAAATACAATGTAAGGAAATGTTTTTTTGTAGTTTAGAAAGCCTTTTGAATTTAGCAAATGCCGGCTAAAAACCCAATCAAAATGAAAATTATAAATCGAACCCAAGCCAATTAAGCGCATATCATGTAACCTTGCATTGAAGATCAAATTATATATATAAAAAAAACGATCCATTTAATCATGTTATTTTGCCCACGAAATTGAACAAATTTTGGCATGTACTTTCCATGCATACTTTTGGGGCAGAGTTGGCCTTAAAATGATTATAATGGCCCTTAAAAGTATGTATAAAGCCAACACCGGAATTGTATAGGTTAACATTCAAAAATCATTTGTTTTAATTTATTTTGTTCTTAATTTCTATTTTCAATGTTAACACATGTGGCACTGTTCTGGGAATAAATCTGCTGCGAGCTTAAATCGTTGCTTTGAATATTTATTTATGCTTGAATTTAAGCCTTTCTTTTCACATCCACACACAAGATAAGATTTCTATGGTTTCCTTTCTACTTTCTCTCCTACTTTCTCTTACTTACTCTTTCTTGCGAAGCACGCACCAAATCTCCAAAATTACCACACGGAAAACACCCACACACACACTCGTACTCCTGTTAAACACGATTTTCTATTCATTTCTTTCAAACGCAGGTACGCGACATTTAAATACACCTATTTCACCCTCAAAAAGAAAAGAAATCAGCCCAAAAGTATGCAACGCTTGCTAAAATGATAATCAATGAAAAATTCAGATCGACAATTAGGTACAGTCTAAATTTAAGGACTCAAGTTATTGTGATCCATTCAAACTTACCGATTCTTATCCTATATTGGTGTCTAAAATTGTAATCACAATGCTCTCTCTCTCTCTCTGTCTCTCATTATATATATATAATATGTATATCTCTCTCTCTCTCTCTTTGTGCTGTGGCCCGTGCTCTGTGTGACTAAAAACAAACTTAGTAGCGTGCTAGGTTTAGTAGCTTAAATCCATATATAAATATCTTTATCTATGTAATTGTGTGAGTGTGTGTGCGCGTGCAATTGTGTGCGTGTGTGTATGTGCGCCAAATTGAACTCTATAATATTGGGACGTAAAAAACAGCCGGAATTTGAACAACAAACAAAACTATCGTATAATTTTCAACATCTTTTTACCTCGCATGTTTGCATTACCTTGCTCGTCATATTTTATTATCTTTCCTGCTATCCTCTCTCTCTCTCTCTTTAAATCTATATAACCCATCTATATCTTTACTTTCTGTCTATATAAATATTATATATATAATATATATATATATATATGGAATGCAAACAAATGTTGTTGCGCTGCGTGCATTTTAATTGTCTTGTCGGTCTCGCTCTAATTTCGCTCGACTAACTCTTTCTCGCTCTCTTTTAATATCTTTATCTTGCAGTCTGTGCGTTTTTCGCATGCGCTTAATTACGGACAAGAAAAACATTTGAAATTATGATGTTTATTTTCCATTGTTTATTTTATTTTTACATACGGGGCCCGAAAGCAATTGCATGTCATTTAAAACCCAATATTACTGTGTCGAAGGGCGATCTTTCAATTTTTACTGTAAAAATAAAAACAACCAACCCAACACCCACAAGAATGCTTTGTGTAACCAACAAGCTAATCGCTGACTAACCGTAAGCCCAAGCACAAGAGTGAGTTCATCAAAAAGTATCTTTGAACTAAGCACTGCTAAAATGCCTTATCGACTAACCCTCACAATGCCTTATTAATACTAATACTACAAATTTTCTATATATATTTTTAATGGCTTGTGGTTTTGGCAAAGTTTCTTGGAACAGGATTTAGGAATAAAATATTAAAAAAAAAAAAGTCTACTTAGTACAAAAAACACTAGTAAGAGTACACCCATAATATGAAATCCCCTATAAGATCTACAAAGCCAGGCTCAAAGTGTATGTATCGTCAAGCTCAAAGTCTTCCATCCCTGAAAACCCATTTGCATAATTTCCCACTCAAAAATCTTTTCGATGTGATTCTTCTCGCTCGCAACCTGTATACGTTCGTGTGGTAAGCTTAGCCAAAAAAAAGAAATAAAAAAGGTCGCAGTAAGTAATCAATGGTAATAAGACGACGCCTCTAACTCGAAATCGCACCAGGACTTAATCAATTTTCGGTGGCTAATGAAAGGGCCTTGGAATGGCAGCCGAGAATTGCACAATTTGTGGTCAGCACTCGTGTGTGCACTTGAAAGGCTCGACTTAAACTTGGCTTCTTCTGTCAACTTGACTTACTGCCATTTGTGGCCAAAAAGTTTCGGGCTGCCATAGACTATTTCCCCTATTCGGGCCAAGAACAACAACGGCCGAAAGGCAAAGGAGCTGGAAATGAAAGGCAGGAAAAGCAGGAAGGCAGGGGAAAACGGGACGTAAGAGCTCCGGAAAAGGCAAAAACTTTGCAGTGCAATGAAATGCAATCGAACGGAACCGAAAACCAGCGACATGCATTTTCCGTTCGTCCCGCTCCATTGTTTTCCATCCGAAAAAACTATAAAAAAAAAAGCTGTCGAGTGTCGTTCAAGTAGTTCTGTGCTTGGCGCAGCACTTTAAGCATTTTATTGCGAACAAATTATGTAGCATATTTTTCAGCGCTTTCTCCACATCCCTCGGCTTGATTTATAGCATCGTCGCTGAAATGTGAAATTGAGCGCAGAACAGAGACCTGATCGATGGCTTTTGCCATTTTCTTGGCTTTAGCTATTTCTTTTTTTTTTATTATAGTGTTTTTTTTTCTAAACCAACGACATGCGTTCAATTAACCCGAGTCTCTGGCAGACCGTTTGACATTTTCATTAGGCAAACAAAAGCGAAAGAAACTCGGCTGCGACGTTTACATTTCATGGCCGGAAATCCGTCTGCGAAAAGAAAAACTAAAAGAAATGTCTGCTTCCGTTTGAAGTCCAAGTCCGCAAAACCGGTATTTGCACACACACACCGAAACATTTCACATTTAGCCGCAAAACGACTTTAATTTGCGGTGCCACTGGCGCTGCTACACCCTGCCCTCTGCCATATATATATATATTTTCTATATTCTAGATGGTCTGATTTCATTACACAATATGCGCTTAAATGCTAACTTTTTCGGTTGCCCGGGTTCCGTTTTGGAGAGAACTTCGCCACTTTTCTTTGTGGCTTTGCCTTTAAATTGTTTTGTTGCCCAGTCGGGGCAGATCTCTCCGGTTGGTTTTCTTGGTCCTTGAATGGGGATTTTCACTGCTTGCCTGGGTGCCCAGTCCCATGTGTTGCATGTGCGCTCCTCCTATCGATTTGTGCGTTTTACGCGAATTGAATTTAAAATCAAATCAATTTTATTAGAATTGCGATAAAAGATCTGGGACAAAGAGAAGGACCAAAAGGCTTTTTAGAGTGCAGAAAGTACTTAGCTTGACTGCAAATTGCATCTTTAGGCCACAGCAACTTTTTGATCAACGACACCATTGTCATTATAGACAAGACTTCTTTGTAGTATTTTTAATATTCGCCGAAATCTGACTTTCGGAAATTGTTAAAGACAATTTCAGTGAGTTTTATATCTTAACTTTCATAATAAATTATTTTTAAAAGGGATTCCTTTCCCTAATTGTATTTTCCCCACATTAATCTGACCCTCGATATGGTTATCACACTGCGGTCTCTTTGAAGTGGCCAAAAGTCGAAAAGGGCCATGGGCATTATTTGGCCTAATGAACTGTTTTTGGGGCTTGGCTTAATGCTGATTTGTGTACCAAAGAGCGAACGGCAAAGCCGTTTCACATTCGCCCCGTGGCCCTGGCCATGTGCCAGTTTCGGGACTCACATATAGCCAGGGACAGCTCAACCGATTCGCCGCATAGGCCATGGAAGCACCTTGAGCCGAGTCGCCTCCGGACAGGACAGCTGGACAGCAGGACAGAGCAGCCGGAAACAAAGACACATCAAGCTGGCTGGTCTGGGCTGGCTGAAGTGTAAAAAGAAGGGCAAGAAGGGCATCTGGAAAGCTCGACCTTTCAGTGTCGTTTAGTGAAATTGCCTGTAATGTCTCTACTCGGTGCCCCTGTCCCTGAATTTTCACTGGCTAATACTTATACTGCTGCTGCTGCTGCTGCATTGTCTTACCACATCCATAGCATTAGCTTCTACCTCGTTCTTTACGACTTGGTCGTGTGTCAGCTCCAGCTGCGGCTTCTCCTGCATTTTTCATTAGCCTGCGCACTTTTTTTCTGCTTTTGTACCCAGCCACGTTCTTTGGCTCTCGGCCCACCTGTCCGAACATGCCTGCCCCTTGGACTCTGGCCCCCTTCTTGTTGATTTTGCAAGTGCATTTTGCACTTGATTCTGCGCCACTCAGCTCAAGTCGTTGCTTTCTCTAGCAGCTGCATAATAAAATTGTACACGGGCCAAATCGCTGGGGCTGTCGGCATCTGCCTCCTTGGCTCTGTCTGCTGAAATGTGACTATACGAATCCTGTCACAGATTTGTTTTCAATTGTCCAAAGACAGAGATGTGGGTGCGAACAGATAATCTTTAAATCGAAATACAAATCTCTTTTTTCTGATTTCTAATCTGTCAAATATCAAAGAAGGCATCAAAGATACACAAATAAGAAATCATTAACGATAAATAGGTTTTAATTGATTCATCGCATTATCGACGTATACAACACAATTTAACACTGGCTGCTAGGGGCAGAAAAGCAAACCAAGTTATGCACTCGAACAAACAATCAATGAACATGAATAAATTGCTGTCATTAAATGGCCTACACTTCCTGTTCGCCAAGGGGGAAATCGCCGTCGACGAGTACATGTTAATTTTCGACGCTGCCAGCCAATTGAGGCAAAACAATTTATTGTTATACAATGGGAAACAAAAATCAATGGCGATAATCACAATGGAAACAAAAAGAAAATAAACCCACTCCTCGGTAGTCTTTGTATAAATGTGACCACTATGCGGATAAGGCTTGCGAGACCTTCACCCAGTAATTATCATTAATTATAGGGGAATTATTGCGACGGCGACATGTTTAATTAGGGATCTTGTTGTGAAGTAGAAAAATTACTGAATAGCTAGGGAGCTTGAACGTTTCCGAGGAATTCTGATAAAATAAATTGTTCTTTGCCTTTGCTATTTCATAAGGAATTTAAGGATTTTCTGTTCGTTAAAGAAAGTGGGAATATGAAATATAGAGTAGAGTGGTTAGTAATGTATTTTAAACCAGCAAAACGAAATAATTTTCTATGAGTATAGCTTAAGTCAACTGCTTTTAAGAACTAAAAAGTACTTACCTCGACTTAATTTGATTTTAAACTTATATTTAATTTGATCTTAAAACTTTTTAAAACCGAAAATTACCCACTTCGACTTACTGTGAATTAAAAGCAGCTATTTTCTTCTGACTTTTTGGCGTGTTTCGATTTTCCATTAAGCTCCTTACACATAACATAGCCCACTTTCTTTCATTGGCTTCCGTGTGCGCGGTTCATTAGCGTTTTGTCGCCTTTATAAGCCAGACCCGATTGAAAGCATTTTCGACGCTTTGTTGTAATTTTTACAACATTTCTATTTTACCAGCTTTTTTTTTCTGTTGTTGTTTTTGCTTTTGTTTGTCCGCTCGCACATTGCGTGAGTTTCGATACACGAAAAGGTGAAGCTACTTAGTAAACGGGAGCATGGGGCGCCTGACGCCCGTAAAAATAGCAAATCTATCGAGGGACCGAAGATATTGGTTATCCTGATGATTATAAGTTGGCTTTGCGAAATATTGAACAATGGCAAAAGGTGAAAGTTTAATGAACACATGGCGTGTGCGTATATGAAAACTATTTTTGATCAAATTAAATGGCAAATATTTGCCGGAAACAGACAATAAGCCACGTGTCCCAATAGGCGTATGCGCAATATGAATAATTCATTGAAATCTTATGTATATGAGATAATTTACCGTAATAAGATGGCTTTGGGGATATCACAAAAGCATATTCAATGAATCATAACATAATAATAATCATTTTATATTTCCTAATAAGATTAGAAAACTAATCCTCTTCTAATGTAAACATTGATTGCTTTCCTTGCGTTTTAAAGTACTAACTTGGACAAGTTCTACTAAACTTACAGGCTCAAACACCTGTCCGTCAGCCGACGAGCTAACCAAATATTTTGAAAACCTTTCAAAGGGCCCCTCCACCTTACACCTCGGCCTTTGCTCCTCTTCGGCCTGTCGAATCCTCGAGAAGCCCATAGTTTTCGTGCATCGCCTTTGCGTACGTGCGTTGCCTTTCTGACTCTCCGGTGGCCTTCAGTGGAGTCGCCTCGTTGTTCGTCAATCAGCGTCGCAAATTGTTGATTACACCTACATTAAGTCAAGGGCAGGACAACAGTTACAGTTCCAGTTCCAGCTACAGTTATGTGGAGCAGCCGATCGATACTTTCTCTCCACTTTCCTTCCGCCAGCTTTCGGTTTTTCTGGCGCTCGCTTTGTGTGACTGCGATTTTGCACACGAAAAGCAAACGAGACCAGAAAACGTGGCACTACATACAAAGTCCATCATGTTCACTTATATACTCGTTCACCAACTATATATTCAGTCATATACATATATATATATCAGTCATGTATATATATCTGTTGGGGTTTCCTTCCTTCTTAGTAAATATATAGGCCAGCCTGTTTGTGTGTCGTTTTATTTGCCTTATTACTGGCACGCAGCATATTTAGTGGCTGGCTTAGTGACATTGCCTTGTTTATAGTCGCGGCTCCATGGAGCAGGATGGCTCTAAGCTCCGGGGTCTAGTCACTCATTAGCCCGTCTACGTGTTGGCCAGTGCACGTGTCTTTTCCGAGAAATGGGTGGGCAGGTGTAGATGATGGCATCTATGACTCGTTGTCTGAGCAATTTAAACTGACATTGACTAGTGGTTGTTTGATTTGCGATAATTTTTATACAGAATAAAGCCTTAAAGCGGCAAGTAAATGTGTCCGAATATTACGTATACGTCGATTTGTGGCTTCGGATTTCCCCTACATACGAGTATTTATTTATTTATTCTAAAACAACATTTGTTTATGAACAACTTTTAACACTTTAAAGAGGGCTATTTTACTTTTACCTTACTTTTACTGCATGGGCTGTGCTAAAGATATTGTCTATATTGGCTGTTTGCAGAGCTGCAATGAGGCATGCTAATTCATTTTTTTGGAAAATATATTTGACTTGTGTCTTGAAGTGTGCTCCCTCCATCTACCATCTAAGTGTTTAACTCCTTTCAATGTTCTCGTTTTTCAGTTATTGTTCCATATTTTCCATACCTAAGTCTACTACCTTCCTCTCTATTTAACTATAATCTCATATTACTTGCTGTTTAACTGTTTTTTAAGTTACCATATCCTAATTGTTAACTGTTTTACTCCAATGTGCGTTTATGCCTTTAACAGACTAACCAAGAAAAAATATCTACAAAATTGGCAACCAACTATGTTTCCTCATTGATGTTGTAATTGATGACAAGAAAGTACTCTTGGAACCAAGTATATACAAATTTAGTATTCGGTTTGATAACCAAATTTTGATTGCTTTTGCATTAGACGTTACTCTTGTGATGAGTTGTATTGTATGCTTTTGGAAATATACCTTAATATTTTAATGATATGTGTACTCCCCCTTAACCACAAGCGAGAGACGATCTCACACAGCCCAAAACTAATCACTGAACTGTATATATTTTCTATGCATCTGCCCCACAACCACCACCAAAAAAAAAACAATTCAAAAACCCAAATCGCCACCGCAACCACTGTGTGTGTTGTTGTCGTCGTCGTGCTATCGTTGTCACTTGGTCCCGATTATGGTCACGATCTCCGGCCCGAAAACTCCAAAAGTGCGCCCAAGGACGTGCCGCCTGGTTGGAGCGGGGCCGACGCTGCAGCGTCCAGGATCAGCAGCAGCAGCAGGCCACCTGCCATCGACGCTGGGTGAAGCGCAACCGAGTAAGTGCCTCCACGAAGGACCAACTTTCACGCCGTGTACATAATACCCGTAACCCCTCTGCCTATATTTGTAACCCCCATTTCGATCACTCCCTCTCCCCTAATCTCACATTTATTTCATGCACAACTCTCTCAATGTTCAGCGCATTCTCTGTTAGGTGAAGCAGGCAGAAAATCCTCATCTCTATTGTCCAGACTTAACTTTGAGTTTCATAATAACCTCCTTGACTTACGACTATTTTCGATGAAGGCCACAAAAAATCCATAACTTCAGGAAGAACGTCTAAGGAATGTTTTCTAAAACTTATATAAATCCATTTTTAATATTCTCATTTTCATGTTATTTTGAATATTAAATCAATAAAAAACAATTTCAAAAACTTTTGTTTTCATTTTCAGAGATTTTTTTATTCCTCAAAAAGATTTAAATTTGGATTTAAAAATGAAAAAAATATAGCTTGTCTTCCTGGAGTTTTGATGACTAAAAATAAGCCTTGATTTGCATTTCTTAGGTTATTTGGTAACATCGTTCTCTTCCATTGACAGATCCAAGACGCCTCTTTGGGTGGCTCGTCGGACGATGAGGATTTCCTTGGCGTTCTGCGAGGTCCCAGCACCTTTGCAAATGCCTTTCTTTACGTGGGTCTGGGCACGGTGGCGCTGGGCCTCGTCATCGCATTCGTTGGCACCGGCGAGAAGGGCTTCAAAACCACGGAACTAAGACTTATAGGCCCCTCTCTCATAGGCAATAAAATAGTTGATTGAAAATCCTTAACGAACATGTAGTAATAGTTCATTTCTTGACAGGATTGGGCCTAATCTGTTGCATTTTACGCATCCTCTTCTGCATCTGTCCATCGCACTGCATCTCATCCAGCAAAAAGACGCGAAAGAAAAACGGCAACAAGATTGATGCGGATCACACAACGTCGTTGCTCAGAAACGAGAGCAAAAGGGTGTCGATAGCGAGAGGACCCAGTTTTCAGGTGGATATATCCCATATATGAGACTAACATACATTTTTATAATCATATCTTATACCTTATGGCAGCCCAAATACCCAATAGCGCACAAACGCAGCCAGAGCAAAATGCTCAACGAGGGAATGGAGGCACTGCGCCAAATAGCCACCACTTCCTTGTTCATGCAGAACGAGCAGAAGACGGCTATCAATCGCGTGGTGCCGATCATCAATGAGCCGGATAGCGGTGGTAAAATCCTTATAAAATATATTTTAGGCTTACGTTTCATCCTTTATAATCCTTAAAGATGCACCACTGGAGATGAAGAAACTGCAAACTGCTTTGAATGCCTGCGAGATGAGCGACGAGGAGCAGGATCAGGAGCAGCAGCAGCAGCCGCATCAGATTGCCAAACGTACAACAGCCACAACTGCCGTTACGAGTAGTACCACCAAAGACCCAACATCAACAGCAGTCACATCAAGGATAACGAGAGCGACCACTCTGAGCACGGTGGATGAGAAGCCGGACAGCAAGCTGGTCCGTCAGCGGGTGGCACTGCAGCAGCAACGACAGCAGCAACAGCAACAGGAGCAGCAGCATGTTCCCAAGTCGCAGTCTTTGTCATCCTCCTCTACGATCAAGGATTCGCTGGAGGTGGTTGAGGAGACGTCCCTAATAGATGCCAGCAATGAGACTACACCTGTTGCATCTCCTCCCCCTGCAATGCCAAGTAGCTGCAGTACGGGCGCGATACCCCAGGCTCAATCGGCCTGGCATCTCGACGGGGGCCACTCCCAAAACGACGACAACGACGACGACGCCCACCATTACGGCACGGCTGCCCACGTCGCAGTCGCATCCGACGAGCTATGACCTGCCACCGGCCCTGCCGCACACCTATTCCGCAACGGCAACGGTTCGCGGACCGTTGGGCATGTCCATGAGCAGTTCAGCCGGAAAAGGGATCGGCATAGGAACTGCTTTCACAATGCCGCCCACCACAACAACGATTAGTCTGCTACCGCTGCCGGCGCCGCCAACGGTTACTGCCACCACAACAACAACAACAGCAACAAACATGGCCAGCATTCCTGGCCAGGTGCTGGAGACCAGCGGTGTTACAAGTCTAAGTCTGAGCCTAATGCGACCAGCCACAGCATCTGGTGTGGTGTTGGGCGGATTGACCACCTCATCGTTCACCACCAGCTCTACGGATCATCAAAAATCACATCCGTCATCCGCCGGATCGGTAATGGGGCGTGGCAGTAGCCTACTACTCTCACCGCCCTCAGCGGCAGCGGCGTCGTCGTCGAGCAAATTCGAGCCAGAATTGGTGCTCAGTCCGGCTAAGCTTGGCCAGTAGAATTAAATGGGATTTAGTTACGATTTTAGTTAGCCACGAGGTCTATATATGTATATGTATGTCTAGGTTCTAGCCGCGAGTGTGCATGTATGCAATAGGGTGAGTGAGTGTGTTTGTCTTAGAGCTGTGTGTGTGTGTATGTCAGTATGAGAACAAGTAGAGTTTAGATACCTATGAACCCTAAAACTATCTTTTGAATGTGCCACAAGAACCACTTAGAGAAATGAATACACCCTCAATCGAAACTCTAAAGGTCATGTTCTGAAAACGAAAACAAAAAGTAACAAATATATATATATAATAATTGGAAAAAACAATTGGCTAGTTTTTAACTCTAAACAAGACTACACTTTCTCATTCAGAACATGACCATGTCTACAATATTTTCCTTTCAACCACAAGTCGCTTTCAGTGTCTGAACCTGTATATTTCTCGAGGCCTATTTCCTCAATATAGTTCGCTAAGCCACTTGATTTCTCTGCCCATCTTTTGGATGTATCATCCACTCTATAGCTACCGAGTCTTTCCCTAACACTTCAGATCTGTTCCTCAGGCTTCAGGTGGCATTAAAATCGCCCAAGTGCTCAGCAAAAAGTTGCCAACCTGCGCTGTTCTAAGCTATCCCAAAATAATAATAAAAAAATAAAAACATAGCCAGGGTATTATAAAGTTTGTATACCAAACATATCGTTAACTAAATACACAAACCGAAACTAACACTAAATATAATACGAAAGAAAAGATATGTCAACTTGAAGTGGAAATTGACAAGAAAATTTATAAGAAAAACTAACAAAACCAATTAGATATGTATTGAAAAATGTTAGGGTACCGTTAGACCCAAGCAAAGCTAAATGGCTAAATGTGCAAACAATATCTGGAATTTGTGCGGGTGCGAAATTCTAGAAAATCTAAACCAAAACCCAGAGAGTTCAAAAAGTATTAGGCAATCGTTGAAAGAGCTCTACAAAATAAACAAATAACAAATAACAATTTTTTTAAAAACTTGATAAAATTCTGCGACAAATTTGAGTACATTTTGGTCAAAAATTTAAACTTTTCTCTACAATTTTCAAGGCACTTTTCGAAGCTATTGCTAAATTTCATATAAGATAATTGCTTGCTCTTTCAACTGGCACGTCCCCCAGATAAGTGGGCCGACTAATAAATAAAAACAAACTAATCCAATAGAATCGAATGTGGCCGTTAAATTAAAAATGAAGCGAAAATAATTAAATGTAAAATCCCTGAAACAAAATCTGTAAGATGCATGTACAGCAACAAAAGCAGCAGCCAGACATAGAAAACTATAAACCAACTTTATGAATTAGTATGTATGTATACTATATGTGCAGAAATAAAAAAGAAATATAAAAGAATCGATTGGTTTTTTTATTATTTAAAGGGTGAATGTGGTTAATACAAAGTGCTACAAAAAGATTGCGTTGAAGGTATAGTTATTCGTCATGGGTAAGAAAGTGTATTTTAGTATTTTTTGTTTTTACATACATTTTACATGACATTCTGAAAATGAGTGGTAGATGTCGCTTGAGGAAATGTATATTTACTAGGCAATATAAGTCGAATGTAGAATATAAGTAAAATAGGACGTAGGTTTTTTTGAATTCCTTAAACATTTTTTTAAAACCATCAAATCATTTTCCCTAATAAATAATACAAAAATAATATAGAAAACCATCTCGCCGAAGTAAAATTCCGTGAAAAATTTGAAAAGATATTTTAGTTTATTTCACTTGTATGGGCTTAAACATGTTTTCCAAAGGGATTTTTGTGTGTTTTTGTAATTTCTTTTTATCTAGGTAAATATAAGTACAACGTGAAATATAAATTTGTATGCTAGACTTGATTGGGTGGCCTCAGTTAGAGTTAATCTGTTGAAGTGAGCTGCCTTTTGCTGAGGTCACTAAGCTGCTGTTAAGCAGTGACATCGTTTTACTTCACGTAGTTAAGTAACTTCACAATTTCCATGGTCAGCGCTTAGAAAAAGATCTACTATAACAATAATATCGTATCAGTTTTCCTTATATGTGTTTGTTTCTATGTGTGTATTCGTGTACCCATTACCAAACATTTCATTAGAATTCAATTCGTTTCAATTTAGTTCTCATCTTATCAATTCAGTCATGCCAAGCTCCAGAGCAGGGCTCTTCTAAAATATCGATCAGCGTTCAGTTCCAAAAATCATCATCTTGCTTTGTTCGTGAATACCTAAAGTTGGGTCTTTGTTTCATTGTTCATTGAGGATCTAAAAGTGCTACAAGGTTATATTTCGATTTTTCATTTCTTTTTTTGTTTTTGTTTTGTTCAAATTTATGCATACATACTTTTTAAATACTTGTTGTTTATCTATATTTGCTTCTGTGTGGGCTCTACTACTGTTTGACATTGAGTTTCTAATTAATTATTAATCGTGTGTGAATTTCTAGGGATTAACATAGACACCAAAAACATGATTACTTAGTTGGCTTTATTATTTTTGCTTCTTCGTTTTTAATAATCGATTAAATTCTTATTGAAATTTGTATTGCTTCACTATAAGCTGCAATAAAGTATATCAAAGGCCTGTTCGGGCGGCATTCTGGGGGCTAAAAGTTCCCTTCTCCCCTCCTTTCAGTGCAATCTCTTGTTTGTTCTTCCTTTCCATAAAAATTCCTGATAATGCTTGATTTCTATAACATTCTCGTTTTGTATACGTGTTAGTAGTGGCTTTATTATTTTTTAAGCTGCTAAAAATAAACATTACATGAGAGAGACATCTATTTTATGTTATTTAGCCATTATTAAAACATTTACTTTTTTTTTAAAATGTCATTTGCGCATATCTGATGGATATTTTTGTGTGTTCTGCTTGCTTTTGTTAAAAAAAAAAAAATTATGTAAAACTGACCTTTACTTATATTTCACAATATTTTCTGTTAAACATTTTTATCACACCAATTTATATGCTGGCGGGTGGTTACTCGTTAAGTAATTTTTATCATTATCAATTACCTGTAAACACAGATATGAGATACTACTATTTTTAACACAAAGCTGATCTTGAAGAGGGCAAAATAGATTGAGTGCGTTGTCAACGCTCACTTTCAACATTTTATCACCCTTGCGCTTCAGCGAAGCCTGTCTTACATGTCTACCAACTATGAAATGCAAAGTAACCGCCACTGCGTACTCTTAGTACACATTACGCATAATATGCCTGGGGCCTGGGGTTACGCCTCCTTCCTTTCCTATGCCTATGTACAAAACACCGATATTGAGATAGCAAGTACCCTCGTTACTTAGCTACTATCACACACACACTGACCGAACTTGTTGCTGCCGCACATTGTTGCATTGTCAGAGAGGTTTTACAACTAGTATCATAGCTATTTTGTGAGTATTGCTTCATTTTTATACAGGGTTTTTGGTTATTCTAGGCTTTTTTGCTTACATTTATTTATTGAATTATTTTCCACCTTGATATTTTTGCCGTCTTGGGTGTAAATTAAAAGTTAGTTACTATTATTGATTGTGGTAGCAAAACGAAATAAAATAAAAAATCATAAGTTCTTGCTAAATATTTATTTAAATAGTACCCAAAGTGAAAGTGTATATATTGAAGAATCCTTCGGACCAATCCGAAGTCATTCATTACACAAGTAAAAGTTCGGCATGTCTTCATTTCAAAACGGTTTCATATTTGCTTTTCAAATTAAGACTAGAAACTGGATCTTAGTGTCTAAAACTCTACTTTGAGACTGCACTTCTATATGGCGCGACAAAAGTTACTTAATAATATATCAAATATGTGGTTTTAATTGGAAGGTATCTAATGATTTGCCCTTTATTCTAGGGCATCGTACGAAGCGGACAAGCAGACATATTAAAATATGTACAATGGTTATATGTGGACATGCCCGCACTTTGATGTAATCGTTTTGTTTGATCAACTTAGAATTGTTGGGTTGGGTACAAACATGTTAACCCAACAAAGCCAAGTTAATGGGTTTCCAAAAAAGAACGACAAAATACGAGAGATCGTGTGTAAAAGTTTGGCATTTTGCCCTAAAAGTTGATGCTATTTTACAAATATACAATATATATGCATATGTAGATGTATATCGCTTATGATTTGATTTGACTTGTTGATTGCCTACGAGCTAATAATACCTTAGGTTTGCACTAAGATTTCCATATCGTATGTATGTAAGTATATGTGTATAAGTATATCTATATATAAGTAATGTATACAATTGTATAATATTGCAATTTCCAAATGTTCAGTTTCATAATGTTGTTTTTACTTTTTTGTTTTTGTATGGTTTAGGGATCGAGGGTGTTTAATGGGCTTGAAGGTTGTGGACTGGGGGCGCAATGGAGCCACCCATATGTATAGATTACAATACAAAATTGCTTGTCTTCACTTGGTTAATAATAATATTACAATTTCTGTTGTCATTTCAAGGGGGTTTTTCGTCGTCCACAGCGACGTCTCATTTACAAATTTGATCCCTATGCTAATACTACTCGCTACAAATATATTTATATATATATATATATTTATGTAATTATATGTTACGATAGAGATTTTTATTTACTTTTTGTTTAGGTGTTGGTTAACCCAGATTCAAATTCTGTTTGAATTCACAATACATCATTCGTTTCGCGCTGTTTTTATTTGTCTACCGAAACGAATCGCAAAATAAGATACTTTTCTTCTACTTTTGTGTTTTTGTGCATCAGCGCCATTCGACTTGCATTACAATTGTTTTCAAATTATTAAATTTACTCTCAGTGGTCGGGCGCGAATATTGTTTTTAATTGAGTAGCCTTTACAGTAACACGATCTTGTTGAGACTTTCTACTTGTAACATTAATTTTTTTGAGTAATGCTCAACCCTTTCTTCTTTCTCAGCGGGATAGTTTTATTCAAATATTCTCTGATTTAAAAATGTTCAAACCCTTGTCTTGTACTCGAAAGATTCTTTACGGCCTTAGCTTCAATCTGCTTAGGTTCGAAATATATTTATAAAATTATCGAGACATTTGATCTTTTCATTGGTCATTAGTCATTTTATCAAAATTGTGTATTCTACGAAGTATTTTACTGAGAAATCAAAATTTTGTTCTTATTTAAAAAATGAAACTAACTTGTTTTTGAAAGAAAAATGATGCTAAGTGCATTTTTGATTCATTTCGAGCAACAGAAACAATCTGGTTAATGATTAAGAGATTAATTAGAAAAATCGTTATCATTGGAGAAATAATCAGTTTCTTTCGAGTACAAGAGTGACAGGCATTTCCCTTTGCTTGCCCTTTGTCCATAAGCATCTTTAAAACAGGCCCTTGGCGCCGGCAAACTAACGTCGCCGGAATCACATGAGTCATCATTTGAGCGTATTGTAAATGTTATCCTCCCCGGCCAACTCCACGGTGGTGATGTGGGCAGCATGTCTCTCTCCCAGCGGTTCCTCGCCCAGGTACACGGTGTGGTAGCTGATAGCACTGTTCTTTGCCCCTGTAGTCGCTCCATTCACTTCGATGCGACTGACGGACTGTGGTCCATTGACCGAATACTTGAGCGACGCGTAATCTCCATCATCGTCTGCCACATGGGTCATCTGTGTGGCACCCGAAAATGTGTCAACGGTGTGCGAAGGACATATCTCCGCGTATATGTTCTCCTTTGTGTAGTCCACGGCCGAAACTGGTCTATTGGCGGACTCCGATCGCAGGCAGCCCTCGCCGGAAATCACCAGCGAATCACGGACACTCGAGTAGGGCAAATCATCTTCCACCAGAGATGCTGGTGAAATCGGCAGATGGTTAAGTCCACCACCCAATAGACAAACTCCACCAGCAGCCCTTCTGCCAGTGATCGGTTCCTTGCCCATCGACTGTTGCTGAGCCTTTAGCAGCATCAGATTACGCTTCTCTTTCTCCGCCTCGTGGAGTTGCAGCTTTTGCGGCAACGAAAAATGTCGCAACTGATGCAAACTTGACGATGACTTGCTGTATTGCCTAGTCTTGACATGGAACTCGTTGTAAAGTTTCTCCGTGATGAAAGACTGTGGCGGTGGTGTCTGGTTCTCCACATCCTCCAGCTCAGTACCAGCCTCGCTGATGGCATCGTTGTGATTGTGACTGGCCAGTAGATCAGGACGCGGCTTGCACTGGCCATTTAAGAGTTCAATATCCTGCAGGGACATGGATTTCTGCAACATCGTGTCCAATGACTTGGGCTCCATGGTTGTTAACATTGTGGTCTCGGTGTCGGAGGCTGCAGTGCTGTTTAAGGAGATGCCATCTTGCTCTGGTTGCTCCGGATCCGAGCCGAAACGCTCCTGCAGAAGCTTAGACATATCCGTATAGCGCTCCATGCTCATTCGCTTTGCCTGCTCATCGAGATCCAATTCAGATTGCTGTTTCTCCACCTGTGGCAGCTGCTGTTGGGGGTGATGTTTGCCGAACCACTTCTTCTTGGTTGATTGGAATACCCTCATGCGCTCTGAGATGCGATTCAAACTGGATTCAGACTGAGCTGCTGCATTCGCCGCCGCCTCCTTGGCCTCCAGATTCTCCAAATCAGATTTGCTGAGGAAGATAATGGAATCCTCTTTCTCGTGTGCTGCTGCCATGGTACTTTTCTCGCGTCTCAGGATCTTTGGAAAATGCAATGGTTTCAGAATTCGTAGACCCTCCCGGTTCTTGCTTCCCGAACGTTCTGATCGCTGAATCAATTCAATCTCGACCAATTTTAAGAACGGATCGCAGTTGAATTGACAAAACTTAAGCATATTCTGCACATTTGTGTTGGCAAGCATCCGCTGCTCAGAGTCAAATCCCAGATAACTCTTTACCAGCTGCATATCCCGACTGGGGTAGAATTTTCTCAGCTGCAGGGGCGTCTGGGTGTCCACGTCCTCAATGGAACAGCCCACGACCACATCCTCCTTGCTAACCTGACTAATGCACAGCTGCTCTGGGATGTCCGGGACTACCAGGACCCGAGATATAGCGCAGGGTCACCGGCAATTGCTTGGCCGCTGTAATCAAGGCACCCAGACGATGCACACACTCCGGGTTCAGCTTACGCTGTGCATCGCCCAGTTTTTGAAGTATCTGTGGAATTCCCGGCTCAATCTCGTAGAATTTGCCCTTGGTGGACAGTGGGACGTACATCACCTGTCGGTTTTCATTAAGCAATTGGGCATACCGATTCTTTTCCTTCTCGCGTCCCATGTAACCACTTCCATGAGACTTGGACACATTTCCGTTTCCATGCTGCGACATATTGGACTGCTCCTGCTTGCCATCCTCGAAGACCGCCAAAAGACGGAATACCTGTCCGCCCCTTGCTGTTGTTTTAACATACTGTGGTCGTCCCTTAATTATAGGCAGACAACCCTCGTGCGTTGGACTACTCGTACTGTTGGGCGACGATTCAGTAAAGGCCGGCATGTTGTCCACCGAGACAAACTTGTAGACCCGTTCCCGAACTAGCTGTATCAGGGATCCGTACTGCGTGGCTGTGGGGAGACCCTTTTCGCTCAGAAGCGAAAAGTAACCTGCGATAAAAGAAATCGTAACATTAGTAAAAGTAATCGTAACTTTTATATTAAATAATAAAATAATTTAAAAATATTTTATTTATTTAATGAACTGCAAACATTTTTTCTCATATTTTCCTTAAAATTGAATTTTAAACACATTTTATAGAAAGCTTTGCACATTATCTAGTTATGACTGCATTCAAAAAGCAGTAAAAGTGAATAATTTCAAATTCATTTAATTTTAAATTCTCTTTGAACATGACAGATGTATATTTTTTCAGTCGCAGAACAAATCTGTTTACTGTCTAAAATCTGAAAACCATTTTCCCGACAGCTGACAGCTTTGCACTGACTATAGTACACGATTTGCAATCCAAAAATGAGTACAATAAAAATAAAACAAATAACATGACGTATGACAGGCCATAATATAGCATCGAGCTAAATTTACCTTAAAATGGTCCATTGATGAGGTTTTTAATGGTATTTATAAATCACTGGACTAAGAAAGGACAGCTTGAACTGAAGGACATTATTGACTAACCAGCTATGTAACAAAACAGAAAAACTTAGGCAAATTACCCCAAGCTTATGTAAAAGTGCATAAACCAGTAAAAAATATTAATTGCAATTAACAGTTACATTTATCAAAGAGTCTATAGAGTAATCATTCCATTTAGTTTAACTCGCGCCACTGAGTTCAAATTACAAAAATACAACAACAGCAACAGCAACAAAAACTTGATGGTAAAGAGACTAATGCAATCAATGTCGAGAGCAATCGAATCAACACAAGGAAAATCCAATATGGACGTGCAAATTGAATCACTCCAATTTGCCATCCAATTTATAATTTTTTCTTTATTTTATTTATTTTTTTTTGTCCGGACATTGCAAGCCTAATGAATAAAATGATAATACCCAGCGTCAGTGAGTCTATAAATTGGCAGATTGCATAATATTTGCACACATTGGTTTACATTGCGCCTCGGCAAACGGCTGTGAAAAGTCACATGGCGTAGCGAGTTGAAACAATGGCTGACCGCAGTTCGGGGGGATCAGGAAGTGGGTGGTGGTGATGATGGTGGAAGAAGTCACCACTGACTGACTGTCTGGGCCAAAACCACCGGCACTGGAACACCGAATAGAGCCCATTGCATAACGCCTGATGAGCAATAGTTGCGATTACTTTTCATTGTTGAACTGTGACTGTGTCACGCAAATTGCAAACGCAAAAAAAAGGTGAACTATACATGTGTTTGGATTGTGTACTTAGTAACCTCGCACGGGCAGATCACAGTTCGCTTGGCTGACTCACTAAGTGAGTTAGCTACGACTGGACCGTGTAATCTGGCATAAGTAAGTATCTAAATGCATTCGTCATGAGAACACAAAATTGCGCTTTCAAAGAGAGCCCCGTCTAGATTATGTAAAGAAACCGACGACTATAATCTACCGTATTCGTGCCAAATTAGTCACAGGGTGTACTACCTTTTTTTGTTTTTAAATCGTTCGGTTATGCCCTTAGCTACTGCCAATCGGCGCATCAATCGGTGGGTCATTGAAGTTAATTTACTGTGAGCGATAAATTAACCTCCCGCAATGATATGACAACTTGTTTGGGGCCGCCCTTGTCAGAACCAACTTGTAATTAGAATTAGCCGCTGTAAGCCCAGCTGACCATAGGACAAATTCTTTAGGCTTTTTTAAATCTAATTACTCCTTTTAATAAATAGTCGGTAATTAAACCACATTCCTATTAAAACTGCGATAAAATCAGGTTGTTGTTGCTTCAAAGTTTACTAAATCAGTTAAGCTAATTATAGCAAATTCTAACTTTATTCATATATTATTTTTAAATTTTTTTAATTGGCTAATTGATTACAATATTTAGGGATGCCAAATTAACATTGTAACTTCCACATACTCAACGGGGCATTTAACTGTTTTGTTTTTTCAAAGCAGCACAAAATTAATTAATTTAAAAAATACATTGAAAAAGAAAAACCTTTTGTAATCGTTTGCGTTCATAATTAAAATGTAAAAAAAAAAATATTATTTCTCTATAAAGCATAAATAGTTATAAATTCAAAACATTTTGCTATACGCAATATAATTAAATCATCAATTTGTAAAACTCACCCGGAAACTCCTGTGGAATGAGCACAGTCTTTTTGCGCTGCGAAGCCTGAGTCTTGGCATTGTGTCCGTGGTAGATGTTGCGCTGCCGCACCAGCCTGTAGAGTAGAAAAAGCTCATCGTGGCCGGGAGGAGTGCCACCGTTGCTGCTGTGGCGACTGTTGTTGATTTGGTGACCAGAACCAGAACCAGAGCCAGGGCCAGGACCAGATCCAGTTCCGTTTCCGGTGCCGCTTCCTCCGCTGGACGATGAATGGGTGCCGGTGCCGGTGTCAATGTTGCCATTGGAAATGTTACCACCACCGCCCACCGGATTCACTCCCGTCGAGGAGCTGCTCGATGCCGCCGTGGAGGAGCCATGCGATGAGCTGGACTGTAGAGTTTCGTTGGAGTTCTTGCCCGTATGCAATATGCGAACGACACGAGGCAGGGAATTCCGCTCAAGAAACACATCGGCGGGCAAAGCTTCCTGCTGCGACTGAAAGACATTTTGATATTTAGTTAAATAAAAGCTTAATTCATAAAAACAACTATTTACGTAATATAAATCCTTAACTCATCATCATTTCTCTATTCACATTGAATAAATTAAGAGCTTTAGCTATTAAATAATTAACCGACTCAAATTAAAACTGTTGCCAAGCCACCGAGTTAAATTGCCATGAAATTAATAGTCTCAATAAAAGTCTCTTGAGGTTTTGTGGCAACGACAGATTTTTTCGCTAGATTAGAAAACCAATTGACGTCATAAATTTTACACTGAATAAAATGTTCAATTTCTTAAAATTTTAAAAAAGATTTTTAAAGTTTCATTTCAAACTTTTACCATGATAAAGCGAAACTTATAATTTGTAGATTGAAAAACTGTATTTAAAGAATTTTCTACGGAGGAATTTAATACATCTTTCTAATAGTTCATTAACTTTAGAAAATTCAGATTATATTTTTGTATTTGGATTTCTCTGTGCCCCTTTTAGAAATTTGATTTAATCATACCTCGCTGCTGCCCTTTGAGGCCTTGCTGTCCCCTGTGGAGTAATCGCCGCTGCCATTGAGCCCGCCACAGAATCCGGACGCCAACAAGCCGTAGGTGCGTTGTTGATGGCGTCGCGCCAATCGCTGGCTCAACTCGATCTCATTGCGACGGGCCAAGCGGGCATTCTCGAAATCCGCCACCGAGAACATATTGAAGCTATTGTCGTGGGAGTTGAACCGCCGCAGCTTGGGCTTTCGAGCCCCGGCCGCCAAATGGTGGCCGTGATGGGCGCCAATCGCTGCTCCACCTGCAAACAAGAAAAATGAAGGTATGAAAAAAATTATAAGAAACGCAACGAGGAGGAGTTGAGCAGTAGTAGCACATTGTGCATCGGTGAGGTAATCGCATAAATATAAATGCACATGTGAGTGTCTAATTGCCACCCGTTGTCTGCAGTGGGAAAAACCCACACACCGTCGTATCAACTTCCACATCTACACACCGGCGCAGAGCTCTCTATAATGTATATCTATATGTATATTCCTCAAGCGAATTTCAGTTGGCGTGACGCAACAAAAAGGCAAGTGGTTCAAAACTGTTGCTAAGCGCAGCTAATTTTCAGTCAACGGTCAACGAGACGATGACACACAGTGGGCAAACATCGCCATGAAGTGGAACCGCAAAATTAACAAGAATTTTCGCCATAGTAGAAATAATGTCGAAAGATCTCGCGCTGAATTTTAAATAGGGAAAATCGAACTTTTATTGTTTAAGACAGAGCCAATTTTAGACCAAAATAAGTTGAAAGCATTGAATAGCAAAATAGCAGCACCTGTGCACAACATTCTTGCTCCCAACTTTGTAATACAATTAAATCGAAAAATCTTAACAAAAGTTTGGTGGACGCAGCTTATATCGATAGTAGCCAGACAAGAAAATCTACTATCTTTTATAAGAAACCTTGTATCTATCTATTAAAATAACATGCAAATGTGAAAAACTATTGCTTATTTACCATAGTATTTTAAATTTAAAGATAGCTGTAGCTGCTTTATTTACCCTCGATTCCACAATTCAAAGTTTACTAATCAGTTTATATTTGCCCGTTATAACAGCGTTTACGCAAACAAATTTGTCACTAACAAGACTTTATTTGCAATACAAATATATTGACTATCAGCTAATTGATACTCAATTTTCGCTATTGACGTATTCTTATGGTTCATTAAAACTAAATGCATAGCCCGTTTGGTTTTTGACCAAGTTAGACAGTCTCAAAAGAAAAGTTGTGGAAACAATTAAATAAATTTTGATTTAATTCAAAGATAAAACGATATATCTTGTTAGCGAAATAAAGTCGGGTTAAAGTTATTATCAGAAAACATTATCGATTAAGTCACGTCATTTGGTATTTCCGGCTTTATATTATTTTTATAAAGAACATTTTGCGTCGTCATATTTCTTTTCGCAGCGAAACTTTTTTATTTCTGCGATTCCATACGGTGGACTCGAGTTAATATTGAGGAAGAACCCTCAAAACTTGGGAGTCTCTGAGGTCCATGACTTGACAATTTAAAGGTCAAATATTATTTTTGGGCTCAAAAGATCCGATCGGATCGGATATCGAGGTATTAATAAAAGCGTCAACAACTGGGTAAGCGATTAACGGCGAACCGAGCTGCGCAGACAACACGGAAAAAGATAACACCCCCATGGGTAAAAACATATTATTTTCGTTATCGTACCGACATCCAAAAAAGCAATTGTCTGTCGTACCAAACAATGCCCATGAAATCACTTAGACCTTTTTCTATATATATATTGATGTATGTTCATAGAAATATACAGATACATACATACATATATAGAAATGTTCGAGTGAACTTCAACCGGTGCAATTAAAAAGAGATATCGCGATTTTTGATTGCTCATTGTTCGATTTGTGCCCATGGTGCGATTTAGATCCGCTGCTACTACCGCTGATTGGTGGTCCGCGGCGCATTACTCACTTTAATTGCGCACATTTGGCTTAATTTTTCGCCCCACACACACAACACACATTTAATAAATGCAGGCGAGGGCAAAAATCACAGCATAACACCGGGAAGGGGCTAAAACGTTTTGTGAAATTGCTCTTATCTTTTGTAAAATATCAATTGTAGAGTTCGCCAACGAGCGAGAGAGTATGCGAAAATCAGAGAGAGACAGAGAGAGGTATAGAAAGCGGGAGAGGAGTAGTAAGTGGGTGAGGGGGTTTGTCATCGTCACGTTTCGTGTGAAATTATGCGAAGCGACGCGCGCGCCTTAGCGAAAAAATATTCGCTATAGAGGCGACACAACCACTAGTTAGCAAAAAATAGGAAAGAAAAACCATTCTTCTGGTAACGAGGATTAAAATACCCTTTTTAGAGCAACTACCTTCTCAAATGACAACCCTTTTTCTGGTCTGAATTTAAGACATTTCTAAAGGTTTATATATTCTGGTTAAGTTTTTAATTTATTGATTTGGAAAAGTTTTAGTAAACGAAAAACAATCTTTTTTTTTAATCTGGACCAAATAAAAATATTACTTAATCTCTTAATGGTTCGGAGTGTTGATTGTTCTTCCAAACTAGCTGGTAATAAAAATAGCACATGTTTCGGTTTTCACTTTCGAACGTTTTGCTCGAATTCGATTTGCACAAAAATAAATATTTATACGCCTTTGGATTCGCTTTTCCTTAAGCTAAGTACAGTCGGGTATTAATAAGTCGAACCATCAATTCACAAACAAATTTAGATTTATGGACCACTTAAGATTTTATTAATCCTTCTGGAGTGTTATTGAAATATCTAGAAATATTTCTTCGAAAAACCATCTTTTTGTGTCTTTTTGAAAAATGTGATTGGGTCTCAAAACTGTTATGTCAATAAATAACATAAATCCCTTAACAATTCCTTAATGACGGAGAACGGCTTCAGTGATAGAAGTTGGACTGTAGATGCAAACTTAGCTCATTTATTACATGTCATAAAAATCTATAACAGAGAAACTTTTACAGATTATGACGCAAGAAATACACTTAAGCTTTTTAAAAATAACAACTTTGTTTTTTTAGTTTACATACTACTTTGTTAAAATCTTTAATGAGTTTGTTGAATTTGCGGTGCTAGTATAACAACTATAATACCTTGAAGACATGACTTTATGATGAAATAAAATGGCTTAATCTATACGTTTAAAACGTTGGTTTTTATTAGTTTTTGTAAATATGGTGAAATAAATGCATTAGATAGTGAAATTAGTAACTAGTTTACGACTCTACTAAGTCTTAAATATTTGTCAGTGTAATATCTTTGAACTATTCTACTGAGGTATAATAATGTTTAAATAAGCATAGTCTAAAGAGAATCAGACCTAACATACCCTATGAGCAGGGCATCCTAAACAGCAAAAGCGACGTCATTGAGCAAACAATAACCCATTGCATTGCTCTCTCTCGCTCTCGCGCTCGCTTGTTTGGAGCGCGTGCCTTGTCACCCGCTCCCTCTTCCTCTCTTCGCTCTAAGCTTACCGTTACATGCTGCAGCTGCGACGCTGTTGCTGGGTGCGCCTGTTGCGGGCCCGTGGCCGCCCACTGTGCCAGCTCCCGCTCCTCCTCCCACTACTGTTGAGCCAGGATTTGTTGTTGTTGCTGCTGCTGCTGCTACTGCTGCTGTAGATGATGATGCAGTGGGTGTTGGTTGAGTTGTTTTTGTAGTGGTTGAGGTAGAGGTTCCTCCTGCTGCAACTGCTGCAGCGGCCGCCATGTGCGGACTACTCTTAACCAACCAGTTGGCCAGGTGCCTCTGACGCTCGAGATCGATATTTGTACGCTGCATTCCGATTCCGGACAGCTTGAAGGTCTCGTTCATAATCGCAATCAATCAAACCGAAAAAAACAAAAAAATGAATGCGCCACTGCAACGAGCGACGCGTCGCCGCCGTCGAAACGAATATTCCAACTATACAACGTCTCGCGATGTCGATTTTCAACCTCCAAATGAGCAGACTTGTCCAACTGCAGCAGCGCCCTCCTCGATCGTTGCTGCTGTAACGAGAGAGCCAAAGCCAGAGAGAAAGAGAGAAAAAGAGAGAAAAGCGTGAGAGCGTGGCGTTCGAGAGATAGACGTTGGAAGAGCGCAAATGCGCGCACAGTGGGAGCGTTTACATAAGTGAGCGGAGGGGCCAACGGTATGGTATTCGCACAGTGGCCTCAATCTGACAGCTGGACACTCTCACAATTATCGGCTACTGTATGAATAATACTTAACAAGCTGCTCGATTTCGTTTGGCAAATATTTTTTTTACGATATTATTCAATACCTACTTATATATTTATTGATTTTCGTTAGGGTTGAAATAGGGTTTTGAAATATAATCTGTGACAATGTCATTTGCAAGCTCATAAATTTATAAGTATTTCTTTTTTCACAAATTCACGAAATTAAAAATCAGATAAAACATTAAATGGAATATATAAAATATTTGTAAGGCACTTGGCAACTAGCTTCAATAAATGAATATTCTGTGACTAATCATATTTTCAGAATTAACTGTGAAAACTGTTATAAATAAACTTCAAACAGAAGTCGTTAGTCATAGAGTATATTAATTCATTAGTATGATTTTTATGAAAAGAGACGTATTTGCAAGATAATTAGCGCATTATTTGTTTTTAATTGTTAATGAAATTTGTGTTTTTAAGCCAATGATCAATAAAAGATCCAACTGTGCAAACTTTTTATAGAGTTCGTATACCCCTACTCCCGAGTGTAACAACAACAATTGCGAAATGTGTAAAAAGATGTTGAGCTTTAACAAAAAATCTCCATCGCAATTGAGATGGTTGCGTCTGTGTGTGTAACCTAGCTGTGCGTGTGTTGCGCATAAATTAAAATTGCGATGACGATGACGACGTTATCAGAAAAGTCAGCTCGCTCTCCACCTCTCTCGCTCTTTTGCTTGTTCAATGTCGCCGCACCTTTTCAGTTGTCGACCGCCCACCACCCCCTGCCACAGCCACAGCCCCACCCACTTCGCCTGCAACAGCGTAGAAAGCAGAGCCAGTTCGTCTGGCGATGGCAGCAAAAAAAAACAAACGCGCGTCATCTTCAAACGATATGCGACAACGTAATCGGCGCGATTGTTAGAAGAGTGAGCGAGATGGAAAGCATATAAAGAGAGATGGGTATATAGAGGGAGGGGGTGGCACCTCCGTCACAATCATGGGCACACAGAGATAATTTAATTTGGGGATTTTTTAAATTATTTCTTCAAAATTAATCACTTGATCTACAACACAATCACAATTTTATACACTTTTTTTTTTGAGCAAACTAATTTTTGCGTTTAAATCAAATTATACAAAAAATTTATTTGATGAAAAAATACAAAGCATGAATATTCCAACTAATGGAGCTAAAAAGATTTTCAAAACAAAGTTATTTTTAATTTTTTTTTAAAGTATAGTTTTAGGAACCCCGATAACTCCGCCTCTGGTCCCTCACACATAGCACTCATTGTTCATCACGTTTTGATGGTTTTGGTTCGTATTTTACTTTATTTGCCGTTTTGTTAATTTTTTTTGCCTTGCCTGGGCTCTTTTCTATGTGCTTTCCCAGGAAAGAGTATCATAACTTTGTCATAATGTTGGCAAACCATTCGACCGGCAGAATAAAATGCCAGAAGGCAGCAAGCCAAAAAAAAACTCAAAAAAGTGTTGCAAACGTTGAAGCATGTGCTTCTATAAATGAATGTACACAGAAGAAAGTTGCACAATTAAATAAATCTGTGTGCATATTTGTATGTACATATAAAATTATTTTCAAAATCTGATTGCATAATAATAATTTATTTAGCTCAGAAGAATTAGTGGCCAAGTGTCAGGCTTCAAATAAAAATCATATAATAAATCCCCAGCAAAATAGGTTTTAAATTTAAGCTTTTTAAAAATTAATTATTCATCTAAAAAAATTTTGTCCGTGTATATGTACATATATGTATGTATGTATGTATTTAAGCTTGTATTTCGGTAGGCATGACGGGGCATAACAAACGATCTACATACAATGTATGATTTTTTCGGGGTTGCTATGCCAAGCTTTTCTATTGAAACTATCAAAATTAAGTTGAACGATCTGCAAAATTCAGTACATATGTATGTATGTGAACCCATATGTCGCTACATATATTTGTACGAGTATGTACGACACTAAAGTACTTATAGTCGGAAGCAGATGTGCATATGCTATAAAATAAAATGTGTGTGGACTCTTTTGTATCCGGGGTTGTACATCGTATTTCTTTTTTCCTCTTTTGAACACTTGCGTTTTTAAAAAACTCGCGAGAACCGTCTAAGCACCAGCTGCTAGCTCTTAGATTGATGATTTATTATAATTAACAATCGAATTCTTTATGAAATAGAGTATTCAGGCATCGACTCTTGAAGCGATTGCGATTTTGAAATCGTAATAACTGCATGTTCATTACACACTTTGGTTCAACCTTGAATACATCTTATCGACAAACTCAAATAAAATAATAATTGCCATATAGAACGGTTGAAACTATATTTTGTTTATAAGGAAATAGTTGAATTAAGCCAAAATAGAGCAGTAATATCCACAATAGCCTACTTTTAAAAGCATAAATAGAGACATGTTTTTAGTTGGGATCATTATTTCATCAATAAATTAAATGTCAGAAACCAGAAAATATGTAAATATTGTTATTAAAACGATCTTTTATTCAGGCAGCTAATCTTTAGCTTAATCTTGTTTACAAAACCTGAAAGATTTGCTGAGTTATGAATGCGAAACCCAAAAAGAGCATGAAAGCTTCGGTCTTCTGGCTTCTGGTCTTTTTATCTTGATTCCCAGTTGGGATCTTGTGGCTAGCGTTCATTGGCTTTTGTCAACTGGTTCGGGGTTCAACTAATAAAAAATAATCGTAGGCAATTCGCGTCGTCCTAGCCGCCGCCTCAGGTGTTTCCCCATGGGGTGAGGCGGCAGTTTGGCCCATTGTCTACCCAGTTTTTTCTTTTGTTTGTATAATTCATTTCTATGCGTAGCTGTCGGCCTGTCAGCTGTCGCCGCTCTTTTTTTTGATGAATCACAGGCCTGCCCAGCACACAACAGCGGACACAGCTAAAAATACACGCGAACTGAAAATGCAAAATTCATGGCCGTTCTCCGCTCCGTCACATGGAATGCGGTGAAGGCGCTCCTCGTTGATAGCAAATGAGCAATCGCCGGTTAGTTAGTTGGGTTCGGTTAGCCATAAGCCAAATAGCAGACTATTGACTATTGGAGGCGTTGGAGTGGACTGCCCCAAAGCCGCCTCTGTTACGCAAATATTGGTTATCCATGCCACCAATGGATTCCGCATACATTTGCCGTTTCTCAAAGACAGGCGACACTAACGGATAGTCTGATCCAAAGCGGGGGTTAAAGTGGGTTAACAACTTCGCTTATAGATCATGCGTTTTCTCTTATAAGATACATTAAAAGATTAAAAAAAGATTTTTAGTTTTTGTCAGAAAAGATAGATGCAAATTATTTAATTGATTTTAGTCTGAGTTTTGAAAGCGCCTTTGAGGTATGCAACGCTTTTTCTTTAGACTAGTGAATGTCGGGTATTTTATACTCTGTGCATGCGCTACAGCATGACATTAGTGAATTAAAATGGTCGGTCGTTTCTGTTAAAAGAAAAGGAATTCCAGATATATATTTTAACTTCGTTTTTTATTGATGTCCTAAAATTGAAACCTTTATAGCCAAATCATTCGGCCATAGATGCCATCGAAAAAGTCTTATGGCCAAAAGCCGACATTCTTGAGACGTGGCTTAAATGGACTTACTGTCTGTAGTTGCGTCGACCGTCAGTCTTGGCAGCAGCCGCAGTAACGAAGGTGAATCCCGGAGGAGGAGAAGGAAGATGAGAAGGGGTCTTTAACCACCTGACCAAACCCGATGCCCGATGTTGCCGCACTCATGTGCAACTAATCGACGTGTGCTGGTTTATTGGTTTCAGCTTTGGGTCTCTGGTGCGGTGGCAATTACGCCGCTTCTGCATTTCGAATTTCGCATTTTGCATTTTGCATTTAGCATTTCGCATTTTGCATTCGATGATGTGGTCAGGGCTCAGCGAGGGGCTTTCAAAGTACATGGCCTAGCTTATGGCTACTATAGCTATGCGGTTTCCCAATGCCGTTAGCCAAGGAACAAGGAGGGGCGTTATCGGAGAGCCGGAGCACACACAGCATGTGGTCACCCGCTGGACTGGCACGAGAATATACAATGTGCTCTTAACTTTGCATGTTTATAGTGTACATGCCTATGTATATATGTTTATGTACCTACTAAACGACGAACAATTATTTATCAAACAAGTGGCAAAGAGAATAACGATGAGCGAGAATCTGTGGCGCTGGGTGGAGAGCAGGGAAAATGCATTTTCCTCGAACTACGGACTTACAACTGAATTGATTATGATGTTGGTGGGGACGTTGGAGAGATGACGATTTCGTTTACTTTGACCATAATAATGATTACAAATGAGAACGGGACTGGCTGGGAGGAAGTGGAAGAATGAAATGCAATTTGCAAAATGTGTATCAAAGAGGAACTTCAATGGCGGCAATGGCAAATAAGAGGAAACCAAGTGTTAGTTGGGACCATTAAAAGATTATTGGTTGTCTACTCTGAAAAAAAGCTCTTAAAGTGGCTAGAAACCATTGGCGGTGGCACTAATAGAACAGACATCGAATTTTCTAACAAATTAAGCTAATCAAAGATAATATATGATTGTTAAGGAACTTAATTTTTCCAATTCTGTTCTGAATTTATCGTTTATAGGTAGCAAACAAAAGAATGAATAGTGGGCAAACAAAGATAAGAATGCATCGCACAAATAACTAGAATATTCTTATCTTTAAGTTTTACAATCGTTTTGTTTGCCTTTGTGGAGTTTTAACCGAGTTGTTCTACTGACAGAATACGGTGATATCATTTATTTATAGACATAAATAGGGAAATTACTTCACGAAAAGATTATTATTTTTCCCCTTCTAAGAAGTTTTTTGCAGAAGGCAGACTTATCAGAAAAACATTTGCATTATGAAAACTAATGTCTAGAAAAGCATTATGTGTGCGTTTCTTGGCCTCCAGATAAATATATTTATTTATATGTTTTTGTATATATGTACTTAGTTTTAGTAAGAAGTAAGTATTGCAACTATATGTAAATGCAAACATACAACGTACTCTATGAAATATATAAATTGGATCACTTAGTCGCCTTCTTGAAACCCTTGCGAATCAGCTGATCCGAATCTACATCGAAGATAAGGTTCCTTCCGTGATTCGGCGGCCCATCGCCGACCCAGTCTTTCTGGATACTGGCTATATAGTCACCGAAGTCCGAGGCGGTAAAGCGGTGCTGATATGGGAAATCCAGTTCACGTAAATGGTACGGGCACTTGGCGTGGTAGACCCAGTGTCGTGGGAAGACTATTTCGATGCCATGATCCCCAGCAACGGTGAGAAAGTCCTCGGGATGCTGGCAACGCACGCCGATAAAGGATATGGCCCGCTCAAGCACGATCATTGTCTCTGGATCCGAATTGAAAGCTAGCAAAGCAGGTTCAGTCCGGAAGAGTACCTCCTTGTCCTTCCGATTAAGAGACTCACGCAGGCTAAACAGAAAAGTCATAGGTAGGAGCTGAAAGCGGACGCATTTCATCAGACGGCGCATATGCAGCAGACGCTTTGTCATGTCGCCATGCCCCAGCCATCGTAGCACAGCGAAAAACACCTCCATCTCGGAATTGACGCCTATGGAGTCCTGACGCAGTATTACATCCACGGTATCAACCTTGAGACACAAGAACTCGGGGCTGCCAACCAGCGCCAGAAAGTAGTTACGCAATCGGCCGAGCATCGCCTCGCTTACTTCTTTAAGTTTTGGAGAACGCTTCGCTTCTAGGTATATCAAAAATGACCTCTTCTCGTATATTGCATCGCTGGAGAGCAGCGTCCAGCACTCGTTTTCCAACAGGTCAACCTTAAGGTAGCGCGCGGCCTGAAGTGTGGTCACCGTTAAGCCAAAATCCGGCAACTTCTGCGTGCGCATCCATTCGTAGACCGCCGCGAATCCGCGGGCAGGCACATCCTTCTCGTCGAACTTGAAGGAGTTTAAACGCCAGTCACGGTTGGCGAACCACACCGAATAGCATTTGAGCAGTCTGGGAATGCACTGGAACGTATGCTCTCCGATCTGAATACGAGCATATGCGCCCAGGTTGTTCTTCACCATTTCGGTCAACACTTTCATCACCGGTTTCTTCGGAGGCTCATCGTTAAGGTCTATTTTGTAGGGCTCGACCTTTACGTAGGAGAACACAGAACGTACCGGCACCTTGTAGTCACAGTCCTTGAAGGTTTTCCAATCAGCGTATTCCTCGTCCGTGAACGACTTCCACCGGAGCTCGGCCTGCTGCTGCTTCCAAAGGGTCTCCTCGTCGCACTTCTTGTCCCTAATCTTTTTGATATTTTCGTCTGAAGAGATTTTCTTGTCAGACTTGGTACTTCCGGTTTGTGGTTTCGATTGTCTCTCCGAGGTCAGCGTTTCAGTAGAAGTTATGCTCATAGCACACACGCTAATGGATGTGGGGCTTGAGGACCTACTAATAGCTGGACTAACCTCCATGATGCTTCTAGACTATATTGATAATTTATGGGGCACTACACTGACTAGAGGTTGAAGCATTGATGGCTTTAATAGAAAGGCCTACTGATGAATAAGAAAAACTCCAAAGGATGATGACTACTATAAAAATACAAATTTAATGATTTTCCAAGACTTTATATCTTATATCAAAAGATTTATTATAAATTGCTCAAAAAAAAAAGCGCAGAGAATAGATGGAAGCCGCTAAAGTAATGTGCAAATTTACAGCTTGGCTGAGCAGCTGACTGCCTTGTGATAAAAAAAGGCAGGGGAAATTCTTAGCAGTAACTATTTTCATTTGGTATTTTCCTTACTTCTTTTTTGTTTTTTGCCCTCTGTCTTTTGTATTTTGGGGAGTTTTATGTTAATGCTTTATAGCTCTGGCCACGCCTCGCTTAAAGTTAAAGTTCGTTTCGGGGCTAAAGCCCCCCGAACTTTTATGCGTCTGCGGTGGGGTTCAGATGGGCGGAGGTTATGAGGGACTTTGTTGGTTTTTCAAAGGGGGTGGGACTCTGGGGAGGCGGCGCCACATCACCAGCTGCTGCTGCTGCTGCTGCTGTTGGGCCACAGCTAACTCAGCTAACTGTTTTGGCTGATATCTGGCACAGCGATTTATTAACAGTTAGCCAAAAGCGCTGTGTACGTAACTACCTACCTACCTACATACATACAAATACAACTACAATAATTGTAGTTCTTCTTCTTCACTGGGCCTGGCATTATGGTTGTTCTTTTTGTTGTTGCATTTGGGAGCTAGCCCAAAATTTATTGCCTGCAGCCACATGATGAATGATTCTGATAATAATATTTTGTTATTGCTTTTTTGCCTTGGGTGAGTTTTTGCTTTCTTTCTTCTTTTTTATTTTTTGCCCCCGCCTTTTAGTTCTTTTCTATTTTTCGCTGTTGCAGCAACTTTTAGCTGCGTTTGTTGCCAAAAATTGAAGTCACCATGGAGCCATGGCCAAAAAGACCTTGCCACAAAAAGCTGTTAACTTCGGTGTACGGTATATATGTGGCTGCATGGCTGGCTGTGCCTCGTGGAAGTTGCCCCCTGCTGTTGCGGCGGTCGCTAAAATAAAACATTCGGCCAACTGACGAAAACATAAACCAAAAGTAATAAACTAAAGGTTGTCATAAGAAAACTTAGACGGCGAACGGTCTTAAAGGAAAGCTCATTTGTCTTGAAGAAGTTTTTCAGCTTTGGCAGTGGCAGAGCTCCAAGTAAATAGTTTTTTTCGATGAATACCCTGCTAGGGCCAAAGGTCAGACCTAAGATAAAACTAAGATGAATTCGTGTTTGAATTTTAAAGAAATATTCTGGTTGAAATCTCAAATTGAAAATTATACTCCAATCTTAGTTAATCCAAAAGTTTTGTAAATAAACTCACATCACTTAACTTTCATACGACCTTGACGAGACAATTTCATACAATGATTTCCTCCAAATCCGACGAGACATTTGTGCATGGGAAATGAAGACCATTGTGTTGGTCGGAAAACTAATCCCTGGAGAGGAAGAGGGGAGTGTGATTGTAGACAAAAGACACAGCATCAATGTCGACACGTTAAAGCTTCGCTCAGAGCAAGTGAGTGAATTTTTTGACAAATTTATGATGATGGAATTTTAAGTGATTTTTAACGAGTGTTTGCAGACACGTTTGGATTTTTGGTGAACGGGGTGAGAGGCAATGGATACTCAGCTGCAAAGCAGCTTCATCAACAGCTGTAATACTTTTCAAATTACATAGTTGGCTAATAAATATTAAAACCAACCGAAATGCATTACATTTAAATTAAAACGAGCCACAGGAAAATGTATACTTCTTTGTCTTTTAAACGAGAAACGGTTTAATGGCCGGAAAATGATCGGAAAATGTTAATAAATTTCGAAACGAAATACGAAATTTCATCTTCTTGACAGCCACACCCCAACTGGTGCCAACTGCAGACGCCCACTGGATGCGTAAATTGTTGATGCCAGCACCTGGGCATTCGACTGTAAAATTTATTGATTGCACAAATAGGCTCGAGCATCGTTATAGACACGAGACCAGAGGACATTTCGTATAAAAAGCTAGAGATTTTATAACGAATTTAGCCCATTTAGGCGAGGCAGCTATATTTACTTAGCCCTTATATTTATAGAACATAAAAGCGGGTAAACCTTAAAGTCAGGTTTCCAATATTAATCATAAACTTATTGATTTTGTTATTCTAAAAACATTTATGAAGAATTTAAATTAAAGATAAACTCTAAATACAGAACCAATTCCAGTTCATTGGGCCCTAGTATTACGCATTCTCTTCTGTAACTTGCAAATATCAACACCCAACATGTAAATAAATTATAATAATGCAACTATAGAACCACAAGTGGCAGAAACCGCAGGATCCGTACTTAGATTTACCTAAGTCTTGTCTTTTGTGTGGGTTCGTTGGTGGGCGTAGCCGTGCGTGTGATTGACAAGCATTCTCGTTGAATTATTAATTATGTAATGCGAAACCAATCGACTGCAATTTGCATATGAAATGAGCCTCACACGCTCACAAAGACTAATTAAGGCACTGGCGCTGTGGTTTCCACACAGCTCGGGTTGCTTCTCGTCCCTATCATATACTATATAGTGTATGTGTATATGTAGGCATGAATGAAAATTGCACAAATTTGCATAATATATACACCTTGATATTTAAAATGCAACGCAACAATCTTTTTGAGTTTGTTGCCAAGTACACGTAGTTGGTCATTAGAAGTCTTAGTCTCTTTGCCTTGGCCCCATCGTAGGCTTGGATGGGTTGTCTTAATTGCACTCGAACAAATTGGTCACTTAGGGAAATTGGTATATGAAAATGGGAAAATTAGTTTGTTTTCTTCGCCTCGAAAATAACAGGTCATGGAAATCATGCAGCCCAGCACGCATATTAAATCTAGACATCTATTGATTTGTCATTTTAAGTGATTTGTTGCAAATTACATGGCATTATAATTGGAATGAATGAATTTTCAATAAACTTGGACAGATTGAATTTACTAACCAAATTAAAGACCATTTTTCTAATGGTATTACTTTTTACCTTCTAAGTTCATTTCTTATCAAGATAAGTTAATATACAATTATAAATTCTGATGTAAAATTGATGTAATTATTAAGTGCGAGTGTTACCCTCTCTTTCGGCGTACACATTACAAAACTGAGTGATTAAAAATGGGTTTTCGTTAGTTAAAAGAAATGCAAGACTTTCTGTTGTGTCATGCAAAAACTTGCACACGTTTTCGATTGAGAGCCCTGAGACAGGAATCCACAAAACCCAAACAACACCCACACCCACACGCACTCCGCCAGGAGCCATGGTAACCAGCTGGGATCTGCACAGGAGGGACCTCAGAAGAAGGCAAAAAAAAAAATATGTGAAAAAAAATTCAAGCCCCGCAAATGTTTACATAATATGGACCACAGCACCATCCGCAGACGAGTCGAGACTCTCCAGATCCCAGACGGTAGGTGTGATGTTTGAACTACACTCGACTGGGCCGCCCGCGATGCCTGACTCGTCTTCACTTTACTTTACTTTACTTTACTGTGCGTTGCGTTACGTTACTCCACTCTGCTGCGCTTTGCCTTTCTGTTTTACGGCCAGCCACTGTTTCTGTGTTTCTTTTTTTGCTTTGGCTGGCAAGCCAGGCAATCCAGCCCATCTGCATCCTTGTTGCCAAGCCCCATCCTTGGATCCTTCTAGCTGCAGCTCGTGTCGGCGGTAGCGCTGGTGTTATTAACATTTCTGTTGACATCCTTGGGGTCGCGTTTCGGGCTCTGAACACGGCAAGATATGTGAAGGTGTACTCGACATGCGAGCATATAGTATTAAACTATTTTAACCTTCAAATATCTTACTTTTTATAATGAATCATTGAAAATCGTTTCAAACCATTGATTTTCCTAGGTTTGATTGAAATTTGTTCCCAGAATATATTTAACTAAATAAGTTTAAGAGCTCTTAAAAAATGCAACTCTTTCTACCAAACAGGGTTATATTTAAGCAAAAATCTAAATATTTCTCAATAGTAATTAAACGTAAAACGAACTAAAACTTTTCGCAGTTTTCTCGATCTGGCTACAAACAGTAATCTGTCAAGTTTCATAACCGATTTGATACTGGGTATCATTATAGTCGATAAAAAGAGGTTTCTCTTTCTTTTCCCCTTTTTTATTTTGATTTCTTTTTTTTTACTCTTTTTATGTACTTAGCCGCCTTCTCAACTCAATCTTTCCATACGTGAAACATTTTCATTTTACTTTTGTGTGCAAGCATACACACTTTTCCTCTTTTTTACTTTTTTTTTTTGCATTTCTGAAAGCAACTCAAAGACCCAAAAAGAACGTTGGAAAAAAAACCAAATGGAAAAAATTATTTATGTGTATATGAATACGTATTGTTGACATATTGAGAGATTGCGGCAATTTAGACCAGACGACACCATTTAAAAAGCCATTAGGGCTTGCTCCGTCAGCTCATAATTACCAGCACAATGGAATACCCCATTAGTAGTTGTTGGTCCGTAGTCGTCGTCGTTAATCCAGTGGCCAAGACAACCGTCTTCCAAATGTCTCTCCATAAACTCAGTCTACTCGTTCTCAGTTCGCTGATCAACTGCTATTTGTGTGGCCATGTGGTCTATGTGGATCGGTTCACGTTTACCGCGGATGATCACGACCTGTTCCTATCTCAGAATGCTATCATCGAACAGGAGTCAAATCGCAGTTATCTCTCGGGCCATATGATGATTAATCGATTGATTAATGATTTAACAGTTGTTTCGTCAATGGACATCTTACGTCCTCCACGCCCGGAAATGCGCCTCTATAATGTGAAATTAAACTTCTGTTCGGTCCTTAATAATGGTTATAAGAATAAGTTTATTAGAATGCTTTACAATAGCTATGCAGACTTTCTCAATTCTAAGCCCAAGTGCCCGCTTAAGCCGGTGAGTTAAAAAGATGTTTTATATATTCAATAATTATTGACATTTCAAAATTGTAGCATACTTTTTGGGAAAACCTAATATTTCTTTCAAATTAAAACTTTTTTTCGTTTGTTCTAGAATTTCAACTACTCTTTAACTAGAGCCTATATCGACGAGCAATTGATTCCAGATCTACTTCCGGAGTGTACTTATCGTTTGAAAATGTCATTTCAACACAAATCAAAGTTATTGGCTCACATGCAAATTGATGGAAAATTGCTCGTTAAACATTGACAAACCATGGTATCTAGATATTCTGTGTTTTTATAATAAAAAAAAACTAACAGTTTTGGCAATATTTAGAGCATTGATTGTGTATTAGGGATGTGGTTCACTGATTTCAATAATTACTGTGACATAAACCAATCTGCATGTGGCTTGCAAATTATGAGATTATTTTAGATCACACTTATATGTTCTCCGCTTCAATGATCCCACTAAAACAAAAATATTCACACATCAGTAATCACTTAGGTACAAAAATGCCTAGCTTAAAATACTATCAATAGGAAGCATCTTAAATGAAGTAATATATATGAACTTCAAAAAGCACCTGTTAAAAATTCAAAGGGCATTATGGTATAAACTTTAGCGATGAAAACGTCGTACTTATTATGGGGACTATACGTCCTAATGGACTTGGCTACCAGCGATGAGCGCAACTTTCGAATTAACTTTAATGAATTCGCGATCAAATATAAGATGCCAGATATTTTTGCCAAGGTGAATTGCCAATTAAATCAATTAAATAATCGGAGCTACGTCAACGGTGAGATGGTACTCAAAAGGGATGTTGGAGATCTCAATGTTCGCGCTACTATGGAGTTTTGGAAGCCGAAAGCTCAAAATAAAATAAAGTTGTACGATGTTCGTGTGGACGGATGTGTCTTACTGCGAAGTATACACCAAAATAAACTATTTAATCTATATGTGAAGAGCTTTAAAAAGCACGCCAATGTCATTTTGACATGTCCATTTAAAGCGGTA
Organism: Drosophila eugracilis; assembly: GCF_018153835.1. Classification (NCBI taxonomy): domain Eukaryota; kingdom Metazoa; phylum Arthropoda; class Insecta; order Diptera; family Drosophilidae; genus Drosophila; species Drosophila eugracilis. Next base: position 1,106,758 of record NW_024573209.1, read on the forward strand.
TGTTTACAACAATTCAAATTTGATTCCTTTTATAATCAATGTATTTATGTTCTAGAACTATACCTACAAAATGGTAGATTGGTATTTGGATGAACAGGATCTGCCACCATATGTACCAGCCGGTAGATTCCGTACGATCACAGAATATTTCACCCAAAACCGACTGCTAGTACGTTTTGTAGCACGTGGCGAAATTCTGGCTAAGTCATAAAAAATGTGTTATAAAACTGTGATAAATCACGCAAAACAATCAGATATATCGATATATAAATAAAAACAGATAAGCCTTGAACTTATATCGGTACCAAAAAAATCCACTTAAACGATTTGATAAGGTAGAATTTTGTATTTACTTTGAAATTAACATTTTTTTCGAAACTATACTAATTTACAAAAATGATTATATTATCAATTGACGAGTTCTTAATTGAGGGTACAATAATTCCATAGTGCCCATCCATGAAATCAGCACTCCTAATTGGAATCGAGCGGCATTAAAATGAAAGCGTTGGCCACGAACACTTTGTTCTGGATTCTGTGGTTTAGCAACCACATTTGCTTAAAGTCCGAAGAGCGTGGCTTTCGAGTAAAGTTAAATGAGTTTTCAATTAAGTACAAATCACGCGATTTCATCGAACATGTTGACTTTCGTCTCGTTCATATTAACAATCGGAGCTACGTTAACGGTGAGATGATGTTAAAGACTGATGTCGACGATATTCTTTTGCATACAACTATGGACTTTTCCAAGACGAACAATAACAAGAAAATTAAACTGTACGATGGTCGCTTCGATGCCTGTCAGTTCTTGAAAACTGCTCATCGAAATGGTTTGTTTAACATTTACGTGAAAAGCTTCAGAAAACACATAAATTCGAATTTTACATGTCCCCTAAAAATGGTGAGCGAATGTCAATTATTTTTTATATCACTAAAGACATTAACTTATAATATGTTTTTAGAATTATACATATAGACTGACAAATTGGAATTTGGACGAGAAGGATCTTCCGCCTTTTGTCCCATTCGGTACTTTCCGCACTGTTACTGAGTATTTTACCCAAGAACGATTGGCATTGCGAATAGTCACGCAAGGAAAAGTTATTGTAAATAAATAAAAATGTTTGCTGATATATCAATAAGTTGTAAGCAAAAGCAATCTGGCTTGATTTTAAATAAAATTTTTTAACCTGGGAAGAAATTAAGAACTAAATTTATGATTATTTAGATTACAGGTTTAAAAACTATGTTACGTTATTTGTAAGTATATTTCTTTTATTGGGCTTTGGTCGTTGCACTGTTTTAAATACAAAATAAAACAAAAAGTAGCATTGTTTTTTATAACAATATATAACGATAAGCCAATTGCAAATTGATGAATACATTTAACAAGCCAAAAAATAAATCAAGCACTTCAATAAAATTACTTGTTCATCCGGTTGAAAATAACAATCATTAAATAGAGCTTTATCATTGCAAAAACAGCGTTTAAGATGAGAACTTGGTTACCGCTCCGCTGGTTTCTGATTTTGCAATGTGTGAGCACATCGCAGCGAAACTTTCGCATAGTTATCGATTATGTCAACACAAAGATTATCGATAGGGATTTAGTGGATAATTTGGGTTGCCAGGTATCACAAATCAATAATCGCAGTTATATAAATTGTCAAATGCTGTTAAACCGCCAACTCGAAAAGGTGAGTGTTAGAACTGAATTGTTCTTTTGGAAACCAAATGGTCAATCAATGAAGTTATTCGATGCTCGATTGGATGCCTGCCTTCTCATGGGAACTTTTCATAAAAATCGATTTTTAAACATGTATTCCAAGAACTTTAAAAGGTTCTCTAACTTAGAATGCCCACTGAAAGCGGTAAGTATAACTTTTAACTTAAAAAAGATTGTAAAATAAAACAATAATTTCCACCTCCAGAACTTTAATTATACGCTTGAAAGACTTTATATGGATGAACAAGATTTTCCATCGTTCGTGCCGTCCGGAACATTTCGGTGCCAAAGTGAATTTTTTGAAAACGAAACCTTTGTTGGAACTCGTGTTATAGTCCACGGAAAAGTACAGCCCAAGCTTTAAACAGATTTTGGATAATTAAGATACGATTTACGAGATATTTTGAATGAAAAATAAAACCGTGTCTAAATCAATTCACAAAATGATGTTATGTTTATCTTGAGGTATTTACTGCAGAATATAGTTTACATTTTATGGCTCATTACACGACCATGCGACCTAAAATCAATGAAATCATTAGAAAACGATTTTAAACATTATTACTATGTAATTTAAAATCAATTAAAAATGCATTACTTTTTATTTTTTGAAAAATGAATGCTTTATTGATATAGTTTTAAATATTTAATCATATAATGTTGAACCGCTAAAATGAAACCTGTTAACATTCTACCTGCGATTATCCTGATATTTCTATGTACAATCATTAGAAGCAGCGCCTCGTCAAGGGTTGGTATTGTTTAACATTAAATTAAACCAATTTAACAATCTTTTACACAAGATGGAGGCTTATATGACGCAAATTGCGTGTCCCGTTCATTCGCCAGAACTTGTGAAAAACGTAAGCTGTCACCTAAATCGAACATCCCTTGGTGCATCATCGTACTCAGCAGAGTTTTCCTTGACGGAAGATGTTAGTGACGCAAAAGGCATTTACGTATTTTCCATAAAGCGAGGCTCAACCCTAACCAACTACACTGCAATGGATATTGAATATTGCGAGGCGTTGGCATCTTTACAAAAACAATTTTTATTAAAGATGATTGCCGACGAGCTGAGGCGAGTTTCAAATTTTCCATTGCAATGTCCATTTAAAAGGGTAAGCCAAATCTTTAAATGTTAAAACAATTTATAAAATATATATTTTTCTTTGAAGAACAAGAGATATTTCATAAATGGCTTTACAATCAACTCAAAGCTAATACCCAGCTATGTCCCCGAATTAAAATTTCTCTCGGACTGCAATATTTTCGTTAAAAAGCGCAAAGTTCTGCAATTAACTATCCATGGCCGTGTGATTCGTAGTCGATCGGGCCGTTAAAAAATTACATTTATTTAACACACAAATTAAAATGTTACTGGTATTTAATGGCATCCTGTCTACTATAATCAAATTAATCGCCTTAATAAATGCTAATGGGTCATAAAGTAACAAAACAGACCTATTACTTTTAAATGATTTTATATTTTTATAAATTCAATTTGGAAGTAACTCAGTAGGCAGTAAGCTTTTAGCTGCAGTCATGATTTTTTGGTTTTGGATCGGCTGCTTCTCTCTCATATTTACTTGTGTGAGGAGTGAGGAAAGAAACTTTCGGGTTATCATTGACCAAGTTAACATTACGAATGTCGATAGAGACGTTTATGAAAACGTTGAATGCAAAGTGCATCAGATTAACAATCGGACCTACATCGATTCCAGTCATATGTTTAAGCATAAGGTTGAAGATCTGAGGGTTCATGCTGCCATGGATTTCTGGAAACTGAACAGTAAGCAGAAGATGAAACTGTATGATGTTGAGTTGGATGGCTGTTATATCCTGGAAAATGCCAACAAAAACCGATTGTTCAATATGTATGTAAAGAGCTTGAAAAAACATTCAACCGTGAAATTTAAGTGTCCCTTTCAAGCGGTAAGTTGGGCTTTCAGATTAGCAAAACAATAAAAATTGTATCATTTTCTTTTACAGAATGTGAACTATGAAGTGAAGAACATGACAATGAATGAGGAGGACTTCCCTTCGTTTGTTCCTCTTGGAAAGTTTCGGTCTCTTATTGAATACATTATAAATCAGAAAATGAGGGCTAGATTCATTGCAAGTGGAAAAATTATTCCATATTCAACGGATCCATTAAAAGTATTAACGTAAAAGGTGATAAATAAATCTAACAACTTTTCAATCTTCAACTGTAAAAACTGTTTTCTTAATGCCCCAAATGGGACGCCATTTATTATCACTTTCTGCAGCAAAACAATAAAATATTATTACAAAACTTCAAGTTTTAGATTAATGGATTGTACGTGTGTTCTTACCCCTTTCTGCAAATAAAACTAGTTTAAAGTTCCTGAAAACTTTGAGCTTAAAGGACAATGTAAAATAATATGTAACCTAATGCAGCACCATTCTCCTGGCCAGTCTGTTGAATATTTTATAACATGATTGGGATGATTTATTGCCGAATTTCCACTTTTCGTGAAATATGTCATCCAAGGGAACATCAATTACTTTAGTTTAAACATCCTGCCGACAACAAACACCGCACAAAAATATGAACCCAGAGGTTAATGGATGGGGACTTTGTGTGCAAGGAGTTAGTTCCTTCCATACAAGCTTCGATGTACGTATATTTTTGCCATATTTTTTCGTTGTTTTTTCAGCGAAAAGAACTTGATTACACGTGCGCTAATTTAGTTGCACGCGAAAACATGCGAGTAATCAAAACGGTTGCTGAAGTGCCAGACCGCCAGACCCTTAACTCAACAGAGAGCACCCACCATGACTCCTTTGCCTTTGCAGCAAGTATATATACCTTCAGTCACCCTTCCTCCCACCCCCTCTCTCTACATTGTATATATCTTTCAGTTTTCCCCGGGCGAGGACATCCTTAACCCGTTGGCGTTGGAAATTCGAGTTCATGGCATGTTCATGCATGTTGCCGGTTGTTGGCCCTGTGCGCGTTCACAGGCGCACACAAATTTAATTTATACATATACACACACACACACACACATCTCTCGATATAAATTTAAATACAAACTTGCACATTTTTTTACTGTGCCCACACGCACACAGGGGCAATATGCAATGATGGGTGGAGCAAAAAAATATGCAATAAATTTTTAATTTAAATCAAGCCATCACGCTTTCCCCAACCAAACTCCCAAGTGCAAAAGGGATTTGGGGCCGGGAATTATGAGAAAGCCGGGTTTACATATATTAACATATGAATGCAACTTATATATAGATATATATAAATATATATATTTACCTGTCTCTGTTTGTGGGCTCCGTGGAACAGCAACCGAATGCTTTTTGGTGGGCTTCGAATGAGCTTCGGTTGTTTTAATGCTAAAACTCATAAATGAAATTGACATGGGATCCATCCAGCCTGAAAAAATAAGGAGAAATTATTTTCGTATATTTGCTATGAATATACCAGAATTTTTATAGACTTCCCAAATGATTTTTAATATAAATCAAAGCAGGAATAATGACCAATATCTAGCTTTCTTAGTAAAAGCCAAAAATATTTAGAAAACAATATATTATTTATTAAACACGAAGGACATTCCTGATAAGAACTTGATTTTGACTAAATTATAGGAAATTTTAATGAATTTCCAGGACACATCCACAACCCTTTACTCGGCATCCACATCAACCCGCACCGCCTTGCAGAGGTCCATGAGCTGTTTGCTCGACTCCTCCATTTCGGTGCTCAGCTTGGAGAGACTGATCTGCATCCTGGCCATGCGCATGTCGCCGGCCTTCAGCCGCACCTCCTGGTTGGCCGTAAAGTCGGTGGCATCTCGACGACCTTGCGGTGGACGCTGGCGATGGGGGTTCCGTGGGTGTCTACGGCTGGGACTGCGGGAGCGAAGAACCAGACGATTGGCAGATGCAATGACGTCGTCCTCATCCGGATGGTCGAGGCCATTGCTTGGGCTGCATAGCCTCTTGGTTTTCGTTTCCGGCATTGTTTTTTTTTTTTTTTGTTTTTGGCCAGATAATAGATCCTAGAACGTTTTATTGTCGTCACAGAAATTTGGTTTGCCAAAATTATATGTGATAGAGGAGGGCTGGTGGGCAGAAACTACAATGTGTGCTTGCTTGGTTGCGTATCGAATTGTTTCAAATTGTTTGCTTTACTTGTGACATCATGAACACGGATTGCTGAGCTCGCACAGGATATCCTATGGTGTGGTATTTTGCGGTGGCAACGCAGAAAACTTTGCCAGCGAATGGATGGGGCAACATGTGTGCGTTGGAGCATACCACTGAACTTTAATTACAATTAACCGCAAATGATGTAGCGCTGCTGGTGATGGCGGCGGTGGCATTGACTTGCGGTCATACGAGGTGTGTTCAAAAAGTAAGGTGACTCTTCAAATTTCGCGAATTTCAAATTTTTCGATTATCGATTTTTTTGTTTTGTTATATTGGTACACTCTTCCCTAACATCTGTACCAAGTTTCAATGGAACATCCTCTTTTGTTTGGTTGTGAGAGGCGTAAAGTTACAAGTTGTTTTTGAGCTCGGCGATTTTTGCTATCGAAAATATGGATCAAAGGATTTGCATCAAATTTTGTGTAAAAATAAAATTAAGTGCTCTGAAACACTTGAAATGTTGACAGTGGCATACGGTGAAACTGTTCTGAGTAAAAAAAATGTGTACAAGTGGTACAAACTCTTCCAAGATGGCCGGGAAGATGCCAATGACCAGCCTCGCTCTGGACGCCCAAGCACGTCAACAACTGATGAAAACGTTCAAGCAGTGACGAAAATTGTTTTGGAAAATCGTCGAATCACTACGAGGTGTGTTCAAAAAGTAAGGTGACTCTTCAAATTTCGCGAATTTCAAATTTTTCGATTATCGAAACCTTTTAGAAGTTTTCGAGGTGTGTTCAAAAGTAGGTGACTTTTCAATTTCAAATTTTTCAATTTTCGTTATCTTCAGTTTTGGGAACAAGAAAAGTCACATGGGGCCAAATCCGGTGAATATGGTGGCTGAGGCATTATTGTGGTGTTGTTTTTGGCCAAAAATCCAAATCCTTTGATCCATATTTTTCGATAGCAAAAAATCGCCGAGCTCGCAAAACAACTTGTAACTTTACGCCTCTCACAACCAAACAAAAGAGGATGTTCCATTGAAACTTGGTACAGATGTTAGGGAAGAGTGTACCAATATACAAAACAAAAAATCGATAATCAAAATATGTTGCCCGAAATTTGAAAAGTCACCCTTTTGACACCTGTATAGTGAAAAATAATGATAACAACAAGTTTTTAAACTAATTTTCTAGGCAACTATAAAATACTCTTTTATATAGAATTTGATTGCAATTTCTTTTAAGTTTTCTTTGAATGATAATTTATCAGCTTTCAATCTTATTTAAAGAAAAGACAATCCCCAAGATCTACTTTAGAAGCCACACCTAATGGTTTTACGTAAAACACTTCAAACCCATTTTCATCCTTAAAAATTGTTTTTAAAGCCAAAATCAAATTAAACTTTCCTAACTTAATTGTAAATTTAAATCAATTACTTAAGTTGTAAAGTAATAATTAATTCCCTTCTTCTATAATTGATACCGACGTCTCGTGTAGCCATGCCAATCCAGGATACTTGAAAAAAAAGTTGAAATAAACCTATTAATGTATCAGGAGTTCCTGCACACACAAACGCTTCCACAGACGTTCAGTTGAGAAGGCAAGAAAACCCGTAGTAACATGGTCATGAGCGTACGGAGGACGAGAGGCGGACCGACCATCTGACCACATGGGAGGACATGGCATGCGATGGCCGGGAAAACTCAACTCCTGCCACTTTGTGAACGAGAAGGGAGAGAAGGAGCATGCAATTAATTAAAAATACATGCACCGTGAACGAGTTCCAGACATCCTCGCTGTCCTGCCTCCTGCAGCTGCATTAATTTGACCGCAAAATAAGCCAAGTATTCGGTAAAACAAGGCATGACAGGAACTATGGCGAAAGCCATATCGGACAGCGAATATTTTCCTTACCAACGCTAAATGCATTACACTCGAGACCAGCAATTTGATGTCCTGTTTTTATTTAATCCCCACCTCTTTTCCCTCCTCTTTTTTTCTACATTTCTTGTTTTTGTTTTTTTTTGTTTTTGCAAGAACCCAATGGTCAGCATGTGGCAGGCAGGAAGGCAGGCAGGGAAAAGTCCTTGTGTCCTGCTGTTCGTGCTGCGTAAGCTGCGTTCATTTGTAAACAACATAGTCATCGCTGGAAAACAATAACAAGCCCAGCAAGAAAAATAACAGGGAAAGTTAGGGTAAGACAAGCTGAATAATTAAATACACTTTGCAAGCTCTGAATAAATTGTTATTCCGAGAAATTAAGCTGACAAATATTTTTAAATTTCTAAAGGAATTCAGTTTAGTTTCATTTTGTAACATATATATATATTCTTGTGAGAACTTTGATTGGAAAATATATATACGCATAGCTAGCACAGCATTCCTCAGATAAAATCAGCAATCACAAATCAGTGGCCTCTAATCGGAATTTTCTACTGTCTTCAAATTACATTTTGTACATATGGGCAAAAGACAAAAGCCAAAAGCCATGGAAAATTGCGTGGCTTTTCCTTATACACACACACATATGAGAAACGCAGAGTATGGGAAAAATAAGCGAGGCCAGGACATCAAATAAAGTTAAGCAAACAAGAGCATTAAGTGCATTGATGTTGTTATTGCTGTTGTCTGGGGGACCGACCACCCGAGCAAAATGCTTCCTTTTTTACTCCTGCCTCGGTGGCCCTTCGATGCCTTCCCCGATTTAAGGAACAACTTCATTAGGCAAGTGCTCGACCGGCTCCATGCAGCCTGGTGCCTGTCCTTCCATCTCTCCTTCACCGTTTTCTATTGATTTTCTTAGCAATATTTCCATTACGTCTATTTTACTCTCTATAATCCCATTTTTTAAGCGGTATTCTAAGGGATATATTGTATTTCTGGCAGTTTAATTTACAGGAAGATATTCATTTTTACATACATTCTTAAGAAGTTAATCAAAGATACTATTTATTTGATATTACAAGTTTTCACTTCAGTTACAAGGTTATTTATTACAAGGTGTTCTTTCTAAATATGAGAAGAACGCTTTTTTTAGTTACTTTTCTTACTCTATTAATTAAATTTCTATGTCTAAAGAACATTTTCTCTTTGTACCATAATAGTAGGCATTTAACGAACCAAGTGCCGGGTATTTTACGGTCGGGTTACTCCACAATACATCGTTCTTACCTGGCCCTTTTTCTTCTAGTTTGTATTTGCTTGTGATGTTTTTGCTTGCAGACACCGTGAAGAGTGTCAAATGCCATTAAATGCCAACTAACCAGCAGCGGGCCATGTCTGAGCGGCAAGTGGCCAGGTGAGAAAATAGCCAGCTACTGATTGCCACAAGGATGGGGCATGGAACATGGGGAATGGGAATAGGCGGGGATCCTTGCTGGGGATTCACTAGGAAATTTCACTTACCTCTTGCCATAGACAAGAGTGGCAAGCGCTTTGACAACGTTTTGAAGTCTCTGGCAGGTGTAAGTGAGTGTGACATCAACTTCTATTCTGTTTGTATAACAGAATGAACCATCCTACAACATTACTCTATTCAGTTGAAATATCAGAAGTTCAGGCAGAAGTTCATACACTTACTAGATATATACCAGAAAAGTGGTCATGATTTAAATAAGATTGTAATGTATTTCTTCATGTAAAATAAATCTCGTAAACTAGAAACTAACTAACTAAGCAGCTGAAACTTAAACCTAACTATCTCCAGATCTTGACCAACATTTTTCATATAGAAGTTGGGAAATTATGACCCTTATGATTATGTGGCACGATGAAAATGCGATTCTTGCCAGGCGCTAATTGAATGCATGCTGCGCCACTCTCAAGTCCTTTTTGCTCCTGCAGCATCCGAAATTGCTGGCTTTGGCCAAGATGATAAACGAGCTGGCCCAGAGTAATAGGAAACAAACAAGCATTAAGGCCGAAATATCTCTAAACAAATATTATTTACGAGCTGGCCAGGCGAAAGCGCGGACTGGGACTTTTGGCAACGGTTAGACGCCTACTATATTTGCCCACTTGCAGCATTTAGGCTATAGATTTATATATATATATATTTTTATCGTGCGGCATCGAGAATAATCAGCAACACCTCATAAATCCAAGAAAGAGGCCGACGGAATTTTGGACAGTGTAATCAGGAAGGTTGCCAAAAAAGCAATTGGGACAGCTAAGAGGAACACAAAGGACGACGATTTAATTAACGATATTTTTAAATGAGAACAATAACGGAGCATATGTTTTAAGTAATAAGACTTATAACGTAAAAAAAACTACTGCATAAGAGCTGCATTAAATCATCATTAATCTTAAAATAAATACAATTTATTTATTTTCTTTTAACACTTAATTTGTTTTGAATTTTCTTCTTTTTAAGAACCAATGTCCATCATAATGTAATTAAAAGTGAACTGAGATTAAAGTAAACCTGGACTCTCGTGAAATGCATTTGCAGAATGGGCTTTATGTAAATCCAATATATGGAAGCGACAGCACGATCGATTTGTGTGCCCCTCGGTGCAGCCTCAAAGTAGGCAACACAAATAAAGCTTAACATACAGCCGAAGGGGTGAACTGGAGGATAAAGGATGGCGGCCACTCAATCCCAGTTGTTCTGCTTCAACACTTTCGCACAAACACCAATCAACTGGCAGATGAATCAAGCGCAGGCGTTGGCTGCCCAGTTAAGCCCACTGTATACACCCACATCTCCTCCTATCATCCTATATAGCCCTACCAACACCCGCCCCCTCTATTCATACATATATCCCACTCCCAACTCCCCATTTTTTGGACAGGCGACAAAACTGCGCCACAAAGGGCAAAGGCAAAGGCAGTGGCTGTGGCAGTAGCAGTAGCAGAGGGGTAGAGAATGCAGTCCATGGCAACAGCATCAACAGCATCCAAAGGCAAACACACTGGTCGGCACATGCGAGTGGAAAATCAATAAAGTGTACGTTTATCTTATTTTCTCGTCGCAGGGACACTGAGATTCCCACTGACTGTCGTTTTATTCCATCCACTTCCATTTCCACTTCCCCTTCCCTTTCAAATATAAATATAAATCTTCGGCGCACTTAAGCCTTTTAAATGATAACAATGGCCAGAGCAAAAGATGCTTCCCACCCTCACAAAAAACACGACCACTGAGTAGCAGGTGCGCACTGGACGCCCAAAGGACTTACTACTACAGACAGGATTGGGATATTTTCCAACCCATTCTACAGATTTTTTTCTCCACTGCAAATGTGCGTACACTGTCCACATGCCATTTATATATGTTTATATAGATATAGATATATATACATATATATATTCCCCTTCAGCAGACAACTCGAGATATTCCATGAATTTATTATGTCCCTGCTTTAATAGAGTTTCATCGAAAAGTTTCCCCAGAACAAATTATGAAATATACGGAGACAGCTTTTTGCCATTGAACGGAAATTGTGGTTTAAATCTGGGGGATGAATTTGGTTCTAAAGCGAATATGAACAAAAAACATATATATCAGATCATAAAATGACACTTTATGGGTGGCCAGAAGCGAAAGTTTTTATTTTCATTAATTTATTGTGCTTTCACATTAAAGCAGATATTGGATTTGAAATTTCGTGGGAAATAGAATGAATAGTTTTAAACTTTGATGTTGCGGAAGTGCGAGGTTTTATAAATAATTATTAAAACTTTTATAATTAACTTTCATGGTACAAAAGCACAATCTGCTTTATTGACTTATTGACTGTAGTTTGTTATTATTTCGAATTTCCATTACTCATTCATTGCAGTTTGTTATTTTTATTTTGAATATTCATTGCTTTGATAAACGCTTGAAAAGTAAACACAGGAAAAACCTTAAACTGGTAGGACGAACCCTTTGGTCTGACTTGGTTCTTAGAATGCACTTATGCAAAATAACATTAGCGCAGTAGACCGTCATAATTGTCATATTAGACAGGGAAAATCCATAGACGAGTGCCGACCCTGAAGTGTCGATGGACAGAAGCATTTCGACCTGCCGGCCAGACAGGAAAGGAAATTGCTTAATTTAGCGCAAAAATTATCCACTGGCCAACGAGGCTCAATTGCCGGTCTGCCTCAAGTCGTTTGATGCAGATAAAGCAACCCTTTGCTTGCAATAAATTGAGGCAGACAGTTTTCAAAATGACACGAATGGTTGAAAATAAATTCTATTCACTTTATATTCTCACACTCATGATTTTCACAGACTAAACACACAAAATCAAAACGGCAACGACCGACTAAAAGCTCTCCACATGCTGAAACCAAAGACTGGCACCTCTAGAGATGATAGCACTACCATAGCGGCACCGGTGGAGAACCATTTCGGTGGGTCAAAGGGAAAGCCACTAGTTGGTTGGAACATAGGGAATGGAGATGATAAGCTTCCAGATAACCCACTCACCAGCTATCTGACCGAGATTCAACTGAGCCATAACCAGATTACCAAGCGATTCGCTGAACTACTCAATTTGTTCGAAGATTACACCAAACTCCTGGACAATGAGAATGAGCATCATCTTGGCGCTCCATTTCGGCTTAGGCGAGTCCGGTCCGAGCAGTTAGTTTTGAAGGAAGGTAAGATGAATTTTTCTTTGGAGAAAACAAAGAATGTTGGTCACACAATGTCAAACGAGGCAGACGTTTTTAATTACCTTTAAGTCGACAGTTTTTCCTAACATTTTATATTTATTTAGTTTGTAATATCATATACTCTCTACAGAGGCTGAAAATATGCAGCAAAGAGCATCAAGTCTCACTCAGCTATCAGATATCACAATAAAGCCCACCTGTGAGGTGAGCAGCCAGACTTCTTGGACTGCCGTGGATCAGAGACAAGTGGACTGTTGGGATTTAGAACCGAAATTAGCAGCTTTAAACGAAGGTATAGATTCGGAAACGGAGAAACCAAGCAACGTCCTGCAGCACACGATCCACATCGAAGTGGAATCGGTGACATCGGCCACGGATATGCAGAGACCTCCACTGCGTCAACGGATGTGGAATGTCCTTGTCCAGACGGGCGATACTATGATCGCCTGTGCCTACATGATCGGCGAGAATCTCACGATTGTTCTGTTTATTGCCTTGTGCCTATGGTGTCTTTACTTGTTGTTGAGCCACTTTTATAGCTCCTTGCAGACCAATGTCAGCCAGCAAATAGACTTGAAACGGAATTTAATGCGCAGTGTTCAGGCAAAGTAATTGTAATAAAAAATGACGTTTGGCTCTTGAACAAATAAAAAGAAAACCCGAGTGGCGATTTGGCCCAGGCGAGTTGTCCATTCCTTTAATTTATCTCAACATACTGGGAGTGCAACAACACATAATGGCAAGACTACAATATAATGCCGAGGCGAAATCGGTCAACATATAGCAAAAGCGATCGGCCAGTGGCGGTCGACCCAAGACATTTGGTATTGGAACGGAAATAGCATCAATGAAGATCGTTTGTCTGGTCAGTTCGCAGGGGGCTGGAGCTGGGACAAAGTCCACAGTGCACGATCTGATACGCCGGCGTGGCTGCTCCGTCTGCACTCCAACCGAATGGATACTTTTGGGCTCATCAATGGCGGCCTTGCTAAAGATCTCAACATCGTCCTCAGAATTTTCTGCAGGTTTTAGACATTTCTTACAATTCTTTTAACCAAATTGTATAATATAACGACGAGTTCTCAAATGCTTACCTTCCAATGCCTTGGACATCCAACCGTACCAATTCCTTTTGTTGGCTTCGACCGAGTGCGGTTTTGGACTGGTCTGAAGGGTGGCCGTGCTGGGTGTTATAGCCATTTCACTGCCTTCCAAGTCGTCAAAACATTCGTCGGCATGAAAGCCCAAAATGTCGAATAGCCGCTGGCAGGTGTTCTTCTGCTCGGACAATTTGAGCGGCTCATTTACGGCATCCTGAACCAAATCGCCAATCAGCAGGTTAATGACGATCGCAGTCTGTGGTGGCTCTCTGCACGCCATTAAGCTTATAGCGTCCACAGAAAAAATTTTGAAAAGTTTCGAAAAATGTTTTACAACCAACTGAAGCCAACATAATTTCGGCCATACGATGCGATGACAACTATCACACCGGAACTAAAATTCATCTTTCAAATTTGGTATTATCAACACAAAAAAAATTGCCAGTTTTTAAGCATCGCAAAATAAATGGATAAACGGAAAGAGAGTAAAAACAATAAAGATGAATGCCTGTCATCGTCGGATTCTCACGATCAAGTAGTAATTAATATGCCACCTGCCGTTGATCAGGCAAATGTTGTGTATCTTCCAGATGCGAATTTAGGCGCCACAGAGACGGAAGAAGCTTCTTCAAATCACAGATTAGTGGAGAATCTGTCGAATGTAGAACCATTAAAGAACAAACATATGTCTTTTGATCCAGATGATCAGCCCAGCACGAGTAGTCAGACCGCAGAAAGGAGACCGAAATTGGAGGATTCCTTTGCCAAGGATCAACTCTGTAAAGCAACGATTCCAATCAAAGGCGTACTCTATCGTGTCTCATACGATCTGAATACAGTTCAAGGTCGAAGTGAATCACATCCAACGGTGTATCTACAAATACCTGAATTTTGCGAGCTGGGCACCCAGACATCAGAAGTACACTCCCAACCTCGACGATTGCGTTTGGATCTGACCACTCGGAGACCAGATCCAAATCGACCGCCGTGTGAACGCCAACATCACACTATCACCATCAGTGGCAACAATTTGCCACCCAATCCTCCCCAGCTTCGGCGAACGATCTGCGCGCGAATTGGTCGCTACTTCTGCGATTTTGTGGCAGCCTTTTGCCTTTGCCTGCAGGTCAACAAGGATTGTGTCTTCTGTTTGGGTTTCTTTGTGGCCTTCGTCATCAGTGCTAGTTTCCTCACCGCCTTCTTCTACCGGACCATCAGTTTTACCTCATCGCCGGTGCGGGTGGCTGTTCCATTGAGTGGAACCACGCACTATGAACTTGCCACTCTGAAGTTCAACGGAGGTTACTACTACATCTACAATAATAACCAACATAAATTTGTTTAAACTAATTCGCTTTTGAGTATTATTTGATTGGAGTTAGCTATCTATCTAGTTTTCTGTAAGTATAAATTAAGCAAAGAAACATATTTTTTTCATCATAAAATTTAACATCAAAGTTGAGGAACTTAAATGAAATACCGAAATATAAATTCCTCAGATGTAAAATACTCTTTGCGAATATTTTTTATCGTCTTCAAACAAAGTCGGATTGTGGAACTTTAAAAATACATGACAACCGCATGGCCAGGTTCAATCAATGGTCTTCCAGCAGTCTTTCTGGTTGTCATGGACTCCAAAGCTTGCAGTTCGCTCACCCCAACTGCTTTTTCCCGCAAACTTTTATTCTTTTTTTTTTGTATGAGTTTAACTCTAGACAAAACGTCATACTATACAGCGGCGGGTGGCAGATAGAGAGAGAATGAGAAAGAGTAGGCCTTGTCCGACTTGACTTGACTTGACAATGGGTCACACAAAAAGTCGGCCTTTGGGTACGGGAAATTGGCCACAAAACGTTCGTCGCCTGCTGTGCCAGGAGCAGGCGGTCGCCAAGGTTTTTGGCAAGATGCCCAGGCACAAAGGAATTATTGTTAATATAGGCAATGCCCGCCAGGCCCGGTCAAATCGAGAGAGGCAGCCAGCGACGACGGGGGGATGTCTTTTCAATATAATTTATTTATGGAAAATATGGCAAATATTCTGTGGAAATTATATGATCAAATAAATAGTGAACTTTCAATACGCTTTTTTGTGAGATATCTTTGAGGTTTTATAATTTAGATTTATATTTATGTTACTAAACAAATAAATGTTTATTTTTCAGGTAATATAAGACATGCCTTTCGCACCTAATATTAAAATATATTTTTGGCTTTATCGTTTTTTAATTTAATTATGTTTAGCAAGCTGTTTGGTAAACGAAGCCAAGTTTAAATTTACTCTTCATTTTCCGAAAGATATACGCTAAATTTTATTGACTCTTTGGAGGGGGAGGAGGAGGCTGCTGACCAGAACGGATGAGCTGTTAAGATAGCAAATTCAGCTAAATTGAATTTTACATAATACATGTTTGTTGTACCCGGAATATACATATATATGTATGTATATATGCAGTGCACATACATAAATATCATCTTCATTTTTTGTTGGCACTGTATGCTCAACGAAGCAATTAAAGTTTAAGGGGGCAAACGATATATATGTATAAAAATAAATCGAGACTGAAATTGCCAAACAATTTTTGGACAATATTTTAAACTTTGCTCTTGTGTGTGTGTGTGTGTGTTTGTATGGGGGTGGTGTTTGGTGGGCGTGGCTACTAGCGTTAAGGGAGGCTGATGATGGGGTCGGGAATGAATGTTTGACTTGAATGGGCGAACAGAGCGACACGGGCTTCCGCTGGCAGGAAATTGAATTGCACGAACACGCGAAATTACATCATTTTGGAACCACGGTAAACAATTTCCCGTTTGCACCTAACCGTTTTTATTTTATTTTTCTCCCCATTTCATTTTCGCTGCATACATTTTCCAACCAATTTTTGACAGGCAAATTTTTCGTTGCCTAGGTGCCACCCCTCCTACCATCCATCAACTACCAATCCTTGTTAACGGCAATTTGTGCGAAAATATCAATTTCACTTTTTTCCCATTTTGTTCTCCTAGTCCGTTCTTTATGACCATTTTGTGTGGGAGTTTGGCTAAAAGGAGAGCACCCGTGAGCAGAGCAAAAAAAAAAAGAGTGAAGAAAAAAAAGCATTATGATAACAACAAAGGCAGCCAAAATGTCTGCAGAGCCAAAAAGACTGACAGCCAGCATATAGAGATCCGGATACATAGATACATCGATGCGATACACACGCTAGGCTACAGCTAACGAACAAAAATATAAAAGAAATGGGAATCCATGAATCCAATACCACCACTTCCACTGGGGCACAACAAGCCCTTCGCGTTCTCAAACATGGCAGCACTGTCAAGTTTGAAAGGATTATTGCCACTTGCCGCTTGCGGCGAACGTTCTTAAAATGTAACACGTTTCAAACAAGTTTAGATACGTGTGTTGTGTTGTGTTTTGTTTTGTTGTTTTGTCTGTTAGTTGAGTCTGGGCCTGGATGACTAGCTGGCTGACTGGCTGGCTCTCGTATCTCAGTCGGTATCTCTTCGGGCCAACAGCGTCTATGTAAAAAGTCATCAACGGGGCCAGTTTGCCCAGGCCTAGGAAACAAACAGCTAAAGTAAAATAACAAAAAAAACAAACGGCGGCGACTGGTTTGACGAGCTTTTTTCAATGGGCTCTCGCGACCAAAAACCAAAAAAAAAAAAAGGAAAAGACAGCCCTCAGTTTGAACTCTCCTCTGGTCAGATCTCCCCCAGCTTCGTCGTCCCGGGTTCAAATCCGATTCCAATTCCGACTCCAAGCGGTTATAAAAAATTCGCGCTTGGGGTTTCTTTTTGCCGAAACCGAACAAAAAACCCGAAAGAGAAATGTTAGACTTTGAGATGCTCTAAGCACGCAAGCTCAAAAAATCAACTCACGGAAGACAAACGGATAGTGGTATAGTGGTCGCCAAATATCAAAGAAATTCAAGCAAAAATTTTGGTTGGCTGGCGAGGGGGGACAATTGTGTAAGATTGATGGGAATGCTGAGGTCATTCATCATGCGATTCCCGTCTTGATTGGACATTTCACAAGGCTTGATAGACGAAGGTTTCAAAATACATTTGCCAGCATATACGTATATTTATTGAAGATTATCTTAAAAAAAGGAGCAAGAAGAGCAAAGAATGGGCTCGTAATCGGATTGATGGCAAACAAACGAAATATTTTTATTGAGGCTTCTTTAAAAGATTAAATTCCATTTTCATATTAACACCACATTTATCTTTAATGCTATTTTATTAGTGTTCTGTCCCTAGAACCCCATAAATGTGATGTGCAATCTTATCTTGCATTTAAACTATTATTGCCCAACCCTATTTAATTAAAAAGAAATTCAAATAATTTCCCCGGGGCAATATACAAAATATCTGATGTGTTTAATGACATTGCAGAAATGTTTTATTTTTACGACAGATAAGCCAAAAGCTATTATATTTAATGACATAGGTATCTATTTTTGGAACCTTATAATATTAACATTGACACTTATTTATTGGCATTATAATTGAAATATCAAAAATAGATATATATTAATTATTATTATTTATTTCCTTATAATTCGATTTTCCATGATTGCAACTTTTTACGTCTATAAAAGCTTGTGCATTTTTTGTATATTAATAAGGAATAAAGGATATTCACCCTATTCTCTTACATGCAGCTGCACTCTAAAACTTAGACACTTCCACACTAACTAACACAAATATAATTAAACGTTTTTTCAATAACTTAAATGAACTTTGAAGACCAAAAGAGGTCAAAGTTAGGTGCATTAATATTGCAAACATTTTCGCACTCTGCAACAGAAATTCGAGGGACTCTCGGTTCACCCAATTTTACGACTGCAGGGTATTTAAAATGTAAAACTTTAAGTGCGACTCACCTTTAAGAGGGGCTGGCATTGGTATTGGTATTGGGTGTGCGAGTGTCTGGCTGCCATCGACATTGGTGTCCGTGTGTATCTGTGAGTGCTGTTGGGCTGCTGCTGCGGCTGCGGCTGCTGCTGCATCTAAAATCTAGATGATGACGATGGAAACGCTGCTGCACATCCTGGCGGCCATCTTTTCGACTGGCTGAGTTAACTTTTTAAGCCGCCTCACATGTTGTTTTCTCCGGTTTTGTTGTAATTTCTCGATTAACACTTCGGCTGCATGGTGTTTATGTGCATATATTATATATTATATGGATAAATTCGTTTAGACGTGTTTCTTTTCAAACGGTTTTACGACCGAATTGATATTGTTAAATTGATTTACGGCTGGCCGTGCGCACAAATCAAGTTTTTTGGCTTTATGATTCGTCGAGAAACGAAATAAATAAATAAATAAATATATAAAGCCGAAATTAATCGACGGAAGCCCCGAAAAAAAGCTTTTGAAAGTGGCCCACGCAGGCGGCAAATAGCAATAGTTGAGAAATGAGTTAAATAATGGCAAAAAATCCAAATTAAAGTGTAATAAAAAAGAGGTCTAACCACTTTTTTGTATTGTTTTTTTCGATTTTTTTGTTAACTACCAGCCGAACAGCTGAAAAAACACAAAACTGTCGACGAACCTTTCGGCCATTTCCAGCCGGTTTGCAGGCAGAACAAATAAGGCGAAAAAAAACTAAAACTAAATTGACTTTAAAAATCAGGAAAGGATGGAGAAAAAATGAAAATTCGAACTAGTTGCAAAGCGCCAGCAGCTGATCTTCCGGAAAATTTGAAAAGCGCGTCCACACAACCTGAGCAAAGGACCTGCAGCCGGGCACTGAATTCCAGGAGCGGACCGCCTGCCACGGACGTCAACTTATGTAAAGCCGACTGCCAACAGCGAACTTCGGCCCACATCGCTTTTCCCACTTCCCCCAATCCCCAGCCTCTATCCCCTCACTGGTCTCCCCCCATTTTCCGGCATTACTGCCGAAGTAAGTGCGTGCGAGCGAGATGCCAGCAATGCAATTTTGCGGGCCAAAGTCAGGCAGTTAACCAGCAGGCTGGTCCGCTTCTTCTTCTTCATTTTCTGCCTCCATCCTGCTGCCTGTAGCTGCCCCATTCGATGTGTGCGTGTGTGGCGCCTGCGCACTAATCGCACAGCTGACGGCGGTAATGGAAAGGCACGGATTTATATGGTATCAGGGGCGCAAAAAACGAACTATACTCCGGGTGAATTCAAGTTTTAGTCTTATTTGTTTAAGATAAACTATCATGATGGTATTTAAAACATATTTAATCCCTTAACATTTTTCATAGTAAGATTAAAACGGGGGCATCTGGCATAAATATGCAAAAAGTAAAACTTGCCGAATTTATCTTTATAAGAATTTGGGCCCTCAACCGTGAACCGTCCCTGGAATCGGAGGTTAACCGCTGTTGCTAGGCGCCCGACGCTGTCCCTCCTCTGCCGACGGCGGCAGAGTGGAGTCGACTGCAGAGCCAGCTGATTTCTGTGGCAGAGACAGAGGCAGCGGAATGGAACGGGGATTTTCCCGAAAAGTAACGGCTCTTTCGGGGAAAAAATGTTTTTCGTATTGATTTCGGAGCGCTGCATGTGAGATTCCCATAAACAATCTATATGCATTCTAAAACAGCCAATGAAAGGAGTATCAACAAAAGGATGAAGAGTGAAGGGGGCAAGCAAGCAGAAAGAATAAGAAGAATACGGAAAAGAAGCAGAAAACAAGTTCTGGGCGAACAGTGGGGCAAGTTTAGAAACAAAGCGACCACTGTGCGGCAGCCGTCGAGATTCTAAATTCGCATTTGCAGTAAATGGTTTCGCTCCACTCTCTGCTTCTCTTCCTCTTCCTTTTGCTCTCGCAATAAACCTGTTTTTTGTGGAGAATTGTTTTTTTTATAGCTTTTGCCACTTGCCACCAGTCCAGGCCAAAAAAAACAAAACAACAAAAAAAGTATTTCACAACTTTTGTTTGCTCGCTTTTTTTTTTGTATTATTGTTGCTGTTTATTTGCTTCTGTTTATCATTCACTGTTGTTGCCACCGTTTGGCGTTTACCTTTTGCACAATCTTCGTTTACATGAAAGCGGCGGCGACACGCGACCAAACACACACATTCGCGCCTACAAGTAACACCTACACACCCACACACGGACAGGGGAACGCGGACAGACTCACGAATACGCGGCGGTAACGGTAACGGAAAGAGAGAAAGAGAGCGGCACGTCCACCCGCAACAACGCACGAGGAGCATCTGGCCCAGTGTTGCCAGGTGATATAACTCAAGGCCCCCTTTTACCATTACGATATTTAGCACTAAAAAATCCAGTTAAACAGAGATAATATGCAAATGGAAGCGCGAAATTCGAAATGACAGTTCAATGAAGGGATCCTAATTTTACGTTAGATCAGCAAAAAGTTATTGTGCGTTAAAACATTTAATCATTGCACAAAATAATTAAATGAAAGTAGTAGCTTTGCCTGGCAAACTTGCAAAACAACTGTAAGCTGTAAAAGATTGATACAGAATATATCAATATCTTGTAATTCCTCATCCATGTCTAAACGTATTCAATCAGTCCAATGTAAAATTGGTTAGAAGCTTTGAT
This sequence comes from Drosophila eugracilis, assembly GCF_018153835.1. Lineage (NCBI taxonomy): Eukaryota > Metazoa > Arthropoda > Insecta > Diptera > Drosophilidae > Drosophila > Drosophila eugracilis. Next base: position 1,127,873 of record NW_024573209.1, read on the forward strand.
TTAAATAAACCCTAAATATGAAATGTTTTAATGTGCAATTTAAATTAAAAATTTAAACATTTTACCATTCCAATTGGGAGCCCAACAAAACCAATAAGTCTGGTGGCACTGTCATATTGGTTAGAGCTGACACCTAGCAAACGATTTATATCGATAAATTGCACCAGGGAGGAAGAAATATTATGGATTTAGCGCCGGACTTAAAAAAATAAAATTATTTGCTGTTAGAATAAAATAGAAAACTTTTAATATACGTATAAAACTAGCATTCTGAATTTATTTCTTGGCAGATATATATATTTCATTTTATAATGAAAAAATTAACAATGCTTAAATGTGTCTACTTTGGTTTGTACACATAAGATATTAAGGAGAAAGAAATAACAATAAAAACCACGAAGAGAGAGAATTAATCCAGAAGGAGAGTAAAACTTTTAGAGTGACCATAATAACTAGTGTAACCCCTCCTGTAGGAAAGAAAAATACCATGAAAGAACGCAATTTTAAACATAATTTAGCTTTCCGCGACTGGCCACACTGAATGTGGAACATACACATATGTATTCAAACAACGGCGAGTTAAAAAAAACCATCAAGCGAGTTGGACGCGTATCTCTTTGAAACGGATCTCGGAACGCCGTGGGAGTCGGAAAGTCGGAAAATCGCTGAACGCGTGTTCGTGCGTTTGCATGTGTGCGTGTGTGATTGTGTTTGTGTGTAGGAGTGCGAGCGGGTGAGCAAAATATAAATAAATAAATAATAAATTCACCAAGTCGGGCTTCAGAAATGTGCGCTAATCAAATAAAATGCCCCCGTTTCTGGCCAATTGAGAATTGTGGCTAAACAGAAAATTCGACGGGAGTTTCAAGTGAGTGCCAATTGCGGAGACAAAATGGCTGCATTTCAACGCATTTAATTTACGGGCAAACACAAAGCGCAAGAAAGAGAGCGAGTGACTGAGAGGGACAGGCAATCAGAGAACAAAACATAAAACAGAGAGAGCCGAAAGAAAGGATATGAAGAGAACAAAAAATAGTAAACATATAAAAAAACAATGTTAAATTAGCCTAACAATATTGTGAAATGCTTAGTTATGTTTAACAATAATTCATGAAAACCGTGTTTTATGTTTTCTCATTCTCAAACCGTTGTAAACATTTTATTTAATTTTGTAATTCGGCAGCAACAGCAGCAACAACAACAATCATCTGAAAAGCAACAATAATTAATTTAATGCATTTCGTTGCGTTTGCGCCGCAGCTGTCGCTCTTCCTTTCTCTCTTCTTCTATCGCTCTCTGTTGTCTCCGTTGCATTCACTCTCTCGCTCTCCTGCCTGCGCTTGCTCATTACCTTAGCGAGTGTGTAAGCAGGAGGCCAATAGTTGTTCTTGTTGTGATTTTCTGTTTGTTTGTATTGTTTTTGTTTTATGTTTTTTGCTTATCATTTTGTTTTGTTTTTTTTTTTAACAGGTAATAAAATTAAACAAAATTCAAAAAAGTAAATTGCGTTTTATGGTTACATTTCCAAAGAAAACTATTTGTCAACAAACTCAGAAAAGCAAAAAAAATAAAATTTTATATGAAAATATTTTTAAAAAAATGCCAGTGTTAAATGTTTGCTCTTCAACCTACAGAAAAATACAATCCAGTGAATAAACACAGAAAACCATCCAAAAAAGAAGTTCATTTTTTATTTTCGCTTTTTATTTATTAACGACAAAATATTGGATAAAATATAAAAATAAGAAAAAAGTGTACGTGACAAGAGCTCGGAAAAAAGTGCAGAAAATATAGCGAAAATAATTCGTGCGTGCGAAAAAGTGCTGCGAAGTTTTATGGCCCATGCAAAAAGTGCTAAATTTGTAAATGGCATGGAAAGTGCAAAGCTCTGATTAAAAAGCCGCCAACAGTGAAGCACGAGGTGGTGCCGCAAAAAGATTAAAGAAAAAAATAATAAAAACACTAAAAACCTCCACAAACTACTGCCAAAAGGAAATTATTAAAAATATAAAAATCAAACAACGAGCTCCGATCACATTAAGGAAACAGAAATTTGTACTAATTCTGTTTAGAGGACTTTAGCCACCATCCACGTTGGATCCCCATCGCATATAATGTCATCAAAATGTGCTTTCCACATTGTATTCGTATCGATAATTTTCATCATCATCGTAAATGGTAAGTTTCGTAGTAATAACAAATATTAAGTTACTAAATGATTTACTAAGAAAATAATTGGTTTATGTAGTAATTATTAAACGTGCCAGATTTCTTATGAAAGAAACCTTTTATGATTAATTTTTAAGGGCTTAATTCTGAAGCGTAGGAATAATACGAGGTGTGTTCAAAAAGTAAGGTGACTCTTCAATTTGCGAATTTCAAATTTTCGATTATCGAAACCTTTTAGAGTTATACGAGTTGTGTTCAAAGTAGGTGACTTTTCATTTCAATTTTCAATTTTTCGATTATCTTTAGTTTTGGGACAGAAAAGTCCATGGGGCCAAATCCGGTGAATATGGTGGCTGGGCTTTGTGGTGTTGTTTTTGGCCAAAATCCAAATCCTTTGATCCATATTTTTCGATAGAAAAAATGCCGAGCTCGCAAAATAACTTGTAACTTTACGCCTCTCCAACCAAACAAAGAGGATGTTCCATTGAAACTTGGTACAGATGTTAGGGAAGAGTGTACCAATATAACAAAACAAAAAAATCGATAATCGAAAAATTTGAAATTCGCGAAATTTGAAGAGTCACCTTACTTTTTGAACACACCTCGTATAAAAATATGTGTTATTTTTTATATTATTCATTCATTCTTATATTTTTTAGCTAAACAAAATTTATAAAAAAATATGGGGTAAAATTATTATACATATGAGTAACAAGAGAATATCTAGTACATTTTTGTATAGTTTTGATTGATTTGCCATAATAACCCAAAGCTTACAAAAAAGCTTGAGCCAACTCATATTCCTTTTAATTATTTAAACCGATATGTACTAGTCTTCTATAGTGCACTTGACTCACTGAAAACAAAAGAAGCCACAACAATCAGAGCTTAAAATGAAATACAACCGAGGGTGCTGCAAATGACCCATAGACAATAACATTGAAACAAATGCTCAATCAGGCGGAAACGAAGTTAACATTTTCACCCGAAAACCCTTCGAGCAACAAAAATAATTACGTACTTTGCCAGGATAATTGACGAGAGAGAGAGAAGGATTTCTGAGGGGGTAAGGTTATCATTATTTTAAGGGTGGAGCAGCGGAGGTACTCTTATAATTTTGGTAGACAATTTTGGTAATTGTGTCTTGCCTTTCTCTCCCCCAATGTTGGGTGTATTTTGTTATTCAACAAATGGGTTTTACCATGCTAATTAATTTAATTTCGCTTTTGTCACTCCAAATGAATCGACAGAACATTTTTCTAGCGACCTAGAGTGTTTATTTTCAGTATTTTTTGCCTTTTACTTTTATTCTCACTTGCCAAGGTGCCAAGGTTTCCAATTTACCCAACTCTAATAACACATTTCTTATGTATACACATTTCACATGAGCTAGCTACTCATTTACATATATGTATTGGGATTGAGATTCAGATTCTACTTACTTATTTCAACAAAGCAAATCCATTGTTAAGGCCGAAAGAGAGGAAAAGGTAGAAAGCATAAGGTGAGTCATGAAAACATGAGTACACCACTGGAGACTCATCCATTTTTATTGTGAAATAGCCAACTTCGGGTGAACAAAGGGGACTTCCAAATTTTTTAAAAATTAGTATACATCATGAAATTTAACAATTTTAATGATAGACTTATAAGGATTTGTGTTAGTTATTTAGAGGCAAGTTATGAGTCAAATCTGTTTGTTTTTTAAACGATTTTTAAAGCTTAAATTGCTAAAAAATTAATCAAAGTACACAATTAAAAAACGTATTACGCCTTGGGCTTTTTTTTCCGACTTCAACTAATTTGTTTGCTTGGCAAGATTTTCCTAAGTTCAACATTACGAAATTGAGGAGGGGCAGGGCATACGACTAAAGGCAAAACAACAACAACAGAAACATCCACTCTTGGCTAATTAGCCAAAGTCAAGCAACATGAGCATGGGCAAAACACTGAGATGGAGGGCCAAGAATCGGACGGAGAGAAGATGGCAGAGTGGCAGAAAAGAAAACTGGTTTATCCACTTGGCCGGCTAATCTGACAACAAAGAAGGAGAGCAGACACAAGAACTGAGAAATCGGGAACTGAGAACAGAGAACAGAGAACAGAGAACCGAGAATCAAACTGAAATAGAGAAGAAAAGAAACAACAAAAAATTGCGCTTAGTTTCAGCGAAAAAAGGTCAATGTCTCGACATTATCTGTCTGCGCTCCAAACATATAAACAATTATATAAAAAAATATGCAACAGCTATAAAAGTTTTCTCCCACAAGCAAGTAAGGAAATAACAATATATATATATATGTATATATGAATAAATATGCTTCAAAGAGCAACAGTTCTGAGATACAGAAACCTGATATAGCTGGGAATTAAGATAAAAGATACTCTATCTCAGTTTCAGCTTAAGATTGCGGCTATTTAATTTTACGTAACTTCATCTGTTTGATTTTGATTTCTCTCTTTAATCTTATTTTTGCTTAGCTTTAATGGGAAAATAAAACAAGATTCAATATTCTAGACACAAGTGAAATGAATTTCTGGAGTCACATCTGGCTTTTTGCTGCTTTTTGCCATTATTGATAAGCTGTTGACTAAAAGTTCGTTTCAAATATAATTTCAGACAAAACAAAAAGCAGTCATAAATCAAATATATAGGCGATGTGGTTAGGGACTGGAAGGGAATAGATAGGGCCCAGAACAATGGACACTTTGCCCGGGCATTTATGCAATTTTCTTTTGCTTTATTTCCCGTACGTGCCAAGTGCAACATAGTAAACAAACAAATAATGAAGCCACCATCCAGAACTAGAGATGACAACGTGACCGCGGATGAAGAGATTCGTGCTGCTTCATAATGTTATACACAAAAAATGACCTAAAAACACTAAAATGGTTTATTTGGAATATCCCAGCCCAGATGATAGACGGGGTGTGTGTTCTGTATTTGCTGTCATATCTGCCAGATACAAATGTATCTCTCATTGCAAAGTGTGTTACTATCACCCATTCGCCAGGCATGCGACTGACATTTATTGTTTGCCGAGTGCCAACCAAATAAATGAAATATAATAAAAAAGAAGAGAAATATATATATATTTATAAAGGGAATGTACATGCATGCGGTGAATAAATCCCTTAAGCTTGTTGAATGACTGAAGCGCCTGGTACTTCAAATTGATGAGTAGCTTTAATGGAAGGGCGTGACTTGATGTAAATTGCCTCCTTCTAGGACGCACATGCACATGCAGAGATATGTAAATGGTTTTTCCCTTTGAGGGTGAAAGCGAAGGTTAAATCGAGTAAATGTCGTTATCCTGGCAGGTGTAATTCGCGTTTGTAATTTTCCATCCATTCGCCCATTTTCGTTACCGACTTAAAGGTTATGGCGCGTACATTTCAATATGTGCCATTCATTAACGTAATCCTCGAAATGTTTGTCATATATTTTTGTTAGTCCTTTTAAGGGGATTCCCTTAAAGGAACCAGTTTATTTAAATATTTCTTATATGTAAGATTATTAAAGTCAGGCATATATGCTCTGTGGTTTCTTTTGTTTTAAAGATAGAAAGCTATATGAACTATATTAGATAAGGGCTAACCACTTCCTTTGTAACCCTGATTAATGTGCGCTGGTGTAGCCTTTAATTCAATCAGGAAGGCCAAAGTTGGCCACTAAAAATGCGCTTAAATTGGATTTTATGTGAGAATTATGCTGCCTCAATATGCCAAATGGCCTAAATAACAATCAAAGCGGGACTTCTTGGGGCGTTTTGGAGCTTTTGGTAGAATTTAATTAAATTATTAAAGTTACGCGGTAAGCCACAGAGATACGAGTGGGATGCATAAACAAACAGACGAGCATCAGACAAAGGCATAAAAACTTTTCTTTTCTTTTCATTCCCCTTTTCCACATTTCATTTTCTTCCCTTTATTTCCCCTTCTTCTTCTGTTTCCCCAAGTCAAGTTGCGAAGCATAAACAAACAGAAGGCAAAACGATTCGCCAAGACGGAGATACATTATGCACAGACGCAGCTACAGATACAAGATACACCATATATCGCATACTATATCCACACGGACAAAACGAATGGAAAAACAAACAAAAATGAAAACGGGAAAGAAGCTCAGATAAAGGAAAGAAAACTAAGAGAATAAGACCAAGTCAAGCCAAAGCAAATTTTCGTGTTGGCATTCGCTTTTCGCATTCGCATTCAAGTGCAGATTCACATTCATTTGGCTTGGTCTAAAAATTATGTGCATATACACACAGGGCAGGCAGATATATTTATGTATATAGTTTGGTCCTTTTTGGTTGTATTTTTCCAGCAAAAGAAAAGGTGTGCTTTGCCTACGGGTTATCCTCTTGCTTTTCCCCACATTTTAATAAATTAAATATGAAAGCCTGAAAGTAACTGCTGGGATGTTTGGCAAAGGAGAAGTATCCCAACATCCAGAATTTATATCTTATTTAAATTAAGTGCTAGAACTTGATTATGTAACTTTATAAGAAAGTTCCTTTTAATAATAGATAAATAAATCAATATTTTATTTTAATTTAATATTTTTTTTACCTTTAGCTAAAAAGCAAAATCGCCTTTGAGAGATTTTCTGCCTTTAATTTTCTTCATTGTTGCGTCTTCATTTTTATGCGTTTTTCCACTTTGGCTGTCTCGCAATTTTCTTATTGTTACTCTGGGTTACGACGTCTAAAGTTTTGTTGTGGAAAAAAGGGGTTGCGAGGGAGGAAGGTCGATGATGATGATGATGGGGCAGGCGGCGTTTGCTTTTATTTTTATTGTGTCTCTACTCTGCCACAGAAGTCGACATTTTTATGCTGCGCGCCTTTGTGGGGGGCTCTTCTATCAACATCCTCCCCTTCCTCGGATGCGCCCTTTTAGTTCTCGATTTTCCCGGCGTTTTTCGTCGGTGTGCCAAAGTTGATTTTCATTAGTTTTAATGCCGCTCATTATGTTTCGGGGTCTGTGTCTGTGTCTGGAATCTCTGTCTATCTGTTTTTCCCTGCCAGCGGGGCACATACACACTCGTCGTACACACATCCCAGACATCACCGCGCACGCAGATTGCTGCCAATAAAGGCAAACTTTGGGCCAAAGAGTTGTGTGTGCGGTTAAATATTTCATTTGCCATTCCAGGGCTCAGATATGCAAAGGAATGTTCATACATCTATGGATATGGAAAGTTTCCTCATAGATGATAGCTATCCTTTATGATGAAAGAAAACTTCTGAGAGCCATATGAAATTTATGACAGTACCTATTATTATTTTCATTATATTTTTTTAATCCAATAATAGTCTGGAACTTGACATTGATTGGCCAAATATATTTATATTTATTTCACAAATATAAATGCCTGCAAATGCAACATCAAATAGTTGCAGAATATTTTTCATCAATTCAATATCATATGTCATGTTTTCTTTTTAGCCTTTTCTCCTGCCAATATAACTTGATTGATATGCAACAAACGAATGTCAAACATCTCCATAAATGCACATAAAATTGTATTATTTTATTTTGTAAAAAAGTAGAAATTGCAGTTTCAGCATTTTTCCCGCAATTGGAAATGACATTAAAATGTATATAAATCGATAGTGAGGAACCAAAGGACAGTTTAAAACGTTTTTAAAATTTGTATTTTACACTTTTGAGTCAGCAAAAAGTTTTGATTTTGAACAAGTTCATGGTTTCTCACGGCATATTAGTTATGGCGCTTTCAACGAGAGTTGTATTTCATTTAAATAACCACTTTTTTGATTACTCAGAAACGTAGAAAGATTTTCTTATCAAGGCTAGATTGACCGCAGAGTCCGATTGTGAGACTCTTTAGAAATCGCCTTTGTGAATGACATTCAACTATAGTTTAATCTTTTATAGTGGCATTGTTTTTGTCAAACAGAAAACTTAATAGATAGTACATTATTCCAAAACGTTGGGTCATTTGTCTGCCTATCGGTTTAGGATTTGTTAAACGAAATAAAGTGGATGAAATCAAATTAAAGGGACTTTCAAAATGTCGACAATAAAATTTCGCGTTGCGGAAACCATTTTACATACGTATATTTATGCATACAAAATAAATAAAATTGTAGGAAAATCGGACGAAAAGCCATTAAGTCAATGAATGGGCAATGTTAGAGGTACATGGATGTACTAGCTATGCTTCAGTTCATTTAAATGTGATTTATATGGCATAAATAGGGTTGTCGTGGGCTGTGATGGGGGCATGTAGAAACCCAAATGAAAAGAAACGAAAGTGAAACAATCTGAGTGGCGTTTCCTGCAAGAGTGCGTAGAGTTTCATAATCATTTTTTCCATTTTACATTGTTATGATAGTAAAGGGACCGTTACTCTTGCAGAATGATGTAGGCTTGGGCTTTGCAAACATATTGCAACATAGTGAGTCAATCATTTTAGTTGCTTGCCTAATTAAAATGTTAAAAATTTATGTGTATTAAACGCTTCTCATTTATTAGAGAAATGCAACCCTTTTGAACGATTTACATTACTTGCGGCTCACCACCAAAAAAACAACCCTTGAAATTAACCCCAAAAATGACAATTCCGTCAATTAAAATGTGCTTAGAAAGTTTATTGAAAAGCTGAAATTCCGCATGATAATAAAGATTTGGACTAATTTAAACTTTTTAGAAATATGATTTAGATATATAATTTGCTTACTCATTGTTTTTTTTTTAACTCAATAAATTTAAATTAATGATAAAATTAATGGCAACCGCTAGTCTTCGTGCATTTACCAAAGTAACTTTAACATTTTTTGTTTGTGGTTTTTTTTCGAGCTTGAAGCTAAAATGTGTCCTCAAAGTAGACAATAGAAAGTCCCCTTTGTCTGGCATCTCAAAGCTGATGGTATAAAAATCTAATGAATTAAAATATGAAATGCCTTTTTTCCATTATCCAGCTAACGATTTTATAGCCGCTGGCATTGGCTTTGTGTTTAAATATAATGTCCCATCTGAATGCGTGAGTAAAGATCAAAGGGAACTTTAACTTTATATACTTTTAAATGGGGGATAGTTAGATGGATAGATATTTCTTATAAAATCTTTAATAGTTGACTTTAAGAATTATGAAATTTGAATTTATGAAATAAATGACTCACAAATATGATTATCTAGCAATGCCCTTTTAATAACGTTTCATTTAATTTATTTGCCAGTTTAAAGTCAACGTATTTGTTTATTTTCCATTTTATTTAAGTTAACTAGTTTTCCAGTAATTGAGTTCATAGACCATTATAGTAAACTAAGTTCCATAAAATATTTTATTTCACTTTTGTTACGAGATTTTGACGTCATTTCAAACATTCCTACAAAAGTGCAGAAAATTGCGAATATTGTTCAGCGTTAATTTCTCGTGTCAGCGAATACCAACAGAAATAATACCGAAATTTGCAATGCGTGTAGCATTGTGAGAGCCAAAATGAAAATAATTGGTTACAAAAAACATTTTCGGCATAGGTTTATTTGGTCATGGAAATGCATTTACCTGCCGAACAAAATATTTAAATGAGCATAGGCATATTAATGAGTGCTTAGATACAAAGACTAAAAATCTATTGATTTTAAATTTCCGATTAAGTTGAAAAGTGCATGCTAAAATGAATTGAAAATGTGCATTGAATTAAATATAACTTAAAGGATATGTAAATAAATGATGTTTCTTATGATTTTCCCATCTGAATGACTGTTGAATTTTGCCTTTTTTCTTTTTCATATAAAACATGACCTTAAAGGAAAACAAAGCTTAAGCTCTCAGCGCATTTTCCTTTTGCCTTTTGGCCTGTCAGGAAGGAAACATTTTGCCTTCCCCATCTTATTTTTTCTGCCCTTCACCGAAAACCTGCCCTGTGCTTACTCGAGTGGATTTTAATTTGAATACTTTTGCGTGTTCTCAACTGCAACTTACCCCGTTTTAACAAAAGTAAAGAAAAAGGGAAAAAGGGAAATGAGTGGGGTCTCCTTAGAGCTTTTCCGGATTTTTGTTGTTCCGTGTTGCTTGCATATTTTGGTCCTTGAACATTTCAACAAAATATTAAAAAATGCCAGAAACATTCAATTAATAAACTTAACTAATAATTTTTTATATTTTACTTACAGGTTACGCAAAAGATATTTCCGGAGTTAAAAGAGGTAAGTGATCGGTTGTTTAACTTCTAGATTGAATGTGAAAGTTAATTAATAAAATCCTTAACTGGAACTACTTCTAAATATTAATAAAAATAATAGAAAAATTTGGAAAATTGTTTAAAGAGGATGTTTACTTCCTTTAATTTCGAATTCAGATGTGGTTTGTCAAGGGCGAAAGGATAAATATTGCATTAGTGGTTTTGTTTATAATTACATTTGTTTATCCTTCATTTATTGCTTTTTTGATTGGTTTCAAATTGGTTTTTTTATCGTTAATCAGTTGCGGTTTTATGCTTCGCTGTGAATTCCAAATGAAAAGCCTTAAATCCTTGGCGATTGGAGGCCGCTAAACGCTGAATTTGAAAAGCGAAAAACTGCAAGCACTTCTCGCGTGGCGTTCCCTTAGTGGACACACACACCACAGTTTCATCTCAATCTTTTCACATTTGTGCATTTCTTTTTTTGTTTTTTGTTTTTCCTTTAGATGCCCGCGCATTTGGCCCATTCACACGCCGGCACTTCGGCACGGCTCCCCGTAGTGCAATTTATAATATGTGCCGACAAAGGAAGTCGAAAAAAAAGAGTAGTTGGGAAATGCCCGACGTCGTCGTCGAGTAGCTCTAGAATTCGTTTAGGCTGTCCCACTCTCACTCGCCAAGCTACTCGAAACCCCAGGCTTTTCCTCATCTCGGCCACGTTTTCCACCATTTCTCCACCTTTGTCACATTTTTACTTTTTTTGCAGCCCTTGGCTTTTGCAGGTTGCATCGCTGTTGACTTGTCAGTTGACTGACGGGCAAAAAAAAAAAACCTAAAAAAATAAAAAAGTATTAAAGGAAGAACTGTAAAAGTAGTGCTTTTTATTCCGTTTTTGTTTTTCCTGCTCATGCAAATGTTTGGCCCACACGACAAGGCGTGGCATACACTCGTTTAAATACATATATATCTATATATATACGAATATGTAAATAAATATATATGTTAGTATGTTTGATTTTTTATGATTCAATTTTATGCTTGTAGCGGTTGTGGTTCCTGGCCAAATGGCATAAAATCAATGAAGCTGTGGCGCATTTTGGGTGGCTGAAACGGCGGCCATTTTGCAGCGCCCTCGCCCAGTCGATTGTCATTATTTATTGAAAATATAGTTTGATGAGTTTTTACTTGGCCAAGGGAACGTTGTGCTGGCCGCCAGTTTACAGCTGCAGATGCTGCCCCGCACGGCAGAGCACACCTTTTTCCGACCCCTCCAACTCCTTGTTTTTCCCCAGCAAGTTTTGGGTGGTGTTGTTTTTTCTGTTGCGGTCAATGGAATGGCTTTTTGTGTCTGCCTCCACGCTGTCTGACTGTCGGTTTGTCGGTTTGTCTGTTTGCCTGTCTGAGTTTGTGTGTGTTTTAAAATTGGTTAAATCAGCAAACTTTCCTACAACCGTTTTTTTCTTCTATAAATATTTTTGCGCGCCAAGAGCTTTAACTTTTCCACACAAAAACGTTGCCGGAGTGAAATTGCATATAAATCGCGGGTTCACCCAAACGTTAGTCGGAGTTTTCTCAAAAAAATCTTCGTCAATTTGTCTAATATATGATTTAATTTTTTATATTTTCAGTTATAATAGAAGAAATTCTTTGTTACTTTGTCATTAATGACGTTAAATTGAACTCAACAACCTGCGACACCTTAAAATCCTTGATACGTACGAAAGCACCTTGTCCTATAAATCGCCCTGGCAATTCTATTGCCAAAACAATGAGTGTGCATTTATCACTCAACTGAAATAAAAAAGATACGAAACATAAAAAACCGTCTGCGGCCAACAAACTATCATCCATTTCTTCCGCTTCATATTACAAATCTTCTGCTGATACGATTATGTGTCGGCCTTCTAGACTGGGTACACGCGAAAAATGGGAATGGATATGGAATAGCTAAAGCTATAGCGAGCATATCCATGTGCCATGAAGCGAGGGGTCATAAAAGAGCGGAAAAAACTTTGCTATTCCGTGGGGTATGACCAGTTAATAGCATTTCCCCTCCGGTTACGCCCACGCAATCGACACAATGTTCAAGCGAGTGTGTGCAACAGCTTCTGCTTTTTTGTTTTTCACTTTTCCATCAGACCTTTGTACGACTATCTTTCCCTATATTCGCGAACTGGGCCTGGAGTTATGTAGTTTTCTTTTTTGTTTATAAGGGAAGTATGAAGAGTTGATTGCAACACCGGATGGACAAATGAAAAAAGAAATACAAAATTGGGGGCAAGAAAGGGATGAGACAGAAAAATTATATTCGAAGATGAAAGGGTTATGTGAATGGAAAATATGCAAACGAATTCGTATAAAGATTGGTTGACATGCTGATAAGTCTGCGCTTGGCTGCTTCTGCTGAAAGTGAAATAGTAATCTGGTTCAAAGATTATGCTCAGCATTAATGTAGGCCAGTAAAAACGGAAAATATTTAAATTTTAAAACTACCTAAAGATGTTTACTAACCAAAATCAATCCTTGGAGTGCGTAAAATCAAAAACGTTGTTAAGAGGATTTGTTAACATGCATGTAAGTGCCATCTAGAATTTGAAAAATAATTTCTTGATCCTATGCAACATAGCAATAATCGCTGGACTGCTTTGATTTTCCTTGTTTCCAGAACATTTTCATCTGCTTTCCCTACTTCACCAAAAAAAAAAAAAACGAAAAACATTGGGCTTCTGTGAAGCGGATTGCAATGCTCAACGAACTAAAGAGCTGCAAACATTGCGCTTGAAAAACTTTCCTGTTGCTGTGGGTATTGTGCACTTGCCTCTCCTTTTTTAATTTTTCCCCTTTTTTTTTTGTTGTTGCCAAACAGATTTTGCCGTATCAGAGACACAGCAGACATTTCTGGAGTTTGAGCTAAATGCGAAGTGGTAGCTGGGATGGGATAGCTAGCTTTCCCTGTTCCCATGGCCATCCTGCTATTTAGCCATGTTTTGTTTGTTCTTGCGCTTTGGTGCAGTTTGAGCGCTGCCATTCTCTATATATCCCATTCTAGCCCCCTAGTATTTCCCTCTTTCTTCTTACTGGCTTTGCAGCCATTTTTATCTTCAATACACGCTCATTTACGCTGTCTGATAGCTTTAGGGTATATTCATATCCGTTCTGTTTTTAGAGAGGAATGCGCCAACTGGGAGCCTGAGTGGCTGGGGACGGATGTTGGCACGGCGTGGAGCGATATTTGTGAATTTGCAGCTATACATTTCGCTCCTGATTACACTGGCCAACTCGGAAAGTAAGATAATTGATGACAATATCCCAATAAATATTATGAAGCAGAAAATTTCAAAAAAAATTAAATGATTTTTTTTTATAGAAAATAAAAACAAAATAATTAATTTAGGTAATTAGTGGCCTTCAGATCTAACAATGTATGTATCTATTACCTAAAAATGTTTTATAAAAATCAATATTTAATGTTCAACTTATGAACTTTACTTTTCTTTGGCATAAAACATGGACTAGTGTAAGTTTCTCTTTTTAATATTCCTAAAAAGCATTCTGTCTGTGTTTTGCTGGCATTGTCTGGCAAATGTTTGGCAAAAGACGGCGGATAAGCTTCTGTCTTCTTTGCAATACATATATATATATATATATTTACTGGAAAAATATATATAGATAATGCCGTACATATTCTAAATCGGCTCACCCAAACACGATGCCAACATTTTTGCTAATAAACTTTGTCGCCGGGGATTTAATCAACTTTATTTTATTGTTCATTCTTGCAGCCAAGTCTGGCCCATACTTTTAGGATCTGCCTAAGTCCTAAGGACCCTTTTTTCGTTGTTAGCCAACAGGATTTTCATTTCATTTCGTGCTCTGAGAGGCCTGGCATTATTGAATGGAGTTTTGCGGGGGTATTGAGAGAACATTGATTACCAAATGCGAGGCATAAATGCCTGCAACCAATCCAGTGGTGCCACCCTTTCCATCTATCGCCTTGTTAAAAGGTTCTTAAATTGCGTTTTATTGCATGCCACGTTCCCTGGTCTCGGTTTTACGCTTTATGAGCCTCTTTGTAAGCTTTTCAATGCCGCTGTGTGTATGGCCTTTTTATGGCGCGTCCTTTGTTATCACAAACAACGGACTAAATGGTAGAACAGATGATAGAAATTCGGAAATAGATTTCTGTTAGAGCTGTTAAGGTAAGCTGAAACTTCTTTATGGCTCAAATATTGAATAAATTTCATATACAAAGATTTGTATATATGAACATAAAAAGTCTAACAAACCTTATAATTTTCCTTTATACAAGTTCCTATATAAGTATCAACAGTTTTTACCCACTTTAACTTTATTAAGGACAAACATACACAATCAAGATACAGAGAAATCAAGATACAGATAGTCATGATTAGCCTACGCACTTCCTTTCGCAAATGCGATCTCATTTCACCAAGGACATCCCATGCCAGACAACTTCTCTACGACAAGCTAAAAACTCATTACCCAACGCTAATCAAAGGCACACGCACTGGGCCAGCAAGCGTTTTTATGTTGGGTAATTAGGATGTTGGCAGTGCCAACGGGGTGGAGACCATATGACCCACCCACGAATAACTCACTTATCAGACACGAGCTGGCTAATATAAGCATTATACTGCAGGACTCAGGATTCAGGACTTCTTCGCCTCCGCAAATGAGTAAAAAAGGACACGAGGCGGTCGGAGGAGTGGAATATAGCCACACGCAGTGGGTCGCAAAACACGCAAGCGAACTAATGTACACAACTTAATTATCAAAGGAAAATCGCAGACTTATGTATGGGATGCTCAATATAAATAATGGCCACCAGACAGGAGACGTCTCGACTGGCAGGGGGAAATAAGTTAACGCATCTTTAATGAATAGAGGTCTTTATAAAAACGCTGTCTCTCTAGAAAGAAGAATATGAATGAAAGTTAGCCAAAGCTGATGGCTTTTTGAAAGTAAGGTTGGTGTAGACTTAAAAAAGTATCTAAGAAGATTTGTTTCATATTTTAACCAAAGAGATATAGGCTTAAAAATGTTGATCTTCTTGAAAGATAAACCCTTTTTTGTGCTTACAAATTCACGATTCCATTCATATTTTGACAAAATTCTCCTCTAGTAGTTTTCGCCTAAAGTTTTTTCATTCTGAATTTGCAGCGTAACAGGAGAAATATTTGTAAAAGACTTTTGTAATATTATGAATACACGATTTCCCTGTGCAATATTTTTAGTTGATGTATTTTTCGACAGCGGCAGTTTTTCTTTTTTCCTTTTTTTTTCTCCGACAAGTGGAGCAGTATTTTTTCTCTGTTTTGAGTTGTATTTTCACAATTTCATCGTCCACTTGTTTTTGCGTTCATTGCTGTCCATTTTGCAATCTGTGGAGCTCACCCTCGCTCACCCCCTTTCTTTTTGTTTTCGGTTCGGTGGAGCATTCGCTGTGTTCATTGTGCTATGCTGCATGTTATTAACCCCGGACAGAGAGTTTCAATCGGAAAGATCGATAAATTACAATCAAAGGCCATGGTCTGGTCTCACAATAAACTATGCCAAGATATCGCCAATTAGTTGAAAACAAACGGATTACAAATGCTAAAAAAAGGCTTTTCATTTTTTATGTTCCATGAAACTAATCAACAAGGGATTATTTTAAGCAATTTTTTCAGTAATATTTGATCATCAATTATTTAATCCGTGATTTAAAATTCAACTGGTTTAGCACCTTGAATTTCCTGGAATCTTTTTGTTTTTCAATTTTTATTTTTTCCATCAGCCATTCCCTGTGTTCTAATTTTAACTTTGTTTTCGTGGATTTTCCCTTTTCAACCCCACAATTTTTTGCAATCAGCCAATTTTTCACGATTGCCTGCGAAAAGCCAATAAAACAAGAAGGGAAAAACAAATAAAAAAAGTCGAAAGGAAAATAAAACACCCACAAAAGTCACGTTAATGCCGCCTTGGCAATTTCAATTTGTATTTTGAACAATTTAATTTTTAAGCCGCCGTCGACGGTTGCAGTTCATGATTTTTCAATTTTTAGGGTTTGCGAAAAATATCGCCACCAAATACAATCAAAAGCTAAAAATCTATTATTCAGGACCGACGTTCCCCCATTGTTTATTCAGTCAAAGCTGAACGAAACACAACAAAAAATAAAAGGAAAGTGAGGAAACTTGAAACAGGCGAAAAAAAAGCAATATTGTTGGGAAAAAGCAGTAGCAGCAGCGGCATCAGGGAAAAGCGAAAAAGTATTGAAGCGCATCTCAGTGAAATTTTGCTGTTGTCGTCCAGAACAGAATAGAATGGCAGTGGAAAACCGGCTCAGGCTTCAGGATATATCCAAAGTGTCAGATGTAGAGAGGAGCTGAGGATTTCCAATTCCACAATTCTCTTGGCGCAAACGAGCAGGCATTCGCCAGTTGTGCGACACACAAATGTTGAAAATGTCTGGGCACCCGAAAAAAAAAACGACCAAAAAATGGAGAAAAGAAATTAAGTCTGAAACATGAAATAAAGATGAAGTGCCTGTCGAAGAAGCTGACTCAGTCAGTCAGTCAGTCAGTTAGTGCACTTTGTGTTTGGGGGAGAAGTTGTCGGATTTCCAACTGGGATTGCGATTCGGATTTGGATTGGGATTGGCGTTGGGCTTGTGAAGGCTCCTCTTGTTTTGTCATTTCTGCTCCTGGTGATGACTGACGAGAAAAATAAAAATTAAAATTTGTTTACGTGGCGCATCATTTTCTGAGCGGGTGCGTTTCTATATAACATCAGTCTTTCACAGTATCAAAAGCAATTACACGGAGGAAGACTTTTGATTTAGAACTTATTTGGAGGCTACATTTTATAGTTTTTTGTATAAAAGTAATTTAATAAATTTAAGTTTTTCTTATAGTGTTTTACTTCTAAAATCTTAAGTTGTATCGATATTATGGCCTCCTTTACCTAAGGCTTAGCCTCAGCAATTGTTCTCAGTGCTTTCTGGGTAAACATCTGGCATATCTTGTCGCTTGAAATCTTTGTCTTTGCCCGACGTTGGTCCGACTATTTGTCTCCTTCAATTTGTAATCATTTAAATTGATTTTTCTTGTCGTTTCTTTTTGACGTTGCTCAATCTGCCCTCCTCCATGCAGCGTTCCATTCATGGCTCGTTTTAATTGATGAATTTACTGACTGCCATTCCAGACATTGATAGGGATAAGCATCTTAACCTTTTTATGGGCCCAAACTGCAGGCAGAGGATGTTTTTTCAAGGGAGATGTTTTTGTACTTTATGCTGGCACTTTCCCTGATCCGAAATCGCTCGTTAAATTGACTTCAGAAGTTGCCCTGGTCATTGAACTCCTTGAACTGTGCAACAACAAGCCAGATTTATGAACTGAAGTCTTTCGTTATTGACGTCAAGAACAAGAACAAAGCCCATGCATATATATATGCTACACCTGAACATGAGCCTGAGCCTGAGTTGAGTAAAACTTCCTGAAGTTTGCCTTGGTTCAAAGCAATTACCTAAATAAAAACCTTAATTAATATTGCATGTCACACACTCTTTTGGAGTATGGGTGGGAGGCAAGAAAGGACTCGAGTGGCCTCGAGCACAATATAATTGAGATTGATGCAATTGCATATAAAATTCATATAAATTACTTGAAACTAACAACAAAGACTCTCCCAACTCCATCGGTCGCCATTTCCCAACTGCGACAGCTCAGAGCCCCAGCCTTTTGTTGGCCAGAAAGGGCGACGAGGAGGGTGAGCAGCGAGGGACTGTGTAGAGAACTCGTTTGCCCAAATGAGTCATAAACACTGAGGAGGCCAAAAGCGAGTGTCAAATGCACACATGTGCACCATCATCGCACATGATTGGGATGAACCAAACTACTACATTTGAACTTGAAAAACTTTTCGCCGAAATTTTCGTTTTCTGTCTGCAAGCAAGCGAAAAGTTTACTGGCAGCAAGCAAGGTAACTTATTTGCATATGCGAATAATGGATGTGTGTTGCATTATTACCCAGTGGAGGTGTAATTTGGTTTTTGGGCTATTAACCTTGAATGAAAGTTTTATACACCTGAGAAGTTTGCCTCGATTAATGGAATCTTTTGTGTTATTAGGGTCTGATTTTTATTTACTCTGGAACTGCCTTTGTGCGCATATATTTTAGCTGCTTATTTTGGTCCACCCTGGGCACACCCGGGCGCAGCAGGAGAAGGCTTCAGTTTTCCTCCATGTTTGTTATATATCGTCATCGCCAGCTGCATTTGATTAGCGCCTACCCATATATGCATCTCGATACATACATTTAAGTGGCCCATTTTATGCATATATATAGACGAGGATGGAAGAAAAAGTATTGAAAATACGACAAGACGGGGTTACTTCCTCAAAATTTACAAAATAATATTATTGTACAAGTTACAAAAACTTTGTAAAAGTATTAAGTTTGCCAAAAACCATTATTTATTGAGTTTTTCTGTAAAATAATAACTTCTTAATTCTATCATAGCAAGTGATCATTGGATTAATTATTATGATTCTTTCAGAAATCAGATTTTTCTTTTGATTTCTTTATAAGATCAGGTTATAAGTAATTTTTAATATAAATTTCTTATAATATTAGATGCCATATATCACAAACTTTCTTAACAAACCTCTTGCGTCCTCCGGGACTTGCATGCCAGGCACAACAAAATGGCATTTGAAACATGTGTCAAGTTCCATGCACTTGTTTATGTTTGTCGGCCAAATTTTCCTCCCCACGGCCCCACCCCAAATAACCCTGCTCCATCTCGCTCGATCCTTGGCCCCATCTCTTTCGCTCTCGTTGGCTTTTTCTGCCTGCACACAACTACAACTAAAACTCAGAGCAGACTTGACTTTGGCTTATTTATTGTCATGTGCCCATTTGGCTTCCTTAGCAGCTGAGAGCGCCTCGTGAAACGTGTTTGTTGATAAACACAACCATGAATCATTTCTCGTCACCGTTCCTCACACCCACAAGCACACACCCATTTCCACCCACTTGCCACCCGCTCTTTGGCCCCTTCTGACGTTTTGCTTGATTTGCATATGCGAGCGTGTGTGTATGTGTTCTGCACACAGAAATTTTCTTGTTGCGCTTTTTATACCCATTACCCTTAGGTTAGAAAGGTATGTTGCACTTGCATGAGACTATGTAACCCTCCCATCCTAATTATATTGATTTTGATGGAAGATTATTTAGCTGGGTTCAAAAATAAACAGTTTTTGAATAGATTACAAGAAACTATATAGCATATTTTCATATCTCTATATTAGTTCTTAAACTAACTTAATAGCTCACATTCGAAATTTAGCTGATTACTCGGTATCGCAGTGCCTAGTTTAGTTTTCTTTCTTGGGTTTTTGTATGATTTGTTGGCGATTTTCACGCCTCGTTTGGTTAAGTTTCGTTGCGTTTCGCTTTTGAGCTTCAACTACTGTTTTGAGAATTTCATTTGTTTCCCATGTATACATTTCGCAATTTCTGTTGTATCTATGTGCCTGACTGGGCTGCCTGGCTTGGGATCTATGTATGTATGTGTATGTTATCTCGACAGAGCTACATGTCCATTGAGCTTTTGTGTTTTGAATTCGCTCTGGGGAAATGGATGGCTTCTGCCTTCTACCCATTGGGAAAACTCTGACGCCTGAGCCCAGCGGCATGTTATGCTGATAAACACGCATAAAATTCATAAATTCGAGCTGCGGATTTAGCTAGCACGACATTTTAAGCTGTTGAAATATATCACAATGTTTTGCGAGTAGCACATTTGTTGAATGTCTAATGAATCGGAACTGGGGTTTTGTGAATGTAAAGAAATATTTCTCGAATGAAAATGTCATTTGCCAAACTATGATTAAGTGCTCCGAGGGAAACATGTTAAAACATTTCTAAAAAAGATTATATAAATTTCTATTTACCAACTTATAAAACTAGTTAAATATATTTATAATCTAGTTTCTTTCCTTTAAATTATTTTCTTACACTTTCCTTTATTTTCCCTATCCGGATTCATCTCTCTGCTCCGTTGTCATTGTCACCAAATTGACACATTTAGCAGTCGTCATTTACTTTTGTTATGCTAATCTGCTGCCAGGGCGAATTCCGCTTCTCCCTTTTGGCATCTGCCACGCCCCCTTATCGCCCATTGTCGGCGGTAACCCTAATAAGCCCTATTATAACGCTTTGCTGCCACCGTTAATGCCCATCGCTCCAATTATTTTAAACATATTACAAGCAGATTTAGCACAGATTACAAATTAGGTTGGATGCTGCGGTGGGTGGTGGTGTGAATTAGTTCGTGGGTGTTATATGGGTTGCATATAGTTGGTAGTTGGTTGGGTTGATGAGAGGGTAGTGACGCTCCAACTTTGAAGTGCTGCGAACTTGGCGTACTTGATGGCACTAATTTATGCAAGGCCAACAATGCCACACCGCATAATCCAGAGACCGCGTGGCTAATTTGTTTATAATTTTCATAACTTAACGTGTGCGCGAGGCGTAACTCATTTCCTTTCCATTTCCATCCGTTATTCCCGCCACCTCGTATAGCAACTATGTAGTAGTATATTGTGAATCCAAAATACGCATCTATGTGGTGGCATGTGTGTCTGTGTCTTTTTTTTTTTGTGCTACACTTGGCATCGCACGACTCGACACTTGGCAGCCATGGTACGGGTAATTTTGCCGTCATGTGCTGGCAAAATGCAATTATTATAATTATTTTTTGTTAAACGTGCCACAAAAAAGGCTAAAATACAAAGGCTACTCTGCACAATACCAGCTAATGGCAACAATTGTAAAAAGCAAATCTGAAAAAAGGCATATATGAAAAAGTGAAAGTTGCATTAATTTATCGCCTGGAAAATCTTATCCAAGGTTATTATTCTTTTTTCTATCAAATTGTTCTCTTTTTACTATGATTTTATTAAAGCCGTCAAATAAGATATTAATGGATAATAATTATGACCGTATATTTATGGCATTTATTATAATTAAAATGGATCTCCTTTAGTTTTCTGTTTTAACTAATACATAATTACTTTAACTTTTTGTTAAGCATTCGGTATACTGCAATTTGAAACAAGGAATGTGTATCATAAAATTAATTAATGCCTTGTAGTCGCATTATCTATGTTGAAACCGTAGTGAAAAGCCAGTGGCCAGCATGTCTACTCAAAGCCAGCCACCCTCATCCAATTTCCCAAGTTACGTGACTTGGCCAGCGTTGACCGTTAAACCGAATGTTGCATCAACCCGGTAATTAAAGGTAAGCGTTGGTTGGATGAGAACGTAGCAGGACATGGCCAAAGGAACTTTGATGACGACAGCTACGGCGACTACGACGATGACGATGACTCTGGTCTGACTTTACCAACAACGCTCTGTGTGTACGCTAGTTAACGCCGTTGTTGTCCTTCGTAACTGTCGGAACCGGCACCCATTCTCTTGGGTGGAGTCCCGCTTTTGATTGGCATACGCGGGATGGATTCCTCTCTATATAAACGTGACCATAAACCCAAACCTCCATCCACTTCGCACTCCCTGCCCCAAAAACCTGCAGCTGGGGGCCACACGCACCAAATGGCGACGTCTTGTCGGCCGTTGAATGCCGCATTTCATTAACTAGCGCAACGGCAACGGCATCGGCAACGGCATCGCCAACTGCAACTGCATCCTGCATTCTGCATTGTGCACGTTCATTGTGCGTGTGCATTAGCGAGCAGCCCAAGGCCTCCACCCTTCCACCAGTCACCACCCATTCAACCGTTACCCACGGGCACATTGTCCACAGTGGAAAGTAATTTACAAATTTTAGAGCAAAAGATCGAAATTAAATTATTATAAGTTCATTTAAAATAAGATTAATATTGATTTTGTTACATATTTAGGCAGCCTATAGAATTATTCTTTGAACAATTCAAACCACTTATTGATAGAAAATATCAAGTTTAGGTAGTTTCTGGACCACAGTGCCAAAATGGGTGTTTGGGTAGGGATGGCAGTGTACTTCCGTTATGGTCATAGCAACCTGCTCAACATGTTAATGCAACGGCGAACCAAAATCCAAATCCCCATGCAGCTGCTGCTTGACAACCCCACAGAGATTGGGTTGGCTGGTTGGATGGATGTTTTGGAGGAAGGGTTATGTGGAACGGTGGGGGCTTGGCTTGATGGGTTTTGCTACGTGCATCCAAAATACTCAAACCTATTCCATTTGCCCAGCTGCTGCTGCTGATGCTGATTTTCCGAGGTGCCTCTGTCTCACTGCATTCCTCATTTGAAAAGATAATACCACATTCTTGGCTATCCGTTGTCCCAGGGTACTTCCTCCTGTTGTCTCCGCATTTTTATTTGATTTTAGTACTTTTGCCCTTTGTTTTTTTTTTTCAAACTGCAGACTGAATCGTGTGTGCTCTGCACTTTTATTAGTTCTGGCTGTTGTCCATTGTACTACGAGTTTCAACTATCAACTCTCTATATCTAATATCGTTGGCTAGGTCACAAAAATATGCAGCGAAGCTCTCATCGTGAGAATATGAATTTATTATTGCCTTTCTGTTTGTCTAAGGAACTTTGCTTTAAAGTTGGGATTCTACTGTATTTTGAATTTTGACAAACTTTGATTGCTGTAATTTCACGGCAGTCAGTAATATAATTGAATGAATCATAACTCAGATTATCAGTGTTCTTAATTTGCTTTGCTCAATATGTTGTAAAATAATCAACAATGTATGTATGTTATATTTATTCCATTTTTTGTACCTAGTATAAAAAATATTTTGCTGATTAATTTAATGGCTTTAAATGTCTTTATTTATGGCTGTTCGTTTCCCTTGTTTTCTATTAATCATATGAAATAACATTTTAATTATGTAATTTTTTTAAATTATCATCTGATTGAGACTACCTAAAATACTAAAAAAATGGCTTAAAAAGTCAGAAGATGTTTTTCCAAGCCTTATACCGAATTCTTAAACTTAAACTGGGCACTAAAAATAAGGCTGAATGCAGAGAGATAAAATTGGATTCCAGCAGCCACCATATGCTACTGCAGCTCAGCCACTGGGACCACAGGGAACCCGCTTCGTTCTATCGTTTGGTTGCCAGCTTCCAGCTTCCAGCTCTTGGCGTATTTATGTGTGGTTTTGTGTATTTGTTATCAGTTCAACGCGTTCATTGCTGGGGATGGCATATAAATTGACCGACGGGGAGTGCTATTTTTATAACAAGAGAAAACTCGAAGAAAGCCACCATTCCGAATCAATAAATTATAAATTTGATTGCTGTTTGATAATGCCGAAAAGTGGTTGGCAATTTTGATTTGAAATAAATCCAAACTGATATGGAATTTATCTTCATGTACAACGTTTAGCTTAAGCAAATAAATATTCAATTTCGTTTGGGTATGTCCCCAGTGTTAACTGGAAATCGTTTGTAATAAATCCAATCTAAGATAACATACTGTTTGTGCCACTTAAATCGATAAGAGATTGGCTATTAATTTGCCAACTTGACATTTGAACTTAGCATGCAGTGCACAGAAAACATATGTCATTGCCCTTAATTAATCGGGTTCGTTGCCTGACCAGTGACACAAGATGGCCTGTAAAAAGGAAATGGCAAAAGAGAGAATTAACAAAGTGCAAAACGAACAACGAAATCAAAAGTAAAGAGCAAGCAAAAAGAGAGAGGGAGACAAGAACGATGACCTTCGCTTAAAGTTCATGATGTAAAGTGGCCGAGCCAACCAATGGAAACTGACACCCTGACAAAACTCGGGCCCCCAAATACAACCTTCCATTTCCGTTTCCTCCCCAACATCGCATCTCCTCTCTTCTCTTTCCAGTCTTTATAGTCTTTCTGCCTATATACAGTCATGCAAATGACAGGTAATTGACCTCATAAAGTATTCTCAACTCGTGTGGGTGGGTTGACTACTTTTTTGTGGGGGCTGGGGGGTTGTATGCAACAATTTTTACTTTTCATGTGTAATTTGATGTATGTACGCGGTGCATGTTCGTCCCCTTTTTTGCCCCTTTCCTTTTGCTCGCCCATTTAAGTGTAATTTTGTATGTTTCTGTTTTACATTTTTTTATATATTTTTTTTTTACACATTTGTCACGTTGCCAAGAAGGAGGAAAAACGAAAAAAAAAAAAACAAATATAAAGAAATTCTAAAATGTTAATGTGCCGAGAGTCGACTCCGTTGTTCTTGTTCCGCTGTGGCACTTGAAGTAAACGTTCAAGTATTTCGCGTATTGGGGGTTTGTGGGGGCGTTGATGTGTGCCTACTTTACTTTCTTTTTTCGCTATGTTTTTGCTGCCTTTAGGCTGCCATATGTGGGCTGTATGGATAAACGAGCAATTACGATTAATTGCATTTGATAAAATGCCATTAAAAAATGTAAAGCAGAAAGAAGTGAGAGTAAGTTGTTGCTGTATCTGAGTATCTGCCCGACCCTCTATGCCTATCTCATTGTCTTTAAAATGAGAAACATTTTGCGTAGGCAGTTTAAGATATAAAAAAAAGATGAAACTGGGAAAAGTGTGCACTTTATGGGGGCACTTACAAGTATCTATTAAATTAGTGTTTTTTTGTTTTTCAACATGAATAAAGAGAGATGTTATCAGAAGATTATATTTTAGTAATATTGAATACTTTACGAGGTGTGTTCAAAAAGTAAGGTGACTCTTCAAATTTCGCGAATTTCAAATTTTTCGATTATCGAAACCTTTTAGAAGTTATACGAGTTGTGTTAAAAAAGGTGACTTTTCAAATTTCAAATTTTTCAAATTTTTCGATTATCTTCAGTTTTGGGAACAAGAAAAAGTCACATGGGAAGGAGAATAGGGAGGATTATTGTGGTGTTGTTTTTGGCCAAAAATCCAAATCCTTTGATCTATATTTTCGATAGCAAAAATCGCCGAGCTCGCAAAATAACTTGTAACTTTACGCCTCTCACAACCAAACAAAAGAGGATGTTCCATTGAAACTTGGTGCAGATGTTGGGAAGAGTGTACCAATATAACAAAACAAAAAATCGATAATCGAAAAATTTGAAATTCGCGAAATTTGAAGAGTCACCTTTACTTTTTCTCTTAGAAAACACATATATAAAACATTAAAAAGGCGCTTTGAATTTCATCAGCTCAATAAAATAAAAAATTCTTAGCTTAAAATCACATAATGTTTTAGCCTAAGCCCCTAAAGTTTAAGAAGATTTTCTCTTGACAATTTTAATAATTTATTTTCCGTTTAGTTGCTTTTGTTCTGGCACAAGAGATAGAGAAGGGGGGACCAGACAATGGCATAATAAACCATAATCAAATATATTGTAATGTTTATTTTTCGTCTTCTCTTTACAGGTGAGTGCTCAGTTGCGTTGCTAGCCTTAGAAAATGTACTCCATGAAAAGCGGAGTTTGCTGCTCCAGGTAAAGTTTGCTTTTATTATCAGACACGACAGGGACAACAGTAGACGACGATGACTGCTACTTTTTTTTATGAGTTGGATGTGGTATGCCCCATTTCCTCCTGCTCCTTACCAAACGATGGCCACATAAATAATCGCCTTTGTGTTCCGCTCCTCCAAACAGACGCTCCCCCCATCGACTTTCTTTCAATGCGTTTCATGTGTTTTCTTTTATAATTTAAAATTAAATGTTGCATTCGGCATGTAACGATGTAAAATTGTTAGCAGCTCTTCTGTGGCCAGGCCGTGTAAATTATGCAGAAATCCCATGGGTCCTTCAGCTTGTGCACGTGCCTTAGATATGCAGCTGTTAGGAGGAGACCTTTGCCTTTGCATCCTCTCTCTCTCATTTTGCATGTTGCCTGACCTTCCCCAACGGCATTCATAATGTCTGTTAGCTAGCTTGCCTGTTGGATGTGAATTTATGTGGGTGTTGCAAGGAAGTTTCCTGAAAGGATAATTGCAATTTCCTTGCCTTTCGGTTTTTGTCAATTAAAATAATTTAATTTTAAGATCACTTTGAGCGACTAAATGGCTCAATACGGCAAACGAGAGTTTATAAATTCTATTACATAAGTTTTACTATTTTAGATAATAGCTTTTGTAGAGAAATGAAATGGTATTTTAGAGTTACTGCGAGTAAATAATTAATTAAATCGGACGAAAGTCAGCATTTTTGAAACCATTCAAACATTTAGCATATTATTTAATTAAAGTGTGTATTTTGTTATGCTTTCGGCGCGTTTTCATTTCCGCTGATTTAATAGAACTTGCTAATGGCGTTGTCATATTTGTTTTGTTTTTATTTCTGTACACAATTTTATCATTAGTATTTTTTCATGCAAACGCGGCAGTAAATTTCTTTTTCTCCATAGCTTTCACGTATAACGTGTATATGGCATTTTTATTCGCTGGAAACGAAATAATATTTACGGCCTGCGGAACGGAGTTGAACAGCAGGGACCAAAAAACATGGCCGAGTTCTCCCCAACGTCGCTGGCTGCAAATCAAAAAGGATAAACTGTGCTTTCAGCTGCCATCCAATCCTCTTGCTCTTTAGGCTTAGATGCGCTTGTGGGCGGTGGGTGTTGGGTGGGTGGTCGTTTGGATAAGTGGGCGTGGCTGGTCGAGGGAGTATTCAGCATGATTATGAATTCGTTGCGAAAATGCAAACTTCCGTCATTGAGTTGCGAGTTTGTGCTGCCCGTTTGCCGTTTGCTCTTTGATTTTGAGTTTGCATTTGCATTTGCAATATACCATATATATATATATATATATCTGTATATGTGTGTGTATATATGACAGACAGAGAGCGAAGGATAAATGGGTTGAGGAGTCACTGAGCGGGGATCGGAGTGAAGGGCATTGGATTAATGTCGGATAGCTCACTGAATGCGTTGAACTTTTGTGTAAAGTGCAATTGCATTTTATTTCAAGCTCTCACTCCCTTTGGCTATGCGTTTTTTTTATATGCGCCAATTTTAGAGCTGAGAATATTTCCATGGCGCCATTTGGCCATGTTAGAGCGGCCAACTAGTCCCCACACTTTGAGAGGCAACCAAAAAAGTGTGTGGCCAGGCTTATTGGTTATAGACTGTAGGGGAATTGGTTATATCAGCATGAAAATGCGAAATGATTTAAAAAAGAAATACAAGAGACGAACATGAAGAATTACTTGGAAATTCATGTAGTGGCAATGTTCTGCACTTTTTGCCTCTTCATTTTTGATGTCAGTTTTTGGTTTTTTTTGACAACTTTTTCTAGTTAAATTTTTAAAACTGTTGTTGTCCCTATTAATAAACTGAACACAGAAGGGCATTGAAAATTCTTTAGGATAATATTGTTATTACTCGCATTTGCTTTGCTAATGAAAAGGATTCGTTTAGAATTTTAAGCAAATAGAACGTGAGTAGCAGGAAAATGTGTGTACGGGAAAAATGTTGCCCAACCCAAACCCAAACTCATTTTTGCTACCTTGACTAGTGTAATTTATGCACGTGTGTTTTTGTATACCTCCGGACATATATATATGGTACATATATAGCAGCCGTGGCAGTGCCATTGCAGTTACATTTTGCTTTCATGGGTTTACCCGAAGCATTTTAATGCTCATTATGCATTTTTGCTGGCCTGGCCTGGTCGTTGCCATTGGCATTACAAGTGCCGCCGAATCCCGCCCACGCCTGTTTTATTATGTTTATTACTGTTAAATAATTTGTATGCAATTAATTTAGCTGCAGCGAAAATAAGAGAGGAGGCTCCCCAGAACCAACCAACGAGGCAGCCTGATTATGGCACGGCCGAGTTTCGTTTCACATTTCTCATTAGTAAGCAGAGAGCTTTAACTCTGCCAATGTTATGAGCAAAATGAGCATAAAGTTAAACAAAGTTTTTAGTTTTTCATATGTGTTTGAGTATAATATACGTGCTATATGTGTACATTGTGCACGCAAGCTAGTTTTAGTTTGTTTTATGAATAACAGGAAATATATCAACGGCCATTGACAGGCATATTAAATTGAATTTTTAAATAATTGCGTTCTAAAGTTATAATATGCATAAAAAGGATTTGATATTATTCAACTTTTTCTTTGTATGTTTTGAATGCAAATTAAATTGTAGAAAAAACAAACTTTGAAAGTATTTAGTTGGCAATAATTATTAATTTGAACAATTTAAACATGACTTTAAACCAAATCCCAGTGAGCCAAAAAAAGAAATGGCTAGCAAAAGTCAACAACAAAATTGGGGAAAACAAAACAAAAAAAAAAAAAGGGCAAAGAACAAAAAGTGCTGCTTGGCCATAAAAGCCATAAAAAGTTTGGCTGGAATTGGGAAAGCCAAAAATGTCATCATGCGCCCATAATTTAGCCGTAAAAACACAATAGGCAAAAAGGTTCTGCCATTATGGTATTGAAAAACGCACAAAAAAATACCTACATATATATTTATATTGTGTTTATTGACAATCAGCAGCCATTAAAATGCCAAGTTAGACAAAACAACGCATAGAAAAGGAAATTAGGCTTTTCCAATGCCCTTGGTCAGGAGCGAAATGAAAGTGTCAAGGTTACAAATTGGAAAATCGGCCAAAGTCATAAACCAAACCAACATACCTTTAAAAGAAAAAATCACTTTATTTTTTTTTTTTAACTATTATGGATCTAATTTAAGTAGGCCTTTTGAAGGTCGAGCTCCAAGTTAATGCTTAAGCGCCACAGAGCAAAACTAATCTAAGAAACAAATCAAATGAGATTGTGAAATTAGCAACCAACTAAAAACGAAAACCAAATCAACCAAGCGGCAACTTACAATGCCAGTGGTTAAAAGCAAGGTTGTTGGCAGAGGTTCTTCAACATATGTATGTAAAATGTTGGGTTTTCAACTTACTAATGAGTTTCGAGAACTGTGTTGCCTTCGCGTGCATCTCAATTATTGCTCATTATGGCATAATTTTAATAAATTAGGTTCTCCATTTGCAGCAATTAAAAGTTACAAGTAAATAATGTTCTTGTGGAACATAAAATAAAATCAAATTGAAATGTATTCGAGAGAAACGCTTAAAAACTATCATGTACTTAGCTTAAATCGATGATTTAATGGGGACTTAAAGTACTAATCAATAGAACCAATGCCACCGAAGCCTCTTTTCCGGTAGCTCAACATTATCATGCTTATAATGGCAATAATGAACACGCATCTAAGCCCTTGGGAATTGATGCAAAGGGAAATGTATAGTGAGTGCAGGGAGCGGAAAAGCAATGCGACAATCCAGAATGACGATGATGATTATGGCGATTACTATGACAGTAAAGAGGCGATTTGGCTGCATATCCCAAAGAGGTTCTAGCTACGCGTTTGCATTGACATCACCGTAGTCCGCAAGTTGGCTCCATAAGGCCAGTTGCGCTGTCATTGTTGTAGCTGTTGGTTATCTTGTTGCAGTTTATATAATCAAATCTCATGCTTCGTTAATTCAAAATGTCGTTACGTGTAACATGACAAGCTCGCTCCTTGGGCACAACTCGAAAGTCTGCACATTGTGCTACATCATCCTGACAGCAACAGCGGCAACAAACGAGAGGAAGGACTATGACGATGACGAAGGGCGATCCCCATAACTGAGCAAGTGAAACGTAAATAATACTGAGGCGCAAAACGAATCGAATAGAACAACAAACTTTGTCGCAACCACATCATCACTACACACACCCATCAACCTACCCACTTATATTCATTCCTCCCGTTTGTCACAGAAGACGCCCTCGTGTGTATGCTACACATTTTTAGAGACCGCCAAAGTCTGTGGCAATCCAGATTGCGTGTATATCGCAACACCTCCCTTCAACAATATTTCCACGATGTTGTTCACCAGTTAAGGTACACATGTCAGTCAGTTTTCTAAGCGCCATTTAAAAGGGGTTCTAGGTTAACATATAACTGGACATTATCATCGCTACGTAAAAAATAAGAAAAATGGTTACCTACAATTTATAAAAGATGCTCTAGTAAGAGTGTGGAGATATGGTCTTCTCATACTTTTTTGCACGTCACTTGTACGTTCGTCAAAGATTGCTGAATAGATTACGGATGCTAATGATGAAGATGAGTCTGCCAAGTAAAGCTTCAATTTTCTTAAGTTTCCCCAAGTCTGATGGACAATTGCTAGAGGGCAGTTTCCATTACGAGCCAGTCCTGGCGTTGACAAAAATTCGGCCATAATCTATATCTGTTCATCTATAGTTCTGTTGGGTATTATTTTCGGGCTCGTCGCTGTGTTTAGCACGGCCATAAACTTTATTTGCGTTTATTGTTATTGGCATTGTCTGCTCTCATTTTATGCTGCCTATAAATTTGGGCTAACTTCCGAACCCGAGAAAGCTCCCCATATAGCCATAGCTCGAAACAGGAATCCACTTTATTTATTCTTTGTAATTTCATGTTAATGGTTTTGTTGTTGTTTGCTAGCTTTTGATAGTTTCTCCTGGATCAGAATGGTTGAATTATACGAAGGGTCAGCTATAAGTGATTGCTTGTTCCTTCTTTAACTTTAAAAGGATTTAAAGTTTTATTCAAAATATTTTAAGCTATTTTGTTTATAAAAGGGAGAAATATGAAAAGCTTATTGATAATTTTAAGCATTTATTGGAATTTCTTTAAGGAAAAAACTTTTATAATTTTCTGGGTAAAATGCAAGGAATGTCTCGATACAAAAAAAATGGTAAAACAATTTCAGATGGATCCTTGAAGACCCTGTCGCAGACTTGGCACTTGTCGTTTTCGTCCCAACTTCTTCTCCTTATTTTTATTGGACATTTTTGCGTTGGCTTTGGTCCTTGGCTGCCATTTTTGGCAAACAATCAACAGCAATTATGGCAAATGCTCTCAGTTAATAGGAGTTTCCCAGCCCCTTTTCTTGGCCAACCCAAACGAACCGGGCCTACTCCAGACTTGCTTCTTACCAATTAACGTCAATGGAAAGTAACACAAACGTCTCTTAATGATGCTGATGACTTTTTCCATCCTACCATCTACCGATGATTTGTCCCCGGCCTTTTACCCGCTTTTGTGTGTATCTTTACCGACCGCAAATTAATTGGCGCACTCACAATTTATTTTGTAATTGTAAAATTAATAAGTTTGTGGCTGCCGTGCCGTGTTGCTGCCACCAATTTCAGTGCCAAAAGTGGGCGTTTTTGGTTGCCTGCCTCATATATATATATATATTTTTTTTTTTTTTTTTTGTAAAAAATTTTTAATTGCTAGTGTCGGCGCTGTCGTCATCGTCACAAAGCGTTTGCCAACTCCAGACGACGGCAATTCCCAACTTCAACGGTTCATAGTTCTTTTTTCTTCTTTCCTTTAAGTTTTTTGTTTAACTTTTAGACAGCGTTTGGGCCTGGCTTGCCTGTTGAAACTCTTGGGGGTACTCAGGCTCGCAGTTACCTGGTACATAGAGCACACTCGGGTAGGGGCCACAACCATCAGCATAATGAAAAAGTTTCGAACTGTTTACCGTACAGTGGGCACAAAAATTGAGCATAGGCTTACTATATACTCGTAAACTGTAAACGAAGTGAAGTGAATAAATAATAGTAAAGTTCCGAAAAAGTCAATTGAGACTTTGTTTACTGCAAGGAAATATGTGAAAGTTCCTTAGAAGTAATAAAGCTAGCATGTGAGCTATTAAACAGTTTTTCTTCTCTTAACTTATATGGAAATAGAAAATATATATATCTAAAGGCTCTTTTAAATAGTTTATTAAACCCACTGTGGAAAACGGAGTTCTTGTGTTCATTTCCTTTGCGTTTTTCTTAGTTCCTTCTTTGGCAATATGCTCATTATGAATGTGCAGGGCTTGTGTGTAAGACCGTGCTTATAAATCAGGAATATTCATATATATACTCTCTTTTTTTTATATTTTTCTTCTCCAAAGTAAGTTGTATGCAAAAAAGGAAGGCGCAACTTTTTTAATGCTCTCCGCGCATTGTCTCTTGTCTTTTTTTTTTTGAGCTTTTTTCTCCGCGTTGCCATCGTCATAGGCATGGTTACCCAGCGGCTGTGGTTTTGGCTTGGGGATGTAGCTATATTAGCAACGCCATTTGATAATGGATTCCTTATTTATGTATGAACAAAATCCCTATATAAACCCGGCTGATGGCACTGAAGAGGAGTTGGGGTCTAGCTGTCATGCCTTAGTTAACACGCTCAGGCAAGCACTGGAATCGTGCTAAACGTTGACAGACTCATTAACAATTTAAAATTAATTTCTTGGCAAAATTGAAAGCCGGAAAGGCGGCCTACAAATGTGTTTCAAATTCAGTTTTAAATTTCCTTTTTATTATTTAGATAAATCGATCAGAGGCATAGAAAAAGGCATTTAACTAAATTTAAAATGTATTATATTAAATTTCCGTAATTTGTAATAAAATCTCTTTCGAAGCTAAAGGGTCCTTCCAATTAGTAACACACAGTATAATGACTCATCGGATACATGTAGGCGTATTATCATTTTTGACAGCTCGTTATGCTTGCCCAAGGGGCTTAGAGGCTTTAAAACCCAGTTTAATACAAAATGTGGGATAGGGAATAAGGAATATACGAGTATAGGGATGGCAGATCAACAAAGCGCAACGAATTGTTACAAAATATGCGAATGGAACATATTCGGAGTGGATTCCTCAGTTTGCACATAACCCAGTTTCTGGTTTATGTATGGCAATGGCAACAGTATTGATATTTGCATATGTGCCATATGTGAAAAATTGCATATGTGTTGCAGGGTTGGGTGGAGGTTGGGGGTAGGGGTAGGGCAAAACAAGTAGGGCGGGATAGGAGGATGTGGAGCGGTTTCATTCACCACAGAACCCCTTTTTCTAGGTTATTCATTGCTTTTGACTATGAACAATGTTTAAGGGCTTCCTGGGTCAGACTGAGCCCTTTGTTACTCGGCACCCTTCATAAATTTATGAATGTATTTAATTGAAAATTTCGTTATTTTGCAAAGAGAGGCTTTTACACTCTCACATTTATAATAGCTAGCTATTGGAAAATCATCAAAAGTCATTCCAAAGTTAATGGCATGCATCAGGTTTATTTTCCTGTTTCTTGACTTTCAGCGTAAAACAAAGATGAGTCATTAAAGTATACAAAAAGATAAAAATAAGCACACTGCCTGTTCTTTGGAAAGATGACTCTTCGCAAAGAGATATCTGCCTGCTATCAGCATGAGCTAAAATAAGTATTTACCAGCTGCGGGTAAATCCAAAGGGTAAATCTAATTATACAACTTTTTTGGCTGTTAAGACTTGACAAGAAATTATGTGTTTATCCAACAATGCTATAATTGCAACCCATTGAAAATGCACACATAATTGTAATTTGTTGTAAAATGTCAAGCGAAACAACGAATGAAAAACTGCTTTGACAGCCGGAAAACTTGCAATAAAAGTTGCTTTTATGGCATTCGATGTTAAATAGAATGCTTTAAATTCTAATGCCCAAACGCTCATGGCTCATGTTCGTGGCGTTGTTACCAACATCGCCGTTGCGCCCTGCAGCGCAGTAAATGACATTATTAACCCAGTTTCCCGTACTTTAAGCTTACAATACACACTCTCACATGCTTTCAGCCATCATGCGCTTCGACACCCACAACAAACAACAAGAGTGGGAAAAAACTTCAACTGAAGTAGACTATGGAATATACATTACATTTTGCAAAAATTAAAAAACAAAATCTTTTAAAAATGTTGTCATAAACTAATAACTTTCTAAATTTATTCAAATAGATTTACTTTTAATATGATAACTTTATATTGCTTTAAACTCTAAGGCTTCCTAACTTAATATAGTGTATCGTTTTAGTTATATTTTTTCTTCACTTGAGTTTCTTGTTGTTGTTTATTAGTCGCTTCACATACTTCTTATTTCATTTCACTCCCAGTTAGTAGTTGGCGCTAAGCTGACGGCTTCACCCTACTTTAAATGGAGAACAGGCAACTAAAACTTCACTGAAAGCAGCTTCTCTCAGTACTTACACAGTCAACGCCTTTCTGCTGAGAAAACAAACAAAAATCACATGAATGTGTAAATTAACAATGCGCTAAAATGATTTCACTTTTAAAATACAGTGCAGTCTTTTAGCAAGTAAATTTAGAACAACAAAAAGGTAAAGTAAAACAAAGGTTCACTTTTAAACAACTATATCTAACCACAATCTTACCTGCAACATCAATGAAAACTATTTTGTTTAATGGTAAACGTTTTTAAATAATCACCATGATATTTCCGATGTTTTTCGTGGCCCTTTTTGGCCTATGAAGTTTTTAATTATCCCACTTTTACCAAATTAATTTTTCGGGGAACGACTTTTAATTACAAGTCTCGTTGAGTCTGACCAGTTCCCCGCCTAACTGTTGGCAATTTATGTTGCACTCAAAGAGCGCATAAAGTTTTTCAAGTGGTGAAGGCAATTTTGTACTTGACATGATGTGGCTCTGGCTCTTGGTCTGCCTGCCAACTGGTTGGGTGTGGGTCTGGGGGATGTGGTTTTCGGTGTTATGTAGCTGTGTGGGCGGTTATGCCTGCTAAGGCTGAAGCGGTGAAATCGTTAGTTAAATGAAGCCTAGTTTAGGTAAGTTCTTGGTATGCAAATAAATCTGTGTAATTAGAAAGTTTCTGGCCATGTTCTCCAACTTCTATGGCAGTTAACAACTTGATGTTTATAATTAAAAATCCCTGCAGTTTTAATTACCTAACAAAAAATATGTCAGTAAAAATCTGTACAAATGCAATTAGTTTTTATTTGATTTCAATTAATGTAAAGTCCACAAATAAGTGAGAAAAAAGCGAGTTCAATTCATATAAAGCAAACATTTATAATTACTTTGGCGAGTCATTCACAAAAGGTGTTGGCTGTCGAAGTTTTATAATTGGAAATACTTGCAGTGACTTTTTGGACGGGGTTGCAAGACCGCCTCCACATAACCAACTCCGCGTCATATTGCACTTAGTCAACTTCAGGGAACCATTTCCCTTTAACTTTTCTCAATTAAAAAAGTTTGCTATTCGAGTTCCCTTTCCCGTTTACTCACTTAACGCACCTCGACACTTACAGCCGCGATTTGTAAATGAAACAGGCTCGATTTATGCGATTATTATTAACATATTAGTAACTCATCTGGCGGGAACTTTTGGGCATTTGCTTTCAAATTGAACAAAACTATTGTTCAGTTTGGGGCTTGGGCCTGTTAGGAGTCTTGCAAATGAATGTTGTCGAAAAGTTTCGAATTTCACAACATATTGCCAAAAACATCCCGCTGCCACCTTACGCTCACAAAATCACAAAACAATTTGCATATATATTTGTGCATATAAAATATATGTATCAAGTGGAAACTTGGTCCTTGCCCAGGACATGAAGTGAATGACGAGGATGACGAGGCTGGCCAGAAGATACGCTGGCTAGACAAAACTTTCATCGAAACTAATAACCTTTGAAATATCATAAAGCTTCCAGCATTTGAACCATCAACTTTTATAATAACAAATGGCGAAGAAAGAGTAGAAAATATGCTTAATGAGCCAGAAGTTCTTTTCACTGTTTGCATTAAACTGAGCGACAAGTTTGACTACAGATAGATAGTCACTGGCAACTTGTTCATTGAAATAAACATAATGAAATATGGACAGAGATGGGTTGGAGCTGTGGACCAGCATGTTTTTCTTTACGTAAAAGTTTTAGGTTCATAACAAGGAAAAATTGATAGTTGGATATATATTTGTAACTTTAAAAAGTTACAAATTCAGAGTTGGGTTGTCTCTCGTATAAATTTACCAATTCTAAAAAGGCCATATTTATATTATATATTCGGTTTTCATCTTATATTATTGTATATAAAACTTTTAATGTTGTTTTTAATAAAGAAAGTTTATTTACTCTCAAGTTTCATATTACTCAGATTCACTCTTCAAGTTTTACAAAGTTCTTTCAGCAGTCTGATTAGCTTTCATCTAATTAAAGTGATTTATGCCTAGATGGCTTTAAATCCAAGCAACCAAAGTCTTTGCGACCTAGAATGTCTGGCGCTAAAGCAGCAATCGTATTAAAAGGTGAGAAGCTCGAGGGCTGATTAAATAGTAACGGACTAAGAAGCTCTAGTTTCCCTTGGCGGGATGACAATTCTAAAACGTTTATGATGGTCGTCAAATTAAATAAGATTTTCGAGAAATGTCAGGTCGCTGGCTAAGTGCTCAAATAGACCTCGTCGCTGCTTTTGTTTGCCTGCGACTGTGTGTAATTTATTAGATTTTGGCAAATATTTTGCCAGAAGCGCATTTCACTGTCAGAAGTTGTGGCGTCATCGCCAGACAGTCGGATGAAACTCGCGATATTTTTCCCCATTCTACGGCCAATGCTTATGATGTAATGTTTTTATAAGCTCTCTGCTATATCTCCTCTCGTACTCCCCTGTCCATCGCAGGAGTCCCGTTGTTTGAAGTAGAAAAGTTGCTTTCCTAGACAGTTTTCCCTTTTTCGGACTGAAGCCTTGAACGTTTTCCTTCCTTCCTTTGTTTTCCTTGTTTGAGCTAGCAACTCCAACAGCTCCTTGTGCTTTTCCCCGTTTCCTCGTTTGCTTGCAGCTGACAGCTGCCTGCCAATAGTTGATTTTCCCAATATACGTTTTCCACTTGATTTTCCCCATGGCTGCATTCGGTTTTCCCATGCGAAATTCCCTGGCCAAGTGACGGGTTTCTATTTGCTCGATATTATTGAATTAAATCAGGCTTTGGGGATATTCTTGGAAAGATAATTTGCATGGCAATGAACGAAACTATTGACCACAAAAATTTGCTCATTTTGAAGTTTTCTTGAATAATTTAAATATTTTCAACAAACTTTTTTATAATGATTCCCCAATGGAATTGACTTTATTACTCGACTCCCAATTGCTAATTCAAATGGTGAAATAAATCTTCTGCCTGAGTTTCCTCTAGAGAGAGGGAATATCCTCCTATTCCCTATATCTAAAAGTACGATGCCATGCCAAAAACTTTTGTTTTTTCTTGCCGGAGTGTAAATATTGATTTCGCGCACAGTACGTGCGCCACTTGAGAGCTTAGATTTTCGCAAAGGACCAAATAGGCTGAAGGATGAAGTGATGGTGGGTTAAGCGACTCGTATGCCCTTTCTTCTTTTATACATACAAATATATATATGTATAAATTGAAGTATATATATATATAGCTGTGTGCTTGTTTGTATGGAGCTTTGGCACACGTCCTTGTGCTCGTTTCCAAGTTGCCTGCTGCCTTTTTCGCTGATGTCTGGCTTTTTGGCTGCCTTGGAAATTGAAAGTCTTTCGTTCGCCTGCTTCTGAAAACATTTAACGTAATGCCAGGACACGTGCTCCTGCCATCAATTGAGCTTCTGTTGCCATTTATTTACCTAACTGTTTGCTGCTATGTGTTAAGTGCTAATTGGGTTACTTGTATTTTATCACCCTGTGCCTGTGCCCGTTCCTGCCTTGCCCGTTCCTGCCTAAATGACCACATCTCCACTCGTCTGTTAGCTGATTAATTTTTAAAATTACTTGATGGCTAATGCCGCTAATTATTTGAAAGTGTATTCTAAAGCTTTAGTGCTTGCTGCTAAGCTGAAAAAATAAAAAAGGAAGAATAGAAAAGTCTTAAATCCTCTGCCTCTGTCCGGGGGATTCTTTCAACTTTGGAGTGGCTAATTAAAGTTTTAAGTTTTTCGGCTGGACCATCTGAGGAGGACGAGCTAATTTTTGGCAGCAACGGTCCCAGATGTTGGCCCGCTCGAGTATAAAAGTTTTTCAATTTATTTTAGGTAAACATATTTCGCAAAGATCAGGCTAATTAAGTTTTTGTAGAAAGAAAGAAATCTAAGAAAATGTAGGGGAAAATATATGTCTAAAGTTAGTTATGGTTCTTAAAAACTAAATACCTGACATCGATTTAAAATATAATTTAATCATCTAATTTCTACTTTTAGCATAATCAATAACTTTCGAAACTCCTCTTATGCAAATTTCTAATGCAAATTGTCTTTCAACTGCACTTGCATAAATACATTAACAGACGACAGCTCGACATTTTAGCATAAATATAACGATAAACACATCAACGCTCAGATAACAATTTTGAGTATCATTAAGAACGAATCCAAACTCCTTTAGGGCTAGACGATATCCCTGGGAAAATGCCAGACGCCAACACAAATAGACATAAATTTAAATGGCTAAGGGCTTTGGCTTGAAATCTCCCTGCCCATAATGTGCCGCATCC
Organism: Drosophila eugracilis; assembly: GCF_018153835.1. Taxonomy (NCBI): domain Eukaryota; kingdom Metazoa; phylum Arthropoda; class Insecta; order Diptera; family Drosophilidae; genus Drosophila; species Drosophila eugracilis. Next base: position 1,166,522 of record NW_024573209.1, read on the forward strand.
CCTCTCCACCGTCCAAAGGAGTCTGTCAAAACAAATGTTTGCTAGGAGTAGAGCTGCACGGAATGCAGGGCAACTGCAATATTGCAAGTTGCAGCTGCTGGTTGCAACCACCAACTGTGACTGTCCTTTGGTGGTTATGTAGATGGGCTCGTTCCCGCTGCTACTGCTGCTGCTGCTACGATGCCACATAATCAGGACAAGTGTCCTGGGTGTGCGACATTCTGCCAGGTTGCATGTGCATTATAATTATTATTTTCCAGGCATTTCTATGCACTGAAACAAAGATACGACTTCTAGAGAGTCAGTGGAATATTTAGGATTTTATTTCAGTTTAGATTAGTTTATAATGTATAATAAACCGTTTATGGTTCTTTATTATTTGAAGTTTGCATTAACAGTCACGCAAGGGCTTTAAGAAATAGTTGGGAGGTGTAATTAAGAGCAAAGCTATATGCAAAATTATAAAATAAATATTTTAATTGATGGAAATATGCTTCATTTTATAAGGGGAACTATATATATTTTATAGTTCCAAACCCTATCCAAAAACTATAGCTCAAAAAGCAAATATTTCTCTATCTGCAATGGGAGTTAGCTTTGTTGGAGCTCTTTAGCCAGGTTTATTCATCTGGCCTGGCCTCAATGTGCAGGTGACATTACTGCGGAACAAGAATGAGGCGGCAGCAACAAACTTAGCCTTGAGCAAAAGTTGAGCACTGGCCCCGTGATGATTTATGCACGTGTTTAGTGTGAAAAATTTACATTAAATGCAGACATGGTAGCGAAAGTGTTGCCGAGAGAATCCTTTTGCACACTTCTGTGCCCATTTGTGAATGTGGGCGGTGAGGAGGTGGTGGAGGAACAGGACTTGTGGTCGGCACAGGAAGTGAAAGTGTGTGTGTGTGTAGCTGGGGTGACTCTTGGTGCCGTATTGGGGTCACTGGTCATTATCAAGATGGAGCTAAAGAAATGCCGTAAACTGGAGCTGCGACGAGTCCAAGTCCCAAGTCCCCCGTGCTGCTTGTGCCGTCTTGGCTCATTTGATATGCAGGGCAGATAAAGGCCAACGCGCATTCAGCCCTCAGCTCCTCTGTTTGCCTGTAAGAGGAGCGAGCCAACAATGAGGCGATAGTTTAATGGCAGAGCAAACTGTTGAGCAAGCACATCTTCTTTGGCAAGCAATCCACCGAGGGGAGTTCATTGAGTAGAGAATCGTTTACATTGCATAAATAAACCGATTTATATAAAGTTTGCCTTATTTAAGGAAATAGTATGACATGCTTATATCATCTAAGCTTACAATTGCTAAGATTTTCTTATTAAACGCTTTAATTTTTCAATAATATACAGCTGGTTATACTCTGGTTAATGATGTCTCCCACAAAAAGAAAAATTTTATTAAGTTTAATGAATTTAGGCCACAAATAATATTAGCTGACATAGAATGCATGTTGGGGATTGAATATTTTCACTGATGAGCTTTCATTTCATCCCCAAATTGACTTTCTTACCGCTTTTGAAACATTTTTATATCTTTTACCTTCTCTTTCTTACCTATTGCAAAGGAGCTTTCCGGACTTCCTGCTGTAGAAGCAGAACCATTTGAACGAAGGCGCAATAATTCTTTTCTCTGCTGGCGGCTTTATCCTTTCACACATTTCACGCCCAAAACTCGCTGGGAATGTCAGGCCACGCCCAATGTCTGACGAACCGCCTTTCAATTTCAACCGTACATTTTTGCATTGCATACTTTGGAACGCTGTGCCAGGAAAAGCCTGCAATTGTTTGCACTTTTCCCACTCGGCTCCTGCGGCATCCCGTCTGCAATTTACGCGTCCCTGTTTGAGCCTTTTGTTAACGGAAGAGAGAAAAAAAGAGAAGAAAACCTCAAGGAAAATGGAAAATGAAAAGAAATTGCTTCAAAACTCACCTTTGGGGCCAGCGCCACCTCTTTGAACGGTAGATTTTCACTTTTCTCACACGGAATCATGTATGCACATATATTACTCTTTTGGTGTTGGCCCTAAAACAAATTGCATAGACATTTGTTATTTCGGCAAAAGCGGCTTTCAGCCTGTTCTATTGGTATTTATTTCTTTGCCCTTACAAACATATTAATATATGTAGATATATACATACTTTCAGCCAGATACGATTTGCGAATACTCAAACCAAAAAAAAAAAAAAAATAAGACATAGCAAAAGGAAATTGCATTTTTATAACCCCACTACATTTCCTTTCGGATTTCTTAAGTCCACCTTTATACCTGTTGTTTATTTATTACCTTTTTTTCTTCAACGACTGACTGAGTTTGTGTCTTGTATGTCTGATTTTCCTCGTTTCGCTTTTTTGGCTTTGTCTCTTGCAACTTCGTAGGGATTTTACGTTTTTTTTTTTTTTTTTTTTTTGGGGTTTTAAACTTGCTTCTAACGATCTTCCCGCCCCATGCGGCACAAATGCGAAGATGTGTTCGTTGGGGAAGGTAAAATTTATAATGTGAATTCTGGCATTTAAAGACAAATTTTATGGCTTTTTAGTTGACAGTTGAGAGCCGACGACGTAATTCAGGTGCCCGCAGAAGTAGGCAATGATATTTTTATGGCACTTGGTTGGTTTTTACTTAGGTAGCATATTTTCCTAAATACATATAATTTTACTGTCTATATGTTAAAAGCACTTTAACTAATTAAAATTCGTTTCCTTTATTTTCAGGTAATGTTACTGGTGATTATTATGAGGATGATATTTCGGGTAAAAGCAATTTTAACTATTTAAATGAAGACATTGCCTAAATACTGTTTTTTGTTGAAAGTTCAGGATAAAGATTTAGATTTGATTATTTATTAATTTGATATCTTTTGGTTTTATGTGAGAATCCAATTTATACAACTATAACAGCCGACCTTATTCTAACAGTTCGCTAAACGAAGAAAGTTGTTCTTCAAGCGAAGTCGAATGAAACAGTTTAAAGTCTTGAATTGCTGTGAAAACTTGTTCGGTTTAGCTTGAGAGGGAAGTAAATAAGCCAAACTGTCATGGCTGGTTGACCGATGACCAAAAGCCATTCATTTAAGAGACATCATAAACAACTACTGGGAAGCTGAGAGGGTTGCAAGACCAAAGAGCAACTGGAATCGCTATCTATCATGTGTTGCATATACAAAACGGAAATTATTTATTAATTGCTCACACCACCGCATCGCACCGCACGGCAGGCCAAATAAGAAGAAGCGAAATCTGCGCACAATTAAATCGATATAAAGAGTTTCACAGCAAACATCATGGACGGGTGACCAGGCCCACAAAATATTTCATGCGTTGTCGAACGAAATGAATGCATAAATAATTGATTTAATTTTCGTGTTGACTACAAATGAAGCGCTTAAACGAATGGATGATAGGTTGTGGAGTGCGGTTCATTGGCCAGAACAGTAGTGCGTGGACTTTTAATATATGCAAATTTTGCATTATCAGCATGCAAAAAACAAATAAATGCATTCTAAAAGGCTAAAATAAACGCAGTGTAAATAATAAGCCATCAAAAGTGTATAGGGCAAAAAAGAGATACCGATTAAAACATGACTTCCTGAAACGTTTTCTATCAATGATTTTCTAAAATCCCTTTTTCACTGTCTGCTTTATTTTTGCTTCTAAAATAATAAGTAAGTTTCTGTTGTGAGACACTCATAGATAAATATAAAAAAAATCCATTGGTATCTAAAATATTTGAAATTAAATCCTTAAACACTTTTAATTTTGACGGGATGATAATAAAAATATTTGATTCTTGACTTAATTGACTAGTTATGTTGCAGCAGCAGGCTTCTTGTTTGAGTTGGTGCCATCGTTGAAGGGTTGAATCTCACCGGAGGCCCAAATGCAATAGATAACCGCCGTGACGGAGAGCACGCCAAAGGCTACCCAAAAGACCATACGCCATTCCATTAGGTCGGCATTTGGTGTCATTACACCCACTAGGTAGGGAGATACTACGCCCGTGAACGAACCGATTCCATTGGTAATGGCCATCAGGGTTCCAGCATAATTGGGACTCATGTCCAGAGGCGTGAGTTTCATGCCTGCATAATATGTTCCCATTAGACCCATAGCGATCGTAAACAGGGTGACGACCAGTGCTCTATTGCATCCGGCATAGGATGCGCCGATCATAAATATTGCAGGTCCAAAAGCCGCCACTGCGGTCATTATTTTTCGCGTATTCGTAGTGCTCATACAGTTATGTTTGATCATTTGATCGGCCACACATCCACTGAGTAGCGACATAATCCACATCGTAACGTATGGCAGTGAAGAATACAAACCATTGGACTTTATCGAGAAACGCAAAATATCGTGCATATATTTGGGCAGGTAGGAAACCATGATATAGAATCCCCAATCGTGACCGATCTGTGCGCTGATAAGTGCCCACATGGGTATATTCGTAAATATGGCCTTAAATGGGGTTTTTGGCTTGTTCTTATCCTGTGGTGGTATCTCCTGGGCCAAAAATTCCCTTTCCGTTGGCTTGATGTAAGGATGTGTATATGGATAGCTGAAGCACAGCAACGTAAACAGAATACACCAAAAAATCGCGATAAAGGCGAATATATAGAATACCCACATCCAATCCATGGAGTCGAGTATTAGGCCGGATAATATGTTGCCAGCGATGCTACCCACCTGACCGCCACCGAGTACCAGGGATCCCAACATTCCCCGCTCACTTGCCGGTGCCCACCCGGCAAGCAAAACGCTTAGGGCTGGAAATGTTGTTCCTTCGCCAAGTCCCATTAAGACGCGAAGAACAATTAAGGCATCGGCACCGCCATAAACGATACTCACTGGCGTAACTAGTGTAAATATGGCCGTCAAAAAGATTCCAATAACCAGGATCCACTTTCCGCCAAATTTGTCAGCCAAGAGGCCTCCGGGTAAATGCGTTACAATATACCCAATGTAGAACGATGCCAGGATCAGTCCTTGCTTCTCTTCAGACCAAGTATAGGTGCCACCTGAATCACCTTTGCTACTTGAATCAGAAGACTCTTCGTCCGCATCACAAATTGCTTCATTTTGTTGTGCTGCTGCCGTATAATTCTTCTTAACCACGAGAACTGTGATTGCCTGTGAAAGACACACTCGCATGGTGTAGGCATTGAAGATGGCAAAGAATCCCATGATAGCCAGAATCCAGCGTTGTGGTAGTACGAAAAATTTGGACAGTTTTATGCCCCATTCGGGCTGTGGTTTTTGAGGATCAGCCATTAATTTTTTTTTTTTGTTTTTTTCTACCAATAGAATTTATGTTTTAAAAAACACTCCAATGGAATCAGGACATACTTAAATGATAAAAATTTTAGGGCCTACTGATTTTTATTACAACGCAACCAAAGACATCTTAACGAAACATGTTATGATTTAGTAAAATCCTGAATACACAAACTAGTTTAACAACGTTTTATTTTATGAATAAGTGAAAATTCAGTTGTTTACAAAGTTTTTTGGGAGTTCTAAAGCACTTAGCTCAGCACATAAACCATATGTGTACAAACGGTATGCCCTCGGAATAACCCACTTCCTGTTTCCATGTACCCATTCTCGCCATCTGTGTGGTTTTTTCCTTTTCTTTTTTTGTTTACTTGCCGACTACTTGGCTATACAGAACAGTCCCAAGATGTCCCTAACAATTACATTTCCTTCACAATTTATGTATGTTTTGCAACCTTTTCTTTTTCTTTCTTTTTTTTTTGTCTTGGAAAAGGCGTCGTCGTCGTCGTCGTCATCTATTGTTTTGAATGTGAGTGAGTCAGTCACATATGTGTCCACGGTGGCTTGTGGTTGGATGGGTGAGAGTTTGCTGGGTTTTGACAACCGCAGGCGCAGGTCCTTGCGGTAGCCTAACCGAAGAAGAAGGGCTTCCATTTTCATCATCATAAAGTCTGTTGAAAGGAAATCGATATGGGCAACTTAATCATGAAATGAAGTCGCCGTCAAGTTGTCTTTCATTTTCAATTCCATTCTTGGCACCCACCGCCACCTTGTACTCCACCATCCAACTCCATCTACTACTCCAGGGGGCTTTGTTTACCTATATAGAGTGCGAAGGGCCAAACAGTTTTCCCTAGGTTTTGGTTTTAGTTCGGTTCGACTTGGATCGGCGTGGTTCATTTTGCTTCGCTTCGGTTTTTACCTTGGCTTGAACTGGAATTGTTTTGTTTGTTTGTTTTCATGTCTAAGTTAGCTTACTTTTGTGCAAAACTTTTTCCTGCTATCCGCTATGGCTTATGCTTTCAATCACCGCTCCGCACCAACGATTCTCAGTGGCCACCCACTTGTTCCCCCTGTTGCTAACATTTTTTGTTCATTTCCGTTTCGACTTCCTTTGTAGCTTCGTCAGGTTTTATCCGTTCTAGTCCAGAAATGCAGGTCAGGTCAGTTCAGTGCAGTATTATATTAATTTTTTCGCTTTACCTTACTTTTTTGGGGTCAAACTCCTGTTCAGTGCCCTCTGGGAACTGGCGATAAATGCCAATTTCTGGGTTCATTGCAATTATCTTTCTTATAACTGACTTAACATGGCAAATCAGGTAAACATTAGGTAAATCAGCCATGGTTAAAGTACGTAAATGAAACCGAAAAAGTAAATTCATGTAGTTTTATCAGGACTTTAAAGTCAAACGTTTTTCCAACCCAGATTAATCAATATTTGCTTTGCTTTTTAAATGATCAATGGGATTTTGGCAGCGATTTCTGACGAACCGGTGCGATGTTGTTTTTACATAATCCTAAAAATCAGAAAATAAAATTTAGCTCTGACAGTGGCTGTGGAGTTGTTAAGTTAAAATGTCAATAGGATCGCCACCGTTGTCAATCCTGAATTTTATACCATAGAAACATATACATTGACCCACTTTGGGCGAGTAAGCCCTAACATGGGAAAAAAAGATTCCTTCAATTATTCCGCGCATGCCACTCCTCCCACTTTCCCCCAACCTTCCGACTTCTTAGCCCACTTTCCACCGCCCACTGGATGGCCAGTAACTGACGTCGAGCAAGGGCCTCGATAAAAAATTGTATGACAGCAAAAGGCCATGGCAGGAGAAATATTTTATGAGCTTGCATACATTTTTCATGTTATTTAAAGTTCATTAAAAAAATACGTCGTCCGTCACAGAAAAGGGAGAAAATTATAGAGATATAGCAGAGCAGTGTTTAATTATTTGCCGACTAGAAAATACATTTTCTTTATTTTTTCAACTGGGAAATGTAATTTGAATTTGCTTTCTAACTATAAAGTTCCCTGGTATTTTCCTATTACTGTTTCTAGTTGCAGGGTGGACTGTAACCAAAAAACCACGAAAACACAAGTATTTCAAAGCAGCAAGTTAATTGGCATCTCTAGATTTGTACCTTTTTGTGTCTTTCATTAAATAATATAAAGTTCTAGTTCAAAATGTGCTATTTTGTACCTTAGATACAGGTTTCCATTATTAATATTGGTGAGAGGAAATATACAGAAATTTAAGCCGTCTTTGTTTGACAACATCACTGATCACCATATTTTCGGGAATAAATGATACTTGTTCTTTATGTTTATTATGTGTATATATATCCATCCATTTGCCTCGCTCGACAGTTTTTTAAACTTTATTCATGCCTTTCCATGTCACTGCTCTGTCAGTATACTGTTGTTGGTTTCGAGAGAAAGGAAAAAAATTTGGAAAGTTATTATTTATTTTATTTTGGCTATTTTTTTTGTTGCTCACTAGTTTTGCTGTGGAGTGAATTTTGTTTCCTTATATTTGTTCTTTTCTCATATTTTAACAACTGGCTTATTTTCCCGAGTTCAATCGGAGGAACTATGGTGTTTCCTTTCGTCCTTGGCCTGTGGAAATTCTTCAGTTTTGTGATTGAAAGGCATTTTGGTTGGCTTAGTTCTGGTTGTTGGCATGGCTGCGGGGCTTGTAATGCGTATGCTCAACAATTCCGTTGCATGTCACATTGTTGCCCGATATGCCTGCAACATAGTTGAGCAAAGCTTTTTGTTCCCTTCCACTCTGCTGATAAGTGTTGCAACGTGCAACTATTAAATAGTTTCGCAGCTGCCATTTTCAAGTTTCTTGGCCCATGGCCCATTTCTTGAGTAACTTCTTGGGCCACTTTAGATGGGAACTTAAGAAAGAAAAATGTTGGGACTCAAGTTTAAATCGAGGTCGATTTTTTATTTTCTTATACTCAACAAAAGTATGAATTAAAAGTGGCTTGGAACTTATAATGATAAAGGAGTTAGCCCGTCTTAAGACTGGAAAATCATTATTAATTCGGTTGCATTAAGACTCCTTAATTTGATTGTTGAATTGTGCTAATTAGTTTCGGATATTATTGTTTAGAGAAAAGCAACGTTTGCCTATTAATTCATAAGTTTATTAAGCTTTTTGAATATTATCCAATTATTTTTGAGCTCATCTATGTATGGACATAAACCGGAATTGGTTTCGTAGTAAATTGATTCAATTGCTTAATTATAATACAGAAATATCATAGAAATTGTTTGAATGTCGATTTCGCCTCACCTGTCTGCCATCTCACCATTGCTCTGGTCTGACGTTTTGCTAAAATCAACAAACATCCATAATTGTTTTCATATTCGAGTTTGTTTGCCTACGTCTCAAGTAGATTTGGGTGCACTCAATGGATTTAGTTGGCAACTGAAATGGATGCCGTGATTGTGAATGCTTCTACTCTGTTGCGGTTTTGAAGCTCATTAAAATTTTGGTTTATAAGCTTTCTATGTCGGCATGCTGAATGCCTGGTTTAGCATTTTGTGGCAAATATGTATTTTATCCCAGTTCAACGAGCTCTATAGGTTGGAATGTATGGTTAAGCCGGTTGGGCAAAAATTTTATTATATCTAACATATCCATTTGTTAATCGATAAATATCTAATTGGTTCAATTGTATATTTTATGGTTAAAGCATTTAATTCCTAACGATTTTTGATAAATATACTTCTAAAGGGAAACTCAATTATTTGCTTAAATTACTCATTAAATACAATATCAGGGAAATTTAAAGGCAAGTAAAATACTCTTAAAAATAACCCAATCGATAATTTAATTAAGCGATGCGATAGCATCCTACGTAAAACTGTGAACTGGAGAAGCAATTAGTGAACAAGATTCATTCGAGGTGGGGATGAGTTCCTGGTTATCGCAGTGGTCATATCCGGTGAAGTCCGGTAGGACTACAACCTTTTATTCGTAGCTTCGCCCAGTCCGAATTACTGACACATCAGTTGGTATTGTCTTTTGGCTTTGTCTACGGAAATAGCGCAGCGGGAAAATCAAACTAATCAGTTGAATGATTGGCGTCGACAGCCGATGAACAATGGCCACGTCCGACATCCTCTCGATATCCTGCGAATGAATTTTGTCGCTCGTTTCAGGGAAACTTTTCCACCTTTTTCCGCATTTAACGAGGTTTTCTCCTCTCTTTCATTCCAGCGTCGTATGGAAATTGTTCGATCGGGGGGCATGGCATAGCTCAAATAACTTTATAGCTCGCTTCATTTAGTTTATAACGCGCTGAGGGTTTTTTCTTGTGTCCACCTTACTTCATCCACTTTTTAATTTACCTTAATTTCAACCTGCCTGGACTTCAATTATAGAGCTATCTGGCCGGACTAGCCTTAGCCTCCCTTGGCCAAAGTGGATTAGCTTTGTACCGTGAGTGGCAGAGCGCTACTTCAAGTTAATTTGTTATGCAAAAATTACCCCCAGTGCTTTGGCCTATTAATAGTAGCTTTTGTGGCTACTCTTTTAAGGGGGAGAAGCGAGCGTCTTAAGTGAATGCGGGTCAAGATTTCAGATTATGGTTTTGTATTATGGTATTGTGTTGCTGACTTGCCTGCTCAGTAAATAAGTTTATTTGTTCAAGTCTTAAAGATATAATCCCTTAATTAAATGACTGGTGTATTTTAAAATTAAAGTTAATAAAATTACAATAATTAATATTCCTAATAGAGATTTTAAAGTTTTCCCATTTAAATGTTTATTTATTGCAATCGCATTAGTTTACTGAAACCTAAAGCTACTTTTCTTAGGCAAAATTATTTTCTCTTCATAAGTGCTAAACTACGCAGTGCTTAGCTTTGTGGAAAAATATTCCTTTTCGGTCCAATTTTCCATCTCCTTTCACTTACCTAATGAGAAGCTTTCAGGCCTAAAGAGGCCAACAAAAAATGGCTCTGAAAGATGACTAGACTGGAGCATCCACAACTCAGTAACCGCAGCTAACACATACAACACATACATACACAGAAACACACTTGGGTGCTAATGCCATTTTGACGTTGCCTTCGGTTTTTACGCGCTCTTGTTTTGGAACGCCCAAATGTAGACTACACTTTAGTTGTTTCACCGCAGAACAGGGCACGCCCATAATCCATAAGTTAAGCTCAATGGTTTGTTTGTGTGGCGGTCGCTGGCTGTCGGTTGGCCAGATCCTGCTTCCTCCTCAAACTCCCCTCCACCGCTCTGCCCTTTTTGCGGTTTTTGGTTCAGCCAAAACATATACAAAATCTCCCCCTAAAAACAAAAATTGCCAACAACCCAAATCACTCGCCTCCAGAAACCAAACTAAAGGGTCAAAGTTACTTTAAACGTTGGCATGAACAGGGGCTAACGAGGCGGCTTGAAAGGACTCGGCTGGTTAAAAAAAAAAACCAGGAGGCTTGTGCTTTGTTAGCAATTTATGATTATTTTTACTCGCATTTCGTCCTGTTTTTTTTTTTTTATCAGCTATCTACTGACCCGCATTTTCGGACACACGCCGGAAAAGGCTCCAATATTAAATGTGTGTGGGGTCAGCCCAAATATTTTCATCGCATGAGGAATTCTTGTGTATAACAATGATGATTATGTGCTAATCCAAGGGCCATCAGCCGTAACAATTATTAAGGGATACTACTAGTTATAGTAAGTCTTAAAGCTCTGAACAACATTACTTCGACCAGTAACAGTAATAAGACCCATGCCATTTATTAAGAAAGCTAATTCAATTCATGAATATCAAATTCATATAAATGAAATTTGAAAAGTTGACATAATTTAAACAATTAACAATATTTTTGCTTACTCACACCCAAGCTGTGCACTCAAAACTGAAACGAAAATGCCGAATGACAGCAGAAATGGCCTGAGCTGTAGATTATGCCAAATAGTTTTGTGATTGCAAGCTAAAGGAAAAGCCTTAGGCAAAAATGCCTTAGATATTGATTACAGATGTGTGTGTGTGTGTCTGACACTCCTCTGAATTTTCCCGCTGGCTGGTAAAATCAAATTAAATGTCCAAATTGCTGGCAATAGGGGATAACGAGTTGGATGCAACTGACTTGTGGAAATCCCTTTCTTATCTTCTGTTGGTATTGAAAATCCAAAATTCTAACGATAATTGGAATTCAAGTAAACATTTGCATCCCTGTTGATGTCCTTGTGCTTGTCCTTTGACGTTCAGGATATTTGGTTTTGTTTGCTGAAAGATATATTGTAATAAATTCCATTGGAAACTAAAGGTTATTTTGCTTTGTAGTTTCCTGTTGTCATGAAGTGAAGGTACGAGGTGTGTTCAAAAAGTAAGGTGACTCTTCAAATTTCGCGAATTTCAAATTTTTCGATTATCGAAACCTTTTAGAAGTTATACGAGGTGTGTTCAAAAGTAGGTGACTTTTCAAATTTCAATTTTTAATTTTCGATTATCTTCAGTTTTGGGAACAAGAAAAGTCATGGGGCCAAATCCGGTGAATATGGTGGCTGAGGCATTATTGTGGTGTTGTTTTTGGCCAAAAATCAATCCTTTGATCCATATTTTTCGATAGCAAAAATCGCCGAGCTCGCAAAATAACTTGTAACTTTACGCCTCTACACCAAACAAAGAGGATGTTCCATTGAACTTGGTACAGATGTTAGGGAAGAGTGTACCAATATAACAAAACAAAAAAATTGATAATAAAATTTGAAATTCGAAATTGGAGTACCTTTTGACCCTCGTATATAAAATATATTTATGCATCTGTTAGTAACAATAAATAATTATCATTTTTAACCATTCTTAAATGTATGCCATATATTATTAAAAAACACTATATTGTTATTAAAACAGTTCCGCAGTTGACATATTAACATATTTTTCGACTGACTTATTCCCTCCATTTTCCATCGCAATTCCCTATCTCATTCTGTGTCATGCAAACGCAGTCCTTCCGTCTGGTTGCTTTTCAGCCAACCGTTCTGGAGATAAAAAAAAATTTTTTGTACTCATACATATTTTAAAATCTCGGTCAATAAGCATTCGGCATTGTCAGGCATTTCTTAGCCTATCTGCGCTTCTGGCCCATTGTAAACAAACTGTTAACAAAGCCAACAGGATACGCAAAAGTCAGCCGCGATTGTAGGAAAAGTTGAAGAGAATGTGGGTAGACAAATGTCAAAAGCATTCATGGAAAATACTTGAAAAATATTGGGGAAGGCTTGTGGCATACATTGAAATAACCCAAAAGTTATGGATATAAAGTTATATAGAAAACCTTGTAAGAAAATATATAATAAATATGTGAAAATTATTATTAAAGAAAGAAGGATTTAACTCCAGTTAAAACGTATTAGTAGGGTAACGTGTTGTTTTGACCCAGTTCAGAAGCTCGAAAAGTCGTGGCCCAACGCACGACTCTTAAAATTCGTTGTTCATCTGATGGATTTTTGTTGCTGGCGTTCCTTTTTCGAAAGTTGACTGGCTTTGGTTTTTAAGTTTGCACACAAAGTTGGCCTGTGTATTGGGTAGCAAGTGAAATTACTTGAAATGCATTACATGGAAAACTTTTTCACTCTCTTGTTGTTGCTCTTGTTAGTGCCGATTTTGCTGTAGCCTTTAAGGCGCTTTTCCAAGGACTTGGTCAACTATTGGCCCTCTCTGTTGTCCTGGCTAGCCTCAGTTGGCTGCCAAGTTATAGCCCACATTACCCGGTTGCCATCCCAAGTCCCTTTTTCGTTCAGTCTGGGGGATTATTGGCCAGTTTATGCAACTGCCTGCCTTCACTGGAACGAACTGACAGTTTGCCTTAGGGCGCTATCTATCGATATGCATGCCCATGGCCCAAACTATCCTGTGGTCAAATTTGTCTTCAGACTGCGGACAAAGTTTTACATGCCTTTCGAATTTAATATGGTAATTATTTTTTTCCTCAAGCAGTGTGAGGTCAAACACTTTGAAATCGATCGACTTAAGAACAATTTATAATTGGCTGACATTAAACTTAAAACATGTGCTATCTTCTAGTTCTTTTTTGTGAAACTACTAATCTTTAACTTTACTCCTGGCTGATTGAATGAATGGAAATATTTACATCAACATTCCGCAGATGCATGGAAATTCTCTAATGTGCCTTTCCCATTGTCCTAAGCCTTTGTTCTTGCACAAAGGACATGGGTCCAGGTGGATGCAAATGTGGGTAGGTGGAAAGCTTTTCCGTTGTAATTGGTGTTATTACAGCTGTTTGCTTGTTTATGCTCGTAGGACTCTGATGTTGCTGCAGTTTGTTGCCTTTAAGCTAAAGACTTAATGCGCTTAACAGGGCCAACACAGTGCAGCCTGAAGTGCTTTTACATACATATTTTCAGAAAAACATAAATATGGAAAATATAATTCGTATTCTGGTTTTTCGCAAAAAAAAAAAAAACAACGGAAATAAAAAAATCATTATACAGGTCAGCAATATTTCTATTTTAAAAGGAATACGCCCTTCGGCAGTCTGAAAACGTAATAAATAGTAAAATTTCAAATTAAAGTTGACCAATTATAAGAATCAATAGAAAATCATGTTACTCTTGGGATCCTACAATAGACGTTCCGCGACATTAGCCACTTAGTTCCTTTTGTTAGACAGGTTCCAACTTCTTTCAACTTTTTACATTAGAATTTCTTTTTATTTTGTTGCAATTTTCTAACCTAATGGGATGCACGTCATGGTCTTAGCTGACATCTCTGAGCGTACCAAAAACCGAAAAAAATCTCTGGCGAAACTTTTCCTGCAACTTGGGCGTGTTGGGCGGCGACCTCAGACATGCTTGGCCTTGGTGCTTTACAGCAAGAAAATAAAGAAACCGCACGAAAGGTTGTCAAATAAAATCCGGCAAAACTGCAATAAATCACGTAGCAGTGAAATCATTTTATCAGCCCAAAGCCCTTTAAAAAATAAGCAAAAATAAAGACATATTCATTTATCAGATTGAAAAACAGAGGGAAATCTATTCTGTAAGGAATATGAAAATAATAATTTGAAAAGTGTGTAATGTGAAAATAACTTACCTTTCAAAAGATCCCTTTTTTTACATTAAATTGTTTTAAATATGTAAAATTATAATTTAATAACTCCGAATAAGGAGTACCTCATCTCATTGTCCCTTCCATATTTGTTTATTTTCCATTTTCGCTTAACTTGAGGCGATTTATAATTAATTTAACGCTCTTCCCATTGAGCATTAACAGCAAATATCTTAAACTTGCCAAATTGGTATATAAGTAATAATTACATTACGTTTTGAAAAAAAATCGTAAATAATGTAATAAAATTTGCAGTAAACAGAAACTAACTAACTTCAAAATATTATAATGGATAATAAATATAGTTAAACTGACTAACATTGAATGAATGTCAGAAGATACTTCATTACCTTTTAATTACAAAACTTAAAATGTATGCGATGACTCCACACTGCCTATATTTAGAAGACGTATTACTCATCACTTAACAGCCAAAAGATTTAACTTTGCCGACTTCCCCTTCTTCAATGACCTCAGCATCATCCATCAATATTGAGCACAAAACAGTGCTGGAATGGCAAAGACGGTCTAATTTCATTGAATGCTGCTTTCAGGCATTATTGCCCGCTTTCCACCCACACAGGATAAAGCTGCTTAAGCCTATCAATCAAAAACTAGCAGATAAAGCCAATAACGCTGACCAAATCCTTTGGATGTTCGACTCGAGAGCCATTTAAGCGGCTATTTTTTTTCTTTTGCTACTGCAACCAAATTGAATTATCATTTTCCACCGCATCGCCTAGTAGTGTGGGTCACGCAGTTTTTAAAAATGAATAACTCTGAGTGGGATTGGCCAGAATCTCTCTCAAATGGGTTGTTAGCTTCGACTGTCACGATGCTTTTGTAGTCATCTCCCTGTGGTCTCTTATCTCCATCTCCAGTGAAGCGCATTAAAGGCTCGTTTGTCCTGGCGATGGCGACATGGATCGATGAGGCAAAGGGAGAATTTGGGTTAATGGAATAAAAGTGAGACAAACGAAAAACGCTTTTCCCACCCCCCTTTGCTACTAGCTGGATTATAATTTTCAGTTGGAACCAGTTTTTCCGTAATAGCTCTATATTGGGATTTGCTTTTAGTGGCGGCCAACTTGGCAAATGTATCTGAGAAAATCAAAGCATCAAACCGAGAGAAAAAGAAACATTGAAAAGAAAAGTTTATTTTTCTTTGCCTGGAAAAGTCGGGCACAGCCAGTCACCGTGTTTTCTTGTTGTTTACTTCATCTTTATGCTGGCCTTTTCTTTGGTCAAGCTCATTTTGCCATATTCAATTTTCAGCAAACACTCCTCCCCTCTCCTCCTGACAACGACTAGCGAAAGTAGTTTCCAGCTGGTTTTTCTACTTCCTCGATTTTTTTTTTCATTTTATTTTCTATTTATTTGTGCCAGTTGTGCAGCAGCTGAGAAGCTGAGAGGGAGGGAATCGATGGGAAATAAAAAGAGCGGGCCGGAAAAACCGGAAAGCAGCAACAGGCGAAATGTAAGTCAAGGTGTCACAGATTGGGATAAATTCAAAATTTCAAATTGTTGTCATGCTGCGATTGCAAATCGTACTATTATACTTTTAAATATTGATATTCGCAACCTTACTCAATCTATACATTTTATTGGGAAAATACAAAACTACTCACCAACTTGTGTTCTCTATACTAAAATTTCCGAATTAAATACTATTTAATTACCTCAATTAAAAATACAAGATTAAATTAAACAATTGGATAATTGCTATTGAAATGTCAAGCTGATGCTTAAGCTTACGTTACGTACTTTTCATTGTTCATTTCGTTTTCATGGCATCTAATTCCTCACTTTCTTTAGATTCGGAGGAAAATCTATTGATGCCACCTCTCGCTCATTTTCCAAGCAATTCTTTTCCCCTTCGGGTTTTTAGCTTTGTTTAATCAGTTGCTGAGAGAGCTTTCCGCATTGTTGAACCACAGGGACTGACGCTGGGTAAACCTTTGTACCGTTTTGTGGGTCAACTACTAAAATGACCCCTTTGGCCAAGGGCTCCCTTACATTTTCCCATTGCAGGTCGTTCGTTCCCTTTTATTCTGGCTTGATTCATCATGACGTTTGCACAAAAAAAGAACGTAAAAAATCGTTGTTTAATGTTTGCTTGAACATTCAGTTTAATTACCCATCCCCAGCCCCTGCCCTTATAATGCTCGCTTTTTAGAACCTTTACAATTTATTTCGTGTTGAGGATTTTTTTTTCCTGATACTCTCTGTGGCTCTGTGTAATTTTCCCGACAGTCGTTTTGAAGTTGAAACCCGCATCCTGTCAGTTCGTTTTTATGTTCCTCTTATTATTTTATATTATTTTTCTCGTTGGCAAGTTTTTAATTAATTTAATACCAAATCAAAAGTGACTTAGTAGAGGAGAGGCATTCTGTAAGCTTTCAAAATTTATTATTCAAAATTTCTCTAGGTTTTAATCAAGATTATTTAATAATATACATTTTTACAATTAATGTTTTTCATTGTTAATTGGTTTTACATAATTTACTTACGTACTGAAGAAAGAGTGTGTCTAGAATGCCCTGCTTTTTGGTGACCACAGCCATCCATGGGCTCTACACACTCTAGTTGGCAACACACTCCATTAGGTAAGCAGACGGGCTTGATGGCTATGGCTCTTAGCCCTAACTGGCAGACGAAAATTCTCTCTTAAGTAATGCAGTTATGCGTACATCTGTGTGCGTTTGTAAGTGCATTAAAAATGTTGTGCAAGTTTCAGCTGGTACGTGGGATAAAAACGGGGGGAACTGTGGGGTATGGAACGGCATTTTGTCGACGACCCCAAGTGTCGTCTTGCATGCCATTTCCCTGTCGTCCTTTCTCGCTTTCCATTTTTCCAGTCCATCTGCCAAAATAAATATGTTTGTGGCAGTCGTCGTCGTAGAGCAATCCTGCCACGCCCACACAAGTGCCACTTGCCATCAGTTAGGCAGTTGTTGGTGGCTGTGGCATGTGCAAAAACGACTTTTAGCCATCAGGGCCACTGCAACAGTAAATGCATTACGGAAAACTGCAGCAGCAACCATTGCCCTCATACCAGAGCCAGCCCTTGCATAAATGCAATCAAACGTTAAAAGTATTAAGAGAAGGTAGTGACCGAGCGTTGACAAGGAAATGAAAGTACTCGGAGGACTTTGAGGCCAGTCCTGCTGCCAGCTGCTCCTGAGGTGGCCATAAACACATCGAAGAAGGTCTGGGATCTGGTCTGGTGTCGGGCCCGATGTTGTGTTTCAATTTCCGGTTTTCAATTTAATTTCAATTGCGGTTATCAAATTGTTTCTCGGTTTTCTGTAT
Source organism: Drosophila eugracilis (assembly GCF_018153835.1). Taxonomy (NCBI): domain Eukaryota; kingdom Metazoa; phylum Arthropoda; class Insecta; order Diptera; family Drosophilidae; genus Drosophila; species Drosophila eugracilis. The sequence goes on from NW_024573209.1 coordinate 1,184,214, forward strand.
GCAATCGATTTTTAAGATATAACAAGCAAGCTGCAAGCAAACTTTTCGAAACATTTCTTGTTAGATATTTTATATTTAACTAATAGTGCAGTTAAACTGCATTTTCTTTGATTTTATGGAAATCTTTGTAGAGAACATTAAGAACACTGCAATCTTTATAATATTGATTTTTTTACTTAATTGCTTACTAACTTATGGTATTTTCATCTATCATTACAGGTCATGAGCGACTAAACGAATACATATCTCACTATGAAACACTCAACTATGATCAAGAGCACATCCGAGCTAGTCACAATAGAGCGCGACGATCAGTGACCAAAGATCATTATGTACATTTAAAGTTTGCATCACATGGAAGAGACTTCCATCTTAGATTAAAACGTGATTTAAATACATTTAGCAATAAGTTAGACGTGAGTATAGTACTTAAATTATAATTTTAAATCACATTATAATGTACTTTGTACTTTTCAGTTTTATGATAGCAAAGGTCCCATTGATGTCTCCACGGATCATATCTATGAGGGCGAAGTGATAGGGGATCGTAATAGTTATGTATTTGGTTCCATACACAATGGGGTATTTGAGGGTAAAATTATAACGGAACGTGATGCCTATTATGTTGAACATGCCAAACATTATTTCCCAACAAATCGCACGGCGACAACACCACCAACTCCGACAGCATCCTCGACAGCAGCAAAAAGCACACAACCCACGCGGCCTTTGGCCCGTAGCAGCAACAACAACAACAACAATAATATAACTGCCGTTGATAGTAAGACAGAAAACTTCATAAAGAAAATTGCTGAATCCACAACGACGACGTCGACCCAGCAACAGCTCCCAGAGCATTCCGAATCCTCGTCGTCGACAACAACATTCCCACCACCATCACCCACATCGAAGGATTCCGATTCCGAGGAGGAGAAGGAGCATAATGCCGAGGACGAACTTGATTTTCACTCCATTATCTACAAGGAGTCACATGTCGAGGATGCCTACGAAAATGTGCGCGAAGGTAAGTCGAAATAAGTTCCTTATTTCCTTCCCACTCCTCATCAACTTTTCCACTTTTCAAAGTAACTTGCCGATGCAGAAATGAAAAATACTCTCGCTCTCTCCCAGCATTGTTAAATGTGATTTATTTGGCGGCTGGCATTTTTGGAAGTTCCCGACTTTATTTTCAACTCATGGAGGACAACACAAGTCAGCCTTGAAATTGTTTGATAACATTTCGTTTCTGTTTTGACACCTGAGTTATGACAGTCGCGAGTGCCTGCTAATCATTTCTGTTGTTCTCATCTCTCTGCACTTGGCTGTCAGTTTGTCAACTGACATACACTTTCGTGGGCGGTTCTGAGAAGAAAAGTGGGTTGGGTTCAGAAGTTGTTGAGCTTAACAACTTGTTTATCGGAGCGGTGAAAAATCTGGCTCTAGAGCTTAGCTAATGTCACGCTAGAAGCTTTGCTTAATACGCTTTAAAAAGCAGAAAAGTGAATGGAAAGTATTTTTACTAAAGATTTTCCTCACGTGTTAACAGCTTATACCTCTTGTCCATTAGGTTGCTTATCAATTTTTGTTTACTGAAAAACTTTCTACTTTAAAGAGTCGTTTAATTTTTATTTTCTTATTTTAAATTCGATAGATTCAGTTGTTGAAAAAAAAACTTTTTTACTCGTTTAATATAAAATTGTGCATTTCAAGACAAGCTCTAATTGAAAGACAAAGTTCCACGAGTTCTGGTAAAAATGTTTTTCCTGCCCAATTAGAATATGTCGACTGAAACTGAAACGAAAACTGAGCACACCACAGCAGTTTTTCCCCGCCAATGGCAATGGAAAACTTTGATCCGTCAGCTGTGCCGACAAAAGAAGAGACAGAAAAACTTTCATTCCGTTGAAAACGGGCAACGTAGCAGCGTGTTTTTCATGCTTTATGCAAAAAGGCAACTTCCAGAGACTTCATTTTAAAAGCCAGCCACGCATGAAGCTTCCATATAAAGCGAAGAATATAAGAGAAATATTCTCTCCCCCGGTTCAATGGTCAATTTTTTATTCAACTCGTCGGCAACAATGGTGCAACCAAAGAAGGTGTGCCTCCCTAGACTCACACACACACACACGTAATATTGCTGCAACAATGACACTGACAATGAAAAGTTGCAACTGCAAAACTGAAAAAAAACGAGAAGTGCGGATGCATCTCCGTTGTTATTGTGCAGGCAGCACCAACTATGACGACATCAGGTTCCAGCCCGACGATTGCTTTACACATATGCACCGCGAGAAAGGGTTGAAACTTTCATAACTGAAACTTGAAATGAAATATTCATCCATGTAACGTTTCTAAAGAAGAATTTAAAAAAGAATACGGAATATTACTCTTTCGAGTTATAATACTACTAATATATCCAAACTTTAATCATCCAATCCTAAACCCAGATTGAAAATAAATACTAACCGATCAAGCAATCCTCATTTATTTTGTATGCAAATAAATCTCAAATCGATTTTCGTATTGTGTACACACATTTTCCCATAGCCATGGCTATAACAATGGGCGTCTGCCACGCCCATATAAAGTTGTCGCTGGTAGTGCCGTGTTGTTGCAACAAAAGGAAGTAGAATCTAATGCATAGCTAAACAACTGAAATGGGAGCAACAACGGTGGGTATTTTGTTGAGTACACGGGGGGGCGCTTTGTTGGCCAACTATTTTTTTTTTTTTTTTGACAATCTACACCCCATTGTTGTTGCTGGCAAAAATTGTATGCAATTTGGCATTCCCACAGAAAAAAAAAGCAAAAAACATACACACGTGCGCGCACAACATGCACATGCACCAAGAGAATCATCAACAACACTTGACAAAACTATTGTCAGGGGCGCATTTAGTTTATCTGTGCGTTTTTCGGGGGCGTGGCGTAATCACTTTAATGAGCTCACACAGTAGCCATGCCCACCTGTCAGTTTATATAGAGCAGAGTGGCGTTGTCTCTGTTGTTACCATCGCACATTTTGATTGATGTAAAGTAGGAATAGCAAATAAAACAACGAAATTGACATTCAATTTATTAATGCGATTCGTTTCGTTCGGGTAAGGACATTGAGGACTATTAATTGGTTTGCATTTAGAATTCCCAGTAGTTATTTCTTGACAATTAAGCTAATTAAAAGAGTCTCTCCATCAATTTAAAGTGGATTTCGATTAGTATATTAAAGCAAGCACGACAGCAAGTACATAGAATATGTAAGTTTAGGTAAATCTTTTTGCAAATTTAATAAATTAGTTAGTTTATATTAAATTCTTGTCAATAATAAGATTATCTTCTAGATATTTTATTTCCTTTAAAGCAAAAATTCAAGTTGTTATTCACAAACTAAACTAAATTGCTCAGACATTTGAGTGACTCAGCTCCCATTCGCCACTTTTAAATGGCACAATTAAATGTTCGCAGTTGCCATGACAAGCGTGGAAAGTAAAACAGCAGTGTCAAAGGTTTTCATATGGCTGTCATTGGTCACTTAGCCATGGGGGGAGCATTACATAAACTTTAATTTGTGAAAAGTGCAAACTGCTCTCCTTTGCCACTCTTCGTTCTTTTACTCATTTTCTATTTATGACTTTTTGCCACCCCAAGTTCGTAGTTAGTCACATTTTTTCGCTTGGGGTTTTCCCCTTTTGGTTTTTCCTCTGGCTGTCCAAGTTTATTAGCTTCGGTAAGAACGCAACTATGTCGCGAGGTGTTTATGCTTCTGAAGTTATCAGGAGTTTCAGTGCCCCTACTGCCCAAAAACCCCACACTCTCGGCCAACACCACCACACACACACTTTTAATGCCATTTTAGCAGCATATTAACTTTTGTAGTGGAAATGAGCAGTCGTCGACGGACCCTAGATTACATTGTTGGTGTGTACACACTCATTCATCCATTTTAGGGGGTGGCGGTAGCGCCAAGGGGTGCGTTAAGTGCGTGTTAAAACCGACCAAGCGGCGCACGCACATTGCTTATCCGCCCCTACATCCCATCCGATACTCGAACCCCTTCCTCCCTGCTAACCCATTTATGGCTCCTAGTACACTCCTCCGCACTTGCAAGCGGCCAAGTAACGAAGCGTGATCCTGGAGACCCCCAGAAGCAGCCAAGGGGTTAACATACGCCGCAACACAAGTACTCAATTACACTGGAAAGAAATTATGAATTTGTTTTAGAAATTAGCCTTACACGTAAATAACTATAACGTTAAGGTTTCTGGTCACGATTCCCCTTTATAAATGCATTCTACAAGTGATGATCTCTAATAATAAGGGAAATTAATGTGAAATAAATATATTTTTTTCAGTGCACGCAAGTGCAATGTGTTCTTGAATGCTGCCTTAGCTGCTGTTGCTTGCCTGGAAATCACAATTTATACACAATGTTGTAATATAATTTTTGCACAGCAAAACAGAAAGCAACTCAAGTGGCACATTGTTTGCTGGCGTCACTGTTGCTCCTTATATATATAGTACTCCTCGCCGGGATTCACCCCCTTCTACACCACTCCACGGCACTTCGGTCCCCTCTCGTTTTCCGGTTATCCTTCGGGCCCTCGAGTGCATTGACCATGCCTGTGGGAACTTTATGTGCAGTAGCTGCAAGTGCCATAAATGCAATGCGGCTCACATTTATTTACGACTATTTGATTGCACTTGCTATAACACTATGCAAATTTATAGAAAAATGCCTCTCGCACAACAGCTGCCGCGCTCTCGACTCATTCCTTTTTTTTAAGTTCCAGTCCAGTCCCTATTAACTTTGCTGAACTGTGAACTCATTGGCGCATAAATGTCATTGACACGCAGATGTTTTAAACTCAATTAATTTTGAATAGCAAAAAATGGGTTGAAACAAATAAGAGTAATTGTTGCGGCGGTTTGTACTTTAAATAAATTGGTATTTTCTGATTATTTAGTTTGGTGCTTAACGAGCTGTGCCTTTCCTTTTTTATTTTTGTTTACTGATCCATCGTTAATAATGTGAAATTTAAGTTTAAAATCGAATTTACTATACATATAAAATTGATAACAAATAAACATAAAAATATTCTCTTCAATTTGAAGTAATTCTGGGAAACATACTTCCAACGAAAACTGGCGTCATCGCCAGAGTAATTGATTTAAATTTTCTCCACTGCCGTGCTCTGCTCTCGTTGGTATCATGTTATGAATATGTATCAGTCAACGATGCATGAAATAAGCAGCCAAAAATACATAAATACAGGATTTACGCCGCGTTTCGATAACGATGATGCCGCGGGGCAATGTTGACGTTGGCATAACATACAATAATTTCCGGTATTTGATAGCAGCAGCAGCAGCAGCAGCAGCAACAGTAACAGCAACAACAGCTAAAAGTGGAAGGAGTCGCTTTATTCAGGAGCGTGGAGTTTTGCAATTGTAAACAAACAAATTTCATGCTAGGTTGCACAAGAAAGTTCATCCGCTTGCCGTTACACTCCCCATAGTTCTTTTGATAAGGGAACGATGGATAAAACTCACAAAAAAGTGCTGCCCAAATTGACATGCGACAGTCATGGCCGGAAGTAATTTTTTGTTCTTCGCTTTCTATATTTTGTGTTTTGTAATTTTTTGTTGCAGTTCTTTTGATACTCTGGGATTGTGGGTTTTTTTCAGAATATTTACTATCACCAAAACAAAATTTGAGTCGTCTTAAGTTGTTAAAAAGTTATTGTAGTTTATTATGAAAAGTGTATAGTAATGTAAAAATTAAAACAGGGTACCTAGTGGTCTCAAAGGCACTCGACTACGTCTAGACTCCACAGTTTTGAACTTTTCTTTTTTCTTTTTTTTAGCAAATCGGATTGAAATCAGAATGTGGCACTGGAGCCGACCGACAGCCATGTTAATTGGCAACGCTGCCGGCTGAAGTGGCTATGAAAAGGGGTAGTGAGGGAGCAGATATTGAAATCAAATGCGTTTGAGCACGAAGGCCTCGCCATGGTCTGTGATAGTCTGCGGACGTCGTGCTGTGTTCCTGGAGAGTGGGTGGATGACCCCTTCAATCTGCCCAGTTGCGGTTGGATGAATCCATTTTGCATGCGTGGCGACATGTGTCAACTTCTATTAAGTTACCGTTGGTCATTCAACTCGCGGTCACCGACAGTCTCCCGCAATTTTTTAGAGTCTGACTCTGCGGTCAGCAGTTGACAGTTAGGAGGGGTGTGCTAGTGTTTCTGTACTGCATTTGACTTGTCGAGTTGGTATGTGTAGAACAATGCGTCGTTCAGGAATGAATAGATAATTGTTGAGTTAAATGAAGAATGATAAAGGAAGGCGATCATAGATATAAATTATTAACCATATGGAAAATGTGTTCCAAATTAAGTACAAATGGTGGAGAAGATAACAAATAAATGAGAACAGATACCACTTCAGATACCACTGAAAACTGATCGAAAGTTCGATGTAGAGATTGCTGATTAACAACCTTCCTTTCTAGATAATTTGCCCAATGTGAAATTCCGATTAATCGACTTCCCTTGGAAATTGTCTGCTGCATGCGGGCTGCTTATAATTTAACCATAATAGTACCCTTTCTGCTCAATTGGCATTGGAATGTTCAATGTTCGCCGACCATTTTCAATCAAATACGAATCGGTCCGAACATGCAAATCGACAAAGCCTGCAATCGCAGTCAGTTTCCTGTCTATTACAACGAAAGGGCAACAACTGAACTGGACGGGCTAATTACAAACCAGCTCACCAGAAATGGGTCAACTGCATCGTTAGCTCGTCGAATCGGTTGCTATTGCTGCTGGTCGTGAATCTCAATTCAAATCTGACCGCATAATTACAATGCTAAAGTCAACAAAAATCAAGTGCACAGGGACAAACCGACAGACGGACAAACAGACAGTCAGACACAGAAAGTGCAATTAGAAGTGACAAATTACAAATTGCAACAAGAACCGAAAACTATAAAAACTGGCAGATAAACATACATATGTTGCACACAATGCATATTAAATTTCAGAAAACTGTTTTAATTATTTCCATACTTCAGGGTCGTTATGTTTGAGTCCTCCTTGCTTGTTCTTTTTTTTTCAATACTTTTTTAGCTGACATGAGAAAAATTTGTATTCCCCAAACTTTTTTATTATTATTTTATTTTTTTTTTTGTCAGTTGTCTGAAAATTGTTGTTTGCCAACCACACAACAATTGCATTTGATAGAGAGTCCCACCCCGAACCGCACCGCACCGCGCCGCTGGTATGGAAATTGCGGTTAATTGAATTCACTGAACAGGGTCCAGAGTCAGCTGCTACTGCCGTTGACCGCTGCCCCATCTGTATGGTGGACTTTTATACCCTCCATACCGCCGCCAGTCGGCGGCCTCCTCTCCCTCGCATATGTGAAAATTAATTGAAGTTGTGCAGTTTTATGGGGTTTCGGAGGGCTGACCAACGCAGAATAGCGACAACTACAACGACAGCGGCAACCAAAATCTCGCATGACTAACTTTTTATGCCCGCTCTACCCCAAACTATGAGTTACTTTTTATGAGCACTCCGAAGCGTTTTTATGAGCACCACCTCAGAAATGACAATGTCCAGCAGTGTTTATTATTTTTACGCTTTACTTTTAATTGACATTTGTCCAAGGATAATGAATCGCTGATATACAACATGCCAACTTTTCATATTTCATGTTTGGTTAAACTCATGCCTCATGCTTTTGTCCTTTGCCACGAAACGAGTTTTATATTCATTATCAGTTGGGCAAGGTTGATACTGTATATGTATGAGGGTTGTGAGAGACATTCATTTTCATTTATCTTTAACTTTCCGATTGTCTTGGATAAACTTTAAACAATTATAAGTTGAATGAGATCTCAGCAATGAAATCTTTTTCGTGTATAATCTGAGAAGCTCTATTAAACATATTATCAAAGTGTGACTTTTTCATAGTAGCTAGACACCCTCTTCAGTGGCTCTTTATTATCACACGTAGTATATATTCTATGATGTTAGGTTCAGTTCCACTCTGTTGCCCTCGGCTCCACATAGTCATCCTCCAAGCTCCAGATTTATCCATAATGTCGTATTTTTTGTGGACCCTCCTCGCTTTCTGCACGCGTCTCGCCAGTCTGGCTCTTTCTGCTCGCGACAGCTTCTTCTTGTGATACAGTTCGTTTGGTTTCGTTACTCAAACCCCTTTTGTTTGATGTTTTTCCAGTTGGTGTTTTTCTTTTTGTTGTTGCTGCTCAGTCTGTGTGGCGTGAAAATTCAAATTAGATTTTAAAATTTAATAAATGTTTTGGGCAAATGAAAATGTGCCATAAGCAACGCACGTAGTAACACCTTGCCCTCCCACCTGGTTTCACCTTCAACCTTTCCACCGAGTTGCTAGTGCAGTTCAGAGCACATAGCGTGAAAACATTTCGCAACATTTAAGTCGCTTTTAATGGCTTTTTTGTCTAGCTGGTACTACTCCCTGCATCATCATCATCGCTATCGTCATCATCACAGGGAAAACAAACACACCTGACGATGCTTCCCAGCCATGACATTGTGTTTGTTGGGCCACTTCAACTGGGATCGCTTTTATTTTCCAACAGCTATTTGGGGGATGGGGTTGCAACTAGATTGCACATTTGTGTTGCATGCCACTTTGATTGCCTTGCCGAAATGCAACATGTCTGCGAATTGGGCTGTTATTGCAGATATATCCACCATGAAGCAATCTGTCACCATAATCGTCTCATATGGGTATGGAATGATGAGGGATTGCATCTTTCACACGATTTACTGTTGTTATCAGAAACTGCAATATTTTTGAGGAGAAAAGAAAACTGATTTCTATTATTTTAAAAGACACTTTCTGCAAGGGAAAAGTTAATTCTTGAATAAATAAATACGGGCTCTTAATAGCACTTAAAAATATTAAAAAAATGTTTTGTCTAAAATACCATTGGCTAATTCCAAAAACTCTACAAAACCACAAACATTTTCACATTTTGCAGTTTCAGCATCAAGCTAAAATGGTTTTAATAGCAAAACAAATAAAAAAGAGTTGACGGAAAAACATATTTATGACCATAATAATTTCTATGCCATGCTCGGTGGGTTTATCAACTTCATCCTGACCAGGTAGACACACACTAACGAAACCTTAAATATTTTAAGCCTCGATGATGCCAGACTATGCGAAAATACGTTCGCTACATACTAGGATCAAAGGGATTTTGGGAAAATAACAAGAAATATATGTATTTTTGTTTACTTTTAGGCCACGAAGTACTTAGTAATTGGTAAAAGTATAAAAATTATGAAATTAAAATAATGTTAAATTCTGTTTTTTATTTAACATTTTGTGTAATACATGAATATAAATTTTTGGTATATATTTCATTTCTCTTATTTTTTACCAACATATTTCATAAATCACTAAGTGCCTGATATACCCTAAAAACAATCAGCTCCGAAAAATACTGAGCAGCAATAGCAAAACCGCATCATACGAACATATCAGGACGAAATGAAACGGTGCAACGATTTTATTGACGGGACGGAATGGGATAATCGGGAATGGGGCAGGCGGCAGTGTGGATGTTGAACAATTCAATTTACCACAAACTCGTTATTTTGGGGAATCCGGTCAGGGCCCCATGAATCGTTCTCCGATCTCCGTAACCCGTAGCCCGTTACCCGTAACCCGTAAAAACCCATGCCCCTATCCGCAGCACCGGCACCTGGACTGCGGACAGCGCTCAAACCAATAATTGTTGCCGACGGGTGTGGGCAGTACATCGGAGTGCAGGGTGCAAAATGTATTTAAAATCTGTCGCCGTCATCAACGAAATGGGGACATTTTCTGGTTTTTCGGGGGGAGCAGTGAACGGATGCCTCACCACTTTACGAATCTCGAAAATATTTATGCAAATGTTTGGCTGCAGTGCTGTTGCCACTCTTATCCAAACTGTCCAGGTGACAGCAGCACAATGGAGATGCGTTTGGGGCTGCCACAGGCGAGTCGAGTCCAAGGCTTTTGGGTGTGAGACGTTCGTGATTCTGTCGGAGAAATATTAAATTAATCGTTGTGGTTAAAGCTGGGGAAAAGGTTTATCTTTAAAATATATTCTCTGCAATATATTGAGCAAAGAATTTACCAAAAATGAATGACGTTTAATTTGATTGGATGACCTGAACTAAATATATAAATATTTTTAGAATAAAAATTTTAAAATTTTAAACGTCAAAGATCTTAACTAATTAGTATAGATTTGAAATAAATTACTCGTAAAATATATTTGGAAACACAAGCTGGACAAACAATCGTATGAAAAATGCCACCCGAAACTTTCACAATCAAGAGTTAAACAGAAGTTTATAATGTCGGGCGACCACATGGCGTATGCGTAATGTGGCCAAATGGATTTTACCAAGCTTACATGACTCAGTCAGTGGGCGGGCTTGTGGGGATTAGGTTATATACCTACGCATACATATATATGCAACATAAGAAACACCAGCCAGAAGAAGAAGAAGTTGCTAGTTTCAGCCAATGTCTTGGGGCATAATTCGTGCGGAATCCGGCAAGAAGGACGACTGCCTGCAGTTGATGTCCTTGCAACAGCTGCAATAGCAGACGAAATTTAAACAATTTTAAAATTTACAAACTCACACACACACAGGCACACATGTTACCCTGTTGACCAAGGACATTGCTCTCTAGCCAACTTCAAAATATGCATAAATCTTGTGTTGAAAATTTATATTTACATTTTGTTCGTGCTATTTAACAACATTTGGTCAGCCCGACCAGGCCAGGCCAGGCACATTATAGGGCTTCCTCTGCAGTACATCCTCTTCTCTAGTTTCTGCGGCTTTCGAAAGTTTTGCGTTTTAACACTTTGCACTTGTCCACTGCGTTTTGGGAGGATGTTGCTGCCGGAGCTTATATTGCTCGGCTACAAGTTGTTTGTTTTATTACAAGTGCCAAATAATTTAACTGCTAAAATATTAAATTTCCCTTTGAATAGTCGCCGCCTGTGGATGTGTGTGGGAATGTGTACACTACATATACATGTTGTCTCTGTTGCTCGTAAATTTGTTAGTGACCAAGCGCCTTGGGAGCCCAGTGTCAGTTCAATGGGCCATTTGGGGAATCTGTTTGTGTTTGTTCGTACAGACATCTATAAATACGCACATGTTTGAGTTTAATTAAAATGGACATTAGGTTGGGCAGTGCCCGGGCCTGCGCCAACACAAATATGTACAAAAATACATAATTTGATCTGAGGAGCGAGCAGAATAAGCAAATAGTCGAGTTCCAGCTTATATGCAGTCATTGCCTTCAATAGGCTCTAATTAACATGTCCCCTCTATTCAGTCTCCGGCTTGTGGTAAATCTAGGATAAGGGAGCGCGACAAAGGCATCTTTAGACTCATGCATCCTTAGAGGAAGTGGGGCAGCAACAGGAAGGGGAAACGGGCAATGAACACTTCATTCAGCAAGTTTAAATTGAAGTGAAAATTGCGGTTGGTCGGGAACGCCAAAGACGCTATTTATACACTTGGAAAAGTTGCTTAAGGCTTTTCATATGAGAATATATACATTCTGTATAAAATATTTTTACTTTCTTTTATGTGCTGGTCTATGTGGTTTTAGTTTTAATAAAACTTTTGATGCAGTTTAACCATTTTATACTTCCTAATCTAGTGTACTGTTTTGCCATGTGTACTAGCACCAACCTGTAACGAAAAGAGCAACATCAACCATCGATTATGGTAGGCAACCTTTCAAACCAGACTGAAAAACAGGATAGAAAGGAAATCTGAAAGAGATGGGGATTGTTAGAAGCCCGTTGGCTGTCATGCGGTCTTTTTTAAGTGCTTTACGGGTTATTTTCGGGACATTGGTGGGCGTTATTTCCGAAGGTTGTCGAGGCACTTGATAATGACGTTGACAACGACAACGACAACGAAAACTCTTGTTGTCATAGGAGACTGTAACTGCTGCCAAACACACAAGCACTGCCCCAAGTGTCATGTGTGGTTCAGGAACGTAGTAGCCCCTCGAGTATTCCAATTGAATTTGAAACAAGTTTAAAATGGTTCACATTGGCCCGTAAGAGTTTTGACTTTGTTTGTAATATTTTCAATGGCAAGTAAGGAAATCTTGCGTTGTTTAATGCTCACACTTTTGTTTAAAGAAAGGAATAAGGAAATATTTCTCAGTACCATAAAATTATGTCTTTTAATACTGCCCTTTAAGCTTGATGTGTTGAACCCCATGCACCTCATAAAGTCATCACCTCCAACAAAGTTACCAACATGACAAAGAGCATAATGCAGTTCTTAACAGTAGATTACGTCGGAGAACCTATAGACAGTCCTTAACCACAACCATAAACCACTTTTATCATGGCCCAGCACGAAGATTCTCACTTCACATTCCACGTACAACCTCACCCAACCATCTTGACTGTCCATCTTTATTTCGAATGGTCGACTTGCCTGGATGGCTGACTGGCTGACTGGCTGTCTCGTCCTCTTTTTGGCTAAAATGGGCAGGAAACTCCTTTCTGCTTATCTGTCGTCTCCCTCTGGCAAGAGGCAATGGCGAAATTCCAACCCAACCGGGCAAGTAAATATTTCCAGTTTTCGGCCACAAATGCAATTGGGCTTGATGATATTTGTTGCTTCCGTTTTGGTTTTCGAGCTAAGGAAATGAAGCTAGTACAGTTACTTTTCTACAGTGAGATACAATTTAAGCTTGAAAACGTAATAACATTCATTATATAGCAGGACTTGGTAGTGCTGGAAGAGTGATAAAATGCTTGATTCTTCACAAATATGGTATATAATTTTATTTATATACAAATGTTATATCACCATTTGAATAGCATTTTTTAATTATATATTTTAATCTATAACATACTATATTTTTCGCAGTACACATCCTTACTTTCCGCTGACTTTGCACAACACTTTATTTTGTCAATCACTATCAGTTAGGCCATAAGTTCTATGTGTCCTAACCAGTTTTCTGCGGCCCTCTTCAGCCACCTGTCCTGTAATGTTATGATATGGATGCGTGGGCTTTTGAATATATACGACCGCATAAGGTTCTCCATTTATTTTATGGCCGAACTGCATGCAATGAAAATTCCCAACAATTTGGTGTGCACTACACACACCCCGTAAACCTAAGGCATATGGTGCCGTCCACATTCTCTGGATTGGGTGGTTCAATATACCCACATTTGTGCATTCCCGGCTGTCTTATCAGTGCCAGCCTTGGGCACAGAGCTCCGAACATAGTTTAGTTTAAAATTCCGGCCCGTATTCAAGAGGAGTCATCTCCTTCACCATGTGCACGTGTGTTCAATGTCAGGCGGTTGTCCCAGTGGAAGTTTGGGCTTTGTGTGACAAGTCGACATATTTCTCTTGGTTTTTGGCCCGAGCTTGTTGATATTGCACTTTGCCTTGCATGCAAAATGCTGCCTGCAAGGAGGAGCAGGAACATGAGCAGAAGGACTACAAGGATGTGGAAGAAACAGTAGCAGCTGCATAGCAAAGGAGCAGGTCAAAAGCCAAACAGTTGCACTGCCGAATGAACTTTTCTAATTCCATGAGCAGAGCAACTAGAGCTACCAGAAGAGGAGAGCCACTAACCTAAACCCTTTCATATGCCCCTCATTCACAGGTGCAATCAGGCCGACCGATTCCTGTGGCTCGTTTCCATTTGCCTGACAGGGGAAATTATTCCGTCGTTAATTAGTGCCCGATACTGAGAGCGAGCCCATACATTTGGCTTATTTTTGGCCATTAGAGGCAGGAGGCGGCGTCGGCAGAGATCTGTCGTTTAGGAACTTTTCTCTTTTTCATTTGCCCCAAAGTCATTCCGGGAGCCATCATCAGCAAGCAACATCATCATCATCATCGTCATCGCCGTCCTTGTCATCGGCCGCCTTCAGTTTGCACTTGACCACAAATTGCTTGGCTACCGTTTGCTTTTGCCTTCTAACTAAGCTTTTGTCGTTCCACTTCAACATCCATTCGCACAGATACAAATTTTGTTTATCTTTTGCTGGCACTTGAGTTGAGTTTAACCGAGCTGAGTGCAAAGTTACGGATGATTGGGAATGGAGATGCGGATGCGAATGCGAATGCCAAGTGGGGTCCTAACAGCTGCGACAATTAGACTTCTACCTGCCTTCCTTTAAGTCGCTCCATCTGTCATTCGGAAGTCCTGCATTGAATAACTTGATTTGAGCTGATTGTGACAGTTTTGTGGCTCTCTCTTCAATACAAGTCAATCAAGACTTTTTTTTTGTTAGGAGAGTGTCTGGGAAAGTTTTTCTAACAGATTTCTTAACGGACTTTTAAGAATTTAATTAACTGTTAGATGATTATTTATGTCTTTCATTTTTGAGTAGATAAAACCAAAACTAGTCCAGATCTTGTGATTGATAAGAAAACTTAATTAAAACGGGTTGTTTCATAACAAGCAAAAAATGAATAATTAATTTTAGTCCCACCACAAATCCGTTTCCTTAGACCCAAAACTTCCTAGTCATCCAACATATGTAGAATCCACAAAAACCACATGCATATGTATCACTATTTTGATCAATGTATTTAATATTAATGTGTTCTTGGCTAAGAGCAAGAAAAAAAACAAGCACGGAAATGAGAATCGTATTCCAAGGATGGATATGGATGGGTGGAGGTGGGTGTTGGCATTCAGAAGAAAGGGCGAATGGTCGAGGCAGAAAAACTAATTTGTATGCGGAAGGCAGCGGGTGTCGCCAAACGGACGGACACTCGTTCTGTTTGGGCGTTTTGTTTTGCTTTTGCCATGGACGCGGCCGAAATGCGTAATCTGTTTCTTTGCCCAACGTGGGTTTTCCTGAGTGTGGCTTTATGCGAAAGTGCCAAAGCGCAGGTGACGACGATGACGGCGACACTTTTTCTGCAAAAGTGTGACAACAACGGAAGGCTGTCGCCACGGGCTGAAGACATTAGTTATCCATATGTGGGTGAGAGGATGGTAGGTCATGGCTGTGGCCCTATAAGGCTCTTCCAAAGTCTGCACGTTGAAAATCGTTAAGAACTCATTATCTCCATTATGTTTCTTTACACTATGACTAATTTCTTAAACGATTTAATTCAACACAGAAATTAAAAGAGCTTAATAATTTCATTTAAAAGCCCTGAAGGACCTTAATATCCTGATGCTTATTGCATTCATGGCCAAAACAATTGCGCAAATTAAAACATTTTTAATTAAAGCAAATACAAAAAAGCGTAACAATTGTCGGGGTAAACAAATTAAGACTAAACTGGCGAACAAAACTCGCTGACGATGCTCATGAGGACGGGGGATTAAATAAACAAAGGAAGAAATGATTAAATAAATAAACAGCAGCGGGAACGGTAACAACGTGGTAATCAAATCATTTACAAAATAAAAGCAAATTAGGGAAAATTGTATGAATTGTGCTCTCCCAACGTTCAAGCATCAACATCGGCAGGAGCAGTGAACATTTTGCGATGATTTCCACTTGTTAATGCAAAAGCAACGCCAGCAGCAAACACGCACATGCCACGCCCATTTAATGTGCGCCCACAGCGTTTATTGCGCCCAGTTGTATGCTATATAATTTTTGTGTTTTCCGTGGGAGGCACTTAAATTTTCGAATTTCGTCAGAGAATTGTTAAAATGTCAGAATATAAGCACAAAAAATGGCAGGACTTAAATTGTATTTATAATCTTCCTTTAAATATTTTTTTGTTTAAAAAAAAGTATACCCAAATCCCAACTTAAAACAGCTTAATAAAATCTTATATAAAATAAATATTTCACAATATTCGCATTTGACAAATAGTTTTTTATAAGCTGAATGTCAAAAGGATGTGTTGGATGGCCGCCTTCATTGTCAATGGAATATATCTGTAAATTTAATGCAATATGTCCATTTATACATAATTTCTTTTCTTTGTTTGCAACAGTATTAGTGTGTGTGTGTGTATGAACTTTTGTTGGCTCAAATATTTGGTGTTCCTTATTCAGTTATGTATTTTGGTTTTCATTTTGCTCGTTTGGCTGTTCTCTTATTTTTCCTTTTAAAGCGTCGAAATTGTGTAAAGCGTCTGTTATGGCCTTTTGGGGTGCTGATTCAGTTTTGGGTTTCCTTGGGGGGTTGGGGGTGGGCTTGAATGCTCTTTGTGTGCCAGTGTACATGTGTCTGTATTTCTGTGTGTGTATTTATGGCGTCTTTCGCCCTCAATTTCATTTGCAATTGAATTTGGGATTATTTTTCATTTTTGCTTGCGCACCGCACACACACTTGCACCTTGAATGGGTCCATGGCCGTAATTGGGAGGCAAAAGTGGGTGGTGGGTCTGGTGGTTGAATGGTGGGTGGGTGGCACGAAGGATCAAGTGAGGAAGTTGGAGACGAAAGCCCAGCTACGAAAGCCGCTTGCATGTCTGAACGTCGTTTGTCTCCGACTCAAGCTCAATTTTTCCTGCTGTGACTCTATTCCTTACACCCAGTAGTCGAAGAGCCTAAAGGTATTTCTTATCAATAAATTTTTGATCGAAAGAAACTTTAAATTTAAAGTATTTTTCTATTTTGCTAAATAAAAAAGGTTTTTGCAAAATACTCACAAGGTTAATATTGGAAATTTAATAAAAATTTTACATCAAATAGAATACCAAGCGAATGTCTTAAGTATGTGCAGGGTATTTTATAGTTTTACTACCCTACTATAGCCTTCTTTATTTCTTTTTTTATATTTTTTGTGTAAGGCTGCCAGGACGACAAAACCCAAGCTGCCCTGAGCCCGACTTTCAACGGAAGTTGTAAAATTCATAAGTCGGGCGAACGCGCGCGTGGCTTTTGTTCAATTGGCGCAACAAGAAGAAGTAACAACAAAAAAAAAAAAAAATAATACAAATAAAATAGAATAATAAAAATGCTAGAACTGAAAACACGTAAAACATCGAGGAAGCAGTGAAAAGTCTTGTACAAGTGGAAGCGTCGATCTGAACCCAGTAAAAAGATAACACAAAAGTGCACTTTAATCTTTGTGCAGAAATCTCGACGAGTTCCTGGGCGATGCAGTCAAAGCTAAAGCGAAATATGATTGAAGTATCGCCAGAGGGAGGGGGTTGGGCGGTGGGGCTGAGAGGAGCTAAAGGATGTGCCAGCGGCTATGCAAGGAATGTGTGACAGCAAATGAAGCCAGTGTCGAGTGCACTCAGAAATTCTTGATTTAGTTTCACGGAATTATTTTTGATTTAATTTTATTCTTTTCCTATAAGACTTTGGTAAAAATAAAAGTTTTAGTTTTGAACAAATACAGGGAGGAAAACACATCTCCATGACAACCTTAAAACCTTACATTTAAATGTAAAATATATAAAACGATTTCTGTTTGAAAGAATATTGTTTTTGTTGTTTTAGCCATAAAAAGCATTCATGCGTTAAATGACACTGAATTTCCTTCGCAAATCCTTATGATTTATAATCCCGATCTGGGGATTTTTCTTCGCCTGTAAAAATAGGAGTTGTCGTGGAGCAAAGTGGCCAGTGGGGACGGAAGGCAGAAAGCAGCCGTTGAGTGGCACAGAGAAATTGGAAAAATGAAATGTGCCGGGGACGCGCGCTCTATTACGTCGGCGATGGCGACTCAACAGCTGTTGATTGAAATGGGAAAAAGGCGGGGAGGCACCGTTGAAGACGCGGTCGCATTTGGGTTTGGGGTTAGAGTTTAAAGTGGGTGTGGAGTACACTAAACTACTGTCTTTGGTCAAAGCGAGCCAGCCAGCCAGGCATGACATAAAAAACCGAAAATCAGACAACATCTTGGGGTTGGCATCATCAGATACCCGATTGAATGCAGCTCAGCCAGCCTCCTTCGTACACTCGAAAACTCATAAGAGGGCCCAGCAACAATAAAGCTGCTCTAAAAGTGGGCAAAAAAGGGAAAAGAAAATTCAAGCAGAAGGCGATGCAGCAAAATGAAATAAAAACGGGTCATTGGAGTAAGAAGCGGCATGCAACAAAATAAAACATTGCTATGGGGGATATACATATATACCTCTATATGTGGTTTGCTATGTGGTAGAGCCAGCATACTCGAGGGGTTGCCTTTGATATGCAAATTGCATGCCACTGTGGATTCCTCGGGACCTTCCAGGAGGAGAGCGGAGAGCATTTACGGAAGCTGTGCCTGCTGCGGCTTTACTGGCTTCTCGAGGGTTTACGTATTTAGTGGCTCCCTTCTATGTCTATGGCCACGGCTTTTCCTGGGGAAATATTCCACCTGCAAGCACGGCACGCTACACTGTTGAAAATTTGTGAAAGAACTAGGAGAATTAATATATTTAATAATATTATCAAATTCAAACCAGTGTAGGGAATCTTTTAAGTATCAATACCCAAACTTTGATTTGGTTTTCTTTACCTTCTGGAATTGTTCAAAAGGTGAATGTCCTATGGCTATTTATTTTGGAAGTGTAATGCTTTTGGCGTAGGTCGCGTGCTTGGCAACGTTGCCATTCTGCTGTGAAGTACGACAACGCCGCCAAAAAATGCTTGTAATAAAGACAAACAGTTTGGGAATGGGCAAATAAAAAGCGAGCGCGAAGAAAACGAAGAAGAATAAGCAAATGCATAATGGTAATGGCGCGACGGACTCGGCAACAGAGAACCAACCAACCAACCAAGTTACCAACTTCATGCCGCCCCCGCTTACTTGACACAATAGCATCAGCCAAATAAAAATTTATAGCTCCACTGAAAGCTGCAACGTTGCTGCCACTGGGAGCGAGCTGACTGGACTGGACAGCGGTCCTCGTCCTGGCGCCAGAATGAATATCCTTTCACGGCATTCCAGTGCCAAGAAAAAGAGTACCGGCGAAATGAAGGGGAACCCTGTTGCCTTGTTATGACTTTCGAGCTGGCTGAGAGGGTTCTCAAAGGGTCTTTGTGGAATGCAGAGATGGTGTTGAGTAGCAACCAACCGGGTGGCATAAATGATGTTTAATGGAAAGTGCATAGTGTTTTCAATATTGCAACAGAGTGAAATTCTCTTCGTTAATACAGTTACATTTATAAAATAATATAGTTGCTTTTTTAATATTTAAGAAAAACATAAACATAATAAATTAAACTCTTAAAAGTCTTGAAGTACCTTTTAATCCACCAAGCAATTGATTTCACTTAAGCTATATCCATGGCAATAAAAACGAATTACTTTTATGATAGAATCTCAAATTGTTTAAAGTTTTATTCATCTTTCGTTTAACTTAAATATTCGTTTCACTGCCCCAGATATTCGAAACAGCTCTCGTAACTCAGAAGATTATTCTGGAAATGAATGTAAATGGCTGAGACCATAAAACTCTCGCAGCTTTTAAAAATGTGCACCACTCTGTGGTGCAGTACTTTATTCCCTTTTCCGCCCTGTTGCATCCCATCCCCCATTCGGTCTTTTGGTTTATTTAATGTTGACAATCGCGATGAAGGGTAAAAACGCGAGCGAATCGCGTGCAAAACGCGTCCTCGCGATTGTGGATAAAAAGGCAGCAGACCGCGTTCTGCTCTGACTGCGCTTAAACAATAAAACAATAAATTTTCATTACCGGCTAGCGGCTATTAACAGTTTCCGCTGGCCAAGACAATGCTCCGCCAGGAGCTCCTGGCAAAGCAGTAAATATAATTGTTGTTGCACTTTTAAAGTGCAGTAGTGCAGGCGCCCGAATGCCCCACCTTTGCGTTTTCATAGCGATTTTTCAAAGCTTCAGTTTTTCATTTACAACTTGAATATTTGGCTTTGGCATTTGCATTAAAATTTTTTCGCTTTTCGCATCTGCGTGGGGATGCTTTTAATTACATTTTTGCGGCTTTCACTTGGTAGGTCATAAATAATTTTCGCATTGAATTTGGTAGGATAGGGAAGACCCAAAAGCCGGACTGCATCAGCAAATTAACATTCCTCATTCCTCCGCCTCTTTCTTTTTTATTTATTCCTACCAACGTACTTCCCTCATTCATTCTCCGCTTTTGTTCTTCCTTACAGGTCACGTGGCCGGCTGTGGCATCACGGATGAGGTCTCTCAATGGATGGAGAACATACAAAATTCAGCCGTCGAAGAGCTCCCGGAGCCCATGTCAAAGGACTACCAAAAGCTCCACCGGAAACAGCTGCACAAAAAGTCCGCCCCACAGCAGCAGCAACAACAACAGCAGCAGCAGCATCCGCCTCATCCGCCCAAGAAATACATCAGCGGAGATGAGGATTTCAAGTATCCCCATCAGAAGTACACGAAAGAGGCGAACTTCGCCGAGGGTGCATTCTACGATCCTTCGACCGGACGTCGCCTTGGCTCATCCGCCAACGTGGCTGACTGGCATGAGCTCGTCCACGAACGTGTCCGTCGGGCCTCTGACAATGGAGATAGGGGCTCATCCGGCGGATCTGGACGCGGTCGCGAGGACAATAAGAATACCTGCTCGCTCTACATTCAAACGGATCCATTGATTTGGCGACATATACGCGAGGGCATCACTGATGTAAGTACCAGAAAATATTTAAACAGGAACATTATAAGATAGATTTTAGACGCTTTTATATTAGTTGCTAGTAAAATAAAGAAATGCAATGTCTGTAGTGTTAAAAACATAACGTCATATGGGCAAAGATATAAAAAATACGTGAAAAATCAACAATTTTGCAATTTTTTACGAGCCTAGACTTTTATAAAAGTGAAGTGCACATAAAACAAAAGAGGGCCGAAGTTTCTGGGACGGAATTTTCAGGGCACGTAGACATCGTAGTTGTTAGGCATTTTTATATACAAATTCCATTTCCCAAGATATGGATAAGCAAAAATTGCCTGGTGCCCTACACGACAACTTTAAGGTTCTGTTGTCAGGGGCTGCTGGATCAATGATTCATAGGAATTTTTAAAATACCTGCAAAACAGAAAAAAATATTAACCAATAATTTGTATCATTAAAATTGCAGCAAGAATTTTCTTTCAAATTCAATAAATATTAATTTTATTTTATTAAAACTAAAGACAATGAAGGATCTTATATACTTATGAGAACTTTTTTTTAGCATTTATTTAAAACTAATGTTTGTTACAATCATGAATTTGTTTACCTATTTATTCAGCGAATTTTCACG
Organism: Drosophila eugracilis; assembly: GCF_018153835.1. NCBI lineage: Eukaryota > Metazoa > Arthropoda > Insecta > Diptera > Drosophilidae > Drosophila > Drosophila eugracilis. The sequence continues at coordinate 1,205,434 of NW_024573209.1, forward strand.
CTCCATAAACTCAGCGAACCCTTTTGTCGCATACCACAGAATTGCCTATTTTTCGGGGCATCTGCAGAGCAACAGAGCTTAGCAATCATCCAATCAGCTGACCTCCTTCGTTTCCGTACAGCGTATGTAATCAACGGTTATGGCCCGTAACCGTGCTCTCCCACCCACTTTAGATAACCACCCAATCCTCCTTCTCCCACCATTTAGATCCATTCTTTCACCGCACTTTTATGTTTACGTTCATTTTTTCGCATTGTACGCGAGATGATGTCGACGTCAACATCCTCGTCACCAGAGTGCCAGCCTTATTTCCGTTTCCGCTCACGCCCACTCCGCGACTTTGTACTCCCCCTCCTTTCTGTCTTCGCTTTCTCTTCTATCTCTCTCTGTCTTCCTCACGTGTGTTTATTTGCAATGAGTTTTGCATAATTCGCGCATTTGTTTCGCTCACTCTTCCTCCGATTCTCACTTTATATCGCGCTTGTTGTTCCGGCTTTCGCTTTATTTAAGCCCTGGGAGAGAGTATTATAACTTTGGATCGAAGTTTGCATCGATGTAAAGTATAAAGTTTATGCGATCAAAATTCGGAATTTAAAGAGTGTGAAAATAACTTAGCTACCAACAACTCCTTTTTGAAACCAAACATTACTATAAGTATTGTTTTATATAGTTTTTCACATATTTTAAAGAGTATACAAGCTTCGGATTCTCTCCCTTTTTCGTTTGCCTTTGTTTTTGTCTCTTGGGCCCCGCGGCATTTTGATTTTTGAGCCAAAATCGGCGGAAGGCTGATGCTGGATCCGGATGTTTGGGGAGTGCGCATAAAACCTTATAAACTTCAGCTGAAATATTCGACGGGCTTAGCTGAATTTGCATTTTTATACAAATATATTTGAAGAGCCTTTGTTGGGTGGGAAGTTGGCATGGATTGGATTGGATGAGCACGAGATGAAAGGGGCGTTTTTTGGAGAGGTCCTTTTTGTTTGTCTGGCGTGGCCGTGGAAGTTGCGTTGCGGACCCGTTTACACAGATGTCAGGCGCATTTCCGCTCCCCAACGCATTGCGGTTTTGAGATTTTTATTACCCCAGCCCCTGAAAAATTTCGAGGGGTTTTACGTTAATTAAATCTGTCTACCTTGTTGCTTATCAAACAATTATTTTCAAATTAATATTATAATTCCTGGGAAACGATTTTCGACTTTTATAGAATTAATGGTAATTTTTGTATTTCTTTAATATTTCATAAATCAGAGGGTATTTTGTTTTTCAGTATTCTTGCTTTTGAAAATAGTGTTAATTTTTTGTCAACACCTTTTAACGTTCCTCTCTTTTTGTTTACAGCATGATCGTGGCAAGTACGAGGTTGATGAGAAAACGCGCGAGGAAATCACATCGCTGATTGCACATCACGTGACGGCCGTTAATTACATTTACCGCAACACAAAGTTCGACGGACGCACCGAGCATCGGAACATACGCTTTGAGGTGAGTACACACACGCCCACACACAGTGGGGATTCCACGGACAAACAATGATGATGAGATAACGACAAAGCGGCTGGACCGCCTCACAGATGCCCATGACCACAGCCGCGGACATTGGTAACTGGTTAAACCATGCGAGGACAGGACTTTAGTGCAGTGTATATTAAAGCGCAATCCCGTTTCCGTAGATTACAGTTTGTGACTAATTGATTGCTTTAATTGATCCGCAATTACAAAACATTATTTCTGTGAAATATGGGTCAATTTCTCGCAATTTCTGATTATAAAATACTATGCAACCAGAGGATTTTTAATTACAAAAAATCAGACAACATTTATTGCAGAAAAGTGGCATTAAAAAAGATTACCAACCAATTATTTAATTTCAAACATTATTCAACTTTTTGTAATATACGATATACATTCGTTTATGGTAGGTGCAACGTATTAAGATTGATGATGATTCGGCCTGCCGCCACTCGTATAATGGGCCACACAATGCCTTTTGCAATGAGCATATGGACGTCTCGAACTTCTTGAATCTCCATTCCCTAGAAGATCACTCCGACTTTTGCCTGGCTTATGTGTTTACTTACAGGTTAGTTGGTTGGTGTACTGCAGAACAGTCAGAAAGATTTTTTTAAACAAATTCTATTACAGAGATTTCACTGGTGGTACTTTGGGACTGGCTTGGGTGGCTAGTGCTTCGGGAGCATCTGGTGGCATTTGTGAGAAGTACAAGACCTACACGGAAACGGTAGGAGGACAGTATCAAAGCACTAAGCGTTCCCTCAACACGGGCATCATCACCTTTGTTAACTACAATAGCAGAGTGCCACCAAAAGTCTCACAGCTGACTTTGGCTCACGAGATTGGTCATAACTTTGGATCACCTGTAAGTTTCTAAGGATGCAAATAAACTTTCGTCTTTTAACTTATTTGTATTCCTTCCTAGCACGACTATCCGCAGGAGTGTCGTCCTGGTGGCCTGAACGGCAACTTTATTATGTTTGCCAGTGCCACATCTGGTGATCGGCCAAACAACTCAAAGTTCTCGCCCTGCTCAATTCGAAATATCTCCAATGTGCTTGACGTTCTAGTGGGAAACTCAAAGCGCGACTGTTTCAAGGCCTCGGAGGGAGCATTCTGCGGCAACAAGATCGTAGAGTCTGGCGAGGAATGCGACTGCGGCTTCAACGAGGAGGAGTGCAAAGACAAATGCTGCTACCCGCGTTTAATCACCGAGTACGATCAGTCGGTGAACTCCAGTGCCAAGGGTTGTACGCGTCGTGCCAAGACGCAGTGTTCGCCCTCGCAGGGTCCTTGCTGCCTATCGAACTCCTGCACCTTTGTGCCGACAAGCTCTTACCAGAAGTGCAAGGAGGAGACGGAGTGCAGCTGGTCGAGCACCTGCAATGGAACCACGGCCGAGTGTCCGGAGCCACGTCATCGTGATGACAAGACCATGTGCAACAATGGAACTGCGTTGTGCATCCGAGGCGAATGTAGTGGATCGCCATGTCTGCTCTGGAACATGACCAAGTGTTTCCTCACCTCGACGACGCTGCCGCACGTTAATAAGCGGAAACTGTGCGACTTGGCCTGTCAGGATGGTAATGACACCTCCACATGTCGCAGCACCAGCGAGTTTGCAGATAAATATAACATCCAGAAGGGTGGCATAAGTTTGCAGCCAGGATCTCCCTGTGATAACTTCCAGGGATACTGCGATGTGTTCCTTAAGTGTCGAGCAGTCGATGCCGATGGTCCGTTGGTGCGTCTGAAGAATCTGCTTCTTAACCGCGAGACTTTGCAGACCGTGGCCGAGTGGATCGTCGACAACTGGTATCTGGTGGTTCTGATGGGTGTGGCTTTCATCGTGGTTATGGGCTCCTTTATTAAATGCTGCGCTGTGCACACACCGAGTTCCAATCCGAAGAAACGGCGAGCTCGTCGAATCAGCGAAACCCTGAGAGCGCCCATGAATACGTTGCGAAGAATGGTAGGATTTTAATTTTCAGATTGTTGAAAACCATATAATTAATATTTATCTAATACAGCAACGCCATCCCAATCAGCGAGGAGCCGGTCCTCGTAGCATCCCACCGCCTGCACACGAGGCGCAGCATTATCCAAGAGGCGGCGATGGACGCAGTGGCGGCGGTGGAGGCGGTGGTCGGCACAGTGGCTCCCGATCGCATCATCAGTCACATCCACATGATTGGGATCGCCAACAGGGCGGTCACTCAATCGTCCCACTGCCCACCGGCGGTAGCCACTCCGGTCGCCATTCGGCGGCGAATCAGGCGAGAAGAAGTGATGGACGAGGCCCACGATCCACCAGTAGTGGGCGACCACAGGCGACAGCTGGCGGATCTAGCAGCGGAGCAGCGCGATCACATGGCGGGTATGGAGCCGACCAGGCGATACCGGGTTCCATTGGTGGTGGTGTCCAGGCGGCCATTAGCAGCGGTGGTGTGGTGGCTCGGGCCCAACTGCCGCTGCCATTGCCGCCGCCAAATGCACATCAACAATTGCAACAGCACCAACAACAACAACAACTACAACTACAGCAACCGGCAATTTCGCCGCAGCAGCAACCACAGCAAGCGTTCTACACGCCGAAAGGTGTGTGTCTCTCTTTTCCCCACTCCCGTGCCATAAGAAAGAGTGAGCTCTGAGTCCGGTAGTTTTGCCCCAGACATGCTCCTCATTTTCTCACCCTTTTTTCCCTTGTTTTTCCCACAAACTTAATTTGTCGTTTTTCTTTTCGTTTGCGAAACGCTAAAAAATTCAGAACTTCCACCACGCAATAAGTCCCGATCATCACGTACCAACAACACCTCCAACACCACAACCAGCAACTCATCCACAGCGGCAGCCGGCAGTGGGTCGGGATCGGGATTGGGATCGGGGGCGGGCAGTAGTAGTAAGAGCAAGAGCGGAAAGAGTACCAAAGCCAAAGACTCGAAGTCGCAAAAGTCGCAGCAGGCAAACAGTCGCAGCAGCAGCAAGGAGAAGGCCCTTAAACCAGTCCGCCGGAATATTGTTTATTAGGAATTGGATCCATCACATTGCCATACAGAACATTGAAAGACATAGCCCCGAAAATCCCGAAAAACCAAAAAATATAACGCCCGCTGCTAGTCATCGATCCATGAGTTGTTGCTTCCCATCCACCACCAAAACACAAACAAAAAAGAAATCAAAATGATATTTCATTTAACCGAAGCAATTGGTATGACCTTTGTGATTTTCTCCCCAGTTTTGTTTACGTTTGTCTCCTCTTTTGATTTGTGACCCTGTTTATTTTTCGATGTAAATTGTTTGGTGGTACTTATATCCTTTTCCACATGGCATGTGTCCTTTTTCCAGATTTATTTCTTTATTTTTTGTAGTGCCCTTTTTTCCATTTAGTTATGGATAATGTTTTTGTATTGTTGTTGTTTTTGCATGTGCATTTAGATGGTTTAACTAACACGTTTTTAATATTTTTTAAATCTTATAATTGTGTTTATTACTTATAAAGCATTTTATAATTTAATTTATTCTCATAATAACTAATAACATAATCATTTTGAGCATTCATATTAGGAACTACTTTTTTTTAAGAATAAATCATTTTATAAAATGCATATAAATTTAAAAATGTAAAGTCATTTAAAAATACTAACACCACTAATGAAGGAATGAAATTTCGAAAATATTATTAATATTAATTATGAATTTGTTTTCTTTAGGCGTCGCGCCGCCGCCGCTACAAGTAAGCTTTAGTCGGCCGACATCGTTGCATGAGCAACAGCAGCAGCAACATCTTCTGCAACAGCAGCAACTGGAGCCACAGCAGCAACACGCATATGCCGATGCATATGCGGCCTTGGGGCGGGGCCAATATGAATCCACAACGCGGGCCCCCAACAACAGCAAAGTTTGACAGCCAAAAGTCGCAATGGAGCGCCATAAAAGGCCAAAGGCTAAACGTCTTAAGCAACAGCAGCAACTGCAACAACAGCAAACAACACAGCCCAAACAGCAACAAAAGCAAAAACAACAAAAATCAAATGAACTCAAATTAAATGTAAATGTAATTTTTATGCTAATTATTTTTATTTAAACAATGTTTATATGCCACAAGGGAAAACCGCCAGAACAAAAAAAAACAAACAAAAAAATGCGAAAAATGCGTAATACAGAAAAAGCTAAAAGTGAATGATATTTTTGATTAAATAAATTGAAATGAAAAATACGAATGAAAATTATGATTAATTTAAATAATTAAAAACGGCAATATGCATAATACATATAAAAACGAACGGTAAATATATACATTTGTATGTATATATTTATTATGCATACAAAAATATTAAATAGCAGCAGCCAGAACAAACAAATATTATACATGAAATGAAAAACTAAGATTTAATTGTATGAGAAAAGCATTCAATATGTTGTCGGTGAGATTTCTAAGCTCCAGGCATGAATACAAAATTAATTACACTCTTGATTCACAATAATGTGTTTTGTACAAAAAAAAAGATTAATTAAATAAAAACAGTGCGAATTAATTAGGCGTCATTGACAAGAACGGAAACGGAAACAACAAGGCATTTAAATTGTATTTATCTGTACCGAAGGCTACATCTTATTTAGCCGTCAAAATTGCATTTGTAAACTAGCAAACAACCAAGAAAACCAAAAAGTATAAACAAACAATAAATATTAAATGAAAAAGCGAGACTTAAAAATAATGGTGGTATGAACCCAAACTTATTTTTTAATTTGTGGCTAAACGCATTTCTCTGTTCGACTTTCGAAAGCCGCTTTGATTGTTTTCCGTATATACATATTCCTTGTGCAGAATATAGAGCAAACGAAGTAACTAATTTTTATATTTCATGTATTTTTACTATCTTAGGTACAATTTTCTATTGTCAATTTTTATTAGTATTAGGTTTAAAGCTTTATGTTTTAGCAATTTGGTAGCAAGACCGCCACTGATTATGTTTAATGTTATCTATCGTGTACGTGTATATCTGCCAGCATATATAAATCTATTTTTATGTACGTATCTTAAAAAGGCGTAGGTCATCCATATACGAGTCTACGTGTGCTTGTAATTTAATTTGTTGTAGTCTCATAGGTTACTAGTTTATGTTTTTTGTTTTTGTCTGTGTTTCGTATTTGCGTACTCAAAGATATATCGTGCAACTCGCGGAGTCCCGACTGATGTACAACTCCAGTAAAAGACATTAATAGGATGAAAGCCATTTAATTATTTTGTTTTGACAATATTGTTAATCATACAATTTCATTCTCATATTGGTTTTAAAATAATATATTTCTCAGCTTGAGAAATTTTGCTGATAACCTGTATTTTGATTCCGTGTTCTGTGGTAGCTTTACATTAAATTTCAGCAAGACTACGCAAAATAACATTTTCAAACTCTTGTAAATAAAATCTATGAAATATATATATAAATACTAAAAAATATACAGTAAGGAATAAATTAAAATTGAATTGCATATACAAAAAAAAGCAAAATAAGTTTACAGAATAATTAAATTACATAAATTGATATATGAAGTATGTATTCAATTCAAATTGATAAGTGAAAAATGCAAAGAAACGAAACAAACTCAAAGCGAATAAAGCAGAACTATGCTTTTGGTTTTTCTCAAACAACTTAGCAAACAAAGAACAAAAACAAAAAACATTTAACTATTAATTTAATTAAAATAAATAAAGAATTAATTAATTGACTTTAAGTAAACTAATTAATGATTATGATTATGAAAACAAATTTCTTAAAAAAAAGAATGAATGAATATGAGAAAAAGATAATAAAAACAAGAAAAACCTACTATTTTATAAAATAAATATATGCGTTGTCATTTCATTTTTATTATGGGGTGTTAGAGATACCATCCCTTTTAGTGGCCCCTCCAAAAAAAACAACATAATATTTTATTTTTGAATTTAATTAGTGATAAATATGATCAAGGCACTTTTACATACACATTAGTTTACAAGTACTTAAGAATTAGTATACAAAAACATTTTGGTTAACAACGAACGAGACGAACACATTATTTCATGGGAGCTCCTGATCGAGGAAATCTATGCGCGTATTCGAGAAGCTTTCTTGCTCTTGTCGGCCTTGGGAGGCGGCGGTCCACTACGTCCTGCCTGCAAATGTCGGTTGTAGATGCTGTCGATGGGATAAATAATAGGTTAGAAATACTCTCATATTCAGATATTTGTGAACTTACATTTTGTAGGTCTCAGTTTTGAGATATTCGATCACATGACTGATGCCCAGGAGATATTGCTCGGCAATGGGATTCACCCAGGGATTCTCCTCCATTTTCATCACCGACTTGTTGCTCAAGAGATCCAGCTGGGCAATTTCTGGCGGCAGAACCTGAAGCCTGTTGTTCTGAATGTGTAGCTCACGAAGCCGCACCAAGTCTCCAACTTCGCGGGGAAGCTCTAGGAGATCATTGTCGCGAAGTCCGAGAATTTGCAGATTTTTCAGCTGACCCACCTCCTTGGGTATGTACTCGAAGTCGTTATCTCCGAGATACAGGGCGCGCAGTGTCTCCATTCCAAAGAAGTTTCCAGGCAGCACCTGTTCATTCAGATTATTGTACGACAGATCCAAGACTTCCAGCACAGGAAAGGCTCCAAATCCTCGAGGAAGATTAATCAGCCGGTTGATGGACACATTAAGGATTCGCAGCTTAGGCATGGATGACAGCGAAACGGGCAACTCAGTCAGCTGGTTATTTGAGAGGTTGAGGATCTCCAGATTTAGGAGGTTGGCAATTCCGGGACTAATCACACTGATCTTATTGTGGGACAGGGTGAGTCGTGTGATGTTGGACATGTTGACTATTGATATAAAATATAATAATGAGTAATAAGTTGACAGATATTTAAAAAAGAATTATTCATAGAAGATTTTTTTTAATATTAAAAATAATTCTCTCAAGATTTATTTTAAAAGATGTAAATTTCTCGCTGGGTTCAAATATAAACAGCTGTTTGCACGCAACAAGTAAAGACGCCGAAAGTTAGAGAGGGATAACTATATAAACATTGGCATGCGCAATGTTTTTTTCACATAAATTGATAATTTCTAAAGATAAAAACTAATAAATCACTTAGTTGTAAAAATTTTTTAAAAAATAAATAAAGGAAAAGAAGAACACAAGTTATTTTATCATTTAAAAACCTTGTGACATATCAGTTAGATATTTTAAATGCATTGTTTACATTCTGTTCACAGATTGATGCCTATTCTGTTGCTGGCGTCATCGCAATAAATAAAACAGAATGCCTTGATTTAATAAATCAATTATAGATTGAAAAACTAGTACAATTGTTAGGGCATATTTTAAGTAATGACAGTACACTAGAACACCACCAATTATATATTTATCCCAACAGATGGGCGAGGTCCTATTATGCGTGGGAATGTCTCATAGTCTGTTGACTCAGTTTGATAAAATCAGCCTATAACTTATTTTTTAAGACTGAATTTAATACTTACACAAGCCGGGCAACTCCTCGAAGGACGACAGCCCCTTGTCGACCAAATCCAACTCCCGATTTTGGGTTTCCCTGGCCTCATCTAAAACTTTCTTTGCCTTCGACATCTTTGCGCTCACTGGTATACAAGACTGACTCATTTTGGTTGATTTCTATAAATACCCTAAAAAATACTAGAAAATATTAAAAATTAAGCATTTTTAAATGGTTACAAACATAAATGTCTTCATAATAATTATTAATTATAAAAAGTTACATCTATTTTAGATATCAAAAAGATAAACGCTAATTATTTTTAAACAATGTGGTAAGATTGAATCTACAGTTTATAGCTATATTTAAAATAAAACGACCAAAATGCGTCATAATAAAAATGAAAATCAATTATTAATTTTCCGCTACAATTATTAAAGCACAGAAATAACTTATTGAAATAATATAATTACAAATAATTAAGTACTTTTAAAAAAATGTGTACAAAGAGATGCCAGATGTCAACAAAATGTATGCGCATTTATCTACATAACGTCAATTTACTCTCATGCATTACACATGTAGAAAGTAGACATGTAAGTTTTATTTTTATTATTTAAATTAATTGAAAAACTTTTATTAAATCTAAAATAATTTTATTAAATATTATAATATATATTATATATTTATAATATAAATTATTTCTTCTTTAAAACCATATTGTATTTTTATATAAAAGTTTTTTTTTAATTGCCGTCTTTTTTATTGTTTATTTATTAAAGTAAAATTCCATTTAGGGAACATTTTGTCAGGCTGTTCTTTAGTTTTTATATATGGCATTTCTTAAAAGTCTATAATTTATGGTTTAAAAAGCACTACTTGAAGGTTACCTCTCAAACTGTTGTCGTTACCTCTCCCAGTGAATTTCAAACTGTACCAACTGCACTTTTCGTTTGCATATGGTTTAATGTGGGCAGTTTTTAGCACATCTACTTCACATTGATACAGATTTAAAAACTTTTTAGGTCACTGGGTTACACAAACAATGCACTTGAACTTATTTGAGAAGGAAACAACTAGGCCTTCAGTACTAATAGGTAAAAAAGATTGACTTGAATGTTAAGAACGATAATTCACGTTACAGAATGGATGATGGGTTCTATTATAATACGTATCCGCTCTCCGAAATTAATCACGAAAATAGCCAAAGTGCGGAATGCGTCGTGCGTCTTCCGATCGTCTCGAGTAACTGAAGAGATCTCTCGCAGCGTCAGCAAGATCAATCGATGTGGTTGTGGGCGAGTTTGGGGCGATGTGGGGAACCAAAATACTGATGGGGGCTGGTTTTGCCTTTTCTGATTGTCGCCACTGCCGGCAAAAACAAAAACAAAAGCGGCCGAACCAAACTCGATCCGTCGCTGAGCTTTTGTTGATTTTATTTAACGTACTTCGCATATTTCTCCAGCATCTTCACTGTATTGTCAAAACCAGTTTAAATTATAGCGATTCACTTGCATTCCAAAATGATACAGGCTTGATTAAAGCATAAAATCGGATATATTTTATGGTATTTTAATTGTTTACGGCTGTAAAAAACACCAAAAAAATTTCAATGATGTTTAGGTGGCAGAAGGAAACTGCACACTTGAAAATAGAATGTCCATAAAATACATGTTATTGGTAATCCTGCTATTGCTGCCGATTTTCATCAGTTGTGTTCAATCACGAGTCTGTAAGTTATTGCATTGCTTTGGCAAGGAATTAAGAATATTTAAAAAAAAATTATTTATCCAGTCTGCAAAGGTAAAAGAGGATGGGGCCAATGCATCGCCACTGAAAAGCCATGCAAACTACGACGCTATAGGGACAAATTTTGCAGGGCCTCCACTGTTTGTTGTGCAATGTAAGAAATTCAAGTAAACATCAAATAAAGAAATTATTGATTAGTTTCCCACACTTGATTCACATATTTTACACGGTTTATTCACAGTCTTAAAAAAAAAATTAAACTAAAACAAAAAATGCCACTTCTATTCTCAATCTGAGTCAGAATGGTTAGAGTATTCAAGACGATCTATGTTCTTGCTTTGTTTCTATTGCTCACTCCTGAGATTTCTGAAGGTAGACTGGACTACATGAGTAAGTTAAAGGACACTCTTTTTAAATTGTGAACTAAAATCTGATATTTTAAGTTAGTTTGCAGGCGTAGACCGGGAAGGTGGGGACGTTGCATTATAAAGGGATATCCATGTCCTGGCGTCTCTCATAGGAATCCTATTTGCTCTACGTCTGCCTATTGTTGTGTGCTCAATCCAACACAGTCCTGGGATTAAATATATTATAAATTTCACAAATTCCTGGCTAAAAACATGCCAGATATTATCTGCTTCATTACAGTTGGCCAGGATTTTACCATCTGCTCGTCGGCTGCATTTTTAATTACTCAGTTCTGTGCTCCAGTTGCCGATGCCGTTGTGGATCTCCAATATATGGTACCCTATGTTTGTGTTAGCGCCACCCATTTTGGCTTTCGTATTAATTTTCATTTCGCCGGTTGTCGAATCCACAAAACAGAAAGTTTGTCTTATGCGCCTGCATAATTTGCGTGTTGCATACACTTTTTTTTAGTATTTTTTTGGTTTTTATTTTTGCCTTTCGGGAGCGGACCGTCCGGAATGATGGCTAGTGCCTTTGCCGTTGTGGGACGTACACACTTCCGCTGTAAAAATATGCAAAACAATGCAAACTCTCCCCCACTTGGCCAGCGAAACAACAACAAGAAAAACAACAATAGAAAGAAAAAAATAAAAACTTTCCCTGGCCCAAAAATTAATTTTTGTTTTAGATGGTGCGCAGATTTTTCGGCTGCATTTTTGGCTGCACTGCTAATGCTGCGGCACAGGCACAGGCACCACCAACAACCGGCCACCGACCACTGTCCGTAATTTTTGTTTTAATTAACTTTTTGTTTGCTTTTTTCCCTCCGTGGCCAAAGTTTTTCAGCTCTGCGCAAATTGTGCTAATTTTAAAATGGTGGGCACCAAAATGTTTGGAAATACATTTTTCATGCTCAGAAATTTTGAGGGCAGGCCAGTTGCTGTTATGATGATGTATGAATTGCAGTTGCATGGTCCAGAAAAATAGATTGAATTTCAATTGGCATTGTGATTCCGATTCCATTTTCTATTATTCCTACTGATTTCCCTTAGCCCTAGTTTTGCCATTCATTTGGTTTTAACTTGGACTTACCAAGTAAAATTGAAATTACAATACATACCGAAACCATAAATCTTTCATTGCGAAGTATGCTTAAAATTCTAAATTTGGCATTTGGTGGCCATAAATTCACATTAAGTGCTAACTTTATTTAAATTAGGTTAATGGTAACATTCGAGTGTGTAGGGGCGGACAAGTAATCGATCTGGATTCCAGTAAATTAATGGCACTTGCCTGCCCTTACTAATTTGTGTCCCTCCTACCAAGTATTGACCACAGTCTAGCAAGAGTTGTCGGCTGATTGAATAGGTCCAAAAGAGCTTAAACTGGGCGAAGTATCGAGTGCGGCTGGGTAACAGAAATATAAATGACAGTAGCCCCCTCTTAGGGCTGTCAACACACAGACATGGGTGCATACTTCTGGCCGGCACTGTCCGGCACCGTTGGTCGCTTACTTTATTCCTGGCAATTTTTCAATGCGCTTTGTTTACCCAGGCAAAAGGCAGCTGGCATAAAGCCCGATAGCGTAAGGACCAGCCAGGACTTGGCAATCATTGGCAACGGTTGCTTTGTAGCTTCATTGAGGCCTCCGACCACAGGATGTGCCTTTTGCCGGCTTGCACTTACTTATCCGGCTCCCAGGCATCCCTCCTTCATCCTATGAACCATTTCCCCCGGCTTCGTACCGTTTGATTTACTTCAAACAATTGGCAACATCATACATCAACGCGCTTTTGTTTTTGTTCTGGGTCTTCTTGTTATCCCCTTCCGTTGAGTAAATCCTTCTTCTTTGTTAGGTTTATCGGTTTTGGTCTTCGTCTCTTGTTTTGTCCAATTTGTTCAGATTTTGATGCGTATTGATGTTATGAAAGGCTTGCAAAGTTTTCTAAGCTTTAAAAGAATTAACTGCTTTCCCATTTTACAAAATAAAGCCCAACTGTTAAAAATTTGCAACAATTATTTAATAAATACAATGGCCATTACGTTGAAATAAAAAAAATTTAATATGCACACGCAAGTGATGGGAAAACTAATCCATTTTAATTAAAGTAAATAAAATTGTACTTTCAAAGTGATGGTGGTTAGCAGAGCACACAGAGGGATTATGCAACCATTACAAAATGAGAGAAAACGGTGTAAAAAAAGAAAATCACAATGGAAAACCGAATCAAATGGGAATAATTATTAAAGTCCGGCGAGTGGGGGAAGGTTAGATAAACGGATTTAAATTATGGAGTTGGTTTGTATTTATGTAAAATGAATAATTTATAATTATGGAAGCGGCAAATAAATAAATTGTCATATTAATTTGTTGACAATGGCGAATTTATTAGCTGCACAAAGGGCTCAAATTTTGTAGCTTACAAAGCTATTAATTAGCGTTCAGCTGGAATTTGAACTGTCAACAAATGTTTAGCTGCTCATTAGTTCGCCCCACAAACCAAAGCTCGATGTCAGCCCGACCTGCATTAAGTACACGCCGCATATGACCAACAGAATCTGCACCTCATTAGGATTCAGTTTGAGTCCCACTGCCTGGAGTCGCCTCAAGTCAGCTTTTCCTTCAGTCTTCCGCAACGTCAGCCACAACAACAAAAAAATGGAGACACACGGAAAATAGGAAAATTGTGCGAGCTTGGAAAAACTACTTGTTATTCAGTGCGATGAACTTCGTTTAGCTGGGCGAAATGTTTTAGAACTCGTTAGAGCGTCCGAGGACTCGGCAGAGATTGAACAAGTGCCGTGACAGGCAGGTGCCTCCTCATCAATGGACTTTGCCTACGGCCCTGAGTCATTGAATATCACTGGGTAATTGACTTAGCATCAACTGTTGCTAGGTGGGCCTTATTGGACAGGCGACAACAGTATTGATACAAATAACTTCGCAACATTGATCCATGTTTAAAATAAACACCAAATTTATTTAGTCATTCTTAACTGAAGAAACTTCAATAGCTATTAAAAATCCACATTAAATTGCTCTCAGAATCGAATGGAATGGTCTGTCAAAAGCCCTAAAAAGGTATAAAAACGTTTTTAAAGAGGAAAAATAATTACACACACCTGTTGTTTGTTGATTGGCAACGATGAATAGAATGGGAAAACATTTTTTTGTTCAACGGACAAGCTCATTTGACAGTTACTACGTGTTAGAAAGATGTTTACACTTAGCAGCTGCCCAGTCAAGCAAAACTTTCGACAACTTTACAGCAAAACAACATAAATTGCAGAAGCTATGATAAAAATGAAAGAGATTTCGAGTGATTACAATAATTGCCGCATTCACAAACCAATCAATTCATTTAATTTACTTTTGATCTAAACACAATTGGATGCCAGATAGCCAGGTACTTGAATCAAACAATAGAAAGCCACCAAAGTGGTCCAGTTCGCACAGCTACTCGGTGATGAATGATGCAGTTTTTCTTGCTTTATATAAATTTTTTCCTTTTTCTTTATCGACGTCAAACCAAAACAAGAAAGAGTAAAAACTAAAAGCAGAACTGTTGAATTTCATTGGCCAAATTGATAAAGTGGATGTAGGAAAATCGAAAGGAATTGTAAATGCAAGTCGATTGATCGATAAAGCAGGCAAAGGGATTTAAGAATATTCGAGATGGCAGGATGGGAAGGTTTTCCATCACGGACCAAGCAATCAACGTGCACAAGTACACGGATTTTTGGATTTACTTTCAACGTTTTCCCTTCACCGATTGCTCTAGTGTTTTGCATGCGTAAAAAGATGTGAAATTTAATGTTCTTTCACGGTTAAGGATACAGATATTTGAGGGATAGCAATGTATGGTGGTTTATTTTCTTCATATAATCATAATTGGGTATGTTTTGTTTTTTTTTAAGTTTGACTAACTGAAATAAAGATACCTTCAACATCCTCATTTGATATCCTGAATTGGCTCCCCAAGATTATTGATAAGTTACTTCCGCAAACATTTGACCGGAAAACGAAGATTTTGCAACCAAATCCGGCATGAAAATAAAAAAACCTTGCTTCCCAGGACCTAGGACTATCCAGAGTAACTTTACAATAGGAGGAGGTATAATCGCATCTCAAACATTTAAACAGATTTGCTTTCACAAGGACCACATCTAAAGAAAGAAAGAGAGGCAGAAGGATAAAGAAACAGTGAACACATCACTTTGCCGGTAAGCCAGTGGAGTTATGTTTTTGGGGAAGGGGATGAAAAGGTCCACCCGACGGTATATGCAACGTAACATGCTCAATTTAAAGTGGCTCTGATTTACCAGTAGAAATGTGTGTGTGTGTGTGTTGGCAACACGTCTCTCTTTGTTTGAACTACAAATAGATGAGCTCAACACAAGTGCAACTTTGCTGGCGTGTGTGAGCAAGTTATGGAGAGAGAAAAATTTTGTAGCATAATTTTCGGCGCCAACAATAGTCGTACGTGCAGTGGATAGGTAGGTGGTGGACAGTGGGCGGGGCACAGACAGGAGGCACATGGCATATATCAGCACATGCATCCATAAATCATATAGCTGCAGCCAGGAGCAAAGTGCAGGCAGCCAGGAAGCGGCCGGGATCCTTCATCATCCATATGTTCCAGAGTTCGCCTCTGTGTGTGTGTGTGTCTGAGCTCGCTTAGCAGCCGTGTTGGCTATTTTAAGGATATTTATACTGACAGCGGATTTTTGATGGAAAAACTTTTGTAAATTGCTTTGCCAACCACACACGGGCACTATATCACACACACACCCAGCCACCAAAATGTTGACCAAAGGCACATCTTTAATTTTTGGCAACGCTACAATGGAGAGCCCAAGGATACAGCAGGATGTATATCCTTTAGCCATGCTCTGTTTGCTATGGCCAGCCACATTTATTAAATCGACCTCTCCCTTCTTTTTAATGATGCGCTCGTCGGCTGAATCGGGGCTATACAAAAGGCCGAGGTCTCTAAAAAAACAGAAAATAATAATAATAACTGAGCTAAAAAGAAAGAAAGAAAAACAGAAGAAATTGTTGTTCTTTGGCATTTTATTGTCCTGACTGCTGCAGGTCGTCCTAGATACATTGTAACCGCTGTACATTTTCACTGTCTTCTTTTGTTGTGTCTACAATATATCCCCATATCAATCGTATTTTGAAGGGATTTACCAAATTATTTTTCAGCCTTCAGGCTTAAAACAAAAAAATTTGTTCAACTTTAAATCGTTCAAATAAAATTTAATGATACTGCTTTTTGTATGCAAACTTCATAACCCATTTAACTTTAAAGTTACATATTTATTATTGTTTTTGTTGACCATCTTCCTGTGTTAATAAAATAATCTTCCGATAATACAAAACTCAAATAAATACTTTATTAAAGTTGCACATTTTTTGATTAGCTTTAAATGGTTTTTGTGTGTCTTGTTTTTCTGCTTTTTTGTAGCCAATTAAAATGGAAAATATTGTGATATATTTTGATTATCTAAATGCCAACAATTGTGGGTGCTAAAATGAAAGCATAAACCGAAACCAATGAAACGATAAATGCCAAATGATTCAGACTAACAAAGCCACGTAGGTAAAAACAAATACCTGGCACAAAACGCTGTGAAAATAAATCCAAATTGAAACGTTTTGTGGTCGGTTAGCGTGCAATTTGCAAATTGTTGTCAAACTCAATTTTGTAAAACTATTGTTACAAAAGGAAACACAAATGCTTTTACAAATATACGTTGGAAATTAAAATGAAGGCAATAAAAAACAACATATGTTTTTATAAAGAACCGCAATTGGTCTCAGCATTACTATTATTTTTTTTACATTTAATAAAGTCAATGCAAATTTAGGGTATTAAAAACCACTGATTAATCATTTAAATTTAATTTGGATTAAAATATATATAATATATTTTATTTTAATAAAAGCTTAAACTGCGACGTGTACGTACGGTTTCATCGGAATCATTCATATATTCCTTGCAGCCTTCTTACTCCTCCCTTAGACCCACAAGAAAAGGTTGTCCAGAGTCTTTATTATGCTCAAGTCCATGTGATGACTCCCCAAAACGCTTTCATTGTGTTAAGCACACAGCTTGAATATCCTTTCCAGGCAAATTGCATCATCTCTTTACCTTTTCGCTTGAGGTACGCTCTCAAATCAATTGGGCCTCTAAAGCCTAATCTGATGTTATTGGTAGTAGATAATTAAGTATGCTATTGTATTGCTCTAATTATTATATTCTATTAACATACTTGAACTAGTCTCTAGGAAACAATTAGAAGGAGTAGCGTTAGAATTAACTGC
Organism: Drosophila eugracilis; assembly: GCF_018153835.1. Classification (NCBI taxonomy): domain Eukaryota; kingdom Metazoa; phylum Arthropoda; class Insecta; order Diptera; family Drosophilidae; genus Drosophila; species Drosophila eugracilis. Next base: position 1,222,932 of record NW_024573209.1, read on the forward strand.
GTTACAGTCATCTTAAACGAATCTGTATTTACCAAACGAGTTAATTAAATATGTAAACCAGTATTTTTAATTAATTTGCCGTGACGAATTCATCGATATGCTTGCACACCAACCTATTATTGGTGTTAACAAATTTGGTTTCACTAATAAATCAAAATCGTTGGAGTTAAATAATAAGTAAGTAAAATTTAAATTTAATAATTCATCAATACAATTTTAATGAGCATTAACTTCACCTTCTTTTAAGGTTTATATGCAACGTATTTTATGAAATCCTTAATGATATCTAGATTCTTCACTAATTAACAAACATATATTTTTAATTGTGTAAGGAAATCAAGCTATAGGCTATATAATCATTATTAACACTAGTTAGCCCCTTTCGGTCCACTGTACACTAAAAACAAAATGAGGCTCAAAGTGAAAAAAAAATCTGATAGCCAGGCAGCGGTGCCACGATTTCGCGTTTGTTGTGCAGCTGCTGGGTGAAAATGTTGCACAGCATGCATAAATAATAAACGGCAAGCCAGAACACACACACATGTTGGCATTATGCACATTTTGCCGTTTTGCAAAACGCGCCCAACTGAGGCCATGAGAGAGAGAGGAAGACAAGGGTGATGCACTACCCAGGCAGCTTCTAAATTTATTTTATTAAGTCAAGCACACAGACAGCTAGCTGCTGGGTGCAGTTTCCCGCCCGTCCGGCTAACGGTATAAATAAAATAATTTACGGTAACTGCTGACGCTCATCAGGACACCGGGACACCAGGGCGAGGACGAGGATGAGGACGAGGATAGGATGTTGGCGGCGTGTTGACAAAACCCGGCACAGGATCATCATCATCAGCAGAGGCCGCTTACAGTGGCGAAAAAATATATATAGATGGAGAGTGTGTAGCATACTTTTTCGCGTTGGGCTTTTGTGTGCAGCTGTTTTCCCATATTTTTTGCTATTTTTTGCATGCGAAATTAATGCACATGTGGCTGTTGCTTGCTAAATATAGTTATAATTATGCGCGCATATTTTTAATTAAGTTTCGCCGCCTCGCTATTCGTTCTACTCCTTTTGGGTACGGCTTAGCTAAATATTATGCATACGCCCTGTTAAATTGCATTAATACGAGCCGCTGTCAGTTTTCTTTTCGCGGTTTCTCCTCGTTTCGGTCGTCTTTCTGATTGTCGAAAAATTACATATGTTAAACACCCGCTTGTTTTAATTTTATGCAATGCAAATTTGCCCCTTTTGTTTTCGAGTCTGGCGGAAAATGCTTGAGAACTATGTTAAGTACGGAAACACGCGCACACATTGTTAATGCTGTTTAAGTAAGAAGGGAGATATTCCCTCTTCAGCATTGCTGCGGCCAGACTAAATCCAGCTCTTTAGTGAGCCTGCAGTAACTAGGCCTGTACCAAATGAAATCCCATTGTGTCTAATTAACACTACTGTGGGTTAGCAATGGCAAACATTTCTGGTTATAGCAGAGAAGGGATGTAGTGGGCTAGATAGGTCTTCGAATCCCAAATATTAAACTCAAATTGAATTGAAAAATTCTAAAAAATCTATAGTTTTACTTACTACTGCTTTGATTACAGCAAAACTCTTGAAAAACTCACTAACTTTATAAAACTTTGCCATTTATCAAGAATATTCATTGTGCAAAACCATATTTGCTGTGGTAGATGTGGTTTATGAATGTTGATAAATATTTACAATTTTAATAAAAGTTTAGTTGGCTACTTTCAGACTGTTTTTTTTTACTCTTCCTTGTGTTTTGCCTAGTGTCGAGTAGCTCAAAACACTTTCCTGTTTTTAACGCAAAAGTTTTGTTATGGAAATGCAGCAAGTTCTTGCTACTTTTTCATATTTTTCTTCTTTCCATGTCGCTCTGTTTTTTCTTCGCTTTGGTGTGAAAGTTTTAAATATGATTTTATTATTGCTGGTGCAAGTTGTGAGGTTTTTATTTGGTCAGCTCGCAACTGATTTGGCCAAGTTGTTGCCATGGGATTTTTAAATAAAGCAAACTACTGTTTTTTCCAGTTTATACGTTTTAGGGGCAAGAAAAAGTTCAACTATAGCTGAAAAACGGCTAGAACATTTAAGCATCATGGCATGTCCTCGTCTGGATTTTCTTATCTTTTTTTTTTGGCAAGATTTTCTACTTAAATGCATTTGGCGTTTTTCGGTCTGAAGATGTCCAGCTGCCTGGCTCCACCCATTTACCCGGCGTGTCTGGCTTGTGAAAAACTTTCACCGTTGACTTTATTCCGCAAGGGTCCTCTAGTTAAATTATTATAATGATTTACGCTGAAGTGGCAGTTGCTACTTGACAGCTGGAAGTAAGGAAAAGGAAGGGTCTCAGAATAGCCTGAGTCTTTTCTATGAGCCTGTAAAATTCAAATTAAATTAGTCTTTAAAAATAAAAGTCTTAAAGTACCGTTAGTCAATCCATTAACTTATTATAAAACTTATTGTGATACTTCGAACAATTTTTGTTTTGTTCTGAGTATATTGGCAAAAAATCAAGGTTGTTCAAATTTCTTAATTTTGAGCAATTTTGCAAGAAATAGCCTAAAATTGACTTTTAAGCTTTGAATGTAGTTTTATTGTGAATCGATTTACACATTCAACGAGGTATAACATTCTTCATTCGGACAATTTTTGGCTTTGCTATGGCAAAAATACGGAATTATAGGATGAAAATGAGGATGGGATAAAATTCAAGTTTTTAAAAACGGGTACCATTATCTAATTTTGTAAAACAGAGCCAAAAATTTACATTCAAAAATGTGAATGCAGTTTTATTGGTAATTGAGGCAATTCATTTTATATTCCGACTATTTTTGACTTTGCTAAGGGTAAAATACTGATTTAAAGGGAGAATCGGGTGGACCGAATTTCGCAATTTTCGAAATGGGTAACATCATCTAATTTTGTGAAAAATGGCCTAAAAATATATATTTTATATTCTGACCATTTTTGGCTTTGCTATGGAAAAAATACTGATTATTACGGTGAAAAATCAGGGTGAACGAAATTTGGCGTCTAATTTAGCAAAAAATTACATTTTAAGGTGCTATGCAATTTTACGGGAAACAAAATTACAGTAATTTAACGAGGGATAACATTCCATAATCCGACAATTATACCCAGAAATTTAAATTTCCAGGGATAAATGCACTTTCATTGGACATTTAATTACGAGCTCAAGAAGGCATAACTCTTCATATTTGGACCATTGTATTGCCACTTAACACTATGCCAAGTGGCTCTCAAGGGAAAGACCGTTTTTCACTTGTACCTCTGTCAAATATGGCTACTTGGCGGTCAACCTTTGGAAAATACATCTCCATCATTCGCACTCGCATTTGAACATTTCAATTTTAAGTGCTAAGATTGGTCTACTTGGAAGCTGGCTGATGTTTCCTTCAAGACAGCTTTCAGCTTTGTGCTGGCCACATTCCTCTCTTGGCCAGATTTCTCCGTGTGAAGGGCCATATAGCTGCAACCCCAAAGTGATTCTATGTTTTATGAAAGGTGACATGTGCCAACATCAGTCGACCCCACATTCCTGGTCGACCTCTTGGCCCATTGTGATGTCAGTTCCATTGTTGCCGGCCCGGTCATGTAGCTCATGTTACGAGTCGGTGTGTGTGTTCTTGTGGTTTCTTCTGCAACATGTTGTGAGTTATTATAAACTCGAGTGGTCTTCAAGTGTGGCAACAGTTAGCAGATGGAAATGGAAGCTCATAGTTCAGCATCAAGTAATTTAATTAATTAAATTGTAGCTAAAATATTTGTAAATGCTTTAAAGACGTGAGTACTCCAGCATTTACTACTTACTTACTTACCAACTGACTGCTTAAACTGACTGCATTATTTAATAAGACAAAATCAAAGAATAGTTAGGATTAAAAGTAATATTAACATTTGCACAATATTTAGTGTCCTTAACTGATGTATTCCTGTATTTAAGATAAAATTCATAATTTTCCGTTTTAAAAAAATCGGTGTTATTTTTACTTCACTTTAAGTTCGCTTCGGTTCAAATCTCAGCACACTAATTTATGCCGCTCCGGCTATGGCAGCTCACTTAATTTCCAGCGCCATTTTTCTTGCCAAGTCGAAGGGTGCAAGGAGTAGGGATCCTTAGAAGCAAAAAGGAGCAGATTCTGGAGCGGCAGAAAGGCGGCGACAAAGTGACAAACAACTAAGCGAAAATCGCGTGCGTGACGCGTGGCAGGAGCATAAAGTTTGTGACACGTTTCCCCAGTTGCATTTTGTTTTTATTTTTGCACAGCAGTGAGTCCTGGCTCCAAGGAGCAAAAAGGTCCCCCCAGCAAATGGTGATGGTGATGGTGACACTTTACAGCCGCGTTGCATACTTTCGGGCGTTATGCAAGTCACGTTAATTCCGCCAGCGAACTGTGAAGGAAAACAAAAACAATAAAAACAGCAGCAACAGAGTGTTGGGAAAACTTTTGCCATTTTTAAAGGGTCTTAAAAGGTGGACGAGGCAAATCAAAATGTTCACCATGCCAGGACGAAAAATACTTCAGTATATATAGTGTGAATAGTACATTTGCTTCCTGTTTTTCGGCCTTCCACTAGATGTTCCACAGAAATTATGACTACCCCTTTTTCGGTAGAGCCTTCGCTTGAGAACTCATTAGGCGTGTTTATATAATATAAATTAGCTTAATTTGAAAACATTTTTTGATGCCAAAACTTTGCCTGTCTTTTCATCAGCAGATGCTCAAAGACAAGGGGGCGGGGCGAGTGAAAACTTCTGTCTCGGCTAATTTATATGCCCGTTGGACATTCTCGCGTTGGCCAAAAAGTTACCACCAACTTCCTCGTCTCCTGTTGCGGGTTAATAAGACGACGACCAACAAATTGCCAACATTACTCTTTTCCGGCAGAAGGAGATGAAGAAAGAGGGGGTTATACTGGTTCGGTTGCAAATAGACTTTTGAGTGTTGTACTTGGTTTTCGCCTCGCCAGCAGGCTGTCTTGCCCGTCTTTTGTCTTGTTGACTCTTTTGGGTTTTGGCCGATTCAGTCTTTGCAAGTGTCAAAAGCGCAGGCAATTAATTTGGCCTAATTAGACTCTTGGCTGGCTGCTTGCCCGCTTCACTGGCTTCCATTCACCCTCTCCCACAGACTCACTGCAGATTTTGTGGCTTTTCAGTCTGTTAGAGCCACAAAGGATTTTCGGCCTGTTGAGCGATTTATGGCTTAATGGAAAAGACTTATTTTAGGTAAGTTTAGGTGGAGTAGGACAAAGGAGGCATATCTCATAGAAAACTCACAAGTTGAGTAAATTTTAAAATAAAGGCAAAGTTCCGTTTTAAGACATAAAAGAAAAATTTAGTATATTAAAATTAGAATTTGCCGAAATAAAAAGTAGAACAGCAGCTTCTTATCCTTTTTAGATATGACTTCGTTTTCCTAGTTTTCAGGAATTTATTTAAAATTAAAGCAATCATGAAATTCTTTATTATGGTTTAGATTTTATTCAAGTTGTCAGCTGCATTTTACTGCTCTAGAGCCCACCATCTAGGGATCCCATTTAAGGCAAACGAATACAGACAACTTGAACTGAAACAGTTTTGAATGCCTCTGTGCCAGGCCATAATTTGCTTAACAACTTTTGCCAATAGTTGGCACACCCCTTTTTCCGGACTCCCTCTTTTTTCCCAGACTTTTCCGATTCTCCGTTTGGCTGTGGGCCAATTTCTTCGGCACCATTCGACACTGGCCGTTTATATAATAATTTTTCAGCATAATTTATGGGCGGCAAAAGTTTTCTGTGGCTGCCCAGTCGAACAATTGCCACTATAATGTTGTGGGCTCTCTAGCATTTCTCATATTATTCGAGCCAAAAAATGTTTGTTGCTCCGTCCAGGCGTGAACTATGCGGTCCAGCCATCCGCCTCATCCTTCCCCATTGCCCCCTTGCCCTGTTTTTGGTGATGCCATAAATTCAGTCTGCTCTGCTTATCGAAAGGAGGACATGGAAAACAGGACCCGATCGTTCTGAATGGCATTGCAAGCGTCAAAATTGATTTTAAATTGCATTCTTCTTTTGGTATTTCACTAAATAGTGCCATAAATTGGAGCAATGGAATGATTAATAGAATAGATTGCAAAGCCAATTTAAATTTGTAGTATTGAAAGGATAAAAGTGAAGAATTCTCACCTTGGACGAAAAGGCTACTATTATTGATAGAGGAAAACTGTGCCTTCACCGGATATTTATTATTTAGATATTTTGAAAGTTAATCATTAGCTGCTATCATAATATAGCTTCATAATAGGAGTTCTATAGTGACTTCAGATTCACAGTGCACTGCCTTCATAATACTATTTACAATATTCTTCACGCGTGTGAATTATACGGATTATTCTCGCCACGAAAAGATTCTACAGGTGGTAAAAATTGCCCAAGCTCTTGCAAATCTGACCGATAGCCAAGTGTGATAAAAGGTGTTTATTGGTTTTGAAATCGGAGACAGGGCGTCGTGTCTTATCATCCAAGTTCAGCGGCGGAAAGAGTTGTTTGCTTTGCGAAATATTCAGCTACAGCGATCTCTAAACAAGCAAAGATAAATAAGTGATCATTGCGGTGGACCTGTGACTCACTTGAGATACAGATACATTGGGGAGCTGAAGATACTGGAAAAAGCTCCAAGCAAGTCATGTGAGTAACCAAAACAGAAACTTCAAAATGTGAAAGAGAGCGGTTCTGAGAAAGAACATTACTTTTTGCAGCCGATATTATAAGATAAATATTCAATTACACAGAGAGGAATTTGATATGGGAAACTTATTATAATCAGTTGGATTTTTATTTTAAAAATTAAAATGTTGTATAATAAAAATAAAAATAAAAAGTTTATGTATAGGAATAGAAATAATAACTATAGTTAAATATGAAAATTTAGATATATTATATGAAATTATTTTAGTTTTTGGTTTGAAATTTTGAACCGATCTTGAGCTGGTTTTTTTCTGAGTTTGAGAGCGGGAAAGCTCTGCAACAGGTGAGCTTACAGCGCGGACCGATTGGTAGTGGAACGTGGATTGAGCGCGCCTTTGAGCCGAGCTTTCCGCTCTGAGCCAAATGTTGTTTTTTCCGCTGCTAGCTGACTTGTGTGTGTGTGTGTTGGTTTTGGTCGTTGTTTTTTTGTTGCTGGGCGCGGCAGCGGCAGCAGTTCGATGTGAACTCGCGAGCGGCCAACACGTAAGCGGCGCGTTGTGCAGCTGAGTTAAAAAAGCTAGTAGCAAAACAAATACAAAAAAACACCAACAACCAACTCGATAATAGGCAGCGGCGCAACTGAAGTGTGAATTCATATTGAGGTTATGTAATACAAAAAAATAGAGAAAATCGCGAAAACAAAACGCAGCTGCATTAGTCAGGTCACACGCTCACCTGAAAAAAAATAAAATAGTTAATTCCAAGCACGCGCATCGTTTAAGTACATTACGCATTCGCTATGGAGGAATCGAACAATCCAGCGCAGGCGCAGGCGCAAAGTCATCCTTTGGAAGATGTTTCCCTTAATGGAAACGAAGACGACAAGCAGACGCCCAAAAATTGGGTTAAATTCGACGACGAGGCGGATAGCGGTGAAAAAAACAATAACAGTAACGAAGGCAATGCCACACAGCAACCACAACAACAGCAGCCGCAGCAGCAACAACAAAACAAGTTAACTCTGCCGCCACCGCCGTCGGTGGTTAGTAGCAACAACAACAGGCGGGCGCGCTCGCGCAGTCCCTCCGCAACAACAACAACACCTGTCCAGGTAACTTAACCACTCTCTCTCTTCTTATCTCCATCTCTCTCCGACTCCCTCTCGCCTTCTTGCTCTTACGTGTTGGTGACCCAACGCAACGAAACGCATTCCAATGCAAGTCAGGCCCTTGTTAGCCCTCCCTTTCGCACACCCGTTTGGTGGTACAGGAAGCACTCGAATCAGTGAATTATTCCAAGGAATTATAAATTCTATTTCATCAGATGTTTTTCATGTAGAATTTAATACTTGTCGGAATTGAGAGAATATAATTATTTAAATTACAATTGTGTGAAATCAATCAGCATGAAATTGTCTATAATTTATTCTCTTTTAAAGGCTTTATAATTTTGACAGTTTTCTCTGTAATGTATATCTTCAGTTAATTTCACTTTCTTAGTATTTATATATTTTTATCAAATCTTTACTGTACTTGTTTTTGATGCCGCTTAATATAGTTGTTATGTGAAGTGGTTTTGGTTCTTAACTTTCTTTCGCTTGATTTTTTGGAACGTTGCACGCATGACAAATGAAGTTGGGGCCCAGCTGAGAGCTGAATCTGAAAACGGGTCCCATCCGGTGATAAATTCTGACTCAACCTGCCTTTAGTTGCGAGGTTTTTCATTTGATTGCTTACCAACATGTCATAGGAGGTCCAGAAATGTAAGCACCAGAAAGATTTTTTCATTTGATTTACATTTGACTTAGCTCAAAATTGTTTTTGTTTTATAAATTCTTACCTACATGACTCCCGCAATTATAAAACGAAAGCAAAATGAGTGCTTGGTTGCGTACCCGACAGTGTTAGGGTATTTCACCTGCCATGTTGGTAATTTGTTTTTTTTTCCGTAAATATTTATCATTTATATTTGTATATTTTATTTTGCTCACTTCGGTGCTTGTCAACAGGCTGTGGCCTTCAATTACTTTGCACAACCCTGACACTTTCATTTCAAAAATGTTTATTAAACGTCAGAATTTTAGACTTTAGAGATAGACATTTTATAGGACAATATTTCTTAGTGATAGAACTAATAAATAGAGCATTAGCTTGCAGAGTTTACCTATTGCTTTAAAGAAAAATAGGTCGTTGATTAGACATATGACTCTTTCTTGACTAAGTTTCAGCCATATTAGCACAACATATCTTTTGTTTGTCTCAGTGAGATTACCTACCTGGTTTTTATAGTTTGCATTGCTGCCCACTTAATTGTAAATATTAAATTACCGAATATTATCTTTGTTTAGCTTGCTTATCGGAAGAGAGCCAAATTAAAGCATCGCGGATCCACAAACAAACTTTGTTATTCACTAAGAATAACATTGTTATTCCTAACAAGAGGTTACTCAATTCAACCTCAAAAAACAGCATGCGATTTTCCCAAGAGCCAAACAAAAACTAATAAATCGCTTTCGGCTTTTCAATGGCAGGCCATTTTTTAAAGGCAGTGGATTGCCTTCACAAAACTATTTTTGTCAACTGAGAACGTGCCCTGCCCCAAATTGTTTTCAGTTCGATTTGCAATTGTGCGCGAAACTATAGATATTAGTTTCCAAGCGAGCTAAAAGCATGACCACAAATCAATAAAATTGATTTTCCTTAACCATTTGCATAATTGTCTTCGTGGCTGGCCAACGTTTGACCCTTGGGCCAGTGTCGTCTTAAGGGCAAGACCGTTGCATTATTAACCCATTATTGTTTGCCATTTTGCAGCGCCCAGCCGTTTCCTCCACCACAGCTGGGACACCGGGCGAGGTGCAAGCTCAGGCCTCCTTGCCGGATGTGGCACCCGCTGTTTTGACAACCGAGAGCACGCACGTTAATCTGAGTGCATCCGGCAGCGGCATCGTCAGCGGAGCAAGTGCAAATACAAGTGCAAGTGCCAGTGGATCTGCATCTGGTCCGGTCCGACAGCAGCTAATAAACCAAAAAGCCTCCGCTGCCGCCTCTCCATCACCGGCTGCAGCGACATCTTCTAGCCACCATCACAATGGTGGTGGCGCCAACGGAACTGGAATTAGCCAGCCGGCGGATCATAGTTCCGGAATGCGCACAATCGAACTGTCAACGGGTCGCATTCGCGAGGGATTCGGTGAGTGAATATCAAGAAGTTGACTTTGACATTTTAAGAGACATTTAAATCAGTAATTTATCTATAAAGATGCATTTTATAAACTTTAAATAAATATTTCTACAGCAAATGGCGATGTGATTGTCACCCTTCTTCCGGCCAACACGAAATGGCCATGGATTACGCCTGCCATATTTCGACCGGAGCTGGTGCCCGAAGAGCTGATGGCTCAGGGGTTGACGGTATGTCTGCTTAACTATCTTAATTAAAAATTTTTTATAAAAATTCAATATTCGCAGCTCACCGTAGAGGACTATGTGAATGCAATGGAGACGTTGGTCAACGACTACCGCTTCACCGTGTACAACATTTGCTATAAACGCATCCTGGTCTGCTGGATCCTGTTCGCCTTTACGGTTTTGCTGGCTCTGCTCTTCTCCGGTCTGCAGGGAGTGGCCCTGTTTGCCCTAGGTGTTGGGTGGCTCTTTCTGAACGCAGCTGCCATCTTTCTGTGCATGTGGGTGAAGTTGCGCCTGTCTCGAGGCCTTGAAAAATGCCTGGCCCGCGTGAACCGGCAGCTTATGCGCCACAAGATCCTGTTGGTTCTGGATGATCGAGGTAGAATCTCGTGCCACAAGGTTAACCTGTGCTTTATGTATTTTGATGCTACCCAATGCGTAAACTTCCTGAATGAGTTCTTGGAGCACACGGAACAGACTGGAGGAGATGCTATTAAAGGCAGGTTGGGAGGCGAAACTGGACATTGACCTCAACGATATTGTTATCCAGGGCAGCCAGCCGGTGCGAATGCCCCGCAAGCAGGTGAGCCGGAACCTTTTGTTACATTCCCTTTCGGAGGGTGGTTTAACTTAAGTAGGGGTAGTTGACTTCATCTTCATCTCCCGGGATAGCACTCGCAACCCAAAACCACGTCTTTCTCTCTCTCTCTCACTCACGCCCCTCATGATCCAATGTCTAACTACTTTCTTTAGGCCGTGGCCCAGGAGCTATTTCTGAGCTACCTGCAGCGCTGGGGCAAGGACTTCCTGCGCCGTCGTCTGGATTGGACCGTCCAGGAGGCCGGTGTCCATGAGACGCCCCGCCATCTGCAGTCGTCTATCTGTCCGTGCCAATACGAGGAGGAGTTGTTGCGCAACAAGATCAAGATTAGCCTCCAGCATCGCCACTGCTGCGGCATCAACTGCTTGGGCTGCTGGCTCTAATTCCTGACATGTAATCCTCAAAATATTTCACTTCTTAGATTGCCGAGAATCTATTAAATTTTTTAGCCAAAACAGAGAAAATGGTTATTTTATTAATTCTGATTATCGGCTTTTCCGTAGAAATTTTAGCATTTCAGCAACTACAAGCTTTTTAAAATTAATATTTCATAATTTATAATTAATTTTTCATTACTTTATTTATTTGTGTTATGAGACTTAAATCAATACAAGGTATTTGAGTTACTATAACTTAACTCCATTTAGATATATATATTAGCTATTTTCCTTAAACTAAGATAAGTATTTGTGTTATTAAATTACAAAACATTACTTGTATTTGATTGATTTTTTTAAGTTATTGTATCTTATGTATGTTCATTCTTAAGTACTTCCTAATTGGTGTAAATTGCAGCTGCTGCCAAAAAGTATGCAATACTAATGTCTCATAATGCCTCATACGATTACCATTGCCCACGTTCCTAACCCGACTCACCAGCACAGTTCATATGCACCACCTATCTTTTTATCCCGTGTCTTACAACCCGATCTCCCACAAATCTCCACAGGAGCGCGGTCTGCAGCTGTTCCTGCGCTATGGATCCCGCTGGGGCATGGAAGCCCTCAGGGGTCTGGTGGATGTAACCCCCTTGGAGCCGGGACGCCACTGCGGACAGTTCCAGTGCCCCTGCCAGTACATCAAAGAGCACCTGCAGTGCAAACCGCGAGGCAAGTTCAAGTGTTGCAATTTAGTGCATTGGGTGATGGCATCTGAACGCTACGATAGCGACAGCTAGAGCTTGTTGTGAATGTCTGTGTGCTGTAACTAAATGAATTTACTAGAGGCTTTATCTTCGGAAATCATGAATTTATATATATTATCCTGACCGCGATGTACATACAAATATTGTTGGGAAAAGTGATTTTACATTTCCCAATTTTATGCCATTGATCAACTCTCTTTCGTTTCAGATGTTAGCCCATAAGGCTGAGGCGAAGGTTGGGGGTCCTTGGTATCTCTGTTCTATTCCCTATCTATAACTCTTCTTTCTATGCCTAATTATATGTGTGCTAAATTAACCCAAGAGATATTTCTAAAGTTTTTGATCAACCACATTTTTTTATGCTTCCAAAATTGTACACAAAACAGTTGCCATAAACAGCATTGGCCAAGTAGTTTGGACCCGATTCCCCTTGTTTGGTGGCTAGAAATTTAGCTGGTTGTTGGCCACAATAGTAACCAATCTCCTACACGAATTCAATTGGTGAAATACTGAAATACTAAGCCGTTTCGATATTTTAATTTCAAAAATTATGATTATACTAAATATTATACTTATCAAAAGCAAGCGAATGAATTTCTAACATAAGACTTGTACAAATTTGTTTGTGTCACAAATAAATGTCAAATATATGCCTACATATGTGTGTAAATAATTGTCAGTCTTTTATTAACTCTCATCCGTTGCTAAAAGATTCTATATGTTAACTTTCGTTGAACGCCTCTTACAGGTTATCCATGTGGTTGCATTGTCTATGGTTCGGATCCCAGTTTTCAGTATCGTTACTAGATATGTTGAGCCTCATTTTGTCATTTAACCCAACTATCGGAACTCAGTGTGTGTTCAAATTGTGCAACTTGTAAATTGAATGTAAGGTATTCCTAAATAAATAAACAGTTCTTCCGCATTTTCAGTTTTCCTTCAAAATGTAATTATTGCCGAGACTGTCCAAATTTGTATATAACACAAAATATGTTTTAAAATTACTGCAAAGATAAATACATATTAATTTGGGTAAATATTAATAAAAATTGGCAACCTTTAAGACTAAAAAATGCAAAACCATTATCCTATTAGTTGAGCCTCTTAAATCCAGATTAAAATCTACATGTTTGGAAGTTTGAAATGTAAATTTAAAGACTTCATGTTTTGGCATGCACTGTTTTCATGTGAGGCCCCAATTTCTCATTTCCACTACCCGTATTTGGGGTTTTTGTGGGCCATGTGCCAGTTTAACTATTATTGCATTATTTTTATTGCATAATTCAACTTAATGTTTTGCCGCATTTTAGCCACATTCGCGTTCCATAAATTGTGGCAAAACTTTTGCCGTTGCCAGAATCGCCCATTTGGTGGTGTTGCATGTGTAATGAGTCATTAACACATTGCCGCATTCGGGACATTCCATTTTAATGCATGTCGGCCACTTAAATGCCTTATTTTTAATGACATCTCTGCATTCAAATTAGGTGCGAGGCGATTGTATCTGTGCTAACTGCAGATTCCCAGATTACCTCCAGTTCGGGGATATTTTTTTGTTGCCATGGGTAAGTATATGAGTTTTGGGGCGATTTGAAAAAAGAAAATCACTCAAACAGTTGTACTCTAACGAACCCAACCAAATTAAAAACAAAACCCGATTTCACGCTCCAATAAAACAAATTTAAACTCTTGCGGCAAAGGCGGCGTGTGGCTAGAATGCGCCATTAAATTTCCCCCCTTCGAAAATCTAGACCCAAAACAAAAACCCAAAACCCAAACCCATTTGCCGTGAAACTCTCGAGGAACTCGTTAGCCCAACTGCACTCCAATCGACAGCGAGTCAAAAGAGGTGCAGCCGGTGGCCAAAGGCATTCTGGCACCAGGGGCGCGTAAACTAATCGCAAACAAACAAACAAACAAATACTCGCACTCCAGCCCACTCGAACCCACACACAATCATTACGCTCATTCCAAAAAACCAGATCCGGGGCTCATCAAAGTTTCGCTAGCTTGCTAGCTACTAGCTGCTGCTGCATTTTTCGGAAATTCAATTCATTTGTGTAATTTTCATTTGAATTACAGCCATCAAAAGTACCATGGTTAGAGGAGGGGGCGGCCATTCCGGTGGGCGTAGCAAGCGCTGATGGCCCGCACTTTGAGCGCTTTCTAAGGAAGAATGCGAAAATGGTTTCCCTAACTGATGTAAATTTTAAGTTTTTGTTTAATTATTTTTAGTTTTCTTGTTTTTGAATTTTGTTTCTTTTTGTTGAAGAATAAATTTGTGTCTCTTTTGTAAGCATTTTTTATTTTATTAAAGGTTTGTTTTTAAATGTTTATTTTAATACAAATAGCATGTTTAATGTAAAATTGTATTTTAATTCTTAAAGCTTACTAACAAATATTCAAATTTAGTAAATTTAATATAATAATTTTGAAAAATTTTAAAAAGTTGGTACTAATTTGTTTTCAACTTAAAATATTCCAAACATAACAGTTTTTCTAACTTAACTATGACTTCACTAAAAATGCAAGGTTAGAGTATTCAACCAATCAGAAAGTCATTTTTGGGTATTCCCAAATCGTTGTTATTTTTTTGTTTTGTTTTTTGTTTGTTGTGTTTGAGTATTTTTTCCTCCTGTCGACGCTGCCGTCGTCGTTTTTGCATTTATTTTGCGGCTAAAACTTTAATTGAGTTTTAAACCATTTTCCTGGTCTGCCCCGATCTCCTCCGCCACCGCTTTCACTGCGTCCGGATTGTTTATGTGTTTTTTTTTTTTTTTTGCCCAGACTAAGCGGGACGAAAAGGGGGCATGGCCCAGCCTTTGAGTGATGAGTTTGGGCTGCAAATGTTTTTCTTTCTGTGTTTTTTTCTCTCGTTGTGTTCCTTGCTTTTTCCTTTCAGCATCCCTGGCAGCCTGGGATGGGGAGGGATGCACAGCTTTGCCAACACTTTAATTTTTGCCATTTTTATTTGTTAGTTTCAGTTTTATGCCCAGTTTGCATTTTAAGTGCAGGATGTTTTGAATTATTCTCCCGCTCAGGGGTGAAAACTCTGGTAGTGTTAATTGTGAAATCCTAATAGAAAAAAATATGTTGCTGGGAAAGATGTAGATTTGTATAATGGGTTTGGTTATGGAAGATTTTTCAGGCGTGTGAAACCAAAGATAATGCAACAAACATTTGATACATATGTTAACAAACTAATAAAAAAAGGAGAAATACAATTTTTAAAAGCCCCTATTTATCATATTTTAATGGCCTGTGTTATGATCTCGAATTTTTCCATTTGTTTTCAAATGATGCTGGACTATCCTGCATGCAAACCATTAACAAACTTTGTTTGGCCAAAGGATGCGCACTCCTACACTCGTGTGTGTATGCATTTACACCTCTAATAAATATGGCATTAAATCCTTTTTGACAACAGGCACCGGTGAGATAGCGAATAGGGTAGCCCCGGCCATCTATCATCATAAAAATAAACCGGACAGAGACCAACAGGAACGTGCTGTCTGCCCCCATTTCGCCGCAGTGGCTATAAAACATTAAACATGAAATCGGTGGAGGATCGAGGATGGGCAGGCTGGGCAGGATGGAAGGTACGAAACGTTAGCTCCCTGGGCCACAATCAACATCATTAACGCGTGCTCTAAAAGCCATTTATTTAGTGGCCAATGCGGACAGGCTGAGCCATGTTAAAAATGCTCAAAGGGCCCAACTCGCTGGCATCGAGTATGGGAAACTATAAATTCAACGCTTTTAGCATAATTGCCAGCGCATGTGCGTGTTGCTCCAGAGACGCTCGAGCGTTATGATAAGTGGTCGCCCAAGGATGTAAGCGTCAACACTGGCGAACGTTAAGTTATGCCCTCCATCCGGCCATTACTCGCCCGAATCCTCATGTTGGTTTACCACTCTCATATTTTGCCGACCGTGGTAATTGCCATCGTCCCCCTGCCAGACCTTTGTCAAAATATTATACAGCTTAATAAACTCTGGCGGCTAAGAGTCTGTTGTCCTAGTGTTTAACCCTTCGACGACATAAAAACACTCTAGAGGGGAGAAGGAAGGCAAGGCTCTAACACTGGATATTTATCGTTTGTCTAATCGAAGCAAATCAGGTCAAAACGCTTGGGCAAGGGGAAACGGGCTCAATGGGGCGTATGCGTGATTTATGCGTTTAAGGTCTGACTTAATTGCCGCAAATATGCGTGCAGGCCCAATGATAATAAACATAGCTCAAGGAAGATGGATGTGAAGGAGAAGTGACTAAAACTGGTATTATATTTCTTCTCATATTTTCTTAATCCGGTTTGCTTTTCACATTAATTACCATATTTTTTATAAGCACTTAAAGAGCTCAAGTGAAGCGTAATGCAGGCTTTTGGTTGCGCTTTTCCTTAAATGTAGATGTTTATAAAATAAGAAGGAAATTTATGACATAACTTCACGAATCCTCAATTGAGCCAGTTCATATTCGCAGGCTCATTCTAGAATGCTCCACGTGTCCTCATTCACCTATCCAAGCCAACAAGTGAACATGCAGAATGGCAAACAAACACATGGCCGGCCATTCACGAGCACGGAAAATTGTCGTCGACATTTGTTCCGCCTTGGCCATTTTTTCTCTTACCAGTTTTGCAGCTGGCAACGCTTATGTTGACGCAGATTTAATTACAATGTTGGTGCAGCATTCACGTTTATGCCACTGCAACTTGGACTCCACAGTCGTCCTTGTTATGGCAGTATGTGTAAACAGCTCCTGGCTGAAGTTGAGGGGAATGCGGAGTGAAGAATACCTCCTGGTTGGGTACAGTAGCTGCCGCCTTTGTTTAACAACAAATACCCTGAGCGCCGAGCAGTAGCACATGTGACTCCACCGTATCCCGTAGTTTTTGGTCTGCCTCAGCGCTACTTTTATGCACTTTACAAATTGAATTTTCCACTTGCATTTGCCCCGGGATTTTTCCATTCGCAGAAGCCCCGTGGAAGACAACAGGGACCGAGTAACTCTGACAACTTTGTTACCAACACCTTTTTAGCTACCTTTTGTTGTACGTGAGGCATGTTTTTTTTTAGCTGAGATACACATATGTTCCGAGTGAACACTGATTCTCAATCTTCTGTCTTACTTCGCTTCTATTATATTTCGAAAATCATTTTTCCCAAAAAAGAGAGGATGCTCCTGCTTGAAGATACCTAAAGCTTTCTGTTATATTAAATAGTAGGAACAAATTTCCAAACTATTTTTAAACCTATTGAAGTTAAAGTTCATAGGGAATTAGATTGCATGATTCCTATAATTAGTTTCTTCTTACAGCAAGATGGCATTGCTCATACGCACTGTCAG
This sequence comes from Drosophila eugracilis, assembly GCF_018153835.1. NCBI lineage: Eukaryota > Metazoa > Arthropoda > Insecta > Diptera > Drosophilidae > Drosophila > Drosophila eugracilis. The sequence goes on from NW_024573209.1 coordinate 1,240,140, forward strand.
CCGCTGCAAGATGAAAATGACGAGGATACATCGTTCTTTCGTCGTGCTTCATTCTGGCATTGCTAATTGCTTGGAAATTTCGCTCATTTCCACACCAAGGCTTTTCAATGGCAGCCGCAACATTTTCAAAAGAGGCAGGAGATGCTGCAACAATTCCTATAAACAAGCTGCAAAAAAAAACAAACAAAAAAGGGGAAAATCGGTTTGGCCTGGTTTTAAGTAAAGTCTGAGAATGTGTGTAGGTATTTACTCTCGTTTTCTTTCATTGTGGCCTTGCTTCTGTTTTCATCCATTATGTTTCAGTTTTTTCTTGCTTTTTCTTCTTAAATCGTGGGGGCAATTAGGTGTTCTTCTAGGAGTGGTAATTGTAATGGTATTTGCAGTAATATGTTTTGTACCAGTAGGAAAGTATACATACCATATGACGGCGTACATTTCTTACAGTATCCAAGAAGACAATACTCTACCGTTTCTATTTGAGTTCAGACATGTATCAGCATCTGCATTTTATTTCATTCTTCTGGTTGGTTACTTGCGGAAAATTGCAGGTTGTTTTGCCCTTCAAATGGAATTATAGTAAACTGTGTTGGGCTTGTATTTTTTTTGGTTTTATTTTTGCTGTAAACTTTTGCGTACATTTACATACAAATATGTCACATAGATATGCCACTTATTCACATATATAGAGCTCAATACATATATATTCATATGCTATAGCTATCTTACGTGTTATATATAATCTTCCGATTTCATGTTTAAGTTTTCTGAGCTTCTTAAGTAGGCTTAAATAAATAGGTCTCATCATATTTTAACTGCAAAATTTGGTTGTGTTCTTGCACTCCTTTTTTTGGTTTTCCTACACCTATAGATATATATTTTATTTCATTAACGCGTTAACATTCATTTCAACTTGTATAGATAAATGTGGTAGATTTATTTACAAATGAAAACTAAAGCACGTTTATCCATTTCATTTCATGTTTCATAAATATATTTAAATAGGGCCCTGTAAGTCCTATGAGCCTTAGATGGAATTGTAGGTATAGTTTCACACTTAGTTTTCTTTCATATGTACAGCGAAGTTTCATTAAATTCATTTAATACTCATTAATGCTTATGCTATTTAAATATTTACATTTAAAGGGAGTATACAAATGCTTTAATTAAATTCTCAACAACATGATAAATCATAACAGGAATGCAGGAAATTAAAATTAATATGGCATTCATTGGGGTTAATAATCATTACATCTTTTGTACGGTAATAAATAATTTAAAATTGAGCAAATTAAATGCAATGCAAATCAAATTAATTGAATAAGCCAAAGTATTGTTAACACTATGATTTTTGGGATAAAAAATAGGATAAACAATCTCAATATTGTTTTAGTATCAACTTTATATCCAATGAATTACTTAATTCCACACTTTTTTGCTTTGCCATTTTGTGGTTTACATTTTTCCTTTAATCTTTTTCTGTTTTATTTTATAATTCTGCTAAATTTACTATGTAAATTCGCTATGTATGAGTATGCGTAAATACTTTCATCTAAATGCAAATTTGATTAACCGTTTTTTCCACTCTTTTGCCATTTCTGTTTTGCATTTTTTTGTGGACTATAATTAATTTATTTCCATTTAATTGGATCTATTATGGTTTTTACATAATACAACTTTTTTTATTTGCTGTGGCTTTCAACTTAAACCTTAAAGATATTTGAGTTTTGAAAATAATTTATTTAAAAGATAAAAATTATATTTCTCAACCTTTTGATTCTAAATCAGCAAATATTTTTCGGTTTTTCAAACAATTGTATTTTTACATTCGAACGTCATGATTTGAAATCATATAAAGATAACAAATTATATTTATTCCAAGACATTCATTTTGATACTAATAGGTACATTAAATTTTGTTAGACTTCCGATAAGTACTGAAGCCACATCATTCGCCGAATGTCGGATGTAGCCATCCTTATTTGCTGCACATCAGCTGTCGCTCTTGGCCAGCTCGTTCCTAACATGATTTTCATTTTACGCTCTAGTATAAACATATCTATATCTGACTTTCTACCTTTGCAGTTGTCCGTACTACTTCCTCACTCCTGTTCATTTTAATCCTTGTCCTCCTCTGGCCAAGGTTTGATTTTCTTTACCTTCAAGCTGCTTGTGCCCTAAATGAGTTTCTTTTTGCCCTTTGCAATTATTTGATTTCATCTTGAAAATTTCCGAGGGCAGAGCATATCGACGGTACTTGGCTCGGCTGTGGTGTTGGTGTTTTTGGCGACAACCTTATTACCACGGATGGCCCAAAATGTGCACATTAAATGTTGCCTATGCGTCGCGCTAATAGAAAATGTTCCGATGTGGCGGCCGATAAAATGCAGCAACATTGGCAGCCACCGAACGAAACAGCCAACCAATATTACTATGCAAATGAGCATTGGCCACTGCCACTGCCACTGCCACTTCCATTTCCACAGCCATTGCCACTGGCGTTCGTATAGGCGTTCGTGTTGGCGTTTCGAGTGCTGCGTTGACGCGCCACACGGCGTATGAGCAATGTGAAATATGCGCGAATGCCCCGCCCACCTTGTTGGGCTGTTGGTTATGTTGTTCTTATTCCCGCAATGATTTCTCCTCTCCCAGCATTCAAAGGCAGTATCGTCGTTGACAACGGTCTCCGGTGTATTCGGCCGTTTTTCCATATTACTCATACGCCACCGACTTGGCGAGCCCAGCGATAATGTCGACAGCCAAAGGGAGCCTTGCTTCGCAGCCGTCGGGAAAGAACTCGATAAACGTTTGAAAATCCCAAATGATTGCGTTTTAATGCCGAGCATTATTTTAGCAAGTAGATTATGCTGCGCCAGTGAGCCTGCAGAATTGTGAAATGCTCCGGGCGGATTACGCACGGGCGTTTGATTGTTATCGCCATTGTTCCCAGCATGGTTGCCTGTGGGAAAAAGGAGAGAGAGAGCGAGACATAACGATAGTGAACGAGAGGGAAAGCATGTAGTAATCAGTTTTTTGGTTAGTCTGGGTTTATGTTTTCATTTATTTTGTGCGTTCGGCGGATGCCAAATTGGCACTGGATACATTATCATCACAGGGTTGGGTTTTTGGTCAGGACAAGAGGTGGATCGGTGGAATGGTGGAGTGCCATCGAGTGGGATATGGATTTTGGGTGGCATTAAAGTAAATTGGTCTTCCCTGACGGAATGTATGCTGTGCACTGAATAGTTCATTGTGTGCGTGCGAGGGTTACTTTGCTGGTTTATGTCCCTGGCTTAAAGCATCAGTGGCATAAATACTTTGGCGCTTATTATAATTCTGTTATTTTTGGGGGAAAATTAATTTTGAAATTAAAGTTCAGCTAAAGTTAAATTAGGCACGAAATATGAATATATAGCATAGTTTGTTGTGTTGGTAAAAGTCAGTCTCTCTGTTTGTCAGTTATTTCTTAGTTCATTAAAGCACCCTACAACTTAAACTATATGAATACTTTAAAAAGACGCCCCGCTGTCTCATTCTTCAGTGTTTTATTAACGCAGACCACTTGAGCCATCGACTTCATTCCGCTTGTTGACCTCCCGCAGTTCCCGCTTTCACAGTTTTTTATACACACATTTAACAGGACATTCCGACATTTTACAACGTCTTTGTACTTCTTTATAACGTCAAGGCATTCAAGGAGCATTCGGACAGCGATTACTTGGCCATATTTCACCGTTCTTTGTCCGCCCTTTCACATTTCCCAACCCACCACCCACTGTCTCTGGCTGATTGAGTGTCTCTGTGGCGTTTTCTGCTGCTGTTGGTTTTTATGCACGTCATTGAACGCACTTTGTTGACCGCACGTCAATGTCGGATATACAAATATATATATACACTGTGGGCGAGAAAGGGGAAAATATGTCAGTCGAAAAAGAACTGGCACCGAAGTCATAATGAGGTCCACTTAAAAAATCATTCTTTAATTACCACAATCCATCATTATCCTTCTAATTTCCACCCCTTTGGGTATATTTCTTGCTGTACAGCCCACTGTAATGGGTGTGTTGTTGATAGGGCAGGACCTGCGGGGGCTATTAAATATATTTTATCTACTTTTAATCTTTGGCGTTTGACTTTTCGTCGGTTGACCCCATAAATAACCACAAAGTGGGCTTTAAGAGCTCATTCCCTTGCCTCTGAATGGTTTTTGCAGTGTGTGGTGGGATGAGGCTGTTTTCACAACAGTCAGAGTCATAAATATAAAGTGATAGATGCGTACATTGGGAATGGGTTGGCGGGCGAAAAGCGAAATTGAATTGTCTGCAAAAACGATTCGACTTAAAGCAGTGATTTTTATACGATAGAGCATGTGAAACCATTAAGCTAAGTATGGGAAATTCATTCGGGAATCCTTCCGATTCATAAGCCTACTTCAAACGTGTAGCAAACAAAAGTCCCTGAAGATCCGACACACATATGGCATCCAGCATCATTTTGATTGTTTTCCTCGGCCTGCTTAAAGGCAAAGCAAAAAAGTGCCACCTATTCCCCTTTGGCATTTGATTTATGTCAGCAGTATATGGATTGATGCAGAGTGAGAAATCCAAAGCAAGCAGACAGTCAATGCCCGCATTTACGCTTGATTGAGAGCCAACCGAAAAGGTGTCAACCAACAGCCAGACAATTTTGATGGCATATTTCATTTGATGTGAGGCAATAAATATTTCCGTTTTGGCCGGGTTTTCCTTTTTGTTTTGTCGTGTGCTTTTTTTTATATTTTTGGTTTTTCGGCTTGGTTCAGTCGTACTTTTTTTTGTGATATTTTATTTATAAACCGAACCGATTCGCGGAGAAATCAACGTCGAAACTGCCAATCGGCAATCAATCAAAAAAGCATTTCCCAATGGCATTTTGCGGTACACTTTGCCAGCATTTTGTTTTGAATGCAGTTAAATAATATATGGAATACCAACATTATTTCTTTATCTCACGCTGCAGCATCCAAATAAAATCCATATTTCTTGCATATTTGGAGTGGAGTTTTATAGAACAAATATTTGTATTATTTCGATGCCATAAAAGATGCCAACGGATTTGCCTTAAATTGAAATGAGCTCTTAGTAAAATAGTTTAGAGATTAAAAAAGGTAATTTGTTTTGGATTTCAGCAAATGCTTCTTTGGTTTTTAGTTTTAAAAATATTTTTCTTAAGATTGCAAAAATATTAAAATATGGTAACTCTTTTTTTGCCAATTTCTTTGAAACTTCAATCTCCCTCATCCTAATTGCTTGCTCGAGTTCAGCATCTGTAGCTAGGCGTCTTCATTAAGTTTTCCCAGCAACTTGGAGCCCCAAACTCCAATGTTGAATCAATAAAGTCTACGACCCAGTGGGAGAAACCCCTCTCCCCCTCCCACTTGCAAGATATCCAATCGCCTGGGTTTTCCTCCCACCAACTGTAGACTCTCCCACAATGAACAGGCATTTTATCTATTTTTTTTTTTCATTCTTCGTTTTATTTTCCCTTTTTGGGTGCTTGCAATGCACGAATGCCTCCGGAGCCGGGACTCTGTAGCCAAATGGGACAGGATCAGAGTTGGGCGGACAAGGGCCGGCCACGCCCCCTCTGAAGCAGTTTTGGGCTTCAGTTCATTAGTGCAGTCGGTTGAACGGCATTTTACGGACGCGTGCCTTAAATAATTGCATTTTAAATGCAATAAACACAAGCAGAAATAAGTCGGACAAAAAGGAAACCAGAATAATACCATTTCGTTCGTTTCGGCCTGGTAATTCGGCAAGGATTAATTCAGCCTAAAGCGCATACGGCAGAAAATTTGAAAAGCCACTGTTTATGGCTAATTGGCTGGCCGATGCGGTTGGAATTCAGCATATCTACTATCATATCCGGGGGGCGTTTAGCCGCCAAATTTGACAGCCCATAAAAACGAATGCAACAGGGGACACGTGTTCTACACACACCACACCTTCATTCGAAAAACAAAAACAAACATTTGCAAATACTGGATAGATGGCCAGAGAGATGGACTTTGTCGTTGACATGGCCAAAATGTCAGTGTCAATCAACAATGTCGCTAGTTTTTATTGCTCAGGCACCACTTGTTGGTTTTGCTGTCGCCCGATGGCATTTTTATTGCTGCACAATTTATTTGACTTGCAGCAGTAGGGATCAACAGATCAACACCGAACCACAAAACTCAAAGCGACAGATACAACGGGGTGAAATGTCCAACATGGATTCAAAATGTGACAATATGGAATGCATACACATTTTTTATTTGCATTTTTTCATGCTTTCTTTGTTTTATTTTGGCTTTTTGGGTTAAACGATTTGATGAATTTGTGAAAAACGGCTTTTACAGGAAATTCATAAAGAGTACAAAAATTAAATCAGTTTTCAATAGAATAGCAATGGACATTTCTCATCACCAAATGTCTTTTTCGAAAGTATTTTAGGATATGTTTTATCTGTTTTACTAGGGAAATAAAAATCTTTATTGCCATTTAAAGTTGCACTTCTGCTTTATCTGTCTTATCCGTTGCGAATTTCGTGTTCTTTGTTTGCCAAAGTTATTGTGCTGTAAGCCCCATTTATTGCTTTTCCCGTCAATGCTTATGGCACTATACAAATCCAAGATACCGGCGGCAAACCAAGTGCAATTTGTATTTGCTGGGGAAAGCGGATGAATGAAAATAACAACAAGGCAACGGACTGAAAGCCGTCATTTCGCATAGAGCACGGAAATTTAATTAATTTTTAACGTTTGTGCTTAACACTTGGCCCGGCAAAGTCCCGGCCATATTATGCGCAGTCCAAGTTTTCGGCCAAGGAGAGAAAGATTGAAATTATGAGATCACACGGCGACGCACTTGAAACGAAATGAATGCCATGAAAAAAAAATGCAACCACGAGAGGCAACTTTGGCCTCGCAATGTGCAAATATAGTAGAAAATGCAGCACGGTCCATAAAATGCCACTAAAGAAGAGATAGACATGAAAAAATAAAGGGGGAATCGAGGTGGTGGGGGATGGTAGATGGTGGATGCTGGATTGCTGGGGTCTTTGGAACGGATGAAAGGCTGGTGCAGATGGAGATATAGTACTTACCTTGGGCACCGTCACGCCACTCCTCAACCCCATAATCAGGCAGAGCGTTAGCCGAGTCAAATTTATTTCTATGACGTCTCTTGCCATCTTTATATTTTTTACACATTTTTAATTTTATGCAGCAAGCGTCAGTCAAGGAGTCGAGATATATAGTTCAGGGAGAGTTCAGGATAACGCGGTACGTGAGTGATGGCGGTTGTTGTTGTTGGTTGTTTTTATTTGTTGGAGAAGGGCATAACATGAAAGAAATATTCAAATTCAGGAAGGTATTTTTTTGTTTTTTTGGAAACAATGAAGAGAAAGAGAAACCATATAAAAAGAATTTAGTTATACACATTTACACAGATGCCAGGGTAATTGTATGCTAAGGTATTTTTATTTAATTTTTGCATTTATTTGCATTTAATAGCCCTTTGAGAGGGCCAACAAAGCCAGAGAATAACCAACAAAGGGCGAAACAGAAGAAACGGTAACTGAAATTGCATGCAACTTTGACTTGATGGAGTCGAAACGAGGTGGCTGGATGGATGAGGAATGGGGTGCGGTCCTATATGGTGTGTGGTTTTACGATGATTTGTGTTTTCGGCTATTCGCGTTAATTACTGTAATTTCAACATGTTTCGGACTCTTATCGCTTTCATTTAGCAAAGCTACAACGCTAAGTGATTTTTCTCAGGTACAAGTAAAATCAAGTTTAAAGAAAGCAATTACAAGTTGGTAAATATTTAATTGCCTAGTGAATAGTTCCAGATGATGATTGCTATAAACGCGATATCCTTAACTATGACATTCATGTTTTTTTGCCCTTATGAACCAATTTAATGTATTGTGCTGACGGTGATATTGTGCTTTGCAGTGCATAAAATTAAAAACCCATTATTGTGTTATATAATTCATGACCAAGCAAAAAAATTATGCTTCGATGCTTATGATTGAAATTTAATCAATTAGGGAGTTGATCGAATGGCTCTGAACTGGACATAATGCAAATTTAAGCTGTTTACCAATTTATTTGGCTCTTTAAAGTTTACAGCACAAAGCGAACTTTAAAAAGTTAAATATACTTTGATGGCTATAAACAAAATGGACTCTTACCATAGCTGCGGTTGAGCAAGGACATCTCTGAAATAATGGCCGTTGTTGGTGTTGGCATTTCTGTAGGCAATTAAGGATAAAGTCAGTTGTTTAAATTTATATACTTTATATATCTAAATTAAATACATTGTAACAATGTCAAGGGATAAAAAAGTAAAATAAATTACAATATATATCCGCTTACCATCCAGTTTTATATTTCCATCAGTTTCGCCCAGAGAGTTCTTCGCCACACAGCGATATGTGCCAAAATCGTTGGGGCCAACGGCGCGGATTTTTAACTTCATGTATTTTGTGTAACCGCTGACGGTTGATGTGGTCTCGTATTTATCGCCGGCTCGCGAGGTGTCTGAAAGTGCGAAATATGTGGAAAAACTGTCAGTCAGTCGACGGCGGCATCCTTTTAAAGTGGGCGTGCCATAAATTACAGAGACAATTTTCCAGCAATAGCGTTATGGTTGGAAAATATGTGTAAGGTGGTGGAAAAAATCAATTAATTAATGTCACCTGCACTGGGCTACCACTGCTGTTAGTGTTGTTGGTGCTGGCCATGTGCAGTGAAGTGAGTCGCTTTCTCAATCGGAGGACCCCAACTAATTACACCCATACCATCCAACTTCCGACCCTCCCCCCAGCTCTTGCCTTCAATGAGTGTGTGTGTAATTAAAACTGGCGCAGTTCTTCAGCCATTTCCATTGCCATCGCCAACTAAAACTTTTCTCATTAATCAGTGAAAATCTAAAAGAAAAACTTTTGTTCTTCTGCCGTCTGCGGCTTTAATTTCGTTCCATTTCGTTTCGTTTCATTTCGTATTGTGTTGCCTACTTTTTCGGGCGCTCTACTACTAGTACGATGGGAAAACGAGACCAAGTAGCTAGCTAGCAGTAAGTAGCATTAAATATATAAACTTAATTTCACTTTGATTGCTTGGCGCATTGTAAGGCGATATCGCATGTTACCCATACGTCATGTTGTCCTTTGTCTATGCCAGTGTGTATATGTGTGTTTGTGACAAATGTCTTAAGTTTCCTTGTTCTTTCTTTTTCGTCAGCCCCAAACAATGGGGGAAAAACAATTTTCCACATAGCGCCCAACTTGCATGTGACCCGCTCTTGCGACTTCTTTTTATAGACCCAGTCACCTTTTGTGATACTTCTCCATCTCTCTGCACATGCCACAACAACTATCCGTAGGCCCACATGTAAGTCCCTCCGACACGCAAATATATAATTTTTCTCATAATCATCGGCGGCAGCAATTCTTTTCCCTGCCCGCCAAGTCTTTCAAGGAACTTTATACTTTTAATACCAGCCGCATTAAAGGAAAGTTTCGGTTTCTTGAACTGCTTGTAGAATTGCTTGTTCTGCCCCGCAAACTGGCATACTATAAACTATACGCTTGTGATATATGGCATCTGCTGTAGACAGTTAAACGAGGGCAGTTTATAAACTTTTTTATATATGAGAAATAATATTTCATAGAGGAGTTTTTAACGTATGGAAAAAATTGTATCCTATATATCCCAAGCATTAAAGTGTATTATAGGTAACATTTAAGTCTTGGTAACACTTTAAAAGCCGCAAAACGAAAATATATTTTAGACCTCTTGAACCATAAATATACCTATATACTTTCCATGCTTCTTTCATTTTCATACCACAGTTCGTAGATAGTTATATGGAACTCTATGGGAAAGAGGCTAAAATTTATTACCCAAACTTTTGGTGGCTGTTAGCCATACATCATGACCGTGGCTTTCATATCTCATATCTTGGTTCGCATATTCCTAGCTGTGGCTCAGTTTGTCGCCTGTGCGTGTGTGCATATGAAATGTCATATTTCCGCCTCACTATTTTCTACCTGAGACAGCAAAAGCCGGGCCATGGCTTCGCCTTTCGAGTTGGGCATGGCTATGTCTTCCTTATCGAACAAACAAAGTGACATTTAAGCATAAAATGAAACCAAATGACAGTCCATCAAAGGCTCGTCTATATTTAGCTATATTTTTATGCATATGCCATCAATAAGTCATAGGGGCTGGCTTATATTGGAATGGCTTTTTTGGTTTTCTTTGGTTTATCATTGAGAAATTAATACTATCCAGAAAATATTTGATCATAAAGTTCTCCCAGAAAGTAATTTAAAATCCCCAATATCATTTTGGGAGGCATGGAGTGCAAACAATGATATGTATTTTCCGTATTAATTTACCAAAATCGCAATGAGTTCCGGCAGTCAATTGATACTGTTGCACATATTTGCCTCCCTCTGGTATTTTGGCAACCGGGGAAATATGCCATGGCAATGTGATTATATTTAAATAATTTCAGCAACAAAATAATATTTCAGACAGTTTCCATTTTCTTTATTCAATTTAGATTGTGGACCGATTTTAGCGAAATTATTTCATGCTGGAATTGCCTATTTTCCGCGCATCAAATATGTTATTTATTAGTTTTGATTATTTAAATTTTGACCGTATTTAATTTGGAAAGCATTTGAGAGCTTTAAGGTTAATTAATATTATTGTGTTTTGAAATATTGGTGTTCGACATCAACTTAAAGTTCAGGCCTAATGTGTTAGGTAAATCATGCAGGAAAATGACGTTGTGATGACTTAAGAAAATTCTTTTTGTGCAAGATGCACTTTCATATCATGAGGGGCTTGAGTTTGATCTTAGCTCGGCCCCCCTCTGACACATATTCAATCTCTGTCTGGCTTCAACTTTTTGACTTTCTCGGAAAACTGTCCGGTGTCAATCAAGAGAAAACTGTTAAAACGTCACCCCATAAAGAGGAGACACTTTAAGGCAGGCCAGTTCAAAATGCCACAATGTCTCTGCATCTTGTGTGTGCAGATGTGTACGTAAATGTGCATTTTAAGCCTGTCACACAGTACGTACGGGCAACGCATTTTATGGCCAGCCATTGCACGCCGAAAGAATGTAAAAAAGCCGAAAACTTCCATGTGAAATAATAAAAAAAGGGTCTCCACATGAGCATTCACTTGCATTCCCTTGCATCGGGGAAAAAGGGGAAATAAACGGGATCAGCTCAACTGAGGTTTTCGCGTTCGCTACTGTTGCATGTTTTCATTTTGTTTTTCCCTTCGGCTTTTCACAATGACAATTTTCCGCAGACTGGACTTAAGCGAGTAAAGAAGTCTGAGGTGTTGGTATGCATGATGATTACATTGTAAGCTTATTTAAAAACGTTTTTCAGTTAATAAATGCGGCTCTTATTTACTCGATTTTCTTTACAGCCAGTTCTACAAGCGACCGTTTCACACCCTTAGCTTACCCGATATGATCATGTCGCCTCGTTCCGTGGTCCAATAGTTAATCGAGGCTGGATAGGCTTCGGTGTGGCACTCTAGTATAACGTCTTGGCCCAGGTAAGCTCCTTCAAGTTGATTAGGAATTGATAACATCGGTGGAACTATATACAAGAAAAATGAATTTAATAACACCATGTCAGTACTTAAAGTTCGTTAAAGAAAAATAAAATTAAACTAAATACACATTCAAAATAACTTAGAATAATTCTTATATTAATATTCTGCAAGCCTTGTAAACTCTTAAAATATGAGTCCATCATTTAACCCAGACAACTTCTTCTCAAACTTAATACTCCAGAAAGTAATCCACTTCCATTATTTTAAAATTGAATCCATTATCCCAACAGCTGCAGCTACCATCCAACTACAAAATTGTTTTTCCAGCACTCAATGCAAGCCGTAGCCCTTTTCAGGGCCCCATACCACCCATACCGAATACGTTACGGACTTTTCATCAGCTATACGGCACCATCCGAGTTTTACCGAGAATTTTGCATACCATTTTACGTGAGTTTACAAACTGTTTTTGGATTAAAATGCACTCAGTCATTAAAAGTGCGCCTGGGAGCGAGTGATTGTGTCTGGGATATGGCCGTCCATCTGGCCAGGGTGTGTGTGCGTAAATAGCTTTTGTTGCCGCTGTTGATACTAAAGGGGTGGGGTGGGCGAAAGCGGCTATTTGTGGGTGTGGGCCCCACAGTAACAACAAAAGCTGCTCTGCGAATGGTGAACGCATTTTGGCCACGCACACATCACGGGGGCACAAAATAACACCTGCCGACAAACAAACAAACAAACACCCACAAACAAAGCGAAATGAGCGCAGTGCATCAGCAAATGGAGACTAGAGATGGTAGCTGGGGAAAGCTGGCAGCTAAATGCTTTATAAATTCAAATATTTACATTTCAAAGTTCCAATATGTGGCAACACTTTGAAGTGTCGTTCACATTTTCAAAACAAACAATGGTGTCTTTATTATGAAATTGAATTTTCTGTATAAATTAAGGCATTCATATTAAGTGCACTTTCCATATTTTTCCTGATAAGTTTGTAAATTTTAGGCACTTAATCCAAGCTCAGGCCTTTCCATCTCTAACAGTTTCGGCCACAGGCAGTGGGACACACACGGTCAAGCTCTCACAGGTAAATTAATTTAACGTGACTGCAGCTTTTGGTCGATTTTGGCCAAGTGCGTGGGCAGTTTGCCACCCAGTTCCACCCACTTTTCCGTCCATCTCTGCTTTGTATGCCAATGTTGAGGACGCGTTGCGGTTATTGCCCCAAAAACTGCATTGGCAACAAACAGAGGGGAGATGGGGAGTGGCGATTGCAGGTAGGGGTAGGCAGCCTTGGTTTGTATGTATTTTACGCATTGAATTCAGCGTTCGTCACAACCACATTTCCCATTCCCAGCCCTTCTCTACATGCCATAAATATTGCAAGAGAGTTGAGCCCAAAATGGATTTTACGTTATTTTTGCCATTTCCGTTTTACGCTACCCAGAAAAATCAGCCAGGAAATATTGATGCACCGAATTCGTTTAAAGTAGGAAACTCGTTACATTGCTTGCTAGGAGTCTTTACTGTACCGCGGCAACCAAAAAATATTAAATATTTGGATATTTCTAAAAATACATTTTATAGATTTTTCCTGGACCTTTACGCTTTATTGATTTAAAAATGAACTAATGAACTTCCCATCTAGCACGCCCTTCGGCAAAAGCAACTTATATTTAAGCCAAAGGGTCAGGCAGTTAGCCAAGTTGGGCTGACTGGCCAAACGATTGACATTTACTCACATTGCACACGCAGGTGGACCCGCTTGCTAATCGATGGCGGGACTCCGTTGGAGGCGACGCACAGATATGCAGCCATGTGCAGGCGACTGACTTTGGTGATGTGCAGCAGCTCGCCGTCGACCACGTTGACTGCGGGGATGGGTGTTCGGGAATGAAGCAATCGGGAATTGGGGGAGAAAAGGACCTGGTTAAACCAAGTGCAATGCGGCGAAATCGGGTCGCTTACCGTGCTCCCCGCCAATTAGCATTTCCTCGCCGTCCTCGCGACGCCACATGACGTAGGGCTCGGGATAGCCACGTGCCTTGCAAACCAGGGAGACATTCTGACCCTCGCGCACCACCATGTCGTTGCTAGTCAGGCCCTCGACAATCATCGGAGGAACTGCGGGGATGAGAAAGGCACGGCGTGTTATCGAAGGCCAATGGGTAACACTCGGGGTCAGTGGACAGTAATAGGGATTAGTTTTTATACTCACCCACCACCTGCAAGTATCCCTTTCTGGAGCGCATGGGATCCTGCCGGGAATAAAGACATTAAATTGGTGATTCTCTGAACTAACTTAGACCACTTTTACTCACCGTGTTGACTTGGCACATGTACCACCCGCGATCCGTCTCCTCCACCTCCTTGATGTGTAAGTACCACTGTAGAATAAATATTCAAGTAAAAGTGTTATGAAATATATATTTCTAAGGAACCCACCGAACGATGGTCATTGTAGGTCAAGCTGATGCGGCTATTCTGCGAGATTACGTTATGGTGGATGGATAGGATTGTCTGCGTGTCCACCCTCACCCAGGCCACCTTATAGCCCTTGAGATTCTCCACCACACATGCCAAAAGGGCATCTCGGCCAATAGAGACAGTGACATTGGCAATGGGTTCCGCGAAACGCGGAAAATCAGATTCTTTAAGTAAAAAGCATAAGTAAATTATTCAGAGAATGTGACTTTGTAAGTTGAGTCCATTTAATTAAAAGTTCCCTCATATCTTTTTGCTAGCAAAGCATAGTTGGAACAGAGCAGATATTTTCTTTACATCCTTTGCCCGCTGCACTGCGGCACATTGCGCTTACGTCCCGTGGGGCCCTCGAAAAAAGGGGAAATGAGAGCATATTAATTACCTTCCTGTGCCGCCTGCTGGGTGTCCAGTCGCGTGTGTTTGCCTGTAAGCGAAACGAATGAAATTAAGAGCGTTAGAACATTTAATTAATTTAATTTCTACAAGGGAATTTTGGCTGCCCACTGCATATGGGCAATAAACAAAAATTAATTAGCCACGCTGTGCCAAAAACTTTTGTCTTGGACAGGAGGTAGGACGGAAATTGTGTCTGTCGCCATGTTTTGCTGATACGGCAGAAATTCCTGCTGCGCTTTCAGATTTTTGTTTTTAGTTTCATTTATTGCATTCGTTCCATGACAAAAGTTCAAGTTTAATTGTTTCTGGCTACGTTGGCACTTTTTACCCATTTTACCCATTTACCCCAGCTGCATCGGAAACTTTTCCTACTGTTTTCGAACAGGGCAGGAAATTTTGCGCAAAAAAGGTGAAAGGTGTTGGGCAGGAAATTTTCCAAATAAAAACTTGACGCAAATTGCAAACTAGCGATGTTCGGTTCAACATTTTTTTTCCGGATGGCAAAGAAGTCAAATTTGTTTGTGACTGTTATTTGCAATATCGGAAATATTCACCCCTTCCTTTTATGGTCATGTCAGACACTTTACTTTACAAATGAGTTTCTCAAGCGTTGAGGAAATTTGAGCTAGCAGCAAATCGCATTCGCCTTGAAGAGCAGCTACAAGCGATGTCCGTAACATAAAACCTGGCAAATTGAAAAACGCTTAAGCATTTTTACAGCTTTTAACACGGCGCCGCATATTGAATTACGTTCACTTTAGTCAGTCAGTTTTCCTTTGCCAGCAGGACAACTGCTACCGTTTCCTGCCACTGGCCATTGGCTTTCCGCCCCCAATTCCCCATGCCTTTACCTATCCTCGACCCATCTGGATTTTGTGCTGGCACTTTTCAACTTCAATTCTCCCAGAGCAGCTGCTGTTTATGCCTTTTCAGCTACGAAAAAATGCTCAACACGATTTTCGCTGTTGATTTACGTTTTAGCACGTTCTCCGTACAGTTTAGCTGCCGTTTTTCCCGTCTTTCGTTCTTCTTACATATTTTTTCCTTAGTTCAACCTGACAGGTTGCACTCTACAGCTTTCCGCCATTTGAATGCTGTTTCACTTTTCTTTTGGCAGTTTAATGAGCAGCTTTTTATCGCCACTGAGATTTGTCCCTGACTCTTTTTTGTTCCTAATCCTTTAGAAGAGAGCCGGTCATTCTCGCTTTTCGGCAATGTAAAATAAACCCCATTTGACTGAGCTTAGCCTTTGCATTCGTAATTTGTATTTAAGTTTTTTTCGGATTTAATTTGTTATATAGCTCTCTAGCTGTTGTGTGTCAACATGGCTCACATGACACACAGCCCTCAACTCTGGACTCTTGACTCTCGACTCTGGACACCAGTCAATCAGTGAGAGCTCCAGAGCTTCCATTCACGATCTGGCGTCCGAGATTCTGTTTGTCCTGTGTCCACCTGCGCCCATTGGCCTCTTTGTGCAAACGCGGGCGGCCATTCAATTTGTCAGGCTCGACGGCGGCAGTTTCCCTTCAAAACCTAAACTGCCTTTTGAACTTTGTGTAAACAAAACGCACCGGCAAATGTCGAGGCTAAAAACTGCCAGCTACTTTCAATGAGCCTACACTATGAACTTAGACTCGGCTGTGATGAACTGTTTCAATGCCCAGTAAAATTAGAAAATTGAAAGTACTTAATAAAAAGCGCTTTAATAATCAAGAACTGTAGCTTTTGTACTATATCTACTCATTATGGTTTAAACTAAATAAATATTTGCACTTTTCAAACACTCCCAAATAATTATTAATTTTATTAATAGTATTTATTTATTTTGCTTTTTTAATGCAGTTTAACCTACTAAAAGTGACTTACGGACTACAGGTTATGGCTTTAAAATGCCAACTCCGGTGAATGGAATTCAAAGCAACCAATACGCAATTTACTGGAATGCAGACGATTTCCAGATTGGCGGAATTAAAGTTCACCATGGGTAGAGAGATTACAGGTTGCGGTGATGGTAAGTTAGCCAGGCCAAAAGCAGCTTTCACCTTCCCATTCTCCAGCCTAATCTCGACGGTCTCCGCAAACCAAATGGTCGTCATAAACAAAGGACACACACAAAAGAAAACTTTTGCCCAGACGTGCCGCCTACTCGATTTTCGGAAAATGCCCGCAAATAAACTGCAGATACAGTGGATGGGTTGGCCAAATACAGAGTAAAATTTATCAATAACACATATATTAGTAATAGCTTAAAAATTTCAAGAATATATTTGTAAAAAACTGATTATTTAAAATTCAGATTTTATTAGTTACACTGAAAAGTACATAATAAAAATAGTTTAAGCGAAGATTTGCGATTTTTTTCCCCACTGTAAGCTGCTTAGGTCTCCACAAAGCTTTCCTTCCGCTTCCCTTTTTATGGGCCCATCTTTTTTGTTGGCCATTTTTTCCGTTTATTTGGCTTGGGATGCCTTTGGGAGACGGAGGCAAGGAGCTCAAGGAATACTTTTGCTGGCCGTTTATTGTCGTTTATTTGTCTTTTTGCCATTTTTATATTTACGCATATAATCGCTTTCAACGCTTGCCAGCGCCTTGGGAGATGGCAGCGATGGCAGCGATGGCTGGGACGTGGGTCTTGACGGCGCTTATAAATATGATGTTATCGCTTTTTATGGTCCACTTTTATTGCCGGCAATCAGTCTTGCGTTTTGTTTGCTGATTGCCTGCCATTATTCAAATGTATTTGTTTAATTCCCGGGGATTGGCAGCCACAAATCATTTTAAATCCGCAATATGTCAACAAATATTTGGACAACGAGCACATTGCTTTTTTCCCGTATCACAGATGCTTCTTGTGCGGGTCATTATTGCGGCTTATATGGCCTTCGTTAAGTGGGCATCGTCCAGGACACTTGGCTGCCCCTTACAGGCACCCACTCAACCGTTCAACCGTTCCCTTACCACCAAAGAGGTCTAATCAGCTTGGAGCTAATAATCACATTGCATATACGTAATTAGTTTAGCGTTTGACAAGGCGGAGAAATCTTCACTGAGCGAATGGTCCACAAACTGATTATACTTGCACTTTGTTGACAAACGAGCTGATTAAACGCCGGCTCTCGGTCATTATGCAATTAACTGGCAACTAACTCTATGGGCCTCCTTTATTGCCCAACACCCAGCTGTGACTGTGGTTGTACGTGTGCTTAATAAGGTGCCCGATGGCTCTAAGGTCTATTTACATTAAAGCTTAAGTGCCAAAACAAGATGATTGTATTGAATTTTGATTACCGAAGGTTTAAATTGGGGGGCGATTAAATTACTGGAATGGAGGCCAGCTTTGGGCAACGCTTTTGCCTATGTAGTGTTATTAAATCAGGCAAGGTAAGGTAAATATCTCTTCAGTATTGGGTAACTGCAAAATATATAATGTTTAATATTGTTTAACATACTAAGCTCTATGGTTTGTGCCAAGTATCTCGTCTATAAAGTAACCTTTCGTTCTGTTTATCTAACCCAACAGGTTAGCAACTGATAATCAGGAATGCATACTCTAGCTGGAAGCATACGAAATGCTTTGTGCAAATTGTTTAGTTTTTGTCATAGAGTAAATGCCAACCAGATTCCCACAAAATCCGAGAGAACAAACCCAAGCCGTAGAATGTCATGAATTTGTGCACAGGGAATAGAGGGGGTAGTAAGAAAAAGTGTCTAAGAATGCAAAGCAAATATCTACCCAAAGATATATATACTCATATATTCAGGGAAAACGGAGGAGACCGCAGAACGAATTGCAGATGCGGCAAAAGTGCATTTCGCCAACTTGGCAGACAAATGAACTCGAAGTACACATGTTACGAGGATACTTATTGTGTGTCCCGACCAAAATCTCTAGACTGTGTAACAAGTTTCTTGTTTCACGACAAGACAATGGTTCAATTCCAGGTTCGACCTGATCGATGAAGCGTTACAGAAAACTCATTAAGAACTTTAATTAAATCGAGAGAATGTACTGAGCAGGCGAGTGCGAAGATTACAGTGCAGCAAGAAAACTCATTATTCATAACGACACGAAGGCACAAGACTGAAAATCAGGACAGTCCAGCTGGAGGAGTGTCGTTGGCAGCTGCAACAGCTCAAGTCAGTTCAACACCCGAAGCGTGCTGCAAATAAAAACAAAATATGTGCGAAAATATGTCGGAAAGTGAGCGAAAACATAAAACATCCTCCCGCTGCACTGTAGTGCTCCTCTTCTCATGACTTATGTTGCCAGCACGTCGGATCCGGGACTTTGGGGCTCAGCTCCACTGGAGTGGCTGACGGGGTTCTTTAGGTGTTGGCCATAGCTTCAGTCACCTGACAGCAGCTATGCTTAAATGGTGCTTAACGTTTTAATTAATGATTGTGACAAATGCAGTAGAAAGGATTACGAGCAGGTGGGACTACGCTAATATAATTGTGGCTTGCTCAGTTAAAATGAGGAGATCTCACTATAAAGGCCAAATAAAAACAATTCTTCGAAAGACCAAGAATACAAGAATACTTTAATATAAATAACAATAAAGAAGTCGATTTTTTTAAGCATTCTGAAATGTCTAGACTTTGAATATGCCTGAGCCCACCCAATCAAAAAGCAGTAAGGCTATTCTCTCTTTTCCATTTTTTGGGTACAACAAAGTCCACCCAATCCTGAATTAAACATGGTACTGTCACTCACTCAACTCGTTCACTTGCCAAACAACACTCACTCAACCCGGCGATGTGACAGTGGGAAATTAAACTACATGCAAACTGCATGACCATCAAAAGTGCCTGACACTGTGCAGAGCATTACTCATACGCCCCGTCAGCGCTTCGACGACTGGCGACATCTTGCCAACGAAAGATGGGCGAACAGAGCCAAGTGAGCGAAGAACGGAGCGAAACGAGTCGTAAGTGAATTTATTTCAAACAATTATGTAGCAATTAACAAACAGATGACGGCAATTAAACTTCAACCAGGCATGAGGTAGAGAGGCAATCGGAGGTCGAGTTGTGTCAAGTGCAGCAATCGACAGCCGGCAGCAGTGAATCCAACTCGTGAGTGTACTGCATTATTCAGGCAATATTTCACACACTTACGCGTCCAGAAATGCACTTCAAGCTCCTGCCTTCCTGCCGCTTATTTCGAGCTCGTTAATTTTTCAATAATTCAATTGGCTTTATGTTCTTTTTTCCCGGGCTGATTACATATGGGCCGCCATACTGTCTTCCGGATGGTGTTGCGTGACTCAAGTGCCGAGTGCTCGATCATTTTTGATTCGCCATTTCTAGGTACACCCATAGTACCATAACTAATTTCCTGATAAACGCCCGGTTATGTTCAAATGCCTGAACGATTCCGGCGAAATAAAAAAAAAAAATAAAAAAAAAAAAGATTCGCCATTGAAATCACTACTTTTCGTTGCATACTTCTAGGTGAGCCATGAAAATGCCCGACGAGCATTTCCGGTCAAACAGTTCCCACCGCAGAAACCACTTCACAAATTAAGTTGTCAACAATTTCAGCCATATCGCAACGTTTTAATCTTCACACCTAAATTATTTATGTAAAAAGCCACGTTTCCCCTATCAAACACATTCTTGCTCAGCCACATACAGAACCCCCTACTAACACATACAAACATACACACACGAGTGCCTTGTTAGCCGTCGCTCATGCAATAAAACGTTCAGCTGCTCTTACGCCGTTTTGTTGTTGTTCTACTGTTGAGCCTTTTGTTTAATAAATTATGTAAAATGCGCCAAATTGAATTTGAAATTCATGCAGCCTTTCGCCTGGTTATGGGAATTAAGATATGTCGACAGCCAGACAGAATGGTCACGAGGGGCGGGTAAATGGTGAAAGTAGGGGCAGCGAAATGGAACTGAGACACAACCATTTACCCAGGCATAAAGTCGCCATTTTCAGTCTGGCACGTACAGACAGTTAACATATGCCTTGGATTTGGGATTGTGGGGAGAATGGCATTGTGTGGTTTGGGTTGGCCGACGAATTCGCCTGAAATAGGTGTAAATTGGGCTGATTCAATTTAATGAGATAAATATTCAAATTTATTCATATTCTTGACGCGGTTGAACGTATTGTTTTGATTTGTAATTAAATGGAATTTTAATATTATTCTTGTTTAAGAACTCCATTGATTCTGTAAATAGCATTCGTGAAATATTGTAGGTATTTGTAAACTTCCTGTAAATGGTATTTGTAAAACGGAAATATTTGAAATTGTAATTTCCATCTGTAAATAGACACACTTAACTCAGTAAATTGTGTAAAATGGATAGTTCTATTTACAATCTCGTTTAGTCTTTAAAACCAACCTCGAAATTCCAAGCCAGATTTAATAAAATCGAAAGGTTCAGGTTGCAAACTTGGTCCCAACTGCCTTAAGTGTGCCATAAAGCCAGAGAAAACCAAGAAAACAGCACAGACGGAAAAAACTTCTATGGAATATAAAAACGAATGGGATTGCATTAATGTGGCAAAGTCAAGACCGACGGTCCCAGGTATGCAATCGTAAACATAATTTACTCTCCGCCAAGGCATCTAGGCTGGAATTCATGGAAATAATAATTAGGGTCTGGATCACAACAAAGGTTCAGTCCGTTCTGTCCCAGAATTATAAATGAAGTGTGAACAAGAGTTTGTGGTTACTCTTTTTCCGGCGGAGTCCGGCAGAAACAAAGGAAATAAAAAGTGCGCCCTTCGAGACATTATTAAAAGTTTTTCCTTTTCCTCTTTTTTTTTTGCGGGCTTCTTTTAGGGGCGGTCATTTACATTAACATCCTTTCATCCCTGTGTTGACAAAAATATCAAAATGAAATTGCTGCATAATTTGTTCTTTCCGCCTCGCGTCTCCATTGCTGTTTGCCGAGTGTCTTTGGGGAAACTTTTCTATTAATTTTTGTGGCCGTCATTTGGTGGCCAGCAAAGTGTAAATAAATACAACCAACTCCACCCGCAGTTTCTTCGGCAATTCCTTATCTTGCGGACCGTCGAAGCGCAAACTTAAATTAAAATGTTGGCAGGACATTCGTTGAATTATTCAGTAACTTTGTGGCCAACTCTTTGGCTTTTTATTTTGCGGCCAGTTGCTTTCGTTGAAGGCAAATGTAAATGTTACCACCCCCTCTGCCTTTGTTTTTTCTTGTCATTTTGGCGACATCTGTTTTAATGTCATTGAGGGATTCCACGTAGAGCAAGCTAAGTGAAGTTTGGTAATTAAAAAAGGTAAAAGTAAAAAAGGAAGGGAAAGGCTTGAAAATGTATTACTTATATTTAGTACCACTTCTTTAACAAAACATTTAAAAGTGAAAATTTTGTTTACGATTTCTTACTAAAAGTTCAAAGCAGCACACCCCCAATAAACAAAGTAATGCAATATTTAAAAATCAGCCAGTGGCTTAAGTAAAAGGTCTATCTTAAGATATAAATAATTTATCTAAACATTTTACGAATGTTGCTTTAAGCCCTTGGAGAAGTATCAAATAACAAAATATTTGGGATAGGCAAACGCAAATTTTGTTTCGGTTCAAACCGTTTAACTTAAATTGTCTTAAATTTCAACAGGCTGTCGCCGAAGTGCCCGGCAGCAGCAGCTGGCATAAAAAATGAATGTGGCCAACTTGACTCCAATCTGGGAAGTGGATGGAACCCACTTTCAGATTGACTGAGGTGGCTAAGGCCAGAAAGTCAAGCAGTCGGCTTTTCACTTTGCTCAGCTTCAGCTCTCTGTGTGTCCTCGGGGCATAATTTCCCAATTGCAGGCTCATGTGCCGCACATACACACACAGGGAAATCCCTTTAGCCATCTCTCAGCATCTCTCTCGGTCCGGGATTCCCTCTTCAATCAAGCACAATGGGCCGTTGAATCGCTTAAGCGCTCGCCCTTCCAAGCACACGCACCCCCATAAAACAACACTTTGCCACGGTCAGTTACCAGTTACGCACGGGCCACGCCCATGAAACGCCTGTGGCGGAACGCCCCTTTGCAGACTGCCCTACTTGTTATTTATATTATGACCACTCACAGTTGTTGGCTCATTGTCATAAATTCTCCCAAGTGTTTGCCGTGCGGCCCATCCGTAAAAAGTGAGAGTCGGCGAAAGTTCAAAGAAAAAAAGTTTAAGCAAAGATTTCCTTGGTCGTGTGCGAAATGTTTGTTGTTTGTTTGCCTTGTTTGTCAGTCGCCCAAGGGTCCTTGTTTGCAAACAATGGTAGCCTCTTGGCCAATTTTATAAATTCTATAAATTGTTTACGTTCGGCTGTCATTGATGGATGCAAGTTGATTTTTTCTTCAAAGTGTTAAGTGTTTAAGGTAACCAACCAGTCAAGTTTTACGTTTTGGTCATTGGACAAGATTTCTTAAGCCCAACAATTGCTATTGGAGCTCCAATTATAATCCCTAGACAGACTTAACTATAATTTTCAGCACACTCGTTAAGAAGAGGTTTGCAATTTAATTACACCCTAGGCAAAGTGCGAGCCCATATTCGCTTTGCACCTCGCAGAGAAAGTTTTCAACACGCCCGAATGGAAGTTCGAGGTGCTCGATTCGAACATTCTAGAACAGCCACTAAGCGCATAATCTTGTAAACTTGGCAAAAATGCTCCAAATGCCATAACTAAAATAAGCAAGCAGCCAAGGAGGCAGGGAGAATGGGAGTGAAACATATTATCCCGGAGGGCACAACCAGATTCCGAGCATGGCTTCTTTGCCAAAGTTTTTGCAATGGTGCTGGTGCAAGTGCTTGATGCAAATTATTTGGCCTAGAGGTTAACTAGGGTCGTTTAGCAAATGCCTAACCCACAAAAAGACGCAGCAGAATAAGAGATGAGCTCGTGATGCGAGCCTTAATTAAGACTCAATGGGCAATAGGATCCTTTATTCCAAGAAAAGATTTTTAAAAATTTGATTTTCATTTATTCAAAATCTGTGTTGTGTAGAACTCTTACGATTTCGTGAAAATTCGATAAAATATGCTGGAACTGACTTCTCGTGACTTTCAACACTCATTTCGAGACTTTCAAGCTCACGAAGTCATCTCTAGTGCACGCTCGCCGTCTTTTTATGAGTCCTGCATGCATTGGCATTCATGAGAGTGAGCCCAGTATTTTTGTGAGCCCAATGCTAGGGTGTTGGGTGGCAGTGGGCGGGCAGCAGGGCAGCCGGCTAACCACAGTCTGAGCTGCAACTCCAAGCCCAACAACAATGACAAGTACAATAAATGCCTTTCAACTGCGGTTTCACATGCACTTGAAGTGGAGTGGCAGCAAATGGAGAAGGGGTTAACTTGGGGTCATGGTGCATGAGTTTAAGGGGATGAGAGATTCTGGAACTGGTCTGGTGGCAGTGTCATAAGCCTCGAGTGCTATTTGCAGTGAAGTGCGCCATATATCTGCAAAGCATGATAGTTGGGGTGTTGGCCCAGTCTCCTTCCTTCATTTCACTCTTTTCGAGGCCGCACTTTACTTCTGCAGCTTCGTGTTGGGCTGCTTCTAATGAAACTTTATCCCCGGAGTGCTAAGTCTTGCCATCTGGCCAGACTACCAAAAGTCCGGACATCTGTGCAGAATGCAGGCTCACTCTCCCGAATAATGTTTTGGTATCTGGACTCGATTTTTGCCAGTATCTGTATCTCCATCTGTGATAGCCTTCTTTTGGCTTCCTTTAATTTTCTATTTTTGAAACGATATTTTAAAGTTTCATACTCTGACAGCTCTGCACTGTGTTAACAGTTAAAGGGGAATGTTCTGCTTTTCACTTCCATGTTTAAGTCATATTGGTTTTCCGTATTATTCGTTTACGTTGGCATAAAAGTATATTTCCCAGTCAATACCCAATGGTTTCTTTTTACAATAAATGAAAACAGATTGATAGAGAAAACTCTAACAACTTAAGCAACTCATTCCTTAAACTGAGTTCTTAATATCATAGAATTACCTAATAGCTCTCTTTCTGACTTTTAATGCAACAGCAATGTTTACGCACTTAGGGCTAAGAGAAGTTCTTCGAAGGGCAAATCAAACAAAACATCTCCTGCAATTAGTTTGCAATAGAGGCAGGTGGCAGAGAAATAGGATCCTTGAGCAAAGAACTCTCGGAAAATTGGCTGAAACCTGAAAACTTCACTCTCGATTTGTGCCAAGGCACTTGGTTGTCGGATTCTAATTAAGATTGATGTGTTTATGGTCGACTCTTGCAGCGATTGTATGGCCAACATTTGACTTTGCCAAACTAAATGGTCGACAACAGCAACTCGACTGGCATTCGTGTCTGAAAGTCCTAGTTCGATTTCGTTTTTCCACAGTTTGGCTTTTCCACTTGCTTTGTAATTATTGATGAGCTTCTCTTTCGGCTTTTCTTTTCAAGTGTATTAACGTAATTAGCCAGCTATCCAAAACGTTAAACGACTTCCACTTCACCGTTGAATTCGATGCACTTAAAGCTCAATTGTGGGCCACCCATCACATGACTCTGCTCTCATCCCCTCTTGTTTTTGGTCCGTCTAGTCAATCAAAATGTCATGGAAGTCTGGCAGTCGATGAACTGATTGACAAGCACAAGAAAAAGGAAACGTTTGCTCCATTCGTCTGTGGGTGTGCACATGCAAATTGCAAGCAGTGTCCGACTGTTGGTCTGTGCCCGGAATTCCATGGCTCCTGTGGTTAACCGCAAGGCCAGGAATCGTTGTCGCCTGTCGGATTCTCAGGTGTCTATTGGCTACCAAAACACTTTACCTAAAATTGGCGAAACAGTCCAATGTCAGAAAGGCACATTAAAGCACCTGCCAGAAGCTTAAGAGTATAAAGATTTAAGCAGGAAAAGGGTAAACTATCCTTCATTTCCTTACTTTTCACTTGTGTAATCTTAAACCCATTCGAAATCAATGCCGGTCTCTGGCTCTGTATAAATATCAATAACAGCAATTACATTTTCTATTAACGAAATCACAACGGTATGGGCTTCCCCTAAAAAAAGTGCTGGCACAACATCATCCATGTCTACCACATCATCATCATCCCCATCCAGATCCACATCATCAAAATCATCTACAAAAACAATCGAAACCAGGCAGCGGCAATTGCCGAACCGAAGGCAACTCCATTTTCCCCGTCTTTTCCGCGCTGTGGAAGTTCATCAAACCGAGCAGGAAAATAGAAAATAAAGCGGGACTGGGGAGTAGGGAATCTGGGGAAATCGGGGGCGTACATGTGGTCGTTATTGTTATTGCTTTTTGGCCATCTCCGCCGCATTCGCCAGTGGAAGCCCTTGCTCCAGCCTGAAATGCAGAATGCGTCTGAAAAAGAAATTCCCGTAATTTTGGAGTTGCTTGTTTTTTGTGGGTGCTGTTGTTTTTGGCCCATTGCCAGAAACCTCTTCATCATCAAAAAACATGAGAGGCGTCCTGGCCATAGATCCCTGCGAAATTAACATAGAGGCAAGGCGCCAAAGGGGAGATAGTTAGATGAGAGACGCAGTGAAGAAGGCTGCACAGCATTTGCGCCTTGTGGAAGGGTCCATCACATAGGCCAAATGAATGGAATTGCTACTCGAAAAGTCGGTCTTTGCCGGGAATTCATGAATTCATATTAGGGAGAAGCGCACTAGCTCGTGGAAAAATCGGACAACCAGAGTTCATATTTGAACTGCCTAATTCGCGTTTCAAAAGGTCATTTAAAATAGTTTTCTAAACTTAGTAAGGTTCATATGTGCACTATTCGTCTAGAATAGCACATTAATAATAATATTCAAATCAAACAATAATATTTTACTGCATAGCACTTAAGAGATTCCAACATCTCCTCTTAATGGCTCACATAAGAACATAATCACTAAAATTTAATATGTAATACGCTTTGTGGCGTATGAAACCCGAAAATTAAAACACACAAGGTCGTAGAGCTCAATCAGGTGCGAAAATTAAAGTGTTTACCAATAGCAAGGAAGCGTAACTGAATGCTTTCCGGGCAATTAAATAAACACAATTTTCAAATTGTATTTAAAGTACAAGCTGGCCCACACAAACACTTAACCCGAATTGGCTTAGACAAACGCTGCTTAGGGAACGAGTCGGCCAGAAAAAGGCCGCTTAACTTCCGGTCAAATACCCAGAGACATACACCGATGCCCACTTGAACTTCAACCTACGAAATCCTCAACCTTTAGTGGGTCTATGGCCTAAGGACCTCGGCACGTCCGGCTGCGAAATTTACTTAGCCCCGAAAAGGGAGGCAAAGTGTGAAAAAGCCGACGAAATGTTGTTATCTAAATGCGCGCTGAACTTTTCATGCGAAAGGATAGAGAATGGAACACAAAAGGCAGACCCTTGGACAAAGGATATATATATATACATACATACATACATACACACCCACACAAAGGCATGCCCAATGCGCTTATTAAAATCCTTTTAAAACTGTAGCGACTGACGGCAAGAAAATCAATTAAGTCGAATACACTTCCCCGAGGATAATTGCTTTCGGAACGAGAACTGCCGCCGGCTCAAAACTTTTGTGCGAATGAACATCAGCTCCAATAACGAGCTAAGCGAAGCGTTAAGGCCTAATGGCAACTTAGGCGATTTCTATAGGCCTTTATCCTTTTGGCCTAAATGGTATTAAAGGCTTCTGGAACGGACGGCCACTATAAATATTAATGGGGAACATTTTAATATTTTATTTCACCCAAAAGTTACTACCTTTTATTTTAACTATTCAATTTTTACTAAAATCGTATATTTGCATTTAAAATTATCAAGAATACAGGGTAGACTAGAGTCTATAGTCGTTCATAGACAATCTCAGCCCTTCTTACCGTTTTATAATTTTTGGCCGAAAGTTCAAATTAAGTGTGCTCCAGATTCTTTTCCCTAAATTGTTAAACTTGAATAAGTTGGTTAATTAATTTTGTTGTTTTTAACGGACTTGAGTTTTCCCGGCGACTTGTGTGTGTTTGCCTTCAGCGACTAAGTGATTTGTTAATTCGTAATAATACGGACGCCAACTGGTTACCGCAATTAACGATAATGAATGGGCTGCTGCATTTGATTTTAGCAGCCAGCTATTAGCGGTAATTGTAGACTTTTAGAGGGCCAAAAAAAGGCAAAGTGAAATTAGCATAATTTGTGAAAAGAAAACCAAAAGTTCCACCAACACTTTCTTCTACCGTCCCGAATAATCCAATCCTGCACACATACACAATGCGGAGGCGTGGCCAGGACTCTGATTGCCCCGACGTGTTTACAAGCGTTAAGCGGAGCGCCATTAAATGTTATGGCCGTGTGGAAAAACACGAGCCATTCAATGCCAATGTCCAACCAGGTGATAAAGTGTCGAATGTGGCTTCTATCAGTGGAGCGAGTATCCAGGTACCAGGCAATCGTGGAAGTGGAGGTGTTGGTTAGCTAGTTGATGCCCATGGTATTCAGTGCTTCAAGTGAAAAACACAAATTGAAATTGAAAACTTTTTCCGATTGATCGAAGTTCGGCATTTTAGAGTTTAATAGCAGTCAGAGGTTTGCAACTTTTAGTTAATAGGATAAGAAGTTTAAAACTTACTAACGGGCAGCCAAAATTGAATTCGGATGTGGGAACGGACTTACCTGAAAAAAGGAAGAAATACCTTGTTATTATATATTTAAAATTTGCATTAATTAAAAAGAATTCTTGATAAGGTCAAAGATTATAAGCTTAATAACCTTTTTATGTATTTCCTTTTATGCTGTGTAGGGTTTATCACTCTTTTAATCTCATTAACTGAGATAATAACAAACTGCAACTAAACTATTACCCCATCCACAAAACGGTCGCTTGATTTCATTCACTTCCAAAGCATTTGAATAAACCGCACTCCAGGGCCATTTAACATGCATGGAGATGGGAATAGGGATACCATTTAAGCGAGTGGGTGCACCAGGGTGCAAGTGCGATGCTCTGGGCAACCGCAAGTTTGCTGTAGCATAACTAAAAAGTAAAAGGTAATCCGGAGGGATGGATATCGGTGTGGATAATCGGTGGAGAAGGGTAAGGTCAACCGCAGGAGTTGAACCTGCTGCTTGCGGAAAACACAAATAAATGGAGCGACCGCAGAATGACCATCCGGGGCAGCAATTAAAAATACCTCCTGGGGCAAACAAGCCGGCAGCTAATGCCCTGCCTCATTGAGCCATTAATTTCCCGGCGTGCAAAGGTAAGATGTGCCGTCGATTGGGCTACGTTGGGTGGATCAGCCTGATACCTTTGCAATTTGTCCACATCGATTAGTGTCCGGGCACATCGTCTCGGACTGACAGAATGACAGCCATGTCCACGTCTATTATTTTCAACTTAACATGACCCGCGCCTCTGACAATTGGCCAGGACATTTAGCCCCCTTTGCCCCTTCGAAAAGGCCAAAGGGCGACACAATCCTACTTGCTCACCGCAAAACTGCACAATGGCCGACCTACAACTCACTTCCTTCCGCCACACGGCGACCACGCCCAACATTCTCACTCCCTGTTGAGGGCGTTGCCCCACTCTCCCGCCTCCTTCCGTTGGCCCCTTCCTTGCAATATCTTTAATGTTTTTCCTTTTTTTCTAGCCTGGCCTTTTTTCTGTCGTTGAAACGTGTGTCCAGCGGAAATGACAACGACAGTGGCAATTACATTGTTGCATGACACAAATAGTGTTGCCTACAACAAGGAGTACAACAATTGTCAAGATATGGGGGCAAGTTAAAGGATAGTGAGGGAAAATGAAATGGGGACAAAAGCGACTCAGGGATACCATAGTTTCTAGATATCCCAAAGTTTCTGAAGAACTAAGTTTATAATTAATGATCAAAGAATTTTTACAACAAATAAATACAATTTTACTTGTAGTTGAAACGTCACTATCCCCACCATCACTTTATTTTCTTTTACTTTATAAAATAATCGATTTACTCCAACACTTTGACTGTAATTCATAAAAACCATAACTTTCCCCGCAAATACATGGAGAGGCTGTTGCTTTAATTTAAAACAAGAAACCAATACAATTCGAACAAAAGGATATTTAAATGGGTTTTGCAATTAAGTATGCCAGATTAAACAAATTACGTATACGCTCTCTTTTGCTTACTCAATACAGAGTCAGCTATAAAAATATAAAATTTTCATGTGGCAGACAGTGCGTGTTTTGCTGGGTGGCAGAATAAGGTATAAATTTAATTGATGTCAGGCCGTTAAAAATGTGGCACTTTAACTCGCTTTAAACGCGTGGCTGCCCGCGTGACGTTTGTTCAATTGTTATCAATTGTCCTTTGGAAAGTCGTCAGACCGTGCCGTATGCCGAGTTCTGTCCTGAGTCCCTGAATCCGGTGTCCTGTATCCTGCGTCCTGTGTGCATGTTTATCGTCTGTCCTTTGGCCAAGCCCATTTGCCATTTACCACTGGCCATTCTCCATTTCCCATTGCCATGTTGGCATGGCCGAGTGCCAAACTAATTGCTACAAATTAGCGCCTTTATACTCTGCCCAACCGCTCGTGGATCTGCCAAAGACCACGGCTGGCCTGGCTGAGCATTTCCTGACCCTTTGTTCAGACTTGGTAGGTCCTTGCCCCACTTCCGTTCTCTTCTGCCCTTAATGTGCGTGTACAACTCAATTACGCGACAATACACATTAATACTACGGCTAAATTTGGCTCAATTGTTGACTATTGAGAATGCCTTTCGGTGAAGCATTCCGAAGTCAGTAAAGCCATCGCTGTAATTTTTGATCATTAAAGGAATAATCAATTTTATAGGTATGTGTATTGCACAATATGCAAAATACGTTAGTAAGTATAAGTATCTATATTAATTCCTAAGCCTAATTGTCATTTAACACAATTAAATTTCCTAGCAGTCCACCGCACCTGAGATCGAAGCAACAAAGCTCTTTTCGTTTGTGCAAATAAATCTAAAAATTTTGCCAATAAAGCCACCAAAAACAAAATCACAGCTGTGCAAAATGTTTAGGCTGGGAGATGAAAGTTCTTCCTTGGCAGACAATTTGGGCCACTTAACACCTCGCTGATTGCCAGCCGAAGCGCAACAAATCGTTTATTTTGAATTATTTTTAATTTTAGCATTTTGCTCTGACTTTCCTTTTTGCCAGATGCTTTTTGAAAAAAATCTAGATGAATTTTGTAAGCTTGTTTGCATTTTCTCCACCAGCTGTTTGTTGTATTTTCCACTTTTTTTCCCTCGACTCTCTACTGGCGTTTGTTTCTGGTGAAGGAAGGCAACATGGACAAACGACAATTTGTGTCGCTCAGTTGTCAGGACAACAACAACAACAGGAATAACAACAACGGGCAAACGTAATAATAAATGAGAAGTGGAAAAGTTTTGCCGCCGCCGTGCTTATTGTCAAGCTCGGCCAGGCCATAAAAAACAAACTTCAATGGCAATAAGGCGACAAAAAGAGAGCTTGAACAAAAAAATTAACTTGAAAAAAATACCAGCCGGACTAGAAGAACAACGGTCGAAAAAAGAAGACAAAAAAAAGCCAGAGGAAAAGTTCAAGGCACTGACTTTATAGCTGCAATAATGCCCGGAGACCAACTGGAGGTGGGTGCGAGGGCCAAAAAAAAAAAAAGGTGAGCCACACGCCAGCAACAGCGAGCCACAAAACAAAGCCAGTTGCAGCCAGCGCAGAGGGGTGCTGGGTGTTTCAGGTGGGTGGAACTGGTGGGCAGGAAGCAACAAGGCCACGCCGTATCCCGCCGAATGTGTTGAGGCACTTTGGCGAGGTAACGAAATGTAACAAAGTGCCGGGGCGTGGCGGTCGCCTGGTTTCAGCAGGCAACTTTTGCGGGTGGAGGACATCCGTAAGGTGGGGTATTAGGTCAGGTTTGTTATGTGGCTTACACCGGAAATTTGTGTTTAGAAGGCCGCTGGCGCTATTCTTGTTGCTCTTTTTAACGTGGCCCTAACGAGGGGAAGGATAAGTCCCTAATATGGTCAACAAAGTTTAACTTTTTAACAAGATACGAAAGATTTATCTTAAGTTTTTGATAGACAGCTGAAGATTATCTAGAGAACTTTTTGGGGTCCAACATTATGCTTTAATTTAAAAATTATCTTTTGCTGTGCTATAGATTTATTACAATAAATATTTGAATGACAAAATGTTGAGTTCTTCTTTTATAAAAAGTATCTCAATATAATCCGGAAACGTCTACACCATTTACTTGTTTATGAAAAGATCAAATCACGAACAAGTATCTTCAATGCCTTCAGAAAGCTAATGAACGTCGTTTCCTTATCAATAATGTGCGCAATCAGCAATTGAATATTTATCTATGCCTAAGCACAGTATTAATGACCGGGCCAATGACAAAAGGACAATGTCGGTCGTCGGCACGCAAAAGTCAAAAGCACCGCAATCCCACAGGACACGGGACAGACAGTTGGGTAAACAGACAAGCGAACACGATGGCCAACACTTGGTCTCTGAGTGACGGAATGACAGTCTGATGGGCAGGCCCCGGGCACATTAATAAAGTCAATAGAGAGACAATAGTTGAAAATTAACAAATGAATTGAAATTACTTAAACAAACTCATTAGGCGCCGGCCTGTCACTGCTCAGCAGCTACGTTGACACTGTTAGAACACCCAAACCCTTGGGATCCTAGGACAAGTATTAATATTCTGATGGGCGGTGGTTTTATTCCTGCCCCAGGTAAGCACTGGCCAACGCCTCTGCGATTGTCCATCGAATACGGGCGAGTTTTTCCCCATTTACCATCATTTCGCCATCGGATGTAATTAAATTTTCCAACCTTAATGTGCTAAGCATAGTAATTTACACCCACCCTTCTGTCTGCCCCGTCTGCCAGTCTCGAGTTTAAATTGTCAGAAACTGTGACAGCCCGACACCTTTTGCCCAGGTGTGGAGACTGGCGAGGCGACATGCCGCATATCTATAATTTTCATTAATTTTAATTGGCTTTTGGCGTGGGTAAATGTCGCTCAATTACACTGTATTCAATTTTTTATTGAATTTTAAACTCGTTTAAGGGTTGAACAGATTTTACGGTTATTATGATTAGCTCAAAAATAGACTTAAAAATGTAATTTACCTGAAGGAAGAAAATATGCCTACAATTATAAAAAGGTCTTTAAAGGCTAAGAAATGTGTATTTTAGTGTTTTTGGTTTTACAAATTCCAATTTAAAACCTCAACACATTCTTCCAACAAACAAAGGTTAATCTCACTCAAAATGTCTGGACAAAGTAGGTTTGCTTTGTCTGCCATTGGAGAATGCCGCCAAAAATTTAAAAACAGTTTATTTCTTTTATCTTTTGGAAAGTCTTGTTGAACTGGGGAAGCGTTTGGATAAAGACGCGACCCATCAAAATTCAAAATTTTGTAGTGTTGCCTACAATTTAAAGGACCCTCAAAAATGATGTCCAAGTTGTATGCGATCCTGGCTCAAAGGTCAGTTCGTTCCAGCCAAAAATGCCACCTACTGAGCCAAGCTCTTTGGTTCGGCCAGCACCGGAACAGTGTCAAAATTCGTGAAAAACACTGCTGCGAAATAAAGGTGGTTCCCTCTCGCGAAGAGCATTTAAATGCACTGAAGGGAGAAGAGTTTGACGTACTGGTCATCGGAGGTGGAGCCGTAGGATGCGGCTGCGCCGTGGACTCGGCCTGTCGTGGTCTTAAGACTGCCTTAATCGAGGCAGAAGATTTTGCCAGTGGCTCCAGTTCACGATCCAGTAAATTAATTGATGGCAGCGGTTCATACCTAGGTACCGCCCTCCGGCAGAAAGACATAGAGCAGCTGTACATCATGCTGCAGATGATGAGCGAGCGAGTGACCATGCTGAAGAACGCTCCGCATTTGAATCGCATTCAGCCGATGATTATGCCCGTCTACAGTGCCCTCCAAATGCCCTTGACCTGGCTGGGATTAAAGGTATGTAGTAATTGCGTTGATGTTAGTTCGTAGTTAAACTCTATTACTAGGTGTACGACTGGATATCTGCCGCTTCAAATGTACGTGGATCGCACTTCCTCTCGAGAGAAGCCACCCTGTACGAATTTCCGCTCCTAAAAACAGAAGGCCTTCGTGGCGGAGTCGTCTACTACGATGGCCAGGTGGACGACGCCCGCATGTGTCTCGCTTTAGTTATGACCGCCGTCGCCCTTGGAGCCAATGTGGTCAACCACACCGAGGTGGTGGAGCTCATACATCAGGAAGGCTGTTGTCGAGTGGTGGGCGTTAAAGATAAAATCTCCGGCGAGCAGTTCTACATCCAGTCTAAAGCGGTGATTAACGCCACGGGCTCTAGCACTGATAGCATTAGGAAGATGGACAAAGAAGACACTGCGCCGATTCTGATGCCAACTGTGGGAACCCAAGTCTCCCTGCCCCGGTACTTTGGTTCCGGACACTACGGTCTTTTGAGCCCATCGCTGAAGAACGATGATCTAACGATTTTTATGGTGCCTTTCGAAAACCACATGGTTCTGGGCGTTCGCGAGGTCGAACTGGACGAAGTGTCCGGCCGTGGAAGTCCTACTCCAGAGCCGGATGATGTTGACTGCCTTCTGGAAGCAGCGAAGAGAAGATTGGCACCCTGTGTGGAATTGGGACGCTGTCATGTTCTAAGCGCCTGGACGGGCATAAAGCCCAGTGTAAGCTGTCCCACCGACAAGTCGGAGGAAGAGGAGGACAATCGGGGCTCCCCGATCAGCAGCTATATGATCGAGGTCAGTGCAGACGGTCTGATTACGCTGGCCGGTGGACGCTGGAGTAGTTATCGCGTAATGGCTGCCGATGCCATCGACCTGGCAATCCAATCATGTGGATTGTGTGACGATCATGTTACCTCCAGTTGGACACAGGATCTGAAACTAGATGGAGCCGATTTCTGGTGCTGCATGCTGCCGCTGGAGTTTGTGCAGGACTACGAAGTGCCCATGGACGTAGCACAACATATATCCGACTCCTATGGCTACAATGGGCATGCCTTGTTTAAACAGTCTCCAGCCGACATGAAGAAGCGACTCCATCCAAACTTCCCTTATATCGAGGCGGAAGTGCAGTATGCGGCACGGAACGAATACGCCTGTACACTGGTGGACATTATCGCAAGGCGTCTTCGCATCGCTTTCGTTGATGCGGCTGCCACGCTGCACATGTTACCCAAGATCCTCAAGATCATGGCCGAGGAAAAAGAGTGGGATGAGGACCAGCAGAATAAGCAGATGCAGGCTGCGCAGGAGTTCCTTGTGCGCCAAATGGGACTGGGTACGATAGTTCGACCCAAGGCCACCAGCAAGAACAAGCCGATAAAGAAGGCCGCCTCGGGGGGATGTTGCTGCCGGGCGGCTGCCCGAAAGGAGGCCAGGAGCTACTCCAAGTGTTGCTCTCAGCTGTTGGAATCCTTGCCCCATCGATCAATAGCCGTTCCCACTGGAATGTCGGGTAAAAAACCAGAGCTCATCACTAACACTTGGCGCAAAAAATTCAAGTGCTAGCTCATTTTTAAATAACGTTTTTTCCCTTTCAACGACGATATATTAAGTCTAGCACATTTCGTTCCGTGTGGGTCTCTTAGGACAAAAAATAAAACGATCGGAGCACACCAAGAGTAGATATTAGCATTTCTATCCTTTAAAAACTAATAAAGGCTGTTATAAATATCGTTTTATTGCCTTGTTCTTAATTAAATATTTCAAACTTGCAAGCTTGAAAGTATCTCAAAGTTTCGGCAATAGTTTTTATCCCTTTGATAAGAAAAATTTGAAATTTACATAGAAACTTATTGAATATTTTGTTAAGGCAACTGCTCTTTAAATAAAATTATCCCCCAAGTTTACAAAACGTAATATTTTATACCCTCCACATGGCTTCCTTGAGAACGTCAGAAAATTAAACAATCTCGATTCATTGGCAGCATTCAGCAGCAGTCGTTAAAGGTTTTTTGTTCTTCGATTTTTTGTTCTTTTCGTTACTTTGGAAATTTGGAACTGCTATTGATGTCGTTTGTTTTTATAAATTAGCTTTATTTCCTTGTAGAGAAGGAAAATTCAGATGCGGGGTTAGGGTGGTGATTTTGAATTATTGTTGTTTGGAACTGGGAAACCATTTCTTGTTGCTTGCCGCTCTTTGAATATGGTTATCGTTTATATATTGCTTTATTTATTGGCTGATTGGGGGCCGAAAATGTGTGTGCATGTGGGCGTTTTTATATAAGCACCACATTTTTTTCCCGCCGACGCTCGTTAGTCACGTAAATGAGTTTTTTATGGCTACATTTTTAAAGAGTATGGAAATTAAATTGAAATTAAAGGAAAATATATCTTTGATGTCCTATTTATGAAAAAGTTTTTTTATTATTTATGGTGAATGGCTGTTATGTTCGATAATTTCAACGGGATAGATGAAATCGGCATGTCCGGAATTTTGGTAGGCATATGGTTTACACGTCATTTTTGCACTTCACTTAAACACTTTCGTGGCGTCACGCTCAATGCTTTAAAGAAAAACTATTAGAAAGGTCCTACTCAGAACACTTTCACTTTTCGCCACACATTCCAACAGAAACCATTCTGCGGTCTTTTGGGCCGCATTTTTATGCTGATTAGTTGAGTTAACAATTTTCAGCACGCGAAACTATTTTGGGAATTTCAAACTTGAAACATAAATTGCATTGGCCAGACCAAGGGTCGGTCCACCACTATGTCCGACACCCAGCTCCACTCCGTTTCCACCATTTTCCAGCATTTTCCGCTGCGGCATCGAACAATTTTAATAAGTTGTGGGCCAGAAGTCTGAGGAAGTGGGTAATAGGCAAAAATGCAGGCGATGCACACGCGAGCTCATAATAATAAGAATTCCTGCCAACGAACCGGCGAAGGAACCCTTCGTCCTGATGGCGGCCTTATATGCAGCCACTTTTAACAAGCCAGTCAAGGACATTTAGCAGGCTCACAAAAAAAAACGAATGAAATAAGAAATAACGCCTTAAATACCGATGAAATAGCCAAAAAAAAGAGCATAAAAAACGGATGACGGAAGCAGTGCCATAAAATGCTGAAAATAATACGAGGCGACAAACGGAAATAACAGGAAAATAGTGTGTCATAAAATATGCTTTAGTACTTCGGGAACGAAAATCACCAGGGAGCAGAGAAAAAAATGGGAATCTGATTTCTGGCGAAAAAAATTAATGTTCGTGGAAAATACCGGGTAAATGCAAAAGTCTTGTCATAACGATATTAAAACAAAGAACAGCATTAAAATTTCAGTCAGGTGCTATAAATGCAATTCTTTTCACCATTGATTGGGTTCAAAAATCATTGGGAAGCTTAATCTTTTAAATTTGTTTAATAATTTATTACTTTAAGAAAGCATTGAAACATAACGTAGTTATTTCATTTATTTTTGGACACTTGCTTACATGGCTGCACAAATAAAATGCCAGCAGCAATGCCATTTTTTCATATTTTCACCATTGGAAAAATAGTAATTCTTGGCCAAGCCATGCATAAAATCATAATATATCTTCGCATACACGCAAACATAGTTATCTCGGCCGGAGTTGAAGTGGAAATCGGGAAGATGGTGGCCGGAAAAATGGCACTCAGCTGCAAAACATTGGACCAAACGATAAGTGACAAACATGGTAAGGCAAACAAATGTGTATTTTATACATATGCCGAATGGCTGGCGAGGGTAGCGCAAGGAGGAAGCGGCTCCCAGAGATGCACAACTGTCAGATAAGTGTGGAGAGCATTTTGCGGAGCGTCTTCTGCCCGCAGGTGACATGTTAAACGTCTTGTAAGCATTTGCATTTCCTTGCTCATAAAATAGAAGGAATAAGATGGAAATAAGAAAATTCTCCACTCTAGGAGGTGGAAGAAGTGTGTGGAAAATTTTGATGTAAAATATATGTATAAGTGGAAATAACTGAACAACCATAACAGGGCAGGGGCCAACATCCTTTATCTGCAGTTCATTCATTTTGTTGGCAGCGACTTCAAAAGGGTTGAGTTGTTGGCTTTGGCTTAAAGCATATTTGATTATGTCACAAAATATCCTTGAGCGTACTAAGTCATATATGTATATGTACGGGTATGAACGTCTGTCTGTTCGTTTGCTTTTCCAAAGATAAATTTAACAAATATGCAAATAAAACACGCCCCTTCCGAGTGGCCCAGAGGAAAATGGAAAATTGTTTTCATAAATTTTTCAAATATGCACAATTTTGTCTTTAGCCATTTTGATGCGAACAACCTTTCGGATAGGCTTAGAAAGCCAGACTCGGCTGCAGCAGCCAACATAAACTGAAATTATTTTCTCCAACGAAATTGCTTTTAATGGCAAACGGAAAACAAACACTTTTCTGTCAATTCGAAATATCAAGGTCCATTAAGTTTCAATAAAAGAAAAAAGGAATATGTGAGCACGTGTTGGCTGTAACTGTGGCGTAGATTAAGTTAAAAAGTGAGATAGAGAAAGGCTTTTAAATATTTAAAAATTCAATCGATAATCTTGAAAGCAAATTCCTCCTTTCATACTTATCTAAACAGCATCGCATCGACTGAATAACATCAGTTTGATAGCTGGTCCTAGCAGTATAATTATTATTGGAAATTACATCAATCTTTCTGCTATGAGCTCATAATTTTAATAAGCTTATATTGAAACCCTATAAATTGAGAATAATTTAATGCCCAATTAATGTAGCATTTGACTATATATATTTTAGAAAAATGAGTTCCTCTCTTGCCACAATTCTTTCGTTGAACTCTGCCAGTCCATCAGTCAATCAATCAATCAAACTAAGAAGCCCCATTAAGAGTGGCTCATTAAATTATCAAAGCACTTACCCTTTGAGGGGATTTCGGCGAGTGTGGGAGTGGCTGTCATCAACATGGTAACCGCGGCAGTGGCTATTATCGCTGAGATGGCCAACTGCCGGACATTAACCTCCGTCTGTGGGCTGTAGCGGTGGCGTGGGCGTGGCAGCCAGTGTTTCTCTGCCATGGCAATGGAAAACCTTTACCTTAGTTTCCTTCTGCAACGGGTAAATGAGAAAATGTTCAGCACTACGGAGTCAAGTTGCCAAAAATGTTCGTGGATTAGTGGGTGGACGGTGTTCACTGGGCGGCAAACGTTTTTACCTTTAATCACTTAAACGTCGTGTAATCAACAGCAGCAACAACGGCTGCAATCAACACCAACAGCGATTGAAATTGAGCGTCATCGTGATGATGATGAGGTGGCCCAATGCCGATGACGAGCCAGCTTGCCAGCACTTTACGTTGAAATCAGCCCCAAGTCAAAATCCGTACCCAAACCCATGCCCTCAATCCGGATCCGGATGCGTGGCAAAAGTTGTTGTTGCTCCTGCTGTTTACACGCGTTTTTCGTACATACATAGTTTTGGCCCCAGCCTTTTGACTTCTGACTTGCGCAAACTTTTGTTTGCTTTACTTTCAATTTTATATCCCCATACCCTACAACCCCCTCCGACGTTGAAGTTAATTCTCTGTGTGTTAATTTGAAGCGTTTTAGACTTCAGCTCAGCCGGATTAAATATCTTCAGACAGCAGGCAGACAGTAATTTGATTTGTCGGTGCAAATTCTATTTCATCTCACCATTAATTTAACTTTGGCCTTTAACTTTTTGATTGTGCAACTTAAGGAGTGGGCTAAGGAAATCCTTCAGACAAAGGAACTTTTCACCCAAAGTTTAATTAGCAGGTAAGAAAGGTAATTTTGTAAGTGAAATGGAAAATAATTTACTAGTAAACTCATAATTATTTGCAAAACTGAAATGGTTTGTTGATGATGAAGATAAATACAATTTTTAAATTAAGAAATATTGGAAATTGCCAAACGTTACTTGAAAATAATAAAATCAATTAGCAATATTTTAAGGCATTCACCATATTTTTCAGCTGCATTCGCAGACCAATCACACTCACATTTCTACTGCAACGTGAAAACTCTTTTCGTCAAAATCTCAATTTGCAACGTCAAGCTGTCAACGCTATATTCGTTGGCAAATCAAGTCTGACAAATGAAATGATTACACAAAGTAAACAGCGAACACGTAACACACAAACCACCTGTCAGAAACTTTTGTGCACCGGTTCTTTGGCCTGGTCCCTCCCAGCTTTCCTACCAACCGGAATCCGATGAAAGTTGAGGAGGAAAAAGCGGACATCACCGTACCATGGTAACATTTTACAAACGGAAAGCCAGAAAGGAGTATTATCGAAAAGCAGTGACAAAAACAATATCGCCGTCACCAAACACAAACACAAACAGCGAGCGGAGCGTTCCGAAAATGCAATGGCGATGCCAGCAAAATGGCAATGGCAACACTTCCGTTTCCGCTTCCGACGCTGCGGGCGACTTTCTCGCACAGTTGGCAAAACGTTGAGCAAACTCAAACTCAAACTCAAACTCAAAAGCAACAGCGACGAACGGAACATAACAAAGCTTGTTAGTGTTGCTGCCCCACAGCGGTGCAACAAGCGTCTCCCTGTTTCTTCCATCACCCGACAAAGGGATTGCGGATATCGCAGGATGGGGGATTTTTTTTATTTCATTTTGTAGTTTCGGTTCGTGGCATCAACCAGGACACGGAACAATGGCGACGAAAAACGTTTGAAAATTTTAAACGCTTTTAATATTAAAGCGTCCGGTATAGAGACACAAAAGCCGAAGGACTCGGCAGCATAGGACCACCAACAAAATGCAACACGGCGTGCAACACAGCAGCAACATTGCCAAAGGCATGCGGGGCATGCAAAAAGCACCAACTGCATGAAAATGCCATACAAAGCAAAAAAAAAAGAAATATGTGGAACAAGGAAGGGAATTTTCTCTGATCAAACTTTATGCTACCTCTTAAAAGGGTTCTCATCTCTCTTGTTTTTAACACACAAAAATTGGGAAAATAAAATATTTTTTTTAATCTAAAAAACTTTGATTTCTCTTTTTGGTTTTTTCTGCAAAGTTTATAGCATTCAAGACTGGAAATAAAAATAAATGCCAATCACTGTTTTCGTTTTAAATAACGTATATATATTTTTGATATCAATTTAAATAATACTTTTAAAAGTTTATTTTTAAATAAATGAAAAAATTTATACAGGATTAGATTATATTTCTCCAATCAACAAATAGCCTACTTTTTTAAAAGATCTGTTTTTGCTGGGATCAAAAGGTAATCCAGGGTACTTGTATGCTAGCCAGATTCTTCCAGGGGACTATCATACCCTATAACCCAACGCCTGGGGCACCAGGACTTCTGCATCGGCCCTTGTACCCCACTATTCCCCCTGCCTTTTGGTTAGGACTGCATTTTTGCAGAGTTCTTAGACTCTGCGGCCAGTTGCCCTCTTCGTGACGAAAATGTTTCGCTTAACTGGATTTTCAAATATTTATTGCAACAAATTATTTTGCTGGTTACATGGCGGCTCTTTGTTTGTGTCTCAACATGGCCAACATCCCATTCCCTTGGCCCTTTCTCCTCAGGCCCTCAGTTCGTAAGCGGTTTTTATGGCCATTTAGTTTGTTGCATTCCAGTAAAAGGATTTGGTGTTGGGATTTTTTGCGGTTTTTGCACAATTGCTGACAAATTAGGGTATTACAGTTGCATTCAATTTATTTCGAGTGTAAAACCCATATATTATGGTTAAATTGCTTTGTCGTGGCAAGTGGAAAGTATTTTGGTAAAAAAAAAACATAAATTAAAACTATTGTTATATAACTGGAAAATGTAGATATTATTTTTTCAAACATTTTAATAGTAAATACTGAAAGGACTACAGGCAAATTTAAAAATTATCAAACAAATAGTAAGTTTTAGGGTTAAAAATATAACAAAAGCCTAATTTGAAAATAAGATCATTAACCTTTTCTTCATTCTACCTATATTACATTTCCCTTTGTTTTTATACCATCACATAATTTTTTTTCAAAGTGCAAACAAACGTCGTACATGTCGTCAAAAGGTGGGACCAGCAGTTTACAGCCGCGGGGAAGTTTTTTGCAAAACAACAAACAATTTGGTAATTACTTCAATTTAAACACGCAAATGCGAATTCAAGAGTAATGGTAAACCGAAGTCGCCGCACGACAAATGCACAAAACTTTCACTCGCTCACAACTTTGGCGAGGTCTGCCAAAATCCGGCAAATGACAGCAGCGGCAAGACCAACGACAACGGCAAGGATAACGACAACGCACCGAGTAACATTTC
Organism: Drosophila eugracilis; assembly: GCF_018153835.1. Taxonomy (NCBI): domain Eukaryota; kingdom Metazoa; phylum Arthropoda; class Insecta; order Diptera; family Drosophilidae; genus Drosophila; species Drosophila eugracilis. The sequence continues at coordinate 1,281,919 of NW_024573209.1, forward strand.
GTGGGTGACACTCTCGTGGGATCGCAAGTAGCGCGTTAGATAGTTTCGTGGCGACCCTCGCTGAGCACAGACCGTCCGTTCAGTTGAAAGCCCGATTCACGACTAAACTTGCGGACGACTTCAATTGGTGGAAAAGCCCTTGCCATAATGGCCCAAACCCACGACGATGGCAATTCGTGGCTGTAGTAGCTTCGGCATTCGTCCGTCATTCGGTTTTCGAAATTCATCCTCACGGAGAATGAATGAACTTTCGTTTTCGAAGAGAATTTCACTGGAATGCGAATCGGGATGTTCCATTGCCATAAGCTAGGGCTGGCTCTCTTAAGGTTTTGACTATGTGGATGACTCTCAGCACCGCCGATAAGTCTTTGATAGAATTTCTAACAGTTGAATATTGGAGTTTTATAAATAGATTTAATGCAAGCCCATTTACTAAATATTTACCCATTGAAAGGCTGTTCCCAATGTTCAGAATTAAGATTGCAATCTTTACTGGGGAAAGTCAAAACGATTGAAAATTAATGTTAAATACTGTTGTTCTTATTAAGTTAAAAAGGACCTTTGAACCGAGACCAACTTCTGCCACAATTACTGCCGATAAGCCACTGTAGTCTGATATTTCATTCCCAAGCCTGAAACTCTCCTGCTCCATTCCATGCATAACTTTCACAGCCAAATTAACACGCATTTTCAAAAAGAACAACTGAATAAATTGGCTTATCTGGTGGAACACACTAAAATGTCGGAATACTCCTCTGGATGCCATCCCCTTGGCCGATGTCAAAAGCAGCTACCACACAACTGGAAACTGGCAACAACCGACTGCCAACCACAATAAAAAATATATTCCACATACGCAGCGTTGGCTGCTGGCATCATTTAGATAAACATAACTCGGAAACTTAAAACCAAGTCCGGGGGCAGATCGGAAAGGACGGGTCATCTGACCAATGTGAAACGCATACAGACACGCAAAGAGCCGAATTCCCGGGCAAGCAGCTTTGGCCATGAATAAAATAAGCAACAACAACAACAAGAATACCAACTGGATAAAGCCGAAAAGTAAAATAACTAATATGCTATTGTCCCAGAGCTCTCAAAATTTTCAAGTGGTTAAACTGGTTAGAGCTAAAGCTGAACCAAATAGCTTTATCAGAAGCTGCCACAAATTCCCCTTGACCATCACTATAAACAGGAACATTAACAAAAGTAGGGAGTGTTGCGAATAGCATTGGTTCTTTTGGCCAACTGGGAAGATGGTAAAGGATAAGCCGATGATGACGAAGACGACCTGTAAAGTTGACAAAAGGCGTACCTCGATGCATTAGTTAAATTTTGAGTGCCAGTAGATAGGATTTTCCTTAGAAAGTATTTGATATTATATTATATGTCATAATTTCGTGAGCATGAGTTTTCAAACAACTATTTAAGGAAAGAAATTTAAAACTAAGACAGAACAGCTTCTGCTACTGAGTTAATGGCTTTCACTGCCTGAATACTGCCTTGAAATCCTTTCCAATCTTCTTTCCCTGGTAGTCGGTTATTGCCCCTTAGGGATCAGCATTTAGCTGAAATCCAAGAGCATTTTCTGCTTTCTGCTGGTGTCATGCTGGAAACGACACCCAAAAGTGTGGGCATTAAACGAAAGTTTCTCTTTTTTGCTCCTGATGCAATTGCAGTAAATTGCCAGCACAAAAAGCGGAGAAGTTGGTTGAGGAAACAAAACCCTTCCCAATGGCGCACTGAATGGCTTTTTGGGACCATCTAGGGGCAATTGATTCCTACGGGCGACTGCATGGGCGTGGCATGCTACTACTTAAAGCGCATTAGCAACAATCAGTCGAAGGAAAAACAAGTTGATTGCATTGAGTGCGAAAATTGCTACTGAAAATTGAAGTGATCGGCAAATATAGCCAAATGACAAAAGGATTTTCGTGGACGTTAAAGTCCTTTTTTAATAAAAATTGATATCTCTTGTAATTCAGTATGTAAATGTCTTCAACACTCATATAACAACTTCTTCTTTAATCAAACTCTTAATAACAACAGAAGTTCTCAATTCCGCCAATAAACACCTTTCCAAACATAAATGTATGTCCAGGACATCCAAAAGAAACAAATATTACTTGCAACTAATAAATTTTACACCTTTACCACTGAAAAACTCTTCAACTCAAATAAAAATATTCTGTGTGGTCGTTAATCAAATTAATGAGTACTTAATAAATGCCATTAAGTTTTTATTACATTTCCACCGCAAAGAAAATAAAATTAATGGTGCCGAGTCTGGTCCACAGATAGGTACATAAATTGAATAAATCGCTTAGCAAATTTCAGACAATTCAGGTGATATATATTTCAATTGGCCACAAGTGGATACAGACTGCGTGAATGTGTGTATGTGTATGATTGTTTTGATAAATTCGAAGACTATTATTACATTCTTAAAAGTGTAATTTAAGTATGCCATAGTATCAAATTCTTAGTCCCATTCATTAAGTCCCTTTGCTTACTTTTCATGGCTCTCAATCCAGGCCAACTACCTGTAAATCGGTCATATGGCGCTATTGAAACCTTTGCCAATCTCCGCTAATCAAAGCTACCCAATATTGCCTCCCACAGCGGCGAATCAATTCGCGCTGGTAGAAGCATCCTGGGAAAGAAGAATCCCACCAAATAGCTTTTCCATGGCGATTTTCTGGGCTCCAAACGGCGAGTTATGGCCGCTATTTCCGTTTGGTTTTCACAACTCAACGCGCCGACTTCCTCGCTTTGCCTTTTTGCACCTCCAGGTGGTCCGAGGTCCAAAACGACTGGGCCAAATCGGTTAGCGCAGCTTCCAGCGGGTTTCAATTTTATCGCCGCCAATTTACTGCTGTGTGCTGCCTTTTTCTGTTGGTGTTTTTCGTGTTGTACCACTGGCCCTTTCACATTTTTAGCCTTGGCAAAGAAAGCAGTTGCTGTTGCACATTTTCCTTGCCACATTTTCCATTGTGCTTGCCCAGTGATTTACTTTCGGGTGATTAGTGTTTTGCTATCAGGCTATATATCCACTGTGCAGGTATCGATTTACTCCCATCTGTTGATACGAGTTCCATTGCCTTGTGAGTTACAGGAACATAAACCAAGAGTCCTTCAACAAAGGCAGAAAACTACAGTCACAAGCGTGTAGTAACTGTTGACAGTAATAATAATATTCAGGAAGTCTGAACTTAGTCTCTATATTTACAGTAACTATTGCCCTCCTAAAACCAATATTAAATCAATGTTGGGCATCTACTATAGAAATGTTTTGAATAAAACTCGACCATTAAAAGCAAATGATCTTATGCCTACTTTGCTCCTAAAAATTATAATAATAAGAGTGCGACAACAAGTTAGAAGATGTCATTTTAAAGGAAAAAGAGGCGATGAAGGTATGTAGACAGGGGGACGACGTTTCATGCTTCAAAACAGAGTCATTACAGTGGAAAAAAAGTTAGCATAACATAAATCTAACAAATGATGCAATTTCAATTCATTTTTCATTATTTATTATAATAGAATAATTTACCAATAAATTTAAGTCTCTATATTCTTCCTATAAAGTCTGACTTTGATTGTTTAAACTTCATTAAATACAATTAGGGCCCACTGTAACACACAGTCAAGTGCAACAACAAATGCATAAATTAAACCCAGTTGGGCTTCAGTTCAAGTTTTGCTACAACTACAAGTGCGTATGGACGAGGGTGTCAGTATACGAGTATGTGAGTGTGCGAGCGTGCATGTGGACCATTATCGATACCGAAGGACATTATCAGCACACATGCACCAGCAGACAAAAGGGGAAGTTCGACGGAGGAAGAAGGCATCGGCATGGGCATGCATAAAACATGTTTTGGTCGGTTGGCTGCAAATTGAATCAATAATATCCAATCATGGGTTAACAATGCGAATTGATTTCTAGCAGCCATGCAGGAGCTACCTCCATCCTCTACCGTCTTGGTCGACATCATCGCCTTTACCGAAACCTCCGGCTCTTGGCCTAAAGGAGCGGCGCTTCCAGGAAGAGAGCGACGCCTGCACATATGCAAACATGACAGCACCAAATACAAGATAAGGCAACAACAAGGCAGCTTTCTCTGAGCCTTCGGTTCTCTTCCCCAAACGTAGGTGGACCCATGTAAATATTAATTAAGTTTTGGCTTTTGTTGCATTAGGCTTCGGTTTTTGCAGCAGACCAGCCAGCAGCAAGTTAAAGGCTCCCAGGTCCCAGGTGCCGGCGTCTATCATTGTATTAGCTTCAGTATTAGGTGGTTAGTTAGTTTGTCCTTTGTACTGACGACTTGGCTTAATCAAGTTAGCCGTACATGCCCTTTGTGTTTACCAGGCCATTTAATTAGTTCAAGGAGTCGTGTTTGATTTGACACTAATTCGGTGTATACTTCGTTGAGAACTCGTACACATTCAATGGACAATATTTGCAAAGATGAGAAAGCGACGGCAAAGCCAGACTTGGCTAAGAAATAAGGTTCTTGCAGCCCATTAATTTTCATTTGATCTGAGATCTCGTTTTCAATTGCGAGCTAAAATCGTAATAGTCTCGAAAATTTATCTCAGCTGGGAAATTAAATTTTGTACAATTTGTAAAAGTTTTCCAAATGGTGTCGCCAACTGCCGCGAACCGAGCTCAAGCAAACTTTTACCATTTCCATTATAAGTTTTACTTGATACACCCACCACAAACCAACCGCCCACCCGAAGGAGCAACCTCAATCCCAGCTTATGCGTTTATTTAATTTCGCTTGAGCATTACGCATACGCCAGGATGTTCACTTGGCTCTTATAATTGCCGCGTAATTGCCGAGAAGAATAACTGTCAGCTCCAACGACAACTTTAAACTCTTAAGTGACTCTACAATTGAAAATATCTGATGATTATAAAAATAATGCTTTTTTTATTAGTTTTAGAAACCTTTATAAGGCTTAAAACATTAAAACTATCAGAAGGTTAATTTAAGGAAATGGTTGAATTAATTAATTATGCAGGTACATACTATACTATTTATGGCCTCCTCTATTTAAATTTTACCATAGCATATCATTTTATTCGAAATTACACAAAGCAATGTTATCTGACTTTAATCCGTACGTACGACTAACTCGTGTTGATCGTGTAATTTTAGACATTAAGGGCGTTAAAGGCTACGTTTCCAAAACAAATCGGTGGGAAACGAATAGCCAGTGTGTCGTATTTCCAAAAATGAATTTAGATGAGGAAGATATGGGTTTGACTTAGATAACCAGTGGCCCCATCTCATCAACGCCGTCTACGAAGATCATGACCAGTCCTAGTGTAGGCCGAAGATTCTCTGGCATGTGTGTATTATCGCCGGCTAGCACAACCACACACGGTTTACCAGTGGCCAGAGGCGGCACTAGACGTGTTACATACTGACTCATTTGATGTTGATTTTCCCGGCGGACTTCCAGAGTCTTCAGGCCCTCGGGCCAACGGTCCTCGTGGCAGCGGTCCACCATCATGTTGAGCATGTACATCGGACAGCCACTGGATCGTAGGACGTCGCGTACCATCAGATGCATGGGAGTGTCCGGTGTGGAGATCAAGCTGCCCCAAGTATGAACAGAGGCTATGGACAGACCATTGCCCCATTGCATTAGAGAGAAGCGGTCTAGCCGCTCACCAATGTTGCGCAACACCGGATTTGTCGATCGAAGCGCTTCGATATAGTACTGTAAAAGCTCCAATTCTCGACGCTGACTCAGGTTATTGGTCTCCTGACTGACTTGTTTCTCCTTGAGATCGGAAACCTCCTTAACCAGTTTCTCGACCAATTCGCGCAGCTCGAAGACACAGTTGTGGTTCACCATTTCATCTTTCGGAACCTTTAATGGGAAAGATTTATTAATCAAAAAATCAGAGAGCTGGAAATATGATCGATTTGATATGATTACGGACGATATTGCTTTACCTTCATACCGCATCCCTTGTTGCACTGGACGACCACCTTGGGATTATGTTCACAGGTTGCTACGTGGGTCCGGAAGTCCTCAAGGGCCAGCAATTGGGCACAGCCGTTTTGAGAGAAGGAGCATTTGATCTTTAGTCTTGCAAGCATGTTTCGCATAAGACGCGAAACGGGCACCAGGTGGGTGTACAGAAGGACGGATCGGTCTACCGGGCAAATCTGTTTTTGCAACATCCACTTATCGATGCAAGCTCGACAATAGGCATGTTCACACTCCGACGATTGGACCGGTTCCTCTAGAACGTCCGTACAAATCGGACAGATAAGCTCCTCATCCACATTACCCACAATGTTGTTTAGATCAAAGCCCATGTTCAAAGGTTTGATTTCGATACCGAGGTAGGTGTAGCTGACGATTCTAAATTGTTAGTTTGAAGTTTTATTGATCGATCCCTTACCAATAAGTTTGCTATATACTTAGATACTTTCCAAAATGCTTGATTTTTATAATTTTCCAAACAAAATGTGCTATTTACCTGAAGTCTAGAAAGTGTCAGGTTTGACATTTGATTCGAAGCTACTATGACTTTTAGGTGTTATTTTGTATCACTTTTTTATGGCTTTTATCAATACTTACCTGGGGTTATTCAATTTCTGCAATTTTTTAAGACTTTCTGTTTTTGTTTAACCAAAAAATATAGGGCTCATCTGTTATGCAAACAGCTTTCGTTGAGCCCTCTGCAATTTAGGACACTTCAATTTCAATTCAAGCGCAACTGAAACCAACTAAACAACAAACAGAAAACAGGGAGCCAACCATTCATTTTCGCCCAGTTGGGTGGGTCTAAGGGTCTGAGGAATCGGTTTTCTTGAAGCACTTGCATATAGTGCGGTCGTAAAAACCCTTTGCATATTTATAGTCCCAACTGCTACGGAAGTTATGCAAATTGGAAAACTTATGGTACGACAACCCAAGATGATGCCGACCAAATCAACATTCGGCGCCCACGTTCTTGCTCGCTTTGGTCAGAACGAAAGCCAAGTGCTGAATTTTATTTATAAAGTGAAATTTTAACAAATTAACAGCAAATGCTGGGACATGGGCAAACAAATAAACTTTCCATCTTCTTCAGCTCGACAATGGCCGAATTTCGAACAAACACTCGTCAGACGGCACGGCACACACAGTCATGATTGTGACAACATATTGCCATGTCAAAATATTTACACTATATCAACTGCTCCTATGCAAACCCTGGATGCAAACTGGAATATGTGTATGTACGAGTACGTATAGAGAGGACAATGTGTATGACTGGGTGGATATTCGGTTTTAAATTTCATTTGGCTGCGCCATCCGCCTGGATATTAAATTTCATGTTTTTCCTTAGAGTGGCATTTGCTTTTGTCTGGCTTTTTGCATTTCGTGTGACAATTCTACTGCATCGAAGGCTCATCGCTGGATTGCAATTTTAGTTTACTATGCATTGCTGTTACCCAAAAACCCAACTGAACTTCTCGTTGCTTATCTCCAAATTCAACTGTCAGTCGGAGCTAGCTTTTCTGTATTCTCTAAATTCTCATTTTAGCATATTCAGTTTTCGGTATTTCATAATTTCCCTTTATACTTTTTCATTTTCCTCCAAACACTCAATTACCCCGATGTACTTTGATGTATCAAATAAATCACAATTGATTATTGCATTTCTCTAACCATCTGGTGTGAAATATGTATTTGAATAAATCGTGTTATAATCAAAATTTATTTAATTTATGTGTTTCGTTTATCAATCTATGGCCTTTGTGAAAATCAATGCCTATATTTCAAATTTCTGAGCTGATGAAGCGCACTAGAAAATAATCAACAATTTTCATTTGACTTGGCTCAGATAAAAACAAACCAGCAGAGAGACATTCAACCACACACAAAACGAACCACTCAAGCAGGCTAATTTAATAAGTTAAACACAACATGGATAAGGGCCAACATACACAAATACACAAGAAAATGTTTTGCCAACAAATCTGACTGAATTTATGCATTTATGAGAGTAAACTTATATGATAGCATAAAAATGGTATATATTCTATAAATATTTGTTGCATTTTCCTATTGATTATATTTTTTTCTTACTTTCTTTCTCCTAGTGTATTTATGTACGATAACCATCTAATAAGGTTAGCAACGTGTAAACAGTCATTATGTGAGTGCGTCTGTTTTGGTATGTAACGAGCCACAAATGCTTGCCACACAATGTTTATTTGCATTTATATTTGCTGTTTTTCCGCCATTGTCATTTCATTGCAACTGAAGTACGTGCCACATTGTCGTCAGCTTCGTAGTACCACATTCTCTTAGAAACCAATCCTTAATGATGTTTAAGAAGAAGCTCCGGACTAAGGCTTAGAAACCTGATCTGAGGTTTAAAGATTCTTACATTTTAACTAATGCTTGAAAAATCTTTAGTTAAATTATGGCAGGCATGCAACATGGCTAACTTTTGTTAAGTTTCTTTTTAACTTTTTGCACTGACACAAGGATTCATTTCGTAAAGCAATAAGCAAATTGTCATTCGTGTTCGGACCGCCAAAAAGATACAAAAAATTACCATGAATTACTGTAATTCAGCTTGTCCAAGAATGGCTGCTGCTCGGGCCCTAAGCCATGTCCATTACATGGAAATGGAACATGTCACAGGACATCGTCACCGGGATGAGAGAGCCGGGAGCCGTGTGTGTTGGTACGATCTCTTGGTCCTGCGATGGTCAAGCGGTCACGTTCGCATTGTACGACCGGAACGTGCAATTTTTCTTATGGATGCGAGAAGCATTTTCCGGGGGAGAGAGGAAACGCAATAAGCACAAGTTTTATGCAATAAAATTAGCCCACAATCTACACGAGCAGGACACGCAGGATGCTTCAGTGGCTGATAAGATAATTTTATTTGGATGTTATTGCATAAAGTCATGTGAGCAGCGGAAATGAGTTGAACTAAAGTAAAGCGACTACGTGCCGCTGAGTTAAGGATTGGAGAGGAAGGTAGGGGCAGCTGTGACTTCGCCCTCTGAAGCATTGAAAATTTGGTTCAAAGCAGTTAAACATCATTTACGGCTCCTTAAAAATATTATACAAACAGAGAAAACTTTTGCTATTATTAATTAACTTAACTTAATTTAAAAGAAATAGAATAGTTCTTGATTTTGCTTTTGACCTTCCTGGATCATTTTATGAATGACCTGATGGGCCTATTTTCCTAACGCAATCGCAGTCTTAGCCAAATCTCATCGCCTTCATCATCATCATAGCAGCTCTCAGGGCACAAATTAGGCAAAAAGTACGAATTCTGGCTCTGGCTTCATTGTCCGCTCAAGCGGTACTAAATCGTATGCCAATGGCAATGGCCTTTTTCACTTTTCAAGCCGTCTCTGTCAGTAAGCCACGAATTTACTCCGAGCTTGACTAAGGCGACTAAAGGTCATTATTGCGAAAGAGCATCAATGGTTCGCCTTGGGTGAAGCAATCATAAAGCTTCATAAATGTTTGCTGCGAACGTTTTGCTGAAATTTAACAACTGACCGCGCACAAAAACATATTTTTTTCTCTTTGCCACACCCGAGGCGACAACAAAAAGCCAGAAAACGATGGAGCCACAAAATCGAGAATGCCAGGCGAGGGAACGGCCTCAAGTGCCGCAAGAGCACTTAATACTAATTAGCTTTGCGCCTACGCCGTGACCTACGACCTGCGATCCAGCCAACGGAATTTCCGGAAACGGAACCGAGTCTGGGGACCAGATTGAGAGAGTGTGAGAAAGGGGAGGGTGACCGGCATTCTGGCAATCTGTGCCGCGCTTAAGTGGCCGCAACACGCAGAAACACGGTAATTCTGGGGCGGGGGTGGGTTAACAGCCTGGGGGCGTCATTTTTATGAGCTAATTAAGTTGTTAGACTTGATGAAAAACTCATTTCGTCGCAGGTCCATATCTAATTTGCATTAATTACGAGCTGGCGACAACAAAACACAATAAACGAGGAACAAATTATTTGAGCAATCTTTTGGACTTATTTTTAGGTATTTGTCCAAAACTCAAATGTCTTTACCCGACCTCCTATTTTTCACTGGCCATTTAATTGGCAGGCAATTTGCCTTTATTGGCAACTGCAAAAATAAATAATGACAATTGGAACGACCAACTTTTTGGCCGGAATCTTGCATTGGACTTTGCGTGCAACACTTGCAACACTTTGAGTCGTTTGTAGCCGCCCTGCCAAGTTCAAATTTGCACATAGTTTATAATTTTCTTAACAACTTCGCTGGTTCCAGCCAATTGAAATGAGAGTACACAACTTTTTAATGGCCAACGGCTCGAGGAACTTGGCCAGGACACTCCCTAGTTGGCTTGCCCAAAAACTTTTCGAATTATAAGCGAATGGCTAAGCGCCTTGTCGAGGAATGTCTGCGACATTAATTCTTAGCCCTTTTTGTCAAGGTCGTTGCGGCCTGACTTTTGAGTTAATCGAAAAAGTTTTTGATTTCAAAAGAACTGAATTCTCAATAAGTAGTTTGATATAAATATTATGTGGTTAACTTGAAAGTTTTAAGTCGTAAGTTTTTGAAATCTGTATTGTCATGGAATTCTTTTTAGCAAAGTTTAAATACTATATATAAATTTCACTCTATCCAGCACTTGACAAAGCTAGCAAACCACATTTAAATTGTTCCTAAAATCAAATATATTTATATTATTTTTCCAAAACCAGTGCTAAATTCGATTTAATGGACTTCTAAGCCCCAAAAGCCTACTCCATTAAAATACATCCATCCCAAATCAGACTTAATTTTCCTATGACTAAATATCACCACAAAAAAATCAAATCCGGCGGAATTAAGTGCTCCCTGGGGCCCAATCAGCAGGAGCTCGCCAACTGTTGGACATTTTGATGTATAGTCGTCAAAATTGCGGCCTTTCCCCAAACCGACGACACAGCAAGTCATCACAATAAATGCCAATTTATTTTCGCTCTTTTTTCAAAAAAAAAAAAAAACAAGAAAGGAAATTCCAATTGAGGTTTTTGGTTGAGTTTCGGCAGGCAAATCGAACAATGATTAATCATTGCTCGGACGACATAATTATTTCGTCGGCAAACTGGGCGATTGAGTTTGAACGTTGGCCGCTAATAAAATCGTTGACAGAAAAGAAATTCTCTATTGGCCATAATGATTATGTAATGAATATGTTGGTGGAAAAGTTTGGCGGGCAAAAACTTTTCAAGGATGGGCGAACGAACAAAAAGTGTTACCTTATTGGACGCTGGGTGTCGCCGTCGTGATAAATTATGTTAATAACGTTGAGTAGGAGGCAACTTGGCTGAAAGTTGAAAGCTACAAAAGTTTCCTCGCTCATCCCTTGTCAAGAATCAGGCCACGTTCCACTGCCGCACTTATTATGTTGCTGCCCCTCGCAATATTCGACCGTTTTTCGACCATAATATTGTGTGCATATCATATTGAGTGGGTCGTCCTAAGTAGTTGGCCCCACCGCCCTTCTCTCCAGACCACCTTACTTTATTAATTCACTTAGCAAAGTGTAATCCTATCACGTCAATAAGATTATGGTTTCCAGAATCTTTAATATTTTTCCTCTCGCCAGCAGAGCACAGCCAACAAGCACTTGTTGTTGCTGTTTATGGAAATCAGAACCCTCGACTTGGCTTTGGCTTTCTCAGTTGGCAGTTGGCGTCATGCATAACAATGACTTACTCCTGCTTACTTTCTGCCAACGAGTCCTGACGTTCGTCGTCCTTATCGACGAACCACCAAGTTGTCTTGGCTTTTTAATATGTGGCAACGTTTATTCTTATTTAACTAGATTGTGTTGTGGGCGTTATTGTTAGCACTTTGGATATTCGTGTTTGCTTTTATGATTATTAAAATGTTACATATCTTTGCTTTTCTCGATAGTTGCTGGGCACTGGTTTGTGCTGAAGTCTGTCAACAGAGACGGATGTGGTAAATCTGTTTCAGCTTTTAAAGGGGAAAACTTTAGAAAAACGTTACGAAAGCAAAGAACTTTTTATCATATAAAAATTTAATATTACTACTAAAGATACAAAGACAAAATGCAATAATCAATGATGTTGTTGTACTTATATAATTGCTTAAACTTCAGATATTTGTCATCTATCTGTTTATCAAACTCCAAACTTACAGACAAAAGGCAATCTGAAGCAATCTGCTGGACAAAGGTAAACATGTACTTATTTTGATGGAGGAAACATAATCACAACGAAGATCTGCCGAGATGTTGTCGCAACAAATTGTTGGCCTTCCGCTGGCTCCTTTAAGACAAACTCCTTATCAGAGAAACGTTAAGACAACAATACCAGTACATGGAGGAGAAACCAAAAGCAATTACGCAGCCTTGTTGACCAGAAACGACTAGAAAAACACAAAAGCAGCCATCGAGGAGATAGGATGTGGCAGGACTTGGGTGCACGCAGGGTGCACAGAAAGCAAAAACATGTACATGTCCGGTGCAATAAACATTCATTACGAATGGGCCAAAGTGCCACAAACAGAGAAGGATACGGACACCATGTCCGGGCATGGGGGCGAAAGACCTTAGTTCTTCTTATGGCCCAGCTGCCATTCGCAAGCAGACGGCCGGGAAATCAAAGGAGGACTTACACTCACTCACACACACACCAAAGCACTTCCTGGCCAAGTTGAGTCCTGTAAGAAAAGGACATGTTTCAGAGAAATACGTTACGCCGGAATTGAACAATAAAATAAATGATATTTGCCCAAGTAGCTGGGCTTCGTTTTTAAATTCAATAAAATTTTATGAAAATGCTGCGATTAAGTTGTATATGCTCCTGGCACATATGTGCCAAAGGATCAGGAGCGAGTCTGGGCTGCGAAAATAAAAAGGGTCAAGGCTTCTTGGTATGGGTTTGACTTTTATGACAACGGTCTGAGATCGGAGCGAAAACTATATAATCAGCGCCTGGAGTGCAACAGCTGCTGCAACAATCGGAGAAAAACGGCAGCAATTTTTCCTTTCACCCTTCGTTTAAGCCACCCCAAAAAAAAAAAAAAAAAACAAAATGGGAAAAACTCAACCATGGAACAAAACTTGATGGAGAAATTGCTGCTCATTTAAATTCGCACAATACAAAAACGTGAAAGGGAAAACAAATAAATTTGGACCATAAATTTCACTTGTTTATAATTGGCAGCTTGGTTCGCTCGCGCATTCCATTTTAATTTGCCATTTGAACGAAATTTTGATTCATTTACGTTCCAAAGGAGAAATTAATGAAAAGTGCTGTAGGGAAGGGTATCACGTACAGCAATGTTATTAGAGTACTTAAACTATTCAATTTTAAAGATGGACTAAGTACTAAGTTTAAAATATAAATTTCATAAATATACAATCCATCATTCCCTCGTTTAATCATTTTAAATTCAAGAAAAATTTCTGTTGTCGATATTATATTTCCGAATTACATTTCTTCTTGTGCTCGCTCAACTGTTCGCTTTCTTTGTTTGGAATTTTAATTAAAAATGTTTTTATTTATCGTATTTATTTGTGTTTCTTCACTTCGCTTCGAATTGCGATGCCACACATTTTTTTGTTTCATCCTTTTTTAGCCGCGTGTGACAAATGCGTGGCCATAACTTTCTGGGCTGGCAGCCGTGGCGTGTGTGACATTTATTACAACATTTTAAAGGTGCTGCCTTCGGGCATTGCTAATAAATTAGCTCGCAATTCAAGAGCTGCGCAAATTGGCGGGGCCACACAAGCACACACATATGTGGGTGAAAGGATTCGGGTGATGTCAAATAAATCATATATTTCAAATTAAAAGTCGTATAGCTTTGGGTTATTTATGAAATTTACCACAACGCAAAGGCAATTAAATTAAATTCTCGTTTCTAATTGTCAGAGAAATAAAGAAATATATTTTAATTGCATAACTGATTTACTGTTAACATATGAATATTAATTTATTATTTAATTGGCCTTATAAAATATAGTCCAACCGCTGACTTGCCCTACAGGCATGGTGCCTTTAAGTTAGGGAATCGTTAAAATTAAAGCATATGCAATTAGAATACCAACCTATGCGAGCCATAAACATTATTCACACACAGGCAGCGGTATCCTTACAGTCGGAGTTTCATCAGTTTCCGGCAGAGTGCGAGTGCAAATGAAGCTCGCGCGGCTCACTTAAAATACCTCACAGCGTAAATTACGCGTATAAAATGAACATTAGATTCATATTTTTATACCTCAGTCTGGATGTGCGTGGGTAGGGGAATTACACTCCTTCTAACACACACACATTCGCCACCACACACAAGAGGGCATAAATAAAAGCCAGAAACTCCATACACACACATCCTTCCCGTGAATGCCAACAACAGAGTCGCAAAAAAGGTTTTTTGCCAAATAACCTGCAGCTATTTCAAACACAAACAGACTCTTACTCACACTCTCACAGAGCCACACACATATATGCCTATGTGTGTACTTATTTCCATTACAAATGAGCTTATTATGCGCTCAAGTCACAAAGTCATTGCGACTTAAAAGGATTTGCATGTGATTAGCAGTACGAAATGTAAACAAAACTCGAGTGCCAAAAGACAAAAACAACGCGAGGAGTTTTATATAAGAAGTTAAGAAATACTGATACCCAGTACTATTTAAAGGGCAGAACTATAGAATAGTATTATTTTAAGATCAAACTACAATATATCACAAAACTTAAAGAAACAATATATGGAAAATAAAGTAATAAAATTTATATACATTGAAAGATTGAATTTTTATTTATTATGCAGATATATGCACAATTTATAATAATTAATATACAAATTATATAATAAGCTTATAACCTAATATACTCCCAAGATACAGGGTATGCAGGGCAAAAGCCAAGACGATTTGTAAGCACTTGCCAAGTACATGTTACACGTGTGTCTGGAATGAAACGTATGCATGTATTGCGTATTTGGGAAATGGCCGGAAGCAGAAAAGAGAGCCGCATAAAAACAATGAACACATCATAATCATAATTTTTGTGGCCTAATTTCAGGGGCCAGTGAATTAGAGTCAAAATGTGTTGGGTATCGTGTGTAGGCTCTTTATTTTTCAATGCATTAAATGGCTAACAGAGGGTTTCCCCACCTTGGCTCGTAATTTACGAGAAGTCTCTCAAATTCGATGACATTGGATGCGAAAAAGAAGAAGACGGTCTTTGCGCTTCGATTACCTTGCATAATGGGCAACGTCTTCTTTTGCATAAGCGCTGAGAATTTGCACAAAAGACGATGGCAAATAGAAAAGCACTTATTCGCTTTTCCAGCTAAATGGGAGAGGAGTGGTGGGGGCGGTTGGGCTGTCAAGGCTATGTAATTGAAGCCGACTTGAAAGTGTTGCTCAGGCTTAGCGACGAAAGAAAAAGTGGAAAGACTCTGGCCTGTCAGAGGGAAATATCGATTATTTGGCGACAGGAAAGGCTTCGGCTGAATAAAATATGCACTTCTATTTTTCGGGCACCTTTTCTTCATGTTTTCAATCACAATTTGAATTGCTCCTCGAGCAGCAGCAGCAACACAAATACGTAGGTATTATCTATATATAATATACCTAGCTTCTAGTATGTTTGCTGCCCGAATTATAATGACGTCAAATGGAAGCAATGACTTGCACTCGCCCACCCAAAACGAAGGAAAAGCTGGCAAGTCAGGAGTAAAAGACCAAGGAAATTATGCCAGACGGAGCATGAATGGGACGACTCGAGCTGAGCCCATTGAAATGGAACTTGGCACAAAAGACTAGACTCGAAGTTTAGCTAAAAGCCAGATAAATAAATAAACACACAGCAATATATATAGAAAAAAGAGATTTGGGAAATTGTTGTGCTTTTGAATAAATAAATCGCAGAGCAAATAAAGGTGAATGCCAAACAGAGAGCAGACTACAATGAGCCATGATGCCACCCAAGTACGCATAAGTGGGCTGCCGCTGCAGGAATCCACTCGACTCCACTCCCAGCCACTTGGCCAAGTTTAAGTTGCAGGCACACACAGACGACAGTTGTTTGCTTTAAAACTGGCTAAAAATGTGGGGCAACCGGTTAGGATAGGTGGAGAAGCGGATCAGGAAGCTGGAAGCCAGGGTCCCCAGCTCGTCAGCCAAATTAAGGATGTACAGCACGTGTGCTTAGCCCGCTGGCTATTAAGCGACACTCCGGAACGAGAGAGAGGAAGTAAACTGTGCATAAAACTCAATCAAGTCGAGACAACAACCAGCACACATCAATGGCCTTTACATACTTGTCTGCCCTGCACTCACAAAAATAAACACCTAATCGTTTCAAAACATAAAATTGATTTAAATGTTCTTCCATAAAAAAGATAACTACCAAAGATAAAAATAGATACCTTTATAAGTAACTCTGTTCATTCTTATATTAAAATAAACATAAACCGCATGTTAGAACTGCAACTATTTCTTAAATGTAAATAGAAAAAAGTCGATATAAAAATAAATATTATTTTACGCTTTCCAAACCGAAAAGCGTTCTTTTTCCGTAGTGTTACTGGCATTGTCCCTGCAGGCATGTCAGGCTCTAATGTAAACTCTGACACGCTCCCTGGCCCCCAGCTGCACACGGCAGCTCCTGGTGAGGTCCTGGTGTGGGAACCAACGGGCATGACAATGGCACAAACCAGAATCCAATGTTTTGGCAACAAGACACCAGGAAAAAGAGCAGGCAAATGTCGCCCCAAACTTCTACATATTTTTTGCCCTTTTGGTGCTCGGGGCCTTTGTGAGGTACCCGGAGAAAGTCAAATAACTTGGGCAAATCTGCAAAGGCCGAAAGAGCTCTGTCTCAGCTCCGCTGTCAGGATGTGGCCCCGAGCAAGTGATTTCCCCTTTTTAGACGAGCTGAAGCCCGCCAAGCGGGGATCTGCGATCTGGGACCATCGTATGACCATCCTATTTAGTTGGAATAGTTGTAAAATTTTTAAGAAAACTAAAATAAAAGCAGACAGGGACATTGGAATGATAGTTCACGCTAAAATCTAAATATATATATAGAAAAAAAAGGAATGTTCTGGCACAGAAATCTCTGGTAACAATGAACACTCCCTACACCGCATTGATGGCCATGAGATTTCTAGAAAAATGGTCCTCTATGGATGAAGACAATGCAGTTAAACGGAGGAGGGAGTGGTGGAAGGACTCCGGATATCTCATCTCAGTCAGTGGGACATGCGAGCCCTCTTTTGTTGACTGAAATTGAAAATCCTTTGTTCACATACTAAGCGCTTTTTAATTAGTTTTTCGAGCACTCCTGAATGGATGTCCTGCAAATCGGACCCAAGGATCTACCAATAAATTCAGCTACATTGCATGGCTCAAATTTTGGCTGAACATTTGAACGCCGTGACAGCCTTTAATCAAATTTAAGTCCCCATAACAATTTTTATTCAGCTTCCCTTCGGCAACTGCTGTTTAGGCCAAAGGAAAAAAGTCAACAATTGTAAATCATTTCAACAAATGTCGGCCACGTGATTTCCGGCGGCACGTGCTCCACCTTCACGACGCCCCTTTCTTCCGGTTCCGCCAACAGCTGCCGAAGCAGAAATTATTGGCAAAGCGTTTAAGCGCAATAAATATGTTTGATTGCTGGCAAGTTGCCGAAAAAGATATATATCTAAAGATAAATATATATCTATATCTATACGTGGAGCTAAGCGGCAGTCGTAGGGTCTGGGCTTCCTGTGATCCTGTTCCACCCACACAACCAGATCCGGGCCCAGCGCAAATTTGTAATTCATTTAAACGCGCAACTAAATCGCTTCAAGCTGTTTGCTCTGCACTTTTTAATAGTCGCGGATTGTACTCTATATACAGTACACTGTGAGAAATCCGATAGTTTTGGGTACTAGTACTACTGGTACTAGTACTACTATTGCTGCACTAATATACCTTAATACTTTATACCCCACCGGATTGTAATTAAAAGGAAACTATCAAGGAATATTTTTTTTACATTTTTATGAAAGGAACTATTTGGATCAGAACTTAATTGCTGCAGTGCATTTTCCGGAAGCTCTACAGACGCAATTCTAGCGAATTACCCAGCCAGCCAAAGGGGCTGCGAACATTGCTCGACTAAATCAAACGAAAGCGCAGCTAAAACGCTTTTGTGCACAATTCGATTATTTACGTTTATTCTTTTTAAATGATATTTCCCGTCTGGCCAACGGGATCTGGCCGAAGGAGCCAGAAACCAATTATTTGCGGACGGAGCGGAGTAAGCCAGCCGGAGGGCAAGCAATTTGTAAGGAAATCAAGCGTAAGCAGAGGAGCCGGAAAATGTGCTGCAGTTGAAAGGCGAAAGGGTAAACAAAAGATCAATTTAATAGCCGCACAGCATCGGTATCGGTACAAAGGGGGAGGGGAAACGCAGTGGACAAACACAGCTGGGCGGGGGCAAAAAGGTGTGTGAGATGAGTGTTGCAACACATCTTGCAGTGGGAAAACATTTAAACAGGTGGCACAGTTCTAACGGATCTGGTGAGTATAAAAAACCGGAGATGTCATCCAGAAAGCATCACAACCACTTCCGGCCTTTCCACAAGCAACAGTTCGACCAAGAGCAACAATATGTCAGCCAAAATCGCCCTGATCTTTGCCCTGGCGGCTTTCTGCTGCCTGGTGGTCTCCACCGAATCGGCAGCCCAGCGGAGCCGAGTAATCAGCTCTCGTCGAGGTACCGAATTGGTCGAGAAGAACACCGAGGATCAATCCAAGGAAGCTGCCGAGTTGGAAGCCCAGTTGAAAGAGATTGAACGCCAGGAGAACTCTGAAAGGAACCCACTGGAGGGACGCAGTGACGAAGGTGCCGTAGCCGTTGAGAAACAAGAGGAGAAGGACACCACCACCAACGATAAGGACACCATTGTTAAGCCCAACAAGGATGACGCCCGTGCTCGCCGCATCATTCGTGCTGGTCGTCGTCGTGGTGGACGCCGAGGTGCTCGCCGCTCCAGCCGCAGGTCCGCTCGCCGTGGACGCCGTGGAGGACGCCGTGGTGGACGCAGGCGCGGTGGACGTCGCGGTCGTGCCGGTGCTCGTCGCCGCACCTCCATCAAGAGGCGTTCCGGCAAGGGCAACAAGGCCTAAGAAATCCCTGCTTCCAACTAAGACTTAAAGCATGATCCTCTGATACGATACAAACAAATAAAAATTATTTTTAGCTTAATGAAACAACATCTCTTTTATTTTGCATTTTTTATAAGTTTTAAAACTAAACAGCATCAGCATAATATTAAAATAGAAACTCTTCAAATTAAACCATTACCTAATAACTGGAACTCCATTACACCAAAAGGCGGCTTAAAGACCACCCATGAGTGCCAGGAAACTTTCAACGGCGTCTGGGAAAAATGACAAAAGAGAGAGGAGGACAGTTTCGGGCCTGTTTCGCATTCTTTTCGACGTCCTGTCGTCCTTTGGTCCTTTTGGTGCCTGCCCTGCAGCGACGTGACATGTGACAAGAAGTTGCCGCGGCGTTGCTGCAACAGCTGCTGTCGCCTGCCAGCCGAGATCCTGGGTCCTTTCCAGCTACAGTTCCCGAAAAATGATGAATGTGCCAATGTTGCTGGGCTGTTGCCACATCCTCGGTCTTGGTCCTGCCTCTACACTCTGCCAAACTCTGCCTTGGCTTTGTACTGCAGTCGTGGGATGAAAGTTTTGCGGCCGCAGCCAAGTTTTGGTATATTTCTGGGATTATTAGACAACATTTGGTGCAACATGAGCCCGTTGCCCGCGACTACATTTGGTGGTAAGTGAATAAACTCCAGCTGGAACTCCGCCAGTCCATCAGTAGACAGAAGTTTGTACAAGTGCAGGGACTGCATTAAATGCCAGAACGGTGGGTCACATTATGCCGCAAATAGTTTGTGGCCTGCAGGAAATTAAACTCATGTGAATGGATAGCATCAGCCATCAGCCACGTTGCACATTCTGATGAGACCTGGTCATTGTCATCCATCCAGAATTCGTGGAGAACACAGATAATGAGCTACAAAGTGCAGATGATGGTTGAATTTCGTTTAACGTTTAATTAAGCCAGTGCCATGCGAAATGTGCAGTGGAAAGTTAGTAATTTCCTTTGCATCTGCAACATGTGTCCATATTCATTGGAATTCACTAAGCGACACCGAGATGTAGACAAAAAGTTTTGGCCTTTGTCTGAGTTTGTTCAGCCAACAATAGACGGCTATTGTTTGGCTTTTAGCAGCAACAAAAGCCAAAAGAGCCAAACAATTTAGATAGGACAATAAGCCAACGGGAAATTAAATTGGCTGCTCTAGTTTACATAGTTCTGCTACTCCCGGCTCTTCATCTTTTCTTCTCTCAAAGCAAAGAAAGCTGTTTAAAATTAAATTAAACTTTTAAATACGCAGAAGGAACGGAGAAAAGTTTGTATGAAAGCATAATTATCATTATTTATCTACGAACTGGCCTTATTTATAATCTTCTTGGTTTTAAAGAACTTAG
Source organism: Drosophila eugracilis (assembly GCF_018153835.1). Taxonomy (NCBI): domain Eukaryota; kingdom Metazoa; phylum Arthropoda; class Insecta; order Diptera; family Drosophilidae; genus Drosophila; species Drosophila eugracilis. The sequence continues at coordinate 1,302,482 of NW_024573209.1, forward strand.
AAAGCAGTTGAATAAATGTTGGAAAATGGTTGGTTTTTATCTCAAAAGAGATTCAATAAATCTAAAACTACACAAAATTTGAGAGCCTTGTTCGATAACCACGAAAAAGGAACTGAGTGTATTATTCAATAAATAAATATTCCACAATGGCTCTCAGCTCGATTGCCTTTCTTGAATGGGACTTAATACAAATCCGCTGAACAAGATGAAAACAAAAATCTGTTATTCAGATTGACTTGGCACAAAGGCCAGCCTCGAGGCCAACGAAAACGCATTTATAGATACATATATATATATTCAGTTTCTCTCGTTTTTTATTTAAATACTTTTTTAAGCCCACTGTTACTTTTGGCAAGCAACAAGAGCAAACGAGGAAATGCTCGCAGTAGGGGTAGAAAAATGGAAAATCACTTGCCGATTTTCAATTGAGCGGCGGAAATGTAACGGAAATAAATTTACATAAATACAATATGGTGCGTGCTTGTTGGCGCCATTTTATTTGCACAACATATATGTACGAGTATAAATGTGTGTGTGAATGGAAATGAACATACACATACACAGCATATTTGCACCAAAGTGCGTATTGATTTGCGGCATATGCATGTGAAAATGTTTTCCTCGTTTCGATACAGGGAACATAAAAAAATTGAAAATTTAAAATGTTCCTCGCCTTTGGCCTATATGGTAGGCACCTTCGTGTGCCCACTTTGTTTAATGCCGGCAAATATTTTCAGCACTTCGTGACCAAATTTTCGGAGCGCACTATCTCGAGTGTAAATAGTGCACACACACTCAAACACACACACACACACACACACCTGCCTTAACTGCCATTCGAATGGCGTCAGGTATTTTTTGCATGCACCTGGCATTATTTGCATAAGATAAAAGATGAAAAACAGACCTGAGTTAAGGCGCTCTTCCTCCAAGTGCTTACCAGCCAAAAAGCGTCCTAAATGTGTTTTCCATAAAAGCCAAGCAAATCCCAGAGAGTTCTCCCCACGCTTCACCGAAAAAAAAGAAATGACGACGATGGCGAATCCTGATAAAGACAACACATATTGAAGGCGACCCCTCTGCCCGGGAAGAAGGAACTTGGGGAATGGGACCGCTGTCGCCATTTTGTAGCATTTGCAACTTATATGCATATGTGGTCGAACAGCCCAGACCCCAAAGAACATGAAGAAAACGAACAAAACTTGAGAGACCGCCAACGTGCTCTGAAATTACATTTTCCCTACACGAATACGAATATTTCCCACGACCAACTGCACGAAAATGCGCCAAGATTTTTTCCTTGTTCCCACATTCAGTATTTACCCTGTTCCTTCACAATCGACGTGACTGCACAGTGAGACTTAAAGTATAGTTTCAAATTATTTAAACAAAAAGTACGTTTTCTGCGCGACCAAGTGATTTCGAAAGTTCCACAACAATGATATAATTAAATTGATCACTAATCAAATGTATGGTATAGATAAAAAATATTTAATTTAAGGTTCATAAACGGCTGTCTTAATTTGCAGACCTTTCAGCAACCTTGAGCTTGAACTCTTTGTTAATAAAGAACTCCCATCTTAAGTTATATACTAAAAAAGAAGAATTAAATTAGCTTACAAAGCTCACTGTGCAATCTTAGTTTAAATGGCATAGAAATCGGTGTTAGCACTCGTAAGTTTGCCGTATTTTACAAATGCATTTGACATAAATTTTAAAAGGCTTAAGTGCCGGAGTCCTTGCCTTCGGCGAGCCTTGCTCCCAGCGCCTTGATAAGAAGACGACGAGTGGAGTGAAGTGGGAGTAAAGGAGCTGTGCCCTTAAATCCCAGTTGGGTGAAGACATAAAATAGAGCAATTACGGCAAAGATCATAAATTATGCAAAGCCGGGCAACAAGTGTATGCGATAAGCCCAGAAACTGAGCCTGGCAAGTGAAAATATGTGGGTTGGAGTTTGTCTGACAATCATCAGTCACTCGCAGCACTCACCACTCATCGCGAATTGAAATCATTCGCAGAGTGTCTTCCACCAGCAGTTTTCTCTTTGCACATACTATATATATATATATATATATATATATATATATATATATATATATAGAAAAAATAAGGAAAAGCAAGACCGACACTCTAAGAACTGAGAGTACGTCGTTTATCAACTGGCAGTGGAAAATGCATTCCGGCAATGCTAGTTCCTGGCTGCCTTCAGCCACCTCCGCCAGTTGACAGTGGCAGTGACATGCAAATCGGGTTTACCCTTCTGCCCAGGCATTAAGTGTGTGCGATTTCCCTTCAACAAGACAATTTAACAGAAAAATTCATGCTCGACAGCTTGCCAATGCGTGTGGGCCAAGGAAGGGCATTGTGCAATTGCAGTTATGAATAAATACAGATAGGAACTTGAGGCTTTCACTTCCTACCGTCGCTTAAGTGCCACCCCGTTTTCCAGTGCCACTGTTTTTTTCACTTTTTTTTTAGCTTTTTCTAGGCCTCTTATACCGCCCTTACCGCCCACACATTGGCGTGTGGTGAGGCGTGTTATCGTCGGATTTGCATGCTTGCACAAGCCATAAATGTCAATTGGCATGGCAAGCGGGATTTCGAGGAGCCAACGAGGGGCAAGTGGCTGCGAAAGCACATAAGTGGCGAGGAAATGGAAAGCGCCGCAGCTGGTGTCATAATTATAGATGACTATCACTTTATTAAAGCGATAAGGAAATCCACTTAAAGGAGTAAATAAAAATAACGCCCAACTTTTCTTTAAGCTGTGAAGGGAGAGAAGTAGATGAAAGAAAATTTCGATAAATAATATAAATGTCTTAAGAAAATGTTCCATTCTTTTAAGGAATGAATAATATTTACTGTTAAGAAGGATATTACTTTCACTTTTAAACTTAAGAAAGATGGCTTGGTAAGCTTTAATATTACTCAAAAGAAAAGGGTTCCCTGTTCAACCTATCATCTATTAAAACCCTGCGCCTCCAACTCCAAATTAACCCCAGAATAGCATTTCCCAACCCATCAGATGTAAATTTGTTTTTATCACACACAAAGCCAGGATGGTTTGAGGGATTTTGCTGGTGCCCAAAACGCCAGCAGAATGAACTGATTTAAATGCTAAAGTGAACGATTATCATTTCGATTTTGTATAAATAGCACATGAATTATTCATTGGCACTTACTTATGCGCCATCAAAGTGACTTAGGGGCTGCTGGGGCTTCTTCTTTTGTGCCCTACCCCATCTCAACCTCCCCCTTGGCTGACAATATGATGATGCCGTGGCTTATTGAACCAAAAGTCAGCGTGGAGGAGAGCTAGGGATACAATATTTGTCGCCCACATTAACACCAGCCGTCGTTTAGATATCATAGTTTGATAAACTCAACTTTTCGAATTAAAGTAATTTCCTGTTGTTGAACTTTTCCTCACATACTCGTGCGCTGCCAAGTCGTGGAGTAGCAAAAGTTGTCACAATTGTTATTCCAACAGATGTAGCATTGCGTCAGAGGGAGACAGATAACACACAAATTACTGTCGATTTCATTTTACGCCTTGAGCAGGAAAACTTTACTCCGCCGAATCCGCCGCATTGTGTCAGTCTGTAGAAATGAAGCCAGAGAGTCGGAGAGCCGGAGTCCTACATTGGAGATGGAGTCTGCGTCTGCGGCATCCTTGTCCTGAAATTCGATAAGGCGACAGACACGACAACGCTAAAACCTGGAAGCAATTTGTGCATAAACGTTCACAACGATAAAATTTGTTTATTTTTCTGACAGATGCCAAGGAGGAAGGAGACAAGGACGGGCAGGAGGAGTTTGCCAACGGCAATGAAAAGCTTTGAAATCCTGTTCTCGGTTTGTTCAAGGATGTTTCTCCTGGTGAGCTGGAATTAGTTTTTGATTTGTTCCTGTCTCGCTTTTGGCTCGGACAGGTGATTGCTCGGAATATTAAGAGAACAGAATCGATTTTAGATTCAAGCTGAATGCGTTTTATATAGAACTCATCTTAAGCCTTATATATAGTAATCATGTGACTAGAGATAGTATAATTTATTTACTATTATGAAATATTAAATTTTTAATAGCCAAATTTGAATTGAGCCTACGAGTATATATTGGCCTGCCTATTAAATAATGATAGTAGATTTTTATCGGTGGTCCGTCCTATAGCCCATATAATCACATGGATTTAGTACCCAAACACAGTGGCCCCACCCTCGATCAGCTAACAACGTGCCCAAAACGCATAATGGTAAATCAATAAAGAAAAACAAAAACATTCCAACAAATATCTCACTTTTTATCCACGTGCCGGCAACGTAAATTAAATTCGAATTGAGGGCTACGATGTCGGTGATGGTAAATGGTTATTCGGGATAACAAACACACCACAACGGCAGCTACAGGCTACAAACACGTCAATCACACTGGCAATCAAAGTGGCAACGTGATGGGGAGAGGGAATCGGAAGAATTGCAACAAATCCGGGAGCTATTCGCATGTCAGCTGGAAATTATAATTGATGCGATACTAATACGAAACCCATTTTACAGCCGCAACATTCGTAACATTCCCAACTGATGACGATTGATGCGATGCAGTCGCGGAAAAAGGCTTGGTAACTAGGATATGTTAAGTGAGAGATGGGAGTCGGTAACTGGGAACTGGGAACTGGAAGTGCCACCCATAACATCCCGACCCGAATCCTCGACTGATGGCATACGTCATTAATGTCGCCAATGATGTTGCTGACAAACACACTCCTGCCACACCCACAGCAACAAACATTGGCTACAAATGGGACACAATTGTCATCAGGGTACTGATGGTGCTGGTCCTGGCCCTGGCTTTTTGCTTCTCGGTCCTCGGTTCTGGGTCCTTGGTCCACTCTGCGGGTCCTGGTAATTAGATGAGTGCGCCATAAATCATTTTCTAAATCATTTGTTGCTGCCCCCTCTGAATTGCAACTGCTGCTGATGGCCCTGATTGTCTTCTGTCCGGCTGCAGACTTTTTCCATCCAATTCCTTTCGGTTGGTTTGGCCTGCATGTGGCCAATCGCTCAGAAATAGCACTATGACATGACGTGCCTGAAATGGAAGGACAGGAAAAATTACACCAAATCGATTCTGCAATTACAGAAGCCAAACAAAATAATTAAATACAGAATGGTCAACAGGTTGTTGCTTCAAAGTGTATAAAACTTAATAATGTTATAAACTTAAATTATATTTAACTCTTGATGACAACAGAAAGGGTTAAACCTTTGAACTTCATTTCTACCACAAACATTAATCGTAGAAGTTAATCAGGCAATGGGCCGCCCTTTAAACGCTTTCAATTGTTGACCATAAACGGTAAGTTGCCTAGCCAGGCCACAGCGGCCCAGGACAAACATGTTACTCATTATGCAAGTCACAGTCACCGGATTCGGGTAACACAAACGGAGGGCTGTGGCAGAAACACAAGACAAGGGTCTAGGAAATCGACCACTGGCACAGCGTCCACAATCTAAAACGCATATTACTCGCACAATGAGCCACGCCTACCGACAACTAACAAGGCAAACAAGCCGGCAAACGGAGAGGCCCCACAAGCAAACAAACAAACAGGCCAAAGGGGAAAGGAATAAGGAGCTGCAGGACATCGAGAAGGATAACGCGAGGAGAAGCAATATGGCAATGGCTGTTAATTGTGTAGAACAACGAAGAAAATTGCAGGGAAAACAAAATGAACGATGCATGGCAATGTCAAAGGGACCGGGAGCAGGGCGTGGCCGGTCGAAAGTTTAACTATAAAATACTGCGACACATCCAACAGATACCAACTACTAAGCCAACTAAGCAAACTGACCAGGCCAAGAGAAAGGACCAGTGGCTTACGAAGGAAAAAGGGCTTCAGGGTTTGTTATTTCTATAAGTATATACTCGCAGCCTATACTTAGTTGTCTGGCTTTCTATAAAAAGTTTTTATAATATTTTAAAAATATTAATAATTACCCACTTTTTCATCAAGTACCGCCTACGCCACTGTAAGGTTAAGCTGAAAAGTGGGCAAGCTTATGGCAAATGCACTTAAAGTGCTAAAAGTCGACGCTCGAAGCTACATAATCGCATTGGCGCCGACATTAATCGCCTTACACAAGTGCATTTCGAATGGCTGTCTTTAAGATGCCCCCAGATGAGGCAAATAGCCAATGAAATAGCGAATTGCATCCACTTTTCATGCTAATTAAGCTCCAACAAACATGTACTCGAGTATAGAGATTTGGGGATTCGGCTTATGCAGATTTATGGCCACCAACGAACCCAGGGACCCAAAATGCTCGAACAGCAAAACTTTTGCGACATTTCGGCTATTGTGTCCGTCTAAACGGAGACATAATTAATAGTTGCTAAAAGGTGAGATACTCGCACAAAGGTCGCACACACGAATGTGGCAAATGTTTTGTGAACTCCTCGGTGTGCTGCCTCAATGAAAAGTTGCCCAGATAACATAATTATATTTCAGTTTTAATTGTAATTTATGTCCCGGCCCAAGCCCATGATTTATTGGCCTTATGTGTTGCACCTAAAGAGTAAAATTTATTGAAATTTACTATTACTAAGCAAGTCTACTGCCCAGCAGGGGACTTAGTTTGCTTTTATCTTAAACAAGCTAGAGCCAAGGAAAGACAACTTTAATATAATTATACTTTAATAAAGTTAAGAGGAAGCTAACTTAAGTCTTATTTAAAGTTATAATTGTTAAACAGGAAAAAGTATGTGCTGAGAGAGAAACCATTTTTTGTTAAACAATGACCAATAAAAAGTATTTTAATTAATTAATAGTGAAAATATGTTTGTTTCATTAGCACACATTTCCCTTTAATTCGATTAAAGTTATTAAAATTATTTAAATTGTGATATTAATATAGTTTAAGGGAAACAACACTTTCTTTAATTGCATTTGCAACCCAATTAAATCACGTTAATTTTCGCGTGAGTTGTCATGGAAATAAAGCGAGCCAATTATGATATTTAAGTGGGAAAATATTTGCCAGCTGTCAGCCGCAGACCCGTGATCCCTATTAACCTACTCGAGCATTATCGACAAGTGGTCTTTCCTGCAGCCAAACTTGGGCTTTGTCAACAAATCAATGGGAAATACAAACACGACAAAGGCATTGAACTAATTAAATGGCGATTTGTGTCAACGATAACGATAATAATTGCCAGGCAAACAAATCAACCCAAGAAGCCTAGACGTTTTCCTGGATTTTCTTTTCTTTTCCAGATGTGCGGGTGTCCTTGCCTAATGATGTGATGCTCTGATAGGAGTGGCCAAGACATTATTTCACAGAAAATATATATATATAGATAGCCTTCATATGCAGAAGAGAAATAAATGACAAGAAAATGACGTTGGAAATATTTAACTACTTGCCGCGCACTGAACCAAGAAATGACGAAAGTAAAAAAGAAAATCAAACAGCACGTCTTCTATTCACTTTTCCCCTGCCGTCTCTTCATCTTTGCCTGTATATTTGGACAAGTTATCATCAAGATGTTTCGAGTCATTGAAACAAAGGCCAAGTCGAGTCAATCAAACAAAGGGACAGACGATGTCTCATTTCTCATCTCCGCTCCATCCATCAGATATTTTCGATTGTGGAAGCCTCTACCACCTACAGATAACGCCCATCAACAATACAGACACGTTCGTATTTCGATGCCCATTGAACTGTGGGAAAAATGTCAACATTATGAGTTGATGATAGGCCTCGGATGATGGGCAGATAGTCGGGGTATTTAGGGCAAAATATTTGAGCTCCTCTCGCCCAAAAAAAGAACGGCAGGGGTCAACGGTCTCCGGTCATTTTCTCAACCATTTCTTTTATCATCAATCTTTGCGCCTCAACACTTTGAGGATGTTCTCGGAGTTGAGGACTGTTGAGCCCTGATGAAGTTATAATATTTATTTGGTTTATTATCCCAACTGCTTGCGGTCTTCAGAGTGAATGGCGGTGCTTAGACAGTCGTTGACAGCTCATTTTTTTACCTCAAAGTAGGAATGCCGAATGTCTTGAGGCGACGAGTTTTGTCTTGAATAAGCTATTAATTTGGTTATTGACAATTTGGTTGGCAAAAGAAAATTCGAAGCTTACTAGATTAATCGGATAGATATAGCCTGGCCTAAATTATAATTCAAATCATTAGATGTTTGAAATTTATTTGTTTAATTTTCTAATTATTATAATTTTTTTTTTAATTTTCGAATCCGTATCAACAGTTTAAACTTAACTTACTAAAAAAATCGATTAAAAAGTAAAAAGAAATCTCTTTATCGGGTAAGATTCTTATTGCTTGACTCAGAGTTTTTAATATGCCCTCAAACACAATAAAAATATGTACAAATAAAGAACTGTTTTTCTTTTTTATTCAGACATCAATATTCCAGCTGCATCGATAAGTCATGGTCCTCCGTAAACTCGTATATTCCTTTCAGGAAAGTCTTTTGCCGAGGAGGGGAACATTTTTATCAACTTTGCCAGCGGCATCGATACCAGAGCGGGAGCTCAACAAATGCCCTGTCAGAATTTATAAAAATGTATTTCGGGAAAAGTGAAAAATCATTCACATAACCAACCCAGTCACACACTCGCACACACACTTTTCATTGTCGCACAGCTTTGGCACACGTGCGGAAGAATGGTGAAAATGGCAAAAATGGCAGTGATGTGGCTTTAACACCAAGTGGGTGTGGTAGGTGGTTCGGCTGCTCGTTTGACACTGCCCCATTGGCCCATTGTTGTTGATGTTGTGGTGCTGTCACGCTGTTTTGGCAACATTGTTACGTATGTCGGCTAAATCGTTTCGGCTGTCTGTCTGTCTGTCTGTCTATCTATCTGCCAGCTTCTTTTAGCCAAACTCGCACCGGCAACGAGGTGCTAAGCAGGCAATTGTATTAACCTTATCGCAACTTTGATTTATGCATGTAAACACAAGGAGCGATGGCTGTCAAGAAACCGATCATGCCAAGAGCATCAGCACAGGCTTACTAATGAGTTCTTCGAGAACACACGTTGGCAATACAGATAAGCTAACATTTGTAAATTCAATGGTAAAGTGAGTATCTATCTATCTTTTTCTAGGTACTTGTAAGATATATTTAGAATCAATATATTTCTTGGTATTTCTTAAAATGAACAAATTTCTTGACTTAACTTCATTCACTTGCCTTTTATCTTGACGGTGTTAAAAATCAACTAACTAAGTAGGCCATACAATGCGAGTATATTTTAAAATCGCAATTTGTATCCACTACTTAAATATATGATTTTTGTAAAATTAATTTGTATTTAATAATGTTGAATTCGACTACAGCTTCTTAAAGTAGTACATCAAAAGGTTGATTATCTTATAGGAACAACCCTTTAATGGTTACTACTTAAAGAATCTGCAATATTTATGAAGCTTTACTCGATCTCGTTAACTTCGAGAACTACTGAAGACTGATTCTAGCTTAAAGAAATTCTTTTAATTTATAGGAAGATGAGATAGTTACCTTTGCAGATTATTGTTTATTAGCGAAGCTGATAATCTCTGGCACTATCCGCAAAACATATCAATGTGGTTTCCTACTGTGCCCAAATAAATATTGGCTTATATGCTTGTGATAGGAATCGCTCTATTCGAAGAAAAAATTACAGTTCACATTTTTCACAATAGAAAGATAATTATAATGATTTCTTAAGAGGGGTGCTACTAATAATAAAATCTGTTAAAAACTTTTTTAAACAACAAGTATAAGAATTTCATATCTTTATATTTTCTTATTTTAAAATAACATCGAAAAATGTACAAAAAAATTGAAAAATAAGCTGCAAGCTACTAATTTCTTCATATTTATATTTATATTTATTTATCAAACAAGCTGAAGAAACCACAAATAAAAAAATACAAAAATAAAAATCTTTTAATCCTTTTTAGCCAGATGAATCAAATTCGTTTTAGCAAGACAAATGTTATTGTATAAAATGAATTAAAAATGTTTTTGTTTATTATAAGAAAACCAAAAATACTTTGACAGATTTTATCCAAGAATTATTTTTCATTTCACTCGGCTTAAGAATACATTTCACTATTTTAATTCTTTATGGTATTAAAACTTATTGTCTTAGCGTTCACTAGAACGGCTTATGAATTATTTATTTAAATATTTTTAAGGAATTTATTCTGGCAGTACTTTAAATTCTACCCTCCGCATATAATCCCAGCAGCAATCAGTGTAGAGCTGAGCCGGAGTCCGATGAATCTCGGGCAGCTCACAGGACGAATAACAGCCACACCCTATCTCATATTCACACACACACATGGCACAGACACACTTACTCCCGGTTTAATAAAACAAAATCCTGCGGCGATAATTTACAACACGATTGTGCTTGGCAAATTGCTTTGATTTAAGCGCGCCAACGTGCCAGGACTGCGCACATCCTGCGCTCCAAAAAAAAAGGAATAAAAACAAGCAGTCAACATTGGACAAGGAAAAACCAGCCAGTCAAGATGCTCCTCTACTTACACACCCAAAAACACACACACACAATGGGCTCCGTTCATATAGGTACACGTATAACGAGCACACATACACACCTTCACACTTGAGTGGCAAGCCAAGGCAAAGGCAAACCAATTCAACATCCGTTTGCCGCTAATTCACACGCACACATCCACACACAAGGATGGAGGATGGAGGAGCTGGCATCCTGGCAGCAAGGATATATGAAATACGCGCAAATAACGTGTTAGGAAAATGGTGTGAAAATTGTTATATATATTATATCCGTACGCTGAAGCACTTGATATGATTTCTTATGCTCCATTCACTGCAAAAGGTGTTGAACAGAGCTCCTCCATTCGCTCACTTGCTCTTCGGTGCTCGAAAGCAGGTGAGGTGGCAGCTATAGCTTCGAAATCAGAAGGATGCCTCAAATTCAAATTAACATGTTGGCTTCGAGGCAGGAGAAGGCAAATGTGTATAGTTGCAGCGGCTTGTAAGTTGAAAATGGGAAGTGTAATTGATCCAAATAGATAGTTGTTTGATTAACTAAGTCTTATAATTCCGGAGATCAAAATGTTTTAAAAGTTATGTTATTCTTTAAGAACAATTTTGATATATTTTGTATATTCTTTTTAATATTTACCTCATCGTAGTAATCATTTAGTCAAATATGTATTCTATATACCGCTAAAAAGATTTCAACTTCACTGCCACGAAGACTCCATTTTTAAAGACAACGCTGCCGAATCCTGAAATCCATTTTACGGGTGCCAAGTGCCAGACCAAACCGAATGTCTGTAAACTTGCACGTGACTTTGGGCCAACTTGCAATATTTGCAGCTAAGGCCAAAACCAAAACTAAGCTGCCAACAACAATGGCCACGTGGAAAACTCCTGAAATCAAAACTAAAAATTCTGAAAGTCACATAGCAGAAAGTTTTCCATGCAGGTATCGTAGATCCAACGAAAGACTGCCAAAGTCTGTGACTGTTTGCTTAAATGATTTCGCAGTTTTTCCTTCTTTTTTTTCTTTACAGGGCTAGAACCAGAACTTTTCTTCCTTTTTGTTTGCAAGTGTACTTGTTCTTTTTTGCTTTCATGTTGGTACTTTTTTGTATTTTGGCTGGGCTCCGCATAAAAACTAATATTGTGCAGAGAGTTTATTGGAATTTCGGTAAAGAGGAACTTCTAACAGGTAGTATCTTGTAATTTTATGGAGTTAGCCTTGGGGACTTTGCTTCATGGAAATCGCTGCCAAAAATGTCGTAAAATCAACGCAGGCCACGCATACGAAAAATGGCATCAAACTCCTCGACAAACTTGTGCTCCACCGGATTTTGTCTTGCGGTTAGTTTCTGCAAATTCTGCGGATGACACGGCCAAAGGACACAGACACAGATAAAAGTACCCCTGAAAATTGTTATCCACATTAAATAGGTCGCCGCAACTTTTCGGCAGTTGCGTATCCTGCGGATTTGCCGTTTACGTGATGCGTATTTGGCATGCAGGACACGTGGATCCCGGGGTCCTATCAATAGGTATTTTCGTTGGCTGCGCATCGATGGCTCTAATTAATGTTTAAACTCTGGCTTTTATTATTCAGTGACTTCGGTGCCATGGGACATCCGGCTTGGACATAAAAACTAAGCATCGCACGGTGAAATGATTTTGTCGAGCGCTGTGTTCAATGACCAAAATTAAAGAGTTAGGTATACCACAAAATTAAAGCGTGCTGTCGGGAAATTAGTTTTACTTTAACGCACAATTTTCTCTGACTTGTACTTAAATTACTAAATCCAAAACGAAAGTTTAACCAAATCCAATTAAAACTCAATTTAAGCTCAATCAAACATTGAATTTGAGTAAAATGCTTTACAATTGATGAAAACTGGTCGACTTAATGCATTACAGCATTGTCGATTTCCATGTTGCATAGAGTATAATTGCAATTTAGCTTGATTTTATTGATTAAAGTGAGTACTTAGACCATTAGCTGGAGTCGACCAACTTGAAATTATGAAAGGAAATTCGATAGGGTAGACCACGTGGTTGGTCCTCCAACCAGCGGAGATGATCCAAAGGTATGGACTGGTGGGTGAATCTGGAAAAAGGAGAAGAAGAAATCCATCGAGTGGCGTCACTGGCTACGTCAAAAAGGAAACGATATCAAGTGCTTCAATCAGGTAAAACTTGCAATATAAATTCAAACATTTTCAATTCAATGCGTTTTTGTGGTTGTTGCCACTCAAGCATTGCCATTGCCATGAATATTCCTCTTCATTCCCTCTCGCCGTGGAGTCCTCGAATATCCTTTCTCCACATCCAGCTTCCTCCATCCAGCGTTTCCATCAAAATGTAGCTCCGTCTGATGCTATTATTTTTGGTTTTGTAGCAACATTTACCTGGCCAAGCAAATTGCAATTCGAAGCCACTCCTTTCCGACTACGCCAACAGTCCTTCCTCCACCGCCCATCAAACCGCGGTCAATGCTATAAATTGGATTGCATTTGGTTTGTTTCTGAGGTTAGTGAGCAGGTAACTTTATTATTACTATTATTTGATTCTTAACTGCTGACATTACAGCATATTTAATTTAATTATATTGAGCTAATTTGGCTGCCAATCTAGATGGCTTGAGAAGAGGAAATCGTTGAAGCTAAACCTCCTTTATTTATTAAGAAATCTTTATCTGTTTTAAAGGGTAACGAACTTCCCTTTAAATCAAAACATAATCAAGAAATCAAGAAATCTTTAATTTCATTAGTTTAATCATTCCACTTGAAATCATTAACATCAATATTATCACATAATCGTGAAATTATGAGAACAAAACCAAAATCGTTTAAGCCAACTTCCTATGAAACCCAAACCTCCCACAAAGTCTTAAATTTCCCAGCTTCCCCCGGCAAAAACCCATCCACATTTCGGCTGCCACAACTTGAGTTAATTTAATAAATCTTGAACAACTGAATAAGCTTTAAATTAATGACCCTGTAAAGTTCATATAAATTATTGCGTTATCTCGAGCATTCACCCACCCAAGAGCACCACCCAGCCACCCAACCAGCCAACCACCACTCCACCGCCCATCTACGACCCCACTGGCAGCTGACACGTGGTGGCACAATATGCTGGGCATACGAGATTGCCCTCCAAAAGTTTTCCCAATATTCCCCCTGCCTTTTCCCCAACAGCCTTCTTCCAAATGATTTCTCATTTCCAATGCCGACAGCCGAAGCGGCTGGAGCAACACATTTTTATTCCTTCCGAAATCAAATTTGTATCAATTACAATTGCATTAACATATAATTTGTGAGCGCCTCGGATTTCGCAGCATCTGGTCCGGAACTCAGAAATGAAGATTTAAATGGCAAAGAGTGGGTGGGTAAACCTACTTAACCTTCGGATCTAATATCAGCATACTTATTGGGGTAAATCGAAGAAACTTGAGTTTAAGGAAATTTATATGATTACAATTTAACTAACTTGACAACTATTAGGCCACACACCTATCAAACTACAGCATATCTTGTTCAAATTAAACTTTCAAGATTTAATAAACACCCTCAGAAAGACGGGAATGAATAGCTCTGCCTTCAGCAAATCAAATCAGTAAACATTCACAGTACATAGTGTAGCAATCTATTACTTAATTATTCCCAATTAAATTAAGGTCTTACAACATTAGGCTGGCTTTATTGTATGCCAATTAAATTCCATATGCATTTCCGAAGAGCCAACACCAAGTTCTGCCACCTCGAATCCGATGGCTGGCCAATAACAAATTAGGAAATCAAGTCCTTAGGGAAATTGTGATATAACTTCGCACCAGCTGCGGTACAAAATCAACAAAGGACTACGGCTTGTGTTCGTAGGCATCCCAAGTAGATTACATAGCCAACAATGGTTCCTTACTCCTGTTTTCAAGGAGTGAATTTTGCCCAACTCGCCACGGCGACCCAATTTCCATATGCGGCAGATGGCGGTTTTTGGCTTAACTAGCCAAAACTTGGCTTCCAAGTTTGCGTGCCAAGTCAAACAAATCGAGCCGGAGGTGCAGCAGCGGCAGCGGCAGCAGTTAGTGTGGGGAAAGTGTTTCCTAGGTCCTTGCTCACATGGCATCCTTTGGGAGACTTCAGGCTCAAATTTAGATCCAGATCCTTGGATTCCCAATGCGGTTGCAGGCACAACCAAGGCAAAAGTTGGCGACCACAAGCTGAATATGCTCTGAATGCCAGCAGCTAATATTATTGAATAAAATTGAATTTCGCCAGCGTTGTTGGTTTTGCAAAATTATTAAAACATGACTCCGGGATTCCAGTTGGGTTTTCTGTTTTCCGTTTTTCAGCTTAGATCTTGGCCCTCTCTCTCCTTTTTCCTTCGGCAACAATTTCATTTTGCGGCTTGGCGAGAAGGTTTTTGTTGCGGCACGCCACACGGATAATTCAATTAAGTTCTGAAGTAGGACTTACACCAAAGCGGAAGACAGCAAATTGCAATACTTTTGCAATTATGCGGAACAATTTGGTGCAGCATCTGATTGCCACAGGCGGATTGCAACCAAGTTGCCATGGAGAAGTCGTTGGGCGTATTTAAGCTATAGAACATCAAATTATTGGGCTAACGATTAAGTTTTACAAACTAGAGTTTGTTCAACAATCTTTAAGTTAAGACCATTAATTAATTAAGTACTATAACATTGATGTGAAAAAATTATATAATTTTAATGGGTTCGCAGTTAGAGTCTTAGAGGCAGAAGAGGCTTTAAAAAGCACATCTACAGCTTTCTCATTTCTCAAACTATTTTTATTGCTGGCAGCTGTTCAATTGAATTTCCATTGGCAACTGAACAACAGTCGAGCTGAGTTACCACTTTTCCCTTTCCATTTACATTCTCATCGGCCTCCATTCCGCTAGGTTCTGGTCGACCGACTGCCTCAAAGTAAATATCCAACTGTAAATCCACAAATCAAATGCAATCAATTCAAATTTCACACTTCAATATTCATTAGAAATTTATTTTGCATTTTACAACTGCAATGTGAATGGATTCGCCGGAGGCAATCGTCTGGCGAAACCAAAGACCCAGCGCCTCGCCATCTCCTCCGTTCGATTGGAGCTAAGGCGAGAGTATAAAAAATAGCTTCGAATTTTCAGGAAAATTAGCTGCCAATTGTTTTCAGCGCTCAGCTGATAAATTGAGAGCGGATGTAATGGAAATTGTGCAAAACCAAGCGGGAAATTTCAAATTTTGTTCACTTCTGGTTATTCACCAAAAAAAAACAGTGAATTACTTTAATTTGACCCACTAATTTATGCATAGTTTATAAAAATTAAAGCAGGCACAAGCTTGGCTTACATGGCGGATGCGCATTGCAAAACTGCGGGCAGCTGGAAAATGTCAGGAAAAAGGTGAATCCCCAACTCATACTCATAACATATACGGTACTTGTACACATATATGAATGCATATGTTTTTGTGTGTCCTAGTGCAGTGCATATAACTTAATTATGCAGAAATGTGAACGGAGTATGAGACGGTCAGGGTTGCCAAGTTTCTCTATGCCCCGCTTGAGGTCTTTCTACGAGCTCAAAGTTCGTAATAGGATTTAGGTGGTACAGCTTGTTGCAGCACTTTTGGTTGCTATTGTTGCCACTGCTACCGATGGTTGTGGCCTGCTGAAGATGATGATGATGATGCACGGCAGTACTGGTCGTCGTTTCTCTTAAAGCTCCCCTGGCTTTCTATGTCAAAACGGAACGGTGGGCCGATTCTTTTAATTAACAAGGAATTATTATTTTATTATTTTGGAGCAATTTATGTTTTTACTTACATTTTAAACATGTAATATTATATATATGTATAATAGCCGTCCGAATATAGCGTTCTTCCTTTATTTTTGTGAACTAAACTTAATATCCATTCCACTGTGCCTTCAGAAAGTCAAATATGGTCACTTTCGTTGCTTTCTCCATGGCTGGAGGAAGGAACCTGACCCGTAGCGCGGTCCTCACAGACAAATAAATTATGCACATAGAGAAAAAGTAGAAGGCCTTGGAGAAGGAAATGACTCCTAGCAGGATGGGGTCTTGCGAGGCCTCTCGGAGATGGGGTGTGATGCATCTTATAATTCTTGTATGAAAATAACAGCAGCCTAAATGTCTTGCATGTGATAATGGAAATTTATGAGGGACAGGCACGACAACTAGACCGTTTCTATGGGCTCTACGCTAGCTAGTGGGTCATGCATTTTTAAAGAGCACTCTATTGCGACCACAGAAGCCCCAACCCATCAACTTTGGCAACCTGAAGGTAGCTCATCAGCTTCATTTCTGCTGCTGACTGCGTAATGTATTGATAAACATTAAAAGCCAATCAGCGTAATGGGTTGTGAAGTGAAGTGGGCTTCTCGCCATCTCGTTTTACGTACTTCACTTTCAACAGCTCATAAAATTGCAATTGACTTTGAGCCCCCGGAATATATACACAAGCTATACTCGTATATACCGCCCAAAACCCGCCAACTCCTTGCCTTCGCAAAATGTCGCAGTCACATATGTGCTTAATTAAGTGAATAAATTGATATTTGGTGCGAGTTTATGACTGCATTGCAGTTGTGTCCCGATTACGTCGAGAGCGCTGCAAATGATGTACTTATCCTCACTTACTTGCACATTAGTATCCACTTGAGAATCCGCTTCTTGAGGGTGTGAAAACGGATATAACATTTATATTTTTTATTAAAAAATTATCAGATATTGCAGGGTTTTCAACAATTTTAAGGATTAAGTAATGATAATCTTTAGGGATAATATTTCGCAAACACAAACGTATTACATTTTAAGTAGATTTTTAATACATTTTTACCCCATTATGTTTAGTAAACAACGGACTTTAATTATCTGCTAATTAAGTTATTACTCTTCTTCAATGACTAACCACGAACTATGGGTCATAATTTACTAGCAAAAAAACACAGCTCTTGTTAAAAACTTTTAGCATTGGACCACAATAACCAGCAAAATAGCAACCTCTAGGATATAACCAGGACAACAGCCGGCTATTTAGCATACCACGTAGCTGGAGAAGGAAATTTAATTAATTTACTCCGCCTGGTCATCCTGTGAACATTTGTCTCATGGCCAGGACAAGCCATAAACTCGAAAGTTACGAGTATTTTCAGCAGCTGCAGCTACTTCATTATGTGACTGATGATGTACAACGGAGTTCAGGAGAAGTTATCACGATTTTTTTTCTATTCATTTTTGATGTCTTTATTTTCAGAGCGCGAAAGGATGGAAGGAAGCTATATCCTGAACTGAAGGATCCAGCTTGTCTTTATGGCCGCCAAGTAGCGACGTTCAAGGAAAAGTTTGCAGAATGGCAGAAGGAGAAGTACGAGCAAAAAATTGGCATATAAAAAGTTTTTTAATGAATGGAATTAGTGTTTGAGCTGCTGAGACTTTGCTAAATCGTCCGAGCATCGCCTCGGAAGTCCACTCAGAGTTCCACTCCTTCGTGTCCAAAGTCACTGCGTCAACTTTTGGCAGACCATCAGCATCGGCGGTAGCTGCTCTTCTTACAGGGCTAACAAAATTAGTGCTTATTAGTGCCAGTTGGTCAAACTTCTCTGTGATTTTTGTGTTTTTTTTTCGACTGTTTTCCAGGCTTTGCTTCCTGTCATAATTTCCCCAGAGTGCGGCAAGCGAGAACTTTTCTTTAATTGTTTTAAATGATGTAAATAAACGTATTTTGTCATGAAGAATCCTTACCGAATACCCTTTAAAAATTCCAATTGATTTTATTGAGGAGTAAAGTTACCTAACTTTTTAATATATACAAAATAAAGATCAGACAGGCAAGAACAACTATTATTTTGAGCAAAAACTTTTTCCTTTGTACGATTATTAGGAATGCCAAAGGCAATTTCGTTAGAAAGTATACGAGTATTGTGAATATTCTTTGTTCAGTTTTTAAGCTGCATGTCAGTTCTAATTCATTTTGTTTTGCAACTCAAAATTGTCAAGGCTGGCTATCCTGAATGAATATGTATGTGTGTGTGCATACGAGGACACGACCTGCATTATAATCCAAGACCACGCTGGAGATACCCAGAGGCGACGACCGCAACCGAATAATGGAACAGGACTAAAAAGAAAGTCAGCCAGAAAGCCGCAAAAGATATCAATGAACAATCGATGCTGCAGACTAACCACAGACCCACCTTCAGCTCCACCTTACCTCAGATGCGGCATGTACCAAAAAAAAAAAAGGAAGAGGAGGGAACTATCGGGGATATATGCACGTCCTGCAGATATAGATACAGATATAGATACAGTTTCGTCCTTCGGAGGGCAAGTCGTCGCAGTGAATTTGTAAAATACGTGACAAACATTTTCAATTTCTCCCCCAATCATCATCTTTCCTCCCTATCCGCCTTAACAAACCCAGTTCTGCTCTTTTCATCTGCTCTACTATTTACAATTCAATTGTTCTAATTTCGTTCCTTTCGGTTGGCTGTAGCAAAAAATGAAGTTCAATTGAATTGACAGTCTCGAAAGTTAAATGCTTGGCCACTATTTTCCAACTAGTTCGATTTCACCCTTCCCATTGTTTTTCTGTTGTATGTTTCTTGTCCAAATTGATTTATGTTCGATGTCTGTTCGGTGGCTTTTTTCGCACTTTGGCAGCCCCTATCGGAGCGAGGCTTTTATTGTCTGGCTAACCATATTTTGTGGTCTTGGCGGTTATAAATTTATCGTAATTTTTGTGCCATTTTAAATGGCAACATAAATTTGAATTTATAACGTGTCGATGTCCGTTGAGGTTTCTTTGTTCTTTTTGAATTTTCGTAGTTATGAGTGCTAGTATGGTGGTTCAGCTTTGAATGCTGAAGTCAACTTCACAGAAGTAAATAACATATTTTGGATGTTTTAGGTTTTGGATAGATAAGGATTGGGCATCCATGTTATATGATATGTTTAATAATGAAGTATCTTTTAAAGCGAAATCAAAGTAATTCCACTTACAGGTGTCGCCGTCAGCTTTGCACTCCAGGCGTTAAGTATGCGCTCTGGTGGCCATCAGATTGAACAGATTCGCAGTTGAGTGGAGAAACTTTTTAAAACAAAGAGCGAATATAAAAGCCCTACAGTACATTTCAGAGTCAGCAACAACCGCTGTTAAATGGCTACGACATCTGCCATATGTTTCAATGAATGGGCTTAAAAGAGTTTGGAAACAACACAACAAATGAAAAAATGAGAAAAAAAAATAATGTGAGAATAAAAACTGCAGTCAGCATTAAGTGTGTGATGGCTGGGGATGGCGAAATGGAGCTCAGAGCCTGGCAATTGTGTGTGTTGTGCTCGCCAAGTGCATTATTGAGTTTACTCGCTTATTTCATTGCGGCCCAGCGCTAAAAAAAAGAACTTTCATTTTGTGCGCGTTTAAACGTAATATGGGCCTTAAATGCACCTGCAACCAACCACCCACTGAGCACCTGGGAAAGCGCTTAATGTGCTTACATAGCCAACTGGCGAACGCAGTCCGAGGATTTCCGTGCCCGAACTTCGCTTTTGCTCTTAACTGCCAAGGTGACTTAAGTACGGCGAAAGCCGTTAAGGTATTTATGGTCATCAGGAGGACGCCGCGAAGTCAGACAGAATCGCAGTCGGAAGTGGCTTGGATTTTCAGTTGGTCAGGCAAAAGTTTGGAAATATAGATAAAACCAAAGGATCAGAACTAGTATTTACTAATTAGCAAGTAAAATGTTACCTTGGTTAACTTTTTTTTAAATATTTATAAAAAGTTTCCTGTGGTTTTTAGTAAGTCGAAGACTAAAGCTATCTGAAGTCATTCACTTAAGCTCTTGCCATTTCCTTAGACTTTCAAGCACAACCATTGCGGTAATTTGATTAGTCGGCCGACTTTTCAACTTTTTCATGTTGCTGTCTGCAGACTGGCCTTTCCCTTCTTTCTGCTGACTTGTCTGGGCAAATTTATATAAATGCCCGCAAAATTGACCTGTGGCCTCCCCCGGCAATTATAACAAATTATCAACTCGCTCACACGAACAGACCCGAGCGCACACAGCTGCAAACAGACAAGCACAGACAAACATAGACACACACATAAAGCCAAGTCAGTTTCCGGATCCGGTCGTAGAACGCCCACACGCACACACCTAGACGGACATTAATTATTCATAACTCGAGCTCCAAGTCGAAGGACCGAGTCGAGTGCTGCTGTTCGGACGTTGTCTTTGTCTTTGGGGAAATCTGGTGTCCCAGCCCCAGACTAACCACCCAGTCCCCTCCCAAACTCTCACCTGAATGTCCTGCGGTCTGCCAGCAGTTTCAGTTTAATGTCTTCAAAATGTCAAGACACAACGGCCTGAGGTGGGTAGAGACGTGTTTCTAGCTTAAACTTTGCCATCACACACCTTTCTGGGTCGCCGAGAAGTGTTTTGGGTTAGCATTTTTCTTAAATACCTTAAACTGGAGGGTCCTTAGGTCGATGGGTTATACTTAAATTAAGAAGGAGATGCCGCATGTGGGTATTCCACTTAAAACTTGACCCTCATTAGCTGATGGCCACTGGGCGTATACTAAATATTTGTATGAGTTGGTCTCCGCCTTTACACTACCCCGTGCTCTGTTTATTAACCAATATTTTCCGAGTATCAGCTTTGGAAGACAAGAAATATCCCAATTATAAAATTACCGTAAACACTAGAAACTCAAAGCTGACAATTTTTTTCCGGTTTTATGGACAAGTCCGGATTTGTCGGAGTGATTAAGTTCGCTCGACTACGTTGTCCTTCTCATCCGTTTAGCGCTTCATAAACTCGTCGCTGATTTAATAATATTAAGATCAACGCCATAAACTGCTTGCGTTAATGTTGTTCAGTTAAAATTTTTATGCTTGCGCCATAAGACCAAAGTGGCAAAGTGGCAGAAGGACGACTGCTGTTAAAGGATGCTAACGGATGAGGGGAAAATGAGTGGAAAAGCGTGAAAATATATAGGAAGGGGAAGAAAAGCCAAGCGAGAGTTTTTCAGAAGCGACCTACATTCAGGATGTCGGAAGGAGACAGTCGGGACTGACATCTGTTGTTTCCAACATAATAATCATTATAATTTATTTTAAAATGCAATTTACGCGGCAACGAGTTCAGTTCAGCTGAGTTGCGTTGCTCTGCGTCGAGTTGATGGCTTGCATGTTAAGCGAGCTAAAAAAGCTGACGGAATGATCATCGCAAATGAATGGCAATGGAAAGTCGAGTCCTTGGCCCCCTGTTTATGCCCTAAAACGAGTTAATTAGCGTTGATTTTGTCTTCTTTTGTGCACAAACTGCTGAACAAATAGCGCTGCGTACTTCATTATTGACCAAACAGGTCACGTAACGGAGCTCAAATAAAAATCGACACCGAAACGGTTTAGTGATACAACGTATCCACAATATATATATATATATATATATATATATTCAGAGGCAGTTGCTCATTTACAATTTGCTGCTCCTCATCCTCGTAGTCGTCCTTTTGGTCCTGGCGCGCAGTTTGTTTTGTTGCTTACAAAACCGAAAAAGGTAAATAACAGGAAACATTTTACACTAATTAGCGACGCACGCAAATGGGCGGCTTTTCGAGTGAAATGGGCGTTGTTTTCGGGAGGTTATACGCTGTTTGGGAAGAGGGGTTTTCAGGATGGATCGTTGACTGGGGCGGAGTTGTATAAGTGGCGGCGATTCCATTTGGCGGCCTGTTTCAGGCATAAAAGTCACTGCCGTAAGCCTAATTATGTTGTACCACGAGTATTTTGTCGTTGAAAATCTTCTTTACGCCACTAAAAGTGGCGAGGAGTTGAATATCTGATTTAATTTTACATTAATTAGCCTCAATTCAGATTTAAGTACATCCTAGTAGGGCGAATGAGAGCTTATTTAGGTTTAAGGATATTTAAAAAGAAAAAGTGTTTTTTAACCATATTTTTAGGCCAGAAATTGCACATTTTCTTTAAATAAACACAAAAAAATAGTTATTAAAAATTAAACAAGCCCACAAAGTCGTCGGCGAAGTCGAAATTTTATTTGGGTCAGCATCAGATCAAAGCCAGAAGCCGAAAGCCGAACTGCGGCCACATCCGTCGAAAAGCGGACTTTGAACTAGGCTAAATCGCCGCAATCCGCCGGTCGGTGGTGGACATTGATTTTCCCTCGATGTTCAGAGCGTATTTTGACCGATTTCCATGTAGCTCGTTTGCCATAATTAACGTACAAATCGTTTTACGCAACAAACGGGAAAACTCATATCTACATATAATACCCGAGTGGATTGCACGGATTCCATGCGGCATTTTTACCCTGACCAGCCCTTCGGGCGTCTGTCAATTTAATTACAATTTATTCGGCATTTTACTGGGCGAGCAACCAGAACAGGCATTTCACATGTTGTGCGGTCACCGCTTTGGCACATTGTTTAATTTATTTTAAACATATTTTGTTTTGTGGCAATTATTCGTGGAAATTCCGCACACAACTCGCCGTGTATTCGAGTGGTTTGATTTGTGTCGCGGTTTCACGTTTGGTTTATCTGATTTTCATTCGTGAGTGCAAAAGATTCAATTTTCATTTGCCGACCAAATAAATACAGATATTATTATTCTAACCGATCGATTTAGTGTCGCACTAATGGAAAGTGCAATCAAACAAACAAAAATACTCTGAACCATCTTTGTTTATTCAATTGTATATCGTGTTTATTTTGAAACAATAAGTTAATGCAACAAATCTTGGTGTTTATTGAATATTATTTAAAGGAAAAGATGAGATTTTTTATTTCCGGGCTTCACAGACAAAGCAAGTCATTGAAATTAATCTTTAAAAATAGTTTAACTTACCACATTTAAAGACTCTTTCTCTCGTTTAAACTTTTAAACTCTCTGTCATTACACAATACACAATACACAAATCGCATTAGGGCAATTTAACTGACATAATCCCCCATTGCATAATTTCATAGAAGAACTCAAAAGACTAATTTTGAATGCCACTTCGTCTGAAGGCCTCTTTTACGATTAAATCCATGACAGAATCAACACAAACATAAATATACTTTACGAGTTGAGGGGTCTTTTTCTCTCGTCACTTTGAGACATTGAGGAACTGTCAAAAAAATATATAAATAAAAGGGAACTACAAGAGCTTTATTACCAGACGACCTCGAAAAAACTGTAAAACTGCTTCTGTCATTTCGAAATTTATGCGACTTTTGTGACCAACTGTACCCACATGGGTCCTGGCAGCGTCCTGCTGCAATTTCTTTCTGCCAGCCAGCCATGTTTATGATATGGCGATGGTGCAAATAGTTTGCTAATTTTTCCTTTTCGGAAATTAGAGCATAAACTTTTGCTGTTGCCGCTCTTAAAACTTGCAGCGCCCTTCCTTGCCACTTTTCCACAGCCAAAAACGCACAAAACTACACAGGGCAAATTAATGAAAACTAACTTAGTTATAAAGAAGCTATTATATATGACATATTAAAGATTATTTACAAGAAAATGTTTTATTTTACTATTTTAGAGTTTTATTATTATACTTAAAGCGCATCTTTAAGTTAAGTTATTATTACTTAAATTTAGATCCATATAAGTAACTATTAAATATATATCCTCCTTTAAATGATTTCTAAATGTGAGAGATATATATTATATTATAGACTTTTTCTAACTAATATATATATCTCATATTAATGCCATACCAAATAAATTTCTTACTAATCCCAAACTGATTTTAATTTATCTGAGTGTTGCGGTACATGCACATCCATATGGTGAACCAAAAACCAACACGCTTAACACTTTGCTATAAGAATCGCAGCTACCGCCTCAACACCAACACCAACAACACCAACACCAAAAACAACATCTACAACAACAACAGGGGGCAGCCAAAGCAATTTATTTGGTTTTCGTTAAAAGTTTCCTTTTTTGGTTTGGTTTATTATTAACACCACACGCACACAGGGCCAAAGGAGATATGTAGGGAAAGTCCTGGTCCTGGTTGTTGTATTTCGGGTGATGGTAAGAGGGGCTTGAAAGGATATTACAATAGAGAAAAGTTGCTCTCTCCTTTGGGGTTATTGTTGTTGCACTTTGGCTCCATCTCAAAGTAAAAGTTATGAGTTCGCCAGTGAAGTTTTGGCTTGCAGTTCGCTTGTTTTACTTGCTTTTGCTGTTGCCTTGCACTTGGCAGAAAGCTTTAATTACAGTTAAGCTTAAAATCATATGCAAAAGTTGTTTAATTGTTATCAATGTCAGGTTGTGGCCTAAAATATGGAAACCTGATCCTAGTGGCAGGATACCTAAACTAAGGATAACCCTCAAAGTTGTCACAAACAGAATGTTCAATTTCCTTTATGAGAACAAGAAAGCTTTTCTATTAGCAAATACAGTGAGTTTTAAAATCATATTTTAAAAATTTGAATAAATTATCTAGAATATATAATATATCTGAATTTAAATGCCTTAAATGTGAGTCCTGAATTTCATTTTCGATTATCAAATTTTCCCCAAAAAACGCTTGATCCACTTTGTTCTATTTAAAGTATTTGATTCAAAAGTTGTTCCTTAAAATTGCATAACTTCTGATGGTAATAACATTATTTTTGGTTAATTAAAATATATATTTCATTGATTCGCATGACCATGCATAATATTTGTAGATTTCATACAATTTTCAGCAGGAAAGCAGCATACGATGGTTTTGGCTGGTGGTTTCTATGCTTTTGCAGAAATGTATTTCCATGTCTCGGGCAAATGATGATCAGCCAATATGGATACAATTTTTATGGCAATCGCCTATCGAGTGTGTGGCAACAAAATAAATTTGAATGGTCCTTTTTCATATTTGCACACCGCGAGAACAACAACTTTAACTGCAATAGTGTGCGTGTGTGTCTGTGTGTTGCACAATGCCAATACGAGATGTGCATGCGAAATGCATTCACGGGAAATTGGCATTTGTGTTACTTTATTATTTTTCATTCGCAATGTCGGCTATACTTTTTTTGTTTGCCTGTTATTGACCAGAAGTGGCTGAAATTTGTATGCCTCGGCCTCTTTTCACGCCCGATGAGCGAAATAAATTAATAATTGGTGAAACTCAATCAAAAGGCTGCGCATTCCGAAATAACAATATCATCAATACACAGAAAAAACAAAAAGGAAAAATACTTTTCCTTTCCGAAAAAGAACTAACGGTTGATTGGGCATCACTATCAATGAATAACATTTTTATATTTTTGAAATTTCTTTTAAAGCAAGTATAATATTTTATTTGCATTTTTACTTTCTTTAAAAGTCAACTTACAGATGGCAATTAAAACAAAAATATAAGCAAAGAGTTAAAAAAATTGCAATACTAATTTTTTATTGGTTATTTTATCACAATATTTCCTTGAACTTCTTCCAGTGTACAACAGCTGCAGACACGCATTAAATTTTATAAACATAGGGAGTGAGTAGATTCGCCTGTTACACGTTTTGTGTGCAACAGTTTGTGGCCGAGCCACCGATTTCTCGAGTAGGTTGGAGGCGATCAAGCCAAGTTCGCACAGCACAACAAACTTTGGCACACTTTAAACTTTAAACACACTCAATTAGATAAAATAAAATGTTTAGCTAACTTTTATACCGGCCCTGCCCTCCAGTTCGTAGGGATCAGGACACAGCTTGACCCAACGGGCCAACTTTTTTGACTAGCTGAAAAATGTTTGAGAAGCAGCAAAAAAAAACCAAAAAAAAAAAAAAAGAGCACAAAGTTTTATACAACTTTTGGCAATTATCTTGTGAGCCAAGTCGGTCCATAATCATATAGCCTATGCCTGGTTTATATATCTGAGTGCTTTACTATATATATGTATATATATATTCTGGAAATTGCGCCTGTTTTGGCCACTGCAGCCTGTCAACAACCAATCACTAACAGCTGCAGTTGATGCCAACTATTTTTGTTATTTTCAAATGGACACCAAAACAAAAATCTCTCCAAGGCTGGATAAACATTTACAAAAAAGTATTTTTAAGGCCCATTTTGTATGCCGCTCCCCACCCTGCCCAAACTTAATTGTGCCAATAATGTGTTGGCTCTAATCCTTTAAGTGCTCTTCAGATGGCAG
Source organism: Drosophila eugracilis (assembly GCF_018153835.1). Lineage (NCBI taxonomy): Eukaryota > Metazoa > Arthropoda > Insecta > Diptera > Drosophilidae > Drosophila > Drosophila eugracilis. Next base: position 1,329,204 of record NW_024573209.1, read on the forward strand.
TCCGTTAAAGTTTCATTCTTGCTTTCCTTTGGTATTCAGCATTTTTGGCAAAAGCTTTCAACTCCTGCTTAGTTTTGAGTGTGTGAAAAACACACTTGAGGAAAACTACGCTCTACTGCATTTAGAAATTGCATTGTTTCTTAGATTGAACAAAAAGCTCTTTAAATCTTGTTTTATTATATAAATTTATATATAATATACTTTGTTATTTTTATAGAATAACTAAGAAAAAACATTAGCTCTTAAAATTTCAAAAATATTAGTAATAATATTTCCTACTGCAAGTTTTAAGAGTACTTTAAGAGAGCATAAAGCCCCTTTCCAAATCGTTCTCTTTGACTGGAAACTTCCAGAGCGGGTCGAAAGAGAGCCAATGCCGTATTCATTTTCGAACATAAACATCAGACATCTGTGAACAAACACCAACAAAGCTCATGGGGCCAAAAAAACATGGCCAAAAGGTGCATCCAAAGCGCATAAATAACAACAACGACAAGATAGACTGGCAGGCAGGTGACGAAAGTAGCAATATTGTCATAGGAAAACGGTGAAACAGAGGGTTAAATTGGGTCATCGTGAGGTATGCTTAATGTCTTTGCCACCGGATTTAATGAGCCCTAGCTTGCATTTCGTTTTTTTGTTCCCCACCTAGAAGACATCAAGCCAGATGAAAAGAGCTAAAAAGAAAAAGAACAGCAGTGGATGCCGGCAGATTCTAATCAAAGAAAGTAAGTGTCTGAGCGCTATCAAAAGAGAAAATATACTATATAAGAGGCTGCTTACTGCTCGGCGTATTTGCTCGACTTGGCACTTTTCTTCTCCATTCCTTTTATTTTTTTTTTGTTAACAAGTTTCTTACACTATGACTTGGCCCGGCTTATACAGTCAACTTTTGTTATGGCCAGGAGAGAAAAAATGCATAGGGAAAGCAAAAAAAAAAAGTGCAAGAAGCGAGAAGAGACGCATAAAAACTTGTTGAGATTTATCTTGCCACACGCGAAGAACGCTGCAAGTTCCGCACTCAAGCACCTCCACCGCCAGCCAACCGTCATCTAACTGCATTAGACTGCTGCTGCTGGCGTTGCATATTCACGGCGCATATGCCAGTTTATTTATGGACCTGGCTTCTGCCAGTGAGAAGCATTTAAGCGCCTTAAAGTAGGCAACGCTCGCAGTATTTGCGCCGCAACTTCTTGCCATTTGTTGTGGCACATGTCCTTGGTTCTGTCGCTACCATCTCCCTTGTGATGCGTTGGCTTACATTATGAAAATCCATGGCAGCGACAGCCCTCGACTGACTGAGTGGATACAATAACGAGCTTGAGCTTAGATAGAGGAGCAGTAGAGACTAGTCATTAGGAAAACCATGTGGGTCAGCGATTTCATTTTCGGAAGCTCTAAGGACTAACCAAGACCCTTGCAACCAGCTTATGACATTGTTGATTCAGGTGTGTGCTAAACACAGATCCTTAAAACCAGGTAAGGCTTTAATGCATTCATAAATTTTAGTCCCTTATGACCTTAAGCTCTTTTTTTTTTTTTGAAGGCAATCATTTTTAATTAAACATGTTTGAAGAGCCTAATGTGAAGTATTTCAAAAATTGTGCCCACTTCAATGCGAGTCAGCTGTCCACAAACAATAAGCCACATGTTGAAACCATAGAGCAAACAAAATAAATAAAACAATAGGAAAATACATAAACCAAAGGCATACCGATGCAATTCAAAACGAAGCATGGTAAACCAGGCGTTTAAATATTTGCCACTATTGGAGAAGCAAACTGGGTGTTATGTTTTGACATCTATTGTGGGTGAAACAATGGAAACGACGTATCTTATTCCACTTCCCCATCACTAAAAAAAGTTAGAATAAAATGTAAAAGGATTTGTTTAGGCCAAATATCTAACGAAGTTAATATATACTCTACCTTACCGTAGTAAATTTCCAAAAAATATAGAACTGGGAATATTTGTTATAAGTGCTATAACAAAACATCTTTATTTATCTATATTATATAAATTTTTCCATTGTTTTTCTTATGTAATTCTGAAATAACTAGTGATTGTTTTAGGTAACTTTTCCCCAGGCCATCTAACCATCGATACTTAGAACACTTTTTTGCATTTCAACTGAAGGACAATGAAAATGGTGTCAAACAACTGTTGAGTGTGGACACCATGGATGCATCCTAGCTGAGCAGCAGCAGTTTGTATTTGTTAGTACTCAAATAACCGGAAGCGATACAATGAATCCGCAACAGGACGAGGGAAAAAAACAACAGTCTAAAATCACCAAATGCAAAACGGAAAAGTGAAGCAAAACAAATCGAAACGAGAACAGAGTGTGCTGCTCCAGTTGAGAAGGAGCCAAGCTAAACTATCAATAACACTTAAAAGCTTTTTCAAATATTTTCCATTTGTTTTGTTTTTTGTCTATTTGCTGCATTCTATGTGCATTTGTATGTTTTTGGAGCACCATATTTATTATTTTCTTCTATTTATTACTGCAAATGTTTTTCTCTTTCCTCGTCTCGGGATATTTAAAAATGCAATTTAGTTCGTGTTGAAATGTTGAATATGCCACGCTGGGGAGCGGAAGACCAACGTCATGATATATTTGCTGCGCTGCATAAGTATTTCAATATTTATTGATAAATATATATGTATACTTTGGGTTGCAAATATTTTTTTAGTTCAGGAAAATTGTTTGCTCTGCCGGGAGAAAGCCATCGGGGAGCCAGCCTGATTTTAAATGTGTGGGACTCTTTATTTTTTGATTAAAAAATATTTATTCATCCACTCAACTAAAAGAAAAAAAATGTGCACATTCGGCTGATAAAATGTAACGTCTTCAGGGGTTATTCAATATAATAAAATATTAAAATTATTATGAATGTTTAAGCTATATTTAAATTCCACAAAAGTAAAGACAAAATGAACAGTATTTAAATGGCGATTTAAACTCAAAAAAAAAAAAAAAATTATTCAATAAATCTTCGCATATTTAATTAATATTAAATTGAAAACGCAATTAGTTTCACCACGAATGAAGAACGCGTTCATACGCTTAATCATAGTTAATAGTATGAAATACTTTTTAAATAAAAGTGTTAGAGAGTGGATCCAGCTTAAAATGTACCTTGACCATTTTTTTACAGCAAGAGGGGTATTTATATTAACAACTGTTTTTTCATTTAAAGGGCTTTAGTTAATCATACTTAGTAAATAGTAAATATAATGTGACAGGACATATTATGGGAAAACAAGGATACTTATAACATGGATACTTATAACACCTTAAAAATCGAGCGGATTTAGCCTTGGGTGAAAAACCTGTTAGATGTTTTAAAGCATACGTCAGCATTTAGCCCAGAATAACGAAACCATTGCATCCTTTTAGGCGCTGAGTGGGCTTTTGTGCACACATGTAGGGTTTTACAGATATAGATCTTTATGTGGAAATGGTCCTCCTGGCTCTGCCTCTGTCTGACGTTTTATCTGACCGAGCGGGTCAAGCATCAGTTCATTTTATTGACATAAATGTTTATGTTTATTTGTCTGCGTTTAAGCATTACTGTTTATTGTATTGTTGATCCTGCCAGAGCTGTTGTTGCTTTCGTGGACATGAAGGCAATAACAACATTGTGCAAATACACAAAAGTCGAATGTGTTTTACAAGTGTTTGTATGGTGCCTCATTCTCAAAATAAAAACCGGTTTGTTTGCCCATCAGTGGGCAAAGATAATGAGTTTTTAAAATTAATTTAATTAATGCTTTTGTTCTAGCAGTTTAAAAGCGTATAATTATAATAATTCATACTGTTTAACTATTTGTTCTCGATTAAAAACTTGTTTATTTTAATAGAGAATATTTTCTACCAATAGTTCTCTTTTAATCCAGTTGATAAGTATTTAATCCGAAATATACATAACAATTTTACAGTGTCTTACAGTAAACTACATTTACCTATTTCTAATACGCTCTTCGTTCCATTGAGGAAGTTTATCCCGCTTTTTGAAGCTTTTAAAGCTTTTAAGGTTTTGAGACATCAACACAGAAGTCATTACGAGCCCATACTTCTATTATTTTAAAAAATTATATCAGATGTCTAATTTAATATTATGACAAGAGAACAAATTATATTTATTTTGCTGTTATGTCCTAATAAAAAATGTTAAATTGATAGTCAGTAAAAGTCCTTGTATTTCTTATAAAATTAACACTATTGAAAGTTTAATGTTCTTAAATTAAGTAATGTAAATTTTCCGAATTTTGAATATCAGCGGCTATAATCCATTTTATCGATATTTTAACCGATAGTCGATATTTAGTAGGACCGTATTAACGGCCACGACTTACCCAGCTCTGAAGATTTGAAGAAGAAGATTTGCCAGCAGGGAGACGCAGAAACTATACATTATATATAGCAAATATATAGTTTCCTGCAAAATTGCAGCCAACAAGGAGTCCAGTGGTTACATTTCCAGCACTCCCGAACACGTCCAACTATGCAGGTGAGTCATTCAAGTTTGTGGAAAGGTACGTTGGCGAAGGGACACGCCAGCTATTGAAATATTGAACAGGATTACTAGACCAGAATGTAACCACGATTATTTTGCAGTCCCGGGCTGTAGCTAGGCCATGGCTGTTAATGGTCTTGCTGGTGGCCCTCGTTCTGGTGACCGACTGCTTCTACGTGCCCGGCGTGGCGCCGGTAGAGTTTGTCCAGGACCAGAAGATCGATGTAAAGGCGGTAAAGATGACCAGCAGCCGCACCCAGCTACCTTATCAGTACTACTCGCTGAAGTTCTGCTATCCCAAGAATGGCACCCTGATTTTTAAGTCGGAGAATCTGGGCGAGGTGCTACGCGGCGACCGGATTGTCAATACACCCTACGAGGTGCGGATGAATCAGCAGGTTAACTGCCGCCTGCTCTGTAACCAGAAAGACAGACCGCTCACCTGGAGCAAGGCGGACTCTGCTTTAGTGGCAGAGCGCATCCAGCACGAGTACTTTGTACATCTGCTGGTGGACAACCTTCCAGTGGCCACGCGCATCGTTAGCGTTAACAATCCCGCTGAGGTGACCTACGAGCACGGATACCGCTTGGGTCAGGTGGATGGGGATAACATCTACATCAACAACCATCTGAAGTTCATACTATCCTACCACATGCACTCCAAAGATAAGTACCGCGTTGTTGGATTCGAGGTGGAAACGGTATCAGTCAGTCACAAAGAGCTTAAATTTCATGGGGACACATGCAATTTTCCGGATAGCGCCCGGCCGCAGTTGGTCAATCCCAACGGAGAGACCCAATTGTACTTCACCTACTCTGTAGAGTGGAAGGAATCTAAGGTGAGCTGGGCCTCGCGATGGGACATCTACCTAGGCATGCGAGACGTCCAGATTCATTGGTTCAGCATCATAAATTCGCTGGTGGTGGTCTTCTTCCTCTCCGGAATTCTCACCATGATCATGATTCGTACACTCCGAAGGGACATTGCTCGTTACAATACTGATGACAACATTGAGGATACGTTGGAGGAGACCGGCTGGAAGCTGGTGCACGGCGATGTCTTCCGTCCACCCAAGAACACTAGACTGTTTTCTGCAATAATCGGCAGTGGCATTCAGATCTTCTTCATGTCGCTGATAACCATCTTCTTTGCCATGTTGGGCATGCTTTCACCTTCGTCACGAGGTGCCCTTATGACCTCCGGCATATTCATGTATGTTTTCATGGGAACCATCGCAGGATACTACGCAGCCCGTCTTTACAAAACAATGAAGGGTCGCGAATGGAAACGAGCAGCCTTCCTCACGGCAACGCTCTATCCAGGCATTGTCTTTGGGTAAGGAAAGCTAAGTTTCAAAATAATTCAAAAACTAATTTACAATTTATTTATCTGCAGCACTGGATTCTTTTTAAATTTCTTCATCTGGGACAAGTCTTCTAGCGGTGCCGTGCCCTTTACCACCATGATTTCACTGTTGCTGCTTTGGTTTGGCATATCAGTGCCTCTGGTCTACCTAGGTTTCTATCTGGGTTACCGAAAGCAGCCGTATCAACATCCAGTGCGCACAAACATGATTCCGCGGCAAGTGCCTACACAGCACTGGTATATGAATGCGGTCTTGAGGTGAGTAGACTTCTTTCAGTGCACTTCGGTTTGCTAATTGATATCCTACCGCATCTTTGCAGCACTCTAATGGCTGGTATCTTGCCTTTCGGCGCCGTCTTCATTGAACTATTCTTTGTGTTCACTGCCATCTGGCAGAATCAGTTCTACTACCTATTCGGTTTCCTATTCTTGGTTTTTTGCATCTTGGTTGTAAGCTGCGCCCAGATCTCTATAGTTATGACATATTTCCAACTTTGTGGCGAGGTGAGACTGGTTTGTATGGTTTTAAAAAAGATAAATTTAAAATATTTGTAATTATAGGACTACCGCTGGTGGTGGCGCAGTTTCGTTGTATCTGGTGGCTCGGCCGTCTACGTGCTTTTTTATAGTATCTTCTACTTCTTCACAAAGCTGGAGATCACAGAGTTTATACCGACGCTGCTATACTTGGGCTATACGGGTTAGTTATTTAGTAAAGTTTTCAATAATTCCTTAATACAACATATATTTAAATGCAGGCCTAATGGTGCTAACTTTCTGGTTGCTAACCGGCTCGATTGGTTTCTTCGCTGCCTACGTTTTCATTCTGAGAATCTACGGAGCTGTGAAGATCGACTAAAGAAGCTGTGTCATCCACTCACCACGCTGTACACCAAACTATCCTTGCAATATCATTCGATCATAAATATATTTATAGAGCAACTGTACCACGTCTGCGTCCAGCTGCAAAAATCAAAACAAACAAAAATTAAAACTAAAAAGAAACTCGACGACTCAGCCATGTGAGCTAACTTCCCCTTCTTGTCCCAGCTTCAAAAAGCACCCAATGAGTAACCACTTACTAAGTCAAAACACGATATTCGCATGTATGTCTTGACCCCTGGAAGTGGCTCGATTTGCGAGAGCGTTGCGTTTTAGAATCAATCTAGAAATGCCTAATTTATATATGTATGTAAAGAATCTAATCTAAGAAACTGATATAAAAACAAACAATTAAATAAACTAAGCTTAATGTAAAACACCTGCAAGTGTCAATTTCGTAGTAGAAATCAAACCTTTTTCTTGATTGCACACTTTCGGGTTTAAGCTCAGTTGAATTTAGGGTCTCCATTTGGCTAGTTCACTGAGTTTAGTGATAAATATGAGTCACTTTTTTTATCACACTCTAATGGCAATCATTTATGTCTTTTTTTATCAACACCTCTATAGTGCGGGAACACTTGGAAGTTATAAAGTAAGATTCTTTTTTTGAAAGGTATATAAACCTAATTATATTGCTTCTTTAGGTACGAAGTACTGTGAAGACACGAATAATGTCCAATATCAGCATGACTTTGTATTGGTTTTTTCAACCATACATCCCATTTGAAATGGTGAAAGACGAAGCCGAATGGGAGGCAATCGGTGGTGGCGAAGAGACTCAGGAGTTCGCTTACGACTAAACTAGATAGTGGTGATATCAAATTATTACCTTTTGTCATATTCCAATAATATAAATTAAAAAACCCAGAAAATCTTTCTGATTTTATAGTTACAATTACATTTAATTGCATAGATTATTAAATTAATCGGTACATATAATTGCGTTTAGTATTTTACACATATTAGGTTTAAAACATTATGTAAGTTGTCTATATTAGATCGTATACACGTTTATGAAATGGGTGCTGACCAGAGCTAGTAGTGCCCATTACTCATTAGTTTAGTTCATCTATTTTTGCTGAATAGGTAAGATCTCGAAGCAATAAGTGAGGTCATCACAATCAACAAAGACAACGTTTGCTGTAACACAGATCTAATGCTACTATCAAAGAATACTTAAGATTCTTGATTTAACTGTTTTGATTTTCGGTACCTTCACTTTTTTGCTTAAGAAATCTTAACTAGATTACTATCAATGCAGGAATATCGAAACTGTACATCGACTTCCATTTCCAATGATCTGAAGTCAGTTCCAATTAGGCACAAACTAAGGATGGTAAACGAAGTTATTAGGTGTACATTTCAATATTATTCTTTGCACAACACATATTGCTAGAGAGTGATTTACGATTACTTAAGAAATAGATTAGAGTCTAGAGACCGTGCGGGAACAACCAAACAGTTCACTGTCACTACCTTCTCCTCCTCATCCTCATTCTCATCCTGGTTCTTCTTCTGGTCCTGACGATAATCCTTATCTGTTGGACGCATCCATCTCCCATGGACCTCTGTGGAAAAGTGCGTTTTGACATGGTTGCGAATCGGTTTACCTCATTGGGTTCCGATTCTTTAAACGCTAGCGATTCCGCTTGGTCTTGCGACTAACATTGCCCTCGATGATAATCTGATTGCATGCAAAGTAAAAAATTTGAATTGGAATATGGAGATGGAAATTGTGACTCTAGTCGAACTGTATGAAGTCGGTTAGATTGCTTTTCCAGTTGGATGAATTTATAGTATAGGGACACTTGAATTGCTGGGAGGGGGAAATAGGTCTGGTTGTTAGGATGGGTTAGATTGGGGTTACTCCGGCACCGGCTGTTCTACCTGAAGGATCTGGCTGGCCTCAAAGGCTGTGCCCGGTAACAGGATCACCGGAGAAGTAACATTGCCCGCCTCCACGCACAACATGTTGGGGAACTCATCGTCCCCGAAGTCACTCATCTCACGCGATCGATCGATCCAAGGATTCCAGATGACTAAAAGTAAATGTGTTTATTCCTTGAAATCATCCAGAACTTTGCTTTGCTCACCCGTATCCGGAAAATTGTACTTGTGCAGTCTCATCTTACGGCCGGACACGACATTCGTAATAACGTGCTCCTGCGGCGTATGTTGGTAGATTCTGTCAGTCCATTCATTAACGGTCACCACTTCACGACCTTCCTGATAGAGTGAATTCTCCCGCGTCTTGTCGATGAAGTGGCAGCCTTGGAGACCAGTAATTTGACACCTCCGGACATCGGGCACCTTTAGGTAAGTGTGCAACAACATGTTAAAGGTGAAGCTCAGCTCCTTGCTCGGGTTATAGACGCCGATGTGGAAGTGGAGCTCCTTTTCGCGCAGGATCAGCCGATAGGTGATACGGAACCTTAAAAGTAAAAGGAGTCAGTCAGCTGATTAACCAATATAAGCTGCAACTCTTACTGATAGTTCCAGATAGATCGCGTAAAATCGTTGTCCATCAGCGAAAAAATTGCCTCCACATCGCCATTATGCAGCCTGTCTGGCGGTCTCTCCAGATGCCACCGAGTAATCCTCGCAAATCCATGTTGAGGTCCAAAGGACCACGCGCCGAACTGAGCTGTAATTATTGGAAAACATTAGCTAAACGCAATTTCAAAGTTCCTGGATCTTGGCAAACTTACGAAAGACAAAGGGAATCCCACCGCGTATCGCCTTCTTGCCATCGAAGGAGGCCAGTTTGCTGCGGGAAGGACAAGATGGTTGCAGAGAAAAGACTCGATTAATTCGGTTAGACGCTACTCGAAAATATTCCAGTCATAAAAACGCTTGCAGACTAAGACAGACATTCAGAAATTCAGAAATGCTATTAGCAGAAAAAAGTGTCTGGCAAAATGCTTCTTGCCCCTTTTTTTCGTGTTTTGTTTTTTTTTCTCCTGTCGCTGAGGATGACGTTGCCCCGAGTTGGGACTTGCCTTGAGTTTCGTCTCAGCTAATTTGCCGACGCATCCATCAAGCAGTTCCTTTTGCCCCTGGATCTACCTAAGCTGCTGATTCCGCTTCTCCTTTAGTTGCTCTGCGTCATTTGTAAACGCTTTCGGCTGTGGAACGCATTTGACATGGCAAATTTCATTAATATTCTAGAGATTTTTGTTCGGAATTTGGCACGAAGTGGAATCACTTTAACTCTTTCGAATAGTTTTTTCATAAATATTAGTAAACTCATTTCATTTTCTTACAACTGGAAAAATTAACTTCTTAAACTAAAATATTTTAAAAATACATTTAATTTTTTAAGTGCCTTTACATTTTCTGTTTATTTCGAAATAAACTTATTTAAGCCAGGCAGTCTTGAAAGAGGCAAATAATTAATTTAGTTTTCCACTTCCTTACTCTAGCCATGACCACTGCCAGTTTTTAGTGGGTTTCCCGAATGCCGAATGACTGTTGGCCACAAAAACCGTCGAAAACTTTCCAGCAGACGAATCAAAAAAGCAGCTAGGGTCTAATGTTCGTATGTATTTGTGTGTGGGAGCTAGCTGGCCAAGAGCCCGGGAATTGGCCGAAAGTAGATGGCCCAAGAACCACTGTGCCAAACGGAGGGCTCCCCATGTAGTGGGGATTTATCGATCTAGCTGGCCGCGCCAAAAACTCCATTCATAAAAACTTGCACATTGTTTTGCCACAAAAGGGGGAGGAACGGGGTTGGCAAAGAGCTAGAGAGCGGAAGGGGGAGGCCCAGAACAGGAGTAGGCAGCAACAGGGCGAAAAAAACGGCCATCAATGGAGGCAGCTCCTCTTGGTGCAAGTGCAACGGCTCCTAACCATCCCCGACCAGCCGCGCCCCTCTGAAGCCCCAGTGTTTTTGTATTTTTGTGTTTTTGCCTTTCGGTCGCTTTTGGTTCGGTTCGCTGGTTCGACGTTTGGGCCCGCTCGGTCCCGACGTGTTTTTTAGTTGGGTGTCATACAAAAACATTTTGCCGCCAAACAGAATGGCTAAGGCTGCTCCTGCCCAACCTGTCAGCCATCCCCACTTCACTCCACCACCATCACTCTACTTCACTTGGAAACTTTGCGAATCACTTTTTTGGTTGCATGACCAACGCACAGCACACCGTGGGCTTGCGTAAGTTCGGGCTTAAAGTTCGGCCGACGTGGCGTATGAGCAATGTTTAAAGGGTGCTAGCCGGCAAAGTTCAGTCCACTCACCTGACAAACAACTGCTCCTGATTGTTTACCCGCCACGACACAACTGTGGCACCTGCAAATACAAGGAAGGCAAATAATTGGCTTAATTTAAAAAATCGTTTTAAAAAAGTGTGGAAAGGGTTCGGAAGTAAATCAAACTTAAGCTAATATTGTTTTAAATTTCTATTTTTAAATAAGCATTGGGATGAAACCAATTAATGTTGGTTCTTAAAGTGTTTAAGCAAGTAATCTAATTTATAATAATAAATATTATTACATTAAAGTGAAACAAATTTGAAAAACTAGAATCCTAATTGATCTACACGGCTTGTATTGTATTAAGAAACCTAATGTAGATTCAGCAACTTCTGAACTTGTAAGTCAATGAATGAAATTGAAGCTGGGATCAACTGTAAGAATTACACAACAACAAACGGCAAAGCCAAGTACATGACGCACACACTTCTAACCCACATGGCCAACACACACTATGACAGTAAGTAACTGGCCTGTAAGTAAACTAACTGGCTGAGACCGAATCTCTGGTACAGTTAAAGACTGGGATATGGGTATGGTTATGGTTATGGTACGGCTATGGATCTGGGCATGACGATGGCCTACGGCCAATGGGTGGGTGAGCACTTGGATGCGTGGGCGGTGTTGGAGCTGCTGTTCCCAAAATCTCGCTCAGTTGGCCCCAATGTGCGGATGGGTCTTACAGCTATTATGATGCCTTGATTATTATGATTGGAAACAGTTTTTATGTAAAGTTTAGTTTAAGCGCACTTGAAAACGTATAATTAACATGGTTCGAATTGGATGTGATAAGATACACAGAAAAATATTTTTAAGTTCTTCCATAGAAAGTACATTCGGCAAAAGCTGTTTCTTTAGTGTAATTGTGATATAACTAAAATATCTATTTCAATTTTCAAAATGTATGTCTATTAACATTTTATATAAGCATTGAATATAAAAGAATATTTGAACTATAGAATAGTGAGTTTGTTCTTTCATGACTGACTGTTTTTTATTTCTTAAATTAATTTTAAAATAGTTTTTCTGGTGTTTACCCTTTTTTTTTGGGTGTACGATCTGCTGTCTGTGCCAAACGCTGTTGTGTCTCTGACTGTCTGACTGTTGCTCAAACGGCTGCGACTTGGAAACCAACGTGGGCAGGCCAGACACAGGCAGTCGTAATTGTTGAAAGTACGCTGGGTATACAATACACATAGGTGCTCATAGAGAGGGGCTGTACATACATACATATATATCTAAATACATATATATAACGCCTAATCGAAATGTGCTGCGAGTAGGAGCCCCATCGGCGGAGCTGGAAATGGATCTCTAAGCTCTAAGCTGGTCCAAAACCGAACCGAACTGATCCCCAGCGATTGTTTGGAGCATATATACCCCCTAAAACGATGAAGTGCCGCTACGATCTTGGCTGATAAGATAGGCAAAAGCTCTCCGGCGAAAAGGTATGAACAAGGTTGTTTCGAGAACGAATTGATAACCTCCAGAGGTCGCGAATAAGTCAATTTGGGGGCGAAACGGGTTTCGATTTTGGAAACTCCCAGGGAACGAAAGTCTAAGCCAATCATCTGCTAAAAATAACGCCAACAAATTTTTGGCAAAAGATTGCACAAAAACTGTTGTTGGATGGTGTTTTCGTTAATTATGATTAATTGTGGGTTTGTTTTTTTTTCCCTTTCTTTTTTATTAAGTTATTTTTTTCCGAAAAAAAAACTCTGCTCACCGTGCAAATTGATGGTACAGGTTGTATTGTTTCCGCGATCTAGAACAACTACACTGGTGGCGGCCATTGCCGCAGCTGTCGTGGCCATTTTTGATTTTTGTAACGGTAAAGGTATATCCGCCGGATCGCCTCAGATCCTTCCTGTAGGTGTGTGTTTGTGGGAGTTTTAGAGGAGTTTAGATATTTGAAAATCCAAAAAAAACTGTTGCTCCGTGGCAATTGAGGCAAGGCGATCTGGTTTCGTATTCAAAACTGGCGTCGATTGAACTTTAATTTGCGCATTTACATAATGTTTGCAAAAATTATTCTGCACACAAAGCACCGCACTCACACAAGCGAGCCCTCTCAAACACACACAGGGCACACACACGCACGCACAGAGCGCAGCTTGAGTTTTTGTCAATGAACAAATACGTATGGAAAAAACTCGTGCAAAAAACGTTCGAAAGAAAAGTGTCGTGATCCGGGCTTTGGATGTAGCTCCAACGAACGACCGATTGAAACTAAACCAGTTTACGCCAACCGCCTTTATTTTACCGGCCAATGTTAAGCCCTTAAAATGTGTAAATAGCCATAGTCGACTATGTAATGGTCTTTCTGGATCTTATTTTATAAACAATATGAAATAAAATAAAATATAATTTAATGGTAAATTAAATATTTTTTATGGATGCTAGCAAATATTGTATTGTAGTTTTAGTTTCATAAAAAGAGAAGATTAAATGAACTTCGAGATTTGTCAGTAACAAAAACCTAAATATAAATAAATAATTAATAACTATTCAAAGGAAACATAGTTTCTTCAAGATAAACAAATTAACCATTAAAAACAAATAAAATCTTTAAGATGTTAGCACCTTACAAATATATATGTAACTCCGATTTTGAACGGTGCTACGCAGAATCTTTGTAAGGTACGCCGTTAACCTGATGGACTTTAATGTTGGCAGAGAAAAAGCTTAAAATAATCATGTTAACGCAAAAACGAGCAACAGCTGATTGGAAATCGTCACCAACTTATCGATAGACAAATCAGCGTTGTTGTCCAATCAGAAAAAGTGTAGGCGGAGTGGAAAAGCATAAATAAAATCTTAAAGATGTAAGTTGCACTTCAGTTATACAGATACAAATGAATCTTTAAGGAAACACCACAGCTGAGCCATATTTTCTTCAAAATACCCAAACGATTACTCATTTGCAGCAATGTTGAGGCCGCGCAGTGTGATACTGAGATAACAAATCCCACGAGCAAGAAGAAGACCAGCCAAAAAAGAGCCAACAGATTAATAACATTATAGCACCTGAGCAACAGCAATCCCATAAATATGTCGCGCAAAATGGCTAAGTTTTACAAGCTGGATATCAATCGTACCGAGTGGGAGATACCGGAGACGTATCAGAACCTTCAGCCCGTAGGCCAGGGAGCCTATGGTCAGGTCTGCAAAGCCGTGGTTCGTGGAACAAGCACCAAGGTTGCCATAAAGAAGTTGGCCAGGCCCTTCCAATCGGCGGTGCATGCCAAACGCACCTATCGGGAACTACGGCTGCTCAAGCACATGGATCACGAGAATGTCATCGGTCTACTGGATGTCTTTCATCCTGGAAACCCCGCCGATTCACTCGAGCAGTTCCAGCAGGTGTACATGGTGACCCACTTAATGGACGCCGATTTGAACAACATCATACGCACCCAGAAGCTATCCGATGACCATGTCCAGTTTCTGGTGTACCAGATTTTGCGCGGACTAAAGTACATTCACAGCGCCGGGGTCATCCATCGTGACCTAAAGCCCTCGAATATCGCGGTCAACGAGGACTGTGAGCTACGCATCCTCGACTTTGGCTTGGCTCGTCCCGCAGAAAGCGAGATGACCGGGTACGTGGCCACGCGTTGGTACAGGGCGCCCGAGATCATGCTGAACTGGATGCACTACAACCAGACGGTGGACATCTGGTCAGTTGGGTGCATTATGGCCGAGTTGCTTACGGGACGCACCCTCTTCCCGGGAACAGATCACATCCATCAGCTAAACCTTATTATGGAGGTGCTGGGCACGCCCGCCGATGAATTCATGAGCCGCATTTCCTCAGAGAGCGCCAGAAACTACATCCGTTCTCTGCCGGTTATGCCGCGCCGCAACTTCCGCGACATTTTCCGCGGCGCCAACCCGCTGGCCATCGACCTGCTGGAGAAGATGTTGGAACTGGATGCAGACAAGCGCATCACTGCCGAGCAGGCGCTGGCCCATCCGTATATGGAGAAGTACCACGATCCAACCGACGAGCAAACCGCAGCACTCTACGATCAGAGCTTCGAGGAGAACGAGCTTCCAGTAGAGAAGTGGCGGGAGATGGTATTCAGCGAGGTGACGGCCTTCAAACCCACCGCCGCCTTCGCCGAGCTTCTGCCTAAGGAGCAATAATTCCGGTTGCTGCCCCTGTTCGTTCAATGATGCTATATACATTTAGATCAGTCTTCTTTACACCTAGTTCAAGCGGATGTGCTCTGTCGTGATTTCTCTATTCGTCGAGTGTAAACAAACGGAGATAATTATTCTAGAGCGATTTATATTTAGAAAGGCTTCAGTGGCTGGATTTAAACAATTTGTTTTGACCACAGAAGCGCACGTAAACATAAGGTGAAAATGTATTTTGTAACCTCCGATTCACACTCGATGAATACAGAAATTGTGGTTGAACTAGGAACCTAGTGCATATAATGTAGCGATTCGTAAATGTTTCCAACAATCAATCAAAGTCACAGCCTTAATGTCCAGTTCAACTTTAGATTTGGTGTCGGTTTTAACACGCAGTTCTTGTGAATAATCCTTTAAATGTGAGTGTACATGTACATCCTAGTTCGTAAGCGAACGCATCTCGCGGCCAGTAACTATAAAAAGAGCACTAGTGTCTACGTTGAATCCAAATAAATGTGCTATGTATTTTAAAAGAGGAGATCCTCCAAATAGCGTTCAAATTCCTGCTCTCTGGTGGTCTTCTCCTGACCGAGATCGGGTTGTTGTAGCCAAATTTGGTCGTCTGTCGTTGTTTCTTCAGTCGTCGGGTTATTGGTTTCTGGGTAGGACTCGCTAGCTGGTTCTTGAGTTACATCTTCCCCCTCGCTATCTGTGGAACTTTCCTGCTCTTCTTTTAGCTTGCGCCGTTTACGTTTCCGCTCGGCCTTTCGTTCCTCCCTTTCCCTGCGTCGTTGCTTCTTGTACTCCTTCTTTTTGGTACGATAATTAAGCTGATCCGTGTGCGTGGGACAAAGGCGCACCTATGGAAATACATGGAAATCAAAAGACAACTCTTAGTTACTGACCTAAACCTACCTTAACCAAGGCATTAAGGGGGGCTCCTTTTTCGATGTACTTGAAGTTCACCTCCCAGCTACGCAAACTCTCACGCTCCCCACAATGCCGACTGCCGCACTGAAACTGACCAATTCCGGTGACCACCTCCTGTTCTGTTCGCCACCGCAAAGCTATTTTGTTCTCCTTGTAGCGAGAAAGATCCGCTATACAATACTCCTTGAACAGTTTGTTGTAGTACCGGAGAGCCAAACGTTGCTCCCAGCTAAGGGAATCGGTTTCCACCTCATCATCCTCCCACAGGAAGCGGTGATTCTCCCGGATCACATCGATATCCCTTTTGTGGCGACGGGATTCCGCCTCTGCTGGAGAGTTAAGTACGTAATTATTGAGGATATAATTGTGTCGCTCTTTGGCCGTCAAATTGCTTAGATTAACTGGGAATAATTGCGACCCGCTCATAGTTTTGTTTTTGCCTAGAGATTTCGATTTTACGACGAGGCTTATCGATATTTCGAAAAAAAAACTGTCTTTTTGGCTTTTTTCACGCTCACTCATTTCTGTATGGATATGTACGGATTTGTAAAAAATATATATTTTAATTTATATTCAGCTCGCTTTAAATTACTTACAACAAAAAATGCATATTTATATTAACATCTTATTTTAAGCTTTGAGTATACACAAATTTTATAGCTAGATATTTTGTATTAATTATTTTGATCTCTGTTATCGGTAATTTCGGTAATCTCTACGAATATATACATATGTACATGTATATACATTTACTACAATGCATTGCATTGACTTGTGCACTCTTGATTGCGTTAAAGTTCGCTCCGTTCTCCCATAATGGTTTTGCCAGTGCGGTTGCCATGAAAATTTCGATAAATGTGAGCACAAACATTTAGCTCATCACAAACTAAAAAGTCAACGCCTCGTCACAACAATAGTAGTGAAAACTATAAGAAAAAGTTGGGGAAAGTTGTGGCAAATCAGAAATGGCTTGCAGTTGCAGCCCGCTGTTCTTTGTCTTTCTGCGGAAAAACCTACTGTACCTGCGATGCAATTATGTGCCGTTGTTTTTTATCTGCATGGGATTCGTCGGAGTCCTGACTGCTTACCTGCACTGGTCAACCAAGCCCGTCCAGTTCCAAATGGAAGAGTTTGAGGCCAAGAATGAGGTGAGTTATATGATATCACACGCCATTTAAGTATGTACGTACAAATATGAACATACAAATATACATATGTGTGTTTTCTAAAGTACACAATATAATAAAACAAAAAATTTGTTTGTATTCACAACGTTGTTATCTGCAATTTATATAAATACAAACCCATGACCGCGATTCAACGCTAATCTAATTATTTAACCCCCTTTTTTTAGATGGTGCTAAAAGAATCATACTTTCCCGGAAGTGAGGTAGACTATATTTATTATGCACCAAGCTCCCAGAATGTGGAGGACATTGTGGAACTCCTGCGGGTGGATCTGCTGATTATATCAGAACGTAAGTAAAAAAATGCAATCTGAAAATTGATAATAAATCAAACTTTATCTGGCAGGATTTCGGGCGTACAACAACAGCATACAGATGCAGCTAGACATGGAGCAGGAATGCCGGGCAAATTGCTTCGCCATCAACTTTAACCATGTGCCAGATCGCGGTTCTGGTGGAAAGTTTAGCTACAGCCTAAGTTCGAATCAGATGCGTATTTCGCCCAGGAAGCGCTACGTCAACGACGAAGAGATAAATCACCAGAAAGGTACGATCCACAATTGTCTGTTGTTCCCGTTTAACGAACCCGCTTTGTTCTTAATCAGATGACGACGATTACATTCGTGCCGGTTTTCTGACCTTGCAGCACGTCTTGGATAAACAATATATGAAATACCAGGAGCTGGTTGAAAACTACGAAGTTCTGGTCAGCTCTGTGCCCAATCTAGAGGTTATCAGTATGGATAGCCATCGTCTGACATATTTTGGAACTCTTTGTAGCATATTGTTCAAAGTGGTTTTACTGAGTACTTTTGTGGTGCCCTTTGTGGAGGAGAAGCAGAACGGACTAAAGGAGTTTCTCAATCTGGTTACGCCTATGAGTTTTCTCAACGGTCTTACATTCTTTCTCATTCGCTTTGTATGCTACACTGTTCTGATAATTATTGTCCTGGTGGTTGCTTATTTGTATAAGGCACTGGGAGTGATATACTTCTTCTATGTAGCGGTTTTATTTCTGCTTTACATTTTATCCACCATGTCGTACGCCTATCTGATCTCTGTTTGCTTTCATTCAGGTAAAGGTTAATTTCATATTTCTATACTATGTTTACTTATTCTTATATTTTCTTCTAGTTTTCTATGCCAAGATTGGCGGCCTGGCGTTGCTGATCATTCCATATGTGTTTTCTTTTGTTCGAAGCTGGGCGACATCCTTGGCCTTTGTCTTTTTTAGCACCAATACGTTCCTGGAGGGATTGGATATTTTCCAGACGTTTTGTAATAAACGTAAGGATTTCACTATTATGCTTAGATTTTACTTTGGATTCTATTTTGGTACATGTTTTCTTGTAGATCGTGAATTTGGTGCTGGGGAATTATTCCGAGAAATCAAATATGAATCCTCAAAGATGTTCCTGGTTTATGTTCTGCTTGTTTTTCAAACCTTTTTCTACGCCCTGCTATATAACTACTTGGGTTGTGTGTTTCCCGGACCTGGCGGACTAAAGCGTCCGATTTTCTTTTTCTTAGATGTAAGTACCAGACGAAAATTCGCAACGAGTGAAATTGATTTATTAACACGAATTTTTTTTATTATTTTCGGATTCTATTTTTGTTAACCGGGAGTATTTTCCATCATTGTTACTCGCCCTTAACGTCGGTTTAATTATTTAATTTATTTATTTAACTTTAAGTAAACTCTTTTTTGATTTGGTAATAATCTTTAATTTCAGTTACGTTTTCATAAAAAGATTAATGTCGGTTGTTTCGCAATTTTGTTAACGTTTTTAGTTAAATGGTACGAGTATGTCTTTAAATGTTTCTCTCTTGATTCCCAATTTCTATTTTAAATTTTAGCCCAAAACCTATGAGAAACGACAACGCAATGAATATACGACAGCACCTCGCGGCACACAAGCCATCATAATCACTGAATTGTGCAAAAAGTTCCAGACAAGTAAGCGTGAAACGCTAATTTCGGACAATTTAAATATGACAATCAACAACAAGGAGATTACTGTTCTTCTGGGCCACAATGGTGCTGGAAAGACCACGATGATGAACATGATAATGGGTTAGAATAGAAATACAATTTCTTTCTCGGCCAACTAATATTTATAGTAAATTTTTAGGATTGGTTCCGAAGGATTCGGGCAAGATAATGGTCTGCAGTGAGCGCGACGTGGCCTCCTATCGTCATCTTATTGGCTTTTGCCCACAACACAGTGTATTTATGAGCTATATGACGTGTCATCAGCACTTGGAATTCTTTTCCCAGCTTCGAGGAGCCCGTCGCTCCGATGCCCGTGATTGGGCAGATGAGAAGCTAAAGAAATTAGGACTTCGCGATAAGCGAGACGAATTCGGAAAGAATTTATCGGGGGGCATGAAGCGGCGCCTGTCTCTCGGTATCGCTATTGCCGGGAACACAAAGTAATTATAAAATCTATGTTGCGGAATGAACAGCTAAAAAACGTTTTCTAAACTCACAGAATTGTAATTCTTGACGAGCCATCCTCTGGATTGGATATAAACTCCCGCCGTGAACTCTGGGACATCCTGTTGAATCTACGAAAGGAGAAGGCTATTCTAGTGACCACCCACTACATGGAAGAAGCCGAGGTGCTTGGAGATACAATCTGCATATTGGCCAATGGCAAGCTTCAAAGCATTGGATCGCCCATGGAATTAAAGCGCAAATCCGGGATTGGCTATCGCTTGAAACTGGAAGTCGACGATTTTACATATCACGAACACGAAATAATGGAAATAATCCATGACTATGTTCCAACAGCCCGAGTTCTGGTAAGAGAGTGAATATATAATATTAATTTTTTTGATTTGTGCTTAAATGAATTTAAACTTCGAACAGAACGTTGTGAAGCCCACCGTGTATATCTGCCTGCCGTATGCTTATAAGAAGTCCTTTTCAGAAATGCTAAACAAGCTGGAGAAAAGATCAAATCAGTTGGGCATAAATACGATATCAATGACGGACACTTCTCTGGAAGATGTTTTCCTACAGTATGAATTTACATTAGCATTGCCACGGCGTTATACTAATAATACTTCATGATAATGATATTTTGTAGGTGTGCCGGGGAACAGGATCAAGTGGACACCCCAGATGGCTCTAGAAATGATGCCCCCCTTCTGACACCGTACAAAAAGTTGCCCAGCCAACCGATGCAGCCCACTCTTTTTCAACTTTGGATGGCTGTCTTTTACAAGAAGTGGACATTTATATCAAATGAATGGTTATATACAATGATAATGGTATGCATTATACAATCGACATTTAACTTTGAGGACTTTGAACTGTACTAAAGTACAGCGATAGTAGTGCATCAGAGTATATATATCTGATTCGCATTTATTCCCTCTTCACAGGTGTGCATTCCATTTGTTTGTGTATGCGGTGCTATACTCTTAATGCACACCATGTCGATAGTGGAGAATGAGGAGGCTCTTCCGCTGAAACTTAGCCATATGGGCGGCGGCGTTATTTACATTCATAATCCGACGGGCCATCACTCCCAAGTAGAGACGCAGCTGCGTCAGCAAATTGAGCTGAGTGGATTTACAGTGAAAACAATGCACCTGCGTGGGAGTAATGATGTTAAAAATGGTGAGTATCCCATGTCGTGCTGAAAATTATAATGATTTCATTAATTTCTGTGCTCCCTAGAATCTCTTGACTTGCAACGTGACAACTTGGCTGATTTTTTGGAACAGGTGATTGGCATCATTGACATGTACGGAGGTGGGCGTGGCACCTCGGATACGCCTGCCCTAGAAATTTACTACTCTGGAAACCGCTACCATAGCTCAGTGGTGCTCATAAACCTCGTTGATTCCGCTATGCTGAAGCTAAAGAATCAAGAGTCTGACATTGATACAACTTACGTGCCCATCCGCCGATTTGTTAGCGATATCAGCCCTTCCCGCCTCGAATACTATGCGGTCATCGTGTCCGTTGGGATGTTTTTCTTTATGTTCTATTTCATCTCGTTACCGTTTCGGGAATACGCTAATGGATTCCGCCAGCTGCAGGCCATGTCGCGATATACTTATTGGCTATCTCATTTCACTTTTGATATGTTGTTCCTTATATTTGTCTGCGGCGCTCTGTTCGTTCTGCAATTTTTGATCATGCCCGCTGAGCTATACAACGCGACCGAGCTTAAAGTCATTGTATTGAGCATCTTCTTTTATGGATGCAGCTACCTGCCTATTCTGTACGCCCTGGGCAACAACTTTAAGTCCATCTCAACGATATCCACCTATCTTCTTCTGATGCTTATTGTGTCTGGTAATATTGACATTGGATCAAATTTTTCAATTATAAATAATATATATTTTTAGCAATTGCTCCATTGATTACCTCCGCCAATTCATCGTCCATGAAACTGCACGAGACCAAGATCGCCTTCCTCTGCTTCCTTCCGGACTTCAATTTGAACCACCAATTGCGCATCATTAACGAGAACTTTATTGCTCGTCGTCGTTCGGGCGAGATAAAGGATCTCAACTCTGAGAACACCTTCTTTGCCTATGCAACCGCCGTGTGTGTCCTGGTAATGGCTTTCTTTACCATTGTTTTGGAACACAAGTATCTGCGTCGACGATTGCATTATCGTATCTGGGATTGGAAATACTTGCAACAGAAAAACAACTCGACCATACCCAGTACTCCGATGTCGGTAATTGATGATTGTGCAAAGGAGGAGGAGCGAGTTAAGGGGCTGATTGGGAACCCGTCTTCGGATTATCCGCTGATTGTGAGTAAACTTCGGAAGCGATACGGGCAAACGGTGGCTGTGGACGGACTTAGCTTTGCAGCCGCTAGGGGTGAATGTTTTGGTCTATTAGGTGTAAATGGAGCGGGCAAAACAAGTACTTTTCAGATGATAGCAGCCAATTTACCGCTGGATGAAGGCAACATACGCATCGGTAGCATTGAAATTCAGAAGGATGAGGTAGCTTACCGCCAATGTTTTGGCTACTGTCCGCAGTACGACGCCCTAAATAAATTCATGACTGCGGAGCAGTGTCTGCATTACATGGCATTACTGCGTGGTTTGAGCAACACCGCCGAAGGTCCAGCCAGCGTCAAGGAAAACGTAAAGTACTGGTTAGAGAAGATGCATTTGACCAAATATCAGCAGGTGCAAGTGCGTCACTATTCGGGCGGCACGAAGCGGAAGCTTTTGGCAGCAATGGCCATGATTGGAGCTCCCTCATTGGTGCTCCTGGACGAACCAACTACTGGTGTTGATCCCATATCGAGGCGATTCCTCTGGCAGTGCATTAAGGATTTCCAAGGCCAAGACCGAACTGTGGTCCTCACGTCACATAGGTAAGTAATAATTCTCATAGCCTATATTCAAATATTAATATATTTCCCTTCCTATAGCATGGACGAGTGTGAAGAGCTGTGTAATCGTTTAGCCATCATGGCCCATGGCAAGTTTAAATGCCTAAACAATATCTGTGCCCTTAAGCGATTGAGCGGCTTTACAATAAAACTGAAAATGAAGGACGATACTGAAACGGAAGAAAATATAAACACGATTACTGGCACTCTCAGAGCACAGTTTACGGGTCTAGAACTACGAGAGAGCCATGCCGGAACGCTCACTTATTTCGTAGGGACCCAGGAGAATATAATTCTCTGGTCGGACGTTTTCAAGATTTCAGAGGACTATCTCACCGATCGGTTAAGTGCCCTCGTAGCGGACTATTCGGTGAACGAGTGCACACTCGAGGATATATTTCTTAAATTTGAAAAAGAAGCGAATTCGAGATCACCGTCACGACAAACCTCGGTGCAACGAAGTTCAGATATTAGCAATGTATAAACCTGTCAGGGAAGCTTTTAGGAACTTCAGTAAAGATGAGCACAAGACTGCCGTCGTGGGGGATGGGAAACACCTTTCCGCGACATCATAATATCATCTGTAAAAATTCCACCTAACACGTTCTTCGGCCAGTATTTCTTTTCAATCTCTTAATTGATGTGGGGTTATTCTAAATATGGGGTTATTCTCTCGACGGCGGTCAATTGGGCTTAGGTCTGTTGCCGGGATTCGTATACTTAACGTAAACATGTGTTAGGACTAATCAAACTAAAGACATATGTAAACTTTGTGAAAACTCTTGAAGTAAGTATGTTTAATTTTAGATATAAATATTAAAATAAATAATACATTTTGGAATACCAATAAAAACATGTTTTATATTATTATTTTAATATGGATGTACTATTTTCTTTGTATTAAAAGTTTGGGATCTAATACACAATTTTAACTTGATATTTGCACCTCAAATAATTTCGTATACTAAGAAATGCCAACTTCAAAAACTACTGAAGGTCCTCCTTATTATAACATGAATCGGATATTCCGATAAAACAAGCTGTTATGTAAATATTATTTTTTCTATATATGTATTGCTTTTAAACTTGATCAATTTAAAAAAAAAACGGCTTTGGCACTTGCTCAAAAATATTTACTTTAATCTTATTTTTACCACCAGGCCACATTATTTTAGCGTTATTTACAAAATATTCATTTTTCGTTGCTCTACTTGCATCCTTTTTATGTCGCGTAGTAAAATATGGAAGTTGGATCGAGATATTGCCATGTGTCAGCTGTGCGTGAAGGTGATCAAGACTTGCGGGAATACGCCCAACTTAATGAAGCTCATGAAGACTCATCCGCAAGTGTAGGAAGGAAGAAGGCCCAAAGGTACTTGCACATTCCGGCAACGTCAGAGCCGCCTTCAATAATTTTCATGGCTGATGGAGCAGTGTTGAAGGAACAGTATTGCAGACTGATCGAAAGCAACATGGAGAACATCCTTTTTATGGCGGATGTCCCAGTGATTGAGTTTATGTTATAGCACAGTTCCTAGTCAATCATGAACACATAGTTGTTATTAAATATAATTTCTAAAATAAATACATTTTTAACTAAATTAATTAATTTAACTAATTTTTTACTAAATTAATCGTTTTAAACATAAGCTTAATGTGTTATAGAATTAAGCAAAATAAACAAGAATAAATTTGTTATCAGTAGGAGCCGTTATAATTTTAAAAAGTAATAAAAGCGGTATATACCGTAAAATACTAGGCACTTCTCAACACTGTCGACATATTAGGATTTTATTCTTTTACGGTCATACTTCTGATGACGTTTTTTCGCATTGTATTTTGAAGTATATTTTAATGTGAAAAAAATTGAGAGATTTGCAACATGCAAACAGCCACGACACGCTAAAAACTCGCCGAGTGCCCCCAGTAGACAAAACAACCGAGAGGATCACTCCGCCCAGCTGGCGGACAACACAGAAGGCAGCAGCGAAAGTTGCGTGGCTGTCGTTTCCGGAAGCGAAGGGCAGAGGAGAATCCGGAGGAGGAGGCTTAGAAAACCACCCAGCGGAGGCGACCTTGGGAGTGGCAGCGGCCCAATATGCACAACAACTCCACGAAGACCAAGGAAATGTTCATAGTGCGTGCTCTAGAGAAGATCCTTGCCGACAAGGACATAAGGCGCTCCCACCACTCGCAGCTAAAGAAATCATGTGACTCGGCTCTGGAGCAGATCAAGGCGGAGCTAATTAGCGCCGGCCAGATAGCGGAGGGGAACGAGCTGCCATGTGCCGCACTCCCGCTGCCTAAAAATGATGCAGCGAGCATTATCAATGCAGAGACCTACTTTTTGCCCTTCGAGCTGGCATGCAAGAGCCGCTCGCCAAGAATTGTGGTCACTGCTTTGGACTGTTTGCAAAAGCTGATTGCCTATGGTCACTTGACGGGCTCAATTCAGGACTCGGCCAACCCCGGTCACCTGCTCATCGACCGCATCGTGATCACCATCTACGGTTGCTTCAGCGGACCTCAGACCGATGAGGGCGTCCAATTGCAGATCATCAAGGCTCTTCTTACGGTGGTCACCTCGCAGCACGTGGAAATCCACGAGTTTACGTTGCTCCAGGCCGTGCGCACCTGCTACGACATCTATCTGTCCAGCAAGAACCTGGTTAACCAAACCACAGCTCGGGCAACTCTTACCCAGATGCTAAATGTAATATTTGCTCGCATGGAGAATCAGGTGTACGAGCTACCACCTCCTAGTTCCAATCCCATAAACGGCAGCATCCACTCGGAGGATTGCAATGGCTCTGGAGAAGAACCGCTGGGGGATTCAGACGAAGTCATTGCCTCTGAGCTTCTTGCAGAGATCATATCAGGTGCGTGGCAATCGTTGGCGGCAGTTTGATAAGTAGATATAAACTTTCTTTATAAACAGAAGGTTCATATCACTTAACAAATTCAAATTTGTGTGTAGAGTTAAAAAAGTGAATGATTTTGAAAAATTCCACTAATTGGCAAGGAAATTTTTGTATGAGTCAGCGTAGTAATTTCAACGATAAGGTGCAACATAAACTGCCGCTCCCACTACGTGCCTAATAATTATTGCGTTATAATAATGACGATTTCGTATTTCAGCTGCCTACAACGAGGCTATGAAGGATCAAGAAACGGTCGGGGACCAAGAGCTAACAGTCAATGGAAACGATTATTCCTCCCACTCGGATCACGACAGTGTCGAGTTACACAGCGAGAATGATGCAGTGGTTACCGCCAAATTCACCCACATCTTGCAAAAAGATGCATTTCTCGTGTTCCGGGCGCTGTGCAAGCTATCGATGAAGCCCCTGCCGGAAGGTCATCCGGATCCAAAGTCGCATGAGCTACGCTCTAAAGTGCTTTCGTTGCATCTGCTTTTGCTCATTCTTCAGAATGCTGGGCCTGTCTTCCGTTCCAACGAGATGTTTATCATGGCCATTAAACAGTATCTATGCGTGGCCCTTTCCAACAACGGCGTGAGCCTGGTTCCGGAGGTCTTTGAACTGTCCCTCTCGATCTTTGTGGCCTTACTGTCAAACTTCAAGGTGCATCTGAAGCGCCAGATCGAGGTCTTCTTCAAGGAGATCTTCCTCAATATACTGGAGGCCAACTCGAGCAGCTTTGAGCACAAGTGGATGGTAATCCAGGCGTTGACACGGATCTGCGCCGATGCCCAGTCTGTGGTGGATATATATGTCAACTACGATTGCGATTTCTCGGCGGCAAATCTTTTTGAGAGACTAGTCAACGATCTGTCGAAAATTGCTCAGGGTCGTCAGGCCCTCGAATTGGGCGCCAATCCAATGCAAGAGAAATCGATGCGCATACGCGGTCTAGAGTGCCTCGTATCCATTTTGAAGTGTATGGTAGAGTGGAGCAAGGACTTGTATGTGAACCCTAACATGCCTGTTCCAGCTCTACAAGTGCAGTCTCCTACGACCACGGATCAAGATCAGGCCGACACGACCATTCAAACTATACACAGCGGCTCAAGCCATAGCTTAAATTCGAATCAGGAGCAACTGCAAGATCTTCCGGAGGCTTTAGAGGAGCGCAAGATGCGCAAGGAAGTGATGGAAACGGGCATCGAGCTGTTCAACCGAAAACCACAGAAGGGAGTTCAATTTTTGCAGGAAAAGCAGCTCTTGGGTGCCACATGCCAGGACATTGCCCGTTGGTTACACGAGGACGAACGACTGGACAAAACAGTTATTGGAAATTATCTCGGCGAGAACGACGATCACTCCAAGGAGGTGATGTGTGCCTACATTGATGCTTTTGACTTCCGTCAACTGGAGGTGGTTGCCGCTTTGAGAATTTTACTAGAAGAATTCCGATTGCCGGGCGAAGCACAGAAAATCGATCGACTGATGGAGAAGTTCGCCAGCAGGTACTGTGAGTGCAATCCGCAGAACCAGCTATTCCAAAGCGCCGACACCGTATACGTTCTGGCATTCAGCATAATTATGCTAACCACGGATCTCCATTCGCCGCAAGTCAAACATAAGATGACCAAGGAGCAGTATATCAAAATGAATCGTGGCATCAGCGATAGCAAGTCAGATTTACCAGAGGAGTATTTGTCCTCTATATACGACGAAATTTCTGAGCACGAGATCAAGATGAAGAACAACTCCGGAATGCTTCAACAGCCAAAACCTACTGGAAAGCAGGCCTTCATCACGGAGAAACGGAGAAAGCTTTTGTGGAACATGGAGATGGAGGTAATCTCGCTAACGGCCACCAATCTTATGCAGTCTGTTTCGCACGTTAAGTCGCCCTTCACCTCAGCGAAACATCTTGAGCATGTGCGTCCAATGTTTAAAATGGCTTGGACTCCGTTCCTGGCGGCCTTTTCGGTGGGTCTTCAAGATTGCGACGATCCGGAGATAGCTACACTCTGCTTGGATGGAATCCGTTGCGCCATTCGAATAGCATGCATCTTTCACATGTCCCTGGAGCGAGATGCCTATGTCCAAGCCCTAGCCAGGTTTACCCTATTGAACGCCAACTCGCCCATAAACGAGATGAAGGCCAAGAATATCGACACCATCAAGACGCTCATTATGGTTGCCCATACGGACGGCAATTACCTGGGCAGCAGCTGGCTGGATATAGTTAAGTGCATTAGCCAGCTTGAGCTGGCTCAACTAATTGGCACTGGTGTCCGACCCCAATTCCTTTCCGGGGCTCAGACCACACTCAAGGATTCGCTTAATCCTAGCGTAAAAGAGCACATCGGCGAGACGAGTAGCCAGAGCGTGGTGGTCGCTGTCGATCGTATTTTCACTGGCTCCATGCGACTTGATGGAGATGCCATCGTGGACTTCGTAAAAGCTCTATGCCAAGTCTCGGTGGATGAACTGCAGCAGCAGCAACCGAGAATGTTCTCATTGCAGAAGATAGTGGAAATCAGTTACTATAACATGGAACGTATTCGTTTGCAATGGTCACGTATTTGGCAAGTTCTGGGCGAGCATTTCAATGCGGTCGGATGCAACAGCAACGAGGAAATCTCCTTTTTTGCCTTGGACTCACTGCGTCAGCTGTCCATGAAGTTCATGGAGAAGGGCGAGTTCAGTAATTTCCGTTTCCAGAAGGATTTTTTGCGTCCCTTCGAGCACATTATGAAGAAAAATGCGTCGCCGGCTATTCGAGACATGGTGGTGCGCTGTATTGCACAGATGGTAAACTCACAGGCTCATAACATCCGTTCCGGCTGGAAGAATATCTTCAGCATTTTCCACCTGGCAGCGGGAGATCACGAAGAACCAATTGTAGAGCTGGCCTTCCAGACAACTGGAAAGATCATTGGGGATTTGTACAAGCGCCAGTTCGCCATCATGGTAGACTCGTTCCAGGACGCAGTTAAGTGTCTATCAGAGTTTGCCACCGCTAGATTTCCCGATACCAGCATGGAAGCAATACGCTTGGTGCGCACCTGCGCGCAATGCGTCCATGAGGCACCACAACTATTCGCGGAGCATGCCGGCATGGAGAATGATGCCTCGGTGGCGGAGGAAGACCGTGTATGGGTACGTGGCTGGTTTCCAATGCTGTTCTCGCTTTCATGCGTGGTTAATCGGTGCAAACTTGATGTGCGAACTCGAGCATTAACAGTGTTGTTTGAGATTGTCAAAACTTATGGAGAGAGCTTCAAACCAAACTGGTGGAAAGATCTATTCAATGTAATTTTCCGCATATTCGACAACATGAAGTTACCAGAGCACATCACCGAGAAGTCCGAGTGGATGACGACCACCTGTAATCACGCCTTGTACGCTATTATTGATGTCTTTACGCAGTACTTCGATGTGCTGGGACATTTGTTGCTGGAGGAGCTTTTCGCCCAATTACACTGGTGCGTACAGCAGAGCAATGAGCAGTTGGCTAGATCTGGCACCAACTGCCTAGAGAACCTTGTCATTTCGAACGGCTTTAAGTTCAACGAGTCCACATGGGACAAGACCTGTCAGTGCATCCTGGATATCTTTAACGCAACGTTGCCACAAGACCTTCTTAGTTGGCGGCCGAAAGCACATTCCAGTAACAATTTACCCCAGGAGCATAACCACTTCGAAGCGCTGCACATTCGTTGCGTTGTGCAGCTTGAACTGATACAGACCATGGACAACATTGTCTTTTTCCCGGCAACATCGCGGAAAGAGGATGCCGAAACACTGGCCCAGGCGGCAGCTGACTTAACCGGCGGAAGGAACGGATCACAGTCGCAGCTCCTTGAATGCCAGCGAGAAGAGCAGGGTATGTACGGATATTTGAGGACACGACAGCTGCTCACATTGGCCGACTGTTTGATGCAATCACATCGGTTCGCCAAACGCTTCAATGCCGACCACGATCAGCGTAGTCTGCTGTGGCGGGCAGGATTCAAGGGATCCGTGAAGCCGAATCTGCTTAAACAAGAGACTTCTTCACTGGCCTGTGTCCTGCGCATATTCTTTAAGATGTACGGCGATGAGAACAGACGCAGTGACTGGCCAGGCATCGAGCAGGAGCTGGTGCAGGTCTGCAAGGAGGCACTAGGCTACTATCTGAGTTTGCAGAGTGAGGCTCACCGCGATGCTTGGACATCGCTTTTACTGCTCATCCTGACGCGCCTGCTTAAGATGTCTGATGCAAGGGTGAGTTTGGCACTTGGGCTTAACCTGTTGATAATTGTTAATTGTTAACAATGTTATTTTAAAATCCTTGTTCTAGTTTGCCACCCACGTTTCCAACTACTATGGCCTGCTGTGCGAGATGATGTGCTTCGACCTCAAGCCCGAACTGAGAAGTGTCCTTAGGCGTGTGTTCATGCGCATCGGTCCAGTATTTAATATAATGAGCGTTAAATAGTCACGGAGGAGCCTCAGCCACCAGGCTAGTTGACTCGGCCATGTTAATAGTTCGATCCTCCCAGAATCCCCTCAAATCCTAGTTCATAGAGCACCCTTTCGGTTCCCTCGGCTTTGTTGTTATGTTGGCACTTAATCATACATACAAGTATATATATATTTTTATTATATTTATAAACAATACATAGGCAGAATGTAATGTTTATTAGGTTTAACAAGAAATGTTGTTGTTTTTATAAATATTTGCATACTAATATGGGTATGCTAAATAAGGCTTTAATGTGTGCGTGTGTATAGTTTCCTTCAGTTACGAATTTGGATTTTGTTTTCCCCGGTGTAACCACACTTTAACATTCACCTATTATCTATTAGTGTGTAGCGTAAATACCGATTAAACCAGCATTATGTAAAGCCTGTATATTGCTAGTGTTAATTTAAATCAAAATCTATATAAATATATATTTCAAATATACAATATAATTATATTACCAATGCCAGTTTCGTTTGGTTCTGGGATTGACAAGGCTGTTTCAGTGGTCTCATCATGCATATTAAGATGCAGTTAAAGGAATGTGATCTGATTAAATGCTCCTTCGTATGCCCCCGTCAATACCGTCACCAATATAATAAAAAATATTTATATTTCGGTCGCACGTCCCCCAATTTATATTTTAATTTAAAAAATCTCGCACTTTCCTATTTGTTTAGAAATCTACAATAAAGTCAATTAAGTTTTTGGACTGGGTGTATACGTTCTTTTGCAGTCTCTGGGCATCTGTCCAGTCTTTGATTCACAGATTTATAGCATTTTTATTATTCCCCCAATATGTGCGACGAATTTATTTAAATGATGCCGAGAGCTTCATGATTTTATTTGCTGGATTTTGGCAGAAAAAATGGGACTGCATAACCAAGCATTTTTATATCGAAGATACCCCGAATGATTTTAATTAACAAAATATAGCTGACAATAATCATAAATCCACCATTCTAATGATGAACATTTATTTTTCAAAACATATATGGATGTCTTAGCCACAAATATATGATAATTTTAATATAATCTGGTGATATTCTTAATCCCTGAAATATTATTTCTTTCAGTTTGCCTAGAAGTAATAATTAACTAAATATCAAAAACTTGAGGAAAGTCAGTGATCTTTAATTGAAATGCTAAGTTATTGTAAAAAGTCGCCAGCGATGTCTATATTTTGAATGGCCTTAAAAAGTAATTTTAAGTGCAGAGAAAAAGTTTAGCCTTTATTTTTACTTTTTTCGGCCTTTGGAATATTCCAAGCCAAGTTTGTCGTTTTGTTTTTGCCAAAAATTCGTACCTTAGTCAGTGTCCACATGACACGGAGTGATATTTTTCGTGGTGTTTTGTTTATTTGCCGGTTAAATAAATCGATTAACACGCACCGACTGCAAACTGACCGAAACTGAGATGATCGGGTAGGAATCAATGGGGCTTTGTACGAGAAAAAGTGACTGGGAAGAAGGTATTTGTATGTATTAAAAGTGTGAGCTGGAAATTCTAAGTTATATGCTAATAGATCTCGTTAATATGTCAATTCCAGTGGAAACTTAATCACGCTCTGGATTTTTGATTCGATTTGCGAAGTACCACATTGCTAGATGCTAATTGGGGGCGCTTACGTATATAGAGGAAGACAAATTTTTTGTATAGAGAGAGATTATATCTATACCTTTAACCCCTTAATATCCCAAAAATCTCTAACGAATTGCAGTTGATCTTACTACAAACTGGAGTTCAAGATCTTTAACAAGCCTCAAAGCATGTTGGTTTATGAAGCTTATAAAAAAGAATTATAACGTTCAACAATTGCTGGCAAAACAAAATAAAAAGAAATCCTTAGCCACGCGTGTTACCATCCCAGAAAAAATTCAAGTAATAAACATGATCCAAGAAATAAAGGTGGCAAACAGTGCTAGATTCTGGACCAGGACCGATTCATTTCTTAAAGTTCTTTATCGAGGCAGATGATTAGCTAACAAAAGCGCAGCAATTTTGGTTTTGTGTCACTGAGAAAGTTCATGACTTGTCGCATTTGCCTTGAAAAGTTGGTTGAACTGTCTGAAAGTTTTTCTATAGGAGGAACCAAATTAGTCATGATGAAAACGGTAACCTCCTGAGATTAGAGTTATCTATGTAAATATCCAAAAATAATCTCTTGACTTTTTAGCAAATATTTATTTCACAAAACTACTGTTGTTGTTTGTTTTCTTTTTATTTTTTTGCAAAGGTACTCTACTGCCTTATGTTCTCAAGACGTGTATTATAAAGCAATAAATAATCTCATGAGCTTGACAGGAAAAATATTTTGAAAAAATGGGATGGCCAGCTAAATATTAAAACGTAAAAACTTTATGGTAATGGCTTTATGATTATCAATTTTGATTTTGGAGCATTTAAAAGACTATTAATTAATTCGTTTATGAAACTCAAATGGGTCATTAATGTTTATTAAAAACACGTAAACACCAAGTCTATCTTCTTTTATGAAGAGCAAAAATCAAACAACCTTATCGATTTTATCTTTGAAATTTCCAAAATGCAATAATAATTATCATTGGTGCAAACTAATTAGTGGCCTGGTTTGGTCTGCTCCTTTTCCAATTCAATTAGAACGATCTGAGTGATCCCGTTCCCGACCAAAAACTTTGCCTGTCACATGGGTTCAGTTAATTCCCATTAACAATAATTACTCGACCTTGAAGTGGGCTGTCAGAGCGGGAGCTTAAATCAAATTCCAGCCAGATACATTCCCATTTTCATTTCCATTTCCATTTTGCAAAAAAAAAGCCGAGCGGAATGGCAAAAGGCGGAAGCTAACGACTAAAAACTGCACGTGAGGTGGGGTCGTTGAGATGATTGGGGGTGGTGGATAAAGCCTGGGGATTTAGGGGGCGTTAGTGAGGGGCGGGGCCCAGCAGAACGTTGTAAAGCGCAAATAATAATGCATGGATAATTAGAAAACAAGCTCAGCACAGGGAAAAGTGGGCGATAAGATTTAAGCCAAGTGCAAACAAACAAAGATTTCACACATACGCCGAATTAATTGCGCATACGCAGTGTAGGGCCAGGGAAATAAAAAGATAGCCCTGATCGAAAACCATGAGGATAAAAAAGTTTACCGATAAACAATGGTAGTATTAGTTTCTGGATCCATGTAACCAATTCTCAGCTATTGTGCAATTCAAGGAAAACAAAACAACAGCGGCGCAGAATTGAAATTAGTGACAAATTTTGTGCTTAACTCGCTGAAGTGGCTTCGTGCTATGCGGTGACTGTTCCTAATGGACTAATGGAATAACATGAGCAGCGCGTTGATGGAAATTATGGATCCCTTTTGCCCCCTGACCAGTCCCAACCCACCTTCTCCTCTCTCAGCCCAACCAAGTCATATGCAGAGAGAGAGACAGTTCCAGTTCCCCTCAAAACTGTTGCGATTAGCGTGTCGCCACCACTAGACCAGGCCCATCCCCATTTCCCCCGTCGTATATATACTGAGATATATATATATTGTACAAATATGTAGATCTGTTGTGTGCGTTGACAAGCGCGCGATCGCGATCACGCTTTAAGTCCCAAAGCACCAACAAAAACAATACAAAAAAGTTCAACAACAAAACCGAAAAAAAAGAAAATTACCGCATGTATGAAGCAATTTACAAAATGTCTAGGCACAGTGGATAGAAAAGCAGTGAGAGATCGCTAAAGCTGATAGATTTCATTGTCTATAGGTAACCATTGCATTTCATGTCAACACTTATTAGTCCTTAACTATATAAAGCAACTGCATTGTTCTTTAGCAAAAGGATTTATCACGTTAAGAGTCACTGGAACTATATATTATCCTTTAAATGTTTTACTCACTTTAATTATACCAATTCAAGTTATAAAAATCTAAAATATATAAATTTATTAAGTAGACTACTCAACTTTAATTAAAAAAGTAATCTAGATCGAGCTTGTTGAATTATGTAACTCCTTACTATCTATTTAGTACGACTTACACTTTAAAATTCTCAGGAATTGATTGATCGTGCTCGACAATAATTGATTAATGTTAAGCATTGTTGCCTTTCCTTACATTTCCGCTTTCTGACCACCGATCCCGCCCAGCACTTTATGCAGAGTCAAGGTCAAGCAGCTAGAGCTAGTGCAAATAAAAATGGACAGCAAAGTGTTAGGAATCGAACTCATTACGTATGCGCCCCATTGTGCCGAACACTCAAGTGCGGCCAAACTAAACTATTGAACCCAGCGGCGCGCTGTCAACGGTTCTAATGACGCCTCAGTCGGTACCGCTCCCCCACCCCCTTGCCAACTGTTTAACACCCACCCACCGACCTGCTTTAGGGGGTTAAACAGTAGTTTAGTTCACTGGCTTTACGACTTTCACGCTCTCCGGATATTTTTTTATATTTTGTGTGTTCTCTCTCGCTGCCGCCGCTCGCAAGGTGCGTGCTGTCCGCTTCGCAGTCGCTGCCGGTTTTCAAGCCAGCAGCGCTGCCCGAGTCCGTCAGTCTACAATCGTCGGACAAACCAAACAGTCGACGTTCCACTCCGCTCCGTGATTCTACCATTGGGAGATTCTACGATTCCCACTTCCCATATTCCCTATAAAGAACACCGGGCGATCCCCAGCGAAAGTCAGACGCGTGCCACCAACCGCGAGTGAAACATCCCTGATAAATAAAGAAGATATCCTAAAGGGTATATTATATAAAAACAAAACCAACCTATCCCAAAAACCAAGATGAGCCACCACTGGGGATACACCGAAGAGAACGGTAAGCTCTCAATTTTTGGCTTGTTTGTTTTGAGTTTGACAGCCTCCGGAATCAGGTTCCCGCTTTCGGTTTGTTTACCAGTCTGGCCTTCCGTCTCTAATCAGACATCGCCGTCTGCGTCTGCTTCTGCGGTGATTCCGAATTTTTTTGACTCATTTGCACACGCTGCGCATGCGTGCCTCAATAACAAGATTTTCACTGTTAAACAAAATTTCCATTTTATCTTTGGTGAAAAACAAATATCTTTGTTATCTCTCAAGGAATTTTTAACAATTTTGTTTTTATGGGTAACTTGATCTATCTATCTGACAGCAAACGTCACGTTCCAGAATCAGACAGAGTTCTCTTTTTTTAAAGAGCTATTAAACGATAAGATATTGGCTAGATATAGGCGCCCAAAGACGTAGCCTAGCCCAATAAAATGACAAAAGAGTAAAAACAAAAATGTTATCAAGAGAAAGGTGTGAGTAAACCCTTAATAAATAGTCAATTAGTCAGATAATTTCACACTTAAAAGCGTTCGTCTAAGATTTGCGTTATCGTGAAAATAGGGTTTAGATTACAGAGTCGTTGAGAAAAATACTTCCGAAGTGTTGCTCTATCGATTGCACAA
The DNA here is from genome assembly GCF_018153835.1 of Drosophila eugracilis. Taxonomy (NCBI): domain Eukaryota; kingdom Metazoa; phylum Arthropoda; class Insecta; order Diptera; family Drosophilidae; genus Drosophila; species Drosophila eugracilis. Next base: position 1,364,682 of record NW_024573209.1, read on the forward strand.
TGTTTTGAATGCCCTGCAATTCGATTTCATGCCTCATAAGCTGAATCGCACAAGCAGACTTGGACATTACTCATGAATAATGGGCATTAATTAAAATGCAAGGGAGCGGGGCGGATCGGGTTTTGTGACTGTGGATCGGGGACTGGGGAGTTTCGCACGAGCTGGGTCTCGTGATCTGGTGCTATTGCTGGTGCTTCCCACTAACCAGTCCCCCTCGGCGGAGTCAATCGCCTCGACTGGCAAACTAGTTCTCCGACGACCCGATCGATTGTTTTTGCCAGCCGTCTTGCCTTGTCTTTGCTGTTTTTTTCTGAGCACCATATGCCCCTCGCTCTTTGCCGCTTTGAAGGCTAGTCAAGTGCATGTTCTTCGTCTGCTAAGGACACATGACGGACCGGTTCCAATGTCTCGGGCGTATACGTAATGTGATATATAATAGATAGAATTTATATCGAATCGGTTGCGTTAGCAACATATCAATTTAAAAATCAAGAATCAAGAATAAAAAACTTCAATTTTTGACAATATCAATTGATTTGCTTAACTGGTTTGTGATTGCTCTGATTGATTTCGATGCTGATACTGATTTTCCCTCGCCACGCTGGTAACTTTCCAGCCCAAGAAGAACCTTATCAGCAAGCTGCTCCTCTAGAGCCGAGAATGCCTACATTAAACACGAGAAACTCTATACCATATATTCGTATTTTTAGTCGCGATTGTGCGATCAGTGCAGCCATATAGCCATCCTTATCAAATCGCACAGGTTGTGTCTAACCCCTGGGCACTGTCAGAACTGTCTGAATGGTGAGCGACACGCTTCCATCTGGACACTACAGATTACAACTCGCGTGTTTATGTGCGAAGATCAATCAAATGTCCCGAAAACGATTTACTCTCTATCACCTGATTAATATTTTTCCTTTGGAGGCACTGGTTCAAACCGAAACTCGCTAATGTCTATATCTTTATCGAAAAACTTAACTTTATCTGACGATGATAAACCCATTTTTTTAGCAAACAAAATAAATGTCTATATCATTAAGCTGTCGCAATCGCAATGATCGATGGATTTATAATGTTCTAAAATGATATATTTATGGTGACTTATCAGTTTCTCGGTTAGATCAAAATTACTTAAGGAATTTCGGATCCAGGGAAATTTTACGTGTACGTGAAGAGTAATAACAAAGTTCACTTTCAATATTGTTTTTTATATGCCATTTATTGGTCAGATCAAGTCCAGACCCCTTCATTAAATTCAATATTTATTAGAGTGTTTTATAAGCAAAAAATAGAAAAGCGAAAACAATTTCTCACGCAAGGAACGTGCGGAGAATCATCACTTTAATATTATTTTTGGCCAGATATATTGGATGAAAAACTTGACTTGCCAGTCCAGATATTTTATTGGACGCGCTAATAAAATTATTTCGATGAAATATGATTTTATATATATTTAGGTATATATTAAAATTGGTTGGAAAATATCTGGACAAATAAAAAAAAACAATTTAAAGTATTCAGATTTCAGACGTGACAGAACATTTTAAATAGCAAAATTTCGGAAAAGCTTTTCATTATGCCGAAATGCATTTTGGTTACGTACTTATTACGTTCCCTCGACTTTTATGGCAATTCAATTATTCCATTTGCGGTTTATTGTCACCATTTCTCACATGCAAACAAATAATTACAGCAAAAATTTTAGCAGGTGATTGAAGGGTTGGATAGGTGGCCGATAGACAAATGTCGTGGCTGGCCAAGGGTAGTGGCCATTTCTGGGGCTTCCTCAAGTCAAGGTGGGTGATAAAAATAGTAGGGGTTGTTGCTTTTTAGCCTGGTCAATTGAGTGGCTATAAAAAGCAGTATAACCCAGAGAGACAAGTGTTCCGTGCTGTAAACCTGCACTTATATATCACCAGATACTGACTCAGAATTCTGGGGTGGGGGTACTTTCCCCAAACCAGTTTTCGTTAGTACTTCCTTACGATCGTCCCCAGGAAAGACAAAAAAAAAACACGCGACAAACTCATGCCTCTCTCCAATTCCGATGAATCCCCCTATAGATATTATCATGCAAGGCTCGCTTAGAGTCGCTCAGCTCGTAAATTCGTAAATGCTAATTGCTAAATTTTATTTTGTCGTGTTTTTTAAAGTTTTTTTTTTGGGCTGTCGTAACGAGCATTTCTTTATTAGTCTCTCAGGTTTTATATTCGCTTTTTCTTTATTTAAATGCTTTTTTTAATAAAATGACAAACAAAGCTTGTTTTCGGTTCATCGGGTTTTGGCGATAATAGAACTCGATAGAATGCAATGCTTGGGGAAATCTTCTATGGGGTTTCTAGCGAAAGATCATTACAGATTCCATATGGCGATCTAAACGTTTCCGGAACAAGTTCTCCCAGACAGCATCGGGTTTTTGTTTTTCTGTCAGGGCATTTACGGATATATGGTTGTGGGCAATTCATTTGCAGTAATTCAATTAAAAAATCATTTGGATTTTATCACAGCATTAATGGTCAGAATTACGCTCTGGCCATTGTTCCATGTCATTTAAATTGAAGCCAAATTAAGTGTAAAACGATGATGAATTGTTTGAGGAGTGTGCGAATGATAAGTTTGCAGTTAGTAAAGTGGCAGAGTGGAATAAGTATAACAAAAGCTCGTTTGATCAGCTTTAAGGGTCCCCATAATGCCAACTGGTTATTTCCGATCTCACTGTGTTTGCACAAGTGCGCCATTTCCTTGTATTTGTTTACTTTCTTCTACTTTTTTTTAATGAAGTCTGCTTATTGTTATCACTGGCACTGCGAAAATGCCGCCAGGTGATCTTAATGTATTTACAGCCAAAGTCAGCGACAAACTAGTTAAGTAAATAAAGACAATAAGCCTGGACATTTAAATGAACAAATGTAACTTCGTTCATTTTGTATATATTTATATAAATTGCTGACTTTTGTGATATCTTCACAAGTTGAATGTTGATTAAAAAAGGTAAAGTGTTAAATATGGCAGGAAATTTGCACTTGGCTGCTAGGTTACGAAAGGATCGTGCAACTCCATTTCTTATTTCTTTGTATGCCCAACACGGCGTATACGTGACTTTCATACAAAATGTGGACCACATGATTTTCCTTAGCAAACTGTTTGCACCTAAATGGGAAATAAAGAACTTGATTGTACCTTTTGATAAATGATAAATGCATTTCACCTGACTTTTGTTATTTATTATCAATTTTATAGAGGACTTTCGGTATAAGTGAAATAAATATTGGAAGCTACAAAGCTGTTGACACCTTGAGCTCGGTGATCTATCAAATGACAAATGAGGCTTTGCCCCGGTGTCTTTGGGTTCGATAAGAACCCCCGTCAGTTCCTGGGTAACTAGCCAGCTCATATCATTGCAGTCTAGGGTTAATATTTTTCGTTGGTCTGGTTTAGACAAACAACAATAACGCCATTCTCCATGTCAGCCCACACTTTTGCGGTTTATCTAGAGCGTGCGTCTGCAATGATCCTATCACATGACTTCGGCCTGCGGTCTTCAGAATGATTTTACTGGCACGTGACGTGGTTCTCTGTGCCAATATTTGTTCTGACTTTGCACACCAACGTCGGTAATTAAAAAAGTGTCCACATACACGCATATAAATCGTAAAATGCAGCAAACAGGCGAAATACAAATACTTGTATTGCCTCAGCCGGTTGGTCAGATAAAAGGTCTATGCAAATATTATGACTGCCAGTTGAGCAAACGCTAAGGCTGCCGACATAATCATAAATAAAATGTAAAGTCAATGCTTTATTAAACACAAGTATATAACCTTATAGCCATAAGAATGTTTAATACTTTGATTTATATTTATAGTCATTTTTAAGTTCAAATGAAAAGCAAAGTGGCTTGTGTTGAATTTGAGATGATCAATCCTTCGATTTATATTTATTCTTATTTTTATTATAAATTTTTATACTTATTTTTTATTTTACTTTCATAACCATTAAATGTTGTTATAAAATATGATTAAAATCAAAATATTTTAATATTAAAACACACAATATTTGTGATTTTACTTAAGTATTTATGGATTAAAAATAAATAACTGGAATTAGTAAGGTTTGGTAAAGATAAATTAGCTAAAACCTTTCGGTGGATTAATCAAACTCTTTTATTAATATTTGTCTGGGTACCCTAATGACCTTTAATTACCCCCAAAGAATAGTTGAATGAATTGATTTTACTTGATTTATTGTTTCTTATTGTCGGATTAGCACGTAGTTTAGGTGCCTAATGTGGGAGAACAAATACCTAATGACTTTAGTCGATGTGTACTTACCCACCCAATTCAATGTTCTTTTTTCCAGGACCCGCCCACTGGGCCAAGGACTACCCCCAAGCGTCGGGACATCGCCAATCGCCCGTGGACATCACGCCTTCCAGCGCCAAAAAGGGCAGCGACCTGAAGGTTTCTCCACTGAAGTGGAAGTATGTTCCGGAGCATACCAAGAGCCTGGTCAACCCTGGTAAGAACTACTTCTTAGTTCATTTACATAAAATACATTTTAAAGAAATATTTACCATTTTTTTTAAATTCCAGGATACTGTTGGCGCGTGGATGTCAACGGCACTGACTCCGAGCTGACAGGTGGACCCTTGGGCAATCAGATATTTAAGTTGGAGCAATTCCATTGCCACTGGGGTTGCACAGACTCCAAGGGATCCGAGCACACCGTCGATGGAGTGTCCTACGCCGGTGAGCTGCATCTGGTCCACTGGAACACCACTAAGTACAAGTCTTTCGGCGAGGCAGCTGCCGCCCCTGACGGTTTGGCCGTGCTGGGAGTGTTCCTGCAGGCTGGCAATCACCACGCCGAGCTGGACAAGGTGAGCAGCCTACTGCAGTTCGTTCTGCACAAGGGTGACCGCGTCACTCTGCCCCAGGGCTGTGATCCCGGCCAGCTGCTGCCTGATGTGCACACCTACTGGACGTACGAGGGCTCCCTGACAACTCCTCCTTGCTCCGAGTCGGTCATCTGGATCGTATTCAAGACCCCCATCGAGGTGTCTGACGATCAATTGAACGCCATGCGCAACCTCAATGCCTACGACGTGAAGGAGGAATGCCCCTGCAACGAGTTCAACGGCAAGGTCATCAACAACTTCCGTCCTCCGCTGCCGCTGGGAAAACGTGAGCTGCGCGAGATTGGAGGCCACTAATTCCTATGGGAACATGATCCTCACTCCTTGGATAGTCAACGGATTCGAGTCGTACGATTAGCTGTTCGCACCCACATACCACATCCGTACGCCTCGAGCTGGACCGGCACATCCCACTGTTCAATTCTCGTCTTTAGTTCGTACTCCCAGCAAGCATCCGTATCCGTATTCGCATCAGTCGATGTGTAGTTGTAACCTTATTTGTATATGTGTACGCCTGTTGGTTTGTTTGTTCGTTAAACGTTTGCAAAATGACAATTAGAATAATGTTATTATGGTATTATAAACTAAATATAACACGCTTAGATGTTGCATATGATAAGTCAAATGCGTTTTAATTCAATGGCAGAAACTTTAATCATTTTAATTTAGTTCCTTAAAAGGATATTCTCTTACCTGATCTCAAATTCTAGTCATTAGATTACTTTATTATTTTCCATATTCACAATAAAATTCCTTGTAGACATTTTCCATGGTTCATTGTCATCCAATTCAAATGGTCATTTATTTGGATTTGAAGTAAAGTTCAGCAACTCATTCGGCTTCTTGGTCCATTGAAGAAAGTATTGATCTTTTATATGTCGCCAAGCCAACTGATATTCTTTGGCCAAATCTTTACAAGAAGAATATGTTATATGATCAAGATCAGAAAGGTTTATATCAAGCATTTCGCATAGTAAAGTTTTGGATTTTAGTAAGTCTAGAAAATTGAGGAAGAAGTTGTATTTGCTGATCGCTAAGGCAGCTTGGTGAGTGTTTAGTTTTTTCTTGGTGACTCCTTGTCGCTTTCCATTTACAGAAATTTCATAAGGTCTGTGTAAAAGTAAATGTTATTATATTTTAATGTAAGTAATAATAAAAGTAAACTTGCCTTAAATCATCTGAGATTTTTGACCAAACTAAACCATTAGGCGACGGCTGCCAATCCGGGCGTTGTGCAAATTCAAATTTTATACCACAATCGATGCGTATCTGTGGTTTTTGAAGTTGAAAGCGATAATGCTTGAAGGATCTGCCCTCCCAACGTTTATAGATGGCTCTTTCTAAGGATTCCAGCTGCGCATCATCGCAACAAAAGTTCAAACTGTTGAAGTATATGGGTTTAGAGATCAGGGAATCTAGAAGAGCACCCTGGACACCCATTACATTCCATCTCGCTATCTTATCGCTACAGGACATGGATAAGGTGCGCTCTCCTCGTCCTGGTTTTGTTCGCAGGACTCCTGGTGTCTGCCGCATAGGATCATAATTTAGGTCACTTATCAACTTGGCGCCAGTATAAATTATCTCTGATTCCTTATCAAATCGCTGGCGTTTAGCCTGTTCCTCGGGATCTCCATCATCCAAGATGCAGGCATCTCCACAGGGCGTCTGGGTACTCAGGAAGTGGAACTCCACGTGCTCGTCCATGACGTAGGATTTTAGTTCGCTGTTCCAATGGAAGATCCTCTCCTGTTTCAGTTCTTCGTACAAAAAGCGAAGGAATGACCGACGCGCCAACACCTCGGCATGGGAATCGTTCACTATGAGGCCCTGCGAACAAAGTTTGGATTGTCCTATGCACTTGGTACCGCATCCAAGGGCCACCAGTTGACTGCTTCCCGTTTGCCGGTTGAACTCAACGATTCCCGCTAAAATAGTCCATTGATTTTCAGTGGGTTTTCCTGTTTTGGGCAAGGACTCAAATTTTTCGAAACAAAGTTCGGCTATATCCTGAACAGATGGTTTGTTTTTATCACACATTTTTTTTGTGTTTATTAGCCGATAAGTTTTAATCGAATAAATTAATCGAAATTATGAATGCATTTTTATGTAATTTTAACATAACTGTAATTTGGTCACATTCTTCGTTTATTTACATTTTTTTCATTAATTGTTGAAATCGAGCTTTATCTCTATTTTATGAATAAAAATTAGCTTACTAACAACAAAATTAACAAATAACCATGCCCAAAGTAGTATCTCGTAGTATCGTCTGTTCCGATACCAAGGATCAGGAGGAATACAACGAGGAAAAGCCACTGAACATTTACTACTGTCTCTGTAACAAGATGACTTTGATTCTGGGTAAATAACCTGAAGTTTTAAACCATAACCTTAACCAATAATGATTAATTGGTTGCACGCTTACAGATTGCACGCTTGATCAATTGCCACTTCGGGAAGTTGATAATGCCCGCGTAATAAATGGTAATGAACATGCCAACAAACTCACCTACAATCCTACTCCAAAGATGATCTACATAAAGCGGAAAAGCAGGGACAATGCGATAGAGAAGCAGTATCGCTATATGGTGAGCCAATCCCTTGTATTTCATCTGATTAACACACTTAACCCTAAGTATATACCCTTACAGTGTCGCAATTGCAATCTGCCACTTTACTATCGCCACAGCCCTGACTCTTTGGTGACATTCGTCATGTCCAATGCCGTGACCCGCAGCAAGGGCAAGAGTCCTTTAAGTCAACTTCTAAACTCCGAGGATAAGGGTAGCTTCAAACTACCATCTGCCAAGCCAGCAACTTCTACAGGACCAGAAGATTCGGGCATAGTGGATGCCAGTGGAAAGAAAGTTATGGTTACCAGACACACCAAGAACATGGGCAAATTCAGCTCGGTGACTGTGTCCACTATAGACGAGGAGGAGGATGAAATCGAAGCGGTAGGTTGTCTATTTTGGCCATAAATACCTTTTATACTTATAATTTTTTTTCATTAAACAGCGCGAGATTGCGGATAGCTATGCGAACAATGCAAGGATCATAGAGAAGCAGCTGCAGCGTAAGGGCGGAAAATTGAGCGATGTGGGGATCAAAAGCAAGACAGATGAAGCCCATCCACCGCATAAAAAGCAGCGGGGTACGCTACTCGAGAGATAGTCACCGTTTCTTATACTTTATTAACCATATTTAATGATTATACGAACTAAAGTACAATTGAACAATTGACTTTCACTTAAGAAATGTTATAGAACAGGCAGCTGACTTGTTAACTTTCTAGACCTTCTTTTCGGAAGCAAACTAGGATGTTGTGCTAATAATTTCTTAAGTCTTTGTTCGGCGTGCTGGTGATTCCATATTGAGTCCCTAACGAGACCACATCTGGGACACAGGTTGTACTCTGACTTGGGCTCTTTAATTTTGGATCCCTGCATTCTGGTCTCGATAACTTGTTTCATTCGGCTCGTGGTTCGTGGCGAGTTGTGCAGAGCGGTAAGTGGGCGGTGGTCGCTTTTCGGTGGGGATACAGCCTTCGCCAAGACCGCCTTTTGTTTGCTCCTGACCAGCTCGAGGGCTTGATTCGCTCTAGCTTTGGCCAGTTGCAATTCATAAGGCGTCTTGGGCAGACTGTAAATATAATCGCACCAGTCCTCGCGCAACTTGTTTACAGCCTCCATGTCTAACCATGTCTTGCGTGCCTTGGTCTCCCATTCTGTTCTCCGGATACTGCCTAACTTATAGGCAGACATTTTATGAAAATCGAGATAACTGAAAATTTAACAAAAAAATGATAGATTTTCGATTTTTTTTCGGTAACTGTAACATTAAATTTATTTGTTACATTTATTTGGTTTACTTTACAAATATACATATGTATTTACAATATTGCTAATACATTTTAAACGACTCTAGTTGATTTTCAGTTTAAATAGCTAACAATACTCTCAGTCCAGTTTGATTCTTTTTGCATGATTTTGTACTGCAACTGGTTGTATATGCTTAATTGATTTAATTGGACTTGTTGCATGAAAAATGTGTATCCTCAAAGCTTACAAGAGTTCTGTTCAGTTCTGGAAAAGAATTTCAGCTAGTTTCCGATCGCGATTCGTTTGAATCGGACGCTCCTCTGACGTTTCCTATAAAGTGTATTGAATTAGTTAAGAGATAAATGGATTTCTTACAAATCCTGGCAATTTTATTTCTAATGCTTGGAGTACCATCATTTGCAATTCAGTGCGATGGTGGAGATTGTCTGCCTTATCACCGCTGCTTGTACGCCAAGAAGATGAAAAAGGTTCCTTATTGTGCTGATGGATCTGTTTGCTGTAAGCGTCCAACTATACCTAAACATCAAACTCTATCGGAAAGAGGTATTTGTAAAAAAAAATAATGTTTAAGAATAGTACCTACAATCCCTCTCAGCCTGCCAGGACTACTCAAACGACAAATCCTTCTGCCCACCGGAGTTACTTATATTTAATGGAAATTTGACCTCCCGCCATGAACGTCAATATATGGCAGTTATTGGAAAAAGGGCGAAGGGCCATTCGATGGAGAATCCAGAATGGATCTGCGGCGGAACAATAATTCATAAGAGATTTGTACTAACTGCAGCCCACTGTATTCGCCTACGCAATGAAGATCCGTAAGTGTAAGTTATATAATCTTAATTACTATTACATAATCTATTTTATAGTGACTTTTTCGTTATACTTGGAGCCCACAATAAAAGTAATGGGCAAATATATAAAGTAAATAAAGAGATCCATCACCCCGATTACCGCGACGTAAACGACAACTCAGTGAATGATATAGCGCTGCTTGAGTTGAATGAAACCATAGTTTTCAACGAGAAAATAAAACCTGCCTGCCTGGCCACATCTCCTGTGAGTGATCACGAAACACTCACAGTCTGTGGATGGGGTTACATGGACTCCTATTCAAAAATGCAATCCAAAGAGCTACGAAAGGCCGACATTCAGGTACTGAACATTTTAAACTGTTCCAATGCCATTAGTGAACTGCAGATTTGCGCCGGAGGTGTCAATGACATAAGCGACGTGTGCCAAGGAGATTCCGGAGGACCGTTGGCCAAATGGCATCCAAAGTGGGGCGGTTGTTTGGGTCAAGTGATCGGAGTTGTATCCACAGGTGGATTATGTGACGCCCAGAACCCGACAACTAAATACACTAATGTTTTTCACTTTGTGAAATGGATTGAGGACATAGTTTGGGGTGGCACAAATAAATAGCACAACTAATATATGTATATTCTTATCAAGGTCACCATTGAGTAATAAGGAAATATAAGTGCATTAGTTATCATAATCCGCCATAAAAACTAACTAAAATTGTTTGGTTTTTCTGATTTGATTTTAGTTCGCTTAAAAATTAATTTTATAAAATCCGATTTTGTATTGTTCTTTAAAAGACAAAATAATATTATAATAATATTAATATCATTTTTATATTATAATAATAATATAAAATGTATATCGGGGTTGTCTTCAAAACTGTCATTAAACTCAGTTATTAACCGAAAAAGAAACCTCCCGGTTTTAAAACTGGCATTCCAATATATTAATTCAAAACTCTTCCTCTTACCCTGGAATGCCATTCTCGGCGTATGCCATTACCATTCACAGGTCGCGCTGCCATTGTACCTAGCGCAGCCAACTTAACGCCATTGAAGAGAAAAATATTGAAGATACATATTCTGAAAACAAGTGCTTGAACCAAAGCAAAACGCGAATAAACGACTTGCCGAGCGAAAAAAGAACGCGAATCGAGTGTGTGTAATTGCAATGCGAGGCTCGCCCGGGTGATCCGGCTGCGCCAGGTGCCCAGGTTCCAGGTTCCACTCCACTCGTCGCTCGACCCATACAAACAACGGGCGGGGAGGCCGAGGCTAAGCGGCCAACGAAGGTGCTCCACTGTTCCACGGCGCACAGGATGTTCTCGGGACCCAGCGGCCATGCCCACACCATTAGCTACGGGGGCGGGATCGGTCTCAGCGGCGGAGGTGGTGGCGCCCATGGCAGTGTTGGCATTGGCGGAGGGGGCGTGGCTGGGTTGCTGGACTGCGATGGATATGACTTCACCAAATGTGAAAATGCGGCCAGGTGGAGAGGATTGTTTACCCCCTCCCTGAAAAAGGTGCTGGAACAAGTGCATCCACGAGTCACCGCCAAGGAGGATGCCCTGTTGTATGTGGAGAAGATCTGTCTTCGGTTGCTCGCCATGCTGTGCGCCAAGCCGTTGCCCCACTCCGTCCAGGATGTGGAAGACAAGGTCAATAAATCCTTTCCTGCGCCCATTGACCAGTGGGCCCTGAACGAGGCCAAGGAGGTCATCAACTCGAAGAAACGCAAGTCTGTTCTGCCTACGGAACGGGTGCACACGCTGCTCCAAAAGGATGTGTTGCAGTACAAGATTGACAGCTCCGTCTCCGCATTTCTAGTGGCTGTGCTTGAGTACGTCTCCGCCGACATTCTGAAAATGGCTGGCGATTATGTGATGAAGATTGCCCACTGCGAGATCACTAAGGAGGATATCGAAGTCGTAATGAATGCCGACCGAGTGCTTATGGATATGCTCAACCAAAGCGAGGCCCACATTCTTCCCAGCCCACTTTCGCTGCCTGCCCAGCGCGCGAGTGCCACCTACGAGGAGACAGTGAAAGAGCTGATCCACGACGAAAAGCAGTACCAGCGCGACCTGCACATGATCATACGCGTTTTTCGCGAAGAGCTGGTTAAGATCGTGTCGGATCCACGAGAGTTAGAACCTATTTTCTCAAACATCATGGACATTTACGAAGTGACTGTGACCCTGCTCGGCTCCCTAGAGGACGTAATTGAGATGTCCCAAGAGCAGAGCGCTCCATGTGTAGGCAGCTGCTTTGAGGAACTGGCTGAGGCCGAGGAGTTTGACGTCTATAAGAAGTACGCTCACGATGTGACCTCCCAGGCCTCACGGGATGCTTTGAGCAATCTCCTGTCTAAGCCAGGGGTAAGTCAAAACATGTAAATGTATGAAATTCTTCTACAATCTCTGTTTTTAGGCATCATCCTTGACAACAGCCGGCCACGGCTTTCGTGATGCCGTTAAGTACTATTTGCCCAAACTGCTTCTGGTGCCCATTTGCCATGCCTTCTTCTACTTTGACTACATTAAACATCTAAAGGATCTCAGTTCATCGCAGGACGACATCGAGAGCTTCGAACAAGTTCAGGGACTGCTGCATCCACTTCATTGTGATCTTGAGAGGGTTATGACGGGCCTGTCGAAGGAGCGACTAGTTCCCGTCAGCGGTCGAGTTCGCCGACAGCTAGCCATCGAGCGGACACGTGAGCTCCAAATGAAGGTTGAGCACTGGGAAGACAAGGACGTGGGTCAAAACTGCAATGAATTTATTCGCGGTGAGTATATCAGGAAAAATAATAGCTGACCATAAACAAATAAATAGTAGTTGATAAACAAACTACTTAGCTTTTTAGCATAACATATAACAGATACAGTCATATTCTTTAACCAATTTTTAATCTAAATTCACAGAGGATTCCCTAAGCAAGTTGGGATCTGGAAAAAGAATCTGGAGCGAGCGCAAGGTATTTCTTTTTGACGGACTCATGGTGCTGTGCAAGGCAAACACCAAAAAGCAAACACCATCGGCAGGAGCAACGGCCTATGATTATCGGTTGAAGGAGAAGTACTTTATGCGACGCGTTGATATCAACGATCGGCCGGACAGCGACGACCTGAAAAACAGCTTTGAACTGGCCCCTAGGATGCAGCCGCCGATCGTGCTGACGGCTAAGAATGCACAGCACAAGAACGATTGGATGGCGGACCTACTGATGGTGATCACAAAGTCAATGCTAGATCGACATTTAGACAGCATATTGCAAGACATCGAGCGGAAGCATCCACTGCGCATGCCGAGTCCGGAGATTTATAAATTCGCGGTTCCGGACAGCGGCGACAATATCGTTCTAGAGGAGCGTGAAAGCGCAGGAGTGCCGATGATTAAGGGGGCGACGCTGTGCAAATTAATCGAGCGACTCACTTATCACATCTACGCTGATCCGACCTTCGTGCGCACCTTCCTCACTACATATCGCTACTTCTGCTCTCCCCAACAACTATTGCAGCTGCTGGTGGAGCGCTTTAACATACCGGATCCTAGCTTGGTTTATCAGGACACCGGCGCGACAGGAGCTGGAGGAATCGGAGGTGTTGGCAGTGACAAAGAACACAAGAACTCTCATCGCGAGGACTGGAAGCGCTACCGCAAGGAGTACGTGCAGCCAGTCCAGTTCCGAGTTCTTAACGTTCTGCGCCATTGGGTGGATCATCATTTCTACGATTTCGAGAAGGATCCTATGTTGTTAGAAAAGTTACTGAACTTTCTGGAGCACGTAAATGGTAAATCGATGCGAAAGTGGGTGGACTCCGTGCTTAAGATTGTTCAAAGAAAGGTGAGTAATCAAAGTTCCTTCACAATGTTGAACACCTATTTATTTTTTGTGAATTCCTTATAGAATGAACAGGAAAAAAGCAATAAGAAGATTGTATACGCCTATGGCCACGATCCGCCGCCCATTGAGCATCATCTTACTGTTCCCAATGAAGAAATTACGCTTCTCACCTTGCATCCACTAGAACTGGCCCGCCAACTCACTCTGCTAGAATTTGAAATGTACAAAAATGTGAAGCCCTCGGAACTTGTCGGGTCTCCCTGGACGAAGAAGGACAAGGAAGTGAAGAGTCCTAATTTACTGAAAATTATGAAGCACACCACAAACGTGACTCGCTGGATTGAGAAATCCATCACCGAAGCGGAGAATTTCGAGGAGCGCTTAGCAATCATGCAACGGGCTATTGAAGTGATGATGGTGATGCTGGAACTGAACAATTTCAATGGAATCCTCTCAATTGTTGCGGCCATGGGAACGGCATCAGTTTATCGACTGCGGTGGACATTCCAGGGATTACCAGAGCGATATAGAAAATTCTTGGAGGAATGCCGCGAACTTAGTGACGATCATCTTAAAAAGTATCAGGAAAGATTGAGATCTATTAATCCGCCTTGTGTGCCATTTTTCGGTCGCTACTTGACAAATATACTCCACTTGGAAGAGGGCAATCCAGATCTACTGGCAAACACTGAGCTAATCAACTTCTCTAAACGGCGAAAAGTTGCCGAGATTATTGGTGAAATTCAACAGTACCAGAACCAGCCATACTGCCTCAACGAGGAGTCCACCATTCGGCAGTTCTTTGAGCAATTGGATCCGTTTAACGGGCTATCCGACAAACAGATGTCTGACTATCTTTATAACGAAAGCCTACGCATTGAGCCAAGGGGCTGCAAAACAGTGCCCAAATTTGTAAGTATTTTAAATAAATATAATTTTCAGCTGTAATTTTACAATTCACTTTCTCTTTGCTTCTCAGCCTCGCAAATGGCCGCACATTCCGCTTAAATCGCCGGGCATCAAGCAGCGTCGTCAGAATCAGACTAACAGCAGCAGCAAGGTGTCTAACAGCACATCGTCAGCCGCAGCGGCTGCCTCGTCTACGGCCACCACAATCGCGACGGCAGCAGCTCCATCTGTGCACCCGGCCAATGCATTGGATCCACCAACATCGACTGCCAATGCTGGATTTGGAACACTCGCCGGCGAACAAAGTCCGCAGCACAATCCGCACGCGTTCTCCGTTTTTGCCCCTGTCATTATACCTGGAAGGAATACTAGCAGCTGGACTGGAACGCCACAGCACACTCGCTCGGATCAAAACAATGGAGAGGTTTCGGTGCCGGCGCCACATCTCCCCAAGAAACCAGGTCTGCATGTCTGGGCCACCAAAACGCCATTGCCGAGTGCGTTAAATATGGATATGTTCAGTCCAGCGATGCCTGAGAATCTTCAATTTGCATTGAGCATGTCAGACACGGATGCCCCGTCCTCGCCACTGCCCAAGGTAGTAGTAAGTCCACGACACGATACTGGGGAGGCTTCGGTGCCGGCGCCACATCTTCCTAAGAAACCTGGTTTGCAAGTCTGGGCTGCCAAAGGGGGATTGCCTAATGCGTCAACAATGGATGTGTTCAATCCAGCGAATCCGGAGCATCTTCCACCGCAGTCCCTTCCAGATAGCAATCAATTCGGTTTGAACATGTCGGACACGGATGTCCCATCCTCGCCGCTGCCCAAGGTAGTGGTTAGTCCGCGACACGAATCCGGCAATCGATCACCATTCCATGGACGAATGCAGAACAGCCCAACGCATAGTATTGCCAGTACCGTGACACTTACAGGAGCGATTACATCTGGAGAAGAGTTCTGCCCTGGTGGATTCTATTTTAACAATACCAATCAGGGACAAACGGGTGCGGTGCCTATATCTCCCCATGTTAACGTCCCGACGGCCTCACATCTAGAGTACCGAGCAGTGCCGCCACCACTGCCGCCAAGACGCAAGGAACGCACGGAGAGCTGTGCAGACATGGCGCAAAAGCGACAAGCGCCAGACGCACCTACAGTAAGTAGTTAAACATTTGAATTAGTTTATTGGCTTCTTACAGGCTGACACCAATTTTTAAATATTGATATAAATTGTTCTTACAGTTACCGCCTCGTGATGGCGAACCCAGTCCGCCGCCTATACCGCCACGGCTCAACCATTCCATGGGCATAAGCTATTTGCGACACAGCCACGGCAAAAGCAAGGAGTTTGTGGGCAAGAGCAGTCTGCTTCTGCCTAACACCAGCAGTATTATGATACGCCGGAACTCGGCGATTGAGAAGAGGGCAGCGGCAGTTACTCAGCAGACGGAGCCGTCGGTGGGGCCCATCAGCACAACGTTAGTGACGGTGTCCCAGGCGGTGGCGACAGATGAACCTCCGCCGCTACCGATCTCACCCGCTGCCAGCTCCTCGACAACAACATCACCGCTGACACCCGCCATGTCGCCCATGTCCCCAAACATTCCCAGCCATCCGGTGGAGAGTACTTCAAGTAGTTATGCCCACCAACTGCGAATGCGGCAACAGCAGGCGCATCCGACGATCTATTCGCAACACCATCATGCTCCCCATCTGCCGCACCATCATCAACAGCACAATTCGAATCCGACGCAATCAAGCTCGTCCCCCAAGGAGATCTTTCCGATTGCCACGAACCTTCAGGGCACACCAAAACTTCCACCAAAACCTAGTCTAAGCGCTAACTTCTACAACAATCCAGGTGAGTTGCTAGCATCTTTGATTTATAACTTTATACCTTATTAATTTATTTACTTCAGATAAAGGTACGATGTTTCTTTACCCAAGTACAAACCAAGAATAATTTAAATTGCCTGGCGATGTGATAGGACAAAAACTACGAGTATGATCCATAAGATTCAAAATTGAGAGTACTGCCAGTGTGCAGATATACATATATTAACGGAACGTGAGATAGTTACGTAGGCACAGTTTATGTATTATAATTTGCATACGTATGGCAGATATGCAGATATGGACCGAGTTGGATCTAATGATTTTTATTATTCGAAACTCATTAAACAAAATTAAAACAGAACACACACTCTCATGACTACACAACACAACACGCGAATGCAAAACACAAACAAAAACCCAACAACAAATGCAAAAGAGAAATTATGTTATTATATAATTATTATTATAAATATTTGTAAATATCAGAACATTGTAATGATCGTAGAACGTAAAACAATAAAATATAACCCTATTGTTAGACAGTTGGAGATGACTTTTACTGGCTTTATAAGTAATCTGATGGCTTTTCTTTGATTTAAAACTAAAAGAAGTAAATTGTTTATGTTGCCAAGGCTCTTCGAGTGCAGACGTTCTATCTTTAAGTACGCACCCAATCCATATAGGCCCGATGGCCTTGAAAAAACCATAACACCTTTGATTTTGTACCATTAAGCAGCATCATTAACATATATTGCTAATTAGTTTCGGTAGGAAAGAAAAACTAGAGCGATTGTCGACGCTAACTAATTGTTGTGGCAGTGCATTAAATGCAATTAAATTGGAAATACACATTTACACATGTATTTGAAACGACTTGACTTTCGCTTTTCTAACGTCATGATCGTTGAAAAAATGCTTCCTGAAATTTTGGGCTGATCGTTGAAACAGGTTTTTGTTTTTGAATTATTTTCGTATATACTGGCTAATATACGTGTGTCCAGCCCCTTATCGCAAGTTATTGGTGTTGTTATGGGTGCATCCAACAAAATCCCCCAGTTACCTCCCAAAATGACGTGTCATTTAACCGAACCGATTTGGATCTTCTGGATATCACTGCTGGTGTGTTGCCAAGGTGAATAAACCATCGGTAAACGTCATTATTGCATTAAAGGAATATCTGAGTTTATAATGGACGGAAACCAAATAGGTTGAGCAATTTTTCATACGTCCAATTGTATCCTATGAACACATTCAATATATCATTGCAGACATTTGGGAAATTTCCGTTGAATGTGCACTTTTATTTATAGAGAGAAAATCGTGTACTCCATACCCTATAGCCAAGGCCATTGCCCGAGATCAGTTATGGGTCTCAAGGGCTGTAAAATCTAATGTCCAATCGCTTTTCTTTCAACTTGACCAACATAAAAAGGTGTCAATTATCGAAAGCTAGGCGACCTAACCAACCTAAGTAACTCTCAATTTTCTCGATATCACGTTTCAGTTGCGCAATTTACACAACAATTGGCCAAAGAATTATTCAATGAATTTGCATTTAATGCATATTTGATTGCAGCTAATGAGAGAGAAACCCCACGGAAAATTGCTGGAGGAGATTATAAAGAGACCTCTGCGCATAATCATCTCGCGGCAATTACATTGAATGTGTATTCCTACATAATTGTATTACATGAGCATATCAATTAGGCAGCCAATTACCCGCAATATCTCGCCCTTCTCCGGCAGCAATTCTGGGAGAATTCAGTGATGACTGGACCAGGGAAATCCCTTTAAAGAGAGCTCGGCCATATCAAGGAATCAAATGCATTCGTTTAAATCAAAAACCACCGGGCCACAAACAGAACCAGAATCCACGAACCAGCCATATAAGATCGGAGATCGCTCGGCTCTCGAGCGGCATTGTCTTTATGTAAGCGGCATTCGGTTTCGGATTCTGAATTGTGGAAAGTCGTCGAGCTTTTATAAAAGCGGCAACAACAGCGCCCGTTCATTCAGTTCGCCAGCGGATCATTCAGAATCATTGTCAAGTGCAACCTGCAGCAACAGCAGCACCAACAGCAGCAACAGGACCAGGAACAGCACCAACATCAACATAATCTATTACAATCGCAGCGTCAGCCAAAAGTATTTTACAGTATAAACATCAGTCGAGAGCCAACAAAATGCTGGCCAGCGAGAATTTTCCCACACATCACTTCAAGGAATCTATATTTAAGCCTTACAGTACAAGTGGCGATGATTTGGCAAGCGTTAACCCATTGACAGCAGCCACATTGGTGGCTGCCACGTCGTCATCGGCTGATTCCGCCTCCGCAGTTGCATTCGAGACGGCCAGCAAAATGTTAGCCGCCAACAATAACAGTAACACGGATCCCAAGGATGATCTATCTAGTTTTGTGGCCAGCCATCCAGCGGCCGAGTTTGAGGGCTTTATACGTGCCTGCGTCGACGAGATCATAAAGCTGGCGGTCTTCCAGGGCACAAATCGCTCCTCCAAGGTCGTCGAATGGCACGAGCCAGCCGAACTGAGCAAGCTCTTCGACTTCCAGCTGAGGGACAAAGGTGAATCCCAGGATAAGCTCCGTGAGTTGCTGAGGGAAACGATTCGATTCTCGGTCAAGACTGGACATCCGTACTTCATCAACCAGTTATATTCGGGTGTGGATCCCTATGCCCTAGTGGGACAGTGGTTAACCGATGCCCTTAATCCCAGCGTGTATACGTATGAGGTGGCTCCATTGTTTACTTTGATGGAGGAGCAAGTGCTGGCCGAGATGCGGCGTATTGTAGGATTCCCCAATGGAGGCCAGGGCGATGGCATCTTCTGTCCTGGCGGTTCGATTGCCAACGGTTATGCAATCAGCTGCGCCCGCTACAGACACTCGCCTGAATCCAAGGTAAGTGCCCGATCAAAGCCAAGTGGTTTACCGCCAATCCACACGGAAGTTCGCAACATTCTGTTGAGTGATTGGCGCCACACTGCTGGCCAAATAATTAGTCATACCTGTTGTGTAAGCTACTAAAACCGAACGCTTTTAAAGATTATTTATTATGACAAATATTATAAAATTAATACTAAGTAAAATTAATTTTCATTACCACTTACGTTTTAACGAAATTTTAAGTTTAAAGCAAAAGCAATAACAAAGATAATTCCCTAAAGAACTTCTCGTGTCAAAAAAGGGGATATATAGACTATTTACTTTGAGATAATGTTCAAATCTTTGCCATAACACATCACACTATAAGATTATATCAATATTATTCATTTACTTATTTAATCTTTAGAAAAATGGACTCTTCAACGCGAAAGCCATTGATTATCTTCACCTCGGAGGATGCTCACTACTCGGTGGAGAAGCTGGCCATGTTCATGGGTTTTGGAAGCGAGCATGTCCGCAAGATAGCCACCAACGAGGTGGGCAAGATGCGGCTGAGCGACCTGGAGGATCAAGTGAAGCAGTGCCTCGAAAACAACTGGCAGCCCCTGATGGTCTCAGCCACAGCAGGAACCACAGTGCTGGGCGCTTTCGATGATCTAGCTGGAATCTCGGAGCTGTGCAAGAAATACAACATGTGGATGCACGTAGATGCGGCTTGGGGAGGCGGTGCCCTCATGTCTAAGAAGTATCGCCATCTCCTTAATGGCATCGAACGGTGAGTTTTAATCTTAAACGAGATTTTTGAAAGGGAAACTAAACATGTTTTTCACAGTGCTGATTCAGTAACTTGGAATCCACACAAGC
Source organism: Drosophila eugracilis (assembly GCF_018153835.1). NCBI lineage: Eukaryota > Metazoa > Arthropoda > Insecta > Diptera > Drosophilidae > Drosophila > Drosophila eugracilis. Next base: position 1,384,613 of record NW_024573209.1, read on the forward strand.
TGCTTGCTGCTTCGCAGCAGTGTTCCACCTTCTTGACGCGTCACCAGCAGGTGCTGGCCCAATGCCATTCAACCAACGCTACCTACCTGTTCCAGAAGGACAAGTTCTATGACACATCTTTTGATACCGGTGACAAACACATTCAGTGTGGTCGACGAGCGGATGTCTTCAAGTTCTGGTTCATGTGGAAGGCCAAAGGTACGCAGGGATTGGAGGCCCATGTCGAGAAGGTCTTCCGTATGGCTGAGTTCTTCACCACCAAAGTGAGGGAGCGCCCAGGATTCGAGCTGGTCCTCGAGAACCCCGAATGCACCAACATCAGCTTCTGGTATGTACCGCCTGGTCTACGGCAGATGGAGCGCAATCGGGAGTTCTACGACAGACTGCACAAGGTGGCACCCAAGGTGAAAGAGGGTATGATCAAGAAGGGCTCCATGATGATCACTTACCAGCCGCTGCGACAGTTGCCTAACTTCTTCCGCCTGGTGTTGCAGAACTCCTGCCTGGAGGAGTCGGACATGATCTACTTCCTGGACGAAATCGAGTCGTTGGCCGAAAACTTGTAAATGGAAGCGAAAGCATGTTATGAGGTTAAGTGTTGAAAACATTCTATTTAGGCTTATGCCGATTATATCTTCTAGTGTATGGTTAATATGGATGTTTAGTATTACCTAAAAAAGAACAAAAATACATAATTATAGGTCATTTGATTTAGACTAAATTGTTTTCTTTTATTTGGCATGGGACAAAAACTAGTAATTAATCCAACAACAGAAATTAAACAACATCTTAACTATTAGATATGTTCCATGAGGTAGATATTTTGATTTCAAATTTGCTTAGTATCGACAGCCATTAATTGGTCCGAAAATATAAATTGGCTTACATCCAAATTGTCTTGTCAAATCGTTTTTAAATTAAATTTAATTTGCCTTTCAAAACGTTTTAGAGGAACTAGTTACCCTACTCAACTTAATAACCCTTAGTCACTGACTTAACAACTTAAATTACAAATAAATATGAGTACTTCAAGCTAACTCTGTTTGATCCAAGTCCACTGACTGACATCGTTACCACCGGCTTTCTCAATTGCCTCTGCTACACTCAAACTCTGACCTGGCTGAATCCCATAACCAATACGCAGTCCATGCGGATTTGATGGCGTCTTGCAGTCCATGGTGCATTCTTTGCGTAAGACAGTGTCCACTTCCACAGAAGAAAAGAAGGCCACCGACATGGGCAGATCTTTGAGTCCAATGCGAGAAACGCAAAAGGACCGCGTCATTAGGTTGGTGATGTGCATGGCCAATGCCGCCTTGGGGGACAGCTCCTCCTTGACTAAGTAACGCAATTCATCATGAAAGCTTAGACAAAAACGAACGTGCGGTCCCATGAGCCAGCGCATGCTCACCAGCATAAGATGAAGGAAGTCCACGGCGCCACTTTGTACCACCCAGTTGATGCGAGTGGGTAGGAATCGTTGCTCCTGATCTGCGCCGCCATCTGCTTCCAATGCGCGACTAAGGCGTCCACCCAAAAAAGGTGTTTGCGGCTGAGACCGAGTAGCAATCTCCTCCAGACGATTGAACATGGCGCTCTCAGTTCCACCTTGCCAGTTGGGACGATAAAATACTTCACCGAGGGTGCGATTGCGTTGAATGGCAATTCGAGAAGCCTCGTAGCTGCTGTATCTGCAGAAATTAAGGATCACTTAACATGTTTCCTTTTTTGATTTTAAGGTTTTAAAGGACTACTTACGGCCTGTCATCTAGTTCGTCGTGAAACTCCTCTCGCAGGCGATACACCCGCTTGCCTTTGGTAATGGAGAACATTTTCATAGCCTTGGCTTTAGCCTCGGAAGCACTAAAAGTGGGATTGAACTGGCGGAGCAGTGTCTCCGCAAACAATTGTCCAGCTCCATAGATCCGGGCGTAATTTATGACTTTGGCATGATCTCGAGAAATACCGACAGCCTTTGCTGTTATAGAGTGCATGTCGCTACCATTCGATTTACTCCCACTGAGAGTCATCCAGCCGAGTGGAGTGGCTCCATGTTCCCCATAGGCATAAGCATCTCCCAGCACGGAAGCAATCCATAATTCCTGCGAGTCGACATCAGCACCTACCAGCCTGTAACCCGGTGGAGCCTGCACCATGGAGCGCAGCTCAGAGCCGAGGCGATCAGGCCGCGAATTCGAAGCCGTCATCCATGTGGGCTCCATGGCTCGGCGAGTTAATGTGCCACAGGCAACTACCTGGGGACAAATGGCTCCATATGACGTCAGCTGGGCATTTTCACCAGTGAGTTCCTTAGGCAGTTGCTGCTGATCCAGCCAGACTACCATCTGACCCATGATACGATCCCGGTTGTTGCGCCAGTACGACATCATGCGAGCAATGTCGATGACGCGGGCAGCAGCCTGGCAAGATGGATCTCCACTGCTTAACACGTTTTCGGAGAACTTGTTGAGGAAATCCTTGGACAAAGGATTTCCCACTCGAAAGGAGGGTCCATTCTTATGGGGCAGTTTAAGGAAAAAGCAACAATCTTCCAGTGTCTTGTTGCACCAAACACCAGAGCCTAAAAAATGAATAAATTAGATGAAACCCACGTATATATAACTTATATTTACCTTGGTACTGAGTTTCCAAGCGTTGTTGTTTCTGAGATAACTTCTTGTAGTGCTCTCGCTTTCCTAGATGCTGCTCAACTTGACCAGGGAGCATATCTAAAGCCAGATCACTCTCTGCCTTTGAGGCACTCTGTCTTGCAAATTCGGGCACTGGACAACGATCCAAAAGTTGACCCATTGGCAGTCGTTCCACTCCTTCCGCATCGCTGCGAAAAGGAACTAGAAATCCCCACCCTTGTTCTCTCTCGTAGTGCAACGGATATCCTTCCCAGCAAAGGGAAAGTAACTTGGGGGCAATCTGCATACTCGTGCTGATCTCGCTGGCACCTGGGCACCACATCTCTTCTTCGTCTTCCAAGATTTCGTTTTTCTTTTTATTTGGTGGTTTGCGGCACAACTTGCGATACCACAGAGGATATCCGGGAAGTAATGGTCTACGAGCTGGCAATAATGCCCGTTGATCGTAAAGGTGCTGGAATTTGGCTTGCAGACGACGCTGCTCTGGGGTATTTCCACAATTCTGTCGCTCATCCTTTGGCAAAGGCTTGCGCTTTGGTGGCTGCTTTAGCTTCAGATCCTGAACGCTCCAGTCCTCGTCCCACAGCCACAGATTTTGGCGGTACTGCTCGTCTAGCAGCAAGGAGCAAGCTTCCTCAGCTCTGCGTCCCAAATGGTACTTGGCCTCGATGATAAGGTCTTCGTAGGTTAGCTGCGCCTCGCGTATGTAACGCTCCCAGTTAGAGTTTACAGGCAAATATGCGGATCCCATCTCCAACATCCCAGCCAAGGATGCAGGATGCGGGAAGCGTTCTGCGTACAAAGGATACAAAACTCGGAGCACCCTGTGGGTGGCCTCCACATCGCCGGCGCAGTAGTTCGTCAACGCCTGAAAGCTCTGGCGCACTTGCTCGAGAGTTCCCTCTACAAAAGTATTCCGAGGTTCCTTTGAGAATGACTCTCCACCACAATATAGTCGGTGTACCTCCACCAAACTATTAAGGGAGCTTTGTTCAAGCCATCCCAGATCCTCAGGAGCCGGTTCCTTCTTGGACTTAAGCATTGCACGCTGATAGCTGGTCACGCCACTAACGCACATGTGCAGCGACATGGTGTCAACGAACCGAGTGCCCGTGTCCTCGATCAAATACTGCTCCTTTAGTCGCGCTCTGTCGTAAGAGACATTGTGTCCAACCACCAGACCAGGTCCATTCCTTCCCAGGGGTATAAGTTCATCGGGAGAGTAGTGCGGTCGCTCTGAATCCGTATCCGCATCCAGGGGTTCTATTTTTGCAAGACTCAGACGGTGTTTGGTGAGCTTGGGACTTACCCAGGAATACCATCTCTTGGTGCTGACGGCTGTGGCCAGAACAGGAGTCTGTCCTTCCTTGACGCACACCTCCACATCGAAGATTAGTCCTTTCTCAAGTGGTTGATCCACAGGAATAGCCGTTCCTGCCTCAGGATCATATGCTGTCCATCCAGCAAAAAAGGCCCATCGCTTGGGTCGCTTTGGTAGTTCTTCACATTCAACAAGAGGAAGAAGTAGCTCCTCGTATGGCTGCACCTGCTCCTTGGCTATGTTGTAGAAGTGCTCTTCAATGTTGGCGCCCCTTAATGGAGGTAGTTTTAGTTGAACATCTGGAACAGGATCACAGCTTTCGATGTCTACGCCGTGCTTGCGCAACTCATCCTGGAAAAACTTGGCGGAGGTCACCTGCTGATCCGAAATGCTTCTAGGGGTTTGAGGAAATAGCTGTACGTGCAGATTACGCGAGATCATCTGCACCTTAACGAGATTCTCCGCATAATCAGGTTGCTCCTCCACATTCTCCGGCTTTTTTGGATTGTTTACCTTTGGCAAGGGTTTCATCCGGCGGTAGATCTTTAGGCTACTGCTGGCATAGCGCTCCCTGCTAACCTTGCTGGCGTAATTTCTTATCAGGTGGAGTTTCATATTTTGTTATTTGGAATAAACATCCTTTCCAACGCAATCAGAAGTCCAGCTGGCGGCTCTTCACTCCTCTGCCAGTGAATAGGGTATTTTCATGCGCTTGCGCGGCGGTCACATTAAATAAATTTTGAATTTCCGTTAGAATTCAATTTGTTACAAGCCCATAAAAAACTTTTATAATCGAAATAAAACTTTATATTTATAAAAAAATGCATAATCCTCTATCTATTTAATAAAAAGCGCACCTCCATTTGATTTTTCGAATAAAAAACATTTTATTCAGTTTGCTATAAAGGTGAAACACTTTAAAACACACACACAGACTTTCGGAACCATTATGGAAGTAGGAGGGAAAAGAACAATCTCTTCAGTTAATTTATGTAAAAAGGCTTTCGCACGGTACAAGAACAATGGGAAAAGCGATTTTGGAAAACATTTTGGCAAATACTGCGCTCCTGGCCAGGCCAACACACTCGCTAACAGACAATAACACGTAACGCTGGTCCGTTCCGGGCCGAACTAGATCTGCAGGTTGCGCATACCTCCGTTGATGCCGCCCTGCTCCACATTCCAGATGACCAGCTGCCCGTCGACGCCCGAGGTGGAAACCTTGCTGGCGCTAGCCTTGTCGCCGGCGTACAATCGTACGCTGGTAATAGCGTTCTGGTGGATAGAGTCGACCACAGTGTCCGTGTTCTCCGTTCGCATGTTGCGGTCCATTGACTGGAAGATCCTCATGGCTGTAATGCCACTGGACTCCTTCTTCTGCGACTTGTCTAGCTTGCCGCTCAGCACCAACTTTCCGTCTGCAGTCAGGCTATAAAGTAGTGGCACGCAGCTATAGCCGGCCACCACGACGGATGTGGGCGATACCCACTCGCAGGATAGGAAGGGCAAATATCCGGTGCGGCATCGGATCACCGTGTTGCCGTTTGTGGCGTCAGCGATGCTCACACAGCTGTCGTGACCCACCCAGCAGACCTTGTTGCCGTCGCTGGAAAAGCTTACGCTGTTGATCCACCCACCGCCGGAAGTTTGCGAGTTCCTGAACTCGGCCATCAACTGGCCAAGCGGCTTACGAGGACCCCACGGCGTTGGCGTTGGTGGCTCCTCGATGTCTTTGATGAAGGCCGAGAAAACTCGTACCTTGTAGTCCGTCGAGCCGGCCAACAGGAGGACGTTATTTGGGTGCCAGTCCAGCGAAGTTACCGTCGAGCGGATCGGCTTCTTGATGTGCTTAGACACCCACCAGTCGTTTTCAGACTCAAAGTAGCACACGGAGATTAGTCGGGCTCCCGAACCCACGGCGAACTTGTTCTCCGCTGGCGACCACTTAACACAGGTGGCCGCACGATTAATGCGCAGCAGCACCAACGTCGGTTTCCACTTGCCATCATCGCCCTGCGTCCAGACATAGGCATTCCTATCGGCGGCACAACTCACAATCCGATTGGTATTCTTGGCCCAATCGATGCCCATGACGCGCAGATCATGCTGGTTGAGCACGTCCGCCAGCTTCCAGTCGCTGCCCTCCCGGCTGTATATGTGAATCTCATGGTTGTTCGGCGATAAGGCAATCTCTGTGAATTTCGAGTGGGTGAGTCACAATACCGGATGAGTAATTTGGGTCACTTACGGGTACGGTCCTTGTTCCATGCGTGGCAGGTGATTGAGGCCAGCGAGGTGCCAAAGGTATAGGTCTCGGCCATCGTGGGTGGTTAAATGCGCTCGGAATGTAGAGTGTTCGTCCAACCACACACGTAGTTCTTCGGTTTGGTTCGCCGGATTTCGGATTTCGCTGGAACCAAGTGGGCGTTGTTTCCGCTGGCTGCTCTTCGCTCTCGGTTTAATCGCGGACTCTGGGCCGTCTACACGATTAAGCTGGCGTTGCTGGGATGGATTATGGGTTTCCCTGGGCAGGAAGAGCAGAACGTTGTGAAAAAACTCTTTGGAAAAGTAATGCACAAAATTAATCACCCAAAATTAGAGCTGGAACTAAAATTGATATTTTTGGTAGCATTCGACATTTTCAGATCGATGTTTTTCGATAATTTTAGTTACATTTAATACATATGGACATCACTATAAATATACCAAAATGCCAGGGCTGACTAACAAGACTGATATATACAGTTTGGCGCGCTTTTCTTGGTCATTACTTACTTTAGACCTTTCGCTTGTAAACAAACAAATTTTATTTTAACAATTTTTTAAACAAATTTTGTATTAATGTGATAATGAGCTGTAGAAATTGACTAGTGGAATAATAAAACTGTTTAATTGAACGGCAACCAACAAATGCAAAAGAAAAACCTATTGGCAATGGAGTCCATTTGCTCCTTCTTGGAGCCGCTGTTTCCTTGTCGAGAGGCAGCTATTGCCACACTTGGAGAGCTGATTGGAGACTCCAGTGAGGCTTATCCGTCGGCCATTCACCTTTTTGGACACAGTGGGACTGGTAAGACTGCTCTAACCAGAGCATTCCTCAAGGAATGTGCAAAGAGGCAGAGAGTAAGGACAGCCCATTTAAATGCCATAGAGTGCTACACCACCAAGATCATGTTGGAGATCCTGCTAGACTCCCTGGCGACGGAACAGGGGGACTCCCTGAAGGTGGATAATATGCTAGATTTCGTGGAGCAACTGCGTCGCTGGCACTTGGTTTCAGGTGACAAGCCTCAAGGCTTTCTTATCGCCGTTGACAATGCCGAACGTTTGCGAGATATGGATGCCAACGTGTTGCCTGTTCTCCTCAAGCTGCAGCAGCTCACTTGCCTCAATGTGTGCGTCATCCTCCTGTCTCAACTTCCCTTCGAAAAAGTTTTACAACAAAACCGGCCTGAGCGAAGTCATCAGTGTGCACTTGGCTCAGTACAATAAGACAGAAACGCAACGCATCCTGGGATCTGACTTTGTCCAGGTGCGCAATCAAATTCTAGAGCAGTTCGCGCAGGATAATAAGCGCCTTGGGATTTGTAAGGAATCCGTGACAGAAGAGTTCTACAACAACTACCTCAATCTCTTTCTAAGCGTGTTCTACAAGGCTTGTCGGGATGTTCCAGAGCTCCAGTTGACGGCTAGGAAATGCCTCTCCATTTACCTAGAACCCGTACTTGATGGCACTGTAGAGTCCACTGACATCTCTCGTCTGTGGCGTCATATAGCAGGCCCTTTGCGTTCCGCTCTTACCCAGATCTATATGCGAATAGAGAAACCCCCAGAGGAGACTGAAGATTTCGTCGCCATAGAGGATCAGAGTGTTCGCAAGTTGGCGCAATCGCTGGAGCTTCCCTATTATGCCAAAATATCTGCTGATTGCCGCCTTTTTAGCTAGCCACAATGCTGCCAATCAGGACAAGCGTTTATTCGTCAAGCACCATGGCAAGCAGCGCAAGCGCATGCAAACAGTCAACGCCAGAGCCAAGGTGGGAAATTCAATCTAGCTAAGATTTAATTTTAAACTTTACCAACTCATTTTCAGACCACTGAGAAAATGTCCACTACATTGGGACCCAAATCCTTTACCATCGACCGTTTGTTAGCTATTTTCTACGCCATTCTCGAGGAGAAAGTGGGCCTGACCTGCAACCTTCTATCACAGATCTCAACGTTAGTGCACCTCAAGCTGCTTAGTTTTGTCTCCGGCGAACAGAATATCATGGACGGCTCGGCTCGGCTGCAGTGCACCATTGGCCTGGAATTTGTTCTGCAGATTGGAAAGGTGGTTGGCTTCAATGTCCGCCAATATCTCTGCGACTTTATGTAGCCTGTTTGTTTTTAGTTTTTAAATATATTTAATAAATAGTCCGGTACATCGCTTATGTGTATGGCTTCCGCCAGTCTGGTGTCCCGGCTGCGCAACTGCATCAGTCCGTTCTTTAGAGTTTGCTCGTTTAAAACTAGTGTATAAGGCACACCCAGCATATCCGATTCCAGCAAGTGTTCTGTTAGCTTTGAAGCATCCTTTGTCAAAGCAAATCCACTACCCTGACACAGTCTCAGACCCGCGTGGTTGATAACATGCTTCAGATGCAGGCACAGATCTGCGAGGTCTTCCGACAACTCAGACTCGCTTTCTACACAGGCAATTCCACATTGATATGGTGACAGAACGCGGTTAAGTAACAGGGATTGCGCATCCCGGCTGTGATCACAGCCATCCAGGAGCAATGCTAAAAGAAAAATGGCTTAGCATGGCTTTTATAGTTTAATTAATCTTACTCTTACCACATGTAGACGTTTCTAGCTCAATCACAGATCTTATGACAGTCGGTTGCACAGATTCTCCTGTGCGAGCATCGGGCAGCAGGAAGTTTTTATCGTCGTCAAACTTTACCAGGCTTAGTTGCTCCACGGTCACTTCTTCCGCATCGCCGTAGCTTGAACGGATGTCGATGGCTTGATAGTTTTTGGGATTAAGATCATCTCCCAGTTCGCAGGGAACAATTCGGTAGCGAATGGGGTTCGAGGAAACTCGCATCCACCAGATCTTGCTTTCGCGCTGTATGTTATAGAAATGCTCAAGGGCACGATGTGGTTCGACTAGAAAGTCTGTGGTCAGAAGAGTGGCAGGTGACCTCACAGTGAAGAGGGGATTACTATCGGAGGACGAACAAGTGTTTTGGTGCTTGAGAAGAGTAGGACATTTGGCCTTTCTGGGATGAACTTCGAGAAGCTCCTGGAAATTTGCTCGAAATTGCTGGCTTTTTGGGAAGGAAAAACGCTGTGCGTTGGTTGTGGAACTTGAATTGCTAATGGCTCCAACGTGAGCAGCTAGGGGACGAAGACGTAGCCAGTGATGTTGCAGCAGCTTAGCATACTCCCTTCCATGGCTAATCAGTTCCAACGTTTTGCCGTCCTGTATGCGAAAGAAGCCAGCGGAAGCCAGAGACTTGAAGCATCTTTGTATGCGGCTCATTGCTCCAGAGGAATGTTGCCAGGCGGCGAGACAAAGTAGTCCTCGTCGGTCACTTTTGCGTTCCGGAGCACCTCCGTCCGGCAGTCGCCCTCGGTCACCTGGTCGTTGCGTAACTGGAGCTGCTGATCCTCCAGCACAGTGTACAGTGGGCGCACGTGCTCCGTGTCGATGTGGGCTATCTTGTCCGCGAACTGGATGCTACTCTTGAGCGTGTCAAGTGCCCGCTCGCTATCTAGATCTACCAGAGACAATCGCTCCAGTAACTGGATGGTTTTCGTATCGATCTCAATTTCGGAACAGCTGGTGTCGGGAAACTTAGTTTCCACCGGCGTCTGCGGCACCTTGCTGGGATGCGTCAGCTGTTTAAAGTCCAATTTAATGGCCTTTTCATTCGCATTAGTTGCAATTTTGCAATAAAAACGTTTGCCCAACACGCGCAACATTCTATTAAGCAACTAACTAGAGATGAAACTAAAGTAGCTAGAAAATCAACTTTTTATTAATTTCAATAACATCGACAGACTTATCGCCGGCTGTTATCGCTACGATTCCATCACAGATTTGCGTTTTCCGCTTTTTCTGTAGTTTATTTTATTTCTACCAAAACAAATTCGCAATGCCGTACGCCAACCAGCCGTCGGTGCAAATTACCGAGCTCACCGACGACAACGTCAAATTTGTCCTGGAGGACACCGAATTGAGCGTAGCTAACAGCTTGAGGCGCGTGTTCATCGCGGAGACGCCAACTCTGGCCATCGACTGGGTGCAACTGGAAGCCAACTCCACGGTGCTTTCGGACGAGTTCCTGGCTCACCGTATCGGCCTAATCCCACTGATCTCCGACGACGTGGTCGAGCGGTTGCAGTACACCCGTGATTGTATCTGCCTGGACTTTTGTCCCGAGTGCAGCGTGGAGTTTACCCTGGACGTAAAGTGCAGCGAGGAGCAGACACGCCACGTGACAACCGCTGATCTTAAGTCGAGTAATGCTAAGGTGCTGCCGGTGACTTCACGCAATCAGGGCGAGGAAGACAATGAGTACGGCGAGAGCAATGACGAGATCCTAATCATAAAGCTGCGAAAGGGACAGGAATTGAAATTGCGCGCTTACGCCAAAAAGGGATTCGGCAAGGAGCATGCCAAGTGGAATCCTACAGCCGGCGTGTGCTTCGAGTACGACCCGGACAACTCCATGCGACACACTTTGTATCCCAAGCCAGACGAGTGGCCAAAGAGCGAGCATACCGAATTGGAAGACGACCAGTATGAGGCGCCCTACAACTGGGAAGCCAAGCCAAACAAGTTCTTCTTTAACGTGGAGTCATCCGGTGCGCTTAAGCCCGAGAATATTGTGGTCATGGGCGTGCAGGTGCTAAAGAATAAGTTGTCTAACCTCCAAACGCAGCTTAGCCACGAATCGCAGAACGATGCCCTGGCCGTTTGATATATAACAAGTTTATTTTTAGTATATAAAAGATTTTCCGCCTAATCCTTGAACAAACTGTCTATGTTTATACCCACGCCATCGTCTTTTTTCGCCTTGGAAGGAGCTGGAGAAGATGACGACTTGGATTGCTTGGATTCAACCGCTTCCTTGAAGTCGCTTAACAATTGCGACTTTGTTTCTGTTTCTAGTTCTGGCATGACCTCCTCCGTTGTTGCCTCCAAGCGCGATTGTTGTCGTTGCTCGGCGAGAAGGTCCAAAGCGGTTTCGTAGATCTTCTGCTCATCTAAGGCTCCCTGCGCTTTCAAGTCCTGGTAGATCTGGACGAACTGTTGCGACTGCGTGCTTCGCTTGTGGTCAAAAAGGGATATTGTTTCCTGAGGCTTATTCTGCTTATGGAGTTTCCTGGACGGATACAAATTTAAGTATTGTTGGATACTTTCTGAGAATAATCATTAACATACGCTCGCACTACATCCTCGGCATAGAATATGTTGCGTATTGGGATATCCGGAGCTGGTCTGTCGAATCGGGGCTCCAGTTTCGGCGGAAAGGCGGCGTAAATATCGTACCAAATAGGTTTATCCTCTGTTTTCATGGCCCCACCACGGAGCAGGCCCTGAACTCTGAAAGAAATCATGTATTAAGGGGTAGTCTATATGATTTATGGACGGGCAGATACCTGGTGAAGATGGTGCCGATCTTTTCCAGCCTACTTTGAGCCATTTTAATTGATTTAATGGAAACTTTAACCGAACTTTAACAAAAAGAGATTACGACATGCGTTGCACAAAATTATCGACAGCCGGTGAGGAATCGATAAGTTTAGAGTTGCCGTTGGACTAACGGTTGGGAAATTAAAAAAAAATGGTATAAGAAAGTTGTTGCATGTTTCGGTTTACAAGTATCTAATAGGGTCACTTTGGTTAATATAGTGTTAAATTGATATAATACATATTTAGGATACTTTAAAAAATCACAGAGCTGCCACACTGAAGGAAAAGGTTTATTGTTTACTTCTTACAGGTCTTTTGTTGTTCACTGAATTCGAATTGGAAACGAGTGGCAGCCTGCTGTGCGTAGACTTTTTTCCGTTAGTCTAGTAAGGTCATACTAGACGCAGATTCCAGCAGAGGAGAAAAAAAAGTGCCCGACTTAAATTCTTCTGTTGGTTTCGTAGTAAATTTTCGCTTTTCGGTGTCAAATCAAAGCGCTTAAATCGGAAAAAGTCAAGAAAAAACGAAACAATTAAATTAAAAATCAAATTGGTTCTAATAGATGAAAAACGCTTTTTACTAGTGGACTATAATATAATAAACATAAGTGTTTTGATTGTTTGTGCAGGTGCAAAATCGATCTAGTGAACTGAAAACTGCGACTCTGAAATCGGCCGAGTTAGCGCATTATTGCCCCGATTGTTGTTATTGGAAAATGTTGTTCGTTTGGGAAAATTGTGCCATCGCTTTTTCGTAGTTTGCGTACGTGTGTGTGCGTGTCGAGTGTGTGCCAGTAAATTAAGTTAATTAAAAACTTAGCTAACTCTCATTTTTACCGCCCCCGCCATGAGTAACTATCATCCGCACGCGCTATCACATCCGCATCCGCAGCAGGTCCAGAATCAGCTGCAGAATCCCCTACACAACCAGTTGCCGCCCCCGCAGCGCCATAACCATGCCACGCCCACAGCTGTTTCATCCGCCTCCGGAGGAGCATCATCATCATCCATTTTGGTGGCCCATCCTCCCCAGCCGCTCATCAGCAATTCACTGGCCATTCGCCAGGAGATCCAGCGTTTCGAAAGCGTCCACCCATCCATCTATGCCATATACGAGCTGATCGATCTTCTGCCGCTGGCCGATGCTCAGATAGCCCAGTCTATCCGCGACCATGTGGTCTGCATTGAAGGTGAGTCCCTCTATAAGTCGAACTAGTTTAATGGGTTGTACCGATTTTGTGTAACTTTTGGGCAACATTTTTCCTCATGCTTACTGAAATAAAGTTATATGCAATTAGAAAATCAATTTGTTTACCGATTTAGATAACCCGGTTTTATTTTCTATTAAGCATTTCAGTAATGACAAGTTTGTGGGGATTTAGATTCGTTAAAGCAATGGTGGAGATTATTTTTATAAATTTAATTTAAAGTGCACCTGCTAGTATACGAGTATACTATGTTTAGTAATCAAACTTTGGTCCCTCAAACTATTATTTGGTTAAACGTAAAGCTGTTTCCAAATGATTTACATTTTTAAAGGTTTCTAACAAAGGTACGCATTTTTGACATTTTTGGTATTATTATTTCTGCCTCGTAGCACACTCATGCTATGAATAGGTAATTTAAATACCACTAAATTAAAAAATAATAATAATTATTATATATTTTAATTTCCTCTTTATGAGCATGCTAGTTTATTTGCAATAACAAACAAAAGCTTGTCTAGTGAGTTACTTACATTTCTGATAGGGTCATTGGGCTTAATGGAGTTTTAAAGGTGTGCCCCAGAAATCATTACTGACTAAAATTTGCTATAAATTATGCATACACACAGAGAAATTGGGTTTTAAGTCAGGGAATCAACGTATCTATCATAACTTTGGGTAGACTGACTTGACTGAACTCTTTGAATGTCATGTCGGCGAGAACGGAGGGAAATCCTTTGATTAAACATGTTTATCGCTGCAATTGTATCCACACCTTCATTGTTGTTTGTTATCGCGTCCGTCTGGACTTGTGGTTGCCATTGTTTGGAGTGTTTTATGCTAATCTCTGACCGAAAATCTATGAGGCAACATCATATCAACCCCCGTGCAGGGATTATTGTTGCCAAAATGCCCATTCAAGCGGACCGGGGCCATTGAAAGTGTTGTCGTTCGACCCGTTGTTGGTCGTTGTGTTCCTCAAAAGAAAGAGCTTCGCTTTTTGTTTAAAACAAGCTTTTCTGCCCAATTTTCAGCATTTCGGAGTGTGTGTGTGTATGCGAGGCCTGAAATTTGATGCCCTCTTCCTCTTTTGTGGCAGCCACCAAAACTAAAAACTGAAAACCGTTCACGAAATCAAACCGAAAACCGGTTCTGAAATGGTTTATTAGAAAATCTCTTGTCGAGCAGAAGAAGAAGCATAAGAAGAAGAGGCAAAGAGGCAGCAACAACAAAAGGCTCACCAAAAAATGTAAACAAAATTGTCAGAGGCAGAGGCAGAGACAGAGGCAGAGGCCTTCTGCCTCATGAATACACTCCACACTTCGTATCGTGCAAACCAGATATGAAACCGGAGAATACGATCTCGTAAACCGTTTTGCACGCGACTTTCTTATTGGCATTGACCCGCAACACGGGCACGATTGGTCCAATATATCTGTGTTTAATGTAGCTAACTATACCGAATACCGATTCTAATTTGCTGTCAGCGTGATGAATGATGTTTTCGTTGGACTCCAATTGCCGTTTTCCCGTTCTAGGTGCTTATTTATAGGTTTCGGTAACGGTGTCCATTAGATCGAGAAGGTCAAAAGTATCTAACTTGGCGATAAACAAAAATAAATAAAAGAAATTTGGGCCTTCTGCTCTTTTTGATGTCGCTTATGGTATAAATACAAGGATTTTTAGAAAATTGGGTCTAAAAGAATCGAAATAAGCCCGAAACTGGTTATCGTTTTTGTCCAAGAACTTGAACTAAAGGTTCGGATAAAAATTTTTTGTGACTCATTTTTATCACATTCGAGTTTAAAGAACATTTAAATGCTGTTTATGTTAACGACTTTTTGCAAATTCAAGTATACATATAAATGAATTACAGCTTTTAGTGTCTTATTTTATAAGAATTTCGGAGAATGATTCAGTTCTTGATTATTATATGGATAACAGGCTATAATAATAAGATATAAATATGCATTTCGCAGAATCTATGTTGTTTGTAAATAAGAGGGTTAAGGTCTTGGTATTTTTAGACAAATTTCAGCAACAATAGCTGCTTAAATATTTGTGTAAGTCTATTGGCTATTGTGTACGGCTACATGTGCCATCTAAAATTAGCATATGAAGCTATAAATTGGGAACTATAAACAATAGACAGACGGTGCATTAAGATTCTTCCACACCATTCATTCGTCTTCGGCAGAACGTAAATAGTAAATCGATTACACGATATCAGCATATCAATGGCAATATAACTACAAATTGATAATTGTATTTGGGGAGGCGGGTGTTCAATAACCGATGAACATAAATAACCTACCTGGAATGCTCGGTTCGTTTGTCCGCGGTGTTTATACAAACACAAAGGCGTTGTCTGTTTGTTTGTTTGTTTGTTTGTAAATAGCCAAGTAATAGTCGGCCCTACATACAAAATGAACAACAACAACTATAACAGCAGTTAAAGTCAACTGAAATGCCGCTGGCAGCAGTGAAAAGCAAATTTCCTCTCTTATCTCAAATGGCTTGCGACTTCCCATTAAAACGATTGCAATTAGCCACAAACGAATTTGTTGGTCTACCCTTTCGGAAAGTGGGTCCATTAATTCGTTCCCAAGATGACTCATCTAAAAATTAATTAGTTATATACAAATAAGTTTGTTAATACATAAATATTTTGCAAAAGGCTATGGCTGACAGCATTTATGTACCGTTTACGACCTAGTTTTCATTGGCTTATATTGTTTTCTCTCTGATTCTTATCTATTTTTATCTAATTGCTGTTTAATTACTTTGTAAATTATAGTACCTTTTGCTGTAGAGTATTGTTTGATTTGATTTTATATGCCATTTGTTATCTTTGAAAAGCAAGTAATTGGGTTGCCTTTGTCAGTAAACTAATTCATTCATATTCGTAAAGGTATTACGATTGTTTGCTTTAACTGTAATATCTTTTTTTTTTTTTAATAATTACCATCGAAACAGGTTTTTTGAAACTTTGGTACCTGCCCTCTCAATTCAAATTGAACAATCTCATCTCAACTCGTGACCTCTTATCTGTCGGCGGCTTAGGATGCTGTCTTTATTGCCGTTTCGCTTTGGGGCAACTTTTGTTTATTTTCTTTTAATTGTAAAATAATATTGACAGGCTGACTTTTAAGAGAATTGTTTGCCACTGTCATTGGCATATCATTTTTTTTGTTTTTCCCGAACTGCTGTTTGATATGGCTTTTTGTCTGTGTCATTCGGAAGTGGAAATTGTTTGCGTCGATACGCTCGAAAGCGTGACATGGAGATGCCATTGGGGGCACAAATACATGTATTAACCCACACAAATATGCTGTCCATACACAAGAAGAATATATAAGTTATAAGCTGATAATCCTTAATAAGTTGATAATGATTTAAAAACTAATTAAAATGCATTATCATTATATTTAATTGAGATACTAGACATAATAATGACTAATGATAACATCAATATCAATCTTGATTTATATATATTTTATTTTCAGTGCATAAAAAAGCGAATTTTCAAATATCAACGACACATGTGCAACCGGCAGAGAGGAAGGCATGCGTGTCCGTCGTCTGCCCCCTGCACATTGTCACCCCTGCTCACTCCCCTTTGCCCATCAAGTACCCGTTTATTTTTAAAGCAAATTGCATTAAAAATATCTTGCACTTTGCTTGCATTTGCTATTTCAATTGCAATTGCACAACACCTTGTTGTTGCTGTTATTTCGCTAAATTATTTTCGTTCTCAATTGACAGCGAAAAAAAAGCAATAAATAAATTTAACAAAAGAAATGCCAAATCGGAAGAGTTTTTGCGTTTTTGCAATTAAGTCATAATATCTCCCAATTTGGTTGTCGCTTCGAATGATTCACGAATTCGTGATGGGTGTATAGGAATTTATCATTTCACTTGATGGCAGGCGTCTCCTCTGTAATACGAGGTGTGTTCAAAAAGTAAGGTGACTCTTCAAATTTCGCGAATTTCAAATTTTTCGATTATCGAAACCTTTTAGAAGTTATACGAGGTGTGTTCAAAAAGTAAGGTGACTTTTCAAATTTCAAATTTTCAAATTTTCGATTATCTTCAGTTTTGGGAACAAGAAAAAGTCACATGGGGCCAAATCCGGTGAATATGGTGGCTGAGGCATTATTGTGGTGTTGTTTTTGGCCAAAAATCCAAATCCTTTGATCCATATTTTTCGATAGCAAAAATCGCCGAGCTCGCAAAACAACTTGTAACTTTACGCCTCTCACAACCAAACAAAAGAGGATGTTCCATTGAAACTTGGTACAGATGTTAGGGAAGAGTGTACCAATATAACAAAACAAAAAAATCGATAATCGAAAAATTTGAAATTCGCGAAATTTGAAGAGTCACCTTACTTTTTGAACACACCTCGTACAGTGGGCTCTAAAAGCAATGCAATTTAACTTTAAATATTTTAATTTAACTATGATTAAAAAGCATGAAAAATAAAAGGGGCCTACAGTTTTGATTGACAATCTAAATTTACCCATAATAATTATGATAATTGTCTTTGAAAAGCCGTTAATATTTCCGCTATTTCCAGCACAATCTTATTCTTTTTCAAAAGATGTCAAAAATGTATGTCAGCAGAGTATTTAAATTTTACAATTTTAGTATGTCGATTCACTATGGTTGTGGGTTTGTCAATAAATTGTTGACTACGTTGCTGGCATAATCATTATGCGAAATAAGATATACCGTTTGATTAATTTATTGATAGTTTATTGAGATTTATGATTGGTTGACTATCGATATGCCATTATCAATGACTTTGCCACTGATTTTGGCGATTTTCCAAAAATAATCAGCCACATTCGTTATGAACCTAGTAGATATGTCATTCAGTTTTTGTCCAGTAAGGATGCGTTTATACTCCCCGTCGCTGAGTCCTGTCTCAGCTTCGCGGTTCAATAGTAATGGAGACTCCTTGAACTGTAAAGGAATTTGTAGGAAATATTTTTCTTTTTTATTAACATAAAATGAGGGGCACACTTTACCTCTTCAAAAATGTTAAACCACAATTGATCCTTTTTTGCCATCTCCTTTTCTGCAATGGCTTGGTTCAGACGTGTAATATATATATTAATGTCCTGGAAGCGCTTCGTTTGCGGATTGAGGTGGGTCTTGACTTCGGTGAAATAATCGATTTGAGATCGGAACAGGGCATTAAGAAGATTGGCTGTCTCCTCCTTGGCCTGTCTCACCAACTCCTGTTGCACAGGATCATCAGATTTCAACAGTTCTGGATCCAGAGGTTTGGCAGCTGCTATTGAAAGCTATAAAATACAAAATATTCAATTAAAATGAATTGATAAAACGAGAAGGCTTTTCTTACCTGTACCAACAAAAACAAGGGAATATATTTTAGCAGCATTTTTTTAGAAGTACGTCTTTTAAGCCTCCGTTCTGAATGAATGGTATTTTTAAACTGATTGATGGAAATAAGAGGCATGCCTTTGATTAGCAGTGGGATGTGTTTGAGAATCTCTCGGGAAGCTGATAAGCTTCCGATGGTTTCTCTTTTGTCTAGGAATTTCGTAGAGCTCTATGATTGCGGGGATGATAATATTTTTTTCCCAAGCAAATTTGAAAATTGTTTATATTAATTGCGTTTTAGCTAATATGAAGGCGCGTTTTCGGAAACAGGGAGAGCATAATTCCAATTGATCTATCTTATTTTTGTCTAGGTCTGTCTAGCTGCCTGGGTGGTAAGGCACTCGCATGATCATGATTCCTGTTATCAGTAGTCTAGCAAACATTGCTATAATAACCTTCCCAAGGGTATGGTTATAAATAAGTTGGCTGAAAATTAATAAAATCTTGATATTTAAGTAGAACTATTAGGTTACGAACTATTTGACTTGCTGGTGTTCATTTTTATAGTAAAGCAAAATTCAACAAGAACCAAAAATATCGATTTTAAGAGCGTTTTGAATATTTATCTGTTTTTAAAAGTCTACATATTATTTTACATTCAAAAGCATTTTTTTCATAATTTAATTGAAGCACCAGAAAGTATGCAGTATAACTGAAGAGTTACATCGCATGAAAACTTAATCTTTAAATTAGGCAAGGCAATTTTTGGACTGCCGAAAAGTATACATCACTAAGCAGAAAAATGTAGAAGGAGAATTGAAAAAATGAAAAAAACTTTACTCAACTATTACTACACTTAAGAGATGAAAAAAACAATAGAAAAATGTTTTGAATTTCTCCAAAAGTGAAGCTATTAGCGTTATTATGAAATCTATTGCGAAAAACACCTCTTAGCTAAAACCGGCAGAGGTATATAATTGAAAGTTCATAAAACTTGAACAACGAGTTGTGCTAATCAATTTGGCCAAAGGAAATGCTATTATAAGCTTAATCTGTGTGATTAGATTAACCAAATTGCTATGTTATTTTTGCGTGTTTTATAACAGCTGATGGTTAAAAAAATAATTCGATCGCACATGGTTTATGGCTCGCACGTTTTCAACCACCCGAAAATGAATGCAGAATTCGAGTTGGAAAATACGGTAGATTTTATTAGTTTCCTCCCGTGATAATGGCAATGATGTCACTCAGAGTACGATCTCCGATCAGATCGTTGCAAATGGGAGTTGCCTGTTCACTGACCCAGGAGGCAACAAAGTCGGTGTTGTCGTTGATCGTGAGAGTGACAAATTCCTCAATGACCTCGTTCAGTTTGCGGTTGAAAATGCGGTACTTGGACAGGTTCTCGATCTGTGAGTTGACATTGCCAACCGAGGGGTAAATCAGGATATCCTTTACACGCAGTTGGGAAGTGAACACGCCCAGTGAGTAGCTGATCCTGCCTTGGATGTTGAGATCCTCCAAAGCAAAGAAGGCGCCACCGTCGCGCTTAATGCGATAGCCACTGCCCATATCCACCTCGTAGTTGGTGGTGAAGTTGACGCTTTTAAAGTTAATCTCGAACGTAACGCGACTTCTGATCAAATCCATTTTCATCGCAACAACTTCGTATTGATCGAGACCCTCTAGCGTAAAGTCCTCCACTCCGATAGATCCACTGAACTCTCCCGAGCTAAAATCGAACGACCTTTGGGAAACCGTCATTGGTGCCATTACGGGAATTCCATGATTCGGGCTTCCATTTTGTAGGACTACTCTAAAGGCCTCCAAGCCATCAACAATTACGCTGGAAAATGAGCGGTCCTGAGCTAAATACAAAGTAGAGGATTATTATATTTTCAAAGTTTTCATTTGGGACAAAGCTCACCTGACAAAGGTTCCGCAATTTCTGCACCTTGGCAGCTGCCCAGGGCCAAGATAAGTCCAATCAGGAGTATAGATTTCATTTTTATTTTAGCACAACACTCTAGTTAACTCTTTCAGCAAACAAAATCCACTAGTCGAAGGCTTAGAAAGTTACTGCTCTTATATAGGAACACGTCCGTTGAGATAAACTATCTGCTATCTACACGTAGAAACATTTTTTGTGGTTTTGTTTAACTGTTTTAAATAAGGGTGCTTATGTCAAGTAATTAACAAAAAATACAACCTTTGTTATATTTATTAAATAAATATTTGTATCATGGATATGAAATATAACTAGATTTACAAATAATCCAAAAGAATTAGAAAAAATAACACAAAATAATAGCTTCAGAGATATACCTGAAATATTTAAAATATTACCAACTTCTTCTGTTTAAAATAAATTAAACCATTTCTTTAAACACATAAAGAAATTTTTTTAAGAAGTTAAGATTTTTTTGAAATTTTTTGCTACATTTTTTAAAATATTTTTAAAAATGTACTAAGCTTGGTCCCACATTTCCTTTCTGTGTTTAGTACTGAAGTAGCTTTATTAATCGGCAAATAATTTGGCAAAGTGTTTTATGACAGATAAGACACTACTTGAGATTAGGCCGCCTTTGAAAAACGACGATAATTGATAGGTGTTGTAAATGTTTTACCTTTTTAAAGCTTCACCTAATTATGCAGTTAGATGAACTATTGTTGAGGAAGCAGATATCCCACTGGAAAACCCCCGCAAACAAAAGAGCCAGATGACGAATACTGATTCAAAACGGTTGTTTTAATGACCGATGATTTGTTTACCACTCGAACTCTGGAGGAATGCAGACCTCCTTCTCACCGCCCTCACCACCGGAACCGGAGATGACATCGGCAAGGGTGATATCGTCCAGAACGCTGTTAACAGCGGGCAGAGCAATAGACTCGATGGTATCGGCAATCAGATCTTCGTTCTCATTGATAGCCAGCTCCACAGCCTCGGCCAGGTATTCGTTCATCTTCTCGTTAATGGTGCCATCACCCAGGATTCCCTCAATCTCGGAGTCTACCTCACCCAAGTGAGTGCGCACCTCCAGGGACTTCAGCTTCAGCTTGCCGCTGAGCACACCCAGGGAGTACTTCAGAGTGCCCCAGATAACCATATCCTTGATGGAGAATTTGGCATGACCGGCACCGATCAAGTTGATGGTGAAACCGTACTTCTTCAGCAGCACACTCAAGTCGTACTGAGTGTCAACGTTCACATCGCGGAAGGAGAACTTGTAGGTGACCTTGCTGGTGACGGCGTTGACCTTCATTTCATCGATATCGAAGTCATTCAGACCATTAAGACTGAAATGGTCAATGGTACCCTGAGCCTTCAGCACGCTGGTATCAATGTCGATATTCTGGTGGTCAATTCGAAGGGGAGCCAATGGCGGAATACCAAGTCCGGCAAAGCCACAGGGCATCTGCTCCTTTACTCCCTCGATCACGTCTACAATCGTGCTTGAGATAGATTGAGTTTCTAGTTGTGGAGGTAGATTGTTAAGGGAAACCTATTGTTGGGGGTTTATCTAAGAATACTCACGAATGGGCTCGCCCACGGAAGCCGCACTGGCGACGGCCACAAAGGCCAAAATAGCCACGAAGATTTTCATTATTGCTTTGACTGAGAGTCCTACCAACTGTTCGTAGTACGTACGGTATTTATACTACTCAATCGTCCGGTCGCACGAGCTGCTTTTTATAGACGATCTAACTTTCAGGTGTGGTGGTGATAAGGGGGCTTCGTACCTGAGAACGATTTGATTAGCCACCGGGCTTTCGATCGATGCCTTATTGCTGTCTTATCTTGGCCACCGGTTCCCCGGTTGGCAAATTTTTTTAATTTTAATGATTAGTTATATTATATACATCGGGGTACTTATCCCGTAGCATGATCAGATCTGCCAAGCGGATAAAAAGTTAGATAGTTTTCACTCAAACAAAAACATTCCCATCCTGTTAGGGAAAGTGTGTTCAAAGTCTAATTGGGGTGAGTGTCTTGCCATCATTATGGTTCATGGCTTAGTTTAAAAGTTGTTTTGGCTATAAGCCCTCTTGAAATATAGGGTTCTCTGAGATTAGTTGACTTGGAAACAAATAGTAGGTCTGTTCCAAAGCATTATCAGTGATCTGAAACACACTTTTTGGCTTTTTAATGTGTTTTTTCAAACATTATATATTAGCTATCTTAAAATCGAAAGAATTGTTTTGTAAAACTTTTCCATTCACATTTATTATTAAAAGTAAACAAAACCTTTTAAAGTATCTACTTGTTTAAGAAATGCGCTAAAACCCAAGAAAACCCCACGATGATAATCTTCTCCAGAACTTTGTTTCGGATTAAAATAATCCATGCACTTCTGTGAATCTAAAGTCTGCAAAAAGTTTGTTTTTTGATTTATAATCAAAGCACTTTGAAGTGCATTGAGTGATTTATGGCCGATAACTTGAATGGCGTATTTAAAGGACCTGCAAATGGAACTATTTATAAACAAAAGCATACGGTCAACACCAGATGGCTAGCCAAATACTGACTAAATGATATATGACCAGCAAAGTATCCGTCAGTCCTAGCCCAACACAGCCATCAAAAAATAGTTTCACACATTTAGTAGTTCCCATTATAAAATCTTAATCAAAAATCAATAAATCACTTAATAGGAAACCTAAAAGGCCTTCAAGAGTGCCAAAGAAGTCGATGAAGCTTTGAAGACAATAGAGTTTACCCCCAAATGAGTGATACGAATCAGTCAACACCGGTAATCCGTGGACACCTGCAACAAGTCCGACGCGGTACCTTCTTTATTTGCCAATAATCCTGGTGTATTTCTTTCGCAATGATAGGCAATATATATTGTTTTAATGATTTGACGTTCAATTGGCCAATCGGACGTCGAGATTAGGCTAAAACAAGCCACTTAAGCGATACAAGTGTTATTTTTGCTTTGTGGTCTTACAAACCACTTGCCGAGTGATTGGATTCCTTAGCATTAAATCGGGAGCCTATCGAGAATCGTGCGTTACGTTCATCGGAGTTTAGCTAATCAGTAGAAATGATTAACATGTGTATGTCAACCTGGTTAAGTGAGACTGCCTCCCCTTCACCCTACCCTTCAAATCCCCAAGCTTTGCTATAAAAGCCTCTGACCAACTGGAACAATTAACAAGTGGCTATACAATGAAAGCTATCGTTTGTGTTTTTGTGGCCCTTTTGGCCTGCGTAGCAGCCTACGATGTGCAGCTGCTCACCGAGGAGCAGTGGAATCAGCTGGTGGAGCGTAATCGTAAGTGTCCCAACCCAAATCTTAACAAGATAGAGAGCTAATTATGCTGTAATCCCCCGCAAATAGCCGCCAAGCCTGATACTCAGGGTCTGATCTTGAATGGATCGGCCAAGAAGGCCATTAATGGCTTGCTTAAGCAATTGCCTTGCGGATGGCCCGAATATGGAATCCCTCCTCTGGCTCCCTACACCAATGCTGATCTGCGCATCCACTTGGCTGAGTCTGTTGTCGAGTGAGTAACTATTAATTGAGAAAGTACCATCGCAGCCTCTAACTTCCTGCTTTAGTACCCTGCTTCAGTTCTTGCGCTTCCGTTTCGATGGCCTGGAAGAAATGGAGATTAAGCAGCTGAAGGTCAGCTACACCTTCAGCAAGAAGGTCAAGTTCCATTTCAAATTCAAGGAGCTTAAGGCCAGCGCTCACTATTTAGACACCAACACCTTTATGGATCTCCTGAAGCAACTTGGATTGTCAGTCCGTTACGAGAGCTCGGGTCCTTTGTCCTTTAGCCTGGAGAATCTGTCGATTCAGGGCGAGTTCAAGTACAAGATGCCCTTCATCTTCGGTTCCATCAAGATCTATAAGTTCAGCTGTGTCGTTGGCCTGGGCGGTGTGTCCTCCAACATTGGCGGTATTATGGGAAACGGAAGGATCAATGAGTTTATCAACGACATGGTTGACAAGGAGGTGCCGGCCTTTATCAATGGCAACCAGAAGGCGATTAGCGCCAAGATCGAGGAGATCTTCGTGCCTTTGGTCAATTCTCATCTCACGGGTCACAAGATCTGGTATCTGTTTACTCTGCTGTCCGCCAGCTCTGGCACCTGCAACCCCACTCCTGCTCCCTGGTTGGCAGTGGAGTCCAGGAAGGTAGAATAAGGTAGCACCATCAATAAAAAGCAATTCAAGCGAGCCGATCTACGTTTTAATTAGTCCCAATTCCGCCTGCTATCTCCGTCCAGTATCACCTTTTTGCGTTATCGCCTATAACGGATTTTGGTATATAAGACTCTGGCTGGGGGTTAGCCAATTCAGTAGCAAATTTAGTTGCTAAAAGCCACAATCAACCATGCGTTTCCTGGTAGTCTTGGCCTGCCTAGTGGCCGTTTGTGCTGCCGGCACTCTGCCCAACAAGGTGGAACAGCGTCTTTTGGAGTTGGCGGATCAGAATGGTGACATCGATCTGTTTGTGGAGCCTCAAGAGGGAGTTGAAGGTGAGACTAGGTCGAACATTTTGAGATAGTAAATCAGCAGCAGCAGTTATTAGATTAAATTATAAAATATCTGCAGTTAAACTACGTTTATTCCGAAATTATAAATTATAATTGCTCCCAAATTTTGTAATAATACTGCAAGATTTATGTTTTTGTTTAGTTAAAGAGAAATTTAACTTGTATCTTAAAGATAAAACTAGAAGGTTGTTGAGCATTACCAGTGTTGTGGGCTCCTAACTAAAAATTAAAAAACAATTCCTTAGTTGCCCCCCAGTTCATCGTGTCCTGGCAGGCCCGTCGCTTCATCCGCAAGCTCCAGAAGCAGATGGAGTGCGGATGGCCCCAGTATGGTATCCCCGTCCTGGCCCCTCTTCGCATCAACGAATTCGATCTGGACTTCAAGAAGGGCATCTTCGAGACCCTTAACCATGTCTTCCACCTCAAGATCGCCGGTCTGGATGACTTCAAAATCCAGAAGTTCAAGCTGAACGTGATTACCAGCAAGGTGACCTTCGATTTCCTGTTCCAGAACATTGATACCACCGCCCAGAAGTACAGCACTGATACTCTGATCGATGCCCTGCGTCAGTTGGGTCTGTCCGTGGAGTACGAGGGATCCGGAGAGCTGTTGTTCGATCTGATTAACCTGCGCATTGCCGGCACCCTGAAGTACAAACTCCCCATGCTGTGGGGCTCTGCCAAGATCACCTCCCTGAAGACCACCATCTCTCTAGAGTCCGTGACCTCGGACATTAGTGGATTCATGGGCAACGGCCAGATTAACCGTGCCATCAACAGCCAACTGGAGAACATCGTGGTGAAGGCTATTAATGACAACCAGGATTCCATTTCTGAGACCATTGAGAGCACCATCGTGCCAAAAGTGAACAAAATGTTGAAGGGTAAGGACTTCTGGACCATTGTGGACTTGATCCTGTCAAGCAGCGATGGTGAGAGCGAGGACGATCCGATCGTCGTCGACTGCGATCCCTCCGCCGATCCCTGGGCTTAAGTTCAGAGTGGGACGTGAATAAATACTTGTCGATATTTTCAATCATTAGTCTACTTTTGGGGGTTTTCATAATCTGTGTCTATCTTTGGTTTCCTGTTATCAATCAATAAGTGGAGGATTAAATTTAAAAAATCTAGTTATATAATTCCTTTTAATAAGAACGAACTTAAATCATAGTTTTAAAGGCTAAGTTTAAGACTTGCATCCTCAGCATTCGGTTTTCTTTCTTATTACATTTCAAATTCCGAATGAATATGGGAACACAAACGTTTATCTCCTTTGCACCTGCCTAATCCAATCTTATCGTTTTTCGCTACTTAAGTGGCTAATCGTTATTGCTGATTGGGAAAGGGAAAAAACTACATGTTTGTCTTGAATCATTAGCAGTTCCTATTTGGCATTCGCGATGAGAACTTCTTGTGTAATTTTTGTGGCCCTTCTTTGCTGCTCCCTGGGCTCTGGCAAGCTCTTCGATGATGAGCTGCGCGAACTCACGGAGTTTGTGCGTTTGCAGATGCGATGTGGTTATCCAGACAGAGGGGTTCCAATTTTGGCCCCAGCACAGATAGCCTACAAGGAAATCGGCATCAGATCAGCAAGCTTTGGGTAAATAAATCATTTCGTTTTAGAAATTATTTTCTACATTAACAATATTAAACCTCAGATGCAATGGAAACTTCACTGAACTTATTATCGAGGGCCTGGATAGCTATGAGTTCTCCAAATTGGAGTGGAACAATATTCTGCACACCATTAAGTTTGACATGAACTTCCCCAAGATATCCCTGAAGAGCTCAAACTATAAACTAAACATCTTGGCTAGTCTTTTTGGTGGAGATTTCTCTCTGTGGGGTGATGGTGTCTTTAACCTGGAGTTGATCAACTTCCGAGCTAATGGCAGCTTCATCATTCGCCCGAAGTCGGCCACCAGTGGGGTGTACGTTAAAAGCTGGAAAGTAAACTGGGAATTGGAGGAGGCTAAATCCCAGACCACGGGGATTATGAACAGTCGATTGTATTCGAAATTCATAAATGATCTGATCAAGGAGTATCTTGATATTTTGATCAATGATAATCCCACGGAAGTCTCTCAATTCATGGAGGAGCTAATTGTTCCGCCAATGAATGTGGTTTTGGACAATATTGCCTGGTATGAGATTACCGCTATCATTTTGGGCCTGGTCGAAGGCATTCTGCCGGTGGAGCCAATTTGCTGAAGTGCTGCCGTCGAGGAAGTCGACTGCCAGGTGTTTCGAGTGCTAAAATGTGAATAAATGTCTTAGGAAACGATTGATAACAAAATTAATGGGAATTACGTGTACTTTATTTGGTTTGATTTCGAGGTGTACTTGACAATGTTCTACATAGATTTAAGGAATTAAAGTCTTGTCATTATTATTCTTGTTTTTGTTTAAATATTTACTATATACGAATGATTCTTAAGCTGTGTTTATTTACATTATTTGAAGCAAGATACACTTTTTAGAAACCCACTTTCTAATTATAATTGAAGTACTAATAAATCATTATTTCTTTAACTCTCTTTACAGGTAAGCCAGATTAGATTTCCCGTTTATTGGCAGTGAGTAAATATTCTCGGAGTTCATCATCAATTTCTATTTTTGGGGACCTCCATTTAGTGTTCTAATCGTTTCTACCATAAATTATTGTTGATCTTTGTGCGTTGAGGGGAGGCGAAAGCAAAGTCCATAATCGGATTGGGAAATGAGAAAAAACACTGCCGAGCAGCGCCAGCAGGACATCTCAATCGCCGGGTTCAAACCGAAGCACGAGTCCTGTCACAGCAGGACTTCGACGGGTGGTCCTCCGAGTTTCGGTCCAACACTTTCTAGCCTCAGATTTGCCAGTGGCTTTGCCAGCAGCTGGTTATTTTTTTGCCATTGTATTAATGTCTCTTTTTATATGCTTTGCCAGATTTCGTTGAGGTTTTTTTTTTTTTATATTGCGGTCTAATGTCATCATTTGTTGTTAATTAGTTCAGAGGATTGTAGAGCATCTCCTTGATCTTTGGTATCTCTTCAAAACTCTGTCTTTAAAAACTCTCCCGCTTTCTTTCACCGCAATGAAATTCGTTTTGGCTCATTTCATTTGCAATTTACGAGCCATCTTTCTCTTTTCTTTACGTATTCCAGGGCACACCTTGCGTCTCCTCAAGAGATTGTCATAATGCAAAAAATAAACAAAAAGCCGTTTTGGGTCTTCTCATGAGTACGTGCTCAGTGCCCATCTGTGAGATGTCCTGCTGGTTGTGGCATTGTCTCGTAGGAAGTTTTACGACCTACCGGACAGTCTGTTGCATTGTGCATTGTCCTTGCCGACTAACAGACTTTTTGGCCACAATCCCAGCCTGCGGAAGCCAAGAAGCCTGCCATTCGAAATCGAAAACTACGAGTATACGGCAATGGTAACCCAACCCCATCCATTTGTTGACATTTACGAGGCAATTTTCCAAAAGCCATTAAATTCCTTTAGCTGCATCTACCGCCAACCCACTGCTCTAAGCCATTGCTTTGGCCTAGTTTGATTAACCTCGATTTGTGTAAGACCACAAGAAAAAAAAATCTACTGAACTCATCTCATTTTCAATGGGAGACACTTAAGTGTTGGTTTTTGCATATGCCTCAGGCTCCCTGGGTGGCTGCTCGAGGGCCTCAGCTGGAGGTAGTTACGTTTTCCAAAGGGATCTTAAGTATCCTTTATGGGTATCCCACGATGGAAAGATTTTATGAGTTACTTTGGTATAGGGGAGGTCGTAGGCTTTGTTTTGAGTTCTTAAAGTTTTCTCTTTAGGAGTTTTAGGTAAATAAAATATTAACTATTTAAAATATCACTCACACTATAACATAAAAACATATTTCTTCATAAACAACTTGTCATTTGAAGTTCTTAATTAGTTTATTCTTCTTTACCTAATTAGTTAACATCCCTTTCATAACTTCATCTTACCTCTTAAAACAACCTCTCGAAACGAGGTTTAACCACTTAACTGCCCCTCTTTGAAGTTGCCCAAATCCTTGGAGCCCACCATAGACCAACTTTAATTGCCTACTCTGGTTTTTGGCCCTCCTGAGCGGCTTTCAGGCCTCACCTGCTGCCAGCAACAGTCCTGCCACAAGGCTAATTGAAAGAGCGAATGCAAAGCTTTGCCTTTCATTTTCCACACTGGTGAAAGACGTAAATATTTGCATTCTGGGCAACCCCTTTTGCGCCAAGGATTGACTGCCAGAAATTGGGTTTAATTTAAAATTTATGATGCACTGAATTGTTGAACACTCGAATTAGGCTTCATTAGAGAGACATAGAGCCACTTCTGAAGGGGGAAATAAATCATAGAGTGTCCAAACTGTACAACGAGATAAGATACAAAATGGGTTACGACAAAGGACGGGCCTCCATATGGAATGGCCTTTTGTTTACTTAAAGACGAGAAGCTGACGTCGTTGTTTTCCCTCTTGTTGCGCATTAAATGGGTTTTAATTTGAAACGTAGTAAGTTTGCGACTCCTGCGCCCTGTGCCCCTTTCGCGGCAATTGTCCTGGCCAAGTCAACGGTGAAAACGAGATGAGGAAAATTCAAAATAACCCAGCTCACGGATTCGCTGTAATTGAGCAGCGCAATTTCCTGAAAATCGCACGCGAAGAAAAGGTGCGCTGTCCTGTAAATGAACAGCCGCCGCCGAATAAAAAAGAAAGAAATATAGAAGCAAAAAGGATGCGGCAGAAGGTTGCAAGGATGCGGCTCAGTTTCGTGCGCTTTAGTTTTTATTTTTTCAATTAAGGTTGACATGCCCCTGTGTACTCATCTCGAATTTGTTTCATGGGCCAAGTCAAGCTGAAAATTGCGCATTTGCTTCGAGGCTGCAGATGGGTTGCCATGGAACTTCGTCCTCGAGGCATGTCCAAAGTTTTGCCTAACAGGATTACATTCTACAGACTTGCAGTCTCTTTGACGTAGCTTGCCTGCTTCGTCTGCAAGTTGGGCTTATCTCCTTATTTAAGTCCCAGCTCTCTTACTCTCCTGAGGTGGGAATGATGGGAATCAATCAATTTGTTGCTCTGCTGGCTGCTCTAATTGAGAAATTCCTTGAAAATGGAATTGGTTGGGGCTTAATGAATTAATGCCCCAAGGAATTGAAGTTGCTAAGCCCAAACATTTAGTGCCTTTGCTTTGATGAACTTTAACTTTCCTTTACCACATGAAAAATTAAATGTAATTTTTTAATATTTACTAATCAATATACGCTATCACTTCCATATCTGCTGGTACCGCTAATGAAGGCAGCCCACATGTTCGTTAGCTTTACTCTTTCACACTCCGAACGATCCATCAATCAATCAATCATTGATTTCAATTACATTCCTTAATCCTTGCCTGGCATGCACAAGGAGGCACTCGCAAACACTGAATATGACTTATTAGCATTTTGACAGCTGTCAAACCAAGAAATGCATACACTTGCAGTTGGTCGCGATTGTGTTTCCTTTTCCGATATGGTTTCCATATCCAAATCAGTTCTCGTACCACGGCAAGCTGCTCCATTACCATGACAAAGAAGGAGGTGTCCTGCCGTTCTCCTTTCGAATTTTACCACCATTTAATCTTCCAGCAATGGACAGCTGTTGCAGAGCACAGTCGTATCTTTGATGTGACACTTTTGTCAAATGTTTACACCTTTAACCCTTTGGCGCCATTGTCTTATGAGTCCAAGGGTTAAGACCCTCGAATTCGAAAATCCTACAAAATACAATCTGTGTTCGAATTGTTTATGATGCTTTGTTAATTTTATGTTTCATTAGAGTCATTTGTTAGAGTTTTATGGATTTGGAAAAGCAACATTACCTGGGAATTGTTGAATGTTAAAAGCTATGTAGAGCAAGTATGTGAATATGGATTCTAATCAATAAAATATGTTTCAGATAAAGGAGGTACTAATGGCAAAAAATTATATTTTTTATTTAGGAAATGACATTTGTATGATCCTTTAAGTTTTTTTTATGTTTAAATTGGATTTCTGTGAATCTAGCATAACCAATCTAGGTTTTTTTTTGCTATATTCCTTTTAACTTCACCCAACTCATTTGCAACACCACATAACCATGACGAAATAAAGTTATCCTTGCATGTCAGCAGCTATGGCAACAATCTCAAACCCAACTCCAGTCATTCATCAAAATTATTTCAAATCATGCAAGCGGCTGTAAAAAAATTTCCGAAAATCCTCCACGAGAATAAACAAAAAATGTTAGAAAAAATGGGAAAGCGGTAGATGCTAATGAAAATCAATGCAAAACTGCACAAATATTCGTCCAACCGCCAAGACATCAGTCTCATCATCACGGCGCATGCGCAGCTGCCTTCGGGACGAAAAGGACGACACCGCACACACATGAAGCTGTCATGTTTTTGGGCAGGCCACACCGCAGTTCATCCTCAGCCTTAGCCTCATCCTCAAACGACAGACAACAATTACAATTTTCCCTCCGCCCAACTGCAACGTCATTCCTTGTCCTCTGGACTCTTCATATTTTTCCTTGCGGCTGCCTTCAGCTGATTTGCATTTTTAATCTCATAAGGATGTGCTGCCAGGCATTGTCCTTCGAATTGTGATGTATTTTTTTTCCCCCGTGCGGTTACTCAAGCTGCAAGCCAAGATGGAAAAAAAATCTCAGTCAGTCAAGATGAAAACGAACAAAAAATCAGCCCCCTGGCAGGGGTCTTCTTGGCTGATCTACATATGTTTAATCCTGGATTTCTGACACGACAGACGAATAGCTGTCCGTCCTGCCCAAATTGTGTGAGAGTGTCTGTAATCCTCGCTGTCTTGGGACGCCTCATCCCGTCACGTTACGCTTGAATAATTAGACGTAATTAAAGTTCCTTTCACTACACGATTTTCAGTTTAGCTTTCGTGTTGTCAGGATTAGGAGTCAAGCGGATTCCTTGCTCGAATCTAATGTTTGCCGACATATCCTGCGGATGATGAGGAAGTACAAGGGAATAGACTCACATCTGCGAGGTGTTAAAGGAAGTTTGAGCATCGAATTTAATTGAATTTATGCTTAGGGAAATAGTTTATTTTAGATAAATATAATAGTATATAATCTGGAATTTAAGACTTCTAAATTTCTTAAAATGTGTTCAGAAAGGTAATCAATATATATTCTTCCTGATAATACTAATTGCTCCCTGGATGGCTCTTTTTCTTTTGATCTGAGATCACTTTTCTGCGGTTCTGGTTGA
Organism: Drosophila eugracilis; assembly: GCF_018153835.1. NCBI lineage: Eukaryota > Metazoa > Arthropoda > Insecta > Diptera > Drosophilidae > Drosophila > Drosophila eugracilis. The sequence continues at coordinate 1,416,597 of NW_024573209.1, forward strand.
TTATCTATCTCAGCATCAGATTTGGAGAGTTTAACTTTGTGTCACTGAAGTTTCCATTATGAGCAAATAGTCCTTAAGGGTTTTTGTATTCTTCTGCGGTTTTATCTGATCCGATTACGCTCCATTCAAGAAAGCGGTAATCGATCTGTTTTATCTCTCCAGAGGGATGAGGACAATCCTAAAGAAGGGAAATAAATCATACAAAACTTAACAAAATCGATCGGCTAAATGGCAACACAAATTATGTGAAAGTAATTTCTTAGATGAGAGCACATTGATAAAGGACACAAAGACGCCAGTCTCAGAAACAAAAAGTATTGGAAAAAACCAAAGACAGCTCAGAAAAAATATATAGAAACTGTTCCCGAACGTCATCAAACTTCGATCAATTTGCGGTTTCAGATATGATTTATTCGTAACGGTTCAGTGGTTTGCACTTGAGAGCTGCACTCGGCGCATGTCCTGGCCCAGGACCAAGGATCATTAATCATCCTTCGTGTGTCGAGTTTTTGGCTAATGATGGGGATCTTTTTTCGCCACTAATGGAGTGGACAGGCAGGCAAAAAAATTTTTCACTGCTCGACTTCTTTGATCTGGGATCAGGATGTGCCAGGAATGGCCCAGACCATTAATGAGCAAATTCTGGTCAATGGATTGAACTTACATTCATGGCGTTCACAGTTTAGTGCAGATTTTTTGATGATCATTAATCACTCAATGTAGTTCTCAGTGTTGGATATTGACTGAAATGGTTTTCATTGTTGGAATATGCAGAATGGAAGATGGAAATCCAAGCGAAAATGAATATCTTAAAATTCGTAATGTAATCAAAAGACAATGGGTTTCCATTTTGTGTAATACTAAAAGTATATCAGGTTATTAAACCTTTTTTGTTATTTTCTTGATATATAGACGTACCCAAATCGATATATTTTTCTTAACCTTTTTTTTTACATTTAATTTATTCATTTTCCAATCAACCATTTCCCAGCCTTATATTACCACAAATTACGATAATTCATAGCTCTCGTGATTTGCCCAATGTAAATATTCCGCCTCTAGATCAGATCTCAGTCATTATGCATTCGAGATGAACAAAGTTTGGTTAAATTGACTGGGTGGAGTTCTTCGTATATCCCTATTAATGTACCTAGCAGTGGGAAGTCTTGAAAGGTTTTCGGTTCAAGTTTTTCGTTTTATCCCTTTCTTTAACCCAAGGAGACCTCCGACTGTGCAAGGGCACAATTATTAGCACTTAGGCGACACATTCAGGCCTACGGTGCTCCTCCTCCTGTGGCACTGTTGCCCGGGATGCTCCTTCCACCGATCCTGTTCCGGTTCCAGATCCAGTTCCTCAGTTCGCGAGAGGGGGCACAACCCTTAAGGCAGCCGCACAAGTGTCGATGACACTTGGAGGGATTTTTTTTTTTTTTTCGGTTGCCGCTCACCGCAGCCATTGCAACGTTGCACGTTTTTCGGGCCGTCAGGTAAGGCGGTAAAGGGTTTTGCTCCTGGCACGTCCTGGCAAACACTTAAGCCAAAGTTAAACGCTTCGAGTGGCGTATTTTTGTTTTTTGTTTGCATGTTTTCCCCTAGCTTGCTCTGTTTTCTTCAATGTATATACATATACTCGTATATATATTTTTTCTTAAGCCACAGCAGGAGATGTCTTCGTCCTTCTTTTGGGTATTTCGTTTTTATACGTTGCTGAGCCAAAAACCTAAATCAATACGAACTTCGTTTTAATTCGCTTAAATTGCCGGCAGGACATCCCAGGGATGCTTTGTGCGAAATCCCGAAAGGATTGTGCCCTCCATCCTTCGGCTCCGCGATTGTTTGCCCCGCTGTTGTCACAGCTCTAAGCGCTTTAATTTTGATTGCATTCGATTTGTTGCTGCTCTTGTTTTCGGCTACCCCGAATCCCCCGAATGTTTGCACAACTCTTTGACAAATTCACAGGCTTCACCAGGATTCCCTTCCACCGTCCCACATCCCAGCATCCTTGGCCTGCGCCTTCAGGCGTTTTTCGCAATCTTCTGGAGGGCCCAAGAAAAACAAAATAAAAGGAAAAGGATTAACTATTTAGGTTTTTATGTCCGTGTCAAGGAAGTAGCCGACTGAATGTCTGCCTCTGGCTTCCCTCCCGGCAGTTCCTGTTCCCGCGCCTGTTCTTCCGTCGTCCTGACAACGACTGCAATTGAGGCTGAAAATGTTTGCCGTTTCGCAACGAACTCATTTCATTTACAATCCTTTTGGTCTCATTTCGTTTTTTTGGAGTCCTAAAATCTGCAGTTGTGACAGACAGCTCACAATGGGCTGCTCGGGAATTTTCAGTTAAGAGTCTATTTTGGGGGTTTTACAGAAAGCATTTAAGTTGGATTTTGTGGGTTTCTGGTGGCCACAATGGTTTTTTAGTTGCGATAAACAGTCAGTATTATGTAAGTTCCGCAGAATCTTAAAGAATTATATTTCTTACAAAGTATTTAAGATTTTAGATTCAACAATAAGACTGAAAGTTGGTAACAACACAGACTTTAAATTAATTTTCTTACTATTCTTACTTACTTCTTACTATTTGTAAAGAACTTAAATCATAATGAGTTTTATTTATTAAATTATCCATAACATTATTTAAGTGCCTTAAAGCCAACCCAATCCTTGACTGAAAACTAAGATTTTACTATACTTTATGATTTCCGATCCCTAAACCCTCTTTTCTTTGAAATTGTAGAGCCCTATGCCCAATTATATCAAATCGATCGTCACAGATCATCAAATCGATCTAAGCCAATTATACAGACAGCTGAGTGAGTCTGGGCGATTGTCTCTGTCTCGTAAATCAGAGGAGAAGGTGTGAGATGAGGGACAAAAGCCCAGACGCATTTAAGCTAATTTGTTCTGATGACGCCTGCGACGTGACGGGATTCGTGATTCCGTATTCCAGGGATAGAAGAGTTCCATCTTTTATCCAACACATTGGGACAGAGCATGTATGTCAGGGCATTGTGAGTTGGACTTTGAACAAGCGACAGTTTTGCGACAACAAACCGCCGACCCACTTTGGCATACAATGCCAGCAGGATAAAGAGGCGATTCAGGATAAAGAGGAGCAGCTCTGAGCATCGGCTTCAATGTAGAGCAAAACTCATTTAGTAGCTGCTGCTGCTGCTGCTGCTGCTGCTACTGCTACTGATGTTGATGTTTACTGTGTTATCCTTTTTATGCAGTCAGTAAACGGGGGCAGAGCCAGCCTACTTCTGGCCCAGGAAGATAATGAAGGAGCTGCAGCACATGGCGATTTCTCATTTGGCACACACACAGACATTTCATCAAATGTAGGACAGACACATTCCCTGGAAAGGGGAATATGTCGCACATTGTTGCCTTTTGCCGCTGATAGATTACGCCTGCCGCAGGACATTCGAGCAGCGCCTCTGTGTGTGCGCAGGTGGCAAATCCTTGCTGGATCCTATCCTAAGTCGCAGCACAAACCAAACGCTGACAGGCGACTAATTACCCGGCATGGCAGAGCTAAAAGGATTTCAGCATCAACAGGATCAAATTCCGAAAATGGCCAACATTCGCAAACGCAACGGAATTTCCCGCATTTGGACAAGTCCATGAATGACAGTTGTCGTATGTTGTTCTACCTTTTATTTGCTATTTTGTTTTTTTTTTTACTCTTTGTAACCCTGCCCTGCCTACCTGCCAGGACATAAATCCTGGCCTGACATTCTGTCAACGTCAGTGTGAAAAAATCTTCTAGCCTGCAGCCGTAGGCCCAAAATAGAGCACGCCCTGTTGTGGATATGTGAAACAAAAAATTGCAAAGCGAAAACATTGAATCAATTGGGCTTAAGGGGGATTGAGGATTCACCAGAGATTAAATGTTGGAAAATAAATGGGCTTTAGATAAATTTATTCTTAAAAGGAAAGATATAAAGCTGCTTAAGATACAAAACGACTTTAAATTAAACTAACTTAGATGTGAGACCTTGCTCTTCTTAAATGAAACTTTCTTTAAAACGAAACTAAGAACAAAGCATAATTTCTAGTTCAAAAACTGTACAATGAACATCAATTCCTTATTTGCCTGATGTTTAAACTTCCGACCTAGTTAGCGCTCTAATTCTAACCCCTCTTAAATATAATACAATCATTTCGATGTTCCTGTCAAACTAATCCGAAATGCATGCAAATGAGACTGAAGGACAATTGACAAATGGCATTAGGCTTTGATGGCCATTAAGTCCACTCAACGGTCAGTTGAGTAATCAATCAAACTCCCTCCGAGTTCCGACTTGAGCTCGTCAACCCCTCGCGGAACTTCGTCGCGAGTTGACCGTTGGTCAACTGACTCACTGACCGACCCCTGTGTGTCCACCCCTGGAAAAAAGCGTGCGCTGCACTTAAACTGTCTGCGCCTGCGCGTCGCTTAAAATCCCGCACAGGATACGCGGCACAGGACACGCGACTCTGCGCAGTTCATTAAAATAGAATGCAAGCCCTGTAATGAGGAAAATGCATCGTAATGAAATTAATGCAAGCACGAAAAGAGAGAGAGAGAGTTATGGCTATAGGACTTTAGTGCATTGATAGGGGAGAGACTGGACTGCCCGCTGCTTAGGCATGTGCAATGTTCATCGATCAAGAGTCGAAATGCCCACCAACATCCCTTCAATGAACAACCGAATAGCGCTGAACCACTGGGCATTTGTCAAGTGCCGCGCTATTTTTTGCACCTTGACTTGGTAGGGCCCGCATAATTGGAACATTTTTGCTAAAAATGTTACCACTCAGCGTGTGCAGAAAAAGTGCTCTCATTAGTTCTAGTTTGTTTAGTCAGAACAATGCTTCCGGCATATATGTATGCAAAAAAAAAATAATAATAAAACATAAACGGGAGCATTGAGGACTTTGCGGTCTATGGAACGTGCCGGTTCTATGAAAATGTGGGCTTTACATTTACCTCTGATGAAAAACTCAAAAAAATCTCTGTAATAATAAGCCCACACATAGGGCCCGAACCGAAATGGTGACCAGCTTAGACAATCAAGGTGTCAAATAAAAATGTCAAGTTTATGGACCACGCGGCGATCGCCACTAATCTGTCAACAAAGGTGAGTCGAGGCATTTCCGGTTTCCGCACCGAGGACAACAGAGATCAACCCCTTTTTGTATCCATGTCTGTGTGTCTGTTGCGTGTCCATGTTCCGGACTTACGGTCCAACGTACCGCCGACTGACTGACTTACTGACCGACGAACGGACAGTCGGTTGGCAGGACAGGAGCGATACGCCCCGACAGGAGGACAGGAGTCCTTTGGTGTTGTGTGTTGGTCGGCTGTCATAATTAAAATATGACGCGTGTCTCGTGCGCAGGACAATTGCACCGCGGGATGAGGGAGAAGCAGTGTATCGGTATATCCTGGCAGTTGCCAGTACATTCGACACGCAAGCCAGCCGAAACAGAAGCCGCATGCCGACCTGGTCAATGGTATATGAATATGAATATGGCCCGGGCAGACGGTCGGTCATTGTCCTGCAACTGGGACAACTGCAGCAAATCGCTTTTAGCATGCGCCAATTATACAGATTGTAAACGGAAATTGCCTCAAATCAAAAATTATAGCCTAGAAAATGGCTAAAGAAATTGTTCCTTTTTGTAAATGAATCCGAAGAATGTCATGGATATATGAATGCGGCAAAGGACAAAGTTGATGGCGGTAATTTAGATGTCGCCCGATTTCGTATAACAAAAGTTGAAGGTTCTATGGGTCATAATTGGACTTGCAAATGAGGTGTGATTCATAAAATATACAGTACTTTGAAATGGACAGTTTACTAAGGTCGTCGTCAGAGGTATATATATATATACTAGCCCTCTGAATTCCTGGGACTTCAGGGATTACAGGAAAGTAACAAATATCCTTGTCACAAGCTAACAAGTTAGGACATTCCATTTTATCCAGACTGTACGTGACTGAATCATAAACATTAACTGTGGCTGCTGGTATCCCATTAAAGCATGCTCCGAACATCTCTGGTTAGAGATAATGTTTTCATGGCACACTTTCGGGACATAAACAATTAGTTTGCATAATGCGTGTTTTACTTTCGAGTTGAGTAGGACAAAAGGACCTCCATGCCCTGGTCAACAGCAGCTGTAATAATCATAACAAACCCGAAATGGCCTATCCGTTTACTCATCTACATAAGTTTTTCTTCATCACTTTCACCGGCACTTTCCACACCAGCAGACCAGTGATGAGATGCTGCCAATCCTGCCGACCAACAGCTGCCATCTAACCCAATATCCAACCCAACTACGCATGCATAGCCCAACCACCCAGGGCAAGCACTTTGAAGTAGATGACGTTTATGCAAACATTAAAGGGAAATCGAGTGATGGACTCGGGTTGGACGGATGCTGGGCAGTTGTGTGTGCTGGATGATGATGATTTTTTATAACTGCTGCGGTGGACATGAAATTTCATAACATCAAGATATGAGCTTTGAATTATCTCAGATCGCCCAAAGGGGGATGAGCCTGGGCGCGATGGAACGTGTCTCTTTGATAAGCAAGATAGAAAAAAAAACGAAAAATAAATAATTCCGAGGCAAAAACGTGCACTGCATTTGATAAGGATAAGCTGTTAGGGGTTTCCAACCCTTCCGCTGCTAATGAGCACACTTGAACGAGTCACGGCTGCATTGTTTCCCCAGTCCGCTAATGAAGAGCGGGAGCGTACTGCTGGTATCCGTTTGCAGGACTTGCATTGTCCTTCGGCGACAAAAGCGACGCATGTCCATCAAGTTAAATCACACAAAACGTCAGAGCGGGGGTTGTTAACCATATTTAGGGTACCGTAAATGGAATCCCAAACCAGAATTCAACCCGCTCATCCGGTTGTCCTTTGTCCCAGATCTTGGATCTTTACCCCTAACTTTCAACCGGACAGCTTTAAATGATGTTTTTCTGTGTTGATATTGCTGCATTTTTAATGCCGTGTAAACTTTATTGTTTAATTGCCTTTTTTGTGGGCTGTCCTCCCTTGGCGATTTCACTTTCAATTTCAATTATTTTAATTACGCCGCGAGGGAATTTGTTCGTTTCGTGGATGTAATTAACTAATTTCCAGCGATTTGTCAGTGGAACCCACAATTATGCATTAGGATGACTGTCCCAAAAAAAAAACAGGACACGCGTCATGTGTCCGCGGACAGTAGTCGGGAAAAACCTTTCTTGTGGTAGTTTTCCTCCTTTTTTTGTCAGGGGTAAAAGTATCAATTGCATGTCTTTTTTTTAGTTTGGGATCTCTATATCGCAAAGCCTTATCGCATGTCCAAGAAGTCAACTGAAAAGCCGCAAGATGAATGTGTTCGATAGACGGGGTTGCATAATACTCCTCAGATGTCCCGCAAGATCTTGACAGTGAAAAATTCTACGAAGAAATGATCCCCCGATCACACTCTCTCGGCCTTTTGATTGATTTGGCAAACAAATTTCCAACAATTTTGGCACAGAAAATGCCGATTTCTGTGTCGAGTTTTTGCATGAAAAATGGGTTTTCTTTTAGCAGAAATTGAAATTTCTTTTTTCGGGCAATTTGTTTACAATTTTCATTGTTGATTTAGGTTACTGCGGGGTGGTTACGGGAAAATGGAAAAGTGAGGATAAATTTGTTCTTGAATGGCGGATATTGAATAATTTACTGTAATTTATTATTGCCAAAAGATATATCAAAAGCAACTTCTAATGAATTAAATTTGTTTTCTTTGCTTCTTTTTTTCAGGTAAGCTCGATTGCATCAATTACTTACTCAGAGACTGGAAGATTTTTAGTCACCTCGTGACTCACATCACTTATGAATTTGCAAATCGATTTTCTTAAAGTCTGATATCATGGGATAGGCTGACTCAAAGGTTGTATTTATTGTATGAAATCACCGATTATCCATGTCCAATTTTACTGAGCAAAAAATATTGTGTACTTACATAAATTCTGTGGCAAAATGATCTCCCTAAGACAGCCGCAACAAATCTGCTGAGAACTGTAACAGAAAAAAGTGAACAACTTGGGACACTTTTCAGTTCTGGTAATGCGATCATAAAACCGTCATCTGATCTCAAAACACCACATAAAAAATGTTAAAGAAAAAAAGAGAATTCGCATCAAAATGTCAGAATCATTTTTTCAATATTAAATTTTGCACGCCATTTAAAAATTGCATCCCTAAGATTGCAGATATGCCAAAAAGATTTGCCGTTCCACCCCTCGAAATTATTGGGCCAAAAAACTATAATAAAAGAGGAACGAAATTCAATTTATGTCCAAAAATATTGGAAACATTTTTATTTGATCTTCTTTCTTGCGAAATTCTTACCCCTACTTAGTTCGTTTTCCCATTTGAACTTTGACCGGGTTTGGCAAAAGAAAAATCACTCGAGCGTGCCTTGATTTCGGTTTAGCCCACCTTAAGATCTGGCACAGGGAAACACCCTAAAAAATCTTACATGTGAAATTTTAATTAATTTTCTTCCGATCGACATTCGAACAGGAAGAAATTTGTTACTTACAAGTAGAAAGGTCTTTCATATCAATGGGACAGCTTATTTAATAGTTCAGGGTTATAAAGACAGTGTAAAAAGTGATGTTACATAAAATCTATTCTTAAACTTTAACTTTCAGTTGCAACGATACTTAGTAGTGTCAATACTTTAAAAAACCAATTGTTATAATGAGTTTATCCAATAGAATTTTAAACGATTTAAAATTTCCCAACCTCCCTGCCCCTTATGCATATTCATGTAACCCAATTCGTTAAACTCAATTACCATTGGCCATATTCAATTATCATACTCGCATCTAATTTTAGAGGCCTCTTGCGAATACGACTATGATGTATCACATATCGTGTCTTACACAATATACTTCAATATTTAGACCACTAAATCCCTCAGCGAAAAGATGTTTTGGTGGCCGTGCAACAATTGTGATGCGTTATTTACAGAAATAAAATAAACAGAAAATAAGTTTAAAAGAAATACAAGACAAAATACTACAAGGGCCAAAAGCACGCAAGAGCCCCCAGCTCTCCTCTCACCCACTGACCCTGAATAAAAACAATTTATGGCCCACCCTCGCCACCTCGCTCCTCCATCCAGTCACTCACTACATGATCTCAGTTCAGTTCAGTTGAGTTCAGTTTGCTGGCAACTTGCGTCAGCTGTGCTCTTGCCGAATTTACGTATGTAAATAATTGAATTCTGCATATGAAAGCGAATATAATTTAATTGTTTCAAGAAACGCAGAAATAAAGAAAACACTCACTTGCAATTTATAATTATATTTCTTGATATTTCGGCATGAATTGGCAGAGGTTCTTTTTTATTTTGTCGGAAAAACTGCCGCGAGGCGAAAAAAGAAGAGCGAAAAAGAAGCAAACGAGGGAAATTATATTTAATATTTGAATGGAGTTTGGTACTTCAAACGAGGGAGTGTAAGATGAATACCCTAAGGAGTTTGGGATGCTAAAGAACTTAAAAGTTTTAAGGATGTTAAAGTTACGCCTTTCAAATATTTACATAGAACATTTAAGTAATCTTTGATGATGTTTGGTTATTATTGTATATTTTAGATGATTTTTAGTAGTGCTGAAATCGTAGATTTGTATATATTAGCAATACTATATTAAAGAAAAATTTTTCTTTTGATGTAAAATTTTACATAATATTCATAAATTGCTGAATTTTTTAGGTAGGGAAGAGTATCATTTGCTTCCATTTTTACAAATTTGTATTTCTTAAAAATCTTTTTTGGAGCACAAAATTGAATTTGGCTGCTTCTTGCCTTAGGCTCCGTGCTCTACTCCCCAACTAAGTTTTCTTTTTCGTTTTCTATATAAGGGCTCCTGGAGCTAAGGAGCTGGAAACGAAGTTTTGAGGCTGCCACAGAGATACTGAGGCTGCTGCTCCAGCAGAGTTCCCCCATTTTTATCCTTACCGTTCCAACGGTACTTAACATATTTGCATTAACAAGCGGACTGGCACACATACATACACACATTTATAGTACATTGAAAATGTACATGTTTTTTAGGTATTCGGTATTCATATGTCTGCATTTGATGGAGCAGGGTTTTGGGATTTGGGGGCAAGCATGTCTCTGCTGGCTGGGCCATTAAAATTATTGATTTTCTGCCGTCTGCAATTCTGCCCTTTGGCCAACACATTTAACCACCCAATTCCCTCCGCAAGTCCCCCATTTACCGCCACATTTAAATTAATCAACTCAATTTGCGTAAAAGTGCAATATATATATAAAGAGAGAAGAGAGACGGCGACCAACGTTGATTATATGAACAGACAGCGATGTCAACTTGAACGAAAGGGGAAGTTCTCCATACTACTTTTTCCCCTTTCTACAACCGTAACTCTTCTTAACCCTAATAATTATGTCATGTTGCAAGAAAAATCGCCGTGCTCCTGTTCCTTGGGCAATTTCATGGATTTCCGAAAATTTTCGCTAATGTTTCTTTCACGCTTCATTATAAGGGCCCATAAAAAAAATTGGCAAATTTAGGAACTTGCCAAAACCAGGAGGAATATTTTCAAGGAAATTATGAATTGTTAATTATGGCAAGGGTTTTAAGAGAGTGAGAGCTAGACTCCACTCCACCCCTTGGTGGGCCATGGCCAATGTGTAAGCGCATTTGGGCGTGAGAACTAATTCGCTTGTAATTGCAGCCGAGGAAAATGTGAGGTTGGCCTGGCCCTAGGGTTCAAAACTGTAAATGACTTTCCATGCAAATTATGAAAATTATGAATACGAAATTAGTTTTGGATGATGAGGATTAAATGAAAATTTGCCAAAGAAGTCAAAGGGGTAAAAAGAGAAAGATAGAATTTAAAACCTTTGTAATCCCTTACTGTAATTTTCTTAACTCTCTTAAGGAAACTATTTTAATTCGATTATGTTATGTTATGTTATGTTATTTATATCCCAGTGTTCCGAAAGATTACGCATAAAAGAAAGACGAACTAAGCAATAATTTGAAATTTGGGAATAAATCATGAATCATATTTCCTCCCGCGCAGAAGAGATGTTTGAAGAGATTGCTGACCCACTAAAAAAAACGCTCTAACACATATATTTCCATGGCAAATGAGGCATAGTTCCCCCGCGTCTTCTTATGAAATCCCCTACTGATTTCGCTTTTTTACTTCCTTCTTTTTTTGCATAGGAAATCAGAATATTAAATATAATCAAATAAACTTCAAATGCACTCAACTAAATCAAATAAATGGGTTGTCATACATCATGACAAATCGTATGCTTCCGCCTCCAACCCTCTGAGAACTTTTTTTTTTTTGTTTTGTTGTTGTTGGGAGGGTGTCAAAGTCACCACAATGAACTTGGCTAAGCCTGGCAAATATTGGCCCAACAAGCTCCGAGTGGGTGGACAAACTACTGCAAAAGTATCAAGTTTCAGTGCAGGGGTGCAGGATTCGTGGTTGGGCATTACCGCCGAGGGAAGCCTAATTTGTTTGCAAAGACAACTGGCCAGGGTGGTAGTTACAGAGTTTCCTTTTAAAAAAGGGGTTCGTTTCCCTAAAAATATTTGCAAAAATATATTTAGATTTAAGATAAAAGTAGCTACTTTTAGTTAAAAGATGGCTAATATAGATTTTACAGGCAGTTAATAAGTTGCAATAAGTTTTATTTTAATCCAAACTTACAGTTTAAGAAAGAAATTTTAAAGTCAAATATTTTTTTTTTGGTTTTAGATGACCCCTAGAAAATCAAACTACACCCTTGACCATAGCATTTGCAGGCAATTAAAAGCACTAACGAATTGCTCTTGTATGAAAGGGGATCTAGGCAGGAGTAGGAACAACCAGGAACACCCTAAAGCCACATCGACCATAGCACCCTCAACTTATAATTAGCCCGCGGTTGTTTTTCAAAGGGGGAGTCAGAGTTGCCACTAGATTGAAAGTTTTTAACCCTTAAAGCACAAATAGCAGTTTTATTAACGTCATTAAAGTTACTGTGTTTTTTCTGGCTCTTTTTATCTCGATGATTTCATTCGGGGCTAAACGAGCTGAACTGGGACAATTGAAATGGAAAGTGTCGCACATGCCGAAGGGCTGAGTTTGACCCACCCACAAGTGCAACCCTCTGGCGAATACGTGGTGCGTGGTTCTCGTGCAACATTCTTCAATGAAATCTGGGCAAGTCGTCGACATCAGGGGGAATCCTCACGAGGTGCGACCCAGACGGGCTCGCCCTTTTGCCAGCCGTCTCTTGCGTCGCAGGTTGATTAGAAATTCCATTAAAATTCCATAAAAAAATGTGTACGTACAGTAGCCGCCACTCCCAGCTCCTGCTTACATTACACTGAGAAATAAAGTTGTTGTTCTTTCTTATTCTCCACTTTATAAACCAATATGTGCTTTTATTTTGGAATGTTAGTTTTCCTCAGTGCTTAGTTTTCTCCAAGGGTGGTTTATATCTAAGGAACCCACCCACCCAGTGAAATAGCAAACTTCAAGTTCCTCTGCAATCGCGTGCGATGTCTTGCCATCAATGGTTGTTCACCTCCCTTCACTTTACTTCTCCAACTCCCACTTCCCTCTGCTGATTTGTATTTCAATGTCGCTTGCCGCTGATGTCGTCTAATTAAGTCGCAAAGTGTGTCCCTGCTTGGGATTCGGATCGGGTTGGTTGCTTGCTTGGTTGGATCATTTGTTTGGCTTGCTCCGGTTCTCTATGGTCCCGGTAAAGTGCGGAGTGTGGCCCCGATAAGTGAGACGAGCAAAAGTGGCGAGCGTGTCCAATTATCGAGCATATAATGCAGTTCACGTGTCGCTGGCTGCTTTTGGGATTCGCATTTTAAGGCAATCTATGCGGGAATGGTTGAGATGTAATCTGAAAGCCAACTGCAGTTTGTTATTCAAAAAAAGGTTATAATTTATATTGGTTTATCGCGGAGTTGGCTTTTGATAAACTGGGACAACACAGATGATCTTGGTAGTGAGATAATATGACCTACACCGTGGTTATTACTTTTGATTTGCAAAGTGTTAAATCCATAAATAAAACGATAGATACTCGGAGGTGTTGTTCAGAAAATAGTAAAAGATAAGTTGAGGGAAGTCCTATTTTGTCTGGATCATTCGTTTAAATACAATAATATGCACTAAAATTATGCAAATAAGGAAGGAGATATGCCATGTTTCAAACCCCTAATTCGATGGACAAACTAAAATTTACACCTGATTGCATTTACATGTTTAATCCCTGCATTTCACTGTCCATTCCCCCCACTAAATTACAATTTACACCTTGTGCACTCGCACATTGCATAAAACAACAATCGACAAATTATTGTGCATGATAAAATACGGCGAGCACATGTTCAAATCCCCGCCAGCATCTCGCTCTATAGGAAGTGAATTGGCATAATAACAAAAACAAGTCGAGGAGCCCCAAGCGGCCCACTAACCGAAACCCCCAACTAAAAACAATAACCACAAAACGCTGTCTGCACAGTTGCCACGGGGCGGAAGCTGGAGATGGAGGTGGAGCTGGGAAGTGGAACTGCACAGGTTTTCCATCAGTGGAGTATCCCCCAAGCAGCATTATCTTCGTCTTCATCATCATCATCATCATCAAGAGCAACAGCAAAATGTTTATTATTGCATTTTGATTTCCGTATGATGTTTTCTTTATAGCTTCTCTTTTACGTCACATGTTTTTCTCTTTCGCGTTCTCTTTTGCGTCATCATCCCCAAACTGAAAAAACATTTCGTTTTCCATTCGCTCTTAGAAATTTAACATCGCTCTGTTACTGTTAAACTTATCCATGCCATTGCTATTGATATTGATCTTACATTTTTTACTTAGCTTATCTTAGAGCGCATTTTATTGGCAATTATCAACCTTTCTTGGCCTTATCTTCGAATGAGCCTTATGATAATTAACCAAGTAAGCAAGCGTTTATTTCGGAAAGCAGTGAATCAGTCACAAATTGCGTTGCAACTAAATTTAATTCTGGTTTCATAAAGTTTAGTATACGACTTATTCGTTTATTGAAAGACGTATTGCAGTTCTTTGTGCAATATTTAAAATTTGTACTAAAACTAGTATCTGCAATTTTTTAAGTAACAAAATATCGGATATTATAAAAACAGTTCTTAATTGTTTTTATTTTTCAACAAACGACACTGGGTGGCTTCCGGAAGCCGGGGTATTATGTTTCCCCGAGTATCAGCAACAAGCTGTCCATAGAATGTGAAACGGGGCTCCCTTACCTTTCCACTTACCTGCTGATTACCTTTGCAGCTGCTAACAGCACGTGTCTACATCAACAGCAACAGCTGCTGTTGGCTAACAGCGCCTCTGTTATATGTTAACCCTCCACCAGTTCGCTGGGGTGAGAGCTCCTCGACTCGGTCTCTCGCATTCACTTGTGTTCCGGCCAGCACTCGATGTAGACGTACCGTGCGGATATTTGACTTCTCAGTTTTATCTGCGTGTTAGGGCCCTCGCGTATCTTTTTCGCGTAATATTTTCGGCTTGACGTTTTTGTTTCGTGGATACTTGATGGAATAACGTCAGCAATAATAAATTAACCAAAAACTACAGCAGCCGCAGCAAATTGATGTCGTCAGTTGTATAAATACCACAAATAAAAACAAATATATTCAGAAAGAGTTTTTGTGCTTTTAATGCAAAAGTGACCAAATGTGTTAGTCATCATACAGTTTATTTATGTGCTAAAATGCAAATTGAAAATCACAAGACCAAACAAGTTGCTAAAATGTGGCAGAGGAAGCCAATAAGTGCAAGTAAAAATAAATAAATAGGCGAAGCGGAGCAAGGCAAAAGGCAAAAAGGCGCACACAAAAAGGATTACACCAGACAAAATAACATAGAAGCGGCGTAAAAATAGCAAATAGCAAAAAAGCAACAACGCAAAAAACACTTTTCATTGCCAAACACGCGCAGAAAGCAGCCACAAGAAAAACAAATACAAACAGGGCCAAGAAAAGCCGCCAAAAGGGAGAAAAGCAACAGTTGAAGCAGCAAAAATGTTGGCGGTCAAGAATTTCTTCCTACCCGAGAGGACCAAAGCTCCGGAGACTCCCCAGCGATTCTCACGGATGCCGGAAGCCTTTCTTCGCTCTATCAGAAGACGCTCCTTGAGGGTTAAGAGGGCCAAAAGCCTGGTGGTGCCTGATCGCAGCGAGAAACGTAAATCAGGTGAGGTACAGTGTCGATGTAAAGCGACCAATATGGAAAAAAAGAGGCTTAAAGATTAAAGTTAAAAATCTGAAAAATTGGAGATCTCTTAAAAAATACTATAACATTTTTAAATAGTTCGATAAAAAATTATGCGAATATAGACTTTGAACTCTTAAATAATTATCACTAACTTTATCTTACCTCCTTCAAAAAGTGTCATTTTTATTTAACACCTCTCAGCAGTTTTTCCCACAATCCAAACTTAAGTACTCACCTTTTGCAGACCTTGCCGCCTAATCATCATTAACCGAGCCCTAGCTTTTCTCACACATTTATTTCGCCACTCACTGCCATTAAAATTTTTGATAATTAGTTTATTATAACTAAAAACAATCATTTAACTTTTTATGCAATTTCGTTAATTACACCAGTCGAAACAAGAAAAATCGTAAACCGATGACCTTGCGCAAGTTTTATTATTAACATTTAATGTGCAACAGTCGAAATAAACTTTTGTTTAACTAAAAAAAACTAGAGAGAAAAAGTTACAACCTTTTGAATATGGCACATCGCGTGTCATGTGTCAAAGTGTGAGGCAAACTTCGGGTGTTGTAATCATCAGCCACAGCGAAAATAATGCAATTTGGCATAGTTTCACTCTGATACTTCCTCAGTTCCGACCCAAGTTTTGGGCTTTATTATGCCAAAGTTATGACAGCATTATGTCTTATTTTTCAAGCTTTTTGCATTGAAAGTTACATGTAAACAAAAGTTTGGCAAACTTCTTTGTTTTTATCAAAAGCTGGCAGAGTGAAAGGTCGATAAAAAGCAGTAGAGAGCGAAAGTTCGGGAGTTGAATTAGAGGGAAGGCATACGAAATGTTTTGTAACACTGACTCACATTCGTATTGTTCGACATTGACTTCCAGTAGCCGTGACAACCGGCACAAGGAAAGTTTATCCACCTCTCACTTTGCCAATTGCCACTTGGCACTTAGCATGCAATTATCGATTCTCGAAAAATGCGGGTCTCAGAAGCCAAAACGAAGGTGTAGCATTGACACATTGCAATCAATGCCACTTAATGACGTCAATCGGAGGCAAGATGGGTGGAAGGTGCCAAGTACTGGGGCGTTTCGTTGTCCCTGTCTTATCTTGGACATCAATCGGTTGGCTTGTTAAGTATCCGCCACATCTCGCGATGGGATACAAGCCAAAGAAGCTGGTTGTGGAAAATGTGTCAACTGGTTCTTGCCACCAAAGATCGGGGCAAGAGATTATATTGATTGATCTGTTGGAGATTATACATGGATACACTCTAATATATCATCTGTTCAGGCAATGAATCACAACGAATGCATATATAAACTTTTCTTTGTTAGACCAGCAGATATATGTATATACAAGTTTACAAAAATAAATATTTATGCAAATTTGTTGGTGAAATTCTTGCCAACACTTAATGTCTTACAATAAAGAACGCGGTTAAAGTTCTAGGAAACTTTTTTCCCCATAAATTTCCAAGCTTTTTATAAAGTTTGCATCATAAGTTCTTTTTTTTCTATTCGCATATTGCGATGGCTCATCAATATCGAAATCTCTTCGTCATGTGTTAATACTCGTACAATGGCCTTTTCTCATTCCAAGGAAAACGCATACCATAAGTAACATTAAGTTTAATTCTATCCCTTTCCCGATCAATTTTCTATTTTTAATGCTGAATGATTATTTCCTTGCTTGATTGCAATTTTCCATGCTGCAACGCATTCTTGCATGTGTGTGCAGATATTATTCCTGATCGCCTCATTAATTTCCACTCAAATTGCAAATTCCATTTGGAATCCCATTACTGTAGAATTTTTTAGCTTGCGTTCTGGTGCCCCTATTGGAGCCTCAAGTCGCGCCATGTATTGATAAGATAAGAAATGGTCGGTCTATAGTCTATATACATGATTTATAAATAAGTTAAATGTTTTTCTATTTATTTCCGTTCATTCACTTTGTTTAATTAAAAACGAGGGTCTATCCTATCCCACCAAGCCAACTGATAGGCTTTCGAGCCAAGATAAGTCTCGGAATACGAAATACCTGAGATCGAGCTAGATATTCAAGTCTATGTGCTCCAATTTCCTATTCAACTGACAGTTCTGTGACTTTTCAAAGACCTTGACAGCCTTTTGGTTTATGCTCCCCTTTTGTTTGCTTCAAAGTCCCCTAAGTATCACGTCAAACGTTGGACAGATCTATAGTAAATGTTATATGGGGGAGAGACTAGCGCAATTTCCAAGTCATTTCAATAGACAAAATCTCTTGGCGTTCGCCGCACAATCTATTCCACGCAACACTTTTTATGTTTTGTATATTTTTTATTTGTTTTCCATTTTTTTTTTATTCCTGTTTTTGTATACTTAAACTTTTTATTTCTTTAGCCGCTCGTGCACTCAACGCTTAAACAAGATAAATAAAGAGTCAACAGGAGAAGAGCGAAATAATACGCTCAACACATTTTGTGCGAAAAACAAATACATCCAACGAAATTTAGAATATTTTTACGAAAGAAAAAAAAGAAGAACATACATGATTAAAATTAAAACGCAATTGTATTTGCTGGGGGCAAATATGAGAGTGTGAACGGGTTTTCAGTAGCTATATAGTCCACACATCTAAGCATATAGTATCTGCATATTGTATCTATGCGGAGATGGTAATCATTTTGATGAGATCATGGCTCATTTGATTCGAGACTGGGACAAATGACCCCAACTTGCGTGTAGATTTTTGTGGGAAAGTTTAGTTGTTAGGTTTAATCTGGTCAAAGAAAGTATTCAATTATTTTTATATATTTTAACGACAGTATAGCATTTATTTTTTTGATCCTCAACCCACATGTTGACCTTTTGAACGACCCACAGAGATGCGGAAACTCTCACGCGTGCCCTTAATTAGTCTCAGCAAATTGTGAGTTTTATGAGTGATGAAGTCTCAGCGTTTTCCATTTGAATTAATGACCCGCCCACATTAATTAACCAACCAACCGCCCACCTAGCATAGATCAGTATTTGGCAAACCTTAAAAGGCAACTCACAGACTCGCGAGACTTTTGGTTTTATCGCTGATTTTGGTCAGAACCACAACTTGAGTCATCGCGGCATGGCTTGGATTATATACGAGTATTGTTTGGAAGTGTCACTCTTAGATGGTGTCAATCATTGAAAGAGACTCTTAAGGCAGCGGGCACGCGCAGCGATCGGAGGGAGTTCATCGATCGGTTCTACGGCCGGCAATCCATTAATCATTCTCCACTTCACGGTCACCGACAAACAAGAGACTTAGGATGCTCTTCTCTATATATGGTCTTCTCTCTAGATGGTGTTAAACATATTTTTGTTGCTGCTGCCGTAACGCACGCGCCACCTTTATAATGCACCTTTTCTTTTTTAACTATCTTACACGCCTTATAATTATCTCACGAATTTTCCTCTTTATTTTCCACATTGTCTCTGAAAAGTGAAACCTTGCGCTAACATGTAATTAATGAAATTTTATGATCTCTCGCAGTTATCCTAAAAATATGATAATTTCTTTGCGTATCTCGTTTATGATGTCTCTATCTTGGATGATAATAGCGTATTATTAATAGAGGAAAATTGAGGCATTTCTTACTAAAAGCAAGTCATGTTTTTTGGTTAGCAGATGGAAATGTTTCGTATGAATAAGAGTAGATTCTTAAAGACAAATTGCTTAAGACAGTTAAAGTTGACTTTTCATGTCTTAGGTTCCCAGCGATTATTTCAAGTGGAACCTAATAAAACATTCCCTACTCCTCCCTCACTCTTTCTCCAGCTAATTTTCAAATATCAATTTAATTTGTTGATCACTTCAGCTCTAAGCCTGGGAAAACTAGAACCTACACTCATGCTTTCGACCATGACGAAGATGCATCCAATCCAGTCAAAATATTCCCAGCCAAACTCCAGAAACTATTCAAATTTATTTCGACACTTCTTACAGCAACAGTCTGAAATAAATTTGCGTATTTTCAATTAAATCATATGAAGGCCCCTGCCTCAAGACAACCTGTCAAATGCCAAAGGAAAATGTCGGGGGAAATTTAAATGCATTTGCCTGTAATGAGAAAATAGCTGGAAAAATATGCAAATTAGATGAAAACCGAAACGTTTCAAATGCCGCTTCCGTCTCAAACAGTGGGACACTTGTTGGGAAAACAAAAATACGAAAATATCTATCTATCCACCACCAAAACGTCGGTTGAGTTTTCTCCCCAAATACAGTTGGTAAAGGAAACTCGGCAGGTTTATTGGTCAAACTCCATTCAGAATGCAAGGTGTATCTAAACAAAACGATCGAAAATTAAATTGAATTTTGAATAGTAGGCTGACCATAGAGGGATTGCATTTTCGTTTTGCTTTGCGTGGCCCTTTGTTTTTTGTAAAAAAAAAAAAAAGAAAACCCCAAAAGCCCCATCCAAACCTACGCTTTAGTATGTAGTTTTTTCCTATATGGCAAACGCATTCAGCAGCGGAAGTTCTTATTTAGGTTTTGTTCCCGCTTCGCTTCAATCTAAGGTTTAATGCCCATTGAAATTCTAATGTGGCGTTGACACCGCCAAATTGTTGATGGCAATGGGGCGCTCGGTCCCTTCTGGTTGTACAAAAATAATAATAAAATTCCAACATAATTTTTACAATGGCAATACCAAGGCTCTTATATATGAGTGGTGCCGCCTGGGCCTGTGCCTGTCGCCGATCATTAAGTTAAGTATTTTCTACTTCCCATTTTTGGAGGCGTGCCCTTCATTATTGCATTGATTTCCTTTTGGCTTGGCCGAAAGTTCAGTCACACTCAAGTGATTCTCTTCTCGGAAACTTACATGAATCTTACATAACCGGTTCAGGTTTTTTCATCGTATTTTCCTCATCTTATTCGCATTTTCGGTTTCTTTGTGGGTAGTTATGATCTGTCTGTTTCTACTGGAAACTTATCTCTACACTGTCCTTACAGCTAGCTGCGGGTTTTCTCGTAAGATTGCAATCGTAATGATCATAAAGTATACAATTTAATTAAAGGTTTTATATGTGGGATATGGATGTAAAAAGGTGGTTAAAGGATAGGGATTTTAAAGATAAGATTATTTGCAGGCAGCAACTTCAGATTTTGTAGATGTCAAAGGAAACGACAAGATTTTACGTACCATAGATTTTTTATATTATTAAATGTGAAAGACTTTAAAAGAGATATATGCCAATCATAGTAAAAATCTGTAATGTAATATATGCATTACTCCAGAAACTGTCAAATTTTACAAAAAACTTTTTTTCGCACATATGTGGAAGCTTTTCCTGAAACTTTAACCTGCTGTTGAGTGTAATTCAATAGCCTTCTCATACGAAGTATTGCACTGGCGTCTGACTGATAGCAGTAAGTTTCCACCGGTTGGTGTATCTTGGCAGAAACACAGACAACGGCTAATGGCCAGCAAGTCATTGAACCGCAAAAAGACAGTGGGACAAGGAGATTCAGATCGCTGGCACCCACGGGTAAAACTCTTTCAACACACAAGCTAAGCAATGTGAATCAGAAAAAGAAAGAATTTAAAATGATTCAGTTAGTCAGGGAAACTGCTGGAAAAGGCAAGAAAATTTTAGCCAAGATGCGAACGCACACGAAGGCTCCTCGTGAGCCAGGATACTCTCACACACTCTTGAGGACCAAAAACACCCATAAATAAGATTGTAATGGATGGCAGCCTCGTGCGAAACAATAGTCATCATAATTTTTTTGCGCTCTGGAAAGAAAAGATGTAAACGAGGTACTCGGGACAATGGCAGATGAGATGAGATTTCTAGGGAACAGACTGACCAACAGCAAACTAACGCTAAGGAGGCTGCCAAAAAGGAGCGAGAAACAGCTCGTGTAGAACGAGGAAAAGTAAAAGTAAGCAATTTAATAATTTGTTGCGCCTGAGCGACTAAGAAAGCGGTAAAGAAAAGGAAAAAGTCAGCTGGTCAGTTGGTCAGTAGTCGTAGATCGTAGATCGTATTCGATCGTGGAATATTATTGGCCAGCTGCTTTTCCTCTAATGAGGCGCCTGACCATTCCGAATCGATTTAATTGAAGCGAAATTTATGGGACACAAACGACATACGGAAATCTCTTTCCTGCTGACCATATTTGTATTTTTAGTAAATCCAAACCGCAAAAAGAAAAACCTCAGAAGCGCAGGACAATCAAATGCTCATCATTGACAATCTTACCGCATAAATATTAAACACAAATACGAATTCAATTTTATATTATTTGATTTTATGACCGACCATCAGCCCAAAGAGCAGCTGACAATAATAAGAGAAAAATCCCAGGAAAAATCCCATTTCCCACTGCACTTTCCTTTCAGTTTTTTCTATGCTTTCTTCCTTGGATTTTGGTCCGTCCATTGTCTTCAGGACTGACACTTCATAAATATGTCATATTTAATAGAGTACAGTGAGCTACCGAGGAAACGGGAGAGTAAGTGAAAGAAGCCACCACCGGGAGTTGGTGTCCTGCATGTCCTTTGGGCTCTCTCTCACTTGCTTTCTCCCGGGCCATTGTCAACTTTGATTGACTCGCACGAGCTCAAAAGATTCTTCAGCCGGGTGTTCTTTTTTTGCGCTGTTTTTTTGATTGAAAAACTCATATTTAGGGTGGCGAGAATATATTTTTTTTTCGGGAAAAAATATAAAGAAAATATCGTGTTTTCTCTCTGATCGTTGTAAGATGATCTTGGGACAGCGGCATGTCATAAATTTGACATTTAATCGTTTTGGGATGGGAAAAGAAAAATTTACATTTGCCTAAGTTCTCAATAGAAGTCGGAGTAAATTCGTCATGATTCAATTCTTATTTAGTAATCCCATTGAGTAAGGTTAAAATATCAGCTCTGACATCATAAACAAGATTCACCCAATTCAAATGAAAAGTTAACGCTATAGATTAGATTCGTTTTGATAAGATTCCGTATAGCTTTGACAAAGTAAAAGAATTCAGAGAATCAATATGACGAAGTTGTATTTTACCTAAAAAGGCAGTACAATGTTAAGATAACTATATGTTTTCCCTTTGAAAAGCTGATTAAATGAAAACTACTTCTGGTTTTCCAAATCGCATTACTTAACAAATGTTCTGGAACTATAACATTTAGTATAGGAAATTGATTTTACAAATATTTTGAGACTGATAAGAAATTGCTTTGTACTCGGCACTTTTCTCGTAATGGGGTTTTTACTACTGAACGATAAGGAATCATAGCTTACAGCCAAGTGATTTTTTCTTTATTTGCTTTCTGTTATATTTTATTATTTTACTGCCGCGTGTTTTGCAATTTACTCTTCCTGTGCCCGAATGATAAATGAGTTTTGACACAGAAACAAATTCAATTCGGCCCCACAAACTGATAAACGAACCGAAAATACAAAAAAAAGCTAAAGAAAAAAACGTTAACAAAGAAATCGTCTATGGCTATGTATGTACGAGTACAATTTTTTAGGTGCAAATGAGAACAAGTTTACTGAGGAGCAAAAATGGAGTACGAGACTGAGGAACTGGCAGAAAGATGCTTTATTACCTGGGTATATAAATCTCACAGCCAATGACAGCATCCTAAGCAGAGCATCCTTAAGGGATCGCAGAATAAAGAAAAGGATTGCTCTAACCCTTTCCATGGCTCGGGGCGTGGTCTTTTGAGTGTAGGTTTAACCTTCAACTGTGTTTGGACAGCGAATTGAATGAAATTGCTACTCAATCTAATTTATCAAAATCCAACACATGTTCCATGTTCTCAAAGATTTTGGCCTGCGTTTTCACTTTCGCTAACGAGAGATCTGCCCATCTACTCATTGGCTGCCATCTGCTCGTCTGTTTGTTTGGATGTTCGCGCATTTTGCTAATGATCCGTGAATTTCTGTGTCAATTTGAATTGTTTTTGATCTCGGGATTTCTGGTCGATGAAGTCATGTTTTTGCCCAGCCTCCCACAAGAAATATTCATACGATAAATATGTAAGAGAGTACACATGCCTGCACGTGACACTGACTGAATGTAATTTGACGGATACAGTTTCAGGTACACACCCATCCTATGCCATTCCACAGCCCATCTCAGGTTGCGTGACGCTGATGATGCCCCAGGGCGAACCTTGAAGTGTCGCAATCATTCGTGCAGAACTATTCTATGGGTCTCCTCTTCGGAACAGACAACAGTTGGATGAGTGGGTTTCCCCCTCTCAGGTGTACAAGTTATTGTTTTGTTTGTTTTGACTTGAAATTAATTGGTAAATGTAACTGTTTAGCTTTGTTATTTAACACTAGAACGGGTTACGGGGGGATTGCTTAATAAATAATTTGTTTACAAAAGTTCAGGTTTAGTGTGCTTTTAAATGCTTAGTAAACAAACAGAATTTAGAGATTTATTTGAGAAAAGTAAGCCAAAGACATTCTAACTCAAATATCTTTCTCTTCTGCTCTCTCTTAACCTTTGGCAGGCCTTTCACTTTATATTTATTCGTTATTTTAGTTACCTTTTCCTGTCTGTCTGCAACATCCGCCTCCTTCGCCAGCTCTTTTGGTAATCTTGTTTGTGCGATCGCCCTTTTTGCCTCGAATCATTTGTGGGCTTTGCTAATTTTCTTTACCTTTGTTAGGTCGACAGAGGCAGAGAGGATCAGTAGGAATTGGAAAAGAAAACCATTCCTTGTGCAGGCTACTTTTTGCTGGTTGCACAGCCAGCAACTTTGCCACCAGTCGCCGTGATCTTCTTTCACTGATCTCTGGGCAAACACAAACGGCGAGCGGGACAAAAAGAAAGTAAATCTGGTTTTTGGAGCAGATGTGCAGAACGATGGTCGGACGGTCTATGTAGGAAACGCCAACACCAAGATCTGCCCAAACAGCACAGGGTGAAAGAAGGGAATTTAAAGAGTGGGGGGATCCCAAGATTTATTGCCTGTTGTCCTCCAGATCTTTGCGACTGGACACTGTCGACACGGTCAGCCTACCTAAATATTTTCGTAGGTTTTTCGTGGGCCAATGCAAATATGCAATACTCGTATCCATGGGATCTGTATCTGGATCCCAAAAAGATCTTTTGAGCTCCTCGCTATCGCTATTCATATTTCCATGAAAGGCGAGGCAAATGGAAAAATATTCTTTTATTATGGTTATGGCTTATTAAAATCACATTATTTGACCATTTACGGGCATGACCAAAGTATCAAAACATCCGTGGCGCGTTTCAATGGCACGAACTGTTTGCCATTTGTGGTATCTAATTAGCGTAAATTGAGGTTCGGGGTTGCTTTAAACTGTACTCAAGGTTAGGATGTTGCAGCTGGTTAACATTAATACTTGGCTTGGTCAAAGCTGTTTATTTAGTTTTTAAGGTAATAATACTTATTACTTACGACCAATTTGATGGTTTTATCAATTTTATTGTGGTTTTATAGATTCACAGGACATCTTTCTTTCAGCTGTAAAGGATAGTCATAAAAATGTAAGCGATGACATTTCTAACTGCTTCTTGTTTGTGGCTACCGTAAACAACTAAACGGTTATAAACATTTTTACGACCAAACCGCTGACAATCCTTGGCGCCTCCTGGTCAAATAGAACTAAAGTATATATTTTCTTGGATGCCTGGCACGCTTCTTGGTGATAAAACTCAGCCAGGGTTTTTGGTTCGGCTCAGTTTGAATACAGCTGCTGTCAGTCATAAAACTAAGCTATCTATATCTTGAAGTTTTGGGTCATAAGGTCACCTGGTTGTTAGGAAAACATGTTTGTCCCAGAGGAAAGTTAGAAAGGAGGGCCAGAAAGGGAAATGAATATTTCATATTGTTCGCTAATTAAAATGCTTAACCCACATCAAGAGCTGTAAATCCCAAGCCTTCTTATCGCCTCAATGGCAAAATTGTATAAACACAAACAAACAGAACTCAAAAAATAAAGGCTAAACAAATCCCAACCGAAATAAAACCCCTTCTTCGACCAACAAACACGGACACTTTCTCTCTCCCTTTTGATTTTTGGACGTAGAACAAGAAATGCAAATGGAAAGAACTCCGAAATCGAAATTTCTTTCGGGTCTGCCAGCTAGTTTGCATACGTAATTATTTTGGGAATTTTGACAACGATGGCGACATTTGACATGAGTTTGAGTTACGATCCCGGAGAGATAAAGATGCAGCAATCACCGAGGGATAGTTACAAGAAAAAAGAAAGGGTTGCCCCGAGGCTGGCGGTTTGAACTTCACACATAAGCCGATCGCCACCATCCCGCTTCGGATCTTTATTCCGATTCCGATCCCGATTCCAATCCCTCAGGTGATAGTTAACCCCAGAGCGCGCAGTGTCAGACATTTGACATCATTAGTCAAACTTAAAGACGCATTTGTAACTGGCTTGTAACTCTAAGCGCTTTAGGCTAATGACGAGCCATTAATTAGGTGGGATTGTCTGTTTCGTAGCCCACAATTTGTTACAATTCGAGCACTGAGAACCTAGAACCAGTCAGTCAGTCCGCCGCCTGGTACGCTGAACGCCATCTTTGATCCGAAACACATTTCCTATTATTCTACCCAAAAAAAAGGCATGCAAATTGCAAAACCGCGCTAATTTTTTCCTGCCATATCGCTTTCAATTGGATTCAAGCATTTTTGCCCGGATTTATTTCGGTGTTTCCAGTATTATATAACAAAAGGCATATTTATTTCGTTTTAATTTGTAATTTTGCGCTCTGGTCAGCAAGGCAAGAGTTCAAACCAGTTGAACGTGTCTTGTTGTACGCTTTCCATCGCCTCAGTCGATTAACAAGCGGCCAGGAAAACAAGTTCCCAAGCAGCCCTGGGACAAACCCTTGAGACGATCCACATATCCATGTCCATGTCTGTGTCTATGGCCATGTCCCTGTCGTTGTCCATCCCAAAAAGCCATGCGAAGTCCTCAGTGTTTACTTAAGCAACTCTTAACAACTCATAATAGAGCAATTTTCACGTATCCCTCTCTGCCTGGAGATCCAGTAAATCATCGCCGGGCAACCAGCCATTCAACTGGTCAGCCATTGTCACTCCTTCTACCCTAAGTTCTTGGCTGAATGAAAGGAGTATGCGTCAGGCGGTCACCCGTAATCCCCTTTTCCTGAAGTGAAATTGATCGTGGGCACTTGGAAATCTAATGGCTCGGGCTTGTCCCTTCGCTCTTGGGAAAAAGATTTATGGTGGCAACTTAATGCTGTTTTCATTTCGGGCTTAGCAGATAGTTTAACTCGGGCGTGATATACAGAGACGAACAGAGAGAGATCCTCCGTAGGAGCCGCGAAAGCTTAGCGGCAAGCAGCTGGCCTGCCTTGCCATATCAAGTTCCATGGCTCAAGGTGCCAGGCATTTCAATTAGCTACCCATTTATGGACCATTTCTTAGCCTTGAAACCCCGAATACCTTAAGTCTGATTGAGGGACTGTGACTTGACAATGAGCTAATTTAAATCAGAAAAGTGTTCGAGCAAACTGACAATTTAAAAGTTTTTTTTTTCGATATGCGGCAGACAATTGCCAAAAATTGAAAAGGAAGCTTCCTGGCAAACATTTGTGCTGTCAATCATGCGTACGAGCTAAACATACGCTCGAAGGATGATGTATGTGTATTTAGGTTTCCTTCGCGAAGGATACATTTGCATAATGATGGGAGGATGGTTTCTTGAGAGCTGGAAACTTTTGGCCGCGACATATAGGTCAAAGAGAAACGGGTTCGTCCTTTCTGAGATCGCTAATTACGCTGCGTGAACTCGTTTTTTTTTTTGTTTTATTCCCAACTAAAACTAAAACTCTTTGGCTAATGATGATTTGATGATTTTTTACAGATTCGTTTGTGAACAGTCAGGAATGGACGATTTCGCGGTCGGTACCGGATTTGAGATTGGGAATAGTTGGTTCCCTGAACTCCGGAAAGTCGGCCCTGGTGCATCGGTATCTCACTGGCTCCTACATGCAGGAGGAGTCGCCCGAAGGGGGTCGCTTCAAGAAGGAGGTCTTCATCGACGGCCAGAGCTACTTGCTACTCATTCGCGATGAGGGTGGAGCTCCCGAAATGCAGGTAAGTCCTTGGGGTTAGTTTTTTTTGTATTTGGTTTTGCTTTTTTTCCCATTTCCATGGAATATTCATGGGAATGGGAAAATGATGTATTGCTGGGGGTAGCACTTTGCCAGCAAAGTTTCCCGTGCCGTAGACAAATAAATTTTCCCTTATCATCTTGTAAATATTTGAATTGAGGTCAACGTGGGATCAACTGGGAGAACTTCTTGGGGGTTGGTTGCCCGCCCCTACTCAGTTTTTATTTATCAATATAATTTGATTGAAATGCCTAGAACTTAAGCCTAGAGTTTTCCTTTGTGGCCCCCAGACATATCCACAGTTCTTTGCAACCAATTATCCAAGTTTTTGGCTACTCCACTTTCTTTTAGTTGAATTTTTCTCCTTTGGCGTGAAAGTTTGCCTTGACTGGACATTGGGGAGTTAGATTTTTGTGTTGGTTGGGTCACACGGCATGAGTCACACTGGCAAACGAACTTCGACCTTTGGCAACGGCGACTTTGTCGCAATGCCAGATAAGCGCTTTCAACGTGTCTAGTTTTTGTTGGCCATTATGGCAGTACGTGATGCAGCATCATCATCATCATCATCCTGGCCGACAGCCAATAACTTTGCCCAAGGGTTATAGAGGTTTTGCCCAGTGCAAAATACAAACAAAATACACACAATACCGGCGAGCACTCAATAGATTGCCAACCCCTCAGCTGCAGTTGGGCAATCAAAAGTTCCTACAGACCCCGGATCCGGATCCAGCTTCGAATGCAATTGAATTCGTCTTTTGTCAATACACATATGTATGTATAGTATGCCTGAGATTGGGTAGCGTAATTAAAGGCAACTTAACCACGGGCTATTTACATTTTGAACACGGGCCTTGACTCATTGATTCCCCCGAGGCTTCTGTGGCTCAAGGAGCTTTTGTTCAGCTCTCGGCTTTCTGCTTTGATATACTCGTATATCGTAATATATGTACTACGTTTTTATATGTCTGAGTTTGAATTTGCATTTTTCGCAATTGCAATTTCGCTACCCCCTACAAGTTCCTGAGGCCTTCTGCGCCTGCGGCTTAAAGGGTGAAAGTGAGGATTATAAATTTTAAGCTGCTTTTGCTTTTCACTAGTCTGTCTCATTTTTTATTTGCGGTTCTATTTACACTACACTCTGGTTCAGGGGGTTGCTTATAAAAAAATGTGCCAGACACGCGACCCTCGAAATCCCAATAATATCCATATAATCCTAGCTCTAGCCCTGCTGTCTGACAGTCTTTCAGTATTTGCTATATCTCGTTGTTAGCGATTCTTATTCAAATTGCATTTTTTTTTCCACTTCCACTCTTTTTAATTATAAGTTTGGAGAATTTTTGCAAGTCAAGCAGATGATTGACCTAAATTATCGTCGGGATAGGATTCATAACAAAGGATTATGGGTTCAATGGTTCCTGGGAACAGTTTGCTGGGAACAGTTTTAGAGTTACAGTTTGGGAGTCATATAACATCGAACACTTTTTACTTCACATCACATGATACAGTTTGAGAGTCGTTTTTCTCACTTCACTGCACTATAATGCAACTTTCTTCTGTTACATATTACATAATCGTTATTATTCGCCGACTGTCAAACTGTCAATCAGCCCTTTCACTCGAACGCACAAACTCCAGTCAACCTCCCACTTTTCCTACATTTGTAATTCTTTCCAATTCACAAAATCAACTAATTTTATACCACTTTCTTTGGCCAACCTCGTGTCAGTCACATCTTTATGGAACATAATAGACCCATATTTCATAAGCAAAATAACCCTCATTTGTGACGGACTCGGCAAAAGTTACGCCAACAGTAACTATAACAGGGAGAGGACGGACCCACCCAAAATAAAAATGTGAACAACCCGGAAAGTCCCACCCTCGCAGGAAAAGCATTCGCCTCCCAACTTTGGTTGGAATCACTCATTCAATGGTCGACTCGTCGCCACTCTGTCGCATTTGTAGTTGCTTTTTTTTCGGTTTCCCCAGCGAAGGATATCATTACCATATACGAGACACGAGACGGCGACAACAGCGACAACAATATTGCATACGACCAGAAACGGTCGATTCCTTATTGTTAGACCCGGCAAATGGGGAGTGTACACTCGCGGCGATGCAAATAGGTTATTGAATATACAATAAGAGCAGCTTGCCTTCTTCACTTAGATATAAACTTTTTTACTCTTACTATATTTACTTAGAAAGACACAATAGAGTTTATTTTAAACATTGGATTTTGAAAACCTATCCATAGATTGATCCATTTTTGTGACCCCCGCTGTCCTGCTTACATCTGCAGTTGTTTTTCTTCGTCATCAGCATACATATGTGCAGTAAGCATTCACAGGATCTCCTCTCCTCCCCCAACACACACGAACAAAAAAAAAACCCCTTACATCGCGTATCTGTGTGAGCTCGAACCTTTCGTCGCCATTTGGTGCAACTTTTTTGCGACCCCCTTTGCGCTGGTGCTTCGTTTTTGCTTTCCTGTTTCCTCTGCATACATTTTCACAACAAATCATAAAAAGTGGCAATGATGGCGGCGCCATGGGGCGGGTAGAGGCAGACAGCCCAACCACCCACCACACAATGCACACAGCAACACAGACGACGAGAGTGTCCTCGTTGCCAGGACATTCTAGCAGCCAGTTGTTTGTCGACTAGCGTCGCGTGCGGGCGGCTTTTTTTCCCATCGCCGGATTGCTACTACTGTCACACAAGGATAACCCAAGCTCGAAAGTCCTGGCAAACTCCTCCATGAGAGAGTTACATAAATAATTCAGCGACTTTGTGCCAGGTAAAATACCTGCGATGCATTATTAATTGATTCGAACCGAAGGACAGTCAATCAATATTAAGACTGGAAAACTCCATT
The DNA here is from genome assembly GCF_018153835.1 of Drosophila eugracilis. Lineage (NCBI taxonomy): Eukaryota > Metazoa > Arthropoda > Insecta > Diptera > Drosophilidae > Drosophila > Drosophila eugracilis. The sequence goes on from NW_024573209.1 coordinate 1,446,888, forward strand.
TCCTGGCGTCGCCTCTTGATGGGAATCCTGCGCAGAAACGGCAAAGGCTGTTTACATGCCATATAAAAGTTCATTATCCTGCCAAACTGTTCTCGTGCGTGTGTTTTGTGTGTGTGTGTGTGGGGCATACAAAAATCATTAAAAAGTTTAACACACGCCTGCCTGGCGAGCAGAGCGGAGTGGAGTGGAGTGGAAAGAAGGCTTCAAGTGCTTCATTAGCGACTTTCTCAAGTATGTGTGTTGAGTCCTTTGACCAAGCTAAAATAAAGAGAAAAAACAACTCTAGCTCAAACTCCTTATAGCTCCTTTGCAAGAAGCTGCTATATATATATATTATGTCCATTGTTTTGCGCGCTTCCGCCAGACGCCGCATTTTGTTTACACCCCATCCCATCGATACCGAATCCAAGTCATTCCTCCCCAGAATCCCTCGCAAAGTCAAGGACTCGACGCGTCCCAAAACGGGCTGTATTCTCGCAGGACTTCTCTTTGTTTTCAGTTTTTAGCTTTCTGCTCTCCCAACCCTTTCCCCTTTTTGACTCATAACATGCTCTTTCGTCTTTTCTTACAGTTCGCTGGCTGGGTGGATGCGGTAATCTTCGTGTTCAGTCTGGAGAACGAGGGCAGCTTTAATACCGTCTACAACTACTATACAAAAATGGCACATTTCCGAAATGGCCAGGAAATACCCATGATATTGGTCGGAACGCAAGGTACGTTAAATAGTTGTAATGTTATGTAATAGTAAACATAGTAGAAAAAGATCTGAACCTTATTTTAAAAATTATTTTTCAATTTTTAGATGCCATCAGCGAGCGCAATCCTCGCGTGATTGATGACACCCGTGCGAGGAAATTGGCCAGCGACCTAAAGCGCTGCTCCTACTACGAGACCTGTGCCACCTATGGCCTAAATGTGGAGCGTGTCTTTCAGGATGGTAAGTCTACAAAGTCAATTAATTAAATCAATCACAAAACACTCATTATGTTTAACCTTTTTTTTATAGCCTGTCAAAAGATCCTGTCGCAACGCCTGCCCTTGCCACCACAGGTGCAACCGCCGAGACCTACAACCCCGCAGGGCAATCGTTTGGGTTTAGCGCCTTATCAGGCACCCACCAATGGACAACGTGGTCAGCAGCAGCTGCCACTGCGAATGAGTGCGGATTTCGCCCAGGCGGAGCAGAAGCTGTGGTCCCTGCAAGGAGCCAGCAGCTCAACCACCAACGAGAACAACAACATCACCAAATACAATCCCGGAGCAGCCAATCCACTACAGGGTGATTGCTCTCAAGTGCAGTTGCGGGATCCACGCGACCTGGCGCCACCGCCGGGTAAGGAACTGCCCACACCTACCTCGACGCCTACGACGAGCCGCAAGAGCCGGCGGCGCTCAAACCTGTTCATTCCCTCCTCCTCGAAGAAGGCAGACAAGGAGAAGGAGCCGAAGAGCAGTGAGCTGGGCAGTGGACGTTCCATACCCATAAAACAGGGTTATTTGTACAAGCGATCTAGCAAGTCTTTGAACAAGGAGTGGAAGAAGAAGTACGTGACACTCTGTGATGATGGAAGACTTACCTATCACCCTTCCCTGCATGACTACATGGACGATGTGCATGGCAAGGAGATTCCGCTGCAGTACGTCACCGTCAAGGTGCCGGGACAGAAGCCTCGTGGCTCCAAGAGCATCATCACGAACAGTGCGCTTACCAGTTCTCTGATGGCCAATGGTCAAAGAGCTCAAAATACCCTGAGCGATGGCATCGGTTGTCTCACCCTGGCCAAGGACAATCAGCGAAAGCTGAGCGAGAAACTATCTTTACTGGGTGCCGGATCGGGGGCAGCTGGCGGCGCTGGGGAGCCATTAAAGTCGAACAGCTCACAGCAGACAAGCGGGGACGAGGGCATAGCCATGTCCAATTCGAATTCACAGACTTTCATAGCCGGTGAAGCGGCCAACATAGCCAATAAATTGGAGGCCCAGACGCCGAATGTTAAGAAGCGACATCGCCGTATGAAGAGCAGCAGTGTAAAGGCCAATGAGGCAGACGACAACGATGGCTACGAATTCTACATTGTATCGCTGGACTCCAAGCAGTGGCACTTCGAGGCTGCCAATTCTGAAGAGCGCGACGAGTGGGTGGCGGCCGTCGAGCAAGAGATCTTCAAGAGCCTACAAAGCATCGAGAGCAGCAAGACCAAACAGGCCACCAGCACCGATCTGGCCGCAATGCTGGCCATTCGACAGCGAGTTCCCGGAAACGGCTTCTGCGTCGACTGTGGAGCGCCAAGTAAGTTGATCCTAAAAAATGATTATTATTACCTTTACTTACATTTTGTATTACCTTTTACAGATCCTGAATGGGCCAGCTTGAATTTGGGCGTACTCATGTGCATCGAATGCTCGGGAGTTCATCGCAATCTTGGCTCGCATATATCCAAAGTTCGCTCTCTGGGTCTGGATGACTGGCCGTAAGTTTATACCTATATTTCCACCCAAAGATCAGTCTAAAATATTCTTTTTCGCCTTATTAGATCTCCGCATCTCAGTGTGATGCTGGCCATTGGCAACAGTCTGGCCAACTCCGTCTGGGAGTCGAACACGAGACAACGAGTGAAGCCCACTTCACAGGCCAGCCGGGAGGAGAAGGAGCGATGGGTGCGCAGCAAATATGAGGGCAAGGAGTTCCTGACCCCACTGGGCAATGGATCCTCAGCACATCCCAGCCCGAGTCCGGGTCAGCAGCTGATCGAGGCTGTGATCAGGGCGGACATCAAGTCGATTGTTTCGATCTTGGCCAACTGTCCGTCCGAGGTGACCAATGCCAATGTGAGCGCCAGGGATGTGCGAACTCCATTGCTGCTGGCCTGTGCCATAGGCAATCTGGCCATTGCACAGCTGCTCATATGGGTAAGTCAACTGAAGATCATATAAAACCATATAGATTACTAATGAGTACTCTTATATTTTTCCAGAATGGCGCCAACATCAAGCACACGGATCACGAAGGTCGCACATGCTTGGCTTACGCTCGAGCGGCACAATCTCTGGCCACCGCCAAGTCGATAAAAGCTGCTGCAGCTGCGCAAGCGGGCACTACGATTCCGGCGCCTGCTCCACCCACAAACGGAGGCATTCCTGCTCCTCAATACAATGTGGAGGACACGACGGCGCTGGTGGAGCTGCTCGAGGGATTGGGCTGCCCGGAGGCGGCACCACTGACGGCCAGTGGCACCTTGCCCAGGAGACGCGACACGCTAGGCACGCCCTACGAGAAGTCCGTGTCCGGTGTGATCTGAATTAGTTAAAATTGAAATAAGATTAACATGAATTTTCGTAGCAATTGTACAATTTTTAGACTTTGTTGTTCGTAACGGAATTAGTTTAAATTCTATCGGTAAAATTGTATAGCGTTTAGTGTTTAGGTTTTAGGAATGTTGTGCAAATGTTTTATATGACTATTATTATTTGGCAAGCGTTGAATGGAAATTCACAAATTTTATTTATGTTTTTTTTTTTAGTTTGTTTAGTTTCTAAGCCAAGAAACCTGTACAGCCTTGTTGTAATCTCAAGTGTATAATTTATTATTTTCGTATTACGTATTACTATTCTTATTGTTTTTATCGTGTACAGGTTTTTTATCGTTTGCAAAACAATTATTTAGTAATTATATTTATTATGTTGTAACTCTCGATAACCACATCAGCAGATTGCAAAAAGACTTTGTGGAAAGAAAAACATACTTGTACACCTTTAACAATTGATAAAAGCTGATGCAAAATATACGTATAAACGAAATGAATCTAAGATTAAAGCCAAAAACAAACTTATACTATACAATATACACGAACATATATATATTATATACATACATAGTTGAAATTGCTTGATAATCGGTTTAAACAAATGAACACGCCCAAAATGTAGCTTATGCTGAACCAAACTCACAAAATAACAAAATTCTTTGCTATATAAATTCCGTAAATAAATCGTTTAACGGATTATACTGCAGAAATTAAGATTCTGGTAGTATGAAATCTGAGTAGAAAGAAATTTAATTGAAAGTATTTCAAAACTATTATAGAATATAGTTATAAATCAATCTATAAATATTACTATATGTATACACCCCTCTATATTGTGTACGCTATTTGTACGAATTACAAACCACACAACGTGACAAACTCAATCTAATTGGAAGGAAAGTAGCACACAAAAGCCACAAAATAAAAAAAAAAAACAACAAAAGAAAAAACCATTCAATAAAAATCTATTAAACATTTTAAAATCTTTGTTTTTATGCTATTTTAGATGGTTTATATCTGGCTAAAGGACCCTCATAATACCCAGTCCTTTAGAAAAAAACAATTTTTGTGTTTGGGCGCTTTATTTATTTTTCAAACAAAATCTAACAAGCTTTTAATTTTGGAAACATTTTAAATAATGTAGAATTTTGTTTACATATGTATGTGCGGCATTTTTCCTTAATTTTTTCGTTGGAAACTTGCATTGTGTCCCACGCGGGAAACTTTAGTTAAGACATTAAAATGTAAGTTGTTATTTATATATATATGTACCATATATTTTGTTTTTATAGAGAAGGTCACGCAGATTGCCTAGTCAGAAGCGTGAAAATTTAAATTTACTCTGTCTGCCAAACCGAGAACGAAACACAACTGCAGAAAAGATCGAAAAGCTTTGGATCTCAAGTCCAGCTCGATGCAGGAAAGTCGAAATCTTGAATACGGATTGGTACATCAAGCAAATAACCGATTAGAAAGTCGATCCGTCCTGGTCACCGTCATAACGCTTTCTCTACTCCTAGGTGCTCCACGAAAATCTCTTATCCGTGAACCGTTCAGGCCTCGCCTTCTGTTGATCTTGAAAATTTGATTTTTTTTTAGATTTTTTCCATAAGTTTTTTTTGTAGGTATTGCTTTTGTCGTTTGTCCATTTAACATTTAGCTGGGAAGTCGTCATCAGTTAATCCATTGAGTTGAAAGTGAACGATTTTGATTGGTATTTTGTTTTAGTTTGGTCTAAACACAACAAGCAAATTCCACACAATGCTGCTGCTGCATAGGCTGGGCTAGGGGAATCATGCTCCCGCTGATGGTAACAGTTTCAGTTTTTTGGGGGATACACGGCCACAACCGAGGCTGCAGCAGCGATTGCTGGTTTGGTATTGCCGTCGTCCACGGCTTTCGTTAACTTTGGAACTCCATGTCGATTTGTGGTTGTACAGAGAGAACACGCTCGCACCCTTTTTAGCTTGCATTGCACCTGGTCTGCAGTTGCCTTTGCCGCCTTAGCGCCCGCTACCGTTGCCGCTCCACTTGGGTTTGTTCATTTTTTGTTGGCCTTAAACTTGGCGTAGAAGCTCTGAATCTGGGCATAGCGAACGGGTATCGAGTCTAGGATGCCGGTATAGCTAAAGTTCTGCTGCTGGCGGTTTTTCTCATGCAGATTATCACCAGACAAGTACGTGACCACGCTCTTCTGTAGTTCGCTGACGTGCGGATCGGCATGGTTGGCCACCAGGTGGTTGCAAAACTGAGCAATTTGAAGGAAAACCGAGGCGTCACGATCTGTGCGGGGGGAAAACGCAATGCAAAAACAATTAGTTAGCACATTCTAATGCGATAAAAATTTGCTAAACTCACCCATCTTGCGTGATATCTTCAGCAAAGAAAGCGGCTGACTTTCGTTATCGCGCTGAGCACGCAAGTGCCTATTGCCCTGCTTAAACTCCTGTTCCAACCAACGGATGACATGACGGACATTCTCGCTGCGTTTCTTCAAGTCATCCAACTCATTAAGCACTAAATGGTAAAAGATAATCGATTAGAATCTCCTTGGCTGTAGGTTAAGTTGATTTTATGTTTGTAAATACAGTAAAATATGGTGAATTAGGGAATGACTAAATTTAGACATTTGAGTTTATTTAAGGCGACACACTCCATAGTATTATGCGAACCTTACTTTCCACTTCAAAGATTTGAGGTCAAACTAATCGACCCACTTTGCGGTATGCACACTCACCTGCATTCGGTATGAGGACAATGCACTTCTTGGTCCTCACCAACGACTTGACTATGCCATTGTATTCGGTCAATGCCTTCGAATCGACCACAACGAATGGGGACATCACCACATGGGCGGGACTGTCCCGCAGCTCCTCTTCCAGGGTCTCCACCTCGTTCTGCAACCAGAGTTTGCCCATGAGCTCACACTTCTTTGACTTTGCCTCCGAACGCTCTTCATCAGCCCCTGAGCTGGATTGCACATTCAGTTTCTCGATGACGCTATTTGTGGTTGTGGAGGCTGAGGTGCCGCCGGCTACAGAGGTTCCTGTGGCACTGGCTATGACTGCAGCGGCCTTCTCGGCATTCCGATTCCTTAAGTAACCCTTACGTGGCACCTTGCGACACTCCTCCACGGTGTCCTTTTCCTCGTTGCTGGTATAGCTCTTGCGAACGATACCGTTCTTGCGATCGGAGTAGCGACGAGTACGTCCTTCATTCCGCTTTGTTCGGTTAGTTTTCGGAGCAGTGCGACGCTCTCGGCGACGTGATCCGCCACCCTTCTTCTCCTCGCGCTGTTTCTTCTTCTGAGTTTCGGTGAAACGCCGCGTCTTAACGCAGAATCTGTAGTTAAACTTCTTTTGTTTGCAAATAAAAAAGCCAAAGTCGACCATTTTGAATATACGAAGTATAGACTCTTCTTGGGAAGTAACTCGCTCGCGGATAATGGTCTCCCAATCCAAGGTAATCTGGGTGCTCTGGAAAATGTCGAAGTTCTTGAAGGCAAAGTCCTCAGTGAGAGGAACATTTGCCCGCACATCGAACAGCTCGCCCAGAGAATCGCGAACATTGGTCGTGGTCAAGAGCTCGCGCTCAAAGTACACCTTCCTGGTGAAAACGTCGATGTTGCAGTAGTTCAGAAGCTTCATGATCTTGTGCACAAACTCCGGGTTAGAGTGGTAGCAGCCAATGAGAATTTCCGGGTTAATACGGAGCCAGTCGAAGAGCATTTTTAGGGCTCTGATAGTGGGCTCACTATGCAAACAATCGATAATTATGTTGGGATTAATTTTTGTGTACTTGTTGCGATATACAAGTTTCTTGGGTGGCTCTGAGAAGCTGACGGGCGGTGGTGCAGGCTGCACGCCGTCCACCGCTGGCTTGGTCTTGGCATCCTCTGCGCTCTTAAAGTTCAACTGCAGCACTTCAAAGCTACGCAGAAGCTCCTCGGAGTCCACATCCTGTGAGTTGGACCTACGTTCGATTTCCTCGGGATATATGAGTTTCTCCTCCTCTATAACAACGTCTTCATTGTCAGAGTAGACTAATCCGCCTCCTCCACAGCCGCCAGACTTGCGCTCTTTCTTGCTGTAAGAAGCTGAAAACCACGAGAACAATTACAATTTAATTTTAAGAAAAGTTGGGAAAGATGTTGTTTCAAAATGATGTTCTACTTTGAATGCTAACCTGCTTCATAGTGCTCATCCCCGCAAACCTCACCCGGATCAGCTGCATCAATGTCACTGAAGTCTGTATCGAAATTCGAACTGAGATCCGTGTAATCCTCCTCGTCACTGTAGAAAGTCCGTATCCATTTCGCTCTCACTGTCGTAGCAAGAGCTGTCATCCGACTGGGCGATCTTGCGGCGTCGGCGTCGTAGGCGCATTCCACGCCGCTTGCTTTTGCACGACAGCGGGGTCTTAAGATCGGACTCCTTGGCCTCGTCGCTGGAGCGTGTGGAGACTCCTTCACCGATCTTGTCGCCGTCAGCAGCCTCCTGGGTCTTTGTTTCCTCGCCGGAGTGCTGACTTTCGCGTGAGTCAGAGCTGCAGTCCTTAATAGATTGAGGACGCGGGATCGTTTTTTTATCCTTGCGCTCACTCTCGCCGACTGCTGCTATCCAGTTTTTGTACTCATTACGAGACTTACGCACCCCAGTGTCAAACTCCTGGAAACGTTTCTCGTACTCCGCCTGAAAATGTTCATTGTCTTGGGCGCGGGCCAGGATCGTCTGTTCAATGCTGACGATGCAGGCGTCCATTAGATCCGAGCAGGCGGCCACCAGAAAAGCGTGCAACGAGTAGACCTTTGGTGAGTTAATCATCTTTAGCTTGGACAGACAAAAGAACAGAATCGAGACGATCTTGAAGATACTGGGCTCTGGAACACGCAGCTGCTGAGAGCAAAGGATTTTGCGTAAATCAATAAGCACGCAGTGGCACAAAGAGTTGAAATCCGGCACTTCCTTGTCAAAAAAGAAAATGTCCACGATCAGATAAAAGCGTGCGAAGAAATCCTCGATGCTAAAGTCCAGTTTCTCGGGATCCATTTGCTCCAAATATTCGGTGTGCTTCGTGAACAATTTGTTTAGGTTATTTTCGCTCAATTCGAAGGGTATGATGCACACGAGCGAGTACAAGTAGTGGTAAGTAGAGTCCAAATCATGGTTTTGACCGTAATACAGGGTTCCCAACTGGTTCTGGGCCATACCAATGGCCGGATTGAGCTTGAAGGCTTCCAAATAGTACTTGGCGACCTGCTCCTTGCTGATACTCAGCTTGCTGTCGATGCGAAAGTCCAAAAAGTAGCGATGCAAATCGCCCAGACTAAGCAAGGATGAGTGTATGGTGTCGAGAGCGAATGACACTGCCTCCAGGCTCTTGTCAACCGCCTGAGTGCTGGAATGGGACGTCTCCTTGGTGTCCCCAATCATATCGCTTATATAACCATCACTGATGATGGAAAAATCAATCAAATACTTTAAATCCAGATCGTATATCTCCTCCATGCGCGAAGAAAGTCGCTTGTAATTGAAGATCCCGGCGCAGAGAAATCTCTCTAATTTCAGCATGTTCTCCTGAGCAGTGGGCGCATCTTGGCCTTGCTTGTGCCAGCTCTTCTTGACAAAGGCGATGAACTCGTAGTATCCACGACGCCACATTACCTCGCGCACTTTTTTGCCCACCGACTGGTAGTCCTTGAAAATGATCTGCTTGCACAGCTGCACCAGCAGCGAGCGCTTTTCCTCGATTTCATGCTGGAACAGCTGTCCCACAGTCTGGACATTCTTCTTGGCATCATCCAGTTGCTTGGAAGCGGTGTAAAGGGATCTGTTAAGGATAAACGATTAGTGATTTCTCTAGCTTAGTTATTCTTTGCAGGTACAGCTGCTACAGTTCATACCTATAAAGATCCTTTACCTCCTGGCTGAGGGTGCAGGTGCCATTGTTGGGCTCTAAGCCGCGACAGCGGTTCGTTCCGCTATCAATAGCGCACTCGCTGGAGGCATTTGATGATCCTCCGGAGCTGAGTGTCGCCTCCATTTCGATGGGTGCTGAAATATACAAGTATAAGTACAAGAAACGTATGTATTATCATTTCACACTAAAATGTAGTTTGATTTTACACAGCTGGCAGTTTTGCTGTAAAAAAAAAGCATGTAAACACCCACTAGATGGGCGGATTCGTCCAGCTGTTTCTCGAACTGAATTCCCCAAAAAATTCTGCTGACGAATTGTTTTTCGAAATAAATTTCTTTACTTTATGGTACGAGGGCTTTGTATTGTTTTTGTTTCAACTGGTGACGCACACGAACACATGCGCGTTATTATTATGTATCTCAGTGTGCGAGAGAGTTTTTGTATGTGTATGTCGTAGTTACGTTTTTATTGAATAATCAATTAAACACACACGCGCACACACCTTTTGCTTTTGCTTTTCTGCTCTGGTATTTTCGATATTGCATTCGCGATTGCGAAATAACTGATGCGCTCTGCATTGAGATGCATTCAGCACGCAGCTGCACTCAGGTATAAACGTATCCAAGAACTACACTTTAGTGTTTACCTGGTCGATTTGCATTACCTTTTATTCGATTCAGTTTGCTGTTGTGTTCTGCAAATTTCACGTTTTCGCTCTTCCTTTGTTGAACAACAAAATGGCGCATACACGGTCAGACTGCGCAGCCCAAAGTGCTAACGATGCGACGTATTACTGAAGGTATTCGGATTTTTATATTCCCAGCAGACTAACTGCCTAAATAAGCTAGAAATATTATTGTCAATTTCTAAACAAAATTATACCTTAATGTTAGTTCAAATTCAGTGCGTTTTGTTATGTTTTGTATTATTTATTTTTGATTTCGTATCATGCCGCCTAATCGTGCATTTTCTCGGCGCACTTTCCAGTGTTAGTAAACCAATTATCGATGACTACGGCTTATCGATTATTTATATTGGCGGGTTTTTGAAAATGGTCTTTATACAGGTTTTGCGTTTTGACACGAAAGTTGGAGAATTTTTTGATTTGAAAAGCAGTTAAAACATTTTTCATTTTTGAGGGAAACATACAAATACATGTAACTAATCTAAACGTAAGATTCCAGTTTTTTAGTTTGAAACTGATTTGGTGAGAAATAGAGTTCATACACTTTAAAACGAAAAACGCTATTATTATTTGAAGATCTAAAATGCTTTAATATATTTATTTATTTTGATAAGAACTTCTTCATGACACTAAAGATTATGTTTTATTGATTCTGCTGTTTTTAAATATACATAGATATCCAAATAATAAAACATGTTAAGTATAAAAGTAAATAAATGTTAGCATGTAATAAAATTAAGCTGAGAGCAATGGCCGCTATTTAATAATGGATTTTTCTGTACTCGAAGGAAGATTTATGCACATTAGTTTATTTTTATATTAAAAAATTAGCACTTCTTTTTTTACTAATTTTTTTTCAGGCGCCTTCAATATTTGCCAATGAAGCCGCCAAATATGAAGAAATGTGTCACGCATATTAATGATCTTCCATATGTCGGCTTATCTTCGTTTCGTTCCTACCTGGCCGGAGAGCCTCCAATCCATCTGGGAACCTTAGCTGCGACTAAGCCGATCTCGAATTAAAAATAAATAATGCTTGCGTTTATCGGACATTTCTCTCGGCGACGTCAAGTCGTTTGGTTACTCGATATGCGTTGGGCACGTCGAGGGACAGATAGCCCCTTGTCACACTAAAAAAAATGATTGCAGCGCCAATTTTTACGAGCTCTTTGAATTATACATTAAATTGTATTAAAGAATATTGTTTCATGTTTTCATTTCTGCTTGTAATTTATTTCAAAATTAGCCAATTTGCAAAACTACAAAATTATTAAAAATCCCTGAAGACCTTATATAAAATAATCTTAAAAAACGATGTTATCGGTTCGTTCTAATTAATATATTATTAAATTGAAATCTGTTATCGTTCCAACTTTTCTATGCCTCGGGAGATTCATGGAAATCAGTTCGTTTAATTTGAAATTGCCATAAAATCCCTAGAGCACGTTTTATCAAGGGAAACACTGAAAAAACTTAAGACTTAAAAACAAATAATTTTTAAAATGAATCCTAGCAGCATATGCAACATGCCCTTTAGGGAATCTATGGAATATGATATACAAAAATGCAAAACCAAAAAATTCAAAACAAAAATATATTTAAAAATTTAAATTGAAATTTTTCTTAAAGTGCATTTGCCGGCCGAGTCTCGGACTGCTTCTCTGGTCATGGCTATAAAACTCACGCAATCTTGCTCAAGCGTTCTCAGTTTTAGTTCAGACCGCTGTCGGACCGGTCACGTTCGAAACGTTGGGAAATATTGTCGGACACAGTGTAAGTTTCTCTTTCGACTCAGAATTTTGAGAACTTGAAAAAAGTCAATCCCCTTAATCGCAATTAGCGGCTTTTCAATTGGCCTTTAGTAACCTTTAATTGGTAATGTAATTGGAGCTTGTAAATAATTTCTTCATTATGATGTAATTAATTTGCAAACGGTTTCACGTTTTATGATTATCAAAAGTTCGATTCCACCAGTCACCCCATAATCCCCTGATAATCTTATCTGGATCAGTAATACACTCCTTGGATCCATAATATTTGCCGCAGTCATTTCAGTGGGCATGGTCATAAATTCTAAAATATCTCACACACTTTCGCGGTGGTTATTAGATCTAATCGGGAATATTTATGATCTCGATACGCAACTACCAATAGTTTGTTTAGGGCTTTCTCTGCTCCAAAGGCGACCGATATTTATTTAGGTTGTACTTAAGATCAGTTTATATTATATAAATGTAACAGACTTGTCTAGCAAAACACCATAATCGATATATCTTAAGTTGTTTTTTTTTTACAATGTTTTGCTTAGAAAACTGATTTTGAACTTGATAACGAAAAGCCAATCATTGGAAGTACCTTATCTCTAATTGATTGACTTGTTCAGTTAAAGTGAATTCTGTCGTATCGTAAAGATTCGCGATCACTTGAGACACATATTGACTTATAGTATAAAGCGTGTCGATCTGACCCCAGAGTCATCTGAAAATGAGACATTTTAATCAATTACGCGAGAGACTTCGTCTCGGCACACTGAAATATCAGCTACGTCATCGAATTGGCATAACAACATGTCGTAGAAATGGAACGAGTCTAATCAAAATTCAAAAATGTTCTACTATAATTTCTAGGCGAGAAAGTTGGAGATCAATATGAAACTAACGCTAGCATTTCTGCTGGCTACTTTGGCCTTGTCGCAAGCTTTGGTCAAGGAGGAGATCCAGGCCAAGGAGTACCTCGAGAATCTGAACAAAGAGCTGGCCAAAAGGACCAATGTTGAAACCGAGGCTGCCTGGGCCTATGGCTCAAACATTACAGATGAGAATGAGAAGAAAAAGAACGAAGTTTCCGCCGAGTTGGCTAAGTTTATGAAGGAGGTGGCTAGTGACACAGCTAAGTTCCAATGGCGTTCGTTCCAGTCGGAGGATCTCAAGCGTCAATTCAAAGCTTTGACCAAATTGGGTTACGCCGCTCTACCAGAAGCCGACTACGCAGAATTGCTGGAAACTCTCTCATCCATGGAGTCAAATTTCGCCAAAGTAAAGGTCTGCGACTACAAGGACAATACCAAGTGCGACCTTGCCCTCGAACCGGAGATTGAGGAGGTCATCAGCAAGAGCCGTGACCACGAGGAGCTCGCCTACTACTGGCGCGAGTTCTACGACAAGGCCGGAACAGCTGTGCGATCCCAATTTGAGCGTTACGTGGAGCTTAACACCAAGGCAGCCAAACTGAATAGTAAGTAGATATAATTTTATATTACTATTTATTAAGTTATCAAAAAAGTATTACGGAAACAATAGAGAGATTTGAGTTGGCATAAAATTACAAGGTAAATACATCATTGAAACTAAAAGAAAAGTAACCAAAAGTAGTATTTTAACTTATCTTGAAAGCTTTACTATACGTATTTCAAGAGATCTTCTTACTTATATCAAGAACATATATATCTCGAAAGATCTTCGAACTTGAATTTTACTAATCTTAATGTCATTTTTAAATTCAGACAACCAAACATCCATTAGCTCAAAATAGCTAATTGCAGTTTAGATTTTGTCATAAGTAATTCACAAAATATTCCCAACAATATTTACCCTGTTGTACTTTTTTTCTCATCAGTGGTGAGGGTAATTACGAGTGTAAAAATTATTTAAAAATTAAAACTTTAACAATATAGACTATTTTATATAAATTTTAATACCAATTTACCACCAGACTTTACCTCCGGCGCCGAGGCCTGGTTGGATGAATACGAGGACGATACTTTCGAGCAGCAGCTAGAGGACATTTTCGCTGAAATTCGTCCTCTTTACCAACAGATTCATGGCTATGTGCGATTCCGCCTGCGGAAACACTATGGCGAATCGGTGGTTTCCGAGACAGGACCCATTCCCATGCACCTTTTGGGCAATATGTGGGCGCAGCAGTGGTCGGAGATTGCAGATATTGTTTCACCATTCCCCGAGAAACCCCTAGTGGATGTGAGCGAAGAGATGGAAAAGCAGGGATACACAGCTCTGAAAATGTTCCAGATGGGCGATGACTTCTTTACTTCCATGAATCTGACTAAGCTGCCGCAGTAAGTAGAGAATAAGAACTCTGAGAATCTTATCTTAATGAATTCCGATTTATAGGGACTTCTGGGACAAGTCAATTATTGAGAAACCCACCGATGGCCGTGATCTCGTTTGCCACGCCAGTGCCTGGGACTTTTATCTCACCGACGATGTGCGCATCAAGCAGTGCACTCGAGTCACCCAGGATCAGCTCTTCACCGTCCACCACGAATTGGGACACATTCAGTATTTCCTACAGTATCAGCATTTGCCATTCATCTACCGCACTGGTGCTAATCCCGGTTTCCATGAGGCCGTTGGTGATGTCCTCTCTCTGTCCGTGTCGACTCCCAAGCATCTTGAGAAAATCGGTCTGCTCAAGGACTATGTTCGCGATGATGAGGCTCGCATTAATCAACTTTTCCTTACTGCTCTGGACAAGATTGTGTTCCTGCCCTTCGCCTTCACCATGGACAAGTATCGCTGGTCGCTGTTCCGCGGTGAAGTCGATAAGGCCAACTGGAACTGTGCCTTCTGGAAGTTGAGGGACGAGTACTCCGGCATTGAACCCCCAGTAGTCCGAAGCGAGAAGGACTTCGATGCCCCGGCTAAATATCACATTTCCGCTGATGTCGAGTATCTGAGGTAGGTATTGTTTCATTAGAGAGTTTCTTGTTAAAAGTTAGAGGGAATCAAATGAAATGTATGTTTGTTATATCTTTCAGATATTTGGTCTCCTTCATCATCCAGTTCCAGTTCTACAAGTCCGCTTGTATCAAGGCTGGTCAGTACGATGCCAACAATGTGGAGTTGCCGCTGGATAACTGCGATATCTACGGAAGTGCTGCGGCTGGTGCTGCTTTCCAGTAAGTTTTGACATGTATATTTGTTATATATTTTGTAATGTGTATGTTAATTCTCTTAGCAACATGCTGTCCATGGGCGCCTCTAAGCCCTGGCCTGATGCATTGGAAGCCTTCAACGGGGAACGTATCATGTCCGGAAAGGCTATCGCCGAATACTTTGAGCCACTGCGCGTCTGGCTGGAGGCGGAGAACATCAAGAACAATGTCCACATTGGATGGACCACTTCAGATAGTAAGTTCAAAGTTCGTCAAATATGGCACCCTGACTAAATCATCTTGATATCTATTTCAGAATGTGTGTCTTCATAAATTACACAGTGATTTGGCCAATAAAGTTTTACAATTCATTATTGATTTCAATATTAAAAACTGATTTTGATTTAGAGTTGAACTTCTGAGATATATTTAAGTGATAGATACAGAAAATACGCTGCTGAAATATGTACGAGTGCCGTTTATAATTGTCAGTATGAGCGAGTTATAGAGATTACTGAGTGAAGTCGTGGTTGTGTTTGCTAAGTGGAACACATTATAATTACAAATGGCCAACTTGGCGCCCAGTTAGCCACCAACTTGCTTTACTGACCATGGGATTGTCGTTGGCCCAAGTCAGTTGACTTCGAGAGCTGCACAAGCGCAGAACGTTAGATTTGAGAGGGTAAAAGTGTTGGGAATTTCAATGAGCTAATAAAATGAGTTGCGAAAGTAAATTTAATAGAAAGTGTGGGAATATGTGGATTTGTTTGTCGGTTTTGGTGAGTCAAAATGATTAGGTTGTCTTGTGAACATCCTATTAACTTCTTTTATTAAGCTCCTTTTGGGACTTTCCCAAGCTGAATCTCCGCCTGATCCGACATTAGATAGATTTTTGAATGAAACCAATCAACAGCTTGCCGTTATCTATGATCAGGCTGTTTTGGCTCAGTTGTTGAAGGAGTTGCGTGGTCCCAACGATTTAGTGGCTCTCCTGGAGATTGAGGTCACCGATGACAAACTTTTAAAGTATGTAAGGACCTTAACTACACGTAAGGCTAAGTTCAAGCGTTTGGGATTGGGAAACTCCAGCCAGCGGAGGTTGCTATTGAAGTTTCCCCAATTGGGCTATGAGGCTCTGGGTGACAGAGATTTGGAACGCGTCTACGCATTGGCCTCCAATATGAGCGATAATTACCACAATGTCAAGCTGTGTGCTTACAAACAACCAGAGAATTGCACTCTAAGACTCATACCAGAGGTGCAATCTATAGTTCAAGAAAGCCGAGATCTAGACGAGATCGAATATTACTGGTTTGAGTGGCGAAGGCGCACTGGCTTAGCCACAAAGTCTCAGTTTGTGGCTTTTATGGATCTGTATAAGAAGACAGCGAAGTTGAATGGATATTCTCGTGCAGAGGATTACTGGTTTCGATCTTTGGAACTGGATGGTCAAGAGACCATGTCTTTGCTAGATAAAATAATGCATGGCTTGAGATCTTTGTTTCTTCAGTTTCATGCTCATGTCAGGGGTTCTTTGAGAAAGATGCATGGGGAAGTTTTGGTGCCTAGGAACCGACCCTATCCCCAGCATTTGGCAGAAGTCTTTATTGGTAATGCGTTTAGGAGAGTACAGGCTGAGTGGTATGTGGATCTACCTTCGCCGGAAACGGGATTAGCCAATATTACCCAGGAGCTGCATCGTCGGGGGCTAAGCACTACTCAAAGGGTTTTCTGGAATGTGGCTGAGTACTTCAGAGCTCTGGGTCTTCCCCAATTGGAGAAGTAAGCTATAAATTTAGATATTTTACTATATTAATATTTATTAATTGCAGTTCCATTTGGACATATGCCCAAAAAGTGTCCTCCGATGACGACGACAAGTGTTGGCATAAGGCCTGGCGGTATTATGCCCTGCCCAGAACCAACTTTACCTACTGTCCACTTAATGATGAGGAACGTTTCTTCAATATGTTTGAGGCTCAGGCGGATTTATATTACTACCGAGCTGCCTCAATTCAGCCAACTTTACTTCAAGAAGAGCCCTTTCCCAATTTCAGTGATGCCATTGGAAAATGTTTCTCCATGGCAGCCAGTTCGCCGCGTTTCCTCCGAAAACTTGGCCTCCTGAAGGATGGAAAGTGGAAAGAGTTACCAGCTCGGTTGAATCGCCTGTATGTTCAGGGCTTAAGGGTTGTGTTCTTGCTTCCTGTTTTTTATGTCCTGGATCGTTATCGAGTCGAAGTCCTGGCAGGTCATATCAATGCGGATGACAATGAGGCCTATTGGCGATTCACAGAGCACTATACAGGGGCAACAGCTCCCACGAAGAGGACCAATGAGCAGTTTGATGTGCCAGCCAAGCTGCTTATGGAAGTGGATGATCAGTATGCCAGGTGGGAAATTAAAAAGATTCAGAAAGTTATATCAAAATTAAACAAACCCTGTTTTCAGCCACTTTCTGAGCATTGTTCTGCAGTTCCAAATGTTGAAACATTTTTGCACAAAAACTGGACAGTTTGAAAGTGGTAATCCCAGGAAACCTTTGGATTTATGCGATTTATCGGATCAGCGAGGCCTAGGAGAGATTCTTCAAAAGGGCATGTCCCTCGGCTCCTCAGTTCACTACAGAGAAGTTCTGCAGGAACTTGTTAATGAGCCGGAGATCAGCATAGATGGCTTGCTGACCTATTTTAAGCCTTTACAAGATTGGCTACAACAACAGAATCAACATAATAACCTGGAAGTAGGTTGGACATAAATTCTTTTATTTATAAAAATTAAAAAAATTATTTTATTTATTAAAAGATTTATGACCGAAAAATATATCATTATGAGAAAAGTATTGTTATTTTTCTTTTTCAGCCCAAAAGTATGCTTCATATAATTATCTAAATTTGGATGGTTTTACCCGTGTATAATACATGTAGAAATCTATATGAATTTAACAAAAACTACAAATCTATGAATGTTTCTCCTGTTTTATTTTTAGTTGCCTTTTCCTTTCATTTTAATTCAAAATGTTTTTCGTATTGTTCAAATCAAAAAGCTTTTTGTTTCCGCCATAAAATCCCTATATTGTGAGCATTTTCAAAGGCATTTTTAAGGCAATGGCTTCCCAGCTTGTACATTCTTGCGAGTTTGAGGTATTTGGCAAGGTGCAGGGAGTCAACTTCCGGCGGCATGCTTTACGAAAAGCAAAGACCCTCGGTGTCCGGGGATGGTGCATGAATTCTGGCAGGGGAACAGTAAAGGGTTACATCGAAGGACGAGCAGCCGAGATGGACGTGATGAAGGAATGGCTCAGGACCACTGGTAGTCCACTCTCTAACATCGAGAAGGTCGAGTTTAGTTCTCAGAGGGAACGTCAACGATATGGCTATACTAACTTTCATATCAAGCCCGATCGTAATGAGCACGCTCCTGGAAACGAACTATTAGCCAGTAGTACCAGCCATAATGACAGCAATTAGAGGACTTTGGCGGATGGCTCAAATTTAAGGTCACTAAATTTTTTGCTAATTTCTTACTTATCATTTCAAGGATAATATTTTTATAAGGATTTGATTTTATCTAAAAAATAACAGATACTTTACTTCTTCGATTATATCTATCTGCTCAAAGTAATCTCCATAAATCTTGTGGAAATCTAATTTAAAGCCCTTGAATAATTTAAGGGAAGTGGCTTTAGGATCTCATCAGACGGAACTGGGATACAAAGAGTTACACTTCGCTGGGTTTCCATTCGTTCTCAATCAGTCAACGCCTTCTAAATGATGATTAATTTGTGCTTAGTGACTGCATTGCTTACTTAAAATAACCGGAAATAATCTAAACCAAATGCAAAACATAAGCTGGCTCTGTAATTAAAATGCACTTGATTATAATGACTCTCGCGGGCTCTTCTCTCAATAGCCAGTTATTAAAACCATGCAAATAGCTATGGTTAAAAAATAAATGTAAAAAGCAACTACAGTACGTGCTTAATGTTCGTCATAGTAAACGAATAGCGATTCGCTGGGCGTATTGACTTATTCAACTTATTCACTCGTGTAAATTAATTACTTACAAACGCTTGGCGATATTTTCCCACGGTCCTAAGCAGTCCAGAACTTGTACTATATGAGGTCTGGTATAGCCCAGTGCTAATGGCAACCAACCTGACCTTGGCTGGTAATTAACTTTTTGGCCAAAATATGTTTTTTATTTTTTTTGGAGGGATCAGTTCCAGGTACAAAATCACTGAGCAGCCAACCGCATCATAAAGTGTCTAATATTTATGAGCTCATATCCGAGACAGATAGACTTCGCAGATCCCAATCTAATTACTGCCTGAATCACATATCTTTCTACATAATATATAATATATGCACTCTCATTTGTATGTCAGTTGATTGGCAATCAAGCTATCAATCAGCATGCCAAGTCATTCGATTCATTGGGGTGGAGAGTCATGCAACCCCAGTTAACACCTTTGTGGATAGTTCTCTCCCCATATTCCATTCCGATCTTCCCTAGCAATCGTTCACCTGACTTGAGTCACAACTTTTTCAGATGTCGTCGGGTCAAGATCGAGTATAGAAATTGCAAATTCCTTAAGTGAGGGTGGCAAGAATAAAAACCTTATACCTTGCATTTTAATTATATGTTCTTGTTGAGAATATTCAATTATATTTGTTTATAAATTCAGTTTTTATGACTCGACCCTTAACTATTTACTTATGAATGAATAAGTTATCGAAGCCCTCAGGAATAATTTAGAATTAAGTAAATTTATTTCCCTTTTTTCTAGTTTTTACAAATTTTCTACAACTTTTCTGTAAAATTTCCTCCCTTGCAATTCTACAGAGTACTAAACCTATTAGTTTAATGTGCTGTGGAACAAATGCAAAGCATGAAAAGCATCAGAAGTCATTAGTTTCTGCCCATTAGCCGGTGCTCAAGTAGTGATTTGCACTTGCTGCTAGCTCGAGTCACAGGTGGAACGCATTCGCATCAGCTAATACCAGTTTCCAGTACTTGCCGGCATGACTCAAAGCATTTTCCACATTTCTCTGGGTCAAGAGCAACAATAAAACGCCACGAATGCGGGTGGCTGTATTTAGCAAGTCTGAGTGGAACTCAAGTCGAGTTTAATCTGAACCTTAAGCAAAACAACTAGTTTATCGAAAATGTGTTTGTATGTCTCAACTGATTGCAGGTCATTGATTTGTTTACTTCTAATAAAGTTGTGTTCTAGAAACTAAGAGTTAGTAGAATTAACTTTAAAAAGTAAAAAAGATTACGAAACTCTTTTGAGCCTAGACAGATTTTTGTTATAAGTAGTAGGAAGATTATTGATAAGAACATCTTATGAATTATTTATTTCTTGGTGAATTTAATTTTATAGAATTTTTTTATCTTTTCAATATAAGTATTATTTGATGAATTTATCTAATATCCGATCTTCTAACACATTTCGAGTGAGTTGCAAGTCCACTCAAACGTCGTGTACTTTCCCACAGTTCGACTATTATTATGCGGTTGAGCTTTTCGCCTGATAAGTACACGAATACAGCTACCTGTAGTAGGGGCCACCCTTACCCTGCCTTTTAATGGCCAACATGCATGGCGAAAAACATTTACATACTACACTTACCCACACACACTCATACAATTGGGGGACCCGAGTCATTGTTGTTCCCAGGTTTATGGAAGATGCGATTGTAGTTGTTGTCGCTGGCAGTGCTAATTGCGATTATCTCACACGAATGTATACAAAATGTATAGAGAAGTTGGCTGAGACGTCAACTGCAACGGCGACAGCGACTGCGTTGAAATTTGAATTCATTTTCGAGTTGGAAAAAAAAGTGGCAAGTAATTTCGAAAAATATTCTTACTGTCTAGTCAGTAGAGTTTTAGACGCGTTACCGGACGCTACGTGGGCGGTACGAACAAAGCACCGGGATTCGTTTGCCAAGTGAAAGTGAAAACGAAAAAGAGTTCTTACTTTGGTCTCTCTGGAACTCATGCAGATCTTACAGATATATAACGAAATATTCATAGAATCTTGTGATCGTGAGTGCTAAATATACTGCCAGTGGCTGGCAATTAAAATCTTTAATTGCTTGTGAAAGAGTTAATAACTAAGCTGTCAACGGCGGTGACCTTGGCAGTGTGGAATATAGATCTTAAGATAAAGCGCAATGCACAGTGTTTCGGTTTTAAGTTGTCTCTGCCTTTGGCTTAGCCTGAGCTTAAGCTTGGCCAATCCCCAATTGAATCTGCCCACTCCTCAGCCAGAGGTTTTCTACAATGGATATACCCCGAATGTCGCCACCACTCCTGCTCAAGTTAGAGCGGATCAGGACCGCGATCGCCGATATGGACCTCCCTACTCCGATGAGGGTGGGAATGGAAATACCGATGATGGATTGGACGACTTTAGGGTGGGTGTGACAAAGACTTTGTTCATAGGACACTTTCCCAGTCTCTCAATGCCACATTAAACCTAATGTGATCTTTCCCTTACAGTTTGGACAGACAAATGACGAACGCATGAGGATCGGTTATGCCTATCCCTTGCCCCGCGCGAACTTCAGTGACTCACCATTCAGTGGGGATAGGTATTCGAATCATAACTACGGACCCGTTTCCAGTACCACCGATCGCAACTACGGCAACGATGCCAATCTGAATGGACGATACTCGGATGTGCCCTTCCCCTTTCAAGGAGAGCGTAACGTTAATCCCAACGATCAGTACAACTACAATAATAATCCGAATGTAGAATTTGTGGGCATTAATAATCGCAATCGCTTCGAGAATCCCTTCCTTTCGAATCAGGATCGGTTCAACCTAAATCAAGGTTATTTGGAACGTCAAAGATATCAGCAGGATCGTCGCTATCAGCAGGAATTGGAGAAGCTGCGCATCCTTGCTGGTGGAGTCCGATCAGAAAGGATCCCTAGAGTGCACTGCCAATGTGGCTGCACAGTGGAATTTTGAGACGAACGTCAATGATTTTACCCAAACGGAAGCGGTAAGTGAGCGGTTTTGGCCAAATACAAATACAAAGTATTAGTACTTGTACTAGTAAATCGCGTAATTGTGGTTGAACGGCACGCGATCTTTGCGGTGGTGGTGGTGCCTTGTTTTCCCATGGTTCGCTATGGTAGTTTTCTTACTCACGCACATTTGGATAAGTCTGAAAAGTCGCACTCTGAAGGTCGAATCGCCTTGTCAGATTCCCAGGCAGACATGCCAATGTCAAAGCGATGTAGTCTCTGCGTTTTCCCAACCAAACTATGTGTGTATGGACTAATCGGTACTTGAAGGTAGAGATATGACTTGGTTTCGTACCTTATTGCAGTGTTAATCTTGAAGTTCTTATACAATATCAGTGTTTTTTCGTCAATAAAAATCAAGCAAGTGGATTAACCAAGTTTACTATCTAGAAAAAGGCAAATTCCGTATATCCGTATTTTTCCCCATTTTTCCACCAGCTAAACGCTCAGCAACGATATGTCGAGTTCCAGCGCATCACTGCCGAGCAATCCAAGAGGATCAACAAAGATCTTATCTTCGATCGTCGCCTTTATAGACAATTGATGCTGCAATCGGAAGTGGGACCCAATGCCCTTCCACTAGATGTTCTAGATAGGGTAAGATATATCAGAACTTGCCGTAAATATAATTTATAAGCCAAATATTTATATAGTACAATCGCCTTCTGAACGAGATGCTGTTCCTGTACAACAGCGCTGGGATCTGTGCCTACCAGCAACCCTTTCAGTGTGATCTTCACTATATACCACAGCTAAAGGACATCATGGCCAAGAGTAGGGATTGGGATGAACTGCAGCACACTTGGGTGGAGTATCACAGGAAAGCGGGTCGAGGAATGCGAGATAGTTATGAGCAGCTTATCGATGTAATGCAAGAGGTGGCCTATGTGAACAGTAAGTGGGATGACCATATAACCAAAACCATAAACTAAAAACCCTTCCCATCAGATGTCACCAATGGCGGGGAGTACTGGTATCTGGGCTATGAGTCAGGAAACTTTCGCCAGGACATGGACATTGTATGGGAGCAGATAAGACCGCTCTACGAGGGATTGCATGCATATGTTCGTCGGAAGTTGAGGGACTACTATGGTCCGGATCGCATTAACCGCATAGCCCAATTCCCTCCCACATACTCGGCAACATGTATGGTCAGTCGTGGTCCAATGTTCTGGACATTTTGATACCCTATCCGGGTCGCAAACTTATTGATGTTACACCACGAATGGTGGAGCAGGGCTATACACCGCAGCTTATGTTCCAGTTGGCCGAGGAGTTCTTTACATCCATTAATATGTCAGCAGTGGGTCCGGAGTTCTATAGAAACTCCATATTCGAACAGCCCTTGGACAGAAGAGTCTTGTGCGAGCCCTCGGCCTGGGACTTTTGCAATCGTCATGATTTCCGTGTGAAAATCTGTACGGATATCAACCAGCGGAGTTTGATTAGTGTCCATCACGAAATGGCCCACATTCAGTACTTCCTGCAGTACCGCCACCTGCCCAAGATCTTCAGAAATGGTGCCAATCCAGCTTTCCACCAGGCAGTGGGAGATGCGATTGGCCTCTCGGTATCGACTCCAAAGCATTTACAGACTCTTGGACTTTTGCAAAGGTCCCTCGATGAGTCCAGCTATGATATAAACTATCTGTTTACCATGGCCATTGATAAGGTATTTTTAAAGATGTATATGAATGATGAATGAATTTTATTATTGAGATATCACAATTTCCTAAATAAATTTCAATTTCTTATGAAATAGCTGATTGTGAGAAGAAAAACAGAATTCCTCAGTAATTATATGATAAGGCCAATGACAGTGACTTTGTTTTCGTTTTCTGGAAGTCGTAGATAAATCGGTTAGCACAGCCATATAAATATAGATATATAATACAATATTATTTGAATAGGATATATATATTGTGAAATATTTCAACTTCAGTTTGTTTCTTCTGTTTCTTTCAGGTGGCCTTTCTGCCTTTCGCTTTGTCTTTGGATAATTGGCGTTATGATGTCTTCAGTGGCAATGCCAATAAACGAACTATGAACTGTCACTACTGGAACTTAAGGTATGAAAAATTGTTTAATAAATGTATCACAAATTATTATTAATTCATTTATAACTTTCCAGAGAAAAGTATTCTGGCATAAAACCTCCAGTTTTACGCTCAGAAAAAGATTTTGATGCGGGAGCCAAGTACCATATACCAGCAAATATTCCCTACATCAAGTGAGTGTTTCGAATGTTCTTATTTAGCATATTGATTGCATAATTATTTAGCAAACATTTCTCTTATTTAATGAGCTGCTGCATAACCAGAGCAATTAAAGCGTCTAGCAGCCGCTTGTTATTAATTTTGCTATTTTTGATTACAATTTACACACAATTTCAAACATTTTCCGTCAAATTGCCGGCGATTACGCGTTGCGATTGCTGGGATCGTCGAACCGGCCATAAAGTTAACCCACTAACATCACATAATGTCCAACACAAATACAAAATCAAGCTTCGGCTGTGTAGAAAAAGAAAATGAAATGAAACTGAAAACTGAAAACTCACATGTCTGCAATGTTTCCCGCATTCACTTTCCACTTGGCTGCCGCCAACAAAAACCGAGCGGGTTTAGTTGGCCATCATTTAAATAAGCCCGGTTGAAAAACTGTTACGAAAATCCAGACCAGACAGTCTTAACTGTTCAGACTGGATTGCTAAAAACCCGAGACATTGTGACCCAGTAAACTAAAAATATATCTTTGGATCGAATTTCCACTTGTTGATTTGATATTGACTACAAAAGAAGGTGTCAAGGCTCATATTTCTAACATCTCTTGGTTTTTTCTTTTAATGTTACATAACTAAGATTGAAGTTAAAGCAATACCAATGTCGGTAGATTGAGTTCTTTCAGAGTATTTATTATTGAATCGATTTGAATTACTTAATTGACAATTTTTTTTAAACTAACTATAATGTATATGGTAATATCTATCTTGAACATCTTTAATATTTCTTGGGAAATCCTAAACATTTAGAGTTATGACTCTAGCTAATTCAATACTTCCTTGAAAACAGACCAACTACACTACTACACCAAACTAAATGAATGAAGTGCTAGCTGTGCTCCCCATCAGAGCCATTAGCAAGATTTTTATTGCAGCCATTCTTTTGGCATTAGCCACACATAGAGTCGGCGGTAAAATGGGGGGCGGTGAGGTTTTTGGAGGATTACAACACCAGTTCGCAGTTCGGGCATTGTGCTGGCGATTATTTATTGCATAATCAATAAACTGCAAACGCTACAGTTACATAAACAAAAGCTACCAGAAACAACTAGCCACCAAGAGAGTTAGCCCCAATATGGTAATAAAAAAGAGCTGTGCCTCAGCTCTCGACTCTCAACTCTCGACGGGTCTTACGGCTTCAAATATCGGTTAGCAGCACATGTCCTACAAACCGACTGTTGTACAAAAAACGTGATAAATCCGTGGCCCACTTTATTTAACCCACTCTGCAAATTGCAGCGGCTTCAATGAAGCCGAAAATGCAAATTGAAACCCAATCTTTGTGGTCGCTGCAACAGGCTGGCCAAAAGCCGCCAAAAGGAGTGCAAAAACTTCAAGCCAAAACCAAAAACCGAGACCCCCTGTTTTTATTTCTTTCTTGCTGGTGGTGCTAATAAAAAGTAATGCCCACACCGCAAAATAAACGCTAGGAAATGGACACGAGTGCACAGAGCTCGGGCTTGGAGCTCCAAACTCCGGCCCGAGGAAAGCGAAATGATGGTGTGGAAAATGTAATAAACATGTTGAACTGTCTTGCCGGTCCTCCTTCGAACCCCTCGGATTACCCCTCTGAATGTCTGTCTGGCTGGCTGTCTCTCTGTGGGCGAGACACTTTGAATATGCAATTATGAATGCAAGGCGATGTTTACCTCATTTGAAAATTAGATAAGACATTTATGGGCAATGAAGGAACGACTTGATTCGGCTTCTCCTCGCCTTCCATGTCTGTGGGCAAAGTGATTCAACCGAAAGTGAGTTTAGCCAATGCAAATATAGCTGTAGTATGTGGGAAATGTTTGGGTTAAATAGCGATTATTATAATGAGGGAAATTACACTTAAGTTGAGGCCAATATTAGTACTGCAATTAAAACACTAACTCTTTAAATAATTTGTAGGAAATGATGTAGGGATTTGCCCCTTTTAAATGCTATTTTTATAGAGAATTGTTTTATTTCATATTTTTCTAAAAATCAGAGGAGTTTTATTATATGTTTATCTCTCAATTATTTCATTTAATTCTTTCAAAAATTAATAAAGAATTTTAAATAAAAAAGTGCCATGCCATTAGAAATCATTTGTTTCTTGGGGTAACACTGTTGGTACCATAAAAGCTTTAATTCAAGTTGTGACTAAAACATTTTGTTTTAATATACTGGAATTAAGCTTATTCTATAGAAACAACCTTATATTAGAAGATAATTACATGCATCTTACTTTACTCTGTAATGAGGGAAACTCTGATATTTTGGGCGAGACATCAAATTTTTAGTAAAAATTGTAATATATCCCCCAGTGTTATGATTATAACTTTGTCAAATTAAGAGCCACAAACAAAAAGAATCCGTTTTTTGCAGCTAACGACCCCAGAAAACTTTCTATCTGGGTGTGAAGTTGACTTTCGGATATTAAAATTTTTCTGAAATTTCACGTTTTTGTAAGGGGTACCATCATAATATTTTCGAAAAATTGAAAATATTGTTTTTTCTTCAGATTTGAATGCCGCTTGAATATTTTGAAAATAGATTCAAATACAAGCTCAACGACGTATTACATTCCAAATTCCGACCATTTTTGGCTTTGTTATAGACAAAATACTGATATTTCGAGCCTCAAATCGGGAAAAACCGGTTTTCACATTTTTTGATCATCATAAAAATTAACGAAAAATCTCAAAAAAATCACTTTTCGAGAGTGGTACACAGTTCGACGGGGAATTTAAATACGAACTTAACGAGGTATAATTTTCCATGTTACGATCATTTTTGGCTTAGTAATGAAGAAAATACTGATTATTTAAGGCCACAAAGCGGGTCAGACCGATTTTCGGATTTTTGGAAAGGGGTAACATCATAAAAATTTACGAAAAATCTCAAAAAAATCACTTTTCGAGAGTGGTACACAGTTCGACGGGGAATTTAATTACGAACTCAACGAGGTATAACTTTCCATGTTATGATCATTTTTGGCTCTTTAATGAGGAAAATACTGATATTTTGAGCTGAAAATCAAAATTGTGACTTTTGAGTAAAATTTGAGATATTTTTCCCTAGTCTTATGCTTATAACTTTGTCAAAGGAAGACGCAGAACCAAAAGAGGGACAGTTTTGTGCAGCTAACGACCCAAACAAACTTCCTGTATCATTATGGTGATGATATTCAACAGTTTATTTTTTCTAACATTTTACATTTTTTTTAAGGGGTACCATCATCATTTTTTCGAAAAATTGAAAAAAATATTTTTTTTGGCTTTGTTATAGACAAAATACTGATATTTCGAGCCTCAAATCGGGAAAAACCGGTTTTCGCATTTTTTGATCATCATAAAAATTTACGAAAAATCTCAAAAAAATCACTTTTTGAGTGTGGTACACAGTTCGACGGGGAGTTTAAATACGATCTCAACGAGGTATAATTTTCCATGTTACGATCATTTTTGGCTTCGTAACGAAGAAAATACTGTTTATTTAAGGCCACAAAGCGGGTCAGACCGATTTTCGGATATTTGGAAAGGGGTAACATCATAAAAATTTACGAAAAATCTCAAAAAAATCACTTTTCGAGAGTGGTACACAGTTCGACGGGGAATTTAATTACGAACTCAACGAGGTATAACTTTCCATGTTATGATCATTTTTGGCTCTTTAATGAGGAAAATACTGATATTTTGAGCTGAAAATCAAAATTGTGACTTTTGAGTAAAATTTGAGATATTTTTCCCTAGTCTTATGCTTATAACTTTGTCAAAGGAAGACGCAGAACCAAAAGAGGGACAGTTTTGTACAGCTAACGACCCAAACAAACTTCCTGTATCATTATGGTGATGATATTCAACAGTTTATTTTTTCTAACATTTTACATTTTTTTTAAGGGGTACCATCATCATTTTTTCGAATAATTGAAAAAAATATTTTTTTTTGGCTTTGTTATAGACAAAATACTGATATTTCGAGCCTCAAATCGGGAAAAACCGGTTTTCGCATTTTTTGATCATCATAAAAATTTACGAAAAATCTCAAAAAAATCACTTTTTGAGTGTGGTACACAGTTCGACGGGGAATTTAAATACGAACTCAACGAGGTATAATTTTCCATGTTACGATCATTTTTGGCTTCGTAATGAAGAAAATACTGATTATTTAAGGCCACAAAGCGGGTCAGACCGATTTTCGGATATTTGGAAAGGGGTAACATCATAAAAATTTACGAAAAATCTCAAAAAAATCACTTTTCGAGAGTGGTACACAGTTCGACGGGGAATTTAATTACGAACTCAACGAGGTATAACTTTCCATGTTATGATCATTTTTGGCTCTTTAATGAGGAAAATACTGATATTTTGAGCTGAAAATCAAAATTGTGACTTTTGAGTAAAATTTGAGATATTTTTTCCTAGTCTTATGCTTATAACTTTGTCAACGGAAGACGCAGAACCAAAAGAAAGACAGTTTTGTGCAGCTAACGACCCAAACAAACTTCCTGTGCCATTATGGTGATGATATTCAAAAGTTTATTTTTTCTCACATTTTACATTTTTTTAAGGGGTACCAACATCATTTTTTCGAAAAATTGAAAAAATATTTTTTTCTTCAGATTTGAATTCCACTTGAATATTTTGAAAATAGATTGAAAAAAAAGCTCAACGAGATATAACATTTCATTTTCCGACCATTATTGGCTTTGTTATAGACAAAATACTGAAAATTCCAGCCTCAAATCGGGCCAGACCGGTTTACGCATTATTTGAACATCATAAACATTTACGAAAAATCTCAAAAAATGTACTTTTGGAGCCTGGACCCAAGGTATGACATTCTATATTCTGACCGTTTTTGACTTTCTAATGATGAAAATACTGAATAATTGTCAGAATTTAAAGCCTGTATCCTTCCGGCAAGCTCTCCAAAACCCTCTCCCAATCTAAGGACACCCGCCTAAAAACTTTCACAAAACCCCAAAATCGAAACTATAGATATCCCAGTACCATAGACCTAATCCTAAAAAACTGTAACTCCCATTCTATCCCAACACTCCCAATAAAAAAGTTACCCTCCAAAAAATTCAACATGCTCAACATCATCAAAGCCATAGACACCTCCCTCTCCAAATATAATAAAAACAGTACTCCCCCAATCGTTTTCCAACAACTCTTCCACAGGCCTCCTACCTATCTTCTCCTCGGTACTATCGAGCGAGATTATCTACCCAGCCCCTCAAAAACTCCCTCCTAAACAGAAGAGAACAAATCATCATCACCCGCCTCAGACTAGGACACTCATTCTTAACAAACGCCTACTACCTCGACAGAACTAGGAACAACGTGTGCCCATTATGCAACATCTCCCAGATTGACATCCACCAAATTATTTGCTCCTGCCCCTCCCTTTCCACGCAAAGATCCTCGTTCCTCAATAATCCTGATCCAATCAGCACCATAGCTAACCCCACAGATACAAACTCTTTAAACATCCTCAAATTCCTAAACAACTCCCATATCACCTCCCAAATCTAACTAAATCAAAGTTTTTGTAAATAAAATGTAAATAGTAATCCCTAGTAATATCTTGTATATACTCATAAGCCAAACATTCACAAGCCATATCCTAACTTAAGCCGAGCTGAAGGCCCTAGCTGCTATTGCTCCTAGCCATTTGTTAGCTCTTAGTTTTAACTAATTGTTAGCCTTAAATAAATAAATAAAAAATAAATACTGGGATAATAGGTAATTATATATTACCTTACTATATTAATATAGTGATTTTATAAAAGGTGTAGTTTCACGATCTTTAAGGGCATTAGTTGCACCTTTTACAAAAAATGTTATAAAATAAATGTTATAATGTTCGTTTTTATAACGTTTTGCTTTACTTTTGTAGTTCGTGATATGTTTATAGTTAGTTAGTAACGAAATATTTGCATAATATAAAAGTTTTTAAGCCTGTGTGTATAATAAGAAAGGCAACCCATTAAAGATAATAATTAAAAACATTTAAGTTTTCGTTTTGATCACTTGGTTTTTCATTTATTTAAATGTGTTTCATTCATCAGCTTCATTTTGTATGAGATTTTTTTTGTTTGTTTTTCTACAGAGTCAAAAATATTTGGTAAATTAAGTACTTTTTATAAATCCGTTTCATCTGCTTATATGCGAACAAGCAAAATTACATAGACGTATTAAAAACTAGGTAGCGAAGAATATTATAAAAAACTAATACAATACGTTCGTTTACAAACTGACTTAAATAGGCGTCTCCCTATATCTCGAATATCGCACAAGCTTAAACGCTATCAGAAAGTCTTATCACACGCTCACAACGCTGGGACGCTGCACACAACTGGATGGATTGTGATCCTGAGATCCAATTAAGGATTGTGGGATTGCATCCATCTCACTTGGGAACCGGAACGGGTGCACGAGTCGGGGTGGACCAGAGCAGAAGAGGGAGGAGCCGCGGCTGGAGGACAAAACAGCAGCAGCAACCACATCGATGATGCACCCAAGGTGGTGTCGCTTCCAGAGGCCATCCAAGAAGTCCACATCGTCATTAGCAGTACCAGTCGTAGTAGTATCCTTTAAAATCCTGGATCTGGCAACTGTGTCTGTGTCTTCGATCGAGTGTCTTGGAGGGTCGGGAAGTGGGTTGGTGTTCTAGTTGATGTTGATGTTATTTGTTGTGTGGGCTGTGCGGCCCAAATGTGTCGCTTAGAAGTCTTAAACTAAAATTCCTTTACAATCCACTCATTCACAGTGCTCACGGGTTTCGTCAACGTTTCAAGGTATCCTTGTGTTTTGTGTTTTATGTTTATGTTTTTTGTTTTTTTGTTTATGGCTTACGGCTAGAAGAGAGTTCGGTCTAAAAGCTAAGTTCGTCGGTTACTCGTCTGTTTTTCTCTGAATCTCTGTCGGTTATCACGGTCTGCATAGCAAAGTGTTTTGTCTATGGGAAAAGTGATATGTTATGGAATGTAGTGATATATGTTTGCGGGTTATGTTTCGGATTCTTTTGTTCAACTGATTTTGGGAAATTGTGGAAATGGAAGAGTTTTTTGCTTGCCATCCCAGTTCATTCTCAATGCTGTAAAGAAAAGCGAAAGAAGAGGAGAGAAAGAGAGAAGAGGTCGAGAGTCAGCAGTTTAGTAGCCGTGATATGAATGATAATCATGAGAGGCAAAATCATGCTCCACCTCGTGCTCATGCTCCACGATGGGATGCGAGTGATGATGATGGATGGGGGCGTGGTGATGGTCCTCCTCGATATGCTTGTGGTGGAACTCGGGCTCCTTGTAGGTGACGTGTTTCTCATGGTACTCCGGCACGTGTTTCTCGATGTGAACATGGACGGGCTTCTCCACGGGGATCTTGACCGGGTACGGAACGTGTTTCTCAACCTTCACGGGCACTTCCTTAATCACGGGGTATGGAGCGGGCACATGGACCTTGACCTCATAGGGCACTGGCTTCTCAACATGGACGGGCACTGGGCGATCATAGGGCACATGGACGGGCACTGGCACCTTCTTGATCACGGGCACTGGCACTGGCTTGTCAACATAGTGGGGCACTGGTTTGTCAATGTAGTGTGGCACTGGCTTGTCGACGGGCACCTTCACGGGGTAGTGGACCACCTTCTCAACGGGATATGGCTTGTCAACATGCACATGCTTCTCCACATTGTAGTGGACAACCTTCTCGACGGGATAAGGAGCTGGCACATGAACCTTCACTGGAACATGAACCTTCTTTTCGACTGGGTAAGGAGCGGGCACATGAACCTGTTGAAGGAAAACCAAAGGGTTAGAATCCCTATCTGATCTTTTACCCTATTCTTAACCCACCTTAACGGGCACTGGGCGATCGTAGTGCACATGGACGGGCACATGGACCTGCTTCTCTACTGGATAGGGTGCTGGGACCTCGTAGGGAACCTTTACAATCTCCTTAACTTCATAGGGAATGTGCTTGATGACTGGATAGGGCTTTGGCACCTTAACCTTAACGGGCACATGGATGTGCTTCTCAACGGGCACGTGCACGATCTTCTCAATGGGCACAGGCACGGGCACCTTCTTGATCACGGTCAGAGTTTTCTCTTCGTGAACCGGGAAGTGGGGCACATGGTGGTGATGATAGTCCTCATAATGGTGAAGTCCTCGCTTTGACTTGGTGGTGTCCTCGCTGGCCGCTGCCTCGGCAGCCTTGGCCTCGGGCTCAGCCTTCTTCTCGGCGGCGGGAGCTGCTGCCTTCTCGTCCTCAGCCCGGACGTAGCTGGTGGCCAGAAGCACGACCAAAGCCAGCGATGTCGCTGTGCGCTGTAAAGTTAAAGGAGTCGTTGTTAGAAGGGGTCGTTGTTAAAATCTTTGGAATATTTAATGCATGAAGTGGAAAGGAATATATATGGGCTAGAACCAAAATGTTCTCAATTCATTTTTTCAAAATTTCATGAAAGGATTTAGTAATCACATTTAATGATTGTGGATTTTGTGGAGATTTAATTTATTTTAGAATATTACACATATTAACCATATCACTGATTGCTAGATTGCAATGAATTTCATGGACTTTTATGTTTTACTGCATTTTTCTGCAATTTGAATCATTTTCTTTAGTCCTTTTTAAACACTTTTCCACTGCACTCTGTCGTCCTGGAATTGATACTTACCATCAACTTCATGCTGCTGCGTTTATCCTTCGATGGATGGGAATGGAAAACCGTTTTCCCAGATCGTGTAGCACGCGACTCGAGTTAATTGGGCGAGAACTGATCCCGTTTTTTAATCGAGGGGATGGATGAATGTATTGATCACTAGTCCACACGTTCCGTACCACTCTATGATGTAGACTGTTCGACGGTTAACGGTTTAATGATGCCAACTGCAGCGCCTGCGCGCACTTTTATAGTTCCCAATCGAAAGCAAAGCCACTCCGCCGAATGAATGGATGCACGAAGTAAAGTAAGCCGAAGAGCAGACGGCAGCCAAAACCATCGGCAACACCAATAATAATCGCAATGGCCCAAAACACATGCGGCGCAGCGAATGGTGAGCGGTACGCCTTACTATACTCATGTATGTTGTTGTTGTTGTTGCTGGTGTGCGGTTGCCTGTCTACTTTGCCTTCGGTGGTCCGCTGGCTGGTGGTTCGCTGGATTTTGGAGGCGCGAAGTCAACGCAGCCAAGCGCCAAATGCAGCGCCACCGTCATCGCAAAATAAAAAGCAAAAACAAGAATAGCAATAAAGCTGAGATATACGAAGCTTATTATTCCCTTTTTTATAATTTGCTTAAGCAAACCCAAAGAAAATCTTAGAGCATAGTCAAAACGCTTTAACCCAGAAAAATATATCAAAATCTTACAATAATATCAATTTATTGTAAGAATGTAAAAAGAGTTTAGATAGTCAAATTCCTATAAGCAAGGAAAGTATTTTCAGAATCTGTACATTTAATAGTCCAAACGATTTGGTAGTGTTAATAAGTCTCTTAATAAGCTCTTTAACAATAAACTTAAAAGTACAGGCAATTAAAAAATGTATGCCAATGCTTCTGACGTTTGAACACTTTTTTTAACAATTATTATCTCAAAAGTCCACATTAATATTAAGAAGGCAGAGCAAAGTGATCATCAAAGTCATAAAACTCGACAGACTCTGTAAAAATACAAAAATAAGATTGCAATATCAAGAGGAGACGACGCGAATGGGTGAAAGAGGGGTGGTTTTTCAAGGGGGTTCAAGGGGGAAGAGCAGACGAGGGTCTATGGATGCGTGCCATTTTGCTGTTTAATTCGACTACCGTCAGCTGCCGCTTTTTTTTTTTGCTGTTGTTGTTGTGCTTCTTGTGGCTGCCGCAAGTCAATGCACGTAAAAGGCTTGAGAAACCAAAGCCACAACGGCAACTTCAACAGCAGGCCCCACAATTTCTGGCTGGTAATTGAATAATACCCAAATGGATGAGCTGCCTTCAAGCCACTTCAAGTGATGAGCTGTTCGCTTTGTTGGCGGTTTTCATTTCAATGTTGTTTTTATGTTAATCACAAATGATTATGTACTTGTTGCTGCTGCATTATTTGCCGACTCTTCGTATTTGGGGATTGTTCTGCTAGCCGGAGGCGATGTTTTGATTGATTGAAAATGAAAATGATGTTTCCCGAAAGGAGTTAAGTCAATTTTGGTTTTTTTTTAATGTATCTATAAATTAGTTCAAGCATTTAATGCCATTTGTCGTTAAGTAAGTCCACATAATTCTCTTTTACCATACCCTAAAAAAATACACTAATCTACTTCGGCTTTTCCTTTCACCGCTTTGAACGTTTTCCTAATTGAATGCTCCACTAATCCTAGTTAGTTTTTTCCTCTTTTTTACTTGTCTTTACCCCCTCTCACTTTTGTTACACCCCCAGTTTTTTTTTGTGTGTCTCGTGTCACCTGATTTTCCCCTTCCTCGAACTGACCACAGACAATCCTCTGTCTGGCTGTCATCTGCATCCTTTTACTTTTTCCAGCAATGGCATTATGCCATTATACCATTCACCGGACCCAGCCCCAATGATTCCGGACCAGTTTCCGCGAGGTTGGGGACACTCGATACCCAACTCCAGCTGGAGAGTGTGTCACTCGGTCATTCGGTTGTGTCACTGCTCCACATTCGATTCACCAACCATAACCTAAGACAATGAGCAGTCACAAGTTGTAGAGACCAGAAGCTGGCGAACCGAGACGCCACTTCAGTTCACTTCAACCTAATCCAATCCATTCCATTTCCAGAGCTGCGTAATTGATACCACCAATAGTAGCACCACCAGATACCGCCAGAGTGGACCCTGGTCGGGGCGGGTCCAGTCTTAGTCCGATTACCTTCCTCGTTATTATGTCAATGGGTCTTCAGTCAGCTGTGGCTTGGCACACATATTAAGTATAAATATATCACACTTATAGTTAGTATGGATACAAGTTTAAGGTGCAGATCATAACGGTTATGTGATATGGTTTTATATATATTGGATATATGAAAGTTTTAGATAACTATTATTGAAAAGCGATTCTTAGTTAAGTTTTAACTTATATTAAAATCATTAATTATCTATGGTTATGGGTTCATTTGTTAGATCTTATGATCTTATAAGCACATTTGAATTATAGTTTAGTAAACATTGATCAGGTCTGGTCTTATACTCATGTAAAGTACCTTACAATCCACGACTTGTTACGATAGCAAATATTTTCTCGCTTTCGTTGCATGCATGCAACTTTCGATTTCGTTTCGATTCGCGTTTGTTGCATGTCTTGACCACATTGTTCGATGCACATTTCCACAACGGTCGGGAAAGAGATCGGTGGAAGTCCAGAAGAAAGAGAAACAGAGAGTGCTGTTTGGAGGCTGCCACAGCTGATGTTATAATATTATGTCATATGTTCGTTTTGCTGGGGCGCACGCCTACCGTCAGAGAGATGATTTCGAGGGTACATTGTTTGTGGCCCCATCAAAATCGGTTGGAGTGCACTTACTTCCTCGACTTAATTACCATATGCCACCATATATATCCATACCAAAGTATCTCACTCCCCCATTGTTTTGCCAGGTCTTTGAAAATCATCTTTCGATTCGAGCTTAACATCTTTTTGTCGATATTCAGGCTGCAGCTCGTTTGTTTACATTGTCTATGACCTGACCTTGCCGCATTTGGCGATAAACTAAGCTTTACATAAATTCATCTATCTATTTTTCTATTTTTCGATAGGTCTTTATTCGCCGACAAAGGTGTCAAAGTTGAACCAGCTGACGATTGATCATTCGAAAAAAGAAGCTGGCTCCTACGATTTGCATTCGTCGCTGCCTGATTTGTGTAACAATTTATTGTCATCGCTCGAGCATTCCATTCCACTTCGTTCCCATTTCGAGTTGTGATGTCTCAAATATTGGACGACTTCCAACAATATATAGAGCTGTAAGCCATGTAGGCGAAAATGACAGTTATGACATTTTATGTGCCGTTTACCAAAGCCTCCATTCAGCTCTTTGTCACCTACAGTTGTCGTTGGCTGTCGATTCGCTTGTGGTTTTCTTTTCTTGCCAAGGTATAACTGTTTTTGGGTCTCGGTGGTTTAACCGTTTCGTGTTTTGTTTACTGCCATTTTTTTTGGATGGGGCCACCGCAGGGTTCAATGTATTACTGGTCAAGGTCGTTTCTTTAGCTTGTTAGCCTGGCCAACTAACTGAAAAATTGGCTACAGAAAACGAACATAACTATTGGTCATGGGAAAACTTTATCGGGTTAGAAGTGTGCATCAGAGAAAATCTTGATGGTTTGGGGAAATCTTCATAAAATCATATTTTCAAAAGGATAAGAGAAGGGCTACCTTAACCAAAGAATAATAAAGATTTCAATATTCAACTAAAGCTAAAAATGGAAAATCATCAAAATAAAAAATAAAAAATAAATCAAAACCGAAAGTGAACCTCCTTTATCTGCAGTTAGTTCAAATGGGAAACCCCCGAAGTTCAATGCCAAATTTCGGGCTTTACTTGCCCGCCCAAAACATTCATTAGGCTAACAAAATATTAACTATCCCCATGATCTGTTCACTATTCAGGTTAAAGACCATTCCAATGAGCTTGCAAGACGTGTAAACTGCAATCACTCTGCCTTATTACAATCGGCTGGCTGAGATCAGCTCTTATTTTTTCACTCTAGCCAACCATTCCCTCAATGATCATTGCAATTAGGGCTCAATCAGGGTTTACGATCTCAGTTTAACGCATCTCTGAACCGATCGGCGAAATAACACTCAGAGAAAAAACAAGGAAATGGGGTCAATGGCAAAAGCATTTGAACTCTTGCCTCTTTTATTTTGGCGCCGTGCGTTTATTTATAGCTTCTTTTATTTTCGAATGGAAACTATTAAATTATCATTGTTTGAGAAGTTTGGTTTCTATTTGTCACGAGCCAACGAATGTTTTGGTCGGCCCTCGATTAACCCATAGAAAAACACAAAAATAACTATATCTATCCATCTATATGCAACACCAGCTAGCCGTGACGTTCACTTAATCAAATTTGTGGCTAGGAGTCTCACTATTTTTTGTGGGTAGCCCGCTAAGCTAAACTGATTAATAAGGAAGTTGAGCCTGCGATCCACCTGCGAATTTATGCAGAAAGCCAGAAAAACCAGTCAAAGGAAAACTATTTATTAGCATAATAATTCCGCCTAGGGGCCAGCTTCATGCTGGCCAGCTGTAATGGGGTGTAATAGTTGACCCATTGACTTAGTCAACACAAGTCTTTTTTTTGCATTTTTCTGTCAAAAAGTTGGCGAAATATTATGAGGAAAATCCGATGGCTGTCGTCACTTCTTCAGCAGAAACTATTTTAAATAAAGACTTTAATTTGGATTTCAGTTTTGGCCACAATTCCTCATTGTTTTTGTGGCCATAATTACAACAACAGCCCCAAGACCGATACAAAGTTGGCAATCAAATGCATGGCTCGTGTTGTTGGTGTAAATTGCGTAAATTGAATAAACATTATGCTGAAGTGTAGCCCAGGGTAGCAGACAGACACAATCGGGCTGGTCCGTTTATTGTCGGCATTTTCGTTTTACATTTGGTAAATCTGTTTTTGCAGCTCTTGGCTTTGTTGCCTTCTGAACCGCACTGAGGCGAAGCCGAAGTTGTTAGTGTGAATGTGGATGGGCAAACGAGGGGTGATTCAGTTGGTTTTGAATTTGAGGATTAGGTATTAGATATTAATATTAGGAGAAGAAGAAGATATATAGAAGAAGGATATATAAGACCTTAGCTTTTAATTCTTTGCAATATTTTTCTAGATTAATCCTTAGCCAATAGAAAGAGAGTTAGATGACAGGTTATTAATTTAAGAATGTTAAGAATGTTAAGAATGTTATAAGTTATGAGCTATAAGTTATAAGTTATAACTTTCAACAACTTTCTAATTTAAAAAAAACTCTTGAAAAGGTTTAAAGCCAACCTCGCCCAGCCTAAAAATATAGAGCGGAGCGTAATTAGGCAGCACTTAAATGACTGTAATTAACAAAACAACAGCAATAAAACAAAAATACGTATGTTAAGCAATGATCTAAGTCGAATAAAATACGAAAACTAGTTTAACGGAAGAATTCAACTAAAAAATAAAATATATTAGTTAAGAAAAGGTTGAACGTCTAATTGTTAGGAAACTATTATAGAGCACGTTAGATATGTACAGGCACATCAATCAAATCGTATTTATGGTTTTCCTATATTTCTTCAAAATGCACACCAAAACGCAGTAAAAACTTGATGGAGCGAAGCGACTTCCGAATAAGAAAATTAGTATGTGGAGAAAGTAAAAACAGTACGCATTATAAATGCCTATAAAAAAGCCAATTGGAGGCTCAATAAAAAAGCATTTTTATTCAAATTTTTAAGTTCAGAAAAGATTTTATTATAAAAAACTTATAAATCAAAAATAGCTTAGTCTTTATGTGACGATTTCAAGATTTTTGTCTTGCATTACGAAAATTTTATGACTGTTCGCCCATTTGCAACATATTTAAGATTTAACTCTTTGATAAATGCCAGAAATTACCCATACAAGTTTGCATCTGGGCTTTCGTCGTCGCTTTCGGCTGTTGCTCATTTTTGGGCTCTGTGGGATTGTTGAAATGTGGCAACACATTTTGGGTTTGGAAAATTTCTTTGCAACCGAAAAGTTGCGCGCAAAAGAAATTGCAAGTCAATTACTGTTAGACGGTTTGCATGGCGCCATGACGCAATCGCCACATGTGGCAGCCGCAAACACAGAGAAACAGCCACAATAATATCAGCGTACCAACGTCGACGTCATCAGCATATCGCTAATTGATTGCGTCTGCATTGGTTGTTATTGTTGTTGTTGTTGCTATTGTTGCATTCACTTTGCTTTTTTTTTTTGGTTTTTGGGTCGAGCCATTCTCCATTGGCACACAAGCTGGCAATCGGGCTAACACGAACAGCGGCTACGTTTCTCGGGTTAGGACAAGATCAATGTTGCTTGTGGCGTTGGTCAATCCAGGCAACAGGTTCTCCCAAAACGAAAGACTCAGGCAGCGAACTTGAAACGCGTATCGGCTCTTTCTGGATTGCCTGTCATTGCAGTTGATTGCGCCGATAAATGTTGCGGCTCTAGAGTGCCGAGCACACTCCCATAGCTCACGTGCATTAATTGTTGCATCACTTTTCATCGTCTCGCTTTTCATTTC
Source organism: Drosophila eugracilis (assembly GCF_018153835.1). Taxonomy (NCBI): domain Eukaryota; kingdom Metazoa; phylum Arthropoda; class Insecta; order Diptera; family Drosophilidae; genus Drosophila; species Drosophila eugracilis. The sequence continues at coordinate 1,486,248 of NW_024573209.1, forward strand.
ATTTTTTGCCAAATTACCTGCCATTTTTTTCCGTTTTTCTTTTTTTTTTTTGCTTAAGTGCTTTAGAGATTATGTGAGAAATTGTGGAGCAAGAGTGAAATGGTGCCTCTGTCTGGCAAACACGATCGTTGTTAGAGCAAAAACATAAAAATATTGATTACAATCAATAAGAATTAATTCGTTTAGTATTTAGTGGCGTGTTTATTTGTCATTATCAAATATTTAATTGTTTATATATAATTGAGATATTTTTACGCCATGTTATCATCTTATATTTATTTCAGTAAAATTAATTTGCCTTTTGTATTTTCTCTTTAAAAACATTCATTAGTAATAACAATAAAGATCATGTTTAGTAAAATTAAGTTAAAAAAAACTTAAAATATGAATTAACCCTTTAAATATATATGAAAATGATATCATTTAATGGCCTTGTAGGATATCAAATCAACACTTTTATTTGCCATTCATTTGAGAACAAAGCCTTTGTTTTTTATCATCCCCCAAGTGTTATTCATAAGAGAAACTGAACTTTGTTTTTTATTACTTTACTTATTGTGAAATTCATTTATATCGCTATTGCACTTCATTGAAACTGATAAGAACGGTGCTTTACATAATTTGTCTTTATTGTTTTCGTACATTTTACTCTGAGAAGAATTTGAATATATATTTGGAGATAAAGTTTTATATATTTCGTAAGTTTTTGGTTTTACAATAGAGCTCTCTGCATTTCAGCATCGAATTTCACTTGTTGGTTATTACTATCTACTGCGGGTCTTCTCTTCCGAATTTGCCAAGTAACTACAGAAGCAATGACTATTATCAAAACACAAACTCCAATAATTATTCCCAATAGATTCGAACTCCGGCTACTGATTCCTTCTCAGGACTAGAAGTATAACTAAGACTTGAAGGACTAGATGAAATTATTTCTGTTGACTCGATTAATTCGGTTGATTCAGTTAAGTCTTCTGCCTCTGTGGAGGATTCTGTTGACGTAGATGAGATTGGGGCAAGAATACATTTTCCTTTGTCGGACTCCATGTAGCCGGGACAACATTTATATTGATCTTCAAATTTGGTTAGGGTCTAGGAATTGTCATTACCTTAAATTTCTGTACAATTTTGTGTTTTCCAGATCTTACCACTGTTTTATTCGCTGCTGGTATACCTAATTGTTTGAAATAATCCCCAAAGTTTCCATAGTCTTCTATGGGTTTGGCTACCATTTCCGTATAGTTCACAGCCACGTGTTGAAGGCACAAGTGAGGATCTCGATCGCAAATAGACATCTTAAACGATGCTAGGCTTATCAAAGTCACTATTATAGTCTTCAACATTTTGGCAATTTCAATCCGTTCCTGAGGGCAGTCAATAAGCAACTGTTGCAACCATATCAGGAATAAGAATTTAATTCTCCAGAGAGAAAGATCAGAAGCCTCGCATGGTTTATTAAAAAGGGATAATTTGTTTTTAAAAGTTCGGTTTAATTGGGAATATTTTCTTCCGACAGATCTTAAATAAGTATTTAGATACGTTTGTTAAGGTCCCCTTTCTAATCTATATTTTCGACTTCACTGTGCGAATAAGATAGGAAAGCTTCAGCATAGATAAAGGAAAGCTTGGATTAAACTTTGGCATATATTAAGAGCATAGTGCCAGGCTTTTGTAATATTGAAACGATTTATTTATTTCAAATTCATAGATCTTTTTATTTTACCAACGCCGCTATTACAAGATATAAAAGCTTGAGCCTATCGATATTTTCTTCGTAAAGTATAAGCTTAAAGTAGATTATATCATATGTTTTGTTGCATAGATTTAGGGTTATCGCAAAAATTTACAGTTCAAAAGCCACTGGATAATTTATGTAAATTAAAATAAGACTTGGCCACACTTAAAGTGACTGTAAAGCTCGTAATACTACTGTTCGCAGTAGATCCAAGGAGTTTTATAAGTTCTATTAAATATTTTTTTTGTATCGAACATTTTTTTTGCTTGGTTCATGATTTATTCGGATCTCACACCTTTTCATGACGTGAAAATATATTCAGTTTATTGATGAAACTTATTCTTCTGTATAATATCAGTATCAAAAAGCTTTGTTTAAAGTTTTTAAATGAATTTTAAAAAAATGGGGCTAAGCAAAACTTTTGTGGAAAAGCTTTAAATATTATTGTATATAATATTACTATTCATTGCATATTTTTTGGGATATCTCAGCCATTTAAGCCCTTATCCTCCTCAAGTCTTTTAATCACCAAATTTATTCTCTCTCTACATGGTCATAATATTTAAATTAGCCTACATTTTTTAATGTATACGTTTTTAAACCAAGAAAAAAGGTACCATGAAACCAATAAATATTATGTTGCCTTTATAAATTAGACTGTACTTTAGCTTGAAGCTTAAAGCCCAAACCTTTTTAAAAAAATCAAAAATCACTTTAGGAAAGTCCCTTATTATGACTGCCCACAAAAATCAGCACAACTTATTTTTTTTTTTTTTAATTTTCGTTTTATTTACATTATTTAAATATGTACAAACATTTCATAGAAAAGAAATTTACATGAAAAAGTCGAAGGAGCAACTCGTCAGCAGTTATTTCTCTGTGATTGTCTACAAAAGAAATGTACACTCGATGGAAACGGAAGCAAGGAGACAGGCACTTACTGAACGCCCCAGATGGGTTTTGGCAAGCTTTCTATAATGGTTTGCGTCAGGTGTGTGATCTTCTCCTGCTTCGGGTCCTCCTAGAATTTCGGTTGGTATCACAAACTAAAACTAAATTTGTAAGTCGTACGTTGGCGGTTGCTGGGCGTGGGAATGTGGGCGTGGTGGGGGTACTTGATTCTTAATGTCTTTTGGATACTTTCGACTTGTTGTTGTTCGCTCGCCTTCACCCGATTTCACTTCTCAATTGGCCCTCGACAGCATTTGCGATTTCGTCTACTTTTTGTGGAGGTAGCCACCGTGTCCGGAGCTGCCGTACGAGGAGATTCCGTGTCCGGAGATGCCGTAAGAGGAGATGCCATGTCCGGAGATTCCGTGGCCAGAGATTCCGTGTCCGGAGTAACCGTGGCTAATGATAGCTGGAGCAGCGGCGACAGTGTGGGTAACAGCCACGGCGGGCTTCACGTGGCTCTCAACATGGACGGGCACGGGCACGGCCACCTTGTAGGGCACTGGGCGCTCCACATGGACGGGCACCTTGTGGATCACACGCTTCTCAACGGTGTATGGCACGGGCTTCTCAACGGGCACGGGGTAGGGCTTGTCAACATGAACGGTGTAGGGACGGTCGACAGGGATCTTCACGGGCACGCGGATGACCTTCTCGACGGGGTAGGGCTGGGGCACTTCGACGGGCACCTTCACGATCTCCTTGACCGGGACATGGACGATCTTCTCAACGGGGTAGGGCTGGGGCACGGGCACCTTAACAGGGTAGGTGACGGTCTTCTCGACTGGGTAGGGAACGTGACGCTCCACCTGGTAGGGAACCTGCACGGTCCTCACAACAGTGTTGGTGTGCACCTGGGTGGGCAGCTCAGCGACAGCTGGGGCCACTGGAACTCCAACTCCGATTCCGGATCCAAGGATGGCGCCTCCCGCAGAGGGACCGTATCCATAGCCCAAACCGTGGCCAATGCCGCGCTTCTCCTGCTTCTTCTCAGCGGGCTCGGCTGCCTCGACGGTCTTCTTGGGTGCCTCATCGCTGGCGCTAGCCACCAGCACGCACATCGCCACAAGGCCGAAAATGAGCTGCAATGGCAAGTACGTTATTTTCGATCGAAATTCAAAATTGGTTTGTCCGGGGGTTATGCAAGTGCAGTTGCTTCCGGCTACACCTCCGCCCGGCCACTCCATAATTTTGAATATGACAATTATGCAATGGCTGGAAAGTTGGCTGGGCAATCAGCCAAGTTCAATGCTGGCCTAGGCCCCCTAACATATTGGGCATGCGACGTATGCGTAATGTGGCTTCCCATTTTCGCAATACTTTGGGTGAATGATGTTTTGTAACAGGCAAATGACTAAAAAAAACTTTACAATTGGATGTACTTTTAGATGGAAAATTCAACCAAATTGTATTCCAAATTATTTACTTATTTAATCATTTTTTGAAACTCCTTTTTAAGGCTAAAAATCGTTTCAGTTCATCATATAATTTATCAAATGTATAAAAAGTTGAATTCTATAAAACGAAGTTCGTTCTGTGAAGCTATTAATATCCTTTTTCTAATCTAAAAACTATTCAACATTTTTGCAATTATTTATAATGTATATTTAAATAGTCCTGCCACTAAAATTCAGAGGTTCTACAGGCAGGTTATAGTATCCGTAAATTCTTTTGTTTTTAATGAAGCTGTTTAAATCATGGAATAACTTGTTTATATATTTATTTTAATTGCCACACCGCCGTGTCTCTAAGTTAATCCATAAATATTATCTTTTTGTTTAGCCACTTTAACGGAAATCGAGTTCTTCAAGCACAATTATTCTAAGTAACACTTTGACAAGGAGAACACACTGAGCTCAGACCGAACATACCATGGATTTCATTTTGCACTAGGTTTAGCTCCTCAACACTTTGCGATCAAGATGGGCTTGTATGTCTCAACCAACCCGCAACAGTTAACTGAATAATTTTGCACAGACGCAGCGAGCTTTTATATGGCCGATGCTGTGGCGGGATTGTCTTCAGCCGCTGCTGCGCAGTCGCCGCAAATCGAGATCGCAGCAGCCGTGCCAAAAAAGCTCGCTCTCTATTAGCCTTTTCTCTCTCTGTTAGCCAACTATCCGTGTGAGCCATCGATTTCAAAGGAAATGCGTCAGCCAGAAAGCTTTTTTGTTAAGCGAGGGTGCCTCACACGTATAGTGTCCGTGTCATCCGTGTGACTTGCGTTCGTGTGCGTGACTATCTGTGAGCATTTCAGCTCCAACTATAGCAATCTTTGCGTTCCGCTGGCAGTTTTCAGATACTAAGTACTTGGGGCAGAGCTCCGTGGAAAGGAGTGGATATTTTTTTAAATATTTTTTTAATCCTTATATTCCTATAAGGAATATCGCTCTGTCAAATAACTTAACTTGCAGAGGAAGTGAAACTTAACACATCACCTCTTTACGATTTTAATTTGGACAGTTTTTAAGTTTCTATATTTTTCGAAAAGTAAAGTACAGCGTTTTTTCTTTAAGGAATTGTTCAAATGGTTTTTAAAATGTAAAAAGTATCAAAGTTAAGTAAAATATAATTTTTTAAAGATTTCTTTAAGCATACATTTTGTATAATCTTTTGTTCAAGAAACAACTTAATAATAATTTTAATCATTTGAAAATGATTGGTTGACGTTTTCTGGATTCCGTTAACGCCAGAACTATTTATTTACATTTTTTAATGGCCTTAAATTGGTGGTTTCTTAAATATCACTTTCGTCACTTTATTTCCTAGTCGCAAAGCCTTGAGCCTTTAATAGCCACCACTAGCACTTCAGTCACATAATCAAATTAGACACAACGGCCAAAATGTTCCACAGCCATAAGTCAAATTCGCATTAGCCACACATTTCCGAAAATTTCAGGTTGCAACTGCAGTGGGCTGCTGCAGTTGCAGTTGCAGTTGCATATTGAATGTAAATTGGTTGGCTGTAAAAAAAAATTCATGCGCCGCATAGTCTGCTTGATTCTGTGTGGCTTCGTGACTGAACTTTTGATCTCTGATTTGTGTTTGGCTCAGTATTCTTGTTTGCTTCGTGTTTTTTTCGTCGCTTTTTTGTTTTAGTTTTTTTACTTTTTGGCCAGGCTTAGGAGCTTAAGCCTTGATATGGGTGCATTGATTGAATGCTGCGGCGGTGTGGGTAATTTGACATTTTAATGCTGCAGAGGAAATACTCGCCAATGGCCATGTAAATGGAACGTGTGAACAATGAGTGGACCGCAAAACGCTGACAAAGGAGAACAGATACAGACCGAAAATCATGTTTGGATTTATGTGCATTAAATTAATTGTGGACATAATGCCCGGACATAATGGCAACCGAGCGTATTAGGCGTATTGTAATGTGCAGTTGAAGGCGAAGGTCGCCAGACATCATCACTATAGCGGTGATCATCATCAGCATCACAATCGGTTGCAAAGTCTGAGTCAAAGTTGAACTACATTCATTGGGCGGTAGCTGCGGGTGGTGGTGGTGATGGTGGTAGGCCTTGCCCATGTGGCGCTTCTTTTGTGGCCAGTTTTTTTGTTTTTTTCTTAACTAATGGGAGGCTATAGTCTTCGCCGCAGAATCATCGTATTGCAGTCGAGCGGATGACTTAAGCGCTTTAATAAAAAAAATATGCAAACCAAAAACACGAAATCAACGGCAACAAAAGAGCCCAGGCCACCGAGCTCAAGTTCAAGTTTATGCATCGGGTTTTGGTCGTTGTGGTTTCTTTTTCATCACTCGAATTTTTATGGTTTTTCTAGATCACTTTCATTTTGTTGTTGATTCGCCAACATTTGAATAAGCGGACAGAGATAGATCGAAGATCTTAGCTTGTGTTTGTTTTATTTTTCAAATACCTAGCACTCATTTAGTACATGGGTATCTTGGACTTAAGATTCCCACTTAAGTTTAATTTATTTAAATTTTCAGTCTAGTCACGATTTTTTAATTGCCTATGCTAAGTTTTTGAGCGTGTGCCTGTCAAAAATGGTAATAACCCCCTAAACGATATAGAATAATACTAAGTGAGCTATAAAATCGAACCAAAAGTCCATATTGAAGGCACAAAATAAATTAGAAAGTAACAGATTTTCACAAGAACCATATGATAACACTGAGAAATTAATTATGAATAATTGAATATTCAATTTCCGTTAAGATATATGCAAGGTAATGCTATTTTCAGTCTTCAATTCACAGTTCTCCATATCATTTGCATATGATTTTATCCGAGAGGAGGGTCTCTTATTAGTAAATTTGTTGTTTGACATTTGGCGTTCACTGGCCGCCACTTTAACTAATATAATTAATTAATACTAAACTGACGTCAAAGCTGAACTCGTAAGGGAAAAGAAATTATTGAAAATAAGCTATGTAATCTGAAAAATTATAATACGAGATTTAGGAAACTAGTTTAAAGCTGAGTAAAGGCTTTTAGGCAGCATGGAAATTTTTACTTTGTCAGAGTATTTTAAACCAACAATAAGAACATAAAATTTGCGTTTTGTATATTATTATTCTATCTTTCTTCTAGAAGAGTCAGACTGAAATTTATGGATATTTGGGGGGGTTTTTTTCTGTTGAAAATAAAGATTATATAACCAAACAAAGTAAACATCTTTAGAACAGATTTGTTTATAAAGCGTCAGATGGCGATTCTGCCCAGTAATGTTCTTGCTCAGCCAGCCAATTGTGCCATTAAAAATGATTTAAATCTTAGACTGCAAACACCTTTCGTGCTAGGAGGCCATAAATTAAACAATATACAAAAAATAAAGCTATTCAAATTTGTTTAAGCGACTTTTGGCAAGCTTTTTTCGGCTTTCGACGACTAAAGACAGCACATAAAAAAAACCGATAACAAGAAGTTTGCTAAAAGGAATTAAACATTATATATAGATGGTAATTAACAATCCGCAAACAAAAGACAGTCATTTATTATAGGGCAGAAGCACTCATGAATATCATTCGAGCGAGTTCGATTTATTGGGCGCTGCTTAACATTTGTCATTTGCCATTCGTTGCCGTTTTTTATTTGCACCTCCTCAAGCATTTTCTCATTGCGTTTGCTCCAGTTTTGAGATGCCACGCATTTGTCAATCGAATGCCGAACATGTTTCGATTTCTGATCCGTGCAAATATGCCCCAAGCTGATTAAATTTTCGTAATGGTTTTTTTTCTATTTTTTTGGCTAATCAATAGTGTGGAACCACTTTTTGTGCTGCAGCCAACTAATTGCGGCCTAATGCCGTTCGAGTTGATTTCTAAATTGTCTAGAGTCTAGAGCCTCCCAAAACTTATAACTTGATTGAAATTCAAACACTCACTATATAAGTGGTGAATGTTTGTTGGCTGAGTTCTTTACTTCAATGTGACAAAGTCGAAGCAGTTTGATCGGTTGATTAGCACAAGGAAGCTGATGCCAATCACAACTCATTATCAACAACTTCTTTTACTCTCTGCTCATCACTGGTTTTAAGTCTGCTTAATTTATCATAATCACAAGTTCCGAAAGGAAACTGCGAAGGTAATGCCAGTCAAAAAGTAAGTGCTCTATTAAAGTACTTTTTTTTTTGTAATTGTTAGTCAGGGTCTTTTGGCCGGCATTAGATCAGCCAGAAATTTATCATAATTAAAGACAAGCCGAGCGACATAATTTGACCCAAATTTTTGGTGGAATTGAAATTGGAATGCGAACGAAGTGGCAAAAGATTTTCTTTTTGGATGGCCATAAACGGTTTCGTGCTGGAGCTAAGGTCTTTTGGATTTCGGCTAGAGGTTGTGCCGAGTTCGACTTGGGCTTTGAGCTGGGCCAAATAACATTTGTCAATTGAAATGGCCAGAAAAACAGAAACTTGTACCAACTGCGGGTCGAAGACAATCGTGCAAAACCTTCGACATTTAATTTTGTTTCGTTTTTGTTTATCTTTGGTCTGCACGTTTGGTTAGCAAAGAAAATTGTCTAGAAAAAAAATACAGTTTACATGGGGCAATTTTTGTGGCTTCCTTTTTTTTTCTGGTTTGATAATTGCCCGCAAAAAGGTCATAAGAGAGCCGAAAACAAATTTTTGATTCGCTTGTTGATGGACACCACGGTCTTGCCACCGTTTTGACCTCAACACCCTCGAAATGAACAAAAATAATGACCTTTGACAGACAGTTGTTCGCACTTAAATCTCTTGCTGTAATATTTTTGGGAAAAACTCTAGTTCGGGGCAACAATGGCCTGCAGCAAAAAAGACCAAGAGACAAAAAAAAAATGAATCTTTCGATTTGACATTTTCCATGTAATTGGCCAAATGCGGTTAGGGGCCCGGCCCCGCTTCGAACCTTGAATTATCAGACCAAGACAATACCGCAGCACCGCCTTCGATCGCCGTCGAACTCGAAGTACACACGGAACCAGACTCCAAAGTCTCCGACAGAACCTGAGTGTCAGCCCCCCGATTCCACTGATCTTGGTGGCTTTTATCCAGTGAAGAACTGGCTGACACGCCCATTGAAACGCCCACACAAACACCTCCAGCAGCCAGTTTGGGCAGCCCAAAAATCGTAAATAATGCAAATAAAGATATTAGCTGATCGGTGTGCCGTGAGTGTCTATATAAGATAATTAAAAATCTAGATAAGGAAAATACAGGTATTAAATATTTAAGTTCGGTATGTATTTAAATTTTTAAGTGATATTTCTAGTTATGTTCCCAATTTACCATTTAAGTTAAGCTTAGAATGGGAAATTTATTTATCTGAGATCCTGAGAAACGCTTCCAGATGTCTTGAAAGGCATTCTGGCGGTCGTTTATATCGCCTGCCGACTTCATTGACATTCTTGATTCCATGTTTGCGGCAAACTCGTGTTTGGCAATAAAAATAAATAAATCATTTTGAGCTTTGGCCATTGTTCGTTTGTACGAAAACTCTGCAGCAATTAGTGCAAAAAAGTTTACAAACAATAAGACCAAAAAAATAGAATTTACAATAAAAAATGTAAAAGAAAAAACAATAGTTCGGTTGGCCTGGGAATTATGTCGTTTGCTCGACTTTTGTTTTTGCATTTTTTATGCAAGACGGCAAAGTGTGAGAGTGTTTGTAACACCCTGTGAGGAGATGCAAATTTATAGTTTTATGGAGCAAGCTGAAAATTCCCATGCCAACATATCTGTCAGCAAAAAAAATCTCAAATGAAATACCCCAAAAAAGATTAGGCATCTCATAAAGATAAAGATGGCATTTCAACAATTGCATTCATTTCATAAGAATTTAAACTTATTTTAACATTTTTTTAGTAAAGGAACTGTAATTGAGTGATTTACGACTTAATAAAAATAAAAATCGTTTATTATGCTAAACTGTTTTGTCATCTAAACTTAATTTGCCTAACTAAGCCAAACTAACAGACAGTTTCAATTGCTCGATTGACATTTGGCCAAGTACCCGCCTGCCACGCCCACGCGGATCAATGAAAAATTAGGCAAATGATTCGACTGCAACAACATGTCATGACTCGACTCGACTTTGTGAAATAAAAAATTACTAATATCAACAGCAGCGCCATCCCACAGAAGACAATGAATGGACAGAAAACGAAGCCAGTTTGTGGCAAATGCCACAGTGACACACTAACTGGGTGACTCCAAAAGCCGTCACAGCAACAACAACAACAACAACAGCAACTGCAACAGCAATAGCAGCACCTAAATGCAAAAACAAAAATTATGCAACTTTGGCCAAAGTAACGCTTTTTCGAGCAGCTGCAGCAGTAAGTCGCAGCATGGTAGTTGGCTGGACTCCTGCAGTGGCCTGGTCCCCCAGCCAGATTTGGGAATCTGCCGCTGGTGCAGTTTCGATTTCTTTGGCTTTTGGGAAAGATGTTTTCCAAGAGATTTTCCTATTCACTTTTGGGGACTTACAACTACTCGGCTGTCTTGTGGGCACCATCACCCCCCAAAAGGCGTTGGCCGCCTTTGTTGGACCGTTTGACATAGTTCGCGGCTTAGATAGAGAACTTGAAGGAGTGTCCACAGTCACAGAGCGAACACTTTCAATAAGGAAATAGCCAACTGAAAAGTGGGAATAAATCGCTTTGATATCGAGTTCGTTGCCTGAGTCTTTTGTTTCGCTCGCTGGACGCAGGTGAAAGGATTCGCGCAGCTTTCGTGCAAAGAGAGACCAGCACACCCGTGGTCGAGACTAGGCCACACCAGGCCACAATTTACGGCCATAATTCAAAAGAGGAATTGCATAAGACGATTGAATGCGATGCGGTAGCATTTGTGCGCTTAATTGTTTGCAATTTGAATGCACCATCAGATTGGGCGGAGATGAGTACGGACAGGTAGTTAGGCACAAGTCAAGGAGGTCGAGTCATAAGTCGACGTCAAGATATGATCTGGAGTACAAAATGTACATGGAGTGGATGGTAGATTGAAAGACCAAGTTTGGAACTCTAATTCAATTATAGTAGTTAAATATATTTTATTGTATGTTTAAAACACCTTTACGACTTGATAAATTGAACAAAGGTTTCTTGTTCATCAATAAGCCAAAAACTTAATTTAATTACGATTTTTAAGTACAAGCAATTTGGCTAAAGTTTAAAAGTTCTGTTAACTATAAATGTAGCAGTAGCAGTAAAAATTTAAACACAACAAAATCATGTTTTCTATTTTTTATAGTTTTTCCTAGCATTCTTGCTGATTGTCTCATAGCTCATCGCTCATGCTGAGGGGTCAACAGACTTAGCATTTAGCTGAAATGCGATCATGCACCATGTCAATTGCATTGTGGCTATAAAAAGTATTTTATTTGCCGACTTGCTGGTCGAATGAAGCGGCAAGCGGTATTGCAGGGCAACAGAAGACACATACGATACAAGTACGCGGGGAGATCTTGTGGGAGGGCCTTTGGAGGGGGGCGTCTTTGGATTGGATAGGAGTCACTGGGATTTCCAGATTGCCAAAGACGTTCGCTTCACTTGACTTGCGCACCGGCGACTTCGATTACGTTCGCAATTTGAGGTTCGGTTTTTGGTTTCGGTTTTGGATTTTGAGTTTTGTGATCGAGAAACTGGTGCAAGTTTTTTTCCCCCCTTCATTTTGTCGTGATTTCTGTGCAAACTGCTGGCAAACACAGACATGCATTTTGGCCAAAGGAGAAAAAAATCAAATACTAAAACTGAACCAATTCATTTTGCAATCGGTCGACAACTGTTTGACGTTGCAGACGCATTCAGCTTGGATTTTGGCGATGGACAAGTTGGTGGTGACCTTCAAAATGCCGCCGACTGGATAGTCGTTCATTAGAGCAAAAGTTTCGAATTTGGCAATATGTGGAACGTCTTTCGGTGGCCTTTTCTCAGACTCGACTCAAAAGCTGAGAATTGCGAAAAATCGTATACCGTTTGCCATCTTTTGTCGTCCGACGTTCCGATTGTGTCTCCATCATTTTGTGGCAATTAATTAAGTTTCAGCAAATATGCGTACCTCCCCCATCATCACAACATTGCCACCGATCTCCCCGCCAGTAGCCACAAGAAATATCGTTTTAATTGGCCACCGTCGGCTGGCGCAATTTGTTGGCTTGTCTCTTTCGGCCGGAATGGCTATCATTGCGTAAATGTTGCAATTCGGGCAATTCCTTCAGATCTCTGGGTCCCAATCGATGCGGCGTGTGTGGGATCTCATTTTCGATTATGGGCGGAAACTGAGCCAATAATTCATGAGTTGACAGTGCTCCAATTATGAGCTTTGCTGATATTGCGGATGTCGCTTATGCATATTCATGTACCCAGTCCTGAGATTAATATTATTCATGGGAAGTTGAGATATGTTTATAAAGTTTATGAAGCTCAGGGGAATGATGGTAAGAGTAAAGGTTTTTCTTCATATTTTTTGATATATCTTAAAAGCCGTAAACTACTTTTAGCAATATAAAAACCTTTGTAAAAATCCTCCACTATGGTTCTTATGCATTCTATGTAATTATTAATGATTAAAATATATTTGTATTTAATTACTATGTAGCAAGCTGTGGTATTGATCAACGCGGAGCATTCTTGTTTAAACTAATTTGATGTAATTAGACCCTAAGACGGCGACAATTAAGCTTGATAGAGAGATCCGCTTGGTAATTGCAAACGTTGCATAACCCCAAACACAAACCAAGTCAAGAACGAAACTAATGTAGGTACGAGTGTCAGCGAGTGTAAGAATGGGAATATGCACATTTGCACAACACCTACGAGTGGCAACCGTCAAGATCACAATATAATTCATAACAAATTATGGTTAAAAATACAGAATTACGAGTGCATGTAGAAATATATATATATGTGTATGTAAGTGGCGGAGTGCCTCTGCCACGCCCCCAAAATGGATGTGTGCAAATGCTGTCCGCAAAGCCGCCGACCTTCGGGCAAAGCCAAATGAATTCTTTGGCCTGGAACTGGTTCTGTCTGTGTCCAGAGACATTGATCGGCTCTCTTTTGTTTTTAAATCGAAGTCGAAGTCTAAAGGAAATTAAGTCAGAAATTAACAAGAACGGGTGACTTTTTATTAGAAAGTTGTTTCAGTTCCGTCTTAGCCAAGATCAGCGTCCTTGGGCTCCGTCAGATCAGTGGCCAAAGACGCCCAGAGGGCTTTGGCCCCAAAAACATTAAAAGCACTATATGGTATAGAGATCATCCCGAAAATAAATGTGCTGATCTTTAATATATGGTAAGCGAGCTTAGAAAAACTGTTTTAATTGCCCTCGTTTGGATAATAAGTAAGATGGCCCAAACCGGATTCTTGTTTTATTTTGTCTTTGAAGTAAACAAATGCTAAATAGCCCTAAACTTAATTGATTCAATTCATCAAAATGCAAACATGTTCAGAAGCTTTTTTTTTGCAGTTTGAAAGTTGATATTTTGGTATTTGATGAGGAAAAACCCCGCTTAGTTCGTTCACTTGTCGTAAAAAGCTGAAAACCGACATTAAATATCAAGTGACTACTCTTCATTTTTTTTCTCTGTCGTCCATCTGCTAGTCCTACGCATGTGGCTAAATGTTACTAAAAATTTACGAGCGACTTTTAAATGAACCCAACTGACGACTGACTTGTCTTGGGAATGGATAGGTCTGGAGAAGTGCACGTCATCTTTGGCTACCATCTGCTCTGGTCGACCTTGCGCACGTCTCGTCTTAATCTGATCATCGCAGCTCATCTTGGTTTTTTACATCACTTGGACTTTAATCGATTAGTTTGTGTGCTAGTGACTTGAGACTTGATATTTCCTTCCGTCTCAATGCAATTGCAATGCCAATTTGGGTCATGTCAGTTGAGGTGACTGACATGGTGAGAGGATTCTCGGTTTTAAGGACCAGGAAGGTGTCAAGACCTATGTTATTATTGTGACTAAGTTTTATTGATTTATTTAAGCTTAAGCTGATTTTTATTACAAGCATGAAGAATTCACTTTTGATAGTTATGAAATAATTATGCGTATCCTGTTTGGGCGCCTTGAAATTTTCGAAAGGTTTTAATTAAAAAAGGAAGTTATCAAAATAATATGCAGTGTTAAAGCTGATAGCGATTTTTGTTTTTTAAGTTAAAAAGAATATTTTATTTCTATTATTTTGATTTTTTTTAAATATTTGATATGCAACGAAACATTTATTATCCACCCATTCAAAAAACATGAATTTTAATAACGACATACTCTTTATTTACAAAATATATATACAAGATATTTGAAAGCAAACAAAATCCCGTTGGCAAACTATTTCCTGCTGCGAACCAGTGAACAAAGACAATAGAATTTATTTTATGTATTTTTATTTTATTTGTCCTTAATAGATTTTCACATAGATATTTCTGTTGTTATCCATTCAATTCATTGTGCGCCGAAACCTTTCACTGATAAACATGGCCAGCTAAACGGTCCATAAATGGTGAAATTTACAAACAGTTAGCTGGTATTTATCCTAAAACCTGGAGCATTTTGGCCCAGCACAATGGCTTCCATTGGTTGGCTGGATTGGAAATAATTTACAAAAGGCATTGCTTGTTTCATCTTGGGGGGTTCTTAACAGCTACAGAGAGTGGCAGGTCGGAAGTTGGACTTCCCGGGGTGCTTTTAGTTTTTTTGTTTTTGTTTTTTGTTTTCGCTTGTTGGATGGGAAAGGAAGGCTGAGAGGTGGAGTAGAGTTGGGAAGATATTTGAAAATGTTGCTAGATTTCCTTCGGCTCATTTCCAGAAAGTCCGCTCGCTCCAATGGAATCGCCTACTTCCAGTCCGTCCGCTTACTTGTGGTAACCATGGTGGTCAGCGAAGACGGTGGAGTCGTGTCCAATGGCACTGTGACCAATGGCGCTGATGGGATAGCTGCTTACGGCGACGGTGGGGGCGTGCTTCACAACGGAGTGCGAAACCACGGGCACCTTTACGTAGACGGGGTATGGTTTATCCACATGCACGGGCACCTGGACATTGACGGCCTTCTCTACATACACGGGGTAGGGCTTGGCCACAGGCACGGGGTATGGCCTGGGCACCTCAACGGGCACTGGACGGTCGACGGGCACATGGATTGGCACCTTCTCGTGGCGGATCACTTCGTAAGGCTGGGGAACTGGGACTGGCACCTTGACGTACTCCTTAACGGTCACGGGCACCTTACGGATGACTTCGTAGGGCTGGGGCACGGGCACCTTAACCTCAACGGGCACACGCTTCTCATGGACCACAGGGTATGGGCGGTCAACATGCACGGGCACGGGGATTCCCTTGGTGATGGTGATGGTCTTGTGGACATCGGCTTGCTTGCTGATCACATAGGGGGCAGGAGCGTGGTGGACAGCCACGGCGGGAGCGGTGTGTCCAACGGCAATTGCGGGACCACTGTGGCCCACAGCGATAGCAGCGGGAGCAGAGTGTCCGGTCAGTCCATAGCCGTGTCCGTAGCTTCCGTGTCCGGAGATGGAACCATGTCCCAGGTAACCGGTGTCCAGACCAGCGTGTCCGTAGCCATACCCCAAATCGAGCAGGCCGCGCTTGTCCAGCTTCTTCTCCAGAGGCACCTTCTCCTCAGTTTTGCTGGCGCAGGCCGAGGCCACCAGCAGAGCGGCTAAGCAGATCTGTAAAGGAATGGGTTGGATGGGGTTGGTTAGGAGAGTATATATTATAAGCTATGAAATCTCGATATGACCCTCTGCAATATCCAACTATGTTGAACCAATTCTGTCTCACAATATGCAACATTGTATTACCTAACGGAAAGGCAGACTTTTATGACCCATAGCCTAGTTTGATCGATTACCTAATCGCATTAGAAAGCGAAGGCGATATGTCGCCCGATTCGCATTGTGTCGTCCGTTGTCTCATCAACCTCTTTTGCGATTCAAATGGTCAAGTGAAATTCGTGCGTGCCTCGCATAACTGATGCACTGCAGAGTTCCGCCCCAAAAGTAGACTTCGCCCACTGCCACTCCCAGTTACCGCCTATGGTCTACCCTCCTTCCCCCTTTGCTGACTGGCGTCACGTTACGCATACGCAGTCCGCAACTCGGCGAATGCATTTGGAGTTGGCTTTAATTGAGCACATGAACCCAGTTGATTACGGCCTGGTATTAGACGTGGCCGGCACTCCAATTATGATCGTTCAGTTAATAGACGCCTATTAGCCATTTCGTTCAAGTTGAAGTTGCTCGTTTGCTACCATTTCACCTTTGTGTCGTGCAATTTAACGGATTGTGTGGTATTTAAGGAAGTTATTGAATAGGAAGATGGTAAATAATACCTTGTATTAGCATTGCAAAAAAAAATATAATACTGCATGATAAATTAGTTGAAGTCTGCATTGTTCTATAAGCAATAAGTTGCAATTCTTTGACTGGTTTCTAGATTTCCCACAATTAAATATGCTAGTAACCCTATTAGTTCACACATTCGCCAACATTTACATATCAAATATGATTTCTTGGAATTAAATTCTTTATTTCTATTGTACTTACGAATACTTTCATTGTGGATTCTGTTGGGACTTGCCAAGGCTGTAAGTAAACAAAGAAAACATGCGAATTAATTATAAGTAAGCCAATTGAAAACCATAATAAAATCATTTTAATAACAATGCATTCTTAGAGAGTATTAAAACATTCTTTGAAACGATAAACTAATAAAAAGCACAAGTCCGGGCACAGTTTTAGGTTTTGAACTTTTCAAATCACAGCTTAAAATTTATCTTATTTTCACATAGAGTTATACACGCATTTTAGAAACAAACAAATTTTAACTTGGCATTTGACAACACTTACAAGCAACTCAGTAACAGCGAAATAGACTGTGGAAGGATTGTAGAATCACTAGCGATTCCAAACCTTTGACTGGATGCTGTCTGTGGTCAGTGGCGCGCTTTTATACCCCCAAAGAGTTTTTGTGTCAAAACGAAACTGAAAACGCCGCCAAACCAAGTCGCTGAGCGGTTTCCAAAAGCTTTTCCCCCAGTAAAAGCCAAGCAAAATGCTCTCTTCAAAGCTTCGAACTCGGCTTGGTTTTCGCATGTGTTAGTTTGTTTTGTGAATGTGTGAGTGCTGCTCGGAAAGTTGCAAGCGGAAGCGCTCACTAATACTTGTATAGGCCACCAATACTTCTCCCTTCACTGGTCTTCTTTCAATGTATTGGTGATTTTAGTCGCCAACTTAAAAGTGGCTTATAAAATATGGGTGCAAATTTGATCAAATCAATTTGGGATCATAAAATAGCAAATTAAATAAATTAACACAAGTCTTGAATTGAAATTTATCTTGGGAAAATCCCGGAGAACGTTCTAAGTTTTTTTTGAAATTTTTTTTGTTTTTTTATTTTGGTTAAACAGTCTTCGGGTGCTTACCATATTGTTCTCGAAACTGTATATATCTGCAAAAGGTCATATGTCGATCAAAAATGTATGTTATGGCACGTTTCAGAAGTCAAATGTTTTGCTACGAGAACCTGATTTTCAAATATCCTATCAGCCTTTGTTTTGATTCTTTTAAACAATAAAAAGTAGCTTATTAGTATCATATTTATAAATCAGGAACGCAGTTTAAATGAGATAAATATAAATCTGGCTAAGTGCAAATAAGGTTATCTGGCTTAAATCAGCATTTTGTACACAAATTAAGTCAATGGGAAATTTATTTTTAAACATTTAAAATATTACAAGTCAATTATTTTTGTTTGAGCAATATAAATAATTTAACGACTGCGCCTATGCATTTTCAAATAAATAAAAATAACTTGAAAGTACCGTAAGTGGAGAATTCATTTATCATTTAATGAAATTATCATTTAATCAAGTTTTCTTGCTTAAATATATATTAAGATAAGATACTTTGATACTAGAAAGTTTGACGAAACCTCAAGAACTTATAGGATTTGTATAAATAGTGAAGAAAACAAAGCCCTGTGGTATTTCCTTCGTCAGTCTTAAGTAAAAGAAAAACAATAATCTTTTTTGTGGCAAGGAATGTTTGATGTCATAATTAGGCTTTCTTGTTTTCTTGTCACCTTTCGATGACTCGGGTTACCATTTTGCACTTCCTGCAAAGGCGAGGTGACAACGGAAGCCAGGTAGATGGAATTTCTCGGCATCTTTGATGGCAACATTGTAACTTCGCAGGGCGGAAAAGCTATCTTCGAGTGAGGGTGGTGAAAACTGATGCAACTTTGCTGCATAACAGTGGGGCTTTGGGGATCATGTTTCTTATACGAAATCGAAATCGATTATCGGAATGCTGGGTGGTTGGGAGATTGTGACGTTGTGGAACCCCAACTGGGATTGCAAATGGATCTGTGACTGGAACAGTGACTGGATCGGGTGGCATGCGTGAGAGATCTGCCGCAAAAGTGAAAGGCCTTTATGGGTCGTCGAAGTAGTTGCAGTTGCATTTGCACAAAATCAGATTACATATCAGCCAGGCTGAGTCCGTGATTTGGCAATTGCCAGCATAATTATTTGTTAATGCGCAAAATGAAACCAGTTGGATGTTGGACCCGGGCTCCAGCCATCTGACAGCCTAAATGATATGCGTGTACCCGTGATTGACTAATCCTAGTCCATTGTCTGTAGCTCGGGCAGGCTGTATAGATATTTGCATTTTCTATTGTCTATTTCAGATTCTACAAAGGCAATCAAACTAAAACAAACATTTAGCGATTGATATATACAGCCACTTTCCAAACTCGAAAATGGTTTTTGTCAACACCTTAGCTTTTCAAAAAGCTGAACTAATAAAAAAAGCTTGTTTATTTTTTGCCAGGGGAACGGCATCTGCGAAGCGTTAGTTTAATTGTTTTATTCCTTATTGACTCGTCGGACAACTATCAAATTTCTACGACAGTTTCTTTGCCGTTATTTAATGCAATATTGCTAGTCTAAAAAACTGTTTAGATTTTTTTGTCAAACAAAGTGACTTTAAATTTTATGACACTCATTTAATTTGCATTTGATAGTTAGAAGCTTTAGTATATGCGACTGCAGATCAAAAGCTAAAACATTTCGTCACTTTTTTATAAAGGAAAATCACTTAGGTGATCTTAGAATTTTTGGTTATTCGCAATGGTTAACGCAATATTTTTGTATTCATAATTTGGAAATTATTATAAACATTCAAATAAGATAAGGCTGATTTGTCGTTTTAAGAATCGCCCTTGACCGCTAAGAATAAAGTTCTTTGTCATCTTCTCCATTACATTTCCCAGTTCAAAACCACAGTTTTCCTGGGCATTAAGTCTGTGGGCTGAACAACTTTTACTTTCCGTAGAAAATCGTTTTCTATGTTTGGCCACATGGAACAGAGCCAAGTCAGCCGGCAGCCTCTGCAGCTGTTTGCCCGCAACAACGAGCGTTACAATTCTGTCCGACGTATTCACCAGATACTTCGATATAGGGGGCGGCATAGTCAAATAGTTAGAGGTAGAAAGGGGTGCTGCAGGTTGTGGTTGCAGCATCACAGGCCCATTCCACGGACTTGCCACCCGAATCGCAAGCTGATGCTGCAGTTGCATTTTGGCTTCGGCTTCTCCGTTTGCATTTTTAGACGTTGTGCGGATTCACATGTTCGAAGTCACCATAAATTGTGGTCAACCGATGCGACGTAATTCATTGATTATAACGACAACAATAACTGCAGTTAGCCCATGGCTGGAGCCCCCTGCCAAGCCCTTTGCATTTGCCGCCTATTGATTTATGGCCAATTGTTCGGAGTGTGTTAATGTTCGGTTGTTGTGACTCTTGTGCACGCTATTTTGTGGTCTGTTTTCTAGAGTTTCAACCAAACAACTTGAGCTCGGAGTATGCCAAAGAGGCCCCCCAAATTAGCCAAATAATAATTAGGCTTATTAGGGCCAAAAGTCTGCTGGCAATCCACACTCACTCCCGCCGTCTGGCATGCGATTATTCACACAATTGTAAGCGTGTTGAGCTGCAAGTCGGCAGCTTTGCATGCCATTTGGAAAACGGTCTGGGAATTTTCAATCTGCAATAAGGTGACTAATAGAGGAAACTTACGAGTAACGGAACTCGGAATTATGCAAAGTTTTCATTTATTTTGTGTACTTTTTTTTTATAATTTTTCGGTTAAATAAATCCAAATAAATGTTATAGTTCATTCAGTTCCCAAAACATACAGTTCGGCCTCAACATGTATGCTATCCTCGTCACTTTACCGCGCTTCCATCATCATAAAAGTTACGAGCTGCCAACGCAGGTTTGTTTTTTTATTTTGACTACCCTGCCAAACTGCAAACATTTTTACAACTTTATGCCAAACAAGACAAACCAAAAAAAAAGTAACGTAAAATGATAAAAATAAAAATAATCATTACGGCGAACATAACAACTTTTATGGCGATTCGAAAAGGAATTAGATCAAGTTCGCTGCCACGAGTCTGGGTTGCCTCGAGTGGATTGTCTGGCGATTGGGTTCACTTTGATTATTGATTTATGCGCACGGATCTAGCGACAATCGAGTATCGAGACAGAAACAAACAAAAGTGATATCGAATTAAATGCTAATTAGGCACCAAAATGCGGATCTAGAACAATAAATAATGATACAATTAAGAGTGGAATTACATAAAATGGGCAATGTGCTGCCGCGAACGGATCGGAATTGGAGTTGAAATCGGAATCGGAATCCGCGAAACTGAAAGTGCATTGTGCAACGTACTGAATCGCCATCCACGTCGACATCAACTCGAACTCTATTTATGGCCAAGACAAAAACCGGACCGACTTCTTGCCGACTTGGAGCGACTGCATCCGCAATGTTTCTAAACGAGATGAGGGGGAAAAAACAAAGTCAACTCGAAGAAAAAAAAAGTTAAATAAAACTAAAACTAAGCCATCTGAGTTGCGATCTTTTGAAGGAAGCTGTTAGCCATTCGTTGTCGTGGTCGACTTTAGTTTGTTTAGCACACACACGCCCATGGCGCTTAAATGATTTGCAGGCCAGGCCAGGCTAGGCAAAAGTTGGCGTGGCCAACAGGGCGTATGCCTAATGCCCCGGCCATTGGCTTCACAACGGCTTCGAATCGAACGGGCCACGTTTTCTGTGCAAAGTTTTGGCATTTTGACATATCAAGTGAAAAGCCTAAACGATTTCCGACAAGTAACCAGTTTTTTTTAGCTTTGCTTTACTTTTTTGTTTACAATAAAGTGCACGTTACAAATGCGCATAAATTTTGGTAATATTTAAATAAATCTAAAAGTTTTGAATTAGTTCGGAAGGCGGGAGTAGGATAAATTGATTGCCTAATAGATTTAATTTGTCATCAGTTTGAAGTTAGGATAACCGGAGTTGATATTTATGTTCTAGTTTTTTAATATAAAAGTTCTTGTTAATTGCTTTTACCTTAAATATTATGAAAACACGAAAATATTTAAAAAAAAGTATATTAAAAAGCCCTTGTAATTTGAAGATTTCTGCCACAAATTCACTTATAAAAACCTTAATAATTATTTTCGCTTTTAACTCAATGTGGGAAAAATCAAAACATTAAAACCTCATGACCCAAACATCTTATCGCTAAATTAGAGCTTGGCGGTCATGAACTCGGTATGTTATAATTAATTGATATTACTCTCGGATTCCCCCACTGTTCCATTACAAAACCTGACCCGTTTCCACCTGATGAACATGCGCATGAAAGTCAAGGTCGGCCGTAAAACAAAAAGAAACCCAAAAAAAGAAAACGTGTAAATGTGTAAGTCTCGAGTAATTTTCGCTTTGTCAAGCGAAACAATAAGAAGTGATATTTGCCCTAAGAGTAACAACATTAGCAGCAAATTACAGGCTCCGCAATAGTTTGTGGCAGTCTGAAATGGTTTTTCGCGAAACGATTGAATGCATTCATGGGTCCGCCAGTCAATCAGTCAGTCAGTCATGGACATTGAACCACTTTAGGGGCATGGCTAGCAGGCTACACTGGTTAGAAAACGGCAGCCAGCTAAACCAAAAGTGATCTGAGACAGCACTAACCCGGTGTGACCTCAACTAGTGACATTCACATCAGTTGGAAGAATCGAGTTTGAATTAAATTATAAGCTAAAACGAGAAATCTATAAACACACCATTTACAGAAAACTAGAGTACTAGACTTAGCTTGCATGTGTGTGTGCGGGCACTCAAAAGCCTGTAAGACTGAACACTTTTCCCCTTTGCTTTCCTTGAGTTTCCCATTTGGCCGAGTCACAAATCTTCAAGCCAAAAGCATTGCATTGTGCAAGAAGTTTGCGGCTGAAGTCTTTTGATTGCCCGCAAAGCCAGCAGACAGAAGCAGAAATGTCAATTGGCATGAGACTTTGGGTGGAAAATAGCCATCGATAGCTCAGCTGGCCCATTCAGCAATTGACCAAAATGAATGGCTCAGCAACGAGAGGAGAACCTGAAAACTGAAAATCGAAAAACCGATCATTAGTAGCGATCGCATAAACGACATCGTTCATACGCCCCGCGGCCGTTCAATAATCGTACTCGCTTTGTGGTCTCCGAAAAATTAAAGATTTTTCGCATATTTTTCATGGAACACATGTTCCATGTCCCCTCCTCAGACGTTGAAAAGAATTTTCGCAACATTTAATTTTAGCACAAAACGGCTGCTGCCTTTTGGCTGCTACACAAAAATTGGACTAATTGCCGACAATGTTGGCTCTGATTGACTGGACCAAAAGACTGCTAGACTGGCCGAGTGTTTGATTGAATGATTGAACGAATGAATGGCAACCGTTGAGACAGCAAACAGCAAGTAGCAAGTAGCAAGCAGCAAAGCAAGCAGCAAGCAGCAAGCAGAAAACAGAAAACAGCAACACCACACCAAGACGACGAGGCAGCTGCCTAATCCCTGTTATTGGGTCATGTCGCGTCTCTGGGAAAATGTGGCGACGATGTGGCAATGTGGCAACCGCTGCCAAGTGCCAAAAACATAACACACCACCGAGCCACTGAACCACTGAGCCACCAAGCCGACGATGTAGTTGCAGTTGCTCTTGCCAATGTGGCTGAGGCTGATGCACTTAATGGTGCCCGAGCACCGTTGTTCCTATGTCTGGGAGTTTTTGGAGCCGTGATCGAACATTGTGAAAAGTGAGCATTAAAAATGCCATTTTTTCCTAGCCCCACTTGCAACATTCTCACTGGGAGCAATATGCTTGGATGGGAAGTGAACAACCAGAGGTCTCTAGTTTAACACCATCTCTATGGATCTAAGTTTTGGTTGTGGGGAAACCCCCTAGCAGAAGGTCGAAAATAAAACAAATTATCAGCTCTTCCCTCTCATTTAGAAAGAAAACAGACAAAAGAAACCCATTAGTTGAACTTGTTCTTGGCCCTCAACTTATTAATAGTTTTGTATGCTAAAAAAATCCCCAAAAGCTCTGCCAAGATATTGCATAATTATTATAAATCAATAAACAGTGACTCCGCATAAAAATATAGTTTCTTCGAAAATATTGTTCCTATAAAATTAAAGATTTCAATATTTAAAAGCGAAATCCAGCTGCTTAGACTAAAATAACAAAACCAATTCGAAATTATTTTCTGAATAATTGCTACTTGATTGCGCAGCCGTCGCCATAAAAATACAATAAAAATGCCATAAATGTGATTAAATGAGCATAAAGCAAATGGCAATTACAAGACCACAAAACTTGACTTTTGCATGATTTCGAAACTGCAAGAGAACGACTTTGGCTGGCGACTTGCTTTAGTTTAAGGCTTCAACTGGAGCTCGACCTTGAGCCAGAATGCAAACGAATGAGCGGTTAGCTCTCTCGACTGCAGCTCCAACTGAATCCAACTGACAACAACCGCCAACACCGAAAACACCGGACTGACTCACACAGCTCACAACTCTTACCCGAGACAATTGACAATGTTTATGTTGGCCAAGAAGCGTGTCCGCGGTTGTTCTTAGAAAAAAATGTCATTAAAGCCATGTTTCCATCCATTTCCAGATACTTTTTCTCCACGGTTCTGCAGTTCCAGATCTATCGAGCTATGTGCCGCGAATCGGGTCAGTATATCCCAGGCGATCCCAGGAAGCCATTACACCTATGCGATATCTACCGACAGCCAGCAGCAGGCAATATTCTCAAGTAAGTTGTAATTTTAGGTCTTAAAGTACATATAGTACATATTTGAGATTCATTAACAATCGCTTTCCTTTTCAGAACTCTGATGTCCAAAGGTGCCTCCCAGCCTTGGCAAGAGGTTCTTGAGGAAACCCTTCGAGAGGGTCGTTTGGATGGAACCGCTCTCAGGGAATACTTTGCTCCCCTGGAGGAATGGCTACGTCAAGAGAACCTCCGAACGAATGAGTATGTAGGATGGAACTATGATGGTGACTACTGCAAGCGAAGCATCGAAACTGCCGGCTTACAGGTCTTTGGAGGTTACTACAATGGTGTCATGGGCCAAAAGTCATCGTTTTACCTGTACCCTCTCATCTTACTGATTTACTCTTACATCAGCTTACATTTCTTTTAACTTTCTATCATTTATCGGGCCCATTTTGGGAATATGTAAACAAACAGTCAGACAAAATGTTGTTCCACTTGCAACTTCCGCTTATTCAAGTCGCACCTATAACCGAGTTGAACTTGAATCAATGCCAAAAAATACACACACACAATTCTAAAATTAAATAAACGAAAAAAACGCAAATCTGACAAATTGCCCGACTGGCTGCACCCTAAAAATTGCATCAAAACGGAAAATAAACATGGTAGACTGGTCGAATGGGGGATACCTAGTGATTGGTAGTGATGTTCAGTATGTAAAAATATATATAAGCTGGAAGATTATGTGATTACATGACTTGACATTCACTTTCCTTATTAATTTGCTTAGAAAGACAGATATCTTGACTTGCAACTTTAATCACTTACTCTTAACTTCAACTTTATTGAATCCCTGAAAATGGCCAAGATCCTGGCATGCACTATTGTTCTTTTGATACCCCTCTTGTAAAAACCAGTATCCAAATGGGCGAAGAATTAGGAGGGGGTTTTGAGGCAGCTTCGAGTGTTATGGCGAGTGCAACCCATGCGGGTCATTGGAACTCCGGCGTCGCACGCACATTGCTCACTCATTTTGTTGTTGGCTTGGTTGTTGCTTACAATTTAATCAAATAAAATAAAATGAAATAAAATAAATAAACCTGCTGCAATTTCATAGTTGTGCTTTTGTTTTTATGTTGCAGCTGGTGCCCCGTCTGCGGTTTGCTGGCGGAGTAGCCAACTGGTTTTTTGTTGTGTATAAATTTGATTTAATAAATTGCAGAAGCAACAACAGCAACAGCAGCAACTTCAGTGTAAACAAGACAATCAACACTTGTGTGGGTTGGTAAGTTGGGGTCGGGTACTTGGGGGGATATTCATAGGGCGGTGCACGGTCATCTCGATGGCATTGTTCTAAAGTTTATCTAAGATATAAGACACTTTAGCTAAGTAAGTTGAGTGGAGGCGGGTACTTTCCGCATACTTGTAATCAACTTTAATGGAGATGATTCGAAACGAGCAAAGCACTTTAAGTTTCTTGACACCAGATTAGTAAGCATGATCTTTATTAAAATTAGAATTAGTTAAGTGTAGGTAAATAATCTTTAAAGAGATTTGCTGATGGTACAAGTTATGACACTGGATTATTAAGCGATTAATGCCGACTGTAATCGCAGATGAAATAACTTTATTCATTAATTGAATAAAATATTTTAACACTGTAAATAAAAAAAATTCAAATTAAAACAGTTTATACTACAATTGAATGAGATTTTTTCTGAGATACTTTTCCTTTAATCCGATTTGATTGCCTTAAAATAATTCTACAAAATTCTCCCACACCTCTGAGATGCCATTAAATGTCCAATTCCAGATCAACTCCATTTGAGCAGAAGAAAAGCGCAAGTCAAAAGAAATCAAAACAAAACTGACTACGAAAACAACAGCCATAGTCGGGCTTTTGCCCCGCAATGACAGCCGCATGTTAAGGACATGATCAACATTTCAATTAGATGCAATCATCGCCCTCGTCATGATCGCTGGTGGAGGTGGGATTGGTGGGGATTGGGAATGGGTAATGTAACCGCTTTGGGGAGTTGAGTTTCATTCACATTCAGTGGAGACTTTGGCGGGGTGCTTTACATTTCACTTTCGCTTTGTAGAATTTGTAGAATCGGGTGTGCAGTGCGTACTTCCGCTCTCCGATCGCCGTTCTCAAGTCCCTCGATACCCCGGACGGCCTTTATTGGCTCGACGACAATTTGCAATGACTACTGTATTCCGTTGCTGTTTTCGTAGTTCACTTTATTCCGAGAAGGAACATTCGGGGTGAGTAGCAGAATCACCGCCAACGGGGAAACAGTTTTCACGAGACTCGCGATCCAATCGTACACGCAGCGCATATCAAGCGTTCGGGATAGATAGTTTATCCTCGCTGGAAGTAGAAAGTTTATAAGATAGTGAAGTGCTTTTACAAAATAGTTCAAGGATTTAAAAGTAACAAGTTATTAGATACGACTAAACCATTTTAAAACTAAATTAAATCTATGTAATAAATAAATAATAATTGAATTTTAAATAGTATCTTCAGGAATTTAATTTATTTTATCCTCAATTTACATCAAAAAAGATAAAAAAAAAAATATATAAATAGTGAAGTAATAAAGTAAACCGTTTATTAATATTAATGTTATAAATTGTCGGAAATAAAATGAAAATGCCTCGAGATAAACAAATGGGAGAACTACTCCTCTTCCTTCTTATTGTTATACCACTGGGAACTGGACAAAACAGCAGTCTTAAGATCAACACAAACTTAAAAGACATCGAAGATGGAGCCGTGGCACTGCCCTCCATTCAAAGTCCCGGGAACATCTGCATCCGCGAGGAACCCTATGTGGAGCACGTCCAGGTGCCGGAGATGCAGCCAGTGCGTGTTCGTACCTCCAGTTGGTGCATGGAGATCCCGCCGCGGTGCGCCACCTACAAGACGGAAATGCGAGAAGTGGTGAGGGTCCAGGTAAGTTTGAACTGTATCTGCCTCCGGAGCATGGACAAATATCCAAATGGTCACAGGTGTTCTACTGCCGGCTCTGCCTTTGCGGGCAATATCTTGCGTCATCGTAATCCCAGCCAGTGGCAACACCTTCGCCGTGGCCACTTTTTCCACCATCTTGGGGAGCCTGCGACGCAAACCTGATTTCGATTTGCCCAACCAGGAAGCCGCTCACCACGATATCCATAAATTGCACCGATTCGATGGCCGACTTTGATTGCATTTCTCATAGATATCGTTCGCTATATGGGTTCTGTTCGCGACCACATGCATTGCGCAATTCTGGCCAATCTGAGCGGGATTTCCTGTCCTTCTGCTATGGAGAACGGAAGCCCAGTCGAGTGGCATTTGTAGCAGCTGTGCTTGGCTCCAGGAGCTGCAGATGCACTTCACTTGTTTGAGATGCAAACGACCGGTTTTGACCCAAACCATCTGAAGTGCCATGTGTGTCCTTGGCTGCCAAACTTCTTGAACTACTGGGTACATTGCTTATGAATTGGGTACTTTGGGTATTCAGTTTTTTTCGAAATTTGTTGGTATAAGTAGTTATTAAATTAAATTTTTAAAAATAAATCATCATTTTATCAAAAAGTTACAATTCCACTTTTACAACAAGCTGAAATCAAAGAGAAATAATAAGTAATAGGTATTGACCATGTTGACCAATTAGTCATATTTACTTGACAGATCCTACATAATTTATTTAAAAATACAAGAACGAGTTAACTTACATCACAGATTTGTAAACACTATAATGATAAATGATGATAACTGATTCCCCATTAGTGTCTATAAATAATTATTAATTTTCGGCAATTGTTTGAACCAGACAAACAGACTATTAAGTCCACAATACCCAAACGTTTGGCCATTTTCAACTGCGCAGTGGGAAAAAGTGAGGAAAACAACGGCAACGGCCAAGTGTTGACCAAGCACGGCCAGAATCCGGTTGCAGTTGCCTGCTCCGAGGGGCCTAATCAGGCTCGGCTGGTTTCTATTTTTTTCTATACATTTATTTATTTTGCCACTATTTCGGCGGACTAAGGGGGTTTGGCAAAATAATTATGTCATGGTGTCAGTGATGGAAAGTGCAAATGAAAAGCGGAAAATCCAGCACTTATGGCCAGGCTGGATCAACAGCCGGACCGATCAGCGGTTGGGCATTAACAGCTCCACTTGTGCTCGGCGACTTGATGCCAAAGCTGTTGACACACTTTCGATTGCATCACTAAGCCAAGTTGCAAGCGTCGCCATCGCCATCGCCAGCGCCATGACAAGAGGCAGCCAAAACTGGCTTAGTTTATTTTTTCTGTTTATTTCGGTTTCGTGTCTAATGATTTGTGCGAGTCGAGATCGCTCGCTGCTTGGCTTGAATTAATTTCATAATTATTTTAATTGGAGCTCTTGAGGAGGCATTTGCCTCCTTGTAAGAAGGTGTTCGCAGAGAATCGCCTTAATGGCCAGTAGCACCTCCCAAAAAAAACAGAAAAACATATTTCTCCGGTTGCAGTAACAATTTTCTAACCCTGTCGCTTGCATTCCTGGCGATTTTGGTCAACGCCTGCTTGGCCAAACACTTCGGTTTTGGTCAGAAAATGTAACCACTAATTCGCCAATTTAATTTAATTAATTAACAACAAAATAAACGCACAAAGAAGTTCGAGTCTAAGTGGAAAAATAATCTGATCTCTTGTCTGGCTGTAACTTGAGGCACAAATGTGCCGAAAGATTTTCGATAGCTTTCCAAAGAAAAAATTGTCATTACAGCTGATTGATGGGCGACCACTAAAAGCCACCGGAAAAGGGGGTGAAGTATTAGGTGGAGCAGGCCATGCGGTTATTCGAGTGGCACATGTAAAAAAAATTGCTCAACTTGTATTCAATTACTATTTATGACAAACATCTGAAAAGACAACCGTAATTATGCAGACACAATGAATCAGAAGACCAAACTCGAATCGAATTTCACTGTTTATATTAAAATTTCCGCCTTATTCATTTTGTGGGGGGACACATATGCAGGCAGATACAGATACACATTCATCAACGAGTCCATCAACTTGGCGGCGGACAATGCGTGAGTCGGGAAATGTGGACTGGGAATAAATCTGGAATCGGAATGAGTGTGAGAAGCTTGCCCGGAATTCAGTTATCCAATTAAATTGGCAACTCAAGGGGTTTTCGAGGGCGATGCGTGTACTTCTCGTGGTGGTGGTATTGTGCCCCCAGCTCGACGACTTACAATAATCTCCATCTTAATTTTGTAACTGTCGAGAGCTGGGCCAAAGTCCATGGGACACACATGGGGGCAAATGACACTGAGGCGTTGACAGGGTTGATGGAGAGGAGAACTCTGCACAAGCTTATCCAATTAATGAACTCTTGCAATGATGCCCACTTCAGAGACATGGATCAAAGAGATTGTGTGGCAGCTCAAATGTTCCTTAGTAAACGGATAAAAGCTATGATAATAGTGCATACTTTTCGGCGTCGCTTGATTTGTGATCATTAAAAAGCTCATTGTTACAGCACTCTTTAGCTTGAAAATAAATTTGTTTTTAACTGAATTTTCTTTCAGAAATTAAACAAGACACGAACAGTTCGCTTTTGTTGCCAAGGCTACGAAGGAAATCTCTCCGATAGCCAAGCTACATGTAAGCCAATTTGCCGAGGAGGTTGTGGGCGTGGCAGTTGTGTAATGCCCGATATATGCAGCTGCGAGGAGGGATATATTGGCAAGCATTGTACACAGCGTGAGTACATGTCAGAATCTTGATAGTTTCTTGATTTAATTATATTTATTAATATTATTAAAGGCTGTGATCACGATCGCTGGGGTCTGGATTGCAAGAATCTCTGTCAATGCCAAAACGGAGCAGCGTGCGACAACAAATCTGGACTTTGCCATTGTATAGCAGGTTGGACAGGGCAATTGTAAGTCTTCCTTTTCCAATTACAACTTAACAAGGAAATCAGAAAGAATTTACACAATTAGCATGATACTTCATCCCATTTTAGTTGCGAACAGCCCTGTCCTCAAGGAACCCACGGTATTATGTGCCGCAAGGCCTGCGATTGCGATGACAAGCCTTGCAATCCACAAACTGGTGCCTGCATCCTACAAGATCATCCGCTGGAGCTGAATGTAAGCCATGTCATAGTGGAGACTGTCAACTCTACTCTGGAGAAGATGGGTATTATACCACGTCCAACCACCCCTGTTCCTCTGCCGGAGGTCATAGTAATCAAGCAGCCGCTTAACCATGAGAATGCCCAGCATTCGCCAAAGATCATAGTTCATCAGTCGGGAAGTGAGCTCCTCGAGAATCTCCATTCAGCTGCAGCTGCTGGTGCTCCAACTCCGGAGGTTATCCATGTCATTACGAATGGTATCACCTCGCCACAGGAGCATTTGGCCGGATTCGTTGCATCTGACTCCAAGACAAGTCAGGCGGCGGGAGATCATCAGTCCGGCTTGGTGACCACTCTAGTCAGCATTATGCTGCTCCTGCTGGTCGCCATTGCATTGGGCTCACTGTACGTGTATCGGAGGTATCACCACAAAAACTCAGCCGTATACAATGCCAACGGAACAGTGACCACGTTGCCGGCCAATCCGGAGGTGGTTCTCACCGAGGCCGCGGCACTGGGCAAAAACTTTCACGAACCACTTCCCGAACTTCCTGTGGTTTTTGCGGCACAATCGAACGATGGTATGTAAGTGTCTCTGCCGACCTTAAAATAGCTACCTACTCAATTAGTAAAAAATATTAGAAATTTTTCAATATTTAAATATGAACTCAATGAATGTCATTATGTCTAATATTTTCCTGTATCAAAGAAGAAATCTTTTTAATATATTTTATAGCTTTTTGCTTCATTCATTTGTTATTATCAATCTCAATGAACTATTCCGATTTTCCCACAGCACAACCAGAATTATATGACACGCCCAGCAATAACTCTTCGATTAAAACACCACCCTATGCATATGCTAGGAAGGAGTCTCTGTACTCCGTGGTCTCGCCAAAATCTCGCAAGGGCAGTCTGGATTCGCATCTGTACGACGAGATAAGATACCACCAGCAGCACCACCATCACCAGCACCACCCACGGAACCATCAGCACGCCCAGCACTCCACCACGGCATCAGCCTTTCTGCCAGCCAGGCCGCAAGTAATGCCAGTGAACGACCAGTTTTCTAATGGGAGTCAACATCCCCATCAGCGATCGCACCATGTCACCCACTTAATAATTCCGCCTCAGAACTCCAACTTTTTGCAGGTTCCTGCCCAAATCACAGCCAAAAGAATTGCTCATTTGTGAAGAGGAGTAAGCATAATAAGACCAGGATCTTGTTTCTTTAATATAATAAATTTTAATGGATTATCCAAAGAAGGGTTTTTCCTGTAGATCTGTAGATATACAATTGATTGTACAAATCTTTATAAAATCAAATTCAGAATTTCTTGTCTGAACAAACATTTATTAACTAATCTTATTCATAAATATTTTCTAATAATAATTCATTCACTATGCTTAAAATATATTTCACGATTAAAATAGTTTATGTACATATTTATTGTTTATATCACTTCTTTGGCTAAAAATGTTAACTTAGCTAATCTAATAAAATGAACCGAATATTTGATTATAATGATCATTTTTTTCACATCACTTTTTTAAATTTGTATTTAAATATTGTATGTGGAGCGATGATTATATTTGTAACGTAAATAAAGGGCGAAGGCCGTAATAGCGAAACCAAATCCGAACAATCCAAATAAAGCGCTTACAGACAGCTTCAACTTTTTTCTTCCGTATTTGGAAGGTGATTTTATAATATTTTCGGTTATCGTATCTTTGTCTGAAACTAAGTTTTTGTTGTATGGATCCTTTACAGTTTTTATATTGTTTTCATAATTATTTTGTGTAGGAACATCCGTTTTCAATGAAAATCCACTGGTAAGCTCTTTTGCTAGGTTGAGCTCTGAGATTTTTGAACTTGCAGTGAACTGCATATCAATTATTAAAATAATAATAAAAAGTATCTTTACACATTGTACTATTTTTAAAGAATCCATATTTCCTTTATATTTATTAATATTGCTTTAATAAAATCGTGTTGATACACTGTGTGCAGAATGAGAACTGGTTACTTGAAAATGCAGCTGATTTCGGGTCGACACCACCACAATTATTTAAATACAACACATATGGGACTTATCACCGATAAGAAAATATATTCCCGGTCAAATTATAGAACTAACATTACATTAAATTAAGTATATTATAAAAAAAGTATGAATACAATGCATTAACCTGTAGCCAATAAAATAAATCGGCTTTTTAATCTCTAAAGTATAAAAAACAAATACGAACATTTATCTTAAAATAAAAGTTAAAACTTTGAATGGCGCAAAATTACTGTAGCTTAAAATTAGCTTTTCTCTGGAGTGTTTTCGTTTTCCGAGACTGAGAGGCGTTGCTGATAAGGTGCCTTAACTACAGCCAAGTCCCATGGCAGCTTATTCATTCGCTCCTCGACAGCGAAGCTCAGAACAATAAGACGGCATGCACTTTAGTGGCCCATTGGCCGTCTTTAGCGCTCTGCTCACGCTGGCGACATTTCCTGCTCTGACTAGTGCTGAATCCACGGAGCTTTACGGGGATATAGAGAATACGGAATACGGTGATTTTGAGTCACTAAGTCAGACACGGGAGCGTCAGCAACATCTTTGCGATCGCGAGGTGCCGTGAGTACAGTATAGTCCTCGCTTAAGCAAGCTCAAGACTGAGAATATATAGATATATAGAGGATATAAATAATGAAATAATTATGTCAAATTTGTTAATCCAAATAATAAATATTTTGAGGGGAAATCCCATGAGATTAACAAGATTTACTGATTACAGCACTGTGTTTTTCCAAACCGAAAAAGATTCCCCGGTGCGTGGCAATGGTTCCACCATTTACTACCATCGCATTGAGGTATGTTGTGTGGGTTACCGTAGAGATCCGTATTCCCTAGAATGTGTTCCGGATTGCTCGGAAACGTCGCCGGACAACTGTATTAATGGTTTTTGTCGCGGACCAGGAAAGTGCGAGTGTTTCGCCGAGTTTGTCCGTAACGAGCATGGCGCCTGCATCCACACCTGTCCCATAGCTTGTCAACATGGAAGGTGTTACCTGAATGGCACCTGTGCCTGCCACCAGGGCTTCGCTCTAGATCCCGAAACCCGTCAGTTCTGCCGGCCCCAGTGTTCGCAGGCTTGTGGAACCCATGAGGAATGTGTGGCCCCTGGTAAGTGCGACTGTTCCCCGGGCTACCGGCGGACGATTGACCTGGGATGTCAGCCAGTCTGCGCTCCGGACTGTGGACTTGGCAAATGTGTGGCACCCAATCAATGCGAATGCTTCGCTGGATTCATAAAGCGACCAAACCGAAATGTCTGTGAGGCAGAGTGCTACCTGTAAGTTTTTTTCTCCTAAAAATTATTTTATTTATAAAAAATTCTTTTAGGAAGTGTGAGAATGGATTTTGCGAGACGAGGTACAAGTGCCACTGCCGAGAAGGATATCGCTACGACCTGAACACCACTAGCTGTTTGCCCGAGTGCCTGGATAATTGTGGCGAAGGGAATGGAGTGTGTATAGCACCTGGAGTCTGTCGCTGCTTTAAAGGATTCGAACTCCATGGTGCCGACTGTCGGCCCAAGTGCGAGAAGTATGAATCCAAAAAGTTTAGCTTTTCACATTCATAAAACTATTATTTTTTTCCCAGATCATGTGGAAAATACGGAAGGTGTGTGGCTCCCGAAATCTGCGGTTGTGGTCAGGGTCGGCAGCATTGCTTGAATGGAAGTTGCGATGTGCAGCATTGTACTTGTCCTGCGGGAGAAACGCACTTCATTGATCGCTGTCTGAGACCCGAAGACATAAGCCAACAATTATATAGTAGTGAAAAAAGAAAACACTTCAATCGCCAGCTTGCTTATGAGTTCAATGCCCTGATCGGACGTCTATTTAATTTTTGATCTAAAAGGAAAACAAAATAAAAATTCACATGTAGATATCTTAGACGGGCTGGCAAGTCAGGCGTCCCTTGATTCCGCTCTTGATGTACCCCGGCTTGCAGATACAGAAGTTGGGGGCACTGCAGAATCCATTTGGGCATCCCTGGGGGCAATGGGGCTGGCAAATGTTTCGCTGGTGTTCGTCCTTCACGTATCCTGTCTTGCACTCGCATTGGTTGTTGCCCACGCAAACACCATTCAAGCAGGGAAGGTCACACTTTGGCAGACACTCGTACGACTTCCGGTCCCATTCGAATCCGGAAGCGCACTCACAGATGTCCGGGCCAATGCAGCGTCCGTTCTTGCAAGGTCTGTAAAGAGTTTTATACAGTTAGTTGTTGAAGTAAGCCTTCGATAACAGTATAATTTAAGGAACTTAATCACATTTATTTTATGTGATGGGAAACTTACATCGTGCAGATGGGCTCACAGCGTCCTTGGAGTTTAAGGTAGCCTCCGTTGCAGTTGCAGTGTCCAGGTGCCGTGCATTTGCCGTTCTCGCAGCTGTCGCAAACTGGTTCACAGGATCCATCGGCGGCCAGGCGGTATCCTTCGAGGCAGGCACACTTGTTGGGCGCCACGCAGCGTCCAAAGGAGCAGCCAGGATTGCATTCCGGTTCACAATACTTGCGGCTCTTTGGCTCCAGGGTATATCCTTCACGGCACTTGCACTCATTCTTCTCATCGCACACTCCATTGCCACAGCCCAGTGGGCAGGTGGAAATGCACTTGCCCTCAGAGGTGCGAACGTGTCCAGGGATACAAACACATGTATTGGGAGCCGTGCAGATTCCATTGTGGCAGTCATCCACGCAGATTGGCTCACAACGGCGGTAAATATGCGGATTCCGTTCGTAGCCCTCGCAGCAAACTTCAATACGACTCATGTCCGGAGTGGTGCCATTGCCCACAAACTGGTCCCTGGGAGTTCCGCAGGAGTGAAGCAGTACTGAAATCAAGAAAAGTTACATATAAAACTTAGTTTATTTTAAATAATTTAAAAACAAAAGATAATAATTTCCCAAATTTAAGTCAAATATCTCACTTAGAAAAACAAATAAATATTCAAAACAAATTCAATTCACAAACTTTAAGCTTATCTGCTAACTTTCCGCTCGTTGCATATTAAATTCATCTACATTATTAGCTTGGCACACATACTCTTGTGGAATCAAGACGCATTTAATTATCAGGCTAGTGGAGGAAGTTGAGGTCGTTAGTTCACTATTTTAATGGCTCGCCTTGTTTTCGAATGATTTCCGAATTGGGCGATTACTTTTAGTTTAATTATAAAAATATTTTCCAACCGACAGAGGTTTTTTTTACTTACGGAACTTCTTTGAAGCACTTGCCGCTAGCCATGGCAGATCGGGTTTTGTTGATGAACAGAGCCGTCTCATCGAGTACCTGGGCATGATGAACTGGTGGAGTTACCGGCTGTACATAGTGTCCATAGAGCGGTGGCAGAGTAGACGGTTGGTAAGTCTCGGCGGCCACGAATCCACTGGATCCCTGGCTCACATGGTTTTCATTGTTCCAGCCATAGT
Organism: Drosophila eugracilis; assembly: GCF_018153835.1. Lineage (NCBI taxonomy): Eukaryota > Metazoa > Arthropoda > Insecta > Diptera > Drosophilidae > Drosophila > Drosophila eugracilis. The sequence continues at coordinate 1,522,159 of NW_024573209.1, forward strand.
TGCTTTGGTCTTGGCTATTCCATCCGTAGCTGCTTTGGTTGTAAGAGTTCCAGGCGTAGCCGCTTTGGTTGAACTGACTACTATTTCCGGAGAGTTGGAGGTTTGCCGAAGGCGGCTGGCGCGTCTTTATGCCAGCCGTCTTGAACTGTCCCTGACCCACCGAGCAGATGGCCAGTAGAATACCTAGGTACAGAAGCTGACACGATGACCTCATGGTGATGTCACTAGATTACGGTTTTATTTATGGAGATTTATTGTGCGCCCACGTCCACGTCCGCTGGCGGCTGTAGTTGCACTTCGACTAATCGACTCCCAATGCGAGGCTGCTGATCTCTCAGTCGCCAATCGCCTCCGGCGACCTCTTGTCCCTCCTCTAATCAGCGCCTCGCCATTGGACCTATCAATGAGGCAGCCAGAGCGAAGGTTTGCTCTCAGCAGCTTGATCACTTCTATATTTTGCGGTTGGCAAACAATATTCATTGCTTTTGAGTAATTCCAAGAAAAATGTTGCGTATGACGATGATTTCAGGTACTCATAAAAGTTGTCGACACTCATCCTAAATAACTCATGAATATTTCTAAAAAACAAATAAAATGTTTTCATTTAAAAGAATTATATAGTTTGAAAGAAAATTATATCTACTTAGAAAAAAACCGGCAGAAAACATAAAATGAAAAAGTGTTTTGAAAAATTCAATAAAGTTTGTGCATATTTATTTCAATAATTATCAACATCGTGATGGCACCTTCCATTAATTCGAACGTATCCCGGAGCACACTCACAATGTCCAGGCCTAAAGCATAAGCCATTCGAACAATCTTCATGGCAGATGGGCTCACATTTGAGGATCTGGGAACTTCCTTCATTCACATAACCATCACAGCAGTATGAGAGCTGTCGGTTTCTAGAATTCGGATTGACGGTATCCACACTAAAAGAGAATAGTTCATTAAATATTTGAATGGAAAGAGTTGCATTACTTACATCTGAGTTCTGTAACAGATTCCAGAGTCTCTTGCGGCCAGAGTCTCTTTTTTCCCATTGTACTACAGGACTGTTCGATTTCTTCCAAAACTGGGAGGCAGCGGGAGTGGGTAGCCCAAATCCCAGACACGCGATAACAAGGCCAATCAGTATGAATGTCAAGTGCATTTTGCTCTGTTCTAACCGAGAGTGAGGTCGGATTCAAAAGCGAGCGCAATGCCAGCCGATGTCTCGCAGCTACTGAATAGTCTTCTGTGTCAAGCTAGGCTTTTAAGTGAACGGAGAAAGAAATGTTCTATATTCCAAAGAAGATAATTACTATTTTAGTACCCAGTATTTGTGGGGTACATTGATTTGGCATAAGAAAGGAAAACTAAGCTGAAATACTATGTTTATATATCCCCACGAAATGTAATACATTTTATGAACAGGGCAGCAATTATTCCTAAAATCCTAAAAAGAAACTTGACTCTCCCCCAAAAATGTAGATGAATGCAGAGATATTCGTGGAAACCACTGATAAGTCCTCGAATATTGAAAAAATTATGATTATTTATTGGTTTTTTTTTAGTGGCCCTTAAAATTTGAGAGAATTTCAGTGCGGAGAACTGAAAACGTTATCTCACAGCCACCACATATCGCTGACAGTGCTGAAATTAAAGTGCCTGCCGATCAACAGATTAAACTCCTCGACCAGTGAGGCGTTTACCCTGACGGGATTCATGGAGGCATAAGTGGTTACCGCATCCGGAGACATGCACTTGTCAATGAATCTCGTCATGCCGGCCTGGCAACGGCATCTTCCGATGGAGTTGCACACTCCATTCTCGCAACGCTGATACGTTCGATCTGGACCTGGTACCACGGCGCATCCACAAACATTGGGAGCTATACATTTGCCATAGAAGCCACATCCTCCAATGCAGACCGCGTCGCATCGCTCACGATTCCGAACATAACCCTTGAAGCAACGACAGTTACCCGGCGAGATGCAAATTCCGTTATCGCAGCTGTCCCCGCAATCCGGCAAACAGCTCGTCGTATTCTGGTCGTAGCGATATCCATTCTGACACACGCACGTCGTCATGTTCGCACAGAAACCATTCTCGCAGCGCCTAAAAGACAGTTAAAGTTCTGAGAATGCTACCATCTATAAAATAGCACTCTTTTGGTCTGTAAATATATGGCAAGTTTAATCTGCCAGTATTTATGATTTATGATACTCACCGATAACACTCACTTTCACAGGAGATGCCGTTTAGGCGTTTCTTAAATCCTGGGAAACACTCGCATTGGTTTGGCCGTACACAGTGGCCATATCCACAGTCAGGAATGCAAATTGGCTGGCAGCCGAGTGATGCGGATTCTCTCAGTCCGCGGGCATATCCTTCGGCACATGTGCACTTTCCGGGTTCCGAGCAGACTTCGTTGTGGCCACAGGTGGTGTTGCATTGCGGCTGACAGAACTTGCGGGATCCGTCTAGTTCGTAGCCTGGATCGCAACGGCAAGTGCCGTTCAGGTAACATTGGCCATGTAGACATCCCAACGGACAGGTGGCTACACAGTTGTTCCGGTAGTTGAGCACAAAGTCCGCAAAGCACTGACACTTGCCGCCCGCCAGACAAAAACCATTCTCCTGGCACCGTTCTCCACAGTCCGGGACGCACTGGCTCCAATCGTACTCGTAACGTCGCCATCCCTTGCAGCACACCTCGATAACGTTAAAATTCCGATCGGTTGTGCTATTACCTACAATCTTAACCTCCTTCTCGTATTGGAAAAACACGGCCCTAGGGATAGAATTAAAGACTATTTTACAACTTTTATCCAAAGAGATCCACGCACTTACGGCACTTCGCGGTAGCACTTCTCCGGATGTTCTCCTCTCCGGGGCAGTGATAATCCATTTGGTATTATGTATGGTTTCCGGGTGGTTGTCGAGGACGAAAGTCGGCGTTGGAGAGCTTCCTGTTCCCGCTGCAAGTCCCGCTGGCGCTGCTCCTCGCGCAGACGCAGCTGCTCATCCTTTTGCTGCTGTAGCTGCTGCTCGTGAAGTTGCAGTTCAAAGGCTTGCAGAACACAGAGGAATAGTACCAGGAGCACTGAATGGATGCACAAAGAACGCAGAAGGGGCGACATCTCATTGCTGGTACAGAATTCTTTGTGCCACTCTACCGAGAATCTCAAGTCGCGATTGTTTGCTGCCCCGGCGATGTCGCAGTTGGGCCAACCTCTAATCACAGCCGGAGGCAAAGATAAGAGGGCTTTCAGCTTTTAATTCGGACCGGGAGGCAGAGATCTAGGGCCCGCAAGGCCAATGTATGTCAAGTGAGAACGAGCGATATATTGTTTTATGGGATTATTTTGCTAATTATATGACTCAAATGTTTTTTCTGGATATTTAGGGAAGGCATATAAATACGACCCATTTCATTTTTTTAACAAAAAAAAAAAAAATCATTTTTAAGGGCTACTTTTAATCAGAAAATGATAAAATAACTATAACGGGTTTCTTTGATTTTTATAAGTTGGTTGGGTTATCCAAATATGGCACTTAAATTATTAATTTTTTCATAATTTAATGTTGAATGTGAAAAATATTGTTTTTGGGTACTATTAAGTCGTCATAAATTAAAATTTAACGCATACTTAATTCTCTGAGAAATAATTGAAATCTATTTCCTCTCTTTTTAGCCTATGAATTGAATATAGCTTTTCTGATAAGACAACAAAATAAATTCTGTTCAGTTGAATTTCAGCTGGCAAATTGTGAACAGTTTGAAAAAAACTGCCTCTCAAAATGTGGTTACGAGATTTGGGTCTTCGACTCAGTTTCATTCAGCTGATGCTGTGCCTGCCCACCATTTACACAAATGTGCCCAACTATCCCGAACGATATAACAGAAGGCCCGTATCCCAGGACTTTAATGCCGGAGGCTATGGCCGAGGTTATATAGAAAACCGTCAGTTGACCTATAATCGCCCTGGACCAGCAAATTTCCAAGATCCCAGAAACGTTGAGGAGACACCGAAACGTCGCGAATATTTAATTCGATCCCATGAAACGCCGTCCGATAGAGGTCAGCACAAATGCCGTAGTTGGGTGCCGTGAGTACTGAAGTTACACTTAAAAATATATATTATATATATATGCCATCTAACAACAGGACCGATACGGTTGGGAAGTATTCATATCCCAGTATCATCCAGGCGGATCAAGCCAAACGGCTGTCTCTGATCGAGGTTTGCTGCACTGGATACTCAGCCAGTCGGCTGATGGGCATCACCGTCTGTCGGGCCCAATGTGGCTGCCAGAATGGAAGCTGCAAGATTCCAGGAGAATGCGAGTGCTACGAAGGATTCGTGAGGAACGACAACGGCGACTGTGTGTTCGCCTGTCCGTTGGGCTGTCAAAATGGACAGTGTTTCCTTGACGGCAGCTGCCAGTGTGATCCGGGCTACAAGCTGGACGAGACCCGGCGATTCTGTCGCCCCATCTGTAGCACTGGATGTGGCAACAGTCCGCGGCATAATTGTACCGAACCAGAGGTTTGTGGCTGCTCCAAGGGATACCAGCTGACAGACGATGGATGCCAACCTGTCTGCGAACCGGACTGCGGTATTGGTGGCCTGTGTAAGGACAATAACTTGTGTGATTGCGCTCCTGGCTACAACCTCAGGGATGGCGTCTGTCAGGCCGATTGTTACCAGTATGTTTTTTAATAATTCTTTCGGGTATTTCCCATTATTATCAATATTTATTTGCTACAGAAAGTGTAACAACGGAGTTTGCGTCAGCCGTAATCGATGCATATGCGATCCGGGATTTAGCTATCACGAGCAATCAACCATGTGCGTTCCAGTATAGGCACCCAAAAGTATCGAATTCTAATGTACAGTTTTTTTTACTTATCAATGTATTTTGATCTCTACCTCTTTCTTTGCAATTCTTTAAAATAATAGCATTTCTTTAGAAACAATTTTCTTATCGCAATAGAGATTGAAATACACATTTTTGGTATTCCGCCCATCCGGCTCTGTTCTGAGAAAACATTTTTAAATATAATTTTATTTATTTATCAGACGAAAACATATAAATTCATTATTACTAATGCTTTCTGATTCACATTTCACATTTCACATTTACGTTTGTATTTTTCAAGCTAATAAAATACATTTTGCTTTAGAGATTTTTTTAATTACAATAAAAAGTTCGTTTTTGAGAGCAAATATTTAATTATTTGTTTAAGTTCTGCATGTTTGTGTTCGATTATCAAAACACGCTTCAGTAGTAGGTTCACACTGGTTCTTGACAGAATAGGATCCTCTGCGAAGCACGAGAAAGTATATGGCAGCTCCTAACAAAGCAAGAGAAAGTGCTATGGCAATGAACCAAATGAGGAAAGTTTTCCAACCTCCTGCATGATGATGATTCTGTTTTGCAATAGTCTTCGGCGTTGTGGACGAATCACCACTTTCGGTGAAGTCTGAATAACTTTGATCCGTACTTAAATCAGTAGTAGCATCGGTATTTAAGTCCGTAGTTTGATCCGTACTAGAATCCGTATTTAAATACGTAGTTTCGTCTGTACTTGTATTATTTTCAACATTATCTTCAATAATGTTTGTCTATAAAATATAAGGATGTATAAATATTAATCACTTTTACTTTTCAATTGGTAAAAATTGGCATAAAATTATTATTTTTTAATTAAAATAAGAGATATTTATTTGTTTTATTTTTAAGTTTTTGCCTCAATAGTTGTATTTGTGAATTTGTTACTACACAATGGTAAAATGTTTAAAATTTTTAAACATAGCATACCTTGTTGTAAGATGGACTGTCCATAGGACCATGTCGGTAACCGTAAGTGTGAAAAGAGCACAATGCCAGGCAAACAAAGATCAGTGAAAGTTTGTACATTTTGTTAGCCTTCGTGTTTTCTTACAATTATTAAGTATGGAACTATGAACTGTTCTGCGCTGTGCCAAAAAACGAACTAAGCTTCAAAATATTTCTGTGACTTTATGAAGCTTGTGGTATTTGTAGGGTATTTTTTAGGTGTATGCTGGATTGCTTCTTTTAAAAAAACTTAAATATGCTATCCGATTTTGAAAATATACTTTTAGCAATATTATTTATTTATTTTTGATTTATTATATTAATATGAGTGCTACATTGTTAAAGTCGTAAAATATAAAAAAGGGTTGATTATAAGTTTATATATTGCCCATATGGTCACTATTTCTTAAAATAATTATATGGTATCTTATTGTCGAGCAGCCTTCCACCGCAAAAACCTCGGGATGTGATAAAATGTAGAGTAACTCGACTTATATACTTTTTACTAATAATCCTGCTGACTCAAGGGATTTTTGTGAATATTTTGGGCCAATCTTAAGCTTATGACAAATACCAAATTTGGATCATCCTAAGGCAAAGATAAGAGACCAACAATAATTTTTGTGAATGTATATTGGAATATTGTATTTTATAAAATAATATTTAATATATTTCATAACATTATATATTTTTTAAGAAAAATGAACTTTATTAACTTTGAATGTCAGTTGGTTATAAATTTATTTCAGAGTTTAATGAGGTATGCTATAAGAAAAATCAGGGTAGACCGCAATTTGCGAAAAGGATAACATCGTATCATCTCGCAAAATATGACCAAAAATGTACTTTCTAGGTTTAAATATTTTTCTTGGGAATTAAAATACAAAACTCAACGAGGTATAACTTTTACTAAATCCAACTAATTGTGGGTTTGCTATGTGAAATATACTGATTTTTACGGCGGAAAATCAGGGTCGACCAAATATCGCGTTTTTGGAAAGTGGAAACATCATCTAATATTGTGAAAAATGGCCAAAAATTTAAATGTTTAGCTGGGAATTGAAATACAAGCTCAACGAGGTATAACATTTCGAATTCAAACTATTTTTGGGTTTGCTTTGGAAAATTTGGTCTGAAATCTAGATAAATGAAATTCCATTAAAAGGCGAATGTTTAACCTGCTACGGTCAAAATATTAACATTAATTGGAAAAAGCAACGTCAATTTTTGTTTTATATAAATAAATGGTTGCTTGCTATTATTTTATTATGATTTATTTATGTAAATAAAAATAGGATAGGTTTTAATTGGATTAGATTAGTTTTGGGGAAAAGATGTAATCATTCAAAATCATTTTCATAGATGGCTTCTTCGGCTTCATTGTTTCGCCTGGAGTTGGAACGTCGATAGTACTTGGAGGCCACAACTGCAATTGCCGCACCAAGGATAATTCCGGCACAGCATCCCGTTATAACCATCCATTTTGAACTCGATGTTTTGCCCTGAAGAACTCTGCCTTCAGCCTCCGACTTTTCCTTTTTGATGTGCGGCATTTTGCAGACGAAGCGGGTTTCCTCTAAGCTATTATCCTCACTACTGTCTTCTTTACAAACCAGTTGACCACTCGGTAGATCGCAGTGACAACTATCCAAATTGAGGCAGGGTTCGTCCTCAGGATCCACGCAGACCTTGGCACATTTGGCCGTATTAAAAGTACCCTCATCATCATACTCGATCCAGCACATACAGCCCCCAGTACAATTTGAGTGATGCAAGATTCCGGAGGATGGTGTGTATATTGTTGAAGGTGTTGTCGAAAATATAGAAGTTGTGGTGCTGTCTTCCGTCGATTGAGTTGATTCTGTTGTAGATTGCGGCTCACAGATCCCGTTGGTATTCTCATAGCCCGGCCAACAGCTGCACTCACCTGGTGCCCTACAGTTGCCATTTAAGCAGGCTGGCTGACAGACGGGCTGGCAAACGGAAGTTGTAGGATTCAGACTGTCTGGCTGATAGCCCACGTGGCAGATACATATATTTGGCGCCACACAGTCTCCGTACATGCAGCCGCTTTCGCAGATCGGTTCGCAAACAGTTTCGGATTCGTCCTTAAAGCGATATCCTGGATCACAGGTGCACTTATTGGGGCTAGTGCATTTGCCATTAACGCAGTGAAGCTTGCACTGCGGCTCACAGATTTGATTGGGGCCCATCAGGTAGCCATTGTTACAGGCACACTGTTCCGGGGAAAAGCAATAGCCATTGATACATTCATTACTGCATTTGGGCTGGCACTTGTTGTCCAATCCCGTGACCTCATGGCCAGGGTAGCATTCGCACTTATTGGGCGCCACGCAGTGCCCGTAATCCGAGCAATCTTCCTGGCAATGTGGTTCACAGCGATTGTCTTTCATCACATAGCCGGTATTACAAGTGCATACATTTGGACTAGAGCAACTTCCATTCTCAGGACAACTGATGCAAACGGGTTTGCAGTTCACACCTCGTTCATTGCCGGCATATCCATCTTCACATTCACAGACTCCAGGCTTCACACAGCGGCTATTGGAGCCACAACCTTCCTGGCAGATGGGTGAGCACAAGCCTTGTCCATCATCCATGTATCCTTCAAGGCAAGTGCACAAATTTGGCTCTTTGCAATATGCGTTTAGTCCACAATCCGGTAGGCAAATTGGCTGGCAATCGGTGTCATTTCCCTGCTTTCTATACCCAGGTTCACATTCACATTTCCTAGGCTCGGCACAGAATCCATGATCTCCACATCCCTCGGGGCAAACAGGCAGACAGCTTTCGGTCGGGGTGCTTCTATGGTAGCCATTTAAGCAGCCGCACTTTCCGGGACTCTCGCAAAATTCATTCTTGCCACAATTTCCACTACAAATTGGTTGGCATTCGGTGCCGCTGTAGCCCTCGTTGCAACTACATACTTCGGGGGATGAACAGAAAGCGTTGGATGGGCATTTGTTAGTGCAGACAGGCTTGCAGTCATGGGTGGGTCCCTCGTAACCGCGACAGCAAGCGTATGTCGGCACATATCTATAGGCCACCTAGAATAAAAAAGAAATATTGTATACACATTCACAATCAGATCATTTTGATCTAAAAATAAAAATTACTTGGGCTTCCCACTCAAATCCTTGCCTATAACTTGTCACCCAACCTTCGTAATATGAATAATGCTGATATGGCACCAATTTAGTCTTGAGAATTTTATGTGAATATGGAACTTTTTCAAAGTTACTGCAAACACTTCCGCCGTAGTTTAGCCAACCCAAACTTAAGCCAATGGTCACTGCCAGGCATAAAAAACGTAGTAAAACGACAAACATTAAATATATAAATATTTTGATTATCTTCGGCAACTGCTCTGCTCAATGATTCTTAAAGTACTGAACCCTCATAAGAAGTGTTCTTTTATGAGTTGTTTTCTCTTGTATTTTTTGATAACAGATATGTTTATAAAGATTTGGATAAGTACATCCGTTCTTCTAAAAATGTATCAACATAAGTAGCTCGTAAGCTATATTATTCCACTAAACTTGTATACTTAAATAAAAAATGGAAATAGTTGCGCAAAAAAAGAAATTGAGTTACTGAATACTTTTATATTTAGTTAAAAAACAATTCATTATACTACCAATTTCAGATATACAAGTCTTCTTTATTGTTTCTTTTTCACTTACTTCATCTTGATATGACCATTCAGGGCGAGTTTTTGTTTGATAACCAAACCACATGGAGTACGACTGGTAAGGTACCATTTTACTCTTGTAGACGGTTCTCAGGTACGTAACAAACCGCGAGGAATTGCAAACATGTAGCCCCTGGGATTGAACGTAGGTAACGAATATTATTAATAGACCTAGGCAAGGCCAAAGACATCGACACTGTGTCATTATGGAAAAATCACAAAACTTGTGAAATTCCGCTTGGCTATCTTTATAAATGAGTTCGGTATAACGTTCCAATTCAACTGAGCTCTCAATATGAATATATTTAATTTAAGTTCCTCGAAGTTCAGTCGCATCCGTCGAGATAAACTGCACTGCATGAATATAAGCTTAAAAGCTTTTAATAATCTATTTTTTCAGCTGTATATCCTGCCTATCACATTAGAAATAAAAAACCGGAAGAAAAGCAAAATTCATACATATTTTTTTGCAAACAATTAAAATATTATATAGTAATGGTATTCCTCTTATCAACATTTTGATAAACCTTAAAGTACTTCCCTTACAGTTTTTATAAAAATAGTAATTTATAGCTCCCTATTGGGATGGAGCAACAAATATATTATCGCTTAAATCGCATTGCTTGGTGAATTTCATATTGGCTAACCGGGTTGCAACAGCAAACTTTTTTTAGTAACAAGATCGTAAATAAATAATAAAAGCTTGATATGAAAATTGACCGCCTGCAATAATGATTAGCCCTTATCATTTATTTGTAAGTGCTGTTCGAGGTGTATTTTTGATTAGAACGCTCTCTCTCTCTTGTTTGTTTCACGAATAGCCCCAGGTATCTCAGTGAACAATTCATTTGAAAATGAAAATCTCTCTTCGGTTCCCGAGTATGGAATTCCATGAGCAGCAGCTACAAATAGAGCTCAATTTCTGGTGTCCAAACAGATGCCAAGCAGAGTTCTTCGCGCGTGGAGGCATATATTCTAACGCTCTCGAAAATGATTTTGATTACTTTGACCCTGCTTTTGTTTGTGGTGGGGCTGCTGTATGCTGTTTTCATATGGAACTACGATCACTGGAAGAAGCGGGGTGTTCCGGGTCCCAAACCCAAGATATTTTTGTGGCAACTACCCAAGCATGTTTACTATGAAGAGACATGCCGTTTACGATCTGGACGAAATATATAGGTAAGTTCTACAGAAACAAAGATTACTCAGAACTGTGTTTTTTTACTAATCACTTGCAGGAAGTATAAGAACAAGTATGATGCAGTGGGCATTTACAGCGCCCGTTCTCCGCAGCTGCTGGTGGTAAATCCCGAGCTGGCACGTCGAGTTTTTGTTTCCAACTTTAAGAACTTCCATGACAATGACTTTTCTAAGAATTTTGACGAGAAAACCGATTTCATTTTTGCCAATAATCCGTTCACGTTAACTGGTGAAAAGTGGAAAAGTAGGCGGGCAGACGTGACTCCTGGTCTAACAATGGGACGGGTGAGCAAAGAATCCAACAGCGAGCCTTTAACATATCTATAACTTATAGATGTCAATTATATATTCACAGATAAAGACTGTCTATCCGGTGACAAACAAGGTGTGCCACAAGCTGAGCGAGTGGGTGGAAAAGCAAATTCGTTTGGGGTCTACCGATGGCATCAATGCCAAGAATGTAAGCTGGCAGATAATAATAAGTATAGTATAAAATAAACCAGTTTTTTATTGATTTGAACCCATAGATGAGTCTGGCCTTTACCTCTGAAATGGTCACCGATTGCGTTCTGGGTCTGAAAGCTGAAAGCTTTTCGGACAAGCCAACTCCCATTATGCAGAATATCAAGGACCTTTTCAACCAGCCCTGGACTTTCGTGCTATTTTTTATACTGACCACCACCTTTCCATCGTTGAGCCACTTGATTAAGCTACGATTTGTACCGCTCCATGTAGAACGATTCTTTGTCGACTTGATGGGCAGTGCAGTAGAGGCACGTCGCGCCCAATTGGCGAGCGGAAAGCAATTTGAGAGGTCCGATTTCCTGGACTACATCTTACAACTCGGAGAGAAGCGAAATCTGGACAACCGCCAGTTGTTGGCCTACTCCATGACCTTCTTGCTGGATGGGTTTGAAACGACAGCCGCGGTTCTGGCTCACATGCTACTCAACTTAGGTCGTAACCCGAAAGCCCAGGAGACTCTAAGACAAGAATTACGCGCCCATCTGAAAAATGGTATCATTAACTTTGACAATCTGAACGATTTGCCCTATTTGGATGCTTGCTTGCAGGGTGAGATATACAAAGTTATAGGCAATGATGCATTTTGCTAAGTTATTTGAACTTTAAAACTACAGAAACTATCCGCCTCTTTCCGCCCGGATTCATGTCCAACAAACTTTGCACTGAGTCCCTCGAGATCCCCAACAAGGATGGCCCTAACTTCATAGTGGAGAAGGGTACCACTGTTGTGGTACCGCACTATTCCTTTATGTTGGATGAAGACTTCTTTCCTGATCCTCAGTCTTTCCAGCCGGAACGATTCATGGAACCCGATGCAGCCAAGACGTTCCGGGAACGCGGTGTCTTCATGGGCTTCGGTGATGGACCACGTGTTTGCATTGGTTAGTAGAGAAATTAATACAACTTGATGAAATTTGTTTGAGCCCAAAGTTTATTTGGCTCTGCTTGACAGAATTCATCAATTTATTTTAATAATAATTTGCATTTCTTTTTGCAGGAATGCGATTTGCAACAACACAAATTAAAGCAGCCGCTGTGGAACTGATCTCAAAGTTCAATGTCAAGATTAATCCCAAAACCCGCAAAGACAATGACTATGATCCAGGCCTTATCATCACTAGTCTTCGTGGGGGCATTTGGTTGGACCTTGAAAAGCTTTAGAGACTCAATTACTTCCCAACTCACTCCCCTTCAGTGCGACAAAATAAATGAGAAAATTGATTGGGGCAAGTTTCCCAGTTATTTATTACAGTACATATATAGTGCGATAGCTGAGCTGGGAATTGTTTGACTTTGTCTTTGTTATTTTGTGTTTATTAATAAATATATTTTCTGTCATATAAGTTTTTTCTGTTATTATGTTATTTTAAAAATTTCAAATTGCTTAAAAATTTGCGGAACACATTGTTAGTCATCGCTGTAAAAAACCATCAAGTATTGAAAATATGTAAACTTGCTAATACAGGCAATTGAGATAGTCGAGCTTAGTCACAACCTTAATTCGATTTAAATAGAACGATAAGCAAATCGAAAGTTATTTATTTGGTTAATTTAATGTTAAGGATCTCCGGCGAGTGGACTGCACTTGGACTCGTATCGCGATCTGTGGGGCTATTGTTCTCCCTGCAATTGGGTTCATTAAACACATATGAATATAACGCATGGGTATCTGTCCCATATGAATGGCGATAGAGAGAGGAAAATAATACGTTTCAATGATAAGCGCTTAAGTCTGACTTACTTGTCCATGGAATCCATGGAAAGTCAATTGGCTGATCATTTGCCAAGCTTAACTTAAAGTGAACAGTTGATCGAAGTCGTTAAGCCGAGAATTATTTCTACAATTAAATGTCAATATGTTCGTCCTTGTGTTGGTTTTAGTAACAGTTCTGCAAGTGCAGGGCTGTGTAAATCGTGTTCCGTGAGTAAAAATCTTTGAATTCTAAATGTTTTCGATTCAAATTGTCTTTTGTTTCGAAACTTAAGGGTCGTTAAAATGCGTGGAACTCTGGTAACAATGCGTAAAAACCAAAATTCAGCCAACTGCACTACAAATTGTGGACCTTTGGTGGGAAGGACCAGAACCGAGGTGAGTTTATAAATAAAACGAAAAAGAAATGGACGAGGTTTTATGTATAATTACGTCCTCGAAAAATATTGGTAAGAATTAAAATATAATATTAATACCAATGCCAAAGAAGAAAAATTTGAATTTATTCTCGTATTCTTAGACCTATATGGGCTTCCATGATGTCTGCTGCGATGGATATATACGAAATGAAGAGAAGTAATAATCCGCTATAAACATTAAGTCTTTAAATTCCTGATTATGATGAGTTCATTTATTCCTCAGCGAGTGTGTACCACAATGCAGAGATTGTGGTACAGGCAAATGCATTTCGCCCAACGTGTGTTTGTGTGACAAAGGATATGCGAATCGCCAGGATCGGGGTCACTGTGAGCCGGAGTGCAGCGAGTCCTGCGTGAACGGAAAATGTGTGGCACCGGACGAGTGTGAATGCCTTTCGGGACATCGTTTCGTCAATGGCTCCCAAACGGAATGTGAAACAATTTGCGAGGGCTGTGGTAACGGACGCTGCCTGGAGTCGGGAAAATGTCAGTGCGACCCTGGCTATCAGTGGAGTCAGTCTCTTAAGAAATGTGAACCCATCTGCCAGGACGGCTGCTACCACGGCAAATGTATAGCACCCAATGAGTGTCTCTGCTTACCTGGCCATGAACAGCGTTTGGGTACACCGTGGATTTGCGATCCAATCTGCTCGAGCGGCTGCGCCAACGGCAATTGCGTGAATGCTGAAGAGTGTAAGTGCAAGGTGGGCTATGTCCATAAGGAGGACAATCTCGCCTCGGGGTGTGAGCCCTTGTGCAATCCTTCCTGTGTGAATGGCACCTGCATCTCGCCTGACCACTGCGCCTGCTCCGAGGGCCACGTTTTTGCCAATGGATCACACCATGTGTGCGTGCCCAGCTGTCGTTCCGGATGCGAGAATGGCTTCTGTAGCGCTCCAGGACGCTGTGAGTGCCACGAGGGATTCGAAAAGCTTTCGCCGCATCGCTGCACGCCCACCTGCCAACCCGGATGTGGGCGTAACGCCCACTGTACCGCTCCCGACACCTGTGCGTGTGACGCCGGCTACATCTTCGCCAACGGCAGCACCACCGAGTGCGAGCCCTTCTGCCCCAGGAGCTGCCGGAATGGGATATGCACCAGTCCAGGCTTTTGTACCTGCTTGGAAGGCTACCAGGTTAGCAGCATTTTAATATATAATTTTTTTAAATTTAAAAACTTATTCTTGTCGTTACTGCTTTCGGCTAGGCTCTCCTCTCGTTCTACTGTGTACCAATATGTACCAGTACCTGTATTCACGGCAGTTGCGTGGCACCCAACGAATGTCGCTGCTTCACCGGCTACCGACCAAGTGCCACCCTAGGATCGTATATTTGTGAGCCTATTTGTAGCCAGGACTGTGGCCACGGTCGGTGCATCGCTCCAGATATTTGCCAATGCGACTTGGGCTACGCCAAACGCTGGCCCCGTGGTTCTTGTGAGCCCCATTGTCCACTGAAGTGCATAAACAGTCACTGCGAAGGATCGGGACAGTGCCGCTGCTACGAAGGGCTACAAGCTAAGGCCAGGATCCACCAACATATGTGATCCGGTGTGCTCTCCGGCATGTAGAAATGGCACCTGCGTGGAGCCAAACAGCTGTGCTTGTTTCGATGGCTACGAGGACACAAAGGTGTCGTACGAGTGTGTGCCCACCTGTCGACCAAGGTGTGAGAATGGACGCTGCTCCTCCCCAGGACATTGTGAATGCAATCCTGGCTATGCGGTTACCAACTCTAGCGAGCCAAATTCATGTCAACCCCAGTGCCGTGAACAGTGCATCAACGCCGAGTGCCAGTCTCCGGAAAAGTGCGTCTGCCTACCTGGTTACCGATTTTTGAAAGACAGCAGCAGTGAGTGTGAAACGATGTGCTCTAAAGGATGCCGTTCCGGCCAAGAATGCGTTGGTCCTGAAGTCTGTGAAGGCGAAGGCTCGATGATTATTAGTACACCCAGCAAACACTTGGTCTTTCACTGGTCCATGTTCATCCTGGCCATTCTGCTCTGCCTGGCCTTGGTAATGATACCCCTACTGGTGCTCAAGGAGTTCCAGCGACGTCGACGAGGAGGCGACAAGCAAAGATCCCGACTCATCGAGAACCCTTCATATGGAGTTGTACAGGCTAACAGCGAGGAGGCCGACAATGAGTTGGGAATAGGTCGGGGGAGATTAGCATTATATCGAATATGCCCTGTGAATTTTCCTTTTAAAGATATAAACTAAATGGACTTTTCAAAAAATAGATATAGTATCTTATACTTCAAAATCGAAAGGCAGTTTTCTGTGTGTGGAAATAGTTTAATTTGTATTTTTATGGCTTTGTTTCGTTTACAATCGAATTGTTCGATTAAGTTCTACACCGAAGGATGCTTGGCATCTTCGAAAATAATACACGCATATATAAATATATATATATATAGTTATGCTAAACATTTATGGTTAAAAGTTAAGAATGTACTCTACCGTAATAAGTTATGTAATTCATAATACTCTTTGTCAACTCTGGCCAGTTTCTCAAGTTGTTGTTAAGGTACATGGTTGGATTAACTAAAATGTTTCGTTATGATTTCATAAATGTAGTTAATAAAAATGTAAAGTAAACAAAAACAAAGAAACTAACTTAATGATTTTTAACTAATGCATAAATTTTGGATAAATGAAGTTTAATATTTATCTACATTCGATTTGCCTAATAAAAAACTTCAAATTCAACAATAATTTAAGAAACTGGACTTGTGACTGATCCTTTGAAAATGGTTATCCTTTGGGGTGATGTATTAATTCAAATGGATCCTTATCTTCGGTGTGATCTAACTTAACAAATTGGCTACTTAATGCTATAAGTATATTATATTTTATATGCCTAAAGCGAATTTTGTTTATTTTTTGTCTTTACTAGTCTAAATGCCAAATCCTTCGACCAGCCCTCATCCCCTACCCATTCACACCCCGTATACAATCTATGAACACAGTCAGCTTTTGTCCTGTTCCCTTGACCTTTACAGAAAGGTCTCCCGGTTGCCTTTTCCCAATCTCCGCCAGCTCCAATCCCAACATCATGGTGGTGCATCGTTAGGATCTGGCGGAGGTTTCGCCGGCTGCAACACTACTGGTGGTGGTGAGGTCGGTGCGGTGGTGGGAGCAATGAGAAAACCACTAGACGCCCCAGGAAGTGGCATGCCCAGAAAAGCTGCTACTCCAGTATTGGCCGAGTCGCCGTCCTCCATGATCACCGAACTATCGGCCGCTGATGGTATGGTGGGCAGGAAACGCACTCCCAGGCGAGGAGGCGATGAGTCCTCTTCCTCCTGAACAGCTTCCTGGCGGACCAGTCTTGGTTTTACTGCATCCAACTGGGCTTTGCCATTGTGGGCTAAAAAATAGTGATTTATTTTTGAAGTAGAGAAATCTATTTTTACCTATTATCGACGGCAATGGTGTGCTACTGCCGGCACTAGATCGTGATAGCCGGAAGGTTGAAGTGCTGGCTGTGGTGGCCGAGGCAGAAGAGTCATTTCGGGAGCTCGACAAGTTCGAGTCCTGCGACGTTTTCCGCGTGATCAACCAAGCAGAATGTCGTCTCCTTCCATGACCGTGTTGATGACCATGTGGGTCCAGCATCTTCAGCGGCATGCTGCAGTTACCTGGCGGTATGGGTGCAGAGGATGGAGGACCATGCCGCCAACTAGAGGATCGTGAGCTGCAGAAGTTCTCGCTGGAAATGGAGCTGGCTCGATTTTGACGTTGCTGACGCAGTTCAGCGAACTGATACTGATACGGATTGGCGGCGGCAGCAGTATAAGCTCTCTGTCGCCTTTGTTGTGGCTGCCTTCTCTGTTTACGTCTCCTTCTACTTTCTCCACAGCAGAATGTCCTTAATCTTTGCCACAAACTGGGTGTCTGTTCCATTTTGTGCCAGTTGGGCATTTCGCTGGGCAGCATTCTAAGACACCGACAGCCGGGCGGATGTGCCGCAGCTGGCAACAATGGTGGTGGGAGTTCACCCCTCTTGGTACGCCCCACTGCCCCCCGGCCACCCTGTCCACCACCTCCCACAACGCGGGATTCCTCGAAATGTTTGCATAGCGTGACACAGTCCTTCTTAAACTGTTTGGTCATTATGGCGTAGAGGAAAGGATTGCAGCAACTGTTCAGAGGAAGCACAAAAACCGTAAAGATCTTTGCCTGCTCTAGCGAAATTAGTTGGAGTCCAAAGATGGCGGTGATGGAAAAAAAAGCGATCGGCGACCAGCAGAGGAAATCCGTAAAGACCAGCAAAGCCATCCTTTTGGCTATGCGTGAATCATTGGTATTCCATGCTTGGCTACCCCTGATCGCCCAATACATCTTCAGATAGCATCCCATTAAGGTAAGGAAAGCACATCCATTGATGAACATCAGTGAGATCACATAGGTCAAACTGGCCGGTCCAGTGGTCGTCTCAAATGGCAGGCACACGGCAAACTTTCTGTAGTCCGAAACTCCCAACAGCGGCATCAAGGCCATGATCAGTGCAAAAACCCAGCCAACACTCATTATATAACCAGCTTGCCTCAAGGATAATCTCTTGTTGAGGTGTATAGCATGGGTGATGGCATAATTTCGCTCCAAAGTAATCACCGCCAGTGTGTAAACGGACAACTCAGAGCTAAGTACGGCGAGAAATCCGGACAACTGGCAAAGCAGAGACATCTGCCAAGGAATGGCGAACATTCGAAACTCTCCTAAAGTCGCTGCATCCACAATAGCCAGGATACCCAGGTAAATTCCCATGAAGAAATCGGCAGCCGCCAGATTACAGACTAGAAATCTTGGTACATCCATCTTTGACCGCGAGCAGAGAAGCACAAAGACCACGGTTCCATTTCCCAAAAGGGATAGCAGAAAAACCACCCACACTCCACACCTCAATGTCCACCAATCGAAAAGATCAGCGCATGGCAAAAAGGGTCCTGGCATTGGTAGGCACTGCACTGATCCTGGTTGGAAGTCCTCGGTGGACATGCCTGAGAATAAGCCTGTTCCAAAGCCATATCCTGTGCCAGGACCACTCACGTCGTGTTCCTCAAAGTATTCCTCCATATAGCTGGTGGCGATTTGGCCTCCCGTTTGCGATTGCAGCTGCTCCTCATTGAAGTTGACAGCCGTTTCCCACGGATCGTGCATGGCAGCACCCAGCTGTTTACTGAGATTGTCTAGAGGAAAAGTCATAATATAAATATTTATGCTTAAAAATAGCTTTGGTAGAATAGAATAACAATTTTTTTAAAATTTAGATGGATAATTTTTTGTGGTATTTAATAATTTTTAAAGGAAAACTTCTTATTAAGCTTATACTCACGCATTTGTGGCCAGATATTCATCATGCTGTTGTTCCACAAAGTCATATCGAACTCCGCGTCGGAGGGAAAGAGAACGGCCTCCTGGACCTGGGATGTTTTCTTCTGGGCAGACATGGCCACCAGCGGAAGAAAAGCGCAGCAATGATAGGCATATGAGAGTATTAGTGTTTGGATCCGTGGAAAGGTGTCTGGTGGAGGAAAAACCCTAAGTTTTGGATTGTTAAAGGTCTTTAGGTGGAGCAAAGCTCGCAATCCCGATTCGGGTAGCTCCGGGAAAATGTTGTTGCCCAAATTGAGATCCTCGAGGGCTGTAAAACCGGAGAAGGCTTCCTTGTCTATGTGGGAGATTTCATTGCCCTCCAGGTCACTGTGAATACAAGAAATAAATCTTAGCTGTCTACGAATATTTCTTTAAATATATTAACCCACAGCAGCTGGAGCTTGGGAATGCCCTGAAAGGCATCTTGGGGCAGTGCCTTGATTCGATTGTAGGAGAGCAACAGATCGTGCAACTGCTTCAATCCATTGAAGGGCTTCCCCTGAATTGTTTCAATTTGATTGCTCGATAGATCTCTGCTTTAAGAATTATATATGAGATATATAAAAGGATTCTCAAGTAGGTTTAAACTCACAACAGCCTTAAGTCTCTGCAGCTACTTAAATTTGGGATGCGTTTTAGGGAATTGGTTTTTAGTTCTCTGTGAACAAAGTGATTACATAAGTTACAGTTCAACTTTAACCCAATGTTTATATTAGTTTACTTACAAACTCTTCAGTCTTGGCGTTTGACGGCATAGATTCGTTGGCACCTCCTGAATGCCGGCACGATCCAGTTTCAGTATTTCCAGGGCATGACAGGCCTCAAGTTCAGGGAACGAGCGCAAGGTTCGCACATCCGATAAAATACTGAAAAATCAAGGACTTGAATTTTCCTGGCACTTCGAATTGTGCCAAAATCGACCCTGTGAAATACTTACAGCTTCCGCAACTTGGTCATTCCCCGAAATGCCCCTGCCGAAATGGTCGACAGGGGATTGGCTCTCATGTCCAGCATTTGCATGCTCCTGGGCAGTTCCGTGTCGTTTATCCAGCGCAGTCGATTGCTGGTGATGGAACTGAAGGGTGGAGGGTGGCAGAAATTTAATAAAAACGTTTATCCAATGCCAAGAAAAGTATCTTCGTGATACACACTGCTGGCAAGTGGCACTCGGTTGCAGCTGCATTTAAAAGTCAAGTTTTGCAAACAAGCCAACAAAGCCAAAAATAAACTGTGACAAGAGCATACTTTTGGGCGCTCATATTGTTAACGTCTTTTTGTGTTTCTTGGCCGACATTTGGGGGTAAACGGAAATTGTAAAGTGTTGGGCAGACAGAGTTCACCTAGAAAGCAAGCTGGCATCGGGAAAATTAAATTATCAACAAAAAATCATATTTAATTTCTTGACACTTTAAATTCCCTAAATGAAGTTCCCTTTAAATTGCATCTCATTGTCTAGAAAAATCTTTTTGTTTATCTCTTCCTATTTTGTTGCACTGACTTGGCTTGACTCCTATTCTTTTCCGAGTGAAGTCAACAAAACACAGACGCTTTCTTGGTGCTTTTAATCCTTTTAAATTTGATTTTTTGTTTGTACCACATCCACATTCACATACAAACCGCACACACATGTCGACGAAGTGTTGGGATATTTTCTTTGCTTCTACATTCGTACAAATTTATCTACCAGCTTAATTCCCCAATCATGGATGCACTGGCTCTGGAGATGCAGCACAGCGTGGCTTTTATCGCAACATTTAACATGCTCATAATTATCCTGTTTACCAGAAATTGAATTTCCTTGGGGACTTCTTGCAATCGCAAACGATGTCAGCATTGCCATGACAGTTGCCACGGACCGTCTAGATGTTGCCATGTTGCTGTGTGGTCTCCTTTTCGAGTTGCTCAAGGAAGTGGTCGTGTGACAAAAACAAAATGCAACTTGCAGTTCTTTCGGTTCTCGATTCGTGGCTGGCAGGATATGGAATAGAACCAAGCTGCGGCTGCGACTGCGGCTGGATGTGGCCATAAATTGGACAAGTAATGATGCGTTATGATTTTTGGTTTCCGCTTGTTTGCCGCCCCACAAACTCGGAAATGTCGTAGCGAAGTCAACAACACCACTGCCAGTTGCAACTGCCATTGCTGCTCCCCGCATACTACTTTGGCTTATATTTGTTGAACACCTGTGCCTTCTCGTTTATCTGATATACTTACAGCTCCTGCAGTTGTGACAATTTGTTGAGACCCTCGGGCAGGCTGCTTATTAAATTATCGTCCAGCTCTCTGCAAAAAGGAAAAAAAAACCAAACATACTTTGAAATACATTTCTTGATTTCGATTATAGAAATTGAGTTGCAAATTTTTGCTCTCTCATTTTATTTTCCTAAGAAATTACAGCCATTTGAATGACTTTGTTTGGGGGTCAGTTTTTCTACGTGACATCACGTAGTTCTTAGCGGTGGATTTTCCATTTCCGATGGGGTGCCTCCTGGTAGAAAATGCAAATTTATGCGCGAACATAAAGCTTTCGGGTAACTGCATTGATTTCAATTATTTATTAAATTTTTAGGTAACCTTGGTAATGGGAAGTTATTACGAAGTAAACGTTTTTAATCGATTTAACTGTCTTTTTCCTCAAATTAAACCAAGCTATTGTTGACCTGTTTTCCCTTTTTCTCTTTAGAAACTTCGATAACCAGATGCTAAGAGGGGACTGAGAACAACAGATGCTTTTACCACCAACTTTCAATCTCATTTTCCAACCACATATGACCCACTCTGACTCCACTTTGGGTGGGCGTGACTTTGTTTCCATAAATCTAGAAGCAAACTGCAGTATGCACACGGAATATTTCGCTCATTCTCGGTGAATAGTTAGATTTACGCGTTGCACGGGAAAAGTTTTTTCACTTTCACTTGATGCATTCCTCGGAAGGTTGGCCACGCCTCCACCTTAGCTCTGTTCGCAAAAGAGAATGGGACTCTGTCAGCCACAACATAAATTTGCATATTTGTCTGCTGCCAGCGGTGGGTGGTGGGAAAATATGTGGATGGAGGATAAGGAGCCGGGCCAGTGGAGCGCTTTTTTATGTGCCCACGAAAAAGCATGCAGCGCAAAAGCCAAAAATTTGCGGTAAACAGAAGCGCAGAACGTCAACGCTGGCGACGACAATTTAAGCTGTCGGATCCGAACCAAAGTGAACTCAACGCGCAGGATGGGGCTGAGGAAATAAAGAAAAACGAAAAGTTTTCCACGATTCTGGTGTAAAATTGAAATTTATTCGAGCCGTGGCCGCAAAACGGATAAACACCATTTCCACTTGCCACTTGTGCTCGGTTGAGGTATTATCGCTTTTTCCCTTTTAATGGGGTAAATCGGATTGCAGATTAAATATGTGAGATTTTAATGAAAAAGATACACAACAGCTCTTAGTTAAATATAAACCTAATTTTTCCCCAGGTAGCTTATATTTTATGCCTTATATCCACTTTTTTTTCACCTACAAATTAGAGTATTCAAAATTCTACTAGCTACTGCCAAAAAGAAATCATTTTTCTATTTGTTATCAATTGCAGTTTTGTAGGTCGCTTGGGTGTCAGTGTGTTTATGTCATGTGTGTGTTTGGGCTTCCTGGATAAAGTTCTTAAAGTATTTGAAGTTTTTTCGCATCATTCTTGCTACTTACAAAACTTTTAAGGCGGTTAAATTTTTTAGAGCTCCCGCGGAGATTTTCATGATTTGATTTCGTTTCAGTAAACTGCAAAATAAGAAGAGAAATGAATGCTTAAAGTTGGTGCACATGAATATGGCTACCAGGAGACTTCAATTACTTACAGCACGATCAAGTTTGGCATTCGTGGAAAGTCCTCGTCGTTTATTATTGTCAACAAATTGCTGCCCAAATTGCTGTCGATGGTTGAAGTGGAAGCAGAAGATAGAAATTATGAGCAATCGCATGGTTTTATGATCCCCTAACTTTCGCTTATAATTCAATGCCATTTTGTGGCTCAAGTAAATTTTGTAGATTAAAAATGGTAAAACTCTTGGAATGAAGGAAGTTATGGGGTCAATGCTCGATGAAAACATGCACATAAAATTATTATTATTGTCTGTGGTTAGTTTATATGGGATTTATTGTTGAATGTCTGTTGCTTATATTGGGTATTAAATCAATTGTTTTTCAAATTAAAACATTAGCTTAGTGCTTTTGGCTTGTAAGCCATTTTTCTAAGCTCATAAATTAGTAAACATTTTCAAATAAAATTATTGACAATACAATTTTCAATTGCACCCACAAATTAATTAAATGATGAAATCATTAGCCTAATTGGTTTGTTTAGTTCAACACAAACCTTCACCAAAGTGCATGCCAAAACATAATAAAACATTTACAATGCGCCAGCAGCAACATGGATTAAAGAATCAAAGTAACAAAGTTTTTGGCCAATTTACTTGGTTACTAATTTTTCAGAACATGCAGGATAATAATTATTTGTAAAAATGAACTCTTGAAGGCAAGTCAAAGGGCTCACAGTGCTTCGAGCGTTCTGAGTCCGGCCAAGGCGTTCGTAGGGATTCGATAGAAGAGATTCCCCTCCAATCGCAAGGTGCGCAGTTTCTGCAGGTGGCCCAGACAATCCCCATCCAGGCTGACCAGGGCGTTACCATTCAGCTGTCTGTGTTTTTGTAACCATTGCGAAAATATCAAAATAAAACGAGGGGGGAAAAAACAGCACAGAGAAGCGTAAAATATGAGAAAATAGCGTGTAATTGCTCGACGAGTGCATGTGCGAGTGGCACTGTGGCAGTGTGGCAGTGTGTTTGCCCGAAAAACAAACAAATTCATCCGGCTGAGAAGTCCTCGCTGCTGTGCTCCTACATCCTCTCCGGCGATATTCTCAACTTAATTGCAGTGCTTAAAAGCAAACATAAACGTCCACGTACACTCAAGCACACACACACTTACATCAGGGGGCTGTCTTTGTATTATTTTAAACATTTTTCCTTGCATACTTACAGGCTGGTCAGCTGAGCAAGTCCTTGGAACGACCGCGGTGGCAAGGACTTGAGGCCACAGTTCTGCAGGCTCAATCGTTTCAATTTACCCAGGCCATAGAATGCATTGGGATCCATATTAATGATGCTATTGTCGGACAAAGTTCTGCAAATAAACCTTCCCTTGGTCAACAAATATTACGTATATAAGCGGCATAAAGTCAAACTAAAGTCGAGTGTCGTTGGCTAAAGTGCAGGAAATTGCAAGGATGGCAAAGGCGGGAGTAATTAATCGTGCCAACCCGCTGAAATATACAGCGTAATCAAGTAATTTATATTACCAAGGGGCAGGACCCAAAACCAGGAGTGTGGGGATCTGCGGTTTGGTCAGGGTTGGGTTAAGGGTGTAGACCGCTGTGATTTTTTCTTTTCTGGTATTTTTTTTTTACTGATGGGTTTGCTGTGAAATTGAATAATGAGTTGCCATGCCCGGCGATGGCAACTTTGACTGTTGAAATGACGAAAGTTTTTATATTGTTGTCATATTTTTACTCTTGTTGCTGCAGTCCAGCACAGATTAAAATGGGGAAGTTTTGCGGTTTCTAAAGTACCCCAAGGGAGCTTGGGTGTTTTTACTATGGATTAATTTGGACTGGGAAGGATAATCTGGACCATGAATGAAATTGGTAAATATATCATTAATTAAAGCCACCATAAAACTGCTGGACTGAACAATTCCCTTTACATTTTGACATCAATCAGGCATTTATACTCACAGCTCCTCCAGATTGGGTACCATAAAAAATGAGTTTGCCTCCAACTTGGTTAGGTTGTTGTTGCCCAGATCTCTGTTGGTGAAATGAATGACAGAAACAAAACAATAAACAAATTAATAACTGTATTGAAGCATCCTCGATGCCAACATTTCATCTATCAGTAAGGCAAAGAGAAAACATTTGCCATTGCCATGAATTGAAAACGAGGCTTAAATGATTGGTGCTAGGGGGAAAACTCAGTGGGCCATCAATCAAACTGGTAATGGCATAAAAACATATTGAGCTAACCCTGAGAGATCCTTGCGCAGCGGAAAATGGCATAAAAATGAAGATGAACCGCCTGGCAAGGGAACAGTTTTTCAGAGATTCTTTGCCATGCCAACCAAAAAGCTTTTGGCCAAATCCGAAGATTCACATTGAAAGTGAAGGTAGTATTTACGTTTCAAGTGATTTTAATGGCTTATGACTGGTGTCTCTGAGCGATGCGTTAATTAATAAATTATTTATTTATTTATGGACCGTTCGAGTTGGCCATTAATCAGTTGAAACTTTGGCTAAGCCAAATGCGGTTCCCAACTCCTTTGAGAGAGCCCGTCGGCGGCAAGAAAACGTGACTCACATACGTGAGCAATAATGGTCAAGTTGACGCTGATGATGACGACGCGACGGTGACGATGGCGATGATTGCGAAACGCTGCACAACGTGGCGTATGTGTAATTAGATTAAACCGCATGCCAAAATCGTCCGAAACCGAATCGGACCGAAGACTGCGAAATTTACTTGTAATTATGCGATTTGCGGAATTCCAGCAGCGGAAAATGGTTCAATACTTCGTACTGTGAGTCGGCCTAATCGCTTAATAAGGGGAAGTTTTGGAATTATTAATCGTTTAATTAAGCAGCCATTGTGGTGACATAGCTTTGGAGATTTGACTAATGGGAAGCTATTGACTTGAAAGGACTTATGTTAGATTATAAGACTAGATTATGAAGACTACTATATTGAATTTTATGGTTTTTTATAGTTCTAGAAGCTGTTAGATGTAGTTGGAAATACTTACAGGACGACCACCTCGCTGGGCAGGTTAACTGGAACAGCCAGGATGCCAATCCCACGGCAGCTGAGCCGCAGGACCTCCAAGCTGCCGCTGCAGTGACAGTGCTTTTGCAGCCAGCGTTCACAAACGACGTGCAGCGTACGTTTGCCGCCGCTGACATCGGAGGTAGAGACAGTGGACAGTTGGCTGCCATGGTACTCCTGCAAGGACTTCTCGTACAAGATCTGGGCCTCCCTTTCTGGATCGGCCGATGGCAGCATGACGTTCTCCCTGATGCCCGAGGGCGTGGCAGTGGCCGTTTTCGAGGTTATATTCACAGAATTTTGTTCGTTGGCTTGTTGATGTTGCTGTGGCTGCTGCTGCTTCTGCAGGTGTTGCAGATGTTGCTCCTGGCGATTAGATTTGACTGTAGAGGGGATTTTTTCTTTGGTTTCATCATGGCCATGGCCCAACGCTGCTGGTAGCAAAAGCATTCGGAGCAACAGCAGAGAGCAGAGCGCCAGGCGCCAGCTCCACCGGCAACGCGATGCCATCGTCGCAGTCGTCGCTTTTGTTGATTGATGCTGTCAAGCATTTGTCATTTGATGACAGTTTTGTGTGCGATTCGTTTCTCGCTCATGATTCTCGGCTGCCGTTGCGGTTCCTTAAACTTGGCTCAGCTCACTTCTCTTGCCGCAGTTCGAATTTATTTCATTCACTTTGCATTCACTTTCCGCTTCAGTTGCACTTCATTGTTTTTTTTTCTTGATATCTATATATATATATGTATATATTAAACGACAGCAAATGGAATTCACTTTGATTGCTTGCGTTTTTACGCTTAACGTGGCTCAAATGCAGCGGTTTACCAAGTTATCGTGGTGATTGATGCCGTCTAAGGAGATGCGATAATGGGGTGTCAGTCACGGTTCTTAAACTATTATTTATTGGCTCTTTAAGGTTAATGAATGCTGTTATTTCTATCACCACTTTGTGGTTAGTGACTAATGAACTCTGTCAAAAATTTAATTTGAAGTACAAAAATATCTTAAATAGGATACAAAGGGGAAATCTTTTCAACTTGTATGACAATACTTCCTGACAAAAAAAGATTCTATCAAACAGCCTAACATATCCTGAATGTCGAACTTTTTTGTCACATTACCCTCATCATGGCAGCATAAAATAAAGTTTTTCACCCCACCCAAACACATAACGTACAAAATTAGCCAACAGACCATCAAACACTTGATATAAACAATGGGCCTAAATCACTAACTGGCCAAAACGGGCATGGGCACAGGACCGAGCCTTGTTCCTGTCAGAAACAAAAGGCTAAGAGCAGCGCACACACAAAGCTGATGAATGACAAATTTGACACAGAATGTTTCCTGCAGAATCCGTGGGGCAAGGCCCATTTTTCCCCACTATGACCGAGTCATAATTAATGAGTCTGTTGACAGTTTTAGATTTGCAATGGGCTACAAAGTGTTGACGAATCGCTTTTTTATATGTAGTATGCCAAACCAACTAAATGAATCTTAACTTCACATTCTGCGCGCCCGAAATGTCACTGTGTGATGTGTTCAGGGCAGGATGAGGAAGGACAAAAATATGTCCGAAAATAAAAGAGATCTCCCAGCACGAGCCACTGGCAGTAGCGTCTTCACCTCCACCCCACCATCGTCGCAAAATCGCTCACACTTTTGCCGGATGATTTATGGCATGTTTATGTTCCACTGACCTCGCAACTAGCAACCGAAAAACAGCAACAACTGAGCGGATAGTTGGGCACCACGGAAACGTGGCCCGTGGATATGGAAAAAAATATAAGAAAAGATGGGGAAAATACTTGACAATGTCGACTTAAAGATACCTCTATTTATACAAACGTTTTCGTATATTTTTACTTATGTTTAAGGAAATATAAACCAGTTTACAGGTAAAACAGTCTAAATTGATTTTAATTTTACTTATAGATCTCAAACGATATAAGTTAGTCAAAGTAAAAGAGCACCCTAAGACTGTAGCACATAATGTCCAAATTCCATATACCCTTTTGAAATCTACAAGTTAGGGTATAAAAATAGCACGAAAAAACCGCAAACGATGACGACGATGATTTCAATTGCCTCTAATCGAATCTGGGGAGTATTTTATGGCCCTGCCCGTTTCCATTCATGAATAATAATCTGTTTCGCTCCTCTCGCCGTTGCTAATTGTAAACAAAAATAATTGATTGTTATTTATTTACTATGAATATCGATTATAAACACTCCGATATTTAGTATCTTTTATGCGAATTTGAAAGAGTTTGTGCAGGTTGGCGACAAGGTGATGAAAATGACTTCATAAACTTCGATTATGAAATTATTTGTTCTATAAATGGAATCTGTTAGGCATTTATAGGACTCTATATAATATAAAGATTTTCTCTGTTTTTCGCAGCTTTACCTCTTGTTTACCCCTAGTAATAAGTCCCCGAAGCGAACTTTCAACCCTTGCCAGCGAAAAACTTTAAGCCATCTGCAAACGAATGGGAAAATTCAAATATTTACACCCTGAGTTGGGTGTGAAGAAAATGGAAAAAGGTAAAGCAAAACAGAAAAACAAAATAAAATGGGCGGGAAGAAAATCAAAACCAAAAGGCAGACAAATGCAAACACACGTTTTCCAGTTTAGGTTTGTTTGGCTGAAAACTGGCAGTCTGCTCAAATCGTTTTTCATAACTCCCGAGGAGCTATTCAAATATCCTAGGTACTACAAAATGCTCCTGGAAGTTGTTTGTTTTGTTTTCAAAAACTTTTAAAAGGGTTAAGTTTGCTCTTGATTAAAAATTCATAATGGAAAACTTAGCCAAGATTCTAGTTATGTTTTTGGTAGCAGAAATGATCATCAAATCGCTTAAAGAATTCAAATTTCCTGTTAATAAATAAAGGTTTAAACGGGCAGTTAATTGCATTTATTTTTGGAATTTCTAATCTCGTCCAAGTCAATCCTCCATTTCTAGGCATTTTAGACAGGTCTTAATTAACTAATTATATCGCTATTAGTCGCCTGGCTGATTAGTTGACATTGACTGGGTATTGTGACAGATCAATCTCAGTGTTTATCACATAATCGTTAAAGCGGTTTATCGCAATTTTCGCCGAGCCATGCAAATTTTCACAGTTGAACGATTGCCAAGTCAATCGTTTCGGTATTTTTGCGGATTTAATTGTCACACGATTTTGTTGTGACTGTGACTTTAATTGATATATGGTCAGTTGGCTTATAGTCATTGAGAGTGTGTGTGTGTGTGTGTGTGTCTTATACTTTTGGGTTTTCCACGCACTTCAATGCCAATCTGTGGACAACCCACATAACTCCACAGAAAGCTTCAAAAATTCATGAAAATCTCATAAATTTTTGCATTCACAGCGATTAATTACAAGAACCCAGACACTGACACGCCCCAAAAAAACAAAAATTGCGATCCGTAGATGTGAGTGTGAGCACGTCGGTGGGAAATATGAAAAATATGAAACCCGATATGGCAAAAGTTTAATTTTCTTGTTGAAAATTGCTTTTGACATGGAGTGAATTTATATTTCCCCAAAAACAGAGCGCCGGCCAACTCTCAACCTGAGAGATGCAAACTTATGTGGCTTGATGGAATCAATTTTAGCTCACTTGATATGTAAAAGAAATCAATAGTCAGCAGCACAACACACTCGATTGTGAGTGCGTTTTTTGTTTTTCGTATTTTTTTGTACAAGTGCACCTCACCAAATACAAAACTGGATTTTCAACACAAAATGCAACTTCAGTTTTGCCGCTGCTGTTGCATTTATGCTGTTTTACACTGACCTTGATTCATTGTGGGATATTTTCGATTTTTTGTTGCTTTTGGCTTTTTCGCGCTCGACTTTATTAATGACAGCTGTTGCATAATTTATTTAATTTTTTGGCGCGCTCGAATCTGTTTTAAGAGCAAAATAATTAAATGTGATTTCTGTTTAAGGAGAAAATCAATTTTCTACTCAATCGCCAAAGGAGAAACGCGGCTGATGAGTATGAAATTTAACTAATTAAATAGATTTCTTAGCTATTTATTTCTATCTTATAGTTTCAAGGCTTTGCGATGCAGAACCAGAATAACTCTTCTAAATAATTGGCTGAATATAAATCATTAATTGAAACATTCTGAACTTTTCATCATTAATCCAAATATTATTATAAACATTTTGAGACCATAAACTGGCAAAATAAATGCCATAAAATGTGGTTCTTTTTTTAGACCTGCCAAACAATTATAAATTTGATTTTTCCCCAATCAAACCAGAGGCCACACCAAAGTTCACACCTTCCAGACTTTTATAACGTGGCCTTATCCCACTGATCGGGGCACTTATTGATCGCTTTGATCTCGGGGCTCTTCTCCTTTTTGGCCCATTGTTAAGATGCTCACATGTATTTTGCGATGTTATTATTGTGCGGATTGCTGTCGAATCGATTTCGTGTATCTTTAAAATGGCCTCAGGGAGTGATGGGTACAACTCGCTGGCAGCTCTCATTATTGGCGATTATTCAACTGTTTATTTTATGGCTTTCTCATTACATTCTCCTTAGCTGTTGGCCGTGCAAATTGGCAACGTCATCGCCATCATAATCGAGCTATTAGCCAGAAAGAGAGAAGGCTTCTTATTTACATTTCATGCTTCTCAATTTTATTGGCAGTTTGGGTCAATTGTCTGGCGAGCGAAATCGTTTTTCTGTTTCTTTGTTGGAGATTCTCGAAAGTAATTAATACCCGAAATCTTGACTTTTGATTCGTTTTTAAACTTTTGTTCTTCACATCCCACATTTGCTTCTTGTTCCCCCAGAAATTACGTGCATGCAAGCCATTCATTTTGGCAAATGGAAATGCCATTTTGTTTATTATTGCTATTTGTATCATTTTTTTCGATTCTCTTGGCTTGCAATCAATAGAATATCGAGCACAAAGGCAGCTGCCAACTGGCAACTGACCTGAAAATGTGTCCAAAACTCGATTAAGTAAATCGTAGCAGTGGGTTGGAGGTTGGGGCATACTTATTTGTGGCTATCTTTTGTAGAACGTGACACAGCTGCAACAATTGATTAGGCATACGACCCGTTGAACCCTGTTAACTCTGACCGCTGCACTAGACAACAATACCAAAAATTCCTATCTCTTTCATTTTTTCGGTGTTTTGTTTTGCTGCAGACATTTTTATAGCTCCCAAATTGGTAACAGTCAACTGGGTGGGTGAAGATGTCAGTGGCAGTCCACTTGGAATGGAGGAGCTGTGGTTCTTCTTCCACTATCCCCACCATCTGGGTAATTGCTGACTGACATTTGTGGTTTTCTTATAACCGTTTCGAGGCGCTGGGCCTCTGCGATGCTAACACTTTAAGTACAAGGAACCAAAGAGCAATATCAGTTCTAGGAACTGATACGGCATTAGGCATTAAATAATATGAATGGCAAGAAACTAAAAAGCAATATCGGATGTTTCAGCATACAGAGAAAAAATAGAAATTCCAGAAATTATATCTTTTTCTTCCGTGTACTTGAATTAATTGATGTAACAACTTAATTACGCATGCCTGAAGACTAACTTAACTTAAAGGGAATACAAAGAAAGTGAAATCTCATTTTGAGTCAATGAAGGGTAAATTTTCATCGTCACACCTTGGAAGGGCAAGGGTCGCCATGGAGTTTGCCAGAAGCCAAGTAGAAAATTTTCCATTTGTGGCAAAAGCGCAAATTGCATTAGGGCAAAAGTTTTCCTTTCAGCTTGAACGATTTTGTCAGCATCTTCTCTTGCTTGCCCCATTTCCCTCGCCACCCCATTCCATTTGCCTAATTACACCAATGCGGCAACATCATTAAAAAACTTGCAACGCTTTTTTGATTAACACCATTAAAACCATACATTTTGAGTTTATAGGCGAGCGTCATTCTATATATTGTGACACATATTTCGGGAATCGTGTCAATTACTTGAGCGCTTCTTTTTTCAACAGAATAACAATTTCCGCCAATGACGAAGATCAAAAACGCACAGAGAGAGCCTACGCCCACGCTTGAGTTATCATATCACAAGTATGATGTCGCCATTCAATAAATATAACATTTTAAATGAAAATGTTTATTTTTGCACTACCAATTTGTGATTGCAGTCGCCAGACGTGTTTGCTAGCAAAATACTCTATTTCTGCCAAGGAATGTTGATTTAAGACGTTCAAAGTAGTTTTTAATTAACTAAGTTATTCTAAAATTTATAATAACTTTTAAATATAAATAGTTACTGTTGCTTTTGTATGATTTTCATTCAATTTTATTTATAAAGTTAAATGTTAAGCTGAATCAGCCTTCTGGTTTCTCACACAAAGATCATCTGACAGTCGACTACCAATCGCTTAATCATGACACTTCTGTCTGTCATTGCAACGCTTTTGTATCTCTCTTTGTGGCTTTTCATAATGAAAATTAGTTTGTTCATGCGTAATTTTTATAAACTGTCGTCATCAATAGAAAAACCCCGCTCGCCACCTAAAAGCCAGCGGCTCGTTAACTTGCCCCGGCTTGCCTTGGAAATGCACTTAGGCTTCGCTTTTTGTTATTTGTTTTGTATACATTTTTCAATTAGCTGCAATTTGCCGATCTCGGCGGCAGCTGCCCGAGAAAGAACATTTGCCAAAATTGATGACGCCTCGGAGCAACCTCTCTTTTTTCTTTTATTTTTTTTGGACTTTTGGGTTGGCAAAAGTTGAAGCTCGTAAATTAAAAAGAAAAGGGTTACGCTCTGACCGCTCATCCTCGGGATTGCTGATGGATTACAAATTAGGTTAAAACTGATGCGGGCTGCATTGTCGAGGAGACTTGGTAAGTCTGATTAAATATGCAAGCCAAGTGGGAATTGGAATCGTGGGGAATTTTTGGGTTTTGATTTTGATTTTGTTTTCTTTGGTGGCTGTGTCCAGGGCCTAAATGGAAATCGAAACACGCGTCAACACTTTGCGGCCCGTGGTCAGTGGGTGGTGATGATTTCGGTCTTTCTTATTTTCTTTTTTTTTGGAATTTTTTCTTTGTTTTCAGCTTAATGAAATGCATGAGATTTCGGCTGTCTGCTGATATCTTTGGCGCTAAAGTGTTGCGAACATTTCTGGCTACCAGATTGGCATACATAATTAACAATTGCACTCGGGGCGTGCTCTCTAGGTTGATGTTAACATATTTGATGGCATTCGGGGACTTGTTCTGCCCCCGGGTGCATTGACACTTTTTATTTTCGGGGATTTCCCGTCCATGGATAAACGAAATCTGACTACAGATATGCGTAATGAATGAGAAGAACATGTACATCACATGCATTATGCTCGCCTTGGGAAATTTACTCTGAAGACATTCAACTGCTCGCAAATTGTGCTTGGGGAGTTCATAAATCTTTCATTTTGTTTAACTACTTGCTTTGTTCAGAAACTTGGAAGCAACTTAGAAGGAAAGTTATTTAAAAGGAATAGTTTAAGATAACTATTTCAAAGAAATCAATATACTATGACTGACAGAATTTAAATAAATGTTTTTTATAACTCAACACAAATAATGAACAGATCCACTTTGGAGCACTACACTGTTTGTGGAATTCCCTGGTCAGTTTCGTGATGTTATTGATTTTATTTTATGTACTTCAAAGCTTTTTATAAAATAGTTCTCCATGTCGGACACTAAATTAACATGTGAATAAAAATGCACTATCTGGATTAATTTAAATGTTAATTTTGTATTCATATCACTTTGCGATAGCACATTTGAAATAATTATCAATTTTTCGTTGGCACAGTTTTCGCATATCACCAAAGCGCGTGTAATATATATCTATATATGCATTCGATTTTATATATGCTATCACGATCACGATATTCTAGGCATTTAAAGCGTCACGAGTGGCTGCGTTAAATAAATCGACGTCATAGATCAGTGTGCGAACTTTTATTATATTTTTTGTGGTCGTTTTGCCGTTTTTGTGGGTTTTTTTTATTTTTATTGAAAATTGAAAGTGTGTTATAAACACTCACACACACACATATACACACACGTTCGGAGTGACAAATGCAAGCACCAACACATACGCAGGGGAGATGAAAATCAAAACAGCAACAAAAGTTGTTGATGCCGCCAAAAAGTAAACGACCTTTAACGCCAATAAAAACACACACCAAAACAGCGGCACAAAACGGCGGTGTAACGGCGTGAAGAGAGGCAAGTGGCAGCGGTATTGTCGACTCCTTGCCGCAATCTGCTGCCGTTGGATCCGTTAAGAAACGCGGTCAGCGCCCAGAAATATAATTTATGCGTAACGAGTTCACGCGCCTACAAAACTTGGTGCACCTTAAGTAATCCGTTTACTGGCCAATTCTGCCTTCAAATTGATTTTTTAT
The DNA here is from genome assembly GCF_018153835.1 of Drosophila eugracilis. NCBI lineage: Eukaryota > Metazoa > Arthropoda > Insecta > Diptera > Drosophilidae > Drosophila > Drosophila eugracilis. The sequence goes on from NW_024573209.1 coordinate 1,556,193, forward strand.
CCGTCAGAGACAACCGCACGCGTCGAACGCACAAAGCGAACTGAACCGAAAAGCGTTTTCGGAGGAGTCTCCAGCTAGCGGCAGCAACAGCAGCAGCAGTAACCGCAACAGCAACAAGAGCAGCAACAGCGACAGCAGCAACATATATCGCAGCTCGCCAGCAACATAAAGGAATGTTGCCAAAGTGCCTGAAACTGCGTCACTCCTTTGGCTTCCTTTTGGTTTAAAATTTCTTTTGCTGAATGAAAACAGATATAACCCTGTAATTTGCATATTAAATCGTTCCTAGAACATTTTTGAAAACATTAAAATAGATAATATTATTTTTTATATTTTATTTGTCTAACAAAATCAAATTGGAAAACCCACAAACTTTATATCCGTATGAAACCCTAAGAAAAAACATTTTTTTGAATATGATTTTAAATTCAGAATAAAAAAGAATGACTATGCAAACTAATTCCTCATTTTGAATACAAAATATGTAAAAGAAGTCAGTATTTTATCATAATAATACATAATATTGGATGCATAAACAGATCTTACTTTAATTTTCTTTGTGTCTATCCCGAAATGTTGCAGAGATTGCGCAGTAAAGGCATATTTGTATTGCCTAACCTGTTCAGTTCCGGTGGCAGTTGCTGTGGCAGTGGCACTACCAGTGGCTGTTGTTGCTCGTAAATGCTGCCAAGTCCTTCAGAGAACCTGACTGGGAGAACTGCTTAATGCAAGATTTACGCCGGCATTCATTGAGTGGCCATAAACACCTGTTGCTGCGTTGCTTTTGCTCCTGCCGGAGTCTGCTTGTCGCTTTTCCGACATTTGCTACATCTGTTGGCTACAAAGAAAACTTTTTTATGACCCACTGCGAAAAAGAGGAAACTTTTCTTTTATTTTTAGTCATTCTAAAGCGGCTTATGTGAAACTAGAAAATTGTATTATTGTTGGGTAATTTATTTGTTCTGCTTTTGTTATTATTGCCAGCCGCTGGAAATATTTCCCAGATTTTCTATTCTTTTTTGGTTTTGTTAAAGCCTAATGGAGGTCGGAAAAAGTTCAATTGTCGGGCAAAGCCGCCAAAAAATGTGTAAATTGTCAAAAAGTCAAAGGGGGAAAAAACTGTCATTTGTTAATTGAAAAGCATTTAGTTCGGAATGTTTTTGTGGTCAATGTGTGTAAATTTAAGATTGGCATGTTTTTAGTTAGTGTAATTATTAGAAAATTGCTTGTGCGAACATTATTTTCAATTAGCCAATGATGTCATGCATTTCTTTTTTAATTTTACATAATTATCTTAAATTTATATTCATTTCGTTTGCAATTAGAAGATTTATTGGGTCATCTCGCAGGGCATTAGCATATTATCTCGATAAATCTAATGTAAGAATTCAAAAATCGAAATTAAACTCTTTCTCCACCGACAATGAGCCAGTGGCCGCTTTTTTCCCTTTCATTTGCAAATTTTCACATTTCGCTGACGGCTCATAACTTGCAGCCATGAACGGACTGAGAAAGGGGTTGGCCGAGCGCATTATGCATAAATTCCCGTTAATTAAAAGCGCCACAAAGTGCACCAGATAGCCGTGGAATGGGCCAGAGAAATAGATATGGGACAGGAGATGGAGAGGATCTGGTCCTGGTAATGCAGGCCCAATATAAAATATGCGTGTCGGTAATTTGAGGAATGCAACAGAGGACCAAAGGCCCCGTAAATTTTCAAGAGCTTGTAATGCTGAGAACCCACTGCCCCTCCTTTTATGTCTCCTATCCTCCACCAACCATTCCTTCAGTGAACTCGGCCAACCCAAACGGAAGCGGAAGTTGCAGCAAATGGCGTATGAGAATGAGTGTGTGTGTGTGAAAGTGCTAGTCCGGGATATAGCACATTAGGAACAGAGGGGGTGTTTTGGGTGAAAGGAGGGCCGTTCTTGCCCAACTGTCCTCGTAACAAGAGTCCTGACCAAGCACACACAAACAGGATAACGACGATAACTACAACAGGGAACCTTTCATGTTGAAGGGGGCCTTTTGAGAGCAAAATATTTACACATACTAAATCAGGAGAAAGTCCTCGTGAGCATTAGAATGATGTGTGTGTGTAATGACCTTGTCAGGATGTTTGTCCTGTGCACTTTTTGCCGAGTTGGGTCCACCCTAAAGGACTGGTCAGACATTTACCCACAATTATGCAATTAGGAAAACAGAATTTCAACTTAAACTTAATCGAGGTGGCTATAAAAATTTTGTTCTTTTTGAGGTTGCTGTTAAGGTCGCCCGTGGTTTGACAAATTATCCCAAGGGAACGCCACTCATTTTGCATATTTTTCACTAGCAGCCATTCATTCGCCATAATAAACTATTCATTAGCATTGAAAAAACTGCCAAATGCAGAAAAGCGCGCATTTAACCCATAATTCATCAACATTTCAATGGGCCAAGGAAATTCAATGTGTGCTTTTGAAATTATCATAAATTAGACAAGGCTACAAAAAGGGGATGGAAAATGAAATGATCGATTGACCAATTAACAAGCGGCTTTAATATAAAAATTTCATTTAAAAAACGAGGTCATTAAAAATGTTAGTTTTCACTTGCTGAAATTTTGAATTAAGGCCAAAACATGGGATGTTCGCTTTATTAAAAATGTTGGCCATAACTAAGCCAAATTTTGTCGGAATATGGAGTGTCAAATCTTTTTGAGTTTATTATTCAATTCCCAAATAAAAAAAGCATTCACAGTTTAAAATGTAAATTTTTGGCCATTTTTAGCAAAATTAGATGATGCTAACCCTTTTCTAAAACTCAAAATTTGGTCCATCCTGATTTTTCGCCGTAAAAGTGAAGCTTTATCATATATTTATTTCAGATAATTCAATATAATTAAATCTAGGATTTTTTCGTATATCGTTTTCCTGTCATAAGCATCAAGCGAAATATATTTTCCCATCAACACTAGCTTAGTTCTGGTTCATTTGGGAAATATGGGATCAATGTCCAAACAATAAACATGCAGCATAAGTCAGCAGGCAACATTTGAACCTACTCCCATGCTCTTTTCCTTACTCACATCGACCTACTTACGAACCCTGGCACATTGATGGCTAGGATGGAAAATATCCAAGACGGGAGCATTTAGCTCTCATTCGTTATGTGTGTGTGACAGTTGACTGCGGACCTTGGGATGGGGAAAGGGAAATGCCCATGGAGAAAGCGAGAAGTGAAACCGAAGACAACCGAGATGAGCATGGAGCACACAAAATTGCATGTCGAGTGCTGCATAAAACTCGAATTACAGCAAATTTGTGGATATCGCTTGCCAACCAAAAAGGTTCCCATTCTAAGTTGTGAAGGATGTGAAGGAAACCCAACCAAGCGTTCAAATGCATTTCGTTTTTATTTGACAAATACTTTATGGCATAATCTGGGACAAAACAAAGTCAACATCCAATACAATAAACTGGTTAGATAAACGACAGTTCAGTGAATTTAAGAAATAGAAACCAAAAATCAACGTTTTGAAGTAAAAACATTATTTTACATTCATGCTAATAAATAATTTCTTGCTGTAATATGAGATTGTAACTAATTTAGTAATCTTATTTTTAAAAACCTTTACCTTACCTTTACCAGGTTCCACTGTTCGTCACAGTTTGCTGACCATTGAACTTTCCTGTCTCACGTTTGTTGCTTTTCGCACAGCAAAAGATAAACAAGCTGCATTGTCAGAGACAATTAAAACTGTAAAGTAACACCGAGGACGAGTGGTGTCCCAACATTTCTGACATTTTAATTGCCCCCGAAAAATGTGAAGGGCCCGCGACAAGGACACAAGGATCCTCTACGTCCTGCGAATCAAGTGACAGCGACCACATAATTTGCGGCTCTCGCTTGACTTTAATTGCATTTGGCATTATTCGACGAAACTTAATTTAAACAATTACAGGGTCAGGCGCGGGCTCAATCCGCAAAGAGCTTGTTGGACGGGCAGGGCTGGCAGTTGGGGTAATGCATTCGCAGACGCCATAAAATGCAAATTCCTGTTGATCCTGTTTGGCGATGCCAATGCATGTGCTCGCTGCACCCTGCCATTTAGCCGGGTTAAATGGGGACGCTGGATGCTGTCCTGTCTGCCAGGATGGCCGGGTGCCCTGGTGCCCGGTTGCCTTGTCATGTCTGCTGTGCGCCAATTTTCATGCCTTCCTCGAGCAGCGTTCCTGGCGCGCTTTAGCACAAACCAATCTAAGGATGTTGTCAAGCTCGCAATCCCACTGCGCCTTCAAATGGGCAAAATGGGGGCGGTCGAGGCTCTGACCCCAGCCTGCTGCTCCACTGGGCCGTAGCACAAATATTTGATTTGAATTTTCGTTTTTAGTTTTTTCACTTAACTCTACAGTACATTAGAATCGGGGATTGACAAGATGTTATTTTATAAAGTTGATAAAAAATAATATTACGAAGTATGAGCCTAGAGATGTGTAAAAAAGAATAGGTTTGGATAGGTATAAAACGTTTTTGAAGTAATTTTTTGTGAATATTTTAGATATTTTCATATTTCCCCCGAGTTTGTGGCCTCATTTTTCTCTCTGCACATTTTTAATACAGCTTAATTCAGCTTTGCAACTATATTGAAACTGGCTCGACATAATCCCCAAGTATTTTAGCGCTGGCATTGCACCTTTGACCCCCATTTGCACAACCAGTGCATACTGCGCCCCCTGCGAACAACTCATCAAAGTGCCATTACTTTTACCCCTAGCAAATCCGACAAGGGCAGAGGCGATGTGTTGTCACCAGTTGGAGCTCCGAGCCTTAGATAAATATGCAAATAGACTGCATGCCAGTCGAATGAAGCCCGTATCTTCCCGCCAGATACCATTTTTCCACCCACAATTTTCACTGGTTAGAATTAAGTATACGACATGTTTTTTCACATAAAGTGCGATTAGTCCGGAACTCTTGAATTGAGCCACGCAATGAATTGTCTAGATTTCGTATCGAGGCACATATTCATAAATCAAATGCCAATGAACAAGCTCATTAGACGGGCCGAGTTCATTGACCGACACACGCGCCTTGGACTAGAAAACTTTTGACTGGTTTGGTTTTACCCTTTTGTGGATGGTCCAAATGGCGGCCCAAAAAGTAGGCAACACAACACAATTTTTATCGGGCCCACGCACGTCAAGGTCCGGGTCCATGCCACACCCACTCCGACTCCCACTTTTCCCGTGTTATATTATATATGTCCCTCCATTTCTATATCTCTATTGGTTTTTTGTTTGCTCTGCCCTTGTGGTTTATTTATTTATATACTTTTTTTTTTAATTTACTTCTCCTGTTCGTTTGGTTAGGTTTAGTTTTTGGGCTTCGATGTTTGTGGGAGGAGTCCCATAATTCAAAATGAAAATAAATGTTGGTAAGACATATATTTGAGCGTTTTACATGTAGATTGCCTACGGCTGCATAAATTGTGTGACACAACTGAAGTTTATATTTATTATTTGGTGCGAGGTAACGATATTTTCTAAACCTGAAAGACAGTAGAAACAGCTTATACATGCAGATTTTCATGTCTCTGATTATTCAAGTCTTGACATGGCCATATTGTGATTTTCATTAAGATGTCTTGCAGATACCAGAGGAATATGTCTCTGGGAATTTATTCACTCTCTGCAGCTTAATAATGGCTAAAAGAAGGTACCAAAGGACTTGTGGTTTTTATAAATAGATGTTTCTTATTTACTTTATAATTTAAAAGCAAATGTTTGTTAAGTAGCCTTAACCTAAATACAATTTATAACTTTAAAGGTTTCTTTTAAACAAAATCACTTTATACCTATGCAGCCAAATAAACAACAGCTCTTGAAGGGATATATGTGAATCTACCCAACTCATATTTAGGTTAACTGAAAGTTGTTATCTTCTTATAAACTATTCCCATCACCATGAAAAGCAATCGTTTGAGTATCCTCTGACCCGACGCATTCCATTCCTGTCTTGTTTCGTTTTCTATTTTTTTCGTGTACGTGCTGCGTGTTCTGTCGTCCTTGAGGAGGCTCAACTTTAAGCAAGTCAAGCCAAAAAAAAAAGAAAATCTGCCAAATCATAGGCCATTTCAATTTAAATGTCCCCGAGAACAGTCCACGCCACCACCTCGTCCATTATCCTTCTCCACATTTTCCCCCACACTTGGCGGTTGGAGTCCCTATGCTTAATGTGCTTCCTGTTGTTGACGATACCAAATCGTGAAATTTCTGCTGGCTGCTCGTTTTCCTAAGCCCCGAGCCAAATTTACCCCCTGCCTTTGTCCAGTTGGCTTCGGGTGACATGTCAAACACGCAACTTGGGATTTCTTCAGTGTCTCCTCTGGTCGTCTTCACCATCGCAGCAAATATTGATTATTATTATGGTTGGCCAGAGACTACCGCGGATTTGGTAAGGAGCTTAGGAACTGGCCTTTTGGCCATTGACCTTGCCCTAAGACGAACCTCTGACATCCTGGCCCAAATGAGGCGGCAATTTTTCCACACTTTGCCGGCGTTTTTCCAGTGGGCGTTAATTTGTTGATAAATTGCCGCACATTGTTGGCCCTTTAAAGGTTTTTATTTTCGGGATACCAAATCCTCTGGCTGGGATAGTAAGTTTTTATGGCTGTATTAAATTTGTCACAATGATAAGCGCGATAAAAAAGCTAATTAATTTAACTTGGGATTCAGTTGGCCACAAAATCTCATTAGAATATATAGAAAAATGTGCCTGGCATGTTTACTATTTGATGTGCAGATTACTGTTGTCCAGTGGGTAGTGAAATATCTTATCCAAAATTCAGCTTTAAGCTAAGAAGATTAAATAAATTAAATTAAAAATTACTTCGAACATTGTTTTAACTTACAAAACTACTTAGGTACTCTCATTAGGTTTTCCCTGAAATAATATGAATGCTTTTCATTTTTCAATCCTTTCTGTCTACTCATAAAAGCCAAAGTTGTGCACTCGAATAAAAGTTTTCATACAAAAAAAACTCCAACAAATATTTATTCATACATGTGCATTCACTTACAAGCACTTAAAAGCGGCCACAGCGAAAAATTGCAGCATTCATTTTTTATGAAAATTGTTATATTGGGTTTTTTGTTATTGTACTTCGGTTCGTTTTTTCGGTCACCCTGCATATTTGTTTTTGTGGATACGCTTCATAATTCTTTATCGGCGCGATTTATCAAATCCCAAAAAAAGAAGAAAGTATATGCAATCTGAAATCCGATGAAATGCAATTGTTGGGCAAGGAAACCTGCAGTAAAATGTTTTCTTTATGCAAAGTAAATGGACAAGTTGGCTTCATTGCTGAGAATATTGTCCAACGTGCTTGGTCAAAGTTCAATGCGACAATTCTTGGCAAGAATGTTAACAAAGATGGGAATCTTTTCTAGAATCAAGTAAGGGTAGAATATAGTATCATTACGGGTAGAATCTATATCATTCATACTTCTTTCACAAGCTGACCAGTTAGAAATTCATTGTTTAAAATATTGTACAAAATTTGTTAGCCTTTTTGTATAAAAGGAATTATGAGTACAAAAGTTGGTAAAAGAAATCGGCGTTCGCGGAAGAATGGCCCTAAGTTCACGAGGTCGCTGAAGGATCTGTTGGTTAGTCTGGATATTTATGGTAGCACGGACTGGCTTGAGTACGTTAATAAAATTAGTAAGTAAGGTTAGATATTCTATTTGATGTTCTCAATACCTATATGTATATAAACCCAGCGGAAATGAAAGCTGCGGCTCTTAAGTCTGAGCAGCAAGGTACTAAAGAGCTCGAAGTAAGAAAAGATCGTGAAAAGGCCAATCTTGCTTCACAATAAGCCTTCAGATGACAAGCACACAAAAAAGCTTAAACGTATGGAACCTAAAAAGAATGTGCTGAAGCCAGAGTTAGAGATTGAAGTTTCCACAAAGGAAAAACAAACTTACAGAACCTTGGGCAACGTTTTCTCAATACTTTTTGATCAAGGACCGATTGAGCAACTCACTAGCCTTGTATTTATTATACTTACAACGATAAAATCGGTGTTCCCTAGCGATAATGGTATGCCCAGCACTGAATGTGTGCCTCAAATGTTTGGACTTCCGCCATCTATCGACCAGCCGATAACCGTGATTTTAGATAGAATGGCGACATTGTGTTGCAATCCACAGAAAAGTCCACTAGGTTCCCATTTATCTTCAGAACAAGTACCAAACAAAGATCATTATAGTGTCGCCCCTTATCAGTGAAGCACATTTATCGTAATAGAATACGCAGACTAGACTGATGATATTTGGTGAACTTTAAGGTGATTAACCCAGAGAGATCCTGAGAGGTGTGAATCAAGTCTATACCTTGTCTTGAAATAAGATAATTTTGTGGATATATTTGTATTTTCCACTACTTAGCTAAGCTAAATAAACTCAATAAACTTAACATAAAGTTTTACGACTCTTTTAGCTTGGAAAATGTTTAATGTTTGAACTCGAGGCTACTTGATTTGATAATGAGTTTCCCATCACTTGAATCAAATGACTTCAAGTAGCCGCCACTCAGCTAAAAATCAATTTCCTTTGAAAGCTATAAATCCACTTGGATATCATGGGCAACTGTCGCGTAGAGACACTAGTGATTAAATTTAATAAACCATGTGATGTTTGACCTATTCCGAGTTTAATGGGCAACGCGAATGCTCGCAATTTATTGCATCATGTGGAAGATGTGAGTGGGGAGGAGGAAAGCCATAACAATCGCACCTCGCCACATTAAATGCAATCAAAAAGATTTTCGGTGAGTTTTATGTGTGAGCGAATCAACGAAGCGCATTAAATAAACGCCACGAGACGAATCTCGTTTAGTTTAACGTTAACAGTTTTCCACCTAACCTGGCCCAAACTAACCGCACTCCCCTCACAGTTATCTCCAAAACAAGTTCACCGAAAGGGGTTAAGAAAAGCTGCTGGAAAATGTTCGTCTTTGTTGCTTGTCTGGCTTATCGCTGACAGCTTCAGTTTGTCTGGGACAGCTCAAGAGCTAAATTATTAAAATTTGACAAGTGAACTGGAGGAGCAGAGGAGTGGAGCTGCTGGTCAAGTGGCCAGCTCTCCAATTTAGCCAATCCAATTAATTAGCTTTTGACAGGGCGACACTCGTGGTATGAAATTAAAGCCAAACGTTGTAGCAATTGTTACGCAATTTGTCAAATATCGATTATTGATTAAGGTTTCCGACGGCTGCTATTATTAGCATCCAGTGTTTGATGCCTTGTTCTCCTTGTAGGGGTTCTGTTATTGGTGAACCCCAGGTCAAAGGTCAATAGGGCGAATAATTGATTAAAGGTTTTGGGCAAACTGCGTGGAAGGCAAAATTTTGCAAAATTATAAATGGATTTTCAGGACGGTAACCAAAGAAATGATTTAGTGACACAACATAAAAGTTAGTTCATATTAAAGAGTGCTTTTGACCATTCATCCATCTTTGAATCAATGAGTCTCTTTAAGTTCAACCTTTCCATTGCCGTATTTCTATTACCCATGTTTTTCAACCACTTTAACTGCTACCCAGAGATAGAAACTAACTGGCCACTCTGCTGGCTGGTTAAACACTCATAATGGCAAGCTTAGTGTCAGCTAAAGTCAAGTAGAATCTCCGGACTGCTGATAGTCTCTATTTCACTGGGTGCGAGTTGCCGCCATGTTTCCCTCGAAAAACTTTAAGCTGACAAATTATTCAAAACAATGTTGTTGGGTCCAAAGTTGGCAGCCAAAGTGGCTAATGAAAGAGAGCTCCACATTTTCAATTGTTTGGCTTTCAGGCATTTCGTATCTTTCAGCGCGAAATGAGTTGCCACTTTTTATGGCCAATGCCGTTTTATTGGAGACCCAAAACTATTCGCTGCAGTTAAAGCTAAAAGGAAATAACAGAAGCTGTAACTGAAACTGAATCTGAAACGCAGACAAGCCCTCATACATATGCAAATGCAGTTGTCTGTGTTCGGTTGGCTGCGATTGTTGGGTTTGTTTGATTGTTCGTTGAAGCCTTGTTGTTAAATTGAAACAGAAAATTCCGTGGCCAAAGACAGACGTTGCGGATTTTGTCGGTCAATTCTAGGAATGCACTCGGCCAACAATGATTTTTTTAAACTTATTCTTATTTTAAACTGCAATTAAGGAAAAACAAATATTAATTTAAACTTAAAAATAAAAACCTATATAAAAAAAGTAAATAAAAAAATTAAGTCACTAAGGTTCTACCGAGATTTGAACTCGGATCGCTGGATTCAGAGTCCAAAGTGCTAACCATTACACCATAGAACCAGGTGAAAGCCTGATAAAAAGTTTCACCTCTGAAATCAGGGATCGCTAAAGAGAATAAAAGAGCTTTTATCGCATTTTTATATTAATATCAAGGAAAATCAGATATTAATCAGTTGTGGCAAGAGAAATAAAAGTACGAAGGTAAATTATGTGACATATATTCTAGAAATAAATATTTATTTATAAAACACGGAACTTAAATTTAATTTTATCGAGTATTTAAAATAAATATATAAAATTAAAATATTATATTTAAATATTTCTACAATAGTCGATACTCTGATCAGGGCAATAATTTGTTTAACAAACAAAGAAGTCTTTCCCCAAAACCAAATGCGCTTCTCGCCTCCTAAATTTTCTTAAAGTTTCTTTGTTTTGGATTCTTTGGGGGCGTGTCAAGTCAATTATATGCAGTTCACTTTCGTTTGTCTGATTTTGTTTGAGATCCTGTCTTTGTGCTGGTGTCGCACAATTAAATTGAGCTAATTAGCCAAACACTTGTAATGCTAACCCGACCGTTTTGCCCCGACCAAAGGACCCTTTTCCTCCTCCCAACGACGGACTTGTTGAAATGCCCGGACACGTTTATAGCTTCTGCTTACCTCTTGTTTAAATTGGTTTAAGCGTTATTTTTAAATAAACCTTCGTTGTACATATGCGAGTATGTCCATGGGCAAAGCCACCTGCTAAAATCCCTTTCCCCTAGCGACATTATTATCACATCATTTGCATGCGTTTAGTGGGGGCGGCGATGGAGGTAAATAAGTGGAACTTTGTGCAGCTCAGGCGAACGTAATTCGATGCCAACTTTGATGATGACAATCTCATTAACATGACATCGGAATCAGAGCTCGTCGTCGGGTTATTTTGTCATATTATAGGGGAATAAAATCCGGGAGACAGTTCAATGATAGATGCTCGCTTTATGCTCGACTCTTGTCTGAATAAACGACAATTTCCAATCGAATTGCGATTGCCAGTTTAACTCTAGATGGAACTGATTTAATTTACTTTTTACTGCGCCAACGTGTAAGATTAAATTCTACATGTAACAAAGCTGTGTAGAGTTTTCCAGAGGTGCGCATCTTTGCTAGCGGGAAGAGCTTTAGAAAGCTTTTACAGTCTGAGCAAAACTTATTATCAAAAAGTTGTAGAAATTATAGACAACAAACTTGATTTACATGCTAAATTATATTTTGTTGAATATTTAAGCATAATATTAAGTTTGGATAAATTTAGGTTAGATATAAAAATTAGAAAGCTTTTGGGAGATTAGACTATCCTTACCAAAAGGTTTCGAATATCTTAATTTATGATCCTAATCAATAAAAAAGCTAAAAATCTGAAATATATAAAATGCAGGGCAATGAAATATTTAAGAAATTGTCATCTTCGCGGATTAAGTAATGGGGATTATCAACGAAAGTGGAAGCGGGATAACCCACAGGTGAAAGCCCGCATTTGGAGGAGCCACGCGAATTGGTGGACATGCCTTGCCCGGCTGATAAAACAACGAAATATTTTTGACTAATTTTTGCCATTGCTCGTACTGGGAATGTTTTAAAAATAATTCAGAAAGATTATCGCATTTTGCGTTAGCATGAAGGCGATAAGGCTGCACCTAGCATTCAGATTTTTATATAATCTATTCAGAAATACTGCATGCGGGTAATCGAATGTACTTACATTATAAGCTGGAAGAGATTTGAGTGAAGATAGTCGGTCGGACAGGCTATAGACATTTTAATCGGGGAGATCCTAGTAAGTTGTGATTTATACGAACCAGGAGCTATACTATCTAATCGCTTGCAGATAACCGTAAATTTCATGGGATAATCAGCTGTATCAGCTGTATAGAAACCATGACTGTGGCAAATTAAATTCCGCAACAAAAGTTGAACCCGTGGCCAGGTGGAACTATGTCCACGGATGTGGCATAAATTTAAAAGGGAATTGCCGCTTGATATATTGTTGTATAGTATTAGTGGCAGCAGTTTAATAGCCATCCATTGGTCAAGTGTGCCGTGTTTATCAGATCATAAACTGCTTTCCAGCTTGTATACCACGATAAGAGCTATAACATCGCCGAAAAAAACAAGAAAAACAAAAAGTAAATGCCATGCCAAAGGTAAAGAACCATTGGCAACAGTGCAAATCGATAGGTGAATCTCCCTATTGTTTATATAGCCCTCGTATTTGCTGACGCGTTGCCGATATCAGCGTTTATTAAGCCCTTGAATTATTTACTAAATATTTGTCTAATTTCTGTGAATCACTTGGTTATTATCATCTCGCTATTCATAGCTTATATTTCTGGATCAGCTGTTCTTCCCGTTTTAATTAAATTACTCAACTTATCTTTGTTACCTTCCCAGAATGTCAGTTATCTTGGCCCCCCATTAAAATAAAAGAGCTTGACTTTGCAGATTTTCAGCAGTCCATTCTTAGCCGAACACCTGTTCGGTTTAAAAACTTATTTATAAGAAAGCCTATTTGTGATAACTTGGGCTACTTGTGATTAAAGTTTAAAGGATATTAAGATATACAGATAAGGGGATTTCCAAAATATGGTTGCCCAGGTAAGAATATTATTTATTTTATTTAATAAAGTAATGACAGGCCTCCGAAGCCGTCTCAAGGTTGATTACGATCGAAGTTTCATAATATTATTCAAATGCGTAATTGTAAAAATCAAATAGATAAGCGTTGTATTCCCGGGGCTATCAATCGGATCGCTAAATGTATTCACTAGAGGAATTACCATGTAAATTATTTCAAATTTACTGCTCTAGATGTTCTATATTATGGCAATTCATTTCCTGGAACTTTAATTTAATGACAAGATGGAGTGTTTGTTTTGTCATGACATCTGATTTTTAAAAATAAATCTTTTTTTATCTATAAATCTTTAATTATCCTAATAGAACTTATTACCCCCATACCAGTTTTATCATATCCATAGTTCCACCAATCCCCACTGATAAGAACTTATACAATTATTATTGTCAGAACAATCAGAAAGATGTAGTGCCTATATTCACACTCAGCTAAAGCGAGCGAGCAGGCCGATCGCATGCTGATGATAAGAGAGTAACAGGTAGAACCCATATCGACATTGACGTCGACGCAGCCGCTGGCAGAGCGATCGGAGGCCCCGGCGGGTCGGCCGGAGACTTTCCTATAGCATCCGATCCTGAACGGCGTTCAGTTCACGCTGTGCCCTCGCTGAATTCGGTCGTGTGTGTGCTGCTGTCGTGTTTGTCGAGCGAAAGAGTGGGAGTATACGAAATAGACGGCAGTCGATTTGCGAACCAATATCGAGAACTCCATAAAAACCAAACAGCAAATACTAGTTAATTATGTAAGTTTGCCAAGGGGAAACGAACGAAAACAACTAGAAGCTAAAAAGAGTTATGAATAGAACAATTGAAGAGCAAAAAGTTGATTAGATGATAGTTCGTGACTTCCGGGCAACACGTGAAATTCGTATTGTCTAAATCTAATTTGTGGGTCAGTGCACTTTTTCGGCGGGTTCATTGTCATCGCCTGATTTCGGCAAGATTTGAATTCGCCGCACGAATTCCCCCAATTTCTATTCTTTTTCACCTTGCCTTCGATCGAGCCTCTTTTACATCACGGTCGTTTGTTAGTCTCTCCTCTTCTCTCTTTCTCTATCTCCCGATCCAACAGACTTTCGAAATGTCTTTTGGAGAGCAGAAAGCCATCAAATAGTTGCCAAATATTTTTAGATGCTGTGTGTGGCCTATTATCGGTTTTTGTTTTCATACTCAACTTCTGTGCCGCGCAAAAATATTCTCAGTGCGTAGTTCTTAACATTTTTTTGGGCGCCCAACATTTCCACCCCGATCATCACGCGATGACAAATGTCTCGGCGTTCTCACTTATCGAAAAGCCGGTTTTTATAGTTCCCTCCACAGCTCATTAGATTCCCGTTCAGCCCACTTTGGATCATAAGAACATATATGGCGCACCCCTTTTCAGTATTATGCGAAGTTGATAATTACAGCGGGTTTCCCGTTTGAATAGTTATTTTCATTGAAAAATCACTACTAACTGCATTTTCTAGAATATTTAATTGCTGTTTTCTAACAATTATATTTAATACTAAGAAAATAACTACTCAGTCATTTCTCCATGCCCCGATTGCGTGCGCCACTCTAAGCACTTTGAACTATTATCAGCAGACTGATATTTATTTTCCAGTGATTTATGATTTTCGAGTAAAATATGTTAATGTCTGTAGGTACCTCCCATATCTGCCAATAAAAAATAGGGAAAGACGCACTTCCATTAACCTGATAGTGCTTTGCCCTTGGGGTACTTTCAAATGAATCAATCTAAAACTTACTAAAACTCAATGAAATGCCAATCATTTATGCTTTTTATACCCATCAATCTGCTTCGTAACTTCTTCACAATAAATACATAATAATTATAAAGTTTCCTTGGTCATAAACGGGAATTTACTGGCTGACCCTTTGGACTCAGCTGACTGTTATGTCAGCTGTTGGGCTCTTTCATTCTTAATTTCCCTGCAGCACGTTGCTTATTTTGGTTCTTATCAATGCTTAGTTGCCTAGAATTTATTGATTAATAAAAAACCGAAAGCTGCAAAGTAAAACAAGCAGACATTATTGTAGATATCAAGAATTACGATTCTTGGCCTTTGCACCGCGAAAATAAAACTCATTCAAAGAACTCACCACTGTCGAATAGCAGCGACTTCTGATATTCCGAATTTGATAAGAGCCCAAAGTAAGATAAGTTATTATACCATAATAATGCGAATAGTTAGTAACTCTAATGTTGTTTTTATGACCAAAAGAAACGAAAAAGTGCTAAATTTATTCCATATCATTGGTTCTTCCTTGACATTGCTGGTTACCACCTTATAATCAGGTGCCAAGTTAAACGCGTACGATAAGAGGTGCCTTTTAACAGAAGCCTTGACATAGGCCAACTGAAGTGTGCGTCTTATCTAGAATGGTAAGAAAGAAGTATGGCTAGGAACTTTAGTCATAGATCGTATGATTCTCGTCGACAAGGCAAATTTCTCTAAACTTTTGGATTAAACTTCCTGCTTCATAAAAGACTATTAAAACCACATAAAACGTATCTAATAAGTTAATATGGAATTCAAATTTCTTTAATCTCGAGAATGATGATTACTACTACTGATATTCCACTAAATAGATTTAAATCAAATTTATTAACAGAAGTCATAGCTTATAATTGCCTACTGTCGGAAGTTCTCATTTCATATGTAATAAATATAATTGTGCCAGTCACGCCAATATCAATACGAAATGAAGAGCAATTATAACACGGATTTTGATCCAACCTATAGATTTCATATTATATTTTCTTTTAAAGTAATTAACTTTTAACTACTCAATTCCAGACTTGCACCATGACCGACGCGCTCTACAATCGTCCTGGTCCCAATCGCCTGAGGCAGGCGGATGCCTATCGCACCACCAACCGTCAAGATGCCGTCAAGATTCGGCTGGCCAAGGATGGAATCGGTGCCGAGGAGCCCATCTCAGTGCCCGGCCTGCTGAAGCGCACGGTCAACAATTATGGCGACTATCCCGCACTGCGCACCAAGAACGGCAAGAACGGGTATCAAACTGTCACCTACAAGTGAGTACCGCTAATCGAATTCCTTGCCAATTGCCAATTTGCGGATGATTTAATTAACGCTAAATGGCTTAACCACCTACCATCACTTGCAGACAATATGAAGAGAAGGTGCACCAGGTGGCCAAGGCCTTCATCAAGCTTGGTCTGGAGGAGCACCATTCGGTGGGTGTGTTGGCCTTCAACTGCGCCGAATGGTTCTACTCGGCCATGGGTGCCATCCATGCTCGTGGCATCATTGCAGGAATCTATACCACCAACTCAGCCGATGCAGTACAGCATGTCTTGGAGAGCTCACATGCCCAGATCGTTGTCGTGGATGATGCCAAGCAGATGGAGAAGATCCATGCCATCCGTGATAAGCTGCCCAAGTTGAAGGCCGCCATTCAGATCCAGGAGCCATATGCCCCATACCTCAAGAAGGAGGATGGCTACTACAGGGTTAGTTGAATGATAAGCAGATTTATAATATGACACTTGACTTTACTTAACAATCCTTAGTGGTCGGAGATTGAGTCCATGAACGTGAGCGATGTGGAGGATCAATACAAAACTCGCCTGGAGAACGTGGCCATCAACGAGTGCTGCTGCCTGGTTTATACCTCCGGAACAGTGGGTATGCCCAAGGGCGTGATGCTCTCCCACGACAACATCACTTTCGATGTGCGTGGCATTGTCAAGGCCATGGACCGGGTGGTTGTGGGGGCAGAGTCGATCGTCTCCTACCTGCCACTGTCTCATGTGGCCGCCCAGACCGTCGACATTTACACCTGTGCCTTTGTGGCCGGATGCATTTGGTTTGCCGACAAGGATGCATTGAAGGGAACGCTGGTGAAATCACTGCAAGATGCACGACCCACGCGTTTCATGGGTGTGCCGCGTGTGTACGAAAAGTTCCAGGAACGAATGGTGGCCGTGGCCAGCTCCAGCGGAAGCCTGAAGAAGATGCTCGCCAGCTGGGCCAAGGGCATCACGCTGAAGCACTACATGGTGAGTCAAGGGTAAGTATTCCCCCGATGAGGCCTCTACTTCAAATACTTCAACTCCGACTTTGTGTGCGCATAAATTATGCAAAAAGGATGCACAGTTAAAGTGGCTGCAACGACAGAATTCCATTCCCAACTCCCATTCCTGCATTTTTCATGTCTCAGCCATCTTTTCGGCCAGCTTCCTGGCCAAGGAGCTGATTCTCCACAAGGCTTTAAGTGCACTGCACGAAATATATTGCGATTGGGCTACTTAATGTCTTTAAATCAATAGCTGTATACAATTTCGATATTACAACTTAGACTAGGAAGTGTAATAATTTGATAAAAAAAGAGTGTTCAATGATCTGTAAATAAGATTACATGGATATTTTTCTCGGTGTAGGTGTGTGCCGTGTTTTGTTGGCCGCTAAATTATGCAAGGCAAGCAGGGCCGGGAGCGTTCTTCGCTCTGGTTTAAGCGAAAATCACTGACAACAACATTACTCATACGTCACGTGGAACACGCCGGCAACTCCCGCTGCTAATGCTGTTCTGGCATTTACCAGAAAATAGCAAATGCAGGAGGAGCAGGACTAGGACTAGGAGCAAAGCCAGGACATGCCATGCGGGCACGTTCTCTTAAGTAAAAACCGATGAATGAGGAAACGAAAAGCGGGTGTGGACCTAGAAGGGGAGGTCCTTTTAGGTGCAAGTACTTGAGCAGTGATTGAAGCATTACGAAGCCCATCAGGCGCTCTAAAACCAAACAAAAATCAACAGTAATTGGGTGAAACTCGAAACTTGTGATATTCCTTATCTTTAAAATTATATATACTAGGTATTAATGTTTTACGAATGCTTTGCATATTTTAAAGTAGTAAGAGCCAGTAAGGTTTAAGCTTATTGCAAAAGATTCTTATATACACTACGCTTGCAGATGTTATTTAAGGAGGGGCAAATGCAAACGTTGTTCAACATATAGATGGCAGATTTCTAATTAGTGTGCAGTTTCATTATTGCATATTTTCATTTGCACAATCAGCTTATGTACTCTTGTTTATTGAGGTGCACCTAATTCACAAACACCACCCATCCCATCACAGTACAGCCATACCCACCCCATCCAGCCTTCAACAAAACTCATCAGTCAACAAAGCTAATTAAACTTTTTGCCCGCAACTTCTCGCAGAAAGAGCTCCGGGGGATTCCGGTACAAGATTGCCAAGTCCCTCATCATGTCCAAAGTGAAACAGGCTCTGGGCTTCGATCGAGTCCTGACCCTGGCCAGTGCTGCGGCTCCTATGTCGCCGGAGACGAAAAAGTACTTCCTCAGTCTGGACCTGAAGATTGTGGATGCCTTTGGCATGTCGGAAACGGCCGGTTGCCATTCCATCTGTCTTTCTGATTCGGTTGGTCTGAACACAATTGGCAAAACTCTGCCCGGCTGCGAGTCCAAGTTCATTAACAAGGACGCCAGCGGTCACGGAGAACTGTGCATCCGTGGACGCCACGTCTTCATGGGTTATATCGACAACAAGGAGAAGACCGAGGAGTCGCTGGACGACGACTGCTGGCTGCACTCCGGTGATTTGGGCTATGTTGATGATAAGGGATACATTTCTCTTACTGGACGTTCTAAGGAGATTATCATCACCGCCGGTGGCGAAAACATTCCACCCGTGCACATCGAGAACTCGATTAAGAAGGAACTGGACGCCATTTCCAATGCATTTTTGGTGGGCGAGCAGCGCAAGTACCTTACTGTGCTGATTACCATTAAGGTGAGTCCTGGCCAAGAAGAATTTTATTTTTTAAGACCTTGACTGACTATATCCACTTTCCAGACCGAGCTGGACAAGGACACCGGCGAGCCTCTGGACGAGCTGAGTCACGAGTCCTCCGTGTGGGTGAAGTCACTGGGAGTGGAGCACAAGACCCTGTCGGAGATTCTCGCCGCTGGACCCTGCCCCAAGGTGTTCAAGTCCATTGAGGATGCCATCAAGAGGGCCAATAAGCAGTCTATTTCCAATGCCCAGAAGGTGCAAAAATTCACTATTCTGCCCCATGACTTCTCCATTCCCACCGGTGAACTCGGACCCACCCTGAAGGTCAAGCGCAACGTTGTGGCCAAGATGTATGCCGATGAGATCGAAAAACTATATGCCTAGATTTCCTTCGACGGAATAGAAGAGAGGTAGCCGCGGGAACTTGAGCTTTAATGTGAATTTGAATTTACCGGACTTCAAAGCCAATTGAGTGCCACTTTTGATAGGATTTAGGCGAATGTTAACTGTTGGATATTATACTTAGGACAACTATGCCCGTATGCCTAGTTAGACATTAGCTTGCCTCCGTGTAGGTCCAGAGATCTGTTTAATTAGTACCTAAGATTTATTTTCTATATGATATTTGGTTGTACCAACTGAACAAATGAACATTTTTTATTGTCTGAAGATTAACAATAAACTAGATTATTAACTGGGAAATTGTTCGTGTCTTACTTTGTTATTAGCTGAGAATATATATCTTTAAATATTTGGTTTTTAGGTAATAGTTTTACTTTATTGAAGATTTTAATACATGATTTGTTAGTAGATTGGATTACAAAATATGTATTCACCTTTCTACGCCCTATGGCTTAAAGGTTTCTGGTTCGCTGGTTGACTCCGTTCCCGTCTCAAGTCCCTTGGACAATCGCTCGGCCACGCGTTGCATCAGCTCCTCCATGCTCATCTCGATCTGGACACAGGCGCGTCTTCCTGGATCGTATCTTTGCTCATGGCCACACTGAATCCGCTCGCAACGCAGGCTCATGCTGAACCAACTACTGGCATCCTTGAATCCCGGCCAGCATTCGCACTCGTTGTGGGCCACACAGTGGCTATGCTCGGGACAACCACCCTGACAGACCGGACGACAGACGAGCTGGTGGCCAGTGGGTCGGTGGGTGGTGTGGTGGTGTGATGGCTCGTAGCCCCGCTGGCAATGACAGCGGTCCGGTTCGGCGCAGTAGCTGTGGGCGGGACACGGCTCCTGGCACACGGGCTCACAGAAACCAAACAGGATGGTTCGATATCCGGGACAGCAAACTTGGATGTTATCCCACCTCACTCGTTCTTCGAACACCACATAGCTATCCAAATCAATTGGTTGGCTGAAATTTGATCGACCTGCCAAGCGGGTCTTGGTCACCGGTACCTGGTACTTGACACTGATGTTCTTCTGACAATGGCCATTGGTGATGGCCAGGCTGCTGACCTCCAATCGCAACGTCATAAGGACGAATCCCACAACAGGACACAGCACTTTGAGCAGCATTGATGGGGTCTCACTTCGGGCTGGGCTCAAGATTGTGCGTACGTCGTCGCAAGTGCACTAAACGCAGTCGCCGCAGATTAAAGAGAAAGCCAATACGATTCTTTTGTTAATACTCACTTGGAAAAAATATCAGTTCCAATAATAAATTTATCTTAAACATTAAATTGAAAAAGTATGGATTTATAAATATGATTATTGGTAAATCAAAAACCAATATACCTAAGAAATCCGAAGGAATATCTTGAGTTTAGGTTTCAAAGTAGATTCTTCATTTGTGTACTTCATGGGAACATACGTAAGTATGCATTTACCATACAAAATCTATCGGTTTTTTTAAGTGTACATCATCGCAGTCTTCAGTCGTACGATAAGTGAGTCTGTCGGCCTTTTATTATTATTTCTTTTTGCATCGCAAGACGTCCTTATCTACAGCATTGGAAATGTACCGAGACGACCGTTTGGAGAGTTGAGAATCGGCCTTGGCTCGAGCATGTTCGCTTCGGTTGCATCGCAGTGGGGAAAATAATAACACAACAAAAGTTGGGAGTCTCATGTCGTGCCAACCGATCGATGCAACATGTTGTGTGTATTTTATTAAAATATTATTGAGAAGTAGGTATTATTTATGTTGGTAAAAGCAACACAATTATAACCCTTTTCTAAATATATTTTCTAGCATACATCCTGATGAAATGGCTAAATAAAAACCAAAGAAATGAAAAACAAATAAACTTATTTTATTTCTGAATGACTAACTATTTATTATAAAAAATTCCACGCAGAAGGCCAAGGTTGTTTTTACTTTAGACTTGTTATGGCAAATATGTTGTTTACTTTATAGTTTAACTTAACATTTTGTGGTTGGGTACATATGTACATATAAGCATAACGATTCCTCTCTGAACAATCATCTACGCAAAATCAGCTGAGCAACATGGGTTTCCTCGACTTGTTCTAAATTTAAGCATAAGCAAATACTTGGTCTGCTAACATGCTCTTACAGCTAGCTCTCTGCTTAAGTTTGTATGAAGGCATATGCTTACACTTGGGGTAAAAATGTAATAAATATAATAATATATATAAAATAAATATAATATAATAAATAGTATATAGTGTTCCTTGAAAAAGGCTAAACCCCATTTGCCCATAAATAAATTATTTAAAAGTATTTTTTAAAACTGTTATTCAAAATGTATATGTTAAAGATAGTAATATTATAATATTACTTATTGATTTTCGTAAATAATATGTAATATGTGTAATATGTTATTTCCTATAAA
This sequence comes from Drosophila eugracilis, assembly GCF_018153835.1. NCBI lineage: Eukaryota > Metazoa > Arthropoda > Insecta > Diptera > Drosophilidae > Drosophila > Drosophila eugracilis. Next base: position 1,577,760 of record NW_024573209.1, read on the forward strand.
AAGTTAGTTAGAACCTATATAGGAACTTGAGATGATCTTAATCAGAAAGTTAATTTAGTACTTTATCGGGTTCTTTCAATATCTGAATAAATGTTATGTAAATATTTTTAATTTATTATTTGGAATAAGTTAATTTTTGCAAGTGGACAACATACAACACGACTCGACAGCGAGACGGACTAGGCAACCAGACACGTGTTCGTTTGTTAGTCGAGCTCTGATGGATGAGGATGCTTTCTGGCGGAGGGTGTATGGTGGTAAAGGGGTATACGGGTGTACGGGTGCTCCGGGCATACGGGTATAGTAGAGTTGTATGTGCCGGGCGGGTTTTGCATATGAGCTTTGTGCGTTTGTGTTGCTCGATATATACAAATAAACATAAGCAGCCAGCAGGCGAGCAGAAACGATTAGCAGGCTGAAAGAGCAGAGGAGCGTGTGTGTGGTGTGCAATGCTCCGATGTTGTTGTTGCTATTGCTGCGACGGCATTGTGTAGTTATGGGTATGGGGCGAATGGCTGGGTAGACAGGGGGCTACGAGCAGGAGGGGCGGTTAATGTTACCCCATGAAAGCTAAAACGGTAACGGGCGACGTTCTCACAAATTCGTAGGTATGTAACATATACACAAGTTTACATACCCGTCTATCTACATTCTCCAACGTGTGTGTGTGCTTAAGCTTTTGTGTGTGTGTAATGAGCAATAGCAGGGCAGCGCGAAAGCCAAAACCAGAAATGGAATGAAACTGAAATGTAATAGGTGACGCCGAGAAGAGTATTCAAATATGCAAAGCTACACATAAAATATCTAAATATAAGTTGAAATCTTTAAAAATAGATATAAGTTCCACTTTAAGAACTATTTTTAACAATAATTATAATCGCCTGATATCTAATTTGGGATTTGGTGCCTCATAATTCTCGAACGCTTCTTTATGAAACATTTTTTTGTGAATTTTTCTTTTATTATATTCTCGAACGAATAAAAAATAAATATAAAAAATCTGTTTCTATTTCTCGTAAACTAATTTAAAAAGTGTTATTTTGTTTTTCTCAGTTTACGAACATGTGAATATGTACAACATATGTAACCGTATGTAGGCAATGCGACCTGTTCGCATGCCAATCAGCATTTGTGTTGTTGTATGCCGGCGGTGATGACGTAGCGCTCTTCGAAATTGCTTACCGGCACGCCATCATTCGCAGCCAGCGTAGTAGTCGACGTCGCAGCTGACGTTGCAGTCGACGGTACACCAACAACAACGACCTCCGATGAGCAACGACTTTATTTGTTGTGATTATCGGCTGGCGGCGTTTAGCGAAACGTCGACAGTCGCAGCCAGTAAATAAAGGTAGGTTCGTGGCACAGATGCGGTCGAAAAAGGTGGGCACGTTGTCTCACGATCAACAGAGTTCGAAAAATTTGTAAAATGTTGAGTATTGGAATTAATTAACGCAAATTAATTAAATAAATTAAATTATGTAAACTAATTGCTTTTAGGAAATATTTTGCCATTTCAGCTTTATTCATTTGAATTCTTGTCTAGTTATTAAGATTCATTTTATGGTCTTTAATGATTTAAATCTTTGAGCAGACAGCCAGGAAAAGCGTTCTGCTCCATTTGGAAAAATTACGACCGTCATTGGTCGCTTTCCATGATCGAGCAGGATGCACAATTTCGCTCCATGGCAATCAATGCTACATAGAATTTTCCACTGATCAACAATGACGACAGAAAATCGAGGCATCATCGAAAACAAAATGCGGGCCCTGAAAAGTTGAGGCGGATAGATAGAGCAATAGAGAGGGAAAGTGTGACTCCTGATAATCCGACGTCTATCGTCGATGATAGAGACAGTAATGATGACTCTTACATGGGTTGCATCTACATACTATATGTGCACTGCCCGGTGCAGTTGAACCGATTAGCTCCTAGAAATTATCAGCAAATGCACTCAAGCTGAACTTCTGACTCCTCTGACGACAAAATCAAAAAGAAGGTCAACGTTTAATGATGAGCATGTATTTTCCGCCTTCGTTTATTTTTTTTAGGTTTTTTGCCCTACAAATGTGTTTAGAATGGATTTCATTAAGTTTAATTATTATTTTAAATGATCCCTAAGTAGTAGTCCTATTAATATATTTATTTTAGTGGGTATTCCACAGTCGATACATAAGTTTGCTTGGCGTTTTGTTCGACTGGCGACAATTTTGTCACCTGGCCATCGATCTTTGGTTGGACTTCATCTCACTTTCGTGCTAATGCGGGCATTAAAAACAGTTTTAAATACCGGTTGCTATTGTAATTGCTACTTATGCGGCTGGCCAGTCGATGCCAATGGAGGGGCAAAGATATAGAACCAGAATCGGGGCGACCGAGAGAGAGCTAAAGGGAGAGAGACTTGGTTCCGAATGTGAGTATAGCTGGTATAGAAATGAGTTTGAATGAGTTGCAGGGGTACATACGTATGTATGTAAAATGTACATATCCGTACATACTTGTACGTAAGTATGTCGTTCGTCCGCTTGTTTGTCAATATGTACAGTGTACACATGTTATTTGATTTTCGTTTCGCTTTTTATGTCTGCTGCTGCCGCTGTTGTTGTTGTTTCTGTTGGTGTTGTTGGTTGGTACATGAATATAAATGCTGTTTATCTCTACCGCCCCTTTTTTGCCCCCTCTTCAGTATATGAGTGTGTGTGTGAGTGAGTGAGTAAGTGTATGGCTGTTGTATGTGCACGAATGTGTTTCCTTATTGTTGTGTGTACTTGTTTGTTTGCTGCTAGTTGTTATTGTTGCTCGTGCTGCCGCTTTGCTCGCATGAACTTTTTGCTTTGGCTCGGCTCTTTCACGCCTGCTAATCAATGCTGTGCGCCGGGTGGTTTCGCTATATCTATATGTACACAAACAAATCTACAAAAGTCCCAGACATGCGCCACCACCATTCACATTCGCCCATCGTCCATATCCCATTGCCTTCCATTTGCCACGCCCACTGCCCGCACATTAGGTCACTCGATGGGCGGCGTGTAAATATGTACAAAACATATTGTTACACATGCCAGGCCGATCGGATGAATGGCTGAGGGGTTTGCATATCGATATAGTCCATGACCACAGCCGAAGATATGGCAAATCACTTTCAATATGTATCCGCCAAGTGCGCCCGTCTGTTTGTTGATGTATGTGTGTGAAAGTGTGTATGTATGTAAGCTTGTCAATTTCCCGATTTAGAGTCAATTGGTTGAACGAATCAATGGGACCCTCTTGTTAGGGTGGTCCAAGTCCGTCTAGGATGTACTTACTCTTGCAAAATAATTTGTATATGTAGATAATATCTATCTATTAGATATATCAGTTTAAAATATAAAAGAATAATTTAAGTATTATTTATTTACGGAAATCGTATATTAAATTAAAGTACGCCTTAGCTCCCGAACCACCCTTATAGAATTTATGATATCTTCACTGTCCAATTTATTGTTAGCTTTATTGCTAGTTCGCATTTAAGGTGCGCTTTCCTTTTCAGATGCTTATATGGCCATGTTTGCGCCAGATCCCGTACATCCGATTACATTTGCTTTGACACCCCTCCCTCAAGCCCCTGCCCATACATATATACATATATACATATATATATATATGTTTGGATTTTTATTCTGTCCTGGCATTAGTTGATATAAGTCCCATGTACCGTTACACATGCCACACTCACACTCGAACAAAACTCATATATATCTATTTATTTATATAGTTGCTAGTGGAATATAAAAAAAGCGAATGGGGAAAGCAGAATATTGCAACTATTTGTGTTGTCGTTTTGATGCAATAAAGACCCCCGACCACACCCCCCAGTGCGATAGTAGAGCCCAGAGACAATGGGTGCACTTGTTACCCATTCATGAGCTGCTGTTCATTGGTAAATAATTTCATAATAATGTTGTTGTTGCGAGCATAACAAAAGATAAGCTGCAAATTGCAACAATTACAGTTGAGTTAATAATATTTTCATTTTATCACATGTCCCGAAACTCATCGCATTTGGTTGCATGATTTTCAGTGTATGTGAATGGCCGGGGCCATTTGACACTTAGCAATAAAATAAATTAAACAATAAATTATAAATTTGTACAAAAAATGACTGTTTGACCACCAGGCGCCCAGAAATGTTAAGCCAGCTGGCCAGGCAGCTCGACTGCGTTTTGTTTTGCCTTTCAGCTGGCCTGTGTGTGAAAGTTTTTTCCCCTACCCTTCTTGTGTATGTGACGAAGTGCGTGTGTGTATATGGCATATGTCTAATGCGACTGACTGACCAAAGTGGGGAAAATGGAGGTGGAGGGGATTTACCGGCCGTAAAACCATGTTTCCCACACAGTTGCAAGTACCTGGGTTACGGGGCGTATGGGTCTTATTCCACATATGTGTCGACGGTGCCCGGTAACCCACTTACCTCACTCTGACAATTATGAACTGAACCTACCTGATTGAAAGTCAGCTGCCCCTCGATTGTCGAAGGTCAGTTTTGTTGTAAACGACTGTCTAGTGAGGTTGAGTTTCAAACATATTTATTTAAATTCTCTTAAGACCTGGGAAACTTAATAATAATCATTCCAAGTATTCCTTGACATTCCAGCAAAAGTTAAATATATTTATATGGTATTATTATTTGGATATTTGCTTTCCAATTGTTGTCATAGGTTAGGTTTTTAAACTTTATAAAGTTAAGTTTGATTTCGGTTTACGTTACTACATCTTGTTCTATATATTAATATTAAATGGCATTGTCCACCCAAATACATATTATTAAACATATAAATTTAGTGAAAATATAATCTCATACTCTATCTCTTAGAGACCTTTGTACCCATGAAAGTATATTTTGAAAACGCTTTGGCATTCGAATTCTATGACAAAAATCACTGACCGAATTTTCGAGACGGAGACCTTTTGATTATAATTATCGACATCAGTGTTAGAGGTTTGTTGTCACTGAGAGCAAAAGACCCAGACTTATGCTCTTATCAGTCAAAGACCGAATCATACACAAAAGTCATAGCACATGCCCAGAGATCAACCAATGTATTTCAAATGACAGACAAGAACTCTTGACTAATCGTTGCTTGTGGCTCGAGTGATTACCAAAGCCGGTAACCTATTTATTGCTCTGAGGCACTGTGGTTTATTTAGGTTTAGTTTATTTGTAATTAAAAATCCTTTTCAAGTTGCACAACTTTTTCAGAATATTATTAAACTAATAATAAGGAATAAGTAAAGGAATAAACTTTTCAGAATACTAAAGGGGTATATCCTTGAAAAAATCTTCCTCTTCCCTAAAATCCTAATCTATTCTCCTAGCTTTGTCTGTCTGTTTTTTAACCCCCTTATAATACCAGTAAAACCCAAAAACCCTCGGTTTAACCACAGTGCCTAGAACGGATCTCCGGTTTCTCTGCCTGCTACAGATCTCAGTGCTTATCAGCATCTGGGTGCGATGGCATAAATACCCCTGGTCAGAACCAAACCGAGTTTATTCGTCGCGATCGCCTGCAGCATGAACGACCTCAAGCCAGCTACGAAATATACAAGCACCTCGCTTCACGAAGCCGTCAAACTGCGACTGGACGAGCCGGGAGCCTTTTCGCAGACAGTCCAGCCTCAGACCATTCCTCAGTTCTTTAAAGAAGCGTGTGAAAATTATGCCGATCTGCCAGCCTTGGTGTGGGAAACCCCAGGATCAGGAGTTGACGGTTGGACTACTCTGACCTATGGGGAGTACCAGGAAAAAGTCGAGCAGGCTGCTCTGATGCTGTTGAGTGTGGGAGTCGAGGAACGCAGTTCTGTTGGGATCCTGGCCTTCAATTGTCCTGAATGGTTCTTGGCGGAGTTTGGCACCTTAAGAGCTGGAGCCGTTGTAGCTGGAATTTACCCTAGTAACTCGGCTGAAGCGGTATACCATGTCTTAGCCACAGGAGAGTCCTCTATTTGTATTGTAGACGATGCCCAGCAAATGGCCAAGTTGAGGACGATTAAAGAACGCTTGCCACGCCTTAAGGCCGTGATCCAGTTGCATGGACCATTTGAAGCCTTCGTTGATCAGGAACCCGGCTATTACAGCTGGCAGAAGCTGCAGGAGCGAACCTTCTCCAACGAACTCAAAGAGGAACTAGTGGCCCGGGAGAGCAGGATCCGTGCCAACGAGTGTGCCATGTTGATCTTTACTTCGGGTACAGTCGGAATGCCCAAGGCCGTAATGCTGTCCCATGACAACATAGTCTTCGATACAAAATCCGCGGCGCTTGGACTGAAGGATGTGCAAATTGGCAAAGAGAATTTTGTGAGCTATTTGCCACTGAGTCATGTTGCTGCCCAGATATTCGACGTCTTTTTGGCTCTAACCCATGCCGGATGTGTTACATTTGCGGACAAGGATGCACTCAAGGGAACGCTGATCAAGAGCTTTCGGAAGGCAAGGCCAACGAAAATGTTCGGAGTTCCACGCGTCTTTGAGAAGCTTCAAGAACGACTGGTGGACGCGGAGGCCAAGGCGAAACCGTTCTCAAGACTACTCCTATCTAGGGCTAGAGCTGCTGTGGCTGAACACCAGATAACCCTGATGGCGGGGTGAGTTGAGATAATCGTAGGGGATTATATTTTTTCAAAACGATTTCAACATTTTTTTTAACAAATGGTTAATTTTCCTTTTTTAGAAAAACCCCCTCTATATATGGAAATACGAAGTACTGGCTTGCTTCTCGCATCATAAAACCCATTCGTGAGATGATGGGTTTGGACAACTGCCGGGTTTTTCTGACCGGAGGAGCACCCACTTCCCATGAGATGAAGGAGTTCTTCCTAGGTCTGGACATTCCACTGGGCGAGTGCTATGGAATGTCCGAGAGTGGTGGTGCCATTACCCTGAATGTTGATATCAACAACTTATACAGTGCTGGTCAAGCGTGCGAGGGACTAAGCCTAAAGATCCGTGAGCCCGATTGTAATGGTCAAGGAGAGATCCTGATGCGAGGACGCAGCATATTCATGGGGTTATTTGGGACTGCCTGAGAAGACTGAGGAATCAGTCAAGGAGGATGGCTGGCTGTATTCGGGCGACTTGGGTTACATTGATCCCAAGGGAAACCTGATAATCTCAGGTCGTCTCAAGGAACTGATCATCACCGCCGGTGGAGAAAATATTCCCCCTGCCCACATCGAAGAACTGATCAAGAATGAGCTTCCCTGCGTTAGCAATGTACTGCTAATCGGTGATCATCGCAAGTACCTCACAGTGCTGCTTTCCCTGAAGACAAAGTCCGACGGCAAGACGGGGATTCCCTTGGATGCCCTGCGGGAGGAGACGATAGAATGGCTGCAGAATATCGGTATTCATGAGACTCGTCTCTCCTCCCTTCTTAGCATTCCTGCCGATCTTCAACTTCCCAACGATACAGCAGCTGTGGCAGCTGCCCTGGAGATCACCGCAGAGCCCAAGCTCCTGGAAGCCATCGAGGAGGGCATTAAGCGAGCCAACAAGCATGCCATCTCAAATGCCCAGAAAGTCCAGAAATTCGCCTTCATCCCCCATGAGTTTTCTCTGGCCACCGGAGAACTTGGTCCCACATTAAAAATCAGGCGAAATATTGTCCATGCCAAATATGCCAAAGTCATAGAGCGGATGTACAAGTAAAAGGAACATTTCACGGATTTCTTAGCCTAGGTTTAGTTTTTATTACTCAAAGGTTATATTGTTATCATTTAAAACAAACAATTCCCTTAGAATTTAAGACACTTTGAACTGAATATATTTGTTTTTTGAAAGCGATGCACATTTTATTTATAAAATAGGCTACGTTCTCTCTTGATCGTTCCTGACGGGCTGCCACTGAACTTTGCTGACGTGCTGAAATAAACAAGGGGTTATTGATAAGCGAGAAAGTCGAGCAGGTGTGATAAGTAAATAATAATAATTTATATTAATCAAACAATTTTACACCAACAACATCAAAGCTTTAAAATTTGTTTACAAACCACATTGTTCGGCTCCTTTCTCTCCAGTTTACGTTTCTCATTGCGATCGACGAATCGTCTCAGCCAACGGAGTCCTGCAAAGGATATTGCAATGGCTATTAACATCCAGATAATCACTGATCTTGAATCAAAACGATCTGTGGGAATCTTAGGCCAAGTGAGAGGAGGCGGCGATGGATTCCTATCATCATAGATTAACTAAAATAATTCAAAAATGATGAAACATTCTAAAAAGTTAGATTTGACTTACCCCACACTCGCAATTGTCTGTCTTTTGCTTTGGAATTGAACTCACATCCAGCAAGATAATGGATCGATTACTCCCATCCTCAGAGCAGTCTACACCTTCGATATTTGTAATATTTTCACTCCAATTATTAATTACACTCCAGGGACGAGCGAAATTAACAGAACTTGGTAGCTTCCGGGCCAAATTTGCAACCAACCAGCCACAGTCCCAGTTATTATTCGCCAAATTGATGTAACGAAAATGAAGAAGCTTACTGAGGTTCACAGACTTAAGACGGTTTGAGCTGAGATCTACGTAAAGTGAAAGGCGATTGAGGGAAGGTGATAGTTTTTCTAGAAAATCAGCTTCGCCAAGTCCATTTTCAGCCAATTTAATATATCTCAAATGATTTTGGTTGTGGAACATCTGTGGGGATAACTGTCCTATTTGATTGTTGGCAAGCATAATCTCCTCCAGCTGAGTGTTGGCATGGAATAAGGACTCGGGTAAAGTGTTCAGTCCATTATAGCTGACATCTATATGAATAAGTGCGACAAGCGACGCCAGACTTTCGCTATCCATTATGTTCACATAGTTATGACTTATATTAAGGCGCTTTAGTGGGGAAAAATAAAATATTAAATATTAATGATATCAAATAAAAACTACTTCTACCACTAATATGTTTTAGATATTAGATGAAAACATAAAAAACCTGTATATCCATTAACTTCATCCTTTAGATGTAGATTTCAATTATAAAATTCCTTTCATTGTAAAAACTGCCTCAAAAGCTTACCTCCAATGATTCCAATCCCGACAAAGCACCCTCATCAACCTTAGTTAGGTTATTGTAACTCAAGTCCAGGAACTGAAGTTCAAAATTTTTGGAAAATCCTAATGGTTCCAGTTTCTCAACAAGATTATTCGACAAATTCAAGTGAACCAGTCGAGCCAATCCTCGTTGACTGAGAAACTGAAGACTGCTCAGATGATTTTGATCCAGTCGTAGGCTTCGAAGATGAGTATTTCCCTCGAAGGAATCCATGTCAATGCCTTCTATAAGATTATGCTGAAGTGCAAGACTGGAGAGGCGATGGAGACCGTGAAAGACGGTGCCATCTATGTGCTCCAGTTGATTTCCATTCAGATGGAGATGCTTCAAATGGGATAATCCATAAAAGGAGTCCTCCTCGATTTGACTGATTTGGTTGTTACGCAAGTCAAGTTGTTGCAGCTGTGGATAGAGTTCGAAATTTCTGGCCCTCAACTTGGTCAATCTGTTGTGACTCAAATCCAAATTGGTTAATGCTCTCAAAGGCTCACTGGACCAGGGTCTCAGAGTGCTGAGGTTATTGTGGCAGAGGGAGAGATATTGCAGTTTGGTCAAGCCATTCAGCGAAAAGTCATCCAAATCACTTAGTCCACTGTATTGCAGTTCCAAATGGAGCAGATGATCGAAACGTACAAAGAAGGCATTCTCCAGATGCGGCAGGCTGCAGTTGCTCAAGGTGAGTGAAGTCAAAAGCTCCGTATCCCTTATCAAGGTCACCTCTGTCTTGTTGCAGTTCCTCAACTGCAGGCAACTTGCCCTGTGGCTGAGGCAAAAGATCAGCAGCAGGAGACTAACTAAAAGTGGGTACATCGCGTGGCACAATTCGCCGCAGACTAAACCCATGAATCTAGATTTTTGTAACCAAAGCACTTATCTTATTGCAGCAGCTCGAGAATCCAGCCGACAGCCCGTCAAGATAGAGGTAATCAGTTGATCAACTAGCCGCCGTTTGCGAAGGGAAAACATTTGCCCACCTTTCAGTAAACGGTAAAAAAAGCTCTGCTACTGTTTCAAGAACTCGCAAAATGCATAAGCTAGATAATCTGTACTATGGGTTAGGGCCTTACACTTTTGGATTTAAATCTTTAAAGTTTTTAGCGAGTCTTTATCTTGTATGTTTAAGTACAATATATGCTAAGTACAGATAATAAAAAAGTAGTAGTTATAGCAGAAAAACTTCCGTTTATGTTTTAACAATTTTATGTACTTTCTTATTACTCCTCAATGAAAGGAAAACAAAAAATGTTTAAATGGTTTGCAAATATCATAATTGCATGCAAACGCAGCTGGAATGGAAAATTTCATTTTTCATTGTCCAAACAGTCATGCATATTTCAATTAAATTTTGCAACTGCATAGTTGAAATCTCTTCAGTTGGTCGCTCTCTTTTTATCTCTGCGGGTCGGCTTTGGTCTGGCTTATTTGTCTTTCACCTGCACATTTCACATTTACTTTATCCTATTTGCTGATTTTGACGGCATTACGAAGTGGTGTATGAATGCACGTATGAAACTGGAGTGAGAAATTACTGTTGTGTTGTATATGGAAATAGTTCTAGAGGATGGGATAACCACAGCAGAAAAGCCACAACAAGCACTGCAGAGAGCAGAAATATTCTGAAACAGATATTGAACAAAACCCGAAGCTCTCCGACTAAAACGATTATGACTGTACAAATTCGCCTGTTGCCACATTGCTGCGATGTTTAATAATGCAAACGCTGAGCCTGGGCCAAAATTGTTGTTCTCCTTGTTGCTTTGGTTGCCATGCAAATCGAAACTGAGTGAAAAGGTCCCGGACAACGATGTATATATAGGGCTTAGCAACTGAAATAGAAACAATCTCAATGCCATCGGTATATAATTGCAGTGCGGTTGACCAGGTCAACCAATGAAGGTAGTAAATTAAGAGAAATTGATTGTTTGCAGAAAAATAATAATATACTAGTAGCTAAAGAGGAGAGCCAGCAATATCTTGTATTGTTTGCTAAAATAATAGACAATATAAAGCAAGGTAGTTTATTCAGGTGACCTGAAGGCAGTAACCACATTAGTTATGCCTTATTTATTAGAATTGGTAAACTGTACAGCGTAGAAGAACATAAATCAGACGAATTTCATACGCCTTTATCATATTCCTATTTTTGGTGATTAATTAATGGAGGTTTTCTATAGCATTCCTTTAGGCGACCTAATAAAATTTAACTATGCGTCCACAAATTATGATTTTCTGTACAGTTTTTTCCTTTTCTGTTCCTAAGCGTTTTCCTCTTTTACCACAAACCAATTGAATTTGATTTGCATGCCTAAATGCGGTTTTAAATTATACTATCCCAACAACTTGAAGCGGCGGACGAACTTTGACTTCAATGTCCTCGCAGATATATAAAGTCGGTCCTTGCGCTAAAATGACAAATTTAATATGTACTCCTTGTCTGCCGCTTGTTTGTTTGCCTTCTCGGCGCTTTAGCTGCATTTTCCTTTTTGGCCAATGCAATAAAAAAGAAGAAGAAATTACGAAGACTTGGCCAAATGCCAGCTGGAGCACGCAGAAGGCAATGGCAAAGGCAAAGGACGGCCGACACATTTGCCAGAAGCATTGCAGATGGTCGGGAGTTCAGGAAAAGTGGAGGGTAATTCAGGGTAAGAAGTAGACAGACGAAGGGATATCTGCACACTCACCAAACTGTTTTTATTTGCCAGCAAGTCTGGGATTCCCAGCTCTATTGCAGAGACTCTCCATTTTGGAGTGTGTATATATGGGTATTAAAATATTTTCCTACATATTTCAGCTGCCAAAATTATTTCAATTTAGTTCCGCAAAATAAATTTGCTTCCCGTTTTTTGTCCGCTCTTGACTCTCTGTGATTTCTTTCGTTTTCATACGATGAACACGAAAGTGCCATACTATTTACTTATACGAATGATATTTATGACAAATTATGTCTTTGGAAGGGATTCAGCGGAAGTCACTTGGATGGCAAAGTGAAATGAAGTCTTTTTACCAAATTGGGGAACTTAAAATGAACTTATTTATAGCACTTAAAAGAATATTTTAGAAAATAGTTTACCTTTCCCTTTTAAAAGTAAAAGATTTCTTAAGTAACCGAATGATTAAAACGTCTTTATTTGTTCTCGTGCTCCATTCTTCTTGGCCGTTGTTTAATTTTTAATTGCTTTGCCTAACCTTCGTACTCACTGCACAATAATTTCCCCAGAAATCGGAGGAGTTCAAGTCTCTCCACTCGCTTTTTTGCTTTTCCATAAATATTTCAATAAGCGCATTGTCCTTTTTATACGTTTACGGTGTTTCTTTGCCAAACTCCCACACAGGACTCATCCGGAATGCATGTCCCTAACCGAACTCCGACTTCCTCTGTGTTTCCCTCGACTCATTGTAATTGCAATTCTGAAGGTTGGCAAAGTCCAAACAACGGGTAGCAAAAATGGTGCTTAGTTCCCTGACCGAATTTCGTACCTTTTCAGATTTTATAGAATTTTTCCTTATTTACTGAGACAACAAGTGCAACGGGACACAATGGGAATTTTAAAGAAATGTTCTTATATTCATTTTTAGTAGAAATATTTTTAATGGAGTAAAATATTTGCTTCTAATTTTGAAAGCAATTTCAAATTTCTGTTTTATTCGCTCTGCTTCGTTGTTTTCGCCGAGGTAAATTAAGCAAAGCCAAAGAGTTACCAAGAAAGTTGTAAAGTTTTCATTACCGGAAACACAAGACTGCATTTAGTTTGTGTTTCTCTTTTCGTTTGCAGTCACAACAATTTCGCCTAGCCTGGCAGTGTGTATATGCCAGTGTTTATTTATTTGGTGTGCAGTTAAAATTTTGGCATGCCAACATTGAATGGAGAACGTAGAACAAACCCGGACCCGGAATCGGACCCGGACACGTATGCGGATACGGATAAGGACAGGGACACGGACCTGAAATCGCTGACTGACTTTCAAGCCACATTCACATGTATTTTTTGCCTGCTACTATAGCCCGTTGGTGCTTTTCCGGCTCCATGCTTTTTCGTATTTAATTTCATTTCAGTCAGCTCCTCATCTAACCGAGTCCTAGTTCCTATTCCAATCCCGGTTCCAGGCCTGTAAAAACATTCCATTTGTGGTCGCCCGACGAGGCCGGGCTTCAATTTGTTTTTGTTTCACGACTCTCTGTTTTTGTTTTTTGCCGTCCTGCAGAAAACTCTCGTAATTTCAGTGCATTTTTTAGTGGGCGAACAAAGTGGGTGGTAAATCGGGGCGTAGGCGGTGTTGTTTTAATTGCTGCTGACAACGAAACTTTCAACAAATCAGAGTCTCGTGTCCGTCCAGTGGGAAGCTGCTAAAAAAGGATTTGCAAAATGGATGATGGCAAAATGATTGAATAATCGACGTCATTTTCTAGGGATTTGCGGTGGTAGTCGGACATAAAACAAAATAAAATAAAATGAATATGAATTGAGTGAAAAGTTTTGCATGCTTATTTAAATTCAGCATTCAGTTCTGAAATGGGAATAACTAACATGAGAGTTGTTGGTTTTGTGAAGTTCTGATTTAGAAAATTCAAATATAGAATGCCTCTAAATATTCAGCTTGATAACTTATACATAAAAAATTGGGAACATTAGCCACATATATAAACCTGTCTAGACATGTTTATATACATATAGATTTCTATCGATATAAATATCTATCTAACAGAATAGATTAAGCCATCCACCGCCAGACAATTTGGAATGTGAGCTGGATGCTTCGGCAGCACTGCAGATGGTGATGCAAATTTGTTGACAGTCGTGTGCAAAAGGCGGATTGAGTGATATCTCAGCTTACTCGATGGCAACAGCCGTAATAAAGCCGCCTTTCCGCCCACTCCACGCCTTTCTCGCATCAAAATGGCTGACTGCACACACATTTCCGGAAGGGAACGCCGTGTTGCATGCCAATAAATCATAACGCTCCGGCTGCACACTGCATATATATATATATATATATATATCGGAATGTGTATATATATAGCGAAAAGTGCGGGCGCTAGCAATGGCCATTTGGAGGAGGAAGGGTTTTCAGAGCGGTAATGGTGCAATCGGCCATGTTATTATTGTTGCTGTTCTTATTATTATTGTTCGCCATCGGCACGATTGAGTTCGTTTCGTTTGGCCCTTACGTTGTTGCCGGATAACTGGCTGCTTCTGCCCGCCGTTCGATGGCTGGCCAAGTTGACTTGTCATAAAAATTGAAATTGTTATCAACTCGTTCGTGCGTCCGACATTCAAGGATTATTGCATTAAAGCAACCAGAACGAAGCAGTCGGAGTACAAACAGTGCAGAAGGACGACGAATGGCCGAACAAAGAAAATATCGTTTTCGGAACTGCAGTATTAAATACCCTAAGCGAATTGTTGGTCATCGAATTTCATAGAACTATATTACTCGGAACTAAGCAGTACAGTAAAATTGTTCTTAAACCAATAAAAACTATTGAAGATCCATAATGATTGAAAATCTTTAACAAGCTTATTAAATCTTTAAAGATATTTCTTATTAGCAATCCAAAGTGTTTATTTCATTTAAGTTTATAGATTACTATTATTATCACTTATTTTATGACATTGAGTAAGCTAGTAACCCCTTGAAGAAGTATAAACTGAGGCACTGAAGAGCTTAATGGAAGATTCGCGTACAGGTGCCACGCCTCGAAAGTAGCTGCCGTTGGTTAAACTTCCGACTGCCTTATACATATTAAAATTCCGATAACGTCTTTGTCCCTGCTGCGTTTGCTTTCAGGTTTTTCATCCTTGGATGATAAGCCGATATCAATACCGCTCACTGAATCGCTATGGTAACTGCATCGCCCATCGAAGTGCCAATAAATTTCCTCCTTTCGCATGTCATTTATCATGTTTGACTCGGTTGGAAATGAATAATGTGCAGCGAGCGTCGATATGAAATGCCAAATGAGCATGGGACGTCAAGTGCCAATGCAATTATGACAGTCCTGGCTTTTTATGTCTCGAGTAATTCGAATAAGGGAATACAGCTAAAGAAAATATTAACTAAATTATGTTTTATAGATTGATTTTGCATGAGCAAATATTTGCTTAGTTTTAAACGTTTAATTAAAATGGTTTTCCTTTACGTTCTCTATTGTTGCCTAAAGCTATTTTTCGGGTAATGCCAAATTCATGTCCTTAAAACATTTGGCAATCTTCTCCTTCTTCAATTAACTCCAGGCATCAAGCAAGCAAGTTAAATTCCCCAATAATTGGCTGAACTATTTTTAAGTGTCGATGTCCTCGACACAGATTTCGGTTAAGAGCCGAGTGCCGAAAACTGGGAGGGAAATTGTCCGCCCGGCGACAATTCATTTGACAGTCACGAAATCAATTGCAAAAGTGAATAAGCAGAAAGTGAGAAACGAAATCAAGCTGCATAAATTATCGAAAAATCAGATCAGCAAATTGAAACAATTGAGTGTCACGGCAAATTCCCAGGAACTGTCAATTTGGCCAAAGCCTCAAAATGCAGTTCCTGTGCGGCCTTGTGAAAGTCCTGCTCGAATGAAATTCCCATCCTTTCCATTTTTTCGCCGTTTTTTTGTTTCTTTATTTTTCCACTTTCTTTCTGCGCCACGAATTGCAGTCTGGTTTCACTTGCTGCAAGCTCAGTGCAAAATAGTGTCTTGCAAATGGGTCGTGAAATCAGCCAGATGCCTTACTTTTAAAATAAAAAGCCTTGCTATGCTTTGCTCATTCTCAGCTTTTCCGTAGTCTCCGCTCTAAATTGCAGTTTATTTGCGGTTTGTTGATTTTATTGCACAAGTTTGTTTACAATTCTGCTTAAATTTCATTACACGATCCCAACCGAACGGAACTGGGCCAAGGGAAAAGAGATTTGCGGGTGTTTGATGGTGGCTGTGTGGCGGCAGCGTTGGATTGAAAATGAATGCCAAAACCTTGATATGAATTAATATTTGAGCAGGGCTGCCAAGTGGGAGCGGACATCTAAAGGGATTGGTGGGGTTTGACCAAAGCAAATGGACATTGGTTTTGCATGGAACGGACAGTGGTGAAATGGGTCAACTTTGGGGCGATTGATTGGCGCGAGTTGGTTTCGGCAAATATTAAATTCGGAAAATGCACTTAAAGCACTTAGCCCATTCAGAGAGTTAACTATTCAATTACGGTGTGATATCTTGCTCATGCAATGGAATCACTAACAAATATTCTGACAATCATTCAGCCAAGGCAAAGGTTAAGACAACTGAAAATAAGCAGCAAACAATAAACTGAGGGAAAACCCAAAACGCCAGCGAAAACACGAAGCATGAAAAATCAAAACAAATAAGCCAACAGGCAGGCAAACAAAGTGCCAAGCAAATTAAATAAAATCCGCACAAACAAAGCAATGTGGACCGGGCCAAAAAGGAGGAGCAAGGATATAGCCACAGCACCGCATACAGAAACAAATACATCTACAGATACGAATACACATGCACACAGGGATACTGGAGCAGGCCACTTAGATGGCGGTGGTTGACACAGCCACAAGAAACGAGCAAGTGTGTGTTTTTGTTTGTGATAAAAATGAAGCAATTGAAAGAGCCCGCGACAAATGCCAGCAACAATGGCTGAAAGCCACCGACTGAGAACTGAGCCGGAATGAGTTGGGGATAGAGAGAGAAAATTAATTAGCTGGAACTCTAGTTAGCATTTTTCATTCAATTATAGTGTGGAAACTAATCGGAAGTAATCAGGTTCAATTAGCTTGGTATTTTCTTAGAGCATTTACATTTAAATTTAGAATAAAGGAGGAAAATGTATGGATTATTTTAAAATTGGAAGTTCACGTATAAAAAATGGCATTAAAAATCATAAAATAAATAAAATTTAAATTATAATCAAGAAAAGTATATGCAGATTACCCAAAACTAGAGGCAACGAAGTAATTTAACTAACTGCCTGAAAGAATGCAACAAAACCGAATAAATGTTATGTATACGTAAGCTAAGCTAAAAATAATTAAAAATGTAAAAAAAACCAGTGTGACATGCGCTGCAAGTATTTGATGCAAGATCCTCTTACTTCGTTTTAGGGTGCGGCAGGGGCGGGTAAGTGGAGCGGATGCATATGCTTCGGGCACAGCCCATCTGCACTTTGTTGCGTTCTCGGCGCAAGTGCTGGCATTATCAGCAGCCTTCATTCATGGATACCAACCGTTGGCAGAAGTGGGAAAAAAATGAGAGCAGAGAAACCCGAGCAGGTCCTGTGCCTCCTGTGTCCTTCGTTCACTTTGCTTTCGGGTGCGGTAGCCGAAAAGGTTTTAGAGCCACTGGAAGGCAAAACAGGGATAACTGCAATGGAAGGCTCCGAAGAGCTTAAAGCTCGGCTGGAGAGGTTCTTAAGAGAAAGCTGCCCACAAGTGTTTAGGTCAAAAGAGAAAGTATTTTTTGCAGCATCCTTCTCTCAGCTTTCCCTATTTAGCTCTCATTTTCTCGCTCTGCGGGAGCCCTGTAGTTTTGCGTTTGTAAAAGCCATTTTTCATTCATACGAACTTACTTTAAATTAATTTTTTTGTGGGGTCATAAATCATTTTTGGCTCCTGGACCTACGCATCCTGCGTCGGTATGGGTGCACGTCAGCGTGTTCGTGTGTCCGTGTAATCTCGCAATGGTGTGGGTGTAAGCTCTTGTATCGTGTATTTGACATTGCGTGTATGAATGAATGTGTTTCGTGTATTCGCAAGACTTTCAAATTAGTTTCGATTGAATTGATGAAGGTGAGAATCGGCAGCAGTAGGTCAAGTTAGCTAGAATGTCAGAAAGTTGGAGAAATGGAGGCGTGCTTGTTTTTGGTCTAATGGGTTTAAGGGATATAAAAAAGAATAGAATTTATGTAAATATTATATTATTTCTGAAGATATTTAAACATAATATTTTAACATTAAGCGACATGCGAAATCTATAATTTATTTATAATATCAGAAACAAAAAAAAATTAAATTTGTAAAAAGGCATAAATTATTTGTTTAAAATAAAATTGGAAATAAATAAATAAATGTTTTAAGAAACAAGTAAAATTAAAGATATATTAGCTAAAAATTTGATTAGTAAATAAATAGTTTATAATTAACCTTATTATTATTTCAGCCTTAACAACGCTTTGTTGTAAATTTAATATTTTTTTGTTTTTGTAAATTTCCAAACATCTTGAGTTGACCACGCACAACCACCATCCCAATGGGCATCGACAGGAGTGCCCCGCACCCTGTATACGCAGGAGGGGTAACTAACACCAGCGCAGAGAGTGCGCATCTCCTGGCGCTCTCTTACAGCCTCCGAAAAAAGCTTTCCAGGAAGAGCTTGAAAGCTGCTGTTAGAGCCACACATACTCACGCACTCGCTGCGAATGCTTTCCAGGCTCCATGGAGTCACGAGTCCTGTCGGCTGGCAAGGACTCGTGACATATATATGTATATGCATGTATGTGTAAATGTTCCAGCTTTCACATCGGCATCGCATCCCCAAGCAGCGCTCGGATTTCGAATTTCTGCACAATGATGTGTCGTGGGATGCCGAAGCTTTGGCTCGTTGTTCTCGTGCGCTCGGCTCCTCCAATGGACTCTGCTTCTGCAGCAAAGGACGATTTCCAGCGCCGCCTGGCTGGCAATGCTGCACAGGCATCGGGCTCAGTTGGTGTTCCGGTTTCGGGTTGTGCTGTCAGTTGCCTTTTGCCTCCATGCACAGCGGCTGAGCGATTGAGCGATTGAACGATTGAACGGTTGGACGGTTGAGCGGTGGAGCGGTTGAGAGTGGCACCATCGGAGCCGGAGAGCCCTGTCGCGTTGCCCGTGGTCTGTGTCCGCATCCGTATCCGTAACTCCGTGCGTCCCTCTCCGGGTGTGTGTGCGTCTTCGTGTGCGTGTGCCTATGTGTGTTATGCCTGTTGTCTGTCGCTAACGGTGCGCGCGCGTCTGTCTGTGTGAGTGTGTGACTCTGTGCGTGCCCCTGCCACTGTGTTTGTGTATGTGTGTGTGCACAACAATACTATATATCTTATATACTAATACAAGTGTGGCCCACACTCACACACGGCCTGCAAAATAAAATAGTAAAAATATATATACACAACAATTCCAGCAGGTAAACCCATTTAACAGTTTAGGAATCTATATAGTATGCTCTTGATATTCTGGAGCCAGCAAAAAAAAAACATTATCTTCTTAAGTATCCTTTTTGCTCTCTTTTCGTCCGTCCCTTTCTTGCCCAGAGCTCGGTGTGTGCTGGTGTGTGTGCTTGTGTGTTTGTGAAAATTCCATCATCATCGGCATCGGTTTAACCATTATCATTCACTTTATAGCTGTACACATATTTTCATACATCCTTCCTGTCTCTTCTATTTTATTTTTATATATTTTTATGCCACCGATTTTGTCGTTTCTATTACTTTCGAATCCTGTGAAGGAAGCATGAATGCGAATCGCTAATTGACCATCAAGTCATCAATATTCAAAATGGAAAGTATCTTTCAGATACATGTCAAGTGCAACTCTCTCGCTCTCTTTCGTCCATGCTCGCTCTTTGTCCCTCATTTACATATGTGCGTGTGTCTGTATAACAGGTGCCAAAAAATAAATGGCAATGGTTACTTTTATGTTCACATTGTGTGGGTGGCAGCTGGCTGTGGGGAGGGGGCGGTGCGAATGTATAAAACCGAATGATATGATATTCTGGGCCATTATCAACAAGTGAGAAACTCGTGATTATTGCTCATTGAATAATATATGATTAATTTCATTAACTAAATTAAATGTTATTCTTCTCCACTTTATAGCCGTCGACACGCATAACATATGCCATGGATGTCAGAACTAAAACCGGATAACTGACTAAATCAATATAAAACTTCATACATACAAAAACATTAAACTAAGCAATATTTAATTTGGTTGAGTGAAATTCGCAAGAGAAATGCAATTATAAAGTTCTTAAGGTTGCGAAAATAAAAACAAAAAACGTGAAAGTAAATAATCGCTGAACTAAATAAATCGAATTAAACCACGATTAAAGCAATTTTGTAATTATAAAAAAGACAAAACAAACGGAAAATAATATTAACTTAATAATGGTAATGGAAAACGCAAGAGTAAACATTTTAAGCCAGTTGTAAATATTATTAATGTCATTAAACATAAAAATGCATACATACCAAAATTCAAAACAATTTTAATATCCATACAGACTCAAAGAAAAACAAAGAAGTATTCTATATATAGAAAACTCATTTCGTCAATGATGTTTAAATTCTCGATAAGCAACTGAAACGCGCACAAGATTGAAAGCAAAGAAATTTTTAATAATAGTAAGTTAAAGCAAAAGGACAGCCCAACCACAGCTCAATTGGCTGAAGAATTAATTCGGAAAGTCCTTGAAAATCTTCGATTTACTGAAATTGAATTATTCGATTTAATTCGATACATACATACGCATATTTCAATAATCGCATCTAACTAAATAATAATCGTTATTGAACTAAAATTAATTGCATTAACATCATTACTTATCAAACGACAATTTCTGGGAGACAAATTTGATAAAAAGTTTGAAATAAATATAACAATAAGCCAGCAAAACTAAGCAAGTTTATTACAAAAATCACTAAAAGGAATAATTCTACAGACAATTATTCAACACGATCAGCTCAATCCTTAAATGCCAATTGGAAAGTATTTTGATTGCATGACAAATGGAGAAGGGGAAAAAGGTAAGTTAACTCTGAACATCTAACGTTTTTAGTTTATTTAGTAATCGGTGTTAAAAGCATATCATTTATTCTTAAAAAACAACAAGACTTAACTTTGAACTAATATCTGTAGTTGTTGATAAAATAAGTTTTTTAAGTTCCTAATGAAGTTATGTCCTTAGTGGTTTGTGGGAAACAAGTAGCAGAAGCTTGTTTCAATAAGAAATATTCAAAGTAACAGGGCAGTAGCTGGTACCCAGTATTCCTGCCTTTCTAGTACTGCCTGTATTCTTTGTTTTTGATGTAATGTTCTGCTGAGACTTGCTGGGAAAATGCCGAGCCATATTTTGGATTCACGCCCTTAAAATACGCCATAATCACAGAGACCGTTCGTATACCTAACGCCATAACCGCAGGCATTATTTCAGTTTTCGCCAAGCTCCTCCGGACTTTCCCCCTATGCTTCCAAATTGGACTTGATTTGCTTTTTTGTTTCACATCTCTGGCAAGCATTTTAAAATTGTTCCATTGACCTTTCGACGACCACACAGCCACATTCAAATACCCAGCTGGCAGTAAGTGGGTGGTGGCCGGATGACGGGGTGGGACCTGGGAGGCTGGTGGGCTGTGCGTGGGTGTAGGTAGGTTACTTTTGCTAGGGTGTTCCGGAGCAATGCCCAAAAGCAAACAGAGCAGCAGCCACTCGGAGGACAATAAAAAGCAGCGCACAATTGCCAAATAAATAACTTGACGCTCGCTCCGTCGTCGGTTTATTTGCTCTGGTGCCGTGGTTTTTGGGCTTTCGCTTGATTTTCATTTTCATTTCGGAAAGCACACACACGCGCCCGCAAATACGCATACACACAGAGGCACACACAGATAGAAATATTTGGTGGGGACTACTGTTGCATATTAAAAGTGCTCCGGCTTCCTGTTTTGTTTTCATCTTTTGCACTAGCTGCTGCTCATTTTGGCCCGGCTCTTTTTCATTAATAATATGACACAATTCGCGCTGCATTGTCCCGAACTGGCAGCGCCCAAGAGCACTTTCGGCTTTGCCGCCTCCTTACGCTCATTATGCCCATTTGAGGCTTTATCTTTGGCGCTACAGCCTAGACCCAGACCCATTCTGGTCCAGGCTCAGGCTGATTCTCAGATTCAGGCAGCATCTTTAGCCATTTCGTTCATCATTCATTCATGCAGACTCCAGCACCCAGCACAGCCCCCCTCAACACGCTCACACCCGTCAGCAAATCCGAATGCAAACAGCAGGGCAGTGAGATGAAAAGTGCAGCTGTTAAAGTGTACAGAGCGGGTTTATACCCTGGAAATACAAATAACTTTGTACGAAAAGCCTAGCGAAATACTTTAAACAAATTGTTCGATTGAAAACAATGTTGTTTTAAACTTTTAAAATTAATACAGAGCTGCTTCTCTAAAATACATTTCATAAATGAAAGTCTAAATTGGCAATTTGTTGTATAAATAAAGTTTAAACCAAATCCATAACTCGGAGTTAGCAAATTTTCATTATTTTATGAAAGCAGATTGCATTTTAGATATCAAATTTTATTTGGCAATGTTCCTGTTTTCTTTAAAATTCAATTTGGCAGAGATACATATAGCTATGAAAGTGAAAACCGCAAATCTATTGTCCTTGGACCAGTGCCATTCAGAAAGAGTATCCCCGAACGTAATTCACTTCGCGCTGCCCTCCTCCTTGCCTCTTGCGTTTGCCGACGATGTCCTTAATTATGTGCCAGCAGCCCTGACTGACTGCCACACTGCCACAGTGACTGCTCAAAGGACATCCAGCCTACAGCCTCTCCGCCGCCCACTCACCAGCACACCAGCACATACACACACACACATACACATAGGACATAGGCGTTGTCAGGATCTCGGCAGTAGAAGTCGCAGTCGCGACTGTTACGTGGCGCTCGTGTATGATGACGATGTGTCATGTTGGACTCCGGGTCTCGGGTTTCAGAGTCCTTGTTGCGCTTGTTTTTATCGCCCTTGTTTGGCCGTTGTTGATGAGCGTCGTTGTTGTTGGCCGCTTTTGAAGAGCGCTCTTCTAGTGGGTGTCATGTCCGCTTAGTTGTTTCTCCTCCAGCTCCTCCCTGCTCCTCCTGTTCCTTCTACTGCTCCTGATGTTTGCCGCCATGCTTTGAGGCGACGCCGCTTTGCCTACTACTTATTTATGTATGAAGGACCTTAAACTTTGCAGCGGATGAAAATGGCCGCAGCCAAGTGAGATGAGGAGCCCATGAACCAAATTATATATATACATATACTCGTACCTACTATATAAGTGTGTGCAGATATAACAAATGGCGTCGCTACTTTTTTAATCACAGCCGGCGACGCAGTTTTCAGTTTCACTTTTTCCAGTTCCAAAGTTTCTCACGTGTGTCCTCCCCCAGCCCCGTTCATAGTGTCCTTTTACTTTTTTTACTTACTTTTTTTGTGTTTTTGTCACAGTAGTGGGGCCAACTGGCAGCTGGCAAGTCCAACGCACAAAAGCTGACAAACAATGCTCACTTTTTTGTTGGACCTCTCCCTCAGCTTTCTGCGCTTGTTCTATTAACCTTCGCTTCGCGAATGAAAAAGAGATTTAAGGTTAACAATTCTCTGGCTTTTTTTCCGTCTTGGACCACTTAATATTAGCCGTAACTAGGCCAGTGCAGAGCCTGGTAAATATAGATATGGATAGTTGGCAAAGGGAAAAGGTGGGCACGATTCGCAATATGTTAAAAATAGCTCTGACCAAGAGCAAGAAGAGGCCCTTGAAATGACTTAAGTGGTTAAAAATATTTAAGACATGACCTGAATAAGTTTTTTAAGACTAAATTTGTTAAATTTAATTATTTATTTTACTAAAGAGCTGGAATTAGTGAATTTATTAGTAAACATTTTCATAAAATTTCTTTGGATTTATTGCTTACAAATTTATTGATTGAAAAATCAGAACTGAAAGGCTTAATTCGGCCCAAATATGTCCTGAAAAGTCCCAACATGGCACGAGTACATCTACGAAGAAGTAAGCGCCGTTATAGGCAAACCCTCCTCGACTGTCATAATTTGTGAAATTTTAGTGCTCATTCGAGGATTTGTCTGCTAATCTATAATTAAAATTATTGTTGTATCATTCGGGAGCTGGAAACTTTGTGCCACCAAAACTTTCGCCTGCGAGTGAACGGGGGATCGGGGAGCTTAGGTGCGGATAGAGGCTTAGCCATGAAATGCCCTAACATGCTGCCAGTTAAACTGTCCATAGCAAACGAACCACCTCCAACCTCCAGGCCCCAGGACCACCCAGCTTAACCCAAACTGATTCCGGAGGCAGCTACGTGCCTGTGCATTTGAGCAGCAGATGTCACACGGGCTGGGGCCAAAGTTTTTGGGGCCGCCAGCAAGCAACTTAGATAATTTAACAGTTCCACGGAAGGGACCGGACGAGACTTGGTTGACTTCCTCCTTGGACGCTTTTCGGGGGTTTACCTCTACGTGAGATAATGCAAATTTATGGCTGGCAATTAGCAAGTCGCGAATCGCAGCCGAAGCTTGGCAATAATTCAGGGGCGCCCACAACTTTGACTAGTCCACGAGCCTAATTGCACTTGCCGACGTGAGAAATCTCGGCCAGAAGTGAAGTGGAGGTCGAGGGGGATGGTTTCCATTTCAGTTTTCGGTTTCTACGAAGACAATGGAAAACCGAAATCCAGTTAGCGAAACCCAGTAAACCATTAATTATCTTAGGCGGCGGCGGCGCCTCGCATATGTGATGTGGGCAAACCGGCGGCTGCAAAAGATACAAAATATACGAGAGCATCGGCAGAAGATACAGATACGGGCTGACTGTCAGTGGCAAGTGGCACATGCCGTTTTATCTGTTATCCAACAGTTACACTTTGCACACCCAGAACAACCAGAGCAACCAGGATAACCAGAAACGCACACATTCTCAAAAGCAGCTCATCGTGCCGTATCTGTATCTTTTTCTGCACGATACAGATACATAAACACAGGCACACACTCCTACTGGCTGCGGAGACCAAGGCATCAGTTGCAATCTGACTTCAATTCAATTATTTTAGATTAGAATGTGACTGTGTCACACACACTTTTGTCTCTATGTCAGCTGTCATTCATCCGTTCATATGTTCCATAAAGTCAGCCCGCAGGGCGAAGAAGTTGGGGCATTCTGCGGCACAGGATACGTGCCCTATACGCCGCCCGTTCCTGCATTGACACTCGGTTATATATCTGCCCATATATCCTCGTATATGTATGTACGTATGCGTTCGTATGTATGGCGTTTCGGGTTCACTGTGAATGTGCTCAACAAAACATTGTCCCAGAGATCCCGACTTGAAACGAGCGTGACAAAAGTAACAAATGTGCGAATGCTGCCAGTCCAATGACGTCAGGCTTCCTGGGGGCCTAGAATTTATTCAAGTGCCTAAAACATTTATGTGCTTCGTCCTACCAAATTGATTTGCAATTTTAAAAAGCGCAGTAATCCTAGCCAGCCAATGAGTGACCGTTTAAACGCTTAGGGATCATATTTCAATTGTGATAATTGCTCGGCCGCGCTGAGTGAAAGGTCAATTATGAAAGCAAAGCTGTAGGAGAAAATGAATACAGCAATTTATACGTAAGATCTAAAAATATTTTTAAGAATGCTTTATAGATTCTGTGGAGCCTAAAACTATATCTTAAAACATACTAGCGTAACCATTAAACCCAATATTAGCATGGGAAAACTATTTCTGTCTAATAAATTGTAACCAGAAATCTTGCCTGCTGGGAATTTTTTGAGTTTCCCCTTTGTAGTAAAAGAAAAACACAACTCATTACAGGTTGTGCAGGTAAAACTCCAGATGAGCAGGTAACAAAAAGGACCAGTTGATAAGAATAAAGTGGAAAAAACTGTTTGGGACCTAAAAACATGTTTTAAGTTATGTCACGCAAAGCGAATATTGTAAAATGTACTGGCGTAAAATGATTATGATTTCCTATTAGTTGTAAAGGAAGTGGTGAAGAAAAAATACAATAATGCTAACCATTTAGTTCCGCTCTTTGTGAGTCATATCGCTAAAGATTCTCAATGGAAAACAATTGCATTTTTATAGCATGTTATATTCAGCCTTATCACCGTATTTATGCGGGCAACTTATGAAGCTGGGATTATGATAATAAGAGAAAATGACAGAGAAGTGAGGACGCCTCGGCGAAGGGAGGGAGGTTCAAAAGTCATAGGCTAGGCACCACGGCTTCATCAATCCGAGGGCGACCTTTGGCAGCGGCTCAGATATGCTGCAACCCTCGGCGATCAATACACTTAGGGAAACTATGATGGCAAGCGAAAAGGCCATAGAATTCCAGCTTTTTATGACAAAGAATAAAATAAGAAGCTTATTTGAGAAATGGATAAGTTTAGTTACTATTAATAAAGACACCATGACTTAATCACAAGAAGAGAAGCAATCAACTTTTGTTCGTTTACTTCGGATAGATTTTGTTTGCCAGTGTAGAGAGCGATTTTATCTAGTGCGGATGTTGTTGTGTCCTATCTGGTGGCCTGCCTTCTCTCTCTCCCTGCCGATCCTCCCCGTAGTTCCCTGCCTGAGTGGCCAGTTTAGCTCTTCTCCGCTTTTCTTGTTCTGGGAAAAATCAGTTGTGTACCAACTGCAGTTGCGAGCGGACAAGGAAACTACTCGTGTACAGAAAATGAAGTTCTCCTGGGCCCTGTTTTTCCTGCTGGGTTCCGTTGCAGTTAATGCCCAGCGCGATAATTACTGCGAGAGGAATGTTACGATTCATAAAACGGTTCCGGTCATCAAAGAGCGGATCATAGTGAGAACTCCATCCAAGTTAAAGTTCTGGAAAAAGGCGGAGAAAATCACTGAGCAATACGAATCGATCGAGGAGCGGGTTACCCACCAGCTGATCAAGGAATGCTGCCCGGGTTATTTGGAGGTGGAATCGCGTTTGTGTGAACCCATCTGTACTCGTGGATGTCCTGCCCATGCCAGCTGTGCCGCTCCAGACCGATGCGAGTGTATTTCTGGCTATGTCTCGGCCAGAAATCACCAGGATGGCAGCCACTACTGTGAGCCCATCTGTCAGACCCTTTGTTCTGCTGGAGCCCAGTGCGTATCACCCAATACCTGCGCCTGTCGCGAAGGCTACACCCAATTGCTTCCAGATGGATATGGGGTGAGTGGAGATTGTGCCCCAGTATGCCAGGTTGGCAATGGCTGTGCCAACGGCAAGTGCATTGACGTGGAGCGCTGTTCCTGCAACGCTGGCTATCGATGGGACAAGGCCGAAGAACGTTGCATCGAGGTCAGTGCCGAATCTATCTCCGAAGAACTAGAGCTCGCCGAGGAGAGCTCAGAATCATCGAGTACCAGTTCAACGGCTGCTTTCACGGTTACCGAATGTCCCGATAACTATGTCCTCTTCCATGGCGAGTGTCGTGAAAAGCAATTTAACAGCAATGAGGTGGGCTGCCTGAAAACAGGATGTGGTCCACACCAAACATGTCTAGAATCCGGCTCATGTCACTGCTCCGATGGCTATGCCGCGGAGGAAAATACTGAAGCAAGCGGGGAACTTCGCTGTGTACGCACTTTATTGGATCAAATACTTGGTCTAAACGAGGCCACCGACGATGATGATGAACTGAATCCATGGACCATACCCATTATTGGAGTTGCCAGTGGTTTCCTATTTGTCCTACTCATTGTAGGTCTCCTGGGTGGCAAGAGATATCGTCAAGAGCGCGCCGCGGTGGCTAACAAGGAGATGGATTGCCAATATTCGTCCGTGGATGTGGACAAGTGGGTGCCGTGAATGGTCAAGTTCACTCTTGGCTTTGGGCTGTGTTAGATCAACTTTGATTGTTATTTTAATTCCATTTTTCATTTGAGAATAAAGCATACTGACTTAATAAATATTGCTTAGAATGAAGTCTTTTAATTTTATTTTTTATTTTTGATATACACTTGAAAGGTTTTCCTTTATAATTCGATATCCTTTGATTCTTAACACTATCTTTTTATTTTTTATGTACTCTTTTATCAGTCTAGGTTTTAATTATCAATCTCTTAAGCAGGGAAGAGATAAGAGAGTGTTCTATGCTATGTTATCGTTAATCCTAGCATGACATTTTACAGATTAAAAGGCATTCACAATCTGTGAGCCTTTAATAGTTTGATACCTAACCCCTCGCTGATAAATTTAAACAGTTTGTTAAACATTCTCCTCCATTATGACTCGCTTACGTATTGTGAGTCCCTTAGCAGTCATATGGACTCATATGCTTATTACTGGCTTATGTAAATAAAATATTCATAAACATTCGAGGCAAATGCGTTCGTGCTCAGCTCAACAGCCAACAAGGAAAGATGAAAATGACTAAACATACTCAGTCGAATAAACAAACAGATTTGAGAAATTATATTTCCAGTCGAAACTATTCAGATTGCATTTTTAATTAGTCAAGAAGATTATAGCACTTATATTTATTTTTTCGACCATTACAAAGTTTTTTAGTTTAAAAGAAAACAATTTTCTTTGTAAAGGCCATTGTATTGCCTTCTGACAACCCCTTCAGCATAATCCTAGATTTGGCTTTTGCTTAATTATTAAATGCCTTTGCTGTTATTCTATAATTAGAGGTGTTTGTTTTTAAGCTTTATTAAGGTTTATTTATTATTTAGCCGAAGCATCTGCATCAAAAGTCGAATGCTTTTGTATATCCTTATTTGTATCTTTGGTCCTGCTGTGCGTGCGAAGTGTATCTGGCGGCGGCACAAGGATCTTTTTGGCCATAATCGCTGCACATTTATACGTGTTTTGCACAAAGGAGCGTGGGGCAGAGCTTTAAGGTAAACAGGGAGAGCAGACCCGAGAAAGAGACGAGCACATACGCCGTACATAAAGTGCGAGCGAAGAGAGTGCGTGAGAGCGACGAGTAAATGTAGAAAGCGTGCAAATTCTAAGAAAAACGACGAAATGTTGCAAGAAGAAGCAGAGCACAGCACAGCTCACAACCAATATCTGCCCCCTCGGCAACAAAAACAACGGGAATAATTAAAGCTTCTTTAATTTTTATGTTGTTTTCTTCTCTCTTTGTCGGTGTGTTGAGTATCTGTGTTTGTGTTCCCATCTGTATCTGTATCTGTATTTGTTTGTGGGTGTTTGTTTCAGCCATTCTCTTTGATTGCTTTCACTCGCATCTGTGTGTGAGTGCTGTGTATGTGTGTATATATATATATGTTGGGGTAACCTTTGCTGGTGAATATTTTTGCGTGGGAAGTCGCCCAAGGACATGGCCTGGCTCAACTCAACTTGACTCAACTGGACTCGCTTTTGCCGTTGCCTTTGCCTTCGCCTCTGCCGTTGCCTTATCTTCCGCCTGCTCTTCACTTTTACACATATATATATTTTTAGCTTTTCCTTTATTTTTCGCACAGTTTGCTCTTTCACTGCTTAGTTATTTATTTATTATTTGTTGCTGGCAAAAATTGTTTTAGCTTTGCAAATATAAAAAATAAAAGAGCGCTTGCAAACGGTTGGTCTAGAACCTTGAGGAACTAGCAAACGGAAACAAACTTTTTAAATGCATAAACGAATTATATAAATACTTCCCTCAAAGATGCCCCACGGATGGCGGAAATTTTTCAGTTTTTACCAGAGCATTTTCATGGTTCGTTTGTCAGCGAAAAAGGACTGCAAAAAGGGGGAAAGGGTTTTAGAGCGGCGCGGTTTAGGGCTAAAGTTGTCACTGTTTAAGTGTAAGCCTTGAGAGCGAATTAAGGGCATCTCACTCGTTTTCATGGAAAGGTTTACAAAATATATTAATTAATTAGAAGTTTTATCTTCGTTACTTGTAAACTTTAAAAAATATTATGAAATATATGTTTTTCATGATGTTAAAATAATTTTAAAAAATTAAAAAATGTTGCGGCCTATTTTTATTTTATTTTTAGGAAAACAAAAAAATAAGTTCCTTAGCAGCATTTTTTAGAAATTAAATTTGTTTTATAATGACAGAAAAAAAAACAGTGGCTTCTTTTTAATATTTGTATGTTTCTCGTTTAGTTTTACTTGCTTAAATCCCATAATTTATTTATATCACTTTAGGATTTTTTCTTTTAATGGAACTCAAACCCATTTTTCTATGACAAATGGAATTTTTCACTACACGCTTCCAATTTGATATTCCTGGGATTACATTTATTGTTGCAACTTTCTTTATGGGAGGCAGCACTTCAATTGGCTGAAGACATGAAGTAGAATCAGCAACCAGAGTTCTCACTCATTTCCCCTCGCATCGCTCCTCGCGGGAGCCCTGGAAATTATTCAGTGTGTACTTGTTGATGCAGCCCTCGAATAACACTTACCACCCCCAAATCCCAACCACCCCAAAAAACCCATCCCAAGCCATCCAAGATCCCCCTTTGGCTCTGCAGCCTCTGCAGAAATGCATTGTCGGAAAGTAGGTCGCTGCAGTTTAGCTCGGATGCAGTTCGCTGTTGCTGTTGCTGCAGCACGGGAAAACGCAAACAGCAGCCATCAAATATTAACCACTAGTTGATCCTATGAAATTTATGTGTGCGAATGTATGCCCCAACCCTGCCACGCCCACTGGCAGCCCAATTAGAAGGTATGAGGGAAACGGGTGGGCGGTTAGCGAATGAGAAATATGTGAAAGTTGGCTGAATTTTAGGACTAGCTACTTTATGGTCGAAAAGCTTCAGGGACGGGAAATTCAGTTCGGGGGATATGAAGGAACCTTAAGGGGCGTGGCGCTTGCAACTTCAGCTTGCCACTTTTACCGTCACGCCCAGTTTAACGGCAGCAACAACAGCAGCAGCAACAACAACAACAAAAACACTGTTGACCTATTTTTCTCAGCGGTACGCAGACTTTGAAATTATTTAAAGCACCAAAGAGAGACGACCAGAGAGAGATAGAGAGACCGGAGTAGAAACAGAACGAGTGCATGTGTGTGTGACGAGGGCTCTATTTCAATAATCACAAAACGTTGCCCCTTTCCCACCTCAGTTGCATTCTGCGATTTGTGCCCCTTCACAATTTCTGCAAGCCATGTTTTTAAGGCTGCTTATTGTCAGGCCGTGGCAAGGCCAACATTTGTGGACGTTGCAATTAGAGAAGCCCGCGAGTAGCACTCGTACTTCTAATGTACATCCTGAAGTACGTTAATAAGTTTCGCATTTGAAAACGCAGTCAACTTCCAAAGGGAAATTCCCATAAACCGTTCTGAATATTTGAGAGTGTCTGACTTTTATGAACTAACAACTAAAGAAAAAAAGTTATATCCTCCTGGCTGACACACACAAATTTATATTTGGCTTGTACATTCGTATTTTCATGATAAAATATTCGTGCGCTCTTGACTGACCTAAAAAATCGCTAAATGTTAGAAAAAGCATTTTTCACCCAGCTCCTTTTACATACTCCTCAGCTCTAGCAATAGTGGAACCCCCTTCTCTTTCTACATTTTTCCAAGCTTTTTATTTTATTTTAGTTTTGCCTTTTTGAAAGCAAAGTGCCCAGCCCGCAAAGCATTTAAGTTAATGCACATGGAACCGCTTGCACCTTGTTTGGTTGAGTTTTATATAAACTGCAGGTGCGTACATGTACATGGTTGTAAGCATATCTTACCAGAATATTTACAACTATTTTGATAGTTCTATAACAAGGGGGGAGGTAGGAAAAACTCGTTTAAGAGCCGTAAATCGTAGGTTCTCCTTGAAAGTACAGTTCCCGAAATGGATGCCGCAAGAATCCCTCAAGAAACTTATATAATTTTTGTGCGTTTCTGCATTACTGATTTTGATATTTAATTAATTGAAGATTTATATATACAAAATTATAATGTTGATTGTCTAAAAGTAACATTTTTACCTTAATAGTTAATTATAAGATAAATTTCTTAGAAGCTGCAAAGAAAACCTAAAGTCTTTCTGCAACATTTTGTGGCATGGGTTGACTTTGGCCAACAGCTGCGCTTCAAATAACTCAACTGTGCGTTAAGGCCAAAGCAAAGTTTCATCCGAGGGGCATGTAAATGTTTGTGCCGAAACGGTGGGTGGGGTGGTTCGGTAGGTACTCCAGGGGATGGGAGGTCAAGGGGTGGGGTTGGAGGGTCGGCTCCCGCACCCACTTCTCCACTGGCAATGTAGCCCGCCTGCTTATTGGAGCAAAAATTAATTGAAAATGTTGGTCAATTGCCTCGCTGGCAGCTCAGAGCTCCAATGGAGGTGGGCTGAGGTGGAGATGGTGGTGGAGGTGGAGGTGCTACGCAATCTGCTCTGCCTTGTGCTCTGAATTACCGCCCGTGGTGGCAATGGTGATGGTGGAAGTGGCGGTGCAAGCCGTGGCCCAGACTATAATCATCGTCGTGCTGCAGCCACGGTATTAGTAATTATTATTTACTCCCTGGCAAAGCAGATATTGCTGCAGCCAAGCATCCGCTATCCTTCGCCATTCCACCTACTATGCAACTATTTTAAACGCCGCAACATTAATTAGTTTTAATGGAGTTTTAGTCTGGCGCGGCTGCAGGAAAAAACGGACCACATTTAAAACGCATTTAAGTCGTGCAAGCTTCGATCAAAGCCCAAAAGATGCGTTTTATAAGTATTTTCTGTGCTTTTCACAGTTTGCTGGGTTGAACGGAATTCAAAAAGTTAATAATGAAATTCTTAAGGGTTGAAGGTTCTAGCGGAAAGCCCGAAGAAGTACGATATTAAATTTATTTACTGCATAATATAGTGCTGGGAAAAACTTTTTACATTTTTGAGATAATGAAAAACGATAGAGGCATTTATGAAGCAATGTATAGTGAAAAAAATTATAAAATTTATTTAATTACCATCCAACTAATTTTGATTCATGAAAAGGTTTTTTTCACTAAATTTTTCTTCATTAAAAATGGTAGACAAGTAATAAAATCCTTTGGCATTTTGTGATTTTAATTGACTTAATTTGATGTCGTCCTGCATGTAGCTACCCCAGTTTTCCAGACTGTGATTATTGCTCTACAGCAATAATAACATGCAGTATAGCCGACTTATCATTGAAATTCCATCTTAATGCATTTTGCGGTTGAGCAACTGCCATAGCAATGAAAACCAAAATTAAATTGCGTGCAGTTCTCGCCGGGTTGTTCCTCTCGAGAGCTCTCGTTTAGCTTTTCATTTCCTTTCCAACTCCCTTGTTTTCCCTTGATTTTCCCCTAGAATTTTCCTATTTTTCTGCTGGCACGAGGCTAACATTAAAATTTCTATGCGTGCCTAAAAGACGGCAACAACATTCGGGGAGACTGGCGAAATAAGAAGGAACTTCCAGCAGCATCCAGGGCTAAAAATTTAGCAAAAAGAGCTTTTACCCACCCACACTGTGACACGCACTTTCTCCCCTCGAAGAGAGAACAGTTCCCAGCTGAACATAACAGAGCAGAGCAGAGAGAGAGTAGAGAAAGGTTCTCTTCGGTGGGAAAAGTTGTAGTTGGGCTTTTTTATGTGGAGGAGGAGGCGAGGTGGAAAGAATAGAATAGCAACGCTTAATTTGATTTTGAAACCGAAGCACCCTGTATATGCTCTTTAAGTGTTTGTTTATGCGTGGCCAAGTAGGACAAGTAGGAAAACTGATGATAGGGAGTGGCAAAGGTACATGGGAAATGGCCAAGAAATGGTTACCAGCCAGCCAGCAGCAGCAGCACATCTGCCTAATAAAATTAATTTAAAAAAGCTAAGGCTGCTGTGGCTGTTACTGCTGTTGTGTTGTGACATTAATTTTTACTTAATTTATTTTTGCGCCGTCGCAAAAGCAGCATCCTCCTACCCCCCGTTCTATCATCATCATGGGCATTTCAATGGTTTTCGGTTTTCGCTTTTGCGTTCGTTTTTCGTTACCAACAAACCTCTCTGTGTGTCCATACACACACACACCAACATATTTATATAGATTTACGTGTATATATATTTATTTAGCAGGACCCCCCTAAACCCTCCCACCACTTCTACCATCTTCCAGCTCATTTGCCGCTTCGACGACAAAATTTCAGTTTTCAGTACGTTAATGTGCAGTGGGATAGGATGTGATGTGGGGTGGGGTGTTGGGGTGGTTAGATGGGGCTTGGGCAGGGGTGTGTGAGCTTTAAGTGCCGCTGAGATTGTGTTGGTGAGCGGGTGTCAGCTCATTGGAAATATGGGTCAAGTTGTTGCCGTCTGCGCTAAAAATTAAGTTGGAATGCCAGCTGCAGTCGAAGTCGACGTCGTCGTCATCATCCGGTTGGCAATAATTGCCACAGCACATTTAGGGTTAATCCTATAGGGTTAATCCAGCAAAAAAAAAATTATATATATATATATATACACAGACACACTTACATACATTTATATTGGAATGCCTTTGGCCCCCTTATGTTCGCCAAGTTAATCGGCCCCAAAATGATTCTTATTTATTGTTGCAGTTAGTTCGAATTTATATTGTACCATAAACAGAATACTGTTAAATATGTGTGTATATAACAAAGTGGGGAGGCTTCAGATTTCCATGGGGAGGTATTTACCCCCGAATGAATGACTGTATATATTAATGCCCAGAAGAGAATTTATTGCGTTTATTTTAATTTAATTTCAAAGTTTGCTTTTATTTTGTTTGCTTATCAATATAATTGCTCAATGATTGAATTAACACCTGACATTTTTTAAGCCATAAAAAATTATAAATTTAAGTTCTGCGATATTTGTTTAATTTTTACCGATGTATGCATATCAGGGTAATAAAGGTAATGGCTTAATGGTGTCCAATAAATTTTAATTTCCTAAAATTTGAGGTGGATAATTTTCTGCTTTTGCTATCATGGCAAACTATCCAAATTGTAACTACTTCAGTTGCAAAAGAAGAATAAACTGGAATTTAACTATTCTAACAGGCTCTGCGAGTATTAGCCTACCCATGTCTCTCTGAATAAGTTGCTTATGCTTAAATATTTCGGATTGAGCCAACATAAAAGAAGGAAACAATTGTGAAACCCTTTTGTTGTTGTATATGTGCTATCGAATTGACTATTAAGGATTGTATTAGCCATATTTTATGTGATTTCGGTTACGGCCAACGCCATTTGGACCTGCAGCAACACTAATTTGGTAAATCACGTTCTGGCCAAGTGGTGGTCATTCGAAAAGGGGTGGAAATAAGTCCATTCCGCCTCTCCATTCGGCTTGTCTGTGTGTCCGTGAGCTCAGTGTGTGTGTATCTACGAAAATCGGATTCTTGGCCATAATGGGCATGTAATTTATTTTTGGTCCTGGACATTCTATATTTGGTCTTATGGGCCATGTTAAATGCCAAGCTGTGCTGTTGTTAACGCAGTTTCCCCAAGGCTGGGAGTGGCCAAAGGGTGTTAGATAGGCAGGGCCGCACCTTTTGTTGTGCTTTTCTTTTATTTTATTGTTAAAAAATCGCTTGCTTTATGATATTTTGTTCGCCTTTTCACGTCTTTCCCCTTGTGTGTCTGTGCCTCGGATTGTGTTGGTCAGCAAAGTTTGCTTTTTATGATTTTTAGTTTCGCCCGAGATGCGTTGGTGCGTTGTAAGGGTTAGGACCTCCATCTCATTCTCAACCTTATCCTCATCCCAGCGGTAATGTGTCAGTGGAAAAGGCGTACGTTGTCTTCGAGGTCGGGTTCATATAAGCTTCATATGGTCTGGCCCATTAAATTGGCCATATTTTTTGGTCATAAGCAGACTCTGAAATCGCATAGTTTATTCCTTCCTTCGGTTTTGTTTGAAAAGTTTTGCTCAATGAGTTGGAAGCATATGTTTCCGAGGGTGGGCTTTCATCTCAGTTTATATCTTAAGGATACAAATAGCCACAATGCTAGAAAAAGGTTTGAAATATCTCTTTAAGACTTGAGTAAAATAACTTCTTAAGTTTTCCATATCGGGCTGTATTCATTTTGACTTACATTATTTCCCTTTCGGGATATTTCATTCTTGTCTGCATTTTCACCCATCTTCCACCCGTTCCTGTCTACCATTCCAATTCAATTTCCTTTCAAGGCAGGAAAACTTAGAGTGATGAATTGCATTTCCAGCCTCATTGGCAGCTTTTGCTGCTAGTTCAATTCTAGCCTTAAGTCTATTGAACTCTGACTTCGGTCAATGACAATGTTTTTGCCTTTGCTTGTG
This sequence comes from Drosophila eugracilis, assembly GCF_018153835.1. NCBI lineage: Eukaryota > Metazoa > Arthropoda > Insecta > Diptera > Drosophilidae > Drosophila > Drosophila eugracilis. Next base: position 1,613,830 of record NW_024573209.1, read on the forward strand.
CTACTAACCGATGATCATAATGATGATGGTGATGATGATAATGGCATGGCCAGCATCTCCGGTTCTCAGTGTAAGTGCAGATAAATTATTTTTTGAGCGGCAGGCAAGGGAAATATTTTACATTCGAGGCGGACAAGCCCCAAACTGGGCGTGGCCGAGGGCTGGCTGCCTACAGTTCGAACTCTTTTGCATGCCACACATAAGTACATATATCCACCGACATGCTCGTGAATATTTCTGCTCTTCGTTGTCATTGTACTGCTGCTACGGCTGCTTGTCGTCTGGGCCATGTTTGTTTGTTGGTTGTTTGTTGGCCATGTTTGGTCCTGCCTTCGGTTGATCATACAATGTTCTCGCCCTGCCTACGCTTTGGCTGCCATTGTTGTTCGCATATTTGCATTAAAAACGGCAAACACTTTTAACCAAACACATGTAAAGTGGTGTTGTCTCCCTGCCTCTCTCAATGTGTCGCCTGTCGACAAATATAACCGAACATAAATCATCCGTAGCAGTCGCATAAATAATAAATACACACACCAAAGGAGATGTGTGGGCTTTCAATGGACGTGTGTAAATTGTTTCTGCATTATGGGCTTACAAAATTCTGTTGATTTTCGCTTTTAATTTTATTTATGGCATACCTTGGTAGCCAGCCAAACGAATATTTTTAGAGAGCAAAATGTTTAAAAATGTATAACAAATAAGAATCAAAAAGCAGCGTAATTAGGGTCTAGAGTTTTAGCCATAAATAAATTCCATATTAAAGTACTTAAAAGCAACCACCAGAATTCTGAACTGGACACTAAATTCCTGTCACATGCAAAGGAAACAACTTAAGAACAGTTACTCCTTATGCCTTCGAAAGTTCCAGCAGTTTGTCATCAACTTTTTCGCGGCTAGCTGAAAGCCGAAAAAAAAAGGAAAACAGATAAATATAACTGAAAATCCACTTGTACAAATATTAATTTTCCAGCATTGCGAAACTGTCGCCAGGTTTCGCCAACTCTAAAACAACAACAAGAATAACAGCCGCCAAGGAAAAGTCTGCTCGGAACATGGCTAAGAACATTCAGCACATAATTCTTTTTCCAAGCCGCAAAATAAAAACCAGCCCCGAGAAAACTCGCGGCGAGGGGAAAAGAGGTTCAGGCTGGCGGGATGAAAAAAGGGAAAAAATAACAATTTCCACTTTTTGCCAAGCGAATTCATAATTCATTGAGCCAGCTGTGTGAGGGGAAGTGGCGAGTGGCGACCACACCAAGGGTTGGCTATCATTTACACCATGCAGTTTGCCCATTTCCATCTCTAGCCGCTGTAGCTGTCGCTGCCCTGCCCCTCCCCCCCGTTCATCATGCAAAAACAATTTTTTGCTCTGTGCGCTGAAAATTAATTTGCTCACGCGCCAAACGGAAAAGTCTCTGGAGTCCGAAAAAATGGTTTCATCTGCAATGCGACGCCAACAGTTGCCATTCTCCCTCATCCCGTCCAGATCCCTCCCAGCTTCATAACAACCCATTGCCCAGAACTCGTGTCTGAGCTGGTCGTTCATTTTATGCGACGACCATCGCATAAATTTCACAAAATTTCATACATCAATACTGGCTGAAGTGAAGTGGCCAAATGCGGGAAAATGGCAGAAAATTTCTGCGGTCTGCCACTTCAGCTGATTAGACGACCGAAAATTCTTCGAATATTTCACAGCGATTGCAATAAAACCGATACCTTTCCAGTGTTTGTTCACGGTTCGTATGCGCAATATTTGCCAGTGGGCAGGCAGCCAAGAAATAAAGTGCTGCCTGCTTTTCGGGGCATTTCCCCGGCACCTGCGATCGCCCAGCTAAATATTTGAGTGGCATTGCCGTCGTCGTTGTTATAGTTTTTGCTGTTGTTGTTGTTGTTATGAGTCCCCAAGCCAAGTGACCCATAAAATGTCACCACAACTCGTGGCCAACTGTTGCAAGTTGCAATTCCGCACCACCGCTAGCAGCTGTCCCCTGTCTCCCGAATCATCGCTTTATGCACACCATTTGGACACTTCCCTTCCGGACACGTTTCAATTGCAGTTTAAATGCTGTTTTGAGTGCTCACAGCGGGTTGTTATTGTAAAAAGATTTCTTCGGCTCATGGGCGGCAGTTCCCCAAAAAGTATTTGTCACTTTAACTCTTTTTATATTATAAGTTAAATTTAAAGATGAGATGAGCATATACTAAATAAAACTTAAAATGTGTATTTTTACTTATTCCAATAGTAAGTCTAACAGAAGTTCAAGGTTTTGGCAATCCATTAGTTTTCAATTTAGTATATCAATCTTTTGTTAGCTTTGCAGCAGACCAAAAAATTGACGTGGGTATTCCGACTTTTCGGCATTAAAATTGAACATTGTTTTCAAGATGGAATGTTTTTCCAAGCAAATATTTAGAGCTGGCAATCAGAGTGAAACAGTATTGTGATGTTTGTGTGCCCCTGACAGCGTTTTAGATGCAAAACAATATTTCCTATTACATGTCAGAGGAGAAAAACTCCCTCACTTGGTACCAGACGAAAAACTATTTCCATTTCTTTTAATTCAAATTCCACTGACAGTTGCAAAACTGAACTTTGACAGAAGAGAGACTGTTTGTTGACATTTCTATTCTATGCATTTATTGTTTTCGCCTCCGGCAGCCGGTCACATTTTTTTATTTTATTTTGAGAGCTGCCAAAAACGGTCGACATTTCAAAAGAAAAAAAATTCAATTGACATTTGGACTGTTTTCAGGCAAGAGAACCACGGCTTATGTATGTTAGAGGTCTGGACAAAGTAATTGCTTGGTTCCCAACTTGATTGTCTTTTTCATATTCAAAAACTTTTCGATGCAAAACTGTACGAAGAATGTAGCAACTTGTGGCATAAATATGCATAAGCTCCATGGTCCATTCCTGGCGAATCCAAAGTCCTGCTTAACAGGACATGCCATAAATGTACCGCACATGTCCATCAACGTCAGGAATGGTAAGTTCTCCGCTCTGTCCCTCGCCCGAAGGCTTCCCGTTGTGGCATTTGCATTTTGCATCCTGCAGCTGCTTCAATTCCTGCTCGGCCATTTGCCAGGATACCAAGACCCTTGTGTGCTTATCGTTTTGCATACGCATTATTTATTGAGACTGCCAGTGAGAGTTGGCCAGGAGTCCTGCGGGAATGTCGGAATCACTGCAGCTTAGTACTCGTGCTTGGCATTAAGTAGGCCTTTCGGCCATTCAGGATCTTCTGCCACATCCTGACCAGGACTTGCTAGACTGGCAGCTGCGCAAATTCCTGGGAGTGATTAGCATGCAAAATGTTAGGGTTTATTGTTTTAGCAAAACTAATTAGTTTGAGTAATTGAAACTGAAATTCGGCCAATTGCTTAGAGAGCTCTTCGCTTTCAATCGAAGTTCGTGCATGTTGTAGTTTCCTTTGTGGTCTGTTGCAAAATATGTAGTAGCCCATTGCCCCGGGTAGCAAGATGGGTAGAGAGGCTTTGATTTTGAGCAATTGTATACAGACAAATTGAAATGGCATTTGCCGCAGGATAAATTCCTAATGCATGCAGCTTAAAAGGGAAGGATAAGGCTGTGCTAACGACAATTCACTTCAGATTATCCATTATATTAACATTGTAATCAAATACAGTCATGACTTAGTCTAAGTTAAAGTGAAGAACGGGCTTTCAGGCTTTTCAATTTCAATCTATATTTTTAAAATTACATTTATATTTGCCTTAATGTAAATTTATTCTTTCTCATTACAGATACCATTCAAGTAATTCAATAGAAACCAAATGCTACAAAGCACTGCCATATACAATTGCAACGGATTGCATTAAAAGAACTAACAATTGAATAGCTCAACATTTATAGCGAAACAATACGAAAATATAGAATAATATAGCAACTACTATACAAAAATCGGAGACCACAAACAAATGAGAGAGAAAAGGCAAAACAGGAACATCAACAGCAAATTAAGAACTTGTAAGATGGTATGATATCATGAAAGCTCCCGTTCTCTCCAAGTGAAAGAAGCCCCAAAAAGAAAGGAAAGGAAGGAAACTTAAGTATAAACTTGTATTGTAAGAGAACACATAAAAATAATAGGAAAACGCTCTTCGGGTTGTAAAGAAAATAAGAAGACAAAAGAAAGACATAATAATGTTGCAAACAATAAAACATATACTTGCCATATTGATATAAAAGGAAAACGTTAAAAGGCGGTGAAAATTTCATAGGATTAGTAGGTATTAAGGGCAGCCCAGGCATAAAAAATACAAAACACAAAAGAGAAGCCAGCGCCCCCACGCAGAAGGGACAATGTAAGCTGCAACAGCTGGATAAGGCCGAAAAAAGTCCGAAAATTAAATTATTGTAATCTAGTAGAGAGCAGACCACATATCCGCTGGCAACAACCAACACCGAAAGAGACTATGAAAAATGCACAACTGAAACTGACTGAAGTTGACGATGATGAGCTGTGGCTGGCAGTAAGATTAGCGCACCCGTGCAACAGTAATAGCAACAGCAGTAGCAGCAGCAGCAAGAGACAAAACCAGCAACTCAACCAACTGCAACCAAGGAGCTTAAGTACAAAACACCACATCAACATTGCAAACAAGCAGCACAATAGCCAAGGACAAAAGCCAGCACCAAGAGCGGAAGATGTAGCCACCCACGTGAGCAGCAATGACCAGCAGGAACAGCTAGATAGCAGCAACATGTTGTCGCCAAAGACAGCCGCAGCAATTGCTGCCGGCAATCAAGCAACAACCCAACAACCAACAAACATAAGACTGTGTGCACGCAAGCGACAAAGATTGCGTCGCCGACGAAAAAGAAAACCAGCAACCCCAAACGAGGCAGAGGCAGCAACAGCATTATTAGCAGCAGCTGCAACAGCAGCAACATTAGCAGCAGCAACCACTAGCAATAGCAACAGCATAAGCAACAGCAACAGCAACAACAACAACAATCTGCATCCGACAGCCACCTACATGCAATGTCGCACCATTGAGAACGACCCCAGCATTCCGATATCGAGTCATGACCTTTCACCGGCCACATTGGCTTCGATGTTGCAAGTGCTGCACATATTGCTGGCATCGCTGCAACAGTGGCAACTTCACGTGCAACAGCAAGCGGTTCTCCTGCTCAGAGGGATCGCAATCAGCACCACCGCCTTCATTTCCTATTTAGGCAGCTTCGCGGCGCAACTGAGGAGCAGTCCCAGTCAAAACAGCAGCAACAGCAGCAGCAGCACGCAAATAATTAACGGACTTAATAAACACTCATGGATATTTTTATTGATATATTTGAATTTATCTGCTAAAGGTGAGTGCCATTCAATTTATCTCGAGGACTGCATGCAACATCAGCTAAAGCAACAGCAGCAACACCTTATTACGTGCAACAGTTGCACATTGTGCCGTATTGTTCGGAGGTGGCAACGGCAACATAATGCACGCCGGCAACATATTGTCACTTTGACACATAAAACCACTCACGGGTGGGATATTTTGTGGGCCCGAGTTGTCGCTGTCGTTGTCGTTGTCGTTGTCCTGCCCCTTGTTGATGTCATTGTTGTTTGCCAGTTGTGACATTTACGACAGCCTCAAGTGAGGCAACAACAGCCATCTCAGACCAGTCTATGCCACTTGAAGCGTCTGCGCCTAAGGTTATTTTCTTTCTTTTCTTCCGTCGCCCCCACTTGAGAAGTCCTTAGTCCTTGTTCGTGGCTAACGCGTGGCAGGCCGCAGTTGAGGCCCTTCAAAGGGCATGTTGCATAAACGCTCTTGGTTGAGATTCACCTGAACGAGACCTATTGAAGTATAAACCATTTAATGAATATAATTGAAAAGTTTCAACTTTTAAGTTTTAATTGGCACTTTTGCAAAACTTAAAAGGTTAACCGGCCAACATTGCATCACTTAGAATCTCTTTCATGGAACGGAATTTATTGGTTAATTAAACTAAATTCCTTACTTTTGTTGTCCCACAATTTCTGGAACAAAAACTATTTGACAGAAACTAAGCAAAGTCATGTCGAACAATGTGTGGCTGTTGCTGTCCCGAAAAGTTGCAATGCCATAAATACTTTCAACAAGCATTTGCTGCACAAAAATTTCCCATCTCAAGTGGCTGTGGCAAGAGGGCTTAGAAAATCTTTTTTAATGGTATTTCTTTATTTTTTGCCGTTTCTGCGCTGCACTAAAAGCTTAAAAATTCTTTGTCACGGCAACAATATTTTCAACAAGACAAGGACCAAGTTTGGTTAGCAGCTCAAATGCCTGCCGTTCCATTAGCAGCATGAAATAAAGGAAAACCCCACCTGAAGATGGTGGCGAGGAGATGGCTTGAATGCCACTTACACATATTGGGGTTATTAATGGCTGCCCATATGGGTTGGAGGAGCAAAAAGCTCCAAGATGGAAAGTGTTGCCAATGTTTCAGGCTGGCGCAGAGTAAGTCGCATTCGCGTGTCGCGGTTAGCGTGCCAACCAATGGAACCGTAAATAGGTACGGTGGTTCAAGTGGTTAAATAGCAAACATTTATTTAATAATAAAACAGGAATCTGTTTTTATTCATTAAAAAATATTTGTAAGGTTTGCTTTGCCAATTTTGCGTTCCTGTTGTCTGATCTTTTTCTAGTTATTGCCTGAAAGTTTTAAGATATTTTTAAAATTTCAATTTGATACTTAAATAAATATAAAAAGTTTTTTATATATTTTGAACCACTGCCTCTTTGCTGATTTCATAAATTTTAGCCATGTGTGTGCGACGGGGCAACTTCTGTGTCTGCAGTCGAAGTCGTTATTCCCTTTTCGTTTTTTGTGTCTGTCCTGTCGCGTTGGCTTTCAGTTCATGTTTCATGCAACACCGACAGCAGCGGCAGTTTCAACAACAATTGCCGTCTGCCCATATGCGTGTGCATGTTTATGATTTTATGGCAGCACTTCCGTTTCCGCCCGGCCATATTGTACTCCTCCTGCTGCTCCTCGTCACTACCCGTACCCCTACCCCCTTCAACTTTCCACTGGATGCCATCGCTAATCAGATTTAAACTTTGCACAACGTCAACGTTGCTTACACCAGCTGTAAATGTGTGTGCGGCTGTTACATGTTACTGTATTCATGAGTGTGTCGAGTATGCGCTTGCCCTATGACATCGTTCATACGCCCCGTTGGCCAGCCAAGTGCCCTTTCTACTCTTCCCTGGTCATGTCCTGTAAGTATGACATTTATTGCTACCGAAAGGCTTTTGGCATGCTTCAAGACTTCAAGACTCTTCGCTTCTGACAGCCCCCGTTGTTTCATTACTTGTCTTTTGGCGCTAACATGAGATGATAGAATTAATTTGCGTTTAAGCGAAAAGCTTGCATTTAAATATTCCTTTTTAATGATTAGTTTTCTGATTTGATTATTCTGTTAAGCTTGACATTTCTCTGTTATGTACTACGATTTTCCATCATAGTGAAATATTATATACCTTATCTACTGGCTTTGGCTTACAACTTACAACACCCTCATCGACATGCATTATTCAGGAATTTTCGCAGAAATGTCAACTCCCACTCGGTTCTATCAATCTATACGATAAATGTCACAAGTTCCCTTTCATCATTAGCTAAAGGGTTGTACAAGAAAGAAAAACACAATGTCATGCCTGCCTTTTGCATTATGGAGCCCATCCAGAAGCTCTGAGCATCGCACACATGCGGCTGAGACAGATGATGGGCCCATCAGCCAAGCACAAACAATCCCCTGCTCATCTCCATCCAGCAATATAAAGGATCAAACGTGAAGCTCGAGATGAGATATAGGAGGTGGGGACTCCGAAATGTTGGCTGGACTAAAATCAATCATTAAATGTGACGGCATTCATAATTTTCAATAGTGGACACAAGGCATTTTGATTGATAGCCCTGCCAGGGAATTCCCCGGAATGTCAGTTCCAGCTTTCACTGGCAGAACATTATGTATATCCTCAAGATACAATATTATCGGAAGTAAAACTTGGATATTCTTATAAATTATAGAGATTAATATATAACTTAAAACATCTATTCTTTGAAAGAAATACAATATTTTTCATCCCCTCTAGTCTCCATTGTATTATTTCCCTTTTGCTTCCCTTTAAAGCTATCTATCGATTTGTTTCCATTTATAAGCTACTCTCGTCTCAGGTTACTCTATCTGCCTCATCCGTGCCCCAAAAAAAACAAACTGGAAAAAGGAAAACAAGAAAGTCATAAGCAATTAAATGCTTTCCCAGTTCCCAAGCCCCATCCAATTAAGGGCAACTGTATGTGTGTGTGTGTTTGTGTATGGGGTGGATTGAGAGAGACTCCGAAGGGGCGGGTTAGTGCTGGAATTTTTATTGCATAAATTAAGCTTTGAATGGTTAAGCGTCACCTTGGCGCTATTAAAATGCTCGCTTCTGAGCTCTCTCGCTCTGGTCTCTCCTCCTCTGACAAATCCTTGCACCCGCCCTTCCCCGCAACCATTAGCAGGTGGGCTGTCGTCCTGGGACCGGGGCTGTACAGTATACAGTGTTCACCCTTCTGAACAGACAGCCATCAAGCTTCATCACTTTGGTTCCCCCAATTTCCCGCTGTCTCCCACGCCCGCTGTCTCTCACCCCATCCTGTATCGGTTTTGGGAGTTTAAGTGGTTTGGCGCCCCGTCAGTTTTCATTTTGCTTTCAATTTTTAATATCGGCGGACAGCGCGACTCCAAGCATTTCTGCCATCTTTTTACTCTCCTCTGAGGTCCTTTGGCCAAGGAAAAGAACGTAAAAGAACCATAGATCAGGGGAACGAACATTTTGTACAACCTTTATGAGATAAAAATCTTAGCTATTTAGATGTTTTAAATATAGGAGATTATATATCAGCTTATCTAAAAAAACCATGTAAAAATGTTTATTTTTATAGATTTCGAGAACAATTCCTTGCTTCGAAGTTAATTTTGAAGAGTATCCTTGCATTTGCAAGTCCTTCTAAACGAATTTCTTACATTTCCTTCTTATTTTCGTTTTTTCGGGAGCATCGGCCAATTTGCTGTCGTTGTTATTGCTCTTGTTGCGGCTTGTGTTTTGTAGGCAGCTGCATTTTCTAACCAATTTTGGTTGTTTTTTATTTTGCACATTAAATTGGCCCGCTCGAGTGTCCTGGCCCATTCCCATAGTCCTTGCAGCACACAGTCCTTGCAGCTGTTGCCGCACCTCCGTAGCGATGTCTCCCTCTTCTCCTCATCACCGCTCCCTGTCTGGCCAACGACTTGGCTTGGCTTTGTGAAATAGCAATTACTTTTTCATGCTCCACTGCAATAAAATTGCAATTTTATGCGGCCTGCCGACGGACAATAACAACAACAACAAAAACAGAGTCATCAACCGAAAAAAGTATATGGAGAGAGGAAATAACGAAACGGAAGTGCAGCCATTGAAAAGGCATTTCGAAATGGACGCAGCCTGTTGGGGAAAATAGAGAGCCAGGATGAAAGCCAAATTTAAAGATGGCTTGACTTCGCGAAAAGTTAACGACTCAAAAATGGAAAGTTAATGACTCTTTATATATATATTACATTTTGAGTTACTAATTACCGAACATAGTTTGAAAGTCTAACAGTTTTGCTGAAATTGTTTTCATTAGTTTAAATATTACCTTTCATTTTTGTATCCTCTTAATTGATTGATGAACCTTAACTGAGTAAAAGTTTCTTTTAAGATTTAGTCTATGGTAAAATAGATAATTTATTTAATGCCATTATAAAGTCAATATGCATTAATCTTTAATAAAGTTTCCTGCTTACTGTTCGGATGTCCAAAAATAATTCTTAGTCTTTATGTTATGGATTTCATTTTTTGTTCGTTTTTCGTTTATTTCTGGTTACGCTGGTTAGACAACAAAAGCAAATAAAAACAAAAGTCTCGACTCGTGATGTCGCAGTCAAAAGTCGGCAAAGTCGCCTTTGTGTCCAGCTACAATGGCTGGCCGATACTCAGGATCGCTGGCAGACCCTCATATTTGTTTTATTATCACATTCATTTTGACACTTCATCAGACGTTGGCCTCTTTTTTTGTTGTTGTCCTGCTGTTCTTGTCTTTTCTGCGCCTCTGTGCTTTGCCTGTGTCCTGTTGCTTTGTTCTAGGCCCACTCCTCGACTCGGCTTGGTGTCAATGCTTTGCCTTAAAGGCCTAACTAGGTGCCCTGTCCACCGACCCGCCAACCCACTGAGCCGCCACCCAACCCACTCATTGTTGCCCTGTTCTGTGCTCGTTAGCTGCAGTTTTTCCTTCATCTGGTCTCGCTCTCTCCCGCACTCTTGGCTTTTTTCTTGGCCCGCAGGCTCGTCATTTTGTTTTAATATTAAATGAACAAGGAAGAGAGAGCGGGCGTGAAAAGCGAATGAAATATGCAAAAACGGTGGAGAAAGTGGCAGCGCCAGAAAGAAAGCCAGCTGGAACAGGACTAAAGACAAATTAAAACTAAAAAATTCATGTGCATAATTTCTAAGCGCTGTTCATTTTGTATGCAAATCTTTTTGGCTAAGCGGGCTAAGCTCGGTAAAAGTGAAAACTTTTTTACGTACAACAGATTTCAAACTTTTGCAGTAGCTTACAAAAAGTAAAAATAGATGAACTCACACAAAAGCACAAGGTGGAATAATTCGAGAATTTAATTACAGACCACTTCAAATTCAGGCCAAATGCTGCATTGCACATCAATCTGGGATTAATTCAATTTTCGAGAACCTCATCAATGGCAATTTTCGCAGATTATTTTTCCCTTTGCCACACGAACTGCATTCCCAATCGCTCAACTCGATAAATCCGCAACTTACCGCTACTTACTGTCTGCTTATAGTGCTTTTGTGGGAAAAAACGAATGGGAGTTGGTGAAAAACTGGGAGAAAAACTCTTAAGAAATTATCAAAATTGAGAGGCAAAGAGCAGGCGAGCAACTTGGATCCCTCCTCCGACATCATCTAGTTTCTTTTGTAGTTTCTTCTGCTGCCCACATTCATGCATAAATAATTCCACGATAACGATGCGAATATGTTCGTTCAGTATTTGCGAGTGTGTATATGTCTGTGTATGTGTGTGTGTGTGGGGATGAGGCAATCTATTATCGCTGGGGAAAAAACGTAACAAGAAAATTTGTATGTGAAAAACTTTTGCTCAATAAAAGTTTCCTTTTGTTATTCGCCTGCCAGAGAACAATGGTCTTGTCCTTACAAACACACAGGCACAGTTTTTCGACTGAGAAAGACATATGTGTGTGTCTGTGTGTGTGTGTTGGCAAAACGAAGAACAAAAACTTTTCTTCTGCCATCCTTTCGAACTCCTTTCTCTGTTGCCTTTCCAATCCGACGCCAACTGCAAAACCCGCATCTATAAAAGTCCTGAATACCTACCCGAAAGTGGAAGACTAAGTCCAAGGAGCAAGCAAAACCAAGTTGCAGAAACCAAAAACTCGTAAACTTTTGCATATCAATAAATTTTAGTTGTTGTCTTCCATGACCTTTCCCCTTCCTTTTCCCCCCAAATCCATTTGCCGAATTATTGATGTTGATTTGCGGTGCTCCTGCGAAATAGCAAACAGTTGCTGCAGTCCTTCTGCAGGATCCATCCAGCCCACTCTATTCGTTACCAAGTTTCCACCAGCAACTTGTATGCACTAATTCGTATTTTATCTACTTGCAGTTTGCCTAGCAGGATATCATGAAAAGAGACTGTTACACGATCTTTTGGATCCTTATAATACACTAGAACGTCCCGTTCTCAATGAATCGGACCCGTTACAATTAAGCTTTGGTTTAACTTTAATGCAAATTATCGATGTGGTAAGTAATAGTTAGATTTAACTTTCGTATAATAATATTTATAACTTATATTAAGAATCTTCTTTGAATTTAAACTTAAAATAGCCAAATTAAAGGCATAGATTCAGGCGAAACTTAGTTTACTCGGAACTTTCACTGTCACTAAAGATCATGAAATTAAAAGCATTCCTTTAATTTCCCCTTTTAATTACCGCCAGTCCTGTGTCAGCAAGGAACTTTCGGTTTCACAACTTTTTTCCACCTCGTCCTGCTTTGAAAGGCGCCTACTTTAAGGCAGCTGAAAAAAGAATCCCTGATGACACAATTTGGTCCTGGGTAAAAAGTGAATTGCCAAGAAAGTGAAATTTTAATTATTTGCCGGAGAGCACAGCACACACACACATGTGTGTATGTCCTGCTGCCTGTTGGCTGTTCCTTGAATGGCAGTTCCCACACCTCGCTCTCTCTTCTTCGCCATACCTATGGCCTATTTGCAGACAGGACACACACATATCCTGGCTGACTGGCAGTGTCGAGCAAATTACATGCAACGTCATGTGGCATGTGCGCCGTTTGACTCATTTTCACCTTTCGAAAGGGCGGGCGGTCGTTCGGTCGGTCGGGCGGTCGTTCTGCATTCATCAGTTGCGAAAACTTTTCCCTAACTTACAATTGCGTATGGGGGTGAAAAGTCAGTGGTGGCACCTAGAGAAAGAAGAACTGGCGAGCGAGTAAGGTGCAAACTGTCGGAAAAGGCGACGCGAGGCGTTTGCCTTTGTTAGTGAGACAACCTCAATTCATATTAGATTTGCATTGCATTTGTCCGTATGTGTGGCTTGTTTGTTTGGCCATCCCCCGTGCCAGAAGCCAGGAGCTAGGAGCTGGGAGCCAGCAGCCAGGACCCAACCAGGACCAGATCCTCAGCCACGGAAAAGAGCCTGGTGTCCCGCATAAAGTTGGGATTCAGCAAAATGGAGCGCACAAACAAAAGGCACTCACACATGAGGCATGAAAAGCAAAAACAGCAACGCAGAAAAGTTGCTGCTGGCATATATGGCTAAAGAAAAAAAGGGGGAGAAAAAAATAAAAGCGAAAACGTTTCCAGACGCTAGAAAACTGCGCATTCAGTGACGCGCTAAAAGTCGCACATACAAACAAATACACTCACACAAAGGCAAACAGTGAAAAAGCGATGCAAAGTACACTCGAAGAAATTGGCGGCCATTAAACAGCAATTTCAAAGGGAATAAAAGGTAACAACTTCTTGTTGCCAGATTGCTTGTGCCTGAATAAGTCTGGGTAAATGTTTTTTGGAGCTTTTCTAAGGAATAAATCCAATAATAATCCATATTTTCATAAACCAATCCTAGAATAATAAATCCAAACAAATCAGGGCTGACATCGACGTGTATTTACTAATCACATTCAAAAGCTACAGTTGCTAGCGTTATCTAAATCTAAATAAACTAAACTAAAAACAGGGATAAATTGATTCAACCATGTTTCAGTAACTTTTAGCCGTGCATTTACAATAAAATACACCCGTACTCACTTGACATGCAAATAAAATGAATAAATAAAATTTGCACATGTGCTTTTCACACCTTGTGCCAAAACATATAAACCCGAGGGCTGGGCGATGGGTGTTTTTGGGGGTTCCTGCGTCGGGAATGGGAGGCGGGATCGCGTGGGCAAAGCAATGAAGTGAGAGTTGCTGCTGGTGCAAAATGAAGTTGAAAGAACAGAACGAATGGGCACAATGCGCTGGCGGTCGTTATTTGTTGCCCGTTTGGGTGTTGGAAGGTGGCAGTAAAAACTGCAGCACGCACTCCTTGAAACGCAGCAGGAACGAAGGCAGCAAAAGCAGCAGAAAAGCGGCAATTACAGGGAACTGGCAGCTGAGAGCAACGCGCTGGGCATTAAAAACAAAATCGGGTCATTCGGGTAAAATGAGAGAGAATGACGGCCGTTGCCACCTTTGGAATGCCAAACTAGGGTTTATGGGCCCCGTGTGGTGTACTCAAACTTTTATTGCGCACTGTTAGTGGCCCGCTTAGATGTCACGGCAATCAAAAGTTGTTAATGCTTCACGGGGAATCGTAATCGTAAGGAAATTAGTTGCATATGGCGCGATAATAAAGGATATTACTCTCCTGCCACTCCCCATTTTCGTTTATTGCATCAGTTAACCAAGAAAAAAGAGAAAGAATACGCATTCGTGTTCATTTCTTGAGGAAGTTCTTTAAATTGATACAGAATATTTTGAAAAAATCATAGAATTTAATAACAGCCATCAAAAAATATGGTTCAAACTGAAAAAAATATTCCAAATCCATTTGTTCAATCAATCAAACCAAAAAAAAGATGAAAAGTGAAAAGAAATTTCGGTGTAAAGTAGAGCATTTTTTTGTAAAAAGTAAACGATTTTTCTGCCAGTTGCAGGTCGGCAGGGCCATTAGTTGTCCTTTGAGGATACGCCAGCAATCGACGGTGGCAATATTTTAACTGTTAAATGCAGTGGCTCCCCTTGCATTTGCATATTTTTTTGCCTCCTCCAACTCGGTCTCCAAGCAATTTAAAGATTAAGCACCTGGCAGGGATTTTCCAGCACCAGAGCCAGGACCAACACCAATGGCAAGTTGCAATCGAAAGTGCTTCAACCATAGTCCTTCTGAACAAAAGGAAAAATGGATACATTGAGGACCCTTTGCCTTTCATCAATTTCACTTATCAGGCAATGTCAACAGCTGGCTCTTCAGAAAGTGAGCTTAGGAGGATTCTAATCACACGCCCATTTAAACAATGGCAGTCCTCCTTGTGTAATATGGTTTTTATCCCCATTTGATTTATGTGAAGCACAGGTCATAATTGCTTTCCCCGGAGGTCACCTGCCTCTCCCCCTCATGTAAAGGACAATGCGGAAGGCCTCCTGTTGCCGTCTCCCCGTTCTCACTTCCTGTTGGCAATTTTGCTGCTGGAAATTGCATTTTCTTCAGTCATGAGTTTGTGTAAGTGTCCGGAAGAGCTTTCCCTTTGTTATGCGCCACGCCTGGCAACGAAATTAGAATGCCTTCGTGCAACACTTGCCAGCGGTTTTCTATTCTTGGCCCAGTACCATTCACGTTAGCCATCAATGCTCGTTGGGTCTGCAAGGTTTCCATCAACATAAACAGGTTTCCCATGTGCATAGATGGTTATGGACATGCTTGGCATACTTTCGCAAATGCTTTCAATGCATTTTCGGCCGGGGTCTGGGGATTTAAGGGGGCATGTAGAGCTTCACTCACTTTCACTTTGATTGATGTTGTTGCCTGTGCAAATGACTAAAACGAAGGATCCGTGTGCCTGTGTGTCCTCCTCCAAAACCGTTCCCGTTTTTCTGTTCAGAAGATACGACTTTGTCAAATGAGCACAACGTCACAGGCACACAGCTGAATGGCTGGATGGCTGTCCTGTCCAGAGGATTGCTCAATGGCTTGTGGCTGGCAAAGTGTTCGCCTGGAATTGGGGCAGCTCTTTGACCTACTGCTAACGCAACTGTACCTTAGCTTTAGCTTTTCAATTTAATTGTTATAAATTTAGGGGTTAAGTGCTTAGTGTTTTGAGCTATAAATAAAAATAAGTTTAAAAAGCCTTTTATTCATCTTTAATTTTTAATAACAACCTCAAGAGTGTTTGTTATTAAAAACATACAAGTATATTAACTTAAGAGAAATAACAATTGTGCAGTTTAAATGCACTTCGGAAATACCCAAGGATCGCGTTTGTTACCCGAAATAAAATAAAAGAGCTGATGAAATCGGTTCCAATTATTTCCCCAGCGAAGGAATGAATATTGAAGTGTTTTTTAATTAAATGTGCCGACTGAAAGCAATCTCCATGCCGAAGTATATTGAATGAGTCTGTACTCGTATAAATGTAAATAATGAAAACAATGAGAGAAACCACTTAATGACTTAAAAATGAAACAATCAATGCAAAGGGAAAGATTTCGCGAGATGTGAAAAGCAATTAAAGCACGCAAACTGCCCTCAATATTAAGGGACTCAATTGGTAATATCTTATTTCTCTTAATATATAAGTTTTAAGACAAAGCCCACTATTTTAGAATCTAATCCCCAGCAATTTAATCCATTTCTAAGCAAGTCAAATTGAAAAGCAGCCTGTGAGTAAGCCAATAAGCAATCCTTAGCCGTTCAGCACAATCAGCCAGCATGACAAATGGGGAGGGGATTATTGAGAACTATGCTGAAAAAAGAGCCAAATGGAAGAAGAAAGTGAAAAACAGCCCAGTGAAAACAGGATACAAAAAGAAGTTGACTGTGAGGCAGGGCAAAGTAACCAGAGCGAGGAGGTGAAATTACAGGGAAAGACGAGGAAGAGGAAGAGACGAGGTAAAAGGCGGTGAAAGTACAAATAAAACAACTCCCAGGCGCATTAATTAAAAAGGAGCAGACAAAGCGAGGCGCAGATTAATTGGCATCAATGGAAGAAAGACAGTGGCAGTAAAGAGGGCTCAAACAAGGGCCAAGACGCAGGCCAAGGATATGCTGGCGGAGGAAGTGATTAAGTAGGCGCAGGGCGACGGTATGGCAGGGGTGAATATCAACGGATATCAGCGGAAAATGAGTAATGAAGTCGAGATGGGCAAGCCATTTTTTATGCATACAGGACAATGAGAAACTAGGCCTGCGTCAGTATGTCTGTATTTGTGACCGAATGACTGTGTGTGAGTGTGCGCGGGGAACGAGCGCCGCGTTTTATGCTACAGTTTCAGTCGGCTTCGAGTTGGCTTTCTGTTTTTTTAAATTCCCCGAACGTTGTTGCCCTGCCATGTCAATGAACTGCTGCCTCTGCAGGAGAGTGTGTGGATTTTGCGAGAATATGTATTTGCGCCGCACATATGCAAATTTCCGCATACCGAAACTTGTCTTTGCCGTGGTCGAAGGCTGGGCAAAAAAAGAGAAACGAGTAAGGGAAATAAAAACTCTTGGGCTGTAATAATTTTGCCGTTTGCTTTTTTTGCTCATTTAAAATTCAACAACTGCCGCCCGTAGCCGCCATTTATTTATATACATATTTTTTTCTTTTCCTTCTTTTTGTAGACACACATAAGGTCATATACATTCATAAATACGCACACTATTTGAATGCGAATAAGCCTCATTTTTACATGTCCTATTCTTATACGGCTGCTGCACTAAGAAACTCACAAAAACGGCAAACTGGCTTCAAACACTCCAACGATGCACACTGCAATAATATTTATGTTTTTCTAACTAATAACAATAATTATCATTCAGATTTAATACAGTTTTATGTTTGTTTGGAGTTATGTACATAAAACAATTAATTAAAAACAAAATTTAATGCTTTTTATCATTGTTGAAGTTTATTGACACATTTTTAGTTCCAAAATTGTTTCACCTCTTTATCAAATATATTTACTTTAAGTTTTTTCATCATGGCTTTCATTTTGTTAGAGTTTTAATTAAGTTTTTTTTCACGCTCTCACGTTTTGCGGTTGTTAGTTTTATAATTGTGTGCACCGCTTTTACTCCGAATGAACATGCGCATTCAAAATTTAAATTGGATGGGTGGAAAAATTGGAGTTGCCCCGACAACTGCAATTAGAATATATAACCAGAAAAAAGGCAACGTCCTGTCAAAAGCAAGCAGTTGATGTTGAGTTGCCTCTGAAGTTGAGTAAATTAATAAATTTAAACAAGAAAAAGTCCTATAAGCTGGGTGGATACACGAAATCCTGGAAATGTAACGGATTTCTAGGGATATTCCATTACACTTGCGTGGCCAACTAAACGAATTATACGAGTGGCGTGAAACCAAAAACGCACTCAATGTATAAGCCGACAAAATTATGGAGCGTCAACAGAAACTCAATTTGGAAAACGGAATTTTATTAGGTCGCTGTCGACCCCGTTTCCTGGCCCTCCCCATCCACCCATTTTATCCCCCTTGGCCATCCGGTTTCGTCCTCGCAAAAACCATGGCATACTTTTTAGCGTCAGGCATTTGTTTGTCTGCTGCGGTCGCAGTCGCAAAGTGCACTGCAAAATATAAGTATGCAGAAGGAAGAGGGACGAGGATGTTTGCCGTTGAGTAAGGGAGATAGGTGGCTGGCCGAAATGGACTCTGCTGCAGTCAAGTGCAATAATGTAATGGCTATATTTAGCCAGGCTCGCACATACAGGGACATGTTCCATGTTTGCTTTTGGCTTGCGTTATGGCCGCAATATTACCAAGTCCTGCCACGTCGCTCCTTTACAACGTTATATTTGCCGCATGCTTCGATTTTGTTGGTCTGTTTGCCCTCATCCTACCCAAAAACCACACCCGCCGATCCGATTTGCCCGGAAAACATATTGGCAGCATACTGGTAGGTGGAGAACCGCCGACGGGGTGGGATTTCGGCTCTCCGTCGGGGCAGGCAGCTCCATTTCATCTCTACTGCATTCCTGTCGCATATTTGAGCCCATTTTGTGATTGCACTTGCACACTGCCCAACGGAAATTGCTCGAACAAAATATTCGAGCAACGCGATGAGCCCATGCTCATCCCGAATCCTTCACCCTCCAAAAACCGATCCCGATCCCTGTGGTCCTTGGCTCTCGCTTTGTTAGTTAAGCGCCCGAGATTTGGATTTCGCCAGTTGTTTTTATTTTTCTTTCTGTTGTGGGGTTTTTGTTTCCTGCTGCTGTTGCCCACCGAGTGAGCCATGAATATTTCAGGCATTTAATTGTAAATTACACATACGCCCTGTGCGCAGCAGTTGAATTTTTTAGGAGCAGCTGCCGCTGCGGCGGCTTCGGTATCTGGTTTCGCTGTGAAGCGCGGATTCGGTTATTGGGCCACATCCCCTGGGAGAGTAGGCTAGGTTGCATTAAAAAAGAAACAACTATCTTGATTAAAGTTCACTTAAAGTAAAAACTGTGAACTGTTTTCCGCCTTTTTTTCTTTCATTGTTTATTTATTTAAGCATTCACTTTTTCATCCCAAAGGTGACCTAAAAATTTGATGAGGTGTTATTATCACGGGAATTAAATGGCGGGTATACTGTATAAAATAAGTGATAGAAATGGACTTAATCCATTTTCAAGAGAAAGCAAAGGGTGCAGTTATTCTGAACTATTTTAAAAGTGTTTCTATGCTTTCCTTTCAACTTACAATTTGCGAAGAATTGTTTCATACCCGAAAATATTGTTTTTTAATTTTTGAAATCGTTCCTGCCTTTGTTTTTACGGAGCTTTGGATTAATTTTTTGATGTATTAAGTGAATGAAATGAATACAGCTTGCAGATTAATGCGCGTTTTTCAATTGCCATGCCTCCCACCCGTGTGTGAGCTGCTGGCCAAATCCCAACACAGCTCGCATCCTGTGCGGCAGGAAACACTTTATGAAAAAATAACATCCAGTCCGAATTTCCAGTCAAACTCTGCACTCTATGAATAACTGTATTATATCCGCGTTTTTTACGCGTTAATTATTAATACTTTATACCGTACGACGTGTGTAATTAACTTCCTGTTGGTTATAATATTTCTGTTTTTTTTTCTCACAACCCGCAGGACGAGAAAAATCAATTGCTAGTCACGAATGTGTGGTTGAAACTGGAGTGGAACGACATGAATCTGCGCTGGAACACCTCCGACTATGGCGGAGTTAAGGATCTGCGAATACCGCCACATCGCATCTGGAAGCCTGACGTTCTGATGTACAACAGTGCGGATGAAGGATTCGACGGCACCTACCAGACGAACGTCGTGGTGCGGAACAACGGGTCCTGCCTGTATGTGCCGCCGGGTATCTTCAAGTCGACATGCAAAATCGACATCACGTGGTTCCCCTTCGACGATCAGCGTTGTGAGATGAAGTTCGGCAGTTGGACATACGACGGATTCCAGGTTTGGTTCAGTCTCCCATCCAAGCAAGGCAACCAGGAAGTACTTAACTTACTGAAAAGAACTTGTAGTTGTTATGCTTGACCGATTCGATTCGAGTGCATATTTATAACTTATGATTTATCCTTGGTTCTTATATCTGCATTGATCTGATGCGAGTGAGATATTTACATTATTCTACCCTCTCCCCGAATATATATCATATAAAAAGCTGGATTTACAATTACAAGATGAAACTGGCGGTGATATCAGCAGTTACGTGCTCAACGGCGAGTGGGAACTACTGGGTGAGTAAGCCAACGTCGTCCTGGAGCGACCACCTTCCTCTCTCTCTCAATCTCAATCTCTACATACTTCGACACCCGAATACTCAGACTCTGAGCAGGCGGTCTCTGCCCCGTTCTTCAGACAGATAAAAATGATAAAAAAAACCAAAATGAGAAACGACTCCGCAATGCTCTCAATTCAATGTGTGTGTGTGTGGAGTTGAATGTGGAAGTTTACACTCTACGCCAGCGAAAAGACAATGGCCGAGTGCTAAAGACTCGCTGCTCCTTCTTCGCGGAGCTTTGTCCTTCCGGCTGATTTATAGCATACTTTTGTGTGCCAAACACACACACAGAGACACACGCACCATTATACTTCAACTCTCTATCTCTCTCTCATTCTACCTCTTACTTACTCTCTTTTACTCTTGAGCAGGGTTCAAGCTGCGAACTAAAGTTCCGAACTCGTTCCGTTCGAAACTACGACTGTGTTGCTCATCGATATGTGATTGAAAGCATTTTTTCAATCATTTAGAGATGAGAAGGTTTTTATCACTGCTTTTTGATACTTTTCTATGGTTAATTCATTCAATTTCAATTTCAATTTCGAGGTCAATGAATACGGAATTAAGTAAGGCACTCGATGAACCCTGTTGTTATCCCACCCATTTACTCAAATACTTTCGTACTCCACCCAAATCACACGCTTATCCAGTGTTCTCCCACTCACTCTACTTTCAAAACAAAAAAATAATTTAAAAAACAACCAAAACTATCGCAAAAATTCTTGGGCGCTTTAACTTTTAAGTCCGAAATAGCCGCGTAAACATTTCGTTTACTCTCAGTGTAAGATGCCTGCTTGAAGGAGCATAACTTTAGGCTTCGCTTTAGTCTAAATATGCTACTCCAAGTGCAGGTCCCAAAATAAGTTTTAAGCCTGATTAAGAGGTAAGCTCCGGTCCTTGAATGCATCTACTTTAGATTATTTTTCCCGGAATCTATAAATCATTTTCTTAATCGCAGCTAAAGGCATGTGGATAGCGTATACGATAAAAATCTAACTGAATGCTGAATAGAAAATGCTTACTCATAACTTATCCGAACTGTATTCAACTACTGAAACAGCCATGAAGATTCATAGAAATATTTTTGCATTTTGCCTAACAATGATATGAGGGAATATTATAGTACCGCGATGAAGATAAATGTACATAAATATTATACTAAACCATTTACACTAAACTAGCTTTAATCAGATATATTTTGTTAGAAATCTGATTACTTTTATTTACGTTACTTTAAAATAAATTATTTCTTCTTAAAACCAAGATGGACTCACTTAATATAATACTTAAGAAATAGTAACTTATTACTGATTAGAGATTATATATTGTAAAAGTAAGTCCACCTTGATTAACAATACTTACTTTTCCTTTAAGCTTTTATTGTTAAAAACACTTTGAAGTGAACATCTTTTTCGTTTATCTAAAATTTAAAAACAACAAAAAGAACTGAGAAAGATCACTTAGGCAAGAAATCAAGTTGTTAACAAACTAGAGTTAAATAATAAAAGCAAAAAATCAGGAAAATTTTAATGAACGAAAGCCCAGCCAATACATATCCAGTCAACCCGCAAATGATTGCATCCTTGGGAAAAACCATGAAAGCTGAAAATCCAGCCACTCCCACGTTTTTGTAAGCATTTCATAGTCTGGAAAAAGTTCGAGCTAGCTGAATAGATAAGTTAAGAGAAAAAGCTATGGTCTTTAGTTGGGCAATGGAACCGTGCACCAGAACCAATTAAGAAATTAAAAGACAAATACTTCTGCATCCTCGCACATACATGCACTGTGAATTAGTGCCTCCAAAAGACACAGAAAGTTTTCAACTCAACACTGGCCACAAAAGTGCAAAAGAAAAATGTTTGCAACAAATTTTAGTTTCATTTGCCAACAACTCTAGTTCCCTTTTATTCCCTGTTTTTGGTTTTTATTTTTCTGTGCGTAATTTTTCGGGAGTTTTCAAAAGTTTTTCGGCGGTTTTTGTTTTCTTTTGCCCCCTTCAAGCCATTCCTTATTTCCCATCCGCTTTTTGCGGCCTTTTTCTCTACCAGCTTATGCAAATTATTTTGAGTTGGCCAAATGCTTCCAGACATGGGAGGTAAACTGTTTGTGGGGCGGAGCTTCTGGTGGGGCCTCCAAAGTAGCTAGGTCATTTTTAAATACGCTGCCAAGGCATTTTGTTCGCAGCTCTGTCTCTGGTAATCCCTTTGGTAATCTTGGAGTAAGTTGAGCAGATAATTTAGCTGGAAGTTTTGTTGTAGCCAACTCCCACTTCCTATCTTCGTCCTTTCTGCATTTCTTTTCGACATATGGCAAATGCTTTTTGCCAAAAGTTTTCATTGCAAATATGTTTGCAAACATGTCGGGAAATGGGCAAAGGGGAAAGCAATTAAGAGGCTGAAGTTATCAGGGAAGGGGACTCCATGCTTTTTGAATAGATGTACTTTAGAGTTCGAGGAGAAAGTTTCTTACAGAATAAAGATTAACAGAAGTACCAAAAATCTTTCAATCAGCTACGGCAACTGCTTAGTTTAGTCATTAAAACCAATACAGAGTAGGGGGTATTAGTTAGTCAAAGAGCAAGGGAATAAGTGTAAATTGCATAATCTTTTGGACACAACAGGAACTTTCAATTTACAGCCAATAAACTCGGCTTACACAACTTCCCTCTAAACATACACACTCTGATTTTTGTACATGTATATGCATACTTGAATAGCCCGCAAACGATTTCTTATCTCTACATACTTTTCTACTACGTATTTACATTTTGGAAAGCAAAGTGCATAAAAACTTTTCCCCCATAGTAAATTGCTCGGCTTTACTCCTTTACTCTGCCCGGCTCTTACTTAACTTTACTTACAATTAGTTGCCTAGACAAATAAAACTCTTTCCGAACTAAGTTTACACTCAACTAAACCCATACCCAGACCCAGACCCAGACCCGAAAAACATCTACCCGGCATGCACACCCACACTGCACCACATCTCCCTGCCAAACTGCCTCCACTACTCATATCTGTAAAACATTCAAGAACTGTAAATGGCAACAATGCTTCAATTACACCTACCAGCTACTCTAGTCTTTGATCTGCTCTACTCTGAACACGCTTTTTACCAATCCTCTACTCTTCTATACTAAACTAAACTATATACTACTACTACTACTACTACTACTATTCCCTACTTTACTCAACTCTTGTAATATGCTCAGAACAAGATGCTCAGCCCGAGTAACTAAGTAAAGACCGCCACAGATACAACATATCTGACAAGAACATATATACTGAATAAAAATTCGAAGGATATTTTATAATCACACTTTTCGTACAATTGAACAATCGCAGGTGTGCCTGGCAAACGTAACGAGATCTATTACAACTGCTGCCCGGAACCCTATATAGATATAACCTTCGCCATCATCATCCGCCGACGAACACTATACTATTTCTTCAACCTGATCATACCTTGTGTACTGATTGCCTCCATGGCCCTGCTCGGCTTCACCCTGCCGCCGGATTCGGGTGAAAAATTATCCCTGGGTAAGTGTACCTGAGATATGCCAGCTAGGAGCAACAAACTAGAAGGGGATGTGGCTGAAAGTAAGCCACATTAATTTCAAACCACTTACGCAATGCAAATACTTAAGAGTAACAGGAGGGGAAGTCCCTACATGCAAACAGCTTAAGAGCTGCTCGAAAAGTATTTGCCAAGTACTTTTTAAATAATGACAGCCTAGTCGGTGGGAAAAGTAGCGAATTTCAAATTAGATGCCTTTCATAATCGTGTTGATAAGAATGGGGCTTCATCTCCCCAGCCAGCTGCCTGTCTCACTTTGTACCTAGCTGACTGACTGGGATGACTGACTGACATCGCACATTGCCCATTATTGCCATCGTTACCCATTCTAAGAGCTGTGTCTGCTGATGACGCCACAGTCTCAAACGCTGGTAAACAAACTATTGAACTTTTAATGCCACGGAGCTGAGTAGTAAAAAGTGTTCAACGAGCCGGGCGTAAGGCCGGGAATGCTCCTCGAAGTGTGCTGTCAATCGACGGGACAGAGCATTAGTGGCTTGGAAAATCAGTTGGGACTCGACCAAACTGAAGGACTCTGTTACTACTTCCTCCGCTGCTTGAGTACACAAAACTGAAATAGAAATAAATGTCTAGCAAGTGGGTGTTGGAAAGTGCACGGCACAGTATTAAAAGCTTAGTATTAAAACCCTTTGGGGGAGTGTGACTGATGTCGAGTTCGTTTTTAACTAGGGCAAATTATTTTTTAAATAATTACCCAGAGAATAACTATGCTGAGTTGGGTGTAGACTTGTTATAGATATATCAGTTTAAACAAAATTTTTACAAATCAATTAAATGTCATTCAAACGCTTACAAAAATAAAATCATAATGGATAGTGCACGCATTAATAAAGAAACTAAATAAAACTGTTTGTCTGGAAAAGTTCTTCATAAAAATTAAACTTGTTTATGATAGCCCCATTGCTTAATCGATTCTTTCCATCTGATATCTAGGTGTTACCATCTTGCTTTCGCTGACCGTGTTTCTCAATATGGTTGCCGAGACAATGCCGGCCACTTCCGACGCAGTGCCACTGTTGGGTAAGATCATTTTGTTTACCAATAGTAGTCGATGGTAGAGCTTCTCGTAAACGTAAACCTAAATCATGTTATTATCGCTGTGTGTACTTATTGCTTTTGAGTTCACGTGCTCCTCAGTTTGTCGTTCTCTAATTGCAAACCATTAACTTAAACATTTATACTGTGATACTTTCATATAACCTATGTATTCGTTTATATATATATATATATCTCTAAAGTTGCAGTTGCATATTCATTTAATATATCCATGCATTTCTAAAATGATTTTAAAATCCAAATAAAATCCGATGATTTTATAATATTAAAACTTTGACACACAATTAAAAACCCAAAATATGATTTTGGAGCACAGCTGTCGACTTAAGGTATTCCCTTTGGCGGCAAAGTCAAATGTTATGTAATAATATTTGGCTTTGAGGTCTAAAAGGAAAATCCATGCTGATGCAACAAAAATAAAAATGTTTTCAAAACAAACGTAGCAAAAGAAAAGTGATTAATCATAACTAGAGGGACATATAAATGTGACTAATAAACCCTTAAAAAACTTGGCCAAAAGCAAATTAATAAAGTAATATACACAATATATATTATATGAATCTTAAAGACCGAGAGCCGATCAATACTTATATATAAATTAAAACACGAGTTGGTTTGAACAATGCACACATATTTGCCAACGAGTTTCTTGCACGCTATAAATATTTTTTGTTTCGGTTGTCAAGATATCAGTGTACACATATAGTTGGGTTGTTCCTTATCCAGATCCAGTTCACAATTAAGTAAAAAGATTAATTATATTAATAATAAGGTTTTTTCATATCAAAGTTACAAAGGAACAGCTCCACTACATCAGCAAAAGCTAACTAAATTACCGACAACCGAACTTTCCTTAAACTTTTTCATAATTTTGTTTCTCAAAATTATACAATCTTCCAATTCGAATATCTTTCCTCCAAAAAGTGCTTACCAAATTCAAATTATCCAATTAAAATTAACATTATCTTGTTGAATTTATTCTCCATTCCGTTCTTGGCGTACACTTTTTGGTGTCTAACTTCTATATTTACCTAACCTATGCCTAAAGTATACAAACTAAAGTTAACCTCGTGTGTGTGTGAATTAAAAACAGACAATAAATCTATATGTATTTTTCTCGAAAATAACATTTGCTATGCCTATTAAAAAAAACCAAACGACTAAGAAGCTAACAAACAGAAAACTTTTGCATTTAATGTACTAACTAAAATATTTTGTACATATTTCTTGCCTTTTTCTTTCTCTCAAACAAACTATGTACCTTCCGCAAAAAACATAAAATTATGTGCTCACAAAATGCATATAAAACCAAACGAACAAAAATCTGAACTTTGAAATATGCGTTACCCCAAACGAACTAACACACAACCAACAACAACTTGCAATCCAACATTATAATAACAACAAAACCAACCAATAATCCGTGCACCACTACAACAATTACAATATATATTCCTACACTGAACATAATAAATATATATAATATTATAATATATATATATATATATATTGACAACACGCCCAACCAACCAACAGGTACATATTTCAATTGCATAATGTTTATGGTAGCTTCATCCGTTGTGTCAACGATTTTAATATTAAATTATCATCATCGAAATGCTGATACGCACGAAATGTCCGAATGGGTAAGTCGCAAATAGGTCAACCCACCAAACAACCATCCCAAACAACCACAGCAACCAAAAAAAAATAAAAAATACAACTCTCTCCAACCAACCAACCAAATACAAAAATATCAAAATAAGAAACAACTGCAAAAGCGACCATCACTCATCA
This sequence comes from Drosophila eugracilis, assembly GCF_018153835.1. NCBI lineage: Eukaryota > Metazoa > Arthropoda > Insecta > Diptera > Drosophilidae > Drosophila > Drosophila eugracilis. The sequence goes on from NW_024573209.1 coordinate 1,640,372, forward strand.
TTTATAGCTTCAGCTAGTTTTCAGTGGCCGCAGAACGGCAGCTCCAGGGGAACCTCCCATATATCCTGCCCACACATATATCCTTTTCCCTGAAAACGTGGCTCGGATCGGCGAAGCCCTTCTCCTCCCCCAGAGTCCTCTGTTGCTGTTGAATTTGAGGCCACTGTCGCATAGAATTAGCATTTTTTATATGATTTATCTCTGCCAAAAGAGACGAAATTGCAAAATGTTATGTGAGAGCCATGCAAAGATAATTTATGTGTTAGCTAGCGAAATGTTTTTGTGTTAGCTATTTTCACATTGTTTAGTTACTTGTTGTAATTTGTGTTGTGTTCCTTATTGTAAAAACGAAACCTAAACGAAATAAACATAAACCAATAAAACAATATTGAGATTAAATAGTTTTTTCTACTGAACATTTAAGCATATCTATTTCATGAGACTAAATTCAGTTTGATATTTTTTCAAGCCAAATGAGAACTTCTCACAGATTATATGAGCTTTTCTAATCAAGTACAAATATCTTCGATCATTTTCTTTCTTAAAAATATATTGTTTGGAACATCAATTTCAAATTATAAAAATTCAAAATAAGAATAATAAATTAGAGCATTTAGAGCATAGGCTAACGACCACTGAAAATATTTTATTCCATTCATATACGTAAAGTATATAACAGATTAAATAGATTTTCCACAAAGTAAAACTCATCCTAGTACAAACCATTATCATTTCAAATCAAAAAAGAGAAAAATTATCATATTTTTATCTCAAAGCTCATCCCTCTAAAGAGCCGAAAGCTCCCTTGAAAATATAAAAACATTTAAACTACTAAAAAATACCTAAAAAACGTATTTGCAAATAGTTGCACAAATAAATGTTGTTCAATATCCCTTTAATTGTTATTATTGTTGATGTTGTTGTGCATTTCTGTTTCATACACAAAAAGAGAAAAACATCCTTTTATGCTGTTCGGTTTTTCCATTGGTTCTTTGTTAGTTTTTGATGCCTACTTAGAGGCTGTTATGCAAGCTGCAATTTTATTTTTTGCCCCATTTGATTTTGTTAGTATACATAACTGTATCTGCAAACTTAGCTGAGAACCAAAGAGCCAAGCCAACCAACAACCGAAAGAAATGTCAGTTGATATAAGCTTTAGACCCCGTCGACCCCTGTGTGTGTGACCCCAAAACAAAAAGAAGAAAGAAGAAAAACGTAAATCAAAAGAACCAAGAGCAACGTAATATAACGAAGGGAATGCCGAGCCGAAATGTGACGGACGGATGTACAGAGTACGAAATGAATGTTGTAACCATCCAACATGTCTAGCTACTATACGTGTCTACTATAAAATAATTTATGTAATGAAAAATATCGTAATGTTGATGTTGGGCCCATAATTTGTACTTACGTGTATGCCAGCCACATCCTCGATCCCCCCAGCAAGAATCCAAATGCCATCCAACCCGAGTCCCAATCCCAATCCCTTTTTGCTCGTAACTTTGTCACCAGTTGCACACAAGCTTTTGTATGTGCATCATTATACTCCTCTACCAATGTCCCTGAATAGGTTTAACAAATAAAGAGATGTACAACAAAAAATTAAAGAAAAAATGGAACCAAAGCAGATGGCAGCTTTAAAACTGCTGTCCAATTATGCATCATGTAATACGCTGTGCTGGTGTACGACGTCCTGTAAATTGTACTCTAGCCTCTATTTACCTACCCAATATCTTTTTTCACCTCTAAGTACATATTTAATTCATATATCTCTGTACATAGTCTCTATGTGTGTGCTGTAGTGTGTGTTTGAGTGTGAAATGGTTTAAAAAGATCCTTTTGCGGCAGGCGGTTTATTAATTGAATAAAGGATAATAGGGGTCTCGAATTCAGGAGGATAGTTGCAATTTTAGTAACTGATTTTAACAAATGTAATTTAAATCTGGATACAAGTAATCTACTTTAAAGCTAAGCACTTTAATTTCATTTTACCTCACAATTATTTCAGGTTTTCAAAGGAATTGTATTACATATTAATTGTAAGACTTGCAGTTAAAGTTAAGGTTTTAGGGTGTTTAATATCTTTGATTCACTTTTATATTTAACATTTTAGAGATTAACAATAAAGCACGTTATTTAATCCCGACTTGTTGCTTAAATTCCTAAGAAAAAGTATTTTTAGTAATATTTTCTGAAGTTAAATTAGTTTTCCTTCTCCATTTACCTCATGAAATAGCAATGAAGTTCTTTATTTTCCTTTAAGCTTTCAAATAATGATATCAATAGTCGAAAATATCAGACATTTCATGACAATATTTTCACAAGACAGTCAAGTGGAAAGCAATTTCTGTACATTATTGCAATGGCCTCCAAGTGCATAATGAAAAGTTTCGCTAGACGAGACCCAGAAAAGTAAGAAAAAATCAAGAATAAGGGCAGCTCAGCAAGTCGATTGGCTTTTAAGGAGTCACTCACATGACAAGTTTTGTATGGTTTTCGCGCAAGAATGTTGAGGGTCTCCGCCCCTCGACACACAATTGAATTTGGAACGCGTATGAGGGGAAAAACCAAAGCAAGGAATCGAGTACGAGTAAGAGTACACACAAAGTAACCAAGGGGGGAAGTTTGGGGGCTTGACAGTTGGCCCAGTTGTGAGTTGTCCTGACACGGCACCGAAAATTGAGCCAATTCGAGGAGCAGGGTAAGGCAGGGCTAGGCAGGTGCATTAGAAATGTGCATGCCGAAGAAGTCCTTTTTCAAGTCCTTCCTGCCGACTGTCGCCTGCCACTTGAATTGGCCCCAGAGACTTTGTGTGCCACCAAAAAACACCCGCTTGGCCCCGCGCCTTTGTGTGATAACAACAAATCAATTTGCGCAAAATTTGCACAAAAGATGGTGGCAAGTGTGGGTGGGCCGCATTGATATGGATATGGCAATGCCAGTTGCTCGATGGCAATGGTTAACTTTGCATTTAGTTTGCATGCCACGTCCTGAAGCGCATTTCCATGTAAGCTCCTCGCTTGTTGGCCAACAAAAAAACAAAAAAAAAAGCTGGAAAAAAATAGAGGAAAACCGCCAGCAAGGAGGAACCGACATGATGGCGGAGGCAGCCAGCCTGGCCAAAAAGGACGGCGGACGTGGGACGGCCAGGGACAACGACAGTTTCAGACAAACTGCAAGCGAGCTTGTCAGCTAAGAGCGTCGGTTTTTCAGCTCCTCAACTGCATTACGGATTTCGAATGGTGGAAGGACGTTACGGGATGCAGAGCTTCGAACACCGATGCCTGGGGATAAGCTGCAGTGAGGGAGCGAAACATGTTCTGACTATCCCATCGATTTGCGTTTTTGCGACAGTGCTGTCCTTTCCTTCCTTCTTCTCATGGCGGTATTTGAGTTGTCCTCCAGTACTCCAGTCCAGTTAACCAGTTTAGCCATCAACCAGATAACCGGTTTACCCCTTACCAACTAACCAGATGACAATCATTGATGAATGAGATTATAAGGCTCAACTGAGATACGCAATCGGTCTTTGTTATCGGAATTATTGACTGTTAAATACAAAGGCAGGGTAGGAAAAGGATTAATTTTATTGTTAAGGGTACTTTAAAACTATACATATGTTTTGGTTTAGTTTTGACATAATGAAAGCTTTATAAGTGCTAGGATATACAAGGATACTGCCAAATTCTTAGCATAAATTCACTTGCTAAACCAATAGAGGGGAAATTAGCATAAATCAAGAGATCGGTGTGAATGTCTTTTAGGGAGATTGTTTACAGCTTAGCAGCTTTTAGGCCAAAAACTATAAACTCAGATGTTTGTTATTGTTATTGTTATAGCAAGTGTTGTGTGTGTTTGTGACTCGTTCTATATATATATGTGTTAATCTGTATCTGTATCTGTAAACGTATCTGTGTTTGTGTTGTAGATCATAAATTTTGCATGCACCGTAGCTATAAATAAGCAGAGACCATGGCGAAAAGCGAACACACTCCATTTCTCGCACACGAAAACTGAAACATACCCACATAAATATTATTATAAGTGTAATAACAAATCACCCAGCAGACTGACAAACACCAAACAACACCCACATGTTGCTATGTGCCTCTCTCTCTCTCTCTCAATATATATACATATGAAAGGACTCCAAGGGACTCCAAAACAGTGTTGCTTTAGTTGTAATCAAAATCAAATATAAATCATACTTGTGGTCATCTGTCTGGGTGCGAGTGCCCCGTTTCATGCAAAATAGCCATAAATCGTGGAAAGTCCGCTTGAGTTTTCCACACATTTTTCGGCCCCAACACTTGCACCCAGACAGAGAGAGACACACACACAGAGCAGTCATCATCCACAAACACGAACTTTTAGCACACGCAATTGGAGCATAAATACATCAAATTTGATTTTTGATCGGATTATCCTTGGGTCCGTCCCACTAAACGTTTCCATTTCGCCACCTGCCGCTTAGATACGCATCGTGTTTTTGTGCTGGCTGCCATGGATACTGCGAATGAGTCGACCAGGACGACCGCTGATCCTGGAGTTCCCGACCACGCCCTGTTCGGACACCTCCTCCGAGCGCAAGCATCAGATACTCTCCGATGTTGAGCTGAAAGAGCGGTATTTAGAATTCGAATTATGGCATTCCTGCTCTCGTTTTCTTCGAGTGTAAAGCGAAAGCAGGAATAAGAAAAATTGCTCATATTGTATTTGCTATTCGTACTGAAGGATACTAAAGTTGATTTTATTCCACTCGTAATGAAGCTCGTCGAAATCACTTCTGGCCAACGTACTAGACATCGATGATGACTTCCGGCACAATTGTCGCCCCATGACGCCCGGCGGAACACTGCCACACAATCCGGCATTCTATCGCACGGTTTATGGGTAACGAGTCACATTGGGATTGGTTTAACTGAATCTAGACACTCACGTGCCACATTTCTATTTCGTTTTCGGCCTGGTCCAAATCGCAAAACAGACAAGGCGACGATGGCAGCATTGGGCCAATTGGCAGCACCCGAATGCCGGATGCGGTCACCCATCATACGTGCATCAAATCATCAACTGAATATGAATTAGGTTTAATCTTAAAGGAAATTCGCTTTATAACTGATCAGGTAAGTTGGATATCCAAAACTCTATTGTGCCGATCATATATTGTACTAATCAATGTTTTAATATTTAAATTGTTTGTATTTATAAGAATACTACATGCATGCTTAACCTAGTTATAGCACTCGAAAAATAGTTTCCTACAAACGTTAATTGTTTGCTTCGTCTTCTTCTCTCCAACTTAACCCACTCTTTCTCTTTGATTAATAATAAAAAAATATATAAAATATAATATACAGCTACGTAAAGATGACGAGTGCAATGACATTGCCAATGATTGGAAATTTGCAGCTATGGTCGTTGACAGACTGTGCCTTATCATATTCACAATGTTCACAATATTAGCCACAATAGCTGTACTACTATCAGCACCACATATTATTGTCTCGTAGCCATATGGGCGAGGTGGTTATTGTTATTGGTTTTATTATAAAATCAATTTGTTAATTATTAAATTAATAACGAAACTTTTTAAGTAAATTAAAACTAAAAAAACAAATTAAAAAAAGCACAAAAAAATAGGAAAACACATGATAAAAACCAACCATTGACTAAATAATACATCCAAAAAAAACTAAAAAAAATTAAAAATTCGTCTCTGAAAACACAATAATTTATTTATAAAACTCTCGTTTAAAAAGTCTTTCATTAAATCAAACAGACACTAAAAAGAGACTTAAACCAACATCATATACTAAAAAAAAAACGTTAAAAACTAACTAATTCCAATTTTCCTAATTCTATACAAAAAAATCTACATAATGGTAAATCCAAGAAATCCCCTCACTTCCCCGCAAGCCCCCACAAGCCAGTATCTATATTTCTTCCATTGAATATATATATATACATATATGTTTGACAAGCAAGCAAAACGGGTATATTTTCTTTTTAGATTTTATATTTTATAGAATAAGCGAGGCGTTTTCATACGAAATAGTCACATGGGTTTTCGAAACATTTTTTTTTGACAGACTTCAACGGGAATTGTAGTATTTCAAAGGCAAATTAAAAGCAAAAACCAAACCCAACCCTTTTTGGAAGACTTCGATTTGTGAGCTTTATTGTAGAAAATGTAGATGAGAAATTTGCGAATATATGAATATGAAAACCCAACGTTTTAAGATCTACAGACGGACAACTAAATTTTGTATTCTTCTTCAGAATTGAAGTCAGTCCAGGGATTTGTTTCGAGCAACTTTTTGCTAACAATTAGTACCTAGGCCACTTAAGAGATTCCGCCACATTCCCCCTCTCTCTATCTCTCTCTAGACGAAAATGCATTTCCAAAAACAAAACAAGTAAACAAAAAAAACAGAACCAATTAACCCTACATATCCTACATACTGTGTAACTAGCTCCCTCTCTCCCCCTAAACTTTTCTTAAGTTGAACGTCTAAACCAAATGATAAATCCAAAACCAAACCGAAACCCCTTAAATCTTACCAAAACCAATAGAATAACCAATCTGAATTGGAATTAAGAAAATTCACTGGAATATAACATTGAAAATGGAAGAATCAAAACAAAGCAAATGAAAAGATGAAAAGAGCGAATATATAAGAAAATAATTGAGAAGAGGCACAGCAGGTAATGATGAGCCCAGAATTGCGTTCAGTAAATGAAATGCATCCGAAGGACTGCATTTCATGTTCACTGGCGTTGCACGAGGAAATGAATTTATAAAATTAAATGGTTGCGAGCAATAATATCTGCGTGTTGATGAATTGCATGATTTTTTGGTGATGCAAACGATGATCGATCGAACTATTGCGCGAGGTCAACGACAGAGGGCAAGAGTTCGCTCCTTCAGCGCATTGAGAACAGCGAAACTCTACACAATCTAACTTTCGGTATTGATTTCATTTAATTTTGCATTTCCTTTGTTTTATTTATGATTTTGAAATACTAAAAGTTAAGGTACGACACCAGAAAGCAATTCAACACAGAAAACAATCAATTGGAAATGAGGCAAAACCAACAGAGAACAGTACTCGAGATTTACCAATAACAATGAACATCACAAGACCCTAGAACACGTAACATGCCGGTGCATGGGTAATTATGTGCTTGCTTTAGTAATGAGCGCACAAAACATACTTGATCAGAGACCACAACAACCAGAACATATAAACCAAGGAGCTTTATACAGATATAATATATATGATGGAGTTTAGCGTGAGTCAATCTGACCCAACTTTTCATATATTTGTACCATACACAAGATACACACCCACTAACACACACACTCGGTTGTTTGATGGCCGGTTAATCCCAATATTATAATCTTAAAGTATGTTTCTGTCCGCTTACTAGCCAAGCACACAATTTCAAGGAAAAAAAAAAAGAAAAAAACAAAACAAAGGAATACAAGAAACAAAAATCTTAAAAATTAACACGGTCTGGGATTTGGATTGGGGAATGCGAATGGAAATCTAAGAGAAGATGATCTGTTCGGCATATTTCCCAAGGAGAACTCAAGCCCATGACCAAAAACAGAGATAAAAAGCAAAACTGCGTTGGTCGAAATTTCACACTGAATTTTCTTTCCACACAAAAGCAAAGAAAACGTTCGAAATGGAATTAGCTTTTTAATTTTTAAGTTACAGTTATTCTGCTTCTAATTGTAAATCTTGTGCAATGTAAACAATCAGAATTTTTCTTTGAATATAAACAATACGACGACACAACCAAAAAACCAAAACAAAAACAAAAACGAAAACATATAGGCCACAGTAAAATGCAAAAAACCAAAAAAATTCAAAAATAAATAATGGAAATATGATTAGCAATTAAACGATGTCATTCAAACTAGACTAGGCTACACAGAAACCCATAAATTGTTAAGATTCTATCCAAAGAGCTAAAAAATGCGAACTCAACAAAACATACTAGAAATAGATTTACATACAACAATAAATATATTTCGAATAACGAACAAATCGAACAAATAGATGAGGAAATATGAATATAGAACAAATTGGTTTTTATGTGATTTGGTTAAAGGACACCTTTGAACATCAATTTATATACAGAATTTTTATGCCGAACTATACAAACTTCTGACTTTTTCTCTTATTTTTTGGTTATTTTACTTTTGAATAGATCAAAAAGATTTATAAATAAGGTTTAGCTTTTGATAAAAGATCCAGAGTGTAAAATAATATGAGAACTTGTTATATTTTGATGAAGGTGAAATTCTTTTTACATTTTGTTGTATGCCCACAAGAGTAGCTTGGAAACCAATGGATTTGTGGGGAGTTTTCTCAATGTTTTTGATAAACATATACGAGTATAGATTTGATTTTGTATGCTTTTCCAATGCGAGTGTCAGTGAGAACAATTAACGATAGATTTCAATCCTAACGCTTAAGAGTATTAAAGAAATAATAATAGAGAACATAGCAAACAAGCTGCCAGCATGAAAAATAAAAACAATAACTAATTTTAAATCTTTTATACATTTCCATCAATTGTGCTTATTTAACACAAAGCAAAGAAAGCAAACCAAAAACCAAAAAGCCCAACTCAAATATCTGATGGCCGTTTTCAAATAGCAATCAATAACTGGATTATGTTCAACATCCACTTAGCTGAAGTTGAACCAAAGTTTTCATATAAGCAATTTTTAAAGAAGAAACGTCACCCCAGTAAATAAATATGAGTACATAGGAAATAGTTAAGCTCTCTGTCTGGGCTGAATTAATCGGCAACATTAGTCGAGGCCATGCAACAGGGCGTTGTAATGATGGAGAATGGATATTGAAACTAATAAAGTTTTAGTTCATAATGAGGACAGTTTGGAAAATAGTTCTTTCATCAACCATTAAATACACAGTTTATACATATGTGTGTATATTTACATGGATATATATGTGCTTACGTACCATATATACTTCTTTTTACACAGACAAACGAGTATATATATATTAATATATAGTATACTATGTAATAAATTATAAAAGAAAATATTTGAAGCAAATGATGAAACTTTTTCCTACAACTAGTTGCATTTAAATGAATTTTAAAAAATATACATAAAAAGTATATATTTCTTAAAAAACAAAAACAAATGAAAAACAAAAACCAAACTCCTTTCTCTATTAAATAATATAAATGAAAAAAAAGAAAAAGAAAAACACATAAAACTTTAAATTAATATTTAATTAGTCATTTAAAAAGGGTTGAATAAAAACCAAAACCAAATCAAGCGGGATGAAATCGTAACCTAGTAAATATTTAAATTAAATTAATTTTAAAAAGTGAAAAAGAAACAAAGAACACAGAAAACAAAAACAAAAAACAAAAGAAAAGCGCTGATTTTTTATGTCGTTATTAGTATTTAAATTTAAATAATTGCGTATAAATGAAACATACAGAATTAACTAAAGAACACAAAAATATGACATAAAAGATTAGAAGAAAATTTAAATTGGTCATTTTGACCTAAATAGTAAATTATAGAAGAAAAATATAAAATAAAAGTTGAAAGGAAACAAAGAAGAAAAGAAAAAGAAACCCGAGTAAAGCGATTGTAAAATTTTAATTATTATTCAATAATAAAAATTCAAAAAGAAAAGATTTGACAGAAATACCAAAAAACAAATTAGGTTTTATTCTCCGAAATCAAAGATTCTTGGACCTCGGATGATGACTCTCTGAAGACGAAGATGGAGCTGCTCTCTACAGACGGAAAGGTAATTTGTGTTTTATTCTAGAAACTGCTGCGAGCTAGGCTTAAGGTACATTTTCACACATATGTAATAAAAGTGTAAATATATATTGTATCAATGTTCATCACAAAAAATCCATTATGTCATTTACTCATTGCAAAACTACACCTAATACACTGTAAAAATCAATGATTAGGTTACGTAGTAATTACGCTGAAACGAATGGACAAAAGAGCCAAAAACAAACTCGTTTGACATTTATATTCAAAGTGGTAAAATTTCAAAGATAATTTCCAAAAAATAAAGAATTTTTGGCAAATTTTACTAAAAGGAAAATTCTGATCCCCGCGCAGTTTGTCAACAACCAGCTGAAACTAAATTAAAATCCAGTTCCTTCTTTACGATATTCCCATAACAGAACCAATTATATAACAAATATAATATATATCCAGCTAGCCAAAACAACTGACTTAAGATTTAAACAGCTGAAGGAATGCTGCGTGTATGTATGACCAGTTATTTTCATTTTTCCCTCGTGGAAAGTAACAGTTGTAAGAAAATCTCCTCTATTTATCCCAGTATTTCGGCATGTTTTCGTTACATCCTTCTTCTATTTATTTCCAAAGTCCTTTCAAAAATGCCCAATTTTCCGAAATCGATCCAAAAATATATTAAGTATTCAGTCACTTCCACCTTCTTTTTGTGCACTCTTCTCTAAACAATTGCTTTTGCATGGTATGATCATAGATCTATATAATTTCTTTAACTAAAATATATATTCTACATCTAAACCCTTTCACGATGGACAACATTCCTGGGAGTTACTCGAGGTGAGTTATTGCCTTAATCTATAAATGTACATTTTTAATGTGCTTTTCTTGTTTTAGGAATAAAATCTGGATGAATCAAGGGAAATCACATAGGATCTGGAATGTTTAATAAAAATATAAAGTTTTTTTGTTTTCACTATATTAAACTCATAAAAAAATTGTTTTACTATGAATATGTATTTATATTTTTATTAGTATTTTATTATGCCAAAAATAAAATGTATAATGTTTTATAAAACTGCTTAAATGAAATGAAAGAAAGATCTCTGACTCAGAAAAATATGGATATTTAAATATCAAAGAACTAGGAATGTTAACCAATATTTGCATACTTTAGCTATGCCTTAATGTTGTAATTGTTGTTACACCTAACGAAACGACTATTCTGAGGAAAAGATGCTCAACATTTATTGAATGATTTTAATCAATTTGACTTTCCTTTGCTTAAATGCATTTTTGACCATTTTTGGCTTTGCTAAGGAAATTTCGCACAATTGGGGCAACAACATCAAATTTGGTAAAAAATGGAAAAAATTTTACACTATAAACTGTGAATTCAGTTTAGTTGGGAATACAATCTCAACGAGGTACAACATTCCAAATTACGACCACTATTGGAAAAATGCTGATTTTTAGGGGGGGCAGCAAAAATACTTAGTGTTTTTTTAGCTAAGGGCCATAAAGAAGTCTACAAAGTTCCGGCGGTTTACGACATTTCATATTATTGACAATTACATGTAATATACATTCCACACTTTTTCTACATATTTCATACAGCTGTAGTTCCACAAATCGACCACTTGAGTGACTGGCGCTAAGTCAAATAGTTCTCAAATCAGCCACTGCATAAACAAAGCGCGAAGGCATTTAGGAATTTATCAACACTGAAACGAGGGCTGAATATATGAAAAGGGATTATAGGAATGGAACGAAAATTCAAATTTGAATTTAAATAAAAGTTGTAACGACTTTTGTTTCCGTTTCAAGAAGTTTTCAATGAATTTTTAATTTTTTGCTGATTACAAAGTAAATAAGGGACCGACTTATAAGACCCTAACGTGTAACTAAAACCTATACATATTATTAAAATATTAGTTATAGTTATATTGTTATAGTTAGTGGTTATATTGCTGCATTTGTCTGCCCATGCAAATCAAACAAATTCACCGATAAATAAACAAGCGTATGGAGAGTTCGTACATACAAACATACATTCGGAAGTGCGGAAGCACTCTGAACTGAAAATTACCAAAGGCAACAACAAGCTCCTTTGTGGTCTTCGATGCTATTGCAAAAAAGTGCATTGCAAATATAAACACTCATGCCGCTGGCCAAAAAAAAAGATGAGCTGACCCCTCTTATCATAATGATAAGGGATGCTGCCTGCCGGGTGACCCATTCTATGCCTATGGCAACATTTTGCAACCCACCTCAGATTTCCCTCTTTTTTTTGCTCTCGGCTTTACACATTTTTGTGCGTGAAAAAAAGAGTTAAAATTTTTTTTATTTTGCATATACCAGTTTAACAAAGCGATTTAAGGCTGTACATAACTATGATATATATATATATATATATATATATATAGGTGGCCGCATTTACTAGTTGTTGTACATAGAGAGAGGGTGCCACCTATATACCCGCACACAATCCCGTTCGGCGGCAACAACAATGCACTTTTGTTGTACATTAAAATCGCCGCCTGTCTCTGGGTGTGAGTGTGAGTGTGTGGGCTCATGCCTATGTGTGTGTGTGTGCGTGTCGTGTAAAGTATATAATTAACGGCATTTCGCATATATGTGCAAATGTGCGTACGATTCGCGTACATAGGGCATCCCCCTTGCATTCCTCACTTACCTCATTACATGCGAAGAATACATAAAGTAAATGTCAAAAGCGACACACAGATACTCGCGCACGCACACAGATGCACCATGTCGCGATGTTGCCGTTGCCCTTCTTGTTGTTGTCCCTGTTGTCGTTGTTGTTGCTGCTGATTGAGTTTGAGTTGATGATGAGTGCAAGTTGCGACCCCTGACCCCCAGATCCCCGAACCCCGATTGCCACCCGACTCGCCCCCAATTCACCCCTTCAGACGACCATTCAATACAGCGGCCTACCTCAATATTAGCACACACACACACACAGGAACTCCAGTACTTAGCCCGCCTGCACAGGGAAAAAATATTGATCACCCTATGGTGTAAGTTTGTACTGAAGAAAACTTTTGATAGATATATAAATAAAATTATGGAAAAGGGTGACCCCTTATATCCTTTCGTCATTAGAACCAAGGTTTCCCTGACAAACTTAATAACATTTAGATGAGCAAAATCAAAACCTTATCTTGAAGCTTTAATTTATTGAATAAAATAGTTTGGTTTATGAAACTAACTTTACATTTTCTGCCGTGTATGTTTATGTGTGCTTGGGGTGTGGGTGCCACCGCTGTCCGGTTCTTTTGTGACTCCATGTGCATCTTGGCACAGTCTTCACTACCCAGAGTCCAGAACTGAGAACCCAGAACCCAGCTCTACCCCATCCAACCCCACTGTTTCCCTGCTGTCTTGGCCATCGGACTTGCACAATAAGCACAAATTACGAGTACGCATTTCGCCCAAAAGGGAGGGGGTGTTCATTGGGTTTTGGGTGGAAGGGTGTACAAGTTTCTTAGGAGTTTAAGGGGTTGTCCGTAGGGGTCAACGCCGTCGCTGTCGTTGGGTCTCTTCTTGGGTGTCGTTTCTTATGGCAAAATTTATGTGCAATTTTAATTTATGCATTTGCCGTCACATTCTGGACAGTGTGTGCTGAATTTAACGAGGTTTAAGAAGAGTGCTGGCCAGTGGGTTGATTGAAGGCGAGGAGGTTCTCCACGGGGGGAATGTCCTGCAACTTGCACTTGAATCTAGAAATTTACAGCAGTTCCTTGGACTTGGCTGTGTGTGATTGCAGACACAGAAAGATGGATTCTAAGGAAAATTAAACTTACTCCCTTTCTTTTAATAAATAATTTATATCACATTCTTGCACATCGGCTTTTATCTTCTAGTAATTTATTTACACTCTAGATATTGTTCTTTTGGGGGGAAAAAGTAAATAAAAAACTCAAACCAATGTCTTTTAAATTCAGCAGGGCCTAATTAATCAAATTCTGACACCTGGATGAAATATCGCTTGAGAAGCTGTCATAAGATGAAGTGAACATCTTGCACTCATTTGTTTTTCACTTTTGAATCTTAATAAATTGATAATTTGTATTTTTTAATACATACCAAAATGAATTTTGTTTTTTGGCTTTAGGTAGCTGTTCTTCTCCAACAAACAATGTAAAAGAAGAGAAGCTTTGTTTTGGTTTAAAAAACTATCATGATGTTTTTCCTTATTTCATAATGCTAGAGCCTATTAAGGCTAATAGTACCAAAAATCCAATGTAATCGGTTTTTCCAACCATTCCATTTGAGTGCCACCGACATCCACTTCGCACACACATGCACTTGAAGGCTTATATAGTGCAACGCACTTTGTGGTATATAGAAAACTGTACCCGGCACAAGGCACATCCTAATTATATACAGGACGCCAGAAGAAGAAACTTATATGTGCCTTATGGCTGGGCCAGTGGTGCGGTGAAAAACCAAATGAAAACGCACCACCCAAACCACCCAAAAAACACACGCACACACTTGATTGTGAAATGCAACGTCTAAGCATATGCAGTATATTTTCACAAAATACAAAGACAATGCACAAGGGCAGGAGGGAGAGGTGTAGGCTTAAGATTTTCTTCGAGTGGACATTGCGAGTTGCAAGACAAACATAATGAAACATTTTTGGACAAGATGCAGCCACCTCACATCTACATATATACATATATATATATATATATATGTATATAAATATACTCAAATGTCTAGAGATGCAGCTGCATTCTGCACTTGTGTGCTGGTGTGCGTTTGTTCTAGGTTTACTTTACTCATTTGCAATGTTTTTGGTAAAATGTAAAATTGAATTATTTAAAATTTAATAGAAAATCTTTGACTTGCTCAAAAATACACACAGCCACATGCACAGAAGCATATACCATATATATATATATATATGTGTATGTGAATATTTATAGAGGCATGGAAATATGTTTTAAGATTTGCTTACGCAAGGTATGAAAACTATCTCGAGATCTTCGCCATCCGAATGAGGGTCAACAAACCTTGTTTAGATAAAAGGGCTTATATTTGTCAAGCAGTGGTACCCAATATATTTTTAATATTACTTCTTCTGTTTGTTTTAATATCGTCACCTTTGATCTTTTCATGTCTATCTAGATATATTTTACAAACTAACAAATTTATTTATTGCAAATTGTATTTAAAAAATCATCACAGTTCTCAAATGTGAAAAAATATTTCTAAAAACTCGTATTTTCAAGGTATTTATAAATCGCATACTGTATTTTTTGTGCACTTATATATTAATATATATTTTATGCTTCACTTCACTTCACCCACACACACATGCGTAGGCACACAATCTATAGCACACACACACATGCACATACAGCCCTAGCAACATCTTGAGCTGGAAAAGCAAAGTCCAAGATGAAGAGCTCCGTCCATTGTCCAATGTCCATCGAAGCCTTATGCGCTCGTAGGCCTTGTTATCATTTCGGTAATTGCATTTTTGT
The DNA here is from genome assembly GCF_018153835.1 of Drosophila eugracilis. Lineage (NCBI taxonomy): Eukaryota > Metazoa > Arthropoda > Insecta > Diptera > Drosophilidae > Drosophila > Drosophila eugracilis. The sequence goes on from NW_024573209.1 coordinate 1,655,672, forward strand.
GTTGTGTTTGTCGTTGTTGTTGCCATTGCACTTTGATGCAGTTTTTGCATCCACTGCCTATTCTCTGAGGGGTTATTCTGGTAAACTTTCTCAAGAAAACCCAAACCACAGCTGCAACGGGCCATAAATTTTTGACTGGCTCCCAAAGTCTGCACCGCCCTACAAAGCGCATACAATGTATTTCCCACTTTTGTCCATCACTGTTTCTAATTTCTTAAGGTTCAGAATAACATTAATACACATATGCACAGCTTGCATGATTCGCCGGAGTGTCCGGCAAGAGCATTGTAATTTATTTTATGATAATAACATTTTTTAGATTTATATTTTACTTTCCCAGCCATCAACAACGTCTTTTGGCACTTCGACCCGTTCCTTATATATATACATAAATATTAGAATAAAATAGATATGGTCTAATAGTCAACAGATTTAAATGACAAATTATATTGGAACTGTGCTTAAGAAACACATAATATTAAATATTAACCATTAATATAATTTTGTATTATGGATAGTAGTCTTACCATATGTAAAACTTTAAAAATATGTTAATTTATCAATAACATTCAGCGTTAAAAAACATATTGTCAAATGTCTTTAAATGTGTGAAAAATTGATATCCTTTATCCTAATCAGAGCCCATATATTTGATCAGTGTCTTTCAGTTCTTTAAGGAATCGCATTCAGATCGTAGAAATCGAAGATACAGTTTTTATACTTTACCCAAAACCGGTCAAAAAATATTAATATTTAAAAAGCTTCTTTTCCATAAACATATTTTCAACAAATAATAAATGCTTACGATCTTTATAAAAACTGTTAAAATATACATCTGTGTGCTCATAAATTTATTCTTAAATAACCAACCGAAAGAAATCTTCCCGTGAAGCAAAACCTAAAAATGCATTATTGAAAACAAAGGCCATTTTTTCTGTGGATTCGGATTCAGGAGATTTTTTTGTTTTTCGTTTCTTTTAGTTATTATAAGAGAAAGCTATTTGTATTATTTTTTGAGCTGACCAAAACGCGTTAGAATTCATTTGGCTTTGTATATTCGATTGGGCTCCCTGGCGGAGTTCGCAGTGCGTGGAAGCCTCTCGATAAATTTCAATTACTAACCCAATTAAAAAATGTTGTGCGCTTTTAGGCGAACACACAGTAAAAAAGCGAAACAAAAAAACGAAATAAAATAATAAATATAGGCATAAAAAAGGGAAATATTTTCAATATATTTGCGCAGAGCTTAAAAAAGAAGAAAAATGGAAAAAAAGAAACGACATTGCGAGTGGAAAATGCAGCAACAGCGGCTCCAACCATTTTTAATTTATTTTTCATCTCCCGCTGCTGCTCCTGCTGTTGTAGCTGTTGTTGTTGTCGCCCAACATTTGCCGACATCACACATACGCACCATTGGCCCCAGCGTCTGTCCTGGGGTTTTTTATGGTCACCGCTGCCGTCGTCATTGCCGTCGCTGCCGCAGTTCCCCCAGCTCCAGATCATCCAGTACCCCGCCCTCCACGGCCCATTCCCCGCTTTCGGCCATTCGATGGAGGCAATCAGTGCACCTATGTACCCTGATCCTGGGCAGCCAGGACATCATTGCTGGCCCGTTTGCTTGCACGCGCTTTCGCATTTGGGCATCTCTCTTGCTTTTTGTTCATTTTTTGAGCGTTCGTTCGCCGTGGCCATTGAGGCCAATGGTGGCCGTGGTCGTTCGTGTTGGAGCGGTACCGTTATATATTTTTATATATTTTATTTTTCATTCGCGCACGCATGCAATAAAACTTGTAAAAAACGCGCTGCCGCTGCTGTTCCGGGGAAAAAACGAACAAGAGGTAAATAATGTACAGGCAACGCGAATGTGCAATGTGAATATTTTTTCATGAGTGTGCGTGTGGGCTGCATGTGTGCGAGTGTGTGAGTGAGTGTGGAGCAAGGCGTGGGGGTTGGCAGACAGATGGGCGGCCAATGCATTGCATACTTTTAGGCGCATCGATGCATCCTTACAGGAGGTTTGGGGGGCCAGCATTTTTTGCAGCATTTGGGGCGTTGTCGGTTTTATTCGTTTTTTGTGCGTGCAACGGCAACGGCAACTGCGGCGTCCAGCTGAAATAATGCGCTGTCCTGGCACTTTTGACAACAACACCAATGTTAATGATAACAATAACAACAACAAAAAATAAGTACAACAAATAATTGAAACGCTAGCAGCGCAGCCAGCATCGCCGTCGTCCGCTGCAGGTTCCGTTCGCTTTGTGCGCTTTTTAAATTGCAACTGAAATATGCGTTAATTTATGTTGCGTTGTTAAGCTTACACCCCCCGCAGCAGCAACAGCAGCGGCAGCAACAGCGGCATCATCATCATCATAAGGCCCACCACCATCCTGCCACCCATCCACCACCCACATCATGCCATCGTCAACTCTTTTTTTGTGCGTAAAATTGCGCCTTCCCTTTGGCGAATAATGCCGCACCCGTCCCCTCCAGTTTAAAGCCTCATTATCTGCCTGTCGGAACCGACAACGAATCAGTTTTTCCAGCTGCAGCTCCACAGATCCCCAACTCTTGTTTGCCTTGGATTTCACCGAAAGAATTATATAACCCATCGTTGCCTTTGTATCCTCTCCTTTTTTTAAATCTCTAGCATTGGCAGGAACAATTTAATAGTTTGCCAAACAATCCATTATTATCAATATTGATTTTTGTTAATTGAAGGAAAGTTCTTGGATTTCAGATCTGGTTTTACCTTGATTTTAAGATAGTGTTTAAAAAGATGTATTTATAAATCTAGGCACCATAATTATATATTTAATACCTTAATTTAATAAATTGCGTTAATGATCAGCCTTTTTGGAAAGGTAAAAAAGGGGGGGGTCCTTTGATCATATTTTTCGATAGCAAAAATCGCCGAGCTCGCAAAATAACTTGTAATTTACGCCTCTAAACAAACAAAGTAAAAAAAAAGGGGGGAAAAAAAAAAAAAAAAAAAAAAAAAAAAAAAAAAAAAATTAAAAATAAAAAAAAATAGAAAATCTTTCTTAAAAAAAATTTATATTAAAAAATTTTTTTTTTTTTTTAAATCCAGACGAATATCCCAAAATCCTACCCAGAAACAGGCCATTTAAAATAAAACAGGTTTGGTCTTAAACATAGCTCTTTATCCTTTTTCCATAAGAAATAAAAACTCTCATGGTGGCAAAATGTGTGGACTTTTTATTGGTGTCCTTTGGCTCTGCATCAGGATCAAGATCACTGCAAGATCACAAGCAAATGGCAAGGAGTTCGGGGACAGACAAAAAAGTGACCAAAACTGGACATTATCTCTGCCGAAAAAGCATGGAAAAGAAGCGAATGCGGGCCAAATCATCGCCAAACATCAGCATCAACGGAAACATCAGCTGGTGTAAGCGGAAAACCCACCCCAAACCAAATGACCAGCGGAGGCTGAGGAGTGACCAGCGGCAAACTGGTTGGAGATGGAGATGGAGATGGAAAGGGTTGAAGTGGATGTTGATGCTCATCTTGGCCGGGATGCGTGTCAAAGTTCAGCGGCAGTTGATGCTGTTGTCCAGTTTGGAAAACCGGCCTGCTTCTGGGTACGAATCCGTTGAAATTTTGATGTGAAAGTTCAGCAAAACGAAGAAGGGAATTCCGATATAAAAAGTTCCATGTCCTGCCACTGATGCATATGCCGATGCCGATGCTGATGCTGGGATCGAGCGTGAGAAAGTTTCCTTGGCGAATCCAAACTTGTTTGCATCTAATGTCCTGCCGCAGATGCTGACCCGCCTTGCTGCCTCAAAACCAGTAGCTCCTTTTGGATCAACTACTTAGCCAGCGAGTCTATTTATTCATGCTATTTGGTCAGTTGGCTAATTGCTAACCAAATGCCAAGCAGCCATCCCAACCAACCAGCCAGCCAGTCGACCAGCCAAACATTAGCTCACCAAATGGGCAAAAGCCATCCATTGTTTGTCTATAAGTTGCTTCGGTAATTGTCCTCGAACGGAGTCACCATTTAACTCCATCTGGCTCTTGGTGGACAACGTGCTGCTCCACCTTATTAGCTTAGATATTCCATTAGGCGCATAGATTACTCAGACATGCATTGATTTTTTCACAACTGACTGCCAATTTCAATGCATAGGCGATGAGACCACGGCCACTAATGAACATTGCCCGTCCAACCCCTCATTTGGCCAAGTTCTGGAAAGTTAAATGCTTTCATGGGATCAACAGGATTAAGTCAAAAAATCAGGTTACATAAAGAGAGCGACTAATTTTCAAGTACACATTGAAGTGACTAGAGTTCAAATAAAGATTAACTACTAGGCATTACCTTTAATATTTGGAAATCAAAGAAGGCAAACTATACAGCAGTCTTTACCACCCTTACATACATAACTCTTAATGGTTGATTTGATAAATGTTGTAGATTAACGTTAATAAAATTGATTTATTCTTGTAAAATGCCCTTCAAATCACAATAAATTGTAATTATCAATTTTATAATAATATATTCATGTGGAATCGCACCTCAAAAATGGACGTATTTCATAACAAATTAACTCTTCAAACGATAATTTTAATCATTTAAATTTATTACTGTGAACTACGATGTATATCTAAGCATTCCTTTAAGAAGTTCGTTACAAAATCCGGCTATCTGGATTTTTAATAAATTCATGCAGACTGCCCGGATCAACCAGTTTTTGGTACTTTCAACATCATTTCTGGCCAGGTCCAGTAATTAAGCTGAACCCAAGCACTCAGATGCTGAGATGCAGACAGGAGTCACATCATCAGAGCGGCCACGCAGATAGAGCCGGTTCTGGGACGGTTCAGCTGGCCAATGGCAAGGCAAGATAAATTTAAGATCATAAAAAACAAGAAGATTTCGAAGAAAATAAGAACAATAAAAATCACCCCTTAGAAGAAGTAACCATCTCATAAGGACCATCCCATTGCCGAATGAGATTTAATGAATATTATCGTAGCCTGCTTTTTGGAGCAACTAATAAATGACAACCCACTAGCTTTTTCCATTTAATTTTCCATTTTTCCATTTAGAACTTGTTCATTTCTGCATGATAAAAATGTTTTGTATTAAGCGACGCAAATTGTGACGTTTCGTTGGCAAGCTCAACGCAAAACAAATGAAACATTATTCAATTCAAGGCGAAAAGAAACGCAACAGGCGGATGTTTGGAAGTTGGTGGGTGGTTCGATGGTTGAATGCTGGGTGGGTATGCCGGCACTGCTTTTTCTGTTTCTCTAGCGTTCTCCAACTGCCTAAAAGTATGTTTCCAAACATGCAAAACACCCTAGGCTCAATTTAAGGGTGAGTTTGACATCATTTTCGGGTTGGTTTAGCTCGGCAACAAGAAGTTGTACCAGGATTTGCTGGCTAGCAATTGCGCAACTTATTGAGGTAGGCGCTCTATGGTTATCTACGAGATGAGCTTGCTCCGAGGGATGTGTTCACTGGTTGTCTGACATTCGGGGCTGCAGTTCAAAGTTCAAAGATGCCCGATCAACCGGTTTGTATCTGGACCAGCCTGTCTTGGACTGAACTCAAAGACCGTCTTCAAGCATCCGCATCTCCTCGAGATGATCTCGGCGGGACGTTGATCAGTTGGCCAGTCAGTTGTGTTTGAACTTTCATTCGGTCGCGTCGCGTTCGCTGTTGTTCATTTCTTTTTTGGCTTTTGGTTATTTGTTGAGCCGAAAAGATCTGAGCCCTTGTTTTTCGTTTTTGTGGGATTTCTGTTAATTTTTGATATTGTTAAAAAACATTGTTTTTGTTAACTTTACGTTGAATATTTGTTTAAAAAATTGTGTTTGAGATTTCGTTATCAAGTTATTACACATTGGACATCAAAAAGTAGGTTTTTAACAAAAATAAATATTCAGATCTCGTTTAGTTTGTTTGTGACTTATGAATAGTGAAAAGAAAAAATTCATTTGGCAAAAAGAAATCTAAATTTAAGCAAAAAATTAACTTTTGCAGGACTTACGGAGAAATCCCACCAAACGAAGAATAGAATACAGCTGAAATTCTAATTTGACACAAAATTATAACCTTAAATACCCAATGGTATCGATTTTCGCTTGGACTTGGCTTTGATTTAACAAGTTTTTTAGTCAATTAAAAAAAGTGTGATTGTGGTAACCCGCGAAACATTCGCATCATGGAGCACTCCAATGGAAGTCGCAAGCGTAGTACAGATCAGTCTGAGTTACCACCACATCCACAGTCCTCTGCGATGATTGCCTCGGCAGAGGGTTGGAGCAGCAAAAGAAAGCTCTATGCCATTGATGAGCGCGAGGAGAGTTCGCCGGTGACTGTGGGGAAGGCAGAGACTGATTTGGCTTACGATGCGGATGTGGACGAGCTGGAGCAGCCGACAGGTGAGCGTGAGATCATCTACGAGCTGTTCCAGCCCTGGGCACTCAGCACATATGGAGATCAAGCCAAGACCAAGACGATAACACTGCGCAAGAAGGCGCGAATTCTTAAAGCACTGGAGGGCAAGGAGCACAGTCGTCCTGATAGCTCCAAGTTTCGCTTCTGGGTCAAGACAAAGGGTGAGTGAGGCAGCTGGAATCTACAAGGAGTCACTGATATTCATTGAGTTTCTTTGTCAGGTTTCACCACAAATCGACCTGATGGTTTTGAAGAGGCTCCTGGTAGTCGGCGCCGCCTAAAACCTCTTCCTAGCTCAGCCATACTATCGGATAATCCCGGCGATGTCGATCTCTTTGCCGCATCCACCAGCAAGGGATTCGGTCGCCGGACTTACCGCAAGGTGGCCTGTGTGGAAGAGTTCTTTGACATCATCTACAATGTTCACATGGAACTAGGAGGCCGTAGTGGCATGCACGCGGGTCAGAAGCGCACCTACCGCATTGTGAGTGTAGTGTACAAAAGATGGTTAAGTTGGTTAATATACATCTAAGTTCGTCTTGAATAGCCTGTAGAATATTTTATATCATTCACAACTTGATCATCTTAACGGATAATGAAGCGCATTTGTTATATTAATTATATTTTTGAAATCTTTTTCGAGAAACGCTTATATATATGAAGTATTTTATGCACTTTTTTCTTTACTATAACTTTAATTTATTATTACCATTGCAGATCACTGAAACCTATGCGTTCCTGCCCCGCGAGGCAGTCACCCGCTTCCTGACCATTTGTCCCGAGTGCAAAAAGAACCTTCGACCCTCCTCACCATCGGCGGGAGGAAAAGACTCCGACTTGGCTGGGAACGAGAGTTCCTCGGAAGTGGAGAACTATCTGAATTACTCATCGCACACCGAGAGTTCTTTAGAGGCAGGACCCACGGCCAAGCGCCGTCGGCACTCGAGCGCCGACCTCAAGGCCTCACTGCCGGTGGTCGGCACTGGCATGGGCGTGGGCCTAGCTGTGGCTGGTTCTGGAATTGCCAGCAGCTCCAGTGCCACTCAGCTTGATGTCCTGGGGACAGGACCGCCCCAAAGCCAAAGCCCCAAGCCACCGCAGGCGGTACAGGCGGCTGTTGAAACGACGCCGGTTAGCGTGCCCAAAATTCGCGTTAAGACCCAGTTGCAACGTCCATCAAGTCCACAAGATCAGTCCCCAGCAGACTCGAATACCAATCCTCAAAGCCAATCACAATCTCAAGCCCAGACCCAGACCCAGCCCAGTAGTCAATGCTTTGATGTACAGCTGCTGAAGTCGCGGGATAATCTCCTGAGATACTATGACTTCATGAGGCGCTTCTATGCCGGCGAACCGGTTTTAGCGCCGCCCATTTACGGCAGCAGCCTGTTGCAGAGCCTCAGCTATCCAACCACCATCTCAACTGCTTCCACAGCAACCCCTACGACCCCTACCTCAACAACTTCAGCTCCTGGCAAGATGCTAGCCCCTCCCAAGGCAGCCTCATCTCCGCCACCCAATCCACCGCTGATCAAGACCTCTCCGGACAGTTCGTTAAGGGCACGTTCTCCTCCGGTTGCTTCAACAGCCAGACCTTCCGCCCCCAAGGATAATACTCACACACCGATTAATCTAACAAAATCTATATTTTCCAGCCTAAAGACCGGACATCCAGCTTCAACATCAACACCGGTTCCGCTCAAGCTGGAACTGTCCAGTCCACCAAAACCTCTGCCGGAACTTCGAATTCCGCAACTGCGGGGCGTGCCGCCCGTGGAGTTATCCTTGCCGCTGCCGCCATTGGATTTAGAGCGACTAAAGCCTATTACCTCGACATACTTACAATTGACGCGTAGTATGGGTCTCAGCGATGAGGATGCCCTGCGATTCGATAACCTGGTGAGTAAAGACTTCAAGTACTCGCTATAGACGTAAATGAAGAGGAGAAGTTTAAGAACTAAAGGTAGTTTCCGTCTTTGATTATTTGCCTATACAGCAAATGAATCATTGCGATCTCAATTGAGCAATACAAGTTTAATTATATATCAATTAATAAGTTCAATATTTACGGAGTTACTTTGCAATTTATTTCATTGCTGTTTTTAAGGCTTGACAACGAATCAGTATTTTTTATTCCACAACCATATTTTAATATATTAAATATGAAAGCCTTTGGCGATTTTAAACCTTTACTATAATATCTCAGTGAAAAAGTTTAAAAAAATTATTAAATTTTTATTGGTACATATTTTATACACTAACCGAAGCAAACAAAGCACCGATGTTGTTCAAATATTTGTGCTTTTTGTAATATATTTTATGCGTAGTTGAATTTTTAACGCAACGCCTAAAGGGCTGCAATGCTTTTTAATTAGTTAAAGTTACTGCCGCCACCGAAAACCGCAAGCAAACATTTTGCTACTCGTATTTAGACTTAAGAAAAAATGCTTTTATTACGACATCCATACTTTTGATCAAACAACCATTTTTTACTAATCTAGTTTCTCTTTTCTCTGACATGCTTGGCTTATATATGTAACCCAACTAATGCAATGCTAACGAGCGAGAAAGACAATGGCAGAAAAACACTTTTGCCGGCCGAACAACTGCCACCACACGACTACAAACAACTGCAACCAAATCATCCATAGCCACAAAATGCTTTCGGCCACCAAATGCGTTTTGCAATGAGCTGCGCACAAAATTATGCAATAGTTTTTTCTATGTATTTTAATCATTTTGCCGTGAAATTCCAATTGAATTTCTCGTTCTGCGCCTCCCCTTTATGTTTCTTTTTTTGTTGTATAATTTTGATCTCTTAATGCTTGAATTATTTTTGGCTGCAATTATTTTTTCCTTTACTAAAATTATGTTGTTAACCATGCTTAGTCCACTAATGTTATTATTTTAATATTATTTCGTTGATTTTTTATTATCCCAATTATATTTTTCATTTCTTTTAATTTTTTACAGCTCAGTTGCTAGCGAAAAAAAAAAAAAAGTTTGTAATAAATTAGCCATACAAAACTATTAATGCTTTTTTAATTAATTTGGCCAACGATCTGAAAATAAAGAATATTTAATTTCCCCGAAACGTATACATATGCGAGTAGTTTTTGAATAATTTAGATTGCTTTGTAGTTGCTTATATACTTACAGATGTGAGAACGCAGGTAAGTCAGCAAAATTTTAATTTTCCATGGCTCATAGGGAAAATCATTGCAGTCGAAATGAGAAATATATTTTGCACATAAACACCCTTATCAATTGTTTACCAATATATAAGTAATATTCCATCGCAAGATTGACTTAGACCTCTAATTATATTGCCTGGGTTTAGCCCCTGCTGATAAGCTCATTTATTCCATTGCGTTATTGTTTTTAAAAATGTTTACAAAATATTGCATTTGTTACTTTAAAATTGGTGTAAATTCAGATATTTATTTCGTGGGACTTTGCTGCTTAAGATCGTTCTTGTCGCCTTTGACTGAGCTCAGGACAAACCTGGCAGTAAGAACTCTCCCATTTTTATCCACAATTGTTTTGACTACTTCACCGTTACTCTTCTCAATGTCCTCGGCAGTTAGATCCACCTTAGCCAGGAAATCATCTATGTCGTTCTCACCTCCACCGACATTTCGAGGTGCTTGAGTGGGTAGGGGAACTACAGTTCGCTGAGTGGTGGTGGCATCTATCACCGGCACAAAGGTAGGATCCTGCTGACTTGAGCGGGGCACAAATCCAGAGTTGAAATCAGAGGGTGCTGAATAAAATGTGGGATAGTTTCCTATGGATGGGATCTGACCGAAGATCGGGTTAATTGGACCAGGTTCCTTCGCAATATCAGGGAATGTCTGCTGTAACACATTACTTCCTGGCAACACCACGCCGCTAAAACTCTTGGTTGTGGTGGTTATCCTTCGTCCTAGGTTATCTACTTCCGTCTTGGTAGTGACTCGCGGCGTCACCCCATCTGGCAGCCTCCAGTTGGGAAACAATGAACCCCGAGGAGCAGGGAATCCAAATAAGCTGGGATCAAAACTACCTTCACCGACATTAGGCTCTCCAATCGGACGAAATTGACGACGACTAGGATTAGGTACATACTCCCAGTCCTCTTGGGGCTTAGCTATGGTAGCTCCTTCCTCTAGCCTTGCAGGCGACGATCCCTCAATGACCCTGCTCCTTGAAATCGATTTACCATCGGGACTCAGACTATAGGTGACTGTAGTCAGTTGACCGGCACTATTTTGATTTCTGACAACCAGCGGATCCTTGGTGCGCCACAATTCCCGCAGGCCAACTTCATCCAATCCAAACATCTTGGCCGTATCTATCAGAGCCTGACTTGGTTGATCCCCAGTCGAAGTTGATGCTGTCATCTATATAGAAACAATTAGGTCATTTTTGTATTTCCAAAGACTTCCATGACCTACCTCCAGATTTAGGAGTAGCAAGCCGGCAAAGATTGCCACAATATTAACGCACTTCATCCTCAGTTCTTCCGCGACACTTTTTAACACCTCGAATGTCTGAATCTAACTGAAATTGATAATACTAATCGGCTATGCTTGCCGATCATATACTGAATGGAATCGCAAAGGTTATCATTAGGTTTCGCACAATCGCCCTAATCAAAGAGTGTAAATATATGTATAAATCTAGTATATTTCAGAAGTTCAAAATGTTCCCGTTTCCTGGGCTTAAAAGCTGACTGAGTGTTTAAAGCTTTTATAAATCACGGAACAAAAATTTTTCTGTGAATCATATATATATATTGCATTTGCAAGTAAACGCGTATAAGGTTTTTACCTCTCATGGGAAATTTATTCAGTTAATAAGTCATTAGTCATAGATCTAATAATAATATTATGTTGGGGCTATTCTAATTGGGATTCGTCGGTTGACCGTTTTGATCGCTCAGTGCAAAGCGGGCTGAAAGAACACGCCCTTGTTTGTCCACGATCGTCATGACCAGTTCTCCATCCTCCTCCTTGATATCCGCCACCGTGACGTCCACCTTTGCCAAATAATCTTCAATGACGCTGTCAGTTCCATTGCCTTTAGGCGCCCAGAGTGGGCAGTGGAACCGAAGTACGTTCGGTAGAAGTTGAATCTGCCACTGGGTACCATATGGGTCCCGTATCTTCTTGATTTGAGGGTACCACTTTCGGCGGTACATTCACCAAATTTCGTTGAGTCGTGGTCGTGACTGGTAATCTTCCACCTTTTATGTCGGGTCTATTTGAATTGTGTTCATTATTATTGGGAACATCTTGAGGTCGGAGATCCTCTGGATTGCGTTCATTTCTATTGGGAACATCTTGAGGTCGGAAAACGTCTGGATTGCGTTCATATAAACTGGGATCTCCTCGCGAGGGAATGTGTTTCGGATTGTGTAATACACAATCACAACTTGATGAATCGGAGTCTTGCCGGTTCGACCCATTTTTCTTAAAGATGTTAGAATTGTAAAAAAAATAGTTAAAGTAAGGATTATCGAACTCAACCGGGTAAGTAAAGCGAAAATTGAACGCACTGACCCTATGACTTCCTTCTGATGTTTCATAAAAATTCTCAACAGATCTAGCTTTTGCCATCTAGATAATAAAATATTTATTAGTGAAGGTGAAAATAGGAAATTCAATGACCTACCTCCAGATGGAGGAGCACCAAGCTGGAACAGACTATCAGCAGATTAGAGTACAGCATTCTTTATTTCCCGGACACTTACAACCGCTTCGATTGACTGACTGAAACTAAACCTGATTTCACGAGCATAGCAAACCATTGCCGATCAATGTTAATCTCGTGTAAAAATCTATTTATATATATAGCTTTGTTCATAAATAGTCACGATTTCTGAAGCGTTCGTTTTCTGGAGAGGTTCTTTAGCTGAATGGGGTTTTTACCAGTAAAATGGGAATTGTTTGTCATAAAAAATATATGAAAAAACATTTATATATTATATTATTATATATATATGATTAATTTATATCTTAAAATCGACTTAAAATGATGTAAGCTTATAGAAAAGGCAAGTTTTTTCAGCCTGCATATATGTACGTCTACCATTCGTCTATAGCGAAGACCGGTTTTTTGCAGTACACATTGCATACTAGCATATGAAAAACAAGTCAGCACGCTTTCGACCTTAAGGTACTCATCATTCAAGTTTAGCTTCATACTCAGCAAATAGGAATTCAAAATTGTCTTATTGCGAGTTTATATATTTTATAAAATGTGGTCGGCTTGAGATCTAACGTTGTAGAGGTTTTCAATTCCTTGGAATTCATAACACTACAGCCGAGTATGCAAATTGCTCATCATCGACAATGTCAATGTACTAAGGAAGCTGCGTATTTTTTCATTGAATACAACCTACAATCTGAAGCTTTTGATAGCGGTACCTATTCCAAATTGCCGTGCTGATTAGAAATTGAACTAATTAGTATTCCGTGAATTGACTTTTGAAATATAGATTTATCTCAAATGCTTGCAAAATAACACACTGACAGTCACGTTATTATGACATAGAAAAAAAAAAAGTGTATCTACGATTCGGTGAAAGTAACCCTCTTGATGGGGAGCTGAGATAGGAAATTGAAGATGTAGCCCCACGGATAGGATGGCATTAGTTTGAGTTGTAGAGGGGGAGGGCTCGGTCCAGTAACGGTCGCTGAAGGGTGCACCATCAGGAACGGACTCCAGCCAGTGGCCATGCAGGATTTACGCTAAAAAGACGCCATAAACCTTGAATGCCAACAGAGCGGAGGAAAAAAAGGGACCAAAATTGGAATTTGATAGACGCCCGGTCCTCTGGTCCTTGTTCTGGTCCCAGGTTCGTACCCCCTTGGCTGCTCCATATCCTTGTCGGGGTCCTTGCGCAGAGCTCAGAGGCCGTTGCACGTATCCTCAAACCCTTTTCGTCCTTTTCCACGGGCAAATGGGGAAAGGAAAGGCAAGTATTGACGACTTTTTAAAAGGGTCGAACGAACGTCGGCGTTGTCAGGGATAAAGTAGGAGTTGGGGGGCTGGAGCCAGGACAAACATGGCTTAGAGGGTGAGAGTGGGAGGGCTGCGTTGGCGCGTGCTATAAACCAACCGATTTTAACGCTTTACAGGTGAGGCCAAGCGAGGCGGAGGTGTCTGTGTTTGTGAGGGGGCGGCGATTGGGTGGCTGGCCAAAGTTATAAAACTTTACAGTTAACTAGGCTTGGCAATCAAGCTAAAAGCAAAGGCGTCGTCCTCGTCCATGTCCTGTTGCTACCTCGGCTCCTGTTCGGAGTCCCGCCTGGCGCCATCTACCGACGGTTGCCCCAGTCAGGCGACTTCACCCTCTCCCCTCGATCAACACAAAAAAAAGGCAACACCATACAAGTCCATGCCCCTCTAAATGTGGACAGGTCAACACCCACTTGACCGTATATGAGCGTAGGGTGTGTGTTTTGTCCTTTAACTCCCCACCACTTGGGTGACTCAGTTTGGGTCACTCACACTCGTCACCATCGCCTCGCCATCCCCAAATCCTTTACCACCCAAAGGGTTTGGCTTGACCAATGCTCCATGAGTTTGTCCAAATCGCTTTTTCTCCGGCTTTTGTGGGCTGATTTTTTACCCGTTTTCGTTTCAGATAGTGTCATTGGGTCTGGGACCATTTTTTAACCGGGTTTCGTCTGTTGGTGAAGAAATTCAGTTTGATTCGAGTAGCTTTGTAAATTTTTCAAGTTCTTTGAAGATTATTGAATTCTAAACCCAACGATATTTTCTAAACAGTTTAAATCGAGTTTAAATCATATCTTAGTTTCATATGAAAGCTCTTTACATCTCAACATTTTCATTATTTTTTAGAGTTTTTTTTTACCAAAGACTTTACCTAATCATTACTAGACCATTCATCAAAATTACCCGAAAACGAAATATAAGTTGTGTTGAAAGTTGAACATTACGTAACACAAATTTTAGGCCACTTCGATTTTATATAAATTGTATAGCGCCATAAACAATTAAGACCCGAACCGAAGTTCTGAATTTATGTAAATCCCACTTTAGTGTTAGGGGACCCAGTGAAAAAAACTGGAAGCCAGCAGCAATGGGCACGCGCCCACCCCCAAGAGGGAGTCGTTTCTGCAGACCCAACGGCCACACACCCAGCACTAACCCCAGGTCCCAAGACCCCAACCTCAAAAACTGGGGACCGGAGCGACTGTCTGTCAGTTGGTCGATGGGCGGAGAACGGAGTTTTAGTGCCTTTGGAACATGGGTCGGGCACTTCTTCATTAATTTTCATGGCGGCACAAGAACAATGCCACGCCTTCTTCCTCCGCCCCCACGGCGCGGAGGAAACAGAAATGTTGGAGCAGCGAAAGCGAAAAAAAGTTTCTCCAGCTCGGACCAAAGTTGTGGGTGTGTTTTGTGCAAATGAGTGAAGGTGGAGACGCGTTTCTCGTCCTTTTCTGATCTGTGTGTGCGGTGTATCTGTGTGGGTATATCTCTACAGCTTTTCTATGTGTGTGTGTCTGTGTGGGTTGATTACTTTCTGTTTAGGTGCCCGTCCAAGTCGCCATCCTGCCAAATCCCCCAACCTATCTGCCTTTCGAAAAGGGACTTCTGAAGGCAAAAACGCATTTTTATGTTTGCTCGCCTGCCCGTCGTCTAGCGGTCCTTATACTCTTCCCTTTTTTTTTTATATATACACCGTAAGCAGGATGCGAAGCCCTTTTTTGCTCTGCCCAGCGAAGTGGAGGGAGGTTGTCTGCCGGGCAGGGACAATCGTAGCAACCCCATCGATGTCTGGTCCTGGTTTTGGTCCTGGAAAAATTGCAATTTTCTCTGAGGAAAAAAGCCAAGACAACGTCTTGGAGTCGCTTTCGCTTTGACATGGCCAGGGACCAGTTACCCCTGCACCGCTACTCTAGGGTTGCTCTAATGAATTTCCGTCCAGGCAACTGGGCTGGCACCAGCATCCCCTGGCAAAACAAGGAAAAATAAGAGAGGAGGGCAAAGAAAAAAACAATTAAAGTAGGATTTGGCCGAAAGGATGGGCAAACGCACCCATAATCATAATTGCGCGCCCAAAACTTGTCGATTCTTTAGCCTCTGCCCATTTTTTCTTCCACCAACAATCGACCCCTTTTCCTTCTAATTGTCAAACCCCCCTTTTGCTTAATTGTCCACTGGACTCCCAGCTTGTTTTCTTTTCAAAGCTCTCTTGTTCTTTATTCAGGGTTTTTCGGAAAATTTTCACTTGCTTTTAATTTGTCAATTCGTTTGGAGTTTTCCTTGCTGGGGTATCCCACCCATTTTTGTCATTTTTTGCGACTATTCTCGGACAATTTTCCTGTTTGCTGATGAGTTGTCGAACACGGTGGCAATTACTTATTTTGGCTAGCCTCGAGACTTGCGTTTTAATTACTTGTTGGATTTGAATGACTGCTGCGTTTATGGCAGGGATTAAAAGGAGTTTAATTGGGGTGTCGTTTAATGTTCTACTTCAATCTGTGACGTTCTGGAGGACGGATTGGTAATGCCTTTATAATTAAAATTTGAAGAATTAATTTCTAAATTGGGGAAATAAGATGAGTATCTTAGATTTCATAGATAAGTTTCTTAGATTTCTCCGATATTTCGAGCTCATATGAGACATAAAAATACAAAAGTTATAAGCTCAAACAACAATATCTTTAGATGGAAGATAGAAGATATAAGTCAAGACACTCTATCTGATTTGATATCGCCTTCGATCGGGGTTCCTTTAACCTCTCCGAAGTCGTGGCCTAATCAAGAGTCCATATATGGCAAAAAACAATTTGACTCCAATTACCGAAACACTAAAAAGATGTACCACCGAAAGGGGGAAAAAGAAAGTAAAAAGAAAAATGTCCATTGCTACCGATTGAACTTCCGATGCAACGACCAAGCGACAATATCAGACGGCACGAACGATGACGTTGATGGTAAATAAACAAAAGATTAAGCCCAGACAATAGTAAACAAACCGCATCAAAGAGGGGAAACCGGAAGCGACCAAAAAAAAAGAGATAATGAATTCCTTTGGCAAACGACAAATTGATAAATTAAACGCCACTTATAGACGTATGTCTCTATATATATGTGTGTATGGAAGTATGTGTAAACCGGAAGAAAGTGGAAAAAGAAAGCAACATAACGGCAAGGACACGCAGTGCAAAAACAAGAGCAACAACAACCGCAAAGTGCACGCAAATTGAGGCGGCAATAAAAAACAACATAAACAAGCAGCGTCAGAAAATAAAAGCAAAAATAAAAGTCAAAGGACTCACACACACATACACACACGGCACATATATATCTTCCATCTCATTTCACACACACAAACACATATTCACATTCAGGCCAGACGAAAAAAATAGAAGCAAAACAATTAACGTCCTTGACGAAAATGTATTTTTTATTTCATTTTATTTTGCCGCCATCGAAAAAAGCTAAAAAAGAACAAGTTGAAAAGTTGAGCCGTGTGCGGCATAATAAAAGCACAAAAAAGCCAAACGACCAAGAAAATTATCCTCGGAAAATGCGAGAAGGGGGAAGGGTGGGCGGCTTAATGGGGGTGGTCAGGTGGGCGAGGAAGACGCACAAAGAAGACAGGGAAGAGCAAACTGAAGGCAAAACAAACAAATAAGCAAACAAGTCGGGAGAAGCCGACAATGGAAGAGAGTGCCGAGAGAAAAAGATGATGTTCATAGCCCAAAGGCGAGGGGCACACACACATTGTCAAACACACACTCACACATATGAACAGCGGAAAAGAAATGCGAAGGCAAAAGTGTTTGGAGGCAGACAAAAAACAAGCAGGACGAACTAGAAAGCGAGCAAAACAACAGAACAAAAAAAGAAGTGAATGACAATGGAGGAGGCAGAGAAGCAACAGACACAGCCACCTGTTGAGTCATCGCGCTCAGACACACACACACACGTACGCATTCGAGGAGAGAGTCCTGCAGCTCAAGCGGAAATGCAAATAAACAAACACGAGGCGAGAAACGAGGACGAAAAGGAGCAAAGAGAAACTCGCGACGACGATGACGACAACGAAAACGACGATGAGCGGCGTTCACTATTGTATTGGTAGTGGCCCGCTCTCGCTCTCGTTCTCTTCCCAGCACTCACACACTCGTACACACATATGACTTTGAATAATATTATGGAGGATCCCGACTTTCAATGCTTTTTTTTTATCTTTTTTCTTCTTGGCCATAAAAGCAAGCAACAAAACAGTCAATAAAAAATAAAAACAAACAAACAATCGAAAAATAAACAGCAAGAACTACGGCCAAAAGGATGCAAAATTCAACGAGCGAAAGTTGCCAAAGGAATTTACGACTTTCGGCGAAATCAATTCAAAAGTGGAGCATGAACAGCAGACGGCAACAAAAAGGATCAAATAAAAAACCAAAAGCCAGACAAAGGGGGTCCTGCATGGTAAGATATTTCTTTTCTATTTGCATATTCGACTAGGGGATAAAGGATTTTTGCATCATACTCTTTTTTTTGTTTGTTGCCTTGTTGTTATTCGTTTGTTAGCGAAATTTTTTGATTTATCAGTCGAGTCAGTTTTGCGGTTGACGCGAAGTCCTTTTTATTGCTGCATTTGGTATGACCGATTGATTGGGCTGTAATTGCTTTTTATTGAATTGAAATGGCGCTGAAAACTGCAATCGCAGAGCATGCTAGATTTATAAATTTAAAGATTGCGGAGTTTTCAGATTTTCCAGGCGATTTATATTTATTCCTAATATACATATACGAAGTTTATGGAACGGAAAACTAATAAGTTTTATATGAATCGAACTCTGTAAAATAAGCAAAGGATGTTTCAAAGAGCGATATTAAACGGAAAAATAATTTCAGAAATTATTTTCACATTCCGCTTTTAAAACCTTGCAATTAAGCTGGCTTACCTAATTGCCTTTAATCCCAGAACAAAGTTCAAAATAATAAGACTCTGTTTTTCAGTCGATTTTAGTTGAGATATTTGGTTTTTGCTGAGGAAAATGTATTGAGTTTTCCCCCCTCAAAGATACCACACGCACAAAGACGAATGCACAAAGCCCAGAACTTGAATTATATTTTGCAACTAATTTATAAACTGAACGCATTTTCTCTTTCTCTCTCTATCTCTCAATCTATCTCGCTCACTCTTTCTCCAGCTTAGACATTGCGAAGAAAATGCATTGATTATGCATGCGTAAAGCCCAAAACTCAACTGTGGATGCATAACTCTGCACCGAACCCAGTCCTTTGATCTAACACACTAACAGGAGGTGTGGTCGCTTTCAAGTAAAAAGATAAGACAGCACTATGGCAGACCTTTCGATGCTTCGTCCATCTCCCTTTCTCTTATTCCACCCCTCTTAGCCAAATGTCGTAAGATTTTCCCAGTCTCTTCGAACAGTGCTTTCCACTCCCAACTCCCCAAGAACCGAGATACCCAACTACTCAACTACTACCGACATGTGCTGTTGAATTTTCTTCAAAATTTTGCACTCTCTGGATCCTTTTGTGCCTTCGTCCTGTGCAAATTAAAAGCATTTATATATGTATGTGTTTTGTGGGTGACCCCTTGGGAGAAATTACGCCCCTTACCCCTTTTCTCAAATTTCCACAAGCAAACGAATTATGCACAAACGACGTTCGTCCCACGTTGCGTATACGTAACACACTACGACTGTGTGTGCCAAGTGTTTGTTCCTGGCCCTGTGTGTGTGTGTTGATTAGATTTTCTTGCAAGAAAACTGACCAAAGAGTTTCCCATACATCAGTTGACCACATACTCACACACACACACACATACAACTGCACTTGTATAGAAAGAGAGAGATTTGCACTTTTGCTTGTAAGAATTTTCGGGGACTCCTCGTGCATTTGTATGCTTGTATTTTAAGAAGCTGACCACACACTTACACCCAGCTCACCCACAAGTGCATATGCAACACCCAGCCATACACACAAGTACACACAAACACATACAGTCATAAACCGCATGCAGCTGCAACAGCTTCCGTTTACCACCCACACTTGTGCCACCCAAAAAGTTTTCGTTTTGCTTTCTTGGACTTTGCCTAATGCACATTTTTGCATTTTGCTCTAGACAGAGTCGGCAAGCAAAATGCCAGAAAGAGAGGGTCTAATTCGAAAATTTCTTATTAGTGAGCAAGTGAGAGGGAGAGCGAATGCAGATGTGTGATTTGGCAAAGGTTAAAGCAAGACAGCCATAGGAACGAAGAAAGTGCACTAAAGTTTTTGGGTGCCGGGCATAATGATTGAAGACCTGGTTTGGGTTGTAATGTGCATCAATTGCTGACTGGACACAACAAAATCCCATTTTTATCCATCGTTTCCTTTGCCACATTTAATTGTTATCCTAATTGTGAAGGCCACTGCTAAGGATTGACAGCAGGAACATGAGCCCTGACCACCAAAAACAAGCCTATGCAAATTTCCATTTGGCCTTTTTCCAATTAATAAATTATATTTTCTTACATTTTTAGTTAACTTATTTCTGCCAGTCTAGGTTCTAGCATTAAAATTGTATATAGGTGTACAGTCAAGTCATCTCAAGACTTTCCTTTTAATTGGGCATAAAACTCCTGACGAAATGACAATTAATGCCAAATTTCTCATAAATACCGAAAGGAAAGCACCTATCAAAAAACAAAGTAAATTGCTCATTTATGTATAGAAGATGCCACACCCCCAGCGCCCAATGAGTTGCATTTATTTTCCTTTTGCAAAATCTTAAGACATTTGCAAATGCCACAATATCTCTGGTACAAAAATCTCACACCCATCGAATTCCGAACCGAGAGTGATATATAGGGAGAGAGCGAGAGAGATTGTATGTTAGAGCGGGATGGAAAAATCACACGTGTGTTGGTCGAAAATTTTAATCAAAATTTATCTTAAGAAAAATGGATTTCCCCCTTGAGCGTAGATGTATTTGTGTGAGTGGCTGTGTATGTGCGAGTGAGATGACGGCTGAAGCAACAAGGCCTACAAATCGATAGCATTGCCTGCTTTTAGGCCTCAAGACTCCTGCTAGATTTTTCGAGAAGAAGAAAGCTGCATAATAATAATTATAAGAAGACTACGTTTCTGGCAAAGGTGTCATTGGATCTAGAAAATGTTTTCATTCGACAGGGTAATGGTTGAAGGACAGGCAGTTCCTTGCTCTTAGATTTTGGATCCACAAACCCTTCGATTGTCTGATTGGGACAGGCGAGAGTACAACACCTCCAACCGAAATAGTGCGTAACTCACACCAACTTCTAAAGGGTTGTCCTGTTTTGTCCTGTAGGGTTCCAGGCCAGGTTGGACAGGGGTTATGGATATGATTCTGATTCTGGTTCTGGGTCTGTGCGTGTCGCCTTTGTTCTGCGATGATGCATCGTCGTCATTATGATTTTCTATATATTGTGTGAGCGTTGGGCATGCGATGGCGTGGGTGTTTGTGTTTGTATATAATTTTCCACATATAAATATGCACATGGGCCTCTGTCTCCTCCACGCATCGACAGAACATCCGTTCGGTTTCCCTCTCCCATTTACCCACCCGCTGGCTGCGTGTCCGTAGGTGTGTGTGTGTGTGCGTGTAAGCAATTATGTGTGCTTTATGTTTGTGTACTCGATTCTTTTTTCGCTGGATGTTTAATGTTTTTATTGCATTTCTGTGTACAGGTTTTTAGCGCTGGGCCGCTGACAGCACATATGCCTATACGGCTATTCAATTAAACGCATTAACTTGATTTTCAATTAACTTTCAATATGACCGCAACAAGAGATTTTTCATGCTCTGCTCTCCTAGAAATTATAAAAACAAAACTGACACGGAAAAGGCGTTCAAACATTTCTGAATTAACATTTTCATATCGTATGATATTCTTTTGATTAATGATGTGTGAAGTTGTTGATCAATCAGATCGGGGTTCTGTAAGAGTGCATACAAAGCACCTGCTAGATGTGAGTTTTAATAATATGCAAATTAGTTAGTCACAATGAAATTAATATCGATTCAAGTCATACTCCGCATCAAGAGATTTTTCATGCTCTGCTCTCCTAGAAATTATAAAAGCAAAACTTACACGGAAAAGGCGTTCAAACATTTCTGAATTAACATTTTCATATCGTATGATATTCTTTTGATTAATGATGTGTGAAGTTGTTGATCAATCAGATCGGGGTTCTGTAAGAGTGCATACAAAGCACCTGCTAGATGTGAGTTTCAATAATATGCAAATTAGTTAGTCGCAATGCAATTAATATCGATTCACGTCATACACTCCTTTAAATTCATTTTATAATATTAATACGTATGTTCTTATTTTACTTAATTACAATATTAAAAGCAGATAAAATTCAACTTGAAAATATCAAACGATGTGAGTGAAGCTTAAAGACATGGTATTTCAAATTTCCAATAAAGTTTATGATGCTGTGATATAATCAGTAGAATTTCGACTATTTCGGTGAAATTAATTTCTGTATCCTAAAACACGGCACACCCCCATTTTGCCTCACACCAAAACTCTTAGCTACTTTCTGATTCACATTAGCATGTGATTCACAAATGACTTGGCACAAACTACTTCCGTATAATGTATGTGTAGCTACACATTTCAAAGAAGAGCCCGTTTCCTTCGGCTCAACCCTTGCTCGGGCCACCCCCGTATCTTTTCCCACCACCGAATCGAGAAATTTCACCGCTTTTCCAGCATTATTTCCATCAAATACTTGAATGTTTTACTCGAAAGCCAAACACAATTAACTGAAATTAAACTAGGCACAATCTCAGACCGAGCAACCCTTACCGGGCCTGCCACCGTTCCATCACTTACCCCAAAAACCTAAGCCTTTCTCCTAGCTCTTTATCCCTGCACCCTTCCTTGAAGGTTTCACCTGCATCTTGGTTTCCCGGCACCCCATCTCCAACCCCTTTTTCCACACTTTTTAATCACTTTGTCACCCCTTAACCAGAGCCGTGCCGAACCCTTTTCTGTCAGGAAAACCCAAATGCAAATGAGACACATTTTCCTACCCAAAATAAGAAATTTCAAACCCAATGTGAATTAAAACTGCTACAGTTTTTTTTTTCTGCAAAGAACTTGTTTTAATACACTTTCAGAGAGTACATTTAGTTTGTTTAAGAAATAACTTTATTTGGTACTAAAAAACGTTTGAAATCTTAAAAAAATTATTTACTTTTGTCAATTGCTTTTCAAAGGAAATATTTTCTTACCCTTTATAGTCTTTTACAGCTTAAATAATAATTTATTTGGCCTACGTTATTTATTTATAAAAGCTGTTACTAAAACGAAAAGGGCATTAAAGTATTCGACTCTTTATAAGACTTGAACATTTTTTTAAGTCTTTCATTTTTTTGTTTTTTGTTGTCACTTGATTTTGGAAAGTGAAATGTATTTTTGATTAGAAATGCCCTGTGCAGAAGATGACAAGGGCTATGAAAGAGACTGAGATTGGGACCATATCCAGAGCTGAGACTGGGGGCCAGCTCCATCCATTAGGAGTCCCCCATCACCATCAAACTTCATCTCAGGAACGTTCTCTCCCACCTCAAAAAGCCTCCCGAAAGGCAGAACCTCTACCTCCGAAATGTTTGTGAAGATTTTGCGCCTTGTTGTCATGACGGTGAAGACGAAGGGCAGCCAGCCATCCTCCGAAATACCCACCAACATCACCCACATCTAACCATCATGCCACCATCCTCATCATCCCGAGCCATGTGCCGTAAGCTTCCACGCTAAGCGTAAACTGAGCTCGCGTCACCAGAATCGTTAGCGCTGCCAGGAGGGAGGATGTCTTTGTATTATTTTCAGCATTTAATTTGTTGCCTGCGACGACGACGAGGATGCGAATGGGAGAGGGGTTGACGGCTGGGTATGAGTGGCCGAGAGTTGGTATAAGGACAACGTCACCATTTGGCCCGCCACTGTTACTTTGTTTCACATTTTTCGTGCCCAAAAATAAAATAAAAATGGGCGGACTTGCACCCCACAACCACAGTCAGGATCCCATGGATGTGGCCCACCTCCCTTGACCCAAAACACCACCCCTCGTCGAATCGTTTCGTTTGTGTGTGAGTGTTCCCAATTTTGGACGCTCGTTTGCGCTTATGTAATAACCTCGAATCTAATTACTTTTTGACAATATCGTAAGAGGTAAGAGGGAGAGGAAGGAGTCCACCCGGGGCCACATTCCCACACCAGCTTATCCACATAGCAGAGAATGCCTGGGCTCCCCCTCTTTCATTTTTATTGAGTGTGTGTAGTCGGGGCAGCCTAAGGAACATAATTGAAGGACTCTGCATGCAGGAGCTGAAATAATATTGCTTTTGACATTGGATTCAGCTGGTGGGCTTACCAGGAGAGATCTGAAATGTTGGTAAGCACAAGCGGCCAATGTTTCGACTTTCATATTTGAGGGTTAAGGCCAATGAATCGTAATAGAAGTTTGAAGCCATTGAAGACTTCTTTGATGACAATCATACTCCAGCTAACCTGTCATGTTTCGCCGTCTATTTTCAACCCTGCCATTCATTTCGTGTCTTGCTCACATTTTCGCCGTCTTTTGTAGCCCTAATTTTGGCATCATCTTTGCCATTCTTGGAAAAAAAGCACCCTTGCCAATTTATCGCCTCTTCTTTAAGGTGGCTTCAACCCCATTCGAACTCTTTTTATTTTGTCGGAAAACCGTCATTTTATGCAAAACAGCTGGCGAAATATTTGAAGAGAAGGTAAGGGTATGGAAAAGCTAAACCCGAAATCCTTGTGAAAAACGGTCGAGCCAAGGAGGGTGCCTTCAACCCACTTTTTAGGCCTAAACCAAACTTTTTTTTCGTGTAAGCAGAGGAAAGTTATGAAATATATAAAAAAAAGTTGAAGAAATGTGCTGGGACTTGGGATTGGGTGCTTAGAGGTGAGCCATGCGGCATATCCTTCATTAAATCGAAGAACAAACGAGCAGACGAGCACAGCTGGAGCTGGGGAACACATGTACCACGGTCCGGGTCCAATAACCCCGCCCCTACACATGGCGAAAAAGTTATTGCTCAAAAAATGATAGGTTTTCAAATATGAGCTTTTCAAAAATGAATTTTTCGAAAGCATTTCAATACCTGGTTATTATTTACTTTCTTGTCTATATTTCTCTATATTTTGGAAACTAATTTTCGACTTTAAATCGCAGTGCAGCCTGTTCCTGTCCCCGGATTTCTTTCATTTTAGTTTCCCATTTCTTTACTTGCCCCTGACTCAAACTCCAGCGATATATGCGACCCTCTTCAAATGTGTTGCCTTTGCTTTGGCCAGCCATGTGGCGCTTCTTCGTCTAAAAGGTAGAGGAGAAGGAGGTGAATGTGGAGGACACGAGTGCCAGGACGAAAACGAAGACGAAAGGGCGTTGAGGACGTCGACTGACCCCCTCACAGACCGATATACTCCCACCCACCCCAGTGGCTGCAACAACGTTTCAAATTCAACGACAATGATGATGAGGACAGAGTTGGGCGGGTTTCGGTGGGGGAACGATGTCGAAAAAACTTTTTCTTGGCATTTGTTGAGCAGGAAACGAGCCAGGGACGGGGTGGTTTGGTTGAGTTTTGGGTGGCCCGTTGGGTGGAATCGGAGGAAGTGGCATGAGCTGAGGGTTCTGTGGAAAAAAAGGCGGTGTGCCACTGTGCTAGACGAAGACTGTTCCGGTGTGGGCTGGGCCTTGGCCCGACTTGCCCTTCCTATCCTTTCCAAAAGGGAAAAGGGAACTGGCTGACTGACGAGTGCGCGTTTTCATTCTGTCTTTGTGAGAGTGGGAACCAGCACTGAAGGAAAAATATAGGCTTTCAATACTGTATTCAAGATAATATTAACAAGTACACGAGTTTCTTGTGGAAATTACAGTCATTCTTGTCAAGCAGTTTTGAGTGGGCTGTGGGTTACCAATAAGTTTAGATTTCTGCGCTTCGCTCTTTCAAAATGTTATATAATTAAAAAAAAGTTATTTAATTGAAAATGTGATTTGAGGCTAGGATAAAAACCATCTGGTTTTTCGTACTTATCCAACATCCTGATCTAACATTTTTTTGCGTGCTTTCCTTTTCCCTTGATTTTTTTGTTCACTCGAGTTAGAAGCGTTGGGCGGGGGTGGGTTATTTTTTTGGGCAAGGCCGCAAGGATCTGCCAGGGGACCCGGGCCAACCGAGTGTTACTTCGAGTCGAGACCCTCTGGCAGCTCGAAGCGTTCGCTGGGGGTTCGCTGCGGTAACCATGTCGCCTGATAAGACACAATGGACATATCAAATTGTGGCTTAGCCCGTGTGTGTATATGTCTATATGTGTGTGAGGTTTTCGGTGTGGGTGGGCCACAAAGGAGACCAACTTTGGGGCGCGGCAGTCAGCTGAAATATAAATGGAATTTATGGCTGGCTATCCCAAAACGAGCGCCTTTGCCTTGCACCGGAACCCCCATCATGAATGGAGCTTTAAAAAGCTGTACCGATTTCAAATGCTTTATGTATATCAAATACAACTTTGACCAAAGCGGAGGGGCATTCGGTGTGTATGAGGATATGGCGGTGGGGGCGTACCTCCAATCCATCAACTGTCAGTTTGTGGACGCGAAATGCCGTGGAAAGCATAATGCGCGTTACATGAAATGAGTTTTGATGTGCGGTATGGGTTCGAGGGCCCATAGCCGTCGGCTCAACCTAACATAGTTATCCTTTATGCGAGTGTGTGTGTGTGAGCCTGTTCGCTTATGGATGTGTGTGTGTGTTTGAGAGAGAGTGCAGCGAGGGACAATTTAATGGCCTCGGGTTATTTGGGAATAGGTTGAAAACAAAGCGCTGGTCAAACACTGTAACTGGGCAACAAAAAGGGGTCCGCCCTGGTCAGAATGGGGGCCAAAAACTAGGCACCCAAAGCACAAAATATCCTCGAACCAAAAGCGAAACTGACTGAAAAAATAACGAACAGAAAAAGGGGGAATATATACGCTGCAGCACAAAGAGCAAATGGTAAAAATTAATGCAACCCAGGGAACGGTATCTGGTGGGGACTTTGGCCAGAAGCCAGAAGCCAAGGTAGAGACAGGAAGGGGCTTGATAGGGACGAGTTGCCTGCAGCACCGTTTCGCTTTCTCCGCTCCTTAATAACAGAGATCGTTGGCTTGGGAAAGAGGTTTCATCTTTCTCCACCCAGAAATATCCTCCCACACCCACGAGCCACTACTCTGACTTATTTCAATGAAAATCCTATAAGGAAAAACTGTGGAAGTCGCATACCGTAGCCGACTTAAATAACACAATTAAAACTTTGATAATAGCAAATACAACGACGTAAACGTTGCAACGTGCTGGAATTCATAATTGATAACTCGTTTGGACTGATTAACAAATATTGTCTGAACTGTACGTATACAGTATTATAAAATAGAAAGAACTGGCTACTTCCAGTTGGCTTATGTTAACTTTAATGAAAAGGCACCTCTTCTTAATATATTAAATTGGGTTAAAACCGAGTTAATTAAATTAATTGAATTTAATATAAGTCACCCATTTATATTAAGTTGGTCAGGAATACAATACTAATATCACTTTGCTTCATTATGATTAGGTTCACAATACTTAAGTTTAATTTTTATTCGAAAATGAAGAGTGCTTATAAGCGTATTGTCCCCACGGTGCCAGCTTGGTAACAGCCCACCCACCAACTCTCCCACTCCTCCTAAGCAACCCCTCTCAACCACCCACCCTCTTATGACGATTATTTTTATACCATTTATACCCCAACCCAGAAACTTTTCCTCCTGCCGAAATTTCAGCGAGTGCTTTTCTCCCTCTCCATCGCCGTGCCACTCGACCCTCCGAACATTTTCCGAGCTTAGAGCAATGGAAAAGGATTTTTGGTCTTTTATTGCACGTCAGACTTTTTGGACCGCTCGCAGGACTTCTTCTTGTGCTGTCCGGGAGTGCGGACTCTGAAGCTCGGCTGCCAGGCTGCTCCTTCCCTCCTTTTTGCCATTATGCTGCAGAAGCAAGAAAAAATTTAACGTTTATTGCTTGCGCCAATGAGCTGATTCTCCTTTGCCACCATCCTTTCAACCCACCTACCTATTTCCATTTCCACTTCCATTTCAGCTTAGTCCTTTCGCCTTAGCGTTTGGGGCGCCAAGTTCGTCCCTTTCGTCTCTGGCGCGGCCATGGCGATATCCTCAGATTGCCCTGTCCCACCGTTTCCGTTTCCCCTTGCCAATCCTTCTGGGTAACCATCACCCTCTCTTTCCCCTCGATTCCTGTGCCGACTGCTTTTGGGGTTTTTCTTTGGATGCCTTTTCGTCCTCTGGCTGGGAACCGCCATCTTGTTGTTTTGCTGAAATGCGAAGGACATTTGATGTAATGATGCCTGGAGGCAGCCACCACTGTGTCTATATATGTGTGTAAGTGTGTTTGAGGGATCAGCTCGGTGAGGTCCGGCGTCCTTTTCTGCAGGAGCACCCCAAGTCGCCAGCTCGCTTTGTTTGAGTTCACTTAAGTTCAACGCTTGGGTCCAGGTCCTCAGTCCCCCTCCACCAGCTCCAGCGCCAACCTAACCCCATTCTATTGCAAAGTTCTGCTGTTACTGCTGCTGCTTTCATTATCCTTTTGGCGTATCCTTGCCCTGACTCATGTGGGCGTCTTGAGAAGCCGTCGCCAAGACGCAGGGAAAAAAAGGTCAGGGGACCGGGCAAGGGGAAAAGAAAAGCAGAATAAAGCCAAGAAGGTGGAGAGAGGCAGGGAGTGGAGAGGGTGAGTAAAAGGACAGGAAGGACGCAGAGTGTGGGGAGAAAAAATAAGATGAATTACTTCTTTTGGCCGCAGCGCCAATGACCAAACTGAATCTGGCAAACACCCCGCACCTTGGACGGGAGAACCAAAATCCCCCAACCATCTTTCCTTGAACCTAAAAACAGGACGACCAGCAGACCCTGGCCGGTCATCAATTTTCGTTCTGGCCGCAGGAAGAGCAGGGTAAGAAGCATTCCAAGAAAGCTGTCCGCTTAGTTTTTCGAACACTCAGTTTTCGGGAAGGGAAAAGGGATTTGGTGGGACCAACCAAAAAAAAAAAGGAAGGGCAGGAGGGTCAGAATCCTAGGCAACCAATGTCCAGTGTCCAGCGAGCATCAGCAGCTACGCTCCGAGATTAGATTTGATGGGTTTTAGGGTGCCCCAGCGCATGTGTCCCATTCCGGCTCATCCTGTTCGGCCCTCGTCTGTCCTGTTCCCAGACCTGGTCCCAGTTCCTGTCCCTTTTTCACTCGGTAAGTCTCCATCGCATCGTCTTGACTGGCTGGGAGATTTTCGAGGGATATGTCTTACGCCATTATATGCTCCGAATTCTTTTTTGTTTCGTTGCCCTTGCCGCTGGCATTGAGCACGCAATTTATACTTGTATTTCATTTCGGTAGCTTTTCGTTGGTTCTTTGGTTAGAGTCTGAGAGTGTGGAAGTATGTGGGGGAATAGGTATATCTTGACTGCGGGTAGCCACCGATGGGAATAGGTTTTTTCCAAACAGAAATTGTATTTAAAATTATGAAAGAAGGCAGGCCGATGAATTTGTTATTGATTTTCTATTATGACTTTGAAATGGCAAGCCATTTAAAGAGGTGTAGACTAAAAGTTAAACAGTTCTTTATGTGTGATTTACTTATCATAACTCAACTTCATTTTAAGCTTTAGTAGTACAGTCCACTAATTATTAAAAAAAAAGTCATTTAAAAGCAGCAAGCAGATATCTGACTTAAGTTAGAAATAAATTAAATTCAATGTTTCAAATCGGATTTCCTCTTTCAGAGTCAATAAGGCAGATATTCCATATGATTGAAAATCATCATAATATCCAAGCATCAACACCCTAAACTTAAATATTAATTTGTAATTTTCAGCACTGGGTGGGTAAGATTGTCATTTGCCCAAATATTTCTGTCTAATGTGCATGAATGAGTATACAATGACTTGGCGAAAATTGGGCAGATCTTTTTACTGCTCTCAACGCCAGTTGCAAATTTAATGCTGCCCCCAGAATATACGAGAAAATACTGTGCACAATCAATGGCCGACCAATCAAAAGTTGAACGCAATTAGTCTAAATGCTTTTTGCTGGGAGAGGCATGCTTAAGAGTGGAGCTTTAATAAACATATATTAAAATTTTAGTTATTTATGTAAATCTCAAGCGGGTTGACAAAGCAAGGCAAAATTCAAATCTCGAAACATGTTCGCCATATTATGTACTGGAGATATCTCAAGAAAGTGCCCACCTCCTTTCGTTTCGGAAAATTAAATGGCAGGCACATAGGCCCGTCGCCCGAACCTTTTGCAATTATTCACATATTTGAACAAAATTTTAAGAAAATGCAGCAGCAACAAATTTTCCAATCCCAAAAAGACGTTGCATTGCCAGGCCATCTGCCATTTAGCCTTGTTGGTGGAAGCGAGAAGGTAAGCCGGCCTGTGCGAGGAGTGCAGCATGTTCTCACAGGATCTTAAGAAATTGCACAAGAAATTCAAAGATGCAGTTGCAGATGCAGTCGTTGTAGTTGTCGTTGCAATACAGCAACAAGCAGCATCAACTTGGGGGGTTCTGGCAGGGCAACCGTGCGTATGCGTAATGTGTTGGAAGGCGCCTAAAACTATGCAAAAGTCGCCCCCTTTTTCTGCATGAGTGTGGGTGCAGTCCCCCGGCTTTTGTGTCTGTGTGTGTGACTGTGCGTGTGCTTAGGCCCGAAGTGAGTTGCCGAAAATGCAGTCGAAGAACTCTTTGGGGGCTGAATGGGGTGTCGTTCTGTTTACTTGACATTAAGTGCATGGAAAACTTATTATTGCAGGCTCTGACAAGCACAAAAAGCAACTACAACATGACACACACACACTCTCATACACAAGTAAAGCTTGTATATAAAAAGATTTGGCTTGCAAGTAGGCCTAAAGATCTGGTTGCCAAGAGGAGTTCCGGACTCTGGTCTCTCTCTTTCTCGCTCTATTTCTCGGCTACGAGTTTCATTAAATTTTAAGACAACTTGGCTTTTTTGTTGTACATAAGTATCGGGCAATAGGCGTGCATATGGCCATGTATTGGCCGAAAAGGCCCAAGAAAACCCACACTAGGCCATCATAAATTTCCAAAGAGTCGGCCTTAGTTAGAAGTGAAATCGGACGGGTTAAGGGTAGTGTGGAAATGAATGCACTTTGTAAGGCCGGGAGATGAGCTCTTGTGGGGGTGGCACTTGCAATTGTTCGCCCCTTGCTCAACAGTCCACCCAAAATGCGCCTTGTGCAGTCGACGCAGCTGCAACTGCTGATGCTGCTGCTGCTGTCGTTGTCCTGTTTCGGGTCCGGTGTCTCAAGTCTTGAGTCCTGCGACCTGCGACCTCCCCCTGTCGTCTTTAATGCATTATTTTGTGTGGCAACACTCAGCGGTAATAACCTCGAGATAAACCCACACCTGCACCGTTCGGCCAGGTGACGTGTGTAAGATGCGATGAGTGTGCGAAGTTTAAGATGTCGTCCATGGCTTTGTATTTTCGGACTCTGTCTCTTTCTCTGCGTGTGCATCCTGCCACTGGACTTGATTAAAATTGATTGAAGCAAATAAATGAAATTGGATTTTTTATACTCTCTGATGGCTCCGAAGAGTTGCGATTCGCAATGAAATCAAGCAAACCATTATGGTGAAAGATTTCTAATTACACATCTCGAGGGTCTTTGATTTTCTTGTCCTTTCAGGAATTGGCTTTCAAAATAACTGCGCTTTTTAAAGAATTATTAAAGTAAATTTAATATAAATTCTTTGAGACTTACTCCAATTTCCATTGTAATACGACCCATATAAAAATGAAATATATTATATTTACCTTTATATTGAATAATATTGGAAGAGTCGTTTATAGCACGGCCTTAATAAATAGTACGTTCCAACCAATAATTTTAGACCACACCCACATGTGGGACTTTAAACTGATTAACAAAACATTTGAAATCATATACAGTCGATGGTGGAAGTGAATATATACCGCACTCAACTGCTTAGCCTACCTCAACAAAACGGGAAATGGAACGAGCCCACGCAAAACAAGCAACAGACCAGCCAATGGAACGCAAGCGGGGCATCATGCCACAATCATAACCATAACCGTGGTCTGAGCGGGTACCACTGCACCACAATGCACCACAGAGACCCCCTCTTGGTTCGCGTCCTCTCCATCGGCCCCTTCGAAAAACCCTTAACCCCTGTGCTTGCCCCGTTGGACAAAGCCCAATTTTTGGTCGAAGCGTCAAAGCAGAAAAAACATCGACGGACACAATAAAAGTTTTGTAGGCGCGTGCATAGAAGGATTGGCGAGGATGTGGAATTTTTGGGCAGGAGGAGCTCCTTCCTGCCCAAACCCGCTGTGTTTGACTTTTTTCTATGGCCTCACCGCCTGGCTGGCGCAAAATATTTCGATCAGGCGTAAAATGTGCGCAAAATTCAAACAGCATTTTCAGCTGAGCTTTTTTTCCCCTTTTTTTTGCGTAGTAGTAGCCCACTTTCCTCCTGCCAGGTTACCCTATTTTTTGCGTCCATGTGTGTGCCTGTATTTTATTATTTATTATGACCACATACACACACATACACACTCACGTTGCAGTTTAGTGTTGTAGTTGTCGCGGCCAAAAAAATATAAACAAAATGTGTTGCACCACCCAGTAAACCTTTCCAGTTTCCCTACTCCTTCTCTAGAGAAAATGCAAAAAAAAAACACTAAAAATAAATTCGAATAAAATTTTTGTTATATACAAAATTGAGCTTGTGTGAGAGAGGGTTTCGTGTGTGTGTGATTGTGGGTTGCATTCTAGTTTGCTGCTGTTTTGGGGGTTCCGTAAAAAGGGATGCGATCTCTATTCGGCTTACAGCGTAACCCAGGAGATTCTACTAAAGACATTAAAATAAAATTTCCATTTTGTGGAAATAGATGGGATATAAGGGAATATATTACATAATTATTATATTTATATTTTTTGATCAAAGCTTTCTTTCTATGTACTATATGATGAAATATATTATATTTTAATGATTTTCCACAAGTATTTTCTAATAGCTTGCATCTAACTGCAACATTGCATTCCTGGTCAGTGCCATCCCACAACAATCCCTTTTTTCCATGGGGCTT
The DNA here is from genome assembly GCF_018153835.1 of Drosophila eugracilis. NCBI lineage: Eukaryota > Metazoa > Arthropoda > Insecta > Diptera > Drosophilidae > Drosophila > Drosophila eugracilis. Next base: position 1,688,333 of record NW_024573209.1, read on the forward strand.
AAGTGGCAGATTTTTAATTGAATTGGCTGCAGTGGCTGCTGCACTGGCCCCCATCCTAAAAGTTGACAGCGAAAACCCCCTCGGTTTCAGATTTTTTTAGCATATTACTAACCATTTGTTTTTTGCATTAGTTTTTTGTCAGCTGCAGCCGGGACTTGGGGTAAAAAAGATGCGAGCAAACAAATCATTTGACATTTTATACATATTCCATTATATATCCGCGGATGCATATATCCATGAACACATATAGGAACTGTAGGCCCCCATATCATGCCCCCTCAATAGAAAAATAGAGGCGACTGCGCATTTCACATTTTACGCTGGTTTTATTTTTTATGCAGAGCTGCGCATTTTTGCAATTTATATAAATATTTTATATATTATTTATTTTACACATAACATATTTTTTTAGCTGATTCGCATTTTTTTGCCATTTGGCGCTTTCATTTTGTGCGCTATATAAATATTTCATTAATTCAACTTTTTCTATTTTCGATTCTCTATTTTTTCGCCATGCGATTTTATTATTATTTTATGCATTTTTGATGAAATAGTTTTTGGATTTTGTGCAACTAATTTTATGGCAATTTTTTCCTCCTTATTTTTTATTCAACCCGGACAGGTTGAGGGGGCGATCCACGAACAGAGGTAGAAACGGTTGAATTTATGCGGTAGCCAGTAGCTGGCCGTTTTAAAAGATTTACGGCATTTACGAAGCGATTCTGGCCATAGGTTTATTATTTCATAAATGCGTTTTGATTTGTCGACCCTTCCCATTCCCCAACAAAACAATTAAAGGTGCGAATGAAGGTGTGTTGCGAAGGGGGCAACACATCAATTATATTTTCGCTCATTCAGTTATCATATGGCTCGACCAATTTCCATCAAATTTATTGTCATTTCATATAATGCAAGGCAAACTTAATTTATTTTATATTTTCGTATGAACTACTAGACAAATAACAAGAATCGACCAGAGAAATCTAATTTATTTGATGAATATCGAACATTTTTTCACAAGTGTTTTTTGCTAATTTCTCATATTCATAAATGCTTTCAAATCAATTCCAGATTTTTTTGTACTCTGTCGACTTTAATAAATACATTTAATCTCCAAAAATATTAAAAGAAGTCTGTTATCAATAAGTTCTTCTGTTAACATTTCGTTGGTTGAACACATTTACTTTTAAGACGTGCTCAATATTTTTGATCGATTGACAGCCCTACAAGTGGCGGAGCCAAGTATTTCATTAACTCAATTATAAGCCACAAGTCCACTAGACTATCGATGCCATAAACACATAGATGTGAATGTTAATGAGCATACCAACAAACAATGAGACAATGGAGAATCATCATATTTAACCTATTTACCCAGACAGTGTCTTCTCCACCGGCAAGTGAGCGAGCTTTAATTATGCATAATCTAAATGGTCAGTTTACGTTAACACTTTGACTTTCGGAAATCGTTAGAACGCAGGATAAACACGTTTAATAAGCTGAAAGCGGGGGTGTGTATAGAAGTTTTAGTCTTATTTGACATACAATTAACTAACTGGATTGATAATTATTATCATTAGTAGTGGCTACAGAACACGAAAAAGGTGGCCGCAATCAGATTAATATTTTTACTTCCGTTACTATATTAAAAATTTAAAAAACGGTTTTATTTATATAACATCCTCTCTTACTCAGAGCAAGTTATGTGCAGAGACTCACAAGCTTGTGGTGGTTCCCATAGTAATCGTAATAATCATTATTAATGGCAGCATAGGGCCAAGATGCGGTGTGTAGGTCGTGGTCAAATATTCTGACCAGTCGCGAATGCAATTGAAATTCTTGCGTTTTGAGGCTTGTCTGATTTTTCGGCATTCACTTTGAGGGTTAAGCAAGTTAATAGTTATACTGTTTACGTAATTAATATTAAAATGTGAACACCAAATATTCTCAAACCACTTAATTTACTTCGACTCATTTATTTATTTTATAATTATTACAGCTTTAAGTTGCTATTAAGCTAAATCTTTCAAATTGTCAAAGAAATCCAATTGAACAACGTGAAAAGCATTATTCTAAATTTTTGTATTCTAAAGGGTAATCCCTTTAGGTTAATGCTAAATTGTACCATCAGGCTTCTTGAACCTTTTCAGTGTCCTCGAATTCTAATTTGGGGTTTTTCATAAATCGAACAAGCACTTCAGCTTAAATGAAAACCACAACAGTGATGCCCTCCCCTAGGACCTTCCCATTGTCTTTGTGTTGGCCTCCATCGGCAACCGCTCGAGGAATCAGTCAAGTTTTATGATCACCCCATGGAAACCCTCGAAAAGCATTGAAATAGCGACGGCAATGACGTCGCATCGCACTGGCGACGGATCTCTCTTCCTGTTCAAATAAACCCCATATCCATCCTACCCAAACTCCCGCAAGGTGGCCATCGCTCTTGACCCTTTTTCCACTCAACCCACGAAAACGAAAAACCGTTCCCCCGCCGCTTTTTTCTCCTTTATTCTTTTTGAAAACTTTACGCTGCCCATGGCCACCCTTCATTCTCCTTCCTCCAAACGTACAACCAAGTCACCCATCCGACCACCCGTTCCTCCTACACCGTTCTGGCAGACAAGCGACAACAACGTTGTCCACTTTCGCAACACCCCAACTCCCAGCGAAGAAGAGCGAGATGGCAAGCCAAGCGACAGGAAAAGAACCAAAGCGATAGAAAGAGAGGGGAGAGCATTTCGGAATTCATGCTGTCCATGCTGTCCATGCCAACAGCAACAACGTAGCCGGCTCATATATTTTTCTCATTTATTTTTCCCGGACCCACTCCCAATATTTTTTGTGCGTTTTTCATATCCGAAACGCCGACAACCACCCCAAACACCCACCGCCCATGGCCCGAACTCAACCCATAAACCCACAGCCATCACCTAGCCCATTCCCTTTCCCACCCCTGGCGGCGATCCAGCCGGCCTTTTTTTTTGCGCCATGCCGGCGAAAGACAACAAAAGCAACAGCCATCTACCCCCCCTTCAGCACCCACACCGCTTACACTTGGCGAAAAAAAGGGAAAAACAAAAATAATTGCCGCCTCACTCTCTCGTGTTTTCGCTCGCACCCACTCCCACTTTTGAGCACCCATCCCATTCACAAAAACCGTCGGCACTCAGCTGTTTGTCAACTCATCTGCCGCGCCGCCATCCGGCTGATTCCGCCCACCGCCCTGCGACCTCACCCACCACCCACTCTCTCTCTTTCTCTCTCTCTCTCTGTTTGGATGACCCACCATACCCCCATGAAACCCCCGCCATCTACTACCACGGACAGCGTGGTTCGTTGACGTCGAGCATCGCGTTATCGGCGTTTCTCTGTTTTTGTACTCATATCCCTCTGCTCTCTCAAGGGGTAAGCGAAGGGGCATGATACACAGGCGCCATCGTTAGGATGAGTGGAAGAGGGGGTCCGAGGTGTAGGTGTAGCAGGGGGACGAAGTTCACAGAGTGTTGCACACTTTTCGGCGTTTCGCCTGCACACGCACTTTCCGCTTTTGGCGGCGTCCCACATTCAATTTTCGTCCTTGCTGCGCAGGCGCTGCCACCTAAGGTCCTCTCACTCTCGCCTCTCTCGCGCTGCCAACGTCGACGCAGGACGACCAAGCAGTCGGACTCGGCTCTAAAACCCACTTGGCCATCTCTGTTTTGGTCAGTCAGCAGTTGGCTTTCGTCGTGTTTGGTTCGCCCCTGGAGGAAGCGCTCAAAGCTTTGAATAAAACAAACCAAAACAAATCGAAAATCCCCTTTAAAAAGAATAATACAAACACTCAAATCGAATATATATATACTTGGAGTTTTGACAAGTGGTGCTATTCAGAAAATTAACCCCCTCTAAGAATCGCTTTTGAAAGTGTGCCAAAAACTGGGTTATTGAAAAACTCAAAACTGTGCAACTATCCATTTACCCCAGTGAACTGTGTGAGCTTCTGAGCAAAATAAAAACCCGCCAAAAATTCTGAGAAGTGCCAAAAACGTTGCAGCGAACCCAATCCGCACGAGTGTTACAAGTGTGTTCAGTGCTAAAGATACCAGCGAGTCGAGTTGCATCTTAAGCTGCAACTTTGATATCGTCACATTTTGGCAGCGACTGCTTCAGTTCAATTGTCTGGTCTTCGGGCGAATTCCTCACTCCACGCAGGCCATCAAAAAAACTGCCAAAATTCCGAAGAATCCGAGGAAAACACCAAAAACATCGACACGTACCGCATCGGCAACCGGTGGCGGTGGGGGAGGTGCTGGCGGAGGCGCCACCACCAGCACGAAAATGGCATCTAAAAGAAAAGCCTCGGTGTTGCTGCACAAGGTGAGCCTGGATTTTCTTGAAAGACACTGCCTATAATAGGGAGTTTTGACTAGTCATCGAATGTCCTTTCTATGAACCGCCCTTTATGGTGTTTAACTACCATTATGAGGCAGCGATTGAACTCTTTCGTTTCAAGTGCAGGAAATATGACTAATTGAGTCGAAATGTTTCCTGTTTGAGGTTGTTTTTATTATAGTTTAAGCCTCTTAATACATTCTATCATACATAAAACTTCGCCTAAATTAATCTTCAAATCGTTTAAAATTTAGAAAAATTGATTCTTAAAAACTTAGATATATTCTGCAGAATACCTTTTAAAATAAAGTTATATAGTATAGTCCTAAAATCATATTATACCCAAATAGACTTAAAGCTAAACTCTTTTATAGAAATCTTGATAATCGATTCTCTTGTAATTCCGATACACGGCCAAATATTTTCCTGATAATAGTCGTAAACTAATTGAGCAAATGGTAATACTAAAATAATTGAATAATTGTAAACTTCGTGATTCATTAATGTACTTGGTTTCGGTATGAAGTATCCTTCATTCAAGTCATCGATTCAATTCGTGTCACAGGTCTTCAAGAACCCCATCTCTTAGAACCATCCTATATAGACGTTCTGAGACCAGCATAAAACCTTTCTCCTTTTGCCCGCTTTCAGCAAGTAGTCCAATACGAAATCAATTTGCCCCCAGCCAACATATTCCCATTCCGGGACTTACCGCAGACCAGACACATTTACCCAGCCACAAAATAAACATTTCGAAAAAATAATATATATATATATATATATAGAGCGAGGTGTGGGTAGAGCGGAAAAAAAGGAACGGAAGAAACCTAGACAGTTGCAAAAATATTGCTAATACGCCGCGTAGGCAGCAATCGAAAAGAAAAACCTGCTCATAATGCCTTTTCGGATAAAAAAAGACTTCTATATGGTTTGGGGTGCACCATTCACTCAGAGGGGGAAGGCACTCTAATGATATACGACGGTGTCCCAGTGTAGGTCTCCTCTCCACATACGTGAATGTTCCTTGGTACATAGAAGCGCGAATTGCGACGGGACCGAAGACGACAGGGGGGATATAAAGTGTGCGTGTGTGTCTGACAGAGGGAGCGGGTAACGAGGGGTAAACAAGTAACGACTTTGGGGTGTCTGGCTTGGGTGTGAGGACTGCGGCTGGGGGGCTAGCCTCCGAAAATGAAACGAAGCACACACACATTCAGACACCCTTACCCTCAATGCCACCCACACACCGTCACCCTAATCTCTCAACCCACCCACCATTTCAACCCACCGACTCACACCAAAGGGCGCACATTTGCTCTGCACGGTAATTCATCAAATGACGAAGACGCAGACGAAGGCACACAGAAGGCAACAGAAGTGGAAAATGGGTGCGAGGATTGCGGGCTTACTTGGGGCGCCACAAAAGAAGTTGCTTCTTGGGTGTAGCCTCCCCTTTCCCATAGTAACCACCGCATCCCAACGTACCACCCGCAAGACACAAACACATCCACATACTCACATATACATTAGCAGACACACAAAGCGAGTCCGGCGACTGACCAGCCCTCCGATAAACTTTCTTTGGCCGTGTGCGAGGGGTGAACAAATCCCAATTCTTGCGGACGTGGTACCGTGCCTTCGATATAAGGGTTGCGAAAAGTTGCTCAAGAAAGTCAAGGATATTCGATTCGGAAGGGAAAGACTGTATCAATATGATTATTTTTATCATTACATGTGTGGCGTAAAAAATCTATAAAACAGTTTTTAAAATATGTTATTTAAAGTTTAAAAATTGTTAAGAATTCTTGAAGATCTTTTATGAAATAAATATTATTGTTTCTGTCAGCTTCATTATCATTAAAAAGTTAGTACTAATTACTGTACACAATCACTTGGAAAAGGGCACCCAGACTTCGATTAATCCGAACTAATTCCTGCATTTCTTGCTTGTTTATTGGGCGATCTAGTCCCCTACCCTATGATGGGTTCCACATCATCATCCCACACCTATAACCCACAGTGGCCCCAAAGCCGGCGGTGAAAGCAACAAAACCATTGACTTTTGTATATAGCCAGCGACATTTGTATATAAATAGTTGAATCAGCGTGTATGTGCTTGTGTTTGTCAAAGGAAACCCCTTCTCCATTCGGACCCACTCCAAATGCGAGCCCATCAACCCTTTGTGGGTGGGTGGGTCAAGATTTGTGCCTAAGCGCACATAAGCCGCCGCAGGACAGCGTGTGTGTCCAAAGGAACAGGGCGTCTTTGTGTTTAATTTGAGTCTCAAAATTTTCCAGGGGGAAAAGTTAAAGACTTTGTGGAAAGTTTCTAGATTCCAACAGCATCACCCATGCCCGAAGAAACAACTTGTTATGCTGCTCAGCTGTAATCAAACATGATTTGGTACAGGCAAAATGGTAGTCAGTCATCAGCCCATCATCGAACTTTTTGTATCGATAGGGTATGAGTTTGAGACTGCGTTCTGGTCCTGATTCCACGGTCCTGATCCTGATCCGAGTGCTGGCTGTGCTGTGCCACCGTTACACATCTCAGCATTAGTGTCGCAGGCAGACAACGTGCCAAGCGAATCGAAGTAGACGCCAAGGTTGGGTGCGAGATTCGAGGGAGATTCTCTAGGAAAACCAGTCAATGTCATCAACAAAAGTCTGGGGAAAGGAGATGAAGCCGGAGATGGAGATGACGATGGCTATGGCACTGGCACTAGCGAGGGACCTGCAAAAAGGGAACAAAACGTGGCAGGGGCGGTAGATGGAGCAGCATCTTTTAAGACGTCTTTCGACTGTCTTGACTGGCTCTGGCTCTGGGTCTCCACCTCGGTTAGATGTTACGGAAAATTGCTTACGGTTTTTTGAACACACACTCACTCGTCTTCTACAGGGTAGCACACACATGAATGGAGAATGGATGGGATTGGACCTAAGGGGGTCCGGGGGCTGGGATGTGTGATATGCCATCATACAAACAGACAAGTTAGACAGCCCAAGACCCTCATCTGCTCAGCCATTGCTCCAAAATAGAAATAGATGACAAGAACACCAAAGACGACAAGGCAAGGGACACTGGGTATGGAGAGGGGTTTCGATTGCGACAACGACTTTGGCTAAGGGCAACGACAAGCTCGACGGGCCAAAGTTGGTTCCAGGGATATAACACTGAGAGGGAAAACTAGTTGAACTATTAAACCGATTCTTAACTAAGACATGGAGAATTTAACGGCTTAAGAATCAACACCAAACTTCATTTTGTAAATGAATACAAAAATTAAGTAAATACCATTAAAATGAAGAGAGACTTCTACCATAATTTTAAAAACGTGTATCTCATTTTCTCTAAAACCAAAATAAAATTGATATCCACGTTGCTGTCTAGAATGAAACTGTACCTTGTGTTATGGCTAACGGAAAAATACTCAAAAGCTATTGATAAGCAATATGTATTGATATTGAACCACCCAATATCCACATTTCTCTCAGTGGCTACTCCACACCCACAAAAGTATGAACCATCAGCTTTGGGCCACCTTGAAACCCCGCTCCTTGCCAGAGTAAGCCCAAAGAGGAAAAAAATTCCGAATTTGCCACCCACCTAAAGCAAAACAGACAAACCCAACAACCTTTACACCCACACACAGGCACAGACCTAGAACGAGTCGCACAAGCAATCTGCCAACTCAACTCCATCTTGGCCAAAAAAGAGGAGCAGTTGAGAGAAAGGAGAAGGAAATGAAGAAGGCAACGATGTATTTCAGCTTCAGCCACAATCAAAGTTGCTTCACAAGATGGAAGAAGGAGGGACTCCGGGTGGGGTTGCTGATTCTGATGCCAGACTTGGCTCATCCCCAGCTGCAGATAGAGATAGAGGACCTGGGAAAGAGAAAGAGAAATGAGTGCCACATCCCACACATAAACACACACATTCTTACCCGTAGCGACGCCGCCTTCAATCCGCACACTCACACACACTCACAATGGCACAAAAACAATGCCAAAAGTTTCTACACAAGCGCCTCGACCTCACCTTCATTCCTAGCTGCCTCTCAATGTTGCCAAGCCAAAGACTTTTCCTTGGCATGCATGCCTCCCCAGCCCCAGCACCATTCGACTTTTCCCTTATTTCTGCCCCAAATTGTATGCTACACTTTTCGTAGGCACAAAACCCCACCCCCCAATAACCCACCCTTGATTTCTCATGTGTGTGTGTTTGCGTCTTCGACTTTGGCTTAGTATTTTTGGTTAATTTTCTTGCAGTTTTAGGTTACGTTTTTGGCTTTTACCACTGATGCCAAGCTCCTTTTATGCCACCCCCTTCCCTTCCGGAGATCCACCCCTCGGGCCTTTCACTTGTGAAAGACGTTTGCCTAAAAGCCACCACACACATCCACATACTCTCTGCTTCCACCCCTTCCACTCGTGTTTAGTTAGTTTGTGATGGTTTTTAGTGCGGGGGACTCGAGACCCGAGACATCTTAAAGGGGTGCCGGCACAAGCACAAGCACACACACACACCCACACTAACATATCATCCTGGAACAGTAGTCACCACCCCATTCCCCTAGAGCCAGCTCCCTTTCCCGCCTGTCGCCGCCAGGCAGCATACGAATGGAACCCACGTCATGCTGTTGCAGAGCCCTGCTCCGATCTCCCCTAACCACCAAAAAGACCCTCCTGATTCCTGCGCCAGCTTACCCTTCATTATTTTCCATTTTGATGCTGCTGCTGGTGGGGCTGCCGCTCCTGCTGCTAGTGCTGCTTCCCCTGATGCTGTGGCTGCTGATGAGCTAAGCCAGCATCTACAAATTTTTCTGCTCTCTTTCGCTCCGTCTTTGTGCTGGGTTTCATCAGCAACATTTTACATTTATTACTTGGGACAAAACCCCTCCATACTAACACACCCATTCTGACGGGGTTTTCGGCTTAATGAAAACGAGGGAGGGCCCAGCAGCTCCTTGGTCCGGCAATAGCCTCACGATTGATGTTCAGATGGAACGCACACACAAACACACATATACTTGAGGAACTGGGTGCTCCACCTACTGCCTTCGGCTTCGCCTCCGTCAGGCAATAACCTTTGCCCAAGTCCTGGCCAGGACTTCGCCCACTTGAGTGCTCAAAACGCCAACACGAAACGATTCATCTTCGCTTGCTTTCGGGCGACACCCAGCCCAAAGTCCAAAGTCTGAAGTCCAGAGGACCAAAAAACCCAACCCCCAAACCCCAGAGAATCCATCTTTCCGCTTAGCCAAAGCGCTCGTCTTCATTGTACTTTCTTTTTACCGACTTGGGCCTTCTATTTTTTGCCTGGTAAGATTTTGGGCTGCCTGGGAGGTGGGGTGGTGCTTTTGAGGGCACAGAAAAAGATCCGCTCCTTGCCGTTTCGCTAACAACGATGCCAACGGTCTGGTCCTGTCTCCGCTTTCATTCCCCGAACAGAAAGAGGATATAGAGACGGCAGGGGTGGTTGGCAGGGGAAAAAAGGTTTCCGGTTGCGCCAATGTTCCTCACTTCCTTCGGACAGAGATGAAACTCAAACACAAATTAGAGAACTCTGGGGCCGGACTCGTGGGCAAAAGTTTCGAGGCACAAGATATTGGAAAAAAATTTATGCATAGCCCCCAATGTAATGAATGAATGAGGAAATGGTAAATGAAGGAAAAAAGATGAAGAAAATGAAAAGAGAGAGGAAAGCAGGACAGAATCGACTTTAAAATGGTCTCCCAACCATTTTAGCAGGGGCTAATCATATCAGCCCTCTCGTCTAGCCAACTGAAATAGACAATTAAGCTGGAGCCACACCTACAACTATCAGCCGGCCTACAACGCCGGGTGGGTGTCCCATCCAAGGAGCAAGTGAAGCCACTTTGATATCACAACTGCTAATGAAATACGCCACGTAGCGTGGCCTGGCAACTTTCTTCTCGCCTGGAAAATGGCGAAAGGCTAAGAGACTAGGTTGAACGGCGAGCCGCTCCTCTCGTGCCCCCTTATCGAATTACTCTAGTCCCAGAGTTGGACCCCAACTAGCGCAAGTCAGCAACATTTCAGCTGCTCAACCGAGAACGCTGTCTTGTACCCTTTCAACGGTCTCATATCGCACCCTTGCCACTCCTTCAATTCCTCCACCCCATGCCACATCCTTCCTACCCTTTGAACGTCCCACACGGACCCAGGCACTCCGAAAAAAAAAAGAAATAAAAGTGATGAGGGGGGTGTTCTATCCTGCAGGGGCTTTTATGAGAACGTGCGCTTTATTTTCCACTACGAAGACGTCGAAGGCGAAGAACTCTAGGTTGGACACCCCAGACGACTATTCGTGGACGGGGGCATCCTTCAACACTACTATCCTGAACAGTGGAATCAATTTTAGATGTCAATTGTTGAAAAAATCAAAAGATTTAATTCTTTTGTTGAACATTGGAAGTGAAAATAAGGGAATATTGAAATTTTTTTTAAGATTATTTACGTTCTTTAAAATTTAACTACTTTTCTTACAGTATATTGATTTCGAATTCTACTAAACTTACTTTAAAGAGAGGAGAAAAAGAGAAAGGTAGAGGCTTACTCTATCACCACTGTGTTCTTTTGGCACTGCCTTGGCCTGTCTTTGAAGCTCGATGCTGACGCAGAGTTTTTATTCCACCACTTGGCTACTCTTTCCTCAGGCAGGACTATCTCCGGTGCCCCTGCCAGCGATTCCTTGTCCCACACGAACACCAGCGCATCGGGATTACAGACAGACCCACACACACAGACAACCTTAGCCTAACCCTTTTGCGTGGCCAACCTCCTTCCTTGCCCTTAGCGCCCCCTTTCCATTAAAAATCCCCCAACATCCCCCAGCAGGAGACCACTCCCTTTTGGCTACCCTAGGACGTCTGCCGGTTGCTTACTTTGCCAGCGCACTTTTTATACAAAATTTTTTTTACCCATCTTCTAGTCCTCCGACCGCTTCATACTTAAACCACCCACCCACCGCCACCTTCTATGTACAGCAATTTTGGGGTGTGGATGGGAATCCTCCTTTAGAGAGAGCTAGCAGTCGGAGTCTCTTGGTAGCGGAAGAAGCGACCGCTTCTCCTCGTCCTGGCTAGCTCGTCCTTGCTCATCAGGCTTCTTCTTTGGCCCCTAGTCCTAGGCCCGCCACCCCCTGACCCATCTTACCACGGCGCCTTCCCACGCTTGTCCATTTTAAGTTCGAGCCCTGCCGGTGGCACTCATCCAGCGCCGAGTCCTTCAGCTCCTCAGGTCCTCCAACTACCAGCTATCCGCTTTTGATTCCACCCCCACAGAAACACACTCACACTAACACATACACACACCCAAACCCACTGAACTGGGGGCCTGGCCCTCATTTATTTTGTACCCACGCTGGCAGCAAAGTTTGTCTTGCGTTTCGTTTGGGTTTCCATTTTTTAGATTATTCCTTGCCGCTCGCTGTCCAATGTTCCTTCTATTTTTTCGTTACCCCCACATCCTGCGCCCGCCCCCCAATTTCTCTAGCTGGGACTAACGAGCATGTTACTCCTTGCCTGGCCAACGATTTTTCCCACCCTCCTCTAAGCCCCCCTCTCGGACCCACTCCGTGTGCTTTTATTATTATGCTTTGGCGCACATTCCAGCTGGAGGAGCGAATAAAGGAGGAAAATGGAAAAGCTGTACCCCTCTGCCGTTGCCAGGACTACCAGCTTGGACAGGGTTAGAGAAGCTGAAGGATGGAAGCAACGATTGCTCGGGAAAAGTTGCAGTTGTCCGAGTCGCCCGGTTCTGGCCATATAAAATAATAACAACTAACTAAAAATCCGTTCGCTTTAGCTGCAAAATCCTTTTGTTTTCCACACCCCACACCGCCCACCACCCCCCACCGAAAAACCGGGCATAAAAAAACGAAACCACCCAAAAACTACTGCCAAAAAAAAAAAGAGAAAAATATAGAAAAAATGTTTGCCCCGCTCAAATTCAATGCAAAAGTTTTGCATCGCCGTCGAGCTACCCACATAAATTCCGAGCCCCGCCCTCCTAGGGAACCCCTCTCCTTTTGGCGTCTGACTTTTTTGCGGCATGGGTCGAAAGTTTATCAGCGCGTTTGTCTGCTGCCATCGTATGCCAGTTCCAGTTTCAGTCCCACCTCCCCCTCCCAAAAAAAAAAGAAATCCCCAACTCGACCGCTTGTTTGTCTTACTTTTGACCTCTATAAGTGAGGAGCAAAGAGCCTGTGGATGGGGTCAAGACGGGGACTGAGACTGAAAAACAGCCGATAATGATGAATTGGATGGCAAACGAATGGAGTTTTGAGACCAATTGCTATCATATTATTTTGTTAAAAGGATTATAGTAGATGTTTTTTACCTTATGAATTGATCACATGAATACATTTTTAATGATATAAAAAACTTTAAACTTCAAAATATGAAGAAAAATTTATTAAAATTAAATAAAATATCCTTAGCTTCATACTTTTAGTATCTCATTAGGCTTAGCTTAAACTTGTGTAGTTTGTAGGAAGTATGCCTTAGAATTCTGTATCTTATTCCTCAACCAAGTTTCTTATAATTTTATAAAGCATTCAAGACCTTTGAGCTAATTTTCCAACATTTACCCATCTTCTCTTTTCAGGTAAGCAAATCAAAAACATGCTATTCTTACTCGAAATAGTCCGTATTCAGTTGGTCTGTTGTAAGTACATTACAGTTTAGAACAACTCCCATTGTCTGTGCCGGTTTTGATAAGCCCGAAATGGTACTTCCTCCCTGAACCCCAGCCGTGTTGCAACTTTTGCGTTTAGTGCAACAATTGCAGCACGAAATTTAGTAGAGACGCAGGCAAACAGGCAACCCCATGACGATGAAATGAAGTTTTCCCAGCCACGCGCAACACAAAATGAAAATGAAAAATGTTCTCGTACCTTAAGCAGCTTGAAATTAATTTACATGACCATGGGTGTTGCAAGAGGAACTAGCTTTGGTCTGAAAGTGGAACTGGAAACAGGGAACCGTCGGTTTGAGGGGGTGGAAAAAATTAAAACGAAAAAAAAAACTTCAATGCAGAGGCATAGAATTATACATTTGCCGGCGGAAGTTGAAAGTGGCAGCCGCGGCACCCACAGCCGTCAGGAATGGGGTGCAACTTGCAGTCTAACCTCAAGGCCCAATCCCTAGCCCCAAACCCTTCTGCAGCACCCATCGCGAGACCCAATCCTTCCTTCATCCCTGCGAGCACTTAATAATACGGTTTATTAGCGACATAAGCACATCCGACGCTGCCTCGTCCGCTGCCAGTGCAGACATTTTAATTGGTAGGCGAGTGCATGGGTAACATAAAAATTATAGTCGTGCGGTGGCAAGTGCGGTGGGAGGTGGGCAGTGAACGGTGGTTGCCACGGGGGCGTACTTCACCAAACAGTGACAGACAAGCTGGCAGCAGGCAGTTAGGGGGAGTGCCTAAGAGGTGGGGCAGGGCCAGCCTCCAAGGCTGGGGCAATTGAAAAGTAGGATATACACTTCAATCATTGGCAGCCTTTGTCTCTGCCAAAGGATCGCCAAGTGGAGCGGCCAAAGAGTGGGGCACGCGGTTATGTGGCGAGAGCTCCGCATTGCCACAAATTAAAAACTGCTGCGTTTTTTAATCAAAGCTGCATTAGTAGTAGCAGCCTCTAGTATTCCGGAAATGGGGTGCCCAACACTGGGCAACAATCTTTTTTTACTTTACTCTTTTTAATATATAAATTCTTAAAAAGATATTTTTATTATTTTTTTAATATTATATAACAGATACGAAACCTTTTCTGGGAAAAGAGAGATTTATTAAGTTAAATTATATATTAATATACACTCTCTGCACAGAAATTATAAATTAGTAGATCTGTCTCCGTTTGAGTTTGTTCTCTTTTATGCAAACGAAAGAGTTGGTTGTGAAGGATTATAATGCAACGAAAAATGTTGGCATTATGGCTGCAGCAGCTTAACGGGTTACACTTTGTTTTCCGCCCGTTGCAAGACCCTCGAAACTTGGGAACCCTTCTTCGCCGGCTTGATTGTGTCGGAGGTTGAGACGGCCAACGAGGAGTGATGGCTGGGGTGGCAGACGTACGAATTTTCCACATCCCTAAATCGCTAATCTGCTACGCATTTTTGCCGTACCACTCTTTCGACCCGTCCGCCCCTTCCACTTCCCAAACTTTGTAATAATTTCGTCCTCGTCGGGCCACATTTTTCCCTTTTTTTGCGCCCAAGCGCAAATCGGTAACTTTGAGCCAGAAAGTTTGTAGGTGGGTCGAGAGGGTTTCGGGTTCGGGTTCTGGTTCGGGTCTGGACTTGGGTCTCCCAGCCACTCTACACCCCGCCCCCTACCACACGCACACATATGTGCGCGGGTGCGATAAGGCGGCAGCGAAATTGAAATTGTTACCATTTGCGAAGGTTGCCGCCGCTACTGCTAGACGACGATGACGAGGACCGAGGACGCCCTGGCTAGGTGTGCTAAACTCCCAGCGGGTGGGCGTGAGTAGGTGGGGCCGCCAAAAAGGACGAGACCCAGCCCGACAACAAGGCGTGGAGTTGGAGGACACGCGAAGGTTGTAAAACCGCCAACGCCGACGCTGCTCGAAATTTTGTGCTGCCAACTTTCAGGCGCTTTTGCTCCCAACTCAAGTACGCTTCGGGGATTCTGTTTTAGGGGTGGTGTGCGGTGAAGGCGGCGGCTGTTTGGAGTGGGGAGCGCAACTAGAGTTTGGGAAACTTCCTATGCCGCGTTGGAGGCGTTGTTGATTATGTTGGCACCGGCCATCGAGTGCCGCCTGGAGAGACGAGAAGTTTGGCGGGGCCGTGGTTTATCCTCGGCTTCTGCAGACAGGACTTACATTCAGGGAGTAGAGAAGGAGCATTAAGAGGATATGAGACACGGCTGATTGAAAGGCAGACATCAGGCATCAAAATAAATGTCAATTTAATCTGCATTCCATTAACCTTGGAATAAAATCATTATAGAAAGATGCTCAGATAACGAATTTCATTTTCTTATGGTATTGGTGCTTAATATATTTCCTATACCTAACCTACGTTTTAGTTCTATTGGATATTTAGAAATCTATCTGTTTCTATCCCACATGTAATCTGCATTGGTACAGTTTCTAACGCTTGAACTTCTTGTTCCCCATACCTCGGTTTACCAATATCTCATCATATGCACCCAAACAAACCTTTTTGGTAAATGAATTTTCCAAAAATAACCCTTTACGGACATCTAGCTACGATCTAGCAACCTCTCTCACTCCCTCAAGCTTGGAAAAATTCCCAAAAACCGAAACTCTCTTTCAAATTAAGTCTCAGACCTAACCCAGGAAGCCCCCACCCTTGTGCCAGCCCCCCTGCCAACGATGGTGGGAGCCAAATAATAAAAAACTTTTTTGCAGAATGTTTGTTGTATTATCTGCTGCCCGCGGGGAGGATGAGGAGAGAGTACTGTGGGTGGGGGTTCGGGAACTGCCCATAAAGGACGCCCATTTTTACGAAAAATATCACCAGCAGCAAGAAAAAAAGGAAATTCGTAAGGCCCAAGGGGAAGGTGTGGGTTGAGGGCGGAAAAAAGAGAAGAGGGCCCACGTGAGCTCATGCCAGCAAAACGTTTGCCGCATCTTTTGGGATTTCTTGCCTCGTTTAAAAATCATTCAAGCAGCAGACACCACCAGAACCCAATCCAACTGGCCCGCCCACTTCGTCCCGGCCACGGCCAAAAATTCAGACAGTGGCACAAATTGTGTCAAAAACCGTTTGGCTCGGTTGGATTGGAATGGAATGGGTTGGCCGGGTTGAGTAGAGTTTGGGTCTATGGGTTCCACCTTCCGTGAAACGCTTGTTTTGGGCTGCGCATTCATTTTTATGTTTTTGCTCATCCAAAAACCCGAAGCCATCTTCCTATCGCCCCCGCGGTCGGCGAAACTTTGACGCCTAACGAAAGAGGCAGCAAATAATTCATCATTTTGCCTTCAGACTTCAGAGTATTTCCTCTGCCAAAATCCTGAGCCGTGGAGTTAGGAATGCCACGACTCAGCCTTGTGCCAAGAAGTTTCCACCCCCCTGTTTACCACCCAAAGAGCGTCAAAGAGGAAAATATTATTTGGAATGGTTTATCATCAATTTTATGTGCGATATTTTTTCTCTTTTTTTCTTTTTCTTTATGTTTGCGTTTTCCACTCGCTTCTGGGATATTCCCATTCCAAGTCCACAGCCCCCCGACTTTTGCAGCATCCCCTTAGTTTTCCGGGAAATGAGTCGCCTTCGTCGGGTTTTAGTTTAGGTAGAAGGCCACTGAGCCACTGCGACTGTCTTTGCGAGTGAAAATCAACTGAAATTCGATTTGATTATGATTTGTTTCGATCGAAGGCGATGGTTAAGTTGGGGAAGTGGGGCATTAGAAAGGGGGAACTCCTTCACATCCGTTTGCAATGAAAATCGTGATGGCAGAAGTTAAATTTGATTTTTCACATTGCTTGGCATTTGCAGAGGGTGCCCATCCGTGCCGGATGGAATACGTCCAATTGAAGGCAGAGGAGTCATCCAACGCTTTAATGGATTTCTCTAACGAGGTTTTATTTTAATGGGGAAACGACCCAGGTTATGACTGAAGTACTCCACAGAAGCTCAGGAAGGGTTATATAATTAGATTAATTTTTATAAAGAACTCTAAGAGTCAAATGTTTTTCTTTTATTGTGCTTCTACTTAATATTTTTTGATATTGAGATTCTTCATTTTTTTAAATATAGTTATGGCAATATTACTGATAAAAGCGTCAAATGCAGCCACCGCATCAATCAGCACTAGATTCACCATCACAAAAATATATTCGTCATTTATATATATATATATATATATATCACCAAATTGTATTTTTATGTTTTAGTTCTTTTGATTTCTGTTTAATTTGGCATTTGTATTTGTTATGATTTTTTGGCTGCACATACATTTAGTTTGCTTTAATATTTCATTTATTAAATATTTAATAGAGCTGCACAGAATACTATTCCATTGTACAGTTGGTTACATAAGTCGGTGTATACATTATTTTTTATACCCACGATGCAACGTAAAAACAAGAATACGCAAAAATAAAACTGAAAGAAATGATAAAAAGGATCGATTGGGGAAAAAATTTAAATGTATGTCCAGGCGATTCTTTTTCGGACATTTGCATATTCAAATAACTTTTTATCAAACATTTACGCTGAAAAAAAATGTAACTTTCAAATGACTGGCATCCTTTTAAATATTCAACATCAAATTTTAGAGGCATTGTTCATTATCTTGACTTATTGGTAAAACCAAAGAGTTACAAAATAAATATTATATTTGCTATTCGGAAGTTTTCTCTCTGTGTAAAAGCACACATTCCCACTACTAATGTAGTCAATGAAAGGATATATCATAGAAACATCCCGATCTGGATTAATAAAAAAGGCTTCCGGGCATTCAGTAAATCTAAATATTTATGTTAATTCTTGTTTTTTGTAGATATCACGAAGAATCATTTTTAAAAGTATTTTTTAAACTCTTTATTCGATTTATAAAGGGAATTATATATCAACTGTTAACTTTTCCCTACATTAAAATTGTTTCGTTCATCTGAGGGTGTATCATTTTGATAAGCTTGATTTATTTGAGGACTACCCTTAAATTTTACCGCATTTCTTAATTGATAATGAAGCCTAATTAAAAGTTATATGCTAAGGCATATTTGATATATTGATATATTTATTTACCGAAACCATTAACACAAACTTAAGCAGCTGTGTAGCAACACCGTGAAACTGCTCCATCTCCGCTATACAGATTATGATAATAGGGCCAAGAGGGGTCACATTACACAATGCACCTCCACCGTCCTGGGTCAAGCCTCCAAGTCAGCTTAAGAGCAGTCGATCGCTGCCCACCATTACAGCCAAACACCCTTGGGCATGGCTTTGGTTTTGGTTTTGGGTCTACCTTGACTGCCGTTCGGCTTTCCCTCTCACCTGAAGTGACAAAGTCTCGCCACCTCGTTTGCCGAAAACGATGCTGTTGGCCTGCTGCACACATGGCGTATGCGGAATGTGCGTGTGATGTGGAAGCACTGGGCCATAGATTTCACTTAACTGCTACGCAGTGCCGACGTGCAGGTGTCGTCTACATCGTCATCTTCATCATCATCATGATAAGAATTCATATGCAAATCCAAAGCGCAAATCAGCGTCGGAACTTGTGCTCCCATCATCAGCAGCAGGAGCAGCAGGAACACGATACTGGGAGCCTGAAGAATTTTGAAATGGTTTTGGAGGGGACTTAAGAAAGGCAACCAAAGCTTTGTACTAATTAAATAGCTAAGCAAACAATAAGCGGCAGTTAATGCACTACGCCATTAAATATTCATGGTAATCATTAGTCGCAAGTGCTACAGATCCTTAAACAGGATAGCGAAGTCCTCCAAAACTATTCATGCCGTCTTATCTGTCTTACGCTTAATGTGTGTGATCCTATAAAGTATTAGTTGGATGGGTTAAGTACAGTTGTTTTAGATTTCGTCAGAAATTTATTATTTTATTTTAAAGACATAGCTTATTTCCCTTCTCATCAATTAGTTTTCCTTTTTTAGGATAACAATTTATTTGAATTCTATTTGTTTATTTATCACCCTTTTGGCTTTACAAAGGGATGACAGACAAGCGTGATTCCCATAGAAAAAAATTAGAAAAACATTTTCCACCTATTTGCATGGGCAAAACATTTGCCCACTTTTAGGCGATCCAAACGGGCAGGCTGGCAGCTACACACTCTGGCCCTAACCTGTCAGGGCCCTTACTTACACCTCCATTTTCCGGCTGCAACCAACTGGGCTTGTTCAGCTAATGCATTGACTAACGGGCACATCATGCGTGCAACTTAGGGATGGTAGCGGGGATTGTGATTTGTAGGGGTAGAACAGAGAAAAAAAGGAACTGGAATGCGTCCGCCATCAGGCGCAAAAACCAAAAATAAAATGCAATTTTTGTTTGCTGTCCAAAAGGAGGGTGTTGAAATTATTGCAAGGTGGGGTCTGGGATTGTGTGTGTGTGTGAGTGGGAATGGGGGGCAGGAGGTGCTCAACCCTCTGTGGGTGGCATTAACTGGGCAACAACCCGGCGAACCTACAACGCCAGCCAGTGTGCGTGCATTTGCGTGGTGGGCATTAATTGTGATGTCTGGCCGGTCAGTTCCAAAGCCTGGGCAGATGAGTAAGTAGATTTCCTTGTATGTGAGCCAGCATTTTTTCACCATGCGCAACCCCTTTTGGAAATCGGTTCCATGGCCTCCTCATTGATGATAATAATACCCCCCTGTTGCATTAACCCCTACTGCTTTATTTTTTCGTATTTTTTGCTGTTTAACCATCGCTCGCTGGTGCATTCGTTGTATCGCTCGTCTCACGTCGGGTGGTTCCGCGTTTTATTTTTTTCTCCTTTTTATATGTGTATATATTTTTGCATGCGTAATATTTTTACACGCCAACACTGATGCAGTTGGAGCCTACCGCTGCAGCTGTCCAGTGAGCGGCGAGAGTGCGTCTGTGTGTGTGCGTATGTGCGTGAAAAAGGACCAAAAAAGCTCCGCCTTTAAAAATGTGTGCGCACCAATTGCCATTTGTGTCTCTGAGTTTTTTCTCCTTTTTCCTCTCACGCATAACGCACGCATGCTGCAATCGTTGATAAGCGGGATGCACCACCACCCACCTATCCACCAAGCCATCTATCCACCTACCCATCACCCACATACCCCCCACCCACTTTGCACTCTGCTGCTGCTGTTGTTGTTGTAAATGGGAATACAAATAAGGGAAAAAGTTGGGAAGGCCGTTACACAAATGGCAAGTGCAAAAAGGCGTTAAAAAACGACCGACGACCGTCAACCGCCTGGCCGAAGAAATGTTTTTCTCCTCTAGTGGCTTCGGTTAACTGGTCCATATGGGGCATCCCCGAGCATATGCGGGGTATTCTTTACATACTTGTAGGCGTTCTTTTTTGTATTTTATTTACGCACCTCTGCGAGGGATTGTTGGTGGATGGGGGATGGATGGTGGGGTTTGGCATGGGGTAATATTGGATGGGGTAATATAGGCTGGTAATATGGGCAGGGCCGATGTGGTTAAGTGGCCGGAGGAAAGAGGAAAGAGAGCAGCTCGTGCGGTTGCGGTCGTTGAAGGAAACGGGCATCAATGTCTGACAATATTATGTTTCAATTTCGGAACGTGATGCGGCGGTAGGGGGCGTGTAAAAAACGATATATATAAGGACATGGGATAAATTACAAATGAGCCGACTCAAAGGGAATGGCGGGAAAACGATTTTGCCTGTCAATGCCAGAAATTTGACTCTATGATTAAATAAAAAGTAAGAAGATGCCTTTGGGGAGACACAATTCAAAGGGAATACAAATATTAATGAAATTAATGTAATATTATTAATATATGAATACAACTGGTCTTAGTTGGAATCTTTACTGAGGATTTCCAAACTTAACTTGGTAACCTTGAAAATATAATAACTATTAAGTAAATACTCTGCCTGTCTGGAAGTGCCACTAAAAATCAGCACTCAAAATAGGCAACGTAAAATGTAAAAACCATATTTTCTAGCCTCAATCCCATTATTCGATCCAGTCAACCGGCTGTCTCGCCCTAACCACATCATAAACTAATCAGACCAGACAGGGAAGGAGCGGTGGCCCGTGCCACACTCAATTCTATGAAGAGGACTCCCTGCATTCAGCAGCTAACTTCGCGTTGGTCAACAAAATGTTGCATACTTTATGGCACTGGGCAAATAATATTCGCGTGCTGCATAAAAAGCGACGGCTCCTGCTCCAGCACCGGCCTTTGTTGTTGGGCGATTGAGTGGCATGTAGCGTTAGTTACAGTGGCCCCAAAAATGTATGTAACAAGCACAGCGATTACACACCCACTACCCCAATTCTCTGCCACCCCTCCCTAAAAAAAGCGATCTGATGTGAGTAACTTTGACCCGTTTTGTGGCCAGCAGCAGCGCGAGTTGAAACAGGAAATGCGGAAAAAAATCAAATCCATGGGAACGTTTTTACCAATTTTTGTTCACTCGATTTTTATTTGCTAAATAATGGTGCCTACCACTGTTGGGTGGGCAAATGGAAGGGCAAAAACATCATCAATGGTATCAAATACGAGGGACGGCGAAGCGGGATAGCCAGAGGCTGTGCTTTGAGGGTGATCCAAAGCAACACTCTTAGCCTCCCCAAAAAATTTACACACAAATGCATTCGCTACTAAGCCCTTATTCTATGCTTTCATTGTTGGTGGAAATGCACATTGCGGTTCATAATGCCCTACTACTTTGAGGATCTTTATCAGTTTTATAATATGACCAGAGATTATTTTTATTGTTTCCCTAATAAAAGCTGAAAAATCTTGAAAATTTGTATATGATTTTTTAACATAAATTATATAGCAATATTATAAAGGGAGAGCATTCTAGCTTCTTCTTGATTATCACAAAGTCTCACCTTTCTATGCAGCTGCATTTTTTGTTGCCAATTGTTATTGCACTTTGTTCATTTCTCGCGGCAAGTGCAAAGCATAAAATAAGTACGCTGATGCCGCCCCACCTTTTCCGCCTTCTACCGCGTTTCACCTGCAGATGCATTCGCTTTTTAGCTAGAACAGTTGCAACAACAGTTTCCACTAGCCCCGCACCTGAACCGCTCCACTCTTTGCCTTTGTGCGTGTTGGGCAAAAAAATGAAATAGAAATTGCAACGGAAACGCGAAAATTTTATAATAGCGCACACAGGGCGTATGAGTGGTGGCAGTTGCCATGGCGACATTCAGGCACCAAATATGCAGATGATTTGAGAACAATGGACTGGAGATATATGAGTGCTATTCAAATATATATTTGGATTACGGTCAGGCGAGAGATTTTGTAGCATTACTGGTGAAAGATATGAAGTGATCGTAATGGCTGAAAAAAAACGGATCACTCGTAAATATTATGAATTTTAGATTGTAGGGCTGGTCTGCTCGGGGCACTAGAAATAGAAAAAAAACTTTTTAATCATACATCGGCATTTAAAAATCAATGCAGAGCTTACCCAGCCATAATCCCAATTTTGGACTATCAAACTAAGCCAGTTATTACCTGATTCATAACACGCCCTTTGTCGCTTTTTTGGGCGTTGAACAAATAAATAACTTGCCACCCTATTCAAATACCAGAGTCACATACAACCTATGTAAACGCACACATATCACTTATGTATATCGCTTTCAATATTTCATATATACGACAGGGTATTTGTTGTGAGTTGTTACGCTCTCCACCCATTCGATCGCCCAGCCGACGGCTAAAACCGTGCCTGGTAACTAATTTGAAACTGTCCTGACGTATCCTACCCACACCACTTCCACTGATTTTTTCTATATTCTCAATATATATTTTTTGTTATTTCGGTGAACTGGCTCCATCACGTAGAATGCAGTTCCCATGTTTTTGCCGCTCACTTTTTGTAATTGCTTTGACCAACGTAGATATTATTTTATTGTACAAACTTTTTTTCGGGGCTTTTATATATATATAGTTTTTTATACATATATAAATTCTATGGCGCAGTACATGCATTTAATGCATTCGAGGGTTGCAGCTGGATTTTTAACCCAAATGGAATGCACCTAAATGGAAAAAAGTTCTGGGGCTCTACTGGAATAGGAATGTCCTGCTGGAAGTTATTTGGCCGCAGGATTCCATTGGCCTTTTTAGGTTCCCTGAAAAGTCATTCTTTTTGGTATATTTTCCAAGTTACAACTCTCTCGTCAACTTTCTAATCAAGTGTGTTCACAACTTGGACCACATCTTTCAATTTCTTTCGCCAATTGAGTTCACCCTGCAAGCCCTTCTCCGACATCTTTGACTATTGAAGAGCTAGCCACACACATTTTCTATTAATTAAAACGAAACTGGAATCGAGAACGAAACTGTGACTAGACAAAGACTTGGGGTCAAACCACTTGCAAAAATTTTTCAAAGTCCAAGGCTGAGACGGAACAGGAACAACTCCGTCGGGAGTCTTTGTGACTGCATGAGGCGCCTTGTTTGGGATTCTACTTACAGATTTGGTTTGAGCTCCTTATGCACACGACTTAGGCTCATCCCCGGCAACCTTGACTTTGCCAGCAGCCGCCGGTCTAAGATGAGGGGCTATCCCTTCTTGGCAAGTAATTTGTTTTGGGCCTGACAGCAGCCCACGAGGCGTATGAGTAACACCTGCCAGGCAGGAAAACACGCACACACATAGACATACTAGAGGAGTGCCCATAAATCCTAGAATTTACTTCCATTTCAAGTCTCGCCTGTGTGATGGGGAAAGTTGCTTTTGAAGTCGCTCACACAAAATTTGTAACCCTTTTTCGGTAGCGCCCCGAAAGATGGGAGTTGGTAGGAAGCTCCTCTAAATTTCAGAAATATGCGGGCTTGTGGCATCTTAGTAGTTAAGGCAAAGGCAAAGCTAAGGGGCAGGCAGAGTTCAATGCAGAAGGCTGCTCCCCAAAAACTAACAACCGATGAGGTGACAGGGTGGAGGATAAACATGTGCCGTTCGTTCCTGGCTGCCAGCCTAAAAGCAGACTTTGACTTCGACTGCGTCTGGAGCACACTACTACTACAATGCCAACCAGGCAACCTCTAAGCACACGCATAATGAATTACCACCCAGCCAGGAATCGTCCTGCGTCCTTCGTTCTAAGTCCTCCGCCCTACTTGCCTTCCCTTTGCCGCCAACTGCCGATGACATATTTCTCCAGACAGAGGCTGCCATTCCCTTCCTGCTGAGCAGCGCCTAAAAGGCAGCTAAGAAAATTTGCGTTTAACTCATAAGTGCGTGAAAGGGTTGCCAGGACCTGAGCCCCAGTCTCCCAGTCGTTCCATCTCATCCCATCTCCTACTCCTTTTCCCAACCAGACCAAACAACATCCCAGCCAGGGGTTGCCTCTGTGCACTGTCAAGGAAATTGTAGTTTAAATGAAATGGAAGTTGTTTTATCAACGACGAAGAAGGTGGTTTGGGGGCTTAGGGTTTCGGATTGGGAATGGAAACGGGTGGGGGTTAGTGTGTGTGAGCTTTCTTAGAACTTCTCCCTCGTGTGTATGTGTGTATATAAATTAAAATGCCTAAACATATGCATTAGTTTTTGTCTCAGTCTCACACCCCCTTCACATGTGTGCCTGTGTCTGTGTGTGTTTCGAGGTTTGGGGTAACTCCAAAGTTTTTGTGGTTACGACATCGGTTTTCGGGGGAGGTGCGAGAGAGGATGCTTGAGACAAGCTCTGGAATCGGTTGGTTCTTAGGGAACGGGGCGAACTGTCAGTCTCGAGTCGGTCTCGAGCTGTGGCCTGACAACTTAGTCTAATGAGAATTCAAATTCGAAACCCAACTACGCAATCGTGCTGAAGAAATTAAAAGAAATTGCACATGATGTGCTGCCGTGTGTGTGTATGTGAGTGTGCCTGTGTATTGAACGGTATGATATATATGTATAAGCGTGCAAGGCTGTAGGTAAGAAATCAAATATTTGTTTCACTTTCTGGCTAGAGAATATTTGTTCAAACTCAACTCGAAGGCCGAAGGTAAAATAAAATCGTACGAAGCTCCAAAGAGATGCAAGCTATAGGGGAAAAAATTGTCTCATGGTAATTAACTTATAAATAAAAAAGGTACATCCTTAACTACAGCTAGGGCAGATAACAGAATACACTCAAAAAATCCTATGAACTGATATATCGAATTCAGCTTGCAACTCTATTGAAAACTTTTGTCGCTCCAAAAAAATCAACAATTTATTTCCCTTACCTATACACCCCAGAGATCCCCAGAGTTAATGTTAATTAAGACTTGAAGTCCATTCACGTTTAGAGGGAAAAAGAAGGAAGCCTCAATCTCGATGGCCATCCACACGGAACACAGCTTCATTTGTGCTGCCATTCCCAGTCCCAATCCCCAATCTCAGAACCCCGCCTTAGGAGTGTCCTTCAACCACAAAAACCAAAGGAGTGCGGAGGAAAAATGCTTGTGTGCCGGACGCCGAACGTCTTGGGCGAAATGTTTCATTAGAGCGATGTTGGCCGCAAAGGAGCTGGACGGGCACCCAAGCCCGTAAACCCTCTTCCCCCCTTAAGTGACCCAACTCCTGCCCACCATGTCGACTAATTTCCAGTGCACAAAAGGCGTACAGTGAAATAAGGCAACCCCAAGAATGGACAGGCAGGAAAAAAGAAGCAGGACTAAGGATGAACTGGACCTGGCCTGAAGATGAAAGTCGGAAAAACTTTCCTCGTGAAGCCTCATGGTCTGGGGTTTTAGGACGCTTTCTTTGACGTTGCGTCTTTTTTGCATTCTTTTGAATGGTCTAACGAACTTCCAACTGGTTCTACTTCTAATCATTGGGATTTGGCATATCGAACAAAGTCCCAAAAGTTTGTGTGGTCTTGGAAAAGTTCGCTCATCGTTTCCTAAAAAAAGCCACCCAAAAAGGTATAACCGTTTTACAGGCCGAAAGTGAAAATTTTCTTACAAGAAATTATTTTAAGGGTCAGGTGTTTTAAGGTGTCTTTTACGCAGGTACTTAGACGGAGTTAATTGAATGAATTCCAAATATTCTAATAAATAAGTTCTTATAACTCAAAATTGTTTCAAAAATGAATGGTAAGCTAATCCATAATTTTTGCTTACCTTTTAGGAAACCATTCCGGCAACACCGGTCGTGAGCACCGATACCACCGCTGGTGTGGTTGGTGTTGGAGTCACCGGAGGAGGAGCGGGTGCTAGCGCAGGAGGCGGAGCTGGTGGCACCGGTGGACTTCTGGGCGAGGTGGTCAGTGGACTGGGCGGCGGCCTTGTCAGCGAATCCGAAGCCTATGCCGGTTTGATGAAGGACGCCGATAAGCTGAAACTGATGCTACTAGCCTGGAATTATCAGAATTCGACGGCAGTGCGAAATGGAACCGAGGGTCCCGATCTTAGCGTGGTTGGTGGTCTGTGGGCACAGTACCAAAATGCCTTGGCCCAGAATGCAGCTGCAGCGGCGGCGGCCAGTGGCAAGATGGACAGCTCATTGTCGCCGGTACCGCGCCAGGATGCTCACTCGCCCATGGAGACGCAGGACGAGACGAACTCTTCTGGTCAGAAGGAGGAGGACGAGGTGTCCGAGGATGACTCCGATGATAAGCTGGATGAGAAACTGGCCACCACACACGATCCCGAGCGGCTCAAAGCCTTTAATGTGAGTAAAGCGTGAGCTGTGAGTGAGCGGCGAATGTAAAGCCAAGCGTTGCCAAAGATTCGCCAGATATCTGGTTACTGTTACAAACGGCGTTATTATAACTTTCTCTCCTTCCTTTCAGATGTTCGTCCGTCTGTTTGTCGATGAGAATCTAGATCGCATCATCCCCATCTCGAAGCAGCCAAAAGAGAAAATCCAGGCCATCATTGACTCTTGTGCCCGGCAGTTCCCCGAGTTCAGCGATCGATCCCGCAAACGCATCCGCACTTATCTCAAGTCGTGTCGTCGCAATAAGAAGACCCGCGATGGATGGGAGAATACGGTAAGTTTAGATAAAATAACATTAGCTATAAACGTTTCTTAATTTATAATTTAAAACTAACACAAACCTTTGCCCTACTCTTTTAGACCCGACCCACTCCCGCACATCTGACGTCCGTGCAGGCGGAGCAAATCCTGGCCATTGCCTGCGAAAACGAGTCCATGAATGCCAAACGGATGCGCATCGGCCTGGAGCCCATTACGCACGCAGTTCCCGCTCCTGGAAGTGCAGTAGCCGCAGCAGCAGCAGCAGCGGCAGCCGCTGCGGTAGTGGCTGCCACGAGTTCTGGCGCCGGCGGCACCAGCACCACCACCGCCGGAAATGCCACAGCTACCTGCGGCATGGGTGGAGTGGCGGATGCCGCCGGACTGACCAGTGTGGCAGCCGCCGCCCTTCCTTTTGTCAGTGCCGTTGGCTTTGCCCGGTCCACACCGAACTCAGAGCACGCGGATGTTCTGCCCTTCGGAGGGGCGAGCACTGTGGGCGGCAGTGGGGGCGGTGGCGCTGCCGGCGGAGGTGGTGGCGGGATGAGCTCGGCGCGCAGCTCTCCTTTGGCCCTTAGCTCGAATGCCAGCGTGAGCGGTGGCGCCAGTGTCACTGGTTTGACCCTGGCCAATGGAGCTGGTGCCTCCAACGGAGCCGGTCTGCCGGCCAGCAGTCCTTACACCACGGACTTTAGTTCTCCCTCAACGGCCTCGCCTTTTGTAGCTGCGGCTGCGGCCGTGGCCGCTGGCCGAGCTCCCAGCTATCCCGGATACTTTCCAGGAGTCGCTGGACTAGGAAATGGTGAGTAAAACTACTTATCTTTTAACTTCTCCTACATAAAATATCGAACCTTTTTTGTAAGACATGAAATATAAATCTTATCTTCTTTCCAGTTACGCCCACCGATCTCTCGATGAAGCCAACCAGCCTGTCCAGCGGCCTTGGCGGCAACTTGGTTAGTAACAACAACAACAGCTCCGTGGCCGGCAACATCAATTCCCAGCTGAGTGCTGCCAATTTGGCCAGCCTGAGTAATGCGAACAACAACAATGCATTAGTGACTGCCACCCAGCAGTTGCAACAGCTCCAGCAACAGCAGCAGCAGCAACAACAACAGCAGCAACAGCAACAGCAGCAACAACAACAGCAGCAACAACTCCTGGTTGCCGGCGGTGGCGGGATGGATGGTCAATCCGTTCGAGCGCCGCCAATCCTACCACACAAACTGAGCGCCAACGAAGTGACAGCCGCCCGGCAGGTGATATCCGCTTACCGCGAAAGTGCCGCCTTTCTGCTCCGCACCGCCGACCAGGTAGAGCAGCTGCTCGTCCAGCAGCAATAGGCGTGGCCCGAGAACCGAGCAGGGTTGTTCCTATTTTAAATTAAATTTAAAATGTATTACACACACACTCCAAACAAGTGAAACACACACAAGCCAAACTAAGCGAAAATAGTCAAACCATATAGCGCAAAACACGAAGAAGACGACGAATTAACACTGGCTCACAGGATGCAAGGCAGAACCATATGTAGTTAAAGAAGTTCGTTCAAACAAAACATTTTAAGTGTTTTTTCCTCCAACTACGTACAGCATATTTAAAGAAAATAGAACTTAACGATAAACAAAAACCAAAAGAAATATTGCAAATATCACAACAGTAAAATAGTAGAGCTGCTCCAGTTAGCTGACTTGGATCTCAACTAAATTCCATATAAACTTCACTTCGGTTTCCATAGACATTAAATAGTATCCACTAAACGGGATGGTTTCATTGGATTCTCTTAAACTAATTTGAATTTGAATTTTCCTTTAAAATAGTTCTTTATAAACGATCAAAATCAGATACCATTCAGATAGCAAAGGCGGCTCTAGTTAAAATAAAACCAAGCAGCAGTTCAATGTACTACAGTGTCTACTAAAAGTAAACCTACAATAGCCATACACCAACACTCGCATTGATTTTGTTTCAACTTTTTATTATCGCATATTTTTGGACTCTCGTCCTTTGGAGAGCAGCAGATTCCGGGCCCGTTTTTAAAGTGCGCGATTTGTTAAAAAAAATTAAATATAATTAATAAGTTGAAGTATTGTTGTAAATTTTAAGAAAATGGATAAAAAAAGGATAAAACCGAAAAAAAAACGTAAAACTATGAGAAAACACAGGGTGATACTTTGAAAAATTATTACAATGCATAAGCTAAAAATTAATAAAAGAAAATGTAAAAAAAATTTATGGAAATGAAGTAAGGCATAGATGTTGGTAAATGTGTATTTAACGTTTAGAAATTACATTTGTATACTGTTTCCAGGATTTATTGTTCTTAATTACCATAAATTTGAGTTTTTCAACTTGTTTCCCCTTTTTTATTAGGTGTATATAATTTTCCAGTTTTTATTCTGAGAGATTTTTGGTTTAACTGTTGCTTTTTACTCACATTCGATTATTAAATAGATACGGAATAAAATATTTAAATACAAAATAGCCATTCATGTTTTTTGCAAATATAAATGTGCATGTAAAAATAAGGAAAACTCTAACACAAAAACATTGAAGAACACGCATGGAACATCGGTATGTATGAGTGTGCAGAAGGATATTGAGATCCGTAATGCAAGGCAAATTATAGAATTTAATTATATAAATTAATTGCTAAAATTATTTAATCACGAATAATTACTGACTACACCTAAATAAATACTCCAAACAAACTTGATAAATGGCTTGCAAGCAGGAGAAATATTTATACGGAATACTTAAATATAATGTAATGTGTGGCATTTGCATTGAAGAGTAAACTAATTAAACTAACACGAGGGCAACACAAATGAAACAAGACATTTTAAAAATCGAATTAATAAAGAATTTATGAGAATTATATGTACATTAAAAGAGCTTGAATTTTTATTGGGGATTTCTGTGGTTATTGTCTTGTGAAATAAGACAATGGGATCATTTTCTTGCTTTACAATATCTTAGATTCTCTATCGTCCTCTACCACTATTAAGTCCGAAATGTGTTGGCAGAATGTTATTTCCGAAAATAAGGGCAGCACAGTAATATCTACATACATATTTCCACTGAAAGCGACATTTGCCTTTCAATATTATTTTCAAATGTAGATGGCGCCACTTTTTTTTAATTTCCATTCACATGTAGGTGGAGATAGTTTTTTTTTCAATAAAAGTTGTTGCAAAACCTTTACTTTTAATATTAAAAAAAAATTTACACAAAACCTACACAATTTTTTGCAGAATGTAAGTTTTTATTTAAAATTTATAAAAATTGCTTTATCTATATGTATAAAAGTTATATTATTTTCCGAAAATATTTCCAAAGGGAAGAGGTAATCTTGGTGGAGGCCGAGGAAATGCAGGAATCGGCGGAGGAGGTGGCAGAGGCGGTAAAGGTAATGGTAGTATAGCAATCACAGCAGATTCCGAATCTGGTACGGCTCCTAGGAAAGGGAATGGTGGTAGTGGTATCGGTGGTGGAAGTGGTAAAGCTGGACCGCCACCAGCAACTTCATGGTGGTGATGATGATGATGGTAATGAGCTTGGGGGTTTGTGGGAGTGCTGGTTGTTGTTGTAGATGTCAATTCTTCCGTGGCGGTAGGAGCGACTATAGTTGTTGTTATTTGTGCAGTGGTTGTCGGAGCTTCAGTGGTGCTTGTTAAATCTTCTGTGGTTGTTCTTATTTCTGAAGTGGTTGTTGGAGCTTCAGTGGTGGTTGTTAAATCTTCTGTGGATGTTGTTATATCTGTAGTGGTTGTTGGAGCTTCAGTGGTGGTTGTTAAATCTTCTGTGGATGTTGTTATTTCTGTAGTGGTTGTTGGAGCTTCAGTAGTGGTTGTTAAATCTTCTGTGGTTGTTCTTATTTCTGAAGTGGTTGTTGGAGCTTCAGTGGTGGTTGTTAAATCTTCTGTAGATGTTGTTATTTCTGTAGTGGTTGTTGGAGCTTCAGTGGTGGTTGTTAAATCTTCTGTGGATGTTGTTATTTCTGTAGTGGTTGTTGGAGCTTCAGTGGTGGTTGTTAAATCTTCTGTGGATGTTGTTATTTCTGTAGTGGTTGTTGGAGCTTCAGTGGTGGTTGTTAAATCTTCTGTGGATGTTGTTATTTCTGTAGTGGTTGTTGGAGCTTCAGTGGTGGTTGTTAAATCTTCTGTTGTTGTTGTTATTTCAGAAGTGGTTGTTGGTGCATCAGTAGTGGTTGTTAAATCTTCTGTGGATGTTGTTATTTCTGTAGTTGTTGTTGGAGCTTCAGTGGTGGTTGTTAAATCTTCTGTAGATGTTGTTATTTCTGTAGTGGTTGTTGGAGCTTCAGTGGTGGTTGTTAAATCTTCTGTGGATGTTGTTATTTCTGTAGTGGTTGTTGGAGGCTCAGTGGTGGTTGTTAAATCTTCTGTAGATGTTGTTATTTCAGTAGTGGTTGTTGGAGCTTCAGTGGTGGTTGTTAAATCTTCTGTGGATGTTGTTATTTCTGTAGTGGTTGTTAAGTCTTCTGTGGATGTTGTTATTTCTGTAGTGGTTGTTGGAGCTTCAGTGGTGGTTGTTAAATCTTCTGTGGATGTTGTTATTTCTGTAGTGGTTGTTGGAGCTTCAGTGGTGGTTGTTAAATCTTCGGTGGATGTTGTTATTTCTGTAGTGGTTGTTGGAGCTTCAGTAGTGGTTGTTAAATCTTCTGTGGATGTTGTTATTTCTGTAGTGGTTGTTGGAGCTTCAGTGGTGGTTGTTAAATCTTCTGTGGATGTTGTTATTTCTGTAGTGGTTGTTGGAGCTTCAGTGGTGGTTGTTAAATCTTCTGTGGATGTTGTTATTTCTGTGGTGGTTGTTGGAGCTTCAGTGGTGGTTGTTAAATCTTCTGTAGATGTTGTTATTTCTGTAGTGGTTGTTGGAGCTTCAGTGGTGGTTGTTAAATCTTCTGTGGATGTTGTTATTTCTGTAGTGGTTGTTGGAGCTTCAGTGGTGGTTGTTAAATCTTCTGTGGATGTTGTTATTTCTGTGGTGGTTGTTGGAGCTTCAGTGGTGGTTGTTAAATCTTCTGTGTAGGTTGTTATTTCAGAAGTGGTTGTTGGAGCTTCAGTAGTGGTTGTTAAATCTTCTGTGGATGTTGTTATTTCAGAAGTGGTTGTTGGAGCTTCAGTGGTGGTTGTTAAATCTTCTGTGGATGTTGTTATTTCTGTAGTGGTTGTTGGAGCTTCAGTGGTGGTTGTTAAATCTTCTGTGGATGTTGTTATTTCTGTAGTGGTTGTTGGAGCTTCAGTGGTGGTTGTTAAATCTTCTGTGGATGTTGTTATTTCTGTATTGGTTGTTGGAGCTTCAGTGGTGGTTGTTAAATCTTCTGTGGATGTTGTTATTTCTGTAGTGGTTGTTGGAGCTTCAGTGGTGGTTGTTAAATCTTCGGTGGATGTTGTTATTTCTGTAGTGGTTGTTGGAGCTTCAGTAGTGGTTGTTAAATCTTCTGTGGATGTTGTTATTTCTGTAGTGGTTGTTGGAGCTTCAGTGGTGGTTGTTAAATCTTCTGTGGATGTTGTTATTTCTGTAGTGGTTGTTGGAGCTTCAGTGGTGGTTGTTAAATCTTCTGTTGTTGTTTTTATTTCAGAAGTGGTTGTTGGTTCATCAGTAGAGGTTGTTAAATCTTCTGTGGATGTTGTTATTTCTGTAGTGGTTGTTGGAGCTTCAGTGGTGGTTGTTAAATCTTCTGTTGTTGTTTTTATTTCAGAAGTGGTTGTTGGTTCATCAGTAGTGGTTGTTATATCTTCTGTGGATGTTGTTATTTCTGTAGTGGTTGTTGGAGCTTCAGTGGTGGTTGTCAAATCTTCTGTGGTTGTTGTTATTTCAGAAGTGGTTGTTGGAGCTTCGGTGGTTGTTGTTACTTCGTCAGATGGTGTAGTGTGCCTGCATCTTGGTAATTCCGGAAATATTTTACAATCATGAGATTCTTTTCTTTTTGAATCTGCTGCTGCAGTTACGGAATACGCTAATGTAAATGTCCACAGACAAAGAACAAAAGTGCACCGATTGATCTGAAAAATTAAAGTTACTGTGCATTTAGTGTTGGACTCAGCGGAACTGCTCTTACCATGTTGAGTTCCTTGCAGTCACTGAGACCTTGAAACTTGTAGCAACTATTTATGTAAATACTGCTCTTCAATTTTCTTTGTTCCGTTTCAGATAGGCTAAAGAAAGTACTTCCTTCTTTGTCAAGTACAAACAGATAGTGGCGTAAGTGCATCTTTATTGTTTTATAGATAGCGTCGTCTGGTAAAATTTCTGTATTTATTGGATTTCTAAAAAGCTTTTAGGCTCTTGTCTGTTTAACACGATATGCTATCAAAGTTTAAGAATTGTTTAGCCTATATTCAAATACTTTTGCCTTTTAAATATGCAAAGTAAACCAAAATGAAAAAAATAGCAAGTTATTCTTATCTTTATTTTATTTATTTTACAGAATTTTGTAAATTAATTTGCATTTGATTGAATGCCAAAAATAAATTATATGTGAACTTAGCTTAGATCATAATCAGATTCCACCTTTCTAGGTTTTTTACACATTATCTGCTTCTTTCTTAAATTGAACTATTTGTAATGACTGTTTTATGAAGGCGAAAAAGAAAAAAATACAGAAAAGTTTATGGAAGCACCCGATCGTTGTGTATATATCTATTATACTCGATGGATTCGCACCAGTTCTCTAAAAGATTGTAATTTCTTAAGTCCAGTCAGGGACTTTGGCAAGATTTCACTAACAATTTTGGATGTGGTTGATGAAACTCCTCTTCGCTTAAACTAAATCTTAAGGTCTAAACAATAAACTGCTTGAGAAAGGGCCGCTAAATGCCCCGGCAGCTTTAATCTCTTCACGCCAGAACTCCATCCAACGCATGAATTACTCCATTGGTGGCTGGAATGTTCGATGTGACCATCTGGGCATCGTTGACCTTAATCTTGCCGGCTGATGTCTTCTGCAGGATTACGGTCTTGCCAGTAGACAGAGAGTCCTTGACCTGGTAGAAACGCATGCCGGCGGAGAAGAGAGCACCGGGAACAATGTGCTTCATGGCAAACTGCTCGGCGGCATCTTTGTCATTGTAGAGCTTTTCCAGAGTATCGGAATCCAGTTCGCTGAAGCTTTTGTCAACGGGAGCGAAAACCGTGTAGGTCTTGACACCTGTAAATCGCATTTTAAGTTACTATAATTTCCTTTTTGTTTTAAAACTACAATTAGTTCTTACCCTTGCTTTGCAGTTTCTCGGACAGTCCAGAGGTGTACAGAATCTTAAGGAAATTGCTGAAACGACCCTCGCGGTCAGATTGTAGGGTCTGCAGAATATCTCCAACTGGCAGTGGGAACATCACGCGATCGACGGCGTGAGCCACTCCCTGTGGGATCTTGATGTCCTTCTTGTTTAGAACAACCATGGCTCCGTTGATGGTGGTAAGCTATTAGAAAATATAAATTAGATTAGGTTTTATACTAAATAAATAATAACTTACAGTCACATCATTCCACTCCTGGTCATGCATGTTGTACTGATTAACTCGCAGTTGGGTTCCGGCCAGAGATACACCAGTCATCTCGTCCTGCAGGGTGGCAATTTCAAACGCTCCTGGAATCACGTGGTGGAGCAGTAGCTGCATATAAAAATAAAAAATGAAAACAAGAATTATTAGAAAAATCTTTATAAGAGGTTTGATATAAGCTTACCCCGCTCAATAATCTGGGATTCGACTGGAACTTCTCCTCGGCCCTTTCAGGTCCGCCCAACTGTACGAGCAGATTCTTGAAAGCCTTGTCCGTGGGGACAAAGATGGTGTAGGGTCCAGTTTCGTTGAGAATGGTGTCCAAGCCAGACTGTCTCAGATACTTGGCCATGGCGAAGAGTCCGTTGGTCTTGAGAATCTGAATAAGATCTTCACTAGGATTGGATAGCACAGAAGTGGTCGAAGGACTGGCTTGTGCCGCCTTCTCGGTGTTCTCCGTCTCCTGGACGAGGGCATCGGCATATTGGGGTACAGGTGGCAGAAGCTCAGGGTGGTTGGCCACATCGGAAAGCCGCTCAGTGACCACAGGCAGGTGAGTAGATACGCCTTCCAGATAAGGAGAAACTGTCACGGTTGATCCACCATAAATTGGTGATGGAGTTGTGCGGATCAAACTAGCCGCATTTGCGTGGGTCGTGCTGCTCTCGAAGATCAAGTTGTGGCGGGCCGTTGTGGGTGCAGTGGTTGTGGTGGTTGTTGTCGAAGTCCTCGATGGGTGATACTGCCTGTGGTTGCTAGGTGTTCCGCGGGAAACGAACGGTGTTGGAGTAGTAGTCGTTGTGGTGGTGGTTGTGCTTGTGGTTGCTGGGGCACGGGTAGTTTGGATGATCTTGCCGCTCTTAATCTCCACCAGCTCATCGTTGGGCAAGGTCAGACGGGAAACGGAGGGCGGTAGTTTAATCTCACCGCTCCTAATGCGCTCCAAGATGCTTTCCACTTCGGACCCGGTTTGCTTGGTCTCTTTCTCGCCATTAGCCTTAACTCCTTGGATCTTGAAGCTGCCATCGGTTTGCTCTTCAAGATAAACATAGGTGGCCTTCTTCTTGGGCGGTGGTGGTGGTGGTGCGGTGACCGGAGCCTGTGACTTCGGGCTCAGACCCTCGATTTCGTAGCCATCGGGAATCAATCCTCGCTTGGCCAGTTCTTCCAGGGATGGTGGGTCGTCTGAGTCCGAGGTAATGACGGCGGAACTGGCAATGCTGTTTGCTCCATTGCTAATGCCCTGAATGTCGCCGGCACCACCTCCATATAGAGCGGCCAAGCTAGAGAGATCCACACCACCCGGCAAAGCACCAGATGGCAGAGTATCAGACTCCTGAGGATCAGGAGATCGCAGAATCTGCACCTTTCCACCACCAGGCAGTTCAAGATCCTTGCTCTTAGTAGGAGCCACATCACTCAAACTGAGCTTAGCATCGCCGCCCAAAGCCTGCTGAGCCAGCAGAGTTTGTAGCTGCTCTTGTGAGTAAGCCTTTTGTCCCTGAACCAAGTTGGGATCTGTGGTGCGAATCACCTGAACCCGCTGGCCATTAGGAAGAACCAAATCCATCTCATCGTAGGTCTTGTTACCGGTCAGCGGTTGTTGTGGTGCCTCGGACAAGGCAGCCTTCAACTGCTTTAGCAGATCATCTCGAGCGATGGTCTTCACCGGTTTTTTGCCCTTTTGCGTTGGATATTTTCCCAATTCCGATTTCACCTGAGCATAGATGTTCTTCTTGGGAGTTGTAGTGGCCTCCGTGGTGGTGGTGGTTGTCGTGGTGGTTGTGGTCGTTGTTGGATGCTCTTTGTAGTACTGTTGCAGGGCACTGTTAAACTGATTGTACTCCGTGGGATGGGCCACTGGTCTTCCACGTGCCGGTGCCGCAACGTAGGGAGAGTTCTGGTAGTTTCCATTGTGTTGGGTCACAATCGTGGGTAGGATGTGCTGCTTGATCTGGTGCTGCTTGAGAAGGAACTCCTCATGTTGCTGGCGCACTTTGTTCTGCGACTTCTCGTACTGCTTGGCCACAAACTGTTCATGTTTCTGGATTAACTTCTGTTTGTATTCCTGATCAGCCGGTTGGGCCTGAGGCTGAATTGGGGAAGGAGCATTCACGAACTGGTGCTGGAACTGAGGTTGTTGCTGAGGCTGTTGCTGCTGGAAGGTTCCTCGAGTTGGTTCAGGGAATGGTGTAGCCTGGACATTACTAAAGATCTGAGGAACTGGTAGTCCCAATTGGGGAGTCAGCTGATATTGCTGCTGAGTGGTCTGTGGCTGAGGCTGATAGTTAAACTGGGACTGCTGCTGGGGAATCGTCTGGAAAGTTGGCACTGGCGCTTGGCTAGGCAACTTTTGTGTGGTCTGAGGCAGAACTTGCGGTCCAAATTGCTGGGGTTGCTGGAAGGCATACTGCTGTTGCTGCTGCTGCAATGGTTGATGCTGGTAAGTTTCCTGAGAGGGATGCGGGGGAAAAGCCGTTGACTGCAAGCGAGAATCTAAGGGAGATAACAGAGACGGTTACAGGTCGAAGATCAGGAGAGATCTTAAATTCTGCTTACCGAATTGCTTGTGGCGCTGTTGCTGGGGATGTTGCTGCTGTTGCTGCTGAGAGCCAGCAAAGTTGCGCAAGTCCAAGAAGTTTTGATGATGCAGATCTAAACCTGCGGCAGACGATTGCAACTGCTGTTGCTGTTGGGGAAACTGTGGAGCGGTCTGAAGTTGGTTTTGGGTCGAACGTTGAAACTGCTGATTGGTCTGGGGCTGTTGCTGCTGCTGATGTTGCTGCTGCTGCTGCTGTGGGAACTGCCCGAAGCGATGTTGTTGTGGTTGTTGCTGATGATGCAGATGCGTGTGCTGCTGATGGGGAGGTCCATGTTGGGCGCGGTGGGGAATGGGCAGCTCAACGCCCGCCTGGACAAAGTTTTGCTGATTGTACTGCTGCAGATTCAGCTGACGGCGCTGCGAGTTGTGAAAGGGCGGCTGCAATGAGGGCAACAAGTGAGTTACAACTTTCCATGGCGATAATTGCATCATCTCGGCCAGAGCAGAAAACCAGCTTCAGACCGAGATCCCTCGACAGTTAAAAGATAAGTCAAACACTGAGTAAACGCTCCTAAAATAGACATGAACCAGTTTCCCAGGCAGTTGTAATAGCAAACTCCGCTCCATTTTTTCGCAGGCTGAACTAGTCTTGGTGTGTGTCTGGCTTAGTTTGGCTTTGGGGGTCCTTATTGGCGGGCACTCGGTCAAGTTGAAGTCCATAAAAAGTAGCAAACTTGTTTGGACTACTTACCGCGGAAGATGAAAGTGCAACGAGCCTTTTCTCATTTAAATGATTGTAATCTCAGCCATAAAAAATGATTGCCCAAGAAATAATACCTATCATGCAGAAAGATTTCAAATGCGAATTGAGCATAAATTTAAGCGGCGAATAATGACGATCTCATGCTTCCTCCCAATTGAAGGCTGCTCTATTCACTCAGTAACCCACTTGTATTGTTTCCCATCTGCAGTTGTCATTAGTGGATCTCTCTCACAGCGACCGACCGACCTGCTTATACAATCCCAAAGTTGAGACCGCCTTTAGCCGAACTAACCGTCATACACCGCGTATACGTATTGCCAATTGAGGGGCCAAGCAAGTGGTCAGACATCAAGCAATTGTTTAACAACAGTTATCCAACACAGTTTCCAAAGGAGAAGATGAAGCTGCATCGGCAGGCGTAAATATTGCTGGACTTCGATGTTTTTTTCTTGATTTTTTGGCTTATGGCTAAACTGCTGTATGTATAATTTAATTGCCTAGGCAATAAATCTTTTTTTTTTTGCGCCGGGCTCTGCCGATGCCAGATTGAGGCGTTATCAGGGTACTCGTAGCACGGCTCTTTCTTTTCGCATGGTAATTATGTTGTTGCCGCTAATGCCGCACCTCATCATGACGCGATGTTGTCTGATGATGCCGTCAAAAGTTAACAGAGGGACTGCTATGGATTATGCAACCTAATCGGGGGGCCAATGATTAAATTGGAGAAAAGTTCAAGAGGTTCGAGCAGGTGAATGAAAGAGTTACGGTGCTCAGTTATAATGCAATAAAAGCTTACTCAATTACAAACTCAGTCATTCTTTGGATAAGTTAATTTTTCCCTGCAATCACTTTAAGACCACCTAAGCGAATCGGGAACCGGAGGGAGGATAAAAAATCCAATGCCTTGTCATGCAGCTTCATCGTACATCTCAGTTTTCATCCAGCCATTTTCTTTCTTTATTGAAGATGATTTTTCCCTACAAATTGCCTGACTGGTGAAAACGTCAATCAATCATCAATCAAATGCCAAAGCAATCAGCATCCCCCTTCCAAAAGCCACTGAACCCCAGCCATCAAAGGGCTGTGTGTATTTCTCTTTCAATTTCTACCTATTCGCCAAAATGTGTGTACGTCGTGTGTTCAACATGTCAATTTCGTGGTTAGCGTATTCATTCAACATTTTCACGGCGCTTGTATGCAAAACGCTTTCGTTTTTAAACGCCAGCGATCGATAGCCAACTGTTAATAAGCTGCGCA
Source organism: Drosophila eugracilis (assembly GCF_018153835.1). Classification (NCBI taxonomy): domain Eukaryota; kingdom Metazoa; phylum Arthropoda; class Insecta; order Diptera; family Drosophilidae; genus Drosophila; species Drosophila eugracilis. Next base: position 1,727,415 of record NW_024573209.1, read on the forward strand.
TGCGCGTTACCATTAACCCATTGGTGGCAGGTGGCTGTAGCTGTCACCAAATGCCACCGCAACCCACGGGCTTGATACCCAACTGTCTACCACTGTGTGGAGTGTGTCAAATGGTAAAAACTCAAATTGTGGGAGTAAAATCGATTGAACCAAATCAGGAAAGTGAATAAGCAGTGCCAATAAACATTAATCACCACAATATGTTGGGTTTTTCTTCGTAATTTTTATTACTAAGGCTTTATTTTTGAACACACAAAAACCTGCACAAAAACTGGAATTTTCCATCTTGACAATCTTTTCATTTCTTTACATAAGAAAAACATCATCTTTTGAAAGGGTTGTTCGGAAAAGCCCTACATTTTCCAATGAGACTTAACATAACAAAGCGAACATGAATTTCTCCTAATCAAATTTGTATTTTTTTTACGGCTCAAAAAATAACATTAATTTGTTAGCAACTAAAATATTTGCTTAGATAAACAAAGAAAGTTACATTAAAGTAACAAATGGGGATGGGGCTCCCACAACCCATTTCCATTTCGTTACGTAAACTTTTCCATTCGAAGGCTGTCAAATCAAATGAGCATTATGCTAATCGGAGGTGATGCGACATGAGATAGCCGGCAGCAGGTAGAAGTCACTACATTCCACCAGATCGAAACCAGTTTATAGTAACATTTTTCACATGTTAGCTGGGGCGTTGAGATCCATGATGTATCTGTCAGTTACATGACTCCAGCTGCCGGCTAATTTGTTAATAATTCATAATTGATTTCTCATCACATGTCGGGTTCGGGACAGATAATATACGGCCGTGGTTCAGCCAGATGAGATACAAAATGAAAGCGAAATTTTTGGAAATTTCTTCTTTTCGGTTTCGTTTTGCAGTGAAAGTGATTTGCTTGATATTTAGTAACCATTTAAGCCGTTTATGTTAATTAGAATTTAATAGTTCAAACCGCAAGACCTTCAAGCCCCAAGAAATGGTACGCTAATTAATAGTCACCCAAAAATCAGTGGCCGTAAATTCTTCAAATCCCCAGTTGCGCAACAGCCTGAGGTATCTGCAAGATGCTTCAAGAGTCGCACAATTTACAAGATTTCGAGTTTTTTCGGTTTTGGTTTTCGGTCATGTCAATGGCCAATGGCATCCAAGCTGGCCTCGTTTCCCCCGATTGCCTTTCGGATTTCCTGTCTGCCCCGCAGCAAGCCAAAGAAAATCCAAATGCATTTGCCTTCCAGTTCTGCACTGGATCTCTTTGTGTTCTTTTTACCAATCTTGGTTGTTTGCTTTGGCGTTTTTATTTTTGGTTACCACTTTTTGGATTTCAAGGTTGTCTTTGGTCAGAACTGAGTGCTTGGCTGAAAGATCTGAGGATCTTTTTTCAGAGGCGATTGAAGGCATGTTGTGCAATTTGTGTTCTGACCATAAAAAGAGCTGCACATGTCAGATGTCAGTTTGGGCATCAATCTAATGGCTAATGAGGCTCTATGTTTTTGGGGCTATCAAAGATTATTGTATCTTGGGAAAATTAAAATTAAGTTTACAAGGAATAAGTGGGGCAATTAAAATGAACTGTATCTTAGTGTATAAAATTTGTTTCGATAGTTTATAAATAATGGTCACTAAGCCTACTTTACTTTTACTTAAAGACAACTTTATTCATCCACCATGCCTTCGTAACATTTCCACATCCTAGGCCAATAAATTGACGGATTTCAAAAACTCGGACAGATCATTGTTTAAAATTGATTTATTATTTGGCTATCATCCAGATTTTATGGATCATTAAATCGTTTGTCTAACTTATTATCGCAGTTAATCTCGATCTCACCGCATCTTAAATCTCTAAAATCGTGCTCACAGAATTTCCACATCAGCCACTCGATCAATAAAGTCCAGAATTGACTACCAAAACAACTTCGATCTTGTGGCACTAACCAGAACTGGTTAACTTGAGGGGTAACCACATCCATTCCCCCTGTTGACAGTTTCCACCAGGCAGCCAATGTGCATATTAAGCTTTTGATGGCAGTTGATGGCTTAGTTTTGTGTGGTTTCGGGTTTTTTCTTTACTTTTAAGAATTGGTCAATCCAAAGATTTGGCAATTCCCTTTCACTTTTCCGGACTATCGAGAAATGAATGCAATTTGCAAAGATGGGCCAAACCAAAAAAAAATATTTTTATGGATTTCCTAAAGGCACTTTAATTGCCAACAAAATAGCCAGCTGGCTAAGCAAATAAGTAATTAATTTGCGGCCGCACAAAAGAATGCCCGGCAACAATAGCCTCGGCAATAGTAACAGCAAAAAGTGAAATTTACATAAAATTGTGTAATTAACTGAGGTAAATAAGAAATTGCCTCAAGCGGGTCTTTTGGCCAACACCTACAACTAGCCAGAAAAAAGGGGGCCAGACACATGAAAGCGAAAGAAGCCACCGGCCGAGTAACAAAAAAAACCAAACCAAGTACAGAAACAATGAAAAGATTCCAGGCAAATGCCGCCAGCGGTTAAAACAACCCAAATGAAACAAAAACAAATATTATTTAACCATTTCGTTAAAGCCCCAGAAGAAAAGGCAAAAAGAAACTTGGTCAGCTCGGCAGATATTATCGCTGGAAATACTTTACCCTCACAAAACGGGGGAAAACTGTTTGAAAAATTGTTTACAAATAAGCCAAGTTTGCAACTGATATGAAATGCTTAATATTTTGGGAGAGAATAGTATTAAGATAATACTCTTACTCAAACATGTCAGAAAATAGAAACTTCCAATCATTAAATATTAATTAATTAATTAAAAGAATCTTTGACATCTTGGTTAACCATCTGCTTTAGTATCAACCTATTAAAGCACTCTCATGTTTAATTTGGAAACGACTCTTTATCCAACCACTTTTTATCCCAGTTAATTTGCAACTTTTGCATCCACAAAGCTCCTCGGGGATTGCATAATCGCTTGCAGCGAGACAAAATTGTGAGTTAATGCAATTGCAAGTATCTTGGCACTTCAAAACTCGACTGGCATACAAATTTAATTTAATTGAATTGAAGAAGCAGGCAAATGAGTTGGCGAATTGGGCAAAATGCCAATGGCAAAAGTTGCATAAATTTGCTTCCTGTTCGCGTTGTTTGTTCGTATCTGTATCTCAACAACGCCCACACAGGTAGCTTAAGGTAAAATCCACCAAATGCATCCGACGACACTTCGCATGGAAGCTCTGCTCATACGCTTAATTTGACACACTCTGACACTTTTTACGAGCAGGCAAGATTTATTATATCATTAGCATTGCCAGGGGCAGCATCTGCAGTTTCTTTGGCTCCGGCGTATCTGCCAGATAGTTAACTAAACTAAGCAAATGTAATTTAAATAAACCCACTTCTTTTTAGTTTTGTTTTGGTCTCGGTTTGGGGCATGAGAAAATTGGGGTTTATGGGCCATCATTTTTTGAGTAATTAACATGTTCATATGGCTAATTGCACTGAGCTTACTTTTTACGTAGTCTTATGATTTTCGGATGTTGGTCTTGATTTGATGAGATGAGAGGAAGGAAGGTCAGTCTTTGAATAGAAAGTAAGAATTCTTATACATCTTGTTTTATCTTGTTTTTAATGTCTTCATTGTAGTGGACGCCATAATTTGTGATCATTACACCACTCCATCGATCACTATCATAGGCAACATCTTTTTCAAACAAACAACTCAATTTTCAACCTCAACACACTTTCAATTTCTAAACCACAATATCAGCCAGCTAATATCATAACACAACTATTATTATTTGGCCGACAATCGCCTGAAAGATCCTAATAATTACCAAAAGGCAAATTGCGTGCCAGTCCGACATAAAACACAAACCTCTAAAAAGTTATATTATTGCTAGAAATATATTTAAATTTGCTGCAATTTTTACTTTCCAATTCAATAAATTTGGCGCACGCAGCTTTGGGAATTGCGTGCCATATATCTTTGTATCTTTGCCATGGCCAAGATATTTTTTTCAGGTAGGAGGTTTTTGGCGCCCACATCGTCCGAGCCAAAGATTTATTTACTTCGCTTTGTTGATGGACAGTAGCGAACAATCAAGAGAACCGCCGGGAAATATTACAATTTCGCTTTTGCTTTTGAAAGAAAGGTTTACCAGAGATTTGCATTTGTCAGATTCAGATTTCGTTACTCAACTTCACCCGTGAAATTTCATTGACAGTGCCGCCACACGCCCAAAAACCTTTCCACGCTCATCAACCGTCAAAATTTGGAGCCTTTTGTTGAACTCATCATCGTCATCATCCCAAGCCCTTGTAATTTTTTGTGCAATTTTTCTCCTTTTTCTTTCGTTGAGCTGTCACTGGGCATTTCAATGGCGCCAATATAGCAATGCATACAAAAGCCTTTAGCCAACTCTTATATTTCGCACTTGTATTTACTTTAGTGACTTCAGAGCCATTGAGTTGGGATTGTTTGTCTACTCATTTCCATGGACTGTCACTTGAATTGAGCGCCTCGATTTCAATTGATGCAAAGTCTTAAGGTTTTGTCGCGTTTCTGTGAGGTTTATGGGTCAGGCCAATGTTTGTTTAGATGGTCTCTGGGCAAACTATTTATTTATACGGGTTTTGACCTTGGTTAGCAATTCAGTTTGGCAAATTGCGAGAAAAGTGTGAGGTTTTGAGGTCGTGATGGGCTTTTTGGGCTGTTTTGACAGATTTTAAAATGAATTTTGATGTAAATATTGCTGCTTTCGTAACCTGCCATCACTCAAAGGCATGTAATTAGGCATTCCTGCCACCCACTCGCCTGTCAAATCCTCTTGCCACCTCAGATCTTTCTAGAGATCCAACTTAACGCTTGTCTTATGCTTTAATTACATATTAGCATTGCCTCAGATTCCCAGACATGCGATTGCATTTGGAGCCATCAAGTCAGACATCCCCCACACCATATCATTTGTCAAACGTACCGCCATTGTTTTAGCATTGTGGAAAGGAATGTTAGACTTTTGATTTCCACTACTACTTCATGTTCAGTTGGAATTCATAATTTATGGGTTAGGAGAGCGCCAGACTTTGGATTCGAAAGTGAAGTTCTTATAATTTTAATTACATTTACCGAGCGGAGGAACCAATTAAGTCATTTTCAGATTGTATCGCTGCCAGCTCGTTGGTCTTGACTCGCCAAATGCTCACATTGCTGGGTCTCGTGCCCGCTTTTGGTCACGCAAGCTCATTCCGAGAAATAGACCCCATGCAAATTGCGGAGGGTCTCGGGGTCTCGTCTATGGTCTATGGTCTCTGGTCTATGGTCTGGCAAATGTTTCAAATTGCCACCGAGTTGGAAAAGTTGGGAGCCGGGAGTCGTCAGTAAACTGTGTGTTGTACTGCAGTTCGTGACAGTTTTTAGCAATTACCCGGATGAGTCGGAACGCGACAAAGTCAGAGACCCATCTGGTCAGTCGGCTGCCCATTGTTTAGCGGTTAGTAACCCCGCATGGGGTTCACTTGCGAATTGGCAGTGGTCTGTTAAGATTTCCAAATGTTTCTGGAATGCAACATAGCCCTATTTTTGATTGATACTCCAACAGATTTCTACATCCCAGCCAGACCTATTTGGGGTTTTTTCTTTTACGGTTTTTTCCTCAAAGAAATCGAAAGCTCAATGCATTTCGCCTTGCATGCCCAGCTGATGCACTCAAATGAGCAGGCGAAGCCGCAGCTAAATGAGAGAAAAAGTACCCAAAAAAAAAACCAACAACCGCCAAGCAAATTAAAATTTATTATTTGCAACAAAACGAAACACTTTGGTTGCCGCGAAGAAGCGAATGGAAAATGAAACTGAAATGCCAGCGATGGAACTTCTGCGGTGCACAAAATCACCGAAGCTTGCGAAAAGTGTTTTTCTTTTACTGCATTTAACTGCAAGCTGCAAACTCTTGTTCAGTTTTCTTCACTCCAAACGCCGCCAACGAACTGAAAGTGGCTGACAGAGGCTGCGGGAGTTGGGCCTCCTGTATGTGGGATATATAGATACTGTACTGTACTGGGGTATTCGGTCTGTCGGTGGCGATAATGTGGCATGAAGCAGCCAACTGAAGTGCGAAGTGGGTTGCTGAGAGTTGGGGGCGTGTTCGGACCTGACAGGTACTAAGCAGAGTATCTCACTCTCCAGGGGGCTTTGACTTCCTGCCCAGGGAACCTTTAAAGAGTTTGGAAAGCGCCCAAGGAGTTGCATCAGCGATGGGTAAATATGACAGCTTTGGTTACGATATTTACCATGATCATAAAAATGTAATATTTGTTTAGCAAATTGTGTGGGTAAGCGCTGCAGTTCCGCCTCTCTAGGCGAAGGTTACGTTACATTATGAAGAGGAGTCCTAACTTCTTTTTCGCCATTCTATAGTAAGAACTTATCAAAAGTCCTTTTTCTTTGCATTTTCTTCAGCTCTTTGATTCTAATTGGCAAGCATTTTGGATCCAATCAACAGAAATATAGATTGATTTCCTTGTTTCTCCTAAAGAAGACTTTTCGGTTTTACATTTCCCACAACCTTTAACCTATAACCTTTCTTTGCCCAACCCCAGAGATATTTTTACATACATACCACGCAAAAGTAAAATTGTTATCTTCACTTTTCCATTACACCACGGCCAACCGCAAAAATGTCATTAAATAATTTCGCTGCACATTCGCAGTGCTCAAAAACAGAGAAATAAAGTGCAAATCGATGGACAAGTTTTCGGTGCTTTGAGGCAAAACAGGCGACTCGAATGGTTTGACTCCCACCTCGCCAGGCAAAAAGGAAAACACACACAAATTATGCAACTCTTCGTCGGCTTTGGCTTGCAACATCTCTGGGCAGGCCAACTCCCGACCCGTCCAACAGTTGCAGATGCCATTGCAGCAGCCGCAGCAGCAGCATCATCAGCTTGTTGAAAATCTTGTTTTGGGAACTGCAAAGCCAGCAACTGCAACAAACGCTTCTTCATTTTCGCGCAATAAACATTTCGCCCCAGACACAAAGGCTTAGCAACAAACAACAACAATAAGAAAACGAAAGTGCAACAACATGGGGCCATAACTGGTTGCCCAGTTTGAACCGCCGTTGGGCTTGGCTATCGCTATTGCTATTACTATTGCATTACGTGCGGTTGGTTCCTCGCCTAGGATCGTTTGACTTTTGGCCATATTTGCGTTGAGTTATGGCGAGAAAGAAGATGCAGCTGAACTAACCAGTTTTCCAGTTTTCCCTTGGCGTTCACGTGGCGTATGAGTAACGCGGAAGTTGACACTTGCTGCACTTGGTACTGCTGTTGGTACGACGATCACTGTGGGTGAAAATTGCCTTGATATATATTTACTCTTTACTGTACATGCCACAGCTAATTGCGGCATTCGTCAAGGGAAGACGTGCAGCCTGCCACAACCAATTCCTATTGCAATTAGACAACAAAAAGCTATGACAAATCCCATTTTGTTTTCTGCATCGCTGTCGTTGTTTTTCATTTTCGTTGGTTGGCCAATCCAAGTGACTTTTAATGACCAGGCCTGCCAGAAGAGAAGCCATCCGGCTGGCCTGTCAATATCCAACGATGAGTTATGTCGCCGAGCCCTTTTACTTTCTTTTTCCACATTTCGAACGTCATTTTAACGATCCCACCATGTTGGCATGTGAAATTATTGTTTATAAGGAATACCATTTTTATTTTTCACTGAGCTAATTTTAGACGATCGTTTCGACAAAAAAATATGCGGAACAAAGCGTGTGGTTTACTGACCATGTTAATGGCTTAATAATTGAGAAGTTCGTTGAGGGTAATGAGGAACTATAGAAAGCGGAAGATGCCTTATAAAACTGCGGGAGATCCGCAATTCTCGGAAGAAATTTACCTTCAACTTTTACCCGAAAAACATTCTAGTTGGTCTTAAAAGCGGGTCATAGAGCTGAAAAGTTGCAAAAACATATTCAATGATAGACATTTTAAGAATAACTATCAAGTTGCTATCTATAGCTTTTTATGCTCTAAAAAATACAAAGTAAGGAACTGCATTTCAGAAAATTTCATAATGCCGCTTATATCACCAATGCAATTCCATTTTCAATTCGATTTCCCAAACAGACCTTTCGCCGCCCTCCTCTGCCCAATCAGGCATGACACTTTGGTTTCATTCACTTTTCAGGCAATTTTCCTCTCATTCAAAAACGAAATTGATTTAATTCTCAATGGCTTGGAAACCAGTTGGGTGCAAAGCCAATCAAATTAAATAAGACCAGAAAAAGAGGCATCGAAAATAAAGAAATAAGCCACTACGAATCGAATACCCGCTGTCCCGTTGTGATTAGCGTTCAATTATTTTATTTGTTTGTGGTTAGCAGCTGAATGGCGATCTCAATGGGATTATTTTTGATGCGATTCGATTTAAACTGGCGCCAGGCTAATGTCAGCTCGTTACCTTCCTAAAGTGAGAAAATTTGTTGGGCTATAATCAAAGGCGATTGAGGTGCGATGATTGAGGGCCCTGAGCCTGATTAGCTCTTAGGCAGACCGGCAAGTGGCATCATCATCATCTACCCTGGCTTTCCTGTTCTTTCACAAAAACAACTTTCATTTTTCAAGCTAAATCCATTAAGAGTTTGTCACCTCTCCGCTCGGATACCGAAATATCTTTCAGATAAATATGCAACCGAACAACAATATTTATAAAGATCTCTCGATTGACCCACTTTCCTTGCCTGGGACAGAACCCAGCACGCCAAAAAGAAATTACAATGAAATGCGGCTTCTTATTATGATTTTTGCTTTATTTTCTTGGATGTTGTTACTGGCGCTGCGACAACAAAAGCCCCGCCAAAAATGAACAGGTTGTAGGGCCCCTGTCAAAAAATACAAAAAAATAAATATAAATTTATTGCCCGACGTAAGTCAATGTGAAATGTCTGTTGTATTTATTACTGGCCCGGGGCTACATTTAATCGAAAATGATAAGCGGGTTATACCATGGGAAGCTTAAAGTGGGCATTTATTAGTTGCCTTCGAAACAGAGAGAGTGAATTTATATGATGAGCATCAATTTGCCATCGATTTCTTAACAAGCCAAGTTTATAGACACGTTAAAAGCATTTTGAAGTGTGCGTTGCATTATTACGTGATTAGTAGTGATAGGTTACTGAAAATTAAAAAGACTTTAAGACTTTAAGTTTTTAAGCACATATCTCTGAGATATTTACATAACCAAACGGAAATATTATTAAAGTATTTTATTAAATGAACTGCAGACTCTGCTATTAATGTTCTTTTTGATTATTTTTTAATCCTAACAAGAAGTGAAAGCAGGGCGAATAAAAATAAACATAAATATGTTAAATAAAAGCAAAAAATACACAAAAAACGAAACAAGCGGCAAACCAACAATTTGGCAGGCCCAGAAAAACATGTTCAGAGAGACAGCAAATTGTTGTTTCTACCGGGATGCGGATTTTAGTTTGGAACTGTGACTGCAGCGCCTGCGCTGTGAACTATGGAACTTGGACATGGATGGGCAACAGATGGTACTGAACAGTTGACTGCCCGGCTGCCAAGTTTACACGACACAAAGACACAACTGCAAGCCGCTACGTGAGGCAATTTATATGTACAAAATAATAATAAAAGTTCAAATTAAGCAATAGCAAAAGAAAAAAAAACAAAACCAAAAACAAAAAAGAAATTGCACATCCACCAATAAGCCGACAAATCCCGAAAAACAACAAAAGTCTCTCAGGCCAGAGCAACTGCAACTTGAACATCGACCAGTTCCTGTTCATTGCCAGACAAAAGGAAGATGATGATACTTTTTTCTTCTGCAGGTTTTTTGTTATTTGGCCAAAAGAAAAATAATAAATTTTTAAGATGCAATCGCAGGCCATTGCCACAGCTTATGTCAATAGTGAGAGATGATGTTGCCAAAAATCTGGTTCGAACACGTTTTTCTTATGTTATAGGAAAAATTGTGCAAGTTTCCCAAAAGGAAATTGGTAAGTCAACCACCGATGCACGAAAAGGTTAAGGACAAAGCTGTTGCGAATGGTGAACACTATGATATTTCGAACGAAAACCAAATAATTTCAGAGATAGGTAGTTACTCTTCTTTTGTTTACTAATTGACTACACTCAGGGCCCTTTAATCTGTCTACCCATTCAGCCATAATCCGATATCCAAACACTGCCCGCAGCACAAACAACATCAAAATAAATCTTTTTTACGTAATCCAAACCTCAATTATAGGCATTAGTTTATCCAAAAAAATACAAAAAAGAAGAGGAGACAACAGAGCTGCTGATTTCACATCATAAATTGCCGAGTGGCTTTTGGCCAAATCTTTATTTTTTTTGGGCTTCGGCTTTATCCGCGAAAGTGAAAACTATAACAGCGGATGCCAAACATGATCCGATTACATCAACATAGGAAAATCATTGAATCTGGTTAAGGTGATCGATTACTTAAGGAACCTTAAACTTAGCAATAAAGATAAGATAAGTTCTCAGAAATCCACATGACTTAACAAGTTTTTGATTTTAACCAACGTTTGGTTTTCTTTTCGATATTTTGGTTTCCTGACCACTCCAAGCGAACAGGTTTAAACACTGTCCCATGACTTTACGGCTTTTACTCTTCCTTTGCATCTTCATTTAATCGAGTCCCCCGCCCCCGTTCGCGACGAAGATAAAAATATTTTTGTGAAAAGGGAAAGTTCATTGAGGCGTTGAAAATCGTTTTCGTTTTCATTTGTTGTCCTAAATGTTTCAACAATTAATATTGAAATTCGAAAAACAAATATATTTATTGAATAAATTGAATTTTTAAATAGGCAGCTACAACTTATCTTTTCTGATAGAAAGTCTTATGCAAGCCAGGGGAATTTCTTTGATAGGCGCTACGGAAAATATATATTTGACTGTTTGACATATTTATGCGAGTACTACTCAACGCATGGCAACTTTCTTTGGTCGAGACTCGGAAAGATCTAAAAACTGTGTCAATTTGTTCGGGGCAGGCGAAGAGTCCACAAAGCCAGATTTAACAATGAATATTTGCATATCGTTCAATGGAAATGCAAATCAAGTGATAAACATTTTTTCTTCATCTTTATGATTATTTGGCACATATTTGGGTATTGACGTTTTATGAGGTATTGCCTTTGTCTAATGGAATTTGGAACACCAGCGATGAGGTTTACAAAATTTGGGGAATTGGATTGATACAGGCCAATGTTGATACAATAAAATATAGTAGGTCAAATTTTTATCTTGACAAAGTTCACATTTCCCAACTTACCCCATTGTGGAGACCAGCATTGGGTGGTGGTATAAATCCTTGTGCATTCACAGTGACCACCCACAGGCACAAAGTGCCCCACATTGCTATAGAGACTCTCATGATTCACTCGCGAATTCCCTTTTGGCTAACTGTTATTGTTTTCTCAATTAATCAGATATCAATGCACTATTTTCTTTCGAAACAAACACGATACCGCTGGAAAATATTCCCCGGAAAAATAAATGGGGGAACGCGCGAAAAAATGTCAGATATGCGACGCGAAATAACAACACTAAATCCAAATCAACTCGGGACGAAGTTATTTTCGTTACGTTTTCTATTTGCTTTATGCAAATGATGCAGTTTTCTGTTTTCTTCGCTCTCGGTTTTAAAATTCCGTTAACGTTTGAGCCGCGTTTGTGGACTTCTAAAGACACTGCCAAATGTTAGCAGCCGCAGACACGACTTGCCTGGTAAAAGTTCGAAGCTTAACTGAAGATCATTAAACGTTTGGTAACAATTTAAGCCAAGCTCGCGACGAAGATGCCAAAAAGCCATCGCAGTGGCACAGAAGACGCTAGCAACATGCGCCCGACACCGGCAACATGTTGCCCGCAGCTCGAAGAGGCAGCCATTTGGTCGAAGAGAAAGCAAAGAGCGTCGATTTGCGGCCGAAAGAGAAAGTGTTGCCGGGTTTTTAGCTTTTTGTCTTTGTTACCTACTTGAGGAAATGGCTAGCATCTGCTTATCAATTTAGCGTGAATCACTGACTTATCGAATCCAGAAATGCCATAGCCGAAACTTAAATCTTTGATAACCAATTTCTACCTGGCCAAACGATTGTGGCCAACAACCACGTAGCTTACTCGGAAGTGACGATAAAAACTCGGATCGGGGGCGTCCGAGAATTTAAGCTTTAACCGAAATTATTTTATTGCATTGCATCGTTTAAGCCAAAGACGTGTGGGTCTCGTTGCTGGTCATGTAACTACAGTAGCTGGTCGATGTTCATGTTCATTGGCGGATTTACTACCGATTTTTTGTAGACAAACAACGCGTCTCTAGACTGATTCATATTTTTATGATTCCCGGGCATGATTAATGCTAAGCTGGAAGTTAGGTTGGGTAATTTGTTTGTGCGATTCCCGCTGAGATCGCATAGGCGATCCATTGAGCAGCACCTTGCACCTTACATCATAGCTACTTTGCAGTAAATCTACATATTACGAACGACTTGATGGCTTAATAGGGAAACTCCAAGTGAGCTGGGGATGATGGGATTAGTAGAATAGATTTATCATTGGATGTGTATCTTAAAATTTTTGAAAGATTAATTAAAAGTTTCTTTCCCACGCTATAATGCTTATAAGGATAAGCTCGAAGAAATATCGAAGGATTTAGAAACTATGTTCATTTAATAAACTATCTTTCGACCTAAGCTACTTATCCAAAATACTCTCTCTCTGAGTTTAGATATTTTCCAAAAGATAAAGTAAGTTAAATTAATAATTTCATTTCCTCTTGTGCAATAAAAATTCCAAAAGAAAAACTTATTTCCTATCAAAGAACCAACTAGACCGATCAACAAATTATTGTACTGACAGCTTTCCACTCAATTATTTCCACTGCCCAAGAAATTCGGTGGCTACTAATCAACTGATCCATCAATCAACTCCACAAACAGGCATTTCATCGCCGGTTTTCATAAAAAACTTTTCACTTTCCGGATGCCGTGGATAACAAAGTGCAATCCCAAGGCCAATTATCTGGAGACCAAATGCAATTCTAAGAGACCCAAACCACAGGTACATTTAAGTGGCGATTGCATAAGTGGCAAGCGCCAGCTGGCTTATCAGGCTTTTGGCTTCTTTGTTCCATTCACAGACAATGATAATGACCCAAGATGATACTAAAGTTCGGGCCCCTCGCTTGTCCAAGTCATCTCTCCTCGGATCTTTTGTAGTGCGTGCTTAAATTTGATTTGATGACTTTCTTTGTTGACCGATCATTGGGCTGTGAGAAAAAAATCTTCTGCTCAATCCCAAAAATCGGTGGAAAAAATTTTCACCTGTTGACTGATTGAATTGTTTGCACAATCCATGGTAAATATTAACAGGAAGTTAACCCCTTGTCAAATCAATTTCTAATTACCTGATTTCAATTTCTTTCAACTTATATACTTGCATATTTTGGCGATTTCTGTCTTTCTCTCTGTATATCCCCCGGCGTGCTCGTGTTCCAGTAATTACTTCCCACACACGGCGAAAACTGTGAGTTATAATTGCCAATTTTGCTTGTTGGTTAATGGTGTGGCATTAAATTTTGACTACCAGGGTCACAAACAGGGCAATCCCAGTGAAAATACAAAAAATATCCAGTGGCAATTGGATCTTGTCTTCGATCAATTACAAGCCATCGAAAGTGTTGGGACAAACAAGTTGTGACTTTAAGTTTATAATTGAATAATTTCACATTAATTTGGTTTACTATTTTATTATTTTTGAAAAACCATTTACCAAAGGTGTGTTTAATTATCGCAGCCTTGCCTTTTGTTTTATCCTAAACCACTAAGCTGACCTCTGGTGAAGACATTTATGTTGTCTGCAATTTAGTTTTATGCCAGAAACTTAAAATATGTAATTTGCGGGAAAATGCTCCTAAAAACAGTACTTTTGATGAATCAGATTTAAATAATTTAAAGATAAAGGCGTTCTAAGACATTAATGAAACAACAATTTGTACTCCCAAAGTCTAGTTAAAGATCTTGATGAATGGGCAGCCAATGGACAGTTAATATATCTGCCCAAGATTAACAAAAAACAAAAGCCATTGCCAGACAGACGGAAAACAAAAACTGAGGCACCGAAATAAGACTAAATGCTTTACAAATATCCAACAACAAAACGCTCGAGGGGAAAGACTTTCACCTTGCGACGAATGATCAAAAGAAAGAAGCAAAGAAATGTGCGAGGTGGAGAGAAGGAGAAGCAAAAAGCCAGGCCAAGAAAAAGGCAGGGGCATTTTAAAGGCAGAAGAAGCGGCCTTCGAGATACCAACAGATGCCATGGACCCGAAACCGAAAAACCAAGACCGACCTGCAATGGCCTTCCACCTGGCAACAACAAGTGGGCAACCCGACGATCATGATCATGATCATCGGCAGGCGCTGAAGAAGCCACCATCGTACGTCAATAAACCTTTGACTCAATGACGCTTACACAGCCGCCTGTGTTTTTATCACTCGATTCCAAAACCCTCGTAGGGAATGGGAATGGGAATTGGTGGTCTTCGGTGTGAACGATCGTGAGCTGGCAACTTTTACTTTTCATTCAAGAATGGGTCGGGCTTGGGATTAAGTCATATTGGACTGTGATGATCCGCTGGCTGTACTTAGAATTCTACTTTCCCCGAAAATCTTCCAACTTGTTAACCCCCACGCAGGCACTTGGGGGAATCAAAAGTGAAAACAAAACTTTGGACATTTGAAGCTGTCAAGTTTGGGAACACGCCAAATATCTTCAGCCGACATTATGTGTTGTCTAAAAATCTTCAAGTCATTTAGTATAATCTTCGACTATTTATTAAGCAACTATTGACACCATCCACTAATAGCTTAAACAGATACAGTTATTATTAGTAAGGGCCCTATTTAAGCTTAAGCACAATCTTCAAAATTCATATACAAATATTAACAAAACACAACAAAAATTGCCAACTTTGTTGTCTTTTCATTAAAGATGCTGTCGGAAATTGCATAATACATGCGAATGACCGAAGATTTGATGAATTAATAACAAAAACTAAATGATTGCGGAGCCCTTGCGGCAAAATTCGAATGGTGTCACGTGGAATCATTATGCCCAACACCAAAATTGGGAAAGGCGAAGAAGTCGGGCTGACAAAATTAGACCAAGCATGGAGTCAATAACTTTTGGTAACCATTTCCTCTCGGAATGACGGATAATGTCAATTAAGGTTCGAAAAGAGTGTTTGTAATATTATTTAACTAATTCATATAATTAATGGATGAACTAGATTAAATCAAGATGAAAGCTCTTGGGTCTCACTTGAAAAGCCTACGCTAAAGAAAGTAAATAAACCAGATAAAACATAAGTCCTATATATTGATTATTTGTGAAATATCTATACTTACTACTACAGTCTTCTAATTTTTAACCACATCTTTAAAATTCATGTTCCAGGCAATGAAAAAGAGGAAAAACTTGACTTTGTATTTGACATATTTTCTACATTATGCCTAAAAGTAGACAATAATTATCATACCAAAAACCACCATAAATTTCTTATTAAAAATAAAAACAGACTTAATTTTGAGTACATAGTTTTTAAATTTATTTATATTTTTTTGTTGTATTTCTTGTAATTGTAATTGATTACATGTTGGTTTTCTTGATCTATACAATTAATATGCATCATTAATTTAAAATTGATATATCTGTACGTATAATTTTATAATTATAAGTTTTTTCATTGTTTCTTTAATTAATACTAAACGTTAAATTCGAACACACTTTGTAAAACAAGTTTTGAAAATGGATTTGTTTTTGTTTTTAGTTTTTTTTGTTTTGTCAAAATTGATAATAAAACACATAAAGAAAGTATCAGAGATGTAATTAAGACGAGTGGCAGAGAATACATTTACAAATAATACGAAACAAGCTCCAAAGGATCGCAGCTGTGTGTGTGTATATATAGGCTTAGGTATTGTAGTCCTATGTGATATATATCCAAAAGTCATGAGCAAAAATTGCAATTTGTGTACAGTGTTTATCTAAACTTACAGGATTACAGGTTACAAACTTCGTTCAAATTACAGTCTGGATTTGGTAAGCCTTCTTACCCAGCTCAAGTTCCTACTAAAACTGTCAGCCGTCGTCGTCGTCGTCATCGTCTTCTTCTTCTGTTTTCAATACACAAACTTGAATTTGAATAAAACATTATTTATTTGTTGTTTTGTTTGTTTTTGCCTCCACTAATACGGTTTACATAGATGTGGTGGCGCACTACAATTATTGTATATTGGGTTGGTTTATTATTCGGTTGTGATATTGGCCATATTTCTTGTTTCTCTAACCGTCTAGTTTAAATAGATTTATATAGTTCATTAAATATATGTGTTTTTTTTTTTATTTATTAAATTATGACATGTATTCCGTGTGGATAGGTTTTTTTTTGATGGGTGATAGTTCATTCATTTCCATGTCGGAATATCAAACGCATCTTGCATTGGTAGACTAAAGAGCTGATTTGCTTCAGTGTGATGTAGTATGATGTTGATTGGCCATCGAACCTCGAAAAAGATCTTAAACTACGAATACAATTACAGTTAATATATATAGATACATTTCGGTTTCGCATATGTAACTAATAACAGCCTTGATACTGTTGCAAAAGACATGGAAGCTGTATGAAATAACCCTATAAATATGTATGTATCTTTGAGTTCGGGTAAGTGGTTGATGCGTTGGGTGAATCGTTACAAATGTTGTCTACAACTATGTATGTTTAGTATATGCCATATCTAAATAAACTATACCTAGGTTATCTTGTTCCTTTGAGCTGGCTTCTGTTTTGTTTTTGTTTTTCTTATAATTTTTGTTATATTTGAAGGTTTGTTAATGTTGAATACAGTGTAAAAGGATGACTTGCAACACCTTGGTAGTTGGAGGGAAGAAAATACTTTTCAGGAAGGGTTCTTTGAGGGTGTGAATACGATTGCAAATACCTTTAGCTATGGCAGTAGCGAAATAAAATATGGTTGTTCAGGGAAAAACTGAGAATACTGCAAAGTGCTGCAAGAAGGGATTCCCTCCTAGCTAGGTTGCATCTATTTCGAGTGGGCAGGGATTTTTGAATCAGGAGCAATTGGGTGTACAACAGCAATGCGCTCGCATTCAAATACAATTCACACACGACTTTAGTTCCTACATAGCTTACATATAACAATAACTACACCTAGGTGCGAGGAGGCCCATCCACCATCGTCTCAATCTTTGCCTACTCATCCTCCCGCTCCTTAACATCAGCGCAGTGCTGTGGACGCCACTTCTAGCTCCAGAAGTCCATCATGTTAACCAGCTTGCACTTCTTCAGCTCCAACTTTGTTGGTCTTGCCCGGAGTCAAGCCCGCCCAAAGATGGCCCTGTCGGAGACATCGCCGGTGGACTGTGAGTGTGACATGGCCATGGAGGCTGCTCCCGAGGACGATTGTTGTTGTTGCTGGCCACCAGCTCCATGGTGGTGATGGTGGTGTGTGGTTGTGGCTATTGTGGCCGTCGATGCATTATGGTGCGTCACATTGTGATGGTTATGCGCCAACGTTGAGCTTCCGTATTTGGAGGTCATGGCACCGACAATTCCACTTCCGGTGCCATTCAGATGCTTCCTGGTGGCCGCCGATGAAACGTGATGGGTGCTGCCACTTCCGACTCCTCCATAGATGCGGTGCAAGGAGTATTGCTGTACAGATTCCAGATCCGAAACACTCGACGTAATCTTCGAACGCACCGCCACTTTCTGCATGCTGTTGTACTTGTCGCTGGCACTCAACTTGATATCGGGCAGGTGTCCATTAGATTGGGCATGACCGTGACTCTGGCCCGGCGGCTGTTGTCTCGACTTGGTTGTGGTGGCAATCGCTGCATTGTGCACCGCCGTGGTGCTGGTAATCGAGGCTACCACTGGGCCATTGGTGCCCGGCGAGATCTCCGAAAAGCTGTAGCAGGAAGACTTCTGGGAAACACTATTTAGACCGGAGCTGGAAGAACTGCTCGACATGCGGCAGCTGCGATGGCGACTGGAGGTGGAGGGCTGCAGAAACTCATGGTGGGCCGCCTCATCCGGCGTCATCCTCTCCGCAGGATCCCATTCCAAGCATCGCTGTAGGAAGTCAATGAAGTAGCGGTCCTGGCAGTGTAAAATCTGTGCCAGTGACTTGCTGCCCGGCGTTCGTTTGCGTCCCTTGGTGTTGGTTATGCAGCGCGGAGCATCACGAGAATCAAAGAACAGACGGCGCCTCCTGGCCACCGAGATGAGCACCTTGGGCGGCAGTCCCAGCACCTCCATGATGCAGGCCAGCTGCTCTACCTCGTTCTCGCCGGGGAAGAGAGGGAATCCGGTGTACAGCTCGGCCAGAATGCAGCCTATAATAAATCGAAAAACAGAGAGGTTGACATATAATTAGTATTGATTTTCGGTTCTTGATGGGGGGCAGCAGGAATTGCTGCAGTCATTTCGGTTGGTCAGACAGGCGCATTGACCTTGACTTTGTAACGAACCAGATTATTTATTTCCTACGGCGCTTTGTAATGGACTTTGAGACTCTGAGTATCTGAGTTGGATGATCAGTCACGGAGAGATGTCACTGCAAGATGACCGAACCATGGCCTTCGACTGACATTCTGTGACACAATGGTTTTTCTTAGAAATGTGGCTATTCATCTCGATTGGCAAGAGGTGGAAAGAAACTTAAACTTATAACGTTTGTTGTTCACTTTAAAGCTGACCTGTTTAGTCTACCCCACTAATTCTAGTATGCAACTTATCTGAAAATATATATATTTCCAACCAGTTCAGCCTGCATCTGGGACTCTACTTCATCTCCCTGCAAGCTTATTTACCTAATGAAGCTGAAAGCAATCAAACCCACACATATCTATGGCAGATGACCCATTCTGGTGCAGAACCGAGTTTTCTAAGAGCTCACATCATTCAACACGTAACCCATTTCCATCGCCTTACACTTACTCTATATGCTCAGTGCACAGTAAGTCAAACATGTGGCCCATGTAGAAGCCCAAGCCCAAGCCCAAGATAGCGGATAAAAATAAACTGAGCTGGCTTTTATTAGGGACCCAGAAATAACAACCTGCCACCACCGCAGGACCTCACGTCCGTGCGCACATTTAATGAGTCCTTTGTTGTCGACGGAGCTCACGATATTTTCTGCTGCTGACCGGACGTGGTTGTGGTCGGAAATGGGCGCTAAAAGGATGTGCACGATGAGGCCGACCGGGAGTGGCTAAAAGTCCGGGACTGGGCTAAGTTGAGCTGGGCAGAGGCAGGGGCAGGGCAAAATTATTGTATACATAAACTTCAAGTGGGGCGGCGGCAGCACTTGTTGAGTGTGCCCCTTGACCCGAACCTCCGGCACCTTTGTCGATATCTCATTGTTCGGTCGGATGGAGGAGGTCCTTTTCCGCCATCGCCTTTGCCTGTTGCTACTAATTGGCCTAGTGCGTGTTCTTACACTTGGTTGAGCTTTTCGGTTTGGGCCAGGTCATTTGAACGGCTAAAGTGTTTTACTGAGAGAGAAAAAACTGGATAGCAAAGACAGACATCTTAGGAGTTTATCTTAAGTTCTCTTTAACCAAAAAGTGAGTATATATTCTCTTTAAATTTTAAACTTAAAAAGTTCAAACAAGAAAGTCTCATTAAGAGATGGATAGGTTAATATTCATTTAATATCTGGATTTATTTTAATGATTGTTAAAATCCTTCCTCCCACTTCCCTAAGTTTAGCAAATGCCCCACAAACACGAAACTCGTCCAAGTGCAATATAACCCACAAATGTTTAATTTTTAATCCTTGCCATGACCATCGCCATTACCGTCGATATTTATAGGGCCAACGTGTGTGGGCCATAAATTTGCTTGCCAAATGCAGGGCAAGCATTTAAAATTTCATTGCAACCTGAACATGTTTCCCAGCCCACTTGGGAACACCACACAACACACTGCCACTGCTGGGGCGGAATGTTTTTAATTAAAATTGGACACTCACCCAAGCTCCACATATCGATGGCGGTGCCGTATTGCAGGCCGAGAATCACCTCCGGGGAGCGATAGAATCTCGATTGGATGTACGTATAGATTTTGCGATCCACGTAGCATGAGCTGCCAAAGTCGATGACTTTAATAGAGCTGCTACCACGCTGTTTGAGCAAGATGTTTTCCTATTTCCATTTCAATAAAAATTCGAATTAGATAAAGGAAATCTCAAGGAAATCCAATCCACTTACCGGCTTGAGATCACAGTGAATGATGTTTTCCTTGTAGAGCAAACGCAGGCACTTCACAATCGAGTTGCAGAAGCGTCGTATGAGACTCATGCTGAATCCATTGTAGTTGTTCTTCTTAATCAATTCATAAAGGTTCAAGCTGTAAGGATACACAGAATATATGAAGTATTAGTAGTATGCAACCCTTTGTTTTTGCAGCAAAATGAGTCAGCAACAAACCCCCCATGGGAATCGGTATCGGAATCGGTTGACAAAACAAGAGACACTCTCGCGAATGGCGAAACAAAACAAGGAGTCAAGTCAAATGCCGGCCGCTTTAAGCCCTTGTTGTAAGTATATATATATATATATACTATATACTTGTACCGGCAACATGCACTGAATTAATTCCCATTGCATGTCGGGCTCAAATTTGGCCATACAACGATAACATTCTACGTCAGCAACAACAATATTGACAATGTCAGTCATGAGCAGTCACTCCGGCAGACGACAATAGAACGATACTGAAAATGGTGGCAAATCAAGCTGAAAACAGCAACTAAACTATACAGACAGTGGGGCAAGTCTCAGTCTTTACTTTAAAGTCACAGATATAAGTCATAGAAACGGCAACATCTGAAATCATACCTCATAGAATGTTTTATGTTCTTAGGTAGAATAGTTATATTTTCTTTATAATTTCCAAATATTTTCACAATTTTCAACTTTAATTCATGTACCAAAAACCACTGTCTGAACATCCCTCCTCTGGAAATCCAAAAGTGTCCCCTAACTTTGTCAACCCCTTCGATGTTTTTGTTTACTTTGCGATTTCTGTGCCATGTTTTGAATTCGCAGTTTATGCGATTGCTGTCGATTAATTAACTGATAACAAAACGAGTTTCATTGCCTCAATGTCAATGCAACCACAAAAGAGACAACTACCCAAGATTACAGTCGGTGGGTGTAATACACTCCTTGATCAAAAGTTTGGTCAATTGTTGTTGCCAGTGTTTTTTCATTTTCTTTCTTCTTTTTGGGAATCGATGATTGATGACTGTTTTTTGTTTGTGGCATCATCAGAAGGGTGAGTTATTTGCCTCCATGCCCTATCAGTCCAAGAGATTTTCTCCCGTTCATCATCATCATATAGAGCTCAATTTATTGAAGTTGCTTTCATTTCCGTTTTTTCTCCCTAAGCTGGTATATATTCACATGGCTATCAATAACTTTATCGCCTGCTCATGAGTGCTGCTCTGACATGTTTGACCTATATAAAAGAGTCAGTGCTAGATGGCCAAAAGTAATAACTGCTCCCGGCATGAAAGGACTCGGGAAATTTGTGTGGGAGTAGTTGGATATGGTCTAAAGGTTGAAGGCATTAAAGCTAGGGAAGTGTGAATATGAATTTCTGAATAGTTGCAAAAAGGTCATGGAAGAAATAACTTATTAAACTTTTTCTTTAGCTCGGAAACTGGTAAAATCATTATTAAATTTAGTTCTGTTAAAGAGAAGTATCCCTTTGTCCATAAATTTGACATTTTGTTTGTATTCCCTTAACTTTAGTCCGTCTGACTTTTAACATTTTAATCGCTTCTTGAGGCTTTCAGCCATGTTCTACAGCTTGTAGATGCCGTAATCCAATTTAAATTTATGTCAGCATACGGATAAGGCCAACACTCACTCACTCCGAAAACCGCTAAGAGTGTTTAAAAGCGCGCTAAGCTGATTGAGCTAACAGAGAGCCAAGGACGTTTTCTCGTGTTTTCCCCGCTAGCCAAAGCCACATAATGGCATGGATGACTGTCAAATCGTTGGGACTGGGGAGGTGTTGGAGGTGGAGAAGCCAGTTCCACCCAGCCCAGACCACAAAGGTCACGCGGCTTTTAATTTGAAAACTTTTACATTGCAACTGTGGCGCCTACGAGAATGCCAAAATAGCAGACTTTAAAGGTCTGACGGTCTTTAAAGTAAAAGCCTGATATTGATTTTACAGCCAGCCAGCCAAAAAAAGAAAACGAAAGAGAGATGATGAGCGGTTGTGGGTGAAAGAAGGTGGGTGTAAAAGGCTTTTGGCAAACAGACGAGTCTATAACAAACCAATAAGAAAATCATCAAAATGTCATAATTTCAATCGGCGAATCGGGACAGTGTACATGTGTATGCTTAGAAGTCGGCATATTATAACTGCATTATGACATGCCACACAGCCAATGCCAAAAGTCCGTGAGTCTGCCATGAACTTGAAAATTGTTTTCGGCTGCCTGGGGGCGTCTTTTTCCGGTCCGCTCGCTGTTACTTTTTTCTTTGTGCCGAAATTCCGCTGGTAATTTGATTGATTATTTGCCCCAGCGCCGATGCAACTGCAACATGCAATTGTAACGAGCCACTAATGCCTTGCATTTAGCACACCAAAAATGGAACAAAAGAAAGTGAATTTGGATAAACAAAGCCAGGAAAATCGAATGACGCCCAAAATAAACAACAAATACTGAGATAAATTCATGAAGGTCTTCATTTCCTCGCTTAATCCGAGGAATTTCTGTATTTTAGTTATTAAATTTTTTGAAAATATCTCTCAGATATGTCCTGGCAATAAGCATAGCTTTTTATGGCCTTTCTCAGCACTGTCAATTGACAGAGTTCCTGTCACCGTGACGAAAGTGGTATCACCTTCCCTCTGTGTGAGTTGAAAAATAAACTTTTTCCTTGCTTTTCTGGCAGCTTTCAGCATAAATTTTAAATTGGATTCCCTGGAGCTGGTTTGAAAACGAAAAGAGACTGCCATTGATTGACAAGTGAGTGTGGTGAAAAGTGGAAAAGCTGTCCTTTCAACATTTGCATAGCGAATCCCGACACGTAAACTTGCGGTTATCGATTACTAGGAAAGCCACCTTTCATGTTTTAATGATGAGTTCTTCGAAAAAGGTTTTAAACTAGAGCTGCTTATATATTATACATTTTGTCTCTAATTTCCTTTTAAATAACCATAAATATTCAGAGTTAAGCGGCTTAACCGAAACGCCAGGAAAAAGCTGCCTTTGAATTAATGATGCTGTCCCAGGCTGGGACTTTGGCTTGTGACCTTGCTTTTCATTTGCCCAAGGACCAGCTAAATTTTCCCGCAAAATATCCTTTTTTCTTTTCTCGGCTTGCCTGTCGTTGTGCGGCATTTTAATTAGTCGACGGCCGTATGACAGCCGGCTATGTAGTCGAACCGTAAATAATCACAGAAATGCAGAAAGATATCCAGCCTTAGCCACAGCCAGCGAAGTGGAGTGGAACTAGGGGAGAATCTACCTTTTAGTAGATGATAAATGACTTGGCCTTGGCCACGTTAACTGGCTTCTATCTTTCACCACGACGGACGTAACACGGCAAAACAAACTTAATGCTTGGGAAATGTCAATTAGCAGTAATTACTGTGCCATGGCACGGCATAATAATAACCTACATCAACATCCACGGAACAGCTGACACCGAACTCACCTCCCCCTTGCTAGTATTTATTCTCCTGGTAACTCAATCCGCGAACTCTGGCCGTCGTTCTTGCCGTCCTTCGTCCCTAATTGCAATTTACACGCGCTGAGTGCAAAAATTAATTAAAAAGAATAAACTTGCAGGACCTGCTCATTTGCATGGCGACGCCCACTAGCTAGCTCTGTTCACGCACGCCGCACGCCGCATGTTGCATTTTAATTAAAAATCATTTCGTCCTCTGGTCCTCTCGTCTTCTCGTCCTGTCACCCGCCACATGAGCAAGGGCAACGGAATGCCGACGACATCTCATGTCGGTTGTCTATGTCACTTTCACGTGGTCGGTGGGCATGTCCTGGAATAGTCAATTACACGGCTGATGACAGGCGGTCACATGCTGCATCTGTTTGACATTGATTGGCTTTGAAATGGAAAAGGTTGTGGTCGAGAAGTGGGTCGCCAGGTTTATAAAAAGCCATAGGTTTTTGTTCGATTTAATCAATAGTTTAAGTGGCAAATCTAAGGATTTAATTGAATTTTTTGTAATTTTCAATCTGTAATCCATTAAAACTAAAATATTTTAACTCTTTTATAGAATAGTTAAGATTTCTAAGCGATTATCGTCTGATCTCGTTTTGAGCCATATAAATTGAAATGAAATCATGACACATGGCATAGCGAAAACCCGCCGAGTTGAGAGAGTAAGTCAGTGGCATTGGGAGCGAAGGAGGCAGGATACATCCCTCCGGGGCAACATTAGCTGAAATTTATGTGCTTGACACACACACCCACACGGACATAAAGTTGCACAGACATAGTGAAACTTGGCCACATCCACAAGGCCTCAGGCATGTTCTTGTCGTTTTTCGGCCAAAAAGGAGCAGCGTCATTCTCGCCGGGACAATATGCTGCATAGTTATGGGGGCAGCTCAAAATGTCTGTTGGCTGTCTTTGGCACTTTGGCAGCTCTCATTTTATCGCTGTCGCTGTAAATTATATGCCTCATAATGCTAAAACAAGACCAAAAACAACCGCCTGAAAATGCCACCTGCCAGGGTCGAATGTGGAAAATCACCCAAAATATATGCTTGTGCGAAATGTGTCACTTGGCGTCAATTTAGTTCCAACCATCCCAGGCTCTCAGTTGTCCTTTTTGCGAAATGAAGTCCTTGAATGTGTGCGGCTTTGTGTGGAGGTGAAATAAGTGTGTCACTTTAGGGACCCGGATTAGGTTTCATATTTGCAGGCACACTCTGCGGACCTCTATAATGTCCTTTTGCTAATTAGCTAATCAGATTGTGGGCCAGGCTAAGCACCGAAAAATGTTCCCCTCATTTAGTCAGCCAGAAACGAAATGAGAAAATGAGGACAACACCACAGTGACTATCTCGTTTTCATTCCAAAAGGAAATGGGTTTTTTCTTTGATTTAATTACTTTTCCAATTTCTATCAATTAAACCGCAGGAAAGTTAGATTTTTTCTCAAATCTTATGCCTGACTAATCCTATCAGGGAAATGAAATCATTTCATGGAAGGGAATTTCACCCTTCTTGGGGCATGCAAATTAAATTGCGTGCACGTAAATTTAATTACGTAAAACTTGCCATACAATTTGTTTACTCGTTCAAAACAAACTTTAAAACTTGCCGCTGAGTTGTCAATGCGGTTCCCCGAACTCCCTGGTCACTCTCTCGCAGTCGCAAAACTTTGCCCGCTGCAGGAAAAACTTCTTCAAAAGCTGAGAATAAAAATAAAACCCTAAGTGCTCACTCCAAGCAGGAAACAATTTTGCGGCTAATTAGTCGCAGAGCAAATAATTAATTAAATTTTTGGAGTTGGCTTGGTGGGGGTTTTAACTTTGTCTACCCATCGATTTTTAACTGTCGCCTAAAAATTAAGATTATTAGTGCCCAATTTTGATGGCGTGCCACTGGCCCATTTGAATCTGGAAACCCAAAATCAGTTCTCAAAAATGTCAACTTGCAGAAAATGTTAACTTGTATTTGATTTTTTTTTTTCTTTTTTGGCCTGCAATTAAGACAAATTAGTCGTACGTCGGCTGACGGAAATGTCAAGCTCAATGGCTGGGATTGTAGGGATTTTAGGAGTGAGAAGGAGTGTAGGAAAAGGAAACAACTTACAAGACCGCCGACCTTCGACGTTCGCTTTCTTCAACTTTGACTGTTGCATCGCGTGCCGGTTGTGTGCCTTCTCTGGGATTTATTTTTACCATATTTGCGTTGCCTGCTGTCTAAACTTTGACATATGCAGTCAGTTTTTATGCCCTGCCTCGTGCCACCCTCTATGATAGTCAACACCTGAGCTGCTCAGCGCATTTCAATGCTGCCAATCAATTAGGTTTCTGCCTATACACCCACATGCAGACCCCCGGAACATACAACAGGTTTTTCTCAAAGGGGTTGAGGAAATGCATTTTCCTACACTGGGCCTGCAAGTAGGCCACCCAACATTCAACATTTAAATTGAAATTGATGGGCCAAGCGGCGTTTGTGGTCGATGGCTGTTTCGATTGTGTCTGCGTCTGTCAGTTGTTTGCGCTTTTGTGGCATGTAAACTGCGGGGGCAGGAAACTAAATAGATATTTATATTGTTTAGCAGGGAAATGCGGGTTTGGGGTATCTCTATAGGCCAACCTTATCCTCACACCCGTTAATAAATTAATTTGAAAAACTCATAAAAAGAATTATGAAAACCACTTGAGAGCCTTTATATCATAGGCATAGGATTTATGGCCTTATGAAATGGCAAACCGAAAGCCATTTAATATCCAAACACAACACACAGCCCAATGAAACTTAACTGGAAGACAATGAAAAACCTGCAGAGTCCGCACATATGTGTGAGCTTAAGGGAAACCAACCCAAACCCTCGTATCGCAATGCGTGCTAGGTACTTGGAAACATGGAAATTAATAATAACCAAATTTTATGGCCACGAAACACGCAACGCAAGTTGGCAAGCAATAATTGGCAGAATGTTAATAGAAATGCGAGTTATACGCGCATTTAATTGAAGACACTAAAAGACGACTTCAGGCCTCACTTGCTCCGCGTGACTGGCAAAAAAGAGCCAAACAAATGCCACTGCATTGACGTCAGAAGGAGTTAAGGAATTATATTTATGGATTAACCAAGAACAAAACTCACCTCATTAGCTCAAAGGTAATGCACAAATGCTTGCGGAAATATGTATAGTCGAGCATGTGTATAACATTGTGAGATCCATCTGCATCCTTTTCGCGCAGCTCATCGAGGATATTGAGCTCGACGACTGCCTGGTTTAGGAAGCGCTTCTTGTTCCTTATAATCTTGATGGCCACGTGTGTGTTGGTCTTGTGGTCCAGAGCCCTGATGACCTGGCCAAAACTGCCTTTGCCAATTACCTCCAGAATCTCGTAACGGAAGGCTATGTGATCGTGTTCGATCTGAAATTATAATAAATAGTTATTAAATATATTCAATAATATTTCTATGCTTAACTTACGATCTTGTAGTTGCCATTATCATCGTCATAGCCCATATTGGTGGTGTTGGCTGTGGGGGCGGGTTTGTTGTAGTTCTTGCTGGCGTGCTGGCCAAAATACCAGACCTCGTTGTAGACCTTCAGCTCTTCGAACTCAAGATCGGTTAGATAGTTGCGGAACTTCTTAACCAGCTCTGTTAAAACAAAAAGAAAAGAATTCGTTAGAAATAAATCAGAAAAATCTAAGGGATAATTTTTTCTTTTTATTTGCATTCTCATTCTCAACTGAAATTTAATTTCCGTCACTTTTAAAAGCTTTTTCATGCTTACTCTCCACTGAAACAACTGGTCCTTTTTACTTATTTTCTAACCAAAGTGAACAGGTAATTGAGAATTTTCCCATGTGGCAACTGCCACTCTAAAACCCTATTGACCCTGACCTCAATGCCATTTTACTTGTTTTTCTAAAATGTATATAAAATTAATTAGAGACCCGGGGAATGATGGAGTGTGGCCACCAGATGCCTGGAGGGTGTGCTCAACTAATTGGCATTGGGCTGCAGCGATGCAACCCAGCAAACGCACAAAGCATCGCCAGGCTTTGGCCTCTGAAATGGGCAGCCACTTCATCCCATTTTTGGTGCAAGGCGAACTTAACCCACTGAGGGTAGAACAAAAATGTAGAAACAAAACTTAGTATCTTGAAATTTCATCTTGGTATCAATAAAAAAATAAGAAAGTTTCTTCATTTAACAATAAATTATAAATGTAACATTTTAAAGCGTGAATGGGTTATAGTAGATAATTCTGGTTACCAGATTGTGTCATGGGCGTGTTGCATTTGGGCTCGGCACTTCCTGTGCTGCTGGCCGAGTTTCCCGAGCTCCCACTTCCACTGCTGCTGTTGGATTTTGTGGAGGAGCCGCGCTCATTGCCGCCATTACTGCTATTTGTTGTCGATGAGGAGACGGGTGATCCTATATTATTGTTGTTGCTTTTGATGTTGCTGTTGCCATTGCTGTTCCCATTGCCATTTAGGGATGTGGTGGTAACAGTTTGCTCGTTGGCAGCCACATGGTTGTTATGGCCATCCAAACGTCGCGTGCCATTGAAAAGCTGTGGCAAGTCCAGTCGAGAGCCCGACAAACGAGCATCTCGTCGCAACTTTTCGTTGTCCAGCTGGATCTGCAATAAAAACATACCAGTCATTAGTCATTTTATCCGTTGCGGAATCATGTCACTTTTTTGTAGCATACTCCCGGGCAGTAATCAAATTCGGGCTGGAGAAGCTGATAGTTCGTGACTCCAAGCCGTAGAAATAAGCCTACTTTTTGGCGCAACTCCTTATTTGCCATACGTTTGCGTATCTTCTTCCACTTCATTGATATTAATTCGTTTTTTGATCAAAGAATATTTAACTTATAGAAATATAACAAATTCTTTCTTGACAATAAAATCGACGTGTAAAATCTCTCAAAAGAACAGCTGAGAATGCTAATTATGTGAACTTTTCAATTTTACTTTGAAATAAATGGAAATGTGATTTCGAAATGTTTTGAAACAAGGTCGAATGGCGGATATCTTACAAGACTTATAGATCTCAGTTTATTTGTTAACTACTTCCGGTTTATGGAATCCATCTCACTTACCGGCATTTCGCATCGATCCAACATTGTGCCGACTTTGCTGTATTGTCGATTTTATCCAAAAAGAGAAACGTATCCACAAAGAACAGTCACCCTGAGCCCGCTGTGCTTAACTGGTTGAGTTGTATCTCCTCTTCCGGCAAACAATTATTGATAACTTTCGGGGTAATATGTCTTTGGGGCGCACATTTGCATTTGTTTTGGTTGTTGGTTGCCAACTGCAAAGAGGTAAGAAGGTAAAACTCAATGAGAAATGGACGACGGAAGTCTTTAAACCCTTGACTTTTAACCCTTCTTTTGCCAGTTACTAATGCGGCTAACAAAAAAAGGAAGCAGAAGTCAAAGAAATATAATAATAATAAATAATATAGAATCAGCGGGCGATGCGCATTCCAAGTGCACACCATAAATAAAAACGATAAATGGTAAACAGCAACGCCCCCGAAAATATCAATGATATGCCATAGGGCATATGGCCATAACTAACTCAGAATACCAGTCCGTCCGTCAGTTGCCAGTTAGCAGTTTTCATTGTCAAGGCGGGCGACGACAAGCGGCCTCATCAAAAGGCCCGAAAAACTTTATTCATATTTTCTCCACAAGGGTCGTAAAGAACCAGTCGTAGTCGTTTCTGCCCCCATTATACCCATGCCACAAGTTCCCATTCCCCTAAAATGCAAGGGCCGGTTCGGCTCTTGGCTGACAGGCATAAAAAAACTCGGAAACCAAAGTCATGGCCAATTATTGGCCTTTTTCTTGTTGTTGGGCTCGTTGTGCATTTGACAGTTCGAACGTTGTTGTTGTAAGGGATCCCAAACTCGAACTCGCACACTCAATATGCATAATAATCCTAACTAACCCTTTTCACAAGAAACCCAAAGCCACCCTTTTCGTTGGCTAAGTGCAGCGCTCGGCAAGTTCGGTTTGTTTGGTAAGTTTTCCTATGAATAGTGGCATAATGAAAGCGGTTTTTCGGAAGTGCACTGTAATGAAATTATATAAGTTTTGTTTTGGATATTACTATGCTTTTATCTTACTTCATTTGTAATGCAAATTATAATATCATTGTTTGAGATTCATCATTAATTTATACTTTCAATACCAAACCTAACAACTTTCCTATACCCAAGAACTTTTCTCACTGCACCGCAAAGAGATTCCCCAAATATTGCTGTGGCAACCCCTTGGCTAGTTCCTATTTTACTTAACTTAACTTTTAGCTGTCTCTCTATATCTTTTGTGGTTTGGCATGCTCAGCTTAAATTTATTGGCCTTTAAAACTTTTCTGTCATAAAATCATAATTTACAGCATTCGTTTTCTTCATCAAACTGACAGTTACTGTGAGTTCGGAAGGTGGTCTAACGGCAGGGGTTTCAATGTACGAGGCTCTCCTGTACCAATATCCCAAGGTACATTGCAGTCTTGTCTGCTTGTTAAGCCGTTAGCTCTACTTGCTTTTCTTTTCCCTACTTTTGCCAAAGTTGGATGAAGTTACTCGGTTAGTGGCTACTACGAACAGTTAAGTCAGTCATTCAAACTGTCTGTCATTAAATGCACTTTTTTGGTATTTTTTCATTTTCCCGACTGTTTCTGCAGAAAAGCGAAAGAGCGAACTTGAAGACCAAAAGTCAGGACCAGTTTCACAATGTGTCTGCTTGAAGTTTGATAAGCGAAAGTTTTTTGAACCCCCACAGCACCTTCAAACCACCTAAGCTCTTGGCAAGGTTAAGCAATTATGACTAAATTTAGACCATTGAAAAGGTGTCGTTTGCTGACGGTCATATGTCCGCATTGTTCCCTCAGATTTAAATGACAAATCAATTGACAACAATTGTAAGCAAAATACTCCAACAATTACACGCCTCAGCAATCGAACCATTTATCGACATTTTATGACGCCGTTTTTGCTTTTCGCATTGATTCCAATTGAGAAACGTCAAGATCATTGGGGATCGATCGTTTGTCATTGCTTTGACACCCACCCATAAAGTCTGCAATTTCTATTAATGACACTGAATATCAAAATGTCAGTCTCAAGTCTACGAAGATGTCTTTGGACAAGCCATGTGTTTGGGTTGATTTGGCATTGGGGTTTTGCATTGAAAAACTCAAATCAAAGTTTCAAAATAGAGAAAACCTCCAAATGACAGATCGCTATCAGATCGCATTTCAAATCGAAGTGGTCAATTCAAAGCGATACCGCTCACTGATTTATATCCTCTCTCGTCTCGTCTTAGTCATCTTAAACCAATTGCCAAATTAAAGTTATAGTTCCATGAATGAAAGCTGACCCCCTTGGAACCTCCTTGATGAGGAAAAAAGAAACCCGCTTTAATTTGGTAAGCGCCCATTTTATTTCTCCCCATTGCATAATCCACTTAGAGTCCGTTCGCTCAGCTAATTTCGCCTTTGATGATGATGCTGCTGCTGCTGTGGCTGCTCCGCTGACCCAAAGCATTAAAAACAAAATATTAAGCCATTAATTTGAAATTTCTACGCCAAGTGTCGGCAGACACCAGAAAAATAAAAAACAAAAGGAAAATTGGCCACTCAAAGTAATTGAGTTGCACTAACTTAACATTTCGTTGCCTGTCTCCGAAATTAACAATCTAAAAAAAAAAGAGGGAAGGGGAAGAGAAGATGGCGTGGCAACTTTTGGGGCAATAAAAATGTCAAGAAATTTATGTGAATAATTTGTCAATTTGTAACCCAGACTTATTTTGACAAGTGCGGGAAAATCATTTTAATCTTAAAAAAAAATGCCGAAAAAAGCATAAAAAATTGTGCTTGCACTCACTCAAAGTGCATTTTGTTGGTTTTTTTTTGGGCAAACCAACTTCCCAGTCTGTCGAGGCTTTTATCTTTATTTTTTTAATGTTTAATAAATGTCAATTGCTTACTGAGGCGGTGAATTTGTTTGTGCTTTTCCGTTCATCAGCGAGACAAACATTGAGGAGCAGAAAAATAAATAAAAACAAAACAACAAAACGTGACATTTGGCTGTTGACTTTTGACACTTGCAATCATTTTTGGGCAGACCGAAGCGAGATTTATATGCAAACCGTTGACTCGACAGATCTTCATGTAAAGTAAGTTCTTCTCCTATACTCGTTTATATATATACTATTTTCCTGCATTGGCAAAACCTTCGATGGCAGCTGCAAAATGTCAGACATGGTTAAAGGAGTGCTGCCATTTGTAAGCTTCGTTTTTTGGGGCAGTGTCAAGAAGAGGATGCCACCGTTTTTCGTCTTCCCCGGCGAAATGCCAACAGGAATTCTAGCAACTCTCGACTTTGGTATCTCGATGGCCTCAACGTGTCAATAAGCTGTCCAAAAATTGTGTTGGCCAACTCGCCCCTATTGTCCGGTTTTGATTTATTGAAATGTTTCTTTTGATTTCTTGACGCCCCTCAAGTGCCGCCTGCCAGTAAGTCCCTGTATCCATATGCATACAAAACAGCAATCTTTTACATTTATTTATTATTTTTTACAAATATTTTTTATCGTTTGATTGTGAACGGAACATGTCCGAAGTAATGAGACTTGAAGACATCACGTCTAGGGCTTTTATTTAATGGTCTTACAAACGGCACATGTTTGAAATCGAAAACGACTCGAATCTATTGTTCAATCAGATTTTATTGATTCGTCTGTCTCTGTGGCCCAAAAATGCCAAACAACTTTTGACACTTTGAAGTTTTGGGGGTGAAAAACACATTAAGGGGGCTTTGATCTTTTGGGTTTCATGGAAAGGCTTTGGAGATTCTAAAACAGATGCAAAAAAATAAGCTATAAACAATCAACTGTCTATGATGGAATCAGCAGATAGTTGATAGATATAAAAATATTTTTATTTAGAAAATTTTAAGCATTTACCTTGCGCTGTATCAAGATGATGACTAATTATTGTTGTAATTTTTAATGGGCTATTATTACCCTTTAACAGAGGTGATTATTATACTCTTACAGTACATGAAAGCCTAATAATTATGCAAGCACTCGTAAAACCAAATTTAACATCACAAACGGTAGTCTGGCTAAGTGCACTCAAAAGGGCATGCATGTCTGTTATTCGCATGCCCATCATAATGTGCAACAATTTTTATATACATTTTTTATAGCCCAGCGCCAGACATGCATGTTAGGCTCAAATTTTTCAAGAAATTCGCAATGGTTTACATATCAGACCTTAGCTACCGCTTCGATTCGGTTGGATATTCGGCACACGTGACCCAAATGGGCGTTACTCCATTTAATTATGTGGCACACCAAGAAACGAGTAAATACATAAAGCATCATTTGTCAACCGGCAAAATTTCGGTTAACTATTACCTCGCGTGGCCCAGAAAAGAAAACCAAGAAAAAAAAAGAAGAAAAGAGCCAGCCCACGAAAATAGAAAATAAATAAATGCAAAAAAATTGAGAGCCAACCCAGCCAGGCGACATGCTATAAACATTTTTGTTCATTTAATTTCGCGCAGACATGAAACATAAGTGAAATTCATTTAGTTTTCATTATTACGCTTATTTTCGTACGCCGAAAGCAGGCCACAAATTGCATGCCACCTAATTTGGTTAGGGCCTCCGGAATGCTTTTTCAACCGGGCATTAACCAGCCAACTATCCGTGCTACGAACGGGCCCCCTAAATGTGACCTCATAAACCATTGACCCACTAACCCCAACCCTAAGTAATGACCCCGGGCGCAAAATGTCAACAAATCCATATAGATTTCCAGCTGAAGGGAGTCCGAATGGGGAGCGGAAAGTAGCAGCCATTCCAGTCGGTTGGTTTGTTGGTTGGTTTGATGGTGTGCTAGGCTTAGATAGAACTAATATCATCAACCAAATTTACTAACTGTGAAAATGCCTTTAATAAATCTGCTATGTATGCTGAATTGATATAAAAAATCCTTTTAAATAGTATTATAAACATCAAAAAGTAAAATCTATTCCTTAGAATTCTGAAGTACTTTGCTATTGACTTAAAAGAAGAAGATTAAAAATTTCTATGAAGAATTTCCATTTTTCCAACAATTTTCTTCGGAATTTCTGGTTACACTTTCAACCCATAGAAAAACCAAAGCAACAGATGTCACAATGCCTGGTCTGGCGAGGTGTGCGCCTGACATATAAACCCTAATACCGCCACACCAACAACCGCCAACAATAGCCGACAACCCCCAACTGCGAAGGGCCAACACTGCGTATGGGTAATGGTGGTCAATGCACTGTTTAAATCGGAAAAGCTCCCCAGCCGTAACCTCCAATCCAGGGGTGTCCAATGGAAAAAAAAGCACCCGTGGGGTTGGTAGGAAAACCCGAGATAGCAAAAAACAATAACCATTTTAATAACTTCCGTTCTAGAAACACTTTTCACTGGCTATCGAATGCACAAAGACAATGCCGGGAAATGGGGAGCTTTTGGGGGATTGGAATTGTAACTGAATACAAGGGACCGGGCATAACATAACAAGTGCAACGGGCTAACGGATTTTATTGCCCATGTTTCTGGGCATTATGCTTTATTGAACCCAACTCTGTGTAGCAACAACAACAACAATCGTGGAGCCGCTTCAAGTGGCAACTGGCCGTTTTTGGGTGGAACAAAGTGGATCGGAGTTGTCGCTTTTGTTGTCGGAAAATGACAATTAGCCGTGTGTTTTCCACCATTTCTTTCGACTCGCTCATTTGACAGTTGACTGCATTTCTCTTTGCTTTGCCCACAAAATGCAAATGGTAAATGGTGAATGGTGAATGAAAACGGGGAATGAAAATACAAAGATACAAAAATACAAAAGAAAATAAGCTCACAAATATATAGATAGATGCATTTGATGTTGATGTTGATTTTTCGTAGCTCGTCGCGG
This sequence comes from Drosophila eugracilis, assembly GCF_018153835.1. NCBI lineage: Eukaryota > Metazoa > Arthropoda > Insecta > Diptera > Drosophilidae > Drosophila > Drosophila eugracilis. Next base: position 1,762,216 of record NW_024573209.1, read on the forward strand.
AAGTCTTCGAATGTAATTCCAGATTGAGTAATAAACATCCATCCAAGTATCTGTGTGTAACAGCTGCAAGCGCATTGCAGATTTTCGGTTAATGGGTCTGTCGACGTCGAGATGGAAAATGCAGGAAGCGAAGTGAAACTGTTACAATCTGAATCGAAATTAGCCACGGGGGATTATTTGTTTTCAAAATAGAGTTAACAATGATGAGAGTGAGCTGTGGAGTAGAGGGGAAAATTGGGGCGGAGAGTTTTAGATCCCCAGTAACCTTTCGACTTTGATTGATAGGTGGACGTTGGAGTGGAGGATGGGGGAAGCTTATTCACCAATCATTAGTGATCTTAGTTACTCAATTTGGGATACTACTTTTACCTAAACTTTAAAGTAAGCTAATCATGACGTAGCCTGGGAGACAAATAACACATCTTTACATATAACATTTTTTATAATCAGCTCACAATTTCAAAAACTATTATTGCTAAACCTTGTAAAATTTATTACAAAATCATCTCTAAAGCAGATTGGCAGCCATAATTTTTATGTCTTCACTTATATCACCATTTTAATGCCATCTTTAACAGCCCAAAATAATAATTACTACACACACATTGCCACATGCTGTTGCCATATCATTTACCGACACCCAAAATAAGAATCTTTGCCACTTATTCAATTCTCAGTTAATGGTCTGCGCAACCTTGATGTTCATTAACCCGCCAGACTGCCTCAAGTTCAATCACAAAGCCTCAGGGCAGGCCAAAATAAAAGAAAACCAAGAGAAGACAAAAAAAAAAAACTATATATGTGAACTAATCAAAATGTCACACTTTCCATATAGAAAGCGGAGAAAAAAATCTGCTGACAGCTGACAAAACCAAAGCAACCAAAACCAAAAGCCAGCAACTACAAACTGCGGGTTTTGTGCTGGCTCTGGCTGGGGGAAAGGGGCGTTGGCGCTTTACAATGAGCCATGGAATACTCGAGCAATTGCTGGTGGGTCTAATGGGTGGTTCATGGGTGGTGTAGGAAGGGGCCGCAACTGCTACTACTACTACTGCTGCTCAGATTACAGCAGATAGGGGGCCAGGCCAGGAAAAAGCCGAGCGACGTTGACGACTCGCGACAATTGCCTCAACTTTGGCGTTAATGAACATGAGCACACTTTGCCAAAGCGAGACGAGAGTTTTTCATGGCTCAAGCCCCTCTCCACAGCCATTCACCACCATCCCATTTCAGGCCTGATTCCAAGACAGCGTAATGAATTGATGTGGCTACTGGCTGGCATGGCAATGATTATGATGAGATCGAGAGTAGAGACGAGAGTCAAGAGACGTGAAAAGCGTAAATGAAAGAAGCACTACTTGTCCATAATTTGCGAGAGAAGCGAACAAAAAGCATTTTAACATTTAATAATATGAAAATAATTGAAGCAATTATTAAAAGCAACATACACGAGTGACAGACCGAAGGCACGATCAACACAATTAACCATATTGTATAGTTTCTTTATGACCCAGACCATTTGCGCGACAATTGTTATATAAAAGGCAGGGAAAGATCGTGTGGGCTTTAACATCGATAAGTTTGATTAATAGTGAAAGATTATTGTAATGCTTTTAGTACCTGTTTTGCTTTATTAATTTAATTTTCCCTTTTTCCTTTACTTAGCTACTGTTTGTGATTTGCAATCCATGTCATGTCACTGATATCTCCCTCTTATTTCTACTGATTCCGACTTTATGCCTTTCTGTTAATGATATTACCTCTGCCACTTGCTTTTGCGGCCGATTAGTTAACCAGCTCGCCTTACCAGCCTTTAAACTAGCTCAATTACAGATTTCCACCCCTTTCCTCTTCAATCTCTCATTCTTGCAGATATTACTTACTGGTAAAAAGAGCAGAAAACTAAACCAAACATATGTAGAGAAAAAAATGAAACCACAACAGAAACAATTGACATTTGATTGACTGACAGTTGTTTGTCAGTTTTTTGACAATTAGGCGTCAAAGTGAAATTGCTTTCGATTTCATATGGAGACCGAGACGGCGACAAATGGCCCACAATTGCCTTGAAAATTGATTGGAAAATTCTGGGTCTAGCCTTGATTGCCGTGTTACTATTTTTAACACCGAAAACTGTGTTGGGTTTACTATTTTTGCCGCTACCCAAAACAAAAGCCAAGGAGAGCGAATGCTTTGCCGAAATTGGGTCAAAATTCTCCCACTCTTGGCATGTGAAATGAAATGAAATGAAATGAAATGGCAAGAATGACGACGAAGGGAAAGAAAAATGTTGTTAAATTTGAATATAAAACTAATTAAGCGTTGTGGGCAAAAGACTTCTTAATAAAGTTATCAAATGGGCAGCGATCTTTTTATCGACAATCATGATTACCCTCATCTTTTCAGAATGGGAGTTCTCAGCGGGAAGTGAGACTTAAGAGTTCCCAAAAGTCCAACAACATTGAACCAGTTTTTGTTTGCCAATGAAAGATAAACACATCAATCGACCAAATTTAATAGTATTTATTTGCTCTTCGTATTTTTATTGCTAATTTTCACAGCTTGTGCTTTGCTTTATTACATTTTCGAGAAGAAGAAATGTTAGTTAAGTATTTATGGGATGACAAACAGTATGTGTGTCGGCTTTTGTTTATAATGCCAAATTCAGAGGTTCACTGAACTGACGACTGAGGTATGTAATTAGTGATGGCATCTGCTCTGAATTCCTCTCTCTCTCTAGACGACCGATCGAACTAGTTTAGAGTGCTGCTCTGGTGCTAAACAAACGAGACACATCAAGTTCGACTTCAAAGGCATCGATTACGTGCAAAGAATTGGTAACGAGCTTCCAGTCAAAGTAGAAGCCACAAATTGCATGGCTTGGCTGGCACACAAAAAACCCATTCACTGCACAAAATAAAGTGGTGGGTGGGTTTTTCTTTTGGGTGGAAAATCAACAGATTCTCGAGTGGGGCTGCTGCTGCTGCTGCACCTGAGCCAAAATCCCACACGAAAAACTATTTGGGGAGTGTTTTTTATTACGCTCTTCAAGGCAGCCGGCGGTAAGCTTATGTGCTCAAATATTCAGGGACAAAATAAAAATGCTTTTAGGGGATTTCGTTTTAAGCCTCCCGAATCCATTGTTTCTGATCAGTTTTCTTTTCGTTTTTCCTTTTTTATTTTGAGCTTGTATTGCGTTCACAACACGCTTGCTGTGGCCATTAAAATGCGCTTTTATATCGCCTTTTTATGGCTAAATTTTATTTAAATCTGGACCGCTTTGAGAGTTTTTCGTTGAGGCTGGGCAAGGCTGGTTTTTATTCCACTTTTTTGCAAAACAACCAGAGAACAGGCGAATTTCTTTGTTTACTTTTCGTGTTGCGAGGAGAATAATTAAAAACTTGACCTAGTTTTTTCCGATTGAGTCAAGCCCGTGCCAATTTCTTGAACTTTGCTATGGCTATTTCCATTGCATAACAGCTAGCACCTGGCTTGCAACGATAACGATTGTTGAAAATCCCATTCCGATGACCAACCAAACCAAACTCCAAGCCAGCTCCAACGCTGCCTTTGTTTCTCATTTGCTTGCCAGCCAAGGCTGTAGCAAATCCATTCACTCGGCTTATTCAGCTCTGCCTTTGCAGTTCCAGTTGCAGTTTGGGTTTCAGTTTTTCGTTCATCTTACATCTTTCGAACAATGAAAAATTGGCAATCGTCATGAAACCAAAACAAATCCATCGAAAATAGAAACTAAAAAAAGTGCCAAAAACCTCGCGAAGCGCAAAGCAATTAGACATGCAATTCTCGAAAGTACAAGTAATGTCAAAGTTGTAATTAAAACACGTCCGTAAAGCTGTTTAAGTTTTGCCCAGATCATCGCAGTGAGGCAACCAACAAAATAATAACTAAATGGTTGAGCTTCAATTGTTAGTGTTATGGCACTGGAGATGAGCTCCGTTATACAACTCCTGAATGTGACATATTATGCATGCAAAAGGCAAACTGTTCATTCCGTTTAAAGTAAACTCTAGCCATATATCATTTTTTAGGCATCGGACCACTCAACGCAGTGCAGCATCATCAGCAGAAGACCACAAAGTCAACTCACAAAACGGAAATATGAGAAAACTCGTAAATAAGAAATGTCACAAAATTTCCATTTGAAAGGTTTTCTTTGGGTTGAGAGAGGGGGATAAAAGTGCAAGTATACATATAAGAGCCGACTAAAAGTCAAGGTCTGTCAACTCTTTACCGCTGCTGGAACATTTTAAAGCGGAATAAATAAATTACAAACCCGACCAATGAAAAGCCGAACCAAAATGGAAAGTAAATGAATCGGGAAATTTGTGTGGCAGCATTTCAATAAAACCCCCGAAAAACATCCACAACAAAAAGTGCAAGTTAAAGGTCTGAATATTGATGGAGCTGACAAGAGGGAAATACGCAATGACTGTCAAACTGTTCATTATGAAGTTGTCAATCAGGCGAGTGGAGAAAACCTTTTACCAAACTCTTTTGTTATTAAATCAGCAAAACTGTTGCTAATTGTACTTGAGGCAGGGTAGAGGGATTGAGGTGCATAGATACCCTGCTGAAAACCCTAACAAGTTGCCTGACCAAAGACGAAGACCTGAACTCCTGGGGTCCGAAACTTGCTAAACTGGCTTCGGCGAGGCTTTGGCTTCTTTCACATGGTCTTCGATTGCAGGTTTTTGAAGATCATGGTCCAGCGAGCTAACAACTTGTTGTTGTTACTCTTGTTGTTGTTGTCGCCAAACGCATGCCTCTCGGTATTTGTTGTTGCTGTTGTTGTTGTTGTTGGCGTTGCACTTAAGCGGCTAAAGATTTTTAAGGTTAATGCACTTGAGTTCGTTGTCGCTTCTTTGCTGACCAAACTTGGTCGGCCAGGCTGTAGTAACTCTGCAGTTTACTACTACCCACCACTAACTCCTTTCGTGATCTTGTCGCAATTTAAATTTTCATGCACCAATAAATGCGTAAATAATAATAATTATCCGTTAGGCTTTGCACATAAATTGCCAGCAATTTGCTTTTGAATCTCTGTTTTTATGTTTTCTCTTTCTCTCTTGATCATTTTTACTCTTTCGCGGATTTTGATTTTGACAAATATTACGCATAGCTGCGTTGAACGATGCCATATGCAATTCAGCACTTTCACTTGTTCACATCGCATGGTTAATTTAGGAGACAGATTATTTAACTGACTAATTTGTTATGAAAACCAGGGGGAGAAGACGGTCTGAAGGAAAGTGACTAGGCCGCAAGTTTATCGACATTGATTAGCGATACTGTAATTGTAGTTAAACTAGCTAATAAATATTCTTTATAAATAAGTAAATTAGTCAGAATTCTCTGAAATACATCTCTTGAGATGATATTTCCCTTAGTCAACTTCTACTGAAAATAAAACTAGTTATACTTTTCAGAGTAAACAAACAACACATTTTGCATGAAATCGCTTTGCATTAATTTTGCATCACTTTTCGTTGTTTATTCATACAAATCGCATAATAAAAACCACCGAAACGTGATTTTATATGCATATAAAACTATTTCTGAATATATCTGCATCCAAATGGGTCAGTGCTGTCAGCAACCGCTTGATTTGGGTCAAATGTGCCCACAGAATATTAAACAAACCGTTTTTTTATTTTCGGCAAAGGAAGAAGGAAAAAAAGAACAATAATTATTATTACCATTCGCATGGCAATAATAAAAATACAGAAAAACACACAAGAGATCGTAGAAACCCGAGAGGAAGTTGTTAATTAATACTCAAGACAAGAGAGCTGGAAAAACTTCTGGGGAGCTGGGTCCGTTGCTCGGACCTGGCAAGTCGGGTTTTTTTTAATTAAAAACTTGGTTCTACGGTTTTTACGTTTGGCCACCATTCTTTTTTATGCACGGGTAATTTGGTTACATTCGAGCTACTCCATCGAGGGTCATCTTTGAATTTGTTGTGTGGATGCCAAAAGAAGGGAAATATGGGAGGGCAAACTTACGAAACTTCATCTTTCATGGCTAAATATTTTGTCACAACTTACATGTCTTTGCCAGACTTTAAGATATATGTTTCACAGCCATTTTGCTTACCTGAAATGATAAGAAAATAAATATTTTATTAGTAAAATGGTCTTTAGGAGAGCTCTTCCCATTCAAAAGAATTTCCCATTTCCTCAATTCCACTCATTAGGAAATCATTTAGCGAGCTACTTTCTATCGATTAACCCGTTCAGATATAGACTTCCGCCCATTTCCTGTTCGGTTGCATCTTGTGCCTCTAAAATATCTCCCTGATCCCGTCTAGAAGTTGGCTTTCAGCCTGGCCGCATAACTCGAGAAAAAACATCCAAGAAACTAACCAGAGCGTACTGCCGGCATTTTAAGGGCAGCCAGGGTCGTCATGGCTATTTTTAAGTACCTGTGCGTATTTCTGCCCAAGTTTTTTTGTACTTTTTGCTTTGTATTTGCTTTTGGCATGCAATAAATTTGTGTTTTCTGGTCACTTGCAAAAAAAAAGAAAACCACGTTGACAGCTGTCAGTGTCTGTTTTTTCAAAGTATCTCAAAGATACATCGCGAAGCTGAGAGATTCACACTCGGTTGAATTGATTTCCCCCTTGATTTTGTATCCGCTACAAATCAAACTGCAACTTTCCAGTGATTGCGACAAATGTTTTCACTTTTCATTTTCCCAAACAAACAGCCAACGCATTTGACAGCCACGCCCATTTCCTCGGCAATTCAACTGCAGTTGATTGATGGATTGATGCACTGGTGCGAGGTAATCAATTAAATATTAACTGCCATTGTCAATCAGTCAGGCTTACATCATTGCATTAATTACCAAGACGAGCCGTGACTTTAATCAATCTGCAGTTGCCTCAGTTAAGCCAAGTCAACGAACCAAGAGCCGGCTTCAACCCAATTTCCTATCAATTGCCGTCGGTTTCTCTACTTTACTTTATCTTTTTTCTCCCTGTCATAACAACAAAAGCAGCTCTTTAATATATAATAGACAAGATCGAGTTGGAGAAATAAAACCAAAAAAAAAAGTGGAAGCTTTTGATTTAACCACTGCCTACAGCCACAACCATGGCCAATCAATTTTTCTGTTTTTGTTTTTATTACGGCTGCTGACCATTGACCAGCACCTCGACATCATCGATTCGAAGCCGCTGCTTAATCATAGTGGAGCAGAGCCAAAATCCAATCCAATCCAATCCACTCCACTCCAAGACCAAGACCAAGACCAAAACCAACTCGAACAAGGAGCTCGCTTCATTGTGCCACAAGCAGCAGCAGTCATTTTTTCGCTGCAGCAACAGAGTTTCCATGTTGTCGCTGCTCCGACCATTGGCAATCATTGAATCATTTCACCCTTTTCCCCCAGTATCCTCCCCGCCCACAATACTCATCTATCTTTCTATCTTTTAAGCCATCTATCTGAACGCCTGCCTTTGGTTCGGTTCGATTCACTGGCTCTGACCTACGATAAGTCTCGCTCTGCGCCTGATTATACTCGTAAAACTTTCGTATCCCCAGCCAGGGCATGCATAATTGCCTGCTCTGGCATTTTTTCTTTTTTTTTTTTTGGTTACCATCTGAGGTCTCGTTTGTCCGTAAACCTTTTCTTTTGTAGGTCATTGAGGTTGAATTTGGCTGAGATAGATGCCGATTTTGCATTTGTAATTGCAATTCGATGCAAATATGGGCGGATAGCGGAACAATTTATGATGATCAGTGATCGCTTTGGTTAAATTTGTATTAAAATAAATTGGAAAGTCCAACAGGACTCCAGCCAGCTGGAGTTGCAGGTTCAACCTAAGGCAAAATCAAACTTTTTACTAAATATTAATTTTCGATTTCACATCTCCTCAACCATTTCCCTAGCAGTTTCACAGCAATTGGCCCACTTGGTAACCGCCACCTGTTAACCACAAGCACACATTTCCCAATAATCAGAATAAATTGCCTAAGAATAATGAAAATCCAAGCATTGACTAAGAGCAGAAGCATCTAAATGGGAATAAATAGATACAAATCACAGGCGGACTTGATTTTTGTTAAGAGAACCGGCAATAAAATTAGTAAACAACCGGAGAGGTGGCACAGTCGGACGTGGGGTTACCTGATGTCTAAGTAAATAAATACGAGTGGGGCAAAAGCAGCAGGGAAGATCTAAGATCGTGCGGTGGCCCCCAAAAGATCAGCAGTTCGAACCCCACACACACACACAAACATATGCAGATAAACTATGTTAGCCAGACGCCATCGATGCCGCCGACCCAGTGACCAAGATCTAGAGAGGATGAGGCTGAAAACGAGGTGGAGAAAGGAATTCACATTCCCCGCAGTGTTAAGAATTTATGAGAATTTTCGTTTGTGCCCGGACGAACACGTAACTCGACGATAATGAACGATCATCGTTCATAACAGGAGGTGGAGATCATAAGATCTTTCTATCTAGAACGTGCGATTAATGGGAACAGTTGGCGGCTAGCTATTGGGTGCTGTGAGTGTGGTGTGGCGCCCCCTGGCGTTGAAAATTGTCATTGCATTGAAAATGAAAAGCGCCTGCGCGAACGAGTTTCGGTTTTTCCACCGTTCATTTTTCCTACCTACCGCCGGTTTTGCTTTCCTATTTTCGCAGTGAAATCGATATCGACGTCGATGTGTGCACGTTTTTTAATTTTCCCAGTGAAATTTACTTGTTGTCGGTTAGATGCATCTTCCAACTGCTAATATCGCTTTTTGTTTTTAATTTTTGTTTTTAGTTAGTAGTTTGCTTTTTCTTCTGTTCGCTAATTAGCGCTTCTTTCTGTCTATTTGAACTGCTTTCCAATTGAATTTTATTTTTTCATCAAACGAAACAATTTTCACGCGCCAATTCCTGGCATTGCTTAAACGGCACGTAAGTAAAAAGTTTTGTATTTTTAGAAATAAAATGCGAACACTTTTGGGAGATTCAGGGGATTACAGAGGAGTGTCAAGCAAAAACTGAGAAACTTTTAAGAGATTAGTTGCAACTCAAATAAAACATTAAAACAACAACTTAAGTGACTCATACTATAGTAATATAAGTAAATAATACAAGAAAGTACTTATTGCCATAATTGGCTATCCAGTAATGATCGATTTTTAACAATTCATTACGTCAACAGCTTCCTTTAGGTTATTTTCACCATCTGTTTTCTGCATTTCCTTAAGAACTTAGACAACCATCTATCAGCCGTAGTAGTCAAGTTGTAAATTTCCAACAAATTTGTCAAAAATGTCATTAAGTTGCCTAAGGGCCACCGAACACATTTGCATTCAAAAAGAGAACTTAAGCAGCATGTGGCACAAAATAAAAAAAAGAAACCCAGTGGGGCCACACATACAGCCACAGTCGAAGCTGCAACATAAACAAAACCGCCGCCAATTTATGACACTCCACGAAACACTGACAAAAACGAACAGATTTCCAAATGCAGAGAGAGAGCAAACCCCTAAAACTAATTGCATTTCCTGTCGGATTCTGAGGGGCAGAGGGGAACTTCCACAAAACGCATAAATTAACAACGAGCACAACTTCCGATAGACAATAGAACAAAATAGCTGGGAAATAAAATGGAACAAATGAAGCAGAAGGGAAATAACAATAACAATATCGAAATAGGGGAGAACAATTCGAATTCCATTCTTCTGAAAGTGGAAACAGCGTTTTCTATTTGGAACAAATTCCAGTCAACTCGAAGGGGAGTTGTCAGAGCCGTTAAACCGTGACGAACGGAGTTTTGACTGCAGTTCTTGCCCCCATCAGTTTTCCCGACTGTAAATGACCACCAGAACAGTGGCGTAGATGGGGGAGAACTAAAAGGGCTCTACTTTTTTACTTTCATTACAACATCCATTAATATTATGGCATTCTTGTGTCAGGAAGTGGTTTGTAAAGTGCTTTTTTCTGCTTTACGTTGTCATTAAAATTTATTTGGAATTTTGTAGATTTATTTTGGAGCTCTGTAGAGCATCTCATCACTGACTATTTTTACATTTATATCTTAAAACTATCAACATTTTCTCTCTATATATAGTAATCTCTAGCTATCTATATCTGAACTTTAATATCACTTGTCAGAGACTAGCACCCCCCTCAGCGCTTCTGCACTTTTGGATATGCCACATGCTGCACAACTCCATTGGATCCCGAAAGCGAGGGGAATGTTAATTAGTTCTGCCTTAGCTTGTTTATGTTGTTGTCTGTAGTTTATGTTGCTTAATTTTAATGCGCAGTGTAATTACATTCCTGACCAGCGTTGAACCTCGAACAGCTGTACCGCAGAGAACTCCTTTGCAACAATAAAAAAAAGCCCATTTTTTATAGCCCTTCTATGGGCTCCTCACAACGACAACATCCAGTATGAAACGGTTTAACACTATTAGTGTTTCTTCAACGGTTTTCTCGTTAAAATCCATAAAACGAAAAATACTTTCGAGTTTAAGAATTCGAGAGTCATTTGAAGTTGCTGAAGCGTATAAAAATTGAAAATTTGCATAAATTAAACGATGTAATTGGGGAGGAAAGGAAAGAAGATTCATTAAGATTCGGAAATATGAGCAGTGAGGCGAAGGCAACTATAAATAAAAGATAAAAACTATAAAAGTTTATGAAGTTTTGTTATAAAATTGAAGACTTAACAACTCAACAGTTAACAAACGATAATATCAATGCTGTCTAATAGAATCTTATATATTAGAAAAAGTATCATAACTTATTAGTAATTCTGAGCTTTTTGTTTGCAATCACTTGATAGCATACAACGTTACTTTTCCTCGCCTTGATTTGCAATTTCCTGTTTATTAACCAAACAATAATCATAAACAAACATAACTTTATTGCAATACAAAAACAAAAAAATAATGACGCATATAATCGTGCGTTTTTTAATGCATTTTCTAACCAGTCATGACTTCAGAACTGAAAGCCTTGACCACTTGTTAGCCAAGAAGACCTTCGAATGCAATTGCAACGTCATTTTTGCAGCTATTAGCTAACATTTCGATGGTATATATCTTTATTTATAGTTTGTTCCCTTCATCTTATCTAACGTTCAGTCTCAATCGGTTCTATAAAGAATCAACGCGTGGCACATTCATAGCCAACGGCCAACGGATTTCGTAATCTTCTCGCAAAATGTGGGTTGACTTGGGTTTTCGCTTAGTGTGTCAGTCTAAATATATAGTTGCATTCGCTTATTGTTTCGCTGCATTTCAATTGTGCATTTCATTCGAGCATTGCAATCTCAAGAGATCTATGCCAATTGTTGAAGAGTTGGATGGGCAGGTGGGTGCCAGAGCCAACACGTCGAACTTTTTTAGAAATGGGTTCTTATCTGGTGGGGATTTGTGGGAATGAAATGGATGGATGGGGGTTTGGGAACTAACAGAGAAGATTCCGATTAATCTTAAAAAGGGGTTCTTAACAAACTATACTATAGTAAAGTAAAGGGTAAATATGAAAGTGAAAACAAATATCTAATGAAAAGATCACACATTTCTTCATAACTCATTACTAAGAATCTTTTTCAAGCATCTCCACTTCTCTATCTCAGCATTTGTCTCAATGACGATTTCCATGTTTTATCTTTAGCTTAATTGTTGCTACGTGTAGGTTTTTATTTTGTTTTTTGAGCAAAAATGTTTGTTGTCTTGGGGTAATTGTTGCTTATTTGCCTGCATGCCTGCCTGCCAGCCAGTCTGCTGATCGTTTGACCGATCCGATCCGTTGCGCTCGGCTGTTGTATAATGTCAATTACTTGTGATTTACGACAGTTTAATGATAGACGGCTATACATACTCATAGGTTGCATGCGTTAAGGTTTTCTCTAAAGGAGAGGAAGGACGTGGGGGCCGTGCCGAATCGCATTCACATAATAGTTGCTACATGATGCGAGCTTAGCATGTGATGGATGTGATATTTCACCGCTCGAATAGTGTGTGTGTTCTTGTGCCCAGTGTTGCATGTAATTGGCTCATAAAACTTGGCCCCAAGAAAAAGTACAAAACGAGAGAATAGCCTCTTGATGGACACAGAGAGAACCTCAACTTAACTCCTTACCGAAAAGGGCAAATCGATTAGGCGGCCAAGCTCACTAACATTGGATGTCAACAACTTTTCTCATCAGTTAAGTGTCGAAGAGTGTGTGTGTGCGTGTGTGTGTGACGTAATAAAGTTAGTTGAACCTGAACTAAATCTGATCATGAATATGCACCGATGCCTCATCATTGGATTATTCATGAGGCAAGTCCAAAAACTTCAGGTGTTGGTGGCTTCACCGGTCGCACTAAATAACAATTAGCTATATAAGGTAAAAGCTTTTTTGTTTTATTTTTTATTTTTATCGCAGCTTGGCTATGTTACCCATTTGGCTAACGAGTTTTTTAAGTGGGGGCGCCAAAATTTCACTTTGAGTGCTTGGATGTTAGATGGACAGACAAATGTCGATAAATTAAATAAAATCCTTAAGCTACTAATCAAGTGGAAAATTAAATGGCAGTTTATTACATTCGCAGCAGATTTAAGAGGAAAGCTACCTTTTCAATAAACTTTTGTTTGGCAATATAAAAATTTAATTGTTACCAAAGCTGTTTTGTGTGCCGCAAGCTGATGGCTTTCATAAATTAATAAAATAATATAAACAAAATTTGATTTCATAAAAACCTATCATAAATCCATAAAAAATGACAAGAAAAGTAATTAGGTAACCAAAAGTTAATAATTTCTTTCGCTGAGATAGCCGCAAACATGAGTAAGCAGTAACAGGTTCTGTTTTAGGTTTTTGCAACATGTTTCTAGCCTTGCTCGTTCTTTTTTCTGCTGTCTTTCTACACAAGTCTGCTTTTGGCCTAAAGCTGAGAGACCGACCACCAACCAACAACTGACTAAAAACTACCGAAAGGGAAACGAACTCATTGAAATTCCCAACAGGTTGGCCGCGCGCGAATTGTGCGGAATAACAAAAGAAACACATCAACTCATTTCTGGTTAGAATAAAATAGAGAGGGAAATACATGAGCTATCATCTCTACTTGTAGACTTATACCTCCCACTTTTCACGCCCATTCTGACGCTTTCCCTTGTTTTCCATTTAAGGCGCCGCCTTAACACTAAGTCCATCAGAAAGTTAACCATAAACTGACTTGACAGCGGGTCACTAATAAAAAGAAAATATTGCCAAAGTCTTGAGCCATATAATGTGCAAAAAAGTTTTAATTAAGAAAAAATATCCTAGAGAAAAACTTTCAAACAGAAACTTTAAGGCTTATGGAAATGGTTGGGTTGAAAATGCCAAGGACCTGGGACAAAGGACCAGGTTTGTGGCAAGTATCTGCCAGTTGGCAGACAATAAAGTTGACACATATTGGGAGTGCCATACCCATTGTTTTTTTTATCGCATACAGGAAACGGGGGAAAACTCTGCCCGGGGTTATTACACTCCCTCTAGGCGAAGCAGAGCTTCTGATTTGTAATTGTTCTTTTTTTATTATTATTTTTATTATTCGCTTTCTATCTGCGTTTCATGTGTTTATCAAGCCGCAAAGTTACTGGCTGATTAGAGAGTCGCGACGCGTTGTCGTTGTCGTTGCTGTTGCTGCCACTTAGAAGTGGGTCACCCACCGATTTGTTGACTCCAAAGAGGCGGACACTTTATAAACTGCGGCACATATTGATAACTCCCTTTGTTGGCAGTTGCACTTTAGGTTGCATTATGCATTTGGTTTACAGTATCTCTTTTCTGTAGCACTTCTATTTATTGAGGAATTTACAATGATTAGTGGGTGTAGTGCTGATTCCATATCAATCAATCGGTTTCATGGCACTAGGTTAGTAGAGCAAATGGAGCGCAGACGTACCGCCTAGATAAGGTCTGATTTTTTAGGCTAATGGGAGATTATTGACCCATGCTGGCTATTTCGAAACACTCTGACTTGCGCAAGAACTTTATTAGCCATTCGATATGCTTCCCCCCCCACACACACGAACAAAATTCAATTAATTATTTTTCGATTCCCTTTCGGGCAACATGACACTCCAGTCAAACGGACTGCCAAAGTTCAACTCACCTTGTCCGAAAACAAAAAGGTTTACTCTTGCGCAATTTCTCAAGACGTCTGCAAAAAAGCATACAGACAACGGTTAGATAAATGCCAGACAGTATTACCAATCAAATAATAATAATTATTAATTACAACCCAGCGAGACAACTTGTTCTGGCAAGGCTATTAAAATTAATCAAAGTCGTTGCGTTACAACGCATTTTCCATGTACGAGATAATAAATTGTGGTACTTATTCTACCTGAACCGCATAAACAACCACTGCCTACACCCACCACCAGGCAAAACTTGTCAACTGTAACGCAGCAAGACAATCAACAAAAAATGCATAAATTAATATGGAAAAGAGTCTATAATATAGCTAGAATAATATCGAGTACTAACCACAGCAAATTGTCATCAAAATCAGGGTTACTTTTCGGAGAGAAGGCACATGTGCGTGGAGGGCGTAGGGAGTTCTCCTCTATAGACAGACTAATTTCATGCTCAGTGGCGCAGTATCTTTTATAATTGATAGAGGTTGGGGGCACAGTCAGTAAAAGTTACTTTGGCTCAAAGTGGTTATATGATACCACAGCAATCGCAACTTGGCGAGGGCCAGACAGAATTTCACAGACTGATGACAAAGTTTGCCAACTTCGTTAACTTTGATGTTGGACAAGGAGAATGTGATATAATATCTAAATTCGATATGGAAACACCAGATACTTAAGGTTAAATATTAGATAATTTAAGGTAATATAGAAATATAGTTCCTAATATCTAGGCTGCTCCATCAAGATATCTATTTTATGAACTCCATAACAATTTCTTACGCATTATCGCTCTTCCAACGACCTCCTTTCATATCTTTCTCCAGCTCTAACCTCAAGTTCATTAGCACCCTTAGAACGCCTCCCACAAAACTAAACTCGGGTAGTTACTACAACAAATTGCCAATCAACAACCCAAGCGATTGTCATTGTCCTCGTCGTTGTAGTTGTCGTTCGTTGGCCCCAAAAAAGAAAACGTATAGCAGCGACAATTTCCACGCCACCCACAGCCAATCCTCCCTTCTGGTGTAACAGCTGATGACACGCACTTTGCGTGTTTATTTAATAAATAAAAATTTGCATAAATTTGCCAATGTGAGCGAATCAAATTGCAGAAACGCTGTTGACATTTCTCCTCCTCTCCCATGATGAAGCGCTGACGCAAAGCCGACTAGAAATGCAAACAAATTTATTCAGCCATTCGTTTTGGCCTTGCAAAATGAAAAAAAAAAAAGGATTCATTGAGATAGAAAATCAGAATATAAAAGAATTTTCAGACATACAATAAGTCATAAATGGAAGATGGTTATATTTATGGGCAGCCAAAATGACTTAAAGCTTAACTGAAGATGAATATCAAATAACAAGGCATTTCATTTTATGATTCTCTGACATTTGTGGTGTATGAAGCTAAAGAATAATAACTATAATTAATATTAGTAATTAAATTTACAATCTTTTTGGCAATCAGAGCGATGACTCAGTCTCTCTTGAATCTTATACCACATGTGTACTCATCAGAACTCTATTTAATCCCAGCTTAGTAGACCACTTTTCTCAATCCATTAGCCTCTTCGCTTCAGAGTTCTTTTCTTAAGCCATTACCTTGAACCCAGCCAAGCCCCGAGTCTTATGTCAGCTCAAGTTACTCCGCATCTAGCCCCCACTCATCATGTAAGCGATCAATCTCCAAGATACTTTGCATCCATAACTCAGGCGAACTAATAACCCGCCATCAGATTTCTGGGCGCCCCGCTAAAGTGTAACTAATATGCGATCTTCGCGTTGGCTCATAGACCGTAGTGCCTTTTGATTAATGGATGCCGCTACTGTTTTCCGAAGAGGGAGAGAGGGGTTTTTATATATACAAAAGCATAGAAATTTATGCGCGTTTTGATTCGAGACGCACGACGATCACCACGGAGAGATCTCAGATCTCAAAACAAAGAGAAGAGCCAGAGGCGCAAACTACAAAATTATAGAAGACCGATCTCGATCCCATTCTCGTTCGATAGAGTGGGCTTTCATTTCGCTATATAGAGTTAATAGATTGGCCAAGCCGGAGTCTGTGTATGCATGTGCCTTAAACGGACAATCTTCAATGCTGAAGTTAAATCAAAATCATTTATCTTCCCCTCTCAGAGTCTAAAGTTAGAACCAAGCTGGTTTCCTTTCCCCTGCTCAAACTCAAACCTCAATTAGCGACAATCATTTTTCATTTGTTAGTAAAAAAAAAAAATATTACTGGTTATCTGGTCATTAAATCCATTCTCAATGTCAAGTCAAGCCCGACTGAACCACTTCCCAAATCATATAGTAAACAATACTCATTTGCCCAATTGTCAGTGCAATTTCGTATCTTACAGATACCCGTAATAGTTGTTGGTCTTGTGAAATATTCGTTATTATATAACGGGTTTTCAGTCTTTTGTTTCTTGGTTTTTTGCCTCGGAATAATTATGCCAAATATTCAAATAAATTATCAACTAGAACAATTGAAGGGGCGGAGAGCTTAAAGCGGCCGAACAGCTGCACAGTAGCTGCGATTTTCCAGCTTTTGTTGTTCACAAAAAATGTTGCACAAAAGTTTTACATGATAATAAATTTGGGTATGCGAGGGCGCGATAGAGGCAGAAATACGCGGCTATTCTCCTTTTCTTTCTCTCCTTAAAGTGGGCTACAGAGAGATGAGGCTATTGTTCGCTGGATTGGCTTACAATAAAGTTAGACTATGCAGTTTGTAGGGTGTCGGCTTGTCAGATGACAAAAGCGCTCAGAACATGCACTAATTTATATAAATTAGTTTATAGAGGAATGAGGAATACAGAATGAATGAGCTTAGTGGGTTTGAAGATCTTAACATCTTTAAATGATACATTTTTATTAGAATTTAAACTCTTAAAAAATCCACTTCATATAAGCTGTCCTTCTATACATCCTTCACAAATCATCCATAACATAACCAGAAACCATTTCGAAGATGATTAGGCCTTACCCATTTCCGGGCATTATCTTTTGCATATTGAAAAGGCCTTCGAGACACGATATTGGCGTGAATAATTATTCATATTCATTATGGCCATTAGCCATAATAATGCTAGTGAACGGAATAGTTTACACTTGTCTACTCGGCTTTTATCTTGTCTTTTCCCTCGATTTTCCCCCATTTACGGCCAATGGAATTTTTCTCCAAGAGTGGGACCAAAAAGAAAATGCAAATGCCTGGCGAATGCCAAACACTAGCCTTGGGATTGGATTGGAGGTGTCTTGTCTGTCTTGGCACTTGATTAAAATGCAGCGACTGCATTTCGATGGCCATAAGTACAATCTATGGGCGTTGCACTTGTGATAATTCTGAATCCGGGAATTGGCGGAAGTTTCGTATGAACCTAAACCAACAGCTGTGAAAAAAGGTGCGGTCTGGGGAACTCTATCCATCTTTGCTACCCTCTTTTCACAATTTCCCCGCAACTTTTTGTAGTTTGCCGCCGACCAGCTGACATATCAAATATTTAATTATCGCATGTTTTACCTTTAAATTTATTCTTTTGCGGTTTGTTTTTATATATATATACTTGTATATATATTTTACGATCGCTTCTCGTGTGCAATAACCTTGCCAACAAGAGCTCAAAAAACTTGACATGGAAGCATTTTTTACACAAAAAACAGTCAAAACTCAACAAAAAAGGAATAAAAGAGTCGAGAGCGCCATCTAAGATAAGTTCAAATTGGTGTTATTTTTTTGATGTTTCTCGTTTTTTATAAACCGATCTTATTTAGCGCGGCAAGCATGAAAAAGTCGCTCATTGACTGCTCTTGTTTAGCTCGATTTTATTGTACTCACATATATAGTATAGTATAGAGTGTAGTCGTGTTTTACGATGTTTACATTTCACTTTGTTTGCTTGTTGCGATTTATTTCGCTTCCTAGCCGCACAAGGCTGAGGTTGACTTTCACGCATCATGAAAACGTCCGTCCGTCTCGTCTTGAATTCCATTTCATTGCCTCCATTTACAGTTCTGTATTATTTTGTAATTCGAAATCGATTTCGCTTTGCAATTTGTGTGGCCATGCAAGGTTGTTTGACGGCTCACCGAATGTGATTTTCAGCTTTACGAAACATCTTATCGATAGCAAGGGGTATCAAATGATACGTTGTAATAAAGTACAAGACCAAGGTACTTCGAATGAGAAGTTTGACACAAAGAACTAATCTAGAGTGTCAGGTCTTAGACACTTTTCTATATAGTTGAGTTGAGTGCATTAAGAATGTTTTTTTTTTATAACAGGAAATATTTCATGACGCATTTTTTCCCCATAACGATTTCTGTTTCATTCCACAGCTTTTAATAGCATTTTTCCTTATCACAATGCCTCGTTGCCTACTGTTTCTAGAATTTTACATTGAAATATAAATGATTTGATATCGAGAAATGGTCAGAAAATAATAAACAAAGCTGCCATGCCATATTATCGCCTGGAAACATATTGCGACGCCAGCGAAGTCATAGAAATGCGTTTTTAATTCAATATTTGTTGGATTTATTTAAGAATGCAATAAATTGCAATTATCTATGCATACATAATTCCTAGCCCAAGATAAAGTCAGATGGAGAAAAATGAGTCTAGTCTGAATGGATTCACTTGTTATTCAGTGCGCAGCTATTTGAATTTGATTATCGCGCAGTTTTAAATGCGCTTGAAAAGCAGTTTAATGTCTGACAGATTATTTGCATAGAAGTTCTGAGATGCGGAAAAGAGAATCTTTTTCCTATACTATAAGATATAGGAATTAAGAGTTGCTTACCTAAAAATTACACTTTCTTGAGATGGACAGTTTCTCACTATATGTTCTTAGCAAACATGAAGATTTCTGTAACGACAAGAAGTGTTAATGATATTAATAAAAAGTTTATGAATCAATCAAGAAAATAAACATCATAATTCTCTTGCCACCCCAATTTCACGACCCACTTATGTCACTTCTATGCCGACCTTATTCCCACCAGAAACCCCTCTTTCTTATCACTTTACATACATTTTACTGTCCCCTAATATCAAACAAAATACACATTTAAATTACGAAATAAAAGCGGTAGAAATTCCCCATCTAATACCATCTCTACCTTATCGAGGTGCGTGTCTGCAGCGTAAATATTATGATAAGACTGATAAGGGAAGGGTAAATCAAATCTGCGGAATACCAACTTGCCTAATCAGTAATTGGGGGCGTTCAAATGAGTCAGTGGGCTGATAGCATGTGGGAATCCAAATTATTATCACTTTCAGGGCTTTATTCATAACAACAAACATGACTGTGTCTAGAATTCCGAATATTTCTATTAGTTTAACATTAAAAACAAACAATTTAAGCTAAATTAAAAACAGTTTTAATGATATATCAATGAAAAACATATTAATTATAGTTTAAAGCAACTCACAATGACTGCGTTAATCAAAAACTGATTATCAAAACGTAAAAGCAACAAAGGAAAAGCTAAAGACAAGCAATAAATTTACAGCTTAATCGCAGATATTGCCCCCGCTTATAAACACAAAAAGGCAAAAATCGAAAGTGTCGACGGACTGGGAAACATTTTGCAAGGCTCACAAATCTTAAGATCGTCTTGGCTGTGAATCACGCCAATATATTTTTTTTTATTTTTTGTTTCTTTTAATAATTTGCATGCTTGGGCAATTTTTCATTTTATATTTACGCGGAGCTTCCTTGGTTTCCTCATATTGTTTATGTTTGTGAATGCAGCTGCCAAAGACAACCAAGCCCCTCTAAAAAAAACTCCATAAATTTTCTGATATCCTGCTATTATTTATGTTTAAAAAAATGTTTGTGAACAAGAATTCATTTAAGAAATTATGGAAAAACAAGAAACAATATGTATAAACTGTTTTTCCTCTTCTGCAAATGTGGGCTCGTAAAAAGCGCTACAAAAAAATTGGCAAGAGAAAGCGCCAGAGTAAAAACACAAATGATAATATAGCTCAGCTGGTCCGGCATCTCGGCAGCTGTATTCCGATTTTGAATCTATTTTATGGACAAACGAATGGTTTTCTATCGATTTGAGTGTCCGCACATAAAGTAAGGCAGCCAAATAAATTCAAATTGAAAGCCACTTCGACTGCTGGCCATAAAAATAATAATAAATCATTGGCCATCGCATCGAAGACGTAATCAACAGTGTGAAGATCATTAAATTAATATTATTATTTTGGCTTTAATTATTGCCGTTCGACACTTTCTCGTCGACACTTGCACTCTGGTTACGAAACAGTTCTCCAATCCAATTGACACTTTGGACAATGCCAAATCAGAGCGTACTCAAAACAGACATGGCAACAGTGCTTGCCAAGACGGAAAATCCAATTAGGAAAATCGCACAGCAAAGTCAGCAAAGCGCGTAAAACCCGAAAGACCCCAAAACGAAAAATCTACGAAAAGAAGCGTCACTTATCTACTGGAAGACAGAGAAAACCCCAAAAAATATATAAAAATCCTAAAAAATAATAGAAAACACTAAATTTCGTTTCTGTCTCAGTGCAGCTGCTAATTTAACAACAGACAGTCGGAGAGAAATATGATTAACCGCAGAGTAACGATACAAAATGGGTGTTGCAACTCGAAATCCAAGTGTGCAATTGCCAGGCCAAGAAAACTCATAGCCATTGCATGATTTTTCCACTCATAATGAAACTGAAAGCGGACAACCGAAAACAACAACCCCAACTGTGCTGCGAAAAAAATCTCCACAACAGTTTTGGCGTAAATTAACGTAAAATACTCGAAAGCAGTTACCCCAAGACACCCAGACACATTGTACCAGCCCCCAATGGAGAGTGAGTTTGAAGTGCGGATTGCTGTTTAGCTTGGCAGTCTGTTTTTTTTTTCTGTTTTCTTAGCCAAACACACCTTGATTTACCTGCGCACAGTAGTCTCCTACCTCCAATCTCAATCTCCTGGCTACCGATCCCCCAAATCTGGCCAGCACGATCATTATGAGGAATAAACAGCATCTAAACGATTATGGTTTGCCAACTGCCAACTGGCAACTGGTAGTAGTTAAATTTGTCGCTGGCATATCTACCATCTTAAAGGTATCCTTAGGTGTTCAAAGCACGTGCACGCTGCTGTTCATTTTGATGGATAGATAGCGAAGGTAGCAGACGGCTTTTAAAGTGCAGTTAAAACTGTAAATACTCTTTACAGCGAATTAAAAATGGAGTTTCGAGCAATGGTTTACTTTACATAATGAAAGTCAAATAAAACTGTTGATTACTCCAAAAGATCGTGCATGCAAGCCAATTTTAAAATATATATTAGTAAGTAGTTAAATCTAAGATATCTGTGTATTGATATCAATTCACTTGTCTTGCCGGTAAGACCCAATAAATAACTTTTACCATGAAACTTCCTTTTCAAAAACCTAATTTCTTAAAACTTTTCTTGCCAAATCAGCCAAACTTAAGAAATGGCTGAAAGTGTGTAAGATATATACACTCATTAACAAACTATTTGATTCCTCATTACCAACAACCAGCGAATTCGAAAAAAGATTGCCAAAAGAGGTAAACAGAGGCAAAAAATTTAAAGAAATAAAACACTTTCTTGCCTGCCATTTAGCAATTTCCAAAACACATTTTTACTAACAAATAAAAAGGAAAAAAACTTAAAAATAAATGTTAAAAATTACAGTGCGCAGCGAAAACTATTTTTGTGTAATTATTTTATAGTTTGAATTTCTTTCGCAGCCCCTCTAGAGCCACTTCCACCCACTTTGACGCCTATCTTTGAGGTGAATTGCGAGTTTGTACGCCTACTTTTTACATCATTTATTATGTGGGCAAACTAATAATAATGAATGCCCATTGGGTCCAAAGGGGGGAGTTGTACATATTCAGGGGGTGTTCAGACTGACTGGTCATGTTGCATGTTTTCAAGTGGCACGCTTCGTTGATTTCTTCTGCGTTTGTCGAATCACTCGGCTGCAACCAAAACCAAAATCTATGATTCAATAAATCTCTCTTTGAGCCCATGTTTTGGCTTAAGTAGCCAGCTTATGGCCACTATACCTTACCTATAGATACATTTATATACATTTATCTATATATATTGAATATCTGTGGGCGTCTTCAGCCATTTCGTGAGCCCCGATGAGTGTCAAGAACTTGTCTTGGCCATAAAGAGAAACCGGCAGAAATGTGCACCAAATGCAACAGTCAAACAATTTTGATTTTAGTTTCAGTTTTTTCTCGTTTTTTTCTTTTTTTTTTTTTTTTGTAGCAAAAAGTTTAACCAGTTTCCCCACTAGTTGACAGTTGGCAATTGAAGTCTTTTTACGGCAACTTGCAGAATGAGGAATACGTTAACTGGCTGACAGCCAAACGAAAGAGTAGGCCGCAGCTCAGCCAAAGGTTGCGATCATGGACCATAAGCTGGTAGAAGCTTACTAAATAAGTTAACTTTGTAAGACATTATCTTTTTATACAACTTGTAGCTTCTCTTTTAACGAAAAGCCTAAAGTCAATAAACTTTGGATCAGGTTAGCCATCCCACAATCAAAACACTGCAACCATAAACATCCGATCTGAGAACAAGTTCTAACTGATTCAGCACCACGATCTGCCAACTGATAACCCCCACAATACCAATTGCAAGTATAAATTCTTTGGCTTGAAAAGAACACAAACAAATCAAAACTAGAAGTGCAGCAATAAATGAGAGAGATACTATATATATATATATACAAAAGCTATAGCCGCAGACTCAGGCGACTTTCAACACACAAAAGCATCGCCTATGAACCTGGCAACCGGTTTGGCTCCTCCATATAGACAACAAACAAATAGTGTAAAAAACTCAACCTGAGAGGCCATAAACCAAACGAGCGAATCGCAAAGGGCAGGCCGCTGAGTACACAATTGGAAAAAAGCTTAACTTAAAGATCAAAGCGATCTTTGACTTATTTCAAACTTTTCAAAAAGTAAAAAAAACCTAAAAGATGTCAGCAATTTCATATTTGATTTTATCAAGGAAACCTTTATAAATTTTCTACAAGAACCTATTAAAACATCACCTTTTCTTGTACACTTTTATTTTCAGTGCACAAGTACTACCAAGAACTACGAGACTTTGGCCAGACTTAAGATACTCGCACTTTTGGGGTAGATACAAAATCGAGTTTCTCCGGCTTGGAAAGAGCAACTCAAAAAAAAAAAAAAAAAAACAAAACAAAATCCAGGAGCTTCGGTAGAGGCTCGGGCCTTTTGGTCAATGACTGAGGAGGTCTGAGCAGAGAAGAACACAGTTTCCCCTGTTGGAAACAGTTGACTTGACCATCATTATCATCATTCATTTTTCATGGCTGAGTGCCTGGCAGGCAGTTAGCTCTGATTGTTTACAGCTGCCGTAGTACAAGTTAAAAATCTAAACTGGTTTCCAGCCCAGCTGTTAACCCGGGTCCACAAGCCCCAAGAAACTCAATATGCCCAGCGCACACACAGGATGCAGACAGCCGTCAAGTGGCTTGGCTGGTTGACCAAGGAGTCCATGAGTCCAACGAGTCCAATGAGCCCATTTGGCGAGCGGGTGCGGTTGGATTCGACTTGACCCAAAACGCTGCTCGAAGACACCGTCTTTTTTTTTTTGTTTTTGTTTTGGCCTGGTCTGCGGGTAACGAAATGATTAAATTCTCGGGGCTTGTCTTTGTTCTGTTTTTGTTTTTGCTTTTTTGGTGCTGCCTGCAACTCATTATTTTGCGGTTGAAGAACCAACTTTTGTTATGGCGTTCAAGTGCATAAACATCTTCGTCTTCGCCTGGTTTAAACGGTAAACGATATATACTCAGATGTTGTTGTCATGGCATAATCTCCGAGGCATTAATACAAGTCCCAGGTCTTAGTCAGAGATCGCCAGGGAGATGAAAGCGGTTGGGTTCTTGTGGGTGATGAAATGTGATGATCGTATCTGCTGGTGACCGCAGGGCTGGGGGAAGCAGTTATGAAGAGGAAGCTAACGGAACACTGTTTTTTTTTTAAGTTTATGGATGAGTGTACAGAGGAAGAAAGTATACAAACAGTGCGTATCATAAAGATTGAACTCGTTTTAGATATTTAAAATCTATATTAAATATTTCCAAGTAACAAATCACTTTCTTTAATAAGTTAAAACATTAAAAATATATTTTATATATTTTTTGATCAATTTAAGAATGACCATATACATATGATACGCACTGCCTGCAAATGATAAATTATGAAAATTTCTTCTTTTTCAGGTTTCTTTTTAATTGCAGTTTTGGGTCAGTCCAGAAACTTCATTTTCATTTCTGTCAGTTATAATTAAACTTAATTTGGTACCCCCAAAAAAAAAATGAATTTAAAATTTCAATTAATTAAGAGAAGAGATGAATGGAGTTTAATTCAACAAGCAGCTAATCAAATCACAGAGCTGAGTCATGGTTCCTCTACTCTTTGGAAATACCAACTACACTTTCTGGAATCTGGTTGAGAAAATCCAATCCATATCCGATGCCAGCCCACTAACCTGGCTTAAAATATGCAATTTTTTCAATTAGCCGCCATTTCCATATTCTTTGACAAAATTCGTTGGAGGAAAAATAAAACTTAATTAGGCGTCTCTCTCTTGTTTGCCAGTGGGCAGCCCACTGCCCCCCTGCCACCTGCCCCACAACCATCGATAACGCCTCGTCGAGTGTTTGAGCAGGTTGTGTAATCTTTTCAGCCAAGCAAACTTGGGCCTGAGACCGCACTTTATGGCTAATGCTAATTTGAAAAAACTACAAGGAAAATCAAAGGAAAAACTAAGAAAGGCAGTAAAAAATAAACATAACTTTCAATCATATTGTTTTTAAAAATGCCAAAAAAAAAAAACATAAATACTAATTAAACATGTTTCTTGATTATTTTTATGCTAAGGTTGAACGAAACTTTTAACGAGTCTTTGAAAAGTTTCACCTGAACTAATGAAGTTCGGTTCCTCGCCCCGTCTAGACAGAAACCAATGCCAATCAGCCTTACTATCTGGCCAAGGTGTTAACATTAGAAAAAAACACAAATAAATTAATAATTAAACAGTAATTACGACAGGGAGAAAATGCAAATCACAAGCGACTAATTACAAAGAATCTTACGACAAAAGTGTAAGTGATAATTAGGAATAGAGAGGGAAAATAAATCAAAGCGTCGACGATGATTAAGACTTAATAACACCTTTTAAAAACTTTTTGCGATTTCACTTTTTCTAATGCAGAAATACAAAAACACAAACAGAAAAACGATTCAGACTTGACCCAGTTATCAGGCAAGTGAGTAACTCTGAGAACTAAATGAGATTGAAAACCAAAGTATCCAAAGTACTTGACGCAGAGTTTTTACTCATCAGCAAGTGCGTTACGCCCTCGTGCGTATTTCTCTCACGACCAAGACCCAATTTCCGATGACAAAAAGAAAACGAATTCTCATTGAGTCAACATATTGAATGTCTTTGCGTGGTCTCGATTACAAAGGCAGAAGCCAGCCAGCAACATCACAAAACAAAGATCTTGGCGACAATTATAAAACTACAAACATGTGTATGTTTCTTCTATAAAAAAAATAATACTGGCCTCAAGCACGCAAATCTTGTTGGCCATTTGCCTATGTCTTTACGCCCACTCAGCCGGCAGTGCACTTGAAGTAGTTCATCAACAGTTGCTGCCACCACCTACGAAAAATGTGTGGCTTTTCAACATGGAAAGTCCATCGAAGGTCTCCTTTCCCTATTTGCCATTTAGCATTGGGGAAAATTCCTCGAAATCTTTTATGAAAATATAAGTTTAACATTGAGATTTAGACACTTAAACGTGCTAAAACATAATTGGTTGTCAAGTCAAAGACTTTCGTTAATTAAATAAGTGCGTGGATGATGTCGTCTTCATAATCAATTTCAATTGAAGGTGTCAAAAGCTGGGCTCAACTGAAATGGAGACTGACGTAGGCTGGCTTAATTGTTTGCCAGTTCGGAAATTGGCCTAGAGAAGGTTTTCTGTGCTTTAGAATTTTGTTGAGTGGGCGGGAAATCAAGGGAGCTAACTCATTTAAGAGAAAATAGGACAAATACTTTGATTTAAATTGCATCCCATTGCTTACCTTTCTAAAAGGTTTTTAACTTTTATTCCATCTTAATCACTGTTGAATAGACTGATTGACTCACCGAAACTGCAAATAGAAGACGGGAAAAGGGAAATTAAGAGCTGGTTCTAAGTAATTTGTGATTAATTGTTTTAACAAAGTATTGAAGTGCTAAAGGAAATGCCATTTTCATTATTTAACTCAGATCTACAGTAATCAAGTCACGTGTTGCACTTAAACCTAGAACCGAATGCATAAGTTTAAAAGAAGAATTGGAACACAACCATTAGCATTTATCAATGGTTATCTGCCCCGTTTATCTTTCTAATCTTTCCTATACATTTCATGCAAATTAAGCATTAAATTTACATAGCCTGTTTCTCGATCACATAAAATATTCACCTACAAAACAGCGACACATGCTACTAGCAATTAACAAAATGTTTCTGTTTTGTTTATCGTTATCAAGCTTCGAGATAAAGAAAAACTATAAGTTGATAATATTTCAGCACCGATAAGAACATTGAGTGCTTTTGAATAAGAAGGCAGAGAGAATTTAGCACGGAAGTAGCACGTTTTTCAGACGTACTCGTATAGCAACAATCAGCTGATTCTTTCCAGTAGTTTTCTGAGCTTAGGCTAGATCAAGAAACCCTATAAATACATAGAAAAGCGACGCGCTTAGCATTTATAATATGCAAATCTTTTCTATACTAAATTCTCAGAGAACTGTGACGCACTTCTCTCTCGCATTTCTCAATGCTAAATTTAACAATAGAAAAAAACAAAACCTATTACTTTTTGCGTGAGGCTCTCAGCACAAGTTTTTGTTAAATAATCAGCTGATCAGAGAGTCTCTCGTCGGACACCTGCTCTTTTCCGTTTGGGGTTTTCTCATAAGATTCATCTTAAAATTACGTGGAATCATAAAATTTGTCACCAAATTTAGGCAGAAGTTCGTAAAGACTTTGCCTCCAGCTTTCTTGGCTTGAGTTGATAACAAACCTGATTTCTCATCAATGACGTAGAAACCTTAATCTGAATCGGGTTTTTTGCCATGTTGGGACTATAAAGTTGGTTGATAAGACTTTGGTTATCTGCTATATCGTCAAGTTCAATCATTCCCTGACTACAAATATCGTTTTTCTTTATGTTACTTTCAGTAGTCTATCAAATTACCGATAATAAACTGTTATATGGCAGATAGAACTTTGAGTTTTGGGTTTTCATTTTGATAATAACAAGGGTGTGTGTTTTTAGAGGTATAAAGACTTAACAGTTTGTACTTGAGAGTCGAGTATCTAAGAATGGAATTTTTCTTGTTTATTCAAGGGGCTATATTTGTTTCGAGTGCTCGACTTAGTTTGGAAACATCAGATTGAGGCAATGACCCAAAAAATAAACATTCTTCGGGTAGGTCTGTATTTGATTTCAACATAAACAACATAAACTAGTATAGGATATTAGAAAATCTTAGATATTTTTGTAAATATTGAAAAAGATCGAATAGGTTGAGACCTAATCCAATGTGTAAACTTTCCACCTACATCTCTTCTTAGATGCTTCACTTATTCTTCGTTCTTAACAGCCACTCAGCATTTTCAGTTTGATAGTTTTTCTTTTTCTTTATTGCCACATTTCATGCAAATTGGTTTGGCCCCTCGAGGGTTGGTTGGTTGGGGTCACCTAACGGCTCTTTCATCGCTGCTTATTTGAGCAGACCCAAAAAAAAATATATATGGAAAAAACTAACTTGACTTCTCTTGAGACGAGGCCGCCGCATAAACTTTTGGGCACTTCATAATAAAAAATTGCGCAAAACAAGGTAAACAATGAAGAAAACTGCAAAATAAATACTTATAATAATAACATTTTAGGGTCCGTTAGGAAACCCCTTGTGGGGCCAATATGGGTTACTCTTTTTTCTTTCGTTATGACACTTCACCCCAGGCCGACTGACGAAGATCCATATGCAAATTTTGCTGCTCGGCGTAGGAACAAACCGAATCACACCTGAGGGCATCGCATAATTGTGTCGCTGTGAGTGAATTTCATTAGAATTTCTGAGGAGGCTTTCGTCGCAAAAAATCCATTTAATTTTCTGCCCTGAATTTGCATAGGCTGATGAGTTCTGCTTCTTTGTCAAGTAAATATTTATAAATATGGAAATTGGAGTTAAGAAGGCACAGACAGTGATTGCCATTCCCCCTGCCTACTAATTTATAAACTAAAGAGATCTTTAATCATTTAGCTTTCAGCCTTCAAAACTATTTGGCTACCAAATTTTCGAAATACCAAAAGATTTCCTTTGCCTTGAGCGTTTGAATTTAATTAATTGCGTTTCTCGAGACCAATTAGCACCCAAAGTAAACTTTCGAATGCTGAAATGTAAAGATCATTCCGATAACCTTCTCATGGAAATGAAAGATGAGTTTCGGAACCCGAAGTGGATGGGTTTTTCGGGGCTGCGGGCCAACACAGAACATTGCTTGAGTGAAATGGAAAGCTGAAAGCAAAACAAAACGCCACAAAACGTGTTGCAAATTGTATGCAGGCCAAGAGACTCTAACCGAAAACAAGCACTCTTGGAAATGATTAACAAAAACCGAAAAGATTAATAACAATGGTTAAGAGAGCCGAGACAACAGCACGTTGATTAGCAGCCGGCCCTAGGGTAACAAACGCTGTGGAAAGTATCTGAAAGATGCAAGAAATTTCACTACCCCCTTGGTATCTCAATCTGAGTTTTTGATTGACAAGCTTTTGGTCGGTTTTTATCTTTATTTAGCGCCACAAATTGGTTTGGCATTAGAAACTAGTCTGCTCTACAAAGTTCTTCTGTTTTTTAGTCTCTGTTTTGGTTTCCACATATTGATTGTTCTTGAAATATGTTTGACTTTGAAAAGGCAGAGGCAAGAAAATACAAAATTAGAATACGAAATCCGTTTATGCCTATCCTCGAGCAGAATCTTTGAGTATCTACTCAGAGCAAAAGGTCATAAAATCGATATTAGCTTTTAAAAATATCATTTACATGGCGTTTTAAGTTCATATATGTATCTAATGGTTTAGAAATCTCTACAAAATAGCAAAAAGCTTCATAGATTTCCTCACATTTGATAACAGGTGTCATCATATACTACAAAATTCTCTCATTCTAAAAAATAATCTCATCTGCCGGCCGATGAATTATAAACTTTTTGTTTATAAACACTCGGGGAGCGCTTTTTAAGAGAGATTAGCGGAAATTTGTCAAAAAGTGTGATATAATACTAATTTCAGCGCATGATTGTACATTAATTCAGGCGATAATTTACACTTAATGTCAATGTACTCGGCGAATATGTAAAACAGAATTAATTTATATTGTTTTAAATGAAATAATCAGCATCAGCTGAGATCGCTATTAAAGATTATGGGTTTGCTAACAAAGTAAAAATAAAAACAATTCACTGTCATATGGGGAGGTTTTGTGTTTGTTATAAAGTAAGCTAATACGAAACTTATCTGAGTAATCACACGTGGATTTTTATAAACAACAAAATTATTTAGGTTTCGGTTTCTTAGAAGTTTCTGCTTCGGTTGTTTCTTTTAGTGATACTTTCAATGTAAGAAGAATAACAAATAAAACAAAATAATAAAGATTATAATATATTTTTTAAGATTTTATAATATATTTCTAATATAACAAAAAACCTTTCCACATCAAGTAATTTGATAAGCATTTCCCATACTCAAAAGTTAAGTACCTCTCCAACTTCCCTACTTTGAAACTCTCCACTCATTTACTTCCTTAATGTCCATTCATATTGTTCTCTTCAATTGAAATTCCATTTTTTTACCTTTATCCCATTTATCCCTTAACTATCCAATACCCCTTTTCTGATTTCCGTTACTTCTGTGCTCAGATTTCAATGGTTTCGCCGCTCTCAACTTCTATTTATTGCCAAGGACATTATTGCAAAAGTTCTCGTGCACGCACACGTACACACACTCTCAAATTCGCATCCTTGATGCTGCACAACTCTCTCTTGCTCTCTCAATCTCTTGCTCTCTCTCTCGTTTGCGACATAAAAAAAACTTCGTTTTTGGAGTTTTGTACATAGATCTCTCACAGCTCTCGCATTATTGTTGCTTTCTCGCGTGGTTGGGGGGAACAGAAAACTCCACGAATGTGTATACCTTTATGACAGACCAAAATTCACATATAATTCGTACCTTCTTTCGTCTTTAATCTCCGGAGCTCTCTGTTTTGGTTTCTGGTTTTCTCAACTTATTGCACACCAAATCACCGAATTTCCTGTTATTTCTTTGTTAGCTTTTTGTTAAACTGTTAAACACTTTAGCATTTATTTTTCTGCAATGCTAATTATTACGATTTAAGTGGTTACAATAACTTGCAATTGAATTTGATTAATTTAGCGGGATTTGTGTTTGCTTGCTATTCCATTCATTCAACAAAAATCGCGATTGCCTTTTGATTTACCGTTGCTGCGACGAATTACACTTTTGACTCGCGAGTTTTAGATTTTATTTTTATTTATTATTCGATTTCGATTCCGTGTTTTGAACGCCTGCAGTTCTCCAAAAACGAGACTCAAACAATACGCCCGAACAGAAAAAATATTGAACCTCCGCTGGTTTTTTCCAACTCGTCCGTTTTTATTTTTTGTCTTGTATTTTCGCTTGACGGATATTGCTGAATTTATCAATAAAGTCAGAATTCCGATTTTTAAATTTTTATGTTTCACTTTTTTGTTTGTTTAAACATGAGAATTGCCAATGGACTGCGATTTCTTGGACTGTATTTTCAACAATTTAGCTGTCTAGAGCCGCTTCTTGAAATTTGCCCGAACTTTTCCCGGCCGAGTTGGAAACCCAACTGTATTGTATTGTGTTTGACTAACAAAGTCGAAGCCAGTTCGTCGTTCGGTCACCCATCTCTTACTTTATTTCGGTCTCTCTTCTCTTTTGTTCCATACGCAAGAGTTCGAACCTCTCACCGACATCGCACAGTGGAGTAACAAAAAAATAATAACATAATTGGATCCCAATATGTTAAAAACAATTTTTATATTTTCATTCAAATATTTTTACCTCTTTTTATTTTTTAAAGAAAAAATTCTGTATAATACACTTATAATACATTTGCACGGCTCACTTAAGATTACGCAGGATTTTGATACACCCCACTGTACAGCTATAGAGTATCGAGCATGCGAGAGAGAGCGAGTGAACAAGTTCGAAACAAACATCGAAGCGTTCGCATTAAAAGAGAAGAGAACGGGCTTCGCACAAGCGCGATAATTTGAACGAATGAAAGGCAAAAGCAAAAACCGAATTTGAGCAGCTGCAAAGCAAAACCAGAAAACAAACGCACCCCAAGCAACAGTGATGCGACAGTTTGGCGAGTAATAAAAATTAGGTAAATTAATAAGGATTGTTATGCTATTAATTGCTATATTGTAATGGGAAACTTAGTTTAGTATAAAGATATTATACTTTAAGTAAATTTAAAATATGTATTGTGACTTTTAAATAAACGTTTTTATGCTAGCCTTTTCTTATTAGCCTCCTCGCTTATTACCGCTAAAATATTGGCACCACTCTCAAGCAACAACATAATGCTGCGTGGCAAATACAAAGAGAGCACCAGAATGTAATAGAGAGCGCAAAGTAAACTCAGAGAGATAAAAAAATAAACGAGAGGTCTGTGTGTTTTTGTTTATTGTTGTTGCCTTTGCTATTGGCGGGTTTACTTTTGCTGTTGTTGCAAGCGATGCGGCATTGAGAACAGTGCACAGTGGGCCAAATTTGCAAAATCTTAACAACAAATATTAATAGTTATTATTTAACTAAATAAACATTATTAAGGACCTATTTATTTCCATTATTAAATTGGCTTTTTCTCTCTGTCATTTGCCATATGGGCATCCTTCATCTGTGGCAGTTCCCAGAAACTCCCCCGTTAGAAGTTCCACCCCTGCAGTCAATTTCCCAATCCACCCAAGAAACCACAACAAACACGACAAAGCCCACATTAAATATGAATTACAATTAAACAGATCGATCATGTTGCATGCCGCAATCTCCGGAGAAACCACCCTCATGGGTGTGCGTAATGACAGCTCATTACTTGGCCATTTGAGGGGATAAAATGCGAAACATGAAACTTGCAACTTGAAACATGAAAAGAGACCCGCATTCGACCGCTGGCCATTGAAATTGCATTATTACGAGGTTGATTGGCCTTCCCCCAAGAAACACCCACCGATCGAATTCGAATTCCACCCCACGGCTAACGATAAATTGCCATTTTCCAAGGAAATTCAGTGATCTTGAAGAGTCAAAACACAGCAACAGCGTGGAAAACTCCAAAAGGTTAAGTTAAATCCACTAAATAAACATAATTCATTAATTAAATTGATATTAAGCCGGAACTGCTTTGGTTTGACATTTAGCAATCGGCACTGATAATGCCTCCACAAGACAAAGAATCGAGGTCTCGCAATCTTCTGCGGCACATTTCAGTTCTTATCAAAAAAAAAGAAGGAAAAATCCAGCAAAAACAAGCAGCAGCCGCAAGAACAACAACAATTTGTTTATTCAAATTACAACATGCCAACAGCTGGGACTAGAAATCAAGCGTCACAAAGACTATAAATAATTTGAAGGGGCAGGCCCACGTTTTAATACTCTTCATTAGTTTAATTTGAAAGATCTCTAATAAATATTATTTAAATATAAAATTTTATCTAGTTAGATATATAGTCAAAGTGATTTCGAGAAAAGGAAAATTATAAACTTATCCTTAAAATAAGAACTTTCTTTTCCTGTGTATAGGAAGAGCAAGCCCCAAGAAAACAAGAAAACCAAAACAAGCTCAAAACTTCACAGAAAGAGAAAGAGGGGAAGATCATACAAAATCGATGATAAAACCCGATGAAGACATATGGTTTAGTTGACTTTAAAATGCTGTCGACATGACGGATCGACTCGCCTACATATCGAATGGGGTCTGTTTTGAAAAGTCTGAGAAAGTCAAGAAAAATAAACAGGAATCAGAAGGAATGTGAGGAAATTTCAGGAAAATATAAAGAAAGCGATTTCTTCATATGGGATTGTTCTAGTAAATCTATCAATTTGATTTATCATTGGAACTTTTCTGTACCGTAAGTTGCAATTTGACCTTAATATTTCATAATGACATATTTCCCACATATTTTTTGCCACCTCCCGAATCTAATTACTTACTATCCGATTCAAATACCATTCTATCTATAAGAACTCTCCCACACTTAATAATTGTGGCAACACCACCATCTTGTAGCTGCCAGAGGCCTAAATATTTGCACATCCACAGATCCAGCCAGGCCAAAAACGCATCTTGAATGATAAGTCAAAACGGCAGAAAAATGAGTAGGAAAAACTTAAAGACACAGCCAACCACTTCCATTAGGGAGAGAGGGAGACTTGGGGAAATGGAGGCCCCAGAGCAATGTTGAGCGTTTTGGACATATCTTTTGCTTACAACATTTACGACAGGAAGAAATCCATCAACACGATTCTTTTGGCCTAGGCCTGCCTTCGGGCCAAAAGACTTTCCATAAGAAAAAAAAGTTATGACAGAGAGAGGGAGGGGAGGGAGAGGGAGAGAGAGATAAAAACATTAAATAAAAGTTGCATTCAACACTCGCTTTCTTTGCGAGTCATGTTGTAATGGTCGCTAGAGGGCCCGCAGACGACTGGTCGACCCTTTAGCTTAGTTAGGCACTACACTTCGAGAAATGTTTATCATTATTTAGAAAGAAAATTCTCTTTAGAATTACTTTTCAGTGAAAAACAACATAATAAGCATAAGTTTCCCTTTTCCAATATGATTTAAATATTATAAATTTATTTGTTAATTAACTAAGTATTTCCCTCAATGCACCTTCACCTCATCCTCAACCCCCTAAAGCACATTTTACACTGTCACGGGAAATTGTTTGCTTAACATGCGCAGCGCGTTTAAAATTACATGATGAGCAGAGTTTATCAAAAAAACATAAAGAAATCAAAACAACCAAATGGGTGTGATGAAACAGAAGGCGTTGGCTCGGGAGGGGGAGGTGGGGGTTACAGATCGGGGTGGCATGATGGTGCAGCTGCATTGTCTGGGCTTGATCTTGCAGATCCTACGCAACTTTCTGCCTCCACTTCATTTTTTTCTTTTTCTCCCGTCGATTACAAGTATATTTAGCTGCTTGTCTGGGGTCGTCGCCGGGGTCTTGATTCAATCGAACGAATGAACGACGAGACAACGATCCCTCTTGGCAGCCAACCCCCTTTCGAAGATCGACGCCCCTGGGCAATCATTGGCGGCGCTGGATAGCAAGTCTGGTCTGGCGACCTATGCTGATTTCTTGGAAAGAAATTATGATTGTGGTCACTCGATGATGATGATGAGTTGCCATTGTCTCATCGCTTCTTCAAAACCAAGAAAAGAACTTTTGGCTTCTGTTGATTTTTCCCCGGATGCCTTACCTCCCACTCTCACAGAAATTAATGGTAGACTGGTGGTTTATTACTTAATTGGAACGATCGGAAGAATTATTATAATTGGACCACACTGCTGAGCTGCAGTTTGAAGTCTTCGGTGGAAAAGGTAAAGAAGGAGGATCTCTGCAGCTATAAATCTTGGTTACTCTTTATTAAATCAGCATTTTGATTAGTCATTGATTTTGTTTTTGAGTTACTTTGAAATGGAAATACTTTCTTGGGGTATATAGTTCTTATTCTGAACGTGAACCACAGCTTACATCACTCTATATCATAGCTTTTCCAATAATAAACCCTTTTAAAATCACAGGCAAACCATTCTCAAACCCTAATTACTAAGTACAGCACGGCTTCCATTCCAGTGAGTCACTCCCTGTCCCGTACTCATTCCAATTATAATGGGATAATTAAAGCTCATTACGATCAGCGAGTGGCAGGAAAAAACTTAGCCAAAAGAGTCCGTCTCCAGACGTTGTTCCACTTCCTTGGCTCTGGCACCATAAATATCCAAGTCGGCTGCGGAACGTAAATCTTCATTTAGTCTGGTTTGTTCCGAACTTTCCCTTTCCCTTTCCTTTTTCCCCATTTACCATTCCGTCTGAACTCCCCCATACCGAAAGTTACGCCCTTTGTGGATAGTTGCTTGAGCCCAAGTAAAATTATATCCACATTGCCACACCGCTAATGTTGACAATTAATCACAATGAGTATGGCTACGGGCATGTGTGCACGTACAGTGCGTTGCAAGCCGATAAGATTGATGTAACTGAATATGGAGAGTCGATTTAACAGAAAAGTAGAGATGTAATTTATTGTATATTGATATCTTCTGCTTTTTTATATCAACTATAACAAAGTTTCAGGTTTAATAAAGATTGAAGTACATTTTAGCAATCCTTTCAACATAATAATAATATTTTTAGTAAACTAAATACTTTCTTAAATATTACCTTCTTATATCTTTATGACTTAAGAAAGTGAAACAAAATCTCGTCCATTACTTAACCCCGAAACGCACTGTACTCGTCTGGTCCGGTTCATAATTACAAGACGCGAGATCCCCCTTTCCAAAGGCCCCTCCCCCTTCGCACTTTCCGGCACACCCATGCTCCATCCGCACTTGAAGACTTGAACTTAATCGGCTCTGAAAGAGGAGATAAGGCCCCCACTCCGCGTTCTCATTATCCAGTAACGGTTAATGCACGCATAAATTAATTATTTCACAGGGCAATCAACGAATCAAATCCGAAACTCAAACTCAGCCAGAATGTTAATTGCTAGATTCAGATTCGGATTCAGAACCAAAACAGAAACAGAAATAGAAATAGTAATGAAAATGGAAAGAGTAGCTTAGCGAGGAAATGTTTTTGGGTAATGTAAACAACCGATCAAAGACTTTACGATAAGATACTTTTTGTATCTCAGAGTTCTACTACATATACGCTCTAACGAATCTCAAGTACCCAGAACCGGTTTGTCTGGAAAGTTCATGACAGCTAGGCATCAAACATCAAGATTCTGGTCAAAGTCCAAGCCAATGGAAAATTAGTCAAATAAATCAAAGTGGAAAATGGTTTTTAGGATGAAATATGTATAAGTTCTCTTCTTGGGTAATGAGCGTGCTGGGAAATGTTCCAAGGGAGCAATAAAAGAAATTCCGTTATGTGTGTGGCAAGTTGATTAATTGTGAGTCAACTCTCAGCCCTCTTCAAAATGGCAATCAAAAAATTTGTTCAACTTTGACTGCAACTGCTGGTCTTCAATGTAGCTACATTCATCCAGTAATTCGATCTCATGCTGTAAGCACATCAAGGGTTAAGGAAAATCGAAGTCCCCCACAAAGAGAAAACGTGCATCGTCTAGTCTGTGTTAAAATGATTTTTCACGGCTTATTGCTTTCAGAAATTGTGAGCGTAATAGGAAAATGTTTTCGTTTTATAAAGGAAAATAAGATTGAGGATCTATAAAAATGACTTTGTAGCCTGTAATTTAGTTTAAAAGTAAATTTCGTTTCCCAACGTCTAACCTTCAACCAGTTCCTGATCTTGAATTCAAATTCAAATTCAAAATCAAAACACACACATGTATCGGCACAGAAATAGTCTTAACCACTTGACCTACTCTCCGTGCAATTGGCGTAATTAAAACCTTCGAATAGAGGTCTCCAGTTTACAGTCCAGAAGGCACGAACAACGAGTGCGACCCAGACATAGACCTTACACAATCTTCCTCGGGGTAAGATCAACCAACCGATCTCCGACCCACATACCACATTCACCAGCAACGGCCGAAAATATGAAAATGGGAAAATTACTACATTTTCTCGGTACGAACAACATAATCGCAAAGTAAGTGAAATTTTTCAGTTTACCCAAGTTGATTTGCGTCATTTCAAAGGTCGCTTTCTGCACACCCTAATGGGTTAATTACGGCTCAAGGGTTAAGCTGTGGCAAAGGTTTGTTTTCAACATGCAACAAAGCACTCAGGTTTTTGTTATTGCAACTTTAAATGCTTTTCCCCCTTTCAGCTGGCATAAACATGTAGAAAAATAGAACGCATCGTAAACTATTCTCACTTTTGGGTTGCATTCTTTCGCTCTAGAATGGCGTAAAATTAGCCTAAAAGCGCATAGAAGCCTCTACTCCCACGGTCCGTTCACTCAACAACTCAGAAACTATAAAATGCACGCGTTGCAGCCTTCTAAGCAAAAAACAAAGAACAAAATAATAAAACAAAAGATTTTCCTGCAAGCTCGTGCAAGGCGAACAGCAAAAGCAAAATCCATTTCTGAGGCACGCACTCGGATGAGCCAGATGGTTTGGAAAAACTTTTCCGTGGCTGGAAAAGTGTGAAAATAACGGCGCCATATACGGCTGGCTATTATGATCTAAGAAAATGAGTATGAATATCCCAAAAAAGGGGCAAAAATAAACAGGGAAGTTGAGGAATCAGAAATAAAATGATAAAAGCTTTTTCTCTATCTTTATTTTATACGAATTATTATATTTTAGCAGCATTTTTTCTACATTTTCTTGCATTAAATATATTCCAAACACATACCCAGATGAAAAGGAAAACCTCCCCTCTTAGCAATTGCAATTTCTCAGTTTCAAAGTGAAATTATTCTAGTGATTTAGGTCGCATTGGAAAAGAGGACCGAGTGGTAGGTGTAAGCAAATAAGAGGAAAAGTCCAAGCTAACCCACTAAATTTATGTGCATTTTACGAGCTTTGTATATAAATTGCAGATTGTGTGTGGAAAAATTGAAATGCGAAATTCACTTGAGAAATTTAGCAACAAATACAGACTTGAAGAAAATTCTTTCGAAATATGTTTACAAGTTGATGTACTCAGGGCGACCTTGAACTTTGGCTAGTGGCTGGCGGAGAATCAACTAAAAGTGACCCACACACACACCCTTCCTCCTGGTTCTAATGAATACCCATTAATTTTAATGTTTTTTTTAGGGGATTGCAGAGAAGAGAAGGCGTAGCACCTCATCTGGAATTAATGAGTTGCTACTGATGCATCATCAGTAGCTAAAAAGGCGGAGTCTTACGTTTTTCGACTTAGCTACCAGCCTGTCTGACTGTCCCTCGGTGTTTGCAAATGTCAGACACGCCATCACGTGAGGATTGCCAAGATGCTACGGACTAAATGTAGGCAAATCGAAGGACAGGCCGGGCCTTCCTTTAGGGACTCATCTGTCAGCTGCAGGTTTTAGAGTATAAATAGTTGAGATATGCAAAGCCAGCTAATGATTGATGTTAAGTGATTGCGAATAAAAGAACTACAGAGATTGCGAATATGAAAGAAGGATTAGTGGTTTTTAGTTCTTATTTGTTTGGATTTTTGTGGATTAAGCAAGCTTCTGCGTATTAACCTTTATATTGATAAAATGGAAATCTCATGACATGATTATAAAGTTAATACTCACTCATACTCAAATGACTTTATTTCCACTTAATCTTATCTCATATTTGCAGGCATTAATTTGGCAATCTGAAAAGCAAACATTAAGGATGTATCATAAATTTTCAACGAATTCGTTTTTATTTCCCTTTAACAACTTTTTTATTGAGACACTTTGCGTTGGTCAACCAAGTGAAAAGAAAATCAGTTCTGGGAAAGTGTGATACACCTGACAAATTGTAAGGGGAATAAAAATACGCAGAAATACAAAAGAAAAACCAAATATAATTCAATATATACGTTTTTTCCTCTGTTTTCTTTACAGTACGCGGAAACCGATTTCAGATGAAAATAGCCAGCGGAGAGTATGTATTAGTGATATATTTCACATTACTCAATTAATTTTGGGGGGATAGCTTGCCGGACGGGAACGATGCCAAACAAAGCACAAGGAAATGGGGAAAAAGTGGCGAGAAGGTCAGCAACCTGAACCCGGGAGAGAGATTTCGCTTTTGCCTATTAATCAACAAGTTGGACGGACGACTGTGACATGTCCAGACAGGCGCGGCTCACACTTTTCATGAATCGACATCGGCATTGTGAGTAATTTATTTTATATATACATATATCATATACTATATATTTCTATTCAAGCAAACAAATAACTCTCTTTCCGAGTCACGCAAAAGTTTTGTCCATTTCGAAGTCATTGAACGAACGTCCAAGGCGGAAATCACAGAGATTCCGATAAAAAACGGAAGTCGTCGCCTTGTAAAAGGATAGCAAGTAAAAGTATCTTATGGATAGATTGCATGCCAGTAAACTGCTGTGAAGAAATAAAAATATTCCCTGTCCAGGAGTGAGAAATGAGGATTGGGCGATCGGATAGACGATGGGGCTATAAGGTTTGCGTGTTCAATTTCCAGCAGCTAAATTAAATTATTAAAGAGTCTGCCTGCCTGGGGGAAGGGATGGGAGCAGAAAAAGTCCATTGTTCGATTTCACACACCAAAGAGGGGAATACTCTATCGTAGATTGAGTTGAAAACAAAGAAGTACATTATATAAAATTTCTACAAGCTTGTATTTCCTTTTTTAATATTACTTAAACATTTTTAATATCATTGTTAAAGCCTTTTAATATTATTTTTTCCCTTTAATTTCGTCAAATCTCAACAAACTGCATTTCATCTACTCTTTAACAATACAGCAAATATACTTGAAAACGTCAACTTTTCCTATCTAAACATATATTTTTCATATTATCAACATTCAAAAACCTTTTCTACCTCGGGAACTCCCTCTTATTAATTTGGCTTACCTCTGAGCTAATCGCAATTAAGAAACTTTGTCCAGCTGCTCAAAAATATATAATTTAATGTTAAAAATCGCCGAAATAGCGTTTACCAAAATTATTAGAGTGCGTCAACACCGCCAAACGGGCAATAGATGATCAAATTTGTTGATGCTGGCCAAAATATGTGATCGTTGACCGTCACGGCCGATGCCTTCCCCCCAAAAAATATAAACACTTTCCAAAATCGTGTGCCGTATGTTGAGTGGGTGGCAAATGGCCAAGGGAATTTGACTAAGAGGAGGAGAGATCCAGAGAATAAACTATATGAGATTTGCCATCAGAGATTTGCATTTCTATTGGCATAGCCGAGCCATGATTCAGGTTACACAGAGATACAAAATCCCCGATGGGAGTGCGCCATGGAAAATTAAATTATAGGCAAATTTGCGGCAAGCGAATGTGAATAAACTTTGGCTGGGGCGTATTAGTGACGTGATGCTGTGTTGGTGTCGGCATGTTTAGATTGAAATTAATTGATCGAGGGATGGGAAGGGGATGGGAGAGGGGAACAAACGGTTGCCATGTGCGGATTTATGGCCACGTTAATAGTTCACACACAAATTATATCGGCAATTTTTGGCGCGACGTTGTGAAGTGTAACAGATTAAGATAAATTACAAAATGAATTTTCGACTAGATAGGCCTTTTGTGGGGTTCATTTTGTGTGTCAACTAATTAAACTTTGATTCTAGATTAGACATGGAAATGCTTTTAATTTGATGTATATTGTTATGACAAATTATTGGGCTTATTTAGTGAAATAAATTACCATATATTAGCTGTTAAAATCTACTAATAATGATACTTAATCTCTTGCTTAGCGAGAAATCACAGCGGGCATATAATTTCGAAGCTTAAAACAGATTTATTTTCTTTTGCACAGTCAGTTACTCGGCTATTAAATGAAAATATATTCTTAAAACCACAAAATTGTTATTCTCAGTTTGTCGAGCATTAGGAAAAATGACCCCAGGCTCAGCTGTGAAAATCCTAAACAGCAATCAACACTGTCCCTTTGGCCAAAGGCAGGCCCAGGATAGGTATATAAGAATGTACTTATATATAATTTGTAATTCAGCCACACTTTATGTATCACTTTCTCACTTTCCCGAAAAAGTACATTTTCCCCAAACATACATAAAAGAGAGAAACGAAGTTAGAGAGAGGATGGTAAAGAGGGAGCAAAGTCCTGGAAAAATGCCTACGTCAACGGCATCCAGACTATGTATCCCGAAATCCTGGCAGACAGCTGCCTGGATGAGTCATCCTCTGTCGACATTCGTTTCGAAACAGGATACAGTCTGCCAGACAAGTCAGCATCCCACATTTTCAATGCTACAACATTTTAGCCTAATTAGCCGGAAACTTGGCAGCACTTTCGGTTTCACCAAAAAAACGGAAAAAATCTGCAAAATTACAACTGAAATGCTGAAACCATTTCTATGTTCTAGCGCCAAAGCCTGCAATTCGTTTCCTTTTTAGAAAATTTTGTGACTGCCTCCCCTCACTTTGCCTCATTTTTGGCATCCTCTGTTGCCTGTAGCCTTTTAATTTTATCGATTTGTATCTACCACAATGTTGTTCTTGCCACCGTCTGTTGGGAGTCCTTTTAGCTGAAATTTTTTTTCGGCCGCCAAATGTGTTGGGTGAGGTTGGGAAAGTGGTTGTCGGGGGGATGACTGCTGCTGCTGTTGGGGTGGCTTGATTACGACTGTTGGACCATACAATGTGCTTTTTATTGGTCATGGGCAGCCTTGAGTACGCAAAGAGAAAAGGCAATAGGATATGCTTTTATTTGGGCCTGACTTTGGGGTGGCAATTTTTTGTTTTGCTAGGTGTCCATTTGTCTTTGAATAGGGAAAATTACCAGAGTTGGTATGCAATATAAAATGTGGGGAAATTTAATAATAAAAATATGATGAGAAATATTGAAAAGATTTCGCTATTGGATGATACTATATGCAAAAAGAATTTCAAACTTTACTAAGTTCCAAGTCCTTGTAAAACCAATCAGGCAATCATTGTAAAACCTTAAAGTGAATACAAAACTAAACCAGAAATTTACTTAAAAACCATTTGACTTGTAAATTTTCCCACCTTTAGGAGATTTATAAATAATTGAAAAGTGCGAGAAAGGAAACCCTAGGTGGACAGCTGACGAAACTGTTGCCTACCTAGCTGGGCTAGGGAAATCATGAGAAAATCATTTTTGGTGTACACATTAAGTCATTCTCGAGGGGAAAACACAGAGAACCAAGGTATACGACTGTGAATTTCGATGGCCTCGGCAAATGTTGAGTTCAAGGAGACGTCACTCATGAAGTTTTCTGCCAGCGGCAGCATCCACAGCTGTTTGACCAAAAAAGAAAACTACCCGAAGGACACTCACGGCGTATGCGCAATATGGCTTCCATCTCTCTCGAACTTTGGCCATTTGAACTGCATCTCCAGCACTCAACAGTTATGCAATGTTACAAACATTTCGTGTCTGTTACGAGCTAAGCTCTGTAAATGACATTCTTCTCGCTCTTTTGCCATCAACATCATCGATGACGTCAGGTGGCTGCGCACTGGGGAGTCTGTTATACAAGAGTTGAGTTTCTGTCGCTGACACTTACTCAACACCATGACGTCAATGTGGGACGTGGGAAACTCTAATCCCAGGATGAGTTCAAGCCACCCACACAGCATCTGTGGGCAGAAGGTCTGGCAGGATTATTTATGGACACAAAGTCACGGGTTTAACTGAAGTTGAATTTTACCTTTCAACTTCAGTTAAAAGGTATGAAAGTTGTTTAACTTCTGTAGGTAATAGAAGAAAAGTAAATGTTACTTCACATAGAATTTGAGGGAAAATCTGTGACAGATTAAAGGTAACATTTGTCGGACCTTCGGTTTCTTTGCAAGAATTAAAGTTTCTGATTTTTTTCGTGGAAGTTCTCCCAAACATTAGTTATTATTTTAAATAATTACATCAACAAAAAACTTTTAACTTTATTAAACAACTTGATGATTAATAAAAGTAAACTGAGTGCAGCAAAACATATTTTTCACCTTGACGATCGGCAACAAAGAAAATATTTTTACTTCGCACCTAAACAAGGGAAACTGATGAAGCAAGCGCAAGTGGAAATCAGTTATTGAGTTGCCCCTCATGATCTTGTTGAGATATAGCTGCCGTTGCAACAACAATGAGTGCAGTCATTGACAGCGGGAACAGCAACAACAAGCCAGCAAAAACAGCAGCATCATCAGCAACAGGCACACTAACAAAAACAACAACAACAACTAGAGATAATAACAATAACAAAAGGCTGCAATTATAAACAAAACGCACGCGCCACCATCAAAAAAAAAAGAAGTACGAGAAAATTGAATTTTGGTTTTTGCTGCCTCAAGACGAAAATTTCACTGACGTTGTCTCATATGGAAAATTTCACTTGCACGCTTGAAAAAGTGCAGTCTCGAAAAAGGGGGTGGTGGTGGCGAGAAGAGGGTGTTCCCACAGCTGCTGCTGCTGCTGCTACCGTCGAGTGCGGTAATCAGAGACTTTCAGAGGCGGAGAGAAGGGTGGAGCTCGATTCAACTGCAGTGCGTTTTTGTTTATTTGTCGATATATCTCACTTTTTATACACAAAAAAATAGTTTTCTATTTGAAAGATTTTGTTAATAACTTAAGAAAAAGCTAATTGGAAAAGTAAGACAAATTTTATAAAGATATATTGGAGGAAAGAAATCGGAAAGAAATATAACTCTGAATCTCTTTTTTCAGTTTCAGTTTCAAATCATCAAACTCTTCGTAATCAAAAATTAACATTTATACAAAAGCTCCACTGTTTTCCCCCAGTGCAATCTCAATCTTCTTCTTGCCTTTTGGCACTTTCACTCTCCAACGCCCCCCAGACTTTAGTTCGGTTCGTTTAGTTTCGTTTAAATATTACGTTATGTTTCGGCTTGGCTGTGTTTTTTGTTGTGTTGTCAGATAAGCGCCATTTCGAAGTTGGTTTTATTTTGGTTTTCCGTTTTCTTGTTACTGTAAATATAAACAAGAAAACGAATGCAACACATGGAAATTGAATTGAATTTGGAGTTTTTGTGGCTGGAAGTTTGGAAGTTTAGACGAAGACTAGTCGACTGGGTTTTCTAGTGGCCAAGGTTCAATTCGTCTCCCGCATAAATATTTATGAAAAACTTGCACTGGAATGCTTTTTTTGGTCAAAAGGGGGAAGCGACTGTGGGCGAGTTTTGATTGGATCGACTTGAATTACTGGATGGGTTTGCATATTCCATTGATTGGGGTTACGTAAGGGTTAACCAATGCAATGAAGATATTGAAATGAAGTTCAAACGGCCCATTAGATATGTTATCAGCGGAATATTAAGATATCGGTTTCTTTTTTCATTAAAGCACCCTTGAGTGGGTGGCTTAAATAATCAATGACTAAATGGTTAAACTTACTTAATATCATATTGCATGTCTTTATTTCTCATTCTTCCTACTATGAACAATTTCATTGATGTAATTCCATTTTATATTTAAAATCTCACACTTTCT
Source organism: Drosophila eugracilis (assembly GCF_018153835.1). NCBI lineage: Eukaryota > Metazoa > Arthropoda > Insecta > Diptera > Drosophilidae > Drosophila > Drosophila eugracilis. The sequence continues at coordinate 1,806,880 of NW_024573209.1, forward strand.
TATCTTTCCACGCGTTGCAATTGACCATCTGTGGAGGTCACCCACCGGCCAACCCATCGTCCAAACAAGGTGAGCCACAGCCGCATAAATCTGGAGCAATTTTCCATGGACTTTCATTTAAGGTTAATACTGTTTATTACATTATTGGTTTTACGAACAACAAACACTGCCACTGCCACTGAAAATCTGTGGCACACGAGAAGGAAAATAAAACCTTGCAACGATAATACAAATTGCACAAGGCAATCAATATGCTTCCACCCTTCCTTGAGGCATACAGAAGGGGATTTTATAGAGGACTTGCAACCAGTTGAGCATCTGGGCGCCACATGGTGCTACCTTGTCTTCCCGGCTTCCTTGAGCTGTCAGCGAAATGAAGTAAAATGGCATTAAATGCAAATCTCAGAGATTGTTCTGGAAAAGGATTTACATAAAGTAGATTTGCAAGTTTGCAAAATAAATATTATTCCATTCAGCTCAATAATCCAATAATTTTTCAAATGCAAGTGCAACGTCTCATAAACAGGCGAAGAGCATTCAAAGTGTTTCTGTCGGAAAAACTTGACTAATGGTCTTCACGCATATTTTTGGGGGCGAACGATTTATGTGGGGGCGTGGTTGCTGTCAAACGGCAGCGTGTGAAAATTGTTAACAAATTGCGGTGTCGAAAAGTCTTAGAAAAAAAGTTTTCATTCACTTTATATTTAGAAAATATTTATAAATATTTCCTTTCGATCTTGCTTTGCTTGTCGGCGGTTGAGAAAATGCATTGAGTTCGGTGCACTCAAAAGTGAAATGTGTGAAAAATTAAGACTCATTTATTTTAGATTTTAGGTGGGGTTGTTGTTGTTTTAAATGTTTGACGTGGGCGGAAATTTTAGGTTTTTTAATTGACAATTTACTCGGTTGAGTTTGACTAATGGGATTGCTCGGAAGAGAATCTGCCATCATAAATTACTTAAAGGTAATGGGAAATAAATCAATAAATCGAGTTTTGTTTAATGTTATATCGTCAAGGAAATTTAAATATTTAAAATTGAGGATAAGTAAATAAAACCCTAGAACCTTGTAACTTGTTGATGGGATTTTCTATATTTTACTTTTATATTTACAAAGCATGGCCCACGGACTCAGCGTAATAATTAACGCAATCATTGGGCAGATCGGCAAATAAAGGAACACAAATTCTGCCTGCTCATTCGTTGCCAATTTGGGTCACCACCGGCAAAAATTGATAACAATTTACACCTTAATATGGAACACATTTTGCGCAATTAACCCACTTTGGAGGGGCGATTCCGTGCCTGGAGCGGTCCGATCCTCTTTCACCCCCTCACTCAACTCATTGCTGGCTGAGGTAATTTGTGAAAATTACGACTGCCCATCAGTCGGACATTTTATTATCTTTGTTGTTAATATAACATTTAAGCAACATGGAATACTTTCGCTTTGACGTACCCTATGAGAGGGTATAAGGGTTCAACTTAAGTGTAAGGAAATGGGGTTTATAAATTTATAAGCTATAAAGTTAAATTTCTACTTTGGAAATCGCATATTTGTAATGTTTCCTCAATGTCAAATCGTTTGGACTTTGAAATATAACTTTTGCTTTAACTTTATTAAATATAACCCTCTTAGTAGATTACTTCTTTGCCACTGATATTTATAGATCACTCTCGAAAGAGTATCAGCTTTCCCATTCGGCTTTCTTCTCACTTTGTTTTGGTTTTTCTGCTTCGTTTCTTCGCATTTAATTTGTACTTTGCTCTTCTCGCATTCTACTCACACGCACTTTCTTTCACAAAGGCAACGAAACCTGACTTGAATTCAAGTGCAGAAATTACGAGACAGCCGAAGAGTGTCTTCTACTACTTTGTAGCAGTGCTGTAATTTCGCAAGATTTTGTAATTTGCGCATGCGTCAGGGCGTCGGGTAACCCGTTTTCACCGTTAGCCGGTTAACGTCGGGTAACCCGTTTTCACCGTTAGCCGGTTAACGTTAAATATGTTGCTAAATTTAAAAATAAATAACAATAACTGTGCGCTCACAAAACAATTTGCGTAAAGCATTTTGCGTTCGCATCCAATGAGTAATGGGCATCTGATTCATTTGGCCAGCGTCGCTTGTCAATTTTGACAGCTCGGCCCATTGTGTTTGGCTGCCTTTTTTTTTCTTCGTTTTGACCGTTTTGTGGAGCAAGGACGTAAAAACCGCCGATTTGGCCAGACCTTGTATTTCCTGCTTTCACTCAATGTCTTTTTTTTGTAGATTGGGGACCCGCCCCCACGTGCGCAAGACGACCAAATTTGGTTAGGGGGCAACTCGATCGCGGTGTCTGGCCAAAAGAAAGAGCCTCATTAAAATAAATCAACTCTTTTATATGGCCGAAAGGTGTGTAATCGAGGCGTGAATTGAGGCGGCCTGAAAGGGGTGTACTCGTATAAAGACCATAGGTGGGCCATGGCTGCCAAATTCAATTTGCATTAACTGCATTTCAGCTTGCAAATCAACATTAACATTTCGGCTGAGAAAGTCACTTAAAGAAAATATTTAAGCTGCTTTTTATAGTTATTAATTATTTGGTTATAATTAAAATTACATTTCCCATTCAAGCCTAATCCTATCCTCTTGATTTATCCCCTCAGTCAGTAAGCGTTGAGAAATTCCAAACGAATTTCCATTTGGAAAACTTAATTGGCTTCATTCAAAGTTCTCCTCTTCAAAGATAAACCTTTTAGAAACATCCTGACTTTGGAAAATAAACGTCATTCTCACCTTTCCGGCAATTAGATATCAACCTTCTCGAGTACAATACCCTATCGATTTTCTAGAGGCGGCGACAACATCCAGACAAAAAAGACACTTGGCCCGGGGACTCAGCTTGCAAAGTCCAACTAATCCGCTTAAAAGCCTCGATTTCCGACCAGAAGCAGAAGCTTCAGCTGAAAAACAGAAACAGAACCAGAACCAGAATGAGAAAAAAAAAACCAGAAAATGAACCCAGACAACGACAACCTGGGCACCGTCGCCTGGTCATTTGCGATTGAGGCGAGAACTAAGCACCGACCGTGCGGGATTTGAATGGATATTGATTTCCAGCTGGGAAAATAAATGAAAGAGACTTGGCCAAGAAAGATGAGGTGGCGAGCGAGGCAAATGAGGTGGCCAGGAGGCACGTGACAACGCAGGTGCCAGACATGTGATTGCACCCTATGTGAGGTTAACCCTATAGATACCGCAAATTAAACTGGAAAGGTTTTAGGTAGGAAATGTTATTAATAGTCATTTGATCTGCCAGAAATTCATGACATTAAGAAGTCTAAAATATATACACCTTAAAACCACAAATCTTATTATAGTTCTTTCAGAAAATAAGGTAAATATTCTTATATCCCTCAGTCTCTACTCTAAAGGAAAACCATTTTACTTTACGACAGATAAAAATCTTAAAAAGGGCATTAAAAAGATCAACCTAATAAGAGCCTCTCCGTCCTTTATTCAACCAGGTGCTTAATGGGTTAATATGTCTATTTTTATGCACCCAGCTGCCACTAAGTTGGCTTTGACTGGGCTCGGGGATAAGTGGCAAAGAGGCCGGCTAATCAAGCCCAAGCCCAAAGCCAAAGCCATGAACCACCCAAAACGCCCCACCCAACCGCTATGCTGACCCACTTGAGCATGCACCGCTCGTGACATTCGGCAGGGAAACGTGCAGAAGCGACGGGAAATCGACAAAAAGACAAACAAAACAGCGAAACGTGCAGAACGTCACTTTTGGGCCGCCTTTTATTTTACGACAGAGAGGGAGAGAGAGAGATGCGTCACAACGAAAAGTGTTAAGAAAGAAAGAAATGCACGGCAAAATCAGGAAATGTAAGCGGTGAGAAATGCGCATTTGGTATCGCTTGCTTAGCAAAACGCAGCCGAATGAAGCTAAAACAACGACGGAGACAGCCGCAAATGTTGACAATTGTTGAAACTGACAGTTTGACGTTTTAACTCACGCGCCAAACGTCAAACGGCAGCAGCAACACAATAGCAATATCAACATCAACATCAACTTCAGCAACATACAACATGTACAGCCAAACAGCAATCCTAGGCAAATCCACCATGTAGACAACTCAATGAGCCATTTTGATGGACACCTCCGACGACAGCTACACGGCAAATATATCTTATATATATATATATTTGACAATTATTTATGCTTGATTTCTGCAGCATTAACGGATCGGTGCTGCAAATCAATGTTGAAAATAATGGCTAGAAACAGAGGTCAACAGGCTGATCTGTCACTTCCAATCGGAAATAATTGTTAAAAAAATATCTGTAAATTATTTGGTGTGGTTCAAGGTTGTCTGGTTTGTTTCTAACTTTAAGGCCTGAATGGGAAAATGTAGCTGCAATGCGGGAAAGGAAATTGTTTTTAATTGATTGATTTTAATTTTAATTGAAACAATGATTTAAAATAATAGAAAAAGAAAGAAGGTGGCTTATATTTTATAAAATTTAGTTACAATGTACAAAACGATCATCAATTATGAATGCATTTGCATACACAGTGCACTGCTAACCCTCATGACCCGTGTTTGATCAAAAATAACCAAACTAATGGCCAGGAATGGGAATAAACATGAGAATATTTGGTTCGAAAGAATGTGACACGAGTCGCGTGCGATTCGTCTCGATGATATTTTTATTATTATCATTGTGACTTGTTGGCTATCTTCTTTTTATAGTATAATTGACACTCTCTGTCCAGAGCACATAAATTAATAGCAATTGGCGCAATGTGCAACTGTAAATTGCTGGCTGACCAGTTGGGGGAAGAAAGAAAGATGCAACGACCCGATCGGAGATCTTTTTGTGTGGGTTGTCTACTTATAAATAGAGGAATGCCATAGGATGGAAGGCATTCAGTTGATCATACTCGTACATAGTTAGAAAGAAAGTCGAGTGGAAATTAGTCGGACAATGAAGGCTGCCAGTGTAAGTGAGTTGTGTACATGCAACCAGGAAGAAAAGTCTAGCACTTTGTTGTGGTCGCAGCACAAATTACTCAATGGTGACAGAACAATAACGGGAAAGCAGTCTTGGATAGTTTATAACTATTTTAAGAAGTGTTAAAAAACTTACCTTACCTTTTTCCTTTTTTAAATCCATTCCATTTTGAAACCACCTTCTTCCACATTTCTCTAGTATTTTCACAAACTTATAATATGGCTTGTTGACTTTTCAAGAGCACCCTTCAACATATTCATAACTTCTTTTTCGTTTGATAACCCGCCAGTCACTGAAGTGGAAGCCAATTGTTGACGGTCGGTGCCACCGATTTCGATACGTATACGCATTATTCACACAGTAATCCATTGTATGCTTAGGACAATGACGACAGCAGCGACCTAGAATAGAACAAACATATTCCATATAATTGGCTGAGCGTGTTAGTTATTACATCACACAACAAAATAAGTATAAAAAGGAGGGCCAAAGGGAAAGCAAGACCCTATGAAATGGAATTTTCCCCTTGCTCGTTTCGGGAAATTTCTTTCCCGCATGTTGCATACTTTCGGGAAGCGAAGAAAATTTGCATTTTGTGCGTGCGTCAACAGAATTTAATTTGATTTATTTTGCGTTGCGGAAAAGTTTTTTTATAATCGGTACGAAAAAAAGAAAATAAAAAGTTTGTTAGCTCATTATGTATGTAACCTGTTGGAAAATTGTTTGAAATTGATAGATGAATCATGAACTCAGCAATTTATAAGGCTGACGTTTAAATCAAACACATTTAGCATGCCAAAAATTGAATGAAACATTAAAAACTGTGGCGTTTTTAAGAATCATGTCCTGATATGTTGTTAGGTAATATTAAATAAGATTTCGTTCTGCTGATTTCGTTAATGTAAAAGCCGAAAGCAGAATATTATTTTACCATTTTTTAAAGCATACTTTTAAGCTTAAAACAAAGCCACAACTGCAATTGCTCCCAAACTGTTTTGGTTGGACTTTTTCGGATTACAAATTTCGGAATATAAAATTTAATATGAGGAGTAGTGGCATATAATAACTTTTTTGTATAACAAAGAAAAATTTTAAAAATCTTTAAGTAATGCAAACTAACCTTGAACTTCAATCAAAACCATGATGAATCTCTGCAAACAAATTTGCATGTAATTTGTTGTGTCGGCACCTTGGCCCTATTCGATTTCACTACCTTCTTTAGCCGCACGATACCGGCAGCAAGTCAATATTTTGTATGCGGAGTGCCAGCAAGATGGTTATCGTGGTGACAACAACAACCGATCCAAATTGGACTGCAACTGTTGCTCCTTGGATTCCTTGGGACGACGGCACTTTGTCCTGGGTCCGCAAAGCAATATCAAGTTCATGCTGAGCGCTGTTTGTGTTACCTGAGACCCATTGTTGTTGTGGCGGGGAACATGTCTTCTTTTGGCCAAACTTAATGCAAGATCATTGGCCCAGTTGGCAACTGTCGGTTGGTTTAACCATAGCTTCTGGTAGAAGAAACAGCACACAGTGTGTGTGGATCTGGTTTTTTTCGTAATGCGGAAGCTGACTGCGAAGGTGTCATTGTTTGCCTGTTGGCCATGATTGATTGGATTTTCTGGCTTTGTTTTTTGACTGCAGATGTCATATCTCTGGTGTTTGTTAGTATAATGAGGAGAGAACGTGAGTGGGTGGCCTACAAAGTAGAATAAAAATTTTGAAATTTCTGTTACCAACTGTAAGCCACATCCAGTACTTACTGTATTGATTTTTCATATAAACAAAGTAAAATATACCCGTAAGATCCTGTTTCGGCCATATATTTTCTCCCAATTACTTCTGAACTTATTTGTTATCGATCGCCAGACTTTCTTCTTCCTCCACCTACTTCACACCCAAGGAACCGTTGGTTTACACCAACCCACGTCTGAAAATTTTCACCGCTTCAGCCAGCTAAACGCTTCTGGCCAACACTTTAATACCTTTAATTACGCCCCAAATATTATGGCTACCTCTTCATAACCGATATACGATACAATCTGGTGTTTAATCAGAAAAGTAAAGAAAATAAAAAGTGGCCAATGGATGGGGTGATGGCAGGCCGAACTGCTAAGAAGACTGGAATGTTATCAGACGCCAGGGATCGGAGCATGTGCCATAGCCGCAGTTGGAGTCGCAGCATCTGGAAAAGCAATTACACGCCGTGAAAGAGTAGCCAACTTACTATATAGTTTATATATATATATAGTGTGTATTGCCTCTATACACCTTACAATGTTGCATATGCCTCAGCTTACCTTGAACCTCCGCTTTTGCCACTGCAACTGCAACTTCAACTGCTTCTGTTTGGCATGCAAATTGTTTCGCTAATAGACGATAATGTATTTCGTGATAATTTACAGTTTACATTTCGCAATTGCTGCCCACGCGACCGAATCGTAAATATTCTCTAGCTATATATAGAGTGTATTTTAACGATCTTTTAATGGCTTACTTTACGCTTGGCTGAGGTATCATATTTTATAGGCTGAGACGTGAGCAGTGTCTAAATATTTAGCTAATATGACTCATGGAAAACAAGGGTGTGCGAAGAGGATGTATTTAAAAACCCCTTTTGCCATTTCTGGTCCCTTAATTATTTAGATTCCCTCACTTTCTAACCACTTAAGTGGCATATCAGTTATATACGTTGAAAAAAGGAGGAAAAAAGCATAAACGTTAACCCATTTATGACCTCGTTTCATTCGTTGGTGTGTCTAACAATGGCAATTAATGGACATGCAACACAGACGGCAGACTCCAAACACAGAGCACAGACAACTTTATTAGCTTAATTAAAACTCTTCAAAAGGTTCATCTAAGCCTAGGGGGGCCCAGAATAGAACATAACCGAGCAGAACCGAACTGAAGTCCATTGGTTTCGCTTCTCTTGAAAAGAAAAATGCGTTGAATGCCGGCAATTTAGCAAATTTACAGCTCCTCCGCTGCTCTCTCCTCTCTCTCTCTGGCCAGACCTTTCAGCTAATAATGGTGGCCTATCCCGAGTCCGTAGTGTCCAGTTCAGTTCGTTTCAGTCCCAACTCCCCGGTTGAATGACGTTTTACTTGATTGCAGTTAATTTTTTCCCCTTTTCTCTGTCCCAGGCTCGAATGCAAATTCCCCAGCATCCACCGCTCGTTTCCCCTGGGTTTTTCTCTGCTTTGAATTTGTGGTCTTGTGGCGCTGAAGAATCTCAAAACCAATTGAAGCCACAAACTTTTGATTGTTTGTCCCTGTCCCTGTCCCAATCCCCGGCAAAGTCAGAGAATGGTCATAATAAAATGGAATTAAGTTGTAAAATGTTGGGAAAAAAGTGTTGAAAGATTTTTAGGCCTAAACGAATTTGCATGCATTGAAATTTGATACTCCATTTACGGAGATTTTGTTAAAGGGCTTATGGTGTTTTATTCTTTTTTTTTGTAAATAAGACTAAGCCTAGTTTATTGAATGATTTCATGGGTGAAATTGACTTTATTAATTGTTGTGTGGTTTAATCCTAATTGGATTAGGTTTGGTTTAGGACTATTTGTAAAAAAGTTAAGCCCAAATTTCTGATTAGGAAAACTTAATATATTGCTAGTCTTAAGAATGAACTTAACGAATTTATCATCTTATGTACAATTTTTTTTTATTTTACCAAAAATAAAAAGAAAACATTTATTAAAATACTAAAACCCTTTCTTTCAGGGCATTGAAAAAATGTGAATTTCATGACTCTTTTATTGCTGGCCATTGCACTGCACCGTTCACCATTGAACTATTGACCTGAATAGTTTTCCTCAGTTGGCCACGAAGTCGTCAAACTGATGACGTCTATGCTGATGATGCAGTTGTTGTTCGATGATGACTCGAGACTGATTTCAGCATGACTTTTGGATTGAAACATTTCGCCAAACGTCGAATGCAAAGGTGACGGGCAGGGTCAAGCCAACAATGCGAAGAAAACTCAATGAAAGGTATTTGAAAATGGCTCTTTGGGAAAACCAACAGAGAAGCTGGGCAATTTGTGAGGCCAATTAGATAGAAGGACAACTTCCGTGGTAAGAAAGAAACCCGTTCCGGGCAAAGCAAAAACTTGTTCTAGCCGACGACCAGCAATATCAATTACACAATGTGGGGGCTTGTACAAAATTAATATCATATCGGGGCAACATGGGCAGAATTCCCCGAGCCTAACTCGCTTATCTAATAGAGTCATAAAACTGAAACCCACACACAAAAACAAACGCACTGAATCCCAAAACTTTTTACCAAGATTTACCAATAAATAAAGAGAGAAAAACCCCGTAAGTACCATTTATGGTAGCCAACATTTTTGTGGCAATTAACAGCATCAGCATCAGAGTTCGAGGCACAATTAAACGAAACTGTCAACAATTTATCTTCCACGACGTGACTTCCCAGGAAGACTTTTGCGCCGCCTTAACGGGGAATAGACGTGGCAATGAGTGGCCAAGATTGGTATGGAACCACCATCACTACTTCCACTTAACAAAAGTAAAAGGGTCTCCTCTCTAATTGGCACCAAATATGGCCGGGCAGAATCTTAGCTCAAGGCTGAAGGAATTTCCCTTATGCCATATGAGTTATGTCAAAATGTGACAAAATGCGTGTAGAGTTGAGCCTTTCTCCTTTCCCGATAAATCCCCATCACATTCCAGACCGATTGCCATTTAAGGTGTTCATTAGTCGCAGGTCGTTGGACAAAAAGGGACCTACGGGCCAAAAATGGTTATAAAATCTCATCAGCTCGAGATCACAACAAAGACGAAGATCATCATTATGATGAGGGTAATGATTATAACGTCTGGCGATCGATCAGAGTCCAATCAGCTGAATCTATATATATATATATTCTCTGTCCTTGCCTTTGTCGCTTTCGGTTTTGGCATAACAGTAAAGCCTTTTCACCAGCTACCTCGATTGCCAAAAGTAGCCCGAAAACTTGTCCATTTCGAGTACGAAAATTAAGCGATTTTCGTTGTACAATTTACATTTTGAACTGAATTTCGATTATTGTCTGTCGATCAGATAGCTCCGAAGGTGTTATGCCCAAATACCGAGTAAAAAGTAACAAGCAACTTTCACTTTTTTCGACAGGGAAGATATGCCAAGCCACATGTGCCGCAGGACAAAAAACTTCAAGTAGCTTTTGAAATCTTACAGGTATTAAGCGATTTGTTAACAATTAACTGGTTAATTTGACTTAACAAGAAGTAAGGGGGAGTAACTAAAGAAGTATTTGTTGAATTTTATTTTAATATTAAGCCTTTTTAAGCATGCAATGAAAGGAATCCAACCAAGCTTTCATTAAGTTAGTCTCTTAATCCCTGTTTAATATAAAGTAAATTAAATCTTATAAATCTTTAACATTTCAATTTGTGATTCCCCAAGAGAACTACCTAAATTAAGTAGAAATTTAAGTGTAATACAAAATAAATGACTTTCAGTAGCCAAAAGCAAAGATCCCAGTAGAATGGTGTGGGAGTCGCCGGCAAGTGGCGTCAGTTTAATCAAAATATTCAAAACAGCATCCCCGAGGGCTAAGAAAAGCTGGACTTTGTAAACGAGTAAGGGGACTATAAATAGCAGCAGAAGGTAAAGGATGAGCCGCAGCTTGTGGCCCTGCTGGCTTTATAAATTATGACAAAAAATACAACCGAATGGGGTCTCCTCTGGATTCTCCTCCTTCACCACTCCATAATATACAGCATTTTCCTCTCTCGTGACCATTTCATAATATTGCATTAAACAATATGCAACTTAACGAATACGCTTAATCATTGCAACCCAGGGGGAGAATGTCGATCGGAGGGAGTGGTGGTTGTGAGAGGAGGGGCGTTGAAATGACTTTGTAATTGCGCATGCGCGACATGCACCAAGTGGCGGCCCCTTTATATCTACCTCGTATTCGTATTTCTTTTTTTTCGTATTGATAATGCCTTTTATGCGGACTCCATTGATTGGCCCCAAATCACAGCTCCCCCTTGTTGGAGGCATCTCTGGGGTCTCAATCCGAGTGACCTACTAAACGCCAGAAAGGTTGCCCACATCTCGTCACGCAACATCGAACCGTTCTGGGCGTGATCTGACATTTCCCTTTCGTTGAGTCGAGCTTGTATCTTCTCAAAGCTCTGAAATAAATATATATATAACTGGAATTAATAGTTCGGTTACTGTGTGTTAATATCTGTCTTTAGCAAAGATTTTAGTTACCTCTAATGCCTGTTTGGCCACACAAATTGAGAGAGATTCAAGGTTTTGTGGTTTGGCTAAATTAATTTTAATGGATTTAAGAAAGGGACCCTTACTAAGGGTATAAAGAAAAGTTTTTTTATGAATAAAATACATTTTATAACATTTTTTGTATTCAAATATAAAGCTTAATACAGCACAAAATCGGAGTATTAATATATAACACTGTAAAGAATAAGATTCTATATTGAGACTTGTTTTAAATTAATTTAATTTGCATGACTTTTAAGTGAATCATTAGTATGAGAAGGAACCATCAACCAAATTGATTTAATTTACTATTATTTAAGAGCCCTCATAAAACTAAATCGCAATGAATAACAACCAATCCGTGACCTAAGACAAACATTCTTACCAAACTTGAGACACTTGTGCTCTTTCCTGCATGACCACGCATACCAAGCATTTCTAATGATCTTGAAATCGAATAAAAACCAAAATAACTCCTTCCATTCCTTATGCACAGACACAACCTGCCCCAAAAAAAAAGTTCTTTCCAGAAATTCCTTCGAAACGACCAAATTATGCAAGCCGAATTACTAATCAAGTGAGGGTAGATGCATCCGAGAAAAGGGAAAATAAACTTCTTAAGTAGGCACTCGAATCTTGAAGCACTCCAAGAAAGAAAGAGAACCTGGACCACCCCTTGAGTGGGAAATGTGTTCACTAATTTTTCACTGGCTCTACAATGGGATGATGTTAACGCCTTGGAAAAAGAATATAAATTTACGATATTTTAAGTGCCATGCAGGGTTTCTTGATATTGACACTAGGGCTCGTTTGGGTAAGGAATATAATGTAGTTTTGGGTTTTATGGCCTCTGGCTGTGCCTGGAGCGGCGCTTTGAATGGACCTACTAATTAGAGAACTTTATGGGAAATTAATTTGTCCACGCCTCCTGAACAATAAACTAAAATTAAGTTATAATTGTAGTTACGATTTTTATTTTCAAAATGCCGGTTCTTTTAATGTCTGTAAGAGGCGTTAGTTTTGGTTATTCGATTAGCTGATCCTATTTTGAGGGAAAACGAAGCCGGATTTGGAATGAAACTTAAATATTATTTCTTGATATTCATTCAATAGATTACAAAGATCAGTGACTATTATTATTACCTACCCCTTTGCTAGTCGTTCTATTAAGTTATTTATAGTCCGTTGATCATTACTAAGAGATCCCCCTAGGGTTGTATTCCCACGCCTCAATTGAGTAAACTAAACCGTAACTCATCATTAATTTCCAGGAAAACCCAAATATCCTGGCAGGCATTTCTGTTTTTTTAAGCCCAACAGAGTGGCTACCTTATGGCCGCCATCGTACTTGAGATGCCTCGTTAGCACTGCGGCAGCACTTCACCCGCAATACAGAAAAATCGTCGGCAATTTACATAACAAGACCAGTTCCCAAGGCGAAAGAAAACAACCAGCGGAAAAAAGACAATCAGTGGCGCTCCACATAAAAAAAACTCCCGAAAGCCTGTCAACGCATAATCCATCAAAAAACCAAACGGAGGGACTTGCGAGATAGTTAACAAGCGGGGATTTGTGGTGGCAACTACTAGAAACAAACATTAGGGGGTTTGCTGAATGGGAATGGGTTTATACTATATATACTTGTATATATGCATGGAGACCCCCTCTGGGCGATCGAAATCAATTTGGCGGTTTACCACACGAACATGCCCACACTCGACACGCCCACCCGTCCGTCTGTCCCACAGTCTCACTGTCTATCTCCATTCGGAGTCGCACAAAATGCCCCACAGGAATTGCTTGGAACAGGCCTGGCTAAAACGGGGTAAAAACAAGTAAGAACATTGGCAAGGGTTATTACAACTTCATGATACCCAAAACTTAGAGATTCAAAGTTTATAAAAGGTATCTTGGGAATGAACTATTATCCTTACTCTTGTTGATATATATATTTAATATTTTATTTTTTACCCACACTCATTTTTCTTTCCTATTTAAACAGCATACCCCTAAAACCAGAGACTAATCGGTATTCAAGTTTAGTCCGAGTCAGAGCAGCCACCTAACTCTAATTGGGCATAATTTAAATTCCGTTCGTGAGCGCCATGAATTGTATTTAACGTTTTGGCGCTTCCCCAACTTGGGATTTGGACTCTCTTCGGTCTACGATTGGCGGTAAATTTCATTTGATTTTATTTGGTTTCTTCGCTCAGCTGGGCTACCGGAGCAAGGCAGTACGCCCAAGGAGCACAGAACCCAGATCGCAGTCGACGATCCTCCTGAATACTTCCTTATTTGTTTCCACCTCAATGACCGTGAGTGTGTTTGTTTTCGATACTTCGCTTAATTGGTTTTGCGCCTAGAGCTTAGAGAGAAAACCCACACTCAAAGTTTTTTTTTTTTGGGGGCGAGTTAAGCTATTGATAAAAGTTCGATGCCTCAGTTTTGATTAGGAGGCGGCTATTAGAAAATTGAATATATAGGTATGTGGAATTGGTTGCAAGTCTGGTTGTGTGTGAAAGTCGTTAAAAAAAGGTATCTTTATGATTTTTATCCAGTAAATGCTTAAGCAATTGCCAGAACCTTGCCAACGATCGTGCAGTTTTAGTAGGTCGTCGGTTCGGTGAATGGATGGCCAGGTGAGTGGAAAAGAATTTCTTGAGATTAGGTGTGATTAGGATGTTTAAAAAAGGATTTAATTGTTCAAATTAGATAGCTTGATATTAAGACCATTTTTTTATTTTAAAATCTTAACTCTTTATTTGTAATATTCCACCACTTATTGAGTAATAAAATCCCAAAGTGATTGCCAACAGGAAGTCCTGCCTTGTATTGAAAACATTCCTAAACCCAAACAACCTTTCCTTTCCAGGAAATCCCTTTTTTTGGAATTCAAATGCCATCTCCTTCTTTTATTATCGCTATCCCTTTTTTGGTGCACTTGTGCCAAACAATTTGTAAGCCATCATTTCAATTAAGATGCATAAATCACGCCGAAATCAGCAGCCTCATCAGGGCAGCAGCAACACCAACAACATCATCATCATCATCGTCATCGCCGCCGCCGTTGCTGCCACGATTATCCTCCGCGTACACATCGTTATCCTCAAGTACGTCGGGCACTTAAGGCCGGGCATGCGCACAACCTGAAGGAAAACCCTTTTATTTCCTTCCAATCTCTCTTTGATGCCGCCTTTGGGTTTTGCTTTTCGATTCTGTTAAACGAACCAATTTAAACGGCGCATCGACAATGGATTAAGTGGCAGAAGTGTGCGGGTGTAGCAAAGGGATGTGTTGGGTAGGGAGGTATTCTCGATTCCCAATCCTTTCCAGGGGCCAAAGGGATCGACAATTGCAGCTCTTTTAGTCGGCTCGTGAAACTGCTGTTTCACGCTTCAACAAATGTTCTTCGAGCCACAGCAGAGGCATCAACAAATTGCAGAAGATACAAAGCAGAGACTCCAACAGTTCTGGCTTTCACATACTTATTTATGGGTTTCGAATTTAAATTAAATTAAGGGAAGCGATCCTTATTTGTAAAGACAATATTTTGCTGTATTTTGATTTAAATTTTAAGAGAATTTTAAGAAATATATTTCGAATGTATAAATTAAGAGATAACTTATGAAGATACATAAAAAATTGAAAACAAAATATTTTAAAAGTAGAGAATATAATTGGTGAATATAGAAACCAGAACACAGCTTGACCCATTAATTTCCCAGCTCTTCGATGCCCTGCAAGCTGGCATATGGAACGCAAACTTATTAGGGAGAACGAGGTATTTATGTGAGTGCCACACGATTGGGCTGCAAATAACCGCGGGCAACATGAAACGTGCGCCACCGTAAAACGTCCACTGAGTATGGCCGTATTAGCTGGAAATATAGTGGAGGGTATCTTTTTTTTAAGATGCATTCGAACTGGCGTTAAGTGCCGCAATTCGTTGCACTCCATCAGGGGCTCATTTCACCTGTTGAAAGGCCGTGTAGAGGGCACAAAAGGACCGCAAGGATAATAACCAGAAAAGACCGTAGGACATTGAGGGTCAGAACAAAGTAGCGGCAGGAAGGTCAGGACCCTTGGACTCAACGCGTAACTGTCAAAACTCATAAAAAAGTAGAAAACATGTGGCGAAGGCTGGAAAGGTAAACAAGGGACAGGCAACAAAGGCTGTTCAAGTGCAAGTTGCAAGTCGCAGGACTACAAAAACATTTGCTTGGCACGCCGGGAATTTCCCCGATTTCTACCTTAGCAGCCTGTTTACCTGTTAAAGTTAAACGAATTGGCTGGCACCAATCTACCCAAGCAACAGGTAAATAATCGAATGCAACCAGATTTTAAGAGAGGTTACGGAAAAGGGCCAAAGAGAGCGGGATTTTAGTGGAAGAGAAATTCGCTTTTGTGGATCGTAACCAGCTCTGATAAAGATTTTAACGGATCAGGTGATAAGCCGGCAATGAACTTTGAAAATGCAAAATATAAATATAAGTTTAGTCTGATTTTATTTCTGGAAAATATATATATATTAATTTATAAATAAGACCATCAAATAATCACAAAAATCTGCTAAGTCTGCAATGAGCGAAAATTCTAAAATCCGGACTCCTAAAATATCGTCTCTGTCCTTGCTTTTTAGGAAGCCTTCTTTCCTTAGTCGGCAAAGAGGTTTCAAAACTCAGCTAGCCCAAAAGGTCTCCCAGTTTATGGTCGGCCAAGATCAATAAAGTTCCTAATTAGGAACCATAACACATACCAAGGTGTTAGATTTCCCAGAAGGTCAGTGCAACTTCCTCTAGTCTATGTACTCTTTTGAAAATGTTGTCGGAATTGTTTTCCGACTTCCTTGCATTGCTCGTCTACAAAAGATATAGCTAAAATAATAAATTTTTGTATAAATAATATTTAAATATTTAATGGTAACATTTTAAAAGATATTTAATCTTAATTTCCTGAAGAAACTGCCTTGGAAGGAACAGCATGCCGAATGCGATCCACAAAGTCCACTCACTCACGGCTCTGGCCTGAAGTGCAACTCTCTGCGATCAGTTGATGTTTGACGGTCGTTTGCGTAGGAAGCAAGACACGCGACGGGTCTCGAGTGCTGTGAAATGGGTGAATTCTAGATGATAGTGCCCCTCATCGAATAGTGCGGCCGCTGCTCTGGGCGATTTATTTATGTGTCATAAAATTAAACGGCAATTATGCGATAAGCCGCTGCTAATAAATAAGTGAATGCGAATTTTCTTTCTGTATGCCATTTCCGAGTTTTCCCCCTGCAACGCCAGATCGAACGTTTCGGGGTTCTAAATAATTTTTTTTGTCATTTTTTGTACTTCACTTCGACGACGAGGATACAAAAATAGCTGGCGAGAAAAATGTTTGCTTGTCGCTGAGCAGGAAAGTGGGAAATGCGTCTGAAACAAAAATAAAATTAAATAGCGCAAAAATGTTGAAGTAGCAAAAAGTCTATGCAAAATAAAGCAAAATAAAGTGCAAGATTCGCAAGAGCAAATGCGTAAAAAAGTGAAAGAAAAAATACTCGAGCGGAAATCGTAAATGATTTGAAAAAAAAGAAAGAACAATCCGTGCAGTGAAAATAAAAAGATTATGAATGAAAATACCAAGAAATAAGTGGCTGCATCTCAAGAGGTTTTTATTAAAAGAGCAGAGAAATTATATCCAAGTTCAAAGTCGAACGGATTAAAATGTGTCTTTAGTGATCGCGCTGTGTATTTAGTTGGTTCACCATGAAAATCGAAAATTTCATAAAGTGGCCTTTTTGCCTAATCCTCATCCTGTTGGTCATCCATTGCCAAGCTAAAAAGCAACGAAAACGATTGCCAGGATTTTCCAGTGCCAAGCATCTGCAGGAATATAAGCTACAACTCAACGATACCTCCTTGGAAGTCCAGCAGAACATCGTGTCCTGGTCAGGAGCACGTATTATAGCCACTCCAGAGAAGAAGAAGAAGTCTCCGGGCCAATCATCAAGGCGGCACAAAACCAAAAGTGGCCTGCTCATTGAAAGTAACATTGCCGACTCGGAATCGATGTTGGCTAATGCCTCCTCGGAATCCGTCACCAAGAAGAAGCCACCACAGCGTCGTCGCAACGGAAAATTGCAGAAATCTGGAGGAGGAGGCGGAGGCGGAGGCGGAGGAGGTAAATGTCTATAACTAAAGATGGGGGTCTTCTAAATATGGTTCCCTGATCGATTGTGCAGCACCAGAAGTTGCTCGCATTGCTCGCCTTCAGTTTCCTGGTCGCTGATCGTGTTTCTGCCATATTTGGCCGCTCAAGTTGAAAGAACTTTCATGTGAAAGTTGTGACAGGAGGAAGAGATTCTTTAATTTTCTTGAGCTGCTCTTTTTTTTTGAAATTCTATACGTTATTACGTGAGAGGTCCAGTTATGGTCCGGCAATGTTGCAGTGGTTGTCGCCCAGGTCTTTGCCTGTTGGCACATAGTTGCCCTGGCCTTGTGTTGCCTTTGTTGTTAGTTGTTAGCTGGAAAAAAAAGAGACTTGGCTTTTTGTTATGTGAACTTTGCCTATTAGGAATATGAATCGCCTAGTCGGCGGCTCTAACCAACTATGAGATGATAGATCTCTGGTTATGGCATTGTGAACTCTGGTTAGTTGGGGAAACACTTAAAAAGTGTACAGAGGTGTGTATTGTCTTGGAAATGTGTTAAGCTTAGTATAAAAATTGAATATTTGTGATTATTAAAATGCTTAATAAGGCATATCTGTAAGTAGAAGTCAGAATCCTAAGGATAATTCCTAGCCCCCTGACATTTCTCATTAAAATTAATAATAACATAAACCTTTAAACAAATTACAATCCTACCTTCGTTCAACAATTGGTAAAGCAATTGAACCGATAAACATGGCGAACAAAGGCGATCAACAAAGATGAATAGAAATACAATATGCGCATGTTTTTTGTATGGCTAGATGTTCTATGTAACCCTTGGAGATTGTCCCCGGAGCGTGTGTGTGTTCGGGTCCCTGGGCACTTCTGGGCATTTGTTTGTGGAACACATGACCCCGAACTGCTCAGAGAGGGAACACCAGATTGAGGACAACAATAGCGCCGGGGTCTCTGGTTCTGGTGTGTAATTGCGGTCGATTCCGAGAGGCTCTGTGGAAGGTGAAGTGCACAAGATGCCGTAACTAGGCGGCAGCAACAATGGTCGATTGTTAGGTCGGTCGTCCCCGGAGAGGATAATTGATGGAGGCATGCGTGGCATATACCGCCTTCTGGAATGCCTCACGCGCTAATAGCAACATATGTTTTCCAACCAATGAAGCAAGGAAAGAACCCAGAACCCACACACATGGCCATAGAAAAAGGGTTTATTAAAATATCTTCGCCAACGTCATGGTTATAAAACTTAAGTGGCTTACTGTGTCTACTTCTTCTACGGTTTTGTGTCGTTAAAATTTGTTTTGGAAAACAACACAGCCAAGGCAAATTGGTTCTGCTTCCAAGTTGCGTGTGGAAATGTTTGGATACATTTCATTTAAAAGCTGTCTTATGATAATCACTTCTTAATGCCATAGTGTGGTTAATATGGAATTGCTGATGATTAGCCCAGAAAGATAAGAACTAATATTATGTGTGAGAAAAGAATGTTAGAAAGACCAAAAAGAAATTAAAATTCTCTTTTCAAACTGATCTCTAAGCTGGAACTTCAGGAAAATGTTTACCAACTGGGAAACAACAATTAAAAAACAACCAGCTTGAGGCAACTTTTCAACATGCATTTCAAGTTAATTGATTTCCTGATGCCATAATGATTGCAAATCAATTCTAAATCATTCGATTGTAAATCGATGCATTGAAACACTTTTCAACGACAAAGCCTTGAAGACATAAATGCGAATTGATCGGGCAAATTATAGCCCAGTTAAGTCGTATTTATAACGCCCGAACGAGACGATTGGCATTAATTGATTGATTGGCTTGTTTGGATTAGAGAAAACGAAAGTTTCCCCAATGGCGAAATGGGTCACAGATACAAATACTCGGCCAGAGATCTAAAAGATACGAATGGTTTGTGGGATTGTCGGGTTGTTTTCCAATCAAGCAGCGAGATACTTGGACAAACACGTACACTTTATCAGCTCATTAAGTATCTTGTGGATACATTCTTTACACTGGTAGCCATAAGTCACGGCCAACTCATATCCAGCTGCTGTTTGCTTTTCGCTGTCGATCGAAAGGTGTTTGAGAAAATGCATTCTTCATTGATTTTTGCCTCCCCTTTTTCTTTACCTTTAGATCATTTCATTTGGTTTCGTTTCGCCTTGCTTTATTTTTTGTTTGTTTCTTGTTAACTGCATTACACAATGCTTAGGAGATGAAAAGCGCACTTCAGTTCTCTTCGGCTGCGACTGCTTCTGGAAATTTAGATTTGTGGGAAAATGCTAGGCGATCAACTGCTGCTTCTGCTGCTGGAGCTGCTGCCTGTTGTCATTGAGTTTTATTTGTTTTTAATTTTTTATTGACATGTGAAGTTTGTAAGAGTTGAGTGAACTTTGTCTGCTTTATGGTGGCTTTCCTATTGCCTGCGAGCGAAGCGTGAAAAGCAAAAGTATTGAACTTGAAGTGGCCCAAAGGAGTTGGCCAAGAGAGTTTGTGGGGAAAACAAAAATATACATTTATGATGAAACTAATGTACTTAAATGATGGGGAAGGGTATTTCAACGAAATGATGTCTTAAGATGGAAAATATTTGACCAGAATTTATGATAGAACTGATGAAAGAATTTTTAGCCGAATTCCCTGTTTTTTTTCATCATGATTCTTTGGCTACGAAGTCTTCCCTTTGTAACTCAGACTTGTTTATCGTTTATAAATCTCTCATTCTCACCTGCATTCATTCCTAGCCCCCCTTCCTTTGTTCTCCACTCTGCCCTTTGTTGTGATAATTTATTTAAATGCACTTTATAGATCGACGGAGTAACACCTGGCCGGGGCAATAATTTGCGCTGTCTTAACGGAAATGCACAAAATGATGGATGCACCGGGCAGCTGGCCAGCTAAAAAATTCAACTTTCGTTGGTTGTGGGCCTACACTCAACAAAAAGACTCCCCTTTTCCAATCAACACATGTCAAAACTTAACAGAAACAACAAAACGAAGAGCGATGGGAAAACAATTGTTGAACTCATTAAATTCGAACAATGGACCGTGGAGCATTGTTCTTGCTCTTCGGGTAATTCGATATTGAAACTTAATATATCTTTCAAATAATTCTGCCACAGTCTTTTGAAGCAATCGAGCACTCCAGCAGCATAAAACTGGAGTTGAAGACCCATTAAAATAGTTTTATAGACCACAACAAAACGGAACACACAAACTCCGCATGTAAACATATTCGGGGGAATAGGAAAAACTGGGAGGCGGCGTTTGTAAACAAACATTTCTGTGGACCAAACAAAAGGAAGTTTAACACCAACCTCGGCTGACCAACAGACGCCACAAATGATCTATGGAAACTCTCCTCAGAACTCCTATATCAACATGAGCGAATCAAAACGTTTCCCAGTTTACACAAGTGGAGAGCATTACTCTTCGGAAACTTAATTGTTGGTCAGAGATTTTCGATATTACCCTAAAAACAAGAAAAAGAACACAGCTCGAGGGACTTTGAAGTGGTCTACCCAAAAAAAAAAAAAAAAAAGAAGTCTACTCTCCTGTGTTTGCATTGGTCATAAATTAATGTTATAGACCAAGTTTTGATAAGACATTGACGCCGTCTGCGAGTCGGCGACGTCGTCGGAAAACCCGGGATAAAACCAACAACCACAGTGGGAATAGAATGATGACGGCCACCGGAACATTTAACGGGTCAGCGGCTGTTGATGTGCAGTCACACGTTGGTGGGTCAGCAAATGCTAGATAGGATGGTCATGGGAATGGGAATGGGTAGGGGAGTTGGAATTGGGATTGGGTATAGGAAGCCCAGGGTCTATGCCTTGCACGGAGTGTATAACAAATTCGAAGCTCGTTAGTGCAGACACTTGAGATAAGAAGACGAAGATGGGCGAGCGAATAAATTGTTTCTAGTTTTCAGATTGTTTTCTTCTGGTTAAAATGTGGGTCAGTCTGAAAAGGGAGTTTGGGGGAGGGGAAAACAGCTGCAGCTTGTTTAGTAACTAAATTAAAATGAAAACGCTAAAAGTTATGGTTTCTTAAGTAGTGAATAAATCAATAAAGTAATCATAACTTAGAGTCTGCATTTCTAAGAAACAGGAAACTGATGTTGTTTAAAATTTGAATATGTTGTTTTGATTATTTATCTTTTGGAATAAATTTATCTTGAGACTATGTTTTGATAGCTCTATTAATGAAATAAGGTAACATGTGTTATAAATTTAACAAATCAGACCTTAAGTTATCAGAACTTTCTTCCTAAAATACCAAAAATCGTTCTGCACCTACCAAACTCACTACCTTACCCATCTCAACATTATCGGAGTGTCAACGAATGGCATATGTACGAGTATATCCCCGACTGATCAACAGGTTGACTGAAAAATTTTCATGTTCCGCCTGGTGAGATATGTTATAACCTCCGTTGGGAGGAACCTGTATCTTTATCAGACTGTTTGTCAATATTTTCGAGTCTGATAAACGATCGTTGATCGAATGCCACGGCAACTGTCATTGAACTTCATTGATAAATGCCTTCATGGCCTCCCTGAGCAAGACTCCTCCGTCTGGAAAAGAGTATCAGTTTGCGATGCCTGTGATAAGCTAAACACATATACGATATCCCCTGAAGTTACCCATATCGGTTTTCCATTTCTACCTGTTTCTTGTAGCGGCGAACCTAATGACCTTATGTCGTGGCAAATATATCAATACCATGCCCCTCTGCATGTCAACACATTCAACTTCCTCCCCCACATGAAATCTTAATTCACACTCCCAAGAACTTTGGCAGAGATGAAACGCTTTTCGTTTCTGGGAAGGGAAATCCCTGCTTTCTTTTGCTGGAATCTCTTCTAAACGGAACTGCGGGAAAAACACTTGAAAGTGTTGTGTAAATATTATGGGGATAAGTCGGGGTGAGCTGTCAGTTTCTTGGACTAATTATGCTTTATGTTCGCGTTAAAAGAAGTTCTTCTCCCGTCCGTGAAAGTAAATGTTTAAAAAAGGCTTTTTTGAGGTGGTTTTGGGTGCTTTCCCCTTAAATAATCTTTCTGATGAAAGCTGCATTAAAAATTAGCTTCTGTGGGTGATATTCATGGGGTCTACATCTTTTGCAGTGCGTTTGCATGGGGTGTAGTTTTATAAATGCAGCTAGGACCACCCAGTGGATTGATAAAGTATAAACACCTTAAGGAAGTGAATATTTTTGGGAAATGCTCATATAATACAATCCTGTTCGTTAGATCAATAACCTGAGGCTTGGTAAATCCCTTAAAACTCTGATTTATTTATCTGAGTGACACCCAGGCAACCTCCACAAGCATCTTTTGTTGTATATTCAGTGTCACTTGTCTGTATCTTATGTGCACTTACAAATGCGCCGACAAGTTTTCGCCAATCTATTTTGAATGTGGTAGACGACGAGTGAAGGCGCAACGGTGGCTCATCCATCAGCAGACTAGGTTCCGGCCATGGAGAAAATGGGCATATTTGTAGGGGGGAACCAAACTGACAGACAGACAGCTGCCGAAACGTGCCTCTGAACATGAGTCACGCGTAGAGTGTGAAAATGTTTGGGGCATCCACCTGAAAATTGCGGTAACGCCCACTGGGATTTTTGTGCAAAACACTTGAGGAATGAACTGCCTGGAAAATACGTTTTCCACACTCATTTCAAATGCCAACATCCCAGATGGAGTCTGAGAAAATACTAATGAAACGACAAAACAAATTGTCTGCAGACACGCGTTGCCAACACACGCTAAGACCCGGAATCCTAGAAGATCAGGTTCAGGTTTGGGACTTGGATTTGGATTCGGGTTCGGGTTCAAGTCCCTGGCTGTCGACTGCCGTTGGCGGCTTGTCTTCTTGGCTTACAGCCCCTGACAGCTCGAGAGAATTGAAACATTTTGGCACAGCCATTGATTAGTGTTCTAAATAACGCTGGCCAAGTCCAGTCAATGAGAAATTGACACATCGCATGCAAAGTGGCCGGGAGAATCCGATCCGTTTCATTGAGATATTGGAGCCTTTTGGGGATTGGGATCAGAAAAGCTAACCGACTCGTCGCGACACGACGCCTGACAAATTGCTTAATTAATGCGACTCGAAGGCTATTTGTTGCTTTAAACCAGTTATTGCCATTTCTCAAATGAACATTCGAGTTTACCTTAAAAATATTTGTACTGCTGTCTGTTTGTCATAATTGTATTGCGGTTTATATTTTTCGGTATCCTTGAAATAATATTTATGAGCTTTCAGTTGATTGCCAAATTTTTGTAGGAAATTAATGCGGACTTTCCGTGTGCAAGCAAACAAAGCAATTAAACCGCAAATCAATCAGTTTTATAAATTATTTGCTTTGGAATGAATTTTTAAGTCTCATAAATGTCAGGAATAAAATGAAATTATAAATTATGGCATGTTTAAAGTCACTTTTTGATAAAAATGTAGATACATAAAAATATTATAGGCACTAAAAATTAATGGCTTAACTTTAACTAGTTTGAAGTCTTTAAGTTCCTATTAACTTTTTTATATCCTTCAACATTTTTTGACTTTTTCAATAATTTGCAAACGTAACCACATGGGATTTGCAACTCGCAATTGGCTTAACCAAAATTGTTAGTTTAATAATCAAAGTCGCATCGGCTTAACAGTTACTCCACTCAATTTGGCTTGGAAATTTCTCAAGCATTTTGGCATTCGTCTTAGGAGTTAATTCCACAGCAGCTTGTTCAATAAAATCTTTAATTGCCACTCAAATAGCAACATTTTTTGTGACGCAGAGACGCGACACAGGATAAAGGCTTATCAAATGGCAATAATACAAAAAACAACTTCGGCTCGAAACTGGTTAGATGAGTAAGACGGCGACAAGGCGATAAAAATTTGTAGTCAAAATGAGAGAGATACGAATCATCATCATCATCAGCGCCAGGCGACATGCAACGTAAACAAGCGAAATTAATGCAATCTCCTCAATGGACGAACAATTAACCAGCTCCTCGTATGGCCAACGTAAAGGAGCCTAACAATTGGCCAACTTTAGTTGGTGGCCAAAACGGCGGCGGCGCCATCAAATGGCTCAAATGGCGCCTGCAGCGCGATCGTGGGTTGACTTCCCCATTGACTTCGGTCGGCGCCTTTTTACAACCAAAACTAACACGCTTACGGACCATGTGCTAATTAAATAGTTTACAAGTCAACTCTGATTGCCAGGAAGGTTGGCAGCCAACCCGTTTTGGTCACCAGGAGATTTATTGAAGTTTGTCCAAAAACATCGATTCGGGGCGTTTCAATGTTTTTATTAAAAAAACGAAAACTAAAAACTCGAATGGGACAGCTCTCTTGCGGGTAAATGATTTGTTTATTGCCGATCGCAAACAGCGTGTGCCATTAATGGCTGCCATTTGGAATTAACAGCACTCAATGCCTGCGGATGACCGGACGACCCAGTTAATGTTTGATTTAACAGCCGGTTAGGTCGTTAAAACAGACAACGTGCCATTTAACATGCCGTAATGAAGTTATATGGGTTGTCTAATAAAATCGGTTAAAGGATATTTAAAGCGGTTAGTTATCAAAGAACGAATTCGGAGGAAAATGCTCTTCTAAAAAGGTTTCTTTTAACAGGAACTAGCATTTGAAGGTCAATAAAGAATATTAAACTAATGTTTATTTACTCTAAAATTAAAAATATACATATATATATAA
The DNA here is from genome assembly GCF_018153835.1 of Drosophila eugracilis. Lineage (NCBI taxonomy): Eukaryota > Metazoa > Arthropoda > Insecta > Diptera > Drosophilidae > Drosophila > Drosophila eugracilis. The sequence goes on from NW_024573209.1 coordinate 1,832,036, forward strand.
CAATCTAAAGGTATATCCAATAATAAACAGACATCATCTGGCTTACTTAAATCATATCTTATTTCCTTTTTTGTGCACCCAAAGAATGCCACAACTCCACCTCGACTTCCTGTAGTTTCCCTTTTTCTGCACTTGGCTTTTCCTATAGCCCTGGCCCAGCGACAGACATAATCTCAGTCTGTCTAGACAAACGACAATGTCGGCGACACAACTTGTCAGTCCCTGTCCGCTTTGGGAGAAGATGACTCAGACCTTATAAATTTAATTATGACATTACTTATTATGCGACTCGCGCCTTTGCCTGGACACAGTACAATGAAACGAAATAAAAACCAGCCAAGTTATTAATAAAATCTGACAGCTAATGACAAATTAACAGTGCACAAGAAAAAATCTGAAAGTGATTCCAAAAAACCAACCTCCTGAGCAGAGAAGTGTGGGCGACTCGTGTCTCCTCGTGGGGCTTTAGCGGTGATATCCAATATCAGAAAGCTCACCCAAAACCCACTCAGACGTAACTAATGAGTGCGATATGGAGAGGAGACCACATAAGCCCCAAAATACCAAAAACCTCAAAAACCAAACCGATCTCCAGTTTGCGTATGTGCAGCATTCGGAGCAGTGTTGGTTAACACAACGTGGAACAAACATTGACTTGGGAAAACGAAGCTTGAAAATGCATTTCGAGTGATTGGCAAACACACGGTGGGGACCATTTGTCCACCTTTCCCATCTAAATGGCGGCAATGCTTTTTGGCTAATGGCCGAATGGGCCTTTCGACGCCTTTTCGTGCACCGATTGCAAGTGGCAGATAAGAGTCTTTTGACTCATAAATCGTGATAATTATCTCAGTACAAGTGCATCGAAGGTGAGTTCAAGCTCGAGTCTCAAGCATTTTCATGATTTCGTGCGGCTTATTAAATTATTAAGTTAACCGATACACGAAAAAATTTTGCTGCTAGCTTACACAATTCTGATTCCCGATTAGATAAAAAGTTGCCAGTCTTTTTGGCACTCGGGCGAAACCAGTCGCTTAATTAAGAGCCAAAATGTTTAATGGTTGTCCGGAAATTGGGCAGATTGGGCAGCCAAATATTACGAAAAAAAATCATTCTCAAACATTAATGAGTTAGATAAAGAAATGTTCGCTATAAGTTTAAAATTTTTAGAATTAGAACTGTACAAACTGTATCCTACAGTTTCATTATAAACATTTCGGTTAATATGAACTACATACACAACATGCTCATTGACCCTTTTTCATTAGCTCACTGCACTGAGCATTCACTGTTCTTTCGATATTTTTAAAAATTAGATCAAATTCGAATGTGTCAACACTTCATGGGGAATTTCACACGTACTAAGTTTGTGGTAAACAATTTCCTTTCCTTTCGCAACCAAAGTTCAAATCAAACATCCGCAGAGATGAAAGGGGAATGCAACTGCACAACTGCAGGGCTTAAGAACTTTTCACCTGGTCTGTGTCAGGTGACAATTTCAGTCAAACTTTTACGACTCTCGATGGGCGGGTTCTAAAAGAAAAAGAGATGACTATCTTTTGGGCAGAAGGGAGGGAACTGTGTTTTTAAGGTACTTGAAAAATTAATGTACCCGGTCGGTGTTGGCAGCCAAACGCTTGACTTGTCCTCTAAGGTTCGGGAAAAATGCATAGACAAATGTCAAATATTTATTGAAAATAAACAAGACTGGCTAACAAACCAACAACTGACAAACAAGACGATGGACATGGGGTTCTCTTGCCGCGTTGCGTCAACAGATTTCCAAGAAAAGAAATAAATATGGGTGGAGAGGGGGAGCATGGAGTAGAAGGAGCACCAAACTGACCAGAACTGAAGATGTTCGGTCATGCATCAGTGCAGCGCAGCGTTAAAAGCCGGGAAACAGTGGGAACCGAACGGGTTAAGATTGGATGGGTTGGACATGGACATGGACTCACGGTTGGCTAGATGGATGGTTGGATGACTTGGGTGCCAGACGGATGCTGAGTTCTTGTTGGGTCCCGTCAGTGGGTGCTTAAAAAGCTGCTGACCGATGATGGTGAGAAGAACACATGCTCTGTCTGTCCAGTACCAGTACCCAATACCAACCTCTTTCTCTATTCGGCTACCGACTTTTCCTGACGTCTTCAAGAGGCATCCAAGTCCCGTGTTCTTGGATCCATGTTCGAGTTGTGTTTTTTAGAAAAATATTTATCCATGCCAGGTCTGGTCTGGTCTGGTCTGTCCGACGTTCACAATGATGATGTTCATCATCATGGGACAATGTGGTCGATGACTCCGCTGGGTTATGCAAGTAATGCTTGATTTGGTATTGAAGACTGGTAGCTGCCACTCAATGGTGTCCGTTGTTGTTTGGATGACTCACAACAACAAGCGCGATGTGTGGGTGATGCAATTAGGGGGAAATTGTGGCCGAGGAGCTATGTATATATTTATGTATGTATGCAGTTTCCCTTTTCGGTGTGACCAAGTTTGGCGAAGTGTACATTTTTCATTGAGCAGAAATGATAATCTTGGAATGATTGTCTCTCAAAATTACATTTCACCGATGTTAAATATAAAATCGATGCACCTTTATTATTATATTTCATTATTTAAAAAACTGTGGTTTGTGGAAACATTGATAAAAAGAGAAATTTGTAAATATCGAATATATTATATGTATGTAACATATATCGATTTTAACCCACCTCTAACTGTCATTTTCTGTAAGAAAGCTTAGTCAATCAACAACCTAAGGCTGCGTTTTCAGGTTTATAAGTACTTTTTACTATTTAAAGACAATCTTGGGTAATTATAAATTCTTATAGACAGTGAAAGGACAAGGTAAGTAAATCATTTTCAGGTGTATTCTTTACTGAACTATTTTCTGTTTAAAAGCATTTCACTGTTCTGCATTTCCATCGCATCGACGTGGCGCACATGGTAGAGAAATATTTTCACTATTTTTGGACAGGCCTCTGGGGATTTGGCTATCTTTGCCCCATGGGGTCTACCCAGTCCCAGTCCCAGTGCCTGCCATTCTTGTTTTCCTTCTGGCCAATTATGCACACAAACAGACAGCTGGAGGCAAAAATTACAGAGGAACTGGCATCTCCATCTCCTCTTTTTCCAGCTGCTTATTAAGTCGTTGCAATTGCAATGCAACTTCAAAGATGGCAATGGAAATTAACCAATTGCTGGAGTAGACAAGATGGCTGTTAAGGTAATCTCCAGTTAGTTGGCAATTGGAGTTCTTCCTGTCAGAGGGAAATTCTCCTGTCCAATCAATTCTGCCCACTGTTTTGCATATCCAAATTGGGTTAAACTTGCATATAAATAATGATTTTAGGTAATGGGAGAAGTGCATATAAAAATGTTACAAAGAGTAAAAAAAAAAACGAAAAGCAAACTTGATTTTGACAGCTCGATAACGAAAGAAAATGGAGGTTGGTGAGAAATAACATTATGGTCAGAAAAGTAATCAAAATGTGGATAACTTTTATATTAATAACTTTCTGCGGTCCTTTCGGTAAACGGCTTAATTATAAATAAGGCGACAATGAAAAGGAGTTGAGAACGAAAATTATGGGTATGAAAGATGATGTATGTATAAAATGAAAAAGGGTGGAGAAGCTCTTAAAAAAAATGAAACTTTCTTAAAAGAGAGCCCCTTATGTTGTAAGGAATATTACCAGGAATTTTAACAAGTTTGATGAGCAAATTGAGGATTGAGTCAAAACTAAACTAAAGAGCTAAAATACAAATTTTGTTGGATGACTAAAACACGATTGTCCTATAAACTCATTTTAAACACATTTCCCGTTCATGTCAGCCAATTAATTTTACAAAATCCATATAAACTTGGCTTTATTCACAACTAAATAAGTCCGAAAAACTAATTCCACCATCATCAATAATTGACACCAGACATGCCAGCCAATAATAATCTGAAATATAGTTGTGAGAGTATCACTTTCACTTCGGAAAAACTGAGGAAACCAGGCCTTGCCTAAAAAATTGATTTAAAGCGATCCAAACAAATGTCTTTGAAGTCAAAGCGAAAAAGAGCAACAAGAAACATTGCTCTGGGCAAAGTTCAGGCACAAAGTGTTAAAAGCGTGAAAGAAAAACTTATCGACAGCTGTCAAAATCGCCCAACTCAAGAGGAAACCGGCAAATGGCATTTAAATGTTTTTGACAAATGACAAATTTGCGGTAGCCAAAAGCGGGAAAAAAAGAAAAACGTTAAATAACTCGAGACTTGGGGCCGGAATTGGCCTTTTCAACGGCTATTCGGAGTTATGACTGGGACTCCCTCCCAACCTCCACTCAAATATATTCACGTTTTCCACTGCTGACAGCTTAAGTGAGAAAACTATTGCTGATTAAATGTCTTGACAAATTGAACGGCAAAAAAAAACTAAAAATATTTATACTCTATTAAAAAGTCTTTTGAAAGCTTAGATTGGCATGAAGGTAAAGATTTTTATTTAAAAAGATATTTTTAGAGATTCATAAAAGAGAATTTCAAAACCTAACCTTCTTATATTTATCTAGTGTCTACTTAGTTTTAAAAGGTTTAAGTCTAATTCATTGCTTTTTTATCCTTCACTTAACCCATTCAAAACTTCAGATTCAAGTTTCTAGGTCAAAACTTTTCTCATTCGCCCCGAAAACTTTGCTGTTGATCCTTCCCTATAACTTATATGCCATTTTCCTGCAATTACGTCAACATTTTTGTCTTGTTCGCAAAAGTTTTGTGTTGACAATTGCCAAAAAAAAGCTGGGCAGCAAAAGGAAACAACTGCAAACAGCAGCAGACTGCAATTTGGAGCTACCATAACATGCAAATGGCATACCAGGTCAACATCTGGGCTCCAAACTACAAACTACAACAGAAACTGCAGGCTGCTGTTTGTTGGTCAGCGATAAAGTTTATCTCGAAAGTTGGTCCAGCTTTTGGTTATCTGCGTGAGTTACCCGTGAGATACTTGTACATTTTTCATGCAATCCAAGCCCAGCCAAGTCAAGCAATCAATATTGCCCGTGGCACAAAGTTCACAGCAGTCCAGAGCAGCTGCCCCGAAGTAGGTGATTTATTGGCAATGTTGTCTTGAGGGCTTGTTCTCGACTTGTTCGGTTTGAGCAATTTAATTGATTGGCCTGGGAAAAACTGTCAGAATTTGAATAATAGAGCTGATGTCCGGGCATTGATTGAAAGTAAAGCGCTTTTGATTTGTTTCGAACTTAAGTAAAGCGTCTTATTAATCGATTTTTGATTTATCTCTCATTTTCAGTTGAATTCAAAGCAAGTTTAAGTACGAATATTTAAGTGGCTTTCTGTTCAAGACAGTTAAGGACTTAAGGCTTAAGGAATAATTCTTAAGAAATATTTCGTTACTATTTAACCATTAAATTTAAAGATTTTAAGTAGCCAACGAAATTTAGGAGAAGGAGCAAAATGGCCAGCGTCGGCAACAATTCCCTATTGAAGGAAGTTATATTGAAGTCGTACCGAACCCAGCCGAAGGTCGACGTTGGCAGCATGTTGGCTAACTTTGAAGAAACTCTGCGTCTGGCTTCCCCAGAAAATAAATCTCAATTGACCCAAAACACCCAAATCAAAATGAATGCTCTGGAAATGCAAGTGCGAGCCGCCAATGTCGTTCGCGTTGAGGAATCCCTGATTAGGCTAGTTAATGGCATCAAAGAATTTCATGTTATATATAGTTTCTCTGAGGCTGACAAGGATGTTAAATAAAGCAGAGATTTGATAAAGGCCAATCAGATCGAATTTGACGAAAAGATTGCGAATTGGCATCTAACTAGCAAACAAATAAATATTATTCTCAACATTTTTGGAAGAAATTAAAATATAATTAGCATCCCAATGTAAAACTGATATTAATATAGATATCTATCTCACCTCTTTCAGCCCTTCGATTGCTTAAAACTGAAGAGTTTTACTCATCCAGTGGCCTCTATCCACCGCTGTTTAATGTGGTCTCCCGGGCACTGATCTCGGTGAATGCCACATGTGGTCAAAATGGAGCTGAGGAGTACTGCAAACAGGTCGGCGCCAAGCCGTGTGGCATCTGCAATGCCCATTCCTCGGATCGGGCCAAACAGCGTTCCATACAGTCGCTGATCTCGACGGGCCCAGGACTTGAAGAAGGCTGGTGGCAATCACCGACACTGCAGGGTGGCCGTCAGTTCGAGTATGTGACCATCTTATTGGATTTGAAGCAGGTAAGTCAAACAAACATCTTTCCCTGCTGACATCTAACCCATCCAAAAATTGTTGGAGCTAAGCTCTTGTGACAGACGAGCTGTGATCCAGTTTGTAATTAAGCCGCTGAGTTGTCACTCATTTACAAGCGATTTAACGCCAGCTCCATGATCCATCGCTGGATATGCCTTGGTCTGTCTCATTGGAACTTTGAAATATGATCTTCTCGGTGTTCGGACTGGAAGTGAAACCCGTTTGATGCCTATTCAGTTCTAATGCTCAAAATGGCCAAACATAAATTGGTTTTGATGGCGTTTTGATTAAGTCATATTGGCTTACATGTTGATATTTTCGTAGAGACTTTCTCTGATGGAGAAACTGGAAATAGGTTTTCATTTCCGATGTAGATTTTAATAAATTCTCGATTCCAAAATTTATATTTAATCATAACTAAGATAATACAATCAATCTAGGAGGATTGAAGTTACTTAAAAGGCTTTAAAACCTTTAGCTCTGAAAAAGATAAAAGCAAAATAAAATTAATGCAACTTCTTTAGTCTCTTAAAATCACATAAACACTATCCCTTTAATGATTCTAAATACAAATTTAAAACAGTTGCCCAATTAAAATAGCATAGACCTCCCAGAAGGCGTCTGTTACCATATTTTATTTCACACTTGCCGCGGAACTTTAAATCTCGATTGGGTGCTAATCGTCCGTCGATAGTGTTAATTGGAATTTCAAAGTGCATCCGAGCGTAGAATCCCATCAAATCCACACTTCTCCAATCGACCCTATTGGCCAAAAATGTGCTAAAAACGAACAAGAAATAAAAAAGCGGAAAATGTATATCATCTGTTTAGCATCAGCCGACACAAAGTGACATTTCAAGTGCGGCTTACACTCGAATCTTCCAGCAGATATATCAATGTTTTGATATAATTCCTTCACTGCCATATACTTCGTACACCACATGCCATATGCCAAGAGGGACCGGACCATTCCGGCACACAAAGATGCCCTGGCCCGGACCAAGGCAAAGGCATTGAGTGTGCACTTAATTAAAACGAGAAGCAGCCAAAAAGGAGGAGCAATCTCCACAGACTGGAAGTGATTTAAAATTAAAAACATTGTTTTTGCATATGCCTTAAAGTATGAAAGATTTATGACAGCCATGCGTTGCTGCTCTCCAAGTTTATTAATAAATTCCTGCACGTCTCTGCATACAAAAGGGGGAAAAACTTCTATACAGAAAGAAGTATTTAAATTGGTCTCTTCACTTAATTAATTCTGACAATACTTATTTCTAGTTGCCAAGCTAAATCCAAATACATAAATGCCAAACCTTTTATGGCATCTACTTTGCTCTATGTATGTGTCAACTGCTTGGATTTTTGAGGCATGTACTACATTTTTGGTCAGACAACGACCACAAAATTTATAGGTTCCCATGATTTTCCAGCATATATGGACAAGCGGATGCCGAGGAAACCAAGTCAAATGAGGGGCATGTGTCAAAATTTACACGCTCTCATTCCGCCGATTTGCTTGAATGACAAAGAATATTTACAGCTTGTCAGGAATTTTTTAAAATCATTTTCTTTTTTGTGTTGATTTTTTAAAGGTTTAATTTTTTGGGTTGGCTTTTGAAGAAATTTTTATATGGAAAATGTTTCTTTATCTCAAAAGAAAACATACATTTTGAGTGCAAAAAAATATTTTCATCTTGTCAGAAATATTGTAAAAGTCATTGCTTTTTCTGTTGCTGTCTTGGCAATTCTTGAACAAAGGAATTATGAAACTTCAATGTTAGTATAATTTTATTCCCTAATATTTTTCATTACTTACCCAGACTTTTCCCAGGCACTTCTAACAGCTGCTGTCTGTCCCATTCAATAAACATCGACACAATAAATTGCCCCCTAAACAAGTTCACTAATTAGCTATCTCGACAATTAAGTGTGTTGTGTGATTTGGCTGTGAACATATCTTGTGCATTTGTCACAACTATTTAGAAACACATTAGAAAGATCTCCCTCTGTTGGTGTTTTTCCCAATGCCAAGCCAACCGAAACAGAACACGATTTATGACCTCAGACGAAACTTGACATTGACGTTGGTGTGTCTGACTGCCTTGTCTGTCGCCCCATTTCATGGGCGACAAAATCTTTTGGGACTTCCAGGCTTCTTTTTGTTTCTTCCAAAACCCATCGTGGATTTTAACAATTAGACTAATCGAGTGATTTACAACAACAATAGCCACGGAAAACGGATAGGAACGACAGGCGTGTGTCAACGATTTGACAGCTTAAAATATTTCTTTCCACGCTGGGAAAAAGGCGACAGACTCCCGGCAGTCCTCGCTGACTTGGTCAGAAGAATGTCCGTCCATGTGTCTTTTTGTCAGTCAGGCAGTCAGCCATCCAGTCTGTCAGTTTGCCAGTTTGCCAGTAAGCAGTCTTTCAGGCTGTCTGTTCGTACAACAATGTCTAGATTTATGCTTCAATGGGTTTGGGGCGCGCGTGACTAATTGAAAGTCTAGTAAGAATTCTACGAATCAACTTCGCCAGTGGCTGCAAAACTGTAACCGTTGTTGGGAAATGTGAAAGATAATATTCTGAAAAGGAAAGCTATTTATTTTTTAATAAATTAAAATAAAATAGTTTAAGGTATTCCTTGTAGCTTTAAAAAAATCAAAAGTACATTTTCCTTGTTCCTAAACCAATAAAATCTGCCTCGTAAAATCTCAGGTATAAAAATATTTTCAGTATCGGCGGCAAACATCTAACCAGTCTTCCAAATACGACTATTTCCAATTTGAAATGTTTAATGTTTGTTGGTGTATAACTTTTTTTATACAGACATTTAATTGCTTCATTAAATTTAGCCAAATTTGGCCAATGAAAAAATAAGTAAAATGCGAGGGGCCGGTCATTTGGCATCGCTATTGGTTTCGTAACTGTAATTCAAATGTTTGACAAGTTGTTGCAACATTTGCAGCCCCAACAGAAATAACAACAACAAGCAAAGCGTGTTACAAGCCACGAACGAGACGCATTTTAGGCACAGCAATTATTTTAATGGTCAATTTATTTATTTGTTTGGCCTCTGATTTTGGCTTTTTTCGACATTTTCCCTGAATTTGCCTTTTAAAGAATGCTTCCTCAGTTGGTTGCATTTGCATGAATTTCCTGCAAGTTGGGGTTTTTTTTTGGGTTTGGGGTCTTAACGTGATTGAAGCTTCGCTTGAATTGTTTTCATGTCATTTACCAGGAAGCGGATTTTATTTTTAATGGCCAATGGTTCAGGGCGTGCAAAAGTCAGGGATAAAAAAATGTTAACGCTAAAAGAAAGGAAAATTAATGACTCGTATTAAGGAATTTTAAACAGAATTACTAGCATTAATAACTAGCATTAATCTTTTTGTTTATGACTAAAAAATATAAATAATAATTGAGGTGATTCTAAAGTCTAACATACATACGTACAAACATTTGAGGTGCAGCATTATTGAGAACCACATTCCATTAGCATTTAGAGCATTAAGCTTGGCATTTAATATACCTCACACTCTGGCTGCTACTTGTTCGATTCGGATAATACATTTTTATTTCTTAAAGTCCAAAAACAAGTTATTCAAAACTTTGTTCATTCTTTAGCCGCATTAATGCGCCAATTTTGTGAGATAAAAACTTGCAGCAGACAGAAAACTTTGCGATTACTTCGGTTGCAAGCACAGCCAAGCCAAAACACGTCGAAAAGTCTGAGTGAGCGATAGAGAAAAGTAAGAAAATGTGCAAAAATATATCCGAGAAACATACACGTCTGCCATGTGGGTTCATTCACCATGTTATCTAAAAAAAAAAACCGTGCCAAACCGAAAAAATGGACAATAAAAATAGCAGCTTCTGTTTCTTCCAATGTTTTCCACCAAACTGTGTAATTTGCCAAAAAATATAAAAAATATATATGTGCTCTGAGAGATAAAATGCTGTCTAGCACAGAGGCCCAAATAAAAACTAAAGGCAAGCCCTAAATTCGTTGTCTTTTATTTTTGGTTTTCTTTCACTCCGTCTACTTCAATTTTTCGCTTGTTTGTTTTTAAACAAAATTTTACGATGCCATGATTTTGGCCCGTTCTGTGTGTTTTTTGGCAATTAACTGAGTGTCCGTGTTGGTTTTTTGGCTGCTTGAGCGTAGAGGAGGAAGTTTCCTGTCGGCTGGCTATGCCCGATGGATTTTCTTTATTGAGCGATAAATATTTGATTGCCATAAATGTTAATTCGTGTAATTTACGACATGCAATGTTAGGCTCCCTCTTGCCACTCAATTTCCTTTATCAACTCCAATTACCCCCCCAAATTGGTATTCCATATTCCCTCTTACATTCCCACTGAATATTTTAACAATTCTGTTAGTCTCTGCTTGATTTGGCCTTATCAGTTGACAAGAATCTGGTAACAGGTTTCAGTGCATCAACAATAACTCACTCCCTGTGAAGGAGGCGCAGAAGGAGTAGGAGAATCCACTGACCAAATATTTATACTAAGAGTGATCATCATGGGTCCGTTGTAAACAAGTTAGCTGTGTCTGCCGTCAATTGGTTGAAACTGATAAAAACGTCAAAGTGTTACCCTGAGGCCTTCACCTGCCGCTTCTTCGATTGCAATCTACAACGATTTTCACATCTCCACAGGGGAAGGAGCCGATATGGAGGCCACGACCACGTCGAAGCCTTCTTCTCATAGTTCACCTCCTTTAGCGGGGGGAACTCGTTTTTTTGCTCAAGAGGCAGCAGGAAATCAGTTCGGGAGCACGGGTTGATCTGGAGCTGATTGCAATCAAGGTTTACGGACAGAAATTTGATGGGAACAACATAATTCACTAGAGATAACTTATCGCCTTAATTCGTGTGTGTCGAGTTCAGTGGCTGCTTAGTGGGAAATCGGAAGTTCAGGGATAAGAGTTTAAATTTTAAAGCTGGATGAAGTTACTAATTTATTGATTGAAAGTACACAAGTTACAATAAAATATTTTACTTAAGTTACAATTTATTTTCAATTGGTTAACTGTAGACTGTGAAGATTTTAATAAATTTACAACTTGAATTCTTCAAAAAATAATGAATAATTTTCTAAGTATTAAATAAACATGGATTTTTAATTATATTGATCTTTTGAATCGAATTTTTAATAATATATTTATTTAATAGACACTGAATTAAAATGCCATGGTACTACGATTAGGAAAATAAGTTTAATTTAGGTTATTGTTTGATGCGTATTTTTGACTATTTTTCCATCGCTTTACGTGTCAAGCTAATTTTATTAAGTTTTTGAATCCCTTTAGAAAAATTCTTCCAAAATAGGAACCGTAACCACTCCCAGTCTCCCTGTGCGACCAAAAAGGCATTAGCAAAGTTTTTAATAACTTAATTTTCGAACTTACCATGTTACTGAAAATATCTGTCAACTTTTTAGCGCCTTGAAAGGACATGTTTTTTCTATAAATATTGTTTTATTATTTATCAGTAAAGTTGATATCAAATCACCTTAACTATTTGACTGTTTGTCGAAACTGCAGCAGGAAAGTAAATTGCTCACCGTATTTATACGTTTTTAGGTTTCATCAACCACTCCGTAATCTGCCAGTTCTAACAAATCCGTTCCATCTGTTGAATGAGAGACTTCATCTTCTCCATATGTTCCTTTTTCCAATTATATTTCGCTTTTACTTATTTTACTCCTCCAAAACCCTTAAGCCTTAAGTCTAACATGACCAGCAATTAGTGTGAAGTATATCGCCTCCTTGACCAGAAGCTCGTTTACTAAACACGATGCACTTTAACATTAGTAAGAAAAAGAAATTAATCACCACAGAGAGGGTACATGTAAGATTGAACAACGTTTCAAAAGTTATAAAATCTTGAAACCTATTCGATATTGTTAAGCCCGCTGATTTCACTTCCATAACGCCAACTGAAATCCCCTTACAGATTAACTATATGCCGGCCTCTTTCACTTATTTATTTTTTTGTAATCTTATCAGCTTGACAGACGCCGTTGTTGCTGTAATCGAATACAGGCGGCACTCAATAAGGAGAACGCACGCATGCCCAGTGCTCACACCTCTCTCCGCCTGGCATTTGACTTCTTGTATTTTTCGCATTTTATCAGCAATGGAAAATCGGGGAAAATGTATGTTGGCCGGTGCTGATGCCATTAGCTACTTAGTGAGTTGTGGGTAAACAAGTGTCTTTGAAATTTGATATAGTTGTTTTTGAGTAGGTGCTACATGGCAATTGCTCTTGGATATCGGTTTCTGATTTGGCTGTGGATTGGCTTTTCGATCTGCGATGACTAGCTAAAAGTTGAGAAGAGAAAAATTATTAGAAATAATAATATCCACATGTCTGGTTAGATGGCGCCATGTGGCTGCTCTAAGTCAATGCGTCGTAATCAATTATACACCTGGCCACACCTTCGCCACAAGTCGCCCGTCGGAAAATTCAATTGCATGCCTTTTATTGATTTCTCATTTTGGCCTGCCTTGGTTTTTCAGTCTTAAGCTTTTCTGTGTGGCTTTTTTGGCCACTGATCTTCGATAGGCGCAACATTTTCAGCGTCTCGAACACGCGACGTTTTTGGCATTTGGAAGTGGATTCGAATTTTTATTTTTTTCTTCAACAATTTTTCCAAATATCGTTTGTCAGCTGTTTGCTGCCGGCCACGTTGAAAGAGCCACAGTTGGGCGGCGGTTTTTCGGAGGGTTTTGCGGTCGGTTGACAGTTTGGGAAATTTATGACGCGGCGATGGCAATGTTGGGTTAAAAGATTTTGCCAGTACCACACGACATTAACCGAGATATGGATGCAGATTGTTGGTAGTCACAGATGCAAAGATATATATGCTTGCGACTGGATAGAAACATCAGTTGGTGACAGAAACACTGACATTTGGGTGCGTAGATAATTTATTGCTCATTTGCCCATTGGCTATAAAAATCGAAATGCCGAGGTGTGATGGCAAGTTATGTTTATGGTGGGAAAATCTGTCCTTAAGCTTGCTAAAATCTTTATGCAGTTATTAAAAGTTTAACTAAGTTTTTCTATAGAGTTAACAAACACTTATTATTTTTCTATTTCGCAGACGTATCAAATCTTCTCAGTGTGGCTGAAATCAGCCAACTCGCCTCGACCAGCTTCCTGGATTCTCGAAAAGTCTTTAGATGGTATTAACTTTGAGCCATGGCAGTACTTTGGCCTGAGCGATGCAGACTGCCAGAGAAGATGGAATCTTTCTGGTCAAAATGGCAAATACGTTTTCCAGAACGACACCGAAATTATTTGCTCCACTCAGTTTTCAAAGCCGGGTCCTTTGGAAAATGGAGTGCTGCATGCATCGCTCCTAAAGAATCGACCCGGAGCCACGGATCAGAGTGAAGAACTAATGAAGTTCATAACGACTCGTTACATTAGGATTCGGCTGCAGGGCATGCACTCCACTGCAAATTTGGACAATAGCTTGGACTGGCTGCTGGACTCCTCGTCGTTGGAGAAGCATAGTTTCTACTCGCTATCTCAGTTAAAGGTTAGTGCTCGCCTTGATTGTAATGGCCATGCAAATCGCTCCCTGGAATCGCCGGAAGATCCACTCCTGCAGTGCATTTGCCAGCACAATACTTGTGGCAGTCAGTGCGAGCAGTGCTGCCCGCTCTTCCAGGACCGGCCTTATCAATTTGGAGGAGAGTGTGAAATCTGTCAGTGTTATGGGCATGCTGAGAGCTGTTCCTATGACGCCTTCCTGGACAAGGGCATCTGCCTGAACTGTTCGAATCACACGGCTGGCAATGAGTGTGAATTCTGCAGAAGTGGATATTACAGAGAACAAGATGCTTCTCTGACCGAGCCATGTATTCCCTGTTCCTGTGACCCAGCCCGTTCCACAGGAAACTGTCAGCCGGATGGAGGAAGCTGTAATTGCCTTGAGGGCTTTCAGGGCAGAAACTGCGAGGAGTGTGCTCCGGGATACTATGGAGATGAGTGCAAGCGCTGTGAGTGCGATGAAAGAGGAAGTCGTCCCTCCTCTGGATCTTGCTCGGGTGTATGTCACTGCAAGCTCAATGTGGAGGGTAGCACCTGCTCGGAATGTGCACCGGGATACTTTGACCTCAGCGCAGAAAATAGTGAGGGCTGCACCAGTTGCTGGTGCTCGGGTGTCTCTCAAACATGTCACAGTGCCAAGCTCCAGACCCTGGCCTTCGAAACCCTCAATGATTGGAAAGTTGACGGATATACAGAGACTGAAGCCAATTTCAATACCCGTCGATTCCCAGACAAACCGATTGATCTTTGCGGGCGAACTGGATGAAATGGAGGCCATCTACTGGCAGGCTCCGTTGGGCTACTTGGGAAATCGGTTGACCAGCTATGGATCGAGACTACAATTGCTGTTGTCGTGGGATGTGATAAGAGGCGATAGATCGGGAGAGCCCACCACGGGACCCAATGTCATACTATTCGGCAAGAATGGCCTAAAAATTGCATTCGGCGATGAATCCCTAGATGGACTTGCGGCCAGCTTGAATGTATCACTCACAGAGGAGGGCTGGTACCACGTGCCGCCCACTGTAGAGGATATAAAATCAAGGCTTAGGCGAACCGAGGGTGGAAACTATCATGGAGAGCCCGTAACCCGGTCACAATTTCTCTCCGTTCTCGTTTCCCTCGATGCTGTTCTCATTCGAGCAGCTTTCCACACCGATCAGGTGGAATCATCCTTGGCGCGAGCTGTCATCTATTCTGGAGGCGTGGAGTTGGGCGGTAAATCGTCCAACCAAGTGGAGCAATGCCTCTGTCCAGCGGGCTACACGGGTCTCTCCTGCGAGGGCTGCGCCTTTGGCTACAAACGAATCTATGAGAACACCTCTAACCACCAGATTCTGAGCAAGTGCATCCCATGTCCGTGCAATGGACACTCCAATTCCTGTGATCTCCAGAGTGGAAATTGCGGCGACTGCATGCACAATACATTTGGAGATCGGTGAGTGGAAAAGATATACATCTTTAAATTTATAAATTATAAACTTTATCTCTTTTTAATGTCTTTTAAATTTAATTAAAGAAATTCCCAACTTTCTAAAATTCTTTACTCTATCCTAGACACAAACCCAACATAATTTTGTTGAATAACAATAAGGATCCACTATTCAGAGTCCACAACGAGTAAAGTTTTAACCCCATACTTCGATTGGTGTCTCTACTAACTCACCACCATAAGCTATGACACACACTACTTAGCACAGACTCATTTTAAATTTCAAATTTTCTCATTTTCAGTTGCGAGCGTTGCCAGTTGGGTTACTACGGAAATCCCCTCCAGGGAACCCCTAACGACTGCAAGCGGTGTGCTTGTCCCTTGTCCGAGGACTCCAACAACTTCTCGCCCAACTGCCAACTAAAAAGCTACAACTACATGGACTTGAATCCTCAATTTGAGTTGATCGAGCATGCTGAGTATATTTGTACCCAATGCCCAGAGGGATATACTGGTGATCATTGTCAGGTGTGCGATGATGGATATTTCGGTAATCCCCGACAGCTGGGTAGCAAATGTCAACGCTGCGATTGCGCCGGAGGACCCTGCAATGTGACCACTGGAGAATGCATCACCTGTCGGGGAAATACCGAAGGCTGGCACTGTGAACGCTGCAAACTTGGCTACTGGGGTGATCCAGCCGTTGGCTGTGATCCGTGCCTTTGCCATACAGAAGGATCGGAGAGCGGTCTCTGTGATAGCACCGACGGTCAGTGCCTATGTAAACCACGATATGCTGGCCAGAAGTGCGACGAATGCGATGTGGGCTATGCGCATGTGGAGTTGCGCTGTCCGTCCTGCAGTTGTGATCCCCTGGGCTCGCTGGTTCATGACAGATGTGATCCTCGCACAGGACAATGTCATTGCAAGGAAGGAGTGATGGGAGCCAAGTGCCATGAGTGTCAAGATGGTTACTTCGGTATGAATGCCATTGTTGATCAAATGGATGATTTAGCCGCCTTGCCTCAAGTCTCCGATGACGATGACGTCGACTGGGCATTGGTACCAGAAACAGAAGATTCCAACAACGACTCCGCGGTGGCCTGTGAGGGTAAGTACCCTAGATTAGAGCTCAAAGCGTAGCGTCTAAGAACAAAGAAATTCCTCGAAATGAGTTCAATCTCTCTGATAAATCGAGATCACCTATGAGAAACAGATGTGCCAGAGCAGAGGTGGGCGAGTAGTAGTCCATCAATAAATCGGAAAACGTAATTAAATTTGTGTTCTACTTTGTATGGTTAAGTAAGCGTTTCTGATGCTCTACATTGACCTCAATTCAAAGAGCTTAATGCACAAATCAGTCAAGTTCTGGGTGGGATGTGCATCTGTTTCTAGGGGCAATAAAATGCAGAATCATTTGATGGTTTATAAATAGATCTCAGATACTTTTTCTCTTGTAGTGGTTATTAATTACTACTGCATACATTAACCAAATCTAGTTAATTTCTAATTATACTTGCAAGTACTTTGCATTATTCATTTGTTAAATAATCATAATAAACATTAGGCACATTGCTCAATTACCTCGCTTCGTACAAACAAACTCAAACATTAGGCCAGAGAATTACATTTTTACTTGAGGCCATCATCGCTTCAAATTCAACTCATCCATCATACAAAATGCATTACTACATACAGCACTCTATTGTAATGGGATATTTTCGTTATCCAGTTCTCCTTGAAGTTGGTTTTTCTATCTTTTTTAACACCATTTACAAACTGGACAATAGGCAAAAACCCGTCTCGAATAACCTCTTCGTTTGTTATGAAAACCAAAAGCGGCTGCCAAGAAGATGGCTTGCTGTGTTTATTGAGTTGTACTTGAAAAAGAACTCGGATTGCATAACACCCTGAATGTCTATTCTTTTTAGTAAAATGTAAGCGATATTCTTGGTGGGTTTTTTCATCTTGTTTTTCTGTTTTCTAATTGTTAGTCAGTCATCTCTTCGTAGTCTGGGTAAACGGCCTTTTGGCTTGGACTGCCAGTGATGTGTTCATTTATCCGCAGACTTTTTTTCGGACTTTATGGCCTTAAAATTTTGCAGGAGTCTGAGGAGGAGGAGTTCTAGTGCTTTTTGTGGACCAACGGGTTTGAAATTAAATTTCTAAGAACTTCTTTACCACACTTAAAGGTGATTTAGGAGGAAGTTACCTATCATAAGTATTCCAAACGTAAACTAATTATTGAAAGCCATTCCCTTGCTTTGTTTATTGTTTGGCAATTTCTCTTTCTATCTTTAAGTTGAATTATCCAATAGGCTTTAAACTTTTAGGTTTAATGTTAGTTTGGATAAAATCTAACCACATTTGCGTATCGATTTGGCCTGGCACTTGGCAGTTTGCCAAGATAGAAACCTCTCAAGCCACAATCAGCAACAGTAGCACGTGCGTTTGGACTTGAGCTCGCTGGGAATTTATAACCCACGCATAAAATTGCGCAGCTATCTAAGAAATTAAGCAGCAAACTGCGAGATACATTTAGCCGCTGGTCATATTTTGTAATCAGTTCCATTTGCCGCTCACCAAGCAACAGCACCAGCAAGCAGACACACTCTTGTGTTCACCACAGACTCCGGCACAGACAGCATGGAGCCACGTTGGTCTGGTGTCCAGTTTTAAGACCAAACCCAAGCCAAGCCAGGCCAATCCAAGCCAGCCACTTTGGCAATTCAAGCCAAAGCCAAGCGACATATTTTCATGGGGCTGAGACTGTTGTGCATTTGCTGTTGTTGCTTTTGCTGCCGCGCTGCGTTGACATTTTTATGGACATCGGAATGCTCCAACCGCCGGTTGACTCTCAGGCGGACCCCGAAAAAACGGCCACTTTGACTTTGCCCCTTTTATTTTGTTTTTAGCCAACTGATTAGAGAAACAATTTCAAATATTTGTGTTAAATAACTTGACAATTAATTGCATTTCGTGGATGCGGTTGCGTTTGTTGTGGTTTCAATGGGTTTGGTTACTCGCAATTTGGGAATGGGGGATCCAATCCAAATGAAGTTATACGATTTGAGAGTACAATTTGTTGTGGCATTGGCGGTGCCTTCAAAGGAGTTGAATAGGATAATGGAAAAAGCTTCACATCATTAAGAGGAGAGCTCTAAATATTTCTAGGAAAAGTAATGAAATCATCTAGTTAATCTATTTTTAATGCATTTATCCCAAAAGTTAATATTGGCAAATGTGCAAACAATTTAAAACGATTCACTAGCCAACTAGGTCGGACAATTACAAAATTATGCTCGCCAAAAAGGAGAAAAAATAGGTTGAAAGTATCTTTTTCACCAAGATGTTGCAAACAAAAAAAACTGCCATGAAAAAAAGGCATCTTTATTCGACAAGACAAGCCACGACTGACGACGAACTGTCCAAGGTAATCAAGAAGCGTCTAAATGGACAAAATGGAGCAACAACCACTAGTTGCTGTCAACGCATCATCATCATGATTCGAAATGGAGCAAGAGGATCCGATCCTCGGAGGCAATAAATTTCAAATAATTTCCAAGCACGGACAAACAAATGTGACATAAATCGTCTGGCTAACGGTAACGGAAGCATGCAAAGCCAAAACATAGACACTAATGAATGTGGCCAACACAAATGTAATTGTCGAATGACAATTTGTTTACAATTGCCAATGCAAAACCAACATACATAGGAATTTATTACTTTGAGAAACAAGAAATTTAGGTATTTCGACTAGGTGATACCCAATAGTTTTGGTTTTATTTAGGTTACGTGAAGTTTCTAAAGAAAGAACTAAGAAATGATCTGTAATCGTTGTTTTTATATCTTTTTTAATGAGAAACAGGAACTATCGTCATAGTATCTATCCCCTAATCAAACATATCTACTCCTGTGTGTAGCAAACGTCTGATTAAAACTTAAATACCCATTGCAAATGGCATAATAATCACCAAAGAGACTTTCAAACTGTAACCGGGTCATTATCGAAAACACTTTTCGAGGAGAAGGGGAAGCCAGAAGTTTGGCATTTTGATTTTCTAATTTATGGCCCAGACTTTCGCTCCAATCGAAGGCCTGTCTCACCAGTACCCTCCCCCCTGCAGCCCCTCTCCAGATCCCAAATTGTATCTATATCTAAGTTGCCTGGTTGCCATGTTTCGCTATCGCCAGCGTCCATGTCGTCGTCGTCGTCGTCTGCTTCTCCTTTTTGGTCGTGGTGTGATTTTAATTGCTCTTACAAATGTTCTTCGTCGCGCATGCGCCGCAAAACTTTTCGAGTGCAAATCTATGTAGCCCAGCTTCAAGCTGGAATTGGGCAAGACAAAAGCCTGAGATTTATAGCCAGTCTACCAGGCCATATGTTGGAGAGGGAATTTTGTCCTATTTTTGGGGATACAGCATGCAACGTTTTCATTTTAGCCAGCTCGTGTGGGTAGTAGCTTTAGAAAGGTCTTATGTTGTTTAGATTAGATGGTTACTTTTAGTTCAAGCGCATACAGAAGCCTTCACGAGACTTTTTATATATACCTTCTTTATATTTAATAGCCCTCATCAGTAAAAAATATACTTTAATAGGTGGTTTTACTACTAATAAACCACTTCCTCTTCCCAATACTATCAATATTCATGAATTCATATCAGCTGTTTGGTGTCATTTTGTCTGTTAACACTTCGCATCACTTGCTGCCAGTGAAGTAAACAATTGATTTAAATATTATGGCCACTAATCATTCTCAACGGCTATTGCAAAAGCCTCATAATCAGCTTTCGAATGCCACCCAAATGAAAAGCAATAATAAATAATCTTTCAATCTTTGACAAAAAATATTAATTAGAAAATAATATTCTCGAAAATAAATGTGCACTCGCCGAGACTTGAATGAAACCCAAGTCAAGCGCATACAATAATTAATAAATTATTTCCAGTCAATAAACTTTTCAGTCTCTGGGGCATTGCAACATATATTTTCAACATGGGGATTCAGTGAGGGGGAAAATGGAAACCCAGCACCCCGCGGATGAGCAAGCGCCGCACCAAGATACTGGAATCGCTGTAGAAGTCGCTCCATGTCAGTTCATTAGGGTCAGCCAGAGACTGGGAAACTTGGAGTGTGGTGGACTGAGAGTCTCTGTCTTGGCGGTTCATAAAAATTAGTTGGCTATAAAATTAGCCTGGCTGTGGAGGAGGGTATTCAATTCTCGTAAAATCAACACAAATTGAATTGCACTCCATTCATAGAAATCAAATTGCGTTCGCCGTCCCATATATTCATACTTTATTGCTGCCACATTTTGTGAATGAAAATCAAAAGAACCCCAACTCCCTGCCAAAGCAAACTGTTTTTTATTAACACTGGTGTATTAAGGAAGTGAGAAGCAGGTGCGAGCCTTGTATAAATAGAACTCTCTTTGGCCAGGTGAGTTTAGAATTTCGGTGTGACTTTTAGCTGCTCGTAAACAGAAAACTCACTGGGAGATGCAAATGTTCTGCTAGACAGAAATCTTTTTCGTAGGCGGAGAAAAATGAAGTGCCATTGACAACAAAGTGTTGGAGGTGATGGCTCCTGGGAGGCATCACTTTCTCATGGCATAGTTAAAAGAAAGGATTGTGTGGGAAAAACATGTTGGGTCTTTATATTATAAAGATGGTGTGTAATATTCTTACCATTCCAACTCTAAAACTAAAATCTTTAAAATTCATAAATCAGAAGAAAACTTCATATTTTCTATTGTTTATTTCCTGAAGTTTAGATTGAAGTTGAGATACCATCAACCTTAACTTATCCCTGAAACTTGTTAGCACATTTCATGCCCACACGATCATATCTCCTGAGATTCCAGACAGCCGGAGCTTTAGTAAGTTATTCCCCGTACTTTCTGGCAAACTTTCCTTGTCGGATCTACACAATTCGCCATACTTTCTCCAGATCTAGTATATCTTGGTAAAGGAACCTTCTCTAATCTAAATGACAGCTCGTTGGACTCCAGATCTTTGGTGAGTTGCCCGAAGACATGGCAACAAAATATTTTGGTCTTTTTGGTTTGTGGCTTCTAACAGCACATTGATTGATTACAAAACGTGCGCCAAACATTTTCACGGCAACAGCAGCAGCAACAACAACAAGGCAATTGTTTTTCGCGCAGCGACTTTTCCACAATGGCATTTTCTTCATTTGCGCCTAACAATGGCAACACTTTGTCACGATTTCTGGGCTCACAACTAACAAGACATACCGGCAACATGTTGCCGGTGGATGGTAGATGGTCGGATGATGGTGGATTCATTGTGGCTGCTACCATTTAATGTTGCTGTGGCAGCCGCAGCCGTTGAATTATCACCGCGCATGTGTGACTAACCTCCCGAGGCGGTGGACAACAAAAAGCCAGGGATCTTCACCGTAGTCTAGCTCGCTTTTTCGGCTTTCCTCCAAAGTCATCCCCCCCTAACTCCAAGGCCCAACCTGCTGCTGCTAATGTTTTCCTCAGCTCCAGTCATAATTTCAGCTGCCAACCGCTGAATCCCAGGGAAGAAGACGGGAGATTCCTTCTCTTTTTTTTTTTATTTATGGAAACGGCAATGGTCGCCCCATTCTCCTACTGCTGATGATGTTGCCGCCGTGGCTACTGGTGGCGGCTTTGAATTTTGACCGTCAGCAGCGGCATGTGGCACGTTAATGATCTTGTTACCCCGGAGACTCCAACTCTGACTTGGACCCTTTTGCATAAAACCATTGAACGAGGTGTGCAACTAACGAGCATCGGCTTTAGCCCCTTTTCTCCGCTTCAATTTGTGTGCGAGGAAGTGTGAGATGATGAATCTCTGAATCATTAATAGTTGGGTGGAAAGTAAGGTTCTGTATAGAGAAAATATTTAAAGGTGTTGGGAACTATAGAACTAATTGTTGTTATTTTTACTAACATCCTTCTTTTAATAGTTGATGGTTTTGTAAGAAAAAGGAGAAGTTGCTTCAAGACTAGATTTTGCCAAAAAGTGTACAAATCATTATAATAATGTTGTATATTAAAAAATATAACATAGCATTCTTAAGATCTGCTTAAAATCTTTTAAATTCTTTAATTGTCATATTAAAGTAGTCACTACTCCAAATAGCAAAATGAGAGTAGCAAATTGCTAAATAATACGAATCAAAGTGATGTAATTCCTCCCTTCAGAACTTTGATCATTAATATAGCAATGCATTTTGATCGTGTTTCATGCTTTGGACGATTAGCACATCCCATGTTGCGGTTTCACTTGAATTTGTTTAGACTGCTGCACTTCCGTTTGTGTGCCAGCTGCTGCTGAAGTCATCAGACTATGAAATACCCACAACAACAAACTACATCCCAGATTCGGATTCAGATTCAGATCTAGATCCAAAGCCACAGCGACAATGTCAGTCCCGTGGAGACAAACAGACACGACACGTCATCAACTTGACATTTAAATTGTGCTCCTGATAAAGTTGCCAACATTTTTTATGAGACACAGAGCCAGAGGAGAAGATTGTGGGATATATGTATAGTCCAGCAATTGGACACATTGTTGCAAGAGCAGACAATGCAGATCTTGTGGTCGGCTGTCATATTCCCAAAGAGTTGTGCAGTTCCTCGTGTGGTCTTGGCAAAAATATATATCACGGCAGGCAATTAATGTCAGCTCAGGTGACAGCTTTTTCTTTATTCTCGTCGGTGCTTTCACATGGACATGAATTAGGAAGACATTTTCTTTCTTAACTTTTGGAAAGAAAGAGTACTGTGGCTTTTTCTCACTTAGTGTATGTTGCCTAGAAGAATTCAAAAACATCTATAAAGTGAAAAAGAAAGCCCAAATCTTACTGTTTTCATCAATTAATATATACCGATACGTTATTACCTACCTGACCGTTACCTTTTCTCTGTAGATCGATCAACCAAAAGCTTGAGTCATCTAGAAAAGATTTCCAGTTTCCATTTTATGATTATTATAATGCTTTCGGAGCATGCCCAGAACATTAAAATATCGTAAAAACGTAAACTAAAGTAGTTACTTTTAGTACACAACTCAGGAAAGCTGAAAGTTTTGCTGTGCCATTAGTTTTATATGTTCTCTGGTGATCGGCAAGACATGTCAAATGCATTTAGATAGTGATTGCATTTTGGCCTAGAGCATCATTTGTTTCTTTCTCTTCGCTGAGTTTTGTTTTTTGTGGGCGGTTTCCATCACTCGGACTTTCCCCCGAGATGCGTTCAATCAATCACCATTTCTCAGGCTCTCAGCAGCATGCAAACTGAAGTCGATTCGAGGCGTTTAATCAATCCGGTCATGTAAATAGTACGCCTCCCTCAATCTTCGAGTAGATTTAACCATCCTCTCCATCCTTCATAGCCATCCGCCTCGTTGCGTGCGTTGACACTCGAAAACGTAAATCACAAGTGCAATTAACAAGGCAAACGGCGAAGATCGTCAAGCAATCCATTTGCAGTTGGCATCGCCAACGGAAATTGTTGTTTGCTCAATAAAAGTAAATTGCAATTAAACAAAATTGCTAATTCCAATGATGACAGGCGCCATAAATTGGTGTGCCGTTTGGGCGGAATATTGTTACTAGATGGTAATGGATATACATAAAGGTGATTGTTGACTTTTTTTAATGTTCAACGTTTGTCAATTTCGGGTGCTTCAAGTATCAATTTTAAAAACCGTTTACATTTATGATATTTGAATTTTAAAATTTATATTTTTCCAGCTGTTATTTTAATAGCTTGTAAGGTCATAAGTAAAGGCACAAAAGTATTTATGTAGTTTCGTCTTTCATCTCATCTAACCACATGACCACATAACTTTTAACCATTACTCTAGTCATTTTCTAAGCATGTTTTGGCTACGATAAACTTTCGCCCCATAGCAACACGTTCTCTCAATACTTAAAACAAAGATTTTGCCGCCAATTTTCGCAAGTTGCTAAAAAAAAAATCAATTAAAATCAAGACGACAGCTGCCGTCGCACTAAAAATAAAAAAAGAAAACAAGAGAACCGCAACAAGTAAAGCCAACATTTGGCCAACGTCAAAATTTAATGCATTTGCACTTGACACGCAAAGGAAGTTGCAACAGTTGCAACGACGGCGATGCAACAGTTGCAGCCACCAAAAAGTTGCCGCTGGCCAAAAAAAAACACATTTACTAAAAAAATGAGAAAAAAAAGAAAAAGCTGGCTGTGGAAACAAGATCAAAAGGTCGAAGATTGCGCTAACCCGAGGACGCCCACTTTTTCGCACGCTCCACGCCGGATACGCGGATACGTGTCCATAGATAAACATGGTCGAGTAGATGTGTGCCCGGGTGTAATCTATAAAAGTGCCTGGCCAAGACTGCGGATGAGGCACCCGGACAAAGAGATATCCTAGGGGGCGAACAACCTCGGAGTTAGAAATTGAAAAACTCATAGAGCCGCTGGTGAAATTCTATCATCAATAGAGGCTCTGTGGGGAAGAAGGGATTAAAAGTTAGGGTATTTAAAAATAATGAGAGGTGCATTTTATATCAGGGCTGCCAGTTAATATTCTGCCTTTCAAAAAAAAAACTAGGAAAACACATTTTTAAGTCAGATTTCTTACTTAAACCTTCGACAAAGAGATTTTTAATGTATGTAAAAAAATGTTGCTTAATTATTATTATTATCATAAAGCTTATAAACTTCTTTGCTATTTTAAGCAGGCACACCCATATGTTACCTATTTTTAACCAACTCCTGACAACTCTGGTGAAAGCCATGCGTAGCAGCCCATTCAGCTGGCGTATCTTCCTGGACAGGCCGAAGCCAAAACAACCAATAAATAGTATCAATCACAAATGATCGCAAACGAGGAGGCCTCGACTGCACCCAGCGGCACTCAGCTGGCCGAAACTTGCAGCTGTCTGTGGCCAAGGAGGAACCTTCCTTCGTTGCTTCCTTTCCCCTGGCACTCCTTCCTCTTTCAGACTTAGCACAACAAATAATGATTCATGCGAGAAAAGTAGCGGCACAGAGGAACAGGTTCCAAAGTTTTTGGGCAAACGTGACTAAAGGGGGAAGAAAGGGTTGTTGGGAGAGACCTTGCAACGAGAACCAGCCACCAATACGATCAGATGCGATCCTTTTGCGGCACATGTGCATTGCAAACGACTGTGGCATTATGGTTCAATAGGTCAACGATGCGTTGAATGACGACCGAGCGAGGACTCCGTGTATGGGAGGCCGTTAAAGAAAAGATCATTGCATGAAAAATTACGGTAAGGCACGTCAATCGTCAAAACCGATCTCCCAAACGAGCCATGTAATAGACCTCGAGAACGAGAGTTCCCCTGGTGGGCATAAGGCAGAGCAGGCACAAGTCACAAGGCAGAAGGCAGGAGTAACTGGAACGTATTCCAAACTCCATAACCGATTGCGATCGCAACAAATCAGAGAAAAGTTGTCTTAAGCGCGACTCGCGTCCGTTCTTCTCCAATAAGCACTGAGAAATGAGAAATGTGAAATGTATGGATGTGTGAGTGTGTGTGTGTGTGTGTCTCAGGACCACCAAGGGGAATTTGGGAGACGAGATCGACGGGCAAGGATGGGGTTCGGTTCGCAGTTTGTCAAAAAGATGTTGGCGTTTTGATAATTTGCTGCACAGCTTAGAAGCCTTAGTGTGTAGGATTTCCTGTTTTTGCGACCAAAGTATTTTCTATATTTTCCTCTTTACTTTTTTTATAGCTTTTCTTTCACTCTTTTCTCGGGGACCGTAACAAATCTGCGGCTGATTTAAATCTTTGCATTTACTCTTTGTTACCTTGCAGTTAGAGGTTTATGAGATATACACGTAGGGGTCTGGCTAGTATGTCAGATTTTATTTGGAATTTTACTAGACTTGACTCTGACGTTTTTGGCGTAAAATCTGCTAAGTGATTTCCTAGTTAACTTTAAGGCAAGATGGTTTTAAAGTAAGTCTTTGGAATGGTAATTCTCTAGCTAAGTAATCGAAGATTAAAAATATTAACCAAAACTTATGGTAAAATATTAAAGTAAAAGTAATAGTTTGACATTCTGCCAACCCTCACCTAATTCTCTTAAAACTGTAAACAAACTGCATTTCCTGCAATCCAATCATTTGACCTTGTTTTTACTTTATCCCAAGAAGTGGCCATGATTTCAGAAATGCTTCCAGCTATTTATAAGCATATCTTACGGCCCTTAATTGTTTCAATTGTAATTTTGGTCGGCTGGCGATAAGATCAACAAAGTGCTTTATTTTCGGCTGCA
This sequence comes from Drosophila eugracilis, assembly GCF_018153835.1. Taxonomy (NCBI): domain Eukaryota; kingdom Metazoa; phylum Arthropoda; class Insecta; order Diptera; family Drosophilidae; genus Drosophila; species Drosophila eugracilis. The sequence continues at coordinate 1,858,598 of NW_024573209.1, forward strand.
CTTCGGCACGTGTTGATATGTAGACCAGACCAATATCTGGTACCAGATCCACTCCCCCACTGTAACCACTTCTGGATTCATTTGAAACCACACCCTGAACAATGCAGCTAGAGACTGTAGGGGGGGTCTCATAGGCGCATTTTGCATACGTAATTTCCACCATCCACTGGGCGCCTAATTAAGTTTTCTGCGTTGTCCGCGGCAATTCAACGGAATAGAAATCACAAGGCAGAAAATGTTAATACCTGGCTTTTCATTATGCGACACTCGTTCGATTATGGGCCATAATTTAGAGCAAGTTTTTCGGATTTTTCCAGTATTTTTGTTTTTTGACATTTTTATAGCTCACTTAGACGAAGCCTAACTAATTGGTGACAAAAAGGTTACGAAACCCGATGAGCCACATGTGAACCACTTTGGTGCAGTGATCGTTTTTTGCTTTTAAAATGCTTGGCACGTTTCCAAGACGATTTGCTATATTGGAAAAAGTAGCCGACCATCATATAAGATCAAGAAGAAGAAGAAGAACTAGCAGAAGAAAGGAAAGAAAAATGAATTTTCTCGGTGCTCTCTGCACACAGAATGCGGACACACGCAGTGGACTCGAAGTTGGACTTGAACCGGCTGCATTTTGTTTTTTATTTTGCTGGTTTTTTTTTTGTAGTTTTTGCTTAGTGCAGCGGCAATTAAAATATTGACAGTTGTGTTCATAGAGAGGAATAATAAGTTCTCTGTGTTGGATTTCACATGCATAAAGCTTATGGCCATCATTTGCTGCCAGCCGGCGGCCCCCTGCGTGTGGTTTTTGGCTTTAACTTTTGCTTTGGCCAGAAACGAAAGGTTAACGCGACATGTTCATGTGACAATGTCAGGCAGAAAAAAAAAAGAAGAAAAAACTGCCGGCATTCTGTCTGTCCAAAGTCGAGACTGTCCGGTCTGAAGCGCATAAATAACTGCGTTTGTGACATGGAATGTTTGTTTCGACCAAGTGTAAAAGGCCCAGTCGTAGGCCAGATCTCACTGCCCGCCAGTCTGGCCATGTCTGGTGCGGATTGCCGGGATTGCCGGAGTAACTCAGCCGCTTAGCAGCCAGCAACATTTGCTGCTGGTAGCAAGGTGCGGTGCCCATATGCAGCAGACCCAAACCCAAAAGCTATTTGTAGCTTGTAGCTCACTTTGCTGATTATGGAAAAATTGCTAGATGTTTTCCTTGAGTCGGTTTCTTGTTAGAGTTTTTGCAGCCCCGTCCTCGTCTTTAGATTCTTCATCTTTTACTTTTCTCCATTGCATCACAGAGATGAAGAAGCTACTTTCAGGAATCCAGTGGGATGCAGTCGGATACATAATATTTTGTGGGCAAAGAATGGCATTTGGTTTAGATCACAGGGGATTATAGGCCAAGCCAATCGCAATCATCTTTTTTGGTTGGTTTAGATAAACCAAAGATATGCAGACTAGGAAAGTCTTTTATATATACACTTGATTGGAAGAAGTTAGTTATTATCTTAAACATAACTAATTTCCAATAAATAGGAATAATATTGCTAAGAAGTTTGCGGCAACTAGTCGGCTACGCTATTTTAAAAATTGTTTAGTAATAAACTTAATTTTTGCTGTCTTTGAGTATTGTTTTACTTATTTACCGAAAATTTATGTATATTCTTATAACGGCATTCCACATAAAGATAGAAGGAAATTTTCGAAAAGGTGAGCTTCTTTCCATTTCCGCCACAACTTACTTTCTTAGCAACAAATGTTGCCAACCATCAGCAACATTTAGCTAAACTTGGAACAACACGATCAAGTTCATAATATTTAAGTACCATGTCTGTTAGATCGGTAAAGATTTGAAATCTGAAATATCCATAAATATAAATATTATTTTTAAAACCTATTGAGCTTAATTCAGGTTAACAGGTGAACAATCCAGTGCGCCAAAGAGCGTACCTGGCTAAGAGAATAAAAAGGGAGTCTTTGTGGCGAAGAGAATGTTAAGCGCACGAAGACCGTTCGGGTTTCTCAAACCGAGCGCCAAGAAAAGACCCCAACATGATCGCGATGAAAACTCGAAAAGTCGAATCAGTTGCAATGGGACGACGCGCGCGTATGGATTCATGGAAATCGTCGGCGATCGCGATCGTGGGAAATTGTTAGAGCCCCCAGTGCAGAAATAAATCTAAAAAGGGGGAGACTTTTTTCTTTTTATTTCGAAGTTTGTCGGATTTTCGTTTGTGTCGTTCGTGTGTGCAGTTTTCTGAGGAAATGGCAAAAAGGAGAAAAATCGAATCAGCAGTAAAATGTTGACATTGATTTTCGTGAATTTCGATTGATTTCCACCGGTTCGCGGATCGACCGCACGTTCGGAAAATTGAGCCAAACCAACGATAACAACAAAAACTGGGAGTTGGCTGAGAGCGATTGGACGGATTGATTGCTTGATTGATCTATTTTTGCACTTGATTTGCGACGCACGCGCCGTGAACGCGACGTGACTGGCGCTTCACTCCACCTGAAGTTGACGTTGAAGTCAATGTGCCCCACCTCATCCACTTCTTGCCACACTCGAACCACCGATTCGCCTTTTGTCGGGGGCAATTATGTTGATTTGTGCACCGCATCCTCGATTTCTCAATGTTGATAACGAAAAATTTGCAATGCAAAGAAAGAAAATTGATTTGATGATCGCCCATCTCGGCGCGATATCGCTTGATCGTGACACGCCCACTATTTGATTATAGCAAATGTGTTGTATTGTGGCTTAAAGATAAAAGTGATCATTAAATAAATAAGTGAAAGAAGTTACTCAAGTGCCAACTCTAAATAATATTAGTTGTTTAAATACACGAAAAGGTGACTTAAAGTGTGGTAATTTAGATGTTCTTCAGTTGCAATATTTTGTGATAAAATGGATACTAATAGTATAATCATTTTGCTAACCATTTTTTAAAATCAAAGCTTCCCTAAAAAGACTTTTTAGTACTTATTACCTCATAGTAGTCTTCTTCGGAAGGTTAAAGCTTTTGATTAAGTATTGCCCAAGGCCTAATCTTGTTATATTAGACTTCTCTGACTTTATGGATTTACATCTTTAATAACCAGCTGATGAGTTTTATTAACCAGCCCAGCTAAAGAGACACCTCCAATGAGTCTACGCTGGATGGCAATAAAAGATGCTTAATTAAAAGTACAAAATCAGTGAGTTGGAGCGCTAATAGCCCAAATGATTACGAAAAGCCACAAAGAGCCATAACTCATTAGCTGATGCCCCAGAGGTCCATATACGAGTATATTTGGTAGTAGCCCAGCCGCTGGTCTTGCAAGTGATGATTGGACTGGGACATCATGATGATTAATGGGATGCAGTGCTGAGAGCATTGAGCAGATTTATGGATGAGCAGCGCGGACTTTCTTGTTTCTGGTTCTGGGAATGCTAATAGAGTTGCAACCTGGGGCCAGGCATTTTGGCCCCCTTTATTTCCATCTGCCTTGTCTCTTTCTCCCTCTCTCCCTTTCCCCGGAAACACTCACAGTAGTTGCCTTTTGTCTAAGAAACTCTGTTTGCCGAGCAGTAGATAACATTTACAAGACGCTTTTCCCTCTCAAGATGAGTTTTTCCATCAGCGGACGACATGCACTTCACACTCACAGGCAGTTGGCTTATGTTTGTTTAATGATAAATGTGGAATGTGCCTGCTTTTTTTTATCTTAGGCAAGCCCTCCGCGATGTCACATTTGAATGAGTCTAGGTCTATAAATTGCAAAACTGACGCCCAGTTTGTATTTACGATCAGTGAGTCAACGGATGGGCGCGTGTTGCCAAAAAATAAATAACAACAGGCCGAAAGAGGGAGAACCATAATCAAAAGGCGGTAATCCAATTAAACGGCTCAGAGTCTCAGAGACCGGCTGACCCAATTAGACCCGCTCCTCGATCGATCTGGAGGATCGTCGTCTTCGTCGTCGTCGTCGTAGTAGTCGTCATCATTTCGTATCGCATTGAACTTGAAAGCGGCGGCGCCTGGCCATTGTTTTCCTACTCAGTCAAGAGCCACGGCAAAAACAAGTTCTTACTCCCTTAATAAAAGATCGCATCGGGTTCGATCTAACGGCCGCCCTGCAAGACTCTTGTGTTCGGCGTTTCAAATTGTAGATCAAAGATCAAGCAAAAAAACCAGAGAGAGAGAAACCACAAACAAAAAATGCTTAAATTGGCATACCAAACATAAAGAAAGGCCTGCGGGAAATCGAACTTTGGGTACCCTATGATTTCAATCCTGAGACGAGAAACGATCATAAAAGTAATCATGAGTTGGGTGATCATCATTTTCTCGTATATGTATATCTTAAATTGGGAAAATGTGAGAGAGTTTATAAAATTTATGAATTTAAAAAACATTCAAAGTTTTAACAAAAAGAAAAGTTATTTCAAAACTAATATTGGCCTTCTAAAATTAAAATTTGTAGGCCTGAACACTTTTTATCCCATTAATGTTCTGGTTTTTGATATAGGTTCTTGGCAGATATACTCCTTAAAAGGCTATGAATCCTTGATCGCCACTTCCTTTGCTCCTCTCAAGTGATTGCCTTAAAATTTTGCGATCATATCGCACTCGAATCGATCAGAGGACCTCCCACAAAAACTAAGGCAGGCACATAAATCTTAATTTCTGATCACTTTGGGTTATCTGACACACACATTATACTCGAATATAATCTTGTGATCTCATAAAAACTGTGCATTTGGCACATTTATATTCCAGTTTTCAATTGTTTACTCAAGTGTGAGTTTGAAAGTTAGCATATGGTGGTCAGTAGTCAATCGGGACAAGTGCAATCAAGCTGCACAAGTGCTCGTGGTGGCATATTGACTGGGTCAGTCCGTAATATGCATATCAGTGCCACTTTCTACACTCCATGGGAAAAAGAAGTCCCATGGCCCACGATACACACGATTAATCAGTTGGCCTGGCTAACAGATATATAAACCCTCTCTCTCTCTCTTGAAGGCGGCAGCCACGATCACTGATTGTTATCGAAAGAGGCATAAACTGACACAAAGTCAAAGTCAAAGTTAAACAATGCAAGCGGCTTGAACTCTGACTAGACGAACTTAGCCATCTAGCTAGTCTGCCAGTGCTCTTCTCTCTCCGATCATGCTGTGTGCGATCTTAACAATCAAGATCAATATCATGCATTTACAATGTACAAATATTGCCTTCTCCCTAGCCTCGTCTCTTGGAAGACTCCTAAACGCTGCCTTAGGATAGGAAATTACAAAAGACAAGTCTGTGGAAATAAGTCTTTGGTGTAAAGAAAATCAAATACTCTGGATACTCTGGATTTTTAAATTATTTTGATTGTTTTTTTTTCTAAATCTCACAACATTGTATTTTTGTGACTTATAAACAGTTTAATCTTTAAATTATTTTTCTTACCTTAAAGATGTTTTCAAATTCATTTCAGAATTTATTTAAGTTTATACCCTTTACCACACCTTCATCTAGAGTATACCATAGATTATGTACAAACAATCGATTGCGTTAAAGTTAGTGGAAGGAGAATGTTAAACAAATTAGCTTGAACCTAGGACCGGCCAGGAGGAATGTGGATGAAGCAGTCATTGGCTGGCCGGAAAATGCTATAATTATGCAATTCCTCAAAGGCGCTGACGGTGGTCCGTCCCCCAACATCCTTCCCCCGTCACCCAACTGTCTTTATCCCCCACTCCCTCCTTGGCCTCGGACAACCAACATCAGACATATAATCTGCAAACGATTCGCGTTTTGGGGGCCTCAGAAATTATTGACTAGCAGTCATGGGTTGAGGCCTTCAAGTAAATTGCCGTAAATCTTTATTTGTGCAGCTACTTAAAGACCATGTCTCTCCATTCCCCGTTCCCCTCGAGAGAGTCCATACATAGCTTAGCAGGAGTCGAGCCTTAGGCCGGGGTTAACAAGCCGCCAGCGATTAAGTCATTTCTTATGTCGGTTCATTATTTCTATTTTCCTTTTTTTCCCCTAGTTTTTCTTTTTTTTTCCCCTCATTGCATGCGTAGCTACTGGGCTTCTCTACCTCCCAGTTTTCGGTCCCCCTGGCCAAATGCATTGCAATTTTTCTTGGTCTAAGCCCAAAAAATGTAATGTTACGTGTGTTGTGGAAACTCGTTTTTGCCCAGTTGATTGCCAGTGCAACTTTGTTAGTTAAACATTTCGTTGCTTTTCGCATTTATCTTGACAATGAGCGCCTGGAAAGTGTCACTCGGCTCAGCTCCTTCGAATGTGTTCTAATTAGACGTGACAATTCTACGTAATTAGGCGGCGGGTCGTCTTAACACTTGACTGCCTTTTCTGGAGGGTAAAACGAAAAGGCTTGGTGGAGTATCGAATTTCTATACCATACTGATTGGGTTGTTTAGCTAAAATTTATAATGGAAAGTGACAGTTTTGCTTCTGTATTATACTCTTTGAATGACGCAAAACTTGATTCTTCTTTAAAAAGAGGTTTTTGAAAGTCAGTTACATATTCTTAAAAATATTTGATTTTTTAGCACATTTATATTTTTAGCGTCTCTGGTTCACCTGTCTTAATTCTCACTTTAAGTTAGCCACAGAGAGAACCCCTTTCGCAAATTTCTTTCTGTGTCTTCATAAGACAGAAATCTACCTGCTTGCAACTTTGTTTTTATCCAGCATCTCACATCTTCATTAAATGTAACCCACTTAAAGAACGAACACTTTGCACATGTCCAAGTGTTCACAATTCACATTTCACACCATAAGAAAACCCGGCAACGAGCCAGGCCAGTGGGTAAAACTCATCTTTTAACGCCTTCATCTTTCTACTCTAGATAGAGTGGAAAAGTATGGCATGGAGTATTCGAATATTTTCCAGAGCTCGGAGCCACTGGAGCAACCACCAACCACCCGCTGATCCGTTTGATCAGTCTCTCTCTCAACTGGACATGGCCACATGTTGATTCGCAGATGGAAGTCGTTTCGCTACCTTTGGTCTGTGCTTTTCCAATCTTTATTGCATAATTGCAATTGAATTGTTTATTGAGTTTCCATTTCGCTTTTTTTCACTCCGTAAATTAGAAAATGTGTTAATGACTTAATGTGGAGCCCCCCGTTGGATAGCATCTGATCAGCAAACATATTTACTTCAGACCCCGTCATAAACTAGTCTTGTGAAATATTTATTTTTCTTACAATTTTTATTTCAGCAGAATGAGGAAGTACTTATCGTGTTCAGTTTGTTTTTGATGAGCTGTTTATTTCGTTTTCTCAACTTTGATTTTGTACTAATGTAGGACATTCATATGTGCATCGTCACACAGTAGGTGGCGTGGAGAAAGGTTTCCATTTTGAGTTATTCAAAATGAGGTCGTGGAAATGGGGCTTATATTTCTGGAGCTATAATGATGTTCTTTGACCAATAGGTTTTCCTTTTCTGATGTATTTCTGGATCATTGAAATTTGTTATTTATTTTTAAAACACCTAACAATTTTAAATACCTGAGTAATTCCTTTCTGAATTATTCTTAACTTTCCTTTATCTGTTTTAAAGACAAATTCCAATCCCTACATATGTTTCCCCCCGGAAAAGAACAAACCCATGTCAGAAATCTTTGGAGTTTCTCTGGGAGACCGAAAACCCTGAAATATTCAAAAAATAAAACTGGTCGTGGCCCGCCCGTCACATTCAATTAGGTCCAATTTGAGAAATAATTATATACGCACAGAGTTCTGACATTTTTTGAAAAATTTTACATTAATTTGGCACTAAACTGTCAGATGTGGAATGCCATGGCACTCAAATTTACGTCGAAAGATAAACGGCCCAGGTACACTCGTAAAACGGTCCAAGATCCAAAGCTTTTGAACAAGTTTTCTTCAAATTTAATTGTAATGTGAGAAATTTAAATTAGGTAGCCAAGAGGCTTCTCAAAAAAATGAACAACACAAAGCCAAAAAACAAATAAAAAGCCCAGACTCTGACAATGACTAAGAAACCTCAAAAAAAAAGCGGAAGATGCCCAAAGAAAACAAAAATTATGAAAAAATGTAGCTCTTTTTTCAGAAGAGTTGAAAAAAAAGATCAAATAACCGAAAGCCGCCAAATTTCAAAGGAAAACAAAAACTTGTTCACTTATTTGAAATTTTGTTGCCTTTTCAACTAATTTTCCACTTGTGGATGGAAATACTCGAGGCTAAGCTGAGGCTGAAGCTGAGGTGACTCTGGGTTCAATTTATGGATTGTCCATTTTGCTATTTGTCAGTCGATATTTGATTATTTACGATCCAGTATTCATCAGTGGATTTCAGTTTGCGTCATTTGTTGCTTTCGGGATTATTTATGGCTTTTTATAGATCAACAATACCAAACAAAATCGCCAGGCATTTTGTTGTTTTCACAGCTTAACATTTTTTATATTTCGCCTTTGAAAATTTATTACATCACGAATTCAAATTGGTTTCCCTTACTTCAGACTACATCTGTGGGCTCTTGAGTTTGTAGTTCTATCTGGACTCGAGTGTGTGTATATTCCTAATGCGAATTTGTTTGCAGCTGGGTTTCCTGGAAAATATTTATTTTAACTAGCGGATGCTTCAGTTGCCGCAAAATAGTCTTATAGAGATCTCTCCCGATCCCTTTTATAATGAAGTTTTCAAATAGAAGTTTATGGGTTTTGCAGAGCAAATTTATATCGGTTTCTTAGCTATATTTTTGTTTGGTTTAATGCTTCCTTATTTATCGAATGTTTCTGCATCAGTTTTTGTATAAAGCGACCCATTTTTGCATAGTTTTCCCCAAAAAACGTTTCTTGATCTTTACTCCCTCGAATTTTGTGAGCAAATAAACACACCAGAGAGTTCTACAAATTTGTAACACATTTGTTTAGAGTCTTAGCTATTTTTGTTTGTCTTTACTAATTAGCTTGCAGACCCCACATCAACACATCTGCGGACGAACCGAAACTGTGAATTATTATTTGTTTATTTACAAATTGTCAAATGTTGTTTCTCTCAAAATAAACATTTATCATTCAGCTGGTAAATTAGCTTTCGCAACGTTTGTTTTTTAAGCGATTAATAGTTTGGAATAGAATTTTAAAAATTGATCAATTTTATAAAGTATTTGTCCTACAAAATATTGCAACTTTTAAACAACAAATTAAACGAAAGCTCCTAACCACAAATAAAAAATTACCTTTTAAAGTGTTTCGTGTGAACGACATTTATTTAAACCAAACAAAAATTAGACAAATGCCTAATAAGCTAAACTCATTGAAAATGATTAAATACTAATTTGGAAAAATCGCTCGAGCCAGGCCAAACAATAGAAAATGTCAGCGTCTGACAAACGAACTGTCAAAATGTCAGACGCGTCAATAAAGCCACGTAAATTAGAAATACATCTGCGAGCAGCAGTGAAGCCCCGCCGCGAGATAACAACAACACTGCTGCACCTATGCGTCTATCTAGTCTGCATAACGCAAACGTTGCAACAGCAGCAGCAGCTACACCACCGACAGCAGCAACATGGCCAGCCTGAGGGGAACATGCTGCAGCAACATCACCGAACCAGTGTAAATAGCAGTGTAAATATCAATATAAGCAGGCAATTCAATGAAATTATTCAAACGGCAACGGCAAGTGCCACTGCCACGGCAAGTGGCACAGGATCTGGAGCGGTAACTTTTGCCTCGGTTACGGCAGCAACAACCATAACGCCGGGTCGTCGAAAATTACGTCGCAAGTTTCAGGGGCAACAAAATCGTAATTCCACCTTGGGAAAGAGAAGAAAACTACGTTTGCATCCCTATCATCGACGCAATGCCACACATGCAACACGAACAACGACGGTGGCAAGTGTCTCTGCCACGGCAACAACATTGATACCAAAGATGCACCAGCAGCATCCCTTTAACTATCACACCCACCTGCATACAAGCTTCCAGCAGCAGCAACAGCAACAGCAGCAACATGTTGCTGGTGGGCAAATTACCCTGCAGCAGCAGCAGCAACAACAGCAACAGGTGCATGTTGTTAGCGTAACACCGCGCCCGCACCAACGGCAACAGCCTGGATTTGCTTTAGTGCCAGCAACCTACTATCAGCAACACCAACAGCAACAGCAACAGCAACGAACATTGCTGGGCAACCTTACCCAGCAGCAACAGCAACAACAACAACAGCAGCAGCAAAATCTCCTCATACAGCCGGGCCCAAACATTTTGGTCTATAGTAATCTGGGACCAATACCGCCTTGTCCGCCGGGCCTGCTTTCCGGATCGGGAATGCCGGTCTATACGCAACAGCAGCACTTTATACCGCTGCGTTCCACAACGACCCCGCGCCCCAGGCAACGTGGTAAGCAAATCCTCTTGCGATTCCTTGGTCATTTAATTGTCGTCACTCCTGGGATGGAGAGACAGGCCGCAATGGCGGCCAAAAGGTGTTAATTACGCTAATAAAAACTGCATTCACAGCAGTTTATGGCATTTAATGTGGTTAAATGGATGCCAAGTCCGCGACTGGCGCCTTCATCGCCTTGTCCCAGTCGTGGTCCAATAATTACCCCCAGCGGCGGTGCGCATAGAAAGCCTGCCTAATTGGTCAAAAGCAATTGACTTCAATTTTGGTGAGCTGCAGCGGGATTTGAAAGGTGCCAAGGAGGATAGCTACGAAGATGCAATACCAGTTTTCCTCTTAGCCAAGGGAATACTTTAATTAAGATATTTGAAATCAGTTACGACTTGAATTAAAGTTGGCCAGGATCACGGATCAACTTACCTTTAAGACTGATTATTTTTTAATTAGCTTCTTCTATCTACCCATTAGTTTGTCATCACTTTGAAACTTGGAGTACTTAAGCTGATAGCGAACATTAATAAATCCCATTAGAAAAATACAATCAACGGCTTGTCAAACATTTTCCTTATCATTACCAAGTGTCAATATTTCAAATGTATACACAAATATTTTGATTACATGTTGTTTTTTCACAAGTGCTTGTTGTTAAATGGTCAAGTATTAGGCAATCAGTTGACAGGCTCTCTACTAAATGAATATATGAAGTAGTTAGGAGGCAAAAAGATCTTAAAACTCGTTCAAAAATAAAGATTTTGCAAATGCAGCTGCTGGCGGGAAAACTGATGAAGAAAAATCAATTGAGAAAATGTATAAATTGCTGGCCCGCATTCATTTTTTTGGCGGCTGCCGCAATTTATTGATTTTCTTCCCAATTGATTTTTTATTTCTTTTTCTTTCGTTTATGTAATCGAATCACTCAACAAATTTGCAAGCAAATCATATTACACACACTTTAAAATCCATAAAAACTGTAAGTTAGTGTGGAGAAAAATGTTTTTGCGAAAATTTTAGTGCAGCTACCACTGCCGCACATTGATAGATTGTCCCTGGTGGTGGACACACATATTTGGCGCCTGCCTGGTCCGGCCTGGCGTTCAATTAGCATTTTCGTTGAGGAGAGCCATGGCATCCCAGAGATCCAGACATGGCCCCAAACCAGCACGAATCTGGCATTATGTGTATCGAACCGGAGAAACAGACGCAAAAGCAAAAGCCAGCCAGTTGTGGCCGCCTTTAGGCCATTTTTGGTTATTGGTGTGTAAAGTGGCGCCCAGCAGGAGGCTCTGATGACATTCTCTCCGCTTTTTGATCCGATGCCAAACTGGGTTTTGTTCCATTTGCTTTGGGAATGCCACAGCATCAAGGCCTCACTGTATTCACAGAGGACAGATGCCGAAACGATCTATGCAAATTTGTCGACTTGCATGTGAATTGGAGGGTTCATCAATTATTCCCTCAGTTATGAATGATTTATTCGAAATTCGAATGCCATGAATTTGATGCCGATTAATCAATCAACTGGAATTATAATGCTTAAATATATTGCACATACATTCAAAGAGGTTTTGTTATTTTTTTTTGGTTTTATTCATTTTTTAATTTTAACTTTTTATCTGTAGAACTTTCTTATTAGTTTTCAGTACAAAAAGGGGTTTAAAAATTCATAAAAACTAGGAACTTTTAACTCTTATGACCTAGAATCTTTTCCGGGCAGCGGTTTTCCCCACAACCACACAAACTCCCCCTCATTAACAGAAAACCCATGTGCAACCAACAAACATAGAAAAATGAAACATAAATCAACTGGCTGGTTAGCAGCAGCAAATATTGACATTTTCAGTGTCTTAGATCTTCCAGCGCAACTCCTAAAGAAAGACTATGTTAAATTGAAATTGAAAGGCAGGCTGGAGACCACATGGAACACCTACGTACATGGCGTTTCCTATGGGGGCAGATCAATAAACTGGCCAACTCAAATCTCACAACATGTAGCGGGCAAAACGGCAATTTTTTAATTACAATGAAACGTGCCACACAAAACAAACAAACAATGCGCTCGCTAATTGCACATAAAGCCCAAAATCACAGAAAAAAAGCACATAAACAGAAAACAGGAAAAAACAAAGACAAAATCGAGAGGTGCCCGGGCAAAGGGAGAAAAAAGAGGTTAGTTTGAGAGCTAGAGAAAAATAGTGTAACAAAACTTGTTGTTAGCCAAGCAAATGGACGGATAAACAAACGCTAACTAACAAACAAGCAAATGAGCCGAATGACAAATGCAAGTGTCAATCTTGTCGACTCAGACGCAATTTCAGTTCGACATTAAGCTGGCTTTTGGCTTTTCATACAAACTGTAGGGCCCAAGGCAGTTTAATTTGTTGAAATTTATGGATTAAAGTTCAATTGGTCGAGGGCCTTTCGATTGTTTGTGTATGGTGGCTGAACTTTGTGTTGTGAAATCTCAAATTGAAAATGTACTCTATTTTGCAATTTCTAAACACCTAAAAGCTAAATAAATAGAAAATATATACAACCATTAGTGGCTTAAAGAAACCCGATCCATTACCAATAATGTTTACCACATCACCCACAAACACTTCACACCTCCATAAAAACAAAAATCCCACAAAAATCTTAAAAACTTAAATGGCAAAAAGCCAAGTTCAACAGCCTCAACCAGAAATAATACAAAGTTTATCTCACAGATTTGATCTAACACTCATAAGAAAACATTAATTCCTGGCAAAAAGTGTTGGCCACGTTTTCGGTTAGCCAGCTTCTGGGTGTTTGAAAACATTAAAGCGAAATATTACCGCAGTTTTCAGACATTTTTCCTAACCGATTGCACGCCTGATAGTATTTATTATTCAATTTTCATTAAATCTGATTATGGATAACTTGTTTCGTGGTTTTTGTTTTTTTTTGGCCACCTTGCCAACGGCTTGACTAGATCGAAAAAATGCAGGCAAATTATTTTTCTGACGCTTAAATTAAGCATTAATTTTGCAACGGCAAGACTCTCATAAATATCTTGGCGAAAATGTTTATAAATTTTGTGTTGCGACAGCGGAAAATGAACCCGAATTAATATATTTAAATAAGCTTTTAACTTTTTAAGCTTGATTTATCGTTCATATGTAAAATATATGTCTAATTAGTAGACTATACAAAGGGTGAAAACGTAATAAATCAATTTCCAGTTAAAAGGTAGGTTAAAGACCGGAAACACGAGACCTAGGGCAGCTGCCTTCTGTGGTTTCTCAAACACGGGAATTGAGGTTAATCAGAGAGAGAGAAAATTAAAAAGTGACATAGGTAAATTTCACTATTAAAACTTTTCAGATAGCTGCACCGCTGTTTAAAAATGTAGTTTAGTCTCAGGATTGCTTTACGACTCCAGCTTAAAGTCACGTTTTTCATATTTATTTGGCAATTTTGATTTGAAAACAAGTCTCCCACAACGTGTGCCAGGTTGTCTGAGGTCAGAGACGAGCGACCACCAGGTCCACAAAAATAAAAAACAAAAATAATGAAAAAAAGAGCCAACAACCAACAGAGAAATCCCGCAGTATCAACACTCCTGCCTTGGCGCCTCTTCGGTCACTTTGATCTATGCACTTCAAATGATTTTGTTGCCGTTGCCGTTTCAGTATCTGAATTTGTATCTGTATCTGTAGCTGTAGCTGTCTGCGGCTCTGTTATTGTTTGTGCCGATGCGTAAACAACGAAGCGTCGGTTTAAATGATACGGCAACTTTTTCCCTCATCTGAGGCAGGCAAGAAGTTTGCACACAACATGTGCTTGAGTTTGCTGAAAGGCCGGAGGGAACCACGGCGAGATTCACCTTAAGAAGGGTTGTGGGGGAATCAAGGGGAGTTTAAAACCCAGAGAAAGTGTTAGTCTGGGAAAATATGGAGACGGAAATCTTGTTCATCAGAATGGGCTATACTGTAGGTTACAAGTTGGAAAAACAACCTCGCAGTCTTAGCTAATAAAGGCATTGGTCCAACACTTTTGTCTTTATTCAACTAAAACTATTTCAAATTGAATGCCTCCAAAACTCCAAGATCAATTTCCGACCTAATTGTCCAAAGATATTTCTCCCACCCTTCCAAGTTTAACCTCAATCAACTTTGAGTACCCCTCCTAATGGCCTGACACAAATTTGCGGGCTTAATTAAGCAATTCCAATTAAAATCAAAGATATTTTACTTGGATTACGCCCACTAAAGCGGCAACACCCACTAACACCACAAAAAAAACCAAGAAAAGGAGAACTGAAAATCACATGTGTATTACTCCCAATAGACTTGTGTACTTTCGCCTATCAAAAGCTAAACGCAGTCAAAAGTTTAGCGCACTCAAATTGCATTTCCTGTCACTTGGTCGAGATCGCTTGACTGCTCCTGCCCAGAAATGGCCACCCCTCCTGCTCCTGCTCCTGCCCAGAGATCTGGATATGGGTGTGTTCACGTCTTTTGTGGGTCTCTCCGGATCTCCGATACACACGGCATTTAGCTTGCCTGGGTTGCCTGGCTGTCTGGGGCGGTTCACCGCGTACATGGGGACATGCAAAGTTACCTGTATGTCAGACCCAGTATGTGGGAGTGTTCATAGGCGTGTGTGTTTCCAGGGGCCGGCGGAACGGCATCAGCTTCAACTTCAACACCAACACCAAAAACCGGCATTAAACTGAGGCCAGTTACTGTTACATGACACACGGTGTCAAAATATGAACAGTAATCCAAAAAGATACAAAGTATATTTGCACAAACCGATTAAATACCCTTGCGTGGGAATGTGTGCCCTTATTTCATATTTGATTTATTGACTGATTTTGACAAGAAATATCTATGTAATATTTTGCATAACATAATTGTCTATATTTTTTGAAAAACTTACAGTAGGGAATATAGTTGGTGGTTAGTAGGGAATATTGTTGTCCATAACAATTATTATTTTTTATAAAATGAAATTTTATTTTATAGAGACATGACTTTCCCTGATAATATTTTGAACATAAAGTTTTATACCCACCAATATTAATGTTTAAATATATTTTAACCTCTTGTTGCCCAAATGAGCAACCAATACCTAAAATTTCAGCATTAACACAATATTTTTAATTACACAATTTTAACAAAGAGGTATCCGCCCCTGCCGAAAACCAAAAACCAAAAACCAGTAACCAAAAAGAGTATGGCTCTGTGTTTTTTCGGCTAATTGCAGTTGGATTTTAATTACAACTGGGCTGCATTTCCAGCCATTTTTAATTAACTTTTAAGGCCCGCATTTGAAACACCCTCGTCGAACTAATCCTTATCTTTATTAGCGACATGTTTTTCTAATTTTAAAGGCAAAAGCCATCAAATATTTAAGCCGCACTGAAAGTGTAGACTCCTTGGGAATTGTTTTTTCTGTAAGGCCAAATTGAAAATGCTGCTGGCCAAATCAGCAAAAAGAAAAAGAAACCAAAAAAAATCGATAGCGTGCAAAATTCAATGAATGTACCAGTACCTGGTTTTATTTTTGATCAGTCGTCGTGTGTCGAAGGAGTCTAAGGGGCGGTAAATAGTTTTGTTAATTGAAATAAAATTCAATTTGACGTTTTTATGGCATGTGGAGATAGTTCGGCTAAATACGTGAGAAGCTGCAGATGCGAATTGCAAATCTGGAGTGTGAAAGTTGTTAGAAAGATGCAACCAGTCGGTTAGCTTCCTTACGATTCACTTTACGATGTGCGATTGAAAAACACCCCGCGGGAAATCTGAAAATCATATTCATTTATTTTCAATCGTTTTTGCTTATTTATTCATCGTTACAGCTTAATCCTTATGTCCTCGTATCTCTTTCGGCCAATGTAGTCTGAAAATTGGCCAATCCGAACATTCTAAAAATTTTTAATCCATTTTTATAGCTTACTTTAAATTTTCTACTGCATTTATTTCTCTATTTTTGGGTCAAGCGGAGGGAGGTCTCAAGACAAGTGGCAAGTGGCCATAACATTTATATGCTCGTACATATTTAATCCCCATATGCAAATTTGGCTATGCGGGCACAAATTTTCCATACCATAAACTTTGCTAATACCCACATGTGGATTTCCCACTGCTCACATTCGAGATTTTGCAATCAAAAAAAAGAAAAAAAATGGTAGAGGCGGTCGTCAATCGGCGATGCTGTGACCTTTGCCAGTGCTTGTCAAACTATTCGCTACATGATGGATTGGAGTTACCGCAAATGAATGGCACATTAATTTGCATTTTAAATGTGCCAAAAATATTTCTCGCCATTTTCAGCATGTCATTGACTAATGAGCAGGCAGCCGAAAATATTGTAAATTACGAACGGCAAAAAAGAAAACGTTTTTGCAACTGCAGGAAACATAAATAACAAGTCCCAGCGCCGAAATAGATTGCTGCGGTGCATTTGCTATAGGCGCAGAGGCAGCAACTTGGATTTGAAAAATATGAAAAACATTTTGCAAATGTCACACTCGCATGGCTATGAAAACCGATCTGCGAGCCAAATTTCAGGCGCACCCCATGGGAAGCACCAATTTGTTTTAAGTATTGCTGGTTTTTGTTAGGGTATTCCAAAATATCACATATGATAAAAGCTTATAAAATGTAGCTGAGGGTATATTTTTCTCGACTTGTTGCCATTTTTTAGTGACAGCTTTGTGCGTGCCAATTTATGCACATTAGTTTTTGAGTTAAAAATTCAAATCGGCTTTCGGCACATCATTTTAAGTGTCTTCGGTTCGTAATGCCAGCGAAATATTTGCGCAAACACTTTGCAATCGTGTGCCTCGAGTGATTTTATTTATTTTGTTTCGTTTTATTGCTCTTGCTGTCGGTAGTCTCAAAAGATTCGCTTTTCCCATTCTTTTGCCTACACAATTGTTTATATGGAAATGGTAAAAGGATTGGTTTTATTTTTAGCACCCATATGGTTATAATATGGATGTTAGTTTATCCGTGTGTTTTATTAACGGTTTATACTTTAACTTACTTTGATCTTTTTCTTAAATAAAAGGAAATTTATTTTAAAGATCCATCTTTCCTGTCCGAAAATTTCCTTTTAAATAAGTATATTAAGAAATTAATCTTGAATATTTTCGATCAATCAAGCTTCCGTTTCCGTTTGCTTAAACGGTATTCACACTACCAGCCGCAATAATCTGCAACACGATTGCCACATCTGGCCAAGGCAATTCGCAATGAAGTCAACAAAGCCAACACGGCTGAGATATTTTATAAATTGCATACGGGATCGGGCTTAATGTGGCCACTTTAATAGACGCCGCCACTTATCGGGCGCCGTTGATCCAAACACCAAGAGCAAGACACTCGGAAACCATTTATTATAACAAACAAAATGCTATAATTAATTTTTTCTATTATTTTCTCAAATACACCCCGTCATTACCAAGAAGGAGGCGGTGGTGTAAGTCGGGGGGCCATTGGCCAGAACGTGGCCAGTGAGGAGTCAAACACAATTTCCTGGCCAACTTAATACTCGATTAATTTACGACGGGCACGAAAACAATTGAGTTGGCCATTTCGGCGGAGAGGAGGCTGGGATTGCGACTATTATGACGTGCCGGGCCGAGTTCGATCAAAGAAAGCATAAATAATGTCCCGACAGCCGGTCGGTCGAGGAGTAGAAACTGGTTCACTGGATTTTGTTGGTGGCCCGTACCGAAATTTATGCAAACGGGTTAATTAACTAAGTCTGCAAAAAAAAAAAGACTATAACGAAATTCGGAACGACTTTTAAGAGGCAGACTTTTAGCCGGGTGGTCCTCCCCCCAAGTCCCACACTCCAATTACTCTCTCCTTCGCTTTAAATGTGGGTCAACAGTGGGCGGCCAACAAGGCACAAACAAAACCCAACTAACTGCATTTGTATCCATCATTTTAGACATTTTAAATGTCAATCTACACATATATATGAACGAGTATGTGTACAAGACTTTGGCAAGTCAGTTGGTCAGTGAGTCAATCACTCAATTGAATGCAACTCATTCACTCATTCATTCGCTCATTGATTCATTTATTTATGCAGTCAGTCAGCCAGCGTGTTGCCAACAGATTTTTATCGCAGTTGCCTACAGACGCTTAATTGCTGCTTGATTACTTGTGGAAATATCGAAATTCAATCTTTATTTCGTTCGTTTATTGATATGCTCTTAGGAGAAACTGAGATATTAGGCAGTATTTGTTTATAGACATTTGGTAATTTTCTTTAATTTAATGAAAACATTCCTTTTTATGCTGTAATTTATATAAATTATAGCTTGAAATTAAAAACTAAATATAGTGTGTATAATATTCCCCGATATAAACATAATTTTTCAATTAATTTTTTACCTTCTTGTATTGATTTGAGATTTATGATAATTGATTGCCATCCATCGCTGCTTTTTATTGCTATACATGCACTGCGCATACGCAACGTTGTCCGCGTGTGCAGTGAGCGTACCCATAAATCATTTAATCAATATTTTGTCGTGTCGAGAATAAAATAAGGTATGTTTGCCCACAAAACACGTGCTCCAAATTGAGGCTCAACAAGTGAGCTTCGAGCTTTTAGATTTTTCTACAATTCGTCTAGTCTTTTATTTTCGGTATTGGTCAAATGCAAGAGACTTTGCAATTAAACTGTCAATTCATTGGTATTTTCAGAATTATTAGTATTTGATTGTTAATTTATTGCATTGCATTTGATTTGTGAGCGCGTTGAATGACCAGACAGCTTGGTCATAGGTAGTCGCATTGTGTATACGCCATGTTGTGCAGTGAAAATGACAAGCCCCAAGGCCACTATCGAAGTGAGACTAATGACTGTGGCTTGATTGGATGTTTAGAAGATTAGATATGTATGAAAACCCAAAGAGGAATAGGGATAAATCTCAATCATTTGCTAATTTTTGTATGCCATTCCCCCGGTAGACAAGTCAAATGGCAATCTATCAATCCAAAAACTAAGACGCCCATGCAAATGTGAAGTGGAACCCTCAAATTTTACGCACATTCAAGCCGTAGACCGTTAAACGAACGGAAGTACTCTTAAGACGGCCCACACTCAAGATCTCTGACCACCGGACCAGCCGTCTAGTCGATCGGCAGCCAGAAAAACGAAGTATAGCCAAGGGGGGAAAATAAAAACAGAGAAAAACCGAGAAACAGAAAACAAACAAAACGTGCTCATTAATAAAAAATCAAAGAAAACAAAATTGTCAATAAAACCAAAGACCCGAAAGAGAGAGAGACTAACAAACCACCATAAGCAACAGACTCAAGACCCACGCAATAAATCTACAGTGGGTGTGCAAGTGACTCTCAAACTGTTGAGGCATGACAAACGCATTTTCAACTACAGTACCAAAATGTATTGAGAAGCAAGCGAAGAGTCGTGATTCCCATTGTAAACTTTAATGACATCATTTGCCCAGGCGAAACATCTGAATGGCGTCAGTTGATTGAACTTTTTATTGGTGGCTCCGTCTGAAGGAGTCGGCTCGTAGGCCTTTCTCTCGCCACTCATTTCATTCATGAAAATGCAAATCCCCCGAACGAACACTGGCTGGCAAGCACTTGACAGCTGCACTATAGTCAGTCTTCAGTCTTCAAGTCTCAGCCATATGCCAAGTGCCTTAAGGCGCAGCTTCCTTCTCTCCATCCCCCCAATCCAAAAATATCTTCAGAGACTACGGAGCAGCTTTGGAGTGGATCTACTATCACCTATCCTATCGTGTCGCGTGCTAAGCTTGTTCATATTTCCATACTTACTTTCAAGATACCCTAAGACTTTGGTGATAGTCTATTTTTGCAGTCTACCTAAAAGGAATTTAAGTTTGTGGTATTATTTTGAATTTTTTAGCACCATAGAGTAGTTAGTTTTCGTCTTGACATTTTCATCAGATCTCTCCGAATTTTGCATGCACCTTTTCGCCTATATTTTAGATTTATTTTTTTATAGATCGTGCAATCAATTTGAAAAGTGTTTTTGCGTTGGTTTTACCGGATTTATGAATGAATTTATTTTCGTATATAGTATACCTCTTGCCTGTCCACATACTCATGTGCTTGGCAGACTTGTCTGGCTTGTTCCGACGTCGTCGTCGTCTCCCACAGTTTTTTTTCGGGGTCCAACGTCCGCTGGTCCGTCGTCGCATTTGTCGTTTGTCGCCCGAATAGGAAATCTCAATGCATATGTGGGCGGACTTTGGGGCTCTGCCTACGCGCAACCCACCAACTGGCTAGCGGGTCTAGTGGATCTAGTGGGTCTGCGCGCACCACTTGGTTGGTGGCTGTTTAGGTGCAGTTAGTTGGCTGCCACTGACAATGACGTAGTTGTGGCCCAGTAACCCAAGACGGGGAAAGCGCACGGAAATCATTTTTTATTATCGATTATTTCTTTATATATTTTAAGAAAATCGGTTTTACTATCTATCCTAGAAGTTTAAAGGAATAAACCATCCAAATAAATATACACTTGACGCCTCGACTAACGACTTATACATCCTATCTTTCCTTCCAGAATGCCACTGCAGCAGTGTGGGATCCCTATCTTCAGATTGCGACAAGCGAAGTGGACAATGCGCGTGCCTGGCCAACGTCACTGGAAGAAGATGCGACAAGTGCCGGGCGGGTCACTGGAACCTTACTGCCGGCGAGGGTTGTCGGGATTGTCGCTGCGATCCGCACGGATCACGAGGTCACGAGTGTAACCCGTGGACCGGTCAGTGCGACTGTAAGATCGGAGTTGGGGGTCAGCATTGCAATGAGTGCACGGAGGGATTCTTTGGCTTCAGCATCGAGGGATGTCAGCGTTGCTCGGCCTGCAGATCAGAGGGACAAGTTTGCGATCCGCACAATGGTCGCTGCATCTGCCCCAAGTTCACCCGTGGTCTAGGATGTGGACAATGTGTTCCGGGCACTTGGGGCTGGCAAGCTCGTCTAGGTTGCAGGGAATGCGAGTGCGATCACATTGGTTCCATTGGTCAGCAGTGTGCCACCGTCGATGGACAGTGCCAGTGTCGTGAGGGATATGCGGGCAGGAATTGCGACTCTTGTGCCGTCGGATATTTCGGATATCCTGAGTGCCGGCGATGTGGTTGCGATCCTGAGGGTTCCTTTACTCAGTCGGATGGCTCAATTGCCTGCGATTCGAATGGCCAGTGCCCTTGCAAATCTCTTGTCGTCGGCCTCAAGTGCGACACCTGCATGCAAAGTACCTTTGGTTTGTCTGCCCTTAATCCCGAGGGTTGTACCCGCTGTTTCTGCTTTGGTCGATCCAGTGAATGCGAGCAAAGCGATCTGTCATGGGGTCACATCCGGATGCCAGAGTCCAGGAATCTAAGCATCCAGCAGATAAGACCTCACAATGTGCCCAGCACGGACTACGAGTATATTGTGGTTGTCCAGATGGAGGGCAGCAGTTTTCATCGTGAAGACGCTGAGATTCAGCGAATGAATGATCTGAGCTTGGTACCCAAATCTACGGGAAATGTCTCTATCGGAGCATATGGACAATTTTATCATCCACTCTACTTCCAACTGCCTCCGCAGTTCTATGGAGATCGGACAAGCAGCTATGGGGGCTTTCTGTATTTCACCCTGATCACCGAAGGCGCCCATAAACCCTTAGAACGAAATGTTTTAGGTCAGCACCCGCTGGTACAATTACATGCCCATTCAAAGTTACTTCTGGACTTTTACGAGTACGAAGAGTTCGAGTACTCCTTGAATGTAACTCATCGAGTACCGCTGCATGAGTCCTTCTGGAAGTATCATCACACTAGCCAAGCCGTGGATCGTAATACTCTGATGGCCGCCCTTCAAAATATTCGACACATCTTCATCAGAGCCTTTGCTTTCGCTGATTTCCAAGAAGTTGTGTAAGTATTAAAATCAAGTTTATATAAGCCAAAAAATCGCTTTAATACTAAAAACTTTTTTTCCCATTTTAGCCTTCAGAATGTACATATGGATGCGGCCATTTACATTAAAGGTTCTACCAATCTCATAGCCAAAGGAGTTGAGCGTTGTAGATGTCCCAAGCGGTTTGATGGACTTTCATGCCAGGATCCGGGCAGATCCTTCTACCGCTGGCGCAACACCACAGTCGTGGAAAGTGTATTTATTGAGGATTTAATAGGAAGAGCAGCTCCCTGTCATTGTAATGGACGCAGCAGCGATTGTGACAGGGAAACAGGAGTCTGTCAGGTAACTAAAACTTATTAGCTAGTTTGATTGAAAGTTCAAAAATAAATTTATTTCTCTGCAGAACTGTCGAGGTAACAGTGGAGGAGATCATTGTCATCAATGTGCTGAGGGTTTCTACGGCGATCCCAACTCGCAGTACGGTTGCCAAGCTTGTCCGTGTCCGGAGACCAACAGAAACTTTGCCCGAGGCTGCAATGTCTGGGATGGAGAAGTCAGTTGTGTTTGCAAGCCGGGTTATACAGGACGATTATGTGAGCAATGCCAACCGGGATATTTCGGTAATCCCATGAAGTATGCCAACACAACTTGCCAACCATGTCATTGCCATCCTGATGGCATCCGAACCGAAGGCTGCGATATAGAGACGGGAAGATGCTACTGTCGAGAGGGAGTCACCGGTCTCAAGTGCGACAAGTGTCAGGTGGAACGACACCATCTAGTGGATAATGGATGCAGAAGTAAGTTGTCCTCCATTGATTTTTAATTTATGATTATTTTTATTTCTAATCCCTGCATAAGTTTGCGACAACTGCACCCTTCTGCTCCTGGACTATGTGGAATTGGTGGGTCACAAGCTGCGTCGCGGAATGCACAACATGGATTTGACGGGAATTCCGGCACCATATCGCAAATTATCTGAATATGAGAGCGCCTATGATGAGTGGAATGGAAGACATTGGGATTTTAGCCAGACAAAACAACGACTTCAGGATTACGACTCCGCGGACATCCTTAAGCTCGAAGCCCATGCCGA
Organism: Drosophila eugracilis; assembly: GCF_018153835.1. Lineage (NCBI taxonomy): Eukaryota > Metazoa > Arthropoda > Insecta > Diptera > Drosophilidae > Drosophila > Drosophila eugracilis. The sequence continues at coordinate 1,881,964 of NW_024573209.1, forward strand.
AAATCATAAGTTTCAGACTCGCAAAGCCGTGACTACCATAGGAAAACGAGAGTTCGCCATCAAATCGATGCGGGAAGATGCTGTGACCCAACAGCACGGTATGGGATTGCTCCGCGCGGAGATCCTTCAAACGCTTTCTGATTTGCGGGGTTATGGAAAGAGTGCCCATCATCTAAGCTTACCAACGGCTCTGAAGCAGGCCCGTTTCTATCTTCAGGCTATCCGTGAGCACGATAAAATGGTGCAGGGAATTCGCAGCACCAACGACTGCGCTTGGAAGCACTTTTATGCCATGGGTAATGCCTCGGATTCTGCCTTCGACGAGAGTGGCCGCTTGGAGATGCTCTGGCGAGATCTAAATCAGACAAATCATCGGGTTGTGGACTTACGACTGCAAGTCGATCGAATCCAGGAGGTGGAAAGTGAAGCGGATGATGTCCTAGAGCATGTCCGCAATTTGAGTGTCTATGTTGGGGAATCTCACCAGGAGCTGAATGACCTTAACCAGCGGATTTCCGATCACCTCGATCCGGGTTATCTTGAGCAGGGTGAGGGATTGGTGAGGAAAACACTCCAGCGACAAATCTTGCTCAATGGACATATTAACCAGCTGGATGGCTTAAGGGTATTACTTAATACCACATTGGGAGTGAAATCGGAGCGACAGCGGGAGGTTCGCAAGCACTGGCTGCCCAAGGCGGAGAAACACGCCAATCACCTGCTGGCACGATCCAATGAATATGCCCGCCAATTCCAGCCCACACGGAATGGAGCCCGTATAGCCATGCTGGCCAGTTCTGCCCACAGTAATATAACAAAGGCCATCAATGATGCTCGACAAGCTTCGATTCTGGCTAAGGAGCGGGTGTATGAGGCCCAAAGAACTCTCTATCCCAGCGATGGTAGCTCCATGATCAATCGAGCCAAGCACTCGCTGCACAGGTCAAGACAACTCCAGCAAGAAGCCCTCAAGCAGATGCATAAGTCCAATGTGCTGAAGGACAAACTACATCAGCAGGAGCAACAGGTGGAAGGCATTAAGGCCACCATATATGATTCTGGTCTGCGAACGAACAATATATCCGGACAACTGCAGGGTCTGTCAGAGGGAACAGCCCGTCGACAGGCGAAGGAAGGCTTGGAATTGGCCGACAGAACAGGGGAACAAATGCGAGCCGAACTGCGACTTGCCAAGGAGATGCAGGAGTCCATCCAGAACATGCGAAATTCATTCTCCAATTTGGAACCCGATTGGGAAATCAAACTTGGCATGGCTCAAGAGAATATATCACTAACCCAGACCAACCTTCGACTGGCTAACGTCTCGTTGAGCTACCTGGAGCAGCAGGCCGAGAAGGAGCGGCAGGTGTTCGAGGTCTGGAACAACAGCATGGCTCAGCAACTGCAGCAGCTCAGAGATCAGATTGCCAAGGCCAGGCATGCGGCAGAAGCGGTAATATATATATTCGCCTATTATATTTTACAGTTCATTAAAAATCCTCTTACAGATCGATGTCTCCTTGGAATCCCTGGGTCCTAAATGCAGTCGTTCCTACCTGCCCACCTCATACGGATTGAGCACCTCAAACAAGCTCCGTATGAGCTTTGCCTTATCCAATCACCTTGAGAGTTCTCCGCTGATCCACTTGGCGAGCAGCGAAGGTCGCCATATTACCCTTGAGCTTTACAAGCGTCGGGTGCGCCTGGTGTGGAATCTTGGTGGAACCACCGCCACCGTCACGCATCCCATGGTGGTGGAGACACGTGACCCCAAGTACGACGATGCCTGGTATCATGTCGAGGCCAATAGGACACTTAATCTAGGAAGTCTACTGGTGCGCCGCATGAACAACTATGGAGAGCTGACCCCACCCAATCCGCTAACCATGACAGGATCCACGGACACGGAACACACGCGTTTCTATCAGTCCCGAAACGATCGAATATCACTGGGTGGTTTTGCATCAAAGGATTTGCACTTTACACCGGGACTCAATGTGGTGGTGCACCAAGTTGAGGTAGACAATAAACCTTTGGGTCTGTGGAACTTCGTGAAGAGCGAGGGCAGCTGCGGTGGATCCATGGTGGGAGCTAAGGAGTCCTCTGCTTCATCCACTGCCCGTCATTTTAATGGATTGGGCTATGCCCAGCTGATGAAGACCCGCCCGAGACCCACTCGCAAGAATCTTTTCTCGGTGCAGATGACTTTCCGTACGCTGGACGAGAATGCCTTACTCTTCTTAGCGGTTGATGACAAGAACGTAAGTTAATCCCATTAATCCATTGATTTGTGGAGATAAAAAGAACTTATATATTTTAGAACCGCTCGGTGTCGGTAACTTTGAGCCGTGGTCGGATCATGTTCCGCATCGACTATGGCGATGAGTCTAAGCTGGAGATCAACACCACCAAAAAGTACAATGTTGGTCAGTGGATCAAGATCGAGGCTGCGCGAGAGTTCTCTGCCAAGCGCAGTACTGAAAATGGAATGCTCCGAGTGAACAACGATCGTCCAATTTCCGGAGCACCCACATTACCCGTAAACATTCACTTACTGCCAGATCTCTCCAAGGCTGTCTACTATTTGGGTGGTGTTCCACCAGGTAGTGATTTGAACCTAATTCAACATGAAAGGAATATAACTTAAAAACCTATCTTTTAACAGGTTTTACATCGGGTACCACCAAGGCCCCTGGAGCTGATAATCCCTTCTTGGGCTGCATGAAGGACGTTCAGGTGAATGGCGAGACCTATGATCCTCTGGAGAGTTCCAGCTACTATGGAGTCGAGCCTTCCTGCAAGGACATGATTACCAAGTAGAGCTAACTCATCTTATACTAGAAGCATTTTCTATAAATTAAATCTTTTTTCAGGGCTGGTTTCTCGGGCAATGGCTACCTAGAGCTGCCATCCCAGTCGCTTCGAAAGCGGTCCAACACTGCTTTGGTGTTCCGCACCCTACAGCCGGACTGCTTGCTACTCCTGGCCGCCTATCCACCTGAGGTCCAGGCCGATTACGATGCCAAGGACATTAAGGGCAACTTCTCCATCAGCTTGGTAGATGGACAACTCCATGTGTGGGTCAATTCTGGTCGCAGCTTCATCAAGATGTCCTCGAACTCCAGTCAGATTAACGATGGCGAGTTCCATGTAGTAAATTTGATAAAAACAGGTCGCAAACTGGAGCTCATGGTGGATGATGAGCTGCAGGAGACTCGTAACTTGAACGGCAATCCCACAGTGGTCAGCCTTCCGCGGGACACAGGTGGGCTGTATATCGGAGGAGCTCCGCCGCACGAGAGCTATACACCCTTGGCACCAACCTTTGTCAACCTAGAAGGAGCCATTCGAGATGTGGTGTTTAACAATAGAACCATGAACTTTAACGATGCCCTGACCTTCTCCAATGTTCAGATAGGACGCAATGGTCCATTGATGGGAAGCCTCAAAGGAGGACTGTACGATGTTCTGCTGAAAACTGAACCGATGATCGGAAAGAGTTTTACAGCCTCGCCTGAGGGCTGCAAGCGGGTAAGTGACTAAAATTTCCTTATTTCTTGGATTGGTTTGGATGGGTATTAAGATTTTAATGGGTACTGTCAATCTACTGCATGTAAATATGTGGCTACCTAACTCTGTTAAACTCAAACGTTTCTCTTTGTTCTTATAGGATTTTAGTTGCTAAGCAATTATGTCAAAAGCGGCTACGCTAAAAGCTTCAAGCGCTGCGCTTCAAGAAAGCTCATTTGTATACTAATTTCGCCTAAAACAAACAGAAAAAAAATCAAAAGCTAACCAAACAAGCTATTCTATGTGGTCTACATGTGGATTAATATAACCAACCATCATCAAAGATATAACCTCAGTTCTTGCATTAAAGGCATTGGGAAAGTGGGCCCATGAGAGCATGATAAAAAGCAGCGATTTGAGGTATTCAAATCCTGTTGAGAAAACTCTTATGGGCAGACTGATTTAGCTTTAAGCTAGCGCATCCTGGTCCACAGATAACTAAAACCTAAAAACAGCCATATTCTTAGTTAATAATTATCTTTTTAAACACAATTTTCAATTTTGTATATATTTCATATGACGTTTTTGCTATTTGATAAGCCTCAAAGCTCAATTTAGTGCGTAAGATTCACCATTCTCATATCATACATACACATCACTCATCAACGCTTTGTGTACGTTTTTGCTTTCATGACTGTATCATACGATTAACATTTGCTTACTGCAACATGAACATTTATTTGTTATCACATTTACCTAAATAAACATTTTTATAACAAAAAAGAAACGAAATCATGGCAAATTTTTTATTTTTTAACTCACAATCGCTGAGATCGCTACGCAAAAGCTCAGAAACTAACACAAAGTCGTCGGGGTGAGTTGAGTTCCAATAGGTGGCGCTATAGTCCTGGTCATAATCGGGTTGCTCTCTTGCAGATCGGCAGTTACTCCTATGAGCCGAATGCCTTCAAGTTCGGAGACGATATCTATAGCTATTCTCAGCTGAAACTCCCAGAGCGACACTTCTGGCAGCGCAACTTCCACCTGAGCTTCGACTTCCGTTCTTTTTACCCCAATGGAATGATCTACTTGTCTCCAGGAAGCAAGGAGAAACCCAAGCACTATGTGGCCCTCATTCTCAAGGATGGCCAACTGGTTCTGGTGGTGCGAGGTCGTCGGCGCGAGGAGCTTCAGTTGACCGCCAAATTGAACGATGGTGAATGGCATAGGGTGACGATAAGCTGCCACGATCGCAAGGTTACCATGTCCGTGGAAATTGGGCGTACTGACCAGAAAACTTCTGCCCAAATGAAGCTGCCCAAGAAGATCGGTGCCTCGCAATTATTGCTGGTTGGCGGTCTGCCCCAGTCTCCGGTTAAGATCTCTTCGGATTTGTATGTCCGCCTGGAGCCATTCAAGGGCTGTCTTCGCAGGGTCAGCATCAACAACAACACCCAGGATCTGGCCCGTCCTGGCAAGCACTCTAATGTGGGACAATGCTTCCCTACGGTGGAAAGAGGCAGCTACTTTCCTGGTGATGCCTATGCCATTTACAGTGAGTTATCACTAACATAGTTTTGAACTCGAAGTAATTTTTTTTCATCTTTAACAGAGAAAAACTTTAACGTTGGGCAAGTATCTGGATCTGGAAACCGAATTCAGAACTTCGGAACTTTCGGGAATTCTACTGAGTGTCTCAGATCCAAATGGATTCCCTGCCCTTTCGCTGGAGCTACATAATGGGAATGTAAGTTGAAGTGTCTTTATATAATGTCGCAATATTTAATATTCAAATCTTTCCATTGGTAGATAATATTCTCCTGTGATCTTGGGAATGGAGTCCCTCTGAGAGTGGAATCCGCACTGCCCACCAAATATGCCTTATGCGACAACAAATGGCACAATATCTCAGCTCTTTATGATGGTGAGCAGATTGTCTTGCGAATAGATCAGCTGCCAGCGGTGATCAGTGTGGGAAACCAGCAAAACGCAGGGAAGGTGCAAACCCGCTCTCCACTCTATATAGGCGGGTTGCCAGGTAAGTCTTTAGATCTTTGAAATCAGAGATTCCATTAAACCTTTGCATTCCACAGAGACTGCACCAAGTGGATCACTGATATCGCGGGAGAACTTCAAGGGCTGCATCCGGCACGTGTCCATTCGGAACGAGAGACGCGACTGGATCGATATGGAGGATCTGAGGAACGTGCTACTCAGCGAGTGTCTCGTGTCCAGCGATGATAGCTGAAGGTCGTGTATCCGAATTCCGGACCGCTTTCCGGGCGCTTCTGGTTCCTGTTGACGCCACACCAAAACTTTTTCCAAATGTATTGTGATCAATAACGAGTTTAGAGCCAGTTATTTATAGCCCTTCACTGCCATATAAGTTAGATTACTCTTAGGATTAACTTCGATTTATATTGTATAATTAACTACCAATTTTATTGCCAGTGACTGCATTTTGTACTTCGCAATCTGATTCATAATTTATTTCGACTATTTATAAAGTTTTTATTATTTATTTTATGTTTTAAAAGAGGCTTTAAGTTTGTATTTCATTTGGCGTACGACTTATTAAAAATGTGTGTTTATCGAATCTCCTCCTGTGTGTACAGTAAGCAACAAAATTTAATTTAGTAGCCATAACATTCATAACTTTCATTTGTAAATATAAATGCCATTTAGTTTGTATTTATCTTAGCACATATCTACAATGTAATATTCCCATCTTAATAAATTAAATAAATACAACTTTATTTTAACGAAACCTTGAGAGTTTATTGGTCGATGTTAGGAAATGATATGCCATAATTTGGCATATCGTATTTCTAACTTTTGAAAGCTCTTTGCTATCTAGATTTTGGCTCACCACTTTTTCTGGGAGTTAACTTTCACCAGCTCGGATCATAAGTGTCTTGACTCTCCAAACATCCTTTACTTACATATTTTTTGACACACACGATGAGTGTTAGCAAATTTGGGAGGAGCAGCCGCCGGACTCGGAGATCCCTTTCCTCTACCACAGATTCCTTAGGCCCCTACATCTACTGCGTTAACTTCCATGACAACGGATTGAGTGCGGTACGAGATGAGTTTATAAAGCGGGTGATTAGCGGCACTCGTCGTGCGATATTCGTCATTGATTTGGAGAAAGAAATTACTGAAGCCAACTTTCAGCTACATCGAAAATCAAAGGCCAGAAAAACTGGTAAGATTAAGTTTAAGCCAATCACTAGTAAAAGATAATAAATGCCTTTTAGAGGGATCTCTGCTTTTAAAGCCCGTTGATCCCGTCAATGTTGTCCTGAAATGCATTCAGGACTTGTGTCGATGAGTTTGATAGAGTAACCAAGAAGATCGAATCCGATGCGAATTTTGATCTACACGCCTATTGGCAACGTTACATCCCAGCTCAGCTCAAGAACCTAACGTCTGGGGCGGCCAAAAAGAAGGGTAATCCAGACACGAAGCGCGCTGAAAACACAGCCAGGCCGAAAACGGGCAAGTCTAGCGATAAGGTGCGTCTGGAGAAGATCAAGTGCGTTAATATCACGGCCAAGGAGCACAACAAAGTTGGCAAGGGAGTGCCGATGTCCAAGCGTGAGGTAAGCTTTACAGAGTCTTAAGACTGATGTTACCTAACCATTCTGCCCTCCAGTACATCAGAGATAATCCATTGTTCACGAAAATACTGATCCTAATCGTGGGCCAAATGGATAATGATTTCTACAAGATGCTGCTGGCCTACGAACAACCGCTGCGGGCGATCATCCACTTTATGCCCGAGGAGAGTGCCTATGATATTCTAGTGCCTCGCCCTAGGCGAGAACAGAAACTCCAGGAGACATTGGCCGTTATCCAGAGAGACATCCACTCGCTGCGGAAGAGGATACCATCGAAGAAGGTGGGCATATTCCAGCAACAGCTGCCCCAGATGTCGTCCTGCTTGGCGGCCAAGTTCACGGACGACGTCTTCGACCAGCTGAGCTGGTATATGTATGATGTGGAAACTCTTCGGGAATGGTACCGTACTTACTATGAGGAGCCGTACGTAGAGACCAATGTAAGGATGGATCCCACGCTGTCCTTGCTGGATGCATTCCATGTCGTAGAGTCACTGAGCATTCAAGGGCATTATCTTCAGGCCCAAATGCCGGCCTGCCTGGACGATGATACCACTGTCTATCTATACGTAGAGTCGCTGATGAGCACGTTCGGGAATCCCAGGGAACTGATGAGCGAAACGGAAGTCCTTCTCCTGGCAAATCCTACGCCATCGGTTCAAACTCGAATACTGGACAAGGTGAAGGTTTATGCAAATTCGTTTAAGAGCATAGTCAAGCTGAACAAAAATGATCGCATCTTCGTGGAGCAGGAGAATAGGTTGCTGTCCAACCTTTTGTCCTATATGAATCAAGGTATGATGCGTAATGTATACCACGGCTGTTTGGAGTACAATATATTGAGGCGCTATTTCACTTCCGGTTATATCAACAACGCACTAAAATGTAACCCGTTCAATGGTGAAGTGGAACCGATCTTTTTGCCCAAGTTTGCCGAACTTTACCTTACGGATGACTCAGTGATGCAACGCATTATCCAGCTGGTTAAGGATTATGATGACTTCACCTTAGAGGAGATACAGCCAGATGTCCATCTCTACACTTTCAATCGGGCTTTAAACGAGGTCTTCGAACAGGAAAATCAAACTGTGATACCCACATGTCTTTGCTTCAGGGACTTTACCTTGTTCGAAATGGAGAGTACGTTGGTAATTAATTAGGATTACATTTTTGGAATAATATTTTATATTTGCAGGGTTTCTTGAGGACTTGGTCACCCCGCAGAAGTTCAACCAAATTACTGATAGTCACTTATCACGAGAAACGCAAAGCGCAGACATAATATTGGGTAATGATCCGGTTAATGTCAAGTGCAGTGACGACAACGATCGTGTTGCCATCGATCCCAAAGTCTTTGTTCGACCGAAATCAATCAAGGGTCAACAGGCCAAGAAAAAGGAAAAGCTAGATCAAGACGAAGCTCGGTCTATAAGCCAGAAACCATCTGTAATCGCTCGAGAGAACCAATCAATGGCATCACGACACTTGAGACAATCTAGGAAGTCTTTGATATCCAATTTGCAGCTAAAAGATTCTGGATTTGAGTCAAAACAAGAATCTAACTTGTTTGTGGGACTTGGTCCACACCATCCCATGCTGGAAGGCTATAACCTGGATGACACCCGGCAGACAATAAAGTCCAAGACATCAAAGTACTTCTTCGAAGAGGGAAGAATCGTGCTCTACGAGGAGAAGTGGAATTTCCGCCAGATGAACAAGTGCCTGGCCCTCGAAATTGGAGGCCAGGAGGTTCATTTCCGAAGTGCCGATGATCCTCTGGGAGTCACTGCCGCGGATTCTGGAGTAAGAATCGTTTCGAAAAACGGCATCAGTCTTCGGGCGATCAACAAAGAGATCGAGTGCGCCAAAGTGGTTCTGAACTATCCCAATGGCCTGAGTACCTATTGCCACGACACCCATACGGAACATCTGTGGCAATATCAGGTAAGATTAATGCTATAAAAATTTGGGAAATTGTATATCGATTCCCTCCAATGTACTAGGATAATGAGCTGAATGAGAGCCGGCGCGTCTGCACTCCTTATGGCTGTGTAATTGTCTTCTACCAGAACACTGATACCATTTTAATAATGCGATACAATGGGGAGGTGTATTACCTATTCAGCTTTACGGAAGCCGACAACGAGGAGGAGGAGGAACAGAACTCGGACTTCATCAATGCCTGTTCGACGCAGTCCGGCTACTCCAGCTACAAGCCCATTAAGGAGTCCAAGAGAGGTCGAAGGAGTTGCCAGAATTCGAAGAATTCGGTAGAGATGGTTTCGTTGGCTCGCAGTTCGGGCGGGGGAGATTCCAGTGTACGCCCATCTAATCAAAGTGTTAAGATATCCAAGGCATCGATTTTTTCAAAGAAAAAGAGGCAATCCGCGGCATTATTCGAAAGCATTAAGTTTGAGTTAACCTATCTTAATTTCATTATGGCTCTGTACAAGCTGAGCTATCGACACCTCAAGTTGACCACATCGCTGGGCAGTGTGGTCCACGTGCAGCGCGACGGGAAGATATGGTGTGGCAAACCTTTTCGGAACACCGAGTGGCATGACTACTACGCCAACGAGTCCTATTCGATGCGGGATGATGGTGTCAAGATGATTTGGACGTTGGGGGAGCTGAAGTGCTATCACAGCGACGGAACCGTCATCACTTCCGGAACCATCGAAAGCTGGGATCCCGGAGCGGATGCTGATGAGTTTGACATTCAAATCAGTTCGAGCAGCTCCCATGCCAATGCAATGGACAACGGCATCATTGGACGAACGGTTGTATTTCAATTCCTCTTTTAAATATCTTAATTAGTTCCCATTTATCTCATTTAAGCTTTAATTATTTAAAATTTTTAATTTTTTTAATTTTTAATTTCTTTTTATATGACAGGATACAATCTTTATCAATGATCCGAATGGCTTGCCGTTTACAGACGTCAGTCTGAGCTCTACAATTGACGGGGAATCAGGTCGCAATAGTCTCTTAGGTAAAAATTTGTCATCCAAGGGTGATATGATGCCGGAGGAGGAGGAGGGAGAGATTATCTTTGAGAAAAGCTATATAACTTACATGCCAAATAGTTATTCCATACACCACAAAATCTATGCTGGCATTCACTTCTCATTCAGTCACCTAACCGATGTGGATCTACACCTGGAGACCTCGATCACCACCTGCGACAACATGCTCGTTCGGGTATTCAAGGATCAAATAAGAACTGATTTGAAATACTCTGAATCCCCCATGGAGATGCCATCTTCCGAAGCCGATCCGGATGACTGGACAAGACGCAGGTCAAGCAAACAACAAGAACAAGTTTCGATAAGTGACGAAACTCTCCCGAGTGGAGAGGAACACAAGATGGAGGACTTACCTATATTAGAAGAAACATGTATCGAGGTCATTTGCAACAATCTAGCTTTACTTTTATTTGAGGATCGGGTTAACATACAAACCCAGCTAAGAAAGTTTGGATGCGACGAAAATGCTAAGTGTGATCTGCAAGTGCGGTGAGTTAAAATATATATCTTGATGGTCAGATTAATAAAGATCTTACTTTTCAGTGATGATATCGAGTTGACAGTTTATTTTGCCCAAAGCTTGTCAACCACTTTTCGAAATTGGGTGAGTGAAGTAACCAGTTTTATTAACTGTTTCTGCCCCAAACGGCGCACTTTGTACTTTTTAGAAACTATAAACTCATCTTGCCAAAGAAAAGGTACGTTAAATGTGAGATGTAATTCGTGAATACTTATTTTTTAATGACTTTCCAGGATTTGAGATGATAAAGTCGGTGCCGCCTTTGGGAAAATATAGCTTTAGTGCCGGCAACTACTGCATCGATGTGAAGGAACTGTCTTCGGTGGATAACAACATGCATAATAAGTACGATTGGTTTGACACGGACATGAAAAAGTTTCCTCGCTTTCGCGATGGCAAAAAAGAGACACCGCAAAGCGAATTTCCTATGGTTTTAAATACAAGGTATTTAAATAATATTGAAAATATATACTAAATTAATATTTAACTACCTTAGAATCTATGTGGAAGTACCTGCCCAACTAGCCAATACAGATCGGATACACAAATTCGTTTCCGAGTTCGATACTACTAAATTTCGAAAACAGCGATATCGTTTTAATGAGTAGGTTCAAAACTAATATTCTTTTAAACATAACTTAGGCACTTATAAAACTGAATTTCAGGGCCATTTTGTATCATTTATATCCACGTTTGCAACAGTTAGTCCATCAGGAAATCAGCAAGCGAAGTTGGAAGAATCGGCATAGCGAACATCGTCGTCGGATGTTCATCGAACAACAACGCATCAGTCTCTACTTGGCCATGCTGAAGCACAAGGTGTATCCCAATTACTTCCAGTTCAAGGATCAGTTTAACTCTCATGTGAGAAACATCGAGTTCTTCCAGTTCATGGCATCCAAGTGCAACGAGAAGGAACATCCCGGGGAAATGTTCGACGATCCCGTCGAAGACTCAAGTAAGCCACCAACAAGTAAAGCAAAATCAAAGAAGAACAAGTGTGTCTGTCCCAAGTATCTGAAATCTTTAGATTAAAAAAGATAAGAAAAGATTTTTAAAGATAAATAAAAATGGTTTTTATAATGTAAAAAATTTATTTTTTAAATATAATATATTTACTTTAAAGAGTTCTTTATTATTTTTAGCAGGCTCAAGCTTCAAGTTTTTCTAAGTTAAAACCACTTCTTTAAGATTTAAATCTGCTTTGTGCTAACTCACCACCAATTTAAACTTGGCGCCCTTGTTTTCATTTCCCCACGTTATCGATTGGAGCTGTCCCCATTGCTATCGTTTGGTATTCATTTGCTTTCCCCCTTCGGTCATACCGAGTGCCTCAGATGTTGTTGTTTTTTCGGCTGCTACGGTCGCGCGTTTGTGCTGCTCTCGAAAATAAATCATATAGGCGAAATATGAATTAAATAGTCTCAAGATAATAAAGCATAATACCCGAAACGAACACGCGATCATCAAAAGCGAACACTAGAAATGGCAGAACCTCTAAGTGCCGAAACCAAGCCGTTGAGCAATGGAAATGCCAATGGAAATGCGGTCGGTATAGCCGAATCCGCCAGTGCTGTGTTTCAGGAGAAGATGAAGTTCCAGCTGGAGGAGCCCAATGAGATCACGGCAGTGCCGAAATATGGTCTCAAACTGAAATTCGACCATGTGTGGCCGGAACGGAGAATCCAAAACGTACGAGCCTCCATCAGGCAAACGTTGCCCATGGTGCCCCTCGTCTGCAGGTGGGATATGACAGAATTAGATTAACTTTATCAACAAATATAGAACAGAGTCAGAGAGTTTCCCTAATTTTGGAAATTAAGTTGCATTAAGTGCACATAAAAGTGCAGTCTAACTTTATGACTCAAACATAGTATTATCTACGAGTCTAGGAGAATTCTCTAAAAAAATTTTGTTTACCTTTTACTCTCATTTAATATATATAATTATTTTTGTAAATAATAGAAATTATTATAATTATATTTTTCACGAGTGTAGACAGAAAGATACAGGCTAATTTCCTTTAAAACAATTTCAGATTTCAGTTAAACAAAAATTATAAAAATCCGAATTTAATCTTTAACAATCTTTAATCATAATAAGTCAGAAGTTGCTATAAAAACAAATACATCTAAGATAAATAAGTATTGCTTTTAAGATTTTTCAGTGTATTTTTGTCTGATGCTGGGTTAGGGACACCTTATCCATAATTAATTAAGGCACAATAATGCGAAATCAATATCTGGGCCTAATAATACCCCAACAGGAGTGACATCGAGCCTGTCCTTCTCCCCCTTACCATATCTTTCTATATCTCTCGTGCGTGCCAAATATAGCGCCAGGTCCTGGCCAACACACACATACACCGAGACACACTCGTGTAGGCCCAACTCATAAATTGAATTCTTTTGTAGACTAAATGACATTACAACCGTTAGAGTGAAGGCTCAGAGGAGACCAACACGCAAGGATTTAATACGGGAAATAGGTTGAAAAAAGCATAGAATTTAAAGGAGTAATTAGTTAATAATAAATATGAAAATTAAAAAGGGATTAACTAACCAAGAGCAGGTTGTTACTTGATTAACTTTCAAAGTAAAAAGGTATATCATAAAAGCTGTTAAAACTTTATCTAAATCTTTGTCAATTAACCCCTACATTTTTTAAGTCCCAGCTATGTACATCGACTTCAGCATAATCACTGCTTTATGCGGTTCCCCATTTTATGTCTCCATAGAAAAAAAAAATGAAAATCCCGCATAGCTTGGCGCCACAATGTTTCCATTCTTCCTTTACCCTGCTACCCATTCCTGTCTGCCCGCATTGGCGCCACGTTGGGCGTCCTGTTTGCGTGTCCTGGCCACATTTCGGTGCCACAACCAAAAGGACTCAAACACACAAATACAATAGTTGGCTTTTCAGCTCGCTTTTCATAGTTAGCCAGCCCGCTGACTGACGTTCCTTTGACTGCTGAGTTGAGCTTAACCCGCATATTCCCTTTATAGTTGTCCAAAATCACAGCATTTACTGACCCAACAAATGACCCATTTTACAAACTGTGTTCAAAGTGCAATGAACTTAAGGGTCATTTAATAACGCCTGAAATTTCTTTATTTTCACATATGTTTAATAAGCCAAAAGGGTGAAGAAAATGTTAATTGAAAGCCTTGTCAAAAGTATGACTAACTCTGATAGTAATTTGTATGACGTGTACTGGAAGGTCAATATTTTTTCCATACCTGACTGATATGGCTAATACATTATTTTTATAAGCTTTCATTATAAAATCTTATCAGAAATGTTGTATTTTTGGTTAGTAAGCTATAACTATTATACATTGAAATAAAAGACTTGGAAAACTTTTAATTGTTTCTTAAAAGAAAATCTTTTAACTATATATACATTCATATTAATATAATCATTTCATACGAAACATAGTCAGTATGATTAATAACCCTTTAAATAGTTCATATATAGATAGTGATTATGACTCATAAAGGTATCATAACACAAAATCTGCAAATCACATTTTAATTTGCAATTTTGATTTTTGTGACGTTGCAAAATATTGGTATTTAACTGTAGAAAGATAAAACACAGGCTACCTAACATAAAAAAGAGTCATAAAATATTTCAGCTTTTACTATGAATGCCTGAATTTCAATTCTTATCATCACAGCATAGAAAATGTTTTGTCATGCGTTTTTGATAGTAACCCAGCTCTTAATCTTCATTTTTTAGGCCATTTCCAAGAAACCTTATCAAAAGAGTGTTTAAGAGTGTTAAAAAAGTTGAACTTTGGCTATGAAATCTTTTCGGCTCCGGCAAACTAACCTATCTCAAGACTTTCATGTTTGCACACATTAAATACTTCTATAAAGTTATTTTTCGAATTCATTTTGGTATTGGTTAAATCAGCTGCATCAACCTTTCAGCTTATATAGCTTGATTTTAATTTGTATTATACAATAAATATGCACCGCGAAGTGCGATTAGAAAAGCCTCATCAAGGTTGACTAAGCGATTTTCCAGCTTGCGAGAGTTCACATATAGGCATGATAAGCCAATATAAGGCCAACCTCTTATATGTTGTGTCTTTATCAGAAGGCCTATACTCGTCGGATTGCATATAGACGGTTATATTTGACATATTTGTATATAACAAAATGTATGTCATTTGGGTATTTCCCCAAGTTAACTCTCCTCTGAAATCTCCAAGTTCCAGTTCAATGTATCTTTGATGACACAGTTCCGGCAATTTTCCTTTTCCTGATTGCCAACTACTTTTCACACAATTTCAATCCATGCCAGCTGAAAAAGCGGCGCCAGTCAGGAAAAACATATAATAAGTCCAGCTCATCCTCCTATCCAATCCTACACCACCACCCATCCCGTCTGTCTGTCACACATCAAATGCTTTTGGCAAGCTCCCAAGTCCTCTGCACAATGTACTCCTTGACTCTCCTTGGGCAAACCAAGAGCTGAGAGGGTTCCACACATCCTTAGAGAATCTCCAGGATGCCTTGGAATATATTTTTCTAGTACATTTGGAAAGAAAAAAGAACACTGTGGATGGCCCTGGACTCCCACGAATCATGTGCATTCGTAAATGGATAATAACACAGTTCGTTTTATACTTTCTATACAACCCACTCATCGCGTACTCAAATCATATGCCCATCCAGACGGAGCACTTTTCCTTATTGTTTTCCCCTGCCAAGGCTGAAAATTTGTGGCAAGATGGAAATCTTATACGAGCAGCTATATAGAAATGAATTCCCTTAGGGAAAAACATTTTGTTTTGAAGCATTTTCCTTCTGCCTTTCAACTTGTCACATTTTGTTTATTTTTGATGCATCTTCCAGAGTCTGTCGGCAATATGTGTTTTTAGATTGGAAATGCATGCACAGGAGATTTCATATTTATAGAGTGGTTCTATTAAGTTCGTCTGATTATTTTGGGGATAGTGTCGTCGTAAAATAAATGAAAAGTAAACAGACTGGAGGTCTTCTACAGATAACAGACAAATTAAAAATAATTAAAAGATATGACTCACCCGGCAGGAAAGAAACTTCTAACTTCTTAACCTCTTGGTCAAAGTTAACGAGTAAATTTAGTTACTGCAATATGGCAGGCTACCACGAACTAACTTTTCTAATTCCCAAGACGACAACAAAGTTATATATTAATTTCAGAGAGCAATTTATCCAGGTAGATGGACTACGTCAGCTAACTTCATTAGTTACTTGGCACAAGCAATTTGATCCTTGTCCTGTCCACTCCCATGCTATCCTTTTTCCTTCTTCTGCCTGCACCTTCTCTTGACCCACGCTGACCCGGAAAAAACTTTTCCCCAACAATTTCACAAATTGTGCGGAACATGAAAGTTTGTTGCACAAGCCCAAAAATAAAAACAAAAAAAAAAGGAAATACATAAAGCATAGAACTCTGGCTGAAAGCTTAATTGGTCGACTGAGTTGGTATTCGATTATGAAACTATTTTCATGTCGGGACGGCGACCCTGCAAGTGCAATTTACTTTTTAATGAGGAAGTAAAATAAGTTTAGAAATCAATATATATTAAATTTGAAGTGTTGATATATGTTCTTAAGTAACATCAGTACAGAATTATCCTTTTAATCTAGTCAGCTTCCAGAAATCAATCGAGCCAGCCCCTGCTGGAATCCATTCCCAGTCTGTAGTTCAAGTATTTTATTAAGTGAAAGTTTCGTGGTTTTGTTGACTTTAAGATAACTCGAGCTCGACGCGGCGTTACTAGACAACTGCAAATTGCCATCATCCTCTCCCAGCAGACCAAGGTGACCAAGGTGACCCACGATGAACCGTCACGAGCACATCGTTTGCCAGGGATGCAGCAAGGTGTCCTTCACGGGCAGGTGCTATCGCTGCATGACCTGCCGAGACTTTGATATCTGTGCTGATTGCTATAGTAACGACTTCACCACCGGTGAGCATCTCTTTGACCATCCAGTGATGTGCGTCTACACGCCAGCAGATGTGGAACTTTACTTTGGTGGCGAGTATATCAGCAGCGATCCGCCACAGAGCTATCGTTGCCCATACTGCAAGAGTTGGGGCTTCAACGAGTCCACCTTCTTGGAGCACGTTTCAGCATTGCATCCAAATGCTAGTACGCTACTTGTATCCACGATGGTCACCCTTTTTGAGCAGCAGCAGGCGGCTCGCCTTTTTCTGGAGGATGAGCAGTTGGCCTGCCTTTCGGCGGCTGCCAATTCACGGAACGAGCAGATGCGACGCACGGTGGGCTCCCTAGATCTCTTTATGGTGCCACTCAATCCGGATGGCAGCTATCAACGGGCGGCAGACAAGAAGGACGAGGTTACTTCGACACCGAAGGGCCGTGAAAATCGAGATATGATGGTCAGGGATCGGCCCTTCCGCGTGACACGACGCAGTGGTGGCAGAGGGGGCCGAACAGTCGCATCAAACAGGATCGTGGCGGCACCGAGACCCCTGCTAGCACCAGGCTCAGAAAACAACTCCACAAATGACACTTCCATGGATATCGATGACGATGGATCTGTCGCCAACCCTCGCATAAATTTGATGCAACGAAGCGTGGCGGTGGCCGAAAGAATACATATTGCGATTACGGAGCTCGGGATCCACTCGAACCCCGACATACAGTCAATATTGGGTTACAGCACCAATCCGTTAGTCACTTCCCCGCAGCAGGTTTCTGCAGCCAATTCAAACAACGCCACCGTCAACGAACCAAGCGAACTCAGCCCATTGCTGAACGAGATGATACGCTTATATAGCGGCGATCCGATGGATGAGCAGACTTTTGGACCTCACTCCGGACGAATGATCCGCTCCAGGCCAACAAATCCAGCTCCACAAGCGGCAAGCAATAATGGCAATAATCGAAGCGTTTATGGACCCACTTCGTCTTTTAACCAGGCACCGCAAAACTCCCGATCCTTGTACATGGGACAGGACCTAGTACAGCGCGATGATCGGCGACGAAATGTCAGGACCCCAAATTTTCAGGGCCCTGCCGGAGCCCTTCAGCGCCTGGGACCCAATGCCCGGGCATTGACCGCTCGGTCCGTGGACTTTAGTGATCTGCCACCGGAGGAAAGTGATCTGGGCCTACACATCAATGATTCCTCAGTGGAAAACCTGCTGCGTTCCCTCAATGAAGAGCCAGCCAAGGTGGTCAAGCAGAGGGAACAGGATCACAAGCGTTTCCTATGTCAGCGCTTCTTGGCACCGAAAAGCTGCAAGCGTCCGCAGGACAACTTCCTTTTTTTACGTGCTGAGTTTGTGTCCCAGCTGCTGTCCTCGATCTTGAGTGAGGAAAATTTCAAGGAGTTCCGCTTTGCAGCTATGGAAAACATTAGTCCAAAACTGAAGACTCTTTCGGGCAGCGATATCGCCGGCGCTGGAGATTCTGAGAAGACCCCATCACCTCATCCGTGATTTGTCAGTAACAGTTGTGTAGCTGTCAAGAGCAGTAGATTTTTTTAAACACCTTACCTTTGTAACGGTTAAATTTCCTGTTTATGTCGAGAGAACTTTTTGGTAACTTTGGCTTACAAAGCCTGTAAATTTTCGTAATTAATTAATTTTGGCGATGGACCCAATGTGTGATCAATTTGTGTTCTTTACGGTCGTTTGTGTTAATGAATGTTTAAAAAATGTTATTTGAACTTTTAATGAGATGCTAATTACAGATTAAGCTAATATAAAGATAAAGTTCACCACAGGATTTCAGAAAAGCTCTTAAAAACTGCTCCCTCTGAAAATTACGAGCTTCTTGTACTTTTCCCTCTTAAAAACATTTGCACTTATATTTTGCTTAATTAAAAAGCCAAGCTAGTCTGGTTCAAAGGACCCAAGAATTAACTCAAATCACAGACATTTTCCCCTTATTGCAATTGCCCAGCGGCTGTTTTTCTAGCTTTTCAATTAGCCTTTTCAGTGGATTGTCAAGCCACTTTTTCCTGACCCCAACAGAAAGGGTTGGGACAAGATGATTGTGAAATAAAAGCCTTAAAATCTGCAAGATGAAAATGCAATTTTTTAATTGAATTTAATTGGATAATTGAAATTGAAGCGCATCTGTCCGTAGCTTATCTTGTTGCGTGACGTCAAACGAAAATCCCTTTGAGAGTCAAATAAGTGCCGCCGTGCCTCATCGTATTTTCTTCTGTGTGGCAATCATGAGGGTTGTTGCAAACAAACCCCAGTGCAAATTTAATTGGTACATTTTTTTTTCCAGACCTCTTTAAGTTCATGAGGTTTACTTTTGTGTTTATTTAAAGGAAAATTAGGAAAATCAAAGCTGTAAGTAAAACAAGCTTGAAAATAATAAATATTCATAAATATTTATTATAAAAAGATGTTTTGCCTTTAATATTTTTCTAGCTTTAATGACGCATTTACGTACGTTAAATATTTATAATTATTATTTAAACTTTTTAATGACTGGCAATCAGGGCGGGTGTGCCTATTTCTTGTGAGCTCTTTACAAAGTTTGTCGAAGGTGTGTCTAATAGCACAAGCAAGTTTTTGTTTAACCTAAATATTTGATAAGAACCAAATTAAAACACCTAAAATGATATTTATTCATTGGTTTTCTTAGTGCCTATGCAGTTGAAAAACCCAGAAATACGAATAATTACGAAACAAATTTCAACACCCGTTGATATCAAAAACACAAAAAAATTTCCAAACTTTGTAAGTCCCAAAACGATTTCCCAGATTTACATTACTCAATAAAATTACCATCCCATTGACTTTCGAAATATTTCCGTATGGCTGACAACATTCAAGCCATGCACTTGACTTTGGCAATCCGAGACCCAGACACCCGCTGACCTTCAAAGAGAGGGCCTAAACCCAGTTCAGGGAAGAGGGCAAATGGAACGTTAAGCTGTCACAGCGAAAAACTTGGGGTTGTTTGGGGGGAAAGCACTCACAATTATGACATCATCGGGGTCAGGGCACGCAATCGGATTGGGTTTGGAAATAAGAATGGAAATAAAAAATGAGGAAAACTGAAAATCTAACTTCTCTCTCTTTATTTTTGTTATAGATATGCGGCCTACTACTGGAAAGTGTCGCGTGAAGGTCGTCGAGTCTATATGGACTACTATTATATGGAGAATGGCAAGCAGATCTATGGAGTACCCATCGGTGGCATTGGAGGTGGCACCATTGGCAGGGGATATGCCGGTGAATTCTGCCGATTCCAGATGCGTCCTGGCATTTACGAGTACAATGTGGTCCAGGCCAATCAGTTCATTGTGACCATCAAGGATTCCAAGGGTTGCACCATCTTTCAGAGCTTGCTCTCCAAGTGCAGGTGAGCATCTTACTTTTCCGATCGCTCGATCTGTCTATCATTCTATTCCCTCTCCCATCGTTGTAAAGAAAGTTTATGGCTTTTCTGATTTTTTACACATTTATTTTCTTCTTCAATTTTCTGTTTGTTATGCGTGATTCGTGTTGTTTGCATGTTCTGAATTTAATTTCAATTTTCTAACTCCCCACTCGCTCTGTAATGTATTACCTTTTGAGGGTATTTGACGTCTGCTAGCTGCTACTTTTATTTCCTATTTTCTTATCTTGACGGACTTTCCCTGCTTTTCTCATGGAACATAGAACATATTGATGTAGGCTGGTCTAGAAATTTACTATTTTGACATCTGGAACAATGAACTTTTGGTTTATAGCGTGTTTTAGTTACTAGGGTCATTCGACACGTTATTTTTAAGTTGATGTGCACCTAGATTGTTGTTCCACAACCATCAAAACTTGGTCAAAACTGACTTTAAGTGGACTTTTAAAATTCATCAAATCCAGTTATTTTTTATTTAATTTAAGTCTTTGTATCTCAGCTTAACTTTTTAATAACTTTTAATTGATGATTTGTTTTTCAACATTTCGACTCTTGACAAGACCTTTGTTTTCCCTTAACTGCATTTCAAAAGCGTATAACAAAAAAATAAAAACTGACAAAGACATTTTCAATGCACATTGATAAAGGTTTCCATTTCTTCATATCAGTCAAAACCCCCTTTCTTTTCCACCATTAATGTACCTAAAATCTAACTAGTACACACTTCAAAACCACCCAACAAATACTTTCTAAACTCTTCTAATACCCTACTGATCGCTTCCGTAATAACCACTTGTAAACATGTCTCCACCTTAACCCTCTAAACGAAACGTGTGAGCTGTCTTTAACCCTAGATCACAGATCACTTCAAATGCTAACTCCCCCCTAACGGTTTAGTGAGAACTAATAACAGTTTCGAATGTGGATTACAACTTCAAAATTAAATATTTTTCTCTAATTCTTGATGCACCCATAAAACGAATTATTAAACACGCAACTCTTATCGACAAAAACAAAAACACATCGACAACAATCACTACATGGATATGTTAAACATACAAACCAACGATTCTGGCTTATTTTCGGTTATCTGGCGCGACGACAACGTTTTGGTTTGGTATGGTATATGGTATATGGTATATAACCTTAACTTGGCTTACTTATGCACTTTGGTTTCGTTTTGGTTTTGCTTTGTTGCTTTGCCACTCCCGCGCCATCACATACGTAAACACACACCCACCATAACCATCCAGCACCAGGGACAAGAGCAGCGATCCGAATGGCGATCCGGATGGGGAAAGAACTAAATGTCAACTGCCCAATTGCAGCAGTCGCGCCAAGCAGCCCCTGAGTGCCTGGCACTCGAACATCGAGGATTACCGCTGCACCTACACGGGTCTCTATCCGCGCTCCTGGACGGAGTACGATCTGTCTCACTATGGAGTGCGTTTGACCTGTCGCCAGGTATCCCCGGTTATCCCGCATGAGTACAGGGAGTCCAGCCTTCCATGCGCCGTCTTCGTTTGGAGTGTGGAGAATGTCTGTGACCAGGAGCGCAAGGTGTCCATCACTTTCACGTTCAAGAACGGCACTGGCAACAAGAAACAGGATGCCGAGGGAGGAGCCGAGTCGCAGCTAATCAGCGAGGGCAACGCTAAGGGTGTCTCCATCAGGCAGAAGATTGCCGATATGCCCTGCAGCTATAACCTGGCCTGTCGCGTCCTCCCCGAGATCAGTATTACGCGGTGTCCTCAGTTCGATCCCGCTGGAAATGGAGAGCAGCTGTGGGCCCAACTCAAGGAGCACGGACAGCTCAGTGAGCAGCCCACTTCGGAGACCCTTAAAAGTAAGCCCAGATATAAACCTTAAATAAAGAACTGAAGTAATGATTTCCTTGACCTCTTCTCCTTTAGCCAAAGACATTGGCGTGGCAGTCTGTGCCCAGGTGGCCCTAAAACCCATGGCTTCACATGAACTGGAGTTTGTGCTTGCCTGGGACATGCCGAAGATTCAGTTTCCCAGGAAGATGCAGACCCACACGCGCTACTATACCAAGTATTTCGATGACAGTGGAGATTCTGGTCCTAAGATCTGCGAGTATGCTCTGAAGCAGTACGCCACTTGGGAGCGACTGATTGATGCCTGGCAGAGACCCATTCTTACTGATGAGTATGTTTGACCTAAGTTCAGTTTCCAATAAGCTAAACTCAATCCTCCGCTATATAGCACCCTTCCCGACTGGTACAAGTGCGCCATATTCAATCAATTGTACTTCATCTCGGATGGCGGAACCATTTGGTTAAAATGCGACTCTTCGCTGGGTAAGGAGCTGGCCTACGATGACCCACGGCTAGCTTATGGCCGCTTTGGTTACCTAGAGGGTCATGAATACCGCATGTACAACACCTACGATGTCCATTTCTACGCATCGCCGGCTCTTGCCCATCTGTGGCCCAATCTTCAGGTTAGTCTGCAGTATGATTTTAAGGATGCCATCGCCGCGGAGTTAAACGATACCCGTAAAATGCTTTACGATGGCAAGGTGATGCCGCGGAAAGTCAAAAACTGTGTGCCCCATGATCTAGGGGATCCCGATGAAGGTAAGCTTATAATTCTTTCTATTAAGTCTTCTTAACTGAAAAGGCCTTTTCTTTCATAGAACCCTTTACCCTCATCAACTGCTACAACATTCACGATGTGAATGATTGGAAGGATCTCAATACCAAGTTTGTGCTGCAAGTCTATCGGGACTACTACGTCCTCAATGAACTGGCCCAGGCCCAAGCGGATAATGCCAGCAAGTTCAGCTCCATCGAGTTCATCGACAAGGAGAGTTTATATGAGCTGTACAGCCAGGACAACAAGCGCAAAAATTCGGCCGATGAAAAGCAACGTAAGTATATATATCTTTCAAAATCAAAGGTTGATAGTAAACAAGATATATTTATATGTTTTATAGAAAACCGTAAATCTGCATCGATGTACATCAACGAAACTAATGGAAAGGTATACCTAATGGATGCCATTGGATATCTTAAGGCCATGTACGGACCCTGCAAGGCAATAATGGAGCGAACCATTGAGTACGATAAGGACAACGATGGTCTGATCGAAAACACCAAGATGCCGGACCAGACCTACGACTCCTGGGTAATGGATGGGCCAAGTGCTTACTGCTCCGGGCTCTGGTTGGCTGCCCTGCAGTCCATGTCGGCGATGGCCACAATACTGGATCAGCCGAATGATTGCCTACGCTATCAGGATATTCTGGAAAAGGGCAAACGATCGCTGGAGGAGAAGCTCTGGAATGGCAGCTACTATCGATTTGATCTCTCGCACAGCCATCGGGATACGATTATGGCGGATCAGCTATGCGGTCATTGGTACCTGAAGTCCTGCGGCTTCGATTATGAGATCTATCCGAAGGAGAATGTGCGCACGGCTCTTAAGAGGATCTATGACAATAATGTGATGGGTTTTCATGAGGGCAATATTGGGGCGGCCAATGGCTTTATAGCCAATGCCAGTGAACCCACCAAGCCTGGGCATGTGGACAACAGTAACATCCAGGCGGAAGAAGTGTGGCCGGGTGTTGTTTACGCTCTGGCCGCCACCATGATCCAGGAGGGCATGTACGAGGAGGCCTTTCAGACAGCCGGTGGAATGTACAAGACCCTTTCGCAGCGCATCGGCATGAACTTTGAAACCCCCGAAGCGTTGTACGGTGAGAAACGCTATCGTTCCATTGGTTATATGCGTCCCTTGAGCATTTGGTCCATGCAGGTGGCATTGGAACGACGGCGGGCCCAACGCGACTAAATCCAAAGTACAATCTAATCCGAAGTCTACACAACCAAAGATATTTCTAAGCCAGCACAAAGATTTTCTTAGCTTTTAGTTTGATTCTTATGTCGAGGTTGAAAGTGTGTATCGAGCTTATTGGAGATGCGAGTGGATGAAGATTATGTCCTGAGATGGTATTTAAATTTTATAGCTTTATGTGTACTTTTAAGCTGGAATCTGTTGGCGCTTACTCCATGTCTTCTCTAGCTATAAAGCCAGTCACAAATCAAACTGCTACACTCTGTTGAAGTACAACTACGCAATGGTATTCAAATGGAGCACAATTCGTATTTAAATGTTAGCTAAGCAAAATATTTAAATCAATTATAAATGTTTTAATTAATTATGTATGTCTTAAGAAAGTATTTCAATGTGTAAACTGTTGCTGTCTGCAATAAATGTGACCAAAGAGTCATAAATTATTCATGAACACAAAGTAGAATTCACATTTTTCGTTTGGCTTAACTGTAAATGTTAGTTTTAGTTTTTTATTCCAATCTTTTTACAGGGCTATAGTTTCTTTTCCATTTAAAAAATGTTGGTAACAATTCGTTCAACCTCCGTATTTAGAAAAATACAATACACTACTGTTCTGAAACAGACTGCGGATTTCTTGTCTGGCTTATCCAATTCTGCAAAAACTTTTCGTACTCTCTTCGGCTGCGACAGACGATGACGAGGGAGGAAGGTCGACAGCCATGGGACTTTAGCTCCTCCATACGCGCCTTTGTGGTTTTCAGGCTGTGGCACAGAATTCGAGGCACTTGGGCGATCTCAAATCTTGTGAATTTGGCCTCATCGAGTAAGTAGTCTAGCACCTCTTTTATCTAAGGGAGGTGTAGTTAGTTAAGTTATTGCATGCTTAAAGACATCACTGCCTACCTTAGTGACCCGCACAGTGTGCACCTGCGGATGTTTGTCCATGATTACTTTGGTCTCACTAGCGCTGAAGCCCAAACGATGACCGAGGTACTCTACCACAGAGGAGAACTCTCCCAACACCTTGAGCTCGTCTAGGGTAAGCTTCAGAGAGCGTTGTAGTATGGGCTCAGGACAGCGCACCATCCAAGGCATGATTTTGTCTTTCTTCGCTCGCTTGGCTCGCTCCAAACGCAACTGGACCGATTTTGGCGTATACCGAAAAGCCCAGAGATCCTTGAGGACGTTGATCGGCGACACATTGTAGTCGATCATGTGCTGCAGGTTTTTCTCGAACATCTCGTATGGCATCTCCAAAATAAACAGTCGCTTCGAAAGGTATTTGGTTACGATTTCGGGACTGACCTGCAGCTTTTCGCTAATGTAGTACACACGATTTTGCTGCGGTATCGTGTTCCTCTCGGAATTGAGGGCGCCAACGAGTTTTCGAAGGCGTGGCACAGTAAGGCGCAGAAAGGGCACAAAGTGATTGATGTCCTTATATTCCATCGACTTTATTAGCTGCAGCTTCAGTTCCAGCCGTTCTGTGTTAATAGAAAATGTTTAGAAGGTTCGGTGGGTATCCTATTGAAATAAGATTTAAAATTACTCACTGCTATCTAAGGACAGTAGCCAGGGGTACTCCACAAAGCTGCGTCTGCTAACCCCCTCTAGTTGCAGCATATCCAGGATCAAGGTCAGCGATCGTCCTCTATAGGTGCGGTGCACAAGCTCGTCACTCATGATCCTCTGGAGCTCGTCGTCCGTAAAGCGAAAACGTTCCCGCAAAGTTTCGAGGAGCACTCTGGCCTTAGTGCCCGTCTCCTGATCCTGGCGATAAGGCACATAATCGTTTTCCGCCTCGTTGCCACCCAAAGTGGCGCTGGTCAGCAGAGATTTCCTTGGATTTTCTTGGTTTTCATATTGTGAGAAGAGCAGGCGCCGGCTACAGTGCAAAGAAGCTACGTTTGTGGTTGGATGCAGCTTAAGTACCGCCTCAAAGCTGCGCACTAAGTTCCTTAACATACCCAATTAATTATGTTTTTTAAGTTATCAAAAAATAGTCCAACTTATAAAACAAGCAGCAGGAACAGCTGATATGTTGCGTCGCTTAACAGCTGACCATGTGGCCCAAACAAAGGCTGAGCTGTACAACACTCAACTGCTTATCGTTATCGTTTTTCAAAATATTCTGTTACAAGATTAGAAATTTAAAAAATAATAAGTTTAAATCCATATCATGTCATAACTATCTTTTAAATCAGCTTGGATACCACTTAGACTATAAAAATAAAGCCCAAGATATCCTGTCCATAATTAACTATACTCTTATTTCATCAACGATAATTTTTTGACTTTATTTTCAAAAATACTACGCTCCAAAGCTAATCGGAACATTAACGGTAAATATCGACTTGTAGGGTTTTTAGACAAATCATGAATATTTCTATCACAATCACTGGGAACACATCCGTCTACTCCACATCGACGTCCTTGGTGACGCGACCCACCCAGTAAACAAATCCGGTCTGCACTACGGTGGCCATGAACTTGACATTGCCCTTGTAGCCAGCTGGGGGAATCCAATCGAAGGTGACGCTGGTCAACGGACTGCCCTTGGTGGCCTTCAAGTGGGTGAGGGTGTCATCCTTGCCAGAGCATTCCAAAGTCTGCGAGTGCTTAGGGTCCACCACCTGGAACTGACCGACGACACGGTTCTGGCCATCGCGTGCTTGGATCATGAAGCCAAGGAACTCATCGCCACCCAGGGTAAGGGTCAGCTTCTGATCACCACGCACATGGGGTGGGCCAGTGATGCTGTAGGGGGGCTTGTCTGTCTGCAACTTGGCACCGTGCTGGGGCGTCAGATCCCGGCAAGCGGCCTTTGGAGCACCCTCGGAATAGGCGTGGACACTGATGGCCAGGCAGGCAGCAATCACCAGCAGACGGAACATATCTGTAAAGGAAAAAAAATCATAATATTTAAAACTAATCTTACATTTCACATACAACTTTCATTATTATCAAAAGCTCTTAAAAAAAGGTAAACAAGTTCATAAATAAAAAAAATAGTTTCCATTTTCATAATACATATTTTCTAAGACAATAAATTACTTAAGTTAGTTTTAATCACTTATAGAAATGCAATTGCTACCGGTTATTGTTTAACTTTTCCCGTAACCTTTTTTGTGCATGCTGTTTAATTGCATTTACTAGTTTTTCATAAATTAATTAATTAACATTTCCACTCAAGTGAGACTTTATTCGTTGGCCTTGGCCAGCTTGACTTTGCTTAAGTTGTTTTTTTTTTCATTTTTGTTTACATATATACGTAGGCAGTTACAAA
This sequence comes from Drosophila eugracilis, assembly GCF_018153835.1. Taxonomy (NCBI): domain Eukaryota; kingdom Metazoa; phylum Arthropoda; class Insecta; order Diptera; family Drosophilidae; genus Drosophila; species Drosophila eugracilis. The sequence goes on from NW_024573209.1 coordinate 1,909,142, forward strand.
AATATATTGAAAACTAGCTCCAATTATGTAGTTTGTCAACGACAAAGCTAATATGCAGTTTGTTCAGTTTCTGCTGCCATAACGGGTATCTAGATGTATATAGCCTTGACTGTTGACAGTCTGTGATTCTACAAGATTTGGGATAAGGTTATAGTTTTCTTACTGAAAACCATCTATTAATATAAGAAGCCTCCAACAAGAAGTCTCCCAAAAACATTTTAAGTGCCCAAATGAACCGAAATTAAGTTAACATTTCAATCACGCCTGGCTCATAAATCTTGAGATTCGCAGAAATAAGAAGCCGCAAACAAAAAAAATTTATTCAATATTAAAATTGGCCAAGATGCATGTTGATTAAATCCGATTTTTAAAAAAAATCATCAAACTGGTTTCTCAGGCGTAAACGAAAACTGTATAAAGACCAAACCAGTTTGCAGTACATTTCCATAGAAGAGTAACTCTATAATTGTTTATTTTATTGTCCTATCATTACTATTCAAAAACGATCGAATCGAAACGAATGTGACAATTTAAAAAACGTGAACAATTAAGATGAGAGAGACCTAAGTACTTCCTCAAACCAACTTCAGGTTCAAGGTGACTTTTGGGGTCTTTGTGGAGTACCGATCTACCGATCGATCATCGGCCTCCTCCACTTTTTTTGTCGCCATGGTTGGCTAAAAAGACCTTGTGAAGACCGGGCCGTAAGCCAAGCCTCGATCTGTCTTGCAATATGCTAAAGTTCAGCATTGGACCCACTGGTGTCTGAGCCAAGTCTCGCTTCTTTTTCTGTTTTTTTCTGTCACTTTTATCTGTGTATTTATGGGCCTTTGTCCAACCGGTTGCCAGATTTGTTTAGATAAAATCTCAATACATAGTTGTCTAATTTTTCGGTTTTTTTTGTTTTTCTGTCAGTCATTACGTTGATCTATGAGCAGAGGCCTCAATTAGCTAACTTTTATAATGGTTCGGAAAACATTATTATTAGCAAATTGATGGGATAGAATTGCTGAAGCTTGAAAATTCAAACCCATTCTATTCTAAATCTATTTAAGTCAGTTGCGAAAAACGGATATTGTAATGACAGGAATAAGTTTAATATTAAGGTTTCAGATTGTTTCTTTTTTTTCATATTTATCGGCGAGATTTTTCACTTTTGAAGGGGCAAACTCCTGTTAAGAGTTTTTGAAACATTGGTATACTCCCCAGAATTTTAGCACTAGAACAACACAGCCTTAGCAATCTCTTAGGATCTTTTAAGCATAAATAATTACTAGACCAATTTTTACCTACCACTTGGAAAACACACGCAAAACGCACAAAAGAAAAACTTGAAATGAGCTGAAAATTCTAAAACAGCTTCCTATTTATACCGAAAATTGAACAAAATTATAAAATAGCTTTTGCAAAGTCAACTTTGTAAGCAAAAGAGACCTGTCCAAGCCGAGCTTCAGCCGCAACTTCAGCGAGTTGGCCAACTTAAAAGCTCTGAAAGTTCATTTTGAATTTTTAACGCTTAATCTTAAGCGCGACATAAACAGTGACTAAGTGTTTACTTCGATCTAGATATCAAATGGCACAGCAATTAGCAGTTGTTTTATTGATTTAAGGCAGATACTTTCGAATAAGTATTCGCTAATAAAAGTCACAGCTGTTCGGTGGAAAGCTAGTGGCTTATACTTATGGGTCAACTATCAAGTTTATTTTATGGTCTGTTCAATATATAGGTTTTATATAGTTGTGTCTCAGGGATCTATTTTATATAATTAAATTCATGCTAATCAGATAAGTTAAGTATTATAAAGAATTGCAAGATTTCAATCAAATTCTCAACAGAGTAACCTGAGATTGTTGCGAAATTTTTACATGTCATTTTAATTCCTTTTCACTTAATTGTTGATCTGTAAAAATGGGTGCCGAGCAGTCTGCAGTTTTGGCCTGTACTCAGACGGGAATCCCACAGAAACCCCTGGAACTGCCCAACTCTGAGCTGTTCTTCCGCTTGTATTTTGACAAGATGCCGGAGCCTAAAACTGGTCCTGTAACAGAAGCGCTTTTGCGTTTGGTAGAACATTTAAACCAGCCAAACGCTAATGGTAACATATCCAATTAGTTAAATGTCTTTAATTTAAAAGTCCTCCCAATGAAGCTGAAGAAGCTCAACTCATCCAGGAGGAAGATATAAGCAGTGATAGTGGTTTCACTTCGGAGTTCAGTGATTCTAGTGAAGTCTAGCCCAGTCTCACGCCATCGGTAGATTCATCATCAGGAATAAATATTAATTTAAAATATGAATTTATTTACAGAACTAATTACAAGTTGTTTCTACTTAAAGTTAACCTTTTTCAGTCTCAGCGACTTGATAGGTCTAACAATGCTCCTTCGCTCTTCACGGTGCTTCTTCATCTCCGCCTCCCGTTTCTTGGCATGGTACTGCGATTTCTTCTGCTTGTTTACTTCGAATGTCATCTGCCGGTTGCCAAGGGAGCGACCCACATTGGTAACCTGGCCCTCCAGTTGAGACATGACCTTCACGCGATCCTGCAAGCTGGCCTTTTTGATGCGCTGCTGCAACAGACTACGGCCTTGATGCTGGTCTAGGGCAGTCATGGTGAAGTGGTTGCCGTTTGTAGTTGGTTTTTGAGTGTATCCATTTGCCTGTGGTCTTGCTGTAGCTTCTGGACTGTCTTCATGCTGCTCGTCATTTTCTTCTTCCAATTCCTCCTCTTCCTCGCGCTGCCGTTTCACCTGTTTGTATGCCTGTTTCATTTCCTTGACATACTCCCTGCGGTCATCGTCATCCGATGATGCTTCGTCACCACTATCATCCTTTGACTCGCCATCGCTCTTCTCAAAGCCAAACAGATCCTCGTCGTTGTCGCTTTCCTCGCGCTGCTTTGCCTCGTCGGCGTGCAACTCAGCCACATGAGCCACTTCCACTCGCTTCTTGAGCTCCTTGGCCTTGGATTTATCCAGCCGATTTAGAACAGGAGCCAACAGACGATATTCCTCAGCAGACTTGTTAACAGCAAAGTCGGCATTCTCGAACATGGCCTTGAAACGGGTATCTTCCAGCAGATTTGGCACATTGCGCTGCTTGGAACTGTTTGAAGGATTTGCCTGTTCGTCCATAATCTTGAGGGCCAATTCTTTGTTGACCTTGGGCAGCTTGGAATCGATTTGCAGGCGGGACTTCCGCTCGCTTTCAATTTCTTGACGGATCTTGTCTTTGCGGAAGCGGTCAAAAGCGAAAGGTTCAACCACAGCCTTTGCTTTGTTGTACAGTCGAGCGTCCATGAAGTATCTAAAGATTATCAAGAGATTTAATGAAATTGTATCCTACTGGTATCCTTATAAGACTTACCCATGCATATAACCCCTGAGCAGATTGCTGCCAACGAGATGCTCCATGCCCAGTTCCGCCAGCTCCTTGGCCGTGACAAACTGGTAGTCATCGTAGACATTCTCCACGACCTCCGATTCGATCTCCTCGGTAAGGTTGTCCAGAAAAGAGCACCAGCGTGGTGCTGGGCCCATAGCAGGCACATAGTAGGTCATCATTTTCACATCTTCCTGAGCCACAAAGAACATTCCCGTATCAGGAATGGTGCAGAAATCGTTAAAGGACGAGGTGGACTCGACGTAGGCAATCTGCTTGCCTGTCTGCTCATCCCATAGCTTTAAAGTGGCTTCGTCTAAACTGTAAACGGCATTCTGGGCAGGATTGAATGCCAGACGCTTGATGGGCAGTCGATTTAGATGATTCTTCACTAGCAGTGGTTGTTTGGCGCGGATGTCATAAATCAGCACATGTCCGGAAGCAGTTCCGACTCCCATGTGCAAGCCATTCCTGAATTTGAGAGCCGTAACAGAGGGAAACTCCTTAAAGCCCGGCAACTTCATGGCGACATCTAAAGTAGAACAACGCTGCTTGGTACGCGGGTCCCATGCCTCCACGGTGCCTTCTTTTGTGCCCGCCAGCAGAAGATGGTGCTCAGGATTCACATCGCAGGCATTAAGGCAGCTTCCATCAGTTTCGAAGGGTTGCAGAAACTGCCCGCGCTCTAAGTTGAGTCGGTAAATGTCCTAGCAATTAAGTGGTTAGAAGGGAAAAGTACTTAAATAAAGATTAGTACTCACCCTTCCCACGCCCACGATGAACATGTCGCAGCTGGGCTTGTGATACTTCATGTCCCGCCCAAATCGCGGAATCCTTAACCTGTAATGACGCCCATGAGCCGCATGGATCTCCACATAGCGGTCGCACTGCAGGAACACCATTTTACCGTAGTCCTCGCTAATTACCTCGAAAGTGGTCACCTCGGAGTCGAAGCAACGCTCAAATTTGATGGACAGGTTAGACACCTCGAAGCACTTGACTCGCGGTTTATAGGTGCCGGTGGCCAGGATGTACTGTTGGTCGGGACTCATACGAATGCTGGTACATACGCCGGGCATATCAAAATCTTGGATGAGCTCAATTTGTCGCCGGGAGTCAACCTTTTTCATCAGCTGCGATCGCTTTTTCCGATCCGTTAGCCACTGTAAACCGAATTTTCTTGATTTATCTGAATTGAACTGGGATAATCCTTATACTTACATCTGGCACCGACTTGCCGGCGCTCAGGTTGTAGATCTTCACATCGTTAACTTCGTTTACGAACATTTTGACGGTTAATTTGTGAAGAAATTAACAACATAAACAAACGAAGCCCGCAACACGTGCGCCCTCTATCGATAGAACTGCTTTATCGATTATTCGTTCGATTAGTATCATCAATCGCGACAATGTGACCGTGTGCTTGCCAATTTCCGAAGTGTGACCACAAATGTCAAAGCAAAACAAGAGAACGCAAAAGCAGAGGAAAAGTGTCTACTGATTTGCATCGACCTGCCAATTGAAAATAATTGCAATAATAATAGCCTTTTGGTATAGAATCGCCCACCCGCGAAGCCAGTGTGTGTGCTAGCACGTAACTGAGCTACATTTTGCATTGCCAAATTGGCCAAGAAATCGCAACTGAATTCCGCCCAACAAAACAACAATACGCACACATACACATTAGCAACCTCGCCCCCCGCGCTTTTCTTAACCGCCCTACATTCCGCTTTCCTTACGCTCCCTAAGGTGAACTAAAGTGATCTAAAACGGTGAGTAATATTCGCTGTTTTTCTGTGTAAGCCAATTAAAGACTGATTAAATTATACGGAATGGAAATCCACCTGCAAACAGGGTGACGACGCAGTGCACCAGTGGGTGCTTACCATTACCAACTTTCCCCTGGTGCTCTCCCACTCTCTTGTTTTAGTCGTTAGGGAGCACCATAATATTGTTGTTGTTGTTATATACACCCCCTGAATGGTTTGATACCCTACTATAGGGTATGCTGGTTTTCATTACGTTTTTGTGATTCAGTGACTTGCGTTAGTGATTAAAAAGGGTTGATTTAAGATACAGTTGGTTATTAGTCTAATCCCGTTTACTAGATAACAATTCATTGGAAGTTTGTATTAGTTATTATAAAGTAGGAAAAAAATTAAGGTGAAAGCGACCTCCTCCATTTCAGAGATAAATCTAACAATATAGAGTGTAATTTTAAAACAATGTTCCCACTTAATGAACATATTTCTTAGAATTTGTTATCTTTCATTTATATACATATACATACATATACTGGTTGAGCTATGTATTGTTTTTCGCAATTGCTGTAGTTTTCAACAGATTTTTACTCAAGTTATTTGCTTCAGATTCATTCCATTAAGGAACTGTATCAGAGCTCCTCTGAAGACCTAAAATCACTGGTAAAACCTTTAAAAGCGTATTAGAAATTCGGCTGCGTGAGACTACGTGCCTTTCTTGTTTTTTCGCCTTGTTATGGGTGCGCCTTTGTGTTTCTTTCACGAGGAAAGCCAGATGATCCACTTCCATTGTAAATAAGTATGTATGTGCAAGCTGAAGGATTTCGCGTCTATTGATTGCTCCACTGATGTGTGGCCTTTGGCGCTTGACTGATAAGACTCGAGACCGAAACCATTGGTTTATCTAAATTGCCCGCCGGAGAGTCTATAAAATTGATATTTACTTGGCAGTTTGACAGGCAATGAAAACTGATTACAATTTTTATTATTATAGCTCAATTTAAATATATGTTTAAGAAAAACAGTAACTTAGTAATTTTAATGAATGTATATAGTTTGTAAATAATACGTATGTCCAAGATTGCAAATATCGCGTTGTAGTGTGAGGGAAATCATTCTCTCATCACGTTTTTTATGAATAAGTTAGTATTTGCATCTGTGGAATAATCAATTAGCTATTCTCCAGTTTACCGCTTTTATTAATTGAATTCCCATGATTACGAGCCGACCTTGAGCCTTATCCCTTTCAACTTGTCTGAAGGGTTCGCTGACTTCAGTCTCAAGCTGAGCTAAACTGCGGTCCAAATCAAAGACTTTCGAGCCATGCTGATACTCTGAAAACCCAAAGTCAAGTGGTATGGAGGGTTTTTACCTGCCACTCTTGAAACATCACTTTATGGACTCTAGTTGGCAAATAAACAAACCCGGTCGGCTGTTCAAACACAAGCATGCCTTAAAAAAGAAATATCGGGGCCAGTTCGAAAAAAAGGGGAACAAAATGTGGAGCTGACGCAGAACAAATTAATGCAGCGCCTCAGTTTGTTGATAAGCAGCGCCAACGGTTGGACATTCAAATGAGCACCTGACATAGTGATAGTAAACCAATTGCTTGGGTCGGAGTTCACTCCCGTAGATGTCAAGATGAGCAAAGTGCGCAGTGTGGTGAATAAGTTGCACGAACGTATTGACTATTTTATAGAGAAATGTGGGAAAACCCTACCAGAACATACAAAATAATAAAAATTTCAAAATGCTTTTTAGGTCCCAACATGACTGCTGCGCCGTACAACTACAATTACATCTTCAAGTACATCATCATTGGTGACATGGGCGTGGGCAAGTCCTGTCTGCTCCACCAGTTCACTGAAAAGAAATGTAAGTAGCTCCTAAAAAGTATAATCAATTTTGATCTAAGTATAAATATATATTTCAGTCATGGCCAATTGTCCACACACCATTGGCGTGGAGTTTGGCACACGTATCATCGAGGTGGACGACAAAAAGATCAAGCTGCAGATCTGGGACACAGCGGGCCAGGAACGATTCCGGGCCGTCACACGCTCCTACTACCGAGGAGCTGCCGGGGCTCTGATGGTCTACGATATTACCAGACGGTTAGTCAAAGAAAAATAAACTTCGAAAATAGTTAAATGTGATAAACAATTGATAATTTCAGCTCTACGTATAATCACTTGAGCAGCTGGCTCACCGACACTCGAAATCTCACCAACCCCAGCACTGTGATCTTTCTCATTGGCAATAAGTCGGATCTGGAGAGCACTCGCGAGGTGACCTACGAAGAGGCCAAGGAGTTTGCCGATGAGAACGGTCTCATGTTTCTCGAAGCTAGTGCTATGACGTGAGTTGAATATATTTGCTAGACTTGTTCTCAGTGTATTCGAGGAACAACAAATATTTAGTGCAAAACATTTAGAAGTCCTCACCTTAAAATACCACATAATAATAATGAGAACAAGATTTTGTACTGCCAAATACTAATTAAAATTATTCTCAAACAGTGGCCAAAATGTAGAAGAGGCTTTTCTCGAGACCGCTCGCAAGATCTACCAGAACATCCAAGAGGGACGGCTCGATCTGAATGCCTCTGAATCTGGAGTCCAGCACCGGCCATCGCAGCCCTCGCGAACTTCGCTGAGCAGCGAGGCCACGGGCGCCAAGGATCAGTGCTCGTGCTAAATGAATGCACTTAACTTTACACAACCCTAGATATACAAATGAACTTTTATTTTTAGCCGACTCGTAATCTACCGAAGCCCAAGCAAGAAAACCAATGTATGTAGTTGAATGATTCGATTAAGCATTAATGTGTGAGCCAACAACAGCGACAGTAACCACAAAAAATAAGAAACAAAATATATAAGCCCTCCCCCGAAAAAGAAGACGCAACCTCTTAAACATTTATAATATCGATTAAGCATAAATATTAGATAATTGAACACGTTTGTTGGTTAGCGCGAATACTTCTCACGCATTCGTTAGAGGAACCAAAGTTTTGACTATGAAATTTCGAAAAAGTTTATCGCTCTATTCTAAGCACCAACACTCGTTTGGCCACAAAATATATATAGCTAAATGCGTTCGATAGACCAAGTTTTCTGTTGGCTGTATCCCTGTATATATATGAATTTTTGTATCTCCTTTAATCAATCATTTTTTGTTGAGTATTTGTTGTAGTCGCGTGACAAAGATGGGAGAAAATCGATCAATGTTATATGAATATTAACGATGTATTAATGGCATAATGCAATAGGAAATAAATAAAACGGTATTTATAAAGCCCCTACCTATAGAAGTGATTTTATTATTTAAATATTTTTGAGTTTTTTGAGGGGAAAGGTATAATACCCACATTTGAAAACATTATTGTTTTACGATATTAAAGTTGTTAAACAGTTTTATTTTTTATTAAAAAATATATAAATAAAACAGGATACGAACTACTACTAACTAAAATTTTTCTACGCTTTAAGGTTTACTGAATAGTTTCAAAAATACGTTACTTTTACGTTAACTTTCAGAATTAACATTTTCGCATAACAGCAATATAACATTTTCTGGAATACCCTTGTCTTTGACTTGCGCATAACACTGTTCTATGGATTTCAGCGCTGTTTCAGACTATGAAAAAGATGATACATTAAATAGATAAATAAAATAATAAAACTAAAACTAAATAAAATTTAAAACTAAAGGATTAAGCGAAAGTAAAGTATGGCTGCATTACATTAATAATCATTACAACTACAATCAGTAAATTCAAAGTTCCCGCCTGCCTTAGCTTTCCCGCAGTTAACCCAAAAAAAAACCAGATTTGGTGGGAAAAAACGTAGCTAACAGCTCTGGCACCATCGCCCGCAGCTGTGTCTCCGCTTTTGTGCGAATGGAACGCCGTGGTATGCAAATTGAAATTAATTTATTCAGTTTATCATGCAAGACAAGTGACGAAACAGCTGCCTAAATAGCCAGCCAACGGGGCAACGTAAGTAAATCTCGACCCATGATGCAAATCAAGCGCCTCCTTTGCAAGTCCTGCGGTCTGGGCACCCTTTTGGTGGCAGTCGTCTGGCTGCTGGCGCTTCTCTTCTACTCGCACAGCTTGAGAAGCTCCATTCGCTCGGCTGGCTGGAGGATCGACGAAAGGAATGCCACACCACGAGCTGAGTTGAGCTACCAGGCTAGAGTCACTGTCGGATGCACACCAAACAGCGAGAAAAACTCCTCAGTGGTAAAGGAATCCCTGGGAGAACCCAATCCCCAAAGTGATACCGATCAACTGGAGCTTTTGGGCGTGGTGCGCAACAAGCAGGACAAGTACATCCGGGATATAGGCTACAAGCATCATGCTTTCAACGCCCTGGTGTCTAATAATATAGGACTTTTCCGGCAGATTCCCGACACCCGCCACAAAGTTTGCGATCGCCAGGAGACGTCGGAGGCGGAGCATCTTCCCCAGGCCTCGATCGTAATGTGTTTCTACAACGAGCACAAGATGACCTTGATGCGGTCTATAAAGACAGTGCTAGAGCGCACGCCCTAGTTACCTTCTCCGGGAGATTATCCTGGTGGATGATCACAGCGATCTGCCTGAACTGGAGTTCCATTTGCACGGGGATCTGCGGGCCCGCTTAAAGTATGACAACCTGAGGTACATTAAGAACGAGCAGCGTGAGGGTCTTATTCGATCGCGGGTGATTGGAGCCCGCGAGGCTGTCGGGGATGTCCTTGTTTTCTTGGACTCCCACATCGAAGTCAATCAGCAGTGGCTGGAGCCATTGCTGCGCCTCATCAAGTCTGAGAATGCCACTCTGGCGGTGCCCGTCATTGACCTGATTAACGCCGACACCTTTGAGTATACACCCAGTCCACTGGTGCGTGGAGGATTCAACTTGGGGGCTGCATTTTCGATGGGAGAATCTGCCCGAGGGCACGCTCAAGGTGGCGGAGGACTTCCGCGGACCCTTCCGCTCGCCCACCATGGCTGGCGGTCTTTTCGCTGTAAACAGGAAGTACTTCCAGCACCTGGGCGAGTACGACATGGCCATGGATATATGGGGCGGCGAGAATATCGAGATCTCCTTCAGAGCTTGGCAGTGTGGCGGTGCCATTAAGATCGTGCCCTGCTCCCGAGTTGGTCACATATTTCGAAAACGTCGTCCGTACACCTCGCCCGATGGGGCCAACACCATGTTGAAGAACTCGCTCCGATTGGCACACGTTTGGATGGATCAGTACAAGGATTACTACCTAAAGCATGAGAAGGTGCCCAGGGCCTATGATTACGGGGACATCAGTGATCGTCTGAAGCTAAGGGAGCGCCTTCAGTGCCATGATTTTGCTTGGTACCTGAAGAATGTCTACCCAGAGCTGCATGTGCCGGGCGAGGAGTCCAAAAAGTCAGCGGCAGTTCCCATGTTTCAGCCTTGGCATTCGCGAAAGAGGAACTATGTAGACACATATCAATTGCGTCTGGCGAAAACGGAACTCTGTGCCTCCGTAGTGGCTCCCAAAGTTAAGGGTTTCTGGAAGAAGGGAAGTTCCCTGCAACTACAGCCTTGCCGGAAGACGCCGAACCAGCTGTGGTACGAGACAGAAAAGGCAGAGATTGTGTTGGACAAGTTGCTCTGCATGGAGGCTTCCGGCGATGCCCAGGTCACGGTGAACAAGTGCCACGAGATGCTGGGTGACCAACAGTGGAGGCACACCCGCAACGCCAACAGTCCCGTCTACAACATGGCCAAGGGAACTTGCTTAAGAGCGGCAGCCCCAACTGCTGGAGCCCTTATCAGCCTGGATCTGTGCTCCAAGTCGAGTGGTTTGGGTGGAGCATGGGACATTGTGCAGCTAAAGAAGACAAAGGAGGAGGAAGACAAGGCCAAGGACAAGGCGCTGTGAGCGGGCTGCCCTGCTGGCGTAAAGCAATATTAGACTGATAAATGATTAGAACAAAAGTGTATTATGTTTAAATAGGCAGTATTTTTTCATGAACTTTTTTTAATAAAACTTATAAAAAAAAATATTTATAATACAAATGCAGAAAAGGTTATCGTAAACAGAAGGTCACAAAATGGTTATTTGAAAGCGAATCTTTAACTTGACTTTATGACCAAACGCAGAAACAGGTTTTGTTTTTTATATTAATGATAAATTTATTAAATAATGTCAGCATAACTTGTTATGAAGATGATTAATCTAAAAGAAGAATTAGCTTATTAGCGTCTAACTATTAGTATCAATCAAATGTTTAATTAATTTCAGATATAACATGTTTTCTCCTATTTGTATATGTGCCACATTTTTGCATAGTTTATCAATATTTAATTTTACAAACCTTGTGAGATATTAAACATAATCGGGAATAAAATATAAAACAATATGTACAGAAATGTTAAAATTGTTTGGCATACATCTTAATAATATATAATAATACCCATAATTTCGAGATCTTATTTTTGTCCTAAATTTTTGCATTACCTATAATACGAATTTAAAGAATAAGAATTGACTAGAGTTTTTACTGCCAAAACGTAAAATATATTCTCTAATAGAAAAATCCTTAGTAAATGGTAGTAAATGGATCAATAATAATTAATAAAATTTTGAAAATCCAAACCAATTTCAATTTATTTATGGTGTAGTTTTTGGTATTTTTAAATGTAAAATAAAAACAGTATTTTGTACGCTACTATCAGCGGTCACACTGTGATTATGCTAAAAACGGGCGCCAAATTGCGTGGTTCTAATAAACAATTTTAAAAGCAGAAAGATGCAGGCCAAAGCAACAGACAGTCGACAGGAACCAACGCTGCATATGGGTGAGTATATTTACAATAAAATTATTACGATGTTACCTTATATGAAATTATTTTCCAGACACAAATGCGCGTCGCAATTTCATTAAATTCCATATAAAACTCGGCGAGGTAAGTGAATGTTACTATGCAAATTAACTTCATCTGCATTCTCATTCTACGCTGTAACTTTGTAGAAACCCGGGACGACAGTCCGCTTTTTCGATCACTCCGATTGCTATACGGTCCATGGCAGCGATGACTGCGAATTGGTCGCCAAAATCGTGTACAAATCCACAGCGTACATTGGCACTCTGCTGCCGGACGAAAAGAAAGACTCACTCTCATTTGTGTCCATGTCCAGGAACAACTTTGAGCTAGCTGTGCGTGAGCTGCTCCTGGTGCGGAATCTCCGCGTGGAAGTGTATGTCAAGCAGTCCACTGACTGGGAACTGGAGTATCGCGGATCCCCCGGCAATTTGCTGCAATTCGAAGATATTTTGTTTGCCAATAAGGAGGTTCTAGTGGGCAACAGCATTATCTCACTGTTGGTCAAGGTAGAGGGCGGTGGTCAGCGCCGTGTGGGCGTGGCCAGCGTCGAACAGAACGATTGCAAGTTTCAATTGCTCGAGTTCCTAGACGACGATTTCTTCACCGAGCTGGAGGCCACTGTGGTGCTACTCGGACCCAAGGAGTGCTTGCTACCTAGTTTAGAGGGCGACTATGCAGCCGTAAAGACGCTGCTCGAACGAAATGGCGTCATGATCACCGTTCCCAAGAAAAGCAGCGCTAATGATTTGTTGCAAGATTTAAACCGCCTGCTGCGCTTCGCCAAGGGACAACAGGAGGATGCCACAGGCTTGAAGGAGCTTCAGCTTAAGCTGGCTTCAAACGCCCTGAAGACGGCTATAAAGTATCTGGACCTGGTCAACGACGCTGGCAATCTGGGGCACTACGAGATCAAGCAACTAGACCTCAAGCGGTAAGAGTTGGTAATGTGTTCTCTTAATCACAAACCAAACTAAAAATATTTATATTTTACAGCTTTGTTCACTTAGACTCGGCTGCTGTGGCTGCCTTAAACATTATGCCCAAACCAGGCACTCATCCATCCATGCCCTCCTATCGCTGGCAAAGCATTCTAGGGGTCCTAGACCATTGCCGAACGCCACAGGGACATCGCCTAATGGGTCAGTGGGTCAAACAGCCACTACGTAGCCGGGAAATCCTTAATGATCGTCACAACATCGTCCAGTGCCTACTTGAATCGCCAGATACTATGGAGACGCTCAGTTTAGATTATCTTAAGCGTATTCCAGATATTCTCATGCTGACCAAGAAGCTAATGCGACGTAAGGCAAATATGCAGGATCTTTTCCGTATTTATCAAGTGATTCTACGAACACCGAAGATTTTAAAGGTGCTGTTCGAGTTAGAAAATTCTACGATTGAGAGTGTAATCTGCGTGCCGTTTAAAAGTTTCCTGGAAGATTTGACCGGACTAAAGCAAATGGTTGAGCAGGTCATGGACTTTGAGGCCATCGAAAGGGGAGAGTATCTGGTGAAGGCTTCGTTCGATAGTCGACTTATGGAACTGCAGGAGACCATGACAGAACTTTATTCGAAGATGGAAAGGTTAAAATCCAAGTGCAGTGATGAGTTGAATTTAGATGGCAAGAACCAGGTGAAGTTGGAAAATGTAGCCAAGTTGGGGCATCACTTCCGTATCACGGTGAAGGACGATTCAGTGCTGCGAAAAAACAAGAATTATCGCGTCGTGGATGTAATTAAAGGCGGAGTTCGTTTCACATCCGACAAATTGGAAAGCTACGCCGATGAGTTTAGCAGTTGTCGCACCCGCTACGAGGAGCAACAGCTGTCCATTGTGGAGGAGATCATTCAGGTGGCTGTGGGATATGCTGCCCCACTTACTTCACTTAACAATGAGCTTGCCCAGCTCGACTGCTTGGTCAGCTTTGCCATCGCCGCTCGCAGTGCTCCTACACCCTATGTACGACCCAAAATGCTAGAGGAAGGTGCAGGCGAATTAGTTCTTCAGGATGTGCGTCATCCTTGCTTGGAGTTGCAGGAGCATGTCAGCTTTATAGCAAACAGTGTGGACTTTAAAAAAGGTACCAGTTTTCTTTACAATTTGCAAATTTCATTTTATATCTCACATTTGATACAGATAATTGCAACATGTTCATCATCACGGGTCCAAATATGGGAGGAAAAAGTACTTACATTCGCTCTGTGGGAACCGCTGTGCTTATGGCTCATGTCGGCGCTTTTGTGCCCTGTAGCTTAGCCACAATCAGCATGGTTGACTCCATTCTTGGAAGAGTCGGAGCTAGTGATAACATCATCAAGGGTTTGAGCACATTTATGGTCGAGATGATTGAAACATCTGGCATAATACGGGTAAGGAGAAGCAGAGATTATCAAATTCAACTAAACTAATCAATTATTCCTTTTTCCCAGACTGCCACCGACAAATCATTGGTAATTATTGATGAACTTGGTCGTGGAACTTCCACCTACGAGGGTTGTGGCATCGCCTGGTCCATTGCTGAACATCTGGCAAAGGAGACCAGGTGCTTCACATTGTTCGCCACCCATTTCCATGAGATAACTAAGCTGGCAGAGACTCTGTCCACGGTTAAAAACTGTCATATGGCGGCAGTGGCGGATGCGGATAACTTCACACTGCTGTATCAGGTACGTCCAGGGGTCATGGAGACGAGCTTTGGCATTCAGGTGGCGCGATTAGCCAATTTTCCCGAGCATGTTGTACAGAATGCCCAGGAGGTGTATAACGAGTTCGAGGACGAACATGTTGACAAGCAGAAAAAGGAGGACAAGGCACTTCTGGAGAAGATTCAAGTGGCCATACAACAGCTGTCAACAGCCGGGAACAATGTTGATATCAACGTAGAGGACTTTACCCAGCTGGTAACGCAGTTCACAAAGGATATTGAGCAGCTGGATAGCGATTACTTCAAATCTGTGCTGGCCACTAGTGAGGCTTAGAAGGTAGGAAGGAAGTCAATTTTATAAGGCAGTATTAACTATACAGGCAGGAAGCGGGGTAGTCTTCTAATAGATGATACACAAATTGTATTAGCTGTAAGTTCAATCAGTTTTATACTTTTTTTCTGGTTATTATATTCTTCACATCAACTTGAAAGTAACTCTAACATCACCATCAATTTTTCTTTGGTTGCAAACCACATTAAGTTTTGTTTTGCAAGGATTTGTAACAAATCCTAGATGTATTAAGAATGTTAATAGCTGATACTAATTACAAAATACATTATAATAAGATTGTTGCCTGAACTCAAAAATGCCGAAACTATTCGTATTCCATTTATATTTTAATAAATAATCACTTATAAATAAATACATATATACATGTATGAAAAACACGATCACTATATAAGCGCCAAAACGTTTTTGAATAAAAGTTATAAGTTTATGAAGAAGGAAATCAAATGTACCTTTTAGCATTGGAGTTAAGTTGGAATTTTAGTTTAAATAAGATTTTTTTTAAATGAAAGTTTTAAAAGTAATAAAAAATGAGTCTCTATCGTTAGACTTAAATTGAATTCATGTTCCAAAACCGTCACACGATTTGGAAACTCGGTGATTTGTGTGTTACTAATAGCACTATTTCTCCAGCTTCGACTACGGCTCCGTGCCAAAGACACATTGAACACGCTTTTTAACACAGCGCTAACTACAAAATACGAGCCTGACAAACTGTCAATTTAATCGGCCGGGTTTTAACCTCAGCTGTCAGTTGGGCTAAAGCGCCGCCGTTACGTTGGCCCGAACTTTAGCTCGACTGTCATTACCAAATTCAACTTAAGTGCTGTCAAAAGATAATTACCGTTTCGGCTTTGATTTTTCTTACCTTTTTTACTTTTTGAGACAACTAAATGACAACAGCTCTCAGAAAGGCCTAAACCAGTTTGTCTCAGTCTGCTGCCTGTCCTGGTCTGATTCAATAATAAGGCTAAAATAAAAGATTAGTGGAATTGCTATTTTTGGACGGGCAATAAATTAATATATTAAGAAATTAATTAATTAGTAGAAGTTCTAAAGTTTAAAGCGAGATGAATCGCCCTTAAGCTAGATCCTCCCAATTAGGCTTTCTAAAAAATCTTGAACACGACATTATTGGTTAGTATCTGATATATTCCCTTGCCCATGGCTGTGCACACATTCAATTTGATATCGCATACTCAGCAAACATGGCGTGTTAGCAACGCTTAACAGCATCCAAAATTGACAGGCAACTTTAAATATATTGCATTTGCGGCCAGTTCGGCATGCTTGTCTGCCACGATTAGTGGCAAGCAGCCAGCAGCCAACGAGGCAGGCTCTCCGATCCGGCTCTCCATCTTCCATTCTCCCATCCTCCTCCCATCCACCATTTCCAGCTCCTTTAAAGCCAACTTCATTTGGGTGAATGGGGCGAAGACGTACGATGCGACGCGACGCGTACAATTATTAATTTGATACGATATAATTGACATGTTGCCGATGCCAAAAAGGAAGCACTAACATGCAGCCAACAACAACAAAAGCAACAGCAGAAGCAGCAAAAGCAACAGCGGCAGCAGGAGCAACAACAAGGTGAAACCTCGTAACGTGGCCAACAAGCTAAGCCAGAGCGACGCATATTAACGCCATGGCTTAGACACAAGGACCGATCCGGCTTAGAGATGGCATTTAAATAAGGAATTTTATTACCAAAAAGTAAGAAATGTTTAATACTGGTTTTATTTTAAAATTTATTTTGCTTAAAATTTAATTTTAAATTGCAATATTTTAAAAGTATGAAACCTATTGCACTGCTGGTCAAATGCTTTTGGCTTTCTCATCTCTAACGTTTCATTTTCCTGCTCCTGCCTTTTTAACCGCCAGCCTCTCGTTTTCTGGCAGGCAGGCGTGTAAATTGTTTTTACTTAATCGTTGCGGACACAAACGCACATGTTGTTTTGGCCACATCAGCAACAGCAACAGCAACAGCGAGGCTTACTTGACTCTTTTGCCGATCTCCTTTGATATCTTCTTGGCTCTGTGGCGCGCTTTTGGTAATTGCACTTCGTCTGCTGCTTCTGTGTTACCAGCTTTGTTAGCAACATATATGGTCAAGAAAATAGTGATAAAAAACAGTAAAGCTATTTGATAACAAGAACTAAAAAACAATTCATTATGAAAATATAACTAACTGGAAGCATTAAATTAATGAGATTTCACAAATAAGTTTTTCAATGACTAAAGTATTTATTATCTACTTTCTGTTTTATTCTTGTGCCAATGACTGTAACTCCAGGGGCCAGTTTGTTTGTGGAAAATTGTTATTTGTTGCTGTTAGCTTGTCCTGTTGTTGTTTTTGTTACTGCTGGTGGATCGTTGGCCAACTTCAGTCGGTCAGACATGCAAATTTTTTGGTGTGTCTAATGTTAGTTGTTTGTTAGTTTTTTATGCAAATTTTCTTGTTTCACTTGACAAATTGTCTGTTCGACTTAATGATGGAACGTAGGTTGGCGGTAGTTGAGGTCCGAACGGGGGCAAAATGATTATGTGCACAGTAGTTTGGGTTTATGATTACGCTTGATTATATATGAGGTACAGGTTTGCTTTTTTTTTTTGAGAAAGTTTTTCAAAATGGTTTAAAGTAATTGCTGTGAAAGGTTGCAGTGCTTTTCCGGAAGAGATCCTTCCGTGGTTTACCTTGAAATGGTAAAATATAAGATTATATGATAGGAAGGCTTAGTTATAAGAACTAATTTTGTATTTCCAAAACCTTTTCATTAAACACAACGGATAAATTCGAAGCTACATTTTTTACTTAAAATATATATATATATTAAGCTCCGGGCTATTTTACCACTCAAAACACCTTTCCATCTTGTCTCGTGTTTAAATCCCATTTATCCACTCTGACACCTTGCAAAACAACCTTGGTGCCCCCTAATTTCCCTTGGCAGTGCGGCCAATCAATTATGGTCATAACAGCCAGTGAAAAGGGAAAATCATTAAAATCTTATCTTTTAACCAATAACGTGGCAGATGGATGGCTGGATGGATGGCCCCATGACAAAATGCCTGCATCGGCAACATCTATTATTAGTGGCCATATCAAAAAATGATTAGCAGAGCCGCCAAAGTCAAAGCCAAAGCGAATGGTGTTGGCTTGAATGGCAGAGGACTGAACATAACAAATTATGAAGATGGACGGGACGGGTTTTGGCCTGGTTGGCTGCACCACCGTACATACCACTGCATTCATGCACACACAGAAAGAAGACTGATTATAGAGTTTAAGGTGTAACCGGGGAGAGAAAACTACATAACACTAATTTCATTTTAAACGAACAGAAACGATGCCGTGCATATAATTTAAATAATTGCATAGGCGCTGTGAATAGCCGGGCTATTGATGATGTTATCATGTTATGTTCGCATACGATCCACACTTATACTTAGTTGCTGTCTTACAATCTTATCTACAATTTCCGCTGGCAGCTGCTTGCCGCTTGCTGTAGTCGACGCTCCTGGTTCCCCTTAATTATAATGTATCGCCTTAATGGGTTGCACTTAGCTGCTGGCAGTTGCTTTTTCCTTTTTCCTTCCTCCCCCCCTAAAAAAACATTGTCTTCTGATTATTGGTTACTACTAAAGCATGAGCGCCATTTTAATCCACTGATAAAACAATTTACTCCTCTCATCTGGTGAGAGTTCCTTGAGTTCCACTGACTTAAATTATGGTTGCAAATTTTTATGAAGCCATTTATATCACTCACAAGATGTGCCGCCTATAGCATGTATAGTGTACCATAATCGATGGGTTGCACCATGAGCTCAACTTCTTTTACTCCGCTTTCGGGGTACCTCCCTTTCAGTACTTGTTTTCAATTTGCGGCAGTCAAGAAGTAAGATAAAAAAAAAAATAAAAGAAATCGCCAATGAGGGTAGGCATTAAGTTATGCAATTACTGTTTACTTGGCCATACTAAGAAATTAAATAATTATAGGAATCAGTCGGTTAGTTTTGAGGGAAATTCATTTTCAGAGGCCATAAAATTAAGTTATTTTTGTGGGGCAATATGAATGTTATACGAATTAATCTCATATATATTTTAATAGTTTATGTTTAATATTATTTCATTAATTTACTGTTATAACTTCAATTTATCAACTGATCGAAATCTTTTACATTTTATATTACCGTTCAAAGTTCTTCAAAATGCTTAAATTAAACTAAATTAAAATGCAATTTGTTATATCTCGGCATCTAAATTAGATTTCCCTTTTAAACACCTTGGCCACGCTATCGCGTTTCATATAAATTAAACTTAAGTTATGAATAAAAATCATGTGTTTTGGTCCTCTTAAACCTTTTTTTCTTATGAATAATTTTTTAAGCAGTGTTTAAATATTTTTGCCATAACCCGACTCTACTGTATTATGGCAAGTGATTACTGAAGAGACCAAAAAAGGCGAACGGAAAAATAAGTTAAAAAGAAACGTGTGCAATTTTTATTTACCAACACTCGAAAGCGGCTAACACAAATTTAACACTGGCCGCCGCCAATGTAGCCATCATTGCGGCATGCAATATGCTCGACTAACGAGCAAAAACAACAGCAACGCTATGGCATGGAGTGGAGTGGAGTAACTGCAACATGGAAACTACCAAACTGCCTTCTCGTGGTAATCAATTTTAAAATTTATGACAAAATTTGCAGCTTTAAATTATGCCATTAAGCACGGCATGTAACTCATATCGTCAGGCTGCTTGCCTGCCTGTTAGCCCGACTGCCTGGTGGCGGCTTAAAACAAGAAAAAGCCGAAGGAGAAACATGTTAACTGCTTTCCTTCGCCCCAGTGTGAGTACACGGAGAGAATAGACATAGTAATATATTTTAAGACCTAAAAGTTTGAAATACGTTTTAAATTTGCCTAGAAGTATGCAGTAAATTAAATTGTGTTTTGAGAGCTTCCTTCAAGTTGTCCTTTAAGTTGATTCTCTCTAAACCTTTTTGAGACCTTAAAAGATGACTTAAATTCTAAGGTAATTCAATTTATAAATGATAATTCAAAGTATAAAAATACTTAATTTCTCCTTTCTATTTTTTCTCTCAGTGTAGTGGTGTGCCCATGCAATGGCGTTTGCATTATACGCTCGTATTTCGCCACATTCAACAACGAGCTACAGAATGACGGGTGGCCATAACTCATGCCCGATGCCCCCCAATACCTAGCCCCTCGCAAACCCAATCCTCCGAATGGCGTCCACCGTCTGAGACCTGGGCAGCAGTTGTTGCAATTACAACTGGACACCACATGCTACAGCTGCCTCCTGTGCCGCTGTGTTAGTGTGTGTGTGTTAAATATTGCAATTTATCACGCAAATGCGTTTTTCAATTTTAACATGCCGCCAGGCATCATAAAAACGTTACAAACCCACAATATGAGCCAAGAGCCACGAGTAGTAGAAAATCGGCAATGGGGGTAAGCTGAGCCCACAGATGATGAGGTATCATATGCTGCACGGAACGAAAAATGTATGTGATAAGATCAACTGATAACACTCCATTTCAATTTGTTCCAACTAGCTGAAAGTTTATTGAATTAAATTATTTTCTAAAAGAAAAACTTTCGGATTATATTTGATTATTAAAGATCTGAAAGAAATTAGATTTAATCTTCAACTTTTTTAAATCCTACAGATGTATATCCACTTTTCTCTCTGTGCAGCAATGAAAGCTTTAGAACATAGGAAATAAAGTGGCTAACACCCAAGCAACCAAAACCACATATAGAGTTAGAGTTGGGTCTCCACATGGTTGATGATGAGAGCCTGGACTGGTGTACACCTCATCGATTGAAACGGACGCAACACGAAATATGAGCAAGAAGAATTTGCTCCCATGGCGATGGTAATTGCGAAGGTGATAATCACTGGGACATCTGTGGAGTAAACTGTAAAATAAATTAGAGCCATAAAGTACCCGACACATTTTTAGGAATTTCCACAAGTTTATTGATTAAAGCTGCAGTATGGCAATTAATTAGAAGAAATAGGTAAATTTTTAATATTTTTTATTAAGATTAAACTAAAATGTTGTTAGTTTTATAAAGCTTTATACTTATCCTTTCCCTAAAGTAACGACACCTAATTGGCCAAAACTAATTCGAATGAGTCAAAAAACTGTGCATACATCCATTCCTGAACCGAAATCCAGTTAACGAAAGCACTGAACTCGATATTACCTTACCCACAGTCCAATTAGGTGGGCAACCATGCAGCCTCTGTCATCTCCATGTCAGTCCGTTTTGACCACTCCTGGCATTCGGAAAATGTTAATAAAATGGTCTAGGACATGCCACCATGGCAACGACACAGCGTTGTCAACGATTGCCAATTCGCAACATTCGTTAGCTGGGAGGGATGTCGGAAAAGTCTGAGGATGTGTCTGGTCGTCACTGGGAATGGAAAGGGGAACGGGGCTGGAGCTGGAGCTGGAGGAGGAAAATTGATATAGAGATAGAGATAGCCAAGTTACGAGTGGAATCACAGTCGTCGGATCTAGTTTGCGCTGTGCGTGTTGGCCTTTTTAATCATTGGCTCAAAACGCCGCTGGCCCGGAGTCCGTAATGGCGCTTAGTCTATTTGGCATATCAATTTGCATGACATACCGCTTATAACGCTTTCTTGGCTTTTTACCCCCTGTCCCGAATTTGTCAGAGATTAATTGCACTGAGATACCCATTGGGTGGCAAGTTATGAAGAGAAGTTAGTCATGAAGTTATTACAAATTGCAAAACAGGTGACTGTGGCACTGAAAAAAAGAAAGAGATATTTTTTTGATTTCTCTATATGAATCATGACTATATTGAATGCCAAATCTATAACCCCAAATATTACCAAAAATGGGTGTGTCATTTATAATTAAATTGCTTATTCGATATGCTTGAATTTTGAATTTGAAATTCGCTTTGATAGTATAGATACATCGGCGACGACTAATGAAGTTTATTATACATTTTTATTACGCTCCTAAAATATTGTATTTTAATGATTTCGTTGCGTTGTTTCTTAGCCTCAATAAACCGAAAGTGGGCGATGATTTTTATAGTTAAATAATGAACAGATGATGGGAGATTAGGCTATGATTGATACCATAACTATAAATAAACTTAAATTATAAAAAGAAATTTTTAAAATTAAAAGGACATAAGGTGTATAATTTGGTAATTACAATATCTACAGAAATGTTATATATTATTCATTTTATTTTATTATTTTTATAGGGTATCAAAAGGGTTGCAATAGCTCCAACACAAAGTTACACACTCAACTAGTTTATTGACGCTTTTGTCATTTCATTGGCCAAAATTTGAATATTAAATTAACACAATATTTAACGTCAGCAAAAAACGCACGGATCGTAAAATCCATGAAAATATTTTTATGTGAAATTGTGTGGATTAACCTTTTCCACTTTTTTTTATATATTTACTCTGCCTAGTTCTGCGTTTAGTTTAAGTATTTTGGTGATAATTTATGGCTGAATAAAATACATTTCGTCGGCGGCGGTCTTTTTGTCTAAATTGTTTTCGGACAAATTGAAATGTATTAATATGAAATGTTATAAATTATTTATGAAGTCTTATGCAACTTTATCTTTTCCACTCTAACAATATAAAAAAAAAACAAGTGAAAATTGTCACTTTAACGAAGGAATTCATTTGAGTTTTTTATCGTTGTTCGCTTTGGGCTATCAATGTTAATATCGAAGTTCAGGCTGTCAGAAGTCATTAATATCCATGGAAAATTATCCACGAATTTATTGCTGTTATTTCTGTATAAGTTCGGATTTCGATGTATAATTTATGTTAATTGTTTGCAAAATGCAAAGTGACGACGTAGCTCACGAGATGTCAGCACGAAACAATAGATGTATAATTTTATTTTATGGTTCTTTTGAATAAGTTTACGTATGGATTTCTCGCTTGCCACCTGGGTCAATGTAATAATACCCGGTTAAATCTATATTTTATTGCTTTAGATTCAATCAAATGAGTTGACAAAAGTGCCGACGATACATTTGCCAAACTATGAGGCTATGCAAATCGATGAGGAAGTTCAAAAGACTTAATGTTATAATTTATGGTTTTGGCTTAGGCACAGGCACACTTCGATTTATGATGTCAAGCATATGAGAGGAGGACTCTGACAATTAAAGCTCTTATAAATTGCCTTGTGTGTTTCTACATAATACATTTGTCACCTCTTTTGCCTATGGATATGTAAATGCCATATCTTTGTTTGCCAGCTCATTATATAGTTTCAGTCTTAATGAATCGAATTTGTAAATTTGTTTACGGCATTATTATTTGTCACTGATTGAGCAGAGTATAAGGTCAGACCAAACATGTCGGGTATTTTGAAAAGTTGCGTATTATGTTGTCTATATAACTGTCAAAAGTGTTAATATTCTCGATCTTGGAAATTTGCTTATCATATCAGTTATAATTATAATTAAAAAAATTTTTAAAAATATATATTAGCTACAAACCCATTATAAATATTTTTGTTCAATCTTGATACTGAACTAATAACATTCCCTAAATGTGTTTTTCTTAATCTTTAGCTTATATATCTTGAAAATTATATATCACTCTTCTTGTATAAGCAAGCACTTAACCTGAATTGGCCAGCTATTGATGTAAAGTTATTTGCCAACATGATTGCAGCACTACTACGACTTTAATGGCCAACTTGAGGGCCAACCAAATGGCTATATATGCTAATTATATAGATAACTCCGATAAGACAAGCCCGACAACAGTTTAAACTTTACCTCCTGTTTCCATATAGCAAATTAATTCATTTTCCTAACCAAGATTGCTGCTTGAGAATTTCCCTTGCTTATCTCTTGCTGACCATCGCCATATTTAAGTTAATTGCTTTGCATAAATTTTTAATGCGGTCAAATTAATTAGCTGGGACCTCAATCGGCAGACATTTGTTCTTATTATTGTCAGCTTTTAGCTGTTCTTGTTGTTCTTGCTGGCCATGTGTCAACGATTTTATTTATGCACAAATGCAAGAGTTGTGGCTTATAAATGTAGCTGTCAGTTGTCATAATTTATAGAATAACTGTCAGAGCTGTAACACCTCTGCGCACGATTTTTCTTTCTCAACTCCGACTGCGGCTGTTCTTTAGGAGGCCTCTAAAAAACCTATCGCTCGCCATGCTGCTGCCATAATCATAGCGTCAACGTTTTTGATTTATGTGCCCAGCTCTCCATTTTGGTTGTTTTTTCTTTATAGTATATATTTTTTATATTTTTTGTTTTCATCTTTTCGGCTGGCTCATGGGAGTCCAATGGAGTCGCACAGCAAGCTGGCCCGCTGGAAATAACAGTTAGTAATGTGGGTAGGTAGGTAGGTCGCCAGATTGGTAGGCTTGGAAGTTTCGCGACAGTTGATTATGATTAAGTGCTGAGCCCCCAAGCCAAAGTCGAATAATTTTCAAGATTTGAGCTATACACTTTGATACTCTTTGCAATGTACTAGGAAGAAATGATGATCTTTGAATAATGATTTTTGTAATTAATTTAAAAATGGAAAAGCTGAAAGAATAATAATAAGTAAAATATGAATAAGATTTAGTTTATATTTTTCTTATATTCATTTAAGAATATTTTACTTTATTGGAATAGAAATATCTTTAATTCCTTCTTGTGTAGAACTACACCCAATAAACTTTTAGATTCAAAACCAATCATTTGCTAATTCATGTCTGTTAGAGAAATACTTGATAATGCCGCCCAAATATGTTAAGACCAATTAACATAATTGAACAAAAAAGAAACACCTTCAAGGTCGATAGATTGATTTATTTCCCACTTCTTTGAGAACTTTTGTAAACCGGAAGTTGTATGCAAAATGTTATTTATGCGTTGTCTCTAAGTTATTTTTGAACATTTCTTAGCTACATAAATACATTTATTGCTTATCTGCTGAGGGAAAAATAAAAAATCAGAAAAGCAAGTTAAATGCATTCATAAATCAATCAATCGCAGCATTTGACAGACAGTCTCGAGTGCCGAGGCAGTCGAGGGTACGAATGACAGACGGTTACGTTCTGTGGACTTTGTTTGCAAAGTAGGTAACGAAATAATGAATATGGTAATCAAAAATGATACCCTTGATAAGAAAAATGAAGAAATTAAGTTCTCTCAATAACATTTAACTTTTGTTTGATGTAACTCTTTAGATTTTAGATATTACGTTTACGCCTCATATCCCATTTTCCAGAAATGGCGAAACATTTTAATATAGAAATAAAAACAAAGTTCATATAATTCGGCAGTAGTACACTTTTACTATCTGTATGATATTTTAAAATATTTTTATTATAATTTTCCCCACGTTTATTTCATACAACTCTCTCTTAACCCTGTTTCCCTAACTGTCTTTCTATCGTCGTCTCTGCCTCTCAACGGCAGCGTATAGCTGTCAAACTGATTTATGCACGAGTTTGACATATATTAATGTGCCGCGGTGTAAAATAAATGCGCATTAAATTATTAAAATGTGAAGCTTATTTTACTCGAGTTTTTTTGTTATATCTTCAAATATGCAAATACTCGAAAACAATCGCTAATTTGGAGAGGCCTGTCAATGGCTGTTAATGAGGAATTGTTTAATTGAATTTGAAAGAAATCGCGTTTATAAATTGGTATTAAATATCTCTTATCTTTATTAATAAATTTGTATTCACACTTAAATGATAATGTAGTTGGGCGTAAAATTAATCGCCTTTTGTGGAGTGGAAAAAATAGGTTTACTATTACGTAATGTAAGCTGTATATATGTCAAACATTTTTTAAGCAAAAAACATCAACGGACAAATATTCTTTTGCAAATGAACATAAATCTGTCAACACGCAATGCCATAAAAAATTGTGTCACAATTAATTGTCGGTTTTTATTATTATTGTTTTAGTCGTGGGTTTTGTGTATATCGTAATTACATTACTGGCATCGATTAATGAAAATTGTTTAATAATTTTATGTTATTTTATATACCTCTTTTTTTGTTAATTGCCACTTGATTTGGTTTGCAACTGATTGCGTTCATAAATAACATGAATTTGAAGGCTGAAACATATTTATTCGGTTAATTTGAAAATTAAAAAAATGAATGCGATTAATATGGCAAAAGCTTGTTAGGAGTGCAGTTAAAGTTGTAAATTGAGAGCAGATCCTGTTTTAATTACAGCGATTAAATTTTTAATGTTTTTGTTATGGGAACACAAAAAGTTAAGTATAAATTTAAATAGTTAATAAAATGTTTAAAAATATTATGACTCACCCATCTTAATGGATATGCACCTCAATTTATTTGCTCATTGAGTAATCTTCAGAAAAAGAAAAGGGGAAAAAGAGCGGAATATCTGAGAAATTTGGTGTTTCAAGACGACAGATCTGAAATGAGCCAAGACGATGCCACAGCCATTAGCCGCCCACAAATGTAGTGCGGATGAACACGCACGATTAATAAATTAAATTGAAAGACACACAAAGTGTGAGATGGCGAGGAATACATATTTTCCAAATGAATTTGTTTAAACAGTGACGACTGGCTGCATTATTCTAGGCATGTGCCTTGAAATATGTCGCGACATGCTAATAAAAATATTTGTTTTCTCCGCTCTCCCAGCTAGATTTATATATATACTCGACTCTATATATATATATCTAGGAGCCATGGTGCGCTTGAGTTGGTTTTATTTTTGTTTATTAGCCGCCTGCTAATAAAAATTAATTTGAAAATACTTTTTAAAATGCCTTCGACTTCGGTTGGCTGGCTAGCTAGCTGGCGGGCATAGCTTAAGATTTTTATTTATTTGTTTTTCTAATTTGTATTTTTCGTTTCACATTCATATCTTTCCTACGTTCTGAGTACGTTGTAGTTTGTGCGATTTATTTATGAGCTTTACGATTGTATTCTATGTTATTGTTTCTTAGTCTATAAGACGCTTTTTTTTAATATTTTTTGTTGGTATCCCAACGATCTGTTTGGCCGATGAAAACACAATATGTTTATTCTACTTGATTTATGGTTCTTCTTGAGATATTATTTAACTAATGTTTGTGTATTTGTCATGTTAAAAGGCTATGTTAAATTCCTTGAAGGAAAGTCTTTTGGTTAGGAATAGATAGCTCTTAATCCCTTGTTTCTTTCTGCTTTGCAAAATTTATTTTCAAAATGAAAAACTACCCACATCCACAGTATATTTCAGGTCTTGAGATAAATTTTGCCTCCAAAATAGCTAAGTATGTTGCAAAAATCAAGGCAATCTATTAGCTAAGACTGCAGTTGATTTATGCTAACATAATTTTTGTATATGTTCCGATAGGAATTTATTTTCGTCACCAGCCCAGAGGCCGTAAACAATTTAAGCGAATGGGTTTGAGGGTCATTAACTAAAATCCATCCTCTTATCTCGAACACAAACAGCTGTGCCAACAATTTGTCATCCAAAAAATATTCTTCATAAAATATAAAATATTTTTGGATTTTTTCTCTACAATAACTTTCATAATTCTTAAAAGTAAACAAATTTTGACAGACATCTGAATTTAGAGACTTAACCCATACGCATAATGCAGATTCTCGGGTGACTTGACTTGAAGGCAAAATATTTGTCTGCGATAAATCTCCATCGTTTCCCCTTCATTCTTTTTTTTTTTGAGACAGCCACACGACCTAAGGAAAAGATCAAAGCGAAATAGCGAACACATTTTTTATTGTCGTGGCTTATTAATAATGCTGAAAACGCTGAAGTTTTTAATATTCTTTTATGATTTGTGGCCAGTGACAAAATCCATTAGATCTGACATTTGGTGCGAACAGATTAAATTTAAATATACATTTTTTCGGGGTCTTGACATCTATGAAATATGATCGAAAAGATCGACGAAATTCCTTCAGAGACAACTTAAATGGTTACTTATTTATGCCTTGGGTTAGGTAATTTAATTAGTTTCAGTGTTTTGCTAGAGTGTGGCAATCAATTAATTAGAGCAAAGCAATTGCTTTGACCGTGTGCTAATCGAATGCATTTTTAATTTGTAATCAATTAAATTACCTGGCATACTAGCTTGCAAAGTGGCCTCATTATGTGTCATTGAGAGTGTGAAATATCTTTATGTAAGACAACTTTATGTTCCTGTTTAACTTCTTTAAGTTGCAGTAAAAACGATATCATTGCAATTGATTTATTTAAAATGTGTTAGTTTTACATTCACAAAGGTTAAGTGTTTTTTGGAAATTGCATTTACTGATCTTTAAGATCATTCTCGGAGATATCCTCTGGTAGATCCATGGAGTTTTGCTGTTGTATCTTGTGCTTCCGCCTATCCCGGCAACTGCCACAGATCCTCATGCAGAAGAAGTAGATCAGCTCCAGGAAGCTGAGACACGAGATGCCCATAAACAAGCCGCAGATGCCACCGCAGTTGGAAATCAGTGTGGAGACTCCAAAAAGAATCGTTCGTTTAATGGCTGTAAATTGATGCTCCTTGAAGTAGACAGAGAGACGCGATCCAATGGCACTGAAAAGTTAAATATAAAAATAGGAAATCATTAAAAATGAATATTAGAAACATTCTCTATACTCACTCTGTATGCTCATATACTTCGCGGAAGGCCCGAATGGTTTTGGCCACATCGTATTTGGCTCTAGAGATCTCAAAGTTGTACTCAAGCGAAGTACAGGCCGGCAAGCAGTTGCAGGTGATTTCCACACTGCCATCCACACTCTTGGCCATAGTTTGGTTTTGCAACAGGGCATAGAGCTCATCCTGGGCGGATGTATAGCAGTTGATGTCACTCAATCCACAGACAGGAGTGCCCACAGGTTCTGGCCATAAAAATTAATTAATATCAAAGTTTTATAAAGTCTAAAGACCACTCACTTGGCATCCAGAACTTAGCACAACCGCACTTGGCAATCGTGAAGTTGGCCAGGCATTCGGTTTGGCAATTGCTCTGAGAATAAGATCGGAAGAATCGCAGGGACCGCTCGTCATCGAACAGGCATTGTCGTCTAAATAAAGTTATTTGTATAGGAAAATGTCACTACTTTGGAACACCTCACAAACTCACTTGTCTGGGGTAATTTCGTGCAAATTGTCGGTGGACACGACATAGGCGGGCAACACACTGACCAGAACCTCATCGCCATGGGGTACCAGGATATAATTGCCCGACGTCAGTGGCACACTCTCCGGGGAGTTGAGAAAGACCTGTCAAATTACACATTAGCTTCGCACAGATCCACACCCAGTTATTCACAGAAAACACACACACCCACCTTATAGCCCTGTTTGAAACTACGACAATCGTAGTCGAAATTGTGCTGCAGACCCTGCAAGAAGGCGAAGAACCCATTCTTCGCCGATGAGAACACCGTCCTTTGGGGATACGCATTCTGACCCTGGTCCACAAACCCAGTGCCCAGTGACCAATTTCCAGTTATATTATTCCAGCGCGGCAGATCCACATCAAAGTAGTTGTTGAAGTTCACCACATCCGGGTCAACATAGCTGATGAAGTTCTCGTCGCGATAGATATCCTTGGGTCGCAGGCCGTTGAATTGATAGCAAATACCCTCATCGGTGGCCACAAAGTCGAATATCTTGTCGCAGAAGTAGAACCGTCCATTCCACTTACAAAATGGACCCGTCTCGTTCTTCGAGATACTCAAATCAATCAGTGTCTGCGTTACGTCCACATCCGGCGGATGCAGTTGCGATAGCAATGGCGAGAACCGCTGCACCACATCCGGATCACAAATGTGCATGGCAGCAGCCATTCGAGCCAGGCTGGGGATTAAATAAGAAGTCTATTAGTCTATTAAACTTCAATGGTCAAATTTATCTCGGAAATATGAGTTAGTCATGAAACAATCTCAAATTATGTGATATTAAGGGTAAGTTTAAGAAATTGTTTTTTTCAAGATACAAAATCCAAAATACTCAACTCTTCATCCTCCAATTCAGTGATGTTACCATTCTGCTTGTACTCATCCCAAAGTAAACGCGATACATTCGTATAGTCAAAGGTATTCCTTTCCATTTTGATTTCTGGGCAAATGGTTATAGTGGGAAATGGTATTTTATGCACCGGCACCAAAGTCTCATCAAAACCCAGAATGACAGGCGAGTCCTGCCACTTCAGATAGGTATCCCAAATAAGTGACACGGCAAAGTACACAGAAATGCATGTGAAGAACAGCCAATATAATCTGAAATATATTCGAGTTATTACGTTGGTTATCAAGGCGTGCATATCGTAAACCCTCACTTCTCATAGATTGGTCGGTGCACCTCGAAGATATATCGAATACCGTGAATGGTAGTACTCTTTGCATACTCCAAGAGTAACCCCTTACAGGCTGATAGAGTACTACCATATCGTATGCGAGATTTGATGATCACATCACTGGGAACATCACTCAAGGCAGCTGAGGCAATACTAGCCCGTGTATCAAATCCTGGAAGAGCCAATAGCTCCGGGCCAGGCAGAACGCTGATGCCCAACTTCTTCTCCTCATCCTCCTTGATCTCGGCCATTGTCCACGAGACTGGACGCGTGGAATTCAACTAAGCTTGGCCCGACATGCGGAGTGTCCTTTTATAGCTGACACGGCCAAAAGTGGGTGCGTTCTTGGGTTCCGGTGGGTCCTTTGCCTGGGGACTTCAATTCGCACGCACCAGCGACGCATTCATGTACTTTAGCTTAATTACAGGGCAACTACTATTGCCTTTTTTGTTGCTTTTATACTGTTAATATACTACCAGGTAATGCTTAATTTGCATAATGCAATTATATGATGTTCTAAACTTTAAATTTAAACTTCTTTTTAGGAAATATTACACCTGGAAAGGCTAAAGTTGAAAGATGCTAACCTAGCTTTGTTTGTGGATTTTACTGTTTATGATTTCATATACTACTATTTTGTGTTTTTCTTTTTTTTATACATTTTAAAATACAAAGAAGTGTTCATGATTGATCTTAAAAATCTTCCCCTTCTAGACATTCTTCTACACTCCCAGGGGAACATAAAAGAATCTTTTGCAGTTGTATAGCTGGAATCACTTATCAAATCATCTTGAACAGCGAGTCACCGATTTTGGAAGTATCCATCGAGTACTTACTTTGATTTTATGCTAAAAAGATTGTCACCCATGGTCGGTATACCGGCGAACATTACTCTTCTTCCCGAATGCTCGACATCGTTTAAACATGTTCCTGGAATTTAGTGGGATACTCTCCTTTTATGCCGAACACTGGCATTGCCATCGTCTGGCGGTATTCGTGCGTGGTTTGATTTTGTCTGCGTGGCTATGGCGATGGTGCACAGCCTCTCCTTCTCCTCCTCGTGCGGCTGCTGTTGTTGCCATCTCTTGAATCTGGCTCAGTTGTTGGCACTTATTTGGGGACATTGTCATCGATATGAAACGGAAAGCGGGCTTTTTGCAATATCCATTGGTCAAGAGGCATCCGATGCGCATTTTTCGAATATTCAGCCAGCTCTGTGTGGGTTTGTCTTTCTGTAGTTCCTTTTTTTGTTTTCTGTTTTATTTTTTTGGTGCATTATCAGAGTGTGTGCATCAGCATTTGGTTTCGCGTGAAATTCACTCACGACTTGTAATTATTTAATTTTATTGTTTGTTTTGTGACCAGCCGACAGGGGAACAACGCCTTGTCCAGAGATAGAGAGTGCCTGCCTACTGTTTAACAAGATTTTCATTATCAGATCAATTGGCTAAAGGCCTTTTAAAAACTACACTAAATTATTATGTAGATAAGTACTGTAATGGCCAAGTAACAACGCCTACAGCGAGACTGCCTTTTTGCATTCGCATTGGGGCGTAATTTTTGTGTTTTTGTGTGACTCGAATATGGTTATTAGTCATTAGGCTTAGAAAGATAATTATTATTGGTAAGTGGTGGGCTTAACATGCCCTTAACTGAATTGATAAATGGACTTAATGAGCGGTACTTATTGAATCACAAATCTATTTAACAAACAAATTACTAAGCACTGTTTTAAGCTTACACTTACGTAAATGAAACTTTGACAGGTTGGAATTTAGAACTTGAAATCAATAAGATATATTATTATATTCTACTTATTTGTTTTTGAATCCATAACATCAGAGATAAAACTCTCGAGTAATTCTGCTTAAATTATTCATATTTTAATGTGTTCCCCACATAAAGGCCATTCTCGCTCCCCCAAAACGACACAAAAACTCAATGGCCTGTCTGGATTTGGAAATGCTCGTTTATATTTTTTGGTTTTGCCTCGAGTGTGTGCATTTGATGGAACTGTAATTAAATTGGCGAGTGCTTCGAAACGTCACGACGGTCTACATATTTTAGCAATTCTATTTGAATAATTGACGCCTGGTTTGTGGGTGGTCGGAAAACTGAAAGCTGTCGGCATTACCCTTTGAACGTTCAATATCAAGCTGTTGAAGAGCTGGCTGTAAATTTGCCAACTGCTTTTTTCCACAGAGACATTCATTAAACATTTACAATGACATGTAAAAGAAAAATAGAGCACAGAAAGTAGAATAAATACCTCTATTGGTATTACAAATTCCAGTTGGAATTTTCTATTGAAATTTGGCAATGGAATTTCATTTGTGATTGATTTATTTCATGGTAGATTGATGCCAGTTTTACAAATTGTAGATGGACTATTTTGAAATTTCCTAAATTAGTTTTTATGAAATGTTTTATTACTGATCATGAATGGTACTTGGATATCAACTTGGCTTTTTCCAATAATAATCGTTTATTTTCAGGACATTTTGACTTTTTCAATTCCTCATTTTGCCAGCTGTATATGGGGAAAGGCTAGAAATTATATATGGCGTCATAACACACGTTATGATCTCATCAATTCAGGCTGCCTGCCATCGAGGGCATAACTACAAACATTCATAACCTCCCAGTACCGCCTCATCCCCCCCTCAACATACAAATGGACGACTGTTATTCCCCCGAGGCAAACAGTCCTTCCCAGACCCGGCCCTACTCTACCAACTTGGCCGATTCGCATTTGTTAATAAATTATGAGCTAGAGACAAAGCTGACTGCAGCTGCTGATGAGTTGCGTTGAGTTAAGTTGGCTGGCAGGAAAGGAAAGGCTGCTCCTACTACTGCTGCTGCCGCTGCTGCACCTTCAGTCCCTGTTTTGTGTAATAAATCAAAAGCAGTTTCGCCTGCAAATCCTCTGTCTTGGCCTGGGAGTCTGTCTGCTTGATGTCTACCTGTCTGAGCAGTTCCAGTTGCAGTCTGTGCCACTTGCCACAGAGAGATCTGAGGAAAATTTATGCATGGCTTCACATTTCTTCGAGTTATCATTTGTTACCTAAATTATGCATGTTGAGTTGCAGTTTTTGTTGTGAAATTACTCCAGACGATTAGCCGACCCAAGGCTAAATGGTCACTGGTTGATGGTTGTGCCTGTGTCAGTTGCCTAAAATTACAAGTTTTCCTACCAGCCCATTTCACTCTCTGTCCAAATTATGCTGATGTTCTATACGAAAATGCTAATCGAATATATTATAACTTAGGCTCGATTAAACATGATTTCAATTATGAAAACTGACCAAACAAGACATTTATTGTATTGTCCCTTCGGGAATTCTGGCTGCACTCGCCTGCGATAAAGTTCTCTAACAACAAAAATCATGGAAAATAATTAAATGTATAATTTAGTAAGCGATTCTATCCCCCAGCCATACAGCCAAGCAGCCATACAGCCATACAGCCACAACAAATTGTTTACAAATGGCCCACGTTTAATGTAAATTGTTGCTCACATTAGTTGCCACAGATTTTCGTCCATGATTATCCTAATTAAAAGCGTAATTTTGCAACGCATCTGCCTGCTTTCCCATGAATGAGAATGTGTATGCTATGTATATACAAACGTTGCTTTAACACATTGGTTCAGTTTTAAATGTTTTAATTTAGTTTAATAAGTGTTGTTTTAAAGTTCTCGATTAGTTGGGAATTTTTGTAATAATTTGATTATTGTTATTTGAAAAAGTTATAAAAACATTGACCTACGACTAACATTTGTAGTTACTGAAAACTAAACCCAGTAGCCCAACATCCAGAGCAACTTAGGTGTAATTTATAAGGCGGCCAATCCTAAGTCATTGCCATGACATTTATGACCGGCGCACATTGGTCGGAATATTGGAATTAACATTCAACTAGTACTTAGTTAGAGGCGATGTCAGGCCGTATAAACAAGTGCATAAGTATATGGCTTAAAATGACTGTGTCAACGATATTTATCATGGGCTTACATTGTCATTAATAATGCCGCCAACTTGGGCGAGAGAACTGCGATTCGTTGGCGGTGAAGGCGGGGCTGGTGCGGCGGTGCACAAATTGCAATTTCTATGCAAATTTATAACAAATAATTACTGACAGCCATATTTCATTAGTAATTGCAGGTACTACACGCTGCTCTCTCGCTCTCTCTCTTTCTATCACCATCCATCGCGAATCAGTAACGTGCAGTGGGTATTTTAAAGATACATTTTGCGGCCAAGTCAAGTGAACTCGGCTCGTAACAGGCCACTTCGCACAGTGAGGCAATTAAGCTGATGACGTTGATAAAAATCAACAGCAGTCAAGCTGCCATAGCCCATAATTTATAGCCCACAGCAGCAGCAGCAGCAGCAGCAACGGTCGAGGAAATTATCTATATATGAATATGTGGCGACACATTATTAAAAGGTTGAGAGTCTGTCGTATAACATGTCTCATATATATGCACGTTTATGTACTCATATATATCCAGCCAGCGATCTGGGTAGATGACATACGATCGTTAACAAGTGCGACCAACTTTGTAACTATCTATCAATAATGATAGTCGTGCAAAATAAAAAACTAATCTAATAGCAACGGCTTATCGATCGATAATGGCCTTGTACTCGTTTTGACCTAGTCTTTAACCGTAAATATAGGAGAATATGGGCTTGGCTTTTTAATATGCAATATAGGTGGAGATCCTAGGATCATTTACATTTTTGAACTATAATCTGAAATAATTTCATTGTAGTTGGGGTGTAAGCTGTAGCTATCAGTTTGATTCGTAAATTTGTGAAACAAATTCTGTAAATTATCTCAAGCGTGTGCACTGCTTGAAATGCTTTAAATTTGCATTCAAAAGCAATTCGATGAAAGCATTTGCATTCCAAAACCAAGTAATGTTCCCTCGCCAATCAAAGCTTTCAAAGTACAATACAAAAATTAATTAGAGAATCATTTGGTATGATTGACTGACAATTACAATTTAAAAAAGAAAAATCCTTAAATACTGCACGATCGAGAAATATTATTTGAATTTCTTTTGACAATCGCGCGTGCTAAGTGGTGGCTATAAAATCGTGGCATATATTCGCGGTAAAACGCGGACAGAAATTAACATGCAACACGACAGCAGCCGCTGACAGAAGTCTCTCGATGGTGGGGTGGTGTGTGGCAAGGAATTGGTAGGGGGCCGAGGGCAGAATGGTGGCTGGGGGCCGGAGTAGAATCGGCGACAGAGTACGTGGAGTGTCAAGCTGCCAGCGAAAATTCCCGACAAGATTGCACAACAGCAGCATTGTGCTCATATTTAAAATGGCCAACGATGTTGACCAACGCCACAATGGGCTCTGCCGGGATAGGATGCCAATTGGCCATCGATGTCAGGCCGCGAGATATAAAGTATTTCGTGCTTTGTGGCTCCCCAGTCAGTATGCACTGAGAGAAATATTCTTGCATTTGAAATGTTTTTCTTTCTATTCAATCTTAAATATCAATATCAATATTTATAGGGAATTTATAAATTATTCCTTTTTAAGTTGATATTTTCGATAAATTTATTTAACTTTGTTATTTTTACATTCCGATTTCTTTCTTAGTGCGTTGTCTCCCAGAAGGCCTGTCAAATGCATCGGTTTCATGGCGGTCCCCAAGTCCCGATCCCAGAAGCAGTCCCGGTCCCAATCCCAGTCCCCATCGCAGACATTGCGTGAGCAACGTGGCTGCAACTTCAACACCTTCGAAAGGGGCATCATCATTACCATCATCATCGATAAAATGCATTTGCAAGCGCATTGCATACAAACTGTTTGCTAAATTTATTTATATGTAATGTTCTCGCTCATGCATATTTAATGTCCACGCATTTTTCTCTCCTGTTCCCGGAGTGAAAGAAAACCGAAGACTTAAAGATAAAATGCAGTTGCCGTTGGCTTTGGCGACCTCAGTCCAGGGATCTTCTCCAGCTTTTTGCAAACAAGTAGCTGCTGTTGCTGTTCTTCTGGTATCTGCATTTTGGGCTTCTGGTTTGCTGGCCAGAACGAACGGTTAGCTGTTTTCGCCTTGTTCTTCTTGTGTAGCGGTTGTCAGCCATCAACGTGGCCAACATCGATTTCTGGTTCTGATTTGGTGGCTTTTGATGGTATTTGCTGCTTAGTCATGGCTAATGGGAATTGGAAAGTAAAGATTATATAAAAATATTATTTATTAAATTTTGAATGTGAGGGAATTATCATAAAGTCAAATGTTTATGTCACGAAAGACTATAATTAATAAGATTTGTATTTTTTATCCTCCAGACTTATTTAACAAAAAAGAATCTTAAGAAACAAGACCATTATGTAAACAATTTGTATACATAATACTTAGTTATTTATTTATAAAAATAAAATGCGGCTTAACCATTCCAAACTTTGACTTGTCAGTTGTCTGTCGTTCGCTTCCTTGCCACATGTGAGGTATAACGACTTGTACTTTCAACATCTCAATGCTGGAAACTCCAACTGCCAGAGACCCCCGACCCGTATTACCCCGGCAATAGGGTATATAGGAAAGTGTTCCAGAGACTCATAAATCAAAATGACATGACCAACTCTCGGCATTAATATTTCAACACCATAAATGCGGCGTCAATTCGCACATGGGAGATGGCTGGCTGGCTGAAGGAGACGACGACGTGACAGGGACATGCACAACGCTGTCTGCAAAATTGTGTGCATAATAAATAAATATGAAAGGCCTTCATCATCGTGATCATCATGGTCGTGGCATGGTGGCAATCACACCCAACTCCAGCCCGAGTCGATTCCAAAGTGCAGCTCACTCTTGCCATCAAATCAAATCAAGACAAGCGTCCAAACATGCAACATGCAGCAGGGATCGACCCGACCAAAAAGCCCAACCAACTCGAGACACGCTCGACTAATTATGGAAATGTCATCAGACGTTGATAGTTTCCCCCTGTGAGGTCTCTTTTCCAACCAACTCCTCGATCCGTCGAAATGGAAAAATACATACATTTAGTGCGCGCAATTTGCTTGCAATGCCTCGCGACACATGCGACAATTTGAAGCAGCAACTAGCATGGCAATTTATTAAACTCGTACAACTTCTTTTTGTCTTCTTTTCTCATTTTATTTTGTTGAAGAAATTAAAATTTTTTGAATTCGGTTTGAGGTGACGACAGACACTGGTTAAGACAGCCAGCGACGCCTCTGAAGTGACAAAAGTTCAGATCGTGGGTGGCAAAGTCAGACAAGACGGTGGCGTTGCCTCCATGCACAATGATATATGGTTTTGTCGGCTGTCATTTGGTTTTGAAAATTATTGTTGTGGCCTGCACTTTGGGTTTGGGTGTCTTTTGTTTATACACTTTTTGCGGGTCTGTGGGTATAAGCCACTGCACTATTGCAGCTTGGTTGTTTGTGGATTTAAGCTGTTAGTTGGGCATTCCTTCTTGGAACAGCAAATACTAAGGATTAATAAAGAATGAGTTCCTTAATTGTTGTTTAATATGTACTTAAAAGAGATCACTGATCCTTAAACTTAAAGTAACTATACATTTCTGAGGGAAAAGGCATTCCTTATTCGTTTAAACTTTCCACCGCCTTAGCGTTTAGCATTCTGTTGTTTTTCTTTCATTTGCCCGGCTGCCATGCTGCTGCTGCAATCGTAAATTTCAGTGAATTACGATTTTACCTGCTTTCGCACAAAGCCAGCATGTCTGCATTTTAAATATGCAGTCAACACTTATCACGGCCCAGGTGAAGTCAGACCAACAAGTCGGTGATTTTAATGGCCGCCAAGATGGTGGGGCAATGACTAAGTAGGATCACACCGAACA
This sequence comes from Drosophila eugracilis, assembly GCF_018153835.1. NCBI lineage: Eukaryota > Metazoa > Arthropoda > Insecta > Diptera > Drosophilidae > Drosophila > Drosophila eugracilis. The sequence goes on from NW_024573209.1 coordinate 1,947,378, forward strand.
GTGTCTGTCTGTACAGTGGACACTCGATGTTATTCTTCATATATATATATCATTCGAGAGGCTTTCTTTTCCAATTGGTTGGCTACCTTAACAATTTACATGCTGGTCGTTCTCCTCCCCCTTCGAACTATCCAGAAAAACAAGGACAGTCATATTTTATTCGGAGCTCCTCGTTCGTTTTCGGTTTTTTTTTATGGTTTTATTGCTGCTTCGCGTTGTAATATTTTTGTATCTTTTGGCGATTTTTCATCTCCATTATTTTGCAGGAAAAATAAATTTGCAAACGGTAGAAGAAATATTTTCACAAAATCCCCAACCAATAAATTTCATCCACCCACCCAGATCCCTCCACATCCCCGAGTTTTCCCCCATTTCCCTTTCTTTCTCCGCGATGTTGGGTGACAAGTCCAGCCTGGTCGAATGGGTTTTTTGGTGGGTGGAATGGGTTCCACAGCCATGGAATGAGAAGGTATGGCATGGAGCGGGGTCACCTGCCTCCAATGATAAATGGTCGCGGCTAGAGGGAACTATAATGGCCAGCGCGATGGCGGTGGCTTTCACCTGCGATGTGGTATGAAACAAAATAAAACAAGAATCGGAAAAGAGTATTGCGAGGAGGGCGAGATCTTCATCCTCGGCTTGTCAAAAGCACTGAACGTGAACATCACTTATATATAAGCTCCATCCATCCCCCTCTCGAAAAAAAACCCATTCCAGGTGCCCTCTCACATCCCTTTTTGGCCCAGAACGATTCTCGGCTATATGTGGCGAAATGGACATTTATGAAAGAATTATTGATGCCAACGCCAATATGTGTGTGTGTGTGTGTGTTTCAGTGGGAGGTTTATGGCATATTTTTTATGACTCCCATAGAGGAACAGAGCGTTGGTGACCAGAGTCGGAGTTTGAACCATGGCCTGGCCAGGTCAGAAGGTCCCCTCTCCCCTACGAATAATACAATAAATTGTCAGGTAGGGCGGCTAGCTGTCAAAATGCAGGGGCATAACTCTATCCGCCTTTCTCTCTCTCTCTCTCTCTCTACCGCCATCTATGGCAAAAACGAAAATTTTAATTTATCGACGCCATATGTGGGCAGTGAGCAGAGGAACTATTGCCAGTCAACTGTGTGCCTGCCTCACTGCCACACGCCGCCTTGCCCCTTAAGTTCCACCTACCATTTCTCAACTTCTTTTTGGGGAAATATAAAATTTGATTTACTACCATTTCGTGTGTGTGCGGAGGCAGTAGCTGTAGCCAGTAGCTCGACTGGTATAATTTAGCGGCAAACGTAACCGAAATGTTATGATTTGTGAGCCAATGGATACGTACTATACTATATACATATATATATATACTTTTTTCGTCTTGTTTGCCTTTGGCCATGACTTAAAGGTTTTCCGATACGGTTTGGTCGGTGGCCAAACTGTTAGCGACAGTTTTCCCTGGAAAAGTCAAGAAAGACTGCAGATATTACCCTAACTATCAACCCACCTCAATTAACAAAGTGAAAACTGTTTTGGTATTTAATTTCCTTTGATTTATTGATTTCTTTGTAGTGACTTAATTGAACATTAAAATATTGTTCATAATTACACATTTATGTTTAGGTATATATATATATATATATATATAGAATTAATTATAAGCAGTTACTTTATATATTTTACAAGAATTTTACAACTTTAAGTTTTTGGACAATCTTTTCATTTCGTTAATTCTTTAATCGTTTCGCTTGAATATAATAAATAATAATATTAAAATTACCATATGCGTTTTAGTAGCAACCACAAAACACACAGACACACAAGGACGAGCGATATTTGATGTGCTGCACTATATATAGATATATATCATCGATATTAAGATATATTAATATCTAGACGCTAGACTCCTTAAGCTAAATTGTAAACACATTTGTATGTAACTACAGTACATTAGATCACTAGCTTTTCGTTTCACGAGTGAGTCATACATATACACCAAAAAACACATAGAGATACGACGACGACGACTCAAGAGAAATGATGATGATGATGGGTTTGACTGAAGGCCGAGCTGCCCTTTGCTGGATCATCTGCCGCCTACTACGGATGCGACGATCCCATCCTCGGTCCATATAACGAGTACGGCGCAAAGTATTGGGCCAGCGCCGGATGTGGTGGCAGTCCTGGCATGCCGGGTGGCGCCAACGATGGCGGCAGCATCGATGGCTTGCCGTAGGGATGATAACGGGCCGCCGATAGCGGACTCAGCGGCGGGGTGGGATAGGTGCGCTGAAAAAGTGGATGATTGGGCGGTATTCCGCCGGCCGCAGCCGCACTTAGTACCGCATCCGGCACGGAGGCTGTGTGGGTGCGCAGATGTTGGAACAGGTCGTCGGAGGTGCCAAATCGCTTGCCACAATACGCGGCATCACTGCCGATCCACGAGCATACGTACGGCATCTGGGAGGCGGCGGCCAGAGCGGCCAACTGGGCGTGATATGAGGAGGCAGCTGCCGCCGCCGCCGCTGCTGCTGCACTCGAGGATCCACCCGATCCTCCCTGGGAACTACTGGATTTGGCTGCTCCACCGGCACCGCCACCACCGCCTCCTTCGCACTGCGGACATCCCGCTGGACATGGCTGACCCGCCGCTTTGTTGATGTAGTGCGGACTGGCCGGACATCCCGTGCAGTAGGGATCACGGCACACGTTTGGTGTGGCCGCCATCATTGACTGCTCCGACAGTCCCTTCATCCGGGCGTAGTTCAGATACGGATTCATCGCCGACGCCTTGAACATGGCGTGGTGAGGCGACATCAGAGAACTGGCGGCCATTAAGTCCATGGAATAGGGGCTACCATAACCTGGAAAGAAACATTTTTTTAGTTAGTTAATATTAATGTATATTAACGTATCCTTGATACCCTCTTGATATTCACACTTAATATTCCTTCCCCTCAAAATATCCCATTGTGCGTAAAATTGCGATTCAGTCTGCACTCACCTGGTGGATAATAGGATGCCGCAGCTGCCGCTGCCGAGGCAGATCCTTGCTGGCTGGCCGCATGCAGAGCCTTCACATAACTGGCCTCCTTGGCGGCGGCCAGGGCGGCCTCCTGTAGGCGATTGGAGCTGGCTATTTGAGCAGCCGCCGCAGCTGCTGCCGCTGCACTTGGACTATGCATGGCGGCCGACTCTTTGGAATTGCTGCGCCCAGGCGTTGAGGATGCAGTTGGTGGCAGGCCGGGACTTCCATTGAGCTGACCAACACCCACTCCCAAACCCGAGGTGGGAGTCCTTCTGAGAGAGCCAGCAGCTGTGGGCGATTCTCGCTGCGAACTGGCACTTTGGTTCGAATCGCAACGTTGGCCGCCGCCGTTCGAAGTCGATTTGGGGGTCTTGACCCGCTGCTGGCCACTGGAGTTGTTGTTGCTGCTACTACTGAGATTTGTGGCGCCGCAATCGGCGGCTGTGGTTATGTGGCTGATGTTGTTGTTCGGTTCGTAGGGCTTAAAGGTTGTCGGTGTGGGTTTGCTGCTGATGCTGCCGCCATGGGCGGGGGGCAATTGCTGCTGCTCAACGGAACCGGTACTAACGCTGGATGAATGACTGCTAACCGGTGAGGATTTATCGCGTGCACTGCCATCCATTGATGTCTGCTGGCCCAGGCCATAGGATCCTGATCCTACTCCTCCGCCTCCATTCGATCCCTTGGGCTGGTGCTGAAGTTGCTTTGTGGACTTTTCGATGTTCGCCGCCAGCAGCTTGGGGTTTGTGGTGTCCGCTCCAATGGCGCTGCATGTTTGGGCCAATAGCGCCAACGGACTGCTTTTGTTGTCCAGCTGCTGAGTAAAAAAAAAAAACAAAAGAAAAAACGATGGTTAAATTTGTGTACCAGTACGATATCGTGCGTTTTGTGAATTTAAGATAAGATCTTGTCCTTATTGTCTTTCTACTGTACTTTGTTCGGCAAACACTTCTTTGCTGACTCTACCCCAGATCCTTATCTTTCGCCAAAAACTGGTGCGATCTTGCAACGCGGTTTCATGCCCTCTTTCCATTTTAGGTGACATAAATAACAGGCCTAGGGCCATAAATATTTATAATCCCACAGCGAAATAAAAGGGCATTATGAGGCCATTAAAATGTTTGCCAAAAAAAGTCGAACTGAAAGATATAGAAATACATAAATATGGCAATGTGGTGCTGGGTAAATCTAATTACACCCTGGGAGTGGTTGTTTATTTGTCCTTTGGGCACCAATAAAAAATAAGGGCTTACAGTCAAGTTTATATTTTTGGTTAAATACAAAGTATAGCTAATATTCCGAAACAAAATCGCTCACGAATTGGCTAATTCAACTAATCATAAATTAAAATCTTTAATCTACTTGCTTTAATGGCGAATAGAATCCATCTTACTCGATTTCTATAATTATATGCAGAACTAATGTTAATAACATTTAATCAGCGTCCATCGGGCTTTATGGCCATTTCCAAATGAGCAATTAGCCTAATGAAATTATTAGCCATTCGTGATATATTGTGCAATAAACAAGTGCCAAAGTTATGTGATTAGTGGTGAGCAGTGGTGGCCCACAAATTGGGCTGAGTTTTTGGAGGGAGGGTTTAGTAAGTACTAAAGATAGTTGGGTTATTCAGGGACCAGAGTTGAGTGGTTTTCTTTTCTTAAGAATATTATCAGACATCAATTAAAGCCAGTTATTTTATTTGTTAAAAGGCTTTTAATAACAAGGGAAATTTGAGTTTTTAATTAAGGATATTAAGTTGTTAAATGTCTTTACTGCTCCTTAGTTATGATGGGAAAACTACGCCTTATTCCATAATTTCAGATGACTTTTATGCTTATTGCTTATCAATTGAGGTCTTCGTATTATGGCTATATATATGGGCACTTCTAAACTTTCTATATTTAGTATAGTAGTACCATAAATCGAGCGATCGTATATATCAGCATTTAGAGCTATAGGAGTGAAAATTACCGATTGAGTAGTACAAAGGGGTATCGAACGAGTGCCGACAAAAGCTCAAATTGCAGTCGATCGTGGTTATAAGTGTACATAAACGAAATGAATATTGCCCACTCACAGTTCTCTGCCATAAACACGAAACACGGTTTTTGCAATAAAATCCATTTCGCCGCATGCCATAAATTATGGCCAGCCGGCAAAGAAGAAGAAGAAGAAGAAGCACCAGCACCAGCACCAGCAGCCAGCAGTGGAAGCGGAAAGGGAAAACCCGAAACTGAGGCGAGAGAGTTGAACGTTCATAACTCATCGCTACAACTACAACTACATTACGGCACACATACATACACATTGGAAATAATGACGTTCACTTGGTAAATATGTGTATGTATGGGAGCGTAATTACGCTTATGCCCAACTGGCGCAAGTCGTAAACTACAAAATATTGAAGCTTTTATAACACTCAATGGGCCGCCATAAATTATTATGATACTATTGTAAAAATGGCAAAATTCCTTATCGGTACTTAAGAGTACTTTGGATGCCCTGTAATCAGAGTGCCTGTGTGTGGACATGGAAAAGGAGTTTGGGGGTATAAAGGGGAGAATGTAAAAGGGTTTATAGAGTTTAACCTTAAAGTCATTTAAGTTAAAATAAGGCAAAAAATATAAACTTCATTAAAATATTGTATGTAAATGATAAAATAGTTTTAGAAGTGTCTTTGAAAATTAAAACATTTTTAGCAAATGGTCTAAAAATTAAATATAAATACTTTAAAAGGGTTTTTTTCTTCCCATACTGTCATTGAAATTGCTTTAAAATATTTAATAAAATGTTTGAAGAACAAGTTAGTTTATAGATTTTTGTGCCTTTTACTACCCATTTTTACTTCAAATTTATAAATGTAGAGTATTTTAATAGCCAACCAATACCCAACACCCTTTCGTATTTATTCGATTTGAATTTGTGTGGAGATACCCAGGATTTTCCCCTCCAGAAAACCCACTCCTCATCAACACTTTATTAATTATTGGCACAAACCGAGAGGGGCAAGAAGGGGCAACAAAGCTCACTCCATTCCGTCTCGTTTTTAGCACAATTAGTCATAATTTATTATCATGTTGATAAAGTTTCCGTATTGATTTTCGGTATTACGCATATTCGTGTCGCACATTCTGTGTTTTGTTTGTGATTTAGTTTATAAATATTTCCCAACCCCATCCATCGTATAGAATGGGCCATATGGGGCTTGTTTAAATTTACGATTGGACAATGGCTTCATAAAACGTAGATATATTTCATTTGTTATATATACGACAACGTCAATTGACTTGTGCGTAGCGAAATGGAATTAATACCCTGTCTTTGACCCATTCATTTGACAATTGAGGCCAACTTTGGGGGGTAATTAAACAAGTCAACTTGGAGTTTAGTTTAACTTTGCCTATCAAAAATGTTTACTGTGAATGCTCTTTTTATGAACATGCTAAAATTCGAGAGTATATAGCCAAGGGAAATAAGTATTTTTAACACTTAATTAGCTTTCAAAAGCTAACGTAATATATACGTATTAATTATGAGTATTGTGTTAATTAAAATGTTACACCTTGTGAGAAATGTGTGTATAAAAGATCGACACTAACAAGGCAAACAAACAGCCAGCTGAGTATGGCAATAAAAATAAAACAAGTGACTACGACAAGAGAAGTAGTCATGGCTGAGCAAGTTCGGAATGAAACCTCAACTGAAATGCATTTAGTTAGGCCTCAGCACAATATCAAGTCACAGCCGCTTGTTAAATGCGTCTAATTTAATTAGACACTTTGAACTAAACACACTCAGCTGTCATGATTTGATTTGATTTATTATCGTTTCTCTGCATATATTTTTAATGTTAATTTTAGCTTTAAAGGTGTGTGAAGTTGCGGATTGAGAGAAAGGAATGATCTGCTACGGCGAATATATTTATAGATATAGCTTCCTTTCTGGGTTTTTTGAATACCAAACTCTTACCCCAGCCTTAATAGCAATTCATCATCAGGCCATTCAAGTTATTTGCTTAACATTTCACGCCAGTGTCACGGGTAAATGCCTCAAGTATTATACAAATTAACAAGAAAAGCTAAATGTGTCAAACTATTTTATAGGGCCCTAAGCTACTTCTGCCCCCCGCACAAACAGCACTCATCTTTTGAGAAGTATGACACATCGACATACTTAAGTCATCATCGCACGTAGACTTGAAACAATAAAAGAGTCTACGGTAAATACGAAAATAAAGTAAATTATAAACAAATAAAAGCGGCACGCGAAGGGGGCTATGAGGTCGAAGGCAGAGAGTGCGGCTCACGCACTTGACGGGGCCCTTGAAAAATCATACTTTATGTTAATATGACAAACAAAATGTTGAAACTTTGTGTGTTTTGGAATTCTTGAAACAATGACATGACAGCTAGGAGGGGAGGAGGAGGAGGGTCATAAGTTGGTAACACAAAATTGTTGACTTTGGCTTGTTGCTGCTCAAATTGAAACTTTTGATCGATTCACTTTTGAAGCTTTGCCGAAAGGGAAGTGCACTTGAATCTTTTTTCTAAGAGTGTTTTTTTTTTCGATAAAATTCAAGTAAAGTAGCTGAAGTTTCGTGTTACTTATATGCCATATAAGTTTCTTGATTTATAAGCTAGTAAACAGCAATAAAACTTATCTATAATGGATTCTGAGATCTATCTCAAAGGCACTCTTATTTTGCTGGCAACATATATATTGTGTAAAATGCAATTTTCAAAGATTCTGCGGCTCAGGAAATTTCTTTCCCTCGCACACTCACACATAGCCACACCCACATTACGATACAGAAATAGCTGTTATAAATATGAATTACAGGATAAGCATAAAAAGCGGAAATTGTGTGCCGCCGCCGCCGCCGCCATCGTCGACGACGTTTTGCATAAGCCAACGGCAACGTCTTCAGCAGACCTTTCCTCCCAGCTAAAATCCAATGCCCAAACTGTAACCCAACCCAACCCAACCCCTGACTCTGTTTTTTTTTTAAGACGCCCTTGCAGTTTTGCTGGGGAATTATAAAATAAGCGATAAAAATGGTATAAAACTTTATGCAGACTTTGTATTTTCTTCTCTTTCTTATTTGCCCGCCTCCCCCCTCTCTTTCTTTTTCGTATGGTTTATGCCCCAAGACCCTGAGAACGGGAGTGGGTACTCTGTCGTTATACATATTATGCATGTATATATTATATCATTCAGCCTGTTAACACCTTTTTGTATAAGCTTACTTATACACAGAAGGTTCTTCCTTCGTTTTTGGTTGATAATAAATTTAGCTTGCCTGGGCAGAAAAAGAACAAATATAAATGTATAAGAAAAATTTGCATAAATGGCTATAAAAATATTAAGAGCTTTGGGCCAAAAGTTGAATTAAATGAATCATCTTGAGTTTCAGGCACTGTGGGTGGGCGTTAAAAGTTGGTTATTATGTGAAACCTAAATCTGTGGCTTTGTTATCCGAAATCATTAAAAGTAGATACTCCCCATTACCCTTAATTGTTTTATCAAAAAGCTAAAAAGTCAAGTCATCAGAAATACCACCATAACTAGGGTGATATCAAAACCCACTGAGCACACGCCAAAGGTCACAAAATGGTTAGACGCCCCTCTGCTCAACCGTAACCTTATTCCATACCCCTCTATAGGTCTTACCCCAAGTACAACACCACCCCACCCATCAAGCCCGACCCCGACCGCAACTGCAATTCAATATGCCTGTTGGTTTATTTTCAGCCGGCAAGGCACAATAAGAGAAACACAAAACGCTGTCACATTAACTGTCAACTGCCGCACAACTGACACTTGTCATATTGACAACCGACAGCGTCATTTGACTGTCAAACGCGGGCCAACACAGAGACAGAGAGAGAGAGAGAAAGAGAGAGCGAGACAAGGCAAACAAATAGCAAATAAAGCCGAGATCCGACGAGGCCATCCCTGGCACTGGCACTCAAATACCCAACAATTCGACTATCCAACCATATCTACGAGTATATGTGGCATGTGGCAATGTCTGAGTTGGCATGGCATAGAGTTGCCACTGCCTGTGAAGAGCACTTGGCGTTAGACAATGTTGCAATTTTAGACGTTGCATGAGTCCCCAACTGTCAGCCATATCATTGCAATTGTCACAGTGGCTTGCTGCTGCTGCTGCTGCAGTTGCTGGTTGCACTTTGAGTGACACATTAATGCCATTTTCATGTGTCACTCTTTCTTTCATTTGGAGCCGTACAGTCGTAGTTCCCCCACTCGGAAAACTTGGCTCTGGGGTCGTGTCTTGTTTCTCTGTTAGATTTCATGTCAGACTTTTGTCAACATTACGTGTCTATTTAGTTGTCAGTTGGCAGTTGTTATAGCCTCGCCGCTGTAGATGCTGCTGCCGCTGCATTTTCTGTAGTTGGCCTTTTTTAAGCTTTTCCAGTTTTTTAGAGCTGTGTATGCAAACATTTGTTTTTCGTCGCCGCATTCCTCGCTTCTATTTTTTTGTTTACTTATCTTTGTCGCGTTTTTTTGGTGTTGCTGTGCAAATTACTTTGCTGTTGTTGTTGGCTTTTCTGTTTGCCTGGCGAATATTTTGTCTATCTTTTGTCAGGTGCGCCTTTTTTAGTTGCCCAGCTGGGTGAGTCAAATTAGGAAACAAAAGCGATTTGGGTAATTGGGGGATGAGAATAAATACGTCAAGCTTAAAATAGGGTAACATGTGTGTTTATAGTTGTCATTTAGTGGGTTAATCACATAGAAAATTATAGGAATTAACTGAAATTTTATATTTTGTAGACATATTTGATCCAAAAAGTTCAATAGCCTTTTTAATAACCAAGCCCAGGCCATGGTTTTTCCACTTTGTTTTTTGGTGCTACATCAATGTCTCTGTGTAGCACACTGCGTATACGCAATACCATTAACCCAATAACCTTAAGTAAAATTAATTACCAAAGAATTCAACAAGCCAAATACTCTTCAGCAGATCTATCACTTAATCTCACTTCCTTCTGACTGACAATTTAGTGTTTTTTTCTTGTGTTGTTTCTGATGTCAACGGCAATTGGCAGATTCCATTATCCCGCTCATCACTCATGTGGCAAAAATACAAATAAAATGCGTCTCGAAGATGAGGCCTCTCAAGGTTACTCTTAGATTAGCGCAGCTGTCTCAGCTAAATGTTGTTTATTTTTTCAATTCTCGACATAGCTAGCTGTGCTTGGCTCGGTGTATCGTCGGTGTTCATAATTTGGGCAACGTGTTTATCAATCATACGCAACGTGCGCCTGTCACCTGCCAGCCTCTGTCCAGCATTGTGATGGAATGCGTCAACGTGGGCGTTACTTTATGACGGCCTGTACTTCCTCCCGCAACAAAACAAAAAAACACAAGCCATATATGGTGTATAGGTGTATATACTTATTATAAACTCATATGCGTAAATAAATAAAGAATTAACAGCTGTGGGGGTTATGCAAACGCCTTTCATTCCTATTATCGCAATCATAATTATTTACTTTGAAATTCTTTTCCGATGACTGGGCTGTGCAGGCCAACACTTAAAGTATCTTATTTATTTGACATTATCTATACTCTTTTCGCATTATATCTTAAATTAGATTTGCATGTTAAGTGCTCGACTTTTCAGGTTTATTAATAGAAGCACTTTGTCAAGGTTTATATTAAAATGGGTGGGGAAAATACAAAAATGTTCTTTTTTTTTGCTGACTTTTATGTGGAACTGATTTGTAAATCATTTAATCCGTATGGATAGTATTAAAATTATATGGGCGAGTGTATATTTTTCTCGATTTCAGCTGATACGGCAAACAAGTACTTAAGAAGGCAAATATTGTTTTGCTTTCTGAGAAACCCATCAGCTGTCATCTCGTATAAGCTTGTTTAATATAATAAGACTGTTGAGTAAAGTGTATGCATACAGTTTAGCACCTCGAACTGGATCATGAGACGGCGAGGGGTTCACAGAATTTTAAATGTGAACATTCCCTCCTCGACCGCACTCACAGCCGATTATTTCACCACAAATCTTTTGTTGTTCATCAAGAACAATAATTTCGATATTTTATTCCCCCCATTTAGCGGAATTCACATATATTGTATATATCTTATATATATATATATATAGGAGTATATGTGCCTGGGTTTTGTGGCAGCTGTTGGCCTGGCAAATTAGCATAAAGCCAGGCAAAAGGTGTCTGTCATTGCTGTCAAGTGAATTGAATGCCTGTGCCCACATGCGGCATTCATTAATTCCTACTTTCCGTCTGATCCGCGCCGTGTTTGTCGCTCATTTTTTCCTCAACTTTATTTTATTTTATTAAGAAAAATCTTTAAGCTGACAGCTGACTAAATTAATTTGACAATAATTAGCATTTCAAGTTGTCAACGTTAATGAAAAAAACATTCCACCTCTCCACCTGAGATGCGTTTATACCCATCGCGCGATCGCATAATGCATCCAACGACACTTTATTATTTTAGTCCACTGCGAATGCAGTATTATTGGTGTCTCCACTGGCATTGTTGGCTGTCAACTGGCTGTTGCCTTGGCTCGCCTGTCAAAATGCCAAACCAACGAAAGTTGAGGGGCAGCTCGGGGTGTTACACTCTACAAAGATTAGGGGTTAAAGTGGCCAAGTACTAGTTATTAAACCTCTTTATAGTTTTACATAAAAAATGATTAAGTTGGAAGTTTTGCCAAAAAGGTAGGTTAATAACTCAGCTTATAAAATTCTATAATTCATAAATATAGAGTATTATTAATCACTATAAATTTTTCTAAGTGCATATCGCTGACGATGAGCCAGAAGATGCGGATCAGACCCGCCCAGACCCACAAAATGTTCGCTCGGAGGTGTCATTCGCATTTGGCATCGCGTTAATTACGTGTTATTTATAATTATGCCGCTCTACAGTTGCGTTGACAAGTGCTGTCAGCACCCCGCCCCTTTCGCCCTCTTGCCTAACACGCCCTCTTTTGGCATCCGCCCATTTCTGATTATGTTTTCTGTTGCATTTGTAGGTTCCTAATTTTTTGGCATAATTCATTTTACCATCTTCCCTTGCGTGTATGATTTTTCTTTCTTTTTTTTTTTAACAGAAAGAAATTGGTTATTTGGTCTAATATAAACTTGTGGTATGTTGATGAGTGTTACACGAATTTTCCGACATTTTCTTTCATTTCCGCAGATAGATTAAATTGAACTTTTGCAGTAATAGTTAAGTTACTAGCGCATATATTCCAAGCTTAGGTTTTTTACCTTTAATTTATATTTTGGATCTGTAAAAATTAGAATTAATATTATTATAAAATCTAGTAAAATGCCTTGTAATCTCATTCCTAACAACTTAAGCTAGCTTAGCCATTGTTCACTGTACATAGCCAACAGATAGCGGTACCAGAAACGACAAACTGAAAGCTTGGTAAAGGAAAACAAATTGTTGTTGCACTTCCGTTGCCAGTCAGCTCTGACAGCAGAAAAGAGACGGGACTTGGGAGTTAAAGGGAGATAGATAGATGGAGATAGAGAGCGGGATCTTCCACTATTTTAGCACTTCGCGCCGTTTCTGCCAAACTGACAGTTTTGTGTTGCACAGCTGTTGGCCCCATCTCCCAATCTCCTGACCATTACACTGAAAGTTTAATTTTTGGTAAAAAAATTGGTTTTTAAGAGAAAAAACTTATTAAGGACTTTATGGGTTTGGATTTAGAATCTAAACATCCAGAAAATATTCTTGCATACCGCATTGGATTTAAAATACAATATAAAAAAAATATATAAACTAAAGCTGATTTTTTTCAGTGCATATACAATTCGCGAATAAAAAATGCACTTGGCCTGTCTATTCCAAAAAACGAAACTATAGCAGTGGGATTTTTTTTTTGGAGGGGAGCGACAGAGACAGAAAGTCAGACTGAATGACGTGCTGACGCCTCTTCTACCTCCACCCCCCCAAACACCTCCTTGGAACTCAACAAACTCCCCATCCCGCCCCTTGTAAAGCCTTCTGCCTGTCTGCATAATAAAATGCGAAAATATGCAAATAGAGCCAAATAACGCGAGCAATGCAACCAACAACACATGGCTGTGGAAAGAGGTTTTTGGCGGGAAAAGTAGGGGGAGGGGGGTTAGATCTCCCCTTTCGTTAGATTTTTTTGCAGCGATAAGCCAAAAGAAAATAAAAAACAAAACAAGAGAAAAAGGTGCACATTTCGTTGTATTTTTTATTCGCAAAAGTACGCCGAAATGACAGCGCGACAAGCCAAAAAGACAGCGGAGACAGCTGAATAAATGAATTGCAGTAGGTAAATTTTATTCGCAACACTCGCTCAGCTAATTTGAATAGGCAGGCCTTCCCCCTACCCCTTAATGTCCCCCTCTCGATAAAGATGCTACCCACACGAAACGTGTGGAAAGCCTTTGTTCGTTGCAAGATATTTGACACGTGATAACGCACACGGCCAGCCCTGGGAAAATTGCAAAAAGGCGTGAGATGTGCATCGCATTGTTCTGTAACAACTCGGGGCACTTCATACCCTTTTGTAGAGTTTTTTTTTATCCTAAAAATAATAACAAGAAGAGTATTTAACTAGGTTTAGATGATAACCCATCAATAAGCTTATTTTAAAACGAAAAATAATAAATTGCTGTTGCGAGTTCATTTTATCCTCTGCTTTTGGCACTCAAAAGATTATTTTTAGCTACCAAAGAGTTGTAAATGCAACACATTTTTAATTTCTAATTAAAAATCAACAAATATTCAAAAATTTTGGCATATGATTACAATCTACTAACCAGTAGTTGACCTAAACGTTTGCCAATGATCATTGGTGCCTGTCAGCAGCATTTCCCTGCGTAAGTCAAACGAATGTTATTCTAACTTGACACTTGACATGGCATTCAAGTCATTGGAAAGTAAAATCTCTGACAGTGTCTTTAATTTATTTTATTTTATTTTATTTACACTATACTCGTACGTTTTCCTTTTGATTTTTGTTTTCTATATATTCCAACCTTGCCATTTTTGCCTTGAAGTGTCACAATGTCTATCTATCTATGTATGTGAAGGAGGAAAGAAAAGGTGGTGGGGGATTTTCTGAAAGTGTCAACGACAGTGGAAAGACAACAAAACGAAAGAAAAACGAAAGCGAAGAAGAGCTAGAAATTTGTAACCGAATAGCAATCAAAAAGTGTCACTTTGACACATGTCACTTCGCATTTAAATGAACTTTTCCGCCTCTTTCTGTTGATGGCTGATGGCTGATGGGGGCATATTTCACTGTTTTTTTGTTTCGCCAGAAAGAAAATTAAACAAAATAGGGATAACATTTCTGCCAAGTGTCAGTCGCTTTTGAAGGCTTCAATTCAATATTTTAGGGCAAACAAAGAAGACAACAATCAGTCAGTTAACCAACTCTCAAGACAAACAAGCTATTAAGTTTATTAATATTTATTTAATATTTGTATACTATTTTGGGATACCAAATCCTTCAATTTACTTTATAGAAAAGCCTCACCATCCATATTCAAATCAATAGATAATGCTTACCGATAATTTATGATCAATTTCAGTTCTTTTTTTTTGGGCTTTCATTGTACCGTGTGACGGCTTGGCCATAATTTCTTTATCGCAATCGCTCGAAAGTGCCTTTGCCGGTCGGTCACTTTCACTTTCGGTGCTCGCTGTAAATTGAGACCAGCTTGCAACACGAAAAGTAATTTGAAACGCTTTCAAATGACTGCCACAAAATTAATGGACACCAATCAGACACTCACACAGAGTGCGACTCGTTCAAGTGGCGCCAATTAAAATGATTAACATCGCGATAGAATAAATAAATAAAAGCCGAGCATACAGTCCCCCGAAAAAAAGAGTTTCCAACGGAAATAAAAATGAAATACCCGATGATAAGAGGTCTTTGATAGCTCACAAGTTGTTTCAGCGCATAATTGATGTGATTGAGATTGATTGTTTATTTGTTTTCCGTCCCATTCAGTGGGTTGATTTGATTGAAATTGTCGTTGCCGCCTTGGCACCTCCTCCCCCATCTAAGAAAAGGCGCCAGTTTGACCACTTTGTGGGCTTATCAACATTACATTTTTAGCCTATTTCTATATATATATATATATATATGCTTCCCCAACCTTTATTGAGGTTTCCTTTTACTTACAAACCCATAAAAATACACATTCTTGAGTGGTTTTCAGGGCTTTCTTTAGAAATTCGTAGGACGGAGCTTCAAAAGCAATTTGTATGCATTTTGTGTCAAATGTTTTGTTGAGCTATGAAAGCCCTATTTTCCCAATGATCTGTTTTGTGTGGCTCTTGGTGGAGGGGCTTTTTGGGCGGCCAACTGATTAATATTTATATATAATTCAATGGCAATCACTCATACGCCCCGTGGTCGTCGTGCAGTAACAATCTTAATGATTGATACCATTTGAAACCCATTTAATTTTCATCGGATTACCAGGCATTAAGAATGCCGCCGTAATGGTCAAGAGTCTCGTTTGGACATTGGGGGGTATTAAGGGGGATTTTTATTCATTCTGTGCCTTGGCTTTAAAAGCAATTTGGGAAAACGAGCAAGGTGAAAATATGGCAGTCACATGTGTTATTTCTTGGCCATATTTAAAAGCATTTTTTAGGATATAAAATATATTCTTTAGCCTTTTTTCTGTATGTACAGATATACATTTTAAACCAACCCGTTTAAGCGGACAATTAAGTTTGTGACACATCTCATGATGCTGTTAATGGCGATGATGATAATGCAATTGACAGTTATCAGCGGGAACATTAATTTGATTACTTCTATATGAATTTATTGGTTAATTTGTTGGAGCATTTTACGATTATTGACTTTGACTGTTTTATAACCCACATTCGCCTCCCCCCACCCGCTCATCCAACCGCTAAAAGCCCCCCCCTCCACCAAATCGATTATCTCGGGCCATAATTTGTAATGCCGCGACTTAACTCTATAGAGAGGGAGAAGAAAAAAACGGGTTATTATTTTGCGGTTTAAGCGGCGATTGCAATTCATTATCATAGTTGCCGCCTCGCGTGCATTTAAATGAATTCATTGAGTTTCACCCATTCAATTTGTACATACGCAAGCATTTAGTTTTCAAAATGCGATTTGCCATGAATGGTTATGACTATAGTTTTGAGGTTTCGCAGGGGGTTTTCGGAGGTGTTGGCCACACGAAACTGGATGGGGCCACTGAATTTCGAGTGATAAATGCCATTTGATTGTAGTCTCAAAACAAAGGCAATAATAATAGTTATAACAATGGTAACATTGTATTGGACGCTGCTGTTCAAGTTTTAATGGCTTCTTTCTATTTCTTACTTGATATTTATAGTCGCTTATTAACGAAATTGGATCGTTAAATTTATGATCTCACCATAAAATGCCATAAATTTCTTAATGAACGGCAGTAGATATCGTTTTCAATGACTGTTTATTTTTAAGTCTGTTCTTAATCGGTTTCTTATCGCTCCATAAACCCAAGTGTTTGCGAGGATAATCTTTCAAGGAGTTATTCGAATATCAAATTTTCTGATCCAATGACTTTTATTGATTGATTGATTGGGTTGATTAATACAGCGTTTATAAAGAATTTTGATTTGATTACAGCAGAAAGTTTCTAAGGTGAGTAATAGTTTATTTTCAATAACTGATATGGGTGAGTAGTAAAGCATATATAATATATAAGTTATAAGCAGAGTGTGTTAATGTCAAACATACGTTTGTATACAATGCTAAACCCTCTAATGGCCCCCCCCATGTAAATTGACTTTTAACCCAGCCCAACCCCAATTAGAGTGCCATAACAATTCCGCTTGTACTTGAGAGCTGCCCGTCTCGCTTTTCACATATTTAAAATGTTCCAAGAATTAATTAACACTTTGGACAAAAAACTATTATTTGTGTGCGAGTACAAAAAATTAACATGACAGCTCTAGACATGGCAATTTATCACTAACATAACACGCTGGGGCAACTCTACTCGACTTGCCACGACTCATTTGTTGTTGCTGCTGCTGCCGCCTGGCATTTTCTGCTGTTGATGACACTTTAATTAGAGCCACACGCAAACACAAAACCGAAAGAATGGTTTGGCCCTTTGGGAAGGCTAGAAGGGGAGGGAAAACTCGCTGGCTAAGGGGGGAAAGGCCTGAGACAGAGCCGTTATGTCAAGAGCACACTTTAACTGCCAGATCTCCGACCGAGCTGTTTGGGTTTTATTTGGTGGCCCAAACCAAGCCAAACCGAACTGAACAGCCTGTGGTTAACTGAAATGAACGTCCGACTGGATAAATGGCCGCTTGACTGACACATTTAATTATATTAATGATGTTTGCGGTCAGCTGACATTTGCACTTTATTTACCTTTTTCTGCCGCTCTGTCAGTTTAACTGGCTGACTGGATGACTGACTGACTGACTGGTCTTGAGCTCATGTTAAGCTCTGACATGAGCTCTGGCGAACGAACAACTGGAACTGACTTTCACGTTCAGATTTTGAGTTATTGCTTAACAGATAGCTACGAGTCGCATTTATTACCATTTTTGCGACGCCGTTTCCTTTTTCGTCTCAAAAAGTTTTGTAATTTTTCAACATGTGACAGCAAATTATCAACAGTCACTTTTGAAGATCTCTCTTTTTCATTTTCGCTCGTCGTATTTATATTTTTTGTGTTTCTGCCTTTATGGGGCGCCACATAAAAGATATATACAAATGATGACACTGACAGCTGTCAGGCTTAGTTTATTTGATTTTATTATAATTAATTATAAGCAGCTGCCATTAATCACTGAATAATTTATACGTTCGCCGATAGTATCGCAGATAAAGCACAAAAGAAGAAGGCTAGTCAGTCACCGGGAGACACGTAAAGCTAAATTTACTTAACACGTCGCAAGTCAATTATTTATGGTTAAGTGGTTTAAAGTGTATTAAGAAAAGGGTATTATTTGCGGTATTTAAAATTTAATGATCATTTAGTTTATATAAAAATTGTTTAAGATTTTTCTAACTTCAAATGATACAAAATCCAATCCAAATATCATTCTAAAATGCTTCTCATTACTTCTTAAATATCAAGAAATCCCAGATCTGTCAGTCACTTCGTCACCGGAACCAGTTCATCAGATACAATCCATTGATTTATGGGTTTTGGCTCATTGGCGCTGCTGAAAAGCTTTCACACGACCAATATGGAAATATTAGTTCGACTCTCGCCACCGGCCGAAACCAGTAAATCACGTAAGCTACGAAAACGCTATTCCAAATTACCCAGTTAATGAATGTACTCATCGTGCTGGTGCCATAAACTGCTTCCGTTCTTTATGAACGAAATGCGCTCAACAAATTAAAATGAAAATTTATGAGTCTCACGGCAGTTCGAGAGATATAGTTTGGATAAAGCGGTAGTGGGGGGGTAATGGGGACCACAACAACTTTGACTCTGATTAACTGCCATAGTTCCTCGAACTATATGCGAGTATATATAGAGTCGATGTGTTAGTGTGCGAAATTGCATTTGTTTTCTGTCATTATAAATTCAAATTTGGCGCGCCATAAATATACATACAATTTCCAGAGGTGCACTCACTCGACCGACTCTCTAAACACTTTCAGACAGAGCCAGAGCTCTCGGCTACAGATTTACATAGTTTAATATGAACAAACATAAATAAGTTTTATGTGCAGATATTGGAGAATTTATCGTTCTACGATTGTGAATTCGCCGTTTGGCTTTTTTCCCCCTCAGTTCCGTTTCGCACTGCACATGGCCCAAAGTCTTCTGGAAGTTTGTAGGAGGTTTTTGGGATTCGTTTTGGGATTTGCTGCTGTAGTTTCTCATTGAGATTTCGCCTGTGGCTAGTGCGCTTTACAGTCGACATTTTTATTATTTATGAAATATGGCTAGACAATCTATTTCAAATGTCTGAAATGTCGATAGTTTGTAATTCATGGCTGTAAGTTTTGTAATCGAACGTAGCGAATTGCTTGTTATTGCTAAAATCTTTATTATTTCTTGGGCTAGTATGATTTAGGAATTTCTCTTATTTCTTTCACATTTTCCAGTAATCCATATGTCATGGCTTAACTAGGTTTGCAATCCTTGTTAATCGGAACAAATAGGTAAATCAAACCGATTTGATAAGGTAATGGTTAAAATGTGTAAAGCTCAGGAATGCAAAGAGAATTCAGTTAACAGCGCCTTTTTCTCGTTGGATTTAATAGAATTAAAAAGGAACGAAAAATATACATTTAATTACCACAAACTCAATCTTCAAATCTAACTAAACTAAGCAGGTTTGCCAAAAAAAGTAAATGCGATTAATCACTGACCCGATTTGAACGATAAAACCCGATAAATTCAATCAACTTCTGACTGCCAAATAAAGCACCTTTCCCATTATTTCCCACCTCAAAAAACAAAAATGAGACAAAAGAGATGAACTCTTACCGCTGTTGGGGCAGCTGCAGCTGTCATATAATCCGGCCTTAAATAATGATGATTGCTGGATTGCAGCATTTTATTATAATTTGTTAAATCCACTTTGACGGCTTTTCTTTGGTGGTTCGGTGGAGGTGTTGAGTGGTTGTTGTTGTTTTTACTGCTTTTGTCCCGACCGCAAAAGTACGGCAGCGCGCTTAACGGTAAATGCCAATTTATGTGGCGTGTGCTGCCAACTCGTGTGAAAAGCGGCGCCTGCGCCTGCGCGTTTCGATTGTAATATTTTCCAGCTGCCTGACTTTTCGCTGATTAAGCCGTCCACGTTCCGCGGCTCTTGTTGATGTGTGTACTTATTTATGATTATTAATTATTTATTAACGTATTGTGTATATATCTTTTATTCGTATTATTATTCCGATTCCGATTCGCAATCGTTATTGCTGGTAGCTGGGCTTTGTTTGTAATTCGATTTCATTAATAATTCAGTGCTGCGGCGCACAGGGGGAATTTCTCATGCGTCGAGTTGTGACTTTCACGCCAGCGGCATATTAATTTGTTGTTGTTATTAGTTGGCTTTGCTTTAATTGTGCAATAAATTCATTAAGTATTATAATTGCCTCCCAGCTGGATTTAATATTTATATATATTTTACACGATATGTGTTTGTCTAAAAAAGAATTTACACATTACTTTCCCTTCTTGTAGGCATATATGTATTATTTTTGTTTGATTCACGCATAGATTATTGATAATGTATTTATTTATGAATTTTCTTCTTTGTTTTTTTTGTTAGATGTACTTTATAATTTTCTTTGGCTTGGCCGTTTTTGGTTTGTGGTTTCGCTCGAATGCCTCGTTGAGGGCGCGTTTTATGATGAGGCACGTACGTTATTAGATGGTTCCGGAAACGTGGGCTTATCCAAAAGTTAGCTAATTTTGTTTCACATGTATAATTTGTTGTTGTTGTTTTGAACTCAGTCTAATTTTGATAAAGCACAAAGATCATCACTCGAAAACGATTTAAAAAATAGGCAACTTTTTGGGGATTTTTGGGAAGTACATATATACGAGTATATATATATGTATATATATCCGCCGATTTTACGCTTTCGCACTCACAACACAACACTCCGGTCGTAACAGTCCGTCCGTTCAGCGCACGTACGAACTTTAAACGTGAAATAACGAAATTCGACTAAAAATCTATAAACAACATGACGTGCACGCTCCTTTTCGCTCTTTCCGTGTCGCCCACTCTCTATTCGGTTCTCGCTCACTAGTTTTTCGCGCTCGCTTCAAAACCAGTTCGCTCTTTGTTGTTTGTGTTGTTTCTGTACGTTTTCATTTTCAACAAGTGTGCTTTTGTTGTTGTCCGAGGCCATGCGCTCCCCTTTTTCACAGCGAGAGCAAGAGAGCCAGAGAGCGGAGAGCGCGACAGCTTAGTAGTTGGGGGACGAGAGCAAAAGTTTGTAGTTTGCCGCTCTTTGCTGAGCGCGCATGCTTTTTGCTGAGGCAGCAAGTTTCGCGTGGGAGAGGAGCACGAAAAAGCGCAGTAGAAATGGCGTTTTAGTAGTAGATGGTAATAAGCTGATAGTATAGACTGCAGAATGTAACGGAAATTTCAAAAACGTTGAGTTTCTTTTTAAAAATAATGTTCTTTTTTTTATTTACTTACAAAAAAATACTAAATATTCTTAAAAACTGATTATCTTAAAAATCTTCCAAAAAGTATATTTTAAAAAGGTTCTATAGGTCCTAGGGGTCTACATTTTACCCTCTGAGCCAAGAATCTAGATATATTACGTATACGACTAGTTGTACATTTTAGGTCCTGAAACTAGCATAGTCCATTTTGTACTTAACAAACTAAAAAACACCATTAAATTATTTCCTTTAAATTTGTTTATCACACATTAAAAAACTAAATAATAGCCCAAAATAGAGGCCACACTCACACATAACGCTGGTCACACCGACACCAACACGCTCATTGGGCGATCGTCGCTTCTGTGTAGCCATTTTGGGTAATTTTGTTGCTGCTGTTTCGCAGTGTTTTTGTGGGGAATTTATTTCCACACATGTGTGTGCAGCCATAACGCAGAAGTGTGCGTGTGGAGAGCGCAACGGCGTCGGCCATAATTGTTTACGAGCAGGTGGGCGTATGTGTGTGGCGCTTGTTAGTGTGTGCTAGTATGTGTGTGCCTGTGTGTGAGGATAGAGTGGGGGATGTGTTAAAAGCTGCAAGCGGAGAAAATATGATTTAGACCACGAGAGAGTCAGTCAGAGAGAACCATTTCCGTGGAGAGACCAGGATTCAGTGAATTTCCCTCACTTCACTGAGAATTTTCCATCACTGTAAACAGAAAACAGCTGGCGGAAAACTCTTTACTTGGGTAGTCAGAGGGGAAATGTTTGAGTTAGTCTTTTCAGACAATTTCTTAAGAAAATGAATTAAAATCTTAACATAATTATCGGAAATATTACTTATTTTATCTCCTATTATTATCTCCCAAAAAATACCTATTTTAAAGAAATCGTTTCTACACTACCCACACATTCTCTTAATAGCCTGCATCTCATTTATCAAATTTCCATTAGGTTACCTCCTCTATAAATAGTATACATCTGAGTCACAGCTCTCCCACCTAAGAGCAATTTAAGAAATCATACCTAATAATCATAATCTTTGGTTAAATTGCTCTATTGAGGCCGCAGCATCGTAAAAAACGAAAAATGATCGTAAAAACAAAGCGAAATCCACGCAATTGGTTAAATATTCAAAAGACGAAATGTTGCTCTAGCTTTATGGCATTAAAATGTTTAGGATTTGAAAGAGAAACACACAATTATACTAATCGTGGCGCTTTGAATTAACAATCGATAATTTACATATTTCGGCCATATATTGACAGCTGCTGCTGCTGCCCCACGCCTTTATTTTTTCTTTCTTGAGTTGATTTTTGAACATTTTTGGTGATGCTCTCATAAAATTCCCCCCGCGCCGTCCATTGTGGAATTTGTCGTGTTCATTAAGAAGCTTTTGAAAGTTTCGCCTTTCAAAAACCATAAAATGTTTATTTAGATGCCATTTTAATGGCTGGAAGAGTCAAACGTTTTATGGCTTCCTTTTGTCTCACATTATTGTTTTAGTTTCATTTTTGGACTTAATAGACTCATTTCTGGTTTAACACAAAGCAATCGAGTTTCAATTAACCACACAAAAACTACACAGTCTCGCTCTCCTTTTCTGAGTAAACCACAAAATTAAGTGGCTAACAGTATTTTGTGGCCACACAACACATTACAAACCACAAATGCGGGCAACAGGGAAAAAAAGCGGAGAAATTATAATAGAGAACCGGGTTTGGCCATATCCTTTTTTTTTTGTGTCTGCCGCGCCCAAGCGAATATCCCCAACAGACAAATAAGTAGGGGTGTCCTTTTTTCCACTACGGCTGGCGGGCGTTTCCGTTTCGGGCTTTTGTTAGCATTTTAGCAGTTCATTTATGCGGCTTACAGGGTAGGAGAGCGAAGGAGGATGCGGCACATGTGACCGGAAAAGCCCTGTTAGTAACGCAAAATGGTCACCAAAGTGGTTGAGTGCTTGTTAGTTTGCGGGATGTCTCGGGGAATATTGAGCTTTGACAATGTGTTTTTCCTCGGCTCTTCCTGGTTTTTTTAGCACTTAAAAAGTGGAAGATTTCTCAATAAGTTTTAATTATTAATGGAAAAGACTTAGTAAATGTTATTCAAGTTTTCTCAATCAGCTTAAAGGTCTTCATTAAGTTTTTTTTTTAGGGAAAGATACATAAATTCTTAAAGTACTTACTTTTATACATGCTTAAATATTTAATACCAATACCAAATGTTTTAAAACATAAACTAAAACCCGAAATAAAATTTAATTATCCGCAGTGCTGGTATTTCTATGCAACCTCTTAAGAGATGCTGCAGTCCTCGGCTTCATCTACTTACCCGCGTTGCTCGATTGCAGTTAAGCTTTCCCCATTACCCCCTCACACTTTCCCTTGCGTTTTTCATCTTTTTACCCTTTGGCCATATTTTCCAGGCGACTTTCCTGTTGTGCTCGTATATGTGTATGAATTATATGCTGCACACTTTTTAACCCTTGGCATATTTTACAAGCTGCTTTACTTGCCTCATACTTATACTTTACTCTCCAATAAACACACAAACGCACTTACCCCAGAGTTTGTACATGGATGTCAGGAGTGCATGTGTGTTTGTAGGTTTTCCTTTCCTTTTCTGTTTTTTTTTTGCTTTCTGCTGCTCGTTTGTCGTGGCCTCAAGTGCGCTGGCGAGTTCATAAATTTGCCCACTGGGGCGTATGAGTAATGTGCCAAAGGGGCTTCGCTTTCTTCATGTATAAGTGTGTGTGCAACATCACAAAAACGCTAGTAGAAATGAAAAAAAATATGTATATATGGGAAAAAAATCTAAAAGCCATAGGCCAGCAGGCAACATATGTTGACTTCAATTTAATATTCTTTCCTTTTAGGAATTGCTTTTCAAAAGGTGGAAAGAAGTTAAAAGTTCAAACGAAGAAATGAAACTAAGCTGGAACTAAAGTTTATTTCTTAAAGAATTTAGGAGAGTTACCATATAAAGAACTAACTCATGGATATTAAATCATAAGTACTAAAACTTTCATACTTGGACCATTTTTTGCTGAGTTTTTTTTTGACAAAAAATTAAGTATACGTCTTTTGAAAGCAGAGAGAACGGTTTTGTTGCATAGTTCCAAACGTTTACCACTTTAGCCAAGCCTTTTAATTTTCTTTGTTGCAATCTCTCAGCATATCATCTCATGTTTATTGTCCATTATTATAATTGCACAATCTTGACGATAGCAAAGGTGTCCAGGTCTTGGGCCAGTTTTTCCTTTAGTTGCCCACATCCGGTCAACTGCTGGCGTTTATCATAATTGCAGTTCATTTGCATGCCCGGGAAAATGCAGCTTGCTTTCCACATACATATTTTTTGTATTTTTTACTAGCACTGCTGGTGCTCTCTTCATCTTCGCTGCTGTCGCCTGTCGCCGCCTCTCATGCGGCAACAGCAACTGTCGCCGTTGCTGTCACTTGATGTCGCAACGCATTAGAATATGTTGCATGTTGCCCCTTTCGGCCCATTCCCCTGCTACTCCCCCTTGCCTAGAATCAGCAACTAGCAACCTGCAACGGTTGCAGTTGCATATGCAATATGCAGGCGCGGGCAAATTTTTATCTTATGACAGCTGCTGCTACCTCCGTTGTAGTAATACACTTCCAGGGGGTATTTTAACTTGAAAAAGAAGTTTGAAATCTAAACTTAACATAAAAATTGCTTATAAATATACTTTTTGTGTGAAATTATGTTTATAATTGTGGAGTTCTTATTGTGTTCTATTCAAAAAAGCTTTTTAAGAATATAAAGTTAGTAAGTTTGTGGAATTTGGATATTAAAACTATTCTAATTTTTATGTGTCTTAAAAATAACTTTAAGAACTCTTTAAAAAAGTAAAATACTTTACAATAATTGATACATATTATGAATATTTTTTCCTAGGCTGGAACCAAACCACACAACCTTAATAAAATGATTTTCTGTTAAAGAATATGACAGGGCACTTAATAATTCGCCTTTTCCCTAAAATTCATATTGGCTCTGCTGATTCAGTTGCAGTTGCTAGTCGGAAAAAATATGTTGCTGTCATACTTGGTATTGTTGTTGTTGTTGCTGTTGCCTTGTTGCATGTTATGCCCTACGCACATGCGGCTGCTGCTGGCTGAGGAGCTGGCATAGTCATATAGTTGCTGCAAGGAGGAGAAGGCGCCCGAAAACAAATGTCAGCTGTAAAAATCATAAATTTAATGCAAAATGCAAAAACGCTTTGCGCTTCGTTGCGCTTTTACTCTCTGACAGGTGACCCCTTTCACCTCGCATTTGGTCCACCCTAGCCCACAGCAGTCGGCATTTGTGCCTCTTCTAACTGAAATATGATATATGCGAGGTTCTAGACGGAAACATTGCCACAATGTTGCATCCTGAATGCTCTTTTATACAGGAAAAGTTAAGGCAAATGGGTAATGTAGAGGAAAGTAAGGGAAGAATGTTTAGATAAGGGATTAAAAGTCATTTGCAGGAAAGCATTTTGTTAGAAACTTATATATGTTTATGTTAATTAAGCTATATATCATTAATTAAAAAATATTAATTCAATGTAAATATTATAATTAAATCAGAATTATAATAAATACCAACTCCTATTGTTGTTCTGCGAATTTATTAATAACCTGAGCTTAATCCATAAATTATTTTCTATGCCATTCTTTGGATATGTCAGGTGGCATTAGGCTAAACTATAGTTATAATAAACACAACATAAATTTCAATCAGAAAGGGAGGCGATCGACGTCTATAGGCAATCAAAGAGATCTGAGAAAAGAGCCAAGAAAATACGTTTTGAGATAAAGCCAATCAATGATGTCACGCCTTCTTGTCTTTCTGGCCATTAATGTGGGTTGATTGTGTTAAAGGCTGAGTGGTAATACGACAGTGTCTTGACACTAAAAGCATTTTTCCATTCAACAAAAATCATTTGTTATTGTTGTTGTTGTTTACATTTCGCCTTGAGCTTTCATTAAAAACAAACAGAAATATATTTCACGAAATGACAAACATATCAAATTAATTGCGAATTCATGCAAATGAGCTTTGGGTAAGAAATAAAGAATCCCAAATGATGAAAATTAATTGCCAATATTAACGCGTTTTAACACAAAAAGTATGTTAGATATTGTATAAGCGATAACCAGCAGCCACAATAACAATAAAGTAGCATTCGAGTTAATGTTTATATACATTTTTTGTCCCCTTTTTTTGTGAGTTTCAAATTTGTTATTAATTAACATTCATTAATTATCATCAAAGTGACTCGGAAGAATATATAGATACTTAACGTCGCCTGCGTTTAATTTATAACTTATTGATATTCAGCAATTTATTTAACACGCTGCTTGCATTCAATTTGGCTCACTGCTAGGGAAATTTATGGTAGTATTTAGGGATCAAAGTTAATAAATATTCAGTACAGCTTAAGTTTCTATCATGTTCTTAGAACATTCGATTATTTCCATAACTAAATTGATCCGCACTTGCCCATTCAATCTTCGATTGAAGCTAAATGAGTTATTCAGCTGGCACAATGGACCAGTAATTGGTTGTGGAAACCCGTTCGTTTATAGACTGTATAATTTGATTACCCTAATGAAATGTTAAAACTTTTGAGTGATCATCTGAGATGCCCGGTAGTTTGTGCACTACGTGACTCCATCCGGGATGATGGAACTAAACTAAAGCTGCTGCGGCTCAATGTATGTTATAAATATAAATATATAATTTATATTGTGTCGGCACGTTGCTGTTGATGGAGCCACTGACGCGCGATGCCCACCCAGGTACCCCCCATGCCCGCACTCCGTGGAACCTTGGACCACTGGAAGATCACTTTGGTTCGATGTTAATGGGCGTGTCAACTAAATTATGAGTTTCGCACACACGAACGAAAGGCGGGCAGGGCAACACACAGGACCGACTGTAGCTGTATAGCTGGCGGGGCAGATGAGGAGAGGAGATCCCATCCCTCCAGCTGAGGCAAGTAAGTATATGGGGAGCGGTGGAAAAATGCTTAAGTAAATTACAGTGCGTGCAAATGTGCTTGTGAACATGGAATTATAATTTAGCCCCGAACCGAGAGCCGAGTTCCGTTCCAAACCGCTCCAATTTACAATTAGTCGATGTTCTGGCCCCCTGCCTTTACTTGGTTGGATTTTTTTTCCTTTTTAATCAATTCAGCCCAGTACTTGCATGTCTGTAAAATGGAAACAAAAAACTAGGGAAAATAATGATGAAAATTAACAACCAGAAAGCGGTTTTCATCTTAAGTGCAGTTTACGCTTGATTATTATGTTTGCGGGACGAGTTTCCGGGTGGTTAAGCATCGAGTCCCGCACAGATGCCAACATGAATATGCCCAGGACTGGACCTTCGACTAAATGAGTTAATTTGCCAGCCCAGGCCCAGTCAAAAAGTTAACATGCTCTTCTCGCTGGCATTTTCCTCAAAACAAAATGCCTGGGCCAATGACGACTGATGTATTCCATTTTGGTTGCAATCAATTTTTGCCCTCCAGTGATATGTCAAACATTTTCAGATTCAGATTTGGTTGTTTTTTATGTTTTGTATTTTTGGAAAAATCAAAGTTCATGCATACATGGAGTAACGCAAATACCCCAGAGACCAATGCCGACTGTATTTTCAATCAAACAGATGTTAGCCTTTGGGTTATCGAATACCGAAGCAATATATGTTCTCCGAAAAAATAAAACTGCATTCTATGCATTCTATCAAGTGATGGCTAGTGTAATCAAAAACGGCTGTCACAATGGAATTTGAAATAAAATTCATAAGGAATATTGGATGAGAGTGTGAAATAATATATTACCATTCTAGTAGTTAGTTAGTTCTCTGGAATGGAAAGCTAAAAACATCGATCAATAGGTAAGTCTATTATATATTTAATATATTTGAAATATCTTTACTACGAATTGTTTAGAAATTGTTAGCATATCTGGATATTAACGCGTAAAATCGCCGCACTTGAAGCACTTGCATTCGGTTGGCTCACGAAGGCGAATATCCATGCTGCCCATTTCCGGAGAGGTCAGACGAGTACCATCCGGATCATAGCAGTGGGTGAGAGTGATGACCTTTTCCTTGAGAAAGCTTTCGCGGCAGCAATAACACTCCTACGGGCATCAGTATTTAATATACAAATTATAAATATGAGATCAGACTCAACTTACTTTCAGAAACCCCGTGGGAGTGATCACCGATGGCTGCACCTGACTATTGCACAATCCCTCACACTTGTTAACGATGACATCGGCATTGCAGGTCCTCTGCATCCTGCCCAGCTCATCGAACTCCTCTTTGATCAAATGGATCTCCGACTTCAAGGTCTCACAGTTCTCATCGCCAGTTCCCTGGCTATAACGTAATGCCCTGAGGCACTGAGGCATTAGAACTGCGGCAACGAAGAGCAACTCCTGGACATGCATTCTGACCCACTCCTAATGCCCTACTGTTGGCCATCGCTTCATCCGGAGGCGCTTTTATATGGAGGACACAGGCTGAACTCCATTGGATTCCATGATATATGTCAATGACTGGCTGATGGAATGTTTGTGTCCTGCCCAGCGGGTGAAAATTTAGTCGGTTAGATTGCGGTAGGACCAGGGCAATTTTCCCATCATTTTTCTGTTCTGTTAATTGGTGATTAAATCCAACGACTCGACCACAAGTTGTGATGTGTTTGGGCGAAAAGCTTTACGAATTTATCGATTGTTTTTTGGTGAGAAAATGCACTTTTTAGGGAAGAGATTTCGCTAAAAAGTATGTTAATTTAGTATTTATAGTATCTTTAAAATGAGTAATAGTTATTTCCCATAAACAGGCTCATATTTTTGGCTTTCAATCTGCAGACGATTATATTTTTCCAGGGGCTTTCCGGCACTTTTCCGGCTACGTAAACATATAAAAAAAATGAAATCGCAATCTGTCTGAAGTTTCCCACCTCTCGTATCTGTTTTTGCCTGGTTTCTGGCCCTATTTTCCCCCTGTTTTGGCATCGTCTTTGTCTCGCCCAATTTCGCAGTAACCACATTCTCCCTCCCTGAATCTCGGATATCTCTCAGTGGGCCTGCTCCTGCCCGCATTTCTCCACTTCTTCACCCCTCGGTGGGCCATGGTCGATGGTTGCGCTTTAGAATCATCGACGCAAACGCAAAAAGTCTCAATGGCGCAGTAAATTATGTTTTATTATGCAATAAAGTCAACCATAAAAACGCTGCAATAAATTAAATTAACTACTAAAAATGCTGATTTTATTTTTACCCTCCGTTTGCAAAATTGTTGTTCAGTCGGTACCGTCTACATATATATTTTCCTATATATATGTATATATATATACGAGTATTTGAATACATAAACAAAGATGTGTGTTGGTATTTCTATCGTTTGGGGAAAAAGTTTTGTTCGGTTTTTTCAGTTTACTGTCTGGATTTTTGCCTATTTTTACTGGATTTCTGCTAGGGACTTAATCTAAAATGTAATTGTGTTTAGGATGTCAAAAATTAGGAATGTATTGCCTAAATTTTAAACTAAAATCCAGTAAAATATTTTTTAAAATTCAGGTCTGTAATATTATTGATGGAAAATAACCTATTCGTAGAACTTCTCTTAAACTTCCATTACAAATCACTGCTTCTGTTTCCCTTGACATTTCTTTTTAATTTTCAAATTAGTGCATTTTCCTTAGAAGCTTCCACATCAAAGGATAACTAAGGGTAAAACAAGCATCCTGCAGCCTTGCAGAACATGAATGAAATGCAGACACACGACCGGCTGGCTGGGTTTAAAAACAAAAGCGCAAGGCCTTAACTGAATAAATATGACACATAAATACCAGCCAACAATGGTTAGCCGGTATGTCTCTGCCAAAATAAAAAAAGAAAACAAAAACAAAAAATCGAATTCAACAGATTCTCGCAAAAGCAAAAAATAAAATAAAAATAACAACAAAAGCTGAAAAAAAAAATTGCAAACATCGTAACAACAAAGCCAACCGACCAAGCGACAAGGACCGACAGTTAATTCCGCGAAAGAGGAAATTACAATTCATGCCCTTTGGCGGGACTCCATGATTATCAGATCGAATTAGTGTCTGCCAGGGCCTCTCCTCCTCCCGCGCTTCTCATCCTCCAATCCTCTGGTGCTCCGGTACTCTCTTTCTCCCCTGGTTAACGTATACACTCTTCCGCCTGCATGACTGTTTGTCCTGGGGCCACATGAGCCACACATTTTTTATTGCCATACTCTGTGCCGCTTTTGGCCCTCAACCGAACCATTTGAATGAACTTGGCTGGGATGATGCTCCTTTTGTTTTCCGTTAACAACAAATACAACAATTATGAGTGTGGCGTGCCCCTGTCTGTCGTCTGGCCAGGTCCTTTTGCAACCTGTCACGGCCAGAAAGTTGCCCTTATTTTTTGGTTCAACGTATGTCCATTTCGCTGTTTGCAGACGTAGTAAAAAAATATAAAATATATTTTTTAAATAATAAAATAGAATCTGACAGACTGGGAAATGTCAAAAAGTTTGGAGAGGAGTTGTCGATGTTCTATGTTAGTTAAAAGTTTTTTGTTTGTTAATTCAATTATTTAATTTTGGAGATACAATGGATGTGTTTTGAGGGTCTTCTTCCGCAATAAAAAATAAATCTGCTTAACAACTTTTAAATAAATAGATTGATAGATATATGGTAGGAGATATTTGTTAGGTAAAATGGTTTTGTATGGAATAATGGTAATGTCAATCATTATCTAAAGGAAAGACCATGAAAAATATTCTTGCAAAATCTAAAAATGTACACCAGAGCCTAACTAAGGCTCTTTAAAAATAAGTTACGGCCTATCTTATTATAACTTATATAAATTTTTTTTAATTTATTCTTTTATAACTGTGTTTCTTAATAGTTTTTTAATGTTCCCCAAACCATTGACATGCTCTGCCGCCTAATTGATTTAGAATTGATACTTACCCTCTGTGTCTCGTAATGGCAGCCGTAGAAACATGCTCAAAAAGTAATAATCAGCAGACACATTAATTATATTAAACCGATTTGAGCGCCTTGGGGGCTGTCTGCCTGCCTGATGACTGGAGGAGACTGGGCTTAGCTGGTTGACTCATTATGGTAAAGACATGTGTTAATTTATGTAACTTTCCCAAAACTGCCATTGTGACGTTCATTAATCATTTTAGTTTTTGTTTTTGTTTGTTCGTTTCAAGATTTTCAAGTTGGCCTCATGTCTGGCACGGAGCGCTGCCTACTCTTTTATGTTATTTTTAGTTAATTGTTTGCGCTGTAAAATGTTTATGCGTTTTTGGCCAACAGCTCGATTCGGCTTTGACTTTGCCTTTGCCTTTGCCCTCTTTGACTAATGTGTGCCGCGTGTGTTCACGTTTTTGTCTCAATGATTTATAGTTTTCCGCTGGACAAAGTCATTTCTGCTTCGGCAGCGGTTTCGTGTGTCCGCAAAACAAATCAATCATATCGGAAATTAATTTTGATAGCCACATAAAGCTTGTGATATAAAGAAAAAAACACTGGAAAAGTAGATACGAAAAACGAAATAAATTATTGCAACACAGAAAAGTTGCCATTTTTCCAGAATTTATTTTTTTTTTTGGTAAAACTTGCTAATGGATTTGAAGATATAAAAACTATTTATAAAAATCCTTATAATCTTAATAAGCCCATAAAAAATTGTCCAACTAAATGATTTGTTTTTAAGTACTCCTTCTTTAAAGTAAGGCTTAACCAATTTATAACTCATATTGTGAAAAATACAGCAATTTTCCAGTGAAAAAGTAGCAAAGCGAAAGTAAGCAGCTCCACGGATTTGCCCGTTAGCCAACTCTACACTGGCCTGCATAATTACGGTGCGTATGTGCCCCAACATTCAATCTGCTTGCCCCCTCCCGACAATCTTAAGTTTAAAAACAAAACCCCTAATCAGCATTAAAGCCCTCAGAGCCTATTATTAAGTTGATTACAATTTTGGATAAGCAAAGGCAGCCAAAATGCGGTGCTATGTGTGGGTAACACCCCAGCGATCGCCGAGAAGTGAAGATCATTTTGCACGACTTACGATTTACGAGTATATATATACACTTACATATATATAAGGCCAAGGGCTAGAGCCGTGGATAATGACGATGAGTGGATGGTAGCTTCTACTCTCTCTCGCAGAAAATACAGACTGCCCCACCATGGAGCCCATCCATCAATCGTGATGGATAACTGACAGTTTGGGGCGTTTCGGGTTCTCAATTTTCATGGTCAGCTCCTTGCTGAAATAAAGAAAAATTCCATTTGCCCGTCAACCCAATTTGTTGGTCATTAATCATATAATATATATATATATATATATTTAACCCATTAGTAGCTGAACTTATTTGGCTGTTTAAATGTTGCATTGACCCATTGGGGGGAAAATTAATTTGATTGCGCATGTGCCAAGAAAATTGGCATAAATTAATATGGCCAACAAATTTAATTAGCCATAAATCAATGAGTTTATTAAACAGTAGCCAGCAGCCAGCAGCCAATCATGCCATAACGTTTTCCACCAATAAACTGCCGCAAATTGGCTAATACCAAATGGCATTATATGTCGACCCCAAAGTTATGCCCCTGGTTTCCCACTCTCTCAATATCTATCGCCAACGCCCACAAGTCTCGCTGCGCACATTAAAAATCAGTTAAATTCAGTAACACTCACCACCCCTCCTGCCCTCTCCTTGTCTCAAACAAAAATGTCCATAAACAATTTCCATGGCAAAAAGTCCAACTCACTGTAGAATCGAGGGACCTCTCACTGTGCCGGCTGTCGAGAGACGCAGCTGGATTCGAACTGGTTATTATATGAACGGACAGTGGTCTCTGTATGTGCGGTTGGATGTGCCACCAAAAGCCATTTGGCACATACATTTCAAACATTTATGGTTATTATAAAGCATTTAACATTATTATGGATGCCATGGGGCATCTGTTACAATCTGACGGCGGACCAGCAGTAATAGCTGCAACACAAACACCGGCAGCTACGCAAAGCGGCAGCCAGCCGTGTGCCACCAAACAGCCCATATAGTCGGCTTAAATAATCACTCTGCGGTGTAATTAGCAAAATATTTATTGATATTCCGTAAAGTGTGTACGAAAAATGTATATGCAATGCAATTGGCCAAAATGCGGCATTGGAAGATAAAGCCCAACTGGATTTTGGCTTTCAAATTGATCTTGGGGAAAATCAGTTTTCTGATTTTACTGGCAATTTGAATGTTTGAGTGTTGGTTATGATTTTTAAACTTATATGATACATTGTTGTTTTCTGTTTATAATTGCATATATATTTTTAATAGCTATTTAATTTTGCTTATAATTTTTTAGAGATTTCTAACAATGAAACGTCTTTGGGAAATACCTAGAAAGTGTCTCTTAGAAAAACTGCAAAACTTCCTGATTAGATCCAGTTATTTAAATTTAAGTTTATTACGAAAAGAACTCTTTATATTAGCACTTTAGTACCCCCTAATTGATTTGGCATTGTGTGCTTATTAGACTGGACACAATCTCCTACCGAATCAAGTTTATTTATGTTTCTCGAAAAACGTTTGGCAAACGCAAAAAACTCAAAAACGAGCAAAAACTTGACAAATAAGTTACGCTTAATTTTCTGGCAAGCGTTTAAAAAACCGAAACACGCAACAAGGCAGCCACCTAAAGCAAAAGCCATTAAAAGCGACGCGACACTTTTGATAACAAAATTCAAAGCCCAAAACCGAAGCCAAAATCGAAGCACAAGATCAGCTTGGAAAAAAATCAAGCCAAACTTACTATACTATATATATATATATATATACCGAATCGGAGGGGCAGGCAGGCCATAAACATTGAATTTTACGACGCTGTGTGGTCTCGTTTGACATATTGTGGGCTTTACGATTCCAAAATTAATGACACCATAGCCAAAGTCAGGTAACGGGCATTTGGATTGGGGGCGCCCTCCTCTCGGATTTGACTTGGCTGGTGCCATACCGGTTTGTAAATTTGTTTTCTGTATTTTTGTTGTTGTTTTTTTAAAACGACAGCCTCATCAGTTAATAAGACACATACCCATTTTTATGGCATTAAACGACGACAAGTGAAACATAAAATATATATTTACTTTATTTTTATGCGCCGATAGTCCGCATTTTGGAGCTCTCAGCTCAAACCTCACTTGACAAAGCAATTTGCATTGCAAATTGATCAACGCGTTTGGTTAGTTTTCTCGGTTTTCTAACCAAAAATTCATTTCGTTTTGCGTTTCGGTATCGGTGTCTGTGTTTTTTTTATTGCTTTGATTTCATTTCAAATAAATCGTAATCAACTAAATTTACGACCTGAGGCAACAGCGCGACTTCACATTCCCTTGAAGCTTTGCTTAATTAATTTCAATTTCATTTTTTTATTTCCGAAATTTATGATTCAATTGCATTTGGTGGCATGTAAATTTCTCATTCGAGCTCATTAAATGCCCGAAAAGCATTGATTGAGAGTCGTGATTAGCGGAAATTAAATACTAATTTAAATACAAATCGAATAATTTCCTTGAATGTGAATATTGATATCTGATAATTTCGGTTTTTATATTAAATATTTGTAATAAAGTACTGAAATGTTTGAAAGATGTTTGTTCATTGGGAAACATTGCTTAAAAGTAAGTTAATATTTAATATTTAATATAACAAATAATAAATATATAAATGCTCACTTTAAACCTGAACTTGCAGCTATGAGTCAATCGATCTCAATTAATCATTATTTGCAAAATAAAACAAGAAAATCCGGCGAAAAAATGCCATAATAAATATAAGTAATAGCCGCTGCAATTTTCGCACTATATCTTGTATATTATATAATGTAGAAAGTGCGTGCCCGTACAAATACATGGAACGTATAAAAATAATAAATTACTTTTGGGAAAGAGAAGGAGAGGGAGGGGAGTCCCCGGTCGAGAAGGGATTTTTGTGTGGAGCGTTTATTATGCGCACAATAAACGCGGCGGGCGCAGCGGCGACATAAATTAAATTTATGATGCTTATAAATATTCCACAGTCATTTGTAATACAGCAACAAACGAGGGCAACAGGATAACGCAAGGATGTGCCGAGCCTGTCTGTTAAACAAATTGTAGCCAAATGGTATGAGCAGCTACTGAGGGGATGAGGGCAACACAAACACACAAGAGCTAGGGAGATATACATATATATTTGATTTATGGGTATGCGAGGATGAATAAAGGACTTCCAACTCCGAAAATCCAATTGCCACCACTGAAAGTGAAAAGAAATCGTCCATAAAAAATCGCTAGATGTGCTCAGATATATAAATATATATCTGAATAATGTGCATGCATGAATTTGTGATTCAAGTTTTCAGCCACCTGAAATAGCAAACCGAATAGATGCTGGCTAATTTATGGATAAACCGCACGAACATGATTTATCATCATCGGATTTTTGTTTTATTCGATTTTTTATTCTGACCCAAATTATGGTTTATGCGAATTTGTTATATTTTGTTTACGGT
This sequence comes from Drosophila eugracilis, assembly GCF_018153835.1. Lineage (NCBI taxonomy): Eukaryota > Metazoa > Arthropoda > Insecta > Diptera > Drosophilidae > Drosophila > Drosophila eugracilis. Next base: position 1,983,150 of record NW_024573209.1, read on the forward strand.
TTGTGCTGTTAAGTTGTCAAATTAATGGTTATATACTTTGTAGATTGTCATAAATATTTGATAAAATATTAAAAAGAAGACAACATTTCAGTTTTCATCAAGTTTTATCAGTTCTCTTCAAGGAGTAGGAGACTTTCTAGCACCCTTTTAGAGATTTAAAAGAAAACTTTTAACTTTTAATAGTATTTGCCTGATTTATTTTGGTATAACAACAATAGGTATTTGGTACACTTTCAATAGGGGAAGGAAAAACAAATAGAAATTTCAGAAGGCAACTCAGTGATAGCCGTGTCCGTGCTCGAAGCCGTGATCATGACCATGGCTGTGTTCCATGTCCATGACCATGATCCTGTTTTAGGGAGTAGCTGTGAGAGCTGCTGCCGTGTCCGTGACCATGGCCATGGCCATGTCCTTCGTGTCCGTGGCCATAGTCGTGTCCGGAGTGGGAGATGGAATGCTCTTCGAACTCAACGTGTCCGCCCTCATAGCCGCTGTGTCCATGACCATGGTGCTCCACCTGATGGTGATCGTGGAGCTTCTCGCGATGGACCTGGGCCTCGAATCCCTTGTGCTTGTCGGCCGTATAGTGGACAGTTCTCTTGTGACCGTCGGCATCGATCAACTCGTAATGTCCGGTAACCTTGTGGCCATGTCGTGATTCGCTCTGCGACTTCACATCACCAGTCTTGTGATCCTTGACTCCGTAGTTAAAGTCGTACTCGGCATGCGAGTCGTGGTGTTCCTCGTGTCCGTGATGATCGTGATGATGACCGTGATGTTCCTCGTGATGATCATCGTGGGATGTTAGATGTACGGAGGCGTGACTGGTGGCTCCGCCATGATGACCATGATGTTCGTGGCCATGGAAAGGAGCTGCCCGAATGGCCGCAATGGCCAGCAGGGCAAAGGCAATGCAAAACTAAGGAAGATCAAGGGATATATTAGATACCCTTAAATAGTTATCCTTTAAGGGAAACCCACCTTTTGAGCCATGGTACCGCAGCTAGTTTATGAGTTGATCTTAGCTGGACTACTGTTGTCTGATCACCAAGCCGAAGTGAACTGTACTAAATCACCTTTAACCCGGCCTTTATATAGGTTGCACTAGTTCGACCCAAAAGCTTGAACTTTCAAAAAAGAATGGGTAAATCGGTCTTTAGCTACGCCCCAATTTGCAGTTCAAGTTCAGTTCATACTTTCGCCCCAGAGACGTGCAATTATATCCGACGGACAGTTCGAACCTTTTATTTTAGCTGCTGTTTCGGAAATCGATAAAAAACGAAAGGTAAAATAAGAAAGATGGTAAGAAAAGAATGGCTGTGTAGTAATTCATTGTAAAATTTACTGTCCCAACAATTGCCAATTTAAAGTGGCATTGTTTATGCATCGCATCGCTGTCGTTGTCGGGCATTATAATCCCCCGGCTACGGATTCGGATTTGGATTGGGATTGGTATCGGGATATGTGGGCATAGCCAAGAAACAAACGAGCCAAAAGATTTATATGCCTGACAAACGTCGCTGAGTCGTTGACGTCAATCAGGCCTGACAAAAAGTCATCAGAATTGCAGTTTGCAGTTCTCCCTCCACAGAGTCGCTTCTTCATTTTGGCCAGATCGGAAAGGCCCGTCTCCATGTTTCCCCACTCCTTGATCTCAATCCCAATCCTGATCCTTACTTTCTGGGGGCTTTCGTACCGCCAGCAGTCAGCCTGTCAGCAGTCAATCGGCTACCGTCTGTCAATGTCGTGTCGCCTTCATCAAAGGCCACATTCGAGTTGACAATGGGGATATTGGTTCTGTTTCTGTAATCCGCAAAGGATAAGGATTTTCGAAAGTGCTTGGTTCTGAAAGAGGAGTCAGGCTGATGTCAAATGGGAGGGGAGAGAACATTGCTGAATGCAATTTGCATTTGATGCGTGAATTAGCTGGGAATGTTATAATTGGATGAGAAAGAAGGGATAAGGGAGTTTTAGGACATGGCTTATGCAATTTTTAAACATTTTTGTTGACATGAATGAGTAGTGTTGATTTCGTAACCATTTTATACAATTGCCAAAAAACTACTGTATAAAATTCCTATTTCCAACACAATTTTCCCACACAATTTCCCAAAGAGCCTTCCAAGCTGTCCCCAAAACCTCATATTGATCTCATTATACGGCTAGCCATCGTTTAATTGATTCTGATTATGGTAACTGGACCTATGCATCCATAAGTCGAGTTTCCTTTGGGCTCGATGAAATCCCCTTCGTTTCATCAACGAAATTGCCCTTATGGCAATTTAACATACGGTTGCAGCAAGTTGCAAGTTGAGAGTTGCAAGTTTTCGTTGCCATTGCCATTGCGAATGCCGACTCATCGTTGTCAGTCAAAGGGGCAAAACGAAAGGCTGCGTTGTTCGGTTCGCTGGTTTCGTTGTCAGTGTCATTGCTGGCTGCGTTTTGTGGGCACATTTCGGCTGCTTGATTACTCATGTCAATCAGGCTTCCAAACAGCGACGACATGCTGTCAATCTTTGTGTCATGGCCGCTAAAGTTGTTGGTCGGATGGCCGGTTGCTGGAGTTGGACAACAAGTACGCTTGATTGCCAGTCGGCCCAAAAGGCTGGGTAAAGGGTAAATACAAAAAAAAAAAAAAAAACGGACGGAAAAAAGAAGCGATGGGGAAAACCGATGATGCCACAAAGGTGCCCAGTGGCAGTGACAGGACTGTAGCTGTAGACCAGTACTTGATGTTGCTGCCGTGGCCATTCGATTGATGTGCATTGTATGTAAATTGGGCGGTCGTTTTCGCATTTGATGCCCTGTCAAGGGATAATCAACAGCAGCAGTGGCAGTAGCAGTGGCTGTGGCAGTAGCAGATCAACAACCGCAGACAACGAAGGGACAACTTTAACATTGACTACCAATCGTTGCAAGTTGCAAGTAGCTCAACTCATTATGCGTTCTCGCATACAAAATTGTTTTTCCACTGTAACGAGCCTAAGAAATACGATCAAAATGCCTCGATAATTTTTAACCACAGCACCAACGACTACCATCAATATCCTTCGCCGTCGTCATCCTGCCGAAAATTGAAAACGACAACGTTGAGGGCTTGTTGACAGATACTCATTTGACAGGACCCCATCAACTGTCACTGCCAAGCGAAACATAAACTGAAGCGAAACAGCAACCGACTACGAATATCGAATTTAATCACGATTGTGGGGAATGAAAGAGGCATATTGTTTGACATGGAATGTCCTTTAGGCAGTGTCCTTTATAATTGGAACTTTTTTCAACTCTTAGTTAAAATATTTTAAATATTATTAAAGGGATTTGTAAACTAGAAAGTATTTTTCATTTCCAAAAAATGTATACATTATATTGTCTCTGCTGATAAATGCACTTAAACTTTAAATTTATCTATAACTTTTCTATTTCCCTGTACCTCTAGCTATATCCAATGTTGACAATAAAATATCACCACGACAAAGAGGAGGGAAAAAATGCGTTAAGACAATTCACAGCAATTGCGATTGAACAAGAAACTGGTTGGCAGGCCATAAAGTTAGCTGTAATCGGTAATTGCGATAAATAAAGTAAGTGGCCAGGTACGAGGTGTTGCTACATCCAGAGGGGGTAAAGGAGGCCAACCCCCCGTATCCCCTCTTCTCTAGCAATCCCAAGGAGTGTTGACAATTCTCGTCAATTACGTTGTAATGCGTTTGGTACGTCGTCGCTGCCTTGACGTTCCAGTTGGGCCACTTGATGCATTGCTTGACACATTATGATGCTTGATTTGTTGTCATGGCAATTTTGCCACCATCCTGACCAGGCCTCAAATGGCATCTACCCAATCTTCACCTCTCTCCATGTCAATCTCCAGAGACGCTCCGCGGACGCTGTGTAATGTGAATTTTTCACTATGGACAAATGAGTTTGTCGCGGCCTTTTTGCGTTATAATTACAAACGTTTTTTTTAAGAGTTTTTCCTAGTTTCTGTTGTCTGTGAACAAAAATAGTTGGCAAGGCAACAACATTGCTGAGCTTACCAGTTATTAATGGTTAAGTCTGGTCATGTTGGTATTTATCAGGTTGCTTATTTATCCTCTCCGTCTGGCAATTTGTGATCGTTTTCTTGTTGTCCCTTAATTATTTGCTGAACAAGTCAGCTATTTATGAGGAATTTCTAATGTGTTTTCGGAATGCAAATAGAAATTACAAGTATTGTGAAAAGATTTTAAGACTTAAATAGTTTTCTGATTTATTTTTTATAGCAAGAAACCGTTGGAGTTTATGGGTTACATGATCAAAGAAGAAGTTTAGCTTATGGCCCGCTGACTTTCCCATACCTCTTAGCCAGCAACTAAGCAATCGCCATTAATTAATCAATACCAGAACTGCAAGTGTGTGCAGACAGGAAAGGCTTTTTAATAAAAGCGAACTAAGCGAATCGAAATCAAAGTGACTGTAATTGATTGTAAAGGCATTTTTGAACTGAGCCGCCAAATAGGTTTAATAATGGAGCGTATCGCATAATCACAGCACTCGTAATTGCCTCCCATGGACTCGATCGGAACAGTAGCTGGATATATAAGCAAATTATGCATGCTACCAGTCAAGATTGGATTGAAAGAGTTTTTCACAAAACGTCTTACCAGTCATTATAAGCACTTGTCATTAATGACATTTTGGTCGCCGATACTTAAGACATTATCTCTCAGGTCTCACGAGAGAATAGGAGTCGTGTTTTGGTGGGGGAAAGAGAAGAGGAAAAAAAAGAAGGCAAATTGTGTAGCATTTCCTGCCACTTGAGGCTCCGTTTCTCATCTGATCTTTGGCGGCGGCAACCAATAATTATATGCGCCATAAACGCTTTGTCATCTCGCTATCGATGGGGGCCTAGAAAATGCAGATTAATGCCCGCTTCTGGCTCGCCTGGCCTTTTGTCATGAGCATAATTTTCTCATCGATCTTGTGATTAATCATAAATTGTACGCTTTGGGGTCCATAGCTCCAGAGCTCTTTTGTGTCTGAAAGCCGACACATGTGCTTCATTAAAGTAACTTCTTTTTCTTTTTCTTCCTTTTGTATAAGGTGGCTACGGCGGCGTCGGCGGCGGCGGCGGCGGCGACTCATATAGATTAATTTGAGGCCTGTGGGGGCCAGTGAGAGATCACGTTCGATTACATCGGCTGCCAGCTACCAGTGTTCCACATTTGATCGATCTATCAATGATATGTGGGCTATTATAATGGAAATAAATGGTATGATTGTTGGGAGTCTGATATGGAAATCTGCATGTTTTATGTGAAAGAAATACTTGAGAAATATTTAGTTTTGTGGCGAATGATTATTCCTGATTGTATCTGAAAAATCATTATAAAAATTAGAAACTGCAAAAGGAACTTTCTGATTACATTTACATTAAGGGTGTTTTCTATTTTATGTAAATTTTAGCCACTCAGTAGATCCTGGTCTAATTTGCATACCTTTGAATCGATTAAATTGAAAGGCTGTCATCATTCTCCCAGATCAACCGATAATTTAAATTCGCTCCCCTGAGAGGTACAAAAGAGCACCCAATTAGTTTGCAATCTCGGTGACACCCGAGGGAATAAATCAGGTATAGAAAACCCCAAATAGAACAAAGTTTGTCAGCTTTTGGTTTAACAGATGCCTGGTCTAATCAGTGGCCAACAGATCTGCACAACAATAGGTGCATAGTGATGCATATCGTGTTACCTTCACCTTGCCTCTGCCATCAAAGTTGTGTGAGCCAAAGCCGACAAAACTAAACCATATGTATACCCATAGACCATATATACGATACCAATTGTAGGGGATTAGCTGAGTGGTGGAGGTACGACGGCTCGTCACTTGTAGGTATTGTTTGGTGTCTGGTCTGGAACTACCGGGTTTCCTCTGAGATCTCTATCTTAATTCGTTTGTTTTCATCAAATTACAAAATTGCGTGTGATAACAATCTGGTTGTTGAGACTGCAAACGAGGGACTGCTAATCCCTGACGAGAACTTTTCTTCTCTTATTTTTTTATTCTTCCTGTAGAGAGCTGTCCATCATGGAATTAGAGATATTTATCATAAATGTGCAAAAGGGCGAAACTCGCACTCGAAATTCTTAGATTTCACCCCTAGGTAGGGCCAGCCCCTAAGTGCCATTGTATTTGACTGGCTGTCAGATTTGAGATTTGCTAAGCTGCCCTTCCCCTCTCTCACTCTCTCACTTGTTGTTTACCCATCAGCCCATTGTGCTACATATTTTGTCAGTTGTCTGCCCAAGTGAGTATCTCCGGTGCTCATCTCTATGGTCCCTGCTGTTCTGCTCTGCTCAGCAACGGCATCGGCATCGGCTTATTTAATGCATAAACAATTGCTTCCATCAGGATTTCACAAAAAGTCGACAAAAGCAAACAATTCACATTTTTCCCCCGGGGCCCTCTGATCTGTGCATTCTAAGCTGTGAGCTCTGAGCCAACAACAGCTGCCTGGAAGAGTGGGAAACTTAGGTTCAGCTTTTTTCCAAACTGGATTTATGTTGTGCATAGCGATTAGCACAAAGGTGAGAATAGATTTTGGCATCACAAGGGCGTCTCTGAGTTTTCGAGCAGAGCCCATTGCAGTGAACAGGAACAACCGCAAATATTTGTACTTTTCAAATTGAATCTTTAGGTTTGTCTCTTTTTTAATTACTTAAAAACAAAACCAGGTCCTGTCTGAGACAGACTCAACTCAACTGCCTTAACATGATTGTGAAATGTAAAGTGAGTATGGAAAAACTTTTCAAAGGATTATCAAGACTTTGGCACTGAAGTTCTAGTTGGAAGTTAGAGAAAAACTTCAAATAAATGTTATGTATTTGAAAGGTGTGTCTTCAAAGGAATATTTTATAAACATTAAAATGATGGCAAAGTAAAGAAATTTATAAAATTTTTATTACTTTTGTTAGTGAATGAAAGAATATATATCATCGGTGGTAATATATATGATGTCCACCCCTATTAAGTTAAACTTATATCTGAAACTTAAGCCTGAGTGTTTAGTCATGTTCTCTGGTGTGAGATTTCCTGCTTTTATCAAACTGAGAACTGACAAACACACTGGTTCCTATTCGTATTGAATTTCGCTAGACTCATCGAAGGGTTTTTAGGTGGATTTATGGGGTAAATTAGCGCAACTTCTACCTTGCCACGACTCTCAATCAGACCGGGGTACCTAATTAGCCGTTGGCTTGGTGCACAAGGTATCAATTTTCCCGACTTCGCATCGGATAACACATATGTGGCATTGCCTGGTATATGGACGAGTATTTGGGAAAAAAAAGGGACCAATTTCGAAAGTCCTGCGCCACCTTTTTGCCCACCTAAATGGGGGCGCTAATCTCTGCAACAGAGATTAACAACCGTACAGACACAGAAACCAATTTTGTGGACCAGCTAGCCAGGCAGTCAGCCTGCAGAATGGCTCTTGGCCGAATGACAGCAGCCAGAAGGCCTAAATTTACGGCTTTCTGGGTAATTTGACACTTTGGACAGAATAAACGAGTGGAATGAGAGTCCAGAGAAGGGAGGGGAAACTGGTGATTGCATCATAGGACGAGGAGGGTTAGGTCCTGTAGGGATACGGGTTCGATTCGGTCGAGGTCGGACTTGCGGTCACCGAGTGTCAATTGATCACAGACGTCTGCAGATGTCATTTAATTTTCTGGTCACGCTGTTCAACACTAATGATCCCGGGGAGTGAGCTGTTTTTGTTGCAATGTCGAATCGATTAAAGACGAAGCTGATTAATACAAATCGATGTGTTATTTGTTGGGTTTGGTGTGTTAGAAAATGGAGTAGGCTGAGGATGAAGGATAAGGAAGAAGCTTATGAATATAACAAACACATAGTTACAACATTTAAACAATGAGTTTTCGAACCACAGTGACTTGAATAATTAATCTAGAAGAGTAATCAACTTTCAGAACTAGTCTACCTTTCTTCCTGTTTGTTTTCTGCTCCAACCAATATAGGATAATCATTTTTCCTGCAATACTTCATAAACTTTTCAAAGTATGCACATATTTGCACGACGGCAAGAGCAGGCCCAAATAAAAATAAGGGAAAATTCATTCTCATTCGGATATGACTTATGCATGCCCATGTACACGACAAATAACAACAGAAACAGCAGCAGCTAGCCAGAAATCGTGTGTGGCATTTCGACCAGGCCCAAAGCGAAAGACAGACACCCAAAGACAACAAACGAAACAATCGAACTGGCTGAAAAGCAGACACAAGGCACAGGCACAGACAAAATCCATCTGTCATACGGGAGTCATATTCAATCATGTATTCAATGCAATGCGATGGGCGAGCGAGTTTATATTTAAATAAAAGCCCCATGTTTACACACACACAGAGCCGGGCCAGAGGGGTTTGTTCGGAAAAAACCAATAGAAGACATTGCTTATGGACCGAAAAGAAAATGAAAATGAAAATAAATGAAAAAAGAGAAAAACGAAAAGGTTGTTAAATATTTGCATTTTCTCCCGGCACTCTCCGCCTGTGTCTGTGTGTTTGCGTCAATGTTGCCTCTTCAATCAATAAAATGTCAGAAATGCATTGAGCGCAGACAGAAGCTACCAGAATCGGATTCTGAATCAGAATTCGAATCCGTACTGGAGTCGGAAACAGAACAGAGACGAGACATTGAGTGACTGACGGACTGACGGACTGACTGCCTGGTTTGGTTCAGTTCAGTTTGGTATATGGCATGGGATATATGGTTTGGGTTGGTAGATTTCTAGGCATGACTGATATATGGCTTGTATTGACATGGACACAGTTCTTGACTTTCATTTTAGTTAGCTGGAAACCACCATCAGTCAGGCGGCCAGTCAGCCAGTCATTCAGCAGCAGCAGCATGCTTGTGTCAATATGTCAGTCAGTCAATCGGTGTTTGCATAAGTCTTCGCTCTGTAGATCGCCAGGTCTTTGATCGCCTGGGACGACTGATTTACATAACTTTCCGACAAAGGCACCTATACCATCAACTGGCGCCGTCTGAATTTTGATTTGATTTGGAAATATAATTTGTTTTCTTGTTGTTTTTTTTCTTCTTTTTTTTTTGCAAATATGAATACAAAACAAGAGGAAACGCTATAGTCGAGTGCCGCGACTATAAGATACCCGTTACTGTTTTACACAATTTTAAAATATTAATTTTGCTAGTGGAAATTCACAAGGCGCCACCTATTGTCAGAGGAAGTATGTTGAGTATGCTTATAGTGACGTCACTGCCCATGTGAGGCCTTATAACCTTAATTTCTTCATAAATAGCGAAATAATGTTCCGATTTGAAAAATCTTTTGTAAATCGATAGATATTAACAAAAATAAGTTACACAAGGTCAAACGAAGGCATTCATAATAATATTATAGACTCCACAGTTTTCCGCGGTTTGTGGACGTTAGAGTGGGCGTGGCCGGATGCAACTTTGTGGAAAGTTGCAGAGGCATCTGCTAAATACGTGTTCCTAAGCAAAATTGTGTAACTTTTATAGTTTTCGAGATTTTTGCATTTTTGGTTTTTCGGGTTTTGTGGGCGTTAGAGTGGGCGTGGCGTAATCGGAAAAAAACAATTCGTATTGGGAGCATCATAGAAACATACATGCTTTATCCGAACTTTCTATCTCTTATAGTTACCGAGATATCAGCTTTTCTAGAAAATCCGAAAACCGTCTTTTGAGCCTTGTGGGCGTATGGGTGGGTGTGGCCGGATAGTAGTACCACTATAAGATGGGCTGTCATCTAAAGATTATACTTTCTGAATTTCAACTTTCTATCGCAATAGTTCCTGAGATTTCAGCAATTTTGTTTTTGGATTTGTGGGCGTTAGAGTGGGCGTGGCAGGATGCTGTAATAAACTTGCGCTGTCCCGGGACCTCAAGAATCTTCATGCTTAATCTCAGCTTTGTATCTGCTATAGTTCCTGAGATCTCAGCGTTCATACGGACGGACGGACGGACGGACGGACGGACGGACGGACGGACGGACGGACGGACAGACGGACATGGCTCAATCGACTTCGCTATTGATCCTGATCAAGAATATATATACTTTATAGGGTCGCAAAAGCTTCCTTCTATCTGTTACATACTTTTCAACGAATCTAGTATACCCTTTTACTCTACGAGTAACGGGTATAATAATAAATAAAGGGCTTACCTTAAGCATGAAAAAAAAGGCGAAACAGAAGCGGCAAAAATTCAAATCACATTCCATTTGCCATCTGATAAAGACGAAATTTATTGCCCTTGGCGATTACAACCAATTTACGATTTAAGTTATTTGCCCATATCATTTCTCAATTGTACAGATATCGTATACTTTATATGGTATATGCATTCTGCCAGCAAACTCAAAAAGTTCCGCATTTAATGACCCATAACATTTAGCCTTGTGTTGTGCATACGAAATTTCGAAATTTATTAATTTTGGTTCATTCATAATGGGTGTGTGTGACATGGCACATGCACAGGTTCAGCAATTTTTGTCTTAAAAAATAGGAAAGTCGTATGTATAATTGATTTTTTACGACCCTAATAAAATGGTTTAATATTGTGCTAATTGGCAGAGCTGTGGACACGACAATATCCGGCGACAGTTAAAAGTTATAGCAACGTAATATCTTAAAACTCGATTTTGCGGAGAAGTTGAAAATGAATATCAAATGTGGAAAATATCTGTATTCCTATCTGATGTAAGATAAAATAATAATAATATCTAATAGAGAAATAATAACAAAGTCTCCATGAAACATTTTCAAACGGAGAAACTTTACAAATTTCCCTTTTCATTACAAAAATATATGCTTTTACCTTCAAGTTTCTTTTACAATATTTGGCAAACACACTTTCTTCCCAGACTTTGTCTTCTTTATGGTAAAATAATACTCGGCACAAATTGATAACCAAAAAAAAGGAAAAAAGAACAAAAAAACAAAAAATAAAAGAGGTCAAACATTAAATAAAACTGTTGACAGTTCTGACAAAAGGCAATGATTGGCAGTTCTAGGTTTTAGGCGAAACCGAAAAACGGATGACCATTGTTGAGGCTACTTGTTTAGCCGTTCTAAGTCCAGGATTTGCTTGGCATTATATTGATCCTACTTAGAGATACGCATATGTGTCCCAATAAACAGCCAGGGGCTAAAGATTGTTTGCATAAGAAGATTCTTTTCCAGGAGGGTAGTTAAATCGCAGAGCCGACCACATTTTCATCAGAGGCCCAAACATGTCAACTGTCTCGCATAAATCTAACCTTTTTAAGCATTTAATTGGCAGTCTGCTGGCCCACTCTTAAGTCTTTGGAACAACCAGTTTGGCATTTGTGCTGGCACTATTTTTGTTTCTGTTGCCTATTTATTTTGAGTTTGAATTTTTGTTGTGTTTTCATTACTGGGCGGGCAGGCGGCTGTAAGCAGGCATAAACCCAAGTTGTCATCCTAAAAAAACAATGAGCCAAAAATTGGAAACTGCAATCATCCCCTGAACCGGTACCGGACTAAAGTACTCTCTGTTTGTATACAACACATGCTGCAGTTGTTATTTCTGCATTTAAGCACTTTGTGAGAATGTTTTGTCATTGTTTATTTTGTCCAAAGGCGGCTGAGCGGGCTGGCCTTCCACCATCCTTCAATCTATCATCGGAATAACCATCTACCATTCATTTATTTTTGTTTTCCCCAGATCCTTGTGGTTACGGATAAGGCTGTCACATATGTGAGCATTTTGTGCCTGGTTTTGGGGATTTCATATTTTCATTACAAACACTGAGTGCTCTTCTCTCAATTTTGTGTTTATTTAATTTGGTTGTGTTTTTCGTTTTTGTCATCATCTCCGTGTGGTCCAAAAGTCCACTCACAGCGGAAACTATAAATTCTAAACAAGTTCTACTGTGTAGAAACGACTTATATATCTTTTTCCATTCATATTAAGTTATCACTACGATTTCTGGGAAGCCGTAAACTGAAATCTTGACCAAACTGGGGATTCATTCACAAAAAACCACAGAAAATATAACTCTTTTTGAAATGCGTTTCTGGGAACTCGAGAACGTGTAGCACAATTTTTAGTTTGGGTTTATTTACGTTTTCGTTTGCTGAGATTATTAACTCACTGCACGTACTTGCTCGGAAAAGTTGAACTCTCAATGGTTTTAATATGGTCTTTCGGCGAAATTTCTTTATTAGAGGAAGACAGCAATTTCTGGTAGTTCTTGTATTTTCATATATCTGGACATTAGATCGAAGTCACGTTCGTTTTGGTTAGAGATGAAAATGTTGGCTTTAGAGATAACACATTTTAGGATGTTTGTAGGAGAACATAAAATCCAGAGATATTTAATTGAGATTTACATATTTGCAAGTTTATAACTTATATTCCTTTTAAGAAAAGTTCTTAAGTCTGGGATTTACTTTGCAACATCTGTCTTGACTACTGCCAATATCCTTTGAGAAAGAACAGCTGAATAAAAAAGATCTTTCCAAAGCAATCTGCCAGCCATTGGATCTTCCAGAATAGAAGACAGGAAGATCGAGATAAGTACTTTAAATTTCACCTTTGTCTTGAATTATATTCAATTACTTGTGGGTTTCTTATTTTTACGACTTCTACCCAACGCCGAAATAAATTAAGGGTAAGTAAGAGAGTCAGAAAACCATATCGCATCCACTCCAGAACCTGAAATCCCAAAAAAGACATTTTGGTGTTACACTTGAAATTTATGACATCCTCTGCTTTCCAGTTCTCAATATGCCCAATGCCACGCATTGTCTTAACGATTAGCCTTTGTCCTGCTCCCTGCTGAGCTCTACTTTCACCCTGAAGAACCCAGGAGGGGGAAAACTAGACACAGCAAGGCACTCACTCACGTCTTTGGAAGCAGAAGATGTTTATCGCTGAGAGGAGAGCTGGCAAGGACAGAAATATCAATTTCTCCCTCTTACTTCCTCCACCTATCTCTGGCTGCCATTGAAAGTGTTAATTGAACCATAAGCGTAACCATAAATGGATTTTATTTCCTAGCCCAAAGACAAAACAAGAGATTCCCGAAAACCGAAATTTATGTCCCTCATCCTCTCAGGAACGTTTTATGGCTTTGCTTTGTCTCTATTGTTTCCCTGCCGAGGGATTTCCATTATTCCTGGGTGTTTGCGGGGCATGTGTCCTTGCCACTAAGAAAAAAAGGATCTGGTTTGCTTATGCAATTTGTTGCAGTCTTCCACTCCCTTTGTCTCCTGCATTATGTTTACTCAGTTTGCAGATCTTGGAAGATCTCTCAAACGGTAGCTGATGTTGTCTTTGTATAGACTTATATGGAATTACATAACCTTCTGGTGTGTGATTTGATGATGGGTGTGCTACCGTAAATCGATCTTAAGTCCATGAACTCAGGAAGGTCTTAGGATCAATCTGGGTTAGCCAGATGGAAAGATTTGCTGATGAGTGTGCCAGCTTCGTGGCTGTTTTCTGTGGAAAGATTTAAATTTTGATCCTTATTTCGATACCTAAAAGAAAAGTCTGTTTAGGTACATAATCTTTATCTGCTTTTTCATGTTATTAAATATTTGTTTAAAGAATATTTTTCCCCTAAAATCCCTCCTAACTCCCACCAGTACTCCATTTCGCGCATAATTTATTCGCAGAAACACAGCTTCAACTTATGGCTGGCGTTTAACCGAGACATAATCACAACATCATAACTTAACGCTGACTTACCTGACGGATGCTTGCCCTTGAGAAACTCATGGATCTCCTCGTTTTCCCTGGAGTCGTCCTCGTTCCCATTCCAATAGCCATTCGGATCGCCAGCCCCTTGGCTAAATCACGACACAAATGCCGTATAATCACTTGTCGAATGCTGCTCAATAATTATAAGAGGGCGAAGTAGGCTGGACCCAAGCGATTCGCATGCACCGCGTGGCTATTAGGGGCCCTGATTTCGTTGAAACCTATCAAAATACATAACAATCAGTGGGCTGGGACGGGCTGATCGCTCAACTGTGCCGCCGGTGCGGTGTGTAGTGCGGCATATACTATAGAGATGATGATGATTTCAGGCCGACAGCTACGTAATTATATCGAGCAAACATAAAAGGATCGAAGCGGCTTTGGGGTCCCAGACTTTGCCAGTCCTCCTCATCAAATCCCAGTCCCCGGTATCCCTGTTGGACGCAATGGAGGAGGCGTTGCCAAGACGCATAACAATGAAAACGTTTAAGCCGACTAACGAGCGAACGGTGAGCTGTAATCTTCTTCGCCGATGAATCTTTTCCTTTTCAACTCAAAAAACAGAAAATAAAATGCCCGGCGACTGGGGGAGGCGCCTTGAATGAAGTTTAACAAATTAATATTAAATTACGTGCCAAATTGGCAGACAACGAAACGACTTGAACTTGAACCACATCAAAGGCAACGATGCCACTGGATTTCGATGCAAAAGATTTCCAACGCGACTTAGAATTAATGCCGTCTGGGGGAGACTAGAGAGTTCGGGTCGAATCGAGTTGAGTCGAGTCCATATGCCATGGCTACCAACGGAAGTGGGAATTAGGCATTCGAGGGTTCTTCGGTTTGCTCCCTCTCCTAAAAAAAATATACCATAAAAATTGCCCCATTGGCGCCGCATAGTCATCAGCGATTTAGCACACGTTTTTCTGGTCAGGGTTTCTCCTTTCCCCCCTGCAGATTTTTATACACTTTTTGTGTTTAATGGCGTCCTTTTTAGGGTTTTATGGTCGCTGGGTCATTTGGCTGAGGCTGAAGGAGAGGTAAGAAGAGCCCTATAACGGACTGGCTGCGTGCACTTTTAAATTGATTAAAGTGAAAGGCCCTGGAAGGCAAGGGTATCCGCTTTTTAGCCCCGTTTTAATAACAGGACTCTGGCGGCGCTTTTCGCAATTAGCTGTCATTCATCAAAATGGGACAGCTTAATTGGTTGGCTGCTATACAGCGCTAAATGGAGGTGAGCTGCTAAGAAACTATTATAGCCATCTTTCTTGGTGCACTGGCAAAAATTGAGAAATATTCTTGGAAAATCCTAAGCAGTTAAATGTTTGTCCAACTTAACTCAATGACAAAACCCAACATGACATTGAGAAATCAGCCTTAGACCAAGTAAAATTTAGATCCCACAACGACATGACTCCTGTCCCAATGATTTATTGCTAATTTCCCGTCAGAACAGCCAACCAGGCAATATATCTCCTTCATATGGTCACGTAAATATATAAACCCAACCAACCTGAAAATAACCCAGACCATTAAAAGCCAATGATGGGTGGGTGGTTTCTATAGTTGTGCTGTTAATAAAATCTAATATGCTTAACCACAAAATGGTTGTTTTGGGTCTTGTAATTATGCAC
Source organism: Drosophila eugracilis (assembly GCF_018153835.1). NCBI lineage: Eukaryota > Metazoa > Arthropoda > Insecta > Diptera > Drosophilidae > Drosophila > Drosophila eugracilis. The sequence continues at coordinate 1,998,564 of NW_024573209.1, forward strand.
CTTAATTCGCCCCAATCCCAGTCCCATCCCTACGTTTTAGCTTTGCCACACTAATTGTATATGCAGCCGGTGTGGAAGCCATCGTCAACGTATTAAAAGGGGGATTTTGAGAAGGTAGATCCAAAGCCATCTTTCTCCTATACCTGCCAGCTACTTATGGAAATCGCTGTTCACTGAGCTGACTATGGAAATTTTCATTTTATTGGCGCCCAGAGCGTCTTGACTGCTGCTACTCCTACTCCTACTCCCCCTCACCTCATCAAACAAGCCACACGCACTCTGGCATACCAAAATCCTATAAGTAATTGTCAACGTACTTTGGCGCCTTCCCCGGCAGTCCTCCCTTGGCAGCCCTAACCATTTGTATTTATATTAATTAAGCGTCGTTGAGTTGTCTTCCTGTTGCTGGGAAATGGTGAACTAGGGACTGGGGACTGGATACTTGGATACTTGGATACTCCTCCTCCTCATCGACAATGTTGTTATCTGTTCAGCTCTCGTCGTTGTTGTAGTTGCTGCGGCTTGTTTTACAAGCTGGATGGGCTTAGGGTTATGGACTCGAAACTCTGCAACTTCAGAGCTCTGGCACTCTGTTGCCATCCCCCCATTTAGGGGCAGACATTTTAATTGCTTGAAATTGATGATAATTAAGCCGATCTGCATATTTGTACTTTCGGAATGTGCTTTGCTATTGTTAGCCAAATGAGTTTTTGGGGGAGTCGATTCTACCCTCGTCCATTAAGGCTTATCGATTATGCATTTTGTTCCAATCAGTTTACTTTCGGTTTAGACAATTTGATTAGCTTTTGAATAACAACGTTGAGGGGATTAAATCAGTGGAAAATCATTGTGTTTCGCTTTATTAATGGGGGATTTATGTACATTTTATAAAGATGAAATGTTCTGAAGATAAACTAACTAGGTTTTTGTATATGGATTTGAAATTGTAAAACTAAAACTTATTTGGTAACTGTCTGATGTGTGATTCCCCCCTGTGAGATAATTTCTTTTGAGGTATCAGCACTAAACACTAAAATACGCAAATTTTAATTTCTTTCTTTTATCTCTAGTAACCTCCCAAGTACTTAGTCACAGCCATTTTGCGTACCCTTAGTCGAGGATTACTGCGTACTTGTAGGGTTTTACCGCTAATTACATTTCATCCGGATATTAAGTACACACAGACTGCACTTAAGCCACATTAGGGCAAGCGTGGGCGCGCCAGTGATCGATAATGATGCGAAGCCATAGGAGCAGCCCAATGGAAGTAGTTAAAGATTTCCAAGCTGTTGCAACTTCCAGTGTATAATCTACCCAATACTTTTATTCTTTGGGTATACAATTAATCAGCTTTCTCGAGGAGAGATACTTAGACCAGGTAATAGTAACAACCTTCAATTAAAAGTCAATTAGCTTTGTCCGGTCCCAAGAAGAGTTGGTGGTACCCTTGGAAGGATACTGGTACGGTCGTCCATGTGAAACAATTTGAGACAGCTGTCGAAAACCACACGTTGCTAATTGTCGGCTGTGGCCCAATGTGTCGGTGTATATAAGTATATATAGAATGTAGTTGATTGGTACCTTCATAAGGTGGGCGAAGCCCGCAGAAGATTAAATAAGAATGAACAAACCTTTTTGCACCTTTGCAATGTCAAACGATGATGATGTCGAAAGGTAAGTGAAAGAATGACAGAAGTCGGCTTATGGATGCCCTTTAGTTGGGGGAACTTGTTGATAAAGTGAAAAAGTACTTACTGTAAGAATGGTTTATATGTATAATACCTGTGAATAATCTCATTTGATGTGTCCAAAGTAGTAAAATATTAAAGTTTTCCTCTATATATCATCTTGCTAGTGATATTATTAAGTTTTTAGATGGCTTCCCAAATTCTGTTTTTTAATTCTAAGCATTTTTCTAGATAGTTTTTCTTATAAAGTTTATTTTCTATCCAACTGACAAGCTCCTTCTCATAGCCCATATACCCTCTAAAACTCACCCAACCCGGACAGCCACAAATACAAGAGTGTGAACACATTACCCGGTCCTGGGGCATTGAGGTTAACCCGAAGCGGCAATGACAAGGATGCCAGGCGACAGGAAGTGGTAACTACTAAATAAGCAGGTCCGACTTGTGGGTGTGGCCAATGGGAACCGGGCCAGGCCAAACCGAACGGAACCGAGTGGAACGGAACTTGACCAGGGTCACCAGTTGGCTCTGCCACTGGTCCGGGAAGTGAAGCGCATGTGACAAAAGTAGGATGAGCTGTGGAAATGCCACAACACATTTTTTTCCTTTCATTTTCTTTTTTTATATGTATTTTTTTTTTTTTTTTTGGTGTGTCGTCGTTAGGGCGTAGTTGTCTGGCATATAGGACTACTCTTCCGCTGGTTACTGGTATCGTTGTCAGCTTACCGAGCTGGTTTTCAGCCGGGCTTCTACGGTGGGTTTCTCAGCCCTCGGCTGGCTGGGTTTAATTCTGTTTTCGGGTTAAGTAAGTGAATAAGTATGCGCTAAAATTCAGTCAACCGCATTAAGTATTTAAGCACTCAGCACACGCTCAGCACCGAGACTTACACACTCGTCGAGGTATCGCTTTGCCATTGCCTCGTCTACAGTGTGTGCACTGGGAGAAATGATTCAGTAATATGAAATTGTTTTACATTTTATAAAACAATATTAGATCTAAGTTAGTTAGAAAGTTACTTTTTGACATGAAAACTGAAAATATCTTTATCGAAATATAACTATTTCTCTCAGTGTACATCTACCATCTGCCTTGGCAGAATCGCTTGGTTAGCATTTTTCCACAACAACGCATACACTTTGAGGTAGCTTTTCCGCTAATGAACGCATTAGGCAAAAAGGCGACGACACAAACGTTGGATGGGGGCACCTTGTTGGCGGCTTAGTTCCTGCAATGGTGGGATATTTTATTAAGTACTTAACATGCCGCTTTCTTTGCGCAGACACATTTAGGCTCCCCGCCTTGTCCCTGCCCCCGACCATTTGCCTACAATTACGAGCTTGCTACAGTTATGTGGACGGTACGCTGAATTACACAACGTTTGAGGTTAAGCGGATTTTGTAATTATCCGACTCGCAGCTACGTGGAAATACCTAGTACCTCGTAGGGGCTCTGCTAAATGAAAGGGCCATGGGCTTACACTCGGCTCGGATGTCTGACTCTCGAGCTGCTTAACTCTTCATGTCGATCGCATCAAGTCATTTGCAGCTGCAGTTGGCTAAGGGCAATGGGTGTGCATTCAGTATTGTTGGTTAGATAAATGCTCTACAATGTGGGTAATGGAAAGACCAGATCTACTCTTACATAAGAGTTACTCGGAAGTAAGGAGAGTTCGTTTGTATAGGTATTATCCCAGCTTACTAAGACTATTCATTAAATATTAGTTTAGTTAATGAAATAATAGAATACGAGAGTAATAATATATGTTACATAATGGAATCAAACAAAACTTAAACAATATTTTGAAGATCGGTTTCATTATTATTATTCAGTTTTGGATTGTTTTTAGTACGTTGTTGGTAGAACTAAGAAATTCCTTTATACTTTTTGAAAGGGCATCTTAGTTTCTCATACCGAACTTCCTTTCCCGCTTTCTTGTTTAAAACTACTTATTTTCTAGGCCTAAGTCTGGCAAAGGGTAAATGCCTGAGTTAACTCATTCATTTGCAGCCAATAATTACTTGTGAAGATAGAATAGTATAAATGAGCACGGATCTACCTTATCTAGATACATTGTTGCCCCGGAAACTCCTCTCTGAATATTAAATATATATAAAGATATCCCCCATAATTTTATTCTGCTGCTGCATTTTCCGCATTTCTCCTGGGCAACACCATTCACGAGGCAAGTTAAGTCATTACTGTGTGTGATGATGACTGGCGTCATGCACAGGCACTCGTTCGTACACGGTTATGATTTCCAGAAATTACAACTACTAATTGTCATAAAAAACCATTAAGCACATTACCATTTATTAAATCAGGCAGGGAAGCGTGCCTCCTCTACACTTTAGCCCCGAATGCATTTCGTTTTAATTATGCCACGTAGCGGCGGCGCAGAGTGTCGATTGGTGGCGGGGTTGGTAGAGAGAGTGTTCTGAATTTCCACGAAAATTTCATGTAATTATATGTGGTTATAGGGGCTACCTATGCGGCATAATTTTTAATAAGTATATATAGATATGTGAGTGGAACATCGGCGCCAGCCACTCGGCTGTCTTCGATAATGACTCGATCCCTGAGGCACAGCTCTTCCCTTCCCCCTCATTTCAATTTCCACTTGCAGCCAATTCAGCAATTCAAGCCAGCAGATGCACGTGATAGGACAGTTAGGCTATATACAAAAGTATATATGCTATATAGTTAGGCTACATTGTCTTCGATGGCCGACACTCCCTTTTAACGCCGTGATGTACGTGTCTGCTGTTATCTCCTTGCCTTTGGCATTTCTTTTGTATGAATTTCATATTTTTATGGCTTCGTGGAAAGGCCCACAGCCCATAAAATTTATAAACGCACACAAATTTGTACGTAATTACAATAAAAACCCATAAAATATATCATAAAAATCCGAAAAATGCCCATCGCCAAACTCTCACAGCTCACACAGGAAGCCGCGAGGGAGTTTCTCAACGAACGAAAATTTCTAACTAAATTTATTATTATGACACAATTTTTATGTTCCTTACGATTATTTTTTTGTCGTGTGTTGTCGAATTGAGTGGATGTGGGTGTGTGTGCGGAGACTTTTCATAATTTATGGGTTGAGTTTTATTACATTTGATTTGTTTATGTGGCAATTTCCAAAGAGGTTTGGCCAACGAAAAAAAATTATAATAATAAATAAGTTTGGCCTCATCCCAGCCGTGAACCCATCCCAGTCTATTCGAAAGGTGTGCGCGTGTAGCGCCAGATTTCCTGTCCACGATTTCGTTTTATATATTTTTGTTTATTATAGGAATAATTGCATGCTGCTCATACTAATGAAAGGTTGTGGGTGTTCCCCAACTGCCAGTTACTTAGAACCAAGGGGGTCTTGAACGAGGCCTAGATCTATCTGTTCGGGGAATCTTAACTTTCAGGTATCTCTTAAAAAAGACTGAGTACGGAGCTGTGGATTCAAGTTTATGCACGGATGGAGCTTTGTTAGTTTTATTGTACGAAATGCCCTCAAAATGATTTGAAAATAGTTTCAAGTCCTTCTAAAACTGTTGCATGCTGAAATAATCCCAAAGGTTTTTCCTGTACAACCATCTGTAGCTCGGAGTCTTTGCCAAGAGTTTCCTTTTCTTAAGCCCAATTCGATGCATCAATTCGAGCATTTGATATGTTGAGATCCAAATAAATTGTTGACATTTTCAACGGACGCATGGCGAGAGGCCATCTCGAATGTCCTTGTAGCCATCCGTTCATACACCCGCCTCCTCATGTTTTCCAATAAAATACATCTGTCGATGTTGCTGTTGCCATTGCCATTGCTTTTGGCTTTGCTGTGGCTGCTGACAAACTGGAAACCATATGAGAACAATAATGGATTGGGTGTCCAGAGCAAATCCTAGAGATGCCGGCTACGTGCATCTTTCTGCTTTACGCTCAACTGCAAGCAAATGTGTGGGCAATAAATTATAAATTCGTTTGACTTGCCTGCTGCCTGCTGAATGCTGACAACGGGGCAGATCCCAGGAAGGAGTGTGTGTGTCCTGTCCACAGGACCCTTTTCTCTATGGCCGTTATCCTTGACCGCCGCCGCCCTCGCATTTTCGAAAGCGTGTCCCTGGCACCTAACTCTGTATGTTTGCCCGACCATAATTCACCGTGACAAGCCAAAAACCATTAGTAAAGGCAATAAAAATGACAATAGAAGTCAATTTCCATATTGTGTGTTCCAGTTTTCGTTACGGATTTTCCATTGTGTATATGTCCCTATGCCGATGCAGTTTTTCTCTAGCAATTTCCAGCCGCAGTCAACATTTCGAACGTTTAATGAGCATGTTCCATAAAATTGAACAATATTCAAAACGAACGCCCATAAATATGTCACATAAATCACGTTCAAAATGGTTCAAGATATTAGGGCAATCAACAAAAAAGAATTACGTCCACCCATCATCAGCGTCATCAGCGAAGCAGACCGCCTGTTTTTCTTTTCCCCCTCAAAAAAAATAAAACAAAATATATCCGTCGAGGGATGTGGACATTTAAGTTAAACGATTAAACCCAAACAACTTCCGGTGAGGGGGAAATTATTTCAAGCCAAATGTTGACTGGCCAAATGTTAAGCATAAAAAGTTTCGAAATTATTATAAAATGCGACCAAAGATAAGTTTGGAAAGGACGAAAAATATAATATTTGAAATAAAATATATTTTTAATACATATTTATAGTTTAGGAACCCCCATTATCACATTTTAAAAATATTTTTGAATTTATTTTTAACCTGTGTAAAATTAAGATGACACATTCTTCAGCACTTTCGTTCTGCTAAAACTAAATAGAAATCGTAAAGCTGACTTATTGTCTCGAGAAAACTAAACGAAAATTCCGTTGAAAATGAAAACTGTCATATTTTGAGATGTTCTGTGTCATGTTTATTTGCTGACACCCGATGTGCCACCGAGTTGCGAGTTAAGTTTCAACTGTAAATAGTATTTTCCAAAGAGTTTTTCCCCCGCTAAGCAGACTAAAATAGCGCCAGGTCATGGAACATTTAGAAAATGAGGAGGCGGTACCAGAAACAAAGCGAAAAATAACTTTTTATGGGACTTAGGCCGTCTCGGGATATTTCCTTTATCGCTGGGCAAGGGGATGCCAAGAGATTTAATATTGTTTATGAGGCATCACCCAGTCAAAGCGAGAAGAATTAAAATGTGCAACGAAGTGAAGGAGGTTGAACTGGCATGAAAATGGAAATGCCGCCGCCAACATAAATTATGGCATTTAGTGTGAAAAATGCTTAAATAAATTAGTCTGCCCGAGAGGCGTTTTTTGGGGTTTCCAGAGGATTAAGGCTATGGAAATTATAACATAAATAAAACTTAAATTATTAATTTCACAAGTCTCTGGTATTCGTGACGGCGTCTTGCCTAGAAATTAGTCATAGGGGATATGGTGTGAAATAATGAATTAAATTAATAATGAATATTGGATAGATAAAATGTTGATCTGCCATTTATAAATAAGAATGGAAGATACTATAGTTTGTATCTCTGAATCATTTCAGCATCTTTTTTCCTTAATAACATTGTTAGAGCCTTCATAAGGCAATCGAAGTCAGGGTCTCCGAAAGTCCGTAAACAGGTTAATAAAACTGTCATGAGTGCCAGCTCAAACGCTGCGGGTCGTCTTTGTCAGGTCAAGACCAGGACCTCGGCCAGGTCCTGTGTGACATGCATGCACAATGAGCTGCTGGCCAAAAAGGAATGGAATTGCAGCAGGCCAAAATAGCCTTGGCCATAAATTCCATACTGTTTTCATGGCTTGTATTGTACGGGGTCGGACTTCTTCTCTATGTCGCTCAATAATAATAGGTGTCAATAAAAATTTATTGCAGTTTGACCACCATGAAATCATCGTTAGGCATTGACAGTTCATGCCGAGTTAGGGTCACCTCCTCCAGCTCCTCCTGCAACTAAAAGAGAAGAGATCAGGTCGGATCAGGGAATGCTCAGTGGGAAAAAGGTCAATGAAAGCACCACAGGACATGGTCGCAGAGAGTCGCAGAAGGTGAAGGCTGCTCTTGCCGCCCACATAACTTGACTCCGGGTTGGCCTTTCGCCTTTTCTTCGGAGCTGGCACACACACACACCAGCCGCTCACTCGGCTCGTTTGTCACATTTAACAGATTTGTTATCCTGTCGAGTTAATGTCGGGCGCACAAGTCCCGTCTGCCCGACTGTCGCACACATGTCCTGAGACCTCCATCCACCATTCACCATCCTTCTATCCATGCACCCGCAATCCGAATCCTGGCTGGGATTCACGAGAATCGCTTGACAGGGACCTTGGGCTGGCAATAAAAACAAAAGATTGATGGCATTGGGCACACGTTCGATTTGTTTTCCTGTTGCTCGACGGACGTACCGCCCACCCCTCTCCGCTGGGGCCATGTCCTTGTGCCTTTTAGTGCTTTGTAATGTCTTAACATTTGACACATCACTTGGATTTCATTCCATCCACCGACAGAGAGCAGAATCAGCAGGGGCAGGAGCCGAAGTAGTCCACCCCGATCCACTAAGGATATTGCTCGTTAGTTAAGGTTTCTAATAAATTTGTGCAACACATTTCTTTCCTTTCGGGGCTTGTCGTTGGCCTTCCTCTGTCGTCGCTTGTAACATTTTTATTTGATAACATATTGCATTTGCCCTTTTCACCAAATCTTTTTCCTTTTTGGTTCCCCCTTTCCGTTTGGTTTCGGATTTCGAGTCCTTCGAATTAGTCCCCCCTTGTTTTCCCAGCCAACCTTTTGGGTGGGTTTCCTTTCCTCTCGCTCTTCCTCTCTCTCTAAAATATTGGCTGGAAACTCGAGCCATCGTCTGGCGTCTCAACTGGAAACCCAGTGGCCAAGTGATTTATGGCGTCTGTGTTGGTCATTCAACTGCATTTGATTTAGGTTGTAAATTGTTGTATATTGCGGCCATCGCGATTCGTTTCCTGTTTATGTTTGCCCCTTAAATTCAGCGTACTTTTCCGCTTTCGCTCCTCAACATTTTTCGCTAATGAATTTATGGCAGTTTTTTCTTGGGCGTGGTAAGGGCTTTGTGGGTAAAATGCAATTGCTAAAAGATGGTAAATGTATAGAAAAACTGACAGGAAAGCTAGTTTTATGAAGTATTTTAACTTATAGTATCAAATGATATATTTCCAGATTTTTATACCCATACCATTATCTTAGCTAATGCAATCCTCTATATACCTCCTCAAGAAGCAATAAATCTCTTGAATTCCAAAAGTCACCCAGTAATCATTAAGGAAAAGCATCGTTCTTTATTTTCCGTCAGCGTTACTAATTTTTTGGCATGGCTTTTATGCGGTCATCACTGGCTTAGCGAGATGGAAGGTGTGAGTCATCTATGACAGGCGAATATTATCCTTCTTTTTCGGCGGCGGGAGACGAGAACGAAAGTGATAAACGATGGAGAGGAAAAGTGAAAATGGAACTGAGGAATAGGAAGAGGAAGAGGGATGCCAAAGAGCCTGACACTTGGACGTGAGCACACAAATAACACTTAACACAATAACAAACAAACTTTTCGACTAATGACAGTCCAAGTAGCAAACAATTTATCGAATGCCAGAAAGGAGCAGCAGCCAGGCAGGAGCACATATCCATGGCCACATCCACATCCTCATCCACATCCACCCATTCGCACTGAGAGTTCCTTTTGCCAAGTCATTAATCTTGTTTCGCTTTGGTCGATATGGCGTGGCTGGGGAATAAGGGAAGTCAGCGGGAGTTCCAATGCCCGATTCCCAACCATGTCGTCGTTATCCTTTCAAGCGTGAACACATGCGATTACGTCTTGGTGTGTGTCCTTGTCGTTGTTTTTGTTCTTGTTGCTGTTGCCAGTTTCCGCATTTTCCTGCGCCAGGCGGCTGCCATGATTAAGTGCCATTTTGAAAAGTACTAAAATCCTGTTGGTCATGGCCCTGGACCTGGACCTCTTTCCCACCTTCTTCGCACCTCCCCGCCAGCCCCTGCGCCAAGCTGGCAATGTCAAAGTGTCAATGATATATGTTATACGCTCCGATAAGACGCCCTCTCCACGGCCAGAAGGACCTGGGCGGCGGGGAATTTTGGGTGGTTTGGGTGCGAAAAAACCCCGGTGTTTTTGGGCACCCAACAAAATATCGACAGTGAACAAAAGCCCGGCTGGTGAAATCAGTGCACGTTCACACAATAACATAATAGTTGGTCATATATTTTACCCATTTTCCATCTTATCCCACCGCTTCCATTTGGCACTCGTAATTTTTCTTCAATTTTCCCTGCTGTCTCTGCTTGGTTCTGCTTTGTTAAAAATGGCTGGCCAATGACTTGATAAAATTTGAGATATATTTCTAAATAATTTACTTAGAGTATTTCTATTGCAAACTATAAAAATAGAAAAGGAAACTTACATTTTATAAAGTTTATTAAATTTCTTAGAATTTAGTTAGCCAGCCAGTTTATTTTCGAGTTCGTAAAAATCTCAGCTGCTTTGATTTACTTTTAAGGCTAAAATTAACTCTTCTGACTCACTTTTGATTTATTTAAGTAATTATTATTATAAATTGTTTTACAAAAGTGTTTCTTTTTGCGTTTGATTACAAAATAATTAAAGTACATACATTAAATCACTAAGACAAGCAATTCCGGATAAAAACAAAACGTTTTTGATAAGGAAAGCATTAATTACGTTTGAGATTTAAGATTAAAGCGGGACGCTTTATCAATATTGAGTTATTTCAAAACTTTCATGTCTTTATACAGAGAAACTTGTCATAAATTTTAAATCCAGCTAATGATCGGTAGATTTCTACCGATTAAAAGTAAGACTTATTAGTAATGCCTGTCTAAGACGTGTATTTTTCTGAATTCCAGCAATCAGCCGTCGACGGTAAACAGTTTTTGCCAGCTGTAAATTAATTCGGCAAAGGCGAAATCTCTCAAGTGGGTGCGAAATCGGTCGTAAACAGCCTCTTGGGCCCGCCCGTTGTCTCAGTTCCGAGTACTTTCGATATGATCGAGAGATCTTGGACAGACAAGACTGATGATCGTATGCATTGGACCATCTCGCAGTCCAAAAAAACAAAAGTGAGAGAGAAACGTAACCGGAAAAAATCAAAGGCAAAACAATGATCAAAGCTGTCATTACAGATCGAGGGGCGGTCTTTGATCTTGCGCCGCAATGTGGTTCAGTTGGGGGATTTTATGTTTTGTTTTTTATTTGATTTTCACTTTGTTCTATCAATCAGCGCCTACTACTTTGCGACCGAGAGGCGAAATGGAGAAGGGTATATAGATCGGTTCCGTTCGTTTTTGGTTCGGGTTATAAAATGATCTTGAGAACATCGGTATGCGTGTGTTTTCCTTACTTTTCACGTAATAAAAACACATTAACAACAACAGGCAACACGTTAATTTCGTTTAAAAATAAAATAGACGAAATAATTGCCATTGCATGGGGCCATCCTCAACGCCTAAAAGTCGGAAAATCGCATTTGATGGATGACTATGGAGGAAGTCGTCGTCGCTTCTCGCGCCCGTTGAGCGTTGGGCAAGTTGTCGATTTTTGGGATTTTTTGTGTGTTTGTGGGAAGATTACCAGAAAGTCAGCTGGCTGTGTAATTTCGTGTATACTCGTATACACATTAAAGCATTTTGTGGATTTCCTGGAATTTATGCGGAATTTATCTTTCTTTCGAGCATTTCACGAGGTTAATTTGTTGGATTGTGATTGATCTTTGATTTGGCGTTTTGCCGACGCGTCGGCATTTGATTAAAGGTGTAAATACAGATGATGATCTGGAAGAATGTATGATGTGATTGACGAATTGTTTTTGAAATTCTTAAGCGACTTGCTCATATAGTGCCGTTGATCGTTTGCAGAAACTAATTTCACTTTAAAATGTATTTTTCCTCAGCCTTATCAATTAGCTAGAAAAGATTTACAGGCCTCTGTCACTAATTTCTATTTGTGTTCATTAACAAATCCAGTGTAAAGCCCACAAAAATGTCAACAGACAAACAACAACACAGGCAAACAAAAACAGCTGCAAATCTTTTTCGAAAATTTCCAACAAATTTCTTAAACCACAAAAACGTTTTTCAGGGCTTTAACAAAGAAATTTATGGCATTTTGAAAACCCCTTTATGTGTCTTGCTCGTCAAACGCACTCGGGCTACAAAATTAGAAGCAGCTAAGACCACGGCGAAACAGAAGTTTTTCTAATAAAAATCACGTAAAATGTCGCCTTAATTTCAAACGAATCGAAACGTTTCGACCGAAGCCCCGAAGAGCACTCCAAATAATTTCAACTTAGGCACGATTCTCTGCCCCTGAACCATAAATAACGCGAGTAGTAGAAGATTCCCTTTTCTGAGAACCCCTTCTCGACTGACTACCAAAAGAAAGGGCTATCAATTTATTTTTGATGGCAGCAGGGCCATCCACAAATCCTCTCCAAAGAAACCACAAAGAAATTTATGTAATGCCTTCGCAGAAGCAGCTCTGGGAAATCTTGTCTTTCCTCATCTTGATCTGGATTTCGGGGCTACTGTAACGCATAGTTTGCCCCGCCCCAGCGAGAGTGTAACAAATTGTGAGTGCTTCTGTTGTTAACACGGTTAATAAATCAGAATTGTCCAAACAAAGGTGTCGAAGTGAAAATTTCATTCCTTTAGAAATCCGTGACTCTACCCTTACGCTCCCAGTCGCCATAGCGCGTGGGCTCTGGTCCAGCCTGGCCGCCGATTTCTCCAGTATAGGGATTGGTATTATTGGGCCATGGCTTCAATGGCTCCTTTTCGTGGGCCGGATGTGGTGCACATTCGGGCAGAGGTCCCTGCGGCGCCTCCGATCGCAGCTTTTCCCGGAACTCCAGATAGCGTTGGCTAAGTTTTTCATCGGGATTCGGTGGTATCTCAACCTTCTGTCTGTTAGCTGGTACTTCCAGCTCTTCAACTTCTTCTGATTTGGAATTCAATGCAGTTTTGGATAGAGAACATCGTCTTAGGGGTATTCCACATTGAAAGAGCCATGATCGGTAAACACGGAACATGTTTATTAACAGGTATATATATGCTTGACAATGAATGATTATAGAAAGTCTAGTTGATGTGGTAAACCCATGCCTGCTTCCTTTCCCCAATTAGTTAATTTAACCATTAAGTCATGATCCGTCGAATAATCTTCTCCCAAAGGGTTAAGGCCTGTCTCATTTCGCATTTTACCCACTCTAGCCGACAATACCAACATGCTGTCCAAACACAGTTTGACATGACTCCGGCTGACAGGCCCAGATCAAATGTCTGTCTCCGTTAGGGAGCCTCAGAGACTGAAAGCCTTAAAGTCTCGGCTCGAAGCCGTAGCAAAACGCTGGCTGAGTGACAAGGCTGACGGAGTCTAATGACTTTCAAGCAGCTGCCGCTGCTCTCGGCTGCAACGGAGATAAACTTCCGGAAACTAGTAGCTGTCCAAGGCAGTTAGCCGCTCAGGCTGTCAAGTGAGTATGGACACTTAAAAAATTACCAAGAGAATGGCCAAGGTAAAGTATGTTTTACGAAATTAAAATTGTTAAATGTTGACGACATCTCAAAGTAGGTCTTATTAATAGACAGTGTATGAAAGATTTTAATATGTAAAAGTATTCTTTACTGTGATATTTTCTCAGTGTAAGACTTGACTTAGCCCTCCCGTTATCGTTCATTAACAATTAAAAGTGGGCTGGCAACGTCCGTATCTCCATCTTCATCTCCATCTTCAACTCCACTCTATCTCCATCTGGATCTGCATCAGTCAGGCTGTCAGATTGGCGGGCTTGATCTGGGAGGCTTCATCTGGGATCAGAGCATGCTCCGATCGTGTCAAGCCCGACATGAGTTGAAATCGCGCCCCAGACACCTCTCGCTGCCGCGGTGCAACATCAAAGCGTTTTAAATATGGCTTGTGGAGGAATCAGGGAATCATCATCATCATGATCCACAATCCGCAGCAGCAGAAGGAGAAGCATTCTTCAGATCCCCCGATCTGTCGCCTGTCACTTGCATAACGTTCTCTGCAAATTTGTTCTGCAATCCAAACATCCCACTCGGAAATCCCGGAGCTGCCTTTTGGCAAAGAAAACATTAAAAGTTGCCGGCTCGCGGCTGTCAGGAGATTTGCCTTGCACTCGCTTGCATCACCGCGGTCGGTTGGTTTGCTCTGGTTTGCCCGCAAACTTTCTTCCCCTTTCTCAGTTTCTCCAGTTCTTAGTTCCCAGTGATGGGGTTCTTCCTCCCTTCTCGTTCATCTGTCAGCTGGCACTGCGGGTTGTCTACGGTCGAATTGAAACCGCTGCCTCAACGTCGGCATGACAATAATCTCGCAAATCTGTTTAAATTAAGCGAGACAAATGTTTCTTTCTGGCAGAGGGAATATGGGGCCAAGACAACCGCCAGACAATCGGACCAGCTCGAGCTTACCCTCAGCTCCTTATTGTCCACGTCCTGATACGGATTTTATCTTCGCTTCGTCTGTAGAAGTTTTGCTTTATTACACATTGTTAGTAACAAGTAAGAGGTAGTCAGGTTATGGGGGAATGTGTTCAATACACTTTTGTCATCTTTACAAAGGAATATCAATAATTGATAGATATATCTTTAAAAAAGTTATTTTGACTTTGAAAGTTGTAATAAAATATTACTAAAATATTAAAAATGGAACTAACTTTCTTTTCATTTATCTTTCTTTAAAACTTAAATAGATTGACTCATTAATTTCTCATCTTGAAACTGCAATTGAACCTCATCAACTTTCATCAAAAACGAATCTACATAACTCAGCATTCAAAAGGCAGAAACATTTTTATATCACAAACAAATGAAAAGCGAAATTCACAATAATTAAATCGTATAAAAAATACGAGCATTAAAATACAAAAGATATTGAACAAAATGTTAGCTGTGGGCTGTGTGTGCTGTCTTTGATCAGCCGTCAAGTGGTTTGATCGATTTCCACAATAATAAAATTCCACCGACAACTTGTCTATAATCAAAATCCCTCTGGGAATGCTGTCTGTTGGCTTTTTGACTGCTACCGCTGCTGTTTTTGTGGTAGGCATCCAGCAACCAGCAGCCAACGTCCAGAATCCAGCATCCATCAATCACAATGAAAAGTTTTCCCTCGGACCGACTCTGATCTGAGCTGCCAGATCTGGCTGCGCCCACCCATAAATTTGTTTGATCCTTTCCTAGCCGGATTTTACGGAAGAATCGAACATTTTCACACAGTAATAAAAATCTCAAACATGTTTGTAAAGTTGTTAGTGCCTGCCGTACGTACAGCCAGGCCTTTTTTCTGCCTTTTTCGATTGTAGGCGGTAGCAGAACATATAAATTAACATTTTGACTGCCAACTGGCGCGGCAAATGATCAAAGACACACAGTGCCGTCATCGTTGCGTTGATCATCGTCATCATCATCGTCGGGAGAGGAGCAGCAACAGTGCGAACATCATTCCACGTTTACGATCCATCAACACGAGCCATCAAATTGTATACAAACAAACGCAGCAAAGATCAAAAGCCGCGTTACCTACACACGAAAAATCTGTGCCTCATTTCGGTTTTCCCTTGCCTTTTCGTTTTTTCCCTCAAAAATGTATTCAAAGTCTGTTGGCTGTGGTCTCTTCACTTGGCTGCAACTGGAGAACGAGATTCTCCTCTCCTACTTGATGCTCTCATCTTGCCCCTTGTTGCCCCTTGTTGCATATTCATTTCGAACACACTCACCTAATTATGTGCCGCGGATAATTCCCGTTTCTCATCTTAATGGCCGGAGATACATTCTCTCTTTCATTGCCTGATATATCTTCGTAATGATATTAATAAAGATACTGCTGGATCGGCGGATGATGATCAGCTGTTTGGGTGGGGGTAATGGTAATGGGTTTTCATAGCCAATAAAATTGCAAATAATATATGAAGGCCATTATTTAAAAAAAAAAAATGTTTGGAAATTTGAGATTTCAAATCTAAAACTTCAATTTCATATTTTCCCTTCTTAAAACCATAAAGCCAAAAAAAGGAAACATGCAAATCAAAGTTAGGAATGAAAGGCGAGTAGTGGAGTGTCATAACACCATTAGCCATATCAAATGTCACCGGATCGTCAGAAAGCTGTAAATTTATATGTTGCCATATCCGGGGCAGTGAGGATTTTTCAGATTTAATGCCTCTGAGCGGCATGTCAAATTCAATTTTACCCCTAAGAGCCGAGACATCCACCACCAGTCACCAGTTAGTCGCCATTCTATATGCTATGGTCATATGCTATAGCAGGCTGGCAGGCAGGCAGCAGAAGCAGCAGCAGCAGCACAGACTGAGATCGACCCCAATAAAGTGCAATTAGCCAGATTTATGATTATCCCCTGTTATGCACAAATAATTTTTAGGCAATTTCATATACGCTCCGTGACCGTGGCACGTACGCCCAAGTCCCCGGAACGAGAATTTATAACACCAAACGTAAACAACAAAGAAGACAAATCGCTTTATTCTCGGTTGCCGCAAAAACCACCCCCTCCGGACACACCCCTTTTGCCATTCCCCTCGGGCCGTGGGCTTTATGGAAGTTGTGTATATGGTATATGTCAAGGATGGGGGCGGGAGGAAGGTGGCCATGTCCTCAGGCCAAGTCGAATAAAATCGAATTGAAATCTGCTCGAAATTCGATACCGTTGTGTGGCTTTCAACCAAGGAGGTTGGTCTTATTATCGATTCCATAAAATACTGAGAAACACCCCCGTCAGATCCATCAGTTTAGCGAATGTGTTGATAGTTTTCCATGAGAAGTTATCAAAGAAGAGACTACGATTTTGGAAAGGAAACCAAGGAATCGAGAGAAGAAACAAAGACTTAACTTAAACTTTATTATATTATCTCTAAACAGATAAAACGCCTACGAAGTAGCACACATTTCTATCAGGATATTATCAGTACAACTCACTTTCCTGCCACAAAGAGCTGGTCAACCCCTCTTAACCCTTGAACACCTCCTTGGCTCACTCCAAAAAGTATGCCTGGTTTCCGGGTGATGATAAGTACTTTGGCTCAGTTGTTTTTGTTTGTACATGATATTAATTTCGCGTAAAAGGGCCAGAACTTTTTTTGGTCCGACCAACGGAAAAGGGCAACCCTCGAGCTGTCAATGTCGCTGGGGTGGATGTCTGGATAGATGGATGGATGGCTGAAAGGATGGATAAATGAAGGAATGATGGCCAGAAGGGGTGTTGGAAACACAGCCAAAAGGGGCAAAATGTTAGCGGGCGTGTGCTGCTGTCAAAGTTGACAAATGTTGACAAATGGCTGGAAAATAATATTTCTGAAGCAGAAAGGAACACACGCTCCGCAAAAGTATTAATATTATTTGCCTTCATTAGTGGGCATGTATCCCTGAGGCGTCGTCCACATCCGAATTGACAACCATTTGCACTTGTTTCTGGATCGATGTTTTTTTTCTCCAACTCTATAGGCCAGGCTCGTCGCTCTTTGTGTTGTCCTGTCAAATCAATCATTTTGTGGGTCTGTTCGAGGCCATGGCTTCAACATGGTTTTTGCACTCTTGGATTTTTGCGTGTCTGCGTGTCCCCTTTTGTTATTGACATAAAGCCAAGCCATAATTTTTCATTGCCCTGCACACGCATGACATTAATTTTGTTGACAGTTTTCTTTTATTTCACTCCGGTTTTGTACTTATTCTTTTCCCTTCCGCCTGTCAGCACGCATTTACATGTGTCAGACGAGGTTTTCCTGCCCGAGTGGAGGGTTGGATTTGGTTTGACCAGGGGATTTTGTCCGGGTTACGAGTGCAGATTTTTGCGGTCTTACAGAATTTTGCAATGTTTTAGACAGATTTTGTGGTCCATTTATTTTTATAGAATTTTTCATATGGCATTTTGAGATTACTTTTTCATTAAAATGGTTTTATTTCTAAAATGTACTACTAATCTCCCAGTTTGTTACATAGAAAACTTCAAATTAGCTGAGAAATAAAATTATAATTTATTCTAACCTATTGCAGTTGCTCCACATTAATTATCAAGTCAGCGTGGGACATTTTTAGCTCAAGATCGTTACAGGTTGGCTTGTCAAAGACGAAAACAACTCAAGTTCCATGTCACTGCGACTGCAGCCATCTAGAAATTTGTGACTTAGTAGCTCCAAAAACAAAAATCCTACCGGAATGACGGCATCCGACAGGCGACATGCATAATTTACAAGATTAACGATTCGAAAATTGATTTCAATGCCACTAAAAACGTCGAAAATAATCTCGAATACATAAAAAGTTTTAAGGTTTTCTGTTTTCGTCTCTAGTGTGGAGCTGTTATTTCTTGACAGGGTGTGTGTGGAAATGGGACACCATTTAAGTCATTTAAATTTTATAGTGAGATAATTTTACGGCCTTTCGACATCAGGTACTTAAGGGAATTCACGGGCAGTGTCTTATAGGGTTTCACCTTAATGACTTCACAACAAGTTTTAGTGGCGACTCATTTGACTTTCCCTTTAAGTTTTTTTGCTGTTCTCGCAGTCTAATTTTTAACGACTCGTCTTTTCCGTAATTGTCGCATTCCGTCAGCTACCCGAATTGATTTGGGTCTCCAACGAGGCACTCAAGTTTTTGTTTCTTTTTTTATGACATTTTTAGTGCAATTTTGTGGAAATAAAATGTATTCGTTATGAGTCCTAACCCCCCGAGACTAGAGAATAAAAAATAAATAAAACCAGAAAGCAGTTTCTCCTCTTCTGTTAGCCTCTGTCTGAATCGCTTTGATTTCGTAGCTCTGCCTTTGAGTGCCTTCTCCTTTGCTGTGTTTGTGTCAAAGTTTATATTTTTATTTGTTTCGACAGTAAACTTGATGTGTTTATGACACATCTTGACAGTAAGTAGCTGCTGCTGCTGCTACTGTCAGTCACTTGACCTTTTTTCATTCTTTTTTATTGGACTCGTCGTTGTACATCTCGGGCTAAGCGCCCACTTATCCTCTGATCTCTGAACGGATCGTGGCGGGCACCAAAGGGGGATCCACCTGAATGGGCACACAGATATAACTTGTTTCCAGCATGATTGATAGTTGGATTGAAAGCGACTCAATTGGACTGTCGATGGAAGGCCTCAATAGAAACAATGAGCACAAAGAGAGATATAAATGGCTGCTGAGGCTGTACAATGGGGCTCGGTTCTTGTGGGTTTTGATAATTATTTGTTGGTTGATTAATTATTTTTGAAATTTGAACTTTGATATTCTCTAACTTATAAATGAATTATCGTACATCTCTATTATATTTCTTAGTTTTTAATTATTTAACATAGAACCTAGAATACAACCAACTGAGCTTTGACTTATGTTTAATCACATAGGAAAATAAGACAGTGCTGTTAGTCAAGAGCTTAAGAGTGCAAAATGAAATTTAGAAGTTTAAAAAATGAAAACCACAAAATTGAAAATACATCAAAAGTTGTCGGACCCAAAAAAAATGACAGCATCAACGCCACCCCAACAAAAATTGTAAAAGAACAAAGAGAAGAAAGATTTTACCATGTCGAAGATTAAGATACTCTAAACCTTGGGGTAAAAATATTTAGAAATAGGTTTCAAAATGTCTTGTCTAGATACCAATCCCAGTAACCATGCTGGTAAATTTTTACTTTAAATTTAAATATAACTATACCCTTTGGGAGAGTATAAAAACCTAGATACCCGAAAGGAATGGAACCAACGGCATATTCAATAACGAGACATGTCAAAAAGCCATCATAAACAGATGACATTTCCCATATTGAGTGGCGAAAGTAAAATTTAATAATACTACGACATCGACGACGTTCGAGTCAAAGTTGTTGTTGTTGTTGTTATTGTTGTTGTTGGGGTGGCGTTATGCGGATCGTTAATAGGTGAGATGGTATGAAGGGGGAGGTGGGGTTCCATTCAATGGGAGACATGGAGACTTCTGCAAGGCGGCAACACGTCAACAACGAAAATTGACACGCCGACATAAACACTCGCACATGTTGTCGTGGCCCCAGGTTCTAGAGGCGGCACACGCCCTCGTCTCCCTCCCGATCTGCCACGCCCCATTTTGAGCTCTTGTGGCACCCCTGCCGTGTGGAATGTATAGCAAAAATGTCAATATGTTGTTCGGGCTTGTCAGGCCTGTCATGTCATGCAGCAGCACCACCGAATCGTACCTCAGTTTCAGGGCACAGTGCTATCTAGTTATGATGGACAGCTAACAACAGTTGTCAGACATATTTTTATCGAGAGGAAAATCTATCTGCAACTTTGTTTGGTTTAACCTTCAAGAAACTAAGAAGCTCAAACTGGTTACCTTCGTCCTTCTAGCCACGTTGCACTGTACTTGCTTCCACACTCTCGCCAGCAAACACCGAATGCATGAATGTTTGTGGCACATAATTGAAAGCTAGCTAAATTAATTTCAATGCAAAAGGCGCCAACCTCGAACCGGTTTGTTCCCCTCACCCCAGGTGCCCCGCCCACCTTCACCATCGTACGCCTTTTGCGGTGGCAACAACCGACTTTTCACACATGACTGGATGCCCGGCTGCCTGGGTGACTGAATGACTTTGACTGGCAGCTCGTTAACCGAAGCTTCCACTTAGTTAACTGATAGTTAGCGTGGGCCAGCGCTAAACATTTCTTGTTCACATTTCTGTAATTTACATATGTAGGAGTGACCCCAGGTCAGCGGGCTTACGACCCCACGCTTGTTTATGAATTTTAAGAGAAGGCGTTAGACAATAGAACTGGGAGAAATCATAAACTATTATTAAAAATTTAAATATTTAATCAGGTTTGTTTTTAAACTTTTTATGCTATTAATAATCACAGAGAAGAGAGTTTTCACTTAAAAATAAGATTACGAAGATTTGAATGAACCCTAGAATAAAATAATAAATTACAGCAGTTAAAAACCTAACAATGGCCTGAAAATTCAGCTGGCTAATTATTTGAATTTAATTGAGTGAACAATCGAACCGGAAGAATCCCCCGGAGAATCCGAATTTAAAATTGCTTTCTCTCACATTTCGATCTATTGATCTGGACTCAATGGTAATTGTTCCTATTCAAGTGAGCGGAAGTGTTGGTTCATTGTCTTGCTGCTTCAAGGAATTGGAAATATGTGCTCCTCCCTTCTCCTCCCTTTGAAATAGTTGGCTACCTAAGTGAGGAACCACCCTATATCCCTACTTCGTGGTCATTTAACGCTCTGTCATAATTCGTTTCCTGTTTATTCAACTACTTAAGAGTGACAGAGACTTTTGTGTCAACTAATAAACCGAAAAACGAAAGACTCGTAGCGAAGTGAAATAAAAACGAGTCAGCAAAATTTAAGACCATCCTCAAAACGTGACCCTGTCCCAGGGGGTTGACCAATGTCGAAAGTACCCCACCCTATGCCCAGAAGAAGAAAGTACACAAAACGAGAATATCCTTATGTGTATCAGTGCCTTTAGTGCGGTACGTGTGAATGGCCTTAACGAGAGAATGTCTCCTGCTGTCGGTCGTAAAAAACAAAAGGTCCCTCTGCCTTCTCGTACATATCTCTGGGAGATCGTAAAAACTAACCACCCATGGCTAAGCCCCAACGCTTTTGCTAAATGTTCGATAATTTTTGGTCGCAATTGCAGTTTTATGACATTTCATGGATCATATGTGACTTTGGCCATAAATTGTTGCAAGCTTTCTTGCCGCAGCATTTATCTCTCATATTATGTCCTGTATGTCCTGGGGACCCATCCTGGTCGTAAACTCCCCGATAGACGCCAGCCAAAAACCAAAACCAAGCCAAGCCAGCTGTCGTCGACTGCTCTTAATAACTATTTCTATTACACTTGGCACTCGCATCACGAAGAGCAGCAGGATGGGGACACCCATTGCAGGCTCTGGCAACATTTTCTACTTATCTTTGTAATGTTAAAGTCGTCGATCCCAGGGGCTTAGGGTAGCCAAGCGACATTAAGGGGAAAAAACTGTTCAGAATATTTTATGTTAAACTTAATATATGTAGCTTGTTTTTCAATTGGCATGACTTCAATATAATGTAAATTTTCTGTATTGCAAAGTTATTTTCTAGGAGTAAAAGTAGCTACTTACCAGTCTTCTAAGGATTCTAATAACATGTGAGCTTCTACATTTCCTGTTTAAATCAAAGAGGAATGTTGGAATGCTTCAAAGATATTCAACCGAAGCCCTTGAAAACCCACTAAAGAGTCAGTGTCACATATATAGATGACCAAAATACGCAACTCAACTCGAGTGAATTCAAGTTAAAACTGGCGCTCATAATTCTCAACTAATTTAAAATAATTTATAACGGGCGTTTGTCACATAAATCAAGACGACTATAATCCTTTTGAACGGGGCGCTCGCACAAAAGGAGCTCGACTCCATGTCACTTGAGGATTTATATCTTCCTTTTTGTATCTCTCAGCTGAGCCAGCGTAACATCGAACAGAAGCACCAACGTCGAAGCCCCCCAACTCCAACTTGGCTCTGGAGTTAAGCTTGCTGGCAGGGTTTGGAGGCGGCCTCGTTTGATGTGCAAACATTATTAAAAAGCCAATAAAACATTTAAAAACAGCTTGAAATTTTTCATTGTTGAGCTGCCCCACTCGCTATTCGCTTTTTTGAAATTGAAATAAAGAAAAAAAAAAAAGAAAACATGGAAAAAAAAAGGGAATGAACCTCAAAGTCTCGAAGTCTTATTAATGCGACAAGAACGATTCCACGGCCCAGCATCGCCGACAATTTAATATCTTTTGAATCCCTTTGAGCTTATACCGATTGCCGAGGCCGCCGCGTTGCCCGCCGAGAACGGTAGCACACGAAAATGTCAACAATCAGGGAACAATCACATTTGGCCTGCTGTCAATGTGACAGCTACCAATATTTATTTTAAATCACCAGCTCTCAAGTATATACACAGGGCGAAATGTCTTTGGAAATCAATAACATACAATTTTCAGATATTTCATTTCAGATACAGGACTTGAAAATACGAGTCTAACTCTTTTTTATGAATATCTTCTCAAAATTCTAACAAATCAACATTTTTGAACCGAATTTTAATGTACTTTTTATGATTTCCTTTCATGTTTATTATTTTCTTATTGATTAATGTTTTCTTTTTGGTTTGTGAAAAGTTTCCTGTAGTTTTTCGTTCAGTGTTGCGGGGGATTTTACCTGATTGTTTGGCGTTTATTTAGGCAGCTACTGTGTTTGTTTTTTGGCTTCCAATTTCGTTTGAATCCGCTGCTCAAGTCAGTCAGACAGTCAGTCAAAATGAAATACAAATATCTTTGACAGCTACTGTATGTGTGTGTTTGGATCGTGACAAGGATTGGATGAGGGGCAGGCGGTTTTTGCGGGGGTCGTCCAAGGAAGAGCTCAGCCACACCGACTTTGAAGTCCCAGTCCGCCTGACTTGACTTGAGCTGCACTGAGCTGAGTTGAGTTGACTTGCCCATCATTCGATTCATTTCGTCTTCCCTAGTTTTTTTTCTGCTTTTGTCATGTCATGTCTCGGAACTCGGCTTGAATCTCAGCTCGACTCGGCTCAGTTCCAGCCAGCTCCTGACTCAGCGCGCCTCATTTCCTTTTTGGTTATTTCAGACGATGTGTGACACACATTCCTGCTGCATAAAACGGCAATACTTCAAAGGATACTCTCTTCGGGCCCGGCTGACTGTCTTTTCAAGCCAGGCGTGTGTCTGTGCGGCTTTGGTCAAACGAAACAAAGCCCAAAAAGACAAAACAGTCAGTCGAAGAAATGCTGAAATGCTCGCTCCTATGCCAATTCACAATTTGAAACAATGCACTTGGCCTTGAGGCGTTCTGTTGATGTTCTCGGAATCAAACGGTCTCCTAAGACAATATTTATTGTCATTGGCTTAATGATCTTTCATAGTTCTGGCTCGTAAAAGATTTGCAGACAATGCAGGACAATTAATAACTTCGGTGGGAAAGTTTGATAGGAAAACTCTGGAATATTGATTTGAAGGATAAACACTTCATATTAATGTCTACATTTTATCTTTATCTTCCTGGTAAATCAATTTCATAAAAACCTTAAAAACACACACCTTACATTGTTACCACATTGGCAAACTGCCCACACCCAAATATTAATATATGCATCTGCTCATTTGAAGTACATACATAAGCGTGGATATAAAGATGGGCAATCAAATATCACTCATATGCCGTATGAATAATTCATTCGATTTAATGGGCAGAGCCCAAGTGGAGAGAGGAAAACAGCGCTTCAAATGCAAAATGCCCATAAAATTATACAATTACAAAATATTAAAACGAAATTATGGTTAATAATTTCCGACGCGTATAAAGCAAAAACAAGGCAAACTTTTATTTGTGTTTTATATGCAAAATATAAACAAAGACCCAAAACCGAAAGTAACGAAATGAAACGCACGAGGAAAGGTAAATGGTGCCGACAAAGTGGTCGCTGTCTGATCATTTCATATATCAAAAGACCATAAAAAAGAAACGGGCTCCTTACGGGGTGTATTTGGAGAGAGTCTAGACTATGGGATACCCTGTTCTTAAGCTATTCGCTGATGCTACGACCCAGAAAAAGCGTTTAATCCCAGATATACATTTGCTTTACAAATAACTTTACTTTTATAAGTCGTAAAGCTTGTTTTTCAGTTTAACAAACTCTTTCTTAGATTTATCTAACTATTGGGTTAGCTATCATTCAAGTTCTTGAAAGACCACATACACCCCAAGACTAATGAGTATCTCATTTATTTCTATGCACGCGGCAAGAGCTCGAATGAAACGAGACCCCCATAAAGAGTGCCAACGTTTTCATAGTGTTTTAAATAGTTTACGATTATTGCAGGGCATCGAAACCAACCAACCAACCAACCAACCGACAGACCAACAAGAAACTAATGCCAATGGGTTGTGATTAGTAAACTGTCTGCTGCTTTGAACTCTCCCGACACTTTTTGGCCTTTGTTTAGGGCCTCGAACTGAGGTTTTCCGATGCATTTTTAATTAGGGTCCGCAGACAGAAGTCTAAAGTGTTGATAATCATGGAATTTATCACCTGTGAACCGAGCCTCGTTACCGAGCAATCAATTAAAGGTTCCCTTTATATATATCTCTCTCTCTCTCTCTGTCTGTTAACCATAAAATGAAAACATGTTTTTCGAAAGCTGAAACTTAAAGGCTGACTAAAAGATTCAATTCATCAGCCACCGCCTCATCATCAACGTAATCAACGATTTGCGACGAGCTGCCATTTCATGTCACGTCAATCACATCATTTCCACATCACAGGCTTTTCACATTCCCAAAATTGGTGGTTGTTATGGGTTGGTTGGCTGGAGTGTATATACTTAGGAGTTATCGCTAATTGGAGTCCCACTTGAATAGTCGAACCGTCTAATTGTGTTTGAGCACGTGAATGAGAGCACTTCTAAATGGGAATACAGTCTTGAGGTATACTTAATATAAATATATACATTTTAATAACATTTATTAGTTGTGAAAATGGCTTACTAAGACTGTTGATTTTCTTTAAAATTTTCAGCAATTTGTAGATTTCATTTAAACCCTTTAAGCAAATCAATTGCTACCCCAAATTCACTAACAAACATCAATAGAATTTCGATAAATTTGCGAGAAAAGAGAATTTGTCAAGTATCCGGTGAATGTTTTCATGTTACCTTTTAGTAGATGAAATAAAAGAATTTTAAAATTAAATCCTTCCAACATTGAAGTGAAGGAAAAATAAGAAATGAAACGCATTTTTGCTTTTAAGCAATTTCCGCACTCACACACACTCAAGGACACTCTAGAGGGGCTCAAAATGGGATTTTCTTTTCAAATTTCTCTCCTGTTGGCAACAACAAATGCAATCAAAAATCTGCAAGTGCCTCCTGGGCTGCAGCCCTTGAGTTAATGATATACACTCACTTCAAAAGGAGTGTGCGATATATAGAAGGGGTTGCGGCATTATCTGGGCACTAAAGAGGGTTTGCCCCCCTCTTCTCGCCCCGTTCTATTTGGTTTGAGGCAACATTGTGTCAAGTTTAAAAATTGCAAAGAAAGCAAACCCATTGAGTATAAGCCCATTCAGAATCCGCTGAAGAACCCGATTTGGGTTGCGCACCCCTTGACGGATAATGCAAACACTCTCGTTCAGCTCACACGGGCTCGATAAGGGTAAAAAAGCGTATCCGGATGGCTCGGTTTTTCAATGACTGACAACCTTTCTTTGCCGCTGAATTGCAACTGTGAAAACAATTAAACTCTAGACATGAAAATATTTGCCCTCTCCATCTGCTGGCTCACTATAGAGTGATGTAATAAATCCCTTAATGCTCTGCTGGTCCGTAACCCTAAAGGCACTTCAAGTGTCAACCGATAGATACTTTTGATGGCTGGGTGGTTAACAACCCTTGTCTATAAGGGCTTGATGATATCCTCACTTATCCGATAAAATCTGTTAGCTATTTAATTTGAATTAGAACGCTATGACGGGGGTTACCGGGATTCTAAGCTCCCGCTGTTCTAAGCCGAGAAGTTCCCATGATCATCAGCATCAGCAAATGTCACTTCCGAGTTGATCTCTGAACTTCCTAGAAAATCTCAAAGAATTGGCAAACAAAATCAATAAATTAGAGAAAACCTTGAGACCCTCAGCCGTTTGTCAACAACAAGGTAGGCCAACAGCGGGGTTCCCAAGAAACCAAAGACCGAGGGACAACTTCAAAGGACCGACTTCTGCGGCAGGCTAAAAGTGAACCGAATCCCTAGCCAGGCTTCCAGTTCATTCATATACACATTTCTGGACATGGATATTGGGTCAACAGAAATGTGCAAATATTTTCACTCACCCAAATTTCTTCATAATTTTTGCGGCACTTTTTTCTTGTCCTTTTTTTTTGTATTTTGCATCTTCCGTAGGACAATGTGGCCAACAATGGATAATGACCACTGTGCGTGCCCAAAGGTATATTAATGGGATTTCTCTGGCTGCCAAAGGCCTCTTCCAGCGAAATATAAACAAGTTAAACTCCCCATTCAGGTGTAAAAGGTGTTTTTTCGGCTTTGTTAAACAAACCAGAAGCGGTAGATATTTTTGATGTTTTTATAGCCAACTGAAATTTATATTTGGCTTTGTAGATACATCCTCTTAGAGATATGAGAATTTTAAATATATCTATTTAAAAAATTCTGTTAAATATTATGTAATAAATGATTATTTTTTTACTTATATAAGGCAACGATTGATTCTTAAGTCAATGACATTCTGCTGATCCCAGAGCCTTACTGATAAGGCTGCTATCAACAGAGATATGGTAATAAATATAATCGAAAGGAAGCCAAGCCAGCTTACTTGATAGATTGTAATAAAGTGAGAGTCTAGTTGAGTTCTGGCTGCCAAAGTGGAAAAATAAGAAAATGCAGTGGCATTATATTCCGTTGCTTGCTAATTTATTTGGTCCTTGTTTCTTCAGACCAAAGTTCCCATGAAGAGGTAACATTTACAAAACAAACAAATCAGTTCACCTAAAGTTAAAATTCCCTTTCTTAGACCTGCGCCACATCACATGAACTTGAAGAAAAGTGCGCTGCAGTTTGCTATCCAACAGTGAAGCCCCTTCTTCGTTATATGGAAATATGCGAAAAAAAGTCAAAATTAGTAACCCAACTTCAGGAAAAACTGAACGAGCAGGATATTGAGATGACAAAGTGCAATGAAAAAGTTACGGTGCAAGGAGAAAGCTTGACAAACGGAGAAATCATATGCAAGCTTAATAATGTCCTTAAGGACTCCTTCAAAGAGGTGGAGCATTTAAACTCCCAGCTTAATGAGGAGATCGCCAAAATACATTTTGTTAAAAACGAAGAATCCTCACGGAAATATAAGGAACTTCAAAAGGAATACAATGATTATCAGGATAAAAGTGAAGAATTATATGTTCAATTTCGCGTGAAGAATGAGATCCAAGCACAAAGGAATGAAGCCTTGCAATCTCAACTAAACGAACTGAAAGAAGCCAGTTCACGTTTAAATTTAACATTAAGCAAAACCGAAGAACTTAGGGCAAGCTTAACACAACAGAAAATCGATTTGATTAAACAGGTAGAAAAACTTAATATTAATATAGGAAATCTACGTTCAGACCTAAAATCATCTAAGATAGTCAACGATAATCTTACTCATCAACATAATGTTGTAAATTCGAGATTACATAAAATGGAGGGAGAATGTAGAAGAAAAGATTCAGAATTATACGAACTTAAACCACATATAGGTAGACTAGAAAAACAAAATAAGGAAATGAGCTCAAAATTAGATTCGTACGAACGTTATTGCCGTCATTGTATTTCTGTTCCACTGCTAAGTGATCATGCCAAAAGAACTCGAGGAGCATCTGGCCCACACTTTGCGCTTCCTCAAACATCCTTAACATTAATAAGTTATATCATTCTTTTCCGATTTTAATATAAATCTTTCAAATTTTTTAACTTTTATCGAATTTTCAGTTAAATAAATAATAAACCCAACAAAAGCCTTAAACTTATTTCAAAATAAACTCAAAATCAGGAAAAACTTTGGCAAATTGGAAAAGTTAATTTCCGCATTTTTCAATACCCGCAAAGTGGCCACTGCAAACCGCGGAGTCTCCAAAGATAACGGAAAAGGCGGGGGAGTGGCACGGAGCTGCAGCCAACTGACATTTGACTGTCAGATGCTGTTGGCTCTCATTCGTTAATGTCAGAGGCAAGAGTTAATCTCGCGTGCATTTCAAAACAGCGCAGACAGTCAGGGGGAAGGCGGCGGCGAGAAGGTTTAGCGGAGGCTGGGAAGTCAAGGTACCAACTGGTCTTCGGGTTGGACTGTAATCAAGGTTGGGTTTTTCCACTGTCCTCCCTACTCACCCCTTTCTTCCAATCTGACACGAAACAGGAGCAACAGCAGGAGCGATTGGTAAGGATAAACACTGCTAGACAAATCTATGAGATTTTATTTTAAAATATATTTTATAAGTTAAGCCTTATTAAAAATGAAAACCATTTTCCTTCAATCATTATAACTTAATTGGAGAAAATTTGTTCTGTTTTTAGGAAAATTATGTTTACAATTTAAGATTAAGCAGTTCATTTTTCTCAGTACACTTGAGAATGAGTGACTGACTGACGTACTGCCAACTGGCAAGCAAAAGCTGCAGCAGGACCATCGGCTGATGGATGGCTGAAAGGCAATGAGAGGGAGAGGAGAATCCACAGAAAGAAAGAGACTGCAATAACCGGACAGAAAGAGAGGGAGATACGGAATGCCTGCAGAATGTATGAATGACATGGCAAGCATGTGCTCGGCCGAATGATGATTCCGAATCCCAGTTGGAATTGAGACTCGAAAATGGACCTGCTGCTCTTTCAGAATTTTGCCGTTGTAATCGCATAATGGTTGCTGGGGGCAGGGAAGGGGGATAGCGGATACGGGGAATTGCGAATATGCAACGCGTGATAAGTTGTCCGGCCACTCAATGTGGCCAACTGAACTGCAACAGTCCGTCAGCGGAATTTGCATATGACTCCTATTTGCTTTAAGCGCCAGACTCCGCAGCCCTGGATTGCTATGAATTATAAACATTGGTCCAGACATGCCCACAGACATTTACATAATCATGCACGAATGCACTGAGCGAAAAAGAGAAGACTTTGAACTAGATTCATATAAGAAGTGGCATCATAAGATTGCAGTAAAGTTTGATTACAGAGCTCTATGTTCCTATTTGACTTATGTTTATTGTTTTTCTTAAATTATATTTTTTTTGCCAGTGTATTGACCGTCAATTATTTTTGTGGGTTTCCGTGAGTTGAAAAGTGACTTACCATACATCATGAGTGGCTTAATTTATTGACAGGAATGCGAATGCTGAGTTCAGTCTGTGGAAGTTTTATAGTGTCCCATTGATTACTTTAAAAGGTAAATTATTTATTTTCCTAGATTGGGATGTTATACTCGCATAGTGAATAATGAATAGCACTCTGCAGGTTAAATAATTTATACAGAAGATGTCCGAGTTTCCGTCATCCATGCTGGCTTACTTTATTAAAAAAAAAATATGACAACAAACGTGTTGGCAAAGGCAACTACAGAATTTTAGCACCAGAGTGACTTTGGCACGACTTTGGATCGTTTGCATTGACTTTGGCCCCCTTTTCGCCTCTCCTTCTGCTGAGCTGTACGAAAGGGAACGCCGGCATATAGACCATGATATAGTGGCAAAGTAATTTGAAATGAAAATTAATGACATGCAATCAATTTTCGTAGTCGTCGTTATTTGTTATTTTGATGACTTGCCTCTCGCACACACACAAACTTCGCCTCGCTCTCGCTCTCGCTTTCGCCCATTTGTCAAGGGCGAAACAATTGGGAGCATGAAAATGAAATATGTCTGCCATGCTGGAGAGGAGTAGCTCCAGTTCAGTGAGGACTGTTTGCTTTTAACCGCAATATGCTTAAGTTGCGGTTATTTATTGTCTGGCATTTATAGTGCGGCAAGGCAGGAGCATTACCTTGCTACCCTGTACTGAAGAGAATACTACAGCTGAAGACTTGTTGAGCATATCTTTGCTTCCTTGAATATAATAAAAAATTATATATTAATTTATCAATTACTTTGAAGTTGTTGCTTGATACACCGATAGCTAAGAATAGTTATTGATTATCTTAGTCTTACAAGAACCAATTTCTAAAATACACTTTTTAAAAGCATAATATTTTATTACTAATTACAAAACTTATTGTCTAAAAATGTATCTGCATTTAAAGGAAAACCTAACACATCAGCAAGCAATATGTTAAAATATTCATATAATTCAATATCGGTATTAAATGATAAATAAAATATATTAAATTTACAGAAAAACAAAGAGCTGAAGGGCATTAATGAAAAATGTATTTTCCGTTTTTGGCTTTTTATATTTCCGTGTGTTAAGCCCTGCTGCAGGAGACTTCCTGCCTGATTCGTATCGACATATTTCGCCCGCATTTTGTATTCCGGCTGTCAACGCCAAAAGTTCAAGCTGATCAGCCCCACTTTTGGCCCCACCTCCCCACCTCCTTCTCCCTCAATCAGTCCCAGCCCCCGCAGTGCTCTTCTGCACTCTTTTCTTTTTGGGTGACTGACATGAGCTTACGTTTTTACCATCATTCCGCTCCCCGCCATCACAATCCGACTGATTGATGGACGACAGCAAAAAAGTTGGCACTTGCTTTGCACTGTGTGTTTTCAGCCCGAATCCCCAGAACCACCCATTCACCCACCCACTCACCAGCCATCCAAAAATCGAGCCAGTTCTGCAAAGGGGAAGAAGGGGGTCCAAACACTAACCGAAATAAGTCATCGCGTGCAGAGCTGCCATCAAGCCAAAGCCAAGATTGATTAGTTATTGAAAAGACATCAGCTGGGGGAGTTGCGCAATTCCGAAAATACAAAAAAAGATACCCTGTAATTGAGAAAATGTTGATGGAAGAAGGAATCAACTTTAATATTTATAAAAAAATGTTGTGTACAAAATTTAGAAGAAAAATCGCCTTTAATTATTTTTCGTCACATATAAAATTTTAAAAATATCTTAAAAATAATAAATATTTGATTTTTATCACAAATTTCTCTCTCTGTAATCACTTTGGGCCTTTCCAAATAAGTCATAATGATTTTTGATCGATGCGTCCCAGTCCGAGGACGTCAGCGGATCATTAACAAAAATGAAACTACCCAGGGAAGCTACCCTACCGCTTCCCTTCCCTTCCCACCGTCGATTGGGGGAGCCTTCCTCGACTCCCTGTGCATAATCATTTTCAATAAATAATTTTTTCCTCAACCCTGAGCTTCCACTCTTTGTTGTTGGTGTTTTTTCGCCGCTTTTTTTGTCGGTTGGCATAATGACAGCATGACAGGATAAATTACTGCCAAATGAATGAGGCAAAATATGTCTTAAGCCACAAACACACACATATATATATATATAGACAGACAGCCACGCCCACTTGGCGCTGCCAAAAGCCAAACATCAAAAATTGTTTTCCCTCTTTTTTGTTGTGTAATTTACCACCAAACAGCGATGGCCGAAGAGGGGCGGCAACGCCCGCATGGGTAAAATTAATAGGCATAATAATTTTTTGACAGCACACCCAAGGATAACGCAGGCAACTCATCAGAGTCCTTTGCATGCGGTGGTAGTACATTTTTTCCTTTCGTCCTACATTCAGGGCTGGGGAATACGTTGAGTGACAGGCAGGTTGATGATAAATGATGTCGCTGATGTTGGTCCGGGTTGTGGCCCGGCAACTTGCCTCTTGCCACGTCATGGAGGCAATCATTTGGGGTTCCCCCTCTCCGACCATTCTGCATATATCCTACGAAAGTACCCCCTGCTCCCCTGCTTTTTTCTCTCTGACAGAGACAGTCGTCGTCGTCGTCGCCTGATTACTTTGATGACGTTGCCACATATTTGTGTGTTCTCCTCCTTGTTGCCCCCTTTGCCCAGGATGAAATTCATAATATTTTGTGCACTCTCACTATGGGTTTTGAATGGTCTTCGAAATGAGGGTACATCAGCTAGGCGAAGGGATTGATCAAGAAGTTGAATAAATATTATTTTTAAACAGATGACTACAAAAGCATTTAAGAATATGGCAGAGGGATAAACCACTAAAGACTCATTTAATTAAAATAAATAATGGAAACTGAAAAAAATCTAAAAGACGTTTAAAAACATTTTCAACATTGTGTTTATATCACAATCCTTTAGTTCTTTTAAGTTTAAATAATCCTTAAACCTTAGAGTATACAAAGAAGGCAGCCAGTTCTCTCCCTTAAAATTCTAGACCTTTCTTGATCATTCTCCTCTTTTCTTTATTTCAAGCCAGCAAATAAAGTTGAATAATTAATTGATGAAATATTTTGGTGCGTGTGTCGCTTTGACATTGAATAATTGCCTTCCATTTGGCCAAAAACCACTCACGTGGCCCATCTTGCTCTTTTGCTGTTATCTATTCAGTATTAATATACGAGCCTAGAAAAACATAAAGTCGGAAATCTATATATGGTAAGTGCCAAGTCATCAGGATCCAATCTATCAGAGACGATGTGTCAATTTAAAGTGTGAGAAAATTGCTGGCGATGATGATGAATGATGATGACTGTTCAGATCGAAAGAAAAGTAATTAGTGCAAGTCAATGATGTGTGCAGTCATCAATTTTAAGGTTTAATTTTCTTCTTCATTTTATTTAAGTTTGAAGTCAAATAAGCAATGGTTATCATCATGCGGGTAAGAAAGAGCTTAACGTTAAGATTAAGATACAAAAAGTTAAAGATTTCATAAGCCACTTGAGGCATAGCACTAATCGCTGCTCATTTGCGAACAGTAATTAATCAATTCATTAAAATACTCAGTTCTATTGCCGTTGAAATAATGTGAAAATGTGGGCAAATACTTGTTCTGCCGAGTGGTATAATTAGGTTAGTGCTAGTCAGCGCTAAATGCACATAAAATGTGTTTTTAATTGCGAATTACCAAATGGTTTAATTAATTTCGTTGCTGGCCAAAGCTAAACGACTAACATTGAATATTTGTTGATAATTGAGCGATTTGAAAACAGGCTGGAATGCAGATTACGTATACGTACGTACTGTACGTAATTAACTAAACTCTCTCAATAAAAACCGAATAAAATCAACAGAAAGGCAGCAATTTGTGGAACTGTTGGCCGTGGCATAGAAATTGAAATCAAGACCCATACAATGGGATTCTGAACCTGAAATGGCTCATAAATAAAACAATTGAGTTAAGCCATAAATCAAACACTTAATACAATAGTTTCCGCTTTTATTATTATGTGTTCGCTTTCAACTTCCCAACTACGCTGTGCACTCGCATAAAATAGCCATAAATTAAAATAACAGTAAAATAAAGCACTGAGTGCGGAGTATTTGCTGGCAGAAGGAGTGCTCTATACCCATATAGTACTATATATATATATAGTGAGTGGTATATGTGTGGGCCATTGTGCGGCGGCCTAAGCCCGCAAATTAGCATACAAACTGTCTGGCAGAAAATTCGCTATTGAAAGAGACCAGGTGACTCGCACGATAATATTAATATGTACCTCACTTAATCATAAATGCCCGGCGACATGCGAGACCCCTGCGTTTTTCCCTACCCCTCTCTTGAAAAGCAATTGATGTATGGTAGGTACTTGTACTGCCAACTGGCAACCAGTTATTTGTTGTTATTTTCCTTTGAAAGCTCAGCAGGCAGACATTTGAGAATTGGGCGGCTCGGTTCCAACAAGTTGCATGTCGCTAACTAGTTAATAATAATGCTTTGGACAAAAAGTGGCAACCTGTATGACGTGACGCATTGCATGACATGCAAGTGGCCATTTGGGCGGTGTGGGTTAGCCTTTTGCCACCCAAACGATACGTTACGTTACGATACGATACTTAGACCCAGATCGAGACCAGGCCAAGAAAAACCAAACTAAACCAAACCGAAACCAAGCCAAATTAGAAGCTTTTCATTTTTTGTCGGATAATTTATGACCAGCACTTTTCGAGTCAATTCAGCCAAGCGTTAATCGTCGTTTGACTCGTTTTGCCCGTAGGCCCAACAATGCGCATAACTCATAAGACACTAGACTACAAAGTTGAGAAACCAAAATATATTCCCTAAAAAGTTCAAAATGAATCTCTTTTTATAACGATATCTCAATCTTAAAAGTTGATCTTTCAGTCCTTAATGAATGCATTTTCATAACTTATCTTTTGTTGCTTAGTGTAACAAGTCGACTTTAGACCAACTCCATCGAATGGAACTGGGACGGAGAGCAGGCACTTTGTCGCATTGTCGTCTACATGGACTGCAGACTGCCCTCCTTGGCCAAGTCGCCGGCTACTGTTCCTACTGTTATTATTATTGTAATTTGCTGGCTCAGACCCCACGTTGACAGCGTGTCATTTCGGATCGTTTTGTTTAGTCATAGTCACAGTGGGTCCCCTTCTTTTCGTCTTTCCGCCTGTCCTGTACTGCCCTGCACTTGGTTTCCTCGCTTCGGTTAACTGGTTCGGTTGGTCTTTTTTGTTGATAAATTGTTATATGGCATATTTCATAATTAATTGTTAAATTATACACAGGCATATGTATGCAAAAATGCCCGGACAAAGTCATAATTTTCATGTGGCTAGTTTTTTCCCCTATTCTATACCCTTCCTGAACGGCGGGCATAGCGAATTGAGTGTTGAAATCGTACTTAGATATGATTAAAATATGAAGGAAAATATTTCTAAACAAAGTTTAACTAATTCCTTAAAGAACTAGTGATAGATCAATACCAACACTGCCTTTCAGCTTGAAAAACACGCATCGTTCTTACCCCAGGCCTTGGGTCTCCTATCAAAGTCGGCTGTCCAAAGTTAGAACTCTTACAATTCATAGGAATTAATTGGTTTCCATGGAGGTGCCGGTGTCCGTGTTGCGGAAGGAACTACTTGCGGACAGGGAATGTTGATGCGATGACGACAGCGACAACTACATAAAAGTTTGTGAAAGGTGAAATCATGACCCAACGAACAGGGCAATGCAAATCAGGAAGCGAGTTCAACACCTGCTCGAAAGCCTGAAGGGCGAAAACGTCACTCGGCAATCGAAGGAACTAAGGTTGGTTGGTATAATATAAAACGAACCACCACCCCCAATTACGCCCTTGGAAAACCAACTGTCATTGCCTGGCAGTGGAGGTTCATTTTAGCGGAGGTGGAGGTGACGTGTCAACTGTCAATTTGTATTTGATAAGCTGTCACTTGCGCTCTCCCCCAAAAGATTCCCACTGCCACACACAAATCACAACAAATAAACGCCAATTGACAGCGACAACCCAGCGAAGAAGAAGCAATCTGGATACAGTGGGGACTGGCAATGTGGGATGAATAATGATTGAGATGGAAAATATGGTAAGACATAATAGCCAGATCTTTTCTATTACAAAAAGGTATTAACATCCTTCTGATTAAAATCATTTTTAAAAATATTTTTCAAGAAATATTAAACATATTTTTTCTGTGGGTTGGGAGCTAAGATTTAAAGACAGTTTTCTATAATATTCAACTTTAAATTTGACAAAAACTGGTTTAATGAATATAAACTAGGAACATCACACAGAAATATCTGAAATATATATCTTTCAGTAGATATCTACCTTGTAGACTTAATCTCTTTGTAAATATTGAATTCTGTGATCCGAGGTATAACTTTCCCCCCATTTGAACGCCCGTAGGGGTCACACTCCGCAATTGAACTCTGTCAGGGGCGGCACATTTCTGCGTTCGACTGCTAAATGCTCGTGTCTGGAGAGTTTATTTGTCTTACTTATTTATGTTTATGTGCTCTTCTTAAGCGTTGCTAAATTAGGCGCACGTCCGTTCCCGGATGGGATTGTATTGGGTGGTGGGTGTTAGGTTATATGGCGATATTGGACCTCCTCCAAAAGTCCCACAACAGACATCTCTCTCTCTCTCTCTGCCAAATAGCAGCTGTGCCTAATTTATTTCAGTGGACGTGCCCCCATTTCGCCTGTGGCTGCTGCCGCCCATCGGCTCGAATCAAACCGAAGGCCCAGAACGAATCCCACAGTTTGAAGATTTATTTCATTCTGAAGAACATTAAAATTTTACAAATTGCTTTAATCAAATAAATTGCCGCGTTTATGGTGATAAATTGTGTTTGGGGCCAGCAAGTTTTTGATTCAAGATGCGTGAACACAACTTGGGAATTAGAGTGATGTCCAGTGCAAGGAGGGAGTGAGTTTAATGCAGTGTGAAGAAATTAGTGGCTTTAAACGGGTGGTGAATCTTACTTTCATTAGATAGATTATCGATTTTAAAGTTATTAATAAAAATAAGGTAATAAAGGCATAACTTATAAGTTGTTCTCCTTAATATCTCTTCCTTTGCTCACACAATTAGTTCTCTTTTTAACCCTTCGGTCATATTAAATATAATTTATGGCTGCCTCCAATTTACTTTCAACGCCAGCAGAACTATTATAGTGTTTCCATCTTCACTCAAGTCCGCTTCCGATAACGATAACGATAAGTATCTTGCGTGTGTATATACAACGCTGCTCACCTAAGTGACTCTTTTGCATAATGAATGAATGAATATGGACGGATGGGTGAGTAGAAGAAGCCGGGCATGGAGAACAAGAAGAGACTTAATGACTTGACATCTGCAGACATGGCCACCATAATACTTTGTATGTAAATTTCGCCAATAAAGTAATTTCTTTTAATGAGCCGCGGGCTAGCCAGAAAAAGCAGCCGAAGAAATTGGTAGGGAATGGGAATGGGTAGAGGGCCATTAAGTATCGCATAAAGTAACAAAATGAATTAGGCCCCGACAAGATGATGATGATGATGGCATGGTGGTGGTGCTGGTGCAGTAGTGATGGACCCACGGCCCCTATCAACTCGGTAGTCCCGATGCGCGGAAGTAATTGAGTTAAATATGCACAAGATGACAGCATAAATTATGCGCCTCACAAAAAAAAGAAGAGTTAAATGTGGTCTTGTGGCAAACAAAAGGGTTGCGAGGGTCCGCGGGGGAAAGACAATGACAAGAACCCCCAGCCCAGAGACGCGAGAGATGCCAAACAAAAGGCAACAAATGAGGGAAACCTATCCGTGCCATGGGAACTGCTCTTAAACCCCTACCATGGGCCACTCAAGATCTGCTTTCCTACCCAAAAAGGGGTTGCAATCTACCTCTTCGACTGCTGACACTTGAAAAAGTGCGCATAACAAATTCGATAATGAACTATGAAATTTTTGCCAGATTGTAACCCTTTTTTGGCATTGTCAATGCCCTGTCCCTGGCCCACATGTCACAGTTGAAATTTATTTGGCTGTCATAAATTTTGAAATAACAATTATTGCCATTTATAGCTGGCAGAGCGAATCCTTGGAATGGGATTCTATTTGCATAATAAACGCTTGTCCCGGAGAAAGACGTATTTCATCCTTGGCATTGTCATAATTTCTGGGAAACGCAAAGTCTGAGGGTTGACATCTGAAGGATTGAGGAAATGCTATTCTAAGCGGCTGGAAAAATATGTCATATTGTAATTATAGAAGCATGAGTTTAAGAAACTTAAAAAGCTACCTTTTTCGGGATTTAAGTTTTTTCTTCTTTTTTTTCTTTCCTTTAAATAATTTGGAAAAGCTTACCATTAATAAAGCCTTTAAAAAACCCTGCAAAGTATTAGTAACCTTAAACGAAATTGAAGAACAAGTCTAACCGCTCGCTACAAATTTTAGAAATAATTTTATTTTTTACCTCAATGTTTCTCTGATACTTCAACTATATTTTTGTACTTGCCCATATGTTCTTAGTGAAGCATGGAAAATAAATCAACTGTGAAAATGGTACGGTCCGGGTCGTAAAGTAAAAATTTGTTCCACAATCTGCAGAAAAATATGTTGGAAATATGCAAATTTCCCTTAGTTTTCTCATACTGCTCAACCTCCTCATAATTTTCATCTGAAAAATTGTGTATGGCTGGCTAGTGTAGTATGTGTGTGTGTGTGTGAGAAAAGTTTCGAGATGAGAAATCTGTGCGAGCTGCTCGCTCGGCTTCCTCACCTCAGCCATTTTCCATTTAAATGTAAATTAATGGTCAGTTAAGCTGTCAGCCATGGAGTTTTGGGTCTCATTCACTCTGTTCTGCGGCTCTAACGATTTGGGTGGATGTGGAAATGGACGTCGATGTGGATGTGGATGTGGATGATGGGAATGACCATCGCAGCACATCACAGATTTGTGGTGTTAATTTGCTGTGAAATGTTGACTGACCAGTGACCAGTGACCGGTGACCGGTGGACCAGTTTACCAGCTGATGCCATTTGCCTGTAATTAATTGTCTGTGTTTAATGTGGGTTAATTTTATTTATGGCCAGCTCGTTATTTACATTCACGAAACGGAAGGGTCTCTCGCTCGGATCTTCACACGGCTGGCAATTACGGAATAATATTTCAGATTTCATTCCCATTTTTCTCTTAGCCGCGTTCTTTTCTCGTCCCAAAAGTCATCGTTGTTGTCAGGAATTGTTGCCTGGCCGAGACGTGGCAACACTGCCAGGACACTTCTGACAGCCCAGAGTCAGCAAGGACTAAGCTTCTGCTAATGTCAACAGCAAGCAGTTCAAATTGTGCAAAAAATAGGGGGATAGAGACTGAAATTTACTCTTTGAAAAGGATAGAAAAGGAAAGACATTTATTTTACAAAAGATGTTAAGTAAGTCTTAAACTAAATCGGTAAAGTATTTAGTCTAATCACTTATCAAATAAGACTGCTTTGACTCTTTAATGGTATACTATCTGTATAGAATAGGATAGCTGAAACTCCATTTCCTCGACTTGATAGTAAGGCAAAGATTGGCTCTAAACTCAAAGTTTCCTTTCAAATGAAAACCCACCAAGAAGTCTATAAAATGTAATAGAAATACAACTACTGGCATTCTCAATTTACAAACTCCTGCCAGGTTCTACCACATCCAGCTACTGTAGGGCATTTCGAAATATAAAATTGCATTGCCAGTGAAGGGGATGAGAGAAAGGGAGGGACGGGGAACAAACAAAAGGGCTGGAAAACAAAGGCCAAACAATAAGCAACAGTGACAGTGGCACTGTGTCTTCTGTTCTGCTCCACGTTCCCTCCTGAATCTGACAGTTGTCAACTGCTGTTGGCTGCCGCCTTTTTCGTTACTCCGCTGTCATCCTCTGCTGTTTTTTGAAATTTTTCTTATTTCCCTAAATACATATATATATACTTTTTTGGAGACTTTAGTAATGGGCGTGTGGGCACCGCTTCAGTTATGACATTCTACATCAGTCCGGGGCTCACCTAGAGAGTAGCCGGTAAATCTAGTTCTAGTCTCCCCACTTACCTAGAATAAAGTGAACTCACAGCATTGTTGTCTTCGGCTGCGATCATAAATTTCCTTTTAACCAGTTTAGAAGTTGGGGGAAAAAATATCATAAAATACAAAATGAAGTACGCTCGACATGCCTCGGACGCTGTAAAATTTATGTGACAATTTTGTCCAGAATAAATGACTGCAGACTGGCCGGAGAAGGATGCCCCATATGTGTATGTGCGCATTCAGGTTTGTGGCAGGGTAGCAAGGGGGTATATTAATTAGTTCAAAATAATGCTGCATACTTAAATCATAAGCTACAAAAAGGTTAAATTTATGAAGTTTTAGGATTTACATTAAAAGTGATGGACGGAAGATTTATTGCAGACTAATGCCCCAAAATAATGTTTTATCTTTTAATTTATGAATTAAAAACTTTTAAAACAGTAATAATTTTATAAAGGTTTTAATGATTTATTAATAAAGAAATGATTTTTAGTTTATAGTTTTAAGTTCTCTACACGGAGGAATATATCTTTAGCATATATCCCAGGGTACCTTTACTTCCCAACTTCCTACTTTCAACTCCACTCTCTAACTTTCATCTTTCGTAGAAATTAGTTGGGTTAAAAGGCACGCACACACATACACACTCACCGAGGAGGAAACCAGTAAGAGGAAGGAAGAGTGATGCAAGTCCTGGCCAGCAGTTGGCTCCGGCGATGGCCAGTCCACAATGCCCACAAAGTGGGTGCCCACTAAAAACTAACCCACTATGAGGCGGAAAAATGGAGGGTGGCAGTCGTTGTGGAGATTGCGGCTAGTGGATGAGCGTAGCAGGGGGTTGGGTGCGGCACTTCAGCACTTGGTCTCTACGTACGCTTTTGTCTGTTGTCGGTCATGTTGCATAAATCTCATTTTGGGCTTTATTTACTCACAGAATGTTCACGTTTCGAGCTGCTCCGCCTCACCACTTCCTGTGCAGCCGTCGTCCTCTCACACTCTTTCTCTCTCTGTCCAGCAAATAAATTCATTTAGTGGCATTTAGTGGCCCCTTTCACCTTATTGTCCCTGGGCCATGGCCATCCGATCTCACCCCAGGAAAGCCCAGGGTCCAGGATATTGCCAGTGAGTGTGCATTTTATGGCAGTCCCTGCGTTTTTGCGGCCAAACATGAAGTGAAAATTACACACACACATATGGCAAATGTAGCGCAATTGTTTTGCCACCCACACCCTCTTGTTGTGGCTGCTGGATTTGGCTTTAGTCGGCAGTTAATTTTCATATTTTCCAGCCGCACATACTCGCATACCCACCCATCACCACCCACTGCCACCACTGTGTGCGGACATTTCGTCGTAAATAAATTTAACAATTTATTTAGATTGCAATGACAGGCGGATGCTATTAAAAGCGAAATTTATGGGTCCTTTTGGCGCTCTTCTAAGGGCGGAACATTCAAACGGTAGATGCACAAATGAACTTTATGATGTTGCAGACACAGCAGTTGCCACAAAAGTTGGTAAGCAAGAGAAAATTAACTAAAATCATGAAAAAGTACCTTAAGTACCTTTATAATACCCATAAGATTGATGACTGGAGGTAAAGGTAAGGGAGGTAAAGATATTCATGTTTAGGATCAGCAAATGCACTTTTTGGATAACAGGAAATGCATTTTCCATAAATCAAAAACTTGCTGACAGCAGGCGATTAAAAATCTTTAGTTGCTGCCCTAAAAATTCCAACCACTTGACCCGCTAAGGTCATCAATTAGAAACTTGAACTCCCTTCGTGACAGTTTTTCCTTTAAGTACAGCACTTGACTATTTTTAGGGTCAGCAAAACAGATCTATAATATAAAAACAAATATGTTTTAGTTACGTTGCCAAGCAACATGTGGCAAGTGCAGTAAACGGCATAAATTTTCATGAATATATTCCGGATTAAATAATTTATTGACAACGTTTAACTAACCCCAGAAGTGAAAGCCCTAAGGAAGTTGGAAAAGGGTTAAACTATGCAGTGGGAAAAGCATTTTTGCCATCTTTGACAAGCTGGTCGAGGGCAACCGTGCGTTAAACAAACTTCCTGCCTGCATAATCCCAAAACCATGAATCTTGTCAACCACCGCCACCCCCTGCCCCCTGGCCCATTTCGAAGAGAGGAAGTTAACCCCCGATTCGGTTTTGGATATACTTTTGTTTGCCTGAAATTGACTGATTACCCACAAAATTACCAACATTTATTTGTACGTAATTTGAGACATTAATAAAAGTTCCTTTTCTCGCTTGCTCTGAGGCGTTAGTTTTCCCGGATGTTAGGTTACCCCTTTTCATGCTGGCATCTGACAGTTGGCTTCTAATATTTCAAAATTTGTAACATTTGTTACACTCAAATGACATCAGCTAATTAGCCCTAGACAGCTCTGAATTTGTTGATGTTAATTAGGTTTTATGACCTCCACGGGAGATCAGGTTTGGGTTCTGTGGGAATTGCAGCATAAAAAAGGTTTTTGGGAATAAATTATTTGGTTTTTTCCTATAAAAAATTATTTTAAAATATATAAAACTAAGAAGGATAAGGACTGAAGGTTAGGGTGTTATTATATCAAAACCAAAATGATTTTTGGCTAGTCTAAAACACCATCATAAGGATTTTAAATTTCATTTTCACTTAAAACATCATAAATGGCACTTGATGGCTTCGCACAACTTTTTCGATGCTTCCTGGCAATTGGCTGTAGTGCGTAATTTATGACCCGTCAGAGCCCAAGTGTTGACGGAAGTTGTGAGAACCATTCAATTTTCTTTGGGGCCCTGCTTTGTTAGAAATTCGGGGAACTAATTGAGCGTGTCTCATGAGGTCTCGGCACTCGGCACTTGAAACAAACGGTGACGAGCAAACGTCGCGGCATCAGTGCCATACAGCCTCCGACTACCGAGAACTCAATTTACTTTTTCATTAGGGCGAGATGGGCGGGGCGAGGACTGAGGATGGCAGCTAAGGATTGGAGAACCCATAGTGGAGGGCACTTGAGTGCAGCTCCAATTATGGGTAGAAACTGACATCAGCTCGCGGCCCGACTCATAATGAAAACATTTAACCTGTCGTCGTCAGTGATTCAACATGAAAATCATTCCGCATCCCGGCCAGGGCAGTCGCTTTTCCTCTGTCTATCCACTTTTTCAATTATTCGAGAGGGCATGCCACAGAGAGAGAAGTGATGCCACAACGCCACAGATCCTTTCGAGGAACCAAGGAGGCAAGTTGGATAAAGAAAATGAAAAAAAAACCACTTGAGTGGGAATTGACAGAGAGGCAGGTTTCAAGTTGAGTGCATAATACACCTTTCCTTCTGCGCGGGCTCCTTGTTGTCATTAATGAGACGTCTTCTTCAGGCCCCGGCGTCGATTCTGGCCCGGATCGGGATCGGACTCGGTCGT
The DNA here is from genome assembly GCF_018153835.1 of Drosophila eugracilis. Taxonomy (NCBI): domain Eukaryota; kingdom Metazoa; phylum Arthropoda; class Insecta; order Diptera; family Drosophilidae; genus Drosophila; species Drosophila eugracilis. The sequence continues at coordinate 2,041,765 of NW_024573209.1, forward strand.
TCCTTTGGTCCGGGTGCACAGTCATTTCCACTTCAGGTTGTCAAAGACTATGGACAGGGCCCCTCGTCATCTTTTGTGGCAGCCCAGCCCAAGTCCAGGTACCGCGAACTCTATCTCCATGGCAGCGTTCTCTCTCTACCCCTCACCCTTTCCTCGCAGAGTGTGTGTTTTGGACATTTCGGGCATTATGTCGCGCCTACTTTTTCCGCCTTGCGCCCTCGGTTAAATGAGCGACGTCCGCGTCTTGCCTTTGATCTTACGCTTCGTTTCTAATTTGATTATAAACGCACTCTATCGCACAGCAAAATAGTCCGACATGTTCTTGGGCTCACACTCGAGTACTCCAGCTCTTTTGATACCCATTACCGAGGGAAGGTTGATGATCTGTGCATTTAAAGATTAAAGATTTTAACACGGAATATATTTATTTTAGATAAAAACTAACAAACTTACATTTATACTTATAAAACTTATACAAATACCCTTTGAATACGGATTAAAATATTAAATATCATTATTCGATATATTTCCAATTCATCCATTATCCATACCCCTTATCTTAACCTCCATCATCGTATAACATTTTAAACATAATCATTTGATGGGTATCTGCAAGTTCTCATATAGCTATCTTGGGAATCTACCTTGCAACCATTCTAAACATCTTCATTTTCAGCTCGAATGCTCTGCAGCTGGGGCAGCACTTTCATTCCACTCACCCACTTGCAAACACACTCCAAGTCCGTTCCGCTTCCACTGCCACTACCCTTGCCACTGCCACAGACTCAGATGCTGATGCTGATGCTGATGAGTGCGCGCCGCGGCTTACTCAATGACGCGTTGAAAGTGCCATAAAAAAGGACATGAAGACATCGCCGGGTCTTGGGTCTTCTGCGAAGGCAGACAGAGAACGAGTTGGAAAAGTCAGGTCTGGGGGTTAGGTGCTGACAGCATTTTAAATGAAATGAAAACGAGATGCTTTCACTTTGGCCCACAACCAAATGTCTCACTTGGGTAGCTTTGCTTTCCCCTTCCTGATGCCGCTGTTGCTGCTTTTCGCTTAGATTGCCAAAGTAAGCAGAAGTAATGTCAGCGACCTACATGAGTTTCTGGATTTTGAAAAGGGGGAAAAGATATTCTAAGTATAAAAAGGGTTAAAGGCCCCCGCTTAAAAGGCGATTACATAACGTTTAGAGTTTTATTCAAGTTAATCTGCTGATGGAATGATAATATCATTTTCATAAGATGAATAAATTTTAAAGTGTGGGTTGTCGATTAAACAAAGACTTCAAGTTATGTTTTCCACCAATTCATAGGACTTACGTAAATGAATCTCTCACGGGAAGTTTCTAGTAACCTCCCAGTTTTATTTTTACTTTAATGATCCAACCATAAAGTTAACTTTTGTAAAATAAATATAATTCCGATATATAAGCCCCATCAAAGAGACCGTGCAAAGGGATAAAAAGGGTGCCACATTCGACGTTCCGCAGACACGTTACCATAAGCAGGGCCATCAATAAAGTAATGCTAAAATCGGAGAGATGCGGGCTAAATGCGAATGAGTAGTTAACTCAAAGGAAGCGACTGACTGAATGGGACAAACAGGTCCAACAAAATGCCCGACAGTCGTAAAGGACCCTTGTAAAAACAAACATGCCATGCATAGCTGATGAATCCTCCGAACGTGAACAGATATACTCGCATATACAGGGTAAAAACTGAGGCCAAAACCTTCTGCAATAAAAACTAAATTATATCCTTTTGAGGTTCAAGTGGCGGCGAAAACAGAAAAGAACAAAAAAAGCAAAGGAGCTGGAGAAGCAACATGTTGGCCAGACGTGAAGTCACAATTCCCGAACAGAGAGATCCGTCCGAGGAAAACGGAGATATATATTCTCGTACTCGAACCAACTCACTGACAGACGTCGCCGACCCACGCACTATTTAATTTAGTACAAAATTATTATGCGCTACATTAGCACTCGTCTCGGTTTGCCTGGGTTCTCCTCGGGGTTTTGGGTTCTTTATCGAGGTTGGGATTTCGGGACTGGGACTTCTGTTCAGTCCGGAGCGTGAGGTGCCTCAAATGAAGTGTGAATTTCGCTGTCAGCCCGTCATTCTCGACGAAGCGAAAAGAACGCACAAAAAGTGCCGCCTTTGGTGTTTCTTCTTCTTAGCAGGTTCTTTTTTCAAATTTATGTAAATAAAGTTGCTTTCACAATCGAGCGTAACGCTGAGCCAAGCAATTATTTCGACACCCTTAAAATACTAGATAATCATCCAAGAATGGGACTTACAGAGTGTTTAAAGGTCTCTCTGAAGGGAAATAACATATGCAGGCAACCTAAAATTCCCATTTTAAGTTACCATAACAACTAATTACCCACTCTAATGCCCAAAATGGTTCTATTACAAGCCATAGATCATAAGCCAAGTTCTTTGGGATATTGTAGGGGGTTTTCAGAAAATATTCACAACGCTCGCCAATTCCATATATCATAATCAAATAGAACGAGCAGAGGAAAACATTGGCAAAGCCGGCCATCCAACATCGGCAGAACAGCAAACAAAATATTTATGGCCAAACATAAAAATCTTTATGACCTTCCCGATTCAATCAGAGCAGAGCCAGAGCCAGAGCCGGAGCAGGGCGAGAACAACAACTGAGCCAGCCAGGTCCCAGTGCGGCAGCAACAACAGCGACTGGCGCTTCCTGGCGAACACAGGATATAGCCATCCATAAGGTGTTTCCCGTGGCCAACTCCCTGCTCCCCCTGCTCATGTGTGTGTGTGTGTGTTTGGCTTGATAAAGAGAACATAAATTATGGCCCTATATATCATGGGAAATCTATCGACAACGTTGAATTTTTATGGTCTCCGAAGGAACGGCGCAGTTTAACGAGCCGGCTAGAGAGAGGGTCTGGCCATGTTTATTGATTTACTCGCTAATTTTTCAGCTCCGGCAAAGACGGCGAGGAGTGCGGTCAATCAAGGACATCCGAGGACATGGCCAAGGAAGAGATGAGAGGCGATCCCATACCGGCAGGCAGGCTGGCAGTCAGGCCATTGTCCTTGATTTATGGTCCGTCATTCATTGCCAGCCACCAAAGTTGACACTTCTGCGTATATGCCGGAGTCTGTCCCGGCATTGTCAGCCAGTCACTCCCCTCGATGCCGTCGTCCTTCGACGTCCCTCTCCCGTCGTGTGCATCCTGACATTTTGACAAATAATTTTATTGATGCTCTGTTCCTCGCCGTCTGTGTTTGGTTTTTAATTGTCGCTCAGCTGCGCTGGACGCACGTGATAATTGCTCATTTTATGACGCATTTATCAAAGTGCCCTTCGAGGTCGCCCTTGTCCTTGGCATTGCCATTTGGCTAGTCCTTTGTTCGCGCTGATTTTCTGCACCACGCTGCGTCTGACAGTTGGACGAGCATACACCTCCGGCCAGGCTGTCGATCCTGTCCTCAATTCCCGTCCATTGCTGGCTCAGATCAGACAGTCACGCGTCATTTATTTGGCCGTGACAGTTCGACTCCTGATTGCCAGTTATCTTTTTGAAGGAAATAGGGATAAGTCGGCTATCGTATCTGTTTCTCTTTGCAACTTGAATTTAGTCTTTGTTGCTGGACAAGGTTCTGTTTTGAGCAGATGAGACTGGAGAGATAGGAAAGTTGAGTTCAAAGTTGTTAAAAGAAAGAGTTTTATTTTTAAAAAATATATATATGACTTTATGATAATGTTAGCAATTTATAAAGTACACATAAAATCAATATTCTGACACCCTTATGTTCCCTTACCTCAACTACATAACTTTTTTGTTCTGTGATTTATTTTCCGGATTAAACCTTTATCAATAACCGCCGTATATCACTGGAATAGCCCGTCCCCACGGCACCACCTCCGTTAGATCGGATGTTGTAGGCAATTAATACTTAATACCCGAAATGGCAATAAAAATTGATGCCATCAATTTATCATTTTAGAATCCTGCACGTGTCAACTTGTAGGTATTTCCACTTTTTTCCGTTCTTCAATGTCCTTTGTTCCAACAGCAGCATTGGAAACGATTAATTTGGTTTATTAATCCACCAAACGATGCCACACAGGGGGTTGCAAATACACACATCCCGCAACCCGCAGTTGGCAAAAAGGATCCCTTTTTTTGGTGCATTACCGTAAAATTTCAATGTCACCATTATTCTTCCTGCTTTTTGGGCAACTATTACGAGATAAATCGTTGTCGATAAATTATCGACAGGCAGCAGGCGGAGCTCGGACTCGGAGCACAGCGGGGCACCTCCCTCTCTATCCCTTTTTATTCAGTTTGGGATATATATATATATATATTTTTTAAGGGATCCGTCGCTGTGTGCCTGCCTGCGCCTGCTTAGTTCACTTTCATATGGTTCTATTGAATTTATTGCAGTTTGTTTTTCAATTTTTTAAATGGCATTTTCGCCCTCCCCCTTGGCTGGCTAGGAAGTGAGTTTATTTATTGCCTTGCTGCATGGCACGTAGACGCATTCAAATCGGAAGTAATTATGGTATAGCACATGCGATTCGAAGGGGGAAAACTGGCTGGTTAATCAGGCGGAAAAAATGTATTTAAAATGGGGAAAAACCGAAAAGGAACTTGCATATGAAAGGCATTAGTATGTACTCCAAGATACTTTAAACTAATTAATTTCTTGGTATTAAAATTCATAAATATTCCCAAACAAAGCAGGCTAAAATATGATTGCCAAGATAGCTTTTTTACGACCTGGCTAAAGGATCTGCAGAAGGCAAAATAAAGCAATTATCGTTTTTCGGCATGGGGGTTTTCCTTCTTCTTCTTGTTCTTCTTCGCCGTGCGTAAGTCAAGTGAAAATCCGCAGACAGTTAAACGACTTTCCCTTACCAATGGCACCCACTTCACGGATATATATACCTTCATATTGCCAGAGATAATGTCAAATTTATTGCATTATTTTTCGCTCCTTTTGCTCGACAGCAGCAGCAACAGTAGTTGTTGTTGTTGTGCATGCGTGCCCCAAACTGCCACTGCCACTGCCACAAGGCAAGAGTAAACCACCCACCCACTAACCAACCAGCCAACCACCCACCACCCACTGTTGTGCATAAATCAAAAGGTAAATGGCTGCATTTTTATGACTGCGCCGCCATCGTCGTCGTTCATCGTCGTTCGCCTTTCGCGCTGCTTCGCTTTTATCACACAAACATTTCTGTGATAATAAATGCCATAAAAATGAAGAAATATGTGGTTAATTTTATGTGCTGCCTCCGTTGTTGTTGTTTCCACCATTTTTCCCATTTTATGCTGTTGTTGTTGCTGTTTTTCTTCTTGTTGTTGTTGTTGTTTTTGTTGCTGCTTCCAGTATACTTCCTTTTTATATTCCTCATATAAATGTTTTCGCGGCTACAAATTTCTCCCACTACATCTGAATATCTCTCGGCGCTGTTCTTTATGACTTCGAAGAGGATATATAGGGTATGCGGAAGCTTGGACTGTATAAGATTGATATGATATATGTTAAGATTTAAAAAGTCATGGAAAAGATCTTAAAAAAATGTAATTGGTTATATAAATGATATATTTTATTTATAGTATTTTTTCGTTTTGTTCTAACCCCTTTAAGGTAAAAAAATCTTTAAAAATATACAAAGCAACTTATTTATACAAAACACCTTAATTTTTTTTATAGTTTTTAGTTAAGCTAAAAACGAAACTACCAGAAGTTATAGTAATCTTTCCTTAACTCTTCCCTTTCTACCTAAAATAAAGTTATCAACGCTGAAATGCTAAAATGCTGCAGGGTGAGCATTAGTCTGAAAGCAAATCGCTTTAGTCACGGTATCAAGGTGTTCCGCACTTCCGCCTGGCAATTTCTTTGGCTACGTGTAATTTATAATATTTTTGTATTATTTATATGACACCCCCCAGGCCACCAGCCCAAGCCACCGTTTGCCTTTGGCCCACACCCGCAATTTGCTAGTAAATAATTCACATACAGGAGCAGCGAATTTATGACGCTGACAAAGTGGCCATAAAAAATAACAAATAATAAAGGAAAATGCTGGGGAAACGTGTGCGTAAAAACTCTCGCTCTTCCTCTAACCCCACTGTACCAAAAATGTACATACTTATTTTTTTTTTTTTTTTTTTTTACTTTTCTCTGCACGCAAAAACCGCAAATTATGTCTAAGCCGGATCGTAAAGTATGGCAGCACGCTCTTAACTAATAAATCCATCAGTTTTGCCGAAGGTCGAGAGCGTTTCCTCTACCTGTTTCGGACACCTAGCAGGTATTTAGTGACCGGACTTCGGGCTTAGGATTTCCCTTCGAAATATGTCTAAATAGTCTAAATCAGGATTAGAACTGTCGCTTCTTGGTTTCGGCTTATCGCCCATATTTACACAGATTTTAATTTACTGGCCCGGGGCTTTGAAGGGGCTTTCTTAAGACTCAGCCCGACGATTAGGTAACATTTCCCAAATGCAGGTTTCAAGGAATACTTTTTAGTACAAGAGTTTTAGGTTAGATCACGGGATTTGCTAGGGATTGGTAAAGTTTATTTAATATCGATTAGGTCACGAGACCAGAGGGTAGATCCTTCGGTTTAGTAAAGGTGATCTAGCTCATTAGTTAAGTAAGATTTCCCTTAAAAAACCCACAGAAGTACAGAAAAATAAACGAAGTTATGCTTCTTAAGCTTAAAGCAGTAATAACAGTGTCGGTCTTCTTTGCATTTACCCCTCTTTTTTTAAAGTAATTACTGTAAAAACAAGCAACAACTTAAATAATTTACAAGCTTCGTGTGAAATTCGAATAAATAAGTGCTAACTGGAGAATTCAATCCAATTGCAGGGGCGATTAAGAATTCAGTGGAGCTAACCAAGCCATTAAACTATTACCAACTTTCGGAGTGCAACATAACCACAACACACACATCGCTTGTTTGATATCTGCAGATTAATTACACACACATACACACACACACACGAAGACCAAGAGGAAAGAGGGAAAAATTGCTTGGAAAAACTTTTCGACGCGACAACAAAACAACGATTTCCACTTAAACAGCAAAACAGGAGCCACACATAAAAAAAGAGGGAAAACCAACCGCAGAAGTTAATCGAAAAACGCTAAACAAAGGCCACAACAACAGCTGTGTGTGGGTAAGAGAGAGTGAGAGGAGGGAAGGCAGAGCGGGAGAGCGACAAACAAATTAATTTTTATATGACATTAAAACGAGCGAAGCGAGGCGATGGAAATGGTTGAAGAGTGTGTTTAAGTGTTGAGTGGTTTGCTTTTCCGAGCAACAAATCTCGGTGCGAAGACAATGGGTCCTCTGCCGCGCCTCAGCCGCGCCGCTGCTGCTGTTGACAGCCCCATCAAGAAAAAGTTCCCCCAGAGAGTGGGAGAGAGAGCGAGAAGCAGAGAGTGAGCGTGACATATGTGCCAAGATAAAATTAATGTGCCCCAAAGTAGTAGCAACAACAACAAAGCCGCTGAGCGGCGCTCTCCCCGCTCAACTGTTGCTCTCTTAACGAGTGTTGCCGTGTTGCAGCCAGAGACCATATGATTATACAGTAGTCTTCTCAGAGAGCGAGAGAGCCAGAGTGAGAGCGGAAAACCTGTCTTGGCTTCCATTGCAAAGCGCATGCGATTGTGATTGGACAAAAAGTACGCCATATTTGAAAATTATACACAATGTATCCCGCTCGCACACAGCAGTCGCTGCTTCTCTTGCGCAGGCAGCAAGCGGGAGTGTGCAGCGCTGCTCACCAGAGAGGGAGAGAGCGCGTAGGAAGAGAGCGACATCGAGAGAGCGAGTAGTAGAGAGAGCTACCTCAGCAAGAGCGAGCGCTTCACTTCGAAGCCAGTTACACTCCTCGCCGCATTCGTTGGATTCAATTCGAATTTTGACTTCGCAGCGTTCAGACGTGTTCGGAGAAACCTGAAAACCATTCGAGTGACAAGAGATATAACCAAAAAAAATTGTAAACCTCTGTCAACTGTGGTCACCGATCGAGAGTGTTTCCGTTTCGAGTGAAAAGTGAAATCAGAGCCAAAACCCAAAACGCTTGGCCAGCAACAAAAAGTGCTACAGAGATAGATTCTCTGCCCAAAACTAAAAGTGTTGAATTCGTCGAATTTCTTTGGATTAACCTACGTTTGCCGACGCATTTCTGTGGATTAACCTCATCGCCACCGAAGCAAAGCTACAAATTCGTAGCCTTGTCTCGCCACTCCATTGGATTACCCTTAAAAAACTTAACACATACTAAGCAACTAAAATGGTTGTCTTGGAAGGTGGCGGCGGCGTTGTTACCATCGGTAACAACCAGTACCTTCAACCGGATTATCTGGCTCCATTGCCAACAACGGTTAGTATTGACTAAGAAATCGAATAATCTGAAAAAATACGATGAGACTAAAGTAATATTTTGAAAAAATAAATAATGAAAATATTCAACAAAATTTAGACAAACTTTAAGTAATACGACTTTTAAATAATGTAAAAAGAAAATCAGAATCTCAAAATCTCTTTAAATTAAATCAAGAACAAGTTAACTTTTTAATAAAACTAAAAACAAAATATTTCAAAACCTCAATTAATCATAAAACTCATCAGTAGAAAAACTCAAATTAAAAAACCATAAAAAAACTAAATCGAAATTTGCCTTATTTTTATTTATTCACCACAGATGGACGCCAAAAAGAGTCCCTTGGCTCTGCTCGCACAGACTTGCTCCCAGATTGGAGCAGATTCATCGGCTGTCAAGCCCCTGCTGGCTATGGACAAGAACAAGACAAAGCCCGGAGCTTGCTCCTCCTCGTCGAACTCATCGAGTTCTTCGAGCAGTGCCGAGATCTCGGCCGCCAAGTCACCGTCCGGCCAGGCCAAGTCACCCAAGTCCAGTACACCAATCAGCTCCACGGCCACCAGCACAAGTCTGGGAAATACCAGTACCGGTGAAATTAAACTGGCCTTCAAGCCCTACGAGACGAATGTGCTGAGCCACCAGAACCAGAACTCCTTCAAGAGCAGCTCCTCCTTGGAGGCAGAGCCCACACGTCCCAGCTCCAAGAACTCATCATCCGCCCAGGAGCGAGTACCGTCGCGCAGCAAGTCCAATGCCACGCCCACAGATGGTGTGAAGACGGAGATATCAGTTCACGATTCATCATCCAGCCGGAAGACAGTCTCCCCGTCGGGATCCTCGCAACGCGGTGCCAGTCCCATTGTGCGATCAGGCATGGAGGTGCTGAACAATGCCAATGGTACCGCCCAGCATCCCAAGGAAATGAGCAGCATGGCAGCAGCGGCGGCGGCAGCAGCAGCGGCATACAAGGCCGCCGGACCCTATGGACTGAACCCCCTGTCCGCCTTGTGCTGTCCGCCCGGCATGGAGCAACATGCTAATCCTGCTTTCCGGCCACCATTTGCCGGAGGATTCTCACATCATCACGCCGCCATGCTGGCGGTGGCCGCCAATGGAGTTTATCCTGGAGGAGCTCCCTGGCGGTGGACCAGCTGGACAGCCAAATCCCTATATCAGTTATCAGCGCATCAAGACACCAGCTGGCGGAGAGGCCATAGTGCCGGTCTGCAAGGATCCCTATTGCCAGGGGTGCCCATACTCGGCGCACACACAACAGATGCTGATGGGAGCCCCCTGTCCCGCCGGCTGCACCCAATGCGAGCACCAGAAATACGGCTTGGCCATGGCCAGTGCCGCAGGATTGCCACCAGCTCATCCGTACTCCCAGGCAGCTGCAGCGGCGGCGGCAAATGCGGCAGCAGCCCGCTCGGCGCCCTACGTCTGCAGTTGGGTGGTGGGCGACGCTTATTGTGGCAAGCGATTCCAGACCTCCGACGAGCTCTTCTCCCACCTGCGCACCCACACGGGCAATCTTTCAGATCCGGCGGCTGCTGCTGCGGCTTTGGCACAGTCTCAGGCTCAATCGCTGCTGGGAACACTATTCCCGCCATCGGCTTTGCGAGCTGGCTATCCGACACCACCACTTAGCCCCATGTCAGCGGCGGCGGCAGCAGCGAGGTATCATCCCTATGCTAAGCCACCACCGGGAGCCTTGGCCGGAGGACCCTCGCCCTTCGGTGCCGCTGGAGCCTTCAATCCTGCCGCCGCGGCTGCGGCAGCTGCTCTGGGGCCCTACTACTCGCCATATGCCATGTACGGCCAGCGCATGGGAGCAGCTCATCAGTGAAATGATCAGCACAAAAGTTAGATACCAAAAAGAAAAGTGGATTAAACTGAAGAAACGAGCAGAGACGAAAGGGTTTTCCCATTTCCAAGCCCTGTTTGAGATAATTTCATAGAAAAAAAAGAAAACAAAAGAAAAACGATTGCAAAGGCTGACACATCTCTGGCTTTTGCGCTATTCTGTGATACTAAACTGTAGTTTAAAGAGCGCTAGTTACACTTAAGTTTCGCAAACAGAAATAATATTCAACCACCTACAACAAAAAAATAGTAGCAGCCGCAAAATAATAGCAGGATCACTTCTTCTACTTTCAACCTAAATGTCTACATTAATCGAATCGAATCGAATGGTAGGGTAAAGGAAGTGCAGCAAACCGGAAGTTCACTCACTCTCATTTGTTCTCAAAGTTCAACCAAAGTTTTTTAAGTCTTAGCCAGAACACATTCTACAACTTCCAATTTTGTTAACGAAGAACCCATTGCTGAGATGTTCAAACATTGTTTTAGTTTAAGTTCGCCCTAAGTTCTATTAACTATTATTACGATTAACTTACAAGCATCTGCAAACAAAAAACCAACCAACAAACAATTCAAATAATGTTCTTTAAGTCATCTTATATGTAAAGTAAGCATAATGAATATTTGTAATACCAACCAATCAGAAGAAGAAAAAAACATAAAAATGACAAACAAAAAAACAAATAAATACTGAAAATAAAAATGAATATTTCATATAACTATGTACTGTGTGTAAATTCTATAAATATTAAATTAGATTTGCTATTTACTCCTTGATGTACGCAAAAGCCACGACACGATCTACACAAGAAGTCACGGAATATCAAACAAAAGTAACTTAAACTAAATGCAAAAACACATTCGTATAAAAACTGAGAAATATACAAGAAAAAACAATTTTTAAAAATATAAATCAACACTTTTTTTCTTTTCCAAGGGGAATTCTTTTTTTACAGCTGGAAAACTTTTTTTTGGGCAATAATTTTTGCCTTGGTTATCTGGCCTAGCATACTCACTTAGGGGTCGTAAATATTTCTGATAATGCCCTCTACGCGGTTTTCAATTATATTTACATAAGTTCGAGTGGCAAATTCCGGAAACCTTATCGTGGACTAATTCGACTTATTCTAAGGTTGTAAAATTGTTAAGTTCTAGGGAAAACTGTTCTATTTATAAAGAAGAATAGTAAATATGCATTTTTCTGACTTATTTCTTTGTCAGCTTTTTGAATGCACTCTTACTTTCTTGCAATGTATTCCAGATTCTTGAAAATCTCCACTCAAATCTTGTTTTTTATTCATCCCAATTAATGCATTTGAAATTCAAATGGTTGGTACTATTTATTTGCATTGCCGATGCATTTCAAGCGCATTCAATTTGTATGCAACGTTTCAGATTCAGCCTAAAAAATCAAATCGAAAAATTTGAAATTCCTGTGGGTGGAGGAGGGATGGAGGAGAGCAAAGCTTGATTGGCCAAGCCTTAATAAAACAGTCGGCGGCAGCGGCCATAAAACACCCAAGCTGAAAATTAAAAATCAATAAAAATCACATTTGTACCAACAATGTATATAGCCAAAATCAATTGCCATTCAATGAGCGACTCGAACATATATAGAAACATATATATATATATATATCTGTAGGAATGTCTGAAAAAGCCAAATGACAAGCATTATTCACAGACAATATATGCCTTAGAAATATAGAAATCTGAGACCCAAACTTAAGCAACAATCAGCTGCAGCCACAATCAAAATCATTGGCGATATTTCGAGTGTATCTCATAAATAAATTAATTGTGACAATATTCAATTGATTTGATTTGAAATTATCGCATTCAGCTGTCAAACGCTCAACGACAGCGTTTTTTCAATTGTTTCAATTTCCAGCTGATTCTTCGAATGTCTGTTTTCATTTTCCCCCTTCAAACCACTCGAATGTTGTTTCTGATTTGATTTTGATTCGTTGCGAACACAGAAATCGCTTGGCCCCAATTCCAATGTGTGGGAATATGTTTTTCCGCTGGGGTGGGGCTTCAAGGGGGTAGACTTATCAATACTCAGCAATCAGTGTTGGCAAATGAAGTGGCGAAGTGCGAGTTGTTGATTTCAGATTGTCCAGGGGATTGATGTTTTGTGAAGCTTTGGGGATATTTTTAACAAAAAAATAAAATTAAAAAAATAATATTCCAGATAAGGAATTAACAAAAAAAAAATATATATAAATTCCATTCAAATCAGTTAAGAATTGTACTGCTTGTGAAAATTGTTATAATATTTAAATGGCGTTCGTATGTTGTTAGAATTATTATTTCATTTTGCATAAAGACATACGATATTCATTAACCTGGATAATGAAGCCAATCTCCTATAAAGCAATCCGATCCGTCACGCCGATTTGCTTTGATAGAATGAGGTAAATCAGGTATTTGAACTTTCCAAATATAAATCAAGTATAATTGTCATTTATTTTCATTATTTATAGTTTATATATGATCAACTCAATGGAATCACAATGAAATTGGTGAGTTTTCCTCAAGATTAAAATGATCAAAAATACAGAATATACATTTATAGTTCAGTGAACTTTTTTATATACTTTTATATATTTTTATTTAAAATGCCAAACCTAACATGTTCTTTGACTTTCACCAATCCTCTACGAAATTAAAATAAATCTTTACACCCATTTGGGGCTTATTATAAAATAACCAATCGCCCAAAAGTAAGTAATCCCCAGTTGGCCATGGAAGGGGAATTCGGATAATATGAAAATCGCTTAAAGCTTGATAGCCCTTAAAGATACAAAACAAAGTTAATTTACCAAAAATAAAAAATTAGACATTCTTACCACATAAGGACAGGTGTGATTCACTGTGGATACATCCTTGATCAAATTCCAGATGATTTTGGCAACTGGCTGGTTTCTTCTTCTCATAAATTCACACGCATCGAAGGTGTAATCAAACAGAAATGGCTTATAGCCACTAGCCTTCTTCAATATCTTCATTTTGAGGGTTATATTATTAGTTGGCCAAAGAACCGTCATATTTATATGCAGGCTTGTCTTGTTTCGGGAATACGCCTTCAATCGGCAATAATGAAAGACGACCCACGACTTGTTGTAAGACTCACAAACTACATTTGTCATTTTCGCGAAAGGGGCCTCCTAATTCACATTGATTTTCAAGTTATGGATATTTAAATAATTACAAGAATATCTTACACTGCATATTAGAAAAGCAACAGTTAGATAGGCTCCCAAAATGATCCACTTCGAAATCATTGCCTTGGCTTCAGAACCTCTATAAAGACTAAATGATAATATTCGTTGCACATTGCCTTTAAAATAGGGCCGTCGGTCGTTTTTGGGTATGGGAAGCGTGACCATATAATAGCTATGCAATTTTTAAAATATTGCAACTGATTATCATTGAAGTGATCTTGATAACTTTTATTATACTTTTATAATTCGACTGCTTTATCTTTCATCTAATAAATACCTGAATTTAATGCCTTATTCAAAAAGAGTAACATTTATTCGCCTTTAGAAAAACTTATATCTTTTGCTCTCCCCTTATTTGGAAACCAACTTTGTATGGTTATTAATAATCTTTTGATTCCGTCGAAAGCAATAGCTCTGGTTGTCGCTGTCGCGCAAAATTCAATTTATTTACATGCATCATATTTCTTTGTTTTGCCATGCTGTCCATGTCGAACAATTTGTTTTGGATGTCAACACTCGGTCGGCGCCGCCAAACGGCAGCAGCAACAAAAACGAAATCAACATCAAAAGCAGCCAGCAGCAGCAGAAAACCAAAACCAAAAAGCCAAACAACAACAAACTCGGCAACTTTTTGTTAAAAATAGTAGAGCTCCGCTTACTGAGCAAGGGGATGAAGGGGAGCCACATGGCTCCAACGTTTTCTCTTTCGTCTTCTCACCAAGAGATCTTGCAATGCTCTCAAGTGCTTAATTCGGCGGGCTCCATTCAACTGGCTCGTTGGTCTAGGGGTATGATTTCCGCTTAGGGTGCGGGAGGTCCCGGGTTCAAATCCCGGACGAGCCCAAGTCAAGTCCCTTTTTTGTTTTTATTTTTTTATGTTTCATTTATTATTATTGCAAAATTTTCCTTCTTTTATAGGCTTCTTTACTGCTTAAAATTTCCATTTTCTTTTTAAATAATAAATAAATATAATATTACGTTGTTATTCTATGGATTTATTGATGCACTTAGGGCCAGCCATATGAGCTATCATAGTTGAGTCATAATTATTAATACTGTGCAATAATCGGGCTATTTAAAGTCATAAATATAAATATATATGGCAATGCTTATGGTGTGGCAAAACTTTTATGGTACCTTGTGACTTTGGGGCTGGCCCCTGTCTAAATTTATGTGCTCGTGGAAATTAAGTCTAATCAGTGGTTGTGATTTTTCAAAGTGACTTTGTGCTTCTTAGCTGCTAAAGAAATTATTAAGGTTTGGTTTTAAAAAAATCAACATTTATATATAAAAACCAATTTAAATAGATTTCTTCATATTCTATAAGAAAAAATAAGATATATTCGTGATTTAATGAATTCAGCTTGGCCTAGTCGACTATTGAAAAATTCGAAAATGATTAAAATCTTTATTTTTCCTTTTTTTTGGCTATTTATTTATTGGCACCTTAGAACTGACAAGTTGCCGGATGGTTATTGCCATAAAGTCATAAAAGCGATTTTATTGGCCCAGACGTATGGAGAGATGTTAAGGATTAAAAGACAAGAAAGGCAAATCTAAAAATTTATGGTCTAAATACAAGAATGGAAAACGGTGGGAATGCCTATGAAAGATCTAAGAAATAAAGAAATAATTGCTGTTTCATTTATCGAATTATTTTTTATTTGAGTCGCTTAATCAGTATATTTGCCAGCATTTCTGCTACATCGGACAATCGTTCATAAATTATATATAAATAGCTGACTGAGATTGCAGCTGGATTATTTGTGGCCCTATACAATGTCGACAGCTGTTCTGTGCTGTGATTTCGCTTGGCAGATTGATATAGTATTGCACTGGCAACTTGACGTTAAAGATTTCAATGATTTATTTCTTGATTTATTAAGTGCTGTTTGAGATTAGCCAGTGGGTTTAGCATTGGCGAACTTTGCCATTCAAAAATGATGATTATACTCTTAAACATTCAATGTTTTTAATATATATTTTTTTTGATTTTTATAGTAAGTTTGGTGTTCAGAACCTTATTTAAGTCATAAAGATATTGTATAAACATGAATCCCTGTTTTATTAAGACTTTATATGTATATCTATTTGTATCAAGGATGCCATATTCAGAGTCATATCGGTATCAGTGTTCTAAAAATACCCAACTTGTTGCCACATTCCATCCCCAAAGAGTTCGGGGACTTGTTCTAATAGGTGGCGAGACCCGCTAGCATGTCGCCCATAAATTAAGCAGCAACAGCAGCTGACTGATGTCAATGTTGTCGTCGCAGCTAATTAACAGTTTTGTTATAAATTACACCGAAAGTCATTACAATTTTTCGTATTCTCAGTTCTCATCTCGAGTTGCTGGTGGCACACCCATTTGGGGCGTCAATCATGCGTAAAGTGACACAGATGTGACATCCAGCGGGGGCCCACTGTTGGTAAGTGACTAGCGGATACATTTGTATCTTGAAGTCGGTGTGCCCACTGTCAACTGTCAACTCCTTAATAATTTTCCGTACTCTTGTTTCGTTTTTCTTTTCTTTATTTTTCTGTGAAATTCACGCCCCCGCTGCGAGTTGGTCCATAGGTTTGTTCCTCCCTCCTCTCGGAATATCCCATGCTGTGTTGTGACATTGTTGCTGCTGTTAGCCTGCTTTGTTTTAATATTTATGGCTTCCTTGTGTCATTTTCATAATGTTGCGTTTGACACTTTCCCTCTGGGCTCCACAAACAAAAATCACACATCCCCTTCACATTCCATATTATCTTACATTATATGGGCGGTTTCTCTCGGGTCGCCCAACTTTTTCGTTTTGCATCTCTCTTCTCTTTCACTCTCCTTTTTGGATTTTGTGTAAAATGTTTTTGAAAATGACATTTGTAGCTGACACGACGACAACTGTCAACGGGCACTCGGTGGGCATTTATTTTGGATTTGTTTTAGTCGGGAAAAACAAGTGGGTGCAGAAGGGATGTTGCTAAGAACTTTGAATGTTGGTTAAGACTTAGGCTTAATGCTTAAAACAGAATTTTAATTCCAAGCAAGCAAGTAAAATAAATATTTCAATGGCTTTCCTACTTTAACTTTTAAAAAAGCCGCAACAAACCCTTTTATTTAAAGCTCGAGAGATACAAAAAGCAAGACCATAAATTACAGCCGGGAAACAGGGAATAAAATATGATATGAGTATGGAAAAATAAAATATACGTCCATTGGTATCTACAAACAAATAAATGTAATGGAAAAAAAAAGAAATATATTTATTAAATCGCGCTGAGAATTTATGGCCCTGCAAGGCCTTCCAACTGAAGCCGCGGCATAAATTCTTCAGCTGTGATTATTATTGCACCCAGCTAGCCACCCAAAACCCGGCTAAAAAGCCAGCGGAAACAACTGGAAAGCGACAAAAAACCGAAATACCTTGAGCCAACTCGATTTTGTTGTGGCCCACACTTCAAAGGCCAACCGCCGCCGAAGCTATGTATTTTTCGGGGGAGCTTGGCGCTAATATATTATTGATAGATATATCAGTGATATATGTGACACTGGTCAGTGGCGGGCTTTGCCTACGTTCGACTGTAAATTACTCGAGGGGCCCAAAGAAATACCGACTGCTGTCGTCCGAAAGGGTTGTTTTGGCTGATTTTGTAAAATCAGGTCACTGGCAGAAAACGTCAGCGGCTTTTGACGTTTCCAGATAAGTTATATATCGGGAAATTGGCGCTGACAAATCCGTTAATGAATTTCTAAGATCTCTGTTTCCTTATACTTAATTATTAATGTCAAGTTGTCAGATTAAAGCTTATGGGGAGCGAAATAGCTTTACTTTAAAGTCGACTAGAAGATACTCTACCATGACCCATAACCCTTTATTAGAATTTAATCTGTGAAACTCTCCACATGCCCTTTCCCCCTCAGAAAGTAAGCTCTACAGTGAAGCCTCTACTGGGCATAAATATTTCAGGCACTGTCAAGATAGCCGATAGGCCAAAGCCGGCTGTTAAGTGTGATATAGTCAGAGCCAGAAGTTGCTAAATATGGGCTTGACCTGCTGCCGGCGTTGCTTGTTGTGGCTGTTCCTGCTGCCCGATGGCCACATTATTAAGCCAATTCAGCGGCAGCAGATAAATAAATAAAATTTGAAACATTGCCGCAACAATAAAAGGCGACAGTACACGATTTATTAAACAGAGCGGCTGCTGGTGCTGCTGCTGCTGGCTTGTCCGGCTCCAAATGAAGAGGCAAAACACAACACCGGCAACAGCAACAGCAAAAGCAAAAGCAACAAAAAGCAAAAGCAACTGAAAAGCAAAAGCAACAGAAAAGCAAAAGCAGCAGCTGCCACCGTGTTGTTGCTCACATTACTCTTTTTGGCGTGGCCCAGGTTGGCTGGCTGGCTGGCAGGCAGACAGACAGACAGAGGGAAACCGACAGCAGCAGATACAAAGATACAGATACATTCGCTATATAGAAAACACACAATACTTGAGGTTGAGGCCAAAATGACTAATGACCACCGATTATCAAGCGATAAAAGGCAAAAGAGACCCACCAGCAACAACAAACATAATTTATTATTGTTTTAAACATTTGTGTTTTGCGCTCAAACGAGATACATTTGTCTCCTCCATGCCGTTTAGAAACCTTTTCGGCTTTTGTTCATTAAGGCGTTGATAAAACAAAAACATATAGCCCAAGAAGGTTCCACTAACAATTCGAATATATATATATATATTTCGAAAAGGCATATGTAAACGTCTTTCATATTTATTCTTCGAGGCGTATCTTTTTAGCATATGTTTTTAGGTAGTGTTTGTAATTAACTGCCCCTTTATATCCCGGCTTTTCTTTATGTTTTTTACTACCTTTTGAGTGTTAAATTTTGTGCTGGCTACCAGAATTAGTGGCGGCAAAGGCAGAAGCTCCGCAGAGCAGACAACAATAATAAACTTGAAGATTCATGAAAGCGGCAAAAGGAAAATAAACAGTCAACGCGACGTAAATTTAAGACTTTCAGTATTTCATTTCTTTTGTTTCTGCGTTCCCCTAACCAGGCTTTTTCAGACTACTAACAAGCCAAAACTATACAAAAAATAAACGGATTTATGTATGCAAGTAAATGGAATGCCAAATGGAACGAACTCTTATTACCCTTTTTATAAATTTTCCAAAAGAAAA
The DNA here is from genome assembly GCF_018153835.1 of Drosophila eugracilis. NCBI lineage: Eukaryota > Metazoa > Arthropoda > Insecta > Diptera > Drosophilidae > Drosophila > Drosophila eugracilis. Next base: position 2,060,421 of record NW_024573209.1, read on the forward strand.
AGGGAAAACATCTTTTACCTTAAAATTTCTATAAAAGACCTTTTTAATTCATTAAATAAAATAATTTTATATGTAATTTGTTATGACATTACCCACATGCGTTTCTGTACGTTAGCAAGAGCCCAGCAAACCCCAACTAAAGGGTATCAACAAAGGGGTAAAACGATCTTAGCCCGATTGTTGCGGCGTTGGTTGCGCTGTAAATGTGAATTGGTCGAAATTAAAAATATATTTATGACTTAAGTGGCAATAAATTATGTTTCTTGTTAAAATTCTATTGTTTCACTGCCTGTCGGGCTGTAAAAACTGCTGCTTCTGGCTTTCTTTTCCTCCCCCCTGAGTTTATTTATTTTTTTCTATTTTCTGCTTAAATTATTCACCCGGCGGTGGCTACATAAATTTGCTCACAATTCTGTGTTCATGACATTATTTACGACTGGCTAATGAAATAATCTTCGGAATTATGAATATATTTGTTTCGGATGTGCTAAATATATTTTTGAAAGTATTCATAGATTACAATTACTTCGCCTGATAACAAGATTAATTGCTCAAAAACAAAATTATATTTTTTGGGTGTTAATATTTGTTGCCTTGCATGTTCTTAGATTGTGTTGATCGGTGTCTGAGGTCATTTCGGGTGACATGTTGTCTTTACACTTAAAGACATTTTCGGTTTCGATTTTACGAGCCTCTTAAATGCTCCTTTCCCTAGGGTGAGTTCCAGTTTATGAAGGAAAGAATTTAGTTTTATATTTTAGAGTGTTTTCCACTGCGTTAAAGCCAAAAAGTGTGATCCCGAAACCAGACAAGATCACTCGAACAGTTTCCGATGGCATTCGTTTTGTGGGCGCCAGAAATGAAATTGATTTCATAACGACACAATTATGTTGGTCTAATCTGAATGGAGAGCAATTAAAATGAAAATTTATGGCCCAAATGTGGCACATAGTCAGCGAGTTCAAGAGCCGACTGCGGCTGTCATCAGCTTATTATATTTTATAGAACTTTACGAGGTCCGACGGATTCAAGTGATAATTTCTTCTATGGGCAATTAAAAATTTGTTTGACTAACAATTCGGGCGATTTTTTGTGTTTAGTTTTTATTTTTTTTGTTGACAGCACCTTCTGAAGTGCTTTTAAAAATAACTTCTTTTTTTTCGGCAGTGTCATGGCAAACAATGGACTGCAACGTCTGTGTTTTCTTTAATAACATTAACTGGCATTGGGCTACTTAACTGCCGAGGCAAGAAGATAATAAACAAAATTTGTGAGGAATTTAGAAATGAAAATGACGCAGGAAAACAAGATAAAACTATCAGTTAAGTCTCGTGATTGTCGTGCCGCCCCATGACAAGGTCTTTCGTTCTCGAATTAGAGAGGATCTTTCTAAATTTAGTAGTCATTCGGTTTAGTTTGTAGCCCGTCATTTAGATAGCACACATCACTCTGAGTGGCTTTAAAAGGTCTTGTTGGATTTGTTAAGGCTGTTGTCAGATTTACACAGAAGGTGGACAATTGCAGTATTATATATCTTTGGTCATAATTGTTTACGGATCTTAGCCATTTTTATCACTAAAGCTGTTTGTATTTTAGATCCGTCTAAAAGCTGACAAAGTATTCCTTATTGTTTATACTTTTACAACTTTAGTAATACATCTTAGCAAAGCCCTCTATGATCTTATATATCACTTGAATAAGTTAATCTAATTTTGAATATAAAACCCCATTAAAAAGTAAAAACCCTTATAAAAGAGTAACCTGAGATAGCTTTAAAACCTTTTTCCAACCCAAGTCAGAGCTGTCGGACGTTAAGGCCGCCCACCATTTGGCCAGCCATCCTGGATCTATCCGCCACTCAGCCAGTGGCACTTCTCTCTTGGCCATTTAATCACAGTATTAACTCTTTTGCTGAGCCGCCTGTCACTCATGTCTCCTCTGGTCGCTCACTGGTAGTGGTTGTGCTGGACAGACGTCGATGTTATAAACACTACTGTCTTCCAACTGTCAAGTCGGTCTAAGTTTTTGAACGCAAAATAAAAGCCGACTTGACAGCTGAACGGTCGACCAACTCATGTTGATGATGATGATTATTATGTATTTTGTATTTTTGCCGTTTCTCGTTTTTACTAGCCAATGACAGTTACACTGACAATGTTTTTTATATTTTTTAGTAGCTATAAAAAAATAGTTGTACTTTTTAAGTAGAGAATCTTTACTATAAGGGTAAAGACTTTAACACAAACTTTAAAACTTTAAAATCATAAAAAAAGCTTTTAAGTATAAAATGGTCATAATAGTTCTTAAACATCCCATTTCTCTCAGTGCTTTGAGTCTTCATCGGACTGGGACACTCGGTCGCCCATGCACATTCGTTTAGGCTTTTAAACGCTTAGGTCGTCTTATGTTGGACTTAACGCGCTGCCCGATGCCAAAAGCCAACAGTTGGACAGCTGAAGACGCCTCAAAAACTCGATGGCGGCGGCGGCGGCGAAACTTGAAATGAATTTGGACGCGCTTCGGATAATGAAAACGAAACGAGGCGCGCGCGCTCCACAAAACGGACAGACAAAAAAAAAAAAACAACGAAAAAAAAATACCGAAAAAAGTCAAGTAAAATCCCAACCGACACAAAGAATAAAAACGTCAAAAGTGATTTTGCGCTTTGGTCAGCAGCAGCGACAGCCGCAAAGCGAAATCAAAAAGTGCCGCCGCCGTCAGCACCTCCCCCCTTTCAACCACCTAAGCCCTCCTTCCGACCAATGTCCACTGTTAACTGTTTTGTACAAGCTGATGAGCTTTTTGGGCGCTTGGGGATTCTGACATTTCATTTTTTAGGGTCTGTAGTTTTCTGGACATAGGGTTTCTTTTTTGGTTAATTTTTCACGTACTTTTGGGAGTAGTTGGTCAATCTAGCTTAGGAAAATTTCTAATTAAATGATAATCATGCTTAAATGGACTCCTAATTTTCCAGAATAAAATATTTATCGTTTTCATAGCAAACTTAATCGATTTGAAAGCGAAACGCAGGGAATAAATTATTGACCTCTCGCAGTCATAAATAATCGATAATTGCAAAGGAACAAAAAGTTCACAGCTGAGAAAATTCAATTAGTTTCCCAGGCAATGGATTCGGGTTAAGGCCTGTCATTTCCCCACGCACACACTAACTCACGCAAAACTGCAGGCCTTCGCCCTCTTCTTTGCCAAATGCGAACCTATAGAAAAAAATTGTTTATAAATTATTGATTAAATGACAATGCGATGTCAGAATTTGATTTATGGCCTGGCAGAAAGACACGCAAGCGTCTCAGCCAGGGAGTGTGAGAGTGGGCACGACGACGGCATATTGAAAAATTATTAAGCAAACAATAAAAGATGGCCGACGTCCCCCGCCGAACGATTTATGACAGCTAATTATATGTGAGAAGGAGCCCCGAAAGGCCAAGACATACTTGGCCAAAACCAAAAACGCAATGAACTTGGGGGATGGTTGGTTGGTAATAACCCCCCTTACATAGCCGTTTTTTCTTTTATTAATTTATCATCGGAAAACGGCGAAACAAAAGTGACATCAAGTCACTCATCAATCAAAAATTACGAAATGGCCAAAGGAAAATTAAGAAAAACTTGGCGATAAATTAAGGCTGAAACTGATCGGGTCTCGAGTTTCCTTCGGTGTACTTTCAATTAGAGGGTTTAACTTTCTTGACATATCTTAAAAAAAAAGAATATGCTAATTATTAGGTCTTTAAAAACCACTTCAAAAATCAAGCTTTTCACATTGGCTTTAGTATTCGTGACAACGGAATTCATTAAACTAATCCCCGCCTCATTATGGAAATTTTCTCTCTGCACCTTTTGGCAATCTTATCACTGCCTAAGTACTGGTCTTACCACAAAGAACTTGTTGAATTGAATGTGTTTTCGGGGGCTTAGGGACAAGATCAATGGTTTTAATGGAATATATGTAGTTTAAATGTTCCTATATGAATTGAAAGTAAATCCCTCTTACATCCTTTAAGAAGTTGCTATCAAGTTTTCGAAACTGTCTGATATAGCAGAGTGACGTTATCTTAAGTGGTGTTATAGGCCTTTGATAGTTAGGTACAAATAGCCTAACCTTACTTAACTTCAGGCCTATAAAGTCTTTTCAGATGTAACTTGTTTGTTAGTTACTTTTTACAAGTTTTTGTGATATACTTATATAAAAACTTAATACAAGATGTACTTGGGTTACACCACACCCTGTTATTTACTATTATAATAATCAGCTCTTGTTATTTATGATGTGGGAGAGAAACACCTCAGAAGTCTGAAGTATCTGTCGTATATAAAAAGTAAGATGGATTTACAGCGGACATCATCTGTCACACTGGGCTCTTCGCGAGGTGTAAATACCGGGGATTATGCTGCCTCGAATGCTACTGGGTTCTTGGTAAATACGAATCAGAACCACTCACTTGGGCAACCACTTTCGTAACCCTTTAACTTTTTTTTAGCTCTCATCTTCTGACAGAACAACTGTGCTAATATTTGCCAAACATTCAACGCTATATGGCTATATGATATGAGTAAGTTGGGGCTGGCTTTTGAGAAATTCTGCCTCGAGCTAGTGTTTATCAAGTGTAATACGCTGTGTCTCTATTTGTTCTCCAACACACGGTGTCTGCCTAAAGTTGATTACAAATCCCGCTTTATGGCAAACAATCCCAGTTCCGTGCTCCTCTTGACTCTTGACATACAATAACTGAAAGAGATTTACAGCCATGCCATGCCACCATATCTCTGGGAGAGTGTATTGCCGTAATTTCCAGTTACCAGATTTCACTTTTTATTTGTGTATTTTATTTAATTTTTTGTTGGCTTGTTTAAATAAATGGAAATAAATCTGCACGTCGGCCTGGTGGCAGGGAGTTGATTTACACCATATAATGCGCATTTTTCTCGTGTTTAACAGACTTAATGTCTGTTTATAAGTCCGGGGCGAGCTCTCTGGGTCCGTTCGTGTGTTCTGCGTTTGGGTGTTGCCTTGTCGCGCTATAAAATATATTAAATAAACTGATTTATTGCGTTTTGATAACCTCTCACTGGGTCGGGCCCGCTGCCTCCATTCGCTGTCTCCGATTCATATTCGTCGTCTAGGAGCTGTCGTCGCTCCTCGGATCCCTCCAATCCCGCGGATCTCAAAAACCTAATGGCAAAAATGTCAGGCAACGCCAGATGAAGAACGCGTTTTATAATTGCCTTGGTAATTTATGACCGGCTTTTAGCATATATACATTTGTATATATTTACAGATTTATAGACTTTTATTGCGGGAGAGTGTGCTTTTAATGATTTTGTTTACAAATTCGAGGTTTTCGGTTTATTCCATTTCAAAAGTTATTGCCAAGGCGCCAAAAATTAATGACGAAAATAAAATCGAATTCAAATTGATTGAGCAACTGATTGAGATGTAGAAATATTCCAAGTATTGCTATCCAATTTATATTTTGGTTAGCTCTTTCTGTAGAATATTTAGTTCCCATTTAATTGGGACATATCGCTGTCACACGTTTCTTTTGTCTTGTCCAGAGATTAGCCATTCTGACATTTTTGTGTCAAAATATTTACGCATTCAAATTGTGCGACTAGAAAAATGAGGTAGAGGGTAACTTAAGCACTCGACATTTGACGCAATCTGCAAAGTTTGTTCACGTGTGACAAGGTTAATTATATTCATAAATGAACTGATAATGCCTGAATCCAGTGTGTACTTATGGAATAGTATTCGTGATTGAAATGACAGACAGCTGGATTGACAGTCAAACAGTTGTCAGAGGCAGATAAGGCAAAACTTGTTGGTAGGAAAGAAACCACACAGAATTCATTTAGATATTTGATATAAACTTTTAAAATATTTCATTATTTAGACTGCTGGAAATGGAAAAAAACATCTATCAACCTAAAACGAAAGCGAAGAAAGAAGCTCATGCGGCAGATGTCTACGGAATGAAAGAGCACCACCTTCTGTTGGCTTTCAGTCATTAAGTCATTTACATATTTGCCAACAAAATGTCAGCCATAAAATATAAACTAAAGCAACTGTGTGAAGAGCAGAACCCGCACAAACTGAGATCCCCGGCGAAGGCAAAAAGCCGGGAAGATAAATGAAGGCGCAGCTGCTGCGGCTACATCAACGCTAATTGCTCTCTGCATCTTACAGATACTCGACGAGCTGAACAGAAAAGAGTGGAGATACAGATACAGCCGTGGAGATATATATATACGAAATCATAATTCATATTTCTCCTTTTTGTTTTTGTCGCTCTTGTCTTCGTGTCTTTGGCAAACTTGTGATCTGTGTGACGGGAATGGATGGCGGCCAGCGACAGCAAAAATGTCAAAATGCATTAACATTTAATTGAGGCTAATTTAAGGCGAAATATTTCGCTTGGCATATATGAAAATTTATGCGTCTCATTTCGGTCAGATCTGCTCACGGCTCTTCGTCACAGTTCTTTCGCTTTCATTTGGGTTTTATATCTTTTTTTCCTCTGTCAGTCTGACGGAGCCGGATATGTTTGAGAAATGAGTGCGTTTTGTAAAAATGTCACATTACATTTAATTTATGCACGCCAACGCTGAAAGCCACTTGGATATCTGTATCTTTTGTGTGCCCTTTTAGCTGCTCCTTGCACTGGAAGTGTGGCATGAAATTGTCTTGATGGCGATGATGAGATACTGCTTGTTTGTTGTCTCTCATCTCAGTGTTTTGTCTACGGAATTGATTTACATTCATGCGGAAAGGACTTCTGTCGTTGGGTTTACTTGGTCTGTTAGTAATAGGTTATATTTAATACATTAGTCAAAGTAAGTTATAAGAATTTCACATTAATACATATAACAGTCTAAGAAAGTATTATTTTATGAAAGGAATATAAACAAAAATATATATAAAACCACTAAAAAGGGTATAGAAATCTCTAAGATAGACCAACCAATAGATAAACACCAAATAAATTTCAAATTCCAAATGGGAAATTAATCGCACTCTTGGAACTTGAGCTATCAATCATTCAGCCGACTGAAGAGCGTCCTCAGAAAACTTTGCCCCGCCCAGTGACAAAATTTGACAGCCAAGTTGGCAGGAGGTCGTCTGCCCGCCCCACTCGTCACTAAGTGAATGTGGACTTCAGCCCCCGGACTGACGAACTGAGGATTCGGACTTCGGACCACCAGCTGCCAGGATCGAGCTGCGGCTGTCAAGCTTTTTAAACCCAAAACGTTGTGGACGAATTGATTTTACTCCACTCAGCAGGACTCTGAGCCAACTGACACTGGCAGGCGGTCCTTATGGTAGTGATGCTGAATTGGAAGTGAAGTAGCTGATTTGGCTATTTTCTAGATGTCTTTCCTTGAAAATAGTATCCAAGAACTCCGTTTATTTCAATGATAAGTTACTTTTTCAAGAAAAGTTTTTACATAATTATTTTATTAAGTTAATGTTATTAAATACATATATTATATATTTTATATATTCACAGCTTTATTATATATTTAATAAATTATTACTTGCTAGTAATCCAAAGTTAGCAGCTCTTCCTACGAAAGGCAGACAAAGCATCAACCACCTTGGACTTGTCACTGATACCAGCTGGATGTAGAACTGGATCCAAGAGCTGAGAGAAGAGGCTACGCCCAGCAGCTAAACAAAGTTTGAATTGACTTTGTTAACTCGACTGGTGGGCTCAAGTGGTAGATACGTAGATACTTACGCTCGTGCATGCCTCCTCGACTCTATGAGGCATGCTGTGAAATCTGCAAATTGCCGTGTCATTATTTGTTAGCATCAAACCGAAAACTCAGCCAGGATGATGTCGACGCCCCCTTGGGCCAACCTTAACCCCAAGAAGCCTTCACACACACACACCACTCCATACACTCACATTGTGCTCGGCGTCAAAAAGTGTAATTGGCAGCCCGCCCGACAGGCGGACAGTCGATTCCTGTGGCTCTGATCGGACCTGGAAATGTGGAATTGTGGAATTGGGGTGTAACCCACTGTCGGCTTACACACTCAAGTCAAGCGACCAACCGAACTGAACTCAACTGAACTGAGCCGACGAGCTGGAACCGGCAGACAGTTGGTAACTGTCAGTGGGCATGTTCGACTTGACAGCATAATATTACAAATCCCTGCCGAAAGCAGACAGTAACGATGACAGGACGGCCGGTAACGTAACGCAACGGGGCAAAAGGCAAAAAAGGACAACCGCAGAGCAGCCAAAGCCAGGACCAGAAGAGAGAGAGTCGGCAAAATATCCTGTCCCATGAAAAGGCATATTTTATTCCTCAGGTAAAATGTCAGACTAGGGGAAATCATTTTACCCCAAAATTGTTTGTGGTTAGCCGGAGAATGGGTCGCAATTGCCCTTACTCGAGGGGGAGATATCGAGCTGGCCAGGTCAGGGGTCTCAGCCCTGAATAAAATCACAAGAAAATTGGTCTGATTATATTCTATATGACGGTTCAATCAATCAAAAATGATTTCCCTTCGAGGCTTAGGGGAAAAGGAAGTAGCTCTTATAGACTTTAAAGCTCAAACAATTTTTACTATAAGAAATACATTGTTGTTATATCTTTCAAGTGTTGAGAAATAATTTGAAAAACTTTGACACAAAATCAAGATTTTTACGATCATCTATTTAAAATGATATGCATACCTTCAGGCTACCAAACGAGCAGCCATTCAGTTAACAGATTGATGGGGATTTACCTCATTGGCAACTTCCATTTCCCCAATACTCGGACGGTAATCAATTAATGTTGTGTAGGGGAAATCACATAAATTTGCGTAACATTAAACGGATCGCGTCGTCGGCTTGAAACGGACGCATTCGATATGGTCACATTTCACAAATTTTACGAGGAGCCTTTCAAGTTGATAGAAACATTTACGAGCCACTCTAGCCACGGCCAGGTCTCCGCCTCAGTCTCCGCCAGACTTGGTCTGGTTCGCTTGGTAGCAATTGGTAAACAAGTTTATGGCCAGTCTGCAGCCCCAACTCCAACTTTGCTGCACAGTTTCTCTCTTGATTCGCCGACATGGCTATAAATTTATTGCACTTCCTTTTGCATATAATTTTCAAATTAAGTGTTGCTTCATGTAAATTGATACATTTACTGAATGTATTTTCCTAGCTCTTGGCTGATACTACTAGCTGTCGGGCTTTTAAGATTTCCAGCGAACGAGGTTGGGCACATAAAACGCTCTTTCTCAATGATTAATATGGTTCTTAATATTTTCTAGAGGTGATGTGTCTAGAAAGCTGAAAATTTAATGGCAATAAATGGATTAAATGGAAAATGATAAAGTTGGTGCTAGCTGCTTGGCATTACAGTTGTAATTATGTAATGGTTAAAGTGTAGAAAAGAACATAACTTTTTAATGGTTTTAATACCTCCATTGATTTTTATTGAGTGAGTGAGGAAATTAATAACTTATTTTATGTTTTTCTAGCATTTTCTAATACCTTTCTTATACCTTAATATCTAAACCATTGTCCTTCAATGTCTGCCCAACTTTCCTCATCTTACCTTTTCCATTTTCAGTCCTTGGCGGCTTTCGTCGACCATTTCTTGGCCACTTGAGCGCTCCTTTGCCTTCCCTTCATTCAGCTGACAGTCACTTCCTGCCAGCATAGAGCCGCTGCTTCTCCTTAGTTCCCCCCTTTCGACCACGCCTCTGACGGCTCATTAGCATGTGTGCGTGGCTGGTCCTCCTTCTCTATCCTGCGATCCTTTGGCCTGCCATTAATTTCGCACAGCTCTCCCTGTCCCCTCTCCTCACTAACTCTCCTTCAGGCCGTTTACAACTTGGCCAAGTTGCTGTGTAACGCTTTGTATTGTTCACGCAAAATTTATTTCCGCTACGTCATGAACATCCTGCTGTCGTCGTTGTAGTTGTAGTTGTAGTTGTCCTCATCAACATCCTTGTTGTATTTGTTGTTAATTTACGTAATAAATACGCTTGAAAACGTTGCACGCACATGCAAAATGAATTACGTTGCTGGGGAGCAGCAACAGCAGCAGCAGTAACAGCAACAGCAACAGCAGCAACAGTAACAGCAACAACAGCAACATCAACTTAACTGTCACTTGTCACAGGGACGTTTCAGGGGCCTCCCTCTGGATGTCCTGGCAGTGCTGTCGTCTCTCACATGTCAACGCGCGTCGCTTTGCTTGGCATTTTTGTGATGTGAAATGAAGCAACGAGGTGACAGCAGCAGCAACAGCAGCAGCAGCAGGAAAAGGGGAGTTGCTGTTCCTTGCAGCGGCAGCATAAAATGAATTATTCGCGTGAACAACAAAAACTGTCAGAAGGCTGTCAGCTGTGGGGGCGACACGTGGGTGGGGCCCATGTCGCATTTGCAATCGCCCAGTGTTGCTGGTGTGCGCCTTGATGTTGCTGGTGTGTGCGAGGTGTCAGCGCATCGCATTTGAAATCCTCGCACACTGAAAAACAGTTGACAGTCAGCAGTCAGAGCAGCGACAAAGTATTGCTCCCGACAGTCAACGCCAGCGGCAGCAGCAGCAACAACACCAACTGTTACGGCAGCAACATCAGCTACCCAGCAGCAACATGTTGCCATCGTTCGTGTCCATGGCTATGCATATGAAATGTGAGTGTGCGAAATCTTTTGTGGGTCCATGGCCCATGATTATCTTACCTCAAATTGCTTGTAGCAATCATGGAAAAAGCAACGTTGCGGTTGTCAAGCTCTTTGGGTTCTCACTCCTTCCCCCTTTCCTTTTTTTTTTTTTAGCAATTTTCATTTTCGCACTCCATTATAAAGTAATTTTTTTGCATTACTTATGCCTGTCAACGTCTGGCGCTTTTCGCCGCTTTCTTCTTCCTGTTTCCGAGGCAACGCCCCACGACCATGTGGGTATCCTTCTTGTTGGCAAAGATTAATATGTTGCCGCTGTGCCGCTTCCTGTGCTCACTCGCTCCGTTTCGCCAGTTTGCCAGCTTGCCGCTGTTTGAACGCTCGCATGTGTGACAGTTTGCAAATGTGATTGACAACTGACACTGGCATATAAATTCAAAGCTTTCGCACACACTCAACCGTTGACAGTGTACACGGAGAGGACAGGAGCAGCAGCAACACCAACAGCAACAGTAACTGCCTCCTGCCTCCTGTCTGCTGCCTTGAAGGCATGACAAACTGACTGACTGAATGGCGGACGTGCCGGGGGTCTCACTGACAGACTGACTGACTGACTGATGGCCCGACTGTCTGCAATGCAGTTGGGTGTTGTCTCAACTCGACTCAGTTAGGAGGACTGGGAAAGTAATCGCAATTCATCTTATTTTCTTTGCAGATTGCTCAAAGTAAGATTAAGGGATGCCTCTTTGAGGAAAGGAAAACCATCTATTAAAAGAAAAATTAAATGTTGAAAGCATTTATTTTAAAGATATATATTAAACTGAAAAGTAGGATAATGCTTACCCTAAAACACAAGGATATATAATATTAAGTTAAACAGATGAGATCTTTAGGAAAGGAATTTATCTAACTTAAAACTTTTAACTTTTAACTTCAGTGAAACCTTAAAGATGACTATCAAAGTTGAACATATACTACCAAATCTCAAATTAGTAATAAAAAGAAAGTTATTAAAAAGACATTAACAAATTCGAACCCATCTACTGCAAATGCACCTGACTGGTATTTCGGAAGAGTTCCAACAATTTGCTGGTCTCGTAGGTATGTACGATCATTAGGGTGGCCCGAAAACAGTGCCAAGTCATTTCCCCGAAGCGCTGGGCTCCCATCTATATGTATTTTGTTAGTTGCTTCCCGTTTCTTTCAATTACCCAGCCATGGCCCATAGAAACTAATTCCAATTATCATGACAACTTCCGTTTCTCAGCTCAAATTACTGCGGCCTAATTGCTATTTAGGGCTCCTTTTGGAACCTCGAGCCGCGTAATGTCCAATTATTCAAACAAGAGACGGAGACCATAAATGCTGACACAACCGTCCGGGCCGAGTTTGATAATAGACCCATCAGACTCCGGTCGCCATCATCGCCGCGCAGCAGGTAGTTCCTTAACCAGGGGGGGGAAACTCATTTGGAGGAGTGCACAGGGAAAAATTGTGGTCTTAATCTTAAATTCCATTTCCATTTTTAATTTTTTGTATTAAATAGTGTTAATCATTTTCAGGAGAAAAGTTTCTTGGCAGACTGATTAATGACCGATTTAGAAATAGTAAAATAAATAGTAATGCTGATTACTAAACAGCATCGCCTTTTGCCAGGCTCAATAACAGATTGTTGTATAACCTTGATAGGCATTTCTCTCTGTGTACTAGCGATGAGGCCTGAACCTGTCGCTCGTGCTGACGACAAATGTCTTCGGCGGAAGTGACACAACAAAAATCCCAGGCAAAACCGAAAGGGAACAAAAAATGCTCGATGCTTGATTATAAATGCCCGATGCCGCGAAGAAAATAAAACTAATAAATTGATGTTGATCTGGCGATGCTGGCTGGCTGGCTGGCTGGCTACCGTCTCGAAGCAAAACAAACGCTCCATGACAATGACAAAATCAAGCGGCAGGGCAATGACAATGATGGAAGTGACAACGACAATGGCGCTGAATGACAGGAGGATGTGGATGTGATGGCACTGCAGAATGAGTGGGGCGTCGTCGGAGAGGGGTTTCTTTCTGAGCGGGGAGGGTCTGAGTGGGTCCAACGGTGGCAGCGGTGGCAGCTGTTCGCTAACTCGACACTCTTGGCGTGACTTGTCAACGGGCATCATTCGGCTGCCGTTGAGGTTGAGGTTGCTTCCAGTGATGCTGTGGAGCTACGAAGATCATCATTCATGACGATGATGATGCGGTCTCCGCCTTTTGTTTATCAAATTTCAATGAGATGGGATGTCTGCGATGGAGTGATGGAGGTAGCACATCACAATGAACGATGCGATGTCTTTGTGCTCAGCTGGGCTCGATTTCACTGGAACTAGTTTCGATGTCTTAAGGGGTTTGATAAGAGATGTTTCAACGAGGTTCCATATTTTAAAAGAGCTAGATGTTGGAGTTGCAACAGTTTGTCCAATAAACACAAAAGGAGGTATCAAAAATTAAGTTTTCCTTATGAACTTCCTTCAATGTCACTTATCCAGATCCCTTACTTAGACCGTGCGGTCAGAATTACTTTGTTTTTCCATTCTGAGCCTCAGGAAGAAAACAAGCAATTCTCCGTTTATTCGTCAGTCAGTCAGTCAGTCAAGTCATCAATCCATCAGCCATTCAATCATTCACTCATTTCGACTGTTGTCACTCACTCACACTCGAGTGTGGAAGGAAGGAAGGAGTCGGGGCAGCTGGGTAGAGCTGGCAGAGCTGAGCCAACCACGTTGCACGATTCCGTGGTGCGCTTCAATGAAAACAAACTGATATTTGCCTGACACTTGAGATTGATTGTCATCCATCAAGGGAGCTGCTGCTGTCGTCTGGGTGAGTGATTGAATGGCAAGGATGCGCTGTTTGCATTTCGAATTTACATGCCAGCCCCGTCCTCGTTCCCATCTCGACTACCTACCACACCGACCGCTCCTCCTTTCGATGTCGTGCCTCTCAACATTTTGGGCGTTGGCCTGAATTGATATTCAATTACGACGAGTCTGGCGGTTTATTTTTCCAAGCCAAGGAGATGTGCCAAGGAGCAGTAAATCCGAAGGTTGTGGCTTTCACACTCGGTCCACAAGATGCTTGACCAACGTCTCCATTACCTGTTAACCTGGCTAAAAGTGATGGTCCTCCTTGCTACCAAAGATCTTGTTTGTTTTGGCATGTGTATTGGCCGGCCGTCAGAACCGCAGAAAATCTGCCAATTCCGATTGGCCTTCTCGAGAGTCATGTGGTCAAGCAGCAGCTGTTAAGTTGCCATGTGATATCCAACTTACACGAGAGATACTTGGCCAAGTGAAAGGGATAATTGAACACCAGCAAAGCAATCTATCCTCGACAAATACTCACGCTTTCAAACACAAATTTTTTAGTCCAAATTGAATTTCAAAACTGTCTCGATTGCAATTGTAGTTCAATTTGTTTTAATCAAAAAAATGTTTATGTCGGCAATTGATTGAAAACATTGTTTTTGGTGTGTAATGCCAATTTGCTGCAATTTATTTCCAATCAATAACGATCTGAAATTTCAATTATTTATCAAGGCATTTAAATCGCGGTCAAATATAATTTATGTTAAATAGTGAGTTTTAGGCCTGATGTTTAAAAGTTACAAAACCATGAGACTGTTTAAAAAGCCTCCTTATTTCCAAGTTTTTCCTTAGGTTTTTTAAGTAATAACCATTTGACAAGGACCCACCATCATTAGGTTTTCATCTTGTATACATTTATTATTCTCACCTAAACAGAACACCCTACTCACAACCAGCCGGTCCTTATCCACTGCCACAGCCAAAGACATAATACAAAGACAAATACAAATTTTTCATTTCGGCTGTTCGGTGTTCCCCTTGAAACCGCCGGCCATTTTCAAATCGTCCAAGTAGCGCATAAAGAAATTGAATTCATTAAACATTAGCTTCCTGACACGATCGTCGCCAAGCCTCCGACGGCAGAGACCTTAAAACATTTAGTGTCGCAATATGCAAATCCATAAATTTTCTGCCCCAGACAGTCGGTGGAGGGAATGGGGCATGTTGGGGAGAGGCAGAGACGGAGACTCAGTCCTCGGTTGCCGGGAGACAAGACATACACACGCGATAAAGAAATTCGATTAGGCATCAATTTTAAATGAGATGCATTCACCCTCCCGGCCTCCTGGTCGTGGCAGGCCGCCTGCTGTGGATGCCACGTAACCTGATATGGTGACACTCGTCCATGTCGTTCACGTCGTCGTCGCGGTTGCAATCTAATTTATGACTTAATTATCGGGCCATATTTAATGTGTCCAATAAACTAGTCTACAAAATTATACCAACACGTCGTTGTTTAGGCTTTGCCGCGATCTCTGATGCACTGAGAACGATGAGTGGTTGAGGGGACCTTAATTACCAGCGACATCCTGTTTAAAATTATTACTAAAATGTATTATAAAGTTTTTAACAGGATGTTTACTGATTAAGAATATTACTATTAGGTAAAGGCTTAACAGCACATTTTACAGTGTTTTTAATTCCAGAAGTCAGTGGGAACTACAAATCTTTTACAGCATTTTCAAGGTTTTTAGTTTGTGGTTTTTTTTATTTTCTTTCAGTGCATTGGACTTGGTTAGCCTTTGCTTAATGCGTAATCGGAGAGCGGGGAACTTGAAATTCAGCAACTCAACTCGCCAACTGTCCATGGTGTGGCCTCCTTTAATTCTGCGGCCATCAATTTGCTTTTAAATGCAACAATTTGGTTGCCATTGCGGCGGCACCACCGCCAGAGTCCGCACCACCACGTCATCGTCACCGCAGCATGCAGTATTATTTCTTTTTTTTTAAATACGTATTTTGTTTTTATTTTGGCGGTAGTGTGGACGGTCGGTCGGTTGGTCGGTCGGCCGGGCTTGGCTTGCTGGTTCAGCAATAAAAATTTCGTGAAGTGGCAATAAAATTCCATTTAAAATGGCAGCGATTATGTCTCAACAGACCATTAAAGTCACTCAAATGACAACTACTACTTAGGCACTCACAGCCAACACACCGCACCACTTTCAGCATCGCCTTGGACGGACGCACAGCAGCATTTATTTTGTATTTTTTCTTCATCTTCTGGCTCCTTCTGTGTTGATCGTGGCTCGCAGATCGCGACATTTGATGACGGGCGCCGGACTTGGAAGTCCAAAGTTGTCGCACAGTGGGGCACATTTTATTACCTTGGGTGGTGCCGATCCACCGGTGATCCACTTGCGTGGGTGTCGCCATCAATAATGTGCTTTATCGGAAATGACTTTCGAAAGTTTCAGCCCACCAAATTTGGTATCGCTTTTAACTATGATACCTCAGTCGAAATTAACATTTCAATGAGCTTGTTTTGGTTTATTTTTAGAAAATAGCTGTGGCAATTGAAGGTTAAGTAATGAATAACTTTTATTTTTTATGTTTAAATAAAAGCAGACAATAAAATCCCCCCTTTATAGCCCTTACACGAATTTAATCTTAATGATTTCCTGATTTGTGAGCAACCCCAAAAGTCTGTGTGCTCAGACCCTTGAAATTCAATTACCTTTAGACCCCAGTCGCCTCATCAAGACTTTAAAACTCCAACCAAATTGCATTTTTTGCCCGGTTTTTCTTGTGTGCTCAGCTGAAAAATGGACGAAACTACCCCAGTGCGAATTTCCTGCTGACTTTGCATTTTATTATTTGATGGTAGTCTGGTTGCCACCACTGCCACGTCCTTGCCCTCGCAGAGTATGATACGCTCGTTTTAGTAAACGACTTTGGCTGCTTATGGCCCAACTTCCTGACCATTTTGGCACCGTGCACTTTCCTGGCTTATGACGTCTTCGTCGGCACATACATCGTTTAGATAAGTGAATTTCCCCTACGCAAAAGTGTTTTTTATAATTCCCGATGATAGGCTTTAAATAATGTCCATGCCCCGTGCTATGCGAACTGCATGTGTACTCATCCTAAAAGAGATGCATCAGTGAAACTTAATACCGAAAGGATGTTTGCTCTTCAAGCCGAAATTCAATACCAAACTTTGACTTTCGAGTGGTTCCAAACAACAAAAAAGACAGCGAGAAATGCCAGCCCATCACCAGACCCGACTCCAGTTGATCCTCATTAGTGGTCACATGTCAGCCTGACGCGCATTTGCTGTATAATTTTGTCATTCATCATTTTTCGCCCATTTCATTTTTGTGCTACATGCCGAAGGACTCGTATTTCACGCTCATCCCCTTCATTCCTGTGGCCCCGCCGACTGGTTTCATCTTTTTCAGCATCGGATGACATGTGACAACAATGTGGAACCGTTGTCATTGTCGCTGGTAGCTGTTTTGCTGTGACACCTCCCCGTGTTCCCCGCCAGAAGACCTTCCGGGGCCAGTGGATCTCTGCTGCTCAGCTAGGTGTGATTTTCAACAAGTACGTTCATTTTCGGCATCAGTTTTCCCTTTTTCCTACGCATCTCTTGGACCGTGAGCCCGGTGATATATTACCCACCCAAAAACACGGCGCTCGAGTGAGTGATGAGTGACTGAATGGGCCGAACTAATGAGGGAACCGAGTGCTGGTCAGCAACTGTCAGTTGGCATGAAAATGTATGACATTCGCGTAGGTGTGTGACGATGTGTTCGTTTGATTAGCTAGAGAAATTGCTTGGTGACAAGAATATATATAATTTTGGCTTTCTTTTGTGGAAAAACCTTGCTGTATATTAGGTCTTTGTGCTGCCAGTGGTTCAGTGCTTTAGAGACTATATACACTTTAAGAAAGTTTAGATAGCAATAGACTTGGTAAAGGCGTATTAATTAAATGTGCAAGTACACATTCACGCTCACGTTGGACGAACATTTTTAATAAGCATCGGTGGTTCAGTGGTAGAATGCTCGCCTGCCACGCGGGCGGCCCGGGTTCGATTCCCGGCCGATGCAAATTAAATTTTTTAGAATTTTATTTTTTTATTCATTTTATTTTTTTTTAGCCATCATGCTTTTTATAATATACGGTATTTTTAGAGCCATGTCAATTTTCTATAATTATAAAAAAAACTATTTAAATTATATAATTTATTCAAAAATATTATTTTGCATCGGCCGGGAATCGAACCCGGGCCGCCCGCGTGGCAGGCGAGCATTCTACCACTGAACCACCGATGCTGTTGGGAAAATTCGTTTTTTCCACGTAAAAATTTTCTTCCTTTGCGAGAAAAATTGGCAAAGATCTGTGCAAAAGATCAACCAGTAGTTAGAAAACCGGCTTTCCAATTTACGAACCACCTAAGAGATGTCAAAACTGGTTTTTGAGAAACAATTGAGAATAGTTCGTTTTAGGGAACTTGGTATGGAAAAGAAACATGAATTTCCAAAAAAATGTAATATTATGTATAAATATATTTTATAAGAATAATTTAAAAAAGCAATTTGCATCGGCCGGGAATCGAACCCGGGCCGCCCGCGTGGCAGGCGAGCATTCTACCACTGAACCACCGATGCTTCATGAAAATGATCGTCGAAATATCCAGTCATAAGCTTAAAGCTAAATAGGCTGATAGTAATTCTAAAAATAAACGAAAGAGATATGTTGCTTAAAATGGATTATGTTATAAAATGAAGTAATAAGATTAATAAATTTTGAAAATACTACTTTATAAAGTTTGTGGTTAATATCTTTTAAAAGTTAATTAAGCATTTCGGAAAACTATTGAATTTTGAATGACAATAAAGAATACAAAGATATACAATTTCAGTTCCCAGAAGACCCGCTTCCTTCAACGTGAAAGACGAGTACCACTGACAGCCGTCTATTAACTTCTGTGAACTCAAACATCCATCTAAGAGCCTATTAGCAACCAGAGCTCAACTATTCATGAACGCAAACAAACAAACCTCTCAGGATACACGGGCATCAAGAGCCCATAATTAAGGTAACCTGAGCTAATTTTCCTAGCACACCGCACAGCGACAGACAACAATTGTCGCCAGATTTCCAACCGTTGCTGCCAAACAACCCTTCCAGGCAGGATGTCCATCATCTGACAGGCACAGTCCAACCCTTTGTGGCCCTGGCTCCGTTGACAAGCGTTGAAAAATATCAAATTTCATGCAATTTCATTTTGAAGTGGTGGCAGGAGTTGCCAAGAACAAAACCAAAAGAAAGCCAACCAACGCGTTCTGAAGATCCTACCCATTTCGACTAATTTATACCACTTACCTTATCCATAAATACTGAAAATGGAGGGAAGACTATGGAATAATACTATATATTGTATAGTACAGTGGTTTTCTTAATAGAAAATTAATATATTTATATGAGTTTTATAAGAAAAATGTTTCAGTTTACCACCAAACATATTTAACCCTACCTGACATATGTACGAAACAATATGCCATTCTACCTCCTGATTACAGGGTACCATAAAAAGGGACGTGGTGCGGGATTTGGGGGAAATATGAGGATGGTTTTTGAGTGACAGCAGCGCGGCAACACCTAATTCAATTTAACAATTCATTTATCATAATCAGGCATCAAGCCGTTGTCACTCACAATTACGATCAAGCCGCTGTGAAGGCGCAGAAAAAAGGCCAACAAAAGGACGCTAGGACGTCTTCCCCTCTATCTTTTCCCGTGCCTGGGACTTCTTCTTCTTTGATTGCCCCGCGCTACTCGTCTTACTTATCCTGCCAGCCGCCGCCGGGATCTCCTTACTCAGCCCCATTGTCCTCCTGGTCCCCGGGCTTCCTGTCTCAGTCGCTTCCTGCCAGCCTGCCTGGTATTCACTATCTGTCACTTGGCTGCCAGCGGTGCAACGCAGCACGAAGTCCAACCAGTCGGCGGCGAAACAGCCAACAACTCATTGTCAGTTAAATGTTGAGAGCTACTCACATTTTAAATGAGACAACGGCGAAACAGCTGCAAACCCAAACGTCTGCCAGGACTCTGGGAGAAAATTGAGAAAATCCATATCAGTCGAAACCATGGCGGTTCTGGAAAGTTAAGTAGGATTTCTTTTTCGCTTTCTTTTTCGATGTAAAGAGCCTAAAGATGAAGCTTAAGTTGGGATTTTGGTTACTTGGAAAATAGTTTTAAATGGTTCCAAAAATATCTTAGAACAAGCTCTATGAAATATAATACACATATCAAATAGTAAAACGCAAATTTAGTTACTGGTAAATATTGGACTAAAATGTCCTCGTTTCTTCCTTATACGTAAGCCAAAACATGTGCATATTACAAATTTCGTGTTGCATTTCTCTTTGCTCAGCTGCCACTTCCACTGGCCATTAATTTAACGGCCAACAGCAGTGACAGAGGGAACACCCAGGCTGCCCCTTGTGTTACGTTGTTGTGCAGCGTTACGTTACGTTAAAAACCCCCTGCTTTTTCCACCGGCCCTGCCACTATCTATCCCTGGGACTGTCTGTTTGGGTCGTAGTCATACAACACCCCCACTTCGAGCCCTTTTCGAGCTGTCAGCCAACAATGCTTTCACTGTCAGAAACAGCAGAGTTGTTGCTTTTGTTGCCGTTTCTGCTGCTGTGCAATTTGTTATACGCTGCACTCGCTGTTGTTGTTGTTTTTGCTGTTGTCGCTGTGGATTTTTATAACAATTTCTACCATATATTTCCACCATACAAGGGAGCAAGAGAGGGGGCATATAAGGATGGTCACATGTCAACAACAACGATGCATTCTGACAGCCCAATGACATTTTCTACATTTTCGTAAATTGCTTCGATTTGTTTGGGGGCCCTTGTTGCCATCGCGGGTGTGTTATATGACCGAAAGCAAAATGGGTCCCCACTGGGTTGTGCAACATGGGAGGGAGCATGGCAAGGATGTGACATTCACGTGCAGGGCACATATTTATTTATATAGATTTTTTATCGGCTGCACATTTTTGTACATGCGGAAAATAAACCAGTTGGACCTTTAAGGATGTGCGAGTTTAGATAAAGAACTAAATATCTCACCGTGAACACTACAACCCCTTCTGCATTTGCCTTGACTTTTTCATCACTTTTAATATCAAATACTTCCTCCCCATTTATGTTTTTATTATGGCCATAAATTCTCATTAAATGTGTATATTTTGTACATTCACTTACACAGTTTCCTTTCATGTTAATTTGATTTGATGGCTTTTCTTGAACATGTATTTTTATAAATTTCAGCTGGCTTCTATAATGATCTACACGCGCCCACCACATTAACCCCATTGCAAGCGTTTGTTTTGGCTATAAAATATGAGCCAACACGGCACTTAATTCTCAACGAAGCATTCTCTGCAACAGCCTCATGCACTGAAACTAAAACTGTCAAAAGTCTGTTAAATGCCCTCTAAAAATACACTTTGAACTTTCCATCGTAAGAAAGATTAACTACACTGATTACCCTCTCTATACAGTTTTTGATATTGAATTTAATTTATGTTAATCGTATTTCTCAGTGCACAAGTGCAACAAAGTTGCCCGCAATTGTGTTCAGCAATAGCCTTTGAGGCTGCGAGCTGAGAGCTTGTGCCAAATTGAATGGCTCATAAAGCAAAGACACAATAAACGCAACACACGCGATTAACAAAATAACTCTTGGATAACCGAGTACAGTGAGAGTACCTTTCGCAGAAGTTCTATTTAATAATAATATTTATGCATGGCCAGGCCGTCAGACTAATTGACTCATAAATTAGCCAAAGGACGGACCCACCCTACCCCTCTTCCGCCGGGTATTTCTCTTTTATAAAATCTTGACAAATTCACCCGCATGTCTGTGACACTTGGACATCAAGCACGGGGTCTGAGAAATCATGATGGGAACTGCGACAGACAGTGACACAAAGTGCATTTGACAAATGACATTTCACAGACTGCCAGGCACACACAGTCATGGGGTGAAAATTCAAGAGAAGCCAGTGCGAGGGGACGCAGGCCCACATTCTGAGGGCCCATCGAAACCAAAGTGTTTTTAAGTGAATTAGTTTCTTCTGATTTTTTGCCTTTAAGTACTCTATATATTGGGGTATAGTGATTAGATGGGAATTGGTCTTAAAATAATTAAGTTTTTCAAGGAATCTAAGATGCCCTGTAATGTAAAAAGATTATGTGAATGTAAAGTAAATCAATAAATCTTTAAGTTTGCTCTTAAATCTTTAAGAAATATCTGAACTTTTAGTAAGCTGTATCTAGGTACTCCCAGCTGGCTTGGTATTTATCACCTCCCTTAGTTTATAAGGCATAAAATATTCGTTCATTCTCTTCTTAATGTTTATGATGGTTCATAAGTACTTTGTATATATGTTTGCCTTCCCCCAAATATGTATATATTTCTTATTTTTATGAAGTTTTTCTTATTTTTTTTCTTTTATAAGCTTTTTGACGTTCAGCGATTCGCATTGCCATCACCGTCGTCTTCTTCGCCCAAAAGAAGATCTCAATTTCCACTTCAATTTGTCTGCTGTCACTGGTAATTGAGTTCAATTTACAATAATATGCTCTGACGTCCGTGCGGCTGAGCGCCAGCTGGGAGGCAGGGACATCCAGCCAGATGGAGCGGGCGGTGTGGCAAGTGTACGAATGTCTTGCAATTGCAATTTGTACCCGCTGACTGCGCTGACTCCATGCTCCTTTACTCCACACACTCTGATCCCAAACGAGACACCCCGACCCCGGGGGATTCTGGAGTCAGTGCGGCATCTCTCTTTGGGGGTCACTGGCGATGGTCAGGGGGTTCAATAGTTTCCAATCGAGGGGGCGTGACTGCCGGAGGGGTGGCGGAGGCTTGGAAATTGTAATTGATGCCCCGGATATTGATGGCACTTAGTGGATTTGAAGTGGTTTGCATTCCGGGAACAGTTGTATTGTTCGATGGGTGGCAGTCTTTCTACAATGGCTGGACATGGACTCATATTTTTCTAGGTCTTTAATATATATATCAGTCTTTTAAATATAAACAAATGTTGTTAAGTTTTGTTTACAGTTTTTTTTGTCTAAGTGCTTTTCTAAATTGAGTTTTGATGGTGCAAGATATGTTCTTAAATACCATTTGTGGTCAATTACTAGCCAATCCTGGAATCCCAAAGCAAGCTGAAAGCGGTTACATTGTTACGTTTCCTGGACACCAAATAATAAACCTTTTGTTATCTCAAAGTCACTCCACTGAGTGGGTAAAATTTTTGCAAACTTTTCAAATAAAGCCAAAGGGAAAGACACATAGACTTTGGTGTCTGGGGCAAGGGACTGCTAAGCTGGTTTCGGGTTCATGCATAGAGCATAATAAATCTTTTTAACGAAAACAATAAATCGCATTTCACGCATACTCTAACACGGGCCCAAACACACAGACACCGTAGTGGTGGTGGGAGGGGAGCCAAAAATAATAATGGCAAGACCTAGAAACGGCTGGGAAAAGAGAAGCCAAACTGAACTTGGCTAAGAGCAGCGAAGGTAAACCCTTTTGCCCGAAGAAAATTGTAGAATTTATGCATTGGGTGGAGGAGTTCTCGCCGAGAGACAACGAAAACCCATGGGCCAAGTAATTTCTCAGCGTGAAGCAGTCAACGAGTTTCCTCTTTACAAAAAAAAGGGAACACTTAGTGCAATTTTCATACCCTACAAGTGGTGTGTTCTGTATGTTCAGTAGCTTGAAATGTTAGGAGCTATGAGGTATATAGTACCTCATACAATTTTCATTTTTCAGAAATGATTCAAAGAATATTTTTTAGGTTTCTATAAACCTTGAGCTATTTATCGAAATTTTACGAGGTATTTTGGTAAAGCGTGTTTGCCTGTCTCTTACGATTTTCCACCTAACCAAGAGTGTGCGTGTGTGGCAGTTAGCCAGTGTGAGTGTGATTACACCTACTTGAAGTCATATATCTTTCACTTTGCGCTTTCAACAGTTTGTGACGTCGTCTCCTTCTCCGTCTCCTTCTCCGTCTACACATTTATCCTCCACTCCACTCGAGGGGGCGGTTAACAAAAGCTCTTTGATATACCGCCAGCAACTCGACGAGACTCGACTTTCGAGACATGCTACCAACACTTGAGCCCTATATATATGTATAGTATACCCTTACCACACGATATACCCTCGCCTCATTTGCTGCTGCCTCTGCCCGAAAAGCTCAGAAGTGGGCATGTCAGCGAAAATCACCGTAAATTTTCCGCATTGTTTAAAATTTATTACACTTTCAGATTTGCCAGCGAACGTGGAACGAACGATGCCTGACTGGGGGGTGTTGGTGTTGCTGTTGCTGTGGTTGATGAGGAAGTCGTTCGGGGCACGCCCTTTGTTTGCCGGGGTTTCTCCGCGCCCGCCTGCTATCTCTGACATGTTGCTGTCTAATAAGTGTAACCAGTAATTTTCTTATCACTTAACCTGACTCATGTAGCTCCCATCACAATGGCAACATTGCCCCAGCTACTGCTACTACGCCTTCTTGGACCAATTTAATTTGAAATTAAAAAAAAGAAACGGGCTATATTATGGGATAAATTTAAATATCGGAAACATAAATATTAAACTAAATACTAATGCCCTAATGTTATCCCATAATCCGGCAGAGTACATATAATTTATGCATAATTTTCGGCTAATCCATATTTCATGTCCGACAACTGCATTGGCTTGTGGACAAACTCTGCGCTATCAAAAACATCCTGTTTTTGCGGAAAGCCCATTTATAAAATATATAGTACCCTGGCTATGTGTCTCTAATAGATACGACTAAATACAGAGAGAGAAAAACAAAAAAAAAAAAAATAAAGCTAAGCCAGAACCAAACTCGATTTTCGAGTCTAAGCTCCGACTGCATCCGCTTGTAAATCATATTAAAATATTTATGCTGCCGCCCCATGTTTCCCCTCTTGTTGCAGCATTAAATTTTGTGATTTTTTTTGTTTTGCTGTTTGGTTTTCACATTTTGTTGTGCCACCGATAAATTGTGAACAAATGACATTATGCACATGTGCCTCGATATCTGTGTACGAGTCTATGTGCGGTTTATTTAGTGCATTTAGATAAAGCGAGCGAAAATGTCAACTTTTGCGACTATTTTTCGTGTTCGTAAGTTTGTCGGGACTGACACTGCCACACGGCCATGCTGCTACTGCAACTGGCTGCAATTATCGTGCAACAAATCATGGCAACATTGGTTATTGTTGCTGCCGCCGCTGTAGTTTATGGCATTAGTTGTGTTAATTTATGTCCCATTTATGAAATATTTACAAATTTTTCAGCTATTATATGTGTTGTAGCGCAGATTTAACACCCACTGCCGCTCTTGCCCCTCTTTGTTGCCACTCGTTTTGCCTTATCGCTGTGCCACAACAAAAATAAAATATTTTGTAAACCATTTTTCAGCTCAATTCAGTGGGGATCGGTTCGGTTGTTGGGTTATTTATGAGATATTTGGGTGCCCGCTCTCTATGACCTCCGCCGGATGTTTAGCCGCAGTTTGTACTTTTGTTTTTGTTTTTGATTTTTGCCGTTTTGCCAACGGAGGTTGGAACTTATAATATTTATTAAAATTATGCATACGATTTGGCATTTAATTTATGTAATGACGGTTAAAGAGGGAGTTCGTTAGATATGCATGTGTAATTAGTCCTAAAACCAGTGTCCGAATAATTAATAACAATTGGCTGAAATTTGGAAGATTAATTTGGAAAAGAATGGTGGCATTTATTGTATATTAAAGAATATTTAACTTCTAATACAATTATTTCCATTGCTTTTCAGTATCAAAAACTCCACTAGCTAGAACAATTCCAATTACCATTTATCTCCCGTCGCAACTTATCAGACATTGACCAAGTCCACACTTGGCCAGACCATACCAGACCAGACCCAATGTCACAACAATCTCTCCAATCGATTTCCAGCACAATTGCAGTTGATTAAGATGCTGATGGTGCGCCCCGGCCACCTCGCTCCACCATTTGTTGGCTGTTGTGTAAATGTTTGTGTTATTGATTAATTACATTTACAACAATCAAAGTTCATTGAGTGATACCAATCAAAACAACGCCAGCGAACAACGCTGGGTGCACTGCGATGCAATGAATCTTCGAGTTGGTTGGAGTGGCCAAATGGACATGGAGCGATCGGAATGGCTGGCTGAATGACTGGATGACTGAGTGACTGAGTGACTGAGTGAGTGAGTGACTGAAGGAGCGGAGAACATGTCTAATGTGGTGTTGCCCCTTGCTGGCTGATTGCTGCATGTTCGGCTTGTCGCTGCTTGTATGGCATTTGTCTGTTTTGGGCTCCGCGTTGCTTTGATCTTATTTCTTTCTCCTCATTTTTTTCTAGTTTTTTCTTTTTTTGATCTTCACTCGCTTTGATTGATCAATTAAATTCATTTGTAAACAACTTCTTGCCGACGATGACGCGGCATAAAGAGTACAGATCAGAGAGGAAGACGGCGTCCTCAAAGAGCGGACAAGATTTATTTGGTTTTCTATTTTTACGCGGGAGTCGGTCGATCTGCGGGCCGGGTTAAAACCACAACAAATACATCCCGCTGATAATAATTACCAGATGATTTGGTCTATCCGGATAAATTGGTTTTGAGGTTGCAGCTTGTAGCAGGAATTCTTAAATTTGATTGATGCATTCAATGATTTATAGTAGAAAAAGAAGTAGTTTGAAAATGAGATTTATACTGAGTTATTGCTATTTTTAGTTTTTCTTGATTTTTGCAGTAACTTTAGCCTCTCTGTTGGCCATGTACTGCAAGTTTATCGTACATTTTTATAGCTGTCAGTGCGTTGGCTGTCAAGTGTCAAAAACATTTGCAGCTTGCAACGCGCCAAATGCAAAATGCAAATGCACTTACGAACGTCTCTCGCCAAATGCCTGACAATGACAAGCCAACAGAAGATATATATATATAAAGTATATATACTTGGTCGACGGATTCGCATTGTTCGCCAGATATGTATTACACAAGTCACAGGCAGTCAGCATAACAGTTGGGTTGTACAATAGTTCCTCGTGTTCGAGCAGGGGCACACACATGACTAACCGACTGACAAACTGACTAACTGACTAACTGAACGTATAGTAATGATGATAATGACGGTGCCGCGGGGTTGATGATGCTCTGACATTGCCTGACGCCTTGATTAAACTGTCATTTAACTTCATTTATTTTGACATAAAACTGACAAGAGACCCCCATTCTAACTGGCAGCTTATTCAATTTTGCACAACCCGTCAGCGAACAAAGAATATTCAATAAAAATTAAATTAAATAATATTTATTAGGTAGTAGTTGTAGTAGTTACAGTATTCAATATGCAAAGAGCGTGATGCGGTCATCGGAGATTGCATATTCAGATGGGTTACTCGATCACAAAGTAACAAATCAATTCCACTCCAAGAGGAGGCAACTCATTTATGCTAAATAACAAGTGATTAAAGTTCGTTTTGCGCCGATATAAAGCTGTCACTAAACATAAATTACAATATGTCAGTCTCGAGAACCTTTGACTTTTATTAATGTAAACATGAAAAGCAACACGCACGCCGAACCTCCGAACGAGCGCACAACGGCTACAACATGCTGACACTGAAAGCCGAGATAAGTTACCCAGGCACACACACACTGGGTCTTGAGACCCCGTCTCAGGCCTCATACCCAGAGTCCCAGACCCAGACCCAGACCCAAACCGAAAGTCCCAGCTCCCAGACCGAGCTCCACTTGGAAACCAACGCTGACAGGCAAAAGTTTTGTCCGAGCGTCGAGCTCTGTGTTTGTTATTAAAGAAACCGATGCGCAGCGGCGCAAAGAAGATGCAACACTTGAGGCTTCCTAGGACTTTGATTATGGTATAATATGGTACAGTACAGGTGTCACTTACTATGTTGCCCAATTTTGTATAAGTTTGCAGTACTATTTCTTAAAGTTATCCGAATGCTTTTCTTTTGTTTTTTCGATTCTAGAACTAAATTTCACTCTTCGATTGTTACATTTCCCATTTTCACAGGTTTTACTGTATCCCGGGCCCCACCCCGCTCATTTCGCATTCATCTTGGCTATATCGCCGTATGCCGTTCTAGGCTTTTGTGGGTTTGCGCTCACTTAGCGATCATATCATTTTGACATGCTCGTGTGTTTAAGCTGTCAAATTGCCTGCTGTCTACGGCTGCTGTCTGCGATAGCTGCTGGCTCCGACTCCATCTCCATCTCAGTCTCAGTCTCTATCCCCAACCCCGCTTCCATCTCCAATTCCATTTCCATCTAGCTCTGGTGGAGTCTTAACTATCTTTTCGCTTTACATGGACTAGTCGCGCACTCCTCGGGGCCCCGGTTGTCTATTTGTATCTGGACAGGCACTTCGGCCGGCCTTATGCCTCCTTAAGTTGACGTGTTACGCTGTCAGCATGGAGAAAACCTCAATTTCAAACTGTCAGTTTATATGTCAGCTCCAACTGACAGTTCTCCATGTTGTCGCTGTCTCTCTCTCTCTCCGCAATACGATTCGTTTCTTTTCGCTGGGTTACGTGGTTTGGCATGCGCTGGCTTCGGCTTTGGCTTTTCCATGGACTCGGATACAGATACAAAGCCAGCGACAGCGACAGATACTTAGATGGGCATTTGAATAATGCGCACACAAGTCTGGCTTACAAGAGGGGCTTGCCATGGGATACTGCACTGCTTAAGGCTGCTCATTTGGCCATGATCCTAACGCTATTCATGGTGCGCGCCTTCTTCAGGGGGAACAACTCAACTGAACTCGACTCGGCTCCATTCGGATTGCTGTCCGCAAGGTGAATGGGCATGGAGATACGGATGCGAGTACGAATCCGTGGAATCCAGTGATCATTTCCCAACTGATGCTTGATTAAGTCTTACAACCACAATTCCTGGAAACTAGGCAACTCAGTTGTACAAACGATGCTACTGCACAGATTACTTTTTAAGAATTTAGAATATATGTCAAATTAAAGGAACACTCTCTATTTCTTTTCATGAATGAAATGGCTAAGGTCTGACCCCCTTTTAAGTTATCAGCTATATTTTGGTCTGGTGTTCTTTCTTAAAATAACTAGACATTGCCTTCAATTGTTATCAGCCGATATATATTTGCAGAAACTATGACAGTCATATATTATCAATATTAGATGTCAATATACTTCAAGGAAGTTAAGGGTTTAAAAATATACGCTTAATAAAATAGATATGATAAGCATAACCAATTGGAATTCATTGATTACTGCAAAAAAAGGCAGTAAAGAATCACAATTCGGTCTTATCAAAATTTTCATAATATTTAACTCTGGGAAGGAAGTGATTATTAAAAAGATAGTTTGCATCGGCCGGGAATCGAACCCGGGCCGCCCGCGTGGCAGGCGAGCATTCTACCACTGAACCACCGATGCTGCTTGACGGAAAAGTATTTCCCAAGCTAAAATTTTCTTTTTCGCTACAAGATTTGCGAACATCTTTGCAAAAAATCCATTGATCGATACAAAAACTGGTTTTATACCCAATAACCTCTGATTGAAGATTGGAAGAATAAAAAAGTATACAATATATAGGTTGAAGGGGCCTTTAAATTTATGAATATAAATCGCACTGAAAATATTTTAAAAAAAAATAAAATAATTTTAAAATATTAATTTGCATCGGCCGGGAATCGAACCCGGGCCGCCCGCGTGGCAGGCGAGCATTCTACCACTGAACCACCGATGCTTCATGTAAGGAGGCGACAGAATTTCCCAATATTAAGGATGGATTATTTTAATTAAATTATTTTAATTTCTTAAACTAAAATGTACTTGTGAAATAACCTTGTAGCGGACATTCTACCGTTGAACCATCGATGCAACAGTGGATTTCCCTAGAAAACTGCAAACTTTTGGATATAAACATAAAATATTTCTTGGCTTTAAAACTTCATCGTGTTAGTTATCGATTAAATCAGTAAAATTTTGTTAACTATTCAAATTAAAAAAAATTAATCTGCTAAAACCGCTCTCATTCACCTGAGATACAAGTCCTTCCTGAGCGAGGGACAGTTACCTGGCCGTGTTCTTCAAGCGATAAATAAAGTTGTGAACATTGGCTCGATTTGTTTGTAGGTAGGTCTGGTCGCTTGGCCTGGTATGGGTTCGTTTTTAGCAATCGCCTTCCCCATCGCCTTATAGCTGCCGCAGTGCCTCCCTCTCTCTATCCACCGACTCCATAGCCATACCCATACTCATACCATCTATCCTGATCCGAGCCTTGGCTTTGTCGGCCCTGTCGTTCGTTTCACTGCGTCGGACACAAAAGATTTACGATTATGGCGCGACTATTAAAAAGTTTCGCCTCTCGCACACCTCCGCCACCGCTACTCCTCATCTCTCACTCAAGCCCACGACCAAAGTCAAAATATTGTGTAAAAAATAAAAAATAAAAAGCAAAAAGCCAAGAAACAGAGTGGGGCCTGGTTTGCAGCCGGCTCTCTGGATCGATTAATTATGTGCGGAATTTGGTTTATTGAGTACGAACCGCCTTTAAATTGTCTAAAAGGCCCAGAGAGCTGTCAGGGCATGTTCATTCGTTTCGGGGGGCGATCGCCGATCTCAGATCGCAGATCGGGGAGCACAGAGTACGGAGAACGGGTTTCAACGGCTGACTACGCCTGTAATTTATGAGTTTAACTATAATTTTTA
This sequence comes from Drosophila eugracilis, assembly GCF_018153835.1. Taxonomy (NCBI): domain Eukaryota; kingdom Metazoa; phylum Arthropoda; class Insecta; order Diptera; family Drosophilidae; genus Drosophila; species Drosophila eugracilis. Next base: position 2,090,763 of record NW_024573209.1, read on the forward strand.
ACATTTACGCTGCGCCTGCGTGCGCTTGCAATATGACAATTTTACTGCGCGACAAGGAGCTCAAAGAAGGGAGCACGATCCAACGGATAAGGGGTATGGGTTATGGGTTCGAGGAGCAGTTCGGGTGGAAACGAGTCATATTTGGACTCTAACATGGACAGCTGGTCAATTGAGTTGGTCCCAATGTCGGCGTGTTGGCGGGGCAACCATTTTGTTGTTTTCGATTAGACTGTTAAGTTGTCAAGCTGAAATTGATTTGTAGCCACTGGCCGGTCGATTTTAAATTGCTCAAATTAATGTTACACAAGGTGTTGCTTTCGATGAGGTTACAGCCGCTCCAGCAACTCAGCCAACTGGATGCTGATCGTAAATCGATCTGGCTAACCATGTGCCCGGCTTGCCAAGGGGTGTTATGACTGCTATTAGATGCCGGATTAATCGCGGTTTTGTACGAGTGTCCATGGCTTAATCGATACTGATTGGCGTGAACTATTTGCTTGGTGAATTGCAGTTGGTTTATTGGTTGCTTTGGTAACACTTTTCCGGTCACAAAATCTCTGTAATACCAGTTACCAGTTTTAATGAAAATCTTTCAAAATAAAAGAAACACTTATAAACATTCTTTCTTTTTGCATAAGCCTTCCATAGGAATACGGTTATTCAACACATAAGAAATTAAGTTTTGTGATTTTTTAAAATAATTAATTATAAATAATAAATAATTTATTTTAAGAAATATATTCGAAGTGAAACTATTTCCCAAAGCCCTCCAAAGTGTCCTGAGGGAACTTCAAAAATCGAGCGCCGAGAAATAACTTCAGAGATGATGGCTTATTTGAGGGATTGAAAAGCATACTACCATGAATGCTGAGCAGGCCATTTTTATAGTCAGCCGATAGATTTTTGTGCAGAGGGGCCTTCTTATCTGGAATTTCTCCCTTCAGTGGGGCCTTATTCGATTTCTTGGTTCCGAAACCCAAAATAGAACTACCGACAAACATGGCCAACGTGAATATGAACAGCAAAGTCCAGCGGAACAGCTTTAATTGCATTTCAAGAGGTAAATACTTTTCCAAAGACCTGTGATATGATTATTTTTTCTCAGCTTGATATGAGTGATTGACACATAACACTCGGTTGTAATCGGTTCTGATCGGACTTGGACAAGTGCTTAATCGCTTTAACGAGCGATTACTGAGTGTGATTTGAGCCCACTACAAATCTCAATTAACTGTCATATTTATTTTTCGCTGAATCTATGATAATCCGAAATATTCCTAGTGATTGCGAAATCATGGGGACACCATCATGGCCGTACTGACTAATCATTTTTCAAAATCCATTCCGATTAGACGTTGTGCACACGTCCACTAATCCACTACAGTTTCCAGCTCACTGATCTGTGGATTGCATTGGGCGTGGCAAAGAGGGTGGTGCGTGAAAAGCAGTCCCCAGTAACTAACCAACTAACTAACTGACTAGCTGACTGACTGACTGACTGACAGATTCGGTCTCTATCCTCCGGATCTGGCTTCAAAGGTGCGACGCCTTTGACGGCATCGGATTTGGATTTTCCTGGCTCCGCCCCAGTCATTCAGTACGGGATTCCGAGTGGCGGGGGCTTGTGTGTGTGTCAGGCCCGACTATAATCTGACATTTAATTAATAATAAAGTTGACAGTTTGTTTTGAGTGACTGTGACAGTTTTAATTGAGATTTGTTCTCCAAATACCCTGTACGGCTCGCAGCGGGGTTTATGCGTTTCGCGCATATGACGCAATTTTTGGACAGTCAATTTATTAAATTTTATTTCATTTTGATAATAATTTTTAGGTATATGGGTGGTTAGGAATATTTAACATTACTATGCACTTAATATGCAACTGGAAACGTGCTAGGTATCATTACCCCTTTCGTTTTTGTCCATATGAGTGTAAAAAGTATCTATGAATATCAAATAGAGATCCCAGACCACGAAACATTTTCCTTGCAGCCAACTGGTTGATCATCTTCACCCCAGTGATCTCACTCCCACTCGATCTTCATTTTTACCCACTTGTAGTTGGACATCGACAAATGACCATCGCTATCTGCCTTTGATCTTCAAGTGCTTCAATCTTGGCCCCTGCCCCATCCCCATACTGAACCACTAATTGGGGTGTGCAGGGCATTTGAATGGACTTGATATCTGAAACAAGCGGTGAGAGTCAGTGAGTGAATGAGTGAATGAGCACCCACCAGCGTCAACGAGGTGCCACTCAGAAAAGTCCAAACCACTTAAGTGCCTTGGGGGCCAAGAAGGGGAAATTTCCAGTCCAAAAACTAAAAAAAAAGAAACAATAAAAAATAGAAAAGGAGAAAAAAACGCATAACGAAATGGGCTTTCGGCTTTTGTGAGTGTAGTCAGCTCGATTGAGAGGCGATTAGCGAACAAAACAGAAGTGGCATGTTTTGATGATGATCAGCCGGGCACGTCGGATTGCCGGCAATCAAATCCAAAATGGTGTGGGGGGTGGTCCGTGGTCCATGGTTGGAGACCTCCGTAAGCTAGACACGCGTAAAAACGCTCCCCAAAATGACTTTTCAATTGAGTTGTTAAGCTGTCTGATGACGGTTGTCAAATTCCCCCTTCCACCAAGCCCCTTAGCTATTTTTTTTTTTGCTATATGGCAAATGCTTGCGCGATAATTGAGTTTTATGATTGACACGACAACTTTGCTTTTTAAATTGACATAAATTTCAATATGTCGCATACAAAAGCGAGGGAAACAACAAAAGCGAGTTAAGCGAACCGAAAGCGATCTATCTCTCAGTTCAGTTCAGTTCAGTTCGGTTCAGTTTGGTTCTGTCCCGGCGATAAATTGTGCAATAAATTTCAATTACTGTTATTTCGCCCGGCAAAGCGCCCATAGAATCCCCGCACATAGAGTTTTCCCAACCCAGCTCTCGACCAAAAACCCATATAAACTATTTAAGTGAGCTGAGAAAAAAAAGGAAGGCGAAACAAGAAATATGCGACACACAAATTGTGATAAATTTTATGTTAAAGTGCATGAAATTATATGGCGACACATTTGGGCACTCATAAATTTTATTTAAACAATTTACAATTGTCATTCGAGAATTGCTTGTCGCAATTGTTGTTGTTGTTGTTGGTGTGTTGTTATAGTGGCTGTGTTGTTGTTGCTGCCTTTGCAGTCGCCGACTGGACCGTGACTGTGGTGCTGGGCTATAGTTCATGTTGTTGCTTTCATGCGGCTTTGGCCTGCGAATTATTTATGTTTTATTGTCAGTTGGAGGTTATTATATTGCCATATTGAAGCACGTTAGCGCTATAAAAACAAAAATCCAATGATATGCAAGTCTGAAGTGACTGAAAAAATAATGGTATTACGATTGTAAATGAAGGTTGGGCTCAGTCGATTTCGTTGATTGGATAGTTAAGGGGAGTAATGGGATAAGGTTTTGGAATGAGTAAATTAACCGTAAAACATGAGGTCTCAGCTGGTTTTAAATGGTATTATATTACTTAATGATTAATAATTAATTATACTTCATATTCTAGTGCTTAAACCAAACTTGAATGCAGCCTCTGAAATGTCCTAGACTGACAGTTGGGTTAACCCAATGGCAACTTGTTCAGTTGGTTAACTTCACCTCAATGGCTGTGGAAAATTGTTTGGCTACCGTATGGCGAACGAGTCATTTGCCTTTCCCCTGGCATTTGTAATGTGCGTTTGATTTGCCAGCTTAATTAACCCAGCGAACAGCTCCAAAGCCATTTCCAGTTGAGAAGCAGAGGCAGGCCGCAAGTCAATCAAGTGAGAACATCAAAGCAAATGTCGCCTGCACTTTGCACAGCCTCGAGAAGATGAAGGCGAACCGCTGCGAAAGTTTTGTGCAACCCGGATTCCAGGCTCCAGATTCCTGACTCTGGATTCCGGAGGACTTCACTCAAAGTTCTCGCCCTCGTTCAGTCCAACTGACATGCCCAGACATTTGCCCATGTCCATCCACTGTGCACCACTTCAGCATTCAGCATTCTGCATCCAAAATCCGACATCCAGCAGCCAACAGGCAGAATTCCACATCCAACTGGCGGTGCCAGTGACAACTTACTTTGGCATTTGGCTGTCAACATGCTGTCAGACATTTAAACAATAAATGACCAAACACTTTTCATTATGTTGCTCTTTGCGGTTACGCCTGCAACAGACAGGAAAACCGACTTTGACTTTGGCCCAGCAACTGGACTGGAATCCCAGTTTGAATCAAACGCCGATACAAAAGACCCTTTTAAAATTGACTGATTCGCACAAAGAATGACTGGCCATTCATACGAAAATACTTAACGAATTGAAGCTGATGTGGGTCAACTTGTGGGGCGGTCAGAGGTCAACGTTTTTACTGCTGTTACTGTCATAAAAACGTTGCCAACTCTCTCGCTTGCCTGCCTGCCAAGAACCCAAAAAAGTTATCCCAGCTGAATGTGCTTTTCGGTCGGCGGCGGTCCGATACAAATGCGAACCCATTTCAAAAATGTTGACACCCAACATAGGGCAATTAAATTCATTTTTCATTCATCTGTGCGTGTGTGTGCTTGGTTGTTTGTGGCACTGGACACAGTTGGCAGCCTTGTTGAAAGTAATTGACATATTGCGTTGCAAAATTTGAAAGGTTTTTCTCTGAAAAGCTGTGCACACACACAAGCTGTGGCTGGAACTCTGGGGGCTTGCCTTTCTGCCGGCTGGCTAGAATCAGGATATTTGTATTTTGGTAAACGAAATGGTGCAGTTGAAGAGTTTCAAATCAAAGCTTTTACTTTGGTTATTGTTTTGAGGGAAGAAATCGATTTCATTTGATATCCTGAACATAAAGTAAATCTTTTAGATCAATCTAAAGTAATATTATTTAGTAATATTAATCACACTTTTAGCCTTAAGACTCTCTTTCTCATTTTAGCATCTTTGAAAACTTAATTATTGCCCATAAAATATCTCTCACCGCACCCATTAATGCCCACAATCGATTACATATATCCAGTGCCACCGATTTATCGCCTCACCCCCAATCATCTTGTCACTTTCAGTGTCAGTTGGGCATTAAGTGCGTTTCGAGGCCATTAATGGACTCTAAACACGTTGTTGGAATTCCTCTGCTTCGGGACGGAAAAGAACATTCAAACAAATTGCCGCACACACATTAGGGAGATTTTGAATGGCTTTCTCCTCAGCTCTCAGTTCTCAGTCCTTGGACACCGCTTCTTGCCCCAATGCCCACGCACTTTTCGGGCACAAAGTCTCCTCCATCGTCGGGCCATAAATTTCGTTTTATTTATGAGCATTTAATTTTTGTAACATTAATTTAAACATAACTGCCAAAACATAAATTAGCTTCCGTTTCAACTAATTATGTCCGCTGTCCGCTGTCCCTGCCCCGTCCCTCCAGCCAACCCTCCGCTCTTCGTGGCAATCGCTCAAGCATGAAAATTGTTGACTGCACAAAAGGCAACATCAGGAACACCCCCGCACAGTCGAAAACCGCATAAATTTAAATGTATGCTCCGGCATGGTCCCTCTCGTCGGTCTCTCCTCGCTTAGGGATTGGGTGAGCGCCACGTTTTATCTTTTCCCTTCTCGGGGCTTCGGGGTATTGTGGATCCACCATGGTAGGGGGTTAGTAGCGTTTTTCGGGTTTTTTGGGGGCGGTTGGAGTTCTTTAAGTGCCGTTACACATGCATCGGCACCGCCATCGCATGCATATAAATTTTGATCTGTTTTGCCGGCTGGCCTTTTGAACTGCCTCCAAATTAGTTGCTCATCCAGGCAATTAAGCAAAATGGACTAAAGCCAGGGATGGATAAGGATCAGGGGTATATATCCAGCGATATTAAGGTCTGCAATAAATGATCATTTAAAATTATAACTTTCTATTATTTCTTAAACTCCAAATATGGCTATCATTTTTTACTTTTTTTAACTATATAATATTTTAAGAAATAACTCCAACTTCTAATCTATCTTGAGCTGCATATTATCTCTAGTCTTGATTACTTTATAGGCATTTCTACTTATATTTACTTTAAAATATTCTTAACTTTCATATTGTTATAGTTCCTTAAAATTAATAATCATTATTTTAATAGTCATTCCCTCTCACCTCAACTCCTTCAAGAGTTCCACTTGGCTGGTTGCGGTGCCCTGGATCCCGAAAACAAAAGCCGAATAAAGAAATACGGCCAGAGACACGGCACAAACATAATAATCATAAATATATCAGGCAGCTAACTTTCGGCTTGGCATAATAAAATCCAATTAAAAACCAAAGAAAGCAAATGTTTACGACCTGACACAGTCCAAGGGGCGAGGGACCGCAGAAGGGAGCCGGCGGCCGGGGTAGCCGAAAAGGGCTGTCTGTCTGTCGACGAATGCATTGAGTTATGTTAATGGGAGGCACAAAATATGTCTGCGCCCCCACAAAGAGGAGTCCATGTCGAATTTAAGAGTGTTTTTTCTGTCTTGGGGTAGAAATGTTCTATGGACATTAGGAGGGTCCCAAAAATATTTCAAAAAGAGTTGAGAGAATAATATTTCTGATTTAATGGCCAAGATTAGAAAAACAAATGGGTGATTTGATATATTCGAATTCATACACTGTGAGTCAAACAATATTTAAGACATAAAAATGGTATATTTAAAAATTAAGAAATATGTTTATTAAAAACCATTAGTAGAGCATCCACATGAAGATTACTTGGCAATCTCTGTACCATATTTTGGAGACTAAAGTTACATTCTCCCCTCATTTAGACATAGACAAAACGGTAGTCAACAAGCACAGGCAGCATCCATTCCCAACTAACACCACATAATTCACAGGAAATGACAAACAGCTGAGCTCCAGCCATCAGGGCACCCTCTGCCCTCCTCTGGGGGCTGCAACCCCTCGATTCCCTTGCCCCTTTGTCAAGTGTCAGCGTAAATCTTAAAATTCGCCGAGCAGAAAGTGTTGCCTTTGTGGAAATTGACTTGGCCAAAGCCAGCAGCAACAGCAGCAGCAGCAGCGGCGGCAACAAAAACTCCAACATCTGACCAGACTTGGTCTTGAAGTGGGTGTTACGAGGTGGGCTGAGATGGTGGTGCTTTGCACTTTATTATTTATGGCTGTCGGGTCGAGTACGAATTCATTTTATTTATGAAGCAAGTCAGCCAAGCGACCAGCCAAACAGCCAAAAAAGAAAATAAAGACAGGCCAAAACGAATGGCTAACGGACAACTGTGGTCGTTGTGGCTTTCTCAGCTACTGAAAAACAAAAAACACCTCTTTTTCTCTCCGACCAGATGGGAGACGGTTTGGTTTTGACTCACACGGGCAGTGGTTTATGCGGTTTCAAGCCATAACCATTATTTTTAAATCAAAATATTCGGAATTATTTAGTGTTCAATCATAAAAATATTATGAATGTGAATGATAATAACATAATGTTAACGATAAAAGTGAAGTCTTTTTAAATTAAAAAAATATTTCCATCCTTGCATATTTTAAAAGTAACCAACAATAAGAACTGATTTACGATTTAAGTTGACAAGAAACGAGAAAACTTTTTATTAGCTTACAAAGTTGAGATCTTAAATCATTCCACTGTACTTACAGTGGATACTCCCACCAAAGAACGTAATTCCATCCACAGTCGGCAACACTTGCACTCTGGCTAAGCGAGACAATGAAGCCACCCCTTTGAGCTCGCCCCCTAAATCCTCGTCTTTGGCCACGTTCGTAGCAATTTTCGAGTCGGCTAATTAGCTTTGGGTGTATTGTTTATAAATTTATGACGCATGTTAAATGGGTTTAATTTATTTATGGCACTTTGACCGCCCTTACAAGAGTCCAAGTCCAAGACCATGGCCCAGTCGAGTGCTTGAGCTTTGGCCAATTGAATTTTCGTTTGTGAATTATGTTTATGAGCTGTTCTGGTTCTGGTTCGGTTCTGTTTGTGGCATTATGGGCGTATCTGGGCTGGGGGCTGGTAGACATTGAGGCAATGTTCTACATATTTGTGCGGTTAATTAGAGACGCCTCATGGCGGGGTGCCACTACCATAGCCGCCCGACAAGAGACCCAATTAAAACTTCAAGTTGTCAGCTATCCAGCTATCAACACCACCGCCATCCTCCCCCGCCGGGGTCAAATGGCTCTATTATGCGGATCCAAAGTGAGGGTAAGGGGAAAATCAACCCCGATTATGAAAATGGGAATACAAAATTCTGATGACTATCATTATGGGAATGCTGATTATTCAAAATGTATAAAACTCTTTAATGCGGTTAAGGGCTAAGAACGACTTAATTGAATATTTTCCGGATCGGGTATATGGGCTATAAGGATGAACTTGGTTATGCTATTACTGATTATTTGGGATATTATGATCCATATTATGATTAAGCTAACGGGTTGTGTGTTGGGATTATGTTGATAAAGATACTAGACTTTATCAGTATATACGTATATTTTGAGTATTAGTATATGAGTTTGTATAGGAAGTATAGAATAGAGCCTTAGTAAGGGTATTTATAAAATCGATTATGATCTTCTCAGAATTTCCTGGCTATAAAAAAGACTTCTCCCAAGGAAATTCGGTTGTCACACCCAGGCGCCAGGTCCGAATGATCAATGGCCGCTAATTAGTGTGTCCTCTGCTTTGGAGACTTTACACATGCTCGCCGGATTGCCGGACTGCTGGAGAATAGAGACATCCGGGGGGTTGACCAATGGCCAGCGACTTGTCGGTGTCCAGCTGATTAATGCCACGCCACGATAATGAGGTTTTGACTTGGGCCCGGGCCTTGGCTCGGGAATATGTTTTAATGCCCGTTTGATTGATGCCCAAGGCGAGTGCAAAACCGCTTAAGGCACTGCCAAAAAGTAAGTTCTGGGGGCAATTTTGTAGACAGCTGTATAGCTCGAGGGTTAATGGGTTAAGTTTCATTAAAACAGAAGGGGCGCGTTAAATAAATCAATGTATTTTGATTAATACTTATACATACTTTTACAACTATACTTAACAAACCCTTTGTCTACAAGATGAAGTTGCTTCGACAACCATCAAAGTTCCTTTTTAGCCAACTTTCCATTGCACAAATCCCTTTAGCTGTCACTTTTTCTTTCTTTTTTCTTATTTATAAAGTGCCCAAGGATAGGACAGCTGCAACGATTACCACGAAAAAAGCGGATATAAATATATTTAAGTTATGTAAATGAAATGCGCTCTGCGATTGCTTTCTTTTTGTTGGCCAACCCCTCCCGCTACACTGCGCAAAAATACATATTTTTGGCGCAGTAGTTTTTGGAACGCGAAGCGCGTGCAAAAATAATTTATGGGGGCCATCAACAACCCTTAGAGCTGAAATGATAGATGGCGTGCCAGGATGTCTGCCATCCAGCGAGAGTCGAGTCGAGGTCTAAAACCGAAACCGAAACTGAGTCGGAGTGTGATTTTGTAACCGAGACTGGGACTGGCTGAGACTGAGAGCCAAAGTCGAAGGCAAGTTAACCCAAAACCCAAAATATGCTGCGGGCGCAATATTTCTTGCACTCACTGTCACCCAGGGAAATGGAAGTTAGAGGGGGCTCTGGAGTCTTTCGACTGGAGAGTGTCGAGCACTTTTCGAATTGAAATGTCGTTTTGGCTGGCGCTAGAATTTTTCATTGCCAATTGCTGCCAGCAATGGTAGCCCGGGGTGGAGACGGGCTTTTGCCAAGAGCTGCCATATTTCTCGAGAGCCCGGCACAAATGTCACATCAATCTTGTGTCCAGCGTTGCGTAAGAAGTAAAGAAAATATTCATTTTGTTTTCAGCTGAGGAGTCCCCAACCCCCACATCTATCCCCTCCGAAAAAAATGGAATCAAGTCTACTCGCTGGCTGCTTGCGAAAATGATTAATGGCCTGGCATGTTGTGCGAATTTTAAATGCAAGACAGCAAGTGCAGAAAGGCCAAGAGAGGGCCAGTTGGGCAAGTATTTTGATTGAATGAACTTGCTTGAGGCGGTTCCACAGGGTGCATAATGCCTAATTGAAGTGATTTCATTAACTTTATCATTTGTTATTTAATTTTTCTTCCTTTGATGTTTCAGTTTAGCGTAGTAAGAATACATAATCCAGCTTAGAGCGTGTTTAACAGAAGTGCTTAAATTAACATTTCATAAATAAAGCAATTAAGTCGAGAAAAGCTAAAGTTATGTCCTATGGAAAGGCTTATTATATTTGCAGAGCTCAGCTGTAGCTTGACTTCCTTTAGTTTTGCCAGAACTTTAATCAATTTAATTAAACTCTGTACTTAATTGATTACAAGCTGTGCTAAAAATCAAAAATTTAGCGCGCCATAATGCAATTAAACCGGGACCCCTAGACATAATTTGCCAAGTTAGGTTGCCACACAAGCACAAGTTATCAAGTCATCAAGTGAGGTTGCTACTCCTTCTTCCTCACCCCCCATTAAAAGCCACCGCAGACTTGACTAGACTAGCTCCCCCTTGGAAAGTCTCACTCTACTCCTCTGCTCACCTCTAACATGGCCACAACGTCATTTGCGCTGCTTAAAAGTTGATTCGAAAAGTTTTACACCGCAACCGAGGGGGGCCAAGGTGGAAAATTTGCGAGGCAGGAAGTGAGTGAGCGAGAGCGAGAGAAAAGGGGGATCCTTGAACATGCCGCCGTCGACGCCTTCGCTTTTGGTCCTGGCACACACACGCACACACGCAATTAGGCATAATCACCTACACACACAATTAAGCAGGATGCCGACAAAAACAGCACCTCACACAGAGATACCCCAACACACACACACACACAAACATGCATCGTGGACCGGGTTATAACCTGCTTGCAACGCCATCGTCGCCGTACAATTTCCGCAAGTCGTAAAAGTCGGTAATTTATACCTTTTGCCCCATATGCTACGGCATGGTAATTTGTTAAGTAGAGTTAAAATAATTGCTCGTATTTATAATTTACACATTTTGCCTTGGAAATTTATCGTCGCGCTGAAAGTGCGCTAGATACAGGCCCCAAAAGGAGGATCCTGCACTCCAAACAGGCACAAGTCAAGTGTGTGGCAAGCAGGAGGGGAAAGGATGGGTTTTTGGCCAGGTCGGACAACTTGCCTCCGCAATTTTTCGGTGTATTTTCCACTTTGGCGCTGCGCGCAAATTTATGGCCACAAGTTGCCCCTTGCTAAACTGAATGAATGAGTAAGTGAGCTCCTGCTCCTGCTCCTGGCGATGCTGCTGCTGCTGCTGCTGCTCCAGCTTCTCCCTTTGGCAAAGTTGAAAGTTTTAGCCGCTATTAATTTCCCACTCCACCCCTTTTTTCGAAACGGGCAAAAGCTGGGCTCTCTGTGGGGAATATGAATTGCAGTTGAAGAGATTTACCGACCATTCGGGGTCCAGAACGAAAGAAAAACAATTTGATTTCATTTGATAAATGTTGGGTGAGGAGAGATATTCAAGAATCTGCTATATGAGTTAATCATGTTGGTCTAAAAACAGATTTCACTCCTTTGTGATACTTAATAGAAAGCAGAAAGTTTGTCTTAAAAGTTTTTTTTTTGAAACTGCAGCTTTGCCCTAATATACAATCAATGTTAGTCATAAGAATAAAGATTGTTAAAGGATCTCAAAGTGCAGTCAAGCAATATGTTGTCCTTTCAATAGTCGTGTGTTTCAGGGTTCTCGGGAAATAACAAGAGACAAAGTAACATTTTATATTAACCCATGGCTTGGTAACATTCATTTTCCTTCCAAATTACCAAGTAACTCCATTTTGCACGAAATTTCGAAAACCATAAAACATTGTGAACGATAAATTTCATTTTAATGGCTGGAGAATTGCTGGGGAACGGCCCTTTTGGCCCTCTCAGTCGCACTCAGTTACTTTGTGTGCTGGAAACATTTTATAAAACATTTATTTGCTTGATTCCTAGCCTCATTTCCGCCAGACATTTCGCACCCGCTTCGAGTTCCACAACCCCCCAAAAGCCCAAAGCCCCGTTTTCCTCATTTTCAGCTGAAAAGATATATATTTTGTCTGCACTCCAAGCGCTATTCCTTTTTTTGGGCCATAATGAGGCCATAAAAAGGGTTAAATAAAATGTGCAGCAATTGCTTTGCTAAAGCCAACGAGGTCTAGTGTAACACACCCCTTTCACCTCGTTTTCCCAATGCCAACCATTACGTTCCGACCACTGACAGCGAAAATTTGCCCGATTTTCGCGCCGTTGCTTAAGAATTATCGACGTCTTTTTTATTTGGTCGAGGAATGTCAGAAGTAGAGGCGTTGGCTCTTGGGTTGGAAAGGCACTTGGAGGGAAAACTGGGAGGAAGAGCTATGAGGAAAAGTGTGTGGCGGGTGGGACGTAGAAATTACAGCTTGTAGCTACAAATTGCTTCCGTTGCAGGCACTTCGGGGCTCTTTAGCTGGGAGGAGGGCTGCCCAAAATAGACACATCAATGAAATTTATTAGTTTGCATGTGCAAGTGCAGCTGGCGGTGGTCGGGATTTTCCATTTCCCGCCGGACCGAGGTCTAATTCGCTTCCCCGCGACCTCTCTTCTCCTGTAAAAGCCCCGGCCTCGCCCTCCATATCCTACTCTTTAACGGATGTAAATTGCTGCTAATTTGCTTTGTACACTGAAATTAATGGAAACTCAAATGAGAGCCAGTTCGCTGGAGTGCCGGTAAACATGATAAATGCATTCTAGGGCTTCATTTATTCAAAGGTATATTAAGTTCTGAGTATAATTTACCTTCCATTTTCTGGCAATAAGACTTTAAATTTAAAACTGTTTATCCTGGTTGTGTGACATCAGTTTTTCAACAAAAAGCAAAATCTGAAATATTTATTTTAGTTTGGTTGGCAATATTATAAAAAATTAAAATTAATAACTTTTAATTAGGGTATGAAACATCAGGGTTATTAAATTTTTGTGATAATATTCAATAATTTTTATCAAATTTTTAGCTCTAACTTCATAAAAATGGGCCACACAGCTATTAGAGTGAAGGAAAGATTGGGTTAATGGCCAATATTAACGACCCATAAAACGATTTGGAAAAATGGCAATTTTTGGTAAATTTTCGAATTTTTTCAAAGATTAATTTTTGCAAAAAATTTGCTTAAAAAGTGCACATTTCAAGGTTTAAATGCCGGTCGATTGGAAATTAATTTAATAATTCAACGATCAATTTTTTTACTTTGTTATGGGACTAAATGAGAGTAAAATCAGTGTGGACTTAACTTTAGCATTTTTGAAAAAAAATTGATCAAAAGTTTAAATTCTAAGCTTTGGATTCAGTTCGTTCCAACGAGGTATGTCATTCCATAATCCGACCACTTTTTGGTTGTTATGAGAAAAATACTTAAAAATGTCGGTTAATATAAATTTTAATGTAATAAACTAATATTTAAAAAATCCGTAAAATCCGTATTTTCCATTAATACAAATTTCAAAATTTTTTCGTTTTTTTCTATTTCGCGAGTTGCGGAGTTTGTTTCCCGAAGGGCTTTGATCTTGCCGCCCGCCTTTCACACATTTATGGGTTTATGATGCGCCCCATATGCACGACAAATGCAGCGAAATGAAACTTGAATTTGGCTTCCCGAAACGCCCACCACCCCCACCAATCCACCCACCCATACTCTCCCCCTCTTGTTACCTTTGGCTGTCTCGCTTTTACGATGCCTCAAATGGTGTGATAATTAGGTGAACAGACGTCTGCCAACGTGTGTCGGGGCAACATCAAAGCGAGCACCGCTTCCCAACGCCCCTTGCCACTCCCTCCGCCCACGAACTTATGTAGGTGGGCGTGTGCTCGTCGCGTTTCCGCCCCTCTGAAATGTGCGATGACGAATTCCCAGAACTGTTTGCTATGTCAGTTTACAATTGTTGGGCATTCCGCGGAACTAGATTTCGAGATTTAACAATCCCGAGGGCCATGTTTGACTAGGCGTCGACATTTCGGATGTTTACTAGCTGATAGGTTGGTTATTTATTTAACCGACTGCCTCAGATGTGTAGTAAAAGTCTGGGTAAACAAGAGTTAGGATAGGAAAGATACAGGTATATCATTTAAATCTTGGCATCACTACCTAAAATATCAAAATAGGAACACAAATAAAGAGAGGTTTTCTAAATAACTAGACAACATATGTCAATGCTTCCAATGAAAACCTTTTTGAATAAATTATACACTCTTAGAACCAATTCAGTATATCAATTAGCCAGAATAAGAACCTCAGTTATTTATTATTACTACCAAAAGTGGATGTGGTTATAACCCACTTTGTTTCGAGATTTTTGCTTATGATTTATGTACTGGACAATCAAGATCAACCCTATTAACCATAGTAATAACAGAGGTTAAAACGTGCTGCAAACCTTGAAGCCGAACTGACCAAATAAAACTCATGAACAATGTGGTCTGGCCTGCCATATTTAGTGGGCCTTTCCACCTGCAAACGGCAAATAATGTTGCAGGTCACAACGATTCAAGCGCCAACGGAACGGAACAGCGGTGTCAGCCACTTTGCAACTCGTTTGTTGCCCCTCGATGATCCGTGGACACATGTTGCGGCATCGTTGTCTTGTCTGTCGTGAATATATCTATATATCTATATATATATTACTCTATCCAGTTGGTTGCATGCAGCGAAGGCCTGTCGTTGATTAACATCGCCATCGTCATCGCCACTCGTGTCAGCTCCGCAGATAAGCCATTGCCCCCAACATACTGCCCCCTCTTGATCAATCCCATGAATATCTATATATATATATAGATATCCACTGCGCTGCGGACCGGCATCGATGCCACAAATCATTGCCAAACATGATTTCTTATTATGGCTTGGTAAGGTGTGGCTGGAATTCGTGTCTGCCTTCCAGTTTAGACTTGTTATTTCTGATTTAAATGCTTGTAAATTTAATTATAATTAATTAGGTATTTATAAATGTGTACAGCTTGATTTATCCTACAGGAAGTTAGTCGCACAGCAGGTGTACATTTCAGAGGGATATGATAATATAATCATATATCTGGTCATTCTGTGGCAAATCTCTTAAAATACATAACCTTTATGAACCGTAGTTCAACTTTCTCAAGTTAATGCTTTGAAAAATGTTTATTTTACATATCTGAATGGGCCATGCGCTTAAGTAAATATATCAATTTCGTTTTTAATCCGAACGTGAAAGCTTCCTGCTGAGTTCTCCGCCCCTAAAAAGTGTCTTCCTCTATCGCTGCCCACATGGAGTGGGCCTCCGCTCATTAGCTGCTGCATTCGGAGATGCTGAACAAGCCACTTAATTTAAATTTAAATGTTTACTTCTCGCTATGCGTGGTGTTGTGTGTGGGGCCAAGTATTTTGTCTGCTTTTGCTTTTAGTGTTTCCACCCCTCCCCAACCGATGTATCACTCCTTTAATACACTGCGAAAATAAACAGCAATCAAATTGTAAATAAAATTTTAAATTTTATATGGAAACAAAAGTCACGTTTTCCCATATCTTTGAAAATGTGTTAATATAATTTCTGTATTAAGATCAGCTATCTTTTTTCTTAAAGTTGTAATAAGTTTTTGGTAAACATCATTTCGAACAGTGCATCATCCGCTCTGTGTCACGACAGGGCAAGATTTATTTTCGGTATTCCATGGGCGACTAAAATGCGCTGTCAGCGCAGCAGTTGCTGCCATACGTCGCCATCGCCATCGCCATCGCATGACTTCAGCTGTGGCTATGGCTTTGGCTATATAGATACATTAGCTGATGGTGGTCCGGATTCAGAGCAGGGGTAGTGGGACCCACAGAGCGATCGTTCCCCCTCATTGCACTTGACACCCGAAATTGATGCGCCACTGCACCCAAGCCGGGCCACATTAATTAGGCAAAATATTGACACGCTGACGTGTGGTGTTGGCTATTGATTAACGCATCTCTTTGCTTGTGGGTCGGTTTTATTGGATTATTTTTAGTGGGATTATGTCGGGATTGGTTTGGCTTAGTTTGGATCTTCAATGGTGCATTTTGTGAGTGTGTGCCTAGCTATTGAAGAAATCTAGTGGATGCGCTTCTTTTTCGGCAGGTGGCAGGCAACTGGGTTGTCTGAAACGCACTGAGCGGAATTCTTCTTGTTCTTACTGCATCCATGGAAAGGACGAAGGATTCGAATGATCAATTGCATGAAGGCTCCCCAACGCGCATGACCTAAGATTTAGTTAGTACTTTGGTTTTACCTACATGGGATTGATCCTTTCTGCTAGTATAATAGGTTCTTACCATATTCCTGGGCATTACTCTTACAGTTGACATCCTTCGGGCTCGATACCTCTCCCTCCTCTGAACTGGTAACCACATTTGAGTGCAGTGATGGAGATGCTTTAGCCTTGGATATCTTAAACAACTGTGGACTAGGTTCTGGTACCACAAATGTCACCTCTACGATGCCCGAGGTTGTCTCTGATGGAGAAAGTTCTTCTGTGTTCATGCCACTGGCACCTGCGAAACGGGCACAACTTTCCGTGCTCTTTTTCAGCATGAACCAGGAGTGCTGAAGAACATTGCCGTCTTCTATGAGTTTCTCATAGCCATTTAGAATGCGCCGCACATCCACGTTGATCAATTCCTCTGGGACCTCTGGCAGATCACCAAAATCCTATAGAAGTTTATAATGTGTAAGTATCGGGCATAATAAAGCAATCTTACCTGGGAGTTCTTGCGCAGATCCTCGAAGCGCTGGATGAGCTGTTTGATATTAAGGTTGCCCTTGGACCTCTTGGTGATTCCGGCCACTCCATCAGTCTCAGGGTTCTCGCCCACATTTCCTTCCGGCAGGTTGTTGGGCACTGGCTGGGGAACTAATGGATCCAAACTGGAGGAGCTCATCCGGCTGAGAATCTTGGCCGTCTGCTCTATGAAACTGGCCTGCCGATCGCGAAGCTCCTGCAGACGCATCTTCAGCTCATCGAGGTAAGCCAGCTGGCGGGGAGTTGGGTGCTTCGTTGCCATGGTCAATTTTGCGGTCCCGGTTTTAGAAAAACTCAAACATCTGATTGGGTACCAAAATACAAAACCAAATTTTTTTGGGTTATTTTTTTGGGCTATGGGATTTTGTGTTGGGCTTGTCGGACCTATTGTGTCTTGATGGAGATGTCAAGGGATGAATAGGAGACTGTAATGGGAGTGACTACTCAGTGCTTGTTAACTCTGTGAACAGATGTTTTAAGTTGGCCACCTGAGATTGTATACCAAGTACTCCAGATCCTGCATTTTATGAAAAATATCCAAGAGTAAGCTATAACGCCCCAAAAAAGTATGCAACATACTAGGAAAACTGAAATCAGAGACAGGTTTTCCAAGAGGATGGACCTCTTTCTTAATTGATTATAAAATAATTATTAAGCTAATTAATAATTATATTTTTAAGCACTACAATAATACTAATTCCAAGAGTATCTCCTGGTCGGAACGTATTATTTTAGGCCCCGTGCTTTGGACATGGCCTATTACTCGTTATTTTTATGAGACCCAAATTGAGATATCGCCTGCAATTCTGGTTGAGCTGAGCTAACTAAGTTGTAACTGCCCGCTCCCTCGCAATACCCGGCCCTCCCCCGCGACTTGGGACTTTCATCCGCCTGTGGTTGAACAATGGGGCGATGTGGCAAGGACAGTGGGTGAGGGGCGGGGCTCTATTCCTGATACACCTATATATCTTCGGTTTAGCCTCTTACTTGACTCGCCTTTGCGATGCTGCGGGTGGTTGGGGTTAGTTTGGAATTTCACGGTGGAAAACGTGCCGCTGCCAACGGCTGACGCCTACAATGAAGAAAAGTGGGCGTGTCGGCCACTCTGTGACTCCCAGACTGCTGTTGATTTCCCCTGGAGGTGAGTTCCACCTGCCCTCCTGCCCCCCTCCTATGTATCCTCCTCTCAACCGACGAGTGTGCAATTGTTGTTTTCATATTTTAATGCCTTTTTGAGTTGGTAGGCGTGCCACGACACGATTCTTCTTGCCGATAAGCTGTTATTTTTATGGGCCCCCGCCGAATCGGATCGAGTTGGAGTGGAGTTGGTGGTGCTGGGCAAGCCAGGGTGGTGCCGGATGGTGCCGGGTGGTGTGCCGTGGTGTGCGGTGTGGGCTGGCTGCCGACTTAAAGAAGTTAAAATTATTACACCGCAATTGTCTTGATCGTTGATTTATGTGCGCTTTTGTTGTCGGCTCACGGCTCTGGATTTTGGTTTTCTCGTTCCTCGTTTTTTGTCTTATTGAAGTTTGCAGTTGGCCAACAGGCAAATTTGTGTGGCTGTTGATATTTATTGGGCATGGACCGGGCATTGGCATCAATTGTGTATGCAATATGGGAAGTTGATTATGCCTCTCATTAGCCACCGTATTTTTGCCTTGTGCACGAAGTGGCGACAATTTCATTCCCATGGATAGGACCAATAGTTTGAGATAGGATGGGTAGTAGTTGAAGGATAATAGGAAACTTTAGAAATCAGTTTTTGTCGCAAAGTGTGAGATGGGGTGGGGGTTTAACCCAGAAGTAGAGTAGAAAGCCTGTGAAAACTTTTTATAATTATAAACCATATTTGGATTAACACAGGATATTCAAATAATACCCCTTAGGTATAAACCTTTTCCCAAACATTATGTTAATCCTTCTTTTAACCATTTTAAAGGCCTCCTCTAATTGAGTTTTTGTTTCGGCGGCCCTACTTCCTCCTTAACATTTTTCGGTGAAGTGAATGTCTGGCCTGTGTCATAACAGCCGGGACAATCTCATCGCCTCCCTCCGACCAAGCCAAGCCAATGCCAAGCCCAAACCCAAACTCAATTCGATCCGATCCGAGGCCCATTGTGCGACTCCGGCACGATTAAAGCCAACCGCATTCGTAGCCGCCTTCAATTGCCTGCAAACTTAATGATTTCATCTTTCATTGAATTCAAATTTGTTTCCCCATCGGGCCCCCACGATGTCCGAGTGCGATTTGCAGCTGTGCAGGGAGCACGATGTTCGTTCGGACTCCAGTTTTTTGGGGGCTGCTGAATGTGGGCGTGCCTCTATCATACGCCCCTGGAGTTATTGTCGTTATTCGCCGACTGTTGATAGCCACCACCACCACCACTGCTGCCGCAGTCTTGGTTGGCCGAGCCTCGAAAAATAACGAATTTATTATTTATTTCACCTGACAGCCCGAGCAACAGACTCTATAAATTTCCCTAGCCACTCGACTCCGGCCAAGGGGAATCATATTTATGGCCCCATCTGTATCTTCCTGACGATGCGCATATGAAAACGAAATTATTGATAAGGCTTGCATAGCACCATATGTATATCTGTATATATAAATCTGGCATGCCCTTATTTTTCAGCTCTGATTGAAATACCGCTTTCGTCTGGCATTGCAACAGCTTCATTTGGACAACCGTGCAAAAAAGAGGAGAAAACGAAAGGTGGAAATCAGCTGCAGCAACAAAGTTTATTGGCAACACACAAGGAGGTAAGAATAATAAAACCTTAACCCAATATCCTGCTTATGGTCATAATTTTTATGCTGCTTCCAGCGAAGAAACCGAAAAAAGAAGAAGTGGAGATCGACCGCCTGGGCTCAGCTTATTGCAGTTGGTCCAGGTCCAGGTCCCAGTCCAGATCCAGGTCTGGAGAACTTTCCCTCCAATCCCCAACATGCCGCGTATTTCATTATGAATTGCTCTTAACGATGTTCCATTTTTCATGAGCGCATTCATAAACCTTTTTCTTATTTTCGACTTGAAGCGGATTGTTGTTTGCATCTCGCCGTTGCCTTTGCGTTGCCATTGCTATTGCCTTTGGTTAAAAAAGAGGAGATTCTGTCTGGCGGTTTGGTTGCCGCCAGCACCCCTCCTCCGCTCCGGTTAGCAAGTGAATGAATAATTGCACCAAGGTGTTGTAAGGAGAGCTCGACTATCCGCTATCTTCTTCAGTACAGTGGTTATTCTTTAACAAAAACAAGCATTTTGAATATTCAAATGGATATATATTGTAATATGTAGAAAAATAACAAAAACTGTAAAGTTATAAATTAAAATATGTGAAATAATAGGTTTGTATTTTCAATAATAAATTATTATATAAAAATTTATTTAAAAATTTCTAAGCCATTCTATCTTTTTCCTTCGTCACTTTGAATTGCCTTAATGATTGACAATCCGCTAAAAAATATTTTAACTAGCTTTGGTAAAAGTAATTTTTCAAATGCCAAGCAGAGGCCCCTAGGGAGACTTCACCCCTTGCAATGCCCTCTGTTTCCGCTTCCTCCATTCCCTTCCGTTTTGGCGAAAACCAATTCTCTTTTACAATTCCGCGGCTCTAAGGCAAAGAGTCTTGGGCTCTGGACTACACTGAGAACAATTGTATATTTATTCTGAGAATAAGTAATATATGTTGCCCATTAAAAATACACTCCTATCTTTACTAGCTTTATAATGCAATCTTTTTATATGGAATGAGTTCTTACCAAACTAATCTAAATTTCTCTCTGTGCCTGGAAGGGTTTCCTTTGACCGGATCGGTTCGGGCTGCTGTCAAAGGCGCAGCGGGCAGTCGTATAATCGCGGCAAACACAATTGAAAAACGAGCGGGCCGTGGGAGCGAGACGGGCCTAGTCGGTGCAAGTGAGACGGGGATATTGGTGAGTGAAGGAGTGCGGCGGCAAACACTCCACACTTGTCAGCAGCGGCCTTAGCCGATTGTGCCCCGTCCAATCCCCTCTGCCAAAGCCACCCTCCCCCTTGGATGCCCCTGACTCACGCTTATGCCCACAAATCATAAATTGCCGCCTTAAAATTTATCTTCAATTTTCGAGACCCCATGTGGTGCTTAGCGAATGGTGTTTTGAAATTTATTGCTGCATTTGCAATAAATATTGTCAGTTGAGTCGGGCCAGCAGAGAGGAAGCGAGATGGGGGAGTCCTGGCCTGGTGTGGGTCGGAGCGGGATGGCCATAATGGCGGCGTTTGCTTGCTTTTTGCATGATTGCCGCTGTAACGCCTCTGCCTGAGCCCCTTGGCCCCCTGCTCCATGTTGGTTTCTTCTCGCCGTCCCCTGGATTGTTTATTGTTTTCGTGCATATTAATGTACGCTGATTGCGGGCCATAGTTAGCTGCAAGAGGGTCCTTCTGCCGCAGGGGTATTCCCCCCCGCGTGGCAGTTAGCAGCTGCCGTGCTGTGTCCTTTCCCGCCGAAATCCAACCCCCTAACCCCACACCGGCGATGATTGTTAATTTACAGCGCGAGAAATTGATTGCCATTTTGTTAAGATAGTGTGTGCGAACGAGCGGGGAGCTGGGGAGAATTGAGGGCTGGCCAAGGGGGAAAGTGTTTGGCAGGGGCGTGTCCTTCAATATTTGCGGGTTAATTGTGGTTCCCTTTGTACTAACATATTATTTATCGTCTGGGATTGGAGTTGGGCTAATTGGGGTGGAGCTTTAATGAAATCATCAAGATGAAAAGATTTGACAGGCCAGATTTTAGCTGGTTTGTCTTTAACTTTCCCTGGAAAGTTAAGTAAAATAGGAAAGTAAAGAAGTTCCCAATGTTAGTGTTAATATTAACTAATCAGTGGAGCTCTCAAACTTTTTTGCACACTCTAAAATCTATCTGCAAATCGATGGGTCATATTTAGTGCACCACCGCTTATTGAGATCTTCGGAGTACTTTTGTTTTTTGAGCACGGCAACTATAGTAAATATAAGTAAGCTCGGAAAGCTTCAACGAGTCGTTGGCCGTCAGGCGGCATTGGCAGACCCATCAATCAATTGACGGAGATCCCAGACACGGACACTCGAACCGTAAACCTCGTAAACCTCGTAACTCGGGCGCTGCCTATCGAGTCCGAAAGAATGGAATAACTTTCCCTGTGGCCCCCGCACTTCCTGTCGCCACAATTTGTTTGCACTGCTGTCAGGCGACGATGACTCTCTCCGTCTTCCTCTGACTCTTTCCCTTTCCGTTGGCTTGTAAAAAAGCGAAGCGGGACAACAGGTACACGGAGAAAAATTGAATTAATATTAGACAAAATAAGATTTCCAGAACTTGAGAATGTTTCATTAAGATAGTTAAATTGGGTTTAGTATCTCGTTTTTCCTTCAATTCTGGAAAATAAAAACATTGAAAAACATTTCTTCCAGTGCAGAAACAAGCAGGCCTTGCACAAACCCATCGATTCGAGCATGTGACAGGCATCAGGCAGAGCTCATCAATCTCCTGTCGGTCCAAACAAAATATGCAATATGTTCACATTGCGGTAGGGAGAAACCTCAACACGAAAGGCGAGCATCGAAGGGTTTGGCGAGGGAGCGGTGGAAGTGAGATATACAAACAAAAATTAGAACTAAACCGAGCCGAACCGAACCCCTTTCTTGTTACTGGCGGCCTAACCGCATTCAGTAAATATTGTACTGAAACCGAAAACAGAAAAAATTAGAGAGTATGTGTTGACAGCAGTCATCAATCAAGTGACACAACTTTTGACATGTCAAATGAACGAGCGAGCGCATAAATTACAATGGCAGCAACCATTTAAACGACCCCGAAAGTTACAGAATCGAGTAAGATAGTGGTTTTGGGCCTCCTCCGGTAGCCGATGGAAAGGTAAACATGCCGGCAATTGGAAAACCGATTTCATCAGGGGGAAATCATGGGTATGGGAAGGTATATGCGGCGTGTTAAATGTCATTACACTTATCGATAAGATTGATAAGTGTAAACGGTTTTGCGTGTCGCTGCTTTTTCTGAGTCATCCGCTGCACAACAGAAGCGCCGCATTTAATCACTCCCAAACTGAGATACTCAGTTGCCCAGATATACAGATTCCCGTACTTACACCTCAACGCAAACCATCAGTTTCCCGGCAGACAATCTGTCAAACAGTCACGCTGACAGGCATTTCCACTTAAAACAATGCCAACAACAGCAACAGCTGCGGAAAACTCCTCATTTCACTGTAATTTATCCGGGACTCGGCTTTTGGGATGTGGGAAAGTAGTTGAGTCGGCAAAAAATTCAAGATTGAGTTTATCTGCTGGAGAGTACTTAACTTGATAGTTTCGAATACGATCGGATTGGGTATATTACAAAATATCGTATTAAGCTGGAAAGATATTATCTAAGAGAATGACTTTATGAATCACTTCATACATTGACCCTTTTGTAAGGAAAACTTTTTGTTATTTATAATAAAGAATTGGAAATAGAGCTTTTCGAACTCCAAAGCAATCTGCTCACACGACCAGAGATAAAATGGTTAAAATGCATAATAAAAGCAGAGTTGGCAACAGTTTGGAGTTTGTTTTTCACTTTTCGCGTTGTTTCCGCCGTGACAGATTTTACTTTTTGGCAGGGCGTGTCGATGGGTGTGCGGTGGGTGTGCGTGTGTGGTGTGTGCGCCGCTGGCAGTGACAAATCCTTTAGCGTTATTTGCGCATGTCGACACTTTGACAGGCGCCGACACATGCGAGTCGCTCCACGTACGCAGTCGGCCAAAGCCCCTATCATATTTCTTGGGGTCTCAGTGGATTCTCTTTGTTGCCGTCGCTTCCTGTCTGCCCAGCTTGCGGCAAAGTTTTTAATAAATTTGCGTCGTTTTCAGTGTGTTTTTTCTGAACGTATTTTTTTGGCTTTGCGGGTGAGCGAAATCCACCGAAAACATTTATTTCAATTTTCCCCTCATGTCGGACAGGCAGCGCAACATGAGAAAGGAAAATTGCTGCTGCCAGAGTACTTTACAAATTTGTTTCCGTCTCAAGAGCGGCGACAGGCGAGGAGCGTTGACAGCTGTCAGTGGAGCTCGGCTCTTGAGCCGGAGCCAAAAAATATTGACAGTTATCGTACGTCACATGCAAATCAAGTTGGACGCGGTTCAGTCGTGCGATATGTTTACCGTTGCCTCTGCACCAAATTGGAAAATGTTTGTCTTTTTGGCTCTACAAGTTGATTTAGCTGAGACAGGCATATATCTTTTTCGCACACTCCGCAAATCTCACAAAATATTAATCTTTATTAAATTGAAATTCAAAATTTATCAAAAAAAAACTGATTATAATGATCTTTACCCATTTGCCTGAAGTGAATCAACAATAGAAAAACGTAAAGCTAAAAATTCCACAAGTTCGGAGGATAAAAATAAAAATAAATTGGCAAAAATGTTCGAAAAATTCACGGTTTGCCAAAATGAAACGCAGCGAGACGAAACGAGACGAATTGAAATGAGAAAATCCTTTGCAATTAAGAACTGTCAACGGTCTTTTGTACACACAACATTCTTGGAATTGTTTGCGAATTCCGAAACACTCATTTGATTTACGATTTACTGCACCGTGTTGAAAGTAATTTGGCGCTCGATTTTCCTTTCCGAATTTCCCTGCCGTCGTCCATGCCGTCAACCACTTCGCCTTGACTGTTGTTCGCCGGGCTGTTTGTTGCCTGTCTGGGGCCTGACATGTTGGCATCTCTTTGTAATTGATTTGCCAGCGGGGTTATTCACTGACACTGCTTGTCGAATCCAATGAGAACAGTCTCCGCTCCTCCTCAAGGGACCAGATCTCGACGAGAGTCTTCGGGGCGTGAGGTGGGTCCGGGTGTTTGATTGATGGCACCGATCGCTAAAATCAATTGATCAGCCAACACTTTTATGAACTCCAAGAGGTCATGAATCATTCAGAAAACAGTTTGTAGTACTGATCAGTGGATATATGCATCTTTTAGGTTTTTACTAAATTCATTTAACCAATCCATATATTCCATAGAGAGGAAGCCAAACACATATTTGCTTTTAGATTTCATCTTAATCAAATAACTGAACAATTGCTTTGTTTGCATTGGAATTATGTGGCGGTTTACCCTCATCCGTCCCCTTATCTCGGCCAATGTTGATGTTAGATTGTCGCATTCCGCTCGCCGAGTGATCGATGAGAGGCCATAAAGCTGCCAAAGTGTAATTCCAGTAGGCGCCGTAGTCGAGCGTCGGCGACTGCACTTAACTATATAGTATCTATAAATCCTATTCGACCATATTTATCTTGTGGATATAGTGATAGATAAGCGGCAAGTAAACCCAGTGATTTACAGTCCCTGGCCTGCGTCCATCAATCAAAACCGGAAATGTCAGATCGTCGCCTTTAAATTATGATCTCTCTTTGGTTTCTCCTTTCGAAATAACCCTCTTTTATGCCTCCAGCATCGATCAATAATTCGCCGCTTATCGGGAATGCAATTTATAATACAAAATGGCAGTCGAAAGCCGCTCGAGAAAAAGGGACCATAATTAATATTTAAAAGCTGCAGCAACAATACTCTGCCCCCGGCTCCCCATTTCCTGGCCCATCTGGTGTGCTCTCCTGTTGCTTCATCGGCGATTCCAATCAGATAACATTAGCACGTCACATCACACAGCGTGCAAAAATTATTATTCATTGAATTTGTGATAAATGTGACAGGCCCAACAGCACTCCGAGGGGTCTCAACAATGCAGACCGACCGACAGGCAGGCCGACCCGCCTGCATATCGAGAACCAGACCAATATGGCCAGGCCAATACGGACCAAGACCGAGCCAAACCAGGCCGCATCGAAGCTGTCAAAAATTTGTTGCAAAAAGATATTATCTGGTATGGATGGGAAGGACCGGCGATGATGATGACGGACCCTGTCTTTGCCTCTGTGTGCGAATCAGTGATGGCAGCTTAAACATATTCCAGCGGGATTCGACATTATCTCCCTTATGTCTTTATCAATATAGAAATGAGCCTTTCTTTACATCCAAAATTGATATAATTTTAAGTATTTTAAATATATTTAATCCTTTTACAACGAGCTCTCATTTTAGAAGATTACCTTCAAATCATGGCTATATTTTGGCCATGTTTTTCTTGATCCTGAGTTTAAAATATATTTCCCATCTCTGACCAGTGTGTGTGTGTCTGCTTCGGGCTCATCAATAATGAGGCGACGAGGATGTGGCTCGTCGGCTTCGTTGCTGATGATGGTGATGACCATGATCGATGATTGACCTGTTTTTGTTTTGCCCATCTTTAGAGTGACGATTGCCGGCGAGTCTTCCTCTGGCTCTGACCACACCCATTGACAGGCATGTGCAATGTGCAATTATTTGCGGAGAATCACCGCGGCAACAGCAACAGCAACAACAACAACCACAAGGGGAGTACTCAAATGGAATTGCCACATTGATTGATGTGCTCAATAAATTGCACGACGAGCATCAACTGTTTCTGCAGTCTGGCACTGGGAATGTGGCATGTGATAAGGCCAATGGGAGGTGACAAGAAAATCGAGCTGCGGAGCCTTTAAATGTCCAATAGCCGTCGTAACAATGGCATCAAGAAAAAGATTTAAGAGAGAGCTAAAATGGAATAGATTGATTGGCCAAGATAACTCATATATCAATTAAAAGACATTTGCATACCAAAAGTTGAGGCAGTCGAAGTAAAATGGATAGCCAAATTTTTTCTGCTTTGATATGCTGGAAAATCTTTTGACAAGCTAAGAATTATTTATGAAAAGTTGCAGTATTTAACAGATGGTAAATTGTGATTTTGTAACCCCAACAAAATGCTATGACCTTTCATAAGACATCTTTTTTTGTTTTGCAGTTTTCGCATATGCTGCAGGGATTGGGACTTGAATACCCAGTGGAATGCCTTTTGGCGCATGAATCATTGGCAAGACCCCACAGTCTTCGGGAAACATTTTAATTATGGTTTTTAATTTCACGGCCCATATCGTCGGCTGTCAGGTGATTTCCCCTGAAATATGCGCAGAACACACATCTATCAAGAACGCTTGGTCGAAGGCACTGGCTCCTCAGCGAGGAATGCGCACTGAGCGGTGAAATATTTCACTCTATTTCTGTTTTCGTCTTTCAGAATGAAATTAAGTGTTAATCTCATTTGATTTGTCATTTTCACATGACGTGATTTGGCGGCCTTCGTAGCCACTGGCAGCAATGAAAACGATCGCCTCTGGGCCGTGATGTATGGGAAACAAATGTTTCTCTGACACATTTATTTGTTTAATGAGACGTTGAATAATTAGTTGGATATGGCACAGGCTGAAGAAAACATACAGCCGAGTACAAAGGCGAAATGCACAACTCGCATCGATGTGGATTTCCATCCTCACACCCCCACACACACACACATCAGTTGGCATAGCAATTTATAAATTATGATTGACGACTCTCTGTGTGTGCGGAATTGTGTGACCCATCGCAGTTAGCTCCGTCCCTTGCCCCTTTCTACATTCCCCCACATCGAAAGCCCCCGGCTCCATCATGTGAGACTCGTCTGACATTTTTCTATATAGTTTTTTGCCCTGGCCTCGGTCATTATGGCTGACAGCGCGCCTTCAAAATGATGAGTTTAGATTGATGGCCGCACATCACTCAGCGAGATGGCAGCCACACCGAGTGGAGACGGTGAGCTGAGTGGATTCGCCGAAGCTGAAATACCCTTTCTTAAGGACACACTATGGGTTCATGGGAAAGATCTTCACAGAGCTAAAATAAAACTATATTAATAAAGAAAAACATATTTCAGATTTGAGATGAGAAAAGGTAATTTCTACTTTTAGCAAAATTTTAAATTAGTCTATATGATTTTTATTTATATCTCTCTTAGGTTTGACTAACAAACCCTTATGTTAGTTAGTTAATCCAATCCGATTGCAGTTCTTGTGGCTTCGGGCTCAAATACTCTTACCCATCTGGCTCGCCTGTTGACATGTCACTAATTTCGGAATCGCTAAGCTGATTTTGCTGGAAATTTGATTTTCGCTGTGAGCCAGCCCTTGGGACATGTCCCCACTCCCCTTTTGAAACTTGGTCGATGATTGATGTGTTTGGCATATGAAAAACCGAACCGAAAACAAAAACCCTTTTTCGAAACATATTCTATGTCATTTTGTGTGTGCCACAGCAGAGGAGACAGGGAGGAGTGGAGAAATGTATTAATCATTCGTGGCGAAGCCAAGCGAGCCGAGGTGATAAATTAAGTTTGAAGACGATTGGGAAATGTCTGTCGAGTAATTAGTGATCTGAGCTGGGTCTGGGATTGGGGTCTCTGTTCGGGTCGTTCGTAAATCGCAGTTTCTAGGCGGCAGCGGCGGCGGCCTAAGAGAGCAATAATGATGTGCCTGACAGAAGAAATGCAAGAGACCGAAATTAAATATGATAAAAGACCCACACAGTCTGTTGCCATAATTAAGTATGACATGCAAAAGTATGAATTATCACTGAAATGTCAAAGTGTCACAGCTGCCATCAGGCAGAGATGGAGAATCTGGCGGAAGGCATAAATAAAACGCCAGAGGAGAGAGTGCAAGAAGCCGACAACGAACGCCGCGTGTGGGATTAACTGACTTGAAAATTTATGATATGAAAAATTACTTTAGCCTGGCAGACACACATACAAAACTGCAAAACTGAGAGATGCAGAGTGCCATTGCCGTGGATACTCAGATACTCAGATACTGAGATACAAAGAGAGATGTTTATTTTGTATTTTATTCGTCGTCTCCCATTGAGCATCGAGAAATTTGTGGCCCGAACAAATTTCCCAAAGTCTCTGTTGAAAAATTAATGTGCACAACTGTCAGTGCAGTGACAGAGATGCGATGTGAATGGGGTTCATATTCAGATGCGGATTGTGATGCGGATGGATGCTGATGCTGATGCCGAGTCTCATGCGGAACGGGGCGTGAGGGTTGCTGTTGTGAAAGCTCTTGATAAATGATTTTGAAATGTGACAAAATGCTTACGAGCGGGATTAACGGGGACGAGACGACGACGGCCCAAGGATTGTTCGAAAAAGAGTTATTTGCCATCTAAAGGGACCGGCAAAGTTTGTTTTGTGCCATCGGAATCAGATGGGATTACAGAGATTTGCTCAAATGAAGTTGTAACAGAAGTGGATGTTGAGATACGTTAGGGGAAGGTGCGTCATGTCCTTAGCTAGACGAATAAAATCTCTATGCCAATAAAAATCAAATGAAATTAGATTTGTTTTGTTAGCATTTCCAGGAAATGGATATAGTATTTCACACAAGATTATTGAAAGAAAAGGAAAACGGTTCGGTTTTTGGAAGAAGGTGGATAGAAACGCAAGGAATTACTGATAATATTTCCATATTTCCTTATATAAGTACCTCTCATAATTTATGTATTCCTTTTCCGTTGGCCATAGCTCATCAAGGCATCCATCAAGCAATGTCGCGACATTATAACGACTCGAAATCAAAGACACCACGAGTTAAGGTCTCTAGACGCCCCCAGAGATATCGAACTGCGACGTAGACATCAACGATCACTTGATCGGTGATCGGTGATCGGCGATCGACGCCTTCTGGCGTTTCCATGCCATCGATCTTGTTAGTTTTGACGCATCTGTAAGTGGCGGCGACACAAGTCGGAAAGTGAAATGCAAAGCGAAAGATCCCCTGCCAGATCGATGGCCGGATCGCATCGGGGCCACAACATCATCAGTCAAATGGCGCGACTGCGTCCGTGGCCGGGTCAATTCGCGTGACAGCTCTCTTGATTTATGCGCCAGACACTTGAGTTGCCCACGAGATAATCACCGAATTCCCCGCCAGGGCGCACACTATTTATCAAATAATTAACCGATCCGATAATGTTATTACACTGTCTATAAATCGGACACTGTGAGATCGGGACTCCCCTGATAGATTGACCGTATATAGTGTAGAATGTGGCAGGTGTCTCGACGGGTCTGTTGGGAAGTGGCAAGTACTTGGGCTGCATTTGACACGACGGTAAACACAGATATAACCCAAGGGTGGAGTCTCAAATGCTGGTCTAGCTGGGTTCCTGGGAGATCGGAAAACACGATGCCATTCAGTTAATTGAAAGCCCATATCAATATATTTAAATGACAGGGTATTAAGGAGATTCCAGGGTATGCTAGATTGTTGAACTGACTTGGGGTCCTAAGTATATATATATAGGCAATATCTACTGTAGAGGGATTACAAAGTATAATAGGCATTTATGGGATTTTTAAAGGAAGCTTGTTATGTACCCAAACTTATCACATATAACAATACAGAAAACTTATATTAATTTCGAACAGTGGGAATCTTAAAGTCGATACAATCGACTCGCACATCTCTTTGTTTGGGGGCGATTAAGCGAAAGCGCCACTCCCTAAACTCCGAGCAGTGTCCACTTTCCGTTCCAGGCACCCCATATAAATCAATTAATTTAAACTGTCAGGCAGCTGTCAAATTGTGTTGCTACCGGGAGCGTTTTTCGTTTCGCTTTTGACTCGCTCGGCTTGGCCGGGGTTTTTGTTGTACTTTGTTATGGGTTCTCGAGTTGCGGGGGAAGCCGGTGGCGAGTCTTTTGGGTACGGCGACATGTCGAGATTTACTACTGAGTGATTGACGACTTCATGTGTCATTAAATACCGTTAGCAGTCGCTTTTGTATGGCGAACACTGGACCGGACCGGAGTCATTTTTCATGCCACATCGCTAGTGTTTAGTGAAAGTCGCCGCAATGCCTTATTTGCCGCTTCGGCACTTACAGCTGAACATGAGGCTATCTGAGTGTGATTAGTTGCAATTAGACATCCCGCCGCGGGGGCGGAAATTACTCTCACGCATAAATTAGTTAATACAGCATTCCAGGGCTAACAGACATATGGAAACTAAAGGAAGTAAAAAAAGATTCTGTATTTTGGGGTCCCTTCTCCTATACTCAAATATTCTTTATTCGATTGAATCGATGGCATATTTCAGGGTCCACTCACGAGCTTTTCTTAAGGCCTTATCCTCATCTTCCTTCCATAACTGGGCAACGTCGTTGACCAGTGGATCGTCCGGATTGGGAGCACTCAACAAGGCCTGGATCGAAAGAAGAATGGTGCGGATTTGAAGAGCCGGACTCCATTTGTCCTTCAGCACATCCAAGCAGATTCTACCCAAACGATCGATATTGGGATGATAAATCTTCGTCAAGAACCGAACCTTCGGGGCCTTCATTGGATAGTCATCCGGTAGAAACAATTCTAGTCGAAAGATTCCGCCTTGAAAGGGAGTCTCATTAGGACCGGCGACGAGGACATGAAAGTACCGGGCATTTGTTTCGTCTGGGGCTGCACTAATCCCAGGAACTGGGTCTTCGATGAGGCGCTGTGTCTCCTTAATAATTCGACGGGATAGTCCAGACATTTCCTTTGTATAAACTATTATTATGGTTTTTGTTTTAAGCTAATATGTTTATATACCTTCTTCTGGTTTCTAGTTTAAAGCAAAAGAATTTCCCGCAGAAACTGATAAATCTAATAATTTGTCTGGTTTTTAACTTCCCTTCTCAGTTGATTTAGTGTGAAGTTTCCTACTGAAAGACCTACTTCGTTTCTCATATAGGTGATGAGTTAGCCTGCCAATCAATAGTCATGGCTAATTCGATTACCCAAATCATCTCAATAGTAACGAATCAAACGCTCAATTGCCATACAATTATCCTTCAGAGGGCAAAATTGAAATTGACTCGAGACAGTCGCCCTTTCACCCCCATTCCCTAGCCACACAACAATAAAGCCGAGCCAATGCATTCCCATCCCGCAATCCTTGAGTCCTTGCGAAATCCCGGGTGAACTGGCAATGTTAACTGGCACTCAACTAGCAGCTTATTAGCAAACTTTCCCATTGGATTATATAGTTGAATATTATAATAATCGAGTTAGGTTCGTGTAAGTGGGTGCTCCGCTGGCCCCGCAATCCGCAGACTTTGGGGGCATGGTTAGCAGTCAGCTTTCATGCACAATTTCCGTTTTCATGGCTCTGGGCATGAAAATAAGCCCACAGTTTACGAGACGACGACGACGACGAGGACGTGGACGTGGACGAGGACTAGGACGAGGACTTCTCATGTTGGTGTAACAAAAAGTGGGCAACTTTTTAGAGCGACTAGGAAATACTTTGCTAAATTGCCAGGGCAGTGAATGTGGCTCCCTCCTTCTGCTTCCCTTTGGGCCTGCCCTCCTGGAATGGCTACAAAAACCAATAACAGGACGTAATACACTCATGTGAGTGTGTGTGTGTTGAAGTTGGGGGGATTCCAACTTTTACAAATCGTAAGCATTTCGCACGTTTATTGAGTTGTTTTTGTATGTAAATTGGTTGCATAACTTTTGCCATGGAAAGTGTCGAGTGGCCGGAATGGCAACACAAACGCAACCTAACCCTTTCACTGCTCCCGCACTATTCTACACTGGATTATTGTCTGTAGATTTCCAGATACGCAAACGAACATTCCCTGCCCGCCTGAATGTCCTCGTGTGCATAAACTTTGATTCCACATTGAATGCGCCAGCGCATGCTAAACACATTGGAATCTCTATGTAGGGAGTTTTGACTTCAAGATACCCTTGAAGGGAATATATTTCAAACTTATAGTGGTTATAATAGTAAATTTGCATTTAGGGATGCACTATATTAGATGTGTTTTTATAGATCATTATAAGAACTAATTCAGGAAGTTAAAAAATGATTGTTCCTTAAGATATGATCTTCCTTGATTCCTTTTACATTTTCTTTAAAGCTCAATATACCCTCATCATCCACAACTAGCAGCATAAAAAGTTTAAGCTATTTTTGCGTATCTCGCAGAGCAAAGGCTTTTCCTAGTGGGAAAATGATGAGGGGAAAGGTCGCTCTGCCTGTGGTTGTCGGTTTGGTTTGTCTGTGTTCGCTTTGGTTTGCTTCGGTGGTGCATATTTGTCGTTTGCGGGTTTCAGTTGCAAATATTATAGCAAATTGAACTGTAAATAGTTTTTATTGCCCTTTTAGCCGCAGAGCCGGAGTCAAACAGAGTCGGGTCGAGAATATGGCCGGGATGAAGTGCAGCATACTCGCAGCTCTGTTTTTGTTTTCCAACTATATCGTGGGCTTGCCAGGCCGCAGTTTGTCGGCAGAAATTCCATTTTCTAGCCAGCCCAGAAAAGCCAGCAAAATGAAGTTGTGGAAATTCACAAAGATGAACTCGGCGGAATACCATAGTAAATAATTGACTTAATACGCGGCATTGCTTTAAGTTTGGAAGTAATGAAATGTTTTGTAAATCAATTTAGTAACAAAATCTTTACTGAGAAATATTGAAAGTGCTTTTAATCAAACAAACTACTTAAGACCCCTCACTTACTAAAATTTAGAAGTTTGTGAGTTTGCTAACGAATCACTTCCATTGTTTCAATTATGGAAATTAGGCAGCATGAATTCACTTAAGTTTAAGCACACTCCGGCAACGAATTGCCACCTTTGACACCGAACCAAAAGAAATCAAACAGCATGGGCGACACCCCCTCATCGGGTGATTAATGGCTGGCAAATTAATATGAAATTCCGTCGCCCGACTCGAGGGGCGACGTCGTCATCATCCTCGCAGAACACGAAACTAATAATTTGTGTGCCGTAATTTGCATAGATATATCATTATTATTATATTTCTTTCCTTTATTTCGTACACGCCTCGCATTTTCATCAATCAATCGGAGTGCAGGCCAGGCGGGGGGAAATGACATGACATGAAAAATATGTTTGCCAGTCGATGGAAAAATTATAATTTATAAAAATTTTAAGAGCAACTGCAACGTGCGCCACTCGCGCCATCAATCAAAAAATCTCGGTGGACTTTGGAGACGGACGTGGAGGTGGAGTGGACAGATGGACGGGCGTCTGTCTCGGATCCGATATTACGACGGTAGCCATCAGTGGATCGGACCAATGACCGACGCACCATTCACTTACGTGAATCTTAAAGTTGGCAGTAAATTGATACCCTGCAAAGAAGTTTCTTTAATATGAATTATTTTTCTGAATTTAAACATTTTATTAAAAAAAATGTTTAGAGTTAAATTCCTTTTTTATATAATATATAGTCTTTTATAAATTACTTACGTGGTATTCTAAGTGCCTTACCTGTAGATACTACTTTTCTGCAGTTATAAATGATTCGAATTATGGAACCGACAATGAGATGAAGACCATGACGATGCTGCCCGTCTTCTGGCGATGATGATGTTTGGTTCTCGCTCTTTGGCCATTGTTGGCCCGCCATGGCGGATGTTGAAAAATGTGAAAATTGTGAAAAATTCTACAACAATTCGAAATAACAAATGCGCCCCAGACGGAAATGGCGGAAAAAAGAAGTATATTACATTTGTTCCACGCCACGACAGGCCCGGTCAGGCGTCCAGGGGCATCAATTTGTTCGCTCTGGAGCGAGATTAATGATGTTGCACAAACAGGGGGCTCCAGGGGCCATCTAACATTAAATGCCAGCTAATTAATGATCAAACTGTTGCAAGATACGACACGCCCCCAGAAACATTATGTGCCCACATTTCGCACGATTGGAGCTGAGAACTGAGAGCTGAGAGCTGAGTGACACAGTAGTCACTCCATATGGATGATGATTGCCCTCCTCAGTCGCACTTCCCTTCCGGTTTTGTGTGTCCCATGATTAATGAGCTTATTATGTACTTTGCCACTCGCTCAATCTCTCCTTCACCCGGCTTTAGTTTCTGTGGACAAGTCAGAATTTCTTTTCTTTTTGGCACAGGCCTCATTACTCTTCATTGTTCATTTGGCGTAGTGTGCCAGAAAGATTTATTACGATCCCACTGGGTTGGCCAGGGATGGAAGAGCTCTTAGATTATTCTTTAAGAGGATGGGAAATTTACAAATTCAATCTGTTTGCTGTTAACACATTAAATATTTTACTGTGGTTTTTATCGATATATATGTAGTAAGATAATTAACCCCATTAAAACAGTCCCATTGGATTTCACTTTGATGCCTGCAATTTATTCGCTCAACGCAACATCGCGTTCCCTTTGGTAGTGGATTAAAATGTTTATCGGCCACTGAGCTCAGCAATTTGCAGTATTCCCCAGCTAAGGCTGCTGCAACATCGCAGTGGCAACAAAATCAACGAACGAACGCGCTGACAGCTGTCAACGTGTCGTATGATTAATGTTGGCCAAATGCGGTTGCATTTTTGTGCGTTTCGCGCTGTAAATGAAATGATAAATTGGGTGTGCAAGCATTTTTGCCTCGTTCCCCAGCCATTGGAGCGATTTTCAGCTTAGTAACGAAATGAAAACAGAGCAGGCAGCGAGAAGTCCCTCAATTAAATTGCCTTTCACCAGCAGAATGCCATTCAGGAAACTTTGCTACATATCCGTTCGTTCATTCCACACATGGAGTTGCACAAACAGTGGATATTCTTGTTGTTATTGCTATTGCAGTTGTTGTTGTTTGTTGCTGTGGCTGTTGCTGTTGCTGTGGCACACCTTTGTTGACACCTTTGGCCAACACAACCTCAACCTCGGGCGCTTTCGTGGCGTGTGTGAAGTGGCATGTCCACATCCGTTTCGCCTCGCGTTTGATTGATTGAAACTGCAGTTGCAACTTGCTGGCACCAAAAGGCGTTGACAGCTCGCCTCCAGCAATCAAGTAAATAGAGGGGAAGGCAGTGGGGGTACACCTTACAAAGTGCACAAATCAACACTAATAATGTGAGACCTTTGCTCTCGTGTCAGTTGAACGCGACTCGGGACACGGCAGAATTCACTTCAATGGAAATCAATGAATGAAATATCAATGGAAATTCGCTGAATGGGAAAATCGAAAGAGTTTGACGTTTGCTTCCCATTTATTTTCATTAATGAAATAGCTAAACATCCACGGAAGTAAGGGAATTAAGATAATAATAAACAACGGAGTCACGTTAGTTTTTATTATTGTGAGAACAAATCTTTACTACTTTGGCTATTCATTTTATGGCACTTCAACAGCTTTTAAGTTATCCGCGGACCAGCTTGTACTGTTAGGAAAGTAATTCCCTATCGGAATTGGCTCTTTGATGTGGATTTTAAACGAGGAAGACCGTAAGATGAACTTTATATACTCAAGGACTACAGATACCCAAACACCTCGTATTACAGCTAAACTTACGGGCTAAGTCCCTGCTGACTAGTGTAGTTAGTCATTTTAGCTTTGTCACTCACAAAAGTCATACACCTAGAATGCTCCTCTACCTGATTGTACAAAACCTTGCCAGTTCTCTAATGCGTACAAATTGCCCATTTACATCTTCGGATGCGAAGTCCACACGTCACCCAAATCGGGCTGCATTTGGATCCAAATTCAGTCAATTTCCTGTTGCAACTTCAAATGCACAACTAATAACATGACGAGCCGGCAATTTGGCTTGCCAAGGCAAACATTATAAATGCAACCATAAATGCGTCGTAAGGCAGAGGCAGCAACACGGAATCAAGGATTGCGGGGTGCTGAGGGATTTCATGACGATGATGGCAGCAGCGTCGCAAAATATGGCCGAAGGCTGCAAGCGGCAACAACATAATAAATTAATTATATGCAACATCAGCAACAGTAACCACCGTCCCCTTCCCCATCACTTTCGAACATATTCGCTTGAGTGATGTGTGGCATAAAGTCGTGAGCGTGAGCGTCTATTAGCAGTCAACGTTGACGACGTACAACAGAACCGGCAACGATCCGCCATGCCCCCTTTTCTGTCTCTTCTTCTTCTTGACAAGGCGCACACGAGCGCGAACAAACAAGGGGCGTGGCACGGACGGGGCCAAGGGGGCAAGGGCAGGGCAGGGCAGATAGTTTAGCATGTGTGGCATCTCGGAAAGGCGAGCCAAGTCAAGACAAGTCAAGTCAAGTCGGGAGTGGAGTTGAGTTGAGCTAAGTTGGTTTTTGCGGGGCTTGGGGTATTGGTTATAGGGTGCTCGGTAGATAGGGAACAACGGAGCCAGTCAAACGGGCAATCCATCCATCAGCCGCTGGCAGACAGCAATTGCAAGCTGCAAGTTGTGCGGCTATGTGGCACATTCGATGTTGCTCTGCACTAACCACAGTGAGCCACTTATTACTACTGTAATGCTGCTTTGGTTTCTTGGGGATTTACTTAGCGAAAGGGATTTTAATTAGTCCATGAAATCATAAAGGTTGTGGTGTGCGGTGTATCTTAGAAACACCTCTATTGGCAGATTACTTTGTAACTTGGAACTCGGAAACTTTGAACTTGGCTTGATATTTTATATATGGATTATCCAAAAAAACCCCCGGCCGTATTTAACATGGAAAGTTTTACCAGATTTGAAATAACTTAGTTACTTACTGGTGCTTATACACTTACCTCCTAAAAGAGTATTCCTAGTTCGGTTCCTAGTTAGTCACTTCGCCTTAATAATTCTCGGATTGTTGCTGCACAGACGTTGCCACAAATGTTGCTGACGTTGCTGACTAGCCAACTTGAAGAGACGCTGGCCGTAGATTGCAACGGGCTTCGAAGGGGGGAGGCAAGGAGACTGTTCTGATTGGAAAATCAAGTGTGTGCATCGGATGGGGAGAACGCTTGCTGCCGGGGCATGTTTGCCTGCTTTTAATGGCCCCAACTGACAGAGACTGCAGCTCCGCTAATTGCGAATGCTTGACGCATGTTGCAGCCACTCATGGGTAGACATGGACGGAGGGCTTTCGGATGGGATATGGGTTGGGGGCGGAGTGGCAGGTCTTTTGCTTAGACAGCTCCACTTCGTTGCGCTCCTCACTCAATTCGTCTCGAGTCCTCGAAGCTCGAAGCGCTGCGTGATTTTTAATTAGTTTTCTTAGAAATTAAATTGTTAATTTGATCGACGCATTTTCCGCACTCGCCTCCACTTTCCGTCTGAATCCCAATCCCAATCGCTGAGCTGCTAAGTGGCCTGTTGCTTTGACTTCATTACGGTGTTTGGTGCTTGGTGCTAGCTGTTTGCTGTTCGCTTGTTTGAGCTCTTTGTCTGCTCATTAATGCCAATTCTGGCGCGCCGGAGTTGACGCCTGCCACCATATTGCCCCTCTTAACCCATCTGCCGCCTTTGGTCACGGCCATCATGCAAGACAAGTTGCACTCGTGACTGAGTGCGCGATTCTCGGTTGTTTATGGGTCTTTCGGGGAACGAGCTATTCGGAAATTGCGGCTGCAAAGGGAATGGTATAGGGGCAAAGTGGTCTATAGTCAAACATATTTTGCAGTTAAGGGAATGCAACGTAAGAAATTGCTTGTTGACATGCAACTTGTAAAAAGTAATCTAAGAATGGATTGATGGATGAATCATTAGGCAGGACCAGGATGGTGGAAACAGAAAGGGAAATGCTCTGAGTTATGATTTTCCATTATAATGATTTCAATCTTTATAAAAAATATTTTTCATGATACTAGAAAAAAAATGGGAAAACATTATTGAACAAATTAACTTTCTCAAAATTAGACTTACATTTTATGAATCGATAGCTTTGGTCACTATCTAATCAGTCAGCCATTTAGCTGTACGGTTAGTACTGACGAAGTTAAAAGTAAATAGAAACAGGAAATAAAGACACTTTTTTTATATCTTTCGACAACAACCGAACAAAAAATATTTCGACTAGATTGATTTTTAGTGCAATATATAAAAGGTTTATCCTTTGTTGCTACTTGCAAAGCGCTGTCAAACAAAACTAGTTTACCAGTAACCCCTTCGCACACAAAAACGTCCACCCTGAAACATCTCAACTGAATGTTGCCGACGACCAAACAACTTTCGCCTCCAATCAGTCAATCAATCAATCAATCAGCGCTGAACTGACAATTTCGAGACCACTCTCCTGGAGCAAATGGCATCACCACCACCACATCGGCGGCTCAGTCACGCCCTTTACGGTGGTGCAACGTCCACGGCCAGGTGGTTGGGGTTGTGGTGCATGTGAATGTGCATGTGCCACTCACTGGCAATTAAGGCCGAAATAAAATAATACACCGAAAATGCCAATTAACCTTTGAATGCCATGCATGACCACGTAGCCTGTGCTGGCTCGACTGTGCCGTGTCCACAGGATGGGGTTATATGCCATTGTGTGTGTTTTCGGGGGCCAAAAGATAAAATAATTACCCAGACGCATAGCTCGAAAGTAAAATATAAATTTAATTTATGCATGCATGCAACAACGGCCAAGGAACAGGACAGAGGGAAAAGCACCCGGATCCGTAGCCAGTGCAATTTATCTCACGCGGATCGCAGATATATATACATCCATATCCATCCATCCTCCTCCCGATCCCTTTTTGGGCCCACCACTTCGACTGCATTTCGATGGCGGAGCCCTAAATATGAAATAATTTATGATGCGACATTTTCATCAGCAATTCGTTAAAATTCATGCATGCATGCATTTTTAAGCAGTTGTTGGGCCCCCCTTCCGAGCACCTCTCACTCCGCCTCTGAACCACCCCTTTGGGTGCCGTATTTATAAATTTATTAAGCCGCGCATTGCATTCGCTCTGAAAGGAGGGGATCACTCCTTGGCCCTGAGTTCGGCAGACAAAGCCAGGCGACGACAACACGAATCGCATGTAAAATTCTTATTTTAATCGATGCAAATATGCAGCAGCAGAGGCAACAACAATTGTTGATGACGCCGATGGTGGTGCATGCTACATGACAGGCGGTGGTGCAGTGGAGCGATGGTGCAGTGGTGTGGGGCATGTGTGTGTCGCCGGGGAGGCCTGCAGGCCTGAAGGGAAAAAGAAACTCGGCCATCGCGATAATAAATCAATTTTCACAATAAACAGTTGTGTGCCCTGACGGCATACGATGTCGACGTCTGACTGTACAGTAGAACCATGTACAGTGGGATCAGTCACAGAAAAATGTGCTTGTAATCAAGGATTTTTAAGGCGACCTTTAAAGGAGTGCATACTTAAGTTCAAGGTACTAGAAAAGTGATGGTTGTGAATTAAATTTGTTTTATTTGCCCTTTCAATCTTTTCATTGTCAGCTTTTTTAGTATCGCCTTCCGAGATTATAATTTACAGGTCTGTTCTGGGCGTTTCGCCTTAGATCCGTGATTGGGTAGCTACCGCCTTGAGCGGCTGTCTCAACGGGTGGACATTGTGGAATAACATTTCCGAAGACTGGCAGGGCAGCCATCGCGACAACAGCCAGCATGGCAAAGAGAACAACCTGACGGATTTAAAGGTGTTAAATATTTATTATATTACTTCTTAAGCAAATGCACTCACCATCAACTTCATCTTGAACAGGACTTCTGAATATGGCTTCTGCTCAGGCTGCAACAGCTTTTATACCCCATAACATCGGCTTATCACTTTCAGAAATGATGAATTATCAGCTTGAGCTTCGATTGACACAATCTCTTTTCGCGGTAAAATGAAATATATATAAATAATTCCTGCTAATTTGAAATAATATGAGAAATATTTCGCTTGAACATAATCTTAAAGTGCATTATATGCAATCAAGTGACATATTTTTCCACGGAAAGAGGCAAAAGTGCAGTACGTTAGGCATTGGGAAGAGTTTTAGGAATTTCATAAATGAATAACTTATTCAAGTTACTGACTCCACTGTGCATTTCGTTCGAATACGCTGCGAGGGGCTTACACTTCTCGCACCACTTAATGTCTTGGCAGCGACATAATAAATTAACTGCACTGCAATTATTTTCACATTTTCGCAAAGTGAATAAAAATTATAAAATTATGTGGGAGCGATGAAAGGGGCGGAGTGCTCTCGAGGGGGCAGGTCGATAGCGTGGACGCGAAAGTGAGAGCTTATGTAAGGGATTATCCGGGGGCCAAGCAG
Source organism: Drosophila eugracilis (assembly GCF_018153835.1). Taxonomy (NCBI): domain Eukaryota; kingdom Metazoa; phylum Arthropoda; class Insecta; order Diptera; family Drosophilidae; genus Drosophila; species Drosophila eugracilis. The sequence continues at coordinate 2,131,554 of NW_024573209.1, forward strand.
CTGACGTCTGACCCTTGGCCTCGGCCAGCACCACTGTCACTCCCCACCACCTTGAGCGTGAGTTTTCCCCACTCAGAAAAACAAGTCCAGCCTGCAGTTAATCAAAATATCAAATTAACTGTCGTGTCTGTGGCAAATAAATCAAAATAAAAGCCGGTCCCAGGCTTTGAGCCCAGCTGAACTGAATCGGGCTGGAGGAGAGAAATCCTCCCAATCCCCCCTGTGAACCCCATTTGGGCGCCCAGGGCCACCTCCTCAATCAAGCCAACTGATGACGCTCCCCTATGAAAATTTCACATGCAGAGACTGGCTGATGAGTGAGCTGAATTTATTATAGGCCATGGCGATGGCGATGTACGTGATTTTATGAATGAGCATCGAGGTGTGAGGCGGCGGCAGGAGACGGCGAGTATTGGTGTGTCGTCAACGCCTTTGGCGGTGATTATTCAATGTCAAAACTTAATGTCCCCAAATTGCAGTTGTTGTCAGCGGTCAGCCATGAAATTGAATGCATGTCGCCCCGGTGCAGAAGGCGGGTGCTGCGGCAGCTGTTGCATAGTTTTAGGCGTGACACATGTCAGCTCCTCCAACCCTCGAACCCTCAATCCCGACATTCTGCGATTATCCCCAAAAAGCAGCCGGCAATTTAACCAAGCCGGAAAAACGAAATAATAAAATGGGTTGCCTTGGTTACCAACAAAGTTGGTCAGAAATCAAATACTCTTTTTTCTTATTTAATTTATAAATATGGACTAACAATTTGGAAAAGACCTTTCAGCTAATTAAACCTATTTATTGTAAAACATAAAAGGTTTAAAAATACCACCGAAACTCCTAACTCAAACTTTGTAACCCAATGTTAGGGTATCAAAAATAAACCCCAATCCCTGGCCGGCCAAACTCAACTCGAGCTCAACTCATTTGCCAGCAGCTGCCATGGGGCATGTCCAGTTGCAAGGAGGGAATGGGAATGGGAATCGAGATGGGGAAAGGGGGCGAGTCCGAGCTGGGGAGAAGCTTGTTACCATAAAATTGGTGTAAACGAATTGCAGTCATCGTCATCGCCGTCGTCGTCGTCGTCGCTCTGTCGGCATTGCAAAAGTCCAAATCGCTCGTGGAGCGGGGGGTGCGTCATTGTGAAATGTCTGTAATTTGGACAATTTGATGAATGGTTATTTGCCACGAGATGGCAAAGTGGTCATTATTCTTTATCTCCTTCACTGGCTCCTTTTCCACTGCCCTGCTGCATTTTTTCGGTACCATTTTTTTTGTTGCTGGTTTTGTGTTCAACGTTTTACTAACTTTTTCATTGCACATTTGGTGCAGCTTTTTAGCATTTTTTGGTCACCTCTGCAGCAGCGGAACTAAGTGCATTGTTTGTCGGAGGGTATCATCAGTCGGTCATTAGGTTGATGGAGGGCAGTGGTCTTTATTAAAAAAAGGGTATCAAATTGTGAAATTTCCTCATGGTATTTCGAGCTATCGTAGAGACCCTCCACTGGGCTATACTTATATAAATTTCTTACTTAATGTTATTCTTCGTTAACTAATATACATTTTTAAACAGTTTTTTTGACAATGTGCCTTTTTTATTTTCATTTAAATTTTTATATAAATTCTCCTTTTTAATAATCAAATAGTCTTTATATAAAACTATCATCACAAAGTGAGTATGGAATATTTTACAGGGTACCTGTAACATTACTGATATAAGCTCAGTTGCCCTCCTTGGTGCTTTATTTTAATGACTCGCTTGATGGTCGAATAAATGGCATTCGCTTGGCCTGCAGCTCGTTTCATAATTCAATAAATTCAAAAGGCGTTCACCTGGCGGCTGAGGAGCCGTAATATTGTCATTAACCCTCTTTTCCTCGCGGTTAATGGGGTTTTTGGGTGTAGATGATTGGTTGATGGGGCTGGAGATGGATTCGTGACCCGTTATCATTTGGGCCCAGTGATTGCAGTCCACAAAATGCATCCACATTGGTTGGTTGGCCGTTTCGGCCTGGTTGGCTATGTGTGGTCGCGGTCAGCTGGAAGCCATCTGTTTAGCAAAGCTCCCCTGTTTGACCACAAGCCGGTCGGCACAGCCCTTGGCACGCCCCCGCCCCTAGAACGCCCTTGGGCATGGCCCAGAATGCGTTCCACATGGCGGCAGGCCTAATTACATTTCTCGGCAAATGGCAAATGGAGAATGGCGTGATTGCACACGCAAATGCGCTCCGTTGTTTATATGCGTAGCAAATAGATTTATGCGCTCGTAATTTACACGCTTAATTCCTTAAGGCAAAGCCCCTAGAGCAACAGCGGAAGAGGCAGCTGAAGCACTTGCTGCACTGCACTGAGAGAAATTACTAATTTAACGTTTGGAAATGCTTAATTGAAATATTTATTTTTCTTAAAGCATAATTGTATACTATATAGGTTACCAATCTCAAAACTGATTACTAATCTTAAAATTGGTACCATATTACCAACTTCTTTAAGTGCTTTAACCCTCTCTCCTTTCTGGACATTATCCCACTATTCAACTGAATGGATATGCCAGTTCCTGCCTCTTTCTGTGGCCATTCTCAACATAGGGTCCATCTTTTGGTTTGTGGAGTACGTGAGACCCGCGACGAACGACCAACTCGTGCAAGTACTTAAATTACCAAATGAGTTATGCCCTCGCAAATACTCCAGAAATACCTAAGAAAATACAAGGGGACTAAACGAACCAAGCTAAATGCAATGAAATTGAGACTAAGCTGAAATAGCAAGAGATTCATTTAAACGATTGGTAGTTTGGTTTTATAACATGCTCCAATTTGTCCGTGTGTTTTATGAAAGTATAAAAAAGGACTTAAAAAAGGCTTGCTATTGAGTCAAAGAGACCTCTTGAAACTCTCTTAGCTCATAGCCAGCCCGGGAAACTCATTGACCTGATCCCCTACCATCCGAGTGTCGCCGGGCCGGCACTTGCTTTGCTGTTTAATTTTCCGACCCAATCATTAATCAAACGTTGCCTTATTTGCATTGGCCCAGCTTCATCCGTTCGGGCCTTTCCCCCAACGGATCCCTCACCAACATGGTATGCGAATTCCCGGGTTTTATAAATGGGCTATGAAATGGCCTAGGCAGTCTCACCCAGCCACCCTGCCATACTCCCCTCTCTGCCCCTCAGGCCGCTTAATTTATTTGTAAATATTAACACATAAATTTTTCAGAACGAACGTTTCGCGATGTTGTTCTGGGGATTTGCGTGGAGCCCTCGGGTATTTATCAATATTTTATTGGCCCCATAAGCTTATTAATTGTCCGGGTTACCTTTCTGTGGGGGATTTAATTAGCCGGCAGTGGCATTGTAATTGCATTACCAATCCATCTCCATGGATTGGTTTTGTCGGTGGAAAGTCTCTCCACATGCGAAGATGCGTGCGTCAGTGGTCGGCATGGTAACACTGACCACAAACGAACTGCAAGGACAACGGAGATGGGGAACGGAATGGAATGGAATAAAAGCGAATGATATGGAAGGGGATGGGAGTGGAACGCACCGGACTGGCTGTTGCTCCTGACAAGTGCACACGAATGAGTTTCATGAGCTGGACTCATCCGGACAGTCTCCGGGAATCAGGGACATAGGGAATACTCTCCCATCTACTAAGGGGTATGGTTCCCTACATTGCAAGATATGTAAATATCGCGAATATCTATAATTGAAATTTCGTTAAATTTTAATATTTATAAATCTATAGAATTAAGTTTAGTTATTAGAAATATTTCTCCCAACTGACTTTCTTAATAATTTACATCCTCTTTACATCCTTTGCCCAACTTTGTTAGGGTATCCCGGCATTCTTCCTCCGGCCTGACTGAGTGACAGCTGCTTGCCAGTCGGACATTATGTGTGGCTCCAGCTAACCGTACTCGTATTCCTACTCCTACTTCCAGCCCCAGCATCCAGATGGCTCCTCCGCCTGCCTGGACACATGAAGATGACATGACTTGGCCCGCCCCTGGCTGTAAACTCTGATGATGGCCTCTCCTGGCAGGCAACTCATGCTGAAAAATCCTGTTGACGAGGATAAAATGCAAAAACAGACCGAGCGGGGATAGAGGAGAAGGAGGATGAGGATGAGGCGGAGTTAAGTGAAGTGTAGACACAGTGTCGGGCTTTGCATCCAAGGACGGGTCTTGGCTTGGGATAAGTTTATTGTTGTATGTGCCACACGAATTGTTTTCTGGTCAAATCTGTCACTCGGCCTGTCCAACTGTCACAGTCTAAAAACGAGAACGGAAAGCCAAGTTGGGGAAAGGAAAGGACATGACATCGACCCTAAAAACCAGGACCAGTTAGACTCTAGACCCACTCATTGTTAGGTTTTGATGCCAGAGATTGATGATTGTATTGTGTTGATTGTGGAGAATGTGTCATAATCTAATGGCAGGGGAAATTGAATATGAAATCTTCACCTGATGAATGAACTGGAGTTACGTAGCTATTAAAAAAATGTAAATTAATCCAATTTTATACCCAGTTCATTGTAAGCGAAAACTTTTGGAGTTCGGCTGGGCCTAGATGATTTGAAGTTTCCTTCAACAGATTGGGCTGAGAAATAAGCCCCTGCGGCTTGTGCTTATGCCCGATTACACACAAAGACATTTCGCCGACGGCTGTCTGGGATCGATCCCCGATATATACCGCCTTCCTGGGGGGCACCATGCTGATTTCAATTTCTCGCAACGCAACATGAAACGCTACAAAATAATAATGATGACGATTGGCCCGTTCCCCGGGCATTACTTTCCAGTCAAGTATCTCGAGGCCTTGCGCATTTCTTGACTTCTCAATGATAGAGCCCAGCATTTGTCGGCGTCTTTTCTTTCTTTATTATTGTTCAGTGGATTTGGATTCGTCGATCAATCGAAGCGACCGCATGTGGTCAAAACTCACGGCCGAAAAGAAAAGAAGAAATATATGAGCCTGGGAGAGAAACCGTTTGGATTCATTCATGAAAACCCTCGACTAATTCGAGCTGAAATGTGTGAACAACAACGGTGGAAGGCAAGCCAACCAAGCAGCCTCGTCTGTTGATTAATGTATGAACGCACAGAGTCGTCGGCGATCCCGCTTCTTTCCTTCCTCTCCAGAAATCCAGTAGCCATGCTGCTCTGTCGATCGGGCTGAGTGTCATTAAGGTTGACTGGAGCGCAGCTGGAACCGCCTGCGGATTCGAGTCCCGGACTCCTAACTAGAACTCGGGCGCGGAGAAAATGTCAAATCGCTTTTAGCGCAAAATGCGATTTGGTGTAACTCAATACAGGCCCAGTTTGCTGGCCGTAATTGCCGGCCAAGTGAGTTCATTTGAGCGATCATGCATCATGCATGATGATGATCGAAAATGGGAATGGTACGGGTACAGCTACGGGTATGGGTTTGGTTACTGGGGATCATAAGTACTGGATCTCTGCTGACGGGGCGTAAATAAATCCAATTTGTTGCGCGCGTGAGCGTTTGACTGTTTTTCTGTTTTTTTTTTTATACAAAGATCTCTACAGAGATCGGTCGTTGTGCCTCTTCCTCGAGTTGGCCATCCATCTACGATCGTATAATGTCTTGGCTTTCCGGTTGCCACAACATGTCAATCATGCTCCATGCCATATCAAACGCATTTTCCATTGTTCGAATTGATATTTTCTTGTTGATTTCTTTGGCTTCGTTTTATTTTTTTGCCATAATTTATTGTGATCGTTTCGTTTTGCAGCTTTGGCTGATGATTTTATAATGGGATTTCGGTTCATGCTCGCCTTGGCCAGTTAGATGAACAAGTCGATGACGGGGCACAGTGCGGATGAGTTATGGCCGTAAAGTGTGACGAAGCTGTCTTGATTGGGTGTAATTATATATTTAGTTTGGGGAGAAAAACAGATCATTAGTTAACCAATGTTGTGTTCCACTTTTAAATACAAATTTTATTTGTTAATTATATTTCAGGGTTTGTTAACATATTCATATCATCGTTTATTATAGTTTATTATTATATAGTTTATTTTTAATCCATAAATTGATTTTGATTTCATAACCCTCAAAAGGGGAGAAAATATGAAATACTTATGAATCGAAGACCCTTCATAAACATGGCAACCATACTGTATCAACAAATACCCTAATACAATATATATGCGATATACCAGATCATAAATAACCGGAAAATGTAAGAAATTGCTCGAGGGAAATGGATGGTGGAAAATGCCTTCGCATAATATCAAAGTTTTCGTTAAACGATTGCGGGTCGAAGGATGGTAGGGCGAGTCAACGCAATGGGAAAATCCAGACCGGGCCAGAAACCCACCGAGAACCACTTGTTTTATGGCCAGCTATATTTTTGCATGCTGTGGAAGGAGGGGAGGAAGGAGTATCACCACCGCCGCCGCCGCCGCCGCCTGAGAGCGACAAAAAGACGTTAATCACGTTGAGTTATGTGACATTCTTATATCTCTGCGCCACCAAAGTGTCACGTACGCATTTGTTCCAAGCCAAACCGCTTCGTGTGTGGGTGGGTGGTTCAGTGGTTCGGTGGTTCAGAGGGTGGATGGCAGTAGCTGTTGCTGCTGCTGCTGCTGCTGTCAGTTGGCCATTGTTATTTGCTGCAATTTTGCAGTTTTCTTTTGCCGCCTCGTTTCTTTTCAACCAGTTCGTTTGGGGTTTTATCGCAGGGATAGCGAACAGAAACCGAACTGAACTTCACTACTGGCAGCTTCTTCTTCTCCTCCAGCATATGCCACATATACTCAACAGAAGGGGTTTTATTTTCCTCTCCATTCCCCTTGTTTTTTCTCTTTCTGCAAAGTTTTCCGTGATTTTTTCCACACTCGTGTTACAAAACACAACACAAGACAAAAGAGAGTTTTCTTATTTTGCCTCTGTCATGTGTGTTTGTGTTCGTAGAATTCGTTTGTTTGTTGATTTTCGTTGTATTTGTTTGTTTGTCATTTCTTTTGTTCTTTCGCTGCTCTCTGCCATTGTCAACACTCTCTCCTCTTGTTTGCGGCTGTTTTGGGTGCAAATTGCACTTTTGTTGGAACAAATGCGATGGAAACAATGCCACCAGCAACAACGACACATTTGAAAGGAAACGAAAGATAGACATAGGCGGAGGGGCTCTTGGGTGGAAAACTCCTTTTCTTTTCATTTCGCTTAACTTTTCACTTTTTCAACTCATTTCAGGCAACGCAACTTCACCCGTTCCCCAGGAATTGCTGCTCTTGTCTGATTGTCTGCCTGCCGTTGACAGTTTGACTTATGCGACTTATGCAATCTGGAAATTACTCTTTTAGTTGGTTCTCCTGGAAAATGACATTTTTCTGAACAGATGAGAGTGTCTGATGCTGGATGATAGGGTTAGATATGGCAACGAACGAAAGGTAAGTCTTTCTTTAAAGAACACTCTTTGAACATATCATTTTTGAGTTCTTTCCCCAAAAAAGATGAAGTCTCTTTAAATCTTTTGTTTTGACTTAAAAATAATCTTAATCGTGTTTCCTAGACAAACTAATTTTATGTAATAATTAATAATTTCAGCCAAGCATTTTTTCCGTATTTTCCGCATCAAAGCTTTGCCGCCTCTGGACACTTTCCATAAATACTTTTGGTAATTTTGACAAATCGTTGCCCATCAGCGGCAGAAAGCGAATTGTCCCAAATGGTTTAGAAAAATGCTCGAGGCACATGAAAACAAAATGAGCCGACCAACGAAAAGTAAATTAATTACGCATTTCAATCATTTTGAAATGTATCTTTTTCCTGCCCCAAATTGGGCGCATCATTTGTCAGAGGGCAAACCCCCCCTGCGGAAACCCCACGAGTCTTGCGTGCTCGTGTCAGTTGGCCTGGTTGAAAGGCGTCAATGGCGTCGAACAAAGTATGGTAGAAGGGGTAGTATGCCTTCAGGGGAGTGGGTTAATCGAAATCCATCAATTCGAAGGCGGCGGCAGAAGCAATAATCAAAAGTTGTAATTATGTATTATTTATTTTTTATTTATTGTGCATTACTCACAGCAAGAATCGTTACCGATACGAGGGACTCGTCGATTCCCAGCTGATTTATTGTTGATAAATTTATGAAAATTTTTCTTAACCGACCGGAGACCCTTTCTGGCCAGAACTGCCCTGGCTGGCTAGCTGGTCGGCTGAATGGCTGACTGGCTGTATGGCTGTATGGCTGGAACTCATCAATATCATTAATCATAAAATTAAGTATCATTTATATTAATTTATTATTGTGCCACAGAAATTTCAACAGAGCATTCGTTGCCATCCTCAGCACCACCGCTGGCTCCACTGATTTATCATATAATGCTCATTATCGTCCTCATATTTATCATGATGATGTTGTGCTCATTTTCGTCAGTCTCACGTCTCTCTAGCCCCGTCTCGCTTTGCCCGGCTCACTCTGTCTCTGTCTCATTCGCAGGCCGTCATTAATCAGCCGCCGCTCGCTCCTCATTAGCCCCCTCCCTCTCTCTCTATTTCTCTCTCTCTCTCTATATATCTCTCGCTCGCTCCTTTCGTGCCCAGCTCGAAGCGGTGTAATTAATTATGGTCTTTTGTATTCCACCGACAATTTTCAGTGCTTTATGGCTCTCCTCTCCTCTGTGCTTATGAAATATTGTGTATAAATTGGAAGCACTTAATCATTTCGATTTACATTTTAATTAAAATATTATATATCAAAATGGGTCCCCGATGATCGGTTGGCGGGTGCTGGACGCCAGGGGGCGCTTAACCCCAAAACATGTGTCGATGGATGAGGCCGCAAAGTGTCTGGCTTCTGCGGGGGTTTCCCCAATTAAAAACAAATATTTTGTACTTTATAAACAGGCAAAAGCAGTCAATTAAATAAGCCAAACTATGAAAACAGTGTACATTCCAGTTATTCTCTTTATGGAAGGACATTTTAATCTACAACATTGGGTGTCAAAGGGCAGTCCAATGAAAAATAATAATGGAATCCTTTTGGCCCACTCAACAAGAAAGGGACTCAAAGGCAGGCCAGGAGTCAGACAGGAGTCATTGCCGAACAAACAATGAATGGCATGAAAGGACCGGGGCTCCGGGCCAAAACAGGAGCCAATCTAGCGACCAACTAAAAAATTAAAACGAAATCCAATGGCCAGGCCAACACACACAAATCGAAGAGGGAAAATGTCTGGGGCTCCTTGGCCAATTCACAATTTAACAAACTAATAAATATTTTGCTTTTGCCTTCCGGTGCTACAGGCTCTGAGCAATGTGCTCGCTCCAAAGGACATGGATGCTTGTTCCTGGAAAAATGGAGCAATTCCTTTTGGCATCAGCAAAGTGCATGGTACTCAGGGGGTGAGCAGAGGAAAGCACGGAGGGAGAGGACGTTAAGAAGGGTAGGGCAGAAATATATAAATCAAAGGTTGCACTAAACTTTAGCCTGCTCGATGTCGTTGCCAGGATAACAACAAGAACGATGAGTATTGCTGGTAAAATGCGTCTAGAGATGGCAGCGTGAGTCGTGCGGGTAAGTTAAGCGATGAAGAAAGTAATAAGTAATATATTTTTAAACTAATAATTTTAGTTTTATATGATTTATTGTATACATTACTTGTTTGTTTCAGTGAAGAGGGTGCAAGCTGCCGAAGCTCGTGGCACGCTGACATCGCCAATGGGATCAGCAGTGGAAAGCCTTTGGCTGCTTGATAACTTGATAGGTGCTGGCTGCATTGTTGGTGCCACCGTTGTTGTTATTTCTATTGTTGTTGTTGTTGTTGTGCTGCTGCCAACAAGGACACTTCGGTGTTGGCCTTAAGAAGGAGGGCAGGATAGCGACTGGGGCTCCGGGATCCGCACATGGCTTGCAACTGCCAGGCTGTCGGATATGCACTGACATAAATTGCTTCAACTGACAACGCCAGCGGACAAGAAGAGTAGGGGGAGGAAGAGAGGTGGCATGTGGATCGGCAGGATGGATACTGCCGTGCCCAGGACCTTGCCCCATGATTACTGCCTCTGTCTCTGTCTCGGTCTCGGCGCTGGCAATAACTTTTCTGTGTCCGGGGCCCCGTCTGCTGCTTTGGGGTAAAATTAATATTAAAATGGAAGCATCGCCTTCGCCCAATGTCCGACGCATTGCAATGCCAGCAAGGACCTCCATTTTCCACTACCACACTTAAAAAAATACTCCCAACATACGATAAATATATCTTGGGTAAGGTGATACACCCACTTAGGAGATGATCATTTTTGAAATAAATTTTAATTTGTAAATTACAAACTTTAATGAAAAACCACTTTCCCAAGTTTCCTCTAAGCAATCAACAAGCTATCATTTTTCTGAGTGCACTCTCCGAATTCCCCTCTTGGTAGCTCATGGGGGCACTGCCAGGGCAAAGGACATTTCCAATTTATTTACGCTCAGAGGCACTTTGTCTGCTCCGCTCTTCTTGGCCGAACTCCTCTGATGCTCCTTGTTCGGACTGCTCTGCTCCTCCGCTCCTCGTTCACTGCTTTCTCCTAGTCCTTTCCCGCTGCATATGACAGTATTTGTGTAGCTTGTCAGGGGGCAAACAGATTGGCAGGAAGGGAGGGATCAGAGGTCGAATCTCTTTGCCTCTTTGCTAGTCTGCCTTTTATTTTTGACAGCAAAATGTTCCTTCTGGTCGTGTTAGCGTGAAAAGTGTTGAAAGGTGTGAAAATGAAAATTTACTACTTGGCCGCCAAGATTTATGCTGGCCAATATTTTCGCTTTTTTCTTGAAGAGCAAAAGGGAAATGAAGAAAAACTTTCAAGGGACTAGAAGTGACCAAGGACTCTGGTGTCATGATATTTTCATCTAAATAAAATGAAAGGAGTGGCACGTTGTCCTTGTCGTTATTATGTCTGTAACTTTTTACTTTTTGGGATGTTTTAATTTGTCTTCACTGTACCTAACTAATTTGTAATAGTACTACTTATTCGTAAATCGCTGTAAAATAGTTTTTCAATTCCTTTTCAGCGTACATCGTTTCTAATATATTTTTTCTGCAGATATTAATTTCCTCTACTGCAACGCTCTAATATCAATTTCCGCCTTCGCCTAGGATCCATGCAAATGTCCTCCCACTGATTGCCTTATCGATTGCCAACAACCTGATCCAATACTTCACTTCCGTCTGTCACTCGCACTGTCGTCGATTGGCATCCCGACTTGACATATCCCCACAGCAGCAGCTACAAATCTTGTGTCAAGCATCCCGACACGCACTTGATAAATTATTATCTGCAGTCTGGGTGATGAAAGGCAATGAAGTCAGAAGTAAAGGAAGGCCAACTGCCCCCACGGAGTTCACATCGTTGCCCTCGTTGCCCTGCACTTTGCACTACGGCACAATTTATATTTAAAAGACAGGGGGAACTTGCAGCGGGATCCAAATGGATTGGCATGCACAGAGAGAAATAATGGTGATGTTTCTACGATAGTTAAGTGAAATTTGAAAAATAGTCCTATATCTATTAATAAGAAAGCACCTAAAAATTTCCAGTTCAAAAGTTGCTAAGAGTGGGTCGATTTTTATAAACATCATTTCCTAAAACAGAATCAGTACTGATCATGACAAAGGCCAGAACGGCGAATAGAAAAATCGGTTGGTTTTTTTTATGTTAAATATGTGTTTATTAATGTTTCTTAATCAAATACACTCACCAACAACTTCATGTCGGCAGGTATTAAAATTCTAAGTATGAGTTCTCCTCAGAAGGCAACAGCTTTTATTCCCCAAAGAAGCGACTCTTATCGCATCCACGAGGGATTTCTACTGAAAGATAACTTCAATAGTTCCACAGAATCTTTTTTCCCATATTAAAACTAGGCTTTCTTAGTATTGATCGATGATTAATTTATAATTTATAAATATTGAAATACATTATATTTTAAACCTAAGTTTAAAGTTTTTCCTTAGTGAACCTAGGGTGGGCAATCTCTAGCAAGAATAAGGATGAAATGGGAAGGCGTTGGGCCAGTAGTGGCCGGAAAGTGTCCAGCAGTTTTCAAGAACGACGCGTAAGTGGAGCGGTAAACAAGTGACCCGACCACGCCCACTGGCCACCCACAAAGAGGCCACAGGATGTTAGCAGTCGAAGGAGAAGGGAAGAAGCTGAGCTATGTGGCTAAAATGTTGGCTGCAGTCGCTCAACGGGCGGGCGCCATTTACCAAGTGTCAAAAGCAAAGCTAAAGCTATTGTCGACATGACTTTGGACGACAACAACAGCAAGAAGAGTGCTTTTTCCCACCGAAAAGTGAAATGCTTTGTTGGCAATTGCCGAGGAGTTTCCCGGAGCAAGTCGGAGAACTTGCAGCTGTGCAGGACCTGCAATTCCTGCTGCAGAGAAAAATGGGAGAAGGAGAGAGCAGCATGTGTCAACTTCTTTTCAGACCGAAGAAGGGATTTTCCTCTCCGGCGGGTCAAGAAGAAGGCGGCACCGATAGAAAAGTGGGTGACAAGTAACCGGAAAATGTATTTTATTGTTTGCATCCGGACATTTCGTTTTTCCGACCTCTGCCCTCTGGCTGTTCGGGCATTTCCACCCCGCAGCAGCCTCGCAAAACCGACCAGTGACTTGGTCTTCTGGCACTAAATTTGTCGAGTAATTGATGATATTGCACTTTTTCCCCAAGTAGGTTCGAAAAGGAGAGCTGCAGATGTTCTGAGAGTTGTGGGCGTTATTGTGGTAATGTCCTGGTCGAGAAGAGTGGCAGGGTAATGGATGGAGATATATCCGCGTGGATACAGGGAGCAGGAAATGCTGCCTTCGACGCCTTGAATAGAACTAGGACTATAAAGCCATTTTTTTTTGACGATTACGCATTAATCTTGGTAAATTTATCACATATATTATGTGATGTTCACTTAAATGAATATTAACTCCAAATCTTTCATTATTATCATTGAACTCGGGCTTTGGTTAATATCTTTTTCACTAAAAATCCATAAATCTTTATAGAAACTATAAAATTTTAATGGATTTCATTAGGAGGTTAATGTAAATATAGAGAACAGAAAAATTAATTCGATAATTAGTGCCCAACTTGATGGTTTTGGTGCATTGAAATAAACACTGATTCCTAGTCTCTGTGCACCTCCCACGTACCACCCATCAGAGCCAGTTCGAGCCAGGCTAACTTGATAGATTGTCTAAATGTGCTGCGTATGAATGAATGAATGAATAAGCGAGTGCGAGTGCGAGTACAGCCCCTTCTACCAAAGCAACCCCCTGTTATGTACCATCAGCCAGTTGATGGCCACCTCGAAAACGCCCGATGGGTCCGCCTGATGCTTCTCCGAGATTGATGGCCAAAATGGCTGTTGAAACAACGGCAAAGCGAGGCGGGGCGAGGCGAAGCGAGGCTAACAGGCAGCAGCGACTGCCGCTCAATGAAGAAAAATAATCACCAACATCATTTATTTTCCGTTTTGCCTGCCGACGTCGTACAGCACACATCAATCTTTTGCAACAGCAACAGCCAACTATCGACCATGACCAGGCCTGGACTTTGGCTGAATGGGAACTGGGAATGGAATCGGGGGACTAACAGGGAACTGGCAACTGAGAACTGGGACTTTTCGCCGTGATGTATACTTTTGTGAGCCTGACAGCTTCTGACGTGGATGTGGACGTGGACGAGAAGCCAGGCTTCAGCTTGATGTTTGATGTTTGATGCTAGGAGCCTGGAGGTTGGTTAGAGGTTTGGAGGCTGACAGACGACTTTTGACGTTTGCCTGCAATTAACGATGCCATCCCACTGGCTCAGTGTTGAAAAATGACTGCAGCTGCAGGTGAAAATGGCACGCCAGAGTGTTGGTTAATGACACGACAACAGTTCGAGTCAGCCAGTAAAGCAAAGGACCCCTCCCCCGCATTTAAATCATTAATTCCAATGACGAGGACCCCACACACGCAGCCCCATCACTCAACCAGAGTGATGTCAAAGATAGACGAGCAGCCCGGAGCAGCGGAGGATGTCTCTGGTAGTGGAAGTGGATGTGACCGGGGCAGGGGGCAGTCATCATCAAAGATGGGGATCTAGAGACGGCGTCAGAGTCAGAGTCGGTGTCGCGTCCTCGTTTGCTAAGACTAATTTGTGGCCCTCTTCTGAGACGCCCACAATGAGTGCCATTGCACTCAGAAGAAAGGTTTTATAAAACTTTTTTTATTTAAAATACCAAAGAAGTCCTCTTTTGATAAAATATTAAATATTTTTCATAGCATACTTTTTAGATTATAACCCGCTACAGAAAGGATCGTAATTAACAAAAGATTTTCCACAGTGCAGGCCCAACTTTTTGATCCTTGCTGAGGCTCGTTATGTGACTGGTGACTTGGTTTTGTTGCAAGTCACTTGAAAAGTCATTAATCATTTTGGGGGATTTCGCTTTTTGCGCCATTTGGGGCGTAGTTGTGCGCCGAGCTGTCGGAGTCGCTGGATTTCGACTCGGAGTGCTGCAGAAATCCATCACGCACCCAAATGGCAGCCACTCGCATCAGCCACCACCCATCCAAACAGCCAAACAGGCAAACGGCAACAGCCAAACAGCCAAGAGCCAACAGCTAACAGCCAACATCAATGTCAACGTCAGGCGGACCAGGACGCGGATGTGTGCGCGGATGTAAGCGCGGACAAGGCGACGGCAGCGACGTCTGACAAGCGGAAGAAAAGAGCCACCCATCAAGTGAGCTGAGCAAAAAAAAAGAAGAAAAACGCAGGCGGGGTGGAGCAGTCACTGAATGAAAGTGCTTTGTGATTAGGAGTCAAAGCATATGCTTTTTAATTTGCATGTCAGCTCGCGGTGCCAGTTGACGTTCTACATGCTCGGCTTGGATTAGGTTGCCTGCCCATCGTACCGTGAGATAGTCAGCAGGTTACTATTCGCAATTTGAGCTCTTGTTACGCGGGTTAGATGGAAGATACTTTAGTAGGACTGCAGTATGTTAAAAGGACACTAGAGACCAAGACATAGAAAGAGATTATAAGCTCAATAGTCAAAGATGTTATTATGAAATTATGCCAAAATTGTTTTTTTTTTTATTTCATTTTTATATCCTTTTAAAGACAAATTACTTTCACGATTCCATTAATATTTTCTTCCGGTATTGTAACGTATTCTCGAGTTGCGCATTAAGTCAGTGATTGGGTAGTTACCGCCTTGGGCTGCGGTTTCGGCAGCAGTGGGTGGGCATTGTGGAATGACATTTCCGAAAGCGGGAACGGCAGTCATGGCGACAACAGCCAGCACGGCGAAGAGAACAGCCTGAGAGATTTATAGGTGTTAAAAAATAATGCATTATATCTTAAGAAGATAAACTCACCAACAACTTCATCTTAAATATGACTTCTGAATATGACTTCTGAATGTGACTTCTGCTCAGAGTGCAGCTGCTTTTATACCCCAGAGCAGCTTCTTATCATAAGCTTACTCCTCTATTAGGTGGCGATAATTCAACGCAAGGTTACTTCTGGTAAGTAAGAATTGCAGTAATATTTCAAAATAATTGCAATAATCAAGAATTCATATTTCTTGGTATTCTTGAGTGAGAAATTGTTCGCTTTAGTTTTATACGGGTATATTACATTTTATTTACATTCTAATATCAAATAATAAAATACTCTTTTTTAATATACAGAAATTCACAGATTTGCAATAAACACGACTAACAAGATTATTAATATAGAAATAAGAAATAAGGAATTATTAAAATTTTCCTACATTTGTTGTTTTGTGTTTTCTTATCTACATGTGTTTATGGCGCCATCTAAGGCAGACCCAACGACTTATGTATGTATTTTAATCTTACATTTAGACTGCAAGTTATCTACATTATTTTAAACTTATCAAAGTCATATTCCAAACATGCGTTGGTTCTTGCCTTTGCTATATATTTAACGAAGTACAGAAACTGCTATAAAACTGAACGACACTTTAACAGAGCTGTTAGTTCTTAACAGAATGTTTTTAACATTTACAATTATATTATATTTTAAAAAATAACATAAGGAAAATTTTAAGATGTTATTTACATCATTAAAAAATTTGTGTAAAAATTTAAATTAAATCTTAAATATCTTAAATGCATTTTCAGTTTCCAACGAAAATCCCCAATCGGATTTTATGTTGTTATATCAAATTTAAGACTGAGTCAAAATAAAATAATTCAAACAGATAATAACAATATTTTAATCAATAATTTTATACATTTCACTAACATTTGTTTTCTCTTAAAAATTATAAATAATTAATTTTTATCCATAAATCTGAACTATATTTTCGCTACAAATAAAGGCTTTAAAGATGTAAGATGTAACTTTAAAATGTAACTTTAAAATGTACGTATTTATTTTAAAGTATACAGAACACAGCCGGAAATGTAAAGGGACTCAAAAGGAGCTATTACCTGTCACCTGTCACTCGGCTACGAAGTTTTCTACTAAAAGCCGGCCAATTAATAACGCTCACTCCATCTCCCACCCAAAGCCAGTAACTTAATGCAGATTCGCTGGGTGCGGTGGCTAATTAAAACAGCAGTTAAATTAGCCAAGAAAAGCTGGGCGAGCAATTGACAAATTGTTAACCAGATCTCCATACAAGACCAAAACCGAACCGATTTAAGTCGAATCGAAACTCGGCGCATCGATCAGCGGCGACAGAAACACTTTGCCTGTCGTCTGTCGGAGTTTGGTTGGTTGGTTTTGGCCATCTGGCGGACACTCGGACTCACAGAGTCCACTTGGCCAATTCCTGCGCCATAAGATGCCGTTAAATGGACACGCAGCGCGAGCCACATTTAAAGAAAGAGCTAATGCCAGAGCCCCAGACTTCAGACTTGCAGCAAGTTCTCGGTCTGCGTAGCCAGAGATGCTTCCTGTTTGATAAATTTGAAAATCAATTGAAAATGCCCGAAAGGCCGACGCATCTTGGTGGCAGACAGACACACATACAAGTCGAGAGAGATTCGCGGAAAAGCAGCTGGAAGCTGTTCCGAGTTGAATCGGAGATGCTGCCCCCTCCGGGAACTGGAAACGCCAGTCACTGCTTGGCCAAATTAAGAGTGTGTTTGTAGGACAGGAATTCGTTTAAAAAAATAATTCATAATAACAAATACATGTTTTTGGATTGTTTCGTCTTTATTAACATGAGAAATAAGTATCTTTAAAGTATTAAGTACCCGATTCTCGTAATTTATCCACCTGCAACTTTGTTTCCACCTGTCACGACCTTCAGTCACCAGTCACTACCACGCACTTGCAGCCGCATCACTGGCACTGGCCATAACCTAGAATATTTTAGTTTTTTATTGATATTTTCTAGCCATCTATTTACCGCGGCTGGATCATCTACCCCGATGCCCGATCCCCGCGCCAATCGATGCAAATAAATCACTATGGAAAATGCAGTCGATGAAAAAAGCGACGCGTAAGTGCCGCCAAATAAATTTCGCAATTTATTTATTGCAGAGTCCGCGCGGGTTGCCGTTCAATTAGGTTGGGAATGGGGGATGGGGGATGGAGAATGGGGATTCCCCTTGCACTCCCTGCCTTTATTTTTGGAGTCCATCGTTATGGTCAGGTTTTTGGCTATCGACAACAAACAGGCGCGTCGCGGAAGAAAAGTATTTTATTTCATTGCCAGCAAATTGGCAATAAGTGAAATTTGTTGGCCCCGCTTGGCAGGTGTGTGTACGCCTGCGTCTGTGTGTGTGAGCCAATGGCGATTGAAGGAAAAGGAAATTTGAATCGCACGCGTATTCCCTTACTGGGGAAATTGGGTTAGCAATGCCAAATCTTTTTCAGGGGGCGTATTCGGGGCCTTTTAGCAGGTCCTAAGGAGCCACTTAATATATCATCGTATGGTTTAATTCACCAATTAAACCGCTGCAGCAGGCACCTGCAAAATTCCAGGGAAGTGCAACCGTAACCGATCGACTCTGACCCATTTAGTTATTGTTAACATTCACTTTTGTGTCCGTAATTTATTGTTATGCCTGCACCTTCAACGGCATCATTTTTGCATAAATAAATCAGCCGTGGATGGGAGTTGAAGGTGAGCGCTGTTTGGTTGGGACAGGAGGGGGCCAAAGTGCAAATGAATTAGCATTTGTATTCACCCGATTCCCATACGCATCATTAGCCTAAGAGGCGGGCTGCATCAAGTGTAATTTAACCGTTAACAAAAGCCCATTGTGGGCTAACAACCCATTGTTGGTGAGTGAGTGTGTGGAAAGCCTTTTACCCGCCATCCCAGAGAGAGAAAAGAATCCGCGCAGACGCAAATTGATTGAACGCCGCCGCGAAGGAGTCCCAGTCGAAGATGGAGTCGAAGCTGGAGTTGGAGTTGGAGATGGAGTTGGAGAACCTGGCTAATGACCGCAAATTAACACTGGCCAAGGAGCCGCAAGACGAGTGTCATTAACAGAAGTGTTTGCCAGGCGGTCGAGTGGCAGCCACTCACTTTGGTGGGGCTTTTGGCGCGGGCTTTTAGCATATCTTCTAATAGATCGCCAACTTGGCATACTTAACTTACGTTCCGAGTTAGTGTTTTCCTTAACTCTTTCTGGCCAGTTGACCATGCTAAGTTGGGCCATAAATCGGCAGTTAACGCTAGAAGATCTCCAGCTACCGTCCTCGCCGCGGGCATTCATAATTTAAAGATTCTTTAGGTTCGGTATGGTTGGCGAGAGTAGTCTAGGCGAACGTATCGCAAATGGAGCATGAGTTAAGATTTTAATATAAAATGAGATAATAAATGTATTACCACATTAATCACTTTATTCAATACCAGGAAGAACAACCAATATTAAAGATAATCCCTGTTATAATGCACTTCCTATCTGGCTTAATATCCAACCTTCACTTGCTTATATGTGGGAAGTATCGCCGAACTAACCCAAATCTCGGCCAATTATCTACCACTATATAAAGCTATCCGGCCCACCCCGCTCTTCAATTTGCAATTTTGAAGCGAAAATCCGGGGAAAATGCAAGATTTCGTTTGCAAATTGCTCGTGTGTAGGTTTTGGACAACTTTTTCTGTTAGCATCTTTCTATTCCTATAATTACCACAGAAATCGCATAACAAGCTGCTGCCACAACGATAAAAAAACTGAAACCAAAAACAAAAAAACTGTACGAAATGGGGGAGTAACTGGGGAAACTGGGTCAGCTGTGTGGCATTATTGGTTTAGTGGATCAAACCGACAACGACTACGCAAAAGGCAATTTGAGTTGCAGAGGAAAACGAAATAAAACAAAAAGCATGGACCTCCACCGGCCACATTTATTAGATCAATGTCTCGGCAACAGCTAGGCAACAACGAGAGCAGCGGCAACCATCTAGCTATCAGGCTAAGGCTACCCACAAGACGTTAGTCTTAGACTGCTGAATAAATTGCAGAGGCTGCGGCCTACTCGAGTAGCAACAAAAAATCAAAAAAAAACTAAACTAAAAACAAAACAAAAAGCTGGGGAAAACACAAAATCAAACGAATGACTAGCATGAGGCCAATATATAATAATGGTTAAACGCCCAGGCAGCAGCAGTCTCTGCACTGCACTTTGGCAACATCTAATAACAGCAGCAACATCTGCAACATCGCCAACAAGAGCAACAAAACAAGCAAACATCGAAACAACCGGCAACCAACTGCCCATTAAACGGAGCTCCAGAGAATCCACCTCGATTGGCATTGGCGAAACAATTTAAATAGAATTCGCCAGCTTGAATGGGAAATTCGAATTGAATTTGTTGCTGATGCATGTCCATGTTGCTGCTGTTCATGTTCAATTTTCCAGCACCACCCAACCAAAAAATTCAGAGAGTGAAGATAATCATTAAAATAAATTGCTGGCTAAATAAGTTAGAGATTTATATACTCTTGATTACTATTACTGATAAAAGGGAATTGTAAATTTAGATGTTTAATAAATAATTTTATATTAAAATTTTCACAATATATTAAAAAGATTTATCTAAGTAATACAATCATTTTAAAAACTCTTTCAGAGGTTCTTACTCAGAAATAACTTGACATATATTTGGCACTTGCTGAGTCCTTTTAATAAACCCACTAACTAAGCAACTGACAAGCTGAATAAAAAGTTAACTAAATCTTCTAGAAAATTGTTTCCATATTTTACCAGGAAGAATCTAGTCAAATTGGATAAATATCCATTGAAACCTTCTTTCTGCCAGGGTAGAGAGCAGCATTCGTTGGTAACGCATAGGCACACTTGCCGCAAGATTTATATGCATGCATGATCGGTATTAGAAAATTGTCTGAGCAAATGTTTTCGGCAAGCATGTTGCACATGTTGCTGCCGCAAAGCCGCATAGTACATACTTGCAGTTTCTCCAGCAAGATCAATAAAACCTGGCCGGCTACTGGCCTTGCCTTGGTCGGTTCCGCCTATTGCCGTTTGTTGCCTGCCTGCCTGCATATTAATTTATGTTTCGACATTTGCCTTGGCCCGGAGAATTTCCAAACCAAACCAAACCACACCCAACTACAATTTGTTGTTTGGACTCTGCCTGGTTGGCTGTTTTTTTTTGCGTTTTTTTTGGCCCCTCGCCTGACAGGCGAAGCCTAAAATTCAATTAAAAATATTAAGGCTGAGCCTGGGCTACTGCTTATTAGACTTTTGGGCCGAACATTTCTTTATGGCATTTGATTTGGGGTTCTCCCGCCCTGCCCTCGCCGGTGGGTTGGAGAACATTTTCGATCAGAGATCTCAGATCGACCCCTTAAGCCCCTTTAACCAATGGTTTTAAAGATTGCTTTGGCTACCGATCAATGACCGAGAGCTCCTCCAAAAGTGTGTTTATCCAGGCCGAACCGCAAATTATCACTGCTCGTAAAGAACAACAGCTACTTTTTATGAGTTGATGGATTGGACTTATGGTGACGATTCTCAAGAAGAATCTAGCACAAAAATAAATCTCAGTCCTTAAAATATAACATTTCAAGTTTTGAGAACTACATTTAAGTCAAGCTAAGATCCAAAACCTAAAGTAGTTGTTAGCACCTATTTTAAACCAGTTAATGCTTACATTTTTTACATTACATTATGATTAAACTCTCTAGTACTGCTTCAAAACGTTTATTTCCCAACGTTTTCCCTCTCCTGTTGACGATCTTGATACTTCAAGAATCCCGACGATGATCTTGACCATGTTAATTCCCTTGGGGGTGTGTGCTCTGTTACGTTAACTTTAGCTTCGAGCCGAAAAAAGACACGCACTGTGCACGCTCCGTTAACCGGCAGAAACGAGAAACGGTCGACAAATTTATGACTTCACAGT
Source organism: Drosophila eugracilis (assembly GCF_018153835.1). Taxonomy (NCBI): domain Eukaryota; kingdom Metazoa; phylum Arthropoda; class Insecta; order Diptera; family Drosophilidae; genus Drosophila; species Drosophila eugracilis. Next base: position 2,152,897 of record NW_024573209.1, read on the forward strand.
TACCCACGGATGCAGATGCAGATCCCAGAAGGGGGAGATCCCCCTTTGACTGTGTGCCCAACTACCGCACAATTTACGATCGGTTCATTTAGGTGGCCCATTGTCCACCGATGCACCGATGTTTATGCAATGTTTTTGTGATTTCATATCGGCCAGCTGGGAATTTGTAGCGGCAACGCCTTTGCCATCGCCATCGCCTTTCATTGTGGGCGTTGGGATCTGGTCATCTTCCTTTTTCTCCTCCCAAAAAACTGCAAATATTGCAGTGCCATCTCCATTGGATCTTTCCCCACATTTTTCTTTTTGTATTTTGTTTTTGTGGGAGAAGCGCATCCTAGCCAAATATGTGCGAGCCAAAAACGTGAGCCGAACAAATTGTTACTGCCTTAAATAGTAAACAGATTTTTTCGTTCATTCCTGGCACGGACAAAAACGGGGTCTGCGTATTACGGCAGCGACAGGCAAGAGGCTGAATTCGATTCTTTCCAGCCGATTCCCATAGGGTTGAGCTGGGTCAATCCTCCTCGCCAGAGGTCCCCAGGAGCATTTAAAAATCAATTTGGGCGCATTTATGTTTCACACGATGGCCCAGAGAGAACCCGAAACAGAAACAGAAACGCTGTGAAGCCTGAGCCGGGGAAGTCTCGTTTGATGATTATCTCGGTTTGTGTGACTTTCGGTTTCCAAGCTCGTGTACGATCCATGTAGTATATGGTGTGTGCCTGGAAAATGGATGGAAATGTGTGTCACCGGGTCTCTGTGTCTCCTCCTCCTTCTCATCCTCCTTCTGGCTGGCAATCCTCTAACTTTAGCTGCAACTTCCATTCCCAATCCACTGGCACTGCCTCTGCCATTTCCATTTCCATTTCCATTCCCAATTCGAAACAATTACCAATTGTTTATTTGTTCTTACAACTTGTTGTCGACTTCCCCAGTGGCCCGACGGTGCTAGTGATTCCACCCCCGTTCCCCTCGCTTTCCACTTCGCCTCCACGAATTCGTCAATTGCCACACTATCTTGATCTCGAGTCGGCGCACAGAAGTTTACTCTGTCGAAACGGTCCCAAAACGAAACTTTCCTTGGCCACTTTGACAGTCGGCACTTTATCTTCGCCAGCTTTTAATTTCACTAATGACAATTGATGACCGTACACGTTTATGAAAATGGAAAATCTAATGAAACTGAATTTTCCCAATGAGAGCCAAGTCAAGAGAAGCCAGCCGCCCGAAGTCCGATGTCAATGTGTTCAATCAATCAGGAAAAAAGTGCAAGAAGCTGTCCGTTTTCAAAATTATATATTTTTTACATTTTAAAATATATTATTTTAGATATTATTTCTGAAACTTTAAGCTGTTAAGTTCTATGTAAAAGTCTTAGAATCTTGATAAGAAAACAGTAACCAGCTAGGTTCCGACTCTTGAAAAGTCTGCTAGTTTTGTAAGCTCTTAAAATGTTTATTCAGTATTTAATGTATAAATTTATGTTAATATGTTTTCAATCTAATTATTCATAGAAATATAAAAGATTTTTTTAAAGTGGTTTTTGAAGTATACCTTCCAATTAGCTCAGTTATTGAATAAAATGTGGCACTGCCACACACATTTGGTGAATGCTCGTGGAGGCATTTCAAGATCGCGGCACTCGTAAATCGCCGACCAGCCCACAAAGCGATCTTAAAGACAATCCGCAACAGGGTTGACTAGAAAAGTATGCCAGCAGCGTTTTCGAGTTGGTATTGTTGCTGCTGCTTCTGCTGCACAGAAGTTGTCATCGTCAATTAGTTTAAAGGCAGCATAAATTTATGTTAACAGCTACCAAACATAATATCCCCTGAGAGCCCGGAGTTGCAGGCAGAGCGAAAACGAAACGAAACAATTTTCCCTTTTCACCAACATCAACGCCAGCTACCGTTTCTGCCACTGTTGCAAGTTGCAGATGTTGCTGTTGCGCTGCTGCTGCTGTTGCTGCTGTTGTGGCATTGTGTTTTGGGGCGCGCGATTTCGTGGCCGTTATAACAGGCCCAAAGAATCCGAGGCGGACGTTATGCCTCAATGAAGTCAGACTCTGAGTTGGATTTCTCGGATGCCCCTTGCCTGAAAAGAAGAAGGCCAATTGGGTCGTGGCTGGGCCTTTGATGTTGTCGCAGTTTGTTAGATTCTGTTGCGGCAAGGAGCAACAATAAGAAACGAAAAAATTGCACATGGGCCCAGGCGTAGCATTATTTAATGTAATCGATCGTGATGGGTTTGTTCTAATTTGCGGTGATTTTGTTTTTGGCGCTTGTTAAGAACAACCAGAGTGAAAGAGCCATGCGAAATCCTTTGAAGTTGGCCAAAGATTTAGTGTCGTATCTTTTATGGTGTATCATAAAAGTTTACGGGCCCCTGTTTAATTAGTTGGTGGGCATAAAGGAATCAGTGCGGGACGTGAGTGGCTGACGTGCCATAAATTGCTTTTGCCTGTCGAAATTTTAGCGTCTGAAACTATGGTTTTATAGTAATTGGATTAATGAAAGAGATAATCGGCTGAGAAACCGAAACTTTTCGGTTGAATTTAGTTTGCCTTTTCTAAATAAATTTTATATTTCAATATATATTTAATGCTAGCAAACATACTAAAAGCGTATTTAATTTCTAACAAACTATTTGACTATGAATAATAAATAAAAATGACAGCTTTATGAAAATGTTTTCTTATTAAGTTCGAGTTTCTTTCTCTGTGTATTACTGGTTTCGTGATTTGTTCTTATTTCTAGTTGCGTATCACAGCCTAATCAAAGCTCGTTGGTGCATTATATACATATGCGAAGACTTTTCTCAATTCCAGGCTTGGAAATTGCATGGACAACTAGATGGTAATTGCAGGTGTGCAACATGGTAATGACGACTTTGGCCAGAGGCCAGGTATTGGGTGGAAGTGGAGGCCCCAATTGGGGGATGATTGGATGGGATGGAGCGAGATCGAGAATTGCGTTGGGAAGAGGCGGACATCCACCCGATCATGCTCATTAGAGGGAACTCGTTATGGTTACCAATGACCAGATCACAGCCCCCCGAATCATAGGTGACCCGAATTTTGTGCCGGATATGAATTACAAGCTGCCAAAAACAAGGCGAGAAGCTTTTGTGGATAATTAAGCTTAGACAAAGCACAACAACACTTTTGTTGTCCAACGGCCAATGACCATTTCCAAAAAGTATGTACAGATCTACCCCGAAAAGGATAAAATGCCAGTATAATGACCTTCGATTGAATCACCTGCCTTCGCTCAACCCCGTTTGATCCGATGCCACTGAAGTCGGCCTCCCAATCGGTTGAATTAAGTAATTTCGATACCGTCACGTCAGTCAGCAACCCACGCGACGGCAGCTGAGGAGATAATCAAATAAAATGGATTGTTAGCCAGGTTTCGAAGTTGAAAGAAAAGCGCCACTCGGGATTATTTGCTTTCTTAAATGTCCCCACAAGGGTCAGGGACAGGCAGCGAAATGAAAAGCCGGGCAGAGCGAGGGAAAAACCCAAACAAATTGTATCGATGGCTTGCCAATGAAGTGAAAATCGTGATTCCAAAGTCAAACAGCGGCCTGTAATTTCCACTAATTTCTACACGTTTTGTTTTCCTTCGCTTTGAATTAGCTTGGTTTTTTGGTTTTGCCTTCGTCAACATTTTGTCGAATTGCTTCCCAAGTAGCTAAAACAATTATGCGAATTAACGGCGACTGGGGAATGAATCGCACAATTTCAATAGCCATTCCAATTGGCAAAAGTTCAAATCAATTGCGACTCATTTAAAGTGACGTCACAATCGCTATGCCAAAAAAGGCAATCGTTCCAGAAGGAAAACACAACTGCAGCCCAAGTGACCAAAGCAGATATCCCAGAGTTCTCGGGAAAAACTCCATAACAGCAAATGCATTCTGCATTTTAAACAGACCAAAGGGTTTTTAGTCCATCACAGTCGCACGTCTCAAGGGAACGTTAGTTGACATTTATGGAATGGGACTTCTGTGTTCCATCGATTGCTCAGTCCATGGGCGTAGTCCGACATGTATGGCTTAGTTTAAAACCTTTTTATATCTTTGATCAGTGTTTGACAAATCCTGGTTACTACTTATTTAAATTTTAATATGTATATTATCTATATTTTTTGGGCCTAACCCCCTCTTGATAAAATCCTTGCTACTCCCTTGTCCCAGTTGATGTTCTTTTTTCACCTTTCTGAAAACCATTCCGATGCGGCAGACTGCTTGGAACCATCGATGTCTGAGCAAGCTCATTTATTCAGCTGTTTCAGTTGTTTTTTGCTGACTGCAGTAGGAATTACTTGAAATGGCTTGTAATGAGTCGAGTGCTCTTGGTTGCCCTTTTGTTTTTTGCCCGCGTCTTCAGTTTTCCTGGAAAGCTTGCGACAAATTTAGATGGGACCAAAGCTTTATTTGCACTTGCGCATGGAGTGGCCTCCATAACAAAATGGAATTTTAGCAAAAACCGCCCAACTGGCTCGTTGGTCTAGGGGTATGATTTCCGCTTAGGGTGCGGGAGGTCCCGGGTTCAAATCCCGGACGAGCCCAAGAGATTGTCGATTTTTTTTTTTTAAGTAATGTTTTGATATTAGAAAATGCAATCTAAGCACTTTCACGCACAAGCACAATAGTAACAAGTAAAATCATCATCAAATCATTTTCATTTTGTTGCTTATAAAGCCTACTTAATAAAATCAACCAGTACGCAAACTCGCTTATGTTAAAATTAACCCAAAAAAATAAACCATCTTGGGCTCGTCCGGGATTTGAACCCGGGACCTCCCGCACCCTAAGCGGAAATCATACCCCTAGACCAACGAGCCAGGTGATCGTCGCGGCTCACTAAATCGGACCAATTTCCCGCTGTAAAAGTTGGTTTTGTTAACGGTTTCTGCAGAAATATTGGTGAAACGCAAGTAAAAACTGGTTTCGTGACGAGTTATTTTCAATCAAGGCCAAAGCTTTTCGTTGACCATGAAAGAGTACTTGCAGTAAGTCATGTGGGCATTTTGACAGACCACCAGCAACTGGCTCGTTGGTCTAGGGGTATGATTTCCGCTTAGGGTGCGGGAGGTCCCGGGTTCAAATCCCGGACGAGCCCAAGGAAAACAACTTTTTTATTTTATTTTTTTCAAATTATAAACATTGCTTATAGTTTTTATTTTTGTTGCACAAATAACGACTTATGGGTAAATAATATTAACATTTGTTGTTTTGCCCCTCTTATTTAGTATGATTAAAATTGCATTAATTTAGGTAAAATATATTTGATTAATACCAATGGTTAACAAAACAAAAGTAAAATTAGATGATTTATTGTTTGTATTTTCTTTATGTATAATGCATTTACATGTATGTAAGCTGAAAAACAATTTCGATATATTTAATACAAACGAAAAAAAGGGAAGCAAATAAGCATAATTGCCTGTCGCTCGCTTCAAAGCTGACCTATGAACTACATAAACATAAATAAATGACACATTTTGTGGACATAGAGAATTGGATAAACGTACAGTAGAATAACATACAGATACAATGATAGAATAGATGATAAATACATAAATTTGGCCCAAAATTGTTGTTGTTTTTGTAGCTGTTGATGACGCAGTGGCTGCTGTTGTTATTTTTGTTTGGGGGTTAGTTTCCATTGCTCGACGTCCCTTCCACATTTTACATTGGAGGGGGGTGAACAGTCGTTGTTAGCTTAACTCCGTTTGAAATCTGAAGCTCCTGATAGATTTTTATGTTTTACTCGTCTGCTACATCACCAACATCATCATCATAATCGTCATCGTCATCATCATTATGATCTTCAACCAGTTTTGCGCTCTGTTAGAGAAATGTTATTCGTTTTATGTACATACATCATGGATGTTGTGCCGTTCGATTTTTGTCTTGCATTTGGTTGCTTGGTTTTTATTAATATATTTTAAATAATTATAATTATTTAGTTATTATTAGCACTAATTATTCTTTGGTTGTTCCACTGGTTCGGTTTGTTGTTTGCTTGCTCTTGGTTATTGCATTTCATTTTCGATTTGTTCATTGTGCTTTTTCTTCCTGGAGTTCCTGTTGCTGAATGTTAATGACGGCAGCCGTTTTAAACATTTGCTTGTGACTGGGCTTATTTGGATTGGTTGTTAATGCTGTTGCTGCTGTTGTTGTTGTTGTTGTTAGATCTGATGATGCTGGTGATGTTTGTGCAGCGGATTTTCTCAAACTCTTGCCAAACGTGGAGCTGCCCTTCAGACCTGTAACGAATCAAAAAAAAAAAACAAAAACAAATGATAGCCAAAATTAGTTTCTTTCGTTTTTTGCATTTTACAGCCAAATTAAAGTACAGATATAAAGTATATACATATGTGAGTATTTATATTGAGAGGAGCACTGAAAAGGGGTCAAGAGAGACAGAAGACAAAAGCAGAGACAGCCGTGATGATCATGATTGTGTGTGTTGTAGAATGTAGAAGGAAGAGTGCGCTGCCCCAGGAGATTATAGAGTTGATCGAGTATGGCGTTTTAGCGTTTACCTTGGAAGCTCAAACGATTCTGATAGATGGCGAATATATCGAAGGGCCTGTAGCATGGCTCGTAACCATCCTCGGGCCCATCGAGATCTCGATAGAGTAGGGATCTCTCACTCTGATCAGAAGCGTTTGCGGCAGACACGGGGGAACAGTTTAGCATATGGGAGGGTATCACGAATAGACTTTGCTCCATTTTCTCGGGTGGCGCTCGCGATGAATCGGCGGTTTCTGTATCGGAATCGGGATTGGACTCAGTTTCGCTCGAGGCCGCTGATGTGGTTGCTGTGGTTGTTGTGGTTGTGGTTGTGGCAGTAGTTCTTGTTGCTGTTGCACCCTCTATTTGTGGTGCAGGCTTGGGTGGTTGTTTGTAGTTGTGGTGTGTTTGTTGTTTGTGTTGTGTTTTTTGTTTGTTTGATTTTTTGGTTGGGATAGTGGAAGATGGTAACAAAGTGGATTAGTTGTTGTCTGCTGTTGTAGTGATTAGTGTTAGTCACAATTTATACTAATTGAACTAGTGTTAGTTTAAGGGCTCTAAAGTAGTTTCATGCTAATTTCTTACCTCGCTATCTTCACAATCGGTACCTTCTCGAGCGTCGGTGGTCAGGCCCTGCACGAAGTGAACATCGTTTGATGGATCATCGGAGGCCAAGTGGGCTCGAAATTGCTTGTTTCTGCAGGATATCATAAGTTGAAAGATCATTTAGGACACAAGGGGGGAACCTTACCTTAGCTCCAATTGCTGCATCTGCTGAAAATGCCTCAGCTTGCTGTTCGCCATATGCAGTTTCTCCTCCAGAGCTGCGTTTTCCACGCACTTGATGGAGTACTTTTCAGAAAAGGAAAGAATTTCCATTCGAAGCTCTCCGAGATCCTCCCTGAGTTTAGAATATATAGTTTATTATATAAATTACAAGCTTATTCTAAAAAACATTCTCATTTTTCTAATATATCTAATGTTTTAAATCACAAACTAAAGTCTTTACTTACTCCTTAAGTTTGGCTCCATCACCCCGCATTTGTTCACCCCTTTGGACCTGGCGCAGGAACTCCTGCTTGAATCTTGCGACTTCCCGCTGAACCTCACTCTGGTGTGCCTTTCTCATAGCATCCAGAGCAGCCAAGGTGGCCTATTAATAATAATAAAGTAAGGAAATACAGAATTTTGAAGAGTTATGTAAAAAGTGCTATTCCCACCTGAGTCTCCTCGGCCAACGCGGTTTCCTTCTCGGCAAGCAGGCGCTCAATCTCCATCTTGTGTTTTTGCTCCAGGTCGCAAGTAAGCCGTCTGTGCGAAGTCTCCATGGCACTCAGTCCCTTTTCGCAGAGAGTCTAAAGTTTAAGATTTAGAATGAAAAGTTGAGATAAGTGAAGTTTAGTTTTATTCTTACCCTCAGCTGCTCAATCTCGGTTTGATAGCGCTTTCGGAAGCTCTGCTCATCGGCTGCATTGGCGTGTTCGGTGTGGTAGACCTCCCTCAAGCACTCCAGTTGCTTGCCATGTTCCCGCTCGAGGAGCTCCAGACGCTTTTCCAGCCGACGACAACGCTCCTGTTGCCTTCCCAGTTCCTCGCTCAGTTCCTGGCGCTGCTGCAGGAGTAGTTCCTGCTCCTGTTCTTGGCTGGCGCACTTCTCCAATGCCTGGGCTAGATCACTTTCCCGCTGCTCCAAGAGCTGCTCACTCCTTTGCAAATCAGTTTCTGTTTGCTGTTGCAGGGCGGATAGTTTCTCCACACGCTGGCGTAGATCGCAACACTTGTGGCAGGCATCCTGCAAGCAGGTCAACTCCATCTGCTCACTGACCATCACACAGGTCTCGGCCAGAGCTCGTTCCAGCTGCCTCAGGCCATCCTTGCGATCGTTCATGGGTGAAACAGAACGACGTGTCCTTTGACCAGCCCGTATTTGCTGCAGTTGGGTGAGACTCTGCTCCAGACGCTCCTTGCTGCCCAAGAGCACGTGCTCCAGGCTGTGGAGACGCTGCAAAAGATGGGCATTCAATGGTGACTGACTGCTGGATTCGCTGCTGGAGGATTCGGGTGGTGTGCCCTCTTTCCTTTCCACCGTTTCCCTTTGCAACTCGCTTAGTTTCAGTTCCAGTTGCTCCTTTCCCTTTAAAGACAACGAACGCCGCCTCTCGGACTTCGCCAACTTCTGCTTAAGAGCCCGCACCTGACGCTCTGAGCTGCTGTATTTCAAGGTCAGATCCTGAATACGGGCTGCCATCAGTTGCAGTTGAGCTCCATCCTCGTGTTGTCGCCTCTCCAGTTTCTGTTGCAGAGCAGCTTGTGCTAGTTCCAAGGCATCATATTGGTTTTGAGACTGCTTCAATTCCCGCTTCATGGCTCGGATTTCGTTGACAGCCTTTTCGAAGCGCGATCTCAGCTCATTGTATTCCTCGGCCAGCGAATCTCGTTGCAGGCAGTAGGGATCAATGTCACTGATGGTGGTCAGATCGCTCAGCGAGTCCATGCGTTTGATTTTGTGACGCTGCAGGTTGCTCAGTGTGCCACCGCCACCGTGATCCTGCAATTCCCTTAAACGCTTGTAGAGTCCTTCGTTCTCCTCGATTCCCTGGGCCAGACGATCCTCCAACTGCTTGATTTGGCACTGACTCTCGGTTAGCTGCAGTCCCAGATTGTGCATCAGTTCGGAGGCACTCTGCTTGGCCTGGCTCAGTTCGCTATTCAACTGCGTTTGCTGCTCCTGCAGCCGGGCAGTCAATTGCTGTTCGGTTCTTTGGAGGGTGGCCAGTAGCTCAGACATCCGTGTTTCTCTCAGAGAGGCTTCTGCTCGCAGGGTCTCACACTGTTGCTTGAGTTCCCTGCTCTCGGTTGGCTGCAGTTCCTCGGGAACCACCAACAAGGGCAACTCATCACTGGCCACACTGTCCACGGTGCTGCGCCGTGAACTTGGTGGTGAACTGCGACTCCTTTTGTGCAAACTGGCCAAACTGCGATTGCGCAGGCAACTTCTCAGGACAGGTGGAGAAGGTGACAACGGGGATCCCCAGTCTAAGCTATCTCTTCGTCCGCCCTCCGATGCTGTTCTGTACTCCTCATCTGACGAAAAATGCGGACCCGCTGGTGTTCCTGGAGTTACAGGACTCGATGATGGCTGTTGCTGCAGTTGAGCCTTGATAAAGTCCTGCTCAATATCCGTCTGTTTAGGCGGAGTGTCCAGTTGTGGCAATCCAGCGGCACTTCGTAAGACCGCCAGCCAGCTATTCCTTGAACTAGGTGACAAACTGGCCAAAACCAAGCGCTGTTTGTCCCACGTGGTCAGCTGAAAAGCGTGCTGCTTGCTGGCTGCAGGCTCCGCCAAAACGCTGGTCAAACTATTCACATCCAGAACGCCGTCGAGGACACCTCGCTCTTCACACAACGGATCCCTGTAGTAGAAAAGCGCCGCGCCACTCAAGGTGAACCAGTGCTTGGACCACTCGCCCGTCCGGTTGTCCTGCTTCATTAGCCAACCCTTCTTGGCATTCAGGGACTCCTCTGTGGCCTTTACTGGAGGCTTTCCTTGACCGGAGGAGGTCTTATTATTCGCCTTGCCTACCGATCTCAGCTCATCTGTTTTGGCCATATAGTTAACACACAGCTCGTCCAAATTGCATCCGCCATCGGGATCGCCCCTCTCGTGCTGGTAATGTTTCGGGGACTTCAGGTGCAATTGCAGCCTGGCAGTGGGTTTCGTTTTGTCTCCCTGCTCCATGACCGTGGGTATCTTTTTGACTATGGCTGACACTATCGCTGGTGTGGAGTTGGATGCCAGTGGCAGGGATTTTGGACGCTCGCTAGTTGTGTTCGGCGTTTTGGTGTTGCCGCTATTGGAGGATACTTGGAAGTCCGTTTCATCTCTGGATGTCACTTGGTACTGACTGTGATGGCTGAAATGATGCTGGTTGTTCAGGGCATTGTTAACCGCCGTGGACCAGCGTTTGTTCTGCTGCTGACTCAGATTCGTTATGGTGTTGGCAATGTCCTTGATCGTCTTCTCATCTCGACGAATGTCCTCGATCAGCAGGCAAGTTGTGGGTTGGGAAACTGAAATGGATAAGAATAAAATGGGTTAGGTAACAATATTTATTAACTTAAAATAGCATCAACAAGTTAACAAAATTTAAGAGTAAAGGTTTCTAACTATTGAGTATTTAATGACCGCAATAAAAGGAAATCACCATCAAAGTATAAAGGAAAGATCGTTTAACTAGATAATCAGGCAATTATAACTATACGAGCTTGCCGGTCATCAAGGATCATAAATTCCCCATCAGCCTTTGCCCAAAACAAACCCTGGTCAGCAATCTACGCATTCTTTTCTTATAATTGGCTCAACGTCTTCATTAAATACTTTGAAATATGAGCATGTCGGTAATTTCATTTTGCCGGCTGTCCAGGTTTCTCTCTTGGCTAAGCAAACCATATCAATGCCATTGACTGAAATTAACTTAGACGGAGGATCGTGTGGATGGTGAATGGTGGATTGAGAATTGAGGATAGCAGATTGAGGACTGAGGATTCGGAGGTATACTCCACACCCCTAACAATATTTATGCCCAACATAGGGCCGTAAAACGCGGCGAGAGAACCAAGTTATGTGCGGGCAAATATAATAAAATTATTAAAACGGGCACACGGTGTATTGTAAGGGGATCCCAGGGATCGCGATAAGCCTGGCCAGAAAGATCCCGAGAGGGCTATGGCAGAGTGCCATAATTTTATTAACACCCAAACAAGCTGAGGAGGACAAACCATCAGAGACGAACGAACCAGACGAACCAGAGAGCGGTCAGCTCCTCCAAGTTGTCCCATAAAATATGTGATTACAAAATATATATTTAGACCTGTTCCAGTCAGCCGCCACATTTAGGTTTATTATGATTATGATACAAATTTCCGACTGGCCATAAAGTCGACCGTCTGAGGACTGGTACTGAACCTGAACCTGAACCCAAACTGGCGAGTCTGACTCTGATGGTCTCTGAGTGCGCATCAATTCGGTCAGTCGAACAGGTTGGTCGCTTTTCGGCTGCTCCACCGGCGTTTATCTTGATTATTGAGCTGTTGCGAAAAGCGAAAGGAGGTGGACCAGCAGCCTCTGAACTCCAGCTGCAGATACGGATGCTAAAGCTACAGTTCCAGCTTCAGCTCCAGTCGCGGAGATCGGTATTGGGGAACCAGCTCAAGCTCTGACAGAAACAGAGCTGGCTGGTGACTGACTGACTCACCGAGCAGGTTCAAGGTTACTGTGCTAACTGCGCCAAAGGGGAGGTTACGGGTTACGGGCTGATGACGATGGCGATGGAGATGGGCATGGGGTATGCCTTTAATTGGTCGACTTGTCGGGCCATCGCGCACAAAAGCAAAAGGCTGACCAAAGTGGCCCTGGCGACTATACGTCGATTAGGGTTTGGGGCCGGGACTATGTCAGCAATGGAATTTATAATGCTTATGATATTACACATAGCCGAGAGGTAGGACAGAAGGACAATGGTTCTTTACTCCCTGAATGGGGTTCATTATGTTTACGATGCTGGGATCTCAGGGATCAGGGAACTAAATACTAATGATCCATAGAAAAACTAAACAGCAACAGCTTGAAAAACATATGATCTTAGTAACTAATTCAAGGACCCTTTGACCCAGACAAATTACTTTGCAATAAATCAAATTTTATTTTTAAAACTTAACATCTTCAGGAATAACCCAAATAAACATAAACTTTATTTAAAAACCCCATGGCGTAGGCAATAAACAGCTCTTTTTAAGATCTAAAGCTTACATCAAGGAGCTCTCCGCTGGATTACAGGTCATTTCTTATTCGTTACTGGATGCACCAGCCAATTGGCCCATAAAACCATCCCCACTTGCTGCTTTATTATCTGTGGCTCTTTGTTTCGCTTTTGTGGCCTGCCCTTGATGTGTTTTGCACCATTTAATATTTATTGTGGCTTTTACTACGCGCTTTCAAGTTCAAGATCAAATCAGAGACCAGAGAACAGAGAACAGCGAGTCCAGTGGGGCAGCCAACAAAAAAAGACGCGTAAGGTGCTAAGTGTAATTAAGTTGATAAAAACAGTGTTCGCAGATACATGGGCTGGCAAGTGGCTTGATGCCGCTGCTGATGCAGAGAGCCCTATAATTATGGTTCCTTCAGAGAGAGATGAGGAACTCTTTCGATGAGACAATGCAAACGGTTGGGATCTGGAGAGGGGAGGTGGATTTTTGAAATTGTCTCTGGTGGCGACTTCTACTTTTTTCATTTCTTTAATTAACAGCACTTGATTAATTATGACCACAATTAAGCGCACTCAGAACAACCCACTCAATCATGCCCGGGCTTCCTGCAAATAACTCCCGATTTCCACCCCTCTGAACTAACCGATATTCCCCCTCGCTAGGCCAACGAAGCTCCGCCTCAGACGCAATAAATAATCAAATTGCAAGTTGATTTACCTGCCCGGCTCTGCCTTTTGGGCGAACGAAAGCGAAAATTGCCTTTGGATTGGAATCGCTCCCGCCCGTCGAAACTCTGCCCTCCAGCCCGAGGGCTCCCTCACACGATGACTTTGAAAAATTTCTAACTTGCCCCGCTGTATATGTATAAAAAAACTCTGCCAGACCGGACCCCAGCTTGTTGCATAAATTTTGCTTGCAAGTCGTTACACTTATGAATATTGATTGGTTATAGGTGATGGTGGTGGCTTCTACTGCCGCTCGTTCTGCTTTCGAGCTCTAAAGTTCTGCAGCTCAGGAGTTCTCCCCAGATCTTCAGTTCTCCAATTCTTGAGTCTCGTAAATCGCACAACCTGCATCGTTAGCTGCCGAGACGCCCCCCGGCCCCATCCACTGCTGTCATTTTGCATTTGCACAGAAGTTGTCCGGCCTGAATGGACCTGGGTCCATCGTCCTAACCACGTTTGTTAACATGCTTTTTCTGTGTGGCTCATAATGGGGCTTCTCAATAGAAAGATAATGAATTCACAGCAGAACTAATGGAACTCTCTCTCCTTAGTATCCTTTAGTATTTTACAAAGTTGCAAAAGGGTTGTAATTAGCGATTGATATAGTATGAAGGTTAGGCAACGATAACAACGCTTGCTAGATAGTTCAAATGCAAGTTCTATGTCAATTGAACACTGAGAAAAATAGTTACAGATTATTAAAGTGACTCTTATGAAAGGTTTTAGAGAGACATCATAAACATCAAGGAATCGAAAATAACGACTTCCTCAGGAAAAATGTGTAACATCTTAACGATTGCTTAAGAGAAGTCTTAAGATATTTATAATTTATGATTTCCTTTAATCTCCTAATCGATTATCATTCATTCTTTAAGAAGGGAAACCGGCAACCCTTTTCTCAGTGCCACAGATTAATGGATTGTGCAGCTACTTTGTTGCAATCATAAGTAGTTACTTCTGCCCGTACTCTGGTCTTTTACAATTTGTCATTGTATTACAATCTTGCACTTAATTCTTGTGAAACCCAAACTTCTTCGTAAACTTGTTTCGGTTGTAATGGGCCCTAGGTTGATGCTTTGATTGTTGGCCTGGGATTCGTCTGGTGATTAATTTTTTTTTGGGGCGTTTAATCGCCGGTTAGCTGAGAAGCTGTGGAGCTGCATTTCGTCACCTTTTGCCGTAAGGCTGTTGAAATTTCTAAACTAATCCACAGAGCAGGGCCCTTCCACACCAGTCCCCGAGATTTATTTGCACTGTAATTATTCACTTTGCCGTGAAACTTTGCCCATTACAAGTCCCAACACACATGGCTAGAGAAGCCACATGGTAGATGGTGTACTCATGTCCAGAGGGGCTATCATGTAGCGCTGACTTGGAAAATATTTCAACTGGCCCCGGCCTGACATTGGCCTGCCGACGGCTATTAGGTGTAGACAGTTTATAATCTTTGTCGTTGTGCATTTTAAGAGCTTTTTTTCCCTCCATCCTCGACAGCCTCTGTATCCTCCATATCCTCTATATCCTAACACCCATTCAGAAAGTGCTTGCCCCAGCGTAGAGACCAATGAATTGCCTCATTTGCCGCACAATTTTGCTTATTGATGGAATGTAATTAGTCTGTGTCAGCACCAGTGAGCGAAATGCCCTAAAGTCCTACCATGGTAACTGATCTCGTCCTCTCCAGACAACCAGACCCATTACTAGCCAACGGTGCATCGCTAATCGAAAAAGGTGGCAAATGTGAGTGTGAAAGCTGGCCATTAGAGTGGCTCCCAGAAGCGGTACTTTCCACAGGTAAATGCAATAATGAAATGCATTCTTCGGAGAAATTATTATTATTACGATTTGTCTGGCCAAGGTAAATGACTATATATGTAATTTTGGGCGATTACTTACGATCTAGAAGAGTAGTTCCACAGATATGAAAAAGTTTTCATCATTTTATTGGAAAACAAAGTGCTAAAAGTCCATAAATAAGACTAATTCTTAGTCTGTAACTTCTGGGATCATAGCTATAGTTGCGTAGTAAATTTTCGCTTTCCTTTTCGTGGGCTACAACAATTCGAACTGGTTCACGTATTTAACTGGCGATTTATCAACGGAATAATGCCATTTGATGTAGACGCTGAGCCTTGAATTTGCAACTAAGAAGGGAGTTGGCCAAAAGGTTCACCACTACCACCCTCTTTTGACTCCAACCGTGATGGCACAACAACGGATCTGAGGGCAGACACACTATAATTTAAGCGTGAATATCATTTTTCCATGAACAAGTATCCTGCAGCAATGTATGTGAGAACATTCACAGTAACTGCAATTACCGACCCACCAACCAACCGACCAACCGATCCTCACAACGGACCAACTCAGCTCGAGAGTCTGCCTGGGATCTAAAGAAAATTTATGAAGCCTACCATTATACGATCTTAAGTAGTGGCGGGGATTCCTCCCCAGCCAAACAGAGCGAACCAGCCAACCAGCCAGCCAGCTATCCAGCCCTGCTTCACGTTTGTCCCTGTCTTTGTGTGTGAATTCAAGGTTAATTTCGTGGCTGCGGCTTTAACTAGCTGCACGCACTGCCCTCCATCTCCATCTCCATCAGCCGGTTCCCTGCCCCGAATATTCCTGCAATCCCTCAACGGAGTCTCTCTGACTCCGTCTGGGCCGAGGTTGATAATTTTGATTGCTGCAAGCCATAAATGATCATAAAAATTATAGCAGCCGATACGAGCTCAACCGAACTTTACTCCTCATCCAAGGAAAAAGGAGAGAGAGAAAAGCAGAGCAGAATTCGCAAAAAAAGGGTTGGAAATACAGAGCAAAAGATAGCTAAACTTAAAAGCCATTTTCATCAAAAAGTAAAAAGTAAAAAAAATAAAAGAATATTAACTACTAATTTTATACTTAATATTTGTAGATTTACTAAGAATTACTATATTACTAAATAAAGCGAAATACTATTTTTTGAAAGCTTTCTCTCATTATAAGGTTTGTGTTTTTGCTAAGCTCCAATTTTTCTGATCAACTTTTGGGAGAATTAATTAACTAACTAAGAAATTAGTTGAAAATATAAATTTTGAAAATAATATATACAAATTTGATAAGGAAGTATATATGAAAATATATAAAAAATATAATCATTTTAGGAGTTCTTTCTGCTGAATATAAAATTTTAATAATTAAACTCACCCCGATTTGTGATCTCATTGCCGGCATTCCGATTGTTCTCGTCCTGGCCACCCATACTGACAGTCTTTGACTTCCTGGGTACCGTTTCATCTTCTTCGTCCTCCTCATCCACATCCTCGCCCGTTTCCACGCCATCATCCTCCTCGTCGTCGGCTAGAGCTGTTTGGTTGGTGGTGGTCATTGGAGAACCACCTGTTTTCGTAGAGCTTGGGCCCAGATCCAGGGTGCTCAACAGATTACCAGCAGATTGCGATGACGTCAGAGTGTCCTTGTGATATGAGCTGTGCCGATTGCCCAACTTCGTGGAGAGTGTCAGATCACCATTGTTAGACTGGCGAAGACTGCCCACCACTTGACCTCCGGGCAAGGTGGCGCTCCTCTTATGGCGACCCTTCGACTTGGGAAAGGCGGCCAGAATGTTGAGCCACCACTGGGACTCCTCCGAACTGGTGCCCTTCACAAAGGTAACGCGCTCCGGAGCGGTTATGGCGATGGAGTTGGGATGACCTGTTACCTCCACGGCGCCGGTCACCTCCAACACTTTGGTCATGTCAACGCATGCCTGCGGTATGGTTTCGGGCTAAAAAGAAAGTAATAAGCCATAAAATAAAGATGATTAAGGGTGTGCTAAATTAAATATGGCATAATTCTACTTAATTTATGGCTTATCATCTTTATTTTATGGTGCTATTTAGAAAGCTTTAAGGAATAAATCAATCTAACAGCTATTAAAAAAATCCACTTTAATTCTTTCACTTCATAAATTATTTGCTGATTAGAAGTGGGGAAAAGTGTTGGTAGTGCACGTTTGCACGCTTCGTGGATCTACTGATAAGGCATTTATATGGTGTCAAGAGCAAGGCCATAATTAGAAACTTTCCTAGTGGACCGTAAAATATTTAATTAGCTATGTTATCTTTAATTTTTGACCACATCATCTATAATAGTTTCGAGTTCTTTCTGTTGTGGTTTGCTATCAGTGGGGAACTTTTAGTACAGTATTCAAAACAAAACAAATACATATAAAAGAATTCTCGTTAAGTAATTTTTAGTACTGAGACGTTCTAGCAATCTTTTAAACAAAATACTTACATAATCATCAACCGAATACGTCAGCTCGCCGTCATCATAGAGAACAAACCATCTTCTCTGCCAGCGCTGCAATAGAAAATAAATAACATTTTGATTAGAAATTATTTTGTAGTAAAGTTATTGAAATAAATGTAATCAATATTAAAATATTTTTAACCGTTTGTTGACAATAAATATTTTCCATTATTTATTATTTGATCTGCACTTATTCGTAAGTCTAAGTTTATCGCGATCTCTCGATCTCATCACTCTAGAACAAATTTGCATTGTCGCCTGCAATTTGCAAAACGAAAGGTGGGGCAAGAAATGGCAAGGTGAGACAGAGTTGAAAGGGGGTGGTAAATATTGTTCAACGCCCCCGACAGAAATCATAATTCCTTTATAATTCGTTCTTTCATATATTTTCTGGCGTTGTCATTCCCATGAAAGGCAACCAAGCCCCAACGCCTTCGCCTGATTCGGTCTGGATCTGGATCTGAATAGGAATCTGGATCTGATTCTGATTGTTATTGTTGGTTGCCAGAATCATAACAAACGTGCAACAGCCACAAGGGTATAGGACTCAACGTGTGTCTGATATTTATGCAAATTGCTAAAAGTCAAAGCAAATTAAGCTCAACCTTCAGCGAAGATGACGTTGCCCCATTGCGTTTGCAAGTTGCTAGTTGTAAGTTGTAACTTGCAACTCCCTAAAGTTGATTTCTCCTCTCAGCCAACAATGTGAGGCAAGTGAGAAGGAGTGAGTGTGGTGCTGAGTGCTGAGGTGTGTCGAGCGTTTTATTTATAAGGCCTAGAAGAAGGGAACCTTCTCGCTCACGAATAATGAAGCCTCAGCACCATTTTTCACTTTACGCTCTAGTTCTTTATATTTTTCGTACTTTTTTCACTTTGAATTCATAAATATTGAATTGAATCTATTGTATGTTCGAAGCCACAAGAATGTAGGTATTAATGAAGTGAGAGGTAACGATTTCTTTCACATCTGATGGGCTTTCTTTTGGCTGATCAGAATTTGCGGAGGTAATAAAATCGAGGTGGTTATGATTGAGAAATATGGCTAAGACTGTATTTTTATGAAGATTATTTCCATGGCTTCAGGGCATATGAATTTAACTAATAATAATCTTAATACAAATTATTTTACTTATGTACCCTGTATTTAATTATTTATTAGCAATAGAACATAATATGAGTGAACAGTTTTGCGGTTTTTCCTCCCGAGACCTCAATGAAAAGTCAGGAAAGCAGAGGGAAACCTGATCAGCTCGCGGGAAAGATTCTCTGCACTCAATTACGTCAAACCAGGTTGATTTCCTCCTTTTCGCTGTCAAGAGATTGCCAAGAGTCAAATGGGTCAGGCAGTGGAATAGTAAATTAGATTATGTTTGCATCGAAATGCAATGCGCCCCAAATATATCATGTAGAACATGCGTTAGGATTCCTCTGACCCCTCAGAACCCTTCGAAAGCCCACCCATTTTCCCGTTTTTCCGCCCAACGCCTCTTTAGATTTCTCACATTCACCGTATATAGTCTATTGTATAGTATACTTGAGGTAAGCTGCTTAGAACCCGGCGTTTAGAAGCCCCAGTTTCGTTTCAATAGGCAGACACACTCACAGCGGGAAGACAATGCCAGCGGCTTAATTAGCCCGAGGAACGACATCTCAATGCTGGCGAGCGTGTACTTATGGGCATGAGTGTACGCGAGTGTGCGAGCTGGTGTAAATAGGTTTTGACAGGTACGCCGTTGGCGTCATTACCCCCGCAGAGGTTGAATGTCACCGGCGGCATGACTTGGGGGCCAAGCCGATAAGGCCCACACACTGGCCACTGTACAGTGTGCACATGGAGAAAAAATAATTAATCAAATCATAAATAAGATACTGTACACAGGTAAAGTAAATATAGTATACATCCCCTTACTAGCATTAATGCCATTTTTTTTACTTAATAGACAAACTAAACTTAAGTTATTTATTACCAAAACAGAATTATATTTCAGAATATGTTAGCATCAAAAGCTTCAAATCCACAAACAAAACAAAAATCTATAAATATTTTCCATTGCTGACGTAGGTAAAAAATAAGATCAACAAGTTTGTCAATATTTTTATTTACTATTCACCATATTTGCATATTTCAGTCATACTTTAGTGCCATATTTTTCAGTGTAGCTAATAAACGTAAAATATCGACGGGTTTCGTTGTGCCCCAAGCAGTCCGAAGATGTTAGGCACGTCTGCTGATAAGGAAAACTGTATCCCAGACTAGGCCAGACCATATTATATTAACGTCTGGAGGCGGGAACAGTCATACGATGTTGTTTATATATGTTTATTATTTCCCTGGCCGTTGCCAAGGTAGCAGAGCGCAACTCGTTCGATTAGTGGGTCAATTCGGAAAATGAGTTATTGATGGTGGGAAAATTTTGAGCCTAAAATCCTAATCAGTGACCGAAATTTTCCAAACATGCATTCTCCAAGTGACCAATGCTTGGTTCAGTGATAACGCACTCAGAGCGACCCCCAAAGATTATCAATAGAGTATTCTTAATATGAATAAATTAATAGAAATAGACAAAGTAAAAATAGGTTAAACTTTTATGTATTAATAATTAAGCAATCGTTGAAAGCTTCCAGAGATCCCGGCCATATAAGTCCCGACTTCTGTATGGATTCTAGCCCACATCTTTGCAGCAAATTAGGTGAACATATGCATACGTATGTGTATGTGTATACAATAAACAGGTTCAAGTTTTTTTATGCAAATTGAAAGCTTATTTCTTCCGCATGCTTATCTCTTTCGTTCTCATCACACGTGCCATTGCAAATACAGAAGCCTCCTCCCTCATCTATTTTAACCCCATAAGACCCAATGATGCAAATTTCTGATTTTTCAGGCAGTTTAAAAAATATTTTAAAATATAATAATAAATAAATATTCTTTACAAATATATAAATGCAATTTAATATTAATACTTAAAGACCATTGGGTGCAGCTTAATTGATATATTATATATACATACATGGGTATATATTATATATTAATATAAGATATGATAAAGGATTAAACATATCAAGATATGATTTAAGGATAAATTAATACTTTCTACTTTAATGGGTTAAACTTTAACGTCAACTGTACGATGTACTGCTGCACTTGAAACCGCTATTCCAGCTCGGCTACAAAGTGGGCTTGGTCGCTGTTGTGGACAAGTGAGATTGCTAATGAGCTGCTTTTAGGGGGCGTGTTGTGCTTGCCTTCCTACTTTTCTAGATTGATTCTACCCTGCCTCCAGCTAGCCCCCTTCAACCCCTCTTCGAACCCCTTGGACTCCCTCTATTTGACTTACACGTATGCAAATTAAGTCGAAGTTCAATTGCGACCACAGCAACAACACAGCCTGGAATCTTTTTACACTTCTGCTAGCTATGCTTGACATTCACAAGGTTAAAGCTCATACTATTCTGTAGCGCGGGCTCTACACTAAAGAAAATTATAGAACATACTAAGTAGAAATATGGGTTTTAAAATAAAAAAAAAAATGCTGTTACGGCATAAAAAATTATTAAATACCAACTTAAAAATAAAACCGACGATTTGAGTGTTTGCAAATGCCTGCCAGTTTCTTTTTCAGTGCACTTTCTGTTGCTCTATTTTCTATTGGGCTCGTACCCGGCATTTATTTGCAGATCATTTGTTTGCGTATTTTTATTGCATTTTACATATTACAAATTATTTGAGCGTCGCTGCCGCTGTCGACGTCAACGTCAATCGCCCCCACTGGAGAACAGTATTTAAGGAGCTGCAAGAGCTGAAAGCGCCGATTATTGTCTCAGTGCAGTTGTCAGTTGCAGTTCAGCAGACCGGCTAACGAGTACTTGCATTTATTCAAATTTACTCAATTGATCAAGTAAGTGAGAAGAAAGGCTCCCACTTGATGGGATAATAGGACTCAAGCTATTTCAATTTGTGCATAACAAAATAATTTCATTAACGTGGAAAAGTTCTATAAACTTGTAAAATTACAATTCAAGCATATAAATCCATTTTATAGGATTAGCTTTCAGTGTAACGCGGCATCTTTTAAACTCAAAAAATAATCAAATTTTAATTTGGAGGCCTGTGCTTTGCTCTAATATTCTTATTTGGAAAATCACCTGTTAGTTAATTTCTAAAAATAGCGATCTTAACATAACCCGCCCCTGTTGGCCGGCGCCGTGCCTTCGTTAGCTATCTCAAAAAAACGGAGCGCGTGCAGACCAGCAGTAATTTTCCAAACATCAGACATAGTTCGGTATAAATTATAAACATACAAACAGAATACTAATCTAACCAAAAAGCTTTGCCGGTACAAAATCCCAAACAAAAACAAACCGAAGTGTGCCGAAAAATAGAAATAAAAATAAACCATAAACGAGGCAGCTCTGCCACCGTTAGCTTCGTATTTAACGTAATGAAGATCACGTAATAATAGAGATAATGAACAAAAAGCTTAACGTAAGCGAAGCTTCGGCAGGGAAGATCTTCCTATAAATACGGGGCCATTCCGAACTGGAAACCAACAACTAACGGAGCCCTCTTCCCATCCAAACAGATCGAAAGAGCCAGCAAAAAAAAAAAAAAAAGAAGTCACCATGTCGACTACATTGACCAACAAGAACGTGATTTTCGTGGCCGGTCTGGGAGGCATTGGCCTGGACACCAGCAAGGAGCTGGTCAAGAGGCCCCTGAAGGTAACTATCACGATGCATTTGGGTCTCCACCAGATGGGGGTTTAATATGTATGTATGTAATCCCTCCCAGAACTTGGTCATCCTCGACCGCATTGACAACCCGGCTGCCATTGCCGAGCTGAAGGCAATCAATCCCAAGGTGAATGTCACCTTCTACCCCTACGATGTGACCGTGCCAATTGCTGAGACCAAGAAGCTGCTGAAGACCATCTTCGACCAGCTGAAGACCGTCGACATCCTGATCAACGGAGCTGGTATCCTGGATGATCACCAGATCGAGCGCACCATTGCCGTTAACTACACCGGTCTGGTCAACACCACAACCGCCATCCTGGACTTCTGGGACAAGCGCAAGGGTGGTCCCGGCGGTATTATCTGCAACATTGGATCCGTGACTGGTTTCAATGCCATCTACCAGGTCCCCGTCTACTCCGGCACCAAGGCCGCCGTGGTCAACTTCACCAGCTCCCTGGCGGTAAGTTCTTAGAGAGAAATAACTATTATGGGTTTAAAAATAATTATGAAACCTACAGAAACTGGCCCCCATCACTGGTGTGACCGCTTACACCGTGAACCCCGGCATCACCCGCACCACCTTGGTGCACAAGTTCAACTCCTGGTTGGATGTTGAGCCCCAGGTTGCCGAGAAGCTCCTGGCTCACCCCACTCAGCCCTCTTTGGCCTGTGCCGAGAACTTCGTCAAGGCTATCGAGCTGAACCAGAACGGTGCCATCTGGAAGCTGGATCTGGGCACTCTGGAGGCCATCGAGTGGTCCAAGCACTGGGACTCGGGCATCTAAGCAAAGTGATACTCCCAAAAAGCATATAACATTAGTTCATAGGGTTCTGCGAACCACTAGATATTCACGATGGCAATAAGGCTGATTCGATGCACACTCACATTCTTCCCCTAATACGATAACAAAACTCACCATGAATAAAAACTGAAAAACAATATAAATATAAATATGAAAATTGAGAAATCCTAAAAGTGATAAGCTTTCTACTTAATTAAATTAGATAAACGGGTGTGGCAGGTCGAGGAGGAATGGAGAAGTAGGGCCAGTTGCTCCAACCAATCAGTCGTAAAACAGAAGTCTTGGAAAGCGGAAAGAAAGAATGTTCGATTTGACGGGCAAGCATGTATGCTATGTGGCGGATTGCGGAGGAATTGCACTCGAGACCAGCAAGGTTCTCATGACCAAGAACATAGCGGTGAGTGGCTCGGGAAGCTGGGTGCTGACTGCTAACTGCTAGCTGCTCTGGGCTGTGTTTATTGCCCAGATCGAACTCGAAACTAGTCCAGCCAGTCGCTGTCGAAACTAATTAAGTTAATGAGTTTTTCATGTTTGTTTCGCGCGCTGCAACAATTAAGTTTATGTTTCAGTTTCGGCTTAGATTCGGTTTAAGGATTTAGCACTTTTCTTTGTCAGTTTGAAAATATATTAAAAAAATATAATGATTGTGGTGTACTTAAAGGTGCAGTAAAACTTAAAGTAAACTAAATATTTGTATTTGATTATAGGTGCCAATGAAGTCTTTTCTTTCAGAAATGATAAGAACTTTATCGTTTGAATATTTATATTTTTTATCAAAAGCTTTTATTGACGTTTCGATATTAACCCTCCAATGAAGTCTATTTTTATTAGGCAGATAAATAAGTTTGTTGTTAAAATATTTGTATTTCCAATCTTAAAAGGCATTCGAATTGGATATGATAAGTTAAAATATTATTTGGTTTTTATTTTCCTTTTCAGAAACTGGCCATTTTACAGAGTGTAGAAAATCCCCAGGCAATTGCCCAGCTTCAGTCCATAAAGCCTAGTACTCAGATATTTTTCTGGACCTACGATGTGACCATGGCTAGAGAAGAAATGAAAAAGTACTTTGATGAGGTGATGGTTCAAATGGATTATATAGATGTTCTGATCAATGGGGCTACTTTGTGTGATGAAAACAATATCGATGCCACTATTAATACAAATCTTACGGGAATGATGAATACTGTAGCCACGGTATTGCCTCATATGGATAGGAAAATGGGGGGATCTGGTGGACTTATTGTGAATGTTACCTCGGTTATAGGATTGGATCCATCGCCAGTTTTCTGTGCCTACAGTGCTTCGAAATTTGGTGTTATTGGGTTTACCAGGAGTCTAGCTGTGAGTTCTAAATTCCTATTCAATTTTTTAGCTTAATATAATATTATTTTTAGGACCCTCTTTACTATTCCCAAAATGGAGTTGCTGTCATGGCAGTTTGTTGTGGTCCCACCAGGGTCTTTGTGGATCGGGAACTAAAAGCTTTTCTGGAGTATGGTCAATCCTTTGCCGATCGCCTGCGTCGTGCTCCCTGCCAATCCACATCGGTTTGTGGCCAAAATATTGTCAATGCCATCGAGAGATCGGAGAATGGTCAGATATGGATTGCAGATAAAGGCGGATTGGAATTGGTCAAGTTGCATTGGTACTGGCATATGGCGGATCAGTTTGTTCATTATATGCAAAACAACGATGAAGAGGATCAGGATTAAAGTCGAATCAAATAAACCAACGAATTCCACCAAAAGTAGGCAATTCATTTTAAATATGACAATAGATATGGGTCATCTATGGGGTGTGAATGAATAATGACATATAACGGGGTGCCTAAAAGTATGCAGCAAGTTTCGGTGGGAACTATAATTTGATGCGTTTAATTAGGTGGTTCGGGAAATCTTTTTTCACTGATTTCTATAAGTCAACAGGCTTTGGGAAAATGCACACAAAGAAAGCAAATTTCCAATAGTTTGCCTTGATTACTTTTACACCTCCTTGCACTTCCTATCAAGTGCTTTCATTTAAATTTTCTCTCCTCAACCTTTGATCTGAATTGCAAATGTAAAATCAAGACCAACTACTCAAGGCTTTTCCGCCATCAATATCCGCAGCATTTTCGTGCACATTTCTAGACCGTCTCTAGTGCATCTCAACTATGCGAATGCGAGTCGAAATTTTGCCAGAGCAATGCCGTGCATTGAACTTTGGCACATTTCCAAACGCACAGCCAGCCAGGCAGCAAAAAGGAAACCCAATCGGACGACCGAGAATTGAATGAAAAAACAAACAAATCTGCCGACACATTGCCCAGGAATATTCGGAGTGAGTAGCTATAGTTACAGTCAGAGAAATGATATAGTATTTTGTAATATTTTCAATTTTTCGTACTGATTTAGCCGCAAGAGCGGCTAGAGCTTAGTACGCTGACTTTTTCATCTTTCTAATCAATCTTTTAATTTCTGTTTTATGTATATCTTAATTAATTTTTGTATTAAAAGATATAAATAATTTTTAATTACAAAAGTATTCAGATTTTCTCTGTATGTATATATATGCCAGCTATATAGTAGGGTAAACTGTGGGCACTCCGCCTTGGCATACTTCCCATTTGAGTGCGTTGTCTTCCTTCTAGCCCCTAGCCGGGGCCATTCGGATCGTAAAAAAATCAATAGCCACCAGACCAAAAAGAGCCATCGGACATTGAGGACCCAACGCAGCGGAATGGAACCAACGGAATCGCATGGATTGGAATCTGGCCAGGCCATATCAAACCATTTTTCCAGAGTGTTCCCCGTCCCCCGACCCCTTCATTTTACCTCTTCTGGCGTTGCAAGTTTGCTTTCCTTTCCGCGGCGCAACTTAATTCCAAAAATCGATTAGTCACTGTAAGCGAACCATGCAATTGTCCAGCATTTTTCATTTATAACTCCTTTTTTTCGTTTAATTTTTTGCTGGTTTCTTCCTCTTTTTTTTGGCACACGCTTGATTAATTTGGTCGGCAGCCAAAAGAGGGGGAGTAGGGGAGGACATTTAAAAATGCAGGAAGTAATCGATTGGCTAGGGCACAATAGCCAAAATGGGAGAGGCCTTGAGACGCGAAAAATGCTGGGGTAGGTTGGCTTAAGGAAACGGTGAAAAATCTTGAAAATTACGATACAAGAAAAATGGCTTTTAAATAATAAATATTCTTTGCTGGTAATTGACCAATCACACAATTATCTTTGACACCGATTTCTATGGCTTACAATTATTCTTTATTTTTTTAAAGCAAAGAACTAATATTAAAGATCTATGTGCTGTGGCTGTTATCTTTCTAGATATACTATTAATTTTTGTAAAACTACACTCATATATTTTAAGAGACAACCATTAATTTAGAGAGTATCTAGGCTTCGACTAGTTCTAGTATTTATGCCACCGCTGTAGATCGAACAAAAACATGCGACCGACCGGTTGCCGGCAGTAGGTGGAGATTAATCAACAAAAAAATTTACGGAAAAATGGAGGTAAAAAAATAACTGATGCTTTTTAAATGGCAATACGTGCCTGGTCACCAGGTATTTTACTAATTAACCTGACGGATGCACGCCACCGCCGAAGAAGATAGTGATTATGCAACTGCATGGATCGGCGAGGCAGCAGCTGTCTGTACATAGGCGTTGTGAGATAATAAAGCTCCGATTTGATGGGAGTTTATACCGAACACTGATAATGTACTCATTATGGAACGTAATTGCCATTCATTACTTACTGGCAAAAAACTAAAGGTATTTTAGTAATTAAGCAAAGGTTATCTAACTAAAGTTCAAACAGGATGACTGATTGTTTCTTCTAATCATTTTGCTCTAATAATTAGTAGCTAGTACTAGGCCATAGCTATATCCGAGATCTATATCTGCGTAACTATAAAAACTGAGTTGTGATAATAATTACTTTGACCTTATTACATCGTACATCGACCTTAATTTCATGAATTACTACAGGAAACATTTAAATGTTATTCGTTTTAAAATTTCTGCTATGATTTGTTCTACTAGCTATAATGCTGATTTCCTGATCTAGTTCCCCACGGGTAGAGTTCACCAATCTCGGACTCGTTTCATAAGACATGAGGCAGCTTGGCAAGAAAACACATGAACACATGTTAGATATGGCTAGCACATGCCCCGTACCCGCACAATTCGCTCTGATAGTTTGAGACTCTGAAAGCCTCTAAAAGCCAAGACCCATTTGTATGGCCAACTGGTAGAGTCTATAACTTTGGCTGGGGCCATAGAGACTCAGATTTAGACCGAGTTTGGAGCGGCGCATAAAGATTATCTACGGCCGCACATGGCACCAGGCGGTCAGACAAGATTATATGCGAAATGCGAAGCCAAATAACAAGTGTTACTCAAGGCAGCAAATTAATAGCCAACATTTTTCTAAACTAATCACGACAAGTGCTCCGGGTTTGGGGCTGACACAGAAACTCAAACAGCCGGCACAAAAGGCAAAACGCCAACTTGGCCAAAACTGGCGGCCAAAAAAAAAAAAAAAAAATAAAAGACAGATAGATCAGAGCCTGGCTTAAATGCCAGAAAATGCAGTAAGCGAAAAATAAACATGAAGAAAAATGACAGGCAAAAACGTTACTTGCCCTCCGGGGGTCGTCGCTTCCACCTCATTCCCTCGTCCCGCTCCGAATTTAGCACCATACGAGTACGAGTATACACCATGGACCACCATTCCTGATTCGGGAGTGGAGCACAGAACCTGAGCCGTCGATCTCAGATTCCGACACGTGCCGGGTGACAATGGTTCCGCCAAATGCCCATAACAATGGAACTCGAGTACAAAACAGCAAACATTTTGTAAATTTGCGTCCATTGACACTCTTTGAATGATACAGATCTCACGCTGCTCTCGATCTTGGTTCCGATGGAGAAGGGTCACCCTGTTTAACCGGGAGGGCCACCTAGCCGGCAGATTGGCCCACGCAGAGTTCCTGCCCCTCCCCTATTTAGATCCCCCTCCTCCTGAACACCACTCACGGTACCCATTTCAGCCTTGAGGCAGCAAACCACTTTGTATGTACAAGAGACGAATGTGAAATGATGTCGATGCACTGCGATGATAAGGATCCCCAAAAGGGCTTAAGAATTTAAATTAAGAAAATAGTTTTCTTAATAATTTTAATTGGAACCTTTAAGGCTATCAGTATGAGAAGGAGGTTCATTTTTGAATTCATAGGTTATTAATTGTACATTTTAAACCTCATCTGATTTAAAGTTTTTGCATCTTTTGAATGCTTCTCTTTTTGCAGTGTGAAAATAAGCAATATTCTCAGAGGGGTAAGCGGAAAGGGTGACGACTGAAAAGAGGGGGGACTCGGGACCGGTCCTGGGTGCATGTAACACAATCAGGAAGTAATTTTTATGCTATGTACCCATAGCATGTGTCGCCGTCATCGTCGACGTAGCTGATGTTGCTGCTGTCGCTGTTGATTTTGATTTTGCCCAGTTTGTTGGTGTTGGCCCCAGCCGACGTGAATGTGGATGTGGATGTGGATGCGAGTGATCTGGCCAGTCAGTGGAGGCAGTCGCTCAGGCAGCCAAGAAGTTGGCAAGTTGGAAGTTGAGCTGGGTTCGGAGTTCTCTCTGGCGAGTTGAGTCGTGGGGAATTGCATTCGCTTGCTTGGGCACCCTTCTCCCTTTGGGAATTGCAGTCGAGGAAATCGAGGGGCACGGCATTGATTGCCAAGATGATGATGACGACGATGATGTGAGGCAATCGCTGAATCAATCTTGGCCAGTAGTTCAACGTTTACTGTTATTAGTTGCTGGAACATTGCATTTTGATCGGTACCAATATGGTTTGCTCTTCGTTTTTCGATAGAAAAATGCCTTGGGGCAACGAAATGGGTTGTGCACTGGCAATAGAGCTTGGAAAGTAGTTTTTCAGTTTCCATATGATTGAAATTTATTTAAAATATTGTTTATGATTTTTTATAATCTCTTTTTGCTGAAGTCATTACAAATTGAATGATTTTTGAAAAAAAAGAAAGGTTTTGTAGCTAAAATATCTTTACAAACCAAATCGAAAGTCATTAAAAAATTTTCAGATTATGCTTTAAATGTTTCCATTGCAGGTTTGATTTGGTTTTTTCGTCTCTGTCCCATAGTTAATTATGACACTTTAATAAGCGGAAAATGAAATCGAAACCACTCGGGCTGAACCATCCAATCAACAACTCTATCTAAATAACAAGTATCTCGAATGCAATTTAAGCTGCCCCACGAAAGACCTGCGAAATGGGAAACTAACGGAAAAACAACGAATTGTGAAATAATTTGGCAATTTCAAAATTGATGCCAAACTTCAAATTGAGGCAATAGAAATCAATTAGCGCCACGCTTCAGCTGACCGGACAAAACTTGGAGCGCCGAAAAAAAAATTAAGTTATCGAAAATGAGGAAAATGTTAAGTAGTAAACGGACTCGTGCGGAATGCGTTTGGTCTATTCTCCAGTTTTCCTCTCCGGAAAACTCATTCAGCCATTAAATGCCGTTATCTGCTGATTACACAATAAAAACACAACCACAAAGCAGCAGCAACAACAACAATAAATGCTACTGCAGCAGCGCCCAGAGCTAGGAGACCTAATTCGAGGCGCATCTGTAGAAGAGTTACGGCAACTGCAACAGCAACGGCAGCAACAGCAGCAGTAACAACAACAACAGCAACATGCAATACTATAACGTAACATTTAGAACGTCTTTGTTGTTGCTGCTGCTGCGGCTGCTGAAACTTGTGCTGCTGTTACCCACAGAAAAGCTGACCAAGAGAAAAAGCTGCCGCAACCATTTCTCGCAACATTTTGCTGCCTTGCATCATTTAGAGCTGCACTCAGAGAAAAAGGGGTACTTTTTTACATTTATATAACCATTTAACTGCAATTCTTAAATCGTTTTTCGATATTTTAAAATACCTGAAGCAGATCTCTTACGGATTACTTCTTTCTTAATGAAGATTCTTGAAAATTATATCCTTTCTTTCTCTGTAAAAACTGCGTTTACTTAGTGGCATCTGAAGGGGAGTGGCACACGCGGTATGGAAAAAGTATCTGCAGCTGACTAAAAACTGAAAGATTTGTGGCGTCTGCTTGCTTGCAAGGATATGTCCGAAGAACTTCCCCAAAGAATACGTAAAAGAAAATAAGAAGATTGGCATGAAGAAATTAGAGAGCCTTTCACCACATATTTTCTGATTTTTTATGGAGAGGTTTTCCAAGAGGGTTTGTCTTTTTTGGAACTTGGAAGCATTTAATCTTCGTTTCATTTCATAAAAAGGATTCCTAAAAGTTAGAATCACCAGAAGTTTCCGGGCGTACTTCATTATTATAGGAAAAGCTTCTTTGGGGATCTTTTATGATTGGATTTCTTTCATAATACTCCCTGTTGCCAACTAGTTTACGAGACATGGGCAAGAATGGCAATCTTAACATAAAGAGATACTTTAAGGTCGTTTCGTATCTTTAGACCTAATATTGAACACAGGCTTCTACATTATTATACCCTTCTAAAAGGTTACATAGATTAAGGAGCTGAACCTATAATAAATAAAAAATGCCTCATTTACTACACCTCTTTAGATGCATGATTTACCCTTAAAGAAAGGTAAGGGTATCTAATGAACCTAATTCCTTTAGCTTTCAGCTTTCCTTTCTTGTTTGGAGAGCTGAGAAAATGCGGTTGGCGATTGCCTGTTTGCCTTCCTACCTGGGCTGCCTTGTATCTAGGTGCAAGAAATCGAGTCTCAAATTGCGCCAAAGCCGCAAACTGGCCCGCTCCGCTCTTGGCCATTAGTTATTAGAGCTTGGTCAGCAGCAGCGTGTGTGCCGTGTGGCTTAGGAGAGCGCCTTTGTATGGGTGTCTTGGAATTTTCAACAAGTTTTGCTAAAATATGATATTACCCAAGCAGGTTGCAGCCGAAAAAAAGAGGAAAAAATCAGCAACAAGCGCTGCAAAAATATTTGTATGGATATTTGGAAATGGCGCCCCGTTCCCAGTCGGCGTGGATGGGTGAACAAACTCCAAAAGTGACTTTGGTTGCAAGACCCAAAAAATGCATATAATGTTTTTGTTTCTCTTACGAAGAGTGGCGGGGTGGGGTACCATAAACATCGCCAGTCAGCTGACCAATTGATTGACGTTGATTGTGTTGGCCCGTTTGGTTTGTCGCGCGTTCAGTGAACTCATTTACAGATTCGGTTTCTGGTTTTTTGCAGTGACACGGCATTAAATGTCAGCCTGGAGTACTTCCAATTTTTTCTATCTTTTTGCCAGCCAATCTGACAGCTCTTTGTGTGAGTTGTGACCATGGCGGTGGAAAAAACACTTGCGAAGGAAGATGGGTTGAATTAAGATAGAGTCATAGAGATAGCCATGCACGTGGCTAGGCCACCATTCGGCAAGGCATTTCGCACGATAATGAAGCTTATGCAAAGTGCCGAAGGTTGAAGGTCTCTGCTGAGCTTCATTTGTTGTCAAGATTTTCACGTTTGATTTATGAAAATTGCAAATGTTTTTCCTTTGTGCAAACAAAGTGGGCAGCCCTCACTGCCGCCGGACTTTGGAATTTTAAGCAGTTCCAGTTTTCTAGCTGTACTAACTATTTTGAAACTAGTTATAAATTGGCCAAGTCGTCGTTAAGTTTTCTGGCAAGATTAAGAAATATATGCAAATGTTTCTGTTGAACTAGTTTTTGAAATGTTTTACTGGAACATTACTAAACATCATTATTTATAAAAGTATGTTTCATTTTTCATTAATTTTTTCGTGGCAAGACTCTGATTGCAGGGGTTATCTAGGGTTTATAGTACTTAAATATTTTACTAGGCGCCTTGCCATAAGTTTATTCTAAAATCCTCAGTCAGTTATATTTATAATCTCAAGTCTGTAAGACGAATATTTCGATGGATCGCCAACTGATTAAAATCTATACATTTTTCATTACTTTCCTCTGGATCTATATAGTGAAAGACGATAATGAAATCGCTCTAGGACCTCGCGTTTTGCATTTCTTCTGGAAAGTAACAACTCGAAAAGTGTTAAACTACGAATATTAAAAGCAAATATTGTACTGCCTTTAATATTTACATGGCTAAATCTTCATTTATCCATTCAATTAACCCACTTCTGATGTTTATATCTCAGACGTAAAAACAGCTTTTTTCATAGTCCAAAGTTTGCGCAAATAACTCCCACAGTTCAGAGTGTAATATGCCATAATAAATTGATGCAAATGAACTTTTGACTAACGAAGGTCAATTGTCTTTTGTCAGTGTTTTTTCTGTGTTGTTTATTACGGTGTGTTGTCATAGCCACAACATAGAAATAGATGGATTGATGGATGGATGGATTCGATGAGGCTCCCCCGAAGCACACACAGATAAGCTCGGGCTAATTACGAGCCACGGACCCCCGGTCCCTCTCAACTAATTGAATTGGCCAGAGTAACGAAAAATATATAACCAAAACAGAAAAACAGAAAAGATCGAAGAAAAATGCCATAATGGGTTCACTAATTGCTTCAATTAGACATCGACTGTAGCTTTTGAAGGCAGCTCGGGCACAGCAACAGAGCAACAGGTGTGCAAAACGGCCAAACGACCGACAAAGTTGTGCAATATCTATGGGACTCAATTGCAGTGGGTCTCTCCGTTTGGGGCCAAGTACTCGGATCTCTCTATTGTTTTCGAAAGTTCACGATATGTCTGTTGTTGTTGCTGTTTAGCTTTTGCGGTCACACCTTTGTGGATTTTTCAATTAAACGATCAACTGACCTTGATACTTCTAGCTTCGCAATTGAGTTAATGCGATATTCTCTCTTGATTCTGTATTTGATCTTCACTCACCTGAAAGAAAAGAAAACATTTGAAAAGATTCATTAGTGAGTTATTAGATGCAAGAACACGGACTTAAGGAAAACAAACACACTTCCTCATTGCCAACGGGGAAGATGCCTAATCTGTCCGCCCGTTAAAAGCCCAAGAAACCTTGATATACACTGAGAGAAAAGTAGTAGCTATGACCTAAAGCCAATTTGAATACAAATTCTAACTTAAGGCATTCACTTCCATGCTTTCGTACTTAGTTTATTAAATTAAAACCAAATCTCTTCTTAACTAAACATTCTTCTCAGTGCTATTAACTCCTTGATGCCTAAGAGATCCCAGCAAAAAGCTGGCTGGCATAATGAATTGTCAATCATTATGCAATCTTCGAGTGAAAAATGATGCAGCAGGTTTCCCTGCCCTCCACTCGCTGGGATATCTTTCAGCCAAAGAGAATGCGTGGGCCGCCAACATTTAGACAGACTACGAGACAGAAAGACAGTCAGTCGGACAGACAGACAATCTTGTGATGTGCAACATGGTCTTAGATCTTTTGCCGTGGCATGTGGCGCTAGAGTAAAAGGCTTCAGAGAGAAAGAGGCTTGAGCTCGAGCTCGAATCTCGACTTGGAGTTTAGGCCCCATCATTTATAACACGGACAGCTCGAACTGGCGTTCCTTTTTTTCGGTTCGCTTTTTGGCGTTTATTATGTGGCGTTCTCGTTTGCATTCAGAAAAATACGTATACGCATATATATCAGGTATATATGTAGCTTCCAAAGAGCTGGGCCCTTTTAGGAGACAAGACAAGTTGCGCGATGATGGATGCCACAAGCTGGGCTCATAAATTGAGCTTGTTTTTAGCCCTGCCACAGAAGATGGACAGATCTGCGGGGGCGTCTATTGGTTAGCCTTGTCAACACACCCAGTCTAAATGGCTATTGGGAAATGCCTTTGTGATCTGTGTTCGATTACGAAAGAGTTGGAGATGATTGAAAATTGGTAGGAAATTGAATTTGTGTTAACATGTGCATGTTTTCTATGGTTATGTAACCAAATCTAATTATTTTTTTTACAAAATTAGGGAAGTACAAAAACTCTCAAGACAAGCTTATAAAGTTTATTGAACAAATTTGGCACAAACATATTAAGTTCTTTTTATGCACTGAAATAGATGCTAACAAAAAGTTCTATTCTGCCGCTTTAATTGACAATTAAAAGTTGTCCCAATAACCAATCACCGCAAATTACATAACAAACTGAAACACTAATCAATGCCATAATGATCAAATGCGATTGGCAAAGCACCGCAGGAAGTCAATTATTGATTTAGTCATTACCAAACAGCTCGAGGCTCTCATTTTCAATATTCGTAAATTGATTATTTCATTGTTGTTGTTGTTTTTCTCGGGTGAATGCAACTTCCTTTGGGGCGACAAAAGAGTACTTGTTGTGGTCATAAAAAGTTAATAGAGTTGACTATTAACTTGTCAGTGGGCCCCACAGCAGTGCACTTTGTTGGCCATTTTGCAAGAGGCAACACCATTGCAAAATCTATATATATATATACGAGTATATACACATATAGGAGATGTAGACTGAGAGAATGAATCCAGTGTGTTGGCAAGTCGTCAAGTCACCAAGTCGTCAATCATTTTCATTTCGTTAAACGTGTCAAATGACGGTCGCGAGCGGAAATCGTTCACTAGTAGTTATTTTCTTTTATGGGGGAATGGGCTAACTGCCGGCGACTGGGAGAGCGGCAATTGGCTTATTAAATGCGCCTTAATGCGATACGTGTTAAGCGGTGAGTGAGCAGCAAAAATAGCAAAAAAAAAAAAATGCAGCATAAAAAAAAAAACAATTGCCACATCGCTCGACACGCCCACAAATCTGCAGCTGCCGGAGGCGTTGTTTTTCGTAATTAGTGCGAACGAGACACTCTCCAAACAGAGCTGGAAAAACAATACCCCGCCCCGAAACAGAGGGGTAACACAAAAAAGGTAATTACGCGGAAATCAAACATCTCTAACGTCTCCCTGGTGATTTTGCAAAAGTCGTTACCGTTATGATGAAAACTTTACTGTGACTGTTTCCCTCCCCCCTGCCATAGTTTTTTCACCCAACTGCATTATAGTATCCCCATCTCTTTTTGTTTGGCTGCACAATATTGCAGACATGGGCCAGATGACAAAAAGCGAACTGCTGCAGCGTATGAAAAACACAAAATGCCGACACAAACGATATACGAACTTGCATAAAACAGCAGCCATCAAATGAAAAAAGTTGAATAATACCTTACGTTGGGGAGGGGTGTGCACAGAGGGGGGATCAGAAAGATGAGTAGAAATCTCATAAGCGTTCAAGTTTCTCAGTTTCGAATGGAGTGTACGCTAGAGCTGGCCCAAATCATATGTCTAGAATATACCGGAAGTGTTACGTGACAAAAGCTTAGATAAACCTATAAATACAGTCCACAAGTAATGACTATCAAAAAGGTTAATAATAATTTCTGCCTTTTAAATCTTATTTAAACATTTTATTGATACATCCCAAAAGCTGTAAGTCGTGTAGGTATATGTTTCGTCCTAAACAATCATCTTCCCTTTACTTCGTTTGAAAACTTTAAGTAGTATATATTATTCTTAAACAAATTCCATTCCCTAAATGATCATACTCCCCTATTTCCCCATCTAGGGTATCCACCAAACCGAAACAAAAACCAAACATTTTTATTAAGGCTGGCCCGCTAGGCTTGATGAGCACAATAATAAAACCACACCACAGTTAGAAATATAGCCTCTCTTTCCGCCGTCAGACAGTTCGTCAATGCAACCACACATGGCCTGCCACTACGCCCCTCCCTGCACCACTGCAACATAGCAAAACCACCTCTCCCTCCGCTGCCCATCACTCATAGCGCGGCTCCATTCAACGACAATGACGGCGTGGAAATCCAATACGCGATCTCTCCAAGTCAACGTCATCTCCGTTAGACGCTCGGTCTACGTAAGTCTCGCCTTGTCTCCAGCTCAGTGTTTTATGTAATGGCAAGAAGCAAAAAGCATGGCAAAAGCACTGAAGGCGAAGGAGACTAAAGCTAGCCATATTCCATTGACAACGCTGTATAGCATATAACACTCAATGGAATACTGACTGAAACTCTATCGAAGCTCTTAGACTCTTTCTGTGGTTATGTAATTGAAATCAGATAACTTTTAGCTTTTTAACTAGTGATCGAAGTTGAAAAATACAGTTCTTTAGGTTTTTCTTATCTCAGCTAAAAGTTAGCCCTAACCTTTAGTTTCTGTAAGTAATGGAAGTTCCATAGTTTACACGATTGGCAGTGTCGTTATTATCTCCAACTACAGGGTATCAGAAGAAAACCGATTGGTTCTTGGATGATTGTCATTTTGAAATATGACTTTAAACAATGTGCACAGGCAATACTTTTGTTGTCTAGTTTTTGCTGACTTTCTGGATGGATGGCTGAACGACGGCGATGAGTTTTGTTTTCGCAACTTATTTTCCCCCTGGTTTTGACCTTTTTGTTTTCCTGCCATTGAATTCTTGTAGCATTGGTGGCCTTAGCCTGCAGCATTTACCGTTAGCAATTGTGAGCCCTGAGAGACGCGAGCAATCAATTAACACACCTTCAGGTGGGTGGAAAAAGCTAAAAAAACACAAAAAAGAAGGTGGCAGGCGGCTGGCACCCACGTCGAGAACTCCATCCACAACGCTCCATCCACTCCATTGTTGACAGTTGCAAATGCATCAGTCGGTCGGTCGCGAGTCGTGGGCTAATTTGCGGTTTCAGCTTGCAGCCCAACTAATTAACATATAAATTTAGAGGTGTTGCACTTTTGTATTTATTTATGAATGAAACTGACAGAGACAAAGAGACGAGTGGTCGTGGAGGTGGAAGAGGAGGCCGGCAAGTGGGAGAGTTTACTAAAAGTGTGCACTGGCGGAAAGAGGTAGGTGATAGTTGCATGTGAAGAACTACTTCCCTTTCAAGAATTTGTCATGGCATTTTCTCCTTCTAACTTACTTTCTGAACCTTAAGATGTGTTCTAGTTCTTCGCTTTCATTATTGGTCACACATTTTTTTGCCAGTGTAAAAATCTCCAATATCCATCTCAGACTCATATGCGAACCAAGGTCGCCTTCAGTTCCGTTCAAATGCAACAGCAAAAGCACCAACAGCAGCAGCAGCAGCATCGACAACAGCCGATTGCAGTTTATGGAAAAGAGTTTAGCCAGCCAAGATTTATTGGCATGTTATTCTAATTGGTATTTATTAGCGGTGGGAGCAGAGCAGCTGCCTGGCTGTCTGACAGTCAGTCATTCAGTTAGTCATTCCATTCAATCGTTCATGCAGCCATTCTCAACTTGGCAGGCCGTCAAGTGTGCAAATTAGTTTGTTTGGTTTGCATTTTATGCATGTGCTTAACCCACTTGTGCCGCTGTGTGCTCAGAATTGATCACCACCAAAAATAACTGCATATTTCTTAAATATTTACAAAATGTCAAATAACACTTTGTTTATGGTTGCCAAATAATAATTGTTAATCAAGATATCTCATTACCTAGACGGAAGTTATGTAATCTTACTTAATACCTGAATTGCTTTTATTGGCTATTAATCAAATTAAGCTGTTTTCTCACTAAAATGCAATTAACAGCTCTTAAATCTTAGTTGTGATGTAAGATTTCAGTGATTTCTTTACGTTTAAAGTCCATCATTAACACCCAATTAACAGGCACATAAATTTGAAAAACAACTTCTTCAGACTTACAGCATCGTGATAGATTTGTTTGGAGGTGATCGATTGTTATTTCCCTCCCAGACTGCATACTCATTAGTTCTGGATTACAGATCTCTCACCCATTCATCCGCAGCACCCACATCCTCACCGGCAATTCATTTCCACTTCCAACCCATTACAATCGCCCACATCGTATTCGACTGAATGCAATCCGTAGCAAAGTTAATCGATAGTCTCCATTCCTATCATCCGTTAATTGCGACTAATGAATTTGCTTACGTGTAGACAATTTTCAGTTAATATTCTAATTTGTTTTTCACGATTCAGATACCATCCTCCTCCTCCGCCGACGCTCCTCCTTCCATCCCATTTCGTAATTAGTTTCGAGAGGAAATTACAAACGACTACGCATACTGTGGGCGTAAAGCGAAAAAAATCGAAAAAACGAAACCAAATAGTTTCTAGTCTCTGGATTTTATTATTTTTTTTTTTAGAAAGAGAACGGGCCGGGATCGTAAAATGTTAGATGCTTATTTTTATAGCGGATTCTCTTGGCTATCAAAATGCCATAAACCGAGTCTGGGTCTAAGCCTGACCGCAAATCGCAGCTATTACCGCTAGAGAAACTAAATTAATATGCAGCATTTCGTGTAATTCGCCCACCAAGCCAAAACACTTCCTTAATAAAGCCCAGGGAGACCGCCAACCGCCAGCTAATGCGTGCATAATTTTTAATAAATATTTTTCAAGATCTTCACCAGCAGCTGCACCAGCAGCTGGGTCTTGGCGAGTGAGTGAGTCAAGTTAGTCAGAGGACTGCCTGCGGAGGCAGGCCAAAAACGCTTCCTGGTTTAATTAATAAAGCCACCGAGAGAGAGAGCAAGGCACCGGCACAGTCCAACTCCTGGTCAACTTGTCA
Source organism: Drosophila eugracilis (assembly GCF_018153835.1). Taxonomy (NCBI): domain Eukaryota; kingdom Metazoa; phylum Arthropoda; class Insecta; order Diptera; family Drosophilidae; genus Drosophila; species Drosophila eugracilis. Next base: position 2,191,313 of record NW_024573209.1, read on the forward strand.
ATCAACACAGTGGCCAGCCAGCATAGCCATGACCATGATGATTGTGATTATCAATTTCATTATCAGGCCCAAGCTGCAGATCAACCCGAGGCAAACACTTCCGTTTTTGGTTGGGGGGCTGCTACACGCTTTTAAGGAGCAGGTCCATTGAACTCCCCTTGATGCTTCCCAACTCAATGCCTCCTCACGCAAAAGTCGTCATTATGAAAATATTTCCCCGCAACTTCAGCATCTCTCTCCGGCAACGAAAAAAGAGAAGAAAAAGCTTATCGGCTGCTGCTCAGCCAGCGCTTATGTTGCCCACGTGTCCGTCCGTCCGACGTCGCCGTCTTCGTCGTCGTCTCGGGAGCAGGTTTTTCCTTTCTGGAAATTATGCACTTTGTATGCAGAAAAGTTGGCGAGGCGATAAAAATCTGCATAATTCCAAGCCGTAAGTTTATTGCCGTTTCCTAGCGCATTCGGGTGCAAGGGAGAAAGATGCTCAGCGGGGAACGGTAGAGCAAGATAGCTAGTAAAGGAGGAAAACAGAGCCAAGAGATTTCCCCCTTACTTCTGCTTTTTGCCCTTTTATAATCGTAATCAATATTAAGTTATATGATAAATTATCGGATACCAAATTGCAGCATTTAACTTGTCAAAGGAAATTATCGGAAATTATGCTAAAAAGGGTTTCAGCGCCGCAGAAACGGGGAAATTACTTTCGGAACTCCAGACGCATAACTTAACTGTCGATTTGTCTTAAGGGTTATGAGGCTGATCGAGGGTAATGGGCCGATGTCTCAGTAAACTTGTAACAGTTGTTAATTGATTTGTTTAAGAATGTAAAGGGATTATCTTAAGAGTAATATGAGAAAGATCATATGATATTCATACCAAACCAGCTTTCTCCTGATAAACCATAATTGATTTTCACTCACTTACCACCCACAAGGCCTGCATCATGCACCCTGCAAATCTAATCAAAAAACCATAGTAAAACATAGCCAGCTAAGCACCTTGAGGCCTAACAATCAAGTTCAGGTGCATGGCCAAGAGACCCACAACAAAGCCAATCCTAATAATGTTCAAACAAAAAAGTGCCAATGCAAAGAGTCGAGACAATAAGAAATTGGCTCCACCTGCACCTGATGGCGGGGAAGTGGTTGGGGTCTTGGACTATAGAGCACGTAATTGCCCCACTGGAGGAGGCACATTATGGCGGAAAGGCAGGAAAGGAAGCAAGCAGAGCAACTGTTCTTTGTGGGTAACCCAGAGCCCAGAGCTGTGGATTTGCTAAAGGCCAGGAAAGGGGCACCACTTGATGACTGCTCAACGGAGATAAAGAACTGATGGCCAATGGAGATATTCGCCGAGAAGCTGGGAAAGTTAAGCAAAATGATACATGGACTTTAGTGAAATGGAAATTGAGTGGGGAATTAGCATCGAAAGAGGAATTTAGTAAGTGATATAAAGTTACTTTGAGGGAAGGAAGGTGATAATAAGATAATAAATAGGAAATCTAAAAATCTTAATTAAAAAAAAAAACCTTTATTATTCTTTCCTTTTTAAGCTGAAACTTGGTGAATTTTCATCATTAATTCAATTATTTTTTCACATTCGCCAAAAGAAAGTCACCGCCAAACACTGGTTAGTTGGCTGAAATTTATTTCCTTCCCATTCCCGCTCCAGCACCACAATTAGCCCCGCCCTCGATTCAAGACACTTGATGACTGCCTTCCCCGCTCGTTGAATCTGAGTGCTTTTCCAGCTTCGCACAAACACAGCTCGACTCTTGGCAGAAAACAACATCCGGTTTGAGAGCTGGAGACTGAAACTAAGACTGAAACGGCGACTGCGACAGCAACTGCTTCTGCACAAATGTTAATTAAATACCTGTCCATCTATTAAAAAACATACGTAAATTTATGTTGTTAACAAGGAAGTGCGCTCTGCGCATGCGCACACTTTTATTATTATCATCAGCATCGCTGTCTATTGCTAGAGTTTGACGGAGTTGAACGTCGCTCAGCACAGATCAGTGGAGGCAGTGTTGGCCATTTGGCCATTTGGCCATTTCTACTTGGCCAACCCACCATAACCACCTGCCTCTCCCTTCCTCGAAACCACCAAGCCACCTGTAACTGTTTGCAGCCATTTGCATATGTCGCCGAACGTTTGCGTTGCGGTTTTAACGATGCGCTGCTGTCGCCACGTCGCTACGTCATTCGCTAATTGGTCGAGATACAAATCGCCACGAGAGAGTGAAGTGACGACGTCGAAGTCCCCAGTCCATAACCAAGAGCAAGTCCAAGATCCAAGATCCAACTCCCAGGAAGAGGATGAGGATGTAGAAGAGGCGTTGCCGGTATTGACTATCAGCTGATGCAACTGCGGGTGCTGCTAACAGTACAGTACAACTACACTGTTACAAAAGTCGTAAACTAATAAGGTATCCCATAGATCATAAACCTTATCAAATATAGTTATACTCTTTACATAAGTTTACCTCTTAGATAGTTTTCTTCCTCCCTAAAAATTATAAAGAACAAATGTTGGTTTTATTTTCTTTAAGTGTATCAACTGCCAAACTGTCATCATTACCATACTCTGTCCCCTCCCCTTCGAGTCACCTTTCCCCTAGCCAACAACCTGCGGCACTTTCTTTGCCAACCGTCTAAAAACAAATCGGTGGCTGTGGTGCGTCGCCTCTGTACCGCCAGCCAGATGCTGTCAAATATTTGCTCAAGTGTTTCTGCTTTTCACACCACCCCGTCAAAGCCGCCAAGCCGCCAAGTCGCCACCCATGACCAACCCAAGCCCCTCCCCCCTACACACCCCGTTTGGGGTGGACAAGGCTGGCAATTTGCTTTATGGGATTTACTTGTAGTGGGGATAGGCGGTTTGGCATTTTTGGGAAAGTGGACATCGGAAATTTGGTTAGCCTTAATGCATTCAAGGTGTGATTTTCTTCTTTTCGTGTGCCCCCAAACGAACTGGTTCGCCAAGTGTGGAACTCTTGGGATGAGGATCTCTCTAAACAGTCAGTTTAGTGGAGAGCTCTTCCGATGAGATGCTACACTGGCAGCGGTCATTAGGTTCACCATATGTACTCGATATGAATCTAAGTAGTTTTTCCTGAACTAGTTTTTAATGGTTTTGAGTATTCTGCTTAACAAATAAAGTGGAGTTTCTAAACAAACTAGTTGGGTTGGTCTCCAAACTTTCTATCTTTAATTTGTTAAATTATAATTTATTAATTAGTCTCTTTTGTTTGTCTGACAAATGACTACTAACACCGAAAGCATTTCAAAGAACAAATCACCATGTTGTTTTTAAAGAGGTCATAAAGATATCAATACCAATATTATCATTAGAACTCACCTTTGTTCTGTACAATGGATTGCTGAAGTCCCAGTCTGGCGCCACAAATAGATATCCGCATTTGGAGACCTTTCGCGAAGCCTAAAGAAATGTCGAAAGAGAATAAATAAAAATTATGTTAATAACTTGGTTAAGCAAAAGTGTCACATAAGACTAATAAACACATTTCGATGCTGATTGGTTATGGAATATAAATTACATAATTTGGGCTTGAAAATATTTTCTACCATGGTTGATAACAAATGTTCAATAAATTACCGAAAAATACATTTAATCTTAATTAGCAAAACAAATTTATACGAAAATATCATTGGCAAAAAACCAAAACGAAAAAATTGAAAACCAACGCAGTTATCATATCTTGCTTATCGCTCTACCGAAAAAAAACACAAATTTAAATGTATTTTTAATTAAAAAATGCCAAATTTCCTAAGCCCCCTTTTTGGCTTGCTTATCGCGCACGTGTTACGTTAACAATGCCGCAGCCACACATACAAACTTTTATATAGATTTTAGCCGAACTATTCGTCTAAGCCATGACTAATGTTAATGACGTGCGCCAATTTAACTGTCTGCGTGGTATTTTTGGCTTTTTGGGGCGATAGGGGGTTAAAGCAAATAAAATAAATTACAAGTAGAAACAACAACTACAAAAACCAGACCACTGGCTGCCACACATCGGCGGGGTTTCAGGGGGTCTTGGCCTTTGCACACCTCTAGTCTAGGCTCTAAGCTGGCGAACAATAAGCGACAATTGGGCCGCATTTAAAGTGGATTTCGGTCGTTAGTCGCGCCCGCCATTAAGCTGCTGTCGGTCTCTTGTTTAGGATTGTTTTGGTCTGCTTTTCTGGTGGGTGGTGGTCTACTTGTCTATATATATAAATACTTTTTCGATTTGACAAACTGCAAATGAGAGTGCCAAGTGGGGGGATAGCTCAGTGCTCCCTGCCAATTGAACCCAACTGAACTGGCATTTAATTTGTGGCAACTCCGACGGTGGCCTTAGGTTCATCAATCAGCTGCTAATTAAAGAAAGTGAGGCAATCTTGCAATGGGCACTAATTTGTGTAGATTGGCAAGTAAAAGAAAGAAATTTAAGGAAAATAAAATACAAAATACAAAAGTTCTAAGTAAAATAAGGATAACATTATGCAGTATATTGTGCTACTTTTAAATCTTTATTTATTTTTTCAAAATTTCTTAACCTTACTCAACTGTTATTTAAGATTTTTTACTGTCACACCGTCTACATTACCAACAGACCACCAATTAAGTCACCTTTTTTCTTTGCAAATGACCAAAGCCACCTCAAATATTGCCTGGGATCCCGATTTTTGACTCGATCCCAGTCGACCCCGATCATGTCTTGTAAACCGACACCATAAAATGTTAACAAAACAATAAAATGGGAAAAACGAAATAGGAAAACCAAAGCCCAAAAACGAAATGTGTAATTCGGTAGGTAGTTCCCGGCCACTCACTCCAGAGCCTCCAGAGCTCCAAAACTAACCAACAACTTAACAAAGTTGGTCAAACGAAAAAAACATCAGATACCTCCCACTCCTCCTCCACGGAGGTCTAATCGAGGTACTCTATATACATTTTTTTATATCTCGTTTTTTTGGGCTGTCTGGTTTGCAATTACGCTGGCTAATTTTATTTATCTGGTTTGTGTTTTTCTTATTTTTTCTTATGATATTCTCTGTGGTTGCTGCTGTTGTTGGCGGTGGTGGGTCGTTTAAATGCGCCATTAACATTGATTTATGTGAAAAGTCGCACGTTTGTATTCAAATAACTTGGGGATCGAGAGCAAGAGAGAGAGAGAGAGAGAATGAGTGAGAGACTTGCAACAGTTGGCCGCAACAGTAGCTACAATTGCAAGTTGCAGTTGCAGTTGCAGTTTTCAGTTTGCAGCTGCTGTCAGGCTTTCATCAGGCTAAGCCAGTCGACACGTTTTCCACATAAATTTCAATGGGTCCGAGAAGTTAAGTGACAGAAATAGGTTCAGGTTTAGTGGGTAGCTAGGTAGCTAGGTAGCACCTTCTAACGACCCCTTTTCCGATCGTTGGCTCACACGATCACCAAATTGCGATCTACTTTTGTCACATTAATTTTGCCACCGCTAAACTGTGCGACGTGTGGCAGCGACTCCACTGGAGTACCGTTGGCCACTCGTAATACCCGTAACCACGTAGCCAACGGACTCCACAGACATTCAAACATAAATTATCAATGCCAGCCAGGTCGCTGTTTTGCTTGTTTGCAAAAAATACAAAAAAAAAAATGGAAAAACTAAACAAAAACTACAGGCGAAAAAAATAGGAAAAATTCGTGACTAAATGAGTCACAATTGTCTTCCAAATTGTGCGAAATGTTTGTCATTTTTTCTGTCCCCCAGAATAACCGATCAAAAACTACTTATATGGAGGTTATATACCCCCAGTTAAGAGTTTTTAATAATTGTTTTGGCAAGCGGTGGTTGTGGGAAAGAATTTAGTTCTCATAAGGTCAATCATGCACTAAGATTAAGATTATAGGTTCACCTTTTACACAGTGTAAGCATTTAGTGCCAATTAAGTTTAACTATTTAAATTACAGCTTTGAGAAGATTACAAGTGGACGATATGTAAATTATTGCAAATCTGTTAAACCAACAAAAAAGTCAGAAAAATGAAGGTTAGGTAGTTTGGAAGTTACTAGTTAGATATTACTAAGAGTTAAGTTAAGTTTAGAGTCTTAATTTAAAGCCAGCTTTGAAGAATTAACCCCACCCAACTTCTGTTTTTAGGGTATTTCGAATCAAAACCAAGCCATATGCTGAATATTTATGCATGTCGCTGCTGACACACAAATGGGAGAAAATGGGGCGTAGTAAGCGAGGGGCGGTGACAAGGGTTAGCTGCGCGTGCAGAATTTTGAGTGAGCCTCTGGGATAATGGGCGTGGCTACGCCCACGACTGCCGGCAGCTAATGAAGCAAAGTGCGCCGTGCAAATGTGGTCTGAATAAGACCAACTGATTGATCACGCCGAGTGAGTAACTCAGTCAGTCTCAAATACGAATGCTAATGACAAATCAAAAGGTTTTGACTGTTCGAGAACTGGCTCCCAAGGTAAAGTAAGGCTTTTTGGGCAATTTGTTTTCCAACAGCTCTTAATTGAAAACCATTACCAATCAGAAGGTTTTGTTTTTTTAAGGCTGAAACTACTTTATTTGCTATTTTAAGTCACTACAAAGTGTTGGTTTTATAAATAGAATAATTTGAGACAAAGGTTTTTATTGATTGATATAAATAAACATCTGTAAAATAAAAAGTTATTATTGAAAAATATGATATATATGATAAAGTAATGTTTTTCAAGTTTACATTTTGAAAAATATAAAAATTTAAACAAGAATTTCTAATGAGAAACCAAACCTTGGCTATATATGAATAAATCACATACAGAAAACACTGGATATGAAGTCATGCAAACGCAATTATGTATGACAGAGAGGCACAGGTAACGATATATTCGATCTTAGCTCATACTTATCCGCAATATATACTATAGAGTATGCAGTCTTATACTTACTGGTTCTGCCAGATTCGACGTGGAACGCTATTGCGCAAGCGTGCAAGATACGAATAGAGAATGCATTCGGTTAGTTGGTGAATTAAAAGAGTTAATGGAAAAGAGAAGGGGCGATGAAGAAGAACCAAATGACTCAATTAGCAGCGGGGAAGATGTCTCAGATGAGGCAGATGCATTTTGACATTTAGCCATATCCGAGATGACATTCAAGACGCTCGAGATGGGGCCGAGCCCGCAACTTACCCCCAGCTGCATCGGCCAAATGAATTTAAATTGCATGAGACCGACTTGTTTTCGATTTAATTTGATAAGAAATAAAAACCTAAGGAGAGAGACGGGTCGCGGTCGGCGTCGTCATCGCATACTTATGACTGTGAAATGTCAAATCAAAAGTCACGTTTTTCACTCACTGCCGAGCAGCTACTAGCTGATTTATTGGCAGCAGTTGGGGCTATTAACTGAATCCGTACCACTGGCCATAAATCGGAGCCAAGAGCTTTGGAGCTGAGAGCTTCACTTGCAGTGTTGTGGAAAATTTCACTTTTGCTGCCGCAGCGGCTAATAAGCCAAAAACCGATTGACAAATAAACAATTTGTGGCATCCCCTCCACATATCACATATCTATCGTTATATATATAGATATACGTATATATATATATATATATATCGCGTTTAGTTAGTGAGCCGCACGCACACGTGGATCATGTCCAAGTCCAAGTCAAAGTCAAGTCAAGTCAAGTCCCAAACAAACCAGCCGCTTCAACTTCGAGTTGGAGTGGAAAGTTGTTTGCAGCTTCAATCTCGTCGAATCTCTTGGGCTTTTAACTCAATTTCAGCCCCAGCTCTAGCTGCCTAGCTTTGTTTGTTTATTTATTTTTGTTTATTTATACATGTGTATTTTCAATCTTGCCATTGCAGTTGTTGTTTCGCTTCAAGTTTCTAAGTTGCGGCTTAATAGGCAAGCCATTCGACCAACATCCTCAACCGCAAAAACAACAACCACAGCCACCGACTAACTCATCATTAGCCACCACATCCATCCAGTTGGAGTTTAGGTGGCAACAGGTTTTTCAACCGACCCCGCATGCTATAAACAATTTTTGGTTTTCTGATCACTAACTTCTGCAAAAGTTACCGAATAGTTTTTATTTCGAATTTGATAAAGCCATTAAAGTCAAATATTATAATTAAAACACGCGCCCAACATTGCAAGTTGTTAAACAATAAAAGTCGCATGATTAATGTTCTTTAATCATAAACAATCAGAAAGGCTTATTTTTTAGGTTTATTGATGCGCCTTTTAATAGAATCTCAATGAAACTTCCAATCACTTCCGCAGAACTTTAAGCAATATGTTAATTAAATGAATTCCCTTGAAAAAAAAATAAATAAAAAACTGCTGGATAATCCCAAGCTGCTTGAAAATTCCCAAACCCAAAAGCGATTCTTCAGAAAGCGAAATCTTTGCGGCTTTTGGGAATTTCTTTTGCATAATGCTGTATGGGACATGAAAATTACATGCCATCAATTCTTATAATTGAACCATCAAATTGTTAAGTGGAAGTCTGGGCCTTTGTCATACGGTTTGTACCTTCAGTAAAGTGGGCCAGCGCGATCGAGAAAAACAAGATTGAGTGAGACAATTGGAGTTACTTGACTTGGCCATCATCAATGAATGAAAACCATTTTTTTTTTTAGCAGTAACAGTCATTTTTCCGGTTATAAATCGTATCAATCAATCGATTGCGATGGGGAGGTTACCGAGGAGCATAATTAATGTGTGAGAACAACTTTCTTCGCTGACCATGAATCGAAGCGTTTCAGTGGCTTGGCATCCGACTCCGAGCTGAAATAAAAATGAAAGTGGCCCTCGAAAATGTTGTTGGCCAAAAGGGCCGTCGCCGATCGTAGGTCCGATTAAGCCAATGATGGCTAATCTCTGGCTCATTCATAAGTATAAGTAAGGCTACCTACCACCACGCATGGCGGCGTCTCCACCGACATGAAATATGATTAATAAGTTTCGCACGATTATTAAGTCCCCCCGACTCCGATCAAAATGTAAGAGACAGCAGGCTGGGAGAAGAAAGTGGTTTGCGATCTGGCCAAGACACAGGTTGATTGACTTCAAGAGGGCAGGGATAAGGGTTAATGCCATGGGCATATTTATAAACTTTTTTGTGGGTAGGCTTTACTAGTACGGGAGTTGGTTTGAAGTAAACAAAACTGCAGGTAAATGTACTTTACATATACCAAAAGTTTATTGAACTAATATTTAAATACCATAAAACCATAAAGCCAAATAAACTTCCTTCCCACCTTGATTTCCAATTTAAAAACATAACTTGCTAATTGCTTTCTATTTTCTTAAGCAATATTTATTAAGACATATCAAAAGCTACGGTACCAAGCACCATAAACACCTTTGACAACTTATTCAAGGGTATGGAAATCGAAAGTACAAAAGAAATCGAAAGCGAAACTGCGCAACAGTACAAACGAAACTTGAACAGCAAACCGAGAGACGAACATCAAGTGCAACAAACCGATGAACCGTCGAGCTGCGAAGGGGTCGCCGTGGCTTGGGGAGCCACCGAAAAGGTGCAGAAGGGGAGGGGGCCGTGTGGCAAGTGCATGGCACGGCATGGCATGAAAATATGGTGTGCTATGGCACTGGGTAGCAAGTGTGACTGACCAGCAGCTCTGAGAGAGGCGACTGCAGTTGGAAATGAAAGCGAATGTCGTCGTTTTAGCGGTTGTGTGTCGACGGTTTGGTGCACTGAGAAAAATAGTCTCTATCAGATTAGTTACATATTATAAAAAGATTTTGATGGAAAGTTCGTATGCATTAAAGATATATAAATATTTTATAGGGAATTTAGTTTTACTAAGTATAAGTTCGATTAAAATTTTAAGTTTAATAAATAGGCGTACTTTAGTATATAATTTATCTTATACAAAAGTTTTTAAAATCATTTCATAAAAGTATATTATGATCCCTATCATTACTACGAATTTTGTCTATGTGTATTCGCTTGATCATCGCCTGCGGTGCGCGGTCGCGCTTCAAGCTCCATTTACGAAAAAAAAGCGGATCGAAGCGAGGGCCAAAGAGATCCAACTATATAGTGAAGAGGAAGGGTAGAAGAGGGGCCGGCAGACAGTATGTCTGTTTGTCCGATCCGATCCGATCCGGAACCGCTGGCAGCGATCGAATCCGATCCGAGGCGAGTCAACGTATCCCAACATCCGACCAGTTCTGCATTGCATGCCAAGAATTTCGCCTGCATCGCCCAGCTCACAGTGGGAAAGTTTTTTTTTTTTTTTAGGCGCAACTTTGTGGCGCGGCCTCGGGAGTTATTAACATAACATAATATTGACTTCGATGGGCGTTCGGCGGGGCCATTGTGTAATATTTAAGAAAAACAAAAATGAAATAAGAAATATTGGAAATTTTCGACTTTTTCCGCCTCTCTTCCTCATTTCTTTCTTTTCCCGGTTTCACTTTCGTTGGCCGCTCTGTGGGCAGTGCATGTGTGCATCATGCTGAGTGGGAATGGAGCCGACTCCGATGAGATCACCTGCATGGGTGACATCGTTTAGGCCCGGTAATTAGTCACCATTATGAAGTGGAGAAAGGGTGGCCTTAATAATGTGGGCATTGGGAATGGCATATAGGAAAGTTATTTAAAAAAAACAACGTATAGGTAAGGTGCTTTATGAGTTTTATCGATAATAGTTAATAGGCAATTTATTACAAGAAATCTTTGAATGTGTAAATAGAGGAAATAACACCAAAATTCGCTCAGATTGAAGCTTACAAAATTGAATTTCTTTTTTCTAACGTTTTTAATATTTTAATAGCAAATAAAACCCTTTTGTCTTGCCTCCATTATTACACCACTCTCACTTACAAATCATAAACAAACTGAACAACAATACCCCTATTTAAGCATCTTAGAAAATCACAAGAAATCTAGACCCCTCCTTAGATCTCTTTGTAATAAGTCTAATTGCGATTTCCGTCGATTTTCACATTATTGCAACCTCAATAAAAGACCAACCGCAAAATCAAATTACACAGCCATAAGGCAACAATTAAAGCCAAGATTACAATTGCTAGAAAAGGAAATCTCGACCAGACCAAACTAATTAAAACTCCGCGGGTAGGTCGTAAAAAGCCAAACCAAACAACTCATAAAGAAGTGAATTAAATAAATGAAATAAAAATCCAGTCATCCAGGCGGTGACCACACACAAAGCCAAAGGAAAACGCAATCCTTTTTTTCGTTTTTTGTTTTTTCTTAGAAATTACAATAGAAAAAACTGTCAGAAATTGATTTCCAAATGGGAAAACAACGCACGGGGCAGCAGCAAATAAAAAAAATAAGACAAAAAATTACAAAACAATAGTTTAAAGGCAACATTTCACTTTCAATGAATAAATGGTGAGGCCAGAAGGTGAAGAAGGGCGATGAGGAGGCGGAGGAGGAGGCTTTTATTGGTAGCTTCATCATCTTTCGCATCTGGAGAGACTTCTGCGTGGATGGATGTGGATGGGGATGTGGATGTGGATGTAGATGCTGCTGGTGGTTGCCTCTTCATTTGAAAGCTCAGCATTTGAAATCGACGTCCGATGGTGGAAAATCGTGCACATGAATTTCAGTAAGTAAAAGTAAAAATCACCTTCAACGTTTTTGGCTTCTTGTGCGCCACAGCAGCAGCAGCATATGTTTGCATTTGATTGTGTTTCTTTTTTTTGTTTCTTTGATTTTTATTTTTATTGCCGCACATGAGTTTGCAAGTTGCCGGAGACTCAAACTCAACTCAACTCGACTCCGTTCCGACTTTTGGGCGATAGACATCGCACATACACTCGCTCGCACAGGTCGTGTCTGGCGACTTCATGTTGGCAGTCCAACAAAAGGGGGGCAGACGGTATTACAATTCATTTAGAAATGCATTTAAAAATACATAAAATACTCTATCCATCGGCGTGGAGTGAGGTGAGTAGGGGAAAGGGGAGTGGGCAGTGGCAAATGAAAATGAAAGCGAAAAGAATGCGAAAATGAAATGGAAAGTTTTCGCAGTCCATAGTATGCATCATATGTGCACGGAAAACTGGTAAGACTAGCTCCTCAAAGACATTTTTGCTTTCGGTTTATTTCGGAAAAGGTTTTATTGAGTTGGCCTTCAGATAAACTTGAAGTATATGCCCTTGAAAATGCTAATAAAATTTATTAAACGTTAAAAAAACACTTCAAAATTTTTAATGTTGATTCTTATATCTAAATTAAGTTTAAGCCTTCATAAAAATAAGTTGTAACCATTTCTTTTTTTTTTAAACAAAAATAAATTATAGTAGTTGCCAAAAAATGCTTAAAAATTAAAAAGAACACCAACACCATATTTTTGGAAATCTTGAATAACAAATCGAGGTTTGAGACAGACTGACAGCAATTTAATCTCACACCAAAACGCCGCTAACAGATTTCCCAACTTTTCAAAATATATGCAATTACATGCAATTGCAGAGTGGCCAGCTTATTTAGTTATGCACAGAGGACAATCAAGATTTCCCCGCATCACTTGCCGCCGGTTACATTACCAATCAACAGCAATCATCGTTATTTATGAGAGTTGCACAACGATGATCTGTAAGAAAAGAGCCAAGACCGACAACAAAACCAAGGAGGGAGGCGACCAGGAGGACCACCTGGATCGATTGTCTTTAGGTATCCCCAAATTAATCATCTGTCCGATTTCAAGGAAAACAACGCAATGAAGGGCCATGTCTGAAAGGCAGAAGGGGGGAGCCTGACAGATGACCAACAGCGAAATGATTCGTTGTCGTGCCCTTGTGTGTCATATTCATCATTAAATGTCAACGCTTCGGGGGACCTCATGCGAAACTCTCGCCAAGTCACAAAAACCAAAAAGACCAAAAAAAGCTAAAAACCAAACCAATCCAAGATCGAACTGCTGTGTAGGGGGAAAATCGGAGAAGGTGCAGCCAAAAAGGTTAACAACTCGATGCCAATTGAGTAACTTAACAAGGAGAGCCACAGGGCGCTTAAACGGAGCCAAACAAAGGCGGAAAACTTGACAGGGCTAGGGAAAATGGTATGAAATCGATTTGCAGTTACCCTGGATCTACTGTATGTGTTATGTAATAAGATTTAATAACAAGCTCAAGGTTATAAATATTAATGATTATATATAATATATTCGGGTAATCGCGCTTAGGTTCACCTGCCATTTCTTAAACCCTTTACTGTTCTCATAACCTTGACAACAATATTTCCCTTTCTTCATGAAGTTTCTTTAAGCTATATACACACATATACATATTTATATACATAATCCAACCCATAACAAGGCGTCTTGCTACGCGAGAAAACTTGCAGCAGGAGAAAAAAGCGAAATAATTGCGCGACTGCATAAATTTTCGCAGGCCAAAAGACGACGGCCAGACAGACCAACTCACAGCTACTTTCGTTTTTAATTTAAAAAAAAAAAGTACGGTACTGAAGGAGGAAAAGCGCTTTGCGGTTGTGTGTGTATATACATATATACACACATATATATATGCAAGAGATCGTTGATCGTCGATCGCCGTCAAATGGCAACGAACCTTCGACAGACCGCAGTCAAGTTTTGCCTTTGCACATAAATTTTGTTTGGCCATCGAAACGGTTGAGGGGGACAACCGAGAAAAACTGAGGAAAAGCGAGGAAAGCCCGAGGAAAACTGAGGAAAAAGGGGCTAACCTAGGGTACTGCCGATGAAGATCGATGATTGTCATCGTCAGCAGCAAAGCAGCCGCTGCTGCTGTTGACACTAAGTGAAAGTGAACTTGATGGGGCCACGTCATGATCGCCGTCATTCATGATCGACTCCGTTTGATCTTAGGTTTCCGTTTGGCCACAACTGCAGCTCTGCATTTTCCCTACCCCTTTGCGTCCCCTGCATTCATCCAATTAGAAATGTTTGACATTTAACATTGTTCCGGGATACGCAATATACGAGTATTTTCGTGGCACCAACAACCACCAGCAATTGCAGCATTTCCCAACTGGGCGGCTTAGATGAAAACCAAAGCTTTTCGCAATTTGAATGGAATTTTCTCTACACTCGTATATATTGAGCCACATGAGCCTGTGTCCATTGCCAGCAATTTGCGTTCGATTTTGGCCAAGCAAAAAACCGAAAAACAAGAAGGTGAAAAGTGAAATATGACAAAGAGTGACGATGAGGGGGGCCAAAAAAGTCTTATCTGCAGCTGCAATTCAATTTCTGGTTATTTTCAAACCTCCTCCTTTTTCCGCCAAATCGATGTTGTATTTTACAATTTGGTTTCTTTTTCAGTTTTTTTTCAGAGTTTTCAGTTTTTCGGCCAGTTTTGATTGCACTTGGCCAGATTAGATAAGCAAATGTTAAGTTATGCGATCGTAAACTAAAGCTGCGGGTTTTTCTTTTTTCCTTTTTCCCCTTTTCCTCTTATATGGTTTTCAATAGTAAACCATAAAAAAAGCGCCGTAAAATATAGGAATGTTGGGGGTTTGAACAATTTACAGGGAAAGCTATTTGAGAAAATGGTACAGGCTAAATAAGCCATTAGTGAAATATATTTCTGGCTAAGTGTTAGAGGGAGTCATAGGAGGAGGAGTACTTAAGTCCTAACATTTTTATTACAATTGGTAATAAAAATCGGTTATGTTTTACTGCATGTGGAATTCTTACTCAGAGAAAACTTTTAACGATTACAATCGTTTAGGGAAAAACTCAAAAATTAACAATTTTACTATCCACTTAATTCCTAAATACTTTAGTTAGTAGAATCAGTTTTCATTTATTTGTCAAGTTATTTATAATTTTTTAACTTTATCCTCTTAGTCTTGCCAAGACTGAGTGCCGACTTGGTAATCTGAAACATTTTGTAATGAAATTGTTGATAACCAGAAATTAGATGACCTCTAACTTATTTTTAGTGACTGCCACAACATTCCTTAAGCCCTTACCAAACAAGAATTTTATCTCAGTTTTTTTTATTATCAACAAGCTTACGTATGTTTTTCTCTTCTGACCGACATAGATTGGGAATGGCATTATCGCTTGGGGTCTACTGGTTGTTTGTGCTTACCTGCAATGAGATAAAGAAAACGGTTTAAGAAAATTAGTTCAGTTTGTTTGGTTATGATAAATACTATTATTTGTGTCTGCTGCGGGGCCACCACAGACAACATTCATTGAGTGGTGCATTGGAAAAACTGGCACAAATGACTTTATTCGTTTGGCAGTAACAATGCACACACACACACACGCACACAAAAGGTTGGGTTAACTTATATGGTTTTGGGGCCGATCCGGACTTGTGTGTGTTTGTTGTAATTACAAAATTGGTTCGTTTGGTAGAGAGAGAGTTTCCCGATTTTCCCCACCCCGCGCACAATCTACTAACCATTCTGATGATTTTTATGAATGAAAACAGAGGCCAGAAACGGTTCAGTGTTTGTCTATTTATGGCCAGGCGGCAATGCATGTTGTCTTTTGGCCGGTTTCACATTTCATTCACTGGAAAATCAGTTGCTCAATTAGCGAGAATCGAAAAAGTGGGACACTACCGCGTCGGCGTTGCAACTTCCTTTTTGCCTCTCTTTTTTCTTTGTACCACTCCTCCACCTTATTGTCGCATTATTATTTAAGCCAGAGAAACCAAAGAGAAACAAACAAGCAAGCCAGCGAGCCAAATTCAACAGAAGAAGTCACTTAAGTGCCAAACGTAAAAACGTTTAAATGCCATTGCGCATACGCCACGTCGAATGGCGTTGCTTGCTATGGCGAAGGGGTCGCCAGACGGTCGCTATGCTATTTAACATAATTTGGTCATGCCATTGCAAGCGTTATTACTTTTACGGCAAGGTCTGTATTACTTGGCATTGCTTGGAAATCACTTCAAAAAAGATTATGCAGGTTGGGATTTGAGATTGGAAGCTGATCAGGGATTATGGTTATATAGTAACATAGGAAGTTGCTTAACATGTTTGTTAGACAACATTATAGAAAATATATTATCTCTCTATATACAATAATTTGTATTTTTAATATTGAAAGAAGTCTCCCACCTCAAAACCAATCACTTTTGGCTTCTCTAACTTTACATTTTCCTAGGGCATTCCTCGTTCTAACTTGGAATTTCCTACCATTTCGAGAGGCATATTTTCCTTTATGGCACTTCAGGCCCCAATTCATTTCTCAACGTACATAGATGGCTTAGGAGTGTGTCTCATTGTTGCCTGCCTTGCTGGGCAGTTATGTTTTTTTCGTTGTCTTTCGGAATGTTTGTGTGTCAGTGGGCCAAAGTTTAATGAAACGAAACTGCTGCAGTTTTGGTTATTTTTATGGACTTTTGGTTTTCGGCTTTGAGCCAATGCAATAAACCCCACGTCCACGCTCAGTTACATAAAGGCCGAAACTTATATTGCCTTGGGCCTGATTTTTTTTTTTCGGGTGTCAAATGCATCTTGGCCGAAGAGAAATAAAATCTTGAGACGTGGGCCGAGCTGGACTTATACTTTCGCTGTTATTTACGACCACATACTAATTTTCGAATCTTCAAAGCCATAAAGATTAGAGGGAGACGGAGCTGGGAGCTGGTCAAGTACCGCTAGAATGAAGTTTGCGCGCGCCAAAACAATTCCACAAAACCGACAACAAGAATCGCAAAAAGGAGCCAAGACGTTGCAGCCTGGCAACAAATTCGCATGACTTCCGTCATTGACATACAACATGACAGTTGATTTCTGTATTTGATATCCCAGCGAATTTACCACTGTCTTTCGTGTGTGTGTGTATATTGGGAAAAGACTCCAAAACACACAAAAAAATAAGCAAAAGAATCTCTTGAGGAAAATGTGTGATGAGTGCCAGCCAAGTCCAGAAAGACAGGAGACTCCCGGAGTCATCTTCTTGGCCATGTGCTGTGTGCAGTTAAAAGAACATTTCGCTGTGCCCCAGCAGTGGCATCTGAAAACTGGGAGACTCTCGTCGGGCAGTCTTCGGGAACCGTTAAATGGTACAATATTGAAATTTATTTTTATGCTGATGATGATGATGATGATGACGATGAGCATCATCATTTGGCTTTTGTGGAACCGGTTGCTATGGCCCTGCTCCTGGCCATGCCAATGCCATCCATTGCAAAGTTGCCCGTTTGCCTGTTTGCCTGGTTCCCGGGAACGCTGTGTTTTGCCGTGTCCCAATGCCAATTGGCCAAATGTCAAAGCAACGCAAATTCATCATCAAGACAGTGACAGCAAAGCCAGAATGGCAGAGGAATACTGGATGAACTTTAAATATGATGGGAATTTGGGAAATGAGGAATGATGTGGAATTTTGGCATTGAGAATAAGGAATGACTTGAATTTTCAATTAAATCTTATGGATATATATCTAGTCATGGTAACTTCAAAAGTCTTTTCGTTTAGGTTAGTTTCAGGATAAAATTAATCACATTTCTCGATATAAAATCAGGAATTAAAATCTATTTAAGAACATATTTCCAAAACTAGAACAAGAACGAGAGTTCTCCTTTATTCTTTTCATATCATCAAATTTCGGGCTCTCAGTTCAGCAAGTTCAGTGGAAATATGCACATTAACCCATTCCTGGGTGCCATGTGTCCCACAACCCGCACAGTGGCTACAAAACATAACCAATCGAGAAGAATTGGTTGTTAGACGGTTAGCTAGCCGGCTAGCTAGCCACTGCGTGCTACTTATCGCCGTCACTTGGCCAAGAAGTCGAGGTGGAGGATGAAAATTCAAGTATAAATTACCAAACCAAGCAAAGAACCTGCTACCAAGACTTATGACCGTATTTGATATTGCCTAATGGTCTGCTGGCTGTTTGGCTGCTTGGTTGGTTTTTCTATTAAATGTTTTTCTCTTTCTGCAGCGCTTTAAGGAGAGAAGCAGCAACTTGGCTACTTTTCAACTAGAAGTAGGAGTTGTTGACTGGAATTGCTCAATTTGTGTGTGCAGCAGCAGCAGCAACAGCAACAGCAGCAGTCGCACAAACAAAGCCAAACAACAAGCCAAGTTAGATGACGATGCTGCTGGTGAATGCTGACGTACATTCGAAGCTCGTCCGCCTCACAGGCCGGCGTCTTGCCAATCGAATTCTCTTGGCTTGGTGACGGCATTTCCAGCTAACATTGTTGTCCCAAACAGCGGCAACACCAACGTAGCGCGTAAACCAACAGCAACAAACAGTAACAACAACCATGGCCACAACTTGGCAATTGCAAGTTGTATAATTTATTTATTTTTCCTATTTTTCTTCTATTGTGGTTATACACTTGTTAGAAAAACGGGCATTGCTAGCTATCAGTGGAGTTTAGGTTTTAAAAAATAATAGTAATAATTTAAATGAATATCACTTTTAAAGGATAAAATATTTTAAAAAGTTATTTTGATAAATTTAACCTGTACAATATTTTCATTTTAATACAAAAACCAGAAAATCTTAATCACCTAAAAATAGCAACTCAATGCTCTATAATTTGCAATATTAATCAGATTAGTTTCTTAGTTTTTTTTAGTATTTTTTCGCTGTTAGTGTAATCAATTTGCGTCAAACTTTTGTAATTAAGTCAGCCGCCTATCTATTCCTACTCTATTCTGCTATTTTTTGCTGTTCGAGTCATTTTCAATTTTAAATTGTACAAAAAACACTGGGGGCTGCCTCTGAGCCTGGCGTTGTAGTTGCTGCTGTAGATCGATTCAATGAATTTAAAATGCATTTAACTTGAAATTTAGGTCAAAAGTTGTTGCTGCTGTTGTTGCAATTGCTGCTGCTGCGGCAGTAGATGTTGCAGTAAGGCAGCCGGTGTAAAGCTGCTACTACTGCAGTATCCACTGCACGTTCATCAAGTCTGAAATATTCTTTGGCTGGCATTTGGAAAACAACTTGCGAGTTAGAATTGTTTTTGCCATTTTGCAGTTAGACGACTGACTGGTTTTTTGACTTGGCTATTAAATTGCGTAGTCCCGGAAAGTTGGCAAAGTGCGGCAATGCCCTATGCTATCCTATGTCTTCTATTCCCCACTCCCCGCTTTCCATTCTAATTGCAAGCTTTTACCCCCTTTCTATCGACAATGAAACTCTGGTGGAATTACTTAAAACTAGTTTGCCACTTGTTGCAATTGCGATTGCGATTTGCGGTTCGTAAATATTTATGAGTTTTCAACTGGCCAATGGAATCAAGTTTCCAGATTTGCCGGCATCCTAAGATACCGTGAAAATCTTAATCAAACAAATAATTCGCTGATTTTCCAGGTGAAAATCATCTAATTAGATGAATTTCAAGTTCTATTTGTCTTGGCCAGACTTGAATGTAATATATCAAAGCTAATTAGTCGACATCTGGCTACTGTGGATGATGCTGCTGCTGCTGCTGCCTGCCTGCATTTACCAACTTTCACACTTTCCATTTTCACACTCGGAAATTAATCAAAAGAAAAATTAAGCACAGGCGACTCTTATTTATTTAAACTTTTTTGTTGTTTAGCTTTTAGTTTGTTTTGGTTTTTGATTCGCTGGAATGCTTTGAAACTATAACAAATATTTTTATTGTAAATTGTTTTGGGCCTTAAATGGGGTGAGCGGCAAACAGAAACAAAAACAATACAATGGGCATTGTGGCCAAGTGGAAAATAAAACAAAAGCCATTGAAACTAAATAATAAACAGAAAAACAAAAGTAATGGGAATGGATTTTAGTAGTAAAAGAATTAGAGATGAGCTATATAGAAAGATTGTTAGATATTTCCAAATTTCATAGTTACAAGAACGTATTTATCAAAAATTGTTAAATAAATAATACTATAATTGAAGGTCTATATTTATGATCATATTTTCTATATTTTACATCAAAGCAAATCTTTATTCCTCAACCAAAAGATAGGTTCCCCTTTCAGGCTTTTTACAAATTTGCTAAACAAAAATATTTATTTATTTATTCCACCTGGAAAGCTTTTGCGTCACCTGGAGTTGTACCTCGACGAAGTTGGGCAGCTTTGAGGCGTTCCATAGATCACTGCACATATGCATTTGTGGGATCTGCCCCCGCCACCCTATATATCCCACTCTCACATCAGCTAACTGCGGTTTTCACCAGAACTCTTTGTTCAATGGGAACAATGCTTTGAACTGTTACCGAGTCCAACCAGAAAACCAAAAAAAAAAAAAAAACATCTCGTAAATGGGTTGAGATTCGGGGGCGTTGTCGTGTGGACAAATGTGTTTTGTGTCGAATCCCAAAAGGCCAACTGGGTCAGTCACACTAAACCAAAAAACAAAAAACGAAAAAAAAACCAAAATGTGGCTTATATATAAATGAAAAGTATTCCAGAAAGAAGAAAAACTTTCTCGCACTTGAATCTAATGGCCTGGGATGTCTGGAATACCTTAGGAATTCTGGCCTGCAGAGCAGGAAGTAAAGATGGAGGAATCAAACGGAGACAAGATCACTTTTCTGGACTTGCATTATCAAAAAACAAAAAGAATGGGGGACTAGGCAATGGACTGCACCGACTTGTCAATCAAGCGATTGACTTTTGCACAAAATCCGCAGACAATCTGGATGCCAATGGAGTAGAGAAGACCACGACGACGACTACGACGATGATGATGATGATGATATCTAAGCTGGGCTCAGCTCTCCACAGACCACATCGAACGGATCGAAGTATCCAGTATCCAGTGACCAGGTCCTCCCAACAAGCCTAGCGTAGTTGTGGCATTTCAGCTTGGCCTTAAGCGAAAAAATTATTCCTTTGCCTAATTTGGTTTAAATGGAAATTCCGCACACCATATTGTACCAAGGACTTTAAATGACTGAACGACGACGACGACCAAGACGACTGCCCAATGGAAGGGCAGGGCAATGCCAAAGACTTGAGGTTCGTGTCTTGTTCTAAGTGAACTATTTTTGGTATTTCTCCTCTTAGCGGAACGTTTGCGATTTGGTTTGGGTCCTCCGACCAAAGGGGCCCAAATTGATCTGGGGATGCGTCCAATCACTGCGAAATGATTTACGATCACGATAAAGAGATTAGTGCTGGCCAGACTTCGGTTTCAGTGGAAAAAGCGAAAATAAATGAGTTTGGCAATCAAATCGAAATCAAGAATGTTTTTCACTTCTAGAAAACTTGTAAGAATGACTGAAATATAGGCTATAAAAACGAACTGATTCGCAGTTCATGTCAATAAAATTAATTGAACTTGATCTTAAATATAATATAAATCTAAGTCATAGGAAGTTTATTTAACAAATGTGCAGTAAGGAAACTTGTTATACCAAAATATGAACAAAGGCCAAGACAAACGATCTCTGGCGAAGTGAAAACAAGTTTCGTATGCAGATCTTATCTCGATTTAATTAAGTTGATATATTAACCATTAACCAGTAGTAGTTGCATATAAACTAGTAAATTAACTTGTTCAGATGTTAAGTTTTCCAATAGTTTATTAAAAAACTGTATTACAGGGCCTAAGATCGTATATTTATATAACTTAACTCATTTTTTAATCCTTTCTCTGGCAACTCATCCTCGGACTTACGATAAATTCGCTGCAATAAGCCGGATTAAATATAGCAGGTCGAGTCAAAGACCAATAAAAATGCATTTAATCCCCCAACCATATAATTTATAACATTCGCCGACGAGCCAAAGGCAAAAGGCAAACAAAAGTAAAAGTACAGAGGTCCCCGCCGCAGAGCCTATAAATACCGCATACTATATGGTTTTGGGCCTGGAAACCCCAATGAGATTGAGATACCTTCACATATATAAAGATATATATACTGGAAATATATATATATATAGGGACAGACACAACAGAGACTGCAACGACGCATGTGGCATGGGGCACATTTGAACTTTAACACACGACCGAGCCACAATAAAAATTTCAAGTTTGTCCAAGAGACATATGGCCAAAGATCCCCTGATCCGCGGGGTCAACGTTATAAAATCGCAAGCGGCAGCAACAGCCATGGCAACCAAAAAGAAGAAAAAATAAACAAAATGAAAAAAAAACAGAAAAAAAGGCAGCAACAAGCAAATAATTTATGACCAACTTGATGCATGGTGGCCATTTAAGTTATGGACTTCTCCGAAGGGAGCCGACGGCGGGGTGTGAACTGCCCGATCAGCAATTTCAATTGCAACTGCAATTGCAGCATATATAACAGGCTATATATATAAATATATATATCTATCTATATATACGTATAAACAAAAAACAGATGACGCATCGTCTGCGTCTGCAATGAATGCACTTTTTCTGCAATTTGACTTTCGTCTAGAGGCAGTCCACAGCCCAAGCAGACGAAGCGGATCGTAGTTTGGGGATCGGAAATCGGGAATAGGGGGAACGTTTTATTGTCTTTGTTGTTGGTTAGTTGTCAAAAGTCAGCGGATGAAAGGGGTCCAAACTGACAGACACAGCTGGCCCGGCCCCTCTTCTCTCTTAGCCAAAATCTAGTCAGCCTTATTTCCAAGTGGGCGTGCCAGACTTTACTTAGACGCACTCAAAATTTCGTAAGACAACAATGTTGAGAGAAATATATTACGAAAAGTTTTCAAGGAGCGGTCGAAAAACGAAGAGGGATGCCCTTCAAAGAAATTTTTCTTTTTGAAAGTGAAAAGTGGGAAAACAAGACTTACAAGATAGATTAAAAATGTTATTAAAAGTGTATAGATATAAGCACAAAAGTATATCAGATTAGTTAATATAAAAGCATTTATAACAATCTGTACAAAAATATGTAATAAAATAACTCAATTTTAAGCCTCATGGAAAATAAAGATCAAATAATTTCCTAAAAATATCATCTCTTAGGAAATATACAAACTTAGAGAATATGAAAAACTGTGAGTTTTTAAATTTCCAAAACGATTACAAAATATATATACTTCAGCCACAGATCAAGCGAACTTAAACATGATTAATGGGTCGGTGTCCAAGGGATTTAGTAAATGACTCGTCATCCGCCTCTTCAGCCTCATTTTGCTTCTTTAATTTTGGGTTAATTAGCATATACGCATAAATGCATTTCACCGAAATCTGAAATCTGTGTCACCCGAAATGATGGGGCTGAAATCTTTCTTTTGGCACCAGAATCGTGCCCAAGAAATTTACCCACCAGCAAAATGTCTGTCCAATAAAAATAAACAGCTCAGAGCCGCAGAAAACAAAACAAAAAGGCGAAAATGCGGGGAAAAATGCACATTGATGTTAATTATTTTGGCAGTTGAATGCAACAGCCAACCGCCAGCAAAATGTTTATTTTTATAATTCTCCTTCTCACTGTAAAAATGGGCGCAAAGTGCATATTAAAATGTCAGTCGAAAGACAAAGATTCAGAGGACAGGCTGCAAGCTGCACAGGTTAAAGAAATGAAAATACAAAATAAGAAGCGCTACTTTTCAAAATTACCCAACTGCCAAGCTGAATTTTCGCCAAATTTGCCAAATTTGGCTGGAACAAGGCAAAAATTAAACGACACAAAAAACCGGAGAACAAATAAATAAACAAATTCAGTGCTGTGTTGAGTGCTGCTGCTGCTGCTCACTGAGAAAACAGTCGGTTCAGCAGAAAAAATATTTATACCAAAAAACCGTTTTTGATGCAAGATATCAAGTTGTGTCTCGACTACTCCGGCTGCCGAAGTCAAGATGGCTGGCCAAGCCAATGGGTTGGGCCCTGGCCAAAGTAGACCCATTGTCGACATTCATCTGTCCGTCTGTCTTTATTGGCGGCCTCTCTGGAGCGGGCCAATTAACCCTTATGCCGGAAAGATCCTAAAAATTTAATTTCATTTTTGAGCTGCACTCACACACAACATGACAAATGATGTGAAACATTAAGATTAATGGTTGATTTTAAGTTTAAGTTTAATTTTAAGAATGCAATTTAAAGGTCTGAATTTGTATACAGTTTGGTTTTAATTTAAAACTGCTTAATATAAATATTCATGTCTACAAATTCTTGGCCATTGTTGGGTTAAGGCATTCCTTTTGGCTAGTCAAAAGACAATCCGACAATGTCGTAACTTGGCGCTAAGTTAAGCGGCTATGAAAGCCAGTTACTCCACCTCCTGATCGTGTCGCTTTTGTGGCCAATTGGCCCGGTGGCAGTTCCAGTTTTTAGCTGTTTTGTTTTTTGTTTTTTTTTTTGTTTCTTAGTTGTTGCCAGGAAAAGAAGCCAAGAGCACTAAGAGCCAAGAGAAGAACTGTAGAGTCCGCTCATCAATTGACAGGTAACCGCTACGCTTTGGACATTGATATGATTAGCGACTTTTAATTTAACGCTTCTCTGAAGCGCGTTAGAGCAGCAAGACCCAGGATGACTTCGACTATGACTCCTCTGGGGCAGATCAGATCTGGAGTTTGCATTTCCGCAACCAAATGCAACACAAAGTTGTACGTGTATACGGAGAGTCGCGTAACCAAAACCCTGACCAGACCCAGACTCTCGGAGTCGTAATTTGTCAGCTTTTAGTAATAACTTTGGACATTTACCGTAAGCGACAGCGATCGCGATAAGTTTTCAACCTGTTGTCTTGGGGCAGCTCGGGCTCAGAGCTGGTGCTCTCCTGGAGCAGATAAAAGACCAGATAGCCACGATCCACGGATCCACCGATCCACCAGATACTTTCCGAGTCCGAACTGCGGCGCCTAATTGATTTTCGCATGCGACGTGACGGCCTCTTTGGCCAGCCTTTCGGTATTTTCGCTTGTGATTTTCTTATTTGGTGGCATAATTATTGTCATTCATAAATTGTGGGCTCGTTATCTATAGGCCAAGTGAGTGGACTTCATTGGCCTGGTCTGGAGTGGACTGGAGAGTAAAGTGAAGTGGCTCGGTGCGGGAGATAAATGTGCAAATGATTTGCCAACTGAGATTTATGCCAGCAACGGCTCTTTTTCTCGCTTTTTATGGACTGCCATAAAATGTTCCAGTCAACGGAGCTAACTCCTCTCACCAAAACAAAACCAAAAGAAGACAAGAATTTTTAATTCGCTGTCGGGTGCAGGAGTTTGGGCCAAAGACAGTTACGGTGTCTATGAACTTTAGTTTAGGCAAAGAAAGAACTTACATTCTTCTCAGAAATTTCTTTTGATTAATAGTAGAAATATTAAAAGAAAATGTTTAATAAATATTAAAATGTATTTAACCTTTTCTACGTTGGAAACGTAGTAAATGAAAAAAAACTCTGCAACTTTACTTTGGCTTACCCTTAAATAACCATTTCCCTTTCTACCTTCTTGTCAGCCTATAATTTGCAACCTACCAACATGATTATAGCATTTTCTGTGCGAAAAACCAAAGACAACCAGTTTGTTTAAGTCCCCATTTCTGTGTCGGTGGTTATCGTTGAAAGCTCATCTCGATTACACAATTCTCTGCCCAGCACAAAAAAACCGAAATTGCAATTGTTGCAACTTCAGACTGGAGGGTAAACATTTTGTAAATATTTGCTGCATGTGAGGCTTTCTTATTTATTGAGTTCGGCAGTTTTTTGTCTGCTCTGCCCGCTGCCCGCTGCTGGCTGTTGCATTTTGTATTTTTTGGCTTAAAGTCTTGTTAATTTCAATGTGAAAAAGAAGTCAAGTGAGGTCGAATCTGGGTATGAACATTTAGTCGTTGAGGCTAATAACAACAACCTCGAAAAGAGTCTGCGACCCATTGCGGTGGGTGAGATGTTGTGGGTTTTGCTTCTCGTTTTTTTCCCCTCTTCTTTTTTTCTTCTTGTCTGAAAACTTTTTAAATTGTTTTCCAGCTTGTTTTTGCCGCTTGTAATTGTTGTTATTATACAATTTGCAAAAAGCGGCAAAAAATGCCAATAACAATGTTAACTGCTAAGCAACAATAAAACTTTACAACCAGTGGCTGTTTTTTATATTTGTTTTTTGTAGTTTTTTGTGGTTTACTTCTTATTGCATATTTGACATTTCACTTGTGCAGCTGTAATAGTTGCAAGTTGCAAGTTGCAACCGAGGGGTAGCTTGAGTTTTATTTATTTACTTTTTTATGTGGATTTCAATGATATTTTGTCGAGATTTTTCATGGCAAAATATTTAAGATTTCTGCGATAGATTAAACAAATAGAAAAAAATCAACGACAGGGCCTTTGTATTGTTGTGGTTGTTGCTGTTGCAGTTGCCTGATTTATTGATTTTTCCGAGCAGATAATGTGTGATTTTTCTCATAGACTCTTGCAATTGCAATTGTTGTTGTTATTGTTATTGTTATTGTTTCCTAATGTGAGAAACTTGTGTGTCAAGAGAGCTTTACCTATTGTTGCATAAGCTTTCTGGCGCCTCCCTCCTCTGCTGCTCTGCCCCTCCAAACTCAACCTAACCGAACCCAAAGCCAACCTACGACGACGTCAGTGGAACTTATATCTTATGTGAACTCCAAAAGGCGGTCTCGGCATGCTCGAAAAAACAAAAAATAAGGAATGAAAAGATACAGAAACGTTTTAAACAGGCTAATATGACAAAATTTTCAGACAGCTTGTCTGCCGAGTTGAAAAGTGGGGGGCCCTACAATCGAGGGTGAATTAAGTAATTGCTTTCGTTATAGGGATGATAGTTTCTTTTAATTACTTTATATTATATTTAACCAAGAAAATGTCAAATAAATTTTTAGTATTTAAGATTGTTATTATAATTTTTAAACCATATTTAACTGCATTTTATTGTATTTATTACTATTTAGCCTACCCTTAAATTTAGTACTTAAAGTATTTAAGCCTTGCTCAAGCTATTCAAGCCAACTCATTAAACGCCCCTCGCCACCTGTACAGGGGGAGTAACCCAAGCTGCTGGAAACTATCTTACCTAGCCTGCAGCCAAGTAACGTAAGCGTCGCCAACAGCCACCATAAAAGGTAATTTGCATAATTTCTAATTAAAATATTTTAAACTGGCAAGCCAAAAGCTGCAGCCGCTAAGAGAAGGCAGACAAAGTTCCATTCGGTTTCAGGTTTGGATTTTCTTGCCTTTTTGTTTTGGAAAAACTCTTTTTGGGCGTCTAGATAAAAATTTCAATTAATTTAAATTTGATTTTTATAAGCATTCACCTGCAGGAGAAGACAACGAGCCGACAAACGACTGACCAAAGAAAAAAAATGTTAAAGTCGGTCTATGCATTCGTAATTAATTAAATCGCTTTGAGCTTGATTTTTTTTGTTTTGTTGCTTTTCGATTTCAAATTAGAGGAGTGGCATTTAAAAGGGGCGATGGGGAGGGAAAAGACTTTTCTTTTTGTCAATTATTTGAAGTGGGAACGTGCTGCGGCAATGAAGTGAAAGTTGTTTCAATATCGAATCAAACTGTCTTCGCTGGAAGTGAAAAAATTAAGTAATTTTTCTGTTAAAAATAGAAAATAGAAAGAAAAATAATAATACCAACATTACAATGCTTTTGGGGTTTCTCTATAAATATATATAGAGATACCTGTAATATAAAAACTTGTTACAGTTTAGTTAGAGGGTTCCAGACCTACAATGAAAAATAATAACAAAAAGCTACGGACCGATCATCATCACTTCACCTGTTTTTCGTTTTTATTTCTCATTTTCATTTTCTTATTTGTTCAATGCTATAATTTCGATTTTTTTATAGCAGATCCCATTGATAATGATCTTGCGCCAGTCACTCATCCGAACTTGACTCGTCAGCCGGTTTTCGTAGTGTTTCCCATTGTGTGATCGACTTTGTCCGTTTGTCAGTTGATCAGTCGCTCAGTCAGTCAGTCAAGTCAGCCAGCCCGTCAGTCTGTCAGGTGTATTGAAGCATTCGAAAATTGTATCGAATTATAAGCCCGAACGTATTGTAATCAACTTGACTGGACTTCAGCGCTAAGATCACAAAGGAAAATATGATATGGAATGTGAAATGTGCAAAGGTATCAAGGAAAGTTGATTCGGAATGCAAATCTAGGGGTTTGGGGTTTGGGCTTAAAAGGGGCAACTTTAATAAAAACAAACTATCTGAAATCTACTTGGAAAATAATGAAATATCTCAAAATTAACCCATTTCTTAATAACTCTTTATACTGATGAACGTACGATGTAGTTCAGAGCTTTCATCTCTGACATCTCAATGAACCTGTAAACTGTTTTGTAAAAACTGACCTAATTAGGGTATTTAACCTTCGTCGGTAAAACGTTTCAACCTTTTTTTTTTACTTTTTGCTGTTGTTGCTGTCTGACTTGCCATAATAAGCGCCCCTTTTTTTTTTTTTGCAATGCATCACAATTTAGTGCTTCTACCTCACCGTTGTTGGAACCCCAATCCCTGGCTCCGTTTATAAATCATTTCTCCGGTGGATCAGCAATTACAAACACATGGCAGATGTTTAAGAGAGTGAGGGGAAAAAGAGGGGGAACCCTGATTTTGATTACAAACGGCGGATAATGGGCAGATATGTACTCAGATGTACGGGTACAGACATATAATTTAATAGAATTGTTGTGTGTAAAAATGTTTACCCAGAGAGTGCGGTTTGAGGTTTTCATTCCGATTTCGATTCGGAATCCGATTCTATAAAGCTCGACTCTACGACTGCGCCTGAAGGTGGTCGCCCAATATACGTACAGCTGAGTATTCAGTTTTTATTACGGCTAATGATAATGCCATGAACATGAAATGCCAGAAAGCCAGCCATTTGGCTAGCCAGCGAGATACGCATTCGAAGGTTGCTAAACACTGAGGAAAGTCCTACACGATTTGCATGTCTAACGGTGGTTTCGCCGCTCCGTATATGGCCAAAAGCGTATCTGCCAACAATGGTGAATGTTGTTTTACATCCTACGATTATTTATTATTGCCACTTGAGACAATAAAGTCAATAATTCAATTTCACATTGTAAACTGTATACTGAGTATATTGCAATACATGTGAAAGTGCAGCAGGGGCAGAAACGTTTTTGGCGAAAGGCTCGGCCGGACCCAAAATAATCTAATTAGTAATGCATTAGTGAGCCCAAACATGGTAAATCGGGAAATGGTAACGGTTCGCCTTATTGTTTTCCTATTTTCCAAGCAATGTTTTCTTTATAAGCAGCGCCATTAAAACGAAAAATAAAAGCTGAAATCTGAAATTCCCCGAATTCGAAACAACCAACAAAAACTTCAAAAGTTTCAAAGCCGCATTTAAAAGAGATCACTGATCAGTGGGTGTTCCTCCATAAATGGGTCATGGCTATATCTCAGCTCTCCCCTATATCAGTATCTCCATAGTTGGGGCTCCTCATTACACCCGCCATGACACACTTTCGATCGTGCTAAGAGATCGTGAAATAGGAGCACACAGCTTTTGTTTGATAAAACTTGAATTGAAATCGAAATCGAAATGATTGATTGATTGATTCAATGATAATTGAAAAAGAGAGTAGAAAGATCTTTGATAGTGGAAAAGAGGCTGAACGAAGTGGAATAATGAGATCTAATAGGGCATTGATGTGATGTTCTAAATAAAAAGTTTTGATGGGAAAGCCAACTGTGGCGAATGAATGGAAATTGTAGAAGGAAAGTTTATTTGATTGGTTCTTTGTTTAAGTTTGGCTTGAAAGAAAGTAAAGCTTAAGCTAGATGGATTACTAGTTCTTAACTTTTAAAGGAATTTCTAAAAATCTTAATTTAATGATTACATCATCCGTGATCTAAAAGCCAAGCTAACAAGCATTTGCATTTATCCCAAATACCATGGGAACCCTCTATAATGGTTCCTTTTTCAATTGGATTATTTACGATTATTCTAGATTATGTTTTCCATTTCCCTTTGAGAACATCTCAATCGCGTTGAAAGTGCCTGCATAATGACAAGCCACAAAAGTGAATGAACAAAAATAAAAATCGTAGAAGTAGTAGGAACCAAAATCATTACAATGGCCAAGCCAAGTCTTTGGGCCTTTGGTAAGAGACGCACCGGGGCAAGGCAGGCTGTTGCAAACACAATGCATTTGATTGAATAATGAAGCCCAAGTAATGGCAAAGCCAAACAACATCGACACAGAGAGGGGGAGAGAGAGACCAACATACAAAATAAAAACCCGATTCCAAGGCAAAACGCATTCGTAAGCAGAGGTAAAGGCAAAAGTCGAATGATAAACAAATGCAGATATAAAGAAAAATAAAGAGACGAAAAGAAAACATTCGAATAACAAAATAAAGTAGTTACAATTTCGAGGAAATTACATAACATTAGGCATGAGCATTTTGAAGCAGCCGCGCGATTGTTGGGCAAGGCAAAAGTCATCGCGCGAATTAATGAAGTGGAAAATAAACAAAATCGTATACTATAATATAATCTACGGTGCGGGGAGGGGAGAAAACTCAAGCAAAAAGGGGACCCAGTTTTCCTTTACTCGACCGACAAGGCTGACGGAAAATGAAATTAGCTGCGAAAGACAAAAGACTATGACAATTTTCCAACGTTACATAATTTTACTTCTGCTTTATTGTCATTAGGGTTAACCCATTGTGTGTCTTTAACCCTGGTCACTGCCCCCCTGATGGGCTTTTTTGGGTGGGTGGCGAAGGAGGGCAAGGTTCGGCCGGCTGTTCTGGCAAATTACCTAACAAATTGCCAATGTTACACTTGTTAACTCGTTTCGATTTGCTGAGCCAGAAAGTGAACTTCAACTCCGGCTTATAACAAAGACTTTTCGTGTACTTTTTTTCTTTTCCTTCAAACAATAAGACAGTTTTTTGTTAAAAAAAATGGTGTGAAATTAACATTGAAATTTGAATAAGAAGTGGTTGGGCATTTCTTTAATAAGCAAATAAAATAAATTCACGTTGATATACTAGAAAGGTAGTAAATCATTTCTTGGAATTACTTATTTATTTTGAGAAATTGGTTGCTTTCTTCAATTATTGTTTTCCTGGAATTTTATCAGCTTATTTTAAAGGTTCATAGATTAATTTTGACTTTTAGCACCACTTTAATTTAAGTTCATATAAGTTTATTTATAATTAATGCTCAAACTTCATTAATCTGTCAATTAAGATTCATTTATTTTTAAATTCTTGCGACTTATCTTGAATTCAGATTTAATTATGCTGGGAATATTTGTTTTTAGGGACAATCACCTTTACTTCAGAGTAGGCGCCTTTTCGCTGATCATTCAGAACACGAAACCGAAAAAGAAGAAGCAGTCAGAAGAAGAAGAAGACTCTTCAGCTCTCAGCTTTCTTCAAACGCTTTTATTGCTTAACGCTTTGCCACGCTGAGTTCTAACTGTCATGATGGACAAACCGAAAGACGGGACGGAAATAGGTAGAGAAATTGAGGGAAGAGTGCTATGCGAGTTCTCAATGAGTTTTACAGTTAAATGTGTTTATTTTTTCCATTATAATTTTTTACGAAATGGGAATGGGTCAAAACTCCCGCTCCATTTTGGCCACGTGTGATGGCCGTCATGGTTTTTTTTTTATTTGGGACTGAGACTCCCAAAAACCACTTGCTACATGGCCCCTCCTTTCGACACGTTTTACTGATCGTGCCAATAAATCACTATTTTTTGTCTCCATCTCTTTTCCAAATCGGCTAGCCGTCTCTCTCTGTTTTCGCCTGCTACGGCTGCTGCTGCTGCTGTCCAGACAAAGCC
Source organism: Drosophila eugracilis (assembly GCF_018153835.1). NCBI lineage: Eukaryota > Metazoa > Arthropoda > Insecta > Diptera > Drosophilidae > Drosophila > Drosophila eugracilis. Next base: position 2,222,940 of record NW_024573209.1, read on the forward strand.
AATAAATCAAATTGCAACCGTCAATTGCTGTTAATTTCTTTGGCGTTGCATGAATATTTTTGTATTTATTTTTTATCTTTTTCATTTCGGTTTGGAAAACTTATATATACATTTTTTTCACTTTTAAATGTGTATAAAATATATGCAAAAGCGAAAAAAATGCATAAATTATTTATTGCTAAAAACCAAAATGTCATAAGTGTCTGTCCATGTGGACACTGTGGGAACCTTTCGGTTGATATTTTCTGCATGAATTGGGTTTGGTTTTTGTTTATTTTTTAAGGGGCCCTCTCTTTCTGCGGCTTGTGTCGAAATATTTCGTCGTTTTGTTGTGTCAATTGGCGGTCTTGCAGATAGATTGCTCGGACATTGGAGACCCAAAAAAAAAAGAAAAGAAAAATCAACCAGCTGGTCGATTTTCTTAGTCATGAGGTCCATGGTCTCCGGAAAGCTTGTTGTAAATTTTGATGTATTGATTAGAGTAGGTTCATGAGACTCACTTATACACCGAATGACCAAAGGGGTGAGAGGTCTGACTCGGCCAAAAGACATAAATTCAATAGTCAACTAATGCAGTGAACGGAAACGAAAACCATTTATTATCATGTGAGTTTATTGTGAATAAAATGTCACTTCATGTCAGCCAAAAATGCCATTTTTATAACCTTTTGCATGCTTAATCACCTTAGAAAACTTTAATTAAATTATTAAAAATTCATTTTCTTCCCAACTCAACACTTTCTTCTCACTAAAAACTAAAGGTTCTATTCTTAGAGCAACTCGCATTAAAATTAATTGCTTCACATGTACGGGAAAAACCTGTTAGCGCCGCTCTGGCCGGCTTTTTGAGCCCTGAAACGGCAACAAACAAAAAAGGTCAGCATTTTTTATTGACCCAAAAAAAAGGCAACAAACGAAAAACCAAAACAAAAACAACAGAAAAACTGAAAAGCAGAAACAGCTTGAACGCCAACGCCAAGTAAAGTCAAGCATTTTTCTAGTTTTTATAGCGGCAAAAGCAAAAAAAAATAAAAACGAAAAACTTTGAGATTCCAAACGACAGTTGATAATTCTCAGAGGTCTTTTAATAGACGAGGGATCAGCTGATAAGAGCCCCAAGTTGTCGTGAGTTTCCCGTCTATTTGGGTTCAATTGAATTAATTTGGTTTTTATGGTTCATTTGGATGGGCCATTTCGGGGCGCTAATTGAAGAGCCCAGATCTCCGATAAGTTCAACCAGATGTTGTGGGAAAAATAAATACATAGTTTGAAAATCACTGTGCTTTGAAGGGGCAAACAAGAAATTAGTTTAGAAATAAAGTGTCAACACAGATAACGGTGTTTTCTTCTTTGAGGGATCAATTTCAACCTGTCAATCAAAGAATTTATTTGGAATTCGGTTTTATATGGTCAGAGGTTCAAGGTTTCCAGATAAACATAATAAAGGTGTGGACTGGCCAAGCTAATGACTTGTAAAATACTTTTCTTATGATGGGATGGGGGATTCACTCAAATTCAATTTCGGGAACCTTTAATTTACTGATCGTGAATCAAGAACCAAATTCAATATTAATAAAGAACAAGCAATGCACTCTTACGAAATCACCTTCCCAACTGCAGAACACAATCTTGTTTCCATGTTTTCTTTGAGAGCAATTTTACAAGAATTTCGCAAATTTTGGTATGAGAAACAGGGTAAGAAGCGGGGTAAGAAGCAGAAACCTTATGAACGAATATCATCACCTGGAGTAATCATAAAAATTTGCATAAGAAAAATAAAGGCTGCGTGTAATAACAGTAAAAATGCCTGAAATAAGAACAACACAAGAAACCAAAACAAAACAGGAACGGAGAAAAAAAGAGCGAGTGGAGTACATAATAATAATATAATTTTCTATAATAGAACTCAATGTGGCGGGGGTAAGAGATCGTTGGGGGGAGAACAAACGAGCACAGCAGCCACTGATTGAGGGAACACAACAATAACAATAACAACATTGCCAGAACACACAAACACACGAGACACACACACACACGGGGACCAGTTCAACAACCTTTATTCTGAAGGAGTATCTGAAGACAACCAGAGAGATAGTGCACTGAGAGAAGTTAGTGTAAAGTTATAATAAATGTTGTTAAAAAAATGACGTGAATTTTCAAAATCACACTTTTTCTACCTTTCACTAATTCCAAAATTATTTAGTTCTTAGTACCTAAAACCTTTTTCTTCCAGTGTAGAAGGAGAGAAAGAGAGATCAATTGGATGGGGAGGGCTGGTGAAAAGTTGAAGGGGAGTGCAGGGAGGCGAATGGGGCGATTACTTCACTCACACCACGCATTCGGGGCATCCACATCCACATCGATGATGATCATCGGGAAGAATCAGAAGAAACTCAAGAAGTTCAGGAAGACAAGGAGAAAGAATAAGCAGAAGAATGAGGAGTAGACTGGGCGAAAATTGCCCACAAAAGGGCGCCAACAGAAACCACACAATAACAACAACGAACGGTATTACCTCGAGGAGAATCTTGAAAATTTTACAAATCAAATCAATATAATTGTTTTTTTTTCCTACTTCCCAGATGGTTATTGATATATGAAAAGAATGGGTTAGGCAAGGGGGAATAGTAGGTAGAGAGAGAGGGGGCCCAACAATTACCTTGTAAAGATGAGAGTAAAAAAAAAGATTTCCAAACGGAAGTTGCTAGCCCATGGCGTTTGTTCTTTTACCGATTGGAAAAAATCATCATTCTTCTGGTTTTTTATTTACCCTTATGTGGTACTTTCTATTTGTAAAGTGCAGAAGCCGTGCTTCAGTATCAGATACAAAGATACATTAGCTCTTGGCTTACCTTGCCCTAGGTTGTCAGTCATTTGCATTTGACGAAGATTGCGCCATGAACCGTGGCATGAGTACTCATTCACACTCATTCGCACTCACTTCAGTCACATTTCCAATGACTTTTTGTGCCGACTGTGGCGCGTGCAAGAAATCGAAAATGACTGACAAAAAACGAGTGTATATGGTATATATATATATATATATATATATATATTCATATTCAAATCAGTTGTCCAACTTCGCCATCTCAACTGACAAACGGGGCTGCACCTAGACCTTGTCAACGGGTCCGCTTAAAAAACGTCCAATCGCAAAATCAAAAGCCCAACTCCTTCATGGCGCGATTCAAATTGAACGCAAAAAAACAATGAGAATTGATTTTTTTAATTTGTTCAAAAAGTACAAAAAAAAGAAAAAAGAAAAACGAAAAACAGTTCAAGTTAGCAATGCACATAACAAAACTTATTCACTGTGCTTTATGTTTGGTATTTTTTGCCAGGTTAAGTTGAATGTGTCATAAGCTATGATATATATAAAATATATATTTTATATTTTGATTTAAATACTTTAGAAATTAGAAACACAAATTATGATAAACAAACAATTATGAAGAATAAAAATATGAATATTAAACTCCCTATGAAAAATCATCTGCTAGTCATCTTAATTTCAAATTTCTTGACGCCTTTTGTTTAATCTTCACACTTGCTGTACCTTTTCAGTGTATTAACCGTTTCCATTTAATAAAAGTCCAACTTTTTCATCTTGTTAGTGGATTTTTCTATTGCTGTAGCTGCTGCCTGCTGTCTGCTGGCTTCTCCTATGCCCCAAACAAGCCACTCAGACCATAATCTAAACGAATTGAATGGAAATAAAGTGGGCCACACACACACACTCCACATGCTGCTGCCACATTTGTCAACTCAAATGAAAATGAATGAAACGCAATGAAATGTAATCGAAATGTATCGAATGTGTGAGTATACGAGTATGTACAACCGTATCAAGTCAAAGGCCAAGCCCACCTAACGCCTCACAAAGAGTGAGTTGAAATTGGACTTGGAATTTCTGTCTCTGTGTCAGACTCAACCTCAATTAGGTCTGTCATTGTCGGAGTTGAGAAATAATCATGTTAAATGCAAAATAATTTGATTAATTAAATTAAAATTACTTAATTTGTGTGAAGGAACATACGGAAAGCCAACGAGACTTTCACACGAAATTCAGCTCAGCTGATGAAGCGACGACATTAGCCCAATTCGCTTTGATGATTTATTAGATTTTTTCTAGGTTCTGGAAATTATTTTTTCAGCTGCTGCTGCTGCTGCTGCTCTTTCTTCATTGGCAGCCGCAAAAAATAAATTAATTTCTCTTCTTTTCTTCTGGCGGAAGTAGGTTAATAACTGATAACGCTGCGAAAATGTAAACATGGCCAGAAAATGAACGTGCAACTTTGCGGGCTAAACGGTGAAACAGTAAAAAAGTGTTGAAAAAGAACACAGATTTTGTTTGAAAATCATATTCTGGTGAAGGAATACACGTTGTCTTTTGTATCTACGTAGGTGTTGTTGTATCTTTTACTTAATTGATTTAACTTTTTACTGCTTTACAAACGAAACGTTGCCTTAAATTTCTGGAAAATTATTGCCCAAAAGTTGAACTCATTTCGGTACATCAAATAAATCAGACAAATAAAAGCGAACGAAATTTCGGTTCTTCCTTTCTTAATTAATTAATTTCACTTGTTTGTCACTTTTATTTATGTTGACTTTTTGCTGAACGACCAATAAAAACGTTATTCATGCCTTTTATATGTTTTTATTTATGGCTCTGGGCCTTGCTAAAAAGCTTTTTATATTTTTGACTGATTTTATATAAAGCTAATGGCTGGAAATAAACAATGTTTGTCCATATAAAAGCATAAATATTTATTGACCGGTGGTATGTAAATAAATTAGAAGCCAAGAGTTTAATGGTATATTGCTAGAATGTCTCATCAGCTATAAAAGAAGATAAAAAACAGAGGGAACTAATGATCAATTCTTAGGAATAAGCCTTTTCTTTTTAAAACATTAAAGGTCGAATGTTTTGAATACTTTTTAAGGGTTTTTCCTAAACCGACATTTGCGAATATGTGGTGATTATTAATCAATAAGTTCATTTGTAATCCTTGAAAGCGAAAAACCTTAAGCTAATACCATTAGAACCTTCCAATTTGTTAATTTGCAAAAAAGTTTTTTTTTACTTAGCTCCCGCTTAAACGTAGAACATGTTATGGCTTTTCATTTTCGTACATACCTGAAACGAGAACGAGAAGAGAAACGTAGAAACAAATTAGTGAGTTGATGTGAAAAGTTTGTGAACGTGTTCGAAAGCCCCTTGGCCAAATATTCTGCGGGACATAGGACCGGGGGCGTAGGGAAAGAGTTAAGATAGCTAATCACCATATAACCCAAGACACAGCATCATCAGAGGTAGCATCATCATCAGCAGCTCAACCCGTAGAGACGAAGCCAAAGTTCTTATCTCAAATGATTCATAATTGTGCAGAAAGAAAACGTGTTGTTTTCCTGTTTTTGGGGTCAAATATTTGCTTTCGAAAAATATTGTTATTTCAAATTTCAACAACAACTAATTATGCCTCGAAAATGCCTATTAATGGCCACCATGATAAATGGTCTCGGATAAGGGGGCAAAAGACAAATTAGGGCCGCAATTTGCAAGTCAACGTTTAGCAAGCTATGTGGTAGTTAATTTTTGTTTTTTTTCGGTTTTGGGTTTGCTGCCTCGTTTTCTCGATTGCGGCATGCCCCAAACAATACAACAATCGCACTCGCAATCGCTGGCCAAATATGGCCAAACAAGAAATATATCTAAAATATCTTTAATTAAAAGTACAAACGTACTGGGAAAATTATGCAAGACGTGCTCAAATATGGCAAACACCTAAATATTTCATGACTTGATAAATTACACGCATATCTCCAAGCCCCAGTGACACCCGCAAAACAAAATATTTCCGTACATATATATCTTGGATCTGTTCTGTGCACATGATAATGCCGACTGAAGCTCGCCCATTTAAAGCCCAAAAGATTCAGATACTGGGTAGCTAAACCCAAATCGACAAATCCACAACGACCCACGTACTGTGGCAGGCAAAAAACAAATCGAAGACAAAACATAAACATCGCAAATTGTGGGTGACTTGGTCTTGGTGGTGCGGGTTGTGGTTGGGTGGTTCAGTGGTTTGGCAGTGGCTGGAAGTTTGGTAGGTTGGAAGTTTGGTAGTTCCAATACAAGTACACCCACCAGTTGCCATCGTCACAGCATGCGGAATCGAAAAGCTTATTAAAAATGCATTTTTCTTTGCGTTTCTTTTTTGTCTGCAGCAATGTTAAATGTTTGCAAAAATTGTTCATGAGTTTTGACAATTTCTTGAAGCTCAAAACAAAGATCTATATATCAAAGTCAGCCTTGCATATTTATTAGTTGAGTGTATAATAGGAAGTGATGATATATGGGGATCTAATTGATAAACATGAGATGAAGGTGACTGTTTGTTATAGATTTTTATTGAGTTTTAGGAAAGGAAATTTCATTTTGTTATATTGTTTTACATAGGATATTAACGTTCCTTTTATTTCTGTAATACTTTGTACGCAACCTCTTAATTTTTATTTAAATTAAAAGTTCAACAAAGAGCACCTTTGGCTTCTCTTTGAAAAACCTTTCAAATCATTTCAATTTCACCCACCGAAAATGAAACTCTTGCCCACCAGTTGGAAGCTCTAATTAATAACGCCTTCTGCCCCAACTTTAAGCCACCCTTTTATATCCGATTTTCGATCACTCATCATTTGCATTGTAGTTGCCACAAATTTACAGTAATTGCAGACCGAGTTTGCTTTTTTTTTTGGCCAGCAAGACAACAAATTTATTTTATTTAAATGAAATTCCCCCGAGGGCAATGGCGGCGGTGTTTGCTATTTTTCAGGGCGCGGCTTCAAGCTTGGATTTTGCGTTCATAGGGGGCTGGCTGGCTGTGTGTGTATGTTTTCAGGGTGTCTGCAGCAAAGCGAAATTATCATGTCCACCTACGTAATTTAGCATGTGTTGTTGTTGCCGTTGTTGTTGCAATTGCCTAAATTATTGGTTATAAATAAATGCCTTTTGCCTGTGTCTTGTTCATTTTGTCTATTTTTGGGTATGTAATTGCCAATTTCTTGGGTTTATTGTTTTTGCTCAGGTTCCCCTATATGTAGTGGGAACTCTGTTCGTATATCAATTTGAGTTTATTTTTTTTTGAAATATTTTTTGGGACTGTCTGGGCCTGTCTGAGATCAAGCCAAAAAGATCTTCAAACTTCCATTGTTTCCAAAAACCAAGTTTCCGAGAACCAACCAACCCATGGCAAACGTTTTTACGCACAGCAGAAACAAAAACACAAAATCACCAGAAATTCTAAACTGCCAAATAAATGGAATGTATTTTAGATGATTTATCTAGACGCGAGACAACAACAACAAAAACAATAACAACAAAAACAAACATAAAATTGAAACTTCTACCTGGAAGTGTTAAAGCTCCTCAGCTTTATAGGCCGCGCCCGGCTCGCTCTTCCTCACCTGCCCGTTTGGATTCCTATTGAATTTCGACTTGACTCGACTTCAACTCGACGCGGCTCGATCACCTTGACCGCACACCGAACAAATACAACAACACAGACAACCTAACAGATACTTAGATACTGAGATACTAAGAGAGAGAGAAAAAAATTTACATATCGCCATTTGCCACGGCCCCAAAAACCGAAAGAATCTTAAAAAACAAGCTAAGCGCGAAAAAGTACGGCGATCAACAGCAATAACAACAAATTGGCAAGGCGAATTTTGGCTTGGAAAAGCTGGGAAATGGAAATCTTTGAAAGCAGCGCAGATGATCATAATCATTAAAGTTGCAAAGGTGAAATGCCAGATGCTAACAATAGATTTTATTTATATGCATAAGCATCTTAAAATTAATCTGAAAATCAATCATTTTTGCTGCTTTATTGGGGAAATGCTTTTCGTTTTAAGGAAAATTAGAACTGTTTATAAAATCTATCTTTTTATGGCATTTATTCGATTGTTTCTCTTATGAAATTCTCCTACTATCATACCAAATCATTAATCAAAACCTTAGTCGCAATAAAAATCTAGCTTCTAGCTCATGGCTGCTTGCTATTTGTACACATTTTGACAGGTGATTTTATGATTTATAAGATCTGTCTAATGTTTATTCATGAGGAACAGGCATTCTTCGCATTCAGAGTGTATAACCCTCGAAAAACAACAACCTGACTAATGCATACATAAATATTTATTTATTTATTTCGTTTTAATACGATTTTTTGTGTTAGTTATATAGGAAATTAGCATTTGATAGTTAATTGCAAATGCCCGAGAGCCAGGCAATTTTTCAATATATATTTTTGTATTGGTTACTTTTTGGCCTGTTTTTCGGTGCCAAAATATGCGCAACGTTAAATATTTGGCCAGGCAAGCAATTCACAAATAATTGCGGCGACGAGGAGGTGTGGAAATGTGAAAATGTGGAATTATGGCATGCAGCGAGCTCTTGGACTAAACTAACGATTTCCAGCGAGAGAGCTCCGCTTCGGCAGAGCTTCCGATATCGTGCAAATTACTTTCCAATTAAACAGCAATTTCAATGGTCGAGGAAGAGAAAGAGTGGAATGGCAAAATACAGGTTGCAGTCGTGGCAAAATCATAATTATAAACTAATTTGAAATCAAGATGCCCTTCTCAACACGTCATTATTTCAGGAAAATGCCAAGGCGCGATACTCTGTTACCCAGCTCCCCCCTCTTTTGGGATCTCTTCCATGGCCACCGTCTTTATCGCTGGCAATCTAATGGTGTTTGCCCGGTGTTACCCCTCTGGAACCCGGTCGGTCTTATTATTCCAACTCTATCTCTTTCAAAGCGAAGAACCGTGCCCAGGGGCAGGTGTAAAGATGCCATAACTCAGAAGATTTCGCAGCGCGGCATTTGAACTGGAACTTGGGTCTGCTGCTGGTTCTGGTGCTGGTAGAGATGGAGATGGAGGAGCTTCTTTGGCCCGGAGTAGGTAGTATTGTGTCTTGATTGAGTGAGCCCGGCAAAGAGAATAAGAATTCAATTATGCAGCAAAATGTCACATGGGACGGCTGGCGAAGGGAGGAACAATGGACGGAGGCAGTTCATCTGCCCCCTTTTACCTCGGGCTCTTCCCCAGGCTAATGATGATGATCATTATGATTCTGATGATAATGATGTTGGCTGATGTATGAAGTGGCAAAATCGTTGCAGCCAGGCAACAAGTGAATGTGCAACTTGGAAATCTTCTTGGACTGCTCTCTTCTTAGCCAAATGCTGCGGCAGCGGGAATGGGAATGGGTATGGGGATGAGTAGATGGATGACTAGATGGCATGGCTTGGAAGTTGGAACTTGCAACTGCCGCGGCTACTGAACAGAATTAGCTTTCAATTTGAACAGCAAAAGGAAGCAGGGCCATTGCGATAGATTATGTGTGTGTTGTCTTTCTCGGCACAGTGGTTAGAAATGGAATTGGCGTAAGGGATATCTAATTGGTTAGTTAATTGCTAGGAAATGTTATAGTTTAGCGCTAGCCGTAAATCATAAGTTCTTACTCTGTTTTCAGGGTTGGCCTCGATGTTTTGATGGCCATACCAAAGCAATCTCAGATTTTCATTAACTGGTCGTTTAAATTACGCTTCTTCAGAAACTTTTTAGTTCTTTAACAACTATTACTTTTAGGATTCCTTCACTTTTTAATCTGCATACGAAAAGATATCAACTTAAACTATAACTAAACCGATCGCTTAAAAAATAACTGCAAAACTTTCGAATTCCCTGGAAAACGATATCAGAGCTTTTCCACCTTATCTTATCCCACTGTTCGACTGGCCTGAAAAGCCGACTTAATTAAGGCATAGCGCAGAGATAGAATAGGTAGACAAAAAAAAAATGAAAAAACAAATAAATAAATAAAATGCCGCCGAAGCGGAAGATGTCGCCGGGAGTTTATAAACTAAACTCTTGAGAGCTCAAACTGAATCAGAGAAGGCGGGTGGCGGGGAAACTCAACAACTAAATCCGCAGATAGGTCTCTCTTTTTGCAGATCTTAGTTTGAGACTTGAGTTTTGCCGACTTCAGCTTGTTTTTTATGAGGAAATCTAATAGTCAGGCAGGGCTAGGAGAGATGAGGCTAAATCTGAAGCAGCTGCAGAGATGAAGCTGTTGGCGTTAAGAAGTCGATTTGGTTTTGCCGCTGCTGATGCCGCTGCTGAAGTAGATGGTTGCTAGTGGAATGGAATGATTGATGATTTGTTGGCTGTGTATCGCGATAAGGTTGGTGGGCCCATTTGTTGTTGGCCCCCATAACTGAACAAAGGCAGAAAGAGCGCCACAGATTGTGGAAGAAGCAGCCGACTTTCTGGGCATTGTCTTGGGTTACCTTTGCTCATGTTTTTGTTTTTTGAGCGACAGAGAAGTTCGTGCTGATAATTGTGACACGGCCCCATGCAAAAAAGAAAGACGGCGCAGAATCGAGAGCCAAAGTGCAGACTGTCTTCAAGAATATTCAGACGGAGCCTCCTGCTAATTGCAACCACAGACACGGGCAGGCAAACTCCAGACAGACAGCCAAGTACAAATAGCAGCAACAAAGTTAGATAGATAAGCTCAACGGCCAAGAACGGGAGAATTCTTAACTAATAAGTCGATCTTTAGATGCTCTTTTGTACTAGCTTTGTATTTGGAATAACTCTTTAAGGTCAGCACTAACCATTATATTGCCTAACAAATTCAGAAACAAAAAAGGGAAATTTAAATATAATTAAGCATAAATACGTACTCCCATCATTTCCTTTATAATTATCTTTCCCAACATTAACTAGACAAGGTGGAAAATTGTGATATCCATTATCTTCAAGTTTCGAAACACATTTTGCTAGAAAACATCTGTTGCAATATCTAAAAACAAGCTTTCACATCAAAACGGCAACATGATAGATAACCTATTAGAAAGATTAGGCCAAATATTATATAAACTCCAATGGGCCACCTGGACCAGGTTTCTTAACTTCGCGGCAGAAGAGTTGAGTTCTCTTATCTGGATTGATGGTGCTTAGAATGCGCCAACTGCCAGCTATACTATGTATATAGTATCTTGCAGAGTGCCTACTGCAGAGCTGAGTGTATCTAGCAGATACGTCTTTGTTTGAAATTTATTTATCAGGTCTTTAGCTAGTTCTTTTGTTTTCACACTTGCACAATTGTTTGCCTTGGCCTTATCTCTTCGAAGTGTTACCTTGATGTTTAACAATGCAACTAACCAACTATAGATTTAGATAGCACCCCCCAAGATGACCCCAAAAGCGATCAGGTGAGTCCCACTAGAGCGGGTTCAATGCACTTGACTCCGGCGGAGGCAAGATAGCCTGCCTATACATAACTAATTAACCTAGAAAAATGCAAATTTCTGCAACACACCCACTTCACATAGAGAAAGGGAGAGAGAGAGAGACGTGAGGAAACAGAACTGAGAACAATTTCTAAGCCAAACAATCAATCAACGTGGCTTGTTGCTGTTGTTGGCCACTTGAGCACGTTGAGACTGGAAACGAGGATACACGAAGGTATGCCACAGGTGCGGGGATGGGTGTACAGGATGGGTGTGCAAAAGTAATATTTATTATGTGTATACTTCTCTGACAAACAACACACACAAGAACTTGGCCCAGGCCCGGGCTGAGCTGCCACAAACTGGGAACTAGCCTCAAAGGGCCAAAAGGGGAACACGAGGGACCCCGAAGACCAATACCAAGACACCACGAGAATGAGGTCTATAGCGACTCCATTGGAGACGGAATGGTGTATATACCATGGTATGGGAATCCCAGACCATGCCTCGTCTCCACTCTCATGGCATGCTGCCAATAGCTCAATAACACCCCGGGGACCAATTGAGATCTTTTTGGTGGGATAGGCAGGCCAGCACCTAGGACACCGATGATGGCCAGCCGACTTAGACAAACAGTGTGGCATCAGCAGCGAGGTGGTAATACAGGAAAAAAAGGCAGAATCATAGACAAATACTCAACGGGGGCACATAGTTCACAAAATGACACCCGATGGCCAACAGTGAGTCCCGAACCTTTTCTTCATTTCTCTTTTTTTTTTTTTTTTTTGTCATAAAATATTTTAAACAAAAAGTTGTTATAGTTATATTTTGCAATGTTAGAATACAAACTTCCTTCAACTTTGTTTTTAGTTTTCCTAGTTCCTAAGCCCACGGTGTCCCATGCCAATTGTTTTGCCAGACAAATAGACGGCCGCCGAAAAACAGCAAAAAGTCCACAATTACTGGCTATAGGTTAGACCTCTTGGTGGTGCCCAGGTTTAGTTTTAGTCCAAGTCTACGTTGAAGTCTTGGTGGGGTGCCCAGTCACGCGCTGAAAGATGAGATTTTCTCGGGGCCTTTTTGCCTTTTTGAGGCATCAGAACCCGAAATGCTGCAAGCCTTTGACCTGACCTGTCAACATGGCACAGCCTCCTTACTCCCACCACCGCCAAAAAAAAACGAGCTTCATCTTCTCGAATATAATGGGTTTTGAAGTGGATAGGTTGCCTGTGATAACTGAAATGTTCCGCTCCATTGACTTGACAATGCATTCTGACATCCGTTTTGCACCTCGCCGCGTTTTCTTAGCCTTTGTTTTTTTCATGTTTTTTTGCGCATTTTCCTGTCTTTGTATACGGTTAACTACAAAGGGAACCCCTAACGATAGGTGGTCCCTATACACTATATATGCCATCCCATCCGATCCCATGGACAGGTAATCCGAGAGCCGTGTTAGGGACGCTTTTGCCGGCTTCATTAGCCTTCAGATCGGGCGACAGACAATGCAACAATTATGGCCCAGCATTTATGCACTAGTCAAAACCAAAAGCAGAAGACAAGCCAACATGGACACTCTGCTTGGAGAGCGAGAAACAAAAGCAAAAGTGTTGCTAAATTTAGAACAACTCTCGGAGAGTAGGAAAATCAGGGGGCCTCAAGGGGCGGGGGCTGAGCCTGTGAGGTCTGTCGGTTGAGTAACCGCAAAAGGGGCACCTCTGGAGGGAGTGATGGAACTCTTGAGGGGTCTTGGGGAAAGGGAAGGGGACTGACTGCTGCCGACGCCTTCTAATTGTTGCTCGACGAGCGGAAGCCAAGAGTTGAGTTCTATTTTTACATACATATACATATTAGCTGCTCGGAGCAACTGCATCGTCGAGAAGGAGAAGGGGGATCCAAATGTGGAACAAACTAAACCGAAGGAGTAGTGCATGGCGAACATGGTTTCCAGTGTTGTTCCCAGATTTGACTTTAAAATGTCTACAGCCAGAGGGGCTGTTTAACGACAACCGTAACGAGGTTCCACAGTTTTAAAAATAGTTTCTTAGATTGACTATTGCAGTTGCTTTTTTGTGGACTAGAAACTGAAAGATAGATCTTAGAATATCTTAAACAGTTTAAATCCATGAACATTGACTTACAAACCCACACCTTTACGCATTCTAGGAAACACTTGAATAGTTTCTTAGTTAGGGTGTTTAACCTTAGATCTGACTACTTATGGTTAGCAAACCCCCGCCCCGGTTCCACTTCCTCTTCCACTTCGCGATCCCCGACTTATCCATCGACTTGTTGACACAGTTGTTCTACCCACTGGCTATTGACTCAAATGACTTTCACACTCAAATAGTAAAGTTTATTTATTTTCTTCTTTGTGAACACTTGACTCCAACGCTTCGCTCAACGCGGGTAATTCAATATTGTAACTCGAGTTATTTATAAATTAGGAAATGCTGCCAGGAACAGCAGCTAAGCCAACAAATCGATCAACTAGTTCTCCAGTTTATGGATCATTAACATACTGTACTATATATATACCAAATACCCCCTGCACTCTGAATTCTCATTTCTCAATTCTCCCCGAGAGGGCGACATTTTTCACGGCTGTCAAGTGCTGTTGGCCTCGACTCTTTCATAGGGTATTTCTCTATGAATTCTGCTTGTTTTTCGGGTCTGTGACTTCCTCAATAAATGGTTAAAAAACAATACATTTTGTATTTGTGTGTCTAAGCATTTTGTGCTAATTTCATGGGGGTCATTCTTAACACTGTTTTTTAAGATCAGTCACGCCGTTGAAGTATGCTCTCCCCTCCTTGTTCACGGACACATTTGAAGCTTTTGGAAAACAAAAATTTTGATTTCTACTCGCACTTAGCCAACAAAAAGCCAAACATTTTACCCCTCGGGCAAAACTGCGCTAGAAATCTTTCGCGTATCCGTAAAATTTTTTTGGGTGATCAATTAAGGCAAAACCTATTCCAATTTGGCAAACAGACAAGAGGCAAGCAAGAAATTGTTTTCGACAATCGTATAATTAATTTTTGCTGGCTTCTCGAATAAAAACCCAGCACTTGTGACCCGTCAATATCAACTATGAGAAAAACTGAATAATAAAACATTTGTCGACCCATAAAACACAGACGAAAACTGCACAAAATTCCCTGTCTACGAAATTGAGAACGAGCACAGCTATAAAAGCAACAACAGATCACAATTTATTAGGGTCATGTAGTTTATAAATACATCTTCACAAACTTAAAACGAGAACTAAAAATGAGAACAGAAATTATAAATTATTAATTAATGATGTGACAGAGCTAGTTTAAAATAGCAGAAAGAGAAGAGGGAACCTTATATTACTCAAACCTTTTCTTATATTTTTACAAATCTTAGAATATCTCCTACATTTCTATCTGTATCTCAACTCTTCCATCTCTTACACTATCTTAATCTTCATAAGAAATAAGATTAGATATTGTCTAACCAAATGATGCCTAATCTGGAATCTGGAATCTTTATCTTCCGACAAGTGTTTAGAAGCAGTTGACATATCTTTCCCGCTGTTATTCTACCAACTTCATTTGCATAGTTCAAACTGAAAACTGAAAACTCGAAACTTTCCCAAAAGGGTAAACCACTCTTCTGGTTTTATTTTTCAAACAGGCGGGACCGCTCTTAGTTTTCTTCGATGTTTTACGACGACGATTTTATGTTTATTAAATACAAATTCCAAAACTTATCATGGGCATAAAAAAAAGGCCTGACTAAGGGACTCTTTCAGTTTGGGGCGTTGTATTGTCGTAAATTTTGTTGGTAACCCAACCTCGAACCCGAGTAAACATAATAAACGATTTTCACTTTTTCTTCGGCTTCTCTCCCAACTAGGTGGGTTTTTTTTTATGTTTTCTATGCTTTGATTAGTTTTTGTTATTTTAATTAGTTTTCAGTGGCATTTTTTGGTTCGTATCGGCATTTTCTTTCCCAAATTCTAAGCTCAGATTCCAGCGAAACGAGAAAGCGAGAGTTTTCCTTTGTCGCGCCGCGATTTTGTTTGTTTTTTAAATGTTGGTTGTCTTCTGGCCTTTTTTTGTTTTTGTAACTTTTTGATTGAACGAAAGTTTTAAGATTAGAAAATGATTTGGCCCGAGGGCGATCGATGCTTTAGGTCAACTTGATGAATTAATCGTGGTCAAAGCTAAGCTAAGAATTTCTTTGAATCAAACTAAATTGTGTCAGCTTCGACAGCTTTTACTGATCAGATTAAGTTGTTTTATTTTAACATGTTTTAATTAAAATGAATGATATTAATGATGCCCGGTCATAGCTCATAAATAACTAATGACAAATATTTACATAAATTTAAGAACATTCTGGATTGTAAACTTTCACTAAAGAGCAAACTAATTGCCATTAAAATTGAATCTTCAAAAAGAATATTTCTTGTTCACAACTGAACTTAATCCTGGGAAAGAAATTCCTAATAAATTTTACCAAACTTCCTAAATGTCTGGCAAGAGGCACAAAAACCAATATTTGAGATCAAGAAACTAGAAACTATAATTTCCCGAACAAAAGAATAACAAAGAAAAGCCCGCACAGAGCTGGAAACTAAATAAAGATTTATATAGCACACACGAAACTAAATTTATGCACTCGTTTTTCAGGGGGGCGACTTCTTTTAACTTCAAAGTACAGTGAACATTCGTGAAATTGAAGTTTATAATAAACTATTTTGTAAAAAAGTGTTTTTAAAAGAATTAATATTTTTACCATTTTTCACAAATTTTAACTTTTATAGTAAAAACGGTTTTATCTTAAAAAAGGTTAGGGTTTGGACTTGAGATGGTGGAAATTGGTTACAAGAAGTCCCATATACTCCTTAAATCTAAACTCTTAAAAACAGTTTGAATCCTTGGACTTACCCTATTGCATTCCAAGGCGGCGGCCGAGTGCTCCTCCCGCTGTCGAAAGCAGTGGCTGCACTTGCTCTTGTTGAAAATGTTCGGTGTGAATTTGCGGCAGTCGGCGGTGCGTGCGTTTGTTGTTGCTGCTGCTGCGGCTGTTGGTGTGGGTGGTGCCGACTTTGAGGGGGCGGCAGGCACCGTTGTTGTTATTGTGGCGGTTGACATTTCGCTGCTGCGGCTGCTGCGTTCAATCAACAATAAAAAAAAGGTGGAGAAATTGCAGAGGAGAAAGAGAGTGCGGAAATGGAGGGTAATGTTAAACTTTTCCCAGCAATTGCATGGCTATTTTTTGTTTTGTTTTATTTCAATTTTCAATTTTTGGTTTGTTTTGCTTTGTTTTTTTCTTGATTCGCAAGGATGCTTTGTTATGTAAGCCAAGACATTGGCTTGTTTTTGTTTTGGCCTGAAAATGCCAGCCTTTGTTTACTATCTCACTTATTTTAGCCTTTATCAGCCTTTGATTATTTTCTTATTTTTCGGGTATTTTGGTTAAACACTCAGTGAGTGTGAGAGAGATAGGGAGATGGGGAAATTATTCAATTTCGCTTTGCACTTTGATTCTTGGCTTTGGCACACACGCACACAATTACGCACAGAATAACACACACAGAAAGATGTGCGCGTAAGCCACAGAAATTCACAAACACACGCGCGTACGCAGAGAACCAGAGCAGAAGTTTTGGGCTTTTTCTTCTTTTGGCCTTCTTCGCCGCCTTTTGTTTTGTTTTTTTTTATCTGTTTCGTATTACTCGTACTTTTTCGCTATGGAGCTGTTGTTATTTTTTTAGTGGTATTTTCGTCGACCCGGTATTATTATTGTTATTTTCGCGCAGAAAGCGCGCTCTTTTTTGAAGCGACCGAACGCGCACGCTGCTCAAAACGGAATGAGAGCGCGTAAGAGCACCCGCACCGTTAAGGCCAACAAATACCGACAAAATACCGAGATACCGAAAAATACCGCAAACGAGAGAGATAAATATTTGCCTTCGCCACGTCGAGGGACTTATACTCTTTCGAAAAACATTTAAGTGGACACCTTATAGAAGCAAGGCACTAAATTCCTTAGTTATAATAACTGGCTGACTATAATTTTTTCTTTATTGTGAAGAAGGGAATTAGTTTATTTTAAGCTTTCAGGTTAAATCATCAATATGTTCGAGTTATAATAATTTTAATGTTGTTACAAACATCTTATTAATAGTATAGTAAGTTTTGCTTATAGGGCATTACAGTTAGCTCTTTCTCTCTGCTTATGTACTCTCTCATCTGAAATGTTATGTTAACCGCTTTTTGCAGCAGTAACTTCTGTTAAATAAATGTTTAGGCAGCAAACTATGCCAATCTGAATTTTTCTTTAAACTTTGCATCCTAGCGTAAAATTACCGTTATGAATATTTGGTCCTTGGAAAGGGGAATTACCGAAGAACAGCTTTTAAAAGCGGAAGTAGATTGGTGTAAGGTGAAAAATTTAAAAATAAACATATTAATTTTAAATTTTTAAATAAAGAGCGTCTAATCATCAAATTTAAAAAATTAATTAATAAGCAATTAATTTATTGTTCAAATGTATTCTTTAATTTATATCAAACATTGAAAGGTATTTAATGATGTTACACGAAAATGTACCAGAGAATATGTATCATATTTAAATAATTATTTTTTATGTTGGTTAAATTAAAACTAATATTTCTTAATAATTAATCTTATATTTTATGATATGGTAAGATTATTATTATATTGTTTGGAAGGATCCAATAGGAATATTTTAACCGGTTAAGTCTTTAACAGCGCAATGTTATGTTTACTCTCTTAATCTCTTATCGAGATGTTGCTAAGTCAAGTGCACTTGTTGCGCGATGTTGCCAAGCTGAAGCCATAAGTGTTGCCAAAGCATTTACTCTAATAAGATAAAAAGTAATAATAATGATATGATATTGTTATGCAGATGCTTAAAATTCGTAAAAATCATTTAAATACCAATATGCCATTTATAATTTTTATACCATTTCTTTAAGAAAGCTCAAAATTTTCGGTTTATTTCCTTAGCAACATGTTGCTAGGCCTGCTACACGAATGTTGCCACACTTCCGACTTGTAATTGATGAGTTTTTTGACTCTCGAACTGGAAAAATGAATTATGCTGGTGGAAAAATCAAAGCCGGCAAAGGCAATCATTTCATTTCACAAACAATTTGTTTACTGATCTCCCCAGAAGAGACCAACAACACAACAACAACAACAACGAGAGCAGAGCGGTACCAATAACAATAACAATTAACTGCACGCTTCATTAACAGCCTCGGTCAACAAATTTTCAAGTGCGATGCAGAACCATTAATGGGGGCAGTGGCAGAGGGAGAGGGCAACTAAGATGAACCCTTTTCACGCACGAGAAAAAAACAAAATGTATAAAACAAATCTACACTGGAGAAAAAACAAGATCTTTTCGTTTAACATTTAATCTGAAAATTCATAATATGTTATTTTTCTTAATTTTCTGTTAAAATTATTTATAAAATATTGATAAGAACAATATCAAATACTTTTCAGGTAGATTTTTTTCTCAGTGCATTAACAAAAATTGATTAATTGCGCTGGTCGAGGGTTCTGGCATTTGAAGGGGCTTGCAGTTGAAGAGTAAAGACCCTTGAGGATGGGGGGAAGGGGCAAAAGGAGTCGGCCCTCGATCAAATATTTTGACTGCCACCTACCTTCTGAGGCTCTAGGTAATGAGGGGATAGGGTTGGGGAAAGGAAAGACTAATGTGTGGCGCTGCCCTCAAAGAACGAAAAAGGAGGAGCAGCTGAGAACGAATCTAAAAAGAAAAAGCAAGAAAATTCAAGTTTGATTGTAGTTTTACTTATTTATGTTTCATATTGGTAAACATTATGTTGCTAAGAAATACAAATCTGAACATGAAGAAGGTTACTACGAGTAATGATTAATTCTACCATTTTTCAAATTGTTTTGGTCAAAATACTTTTCTCTTATCGAAAGTGTAATCAGTTCGCTCAACGAGGTATAACGTTCCATTTTCCGACCATTTTTGGCTTTGTTATACCAAATTTTGAATTTTCGGAATTTGTTCGTCAAAATTTTCAAAACATGGCAAAATTTTTACAATTCAAGGCTTGAATGCAGTTCAACTGGAAATCTGATAACGAATAGAACGAGGTATGATATTCCTTAAACGGATTATTTTTGGCTTTGTTATAAAAATAAAATCACTTTTTGGAGTAAACAAATTGGGAAAAATGGTTGTGTCAAAAATACTATTTATTAGTCTATTTCCAAATCATATATTTAGAAAATGAACTTACTACTTACTTACTTACTTAGTAACTAGTAAGGTCATCGACCACCTTAGCCACTCGGTCTGGCATTTACGGTAATTAGTTGATTTTAAATTTGATTCGAATTCGAATTCGGCTTGGTCTTGTGCAATTGCCGAAAATGTTTTGATTGCATTGGCAGCTGCCTTGCAACCGAACGTTGCATGATAATGGCTTCTTTTTGGGTCCATTGTTGTGTTTAGTTGTTTTTGTTGTTGTTGTTGTAATACCTGCATAGCTGAAAAATGCATTACCGAATATTGATTTCGCTGTGGAAGGGGGACACACTTTGTGTGCGAGTGTGTGTTGTTTTTTTGGTAGCCACCGCCGCTCGTTTTGCACATTTTCCACTCTCATTCAAATGTCAATCGAGTCACGAGTTGAGTTGTCCCCTTTTAACGCCCCCTCGACCCCGTCTCCAGCCAACCGCCGGCACTCAAAATGAATGCAAAGTAATGTGGAAGACAAACAATGAAGAAGAAAAACCTATTTCCCTAAATATTTTCCAGGAGATCGTTAAAATTCTGCGGCTTTCAAATTACCTAAGAAATGAAATAATCTTTAAGGGGCAGTAAAATGACTTCATCAGGTTTTGGTTTATTGTTGGGAACATGAAAACTAAAAACTTTTAATAAAGATATTAGCTTTGAAGGCATTTAGAAGCATAAATATTAATCTTAAAACAAAACTTATTAGTTTCTGATGGAAAAACTGAAAAATATGACTTTCGAATGCGCATAAATCCAAGCCCATAGCTGAATCTGGGCGAATGTTTCCCAAACATAAAATTTCATGTATCATTAACTGATCCGCTGGCAATTAGTCCGTTGGACTTAGTCATGGCAAGCTGGCGAACATGCAACATGGGGGCAGGAGCAACAACAAGTGCATCCGATCCCGCCTTCGGGGTGTGTGACCAAAAACTTGGATCACGCTTCTTGTCGGAGCACTTGGGT
Source organism: Drosophila eugracilis (assembly GCF_018153835.1). Taxonomy (NCBI): domain Eukaryota; kingdom Metazoa; phylum Arthropoda; class Insecta; order Diptera; family Drosophilidae; genus Drosophila; species Drosophila eugracilis. The sequence continues at coordinate 2,243,501 of NW_024573209.1, forward strand.
TAATAAGTATCTCGTCTAGCCATGCAAATCGTGAACTGAATTGAAAATCAAAGCACTGAACTTGAGGCAATCTGAGCTGTCAGCCCCGAACCCCTCCCACCCCTCCTACAATTTTTTGTAATCTCCGCGTGGGCTGGCACTTTCCATATCGCGTCTGAGGCATTTTCCCAACTTAGAAAATAAGTCTTTAAAAAATCGAAAAGCAAAAACAAAAATTATCCACACTTTGAGCCCTTTTGACAGCGAGCGAGTCGCGATCCATGGGTAATTTAGAGAGAAGAGGGCGAGGTCTAAACGCTGCACATGATGTTTGGCTGGGTTGCAGCCGCTGCTGCTACATATTAAATAGATTGCAGCTGCAACACTTTCACTTTTTTCTATGCTAATTTTTTCAAAGGAAAAAACAAAACGAGTAAGGAAAATGTTTGGGAATTTTGAGAAAGAGCCTTTTTATTTAAACTACCTTTAAGATTATCCCATTGTAGTTAAATATTTTATTAAAAATAATTTAAAATCATTTATTAAAACCAAAAAATGACCTTTTGGTTTAATTTTAGGGGAAATTGTAGTTGTGAGAAGTCATGGAAATTTAAAAAATAATTTGTTTTTGAGTTAATCTTAGATAAAAAGGTAAAGCCTATTAAAGATTTTCCACTTTTTTGGAAACAGTTCGCTAGAAGCTCGCTAAACTATATGTTTTTTGTTGGTTTTTTGAGTTCCCAATATAAGTAATTCTATAAATATTCCCTTAAGAGGCAATGATTTATGTTGAACTTGCCACCAAATTCGAATCAAGCAAGTTTTGGCTTAACTTGACTTAACTTGGAGATGAGTTATGAATAGATTAAAAGTCGAAAATAGAATTAGACGTATATGGAATATTTATGGAGACATTATTGTTAGATATTTTATGGCATTTTTCTGAGAAACCGTAAGAAAAAGGGATTTTTATAAGAATTTTCATGTTTTTTTTGTAAAATTTGTTTACAAGTTAGAGAAAAGTCTAATAAAATGGTGATATATCCAGGTGATTTATCAGATAAATGTTTTTTGTTATTATTATTAAGTTGTTAAGATTTGCCATATGGTAATAAACACAACCCAGTTCAGTACTTAAGCTTCGTTTTCTCTAAGCATTAATTTTACTTTTCAAGAAACTGCCCGTACTTCCTGCATAAAAAAAACACTTGCGTTTAAAAAAAATACGCAAATGTTTTTTTGCATGCAGAGTCATGTTTTTTGGGCGTCAAAATGACTCCATAACTGACCGAAGCCAACTGAAACCTATAACGAAACCGATCCAAGGCCCCGGCCGAAACATTTTGACTCGACTAACGGAAACCACCTGCGAACAATTTTCATTCGGCAGCAGCGCTAAAACGAAGAAAAGCCAAACGAAAAATGCGGCAAAATCGACGTCTGACAGTCTTTTCTGGCTGGTTGGTACTGGTACTGGTACCAATTTGGCAGCGATTCGCGACTCACGCCAATTCCAGGGTGTGGATTCGGCAGGGGGAGGCAGAGGAAAGGGGCTTCAAACGTCCATAGACCTTTTTGTGAAAGTGAAATTTTTCGCAAACAGTCCGCTCCAGAGTTTTGCGAGTTTGCCTGTGTCTGGCTAGCGTCCGTCTGCCAGTCGGTTTTCCTGCACTTTTATTAGGGTAGCATTACACCTCTCTCAGGCAGTAAAAATCTACTATTGCTTAGAAATTGCATTATATGGAAGATAATAAATTTCATTTATATTTATTTTAATTACTTTATTGGCAAGAGATTTTTGTATTATAACTATTTACGAGAGTTTACCCAGGGAAAAAGGTGATTCAAATGTTTTTAGTAGAAATTTATCTTGGAATTTATAAAGTTGAAAAATTATTGAAAAAAGCCAGTTTCTAGTCTAAAAACTTTACCAAAAATAGAGAACAAAAATCTTGCAAGAGCATTCCCAGTTCGATGAATTTTCCGGCACAGTTTTCCGCTATCCGGGCCTATATATTTTTTTGTCGGTTTTGATAATTGACTCTAAGCGCGTGAATAATAACAAACAGCAACGGCGGCAGTTGCAACAACAGACGTCAGCGGCAACGCCGGGCAGCGCTAGGAAATCGCGTTTCATTAACATGGAAAAAGGAAAATGGAAAATTGAAAATTGGGGAGGGGAAAAGCGTCACAGCCGTGACATGAGACGTGTGTTGGGAGAGGGGTGTAAGGGGTGAGGAAAAGCGTTGAAGGCTGGCCTGCAACCGGCTAACATTGCGTATACTTGTTGCGGTCGCCAAACTTATCTATTTGAGTTGTTTTATTTTTGGTTTTTCACTGGTTTTCCTTTTGATATAATACCTTTCGTTTGCTCGTTTTTCGGGAAAGCAGAAGCAGAAAAACTGCAGTATATTTTTTATTATTTTCTTGCGACTGTGTGAGTGCGACAACATAATTTACCGTTAACTCCTCATCAACGCAACTCGGCACGCAAAGCAACCAAAACCGTGGTGCGAGGAGTTTCCCATTTTCCGAGTCTCCCATTTGCCCGCTCAGTTTTGTCGTGTTTTATGATTTATTTGACATGACAGCCAAACGAACAATGATTTATTTGTCAATGCAGCGTTTTTAATGAATTTTATTTTTAATTAATTTTATTTTATTTTTTTTATTTGTTTTTTGTTTTTGTTTTGTTTTCTTTTTGCTGGCAATTGGAAAAATCCAGATGCCGACCAAACACGCAATTCCGACGCCCAGTTGAGCAAACTATTCTGCACTTTAAAGCCACAAACGTGGGCTTTCTGCTAGCACCAATTTTGTGCACCTGCTGGCCAGACATCGAATAAATAAACTAAAAACACAGCCGCAAATAAAAAAAAGGAAACAAAAACACATACAAGTAGCAAAACAGAATTCAATTATGAATCACTGAAGTCGCTTTTTATATTGCCAATGAAAAAGCGTAGCAGTTGTTAGAATGAAAAGTTACTCAGCAAGGTGACAGGAAATAGAACGCTCTACCTTGGATGTATAAGTTGTGATTTAATATTATACAAGAATTATTTCCAATAAGATCTTCCAAATTTATATTAAGTTACTTAGGATAATGCATAATTATTTAATACTATATTTTATATCATATTTTTTTGAGGTGGCTTGGCAAAAGTTTCAGCTTTCTCTCTGCAAGCAAATTATGCAATTTGAAGAACAAATTATATTTACTATTAGGCCAAAATACATAGTCTCATTCTAAGGCTATTGATTCGATTTATTTTATTGATTTTTCTAAATTTTTTGGACATCTAGAAATAATTTTGATAAATATTGCAAAAATGTTAAAAATTGCAGCTAACCAAAAATTGATTTAGACGTTCTTTTTTAGAAGTTTTTTTTCGTGAATATAGGCAAATATAACGCTATGATGGCTAATTAAACATTTATTTAATTTATTCTCCGCATTACAAAGTTAATTTTAATAAAAAATTAAGCTATTTAAGAATTTCTTACACCAAATCAACTTTAAACTAGAAATACCCAAAGTTTATCTTCCTTTTAGCAAGGGCGAGCAAATATTAATTTCACTTTTGACTGCACTTGACCCACTCTCTTTTTAACTCAAAGTGAAGTGCATCTTCGCACAGCATCAGCTACAGCAACAACAACAACAACATCAACACAAACAACAACAACCAGGCCCAGAGTAGTATGCAGATAAATCATATAATAAACAGAACACAGCAGGATATCCCATCGCTGGGTAGGATGGTCTCAGCAGACTTCAAGATTTGATTCGATGACGAGTTTTTCCACTTGCAGACCAAAAGAGATTTCACGAGTTGCTCTTGCTGTTGCTGCTGAGTCACGGATGCTAAGGAATCGGCTAAAACAAATTGAAAGCGGCCATAAAATTGCACAAGAAATCGATAAACTTAAGGCTGTAAAACAAATTAAATTATGCTCTTGAGGAGTTTTTAAAACCGAAACCGAAAGGCGCAAAGTAAAAGTCTAGGCCATAAAGCCTCATATGATATGCGTATTTAATTGAAAATTTTTTTCTTTCCACATTTTCCCTGCTTTCCTAAGTCGCCTTTTTTTTTATAATCCCCAATGAAATTTTTGCCCTGTGGGATGGTAACTCCAACTTCCAACTCCCAACTTTTGCCATTTACAATACCCAAATCTCCTGTTGGATTTATCAATCTTACATAAGCCAAGCAACAACATGGGATTGCAAGCTGCATTTGAATACAATTAGCAGTTTATGATTTTCACTTTTTACAACATTTCCAACATTGAGGCAGCTCTGAACAGCACTCCTTTCTTACTACCATCGAAGTCCATCGATAAAGTGCAATGGCCAGCGGACAACACGTGTGCCGGCCGAGGTAATTTCGAGTCGAACAACTCATTTTCGATTGCGAAACAAGTGGCAAAAGGGCAGGCATGGCCATCCAGAGAGCGCTAGACAAAAAGCCAACTTAATAGGACAATTGATTGCTTTGGGAGTGTTACAAAATCTGGCTATAAGACAGAAACACCGAACACCAAACACCAAACACCCAATGTAACCAATTACAATCGGTTGAAAATGGAAAATCAAAATGATGTATGAGTATGTGGAAACTTCTATGAGGGTCCGATGATTGGACATGGTTTCAGAGTTGCCAAATTTTGTGTAATCTTGGGAAAGACATCAAAATGGTAAACTCGAAATTATAAGTATCTATCAAATACTTACAGTTTCTTAATTATTTCTTTAAGAGTCAAAACTTATTACATTGCATTTACAACAAACTCCAGCTGAGGTCTTGGAAAATTATTTTATCCCTCGGTCCGTCATCAACTTGACCCAAACACCTCATCAAGTCTGTAAGTATCACTTTAAAACGTTTTACAAATTACGACTTAATCGCGTGCCAGCCACCACAACAAAAAGCTACAAGAAAACAACAGACAGAACAGCGTCAGCAGAAACGCCGTCAAGTTCAAAGTAACAAACTCAGACCACAAGTTGAAGGGAAACTCTTTTTAGGCCTGCGAAGTGGATAAGGTCATTGGAATTCCCCGGTCTTCAAGTTGAAGTTTTTAAAGTTAAAACCGCTTAATTCACACCAGTAACTGCTAAATGCAAATTACAAAAGGTTTTTAAGATTTTATTCTACCTTTCTCAGATTCTTTTCAAGCTGAATGTTTCACTGTTGACTATCCAAAAGCTTTGGCCTTGACTCTCTGAAATATTAATGGACTTGGCAGCTGAATGATGACTTTGATTACTTGATTTGATTTTAATAATTCTAATTGCTTTTCGGATGCATTTCCTTCTCAGCCGAGCTCTTGGCATTGATTGATGAAACGTAGCTTTGACTTTGAAATTGGTTCTTGACATTTCTGTCGTTGGCAAGCCACGGCCAACTAATACAGATCCCAGAAAATCGGAATGCAAACAACAAAATTGTTAGGCAAAAGAGAAAATACAAGCTAGACCAGCATTTCACTTGTTAAAAACGAAAGACAAGTGTCAGGCGAAATTTCACACGACAGAAAATGGCAAACGGCACTCAAATCAGAACACCGCATGAATATGAATATTCGATTAAATGATGAATGCACCGCCGGCCAGACCACTGTGTTTCGCCCCCACTTACAGTCAAGACCCCGAACAAAGACGTGCCAAATGTATGAATGACGGACTGGTTGACGGAATGAGGTGGCAAAAAAATAAACGCCACGGTTAAACAGTGGGTAAAATTTGGGTTTTATTGCCAATAAACAGGGTTTAAAAATGAGATATTATTTGTGGAAATTGAAGTTTATTTTAAATGGATGGAAATGTTTACTTTATCTGTGAAGAACTTTACGTTAAAATCATTTGAGTTGAACATTTTATTCTAATCATGACAAAATTCAAATAATATTTATCAGCGACAACTTTACCTTTAACACCTTAAAAGAACACTTTTTCCCACTGTATTTCCGCCAGATCATCGAGTAGGAGTCAAGTGGCAGTGGAGTAGTGTAAACTGAAAAAGTGTAAGTAGCTGTAGCCTCTGTCTTGCCGCTGCCTTTGGCTTCTTGGCGGAGCAGCTGTCGCTGCCGTTGAAGTTTCCCTGTCTGACAAACGCCAAAAAATGTCGGCCTCTTCCTCGCCAAAAAATCAAAAAACGAAAAAAATAAACTCAATATAATAAAAATTGGAATTGCGGTTCCTGTGCCACACATGAATATTCCGCTTGGGGAGAGTGTTTTTGCCTCTTCTGCCCACTGCCCCCTGCCAAACGGCCACACGGCCACATTTGCATTCGTTTTCATTCGGCGATTCGCTTTTTGACAGTGTAACGGCCGCAACCTGTCATAATAAAAAATAAAAAATAAAACGTAAAAAGTAAAAAAAAAAGACAAAGTTACAATTTATGTTTGATGGACATTCGTCGGATTGGTTGGGTGAAATTTTGATGGTGGCGACGACGTTGATGACGTCCACAGATGGACACTGATGGCAGTGAGTGCGCTCTTTAATTAGCTGCCCAGAAAAAACGAAAAAGAAAAACACCTGGAAAAACGAATGGAAATGGGAAACTTTTGACTTTGGCCTGTCAACAAGACAGCAATGGAAAAACTGTGTTCGAAATGTTATATATGTAAATGGGGAATATGGCTTACAATCCGATCGGAGCTTGTAGATTAGCCAACAGCTCAACACTCTCTGGCAATCTGTCGACACTTGTCGGGGAGTCGTAAAAGGCCACACCCAGTCAAGCCTAGGCACTCATAAGTATTCATATTCCACGCTCTAAACTCAACTCCACCCAAAGTTATGTTTATGTTTTACCTCAAAAAAACGTTATTCTAATTTGATGTTTATAGATTTTCAATGGCTGATAATGATGATCAAAGGGATAGCTGAAACAGTCTTTAAAATATTCCTGCTAGGCTAAGGCCATAAATAATCGATAATCAATGTTTGATCAGTTATTTTTCTGGTTTTGTTATTGTCACAAAAATCATGAAAAATAATCAAAATCTTTTGAGTATTTTATGGTTATTTTAAGATATTTTTACAGATTTTTTGATAGTGGTTTAGATCTAACAAGCTGGCTAGAAACCTAGCCAAAGTGATTTATAAAATGTGGCGCATCCGCCTAGTGGCCAAAATTCAAAGAATTTTCTGCAATTTCTTAATAATAGCTAAGAGTAGCACTCTTTGCCCCTCACCATCTTTGGTTCTACAATTTCCCTTCCTCCTAATAAGAACTATAAATATCCACAATATGCACATAAAAATTATTCCCATAAACAAATAGAAATCTTAGGCATGCCTCATAAGCTGCCTAGAATTAACAACAAATGAGAGAAACGAATTTGAATGCACGTGTGTTAATCATAAATTTTAAACATGTTTCAAATGCAGTCAGTTGTTGGTGGATAAATGGACATATGGATAGATTGACAGAGGGACAGACTGCCAGAGGGACAGACTGATGACTGGAAACGAAACGGCGGTGGCGGCGGCGTCCAAAAAAGCGAACCCAGCTATAATAAACGCATGAAAATATGCCTGAGGCGTGCGCCAACCGATTTCACCTACAGATATATATATATCCCAAGCAGGGGTGGAGTAAAGGGGTTTTTTCGGGGGTAAAAAGGGGGCTGGTCGCAACCACGTCGGCTTGTCACTTTTTTGCATAAACGCACCCAATTTTCGATGCGTATATGAGTGAGAGCCAACATTGCCTTTGGTTTTGGTTTTGGTTTTGGTTTTGGCCACATGCCAGTGCGTAGTTGTTGGTTTGTGGCAAGGGGGGCGTTTAAGAGGTTTGCCGCGCCTCAGTTTCAGTCTATTAAAAGAGCTGCAAGCTGGGCTCGGTGGTTGTCAATTTTATACCATTTTATTCCCCCCTCCCTTGTTATTGTTGTTGTTGTTTTTTTTCTTTCTTTTAGCCTTAATGCTGTTGTAATGGGCCAACAAATTGGCATTGTGGCCGTTGTTATCCGAGGTCTTTGCGCCTGCCAGATCGTGTTGTGAATTGGCAATCCGATGTGTTTTTAGCCAGCTACAGTGGCAAATGTCACAGAACTCCGTAAACGTGATGGATCAGCTAGGAATAGAACAAGCCAAGAGTGATTTTAATTTGTTTTGAGCTTAAAGTAGATATATCTAAGGGTTAAGTCTTAACTGCAAATTGGTTAATAAACATGGTCTTAATCTGGATAAATAACATGGAATATTAATTTCGATGTTTTAATTTCATTTCTTAATAAATAAATATATGATTTTTCATTATAAAGAGTTTTTAAAGGCTTTTCGTAGTGAAATCATAAACTTTTTTTGCAATGAGCTACAAACCAACAGGGTTTTGACTAACAAAAAGTGCAAATGCTTCTCATATATATCCCCTCTAATTATAAAAATTTCATATTTGTTGACTTCAAATTATTCTGCTTGAAAATCTTCAACTGCTCCTTTTTGCTCTTTTGTTTTACCACCTATAATTATAAAGCAATTATTTTATTTTGCAAAGAAAAACCAACCCTAGTAATGTCATTTGAAAGAAAGAAAATATCTCATCGCCCTGCCAGAGACAATGTGCATTTTGGCATGCAACGGTTTGGCTCTTTTCCCATTGTGAAAATGAAAGTAATTGTAGGTAAGTTTTTCTTGTGATTGCATTTTTGTTGCCACAGACGTTGGACAAAACGATTTTCAACAAGTTTTGAGAGATTGCTGCACATTTCCACACTTCAAAGTGGTACGAAAGAAAATGAAATTAATTAAATACATAAGCAACACGAAAGCGGCTTTTCCCCCCACTGCCTACTCCTCTCTGCAAAGTTTTCCTCTTTACCTGCCACCTGCGAGTCACTCAATCAACTGTGACGCATCGTGCACAAAAATTGTTTGTCAACAAATTGGAGCGCGACCAAGCCCACAAACGGCCAACTAAAAATGCAATTAAAAAATCGAAATGGAAAAACAATAAAATCACAAGAGAGAAATATGTGCTTAAAGCATATATTTATATCTGGCATATAGAGCCAGATGGAGCAAAAAGCGAACAAAATATTTTACAACACTTTCGCTCGTTAGAAGCGGGCGGGTGCAGCCTCGGCAACAGCTCTGCCACAGTGCTGCACGAAAGTCTACTGCTGGGCATTGGTTGCACTGGGAAATATAAATTATATAAAATTATATTTTGAGTTGGAATTTAAAAGATATTTCTTAGGTAAATAAAAGCCATTAAACCAGTTAAAAGTCTTAAAAGTTTATTCACAGCCTGAAATGGTGAATATTGAAAAAAGTTTTTTTGGTTGAATTTTAGTTAGAAATCTGTGAAAGAAGTTCAATATTTTGGGATTAAGAACTCTCTGGAAAAGATCACTAGTTCTGTTTTACAGGTAAGCAATTTTAAAGATGGACTAAAGCTAAAAATCCAAACTAAATCCAATTTAAATATTTTTTAAGCAATTTCCCAAATCTTCCCTTTAATATTCAGAACACTCAGTTAGTTTTCCTGACAGTGTCGCTACCTGTCTCCTCTCTATGCACTCATTGCCGCTTTAATTGCCCGGTGAAAATGTGCAGCAACTGCAACTTGGAGGCAACAAAATACAACAATACTAAGGCGCTTACCTGCGGCTCTACTCTAATTACCCTCAAAGCTCTTGGGAGTCGTCGTCGATGCCTCGCCGATCATCTGTGATCCCTTTCTGTAAAATCTTTCGAAAAAGAGATGCCGCCGACGCCGCCGTCGAGCAAGTGAAATTCAAGTGAAATTAATCAAATTTTGTTTTTGGATTTAGGTTGAGACGTGGGCTGCCACGGCTGGGCTGTAATTAGATTGTAGGCAAGGTTTTTTAACAAGGGAAAACTTCAAGTATTAAAAGTCTAGTTTTGAGTTCCTACAATAATCTAAAAACACCTAAAAGCCTATTACTTAAACATTTAAAGTCCAAAAAATATTATTAAAAATATTTCCCGTTAAATTTGGATTCATAAAATTTCTTCTATAAGTAAAAACCACAAAATAAATTTGATGGCAATAACAATTCATCAAATAACGCCCATTCAATGCCGCAATTCGCCGACTGTCGAGGCCTTTCTTCTGCCGTTGGAAACTCAATTTCAATTTGCGGCCGACACCCTCCGCGGCCAATTGACAGCTTTTCTTGGGCCAGCACCTTGGCGAAACTTGGGTCAATTGGTTGCCATAAATCTTCATAGAACATTGGACATTGTTGACTGCCGGCGACAGTGCGAAATAAAACTAAGAATTTCATTACACAGCTCTTTTTCTCCCTTTTTGCCATTTAAAATATAGAAATGAAATAAATCAAAATCTCGTTAACTCCTTGCGACGTTCGAATTTGTTTCAGGTTAAAGTCAGTGGGAAAAGGAATCGGAATCGGAATCAGAATCGAAATCTGAATCTATTCTAATTAAATAGGTTTATTCGAATGGAATTGAATGGTTAGAAGGCGAGTAGAGCGAGGAGGTCGGTCTGATTAATGCTGTCGAGCAAGATAATGACAAGACAACACCCAGAAACCCACCCAATGGCATATGGGGGGATATGCGAATCTCGATCATCTGTGCTGCTCAGTCGTGTGTGCAGCACAACAACAGGTTGCCTGGCTGTGCTGCCTCCTATGTTATGTTGCATGCAACCGATGATTAAAACGGGGCAAGCTCGAAACTCTTAATTCTTGGCCATTTTCACTGAAATTGTAAAATATAATTTCCAAAGAAATTCTTTCCTTCACCCGACTGCCAATTACTACTACGTTTCTCTTGTTAATTTTTGTTTTCTTTTCTTTTTTTTTTTGCTCTAAACTATATTTATTTTTTATGCTTTTCCTTGCTTTCATTATGATATATATACTCGTATATATATAGACTTTTTTCTATGCTGGCGCTTTTCATGCGCGACTTCATTTAACTGTGCTTTGCATGATTATTGCTCCAGTTATCAGCTCAACGACAACAACGGCAAGAGCTGAACATGAACAACAGCTTCTGGGACGGCGGCCGGGCAGAGTTATGTTCAACAAACTGTTGCATGCTACAAATATGGGCAACGGATTGGCTGGGCTGTGGCAGCAGCAGCGAAAAATAAGGTGCAGCTAGGCGGAGAGCTGCGGGCTTTGTCGAGCAGAAGATGGTTTTTTTCTGCATTCGAATCTTGCATTTTTGTTGGAAAATATGAATTGGATTATATATATGCTATATATGGACGATATTCTATGAAAGGTGATATATACCTTAATCTAGAATTCTTCAAAAAATTGCTAACTAATTTTACAAATATTTTATTTCAGGGTTTTTTAAGCAAAAATGTATCAAAAAGTAGATATTTGCTTTTAGTTGTGATTTTTGGCATAAAACAAGTATTGGGCAAATCAATCTTTCTTTTTTAAGTAACTTCACATATAATAATCAAAAGCAAAATAACCATTAAATTCCCCTTACACTAGTTAAACTAAAACCATTCCAAACTTTCCCAATTCCTTGGACATTTATCTAACGTAAAATATTTCCAAGCTGGCATTCGCACCCAACTGCAATCAAAATCGTAGACGTCCGAGCACTTAATTAAATTTACATTGCTGCAAACGTACTTCAGTTTAGTTGTTAGTGTGTGTGTGTGACTAACTTAAAAGGGGAGACTATTTGTGATTTTACATTTAAGATTTAACCATTTGAGGGAAACTCGCTCGGGCTCACCTGCTGCTCGTTATCTTCAGTATTTATGTCATCGTTAAATTTGGCTTCCAGCTGCTTTTACCTGCAACTCGAAACAAGTGCACACGAGGCGTTCTTGTTGCCTTTTTCCTGGCCTAGGTGTGGCACAAAATATTTAAACACAGCATAAAAATTAAAAACTAGTCTAATCACAGACTCGAGCCAGTTTCCTAAGCCTGGTCTGTGTGTTCGTTTGGGAGGCTGGCAAAAGGCTTCAGCCGAGATCATTTACCGTAGGCCAGGTGATCTGATATTCAAAGGAAGATATAAACTTAAACTTAATAGCCATTTAAGGAGAGGAGTGTAGTGTTTTCTTTCCCTCCAGAGAAAGGTTGGAAGTCGAAGCCAAAGGTGTGTTTTTATGTAATGATTTATTTGCATTTTACATCACCATATATCCTGAGATGTCTTTGATCGTTTTGCTTAACAAACGTATCGAATTCAGCGATTAACTTTAAGGACTGGCAGATACTTGTTAAAATTTCAACTATTTTAGAGAGAGTTAAGAAACTTACTAATATAGTAATATTAAATCTAATTATTTTCCAGGACTTCTCAACTTAAGCCCACTTCTCACGAGAGTAAAAATCCGACTGGCCGAGGTGAGTGTGGAAAATGGACCATGTGCCATTTATGGAGAGGCCATGGAAATCTGATTTGCGATTAAGACTTCAAATGAACACTAATCCCTGCGAGCACAGAGCTAGGAGACCACAAATAGTCCAACTCTCAAACTATCGGCCTGGCAACAGGTGTAAATGATTCCGGGACGTGAAGCATTCCCTCTCCACCTGACCAGTGCGTTCTGTTTTTTTTTACTCAAGAAACTGGTTGCCTCGCCGAGTCTTAGTACGTCGTATTAAGTTTAATTTGCATGGCGAACTGAAACTTAGAAAAAAAAATAAGAAAATGGAAATACTTTTAAAAGACCTCCAGGCGCCAGCGTCTTGACACATTTCTGCGGGCCATGAGAATGAACTTTTTGCATTGCAAAATGCTTTTCCAATAGTTGACCCAATTGCCGCAGAGACAGAAGTAAAGAGAGAGTAAGGGCGACCCGGGGATTGACATCAATCATTGCACTATGAGACATTATTCTTAACGTCATCCTCTTGGCTCTTAGCTGGGTCAATTAGAAATGACTTGGCAGCTTTTTGGGTAAAAGTATCCAAGTGCAAGTTGGTAGGAGAACCCTGCACCTCCACCCATTCGATGGCAAACGAAGAAAAAATCTGCAGCTAAACGACAATCGATTAAGGTCAGCCTTCGCCCGGGCCCTGGAAAGTTGCCCCAATGAACGCCCAGCAAGTGGCGCCCAATGGTGGAAAACTTCAGCTGGTAGCCAAGCGTGGCTTTAAGAAATTTCACACCGAAAATAAATTAGATCAGAGATTAAATTGTTTGTCTAACTACTACTTCGATCTTCTGATAAGATTTTCCTTTTGATTATCTTTTCTTAATTTCTTGCCAGAAGAGGAATGTTACAAGGTTATGTATAGAAAACTGCAACGATGGAAAATTTGGCAAAACTGATTTTTCCGATTTTCTAAAACAATTTAAATATTTCTCAGTGCCAAATGCTGGTCATGCTCGAGTTCAGTATGCCAAGGAGTAGCCAAGGCATGGTCAAGTGGCAAACGGCAAGTGGCATGCAGCAAGTGGCTGCGATTTGCATGACCAGTCGATAGTCGATGGGTGTGCGTGAGGCGATCCCCGAATCGAATAATATGGATCCCGAGAGAGAAGAGGAAGATCGAAACTGGAACACTTCAATGTGCCACAGCAATTACTGACGCAGTTCCAACTCCTCAGTTTCCCAGTCATGCAAGCGATTTTCCCGGTGGTATTGGTGCTGGTGCTGGTGGTATCAAGTGCACCAGGGGATCGGTGGGGGAAATGGATTTTCTTTCTTGGTTGGGTTGAGTTCTCTGCGATCTCCCATCGCTGGTTTTTTTTAGCAGCCCACCAGCTGGCATAGTGAACCATTTGATCATTTGACCATGGAATTTGCATACAGTCCATGTCTGTGGTGGGCACATTTTGTGGTTTTTCCTAAGATTTGCTGAAGGGAAAATAAGAAATTAGAAAAACAGATTGGCCTGTTAAGTAATTTAAATAATTTTGTATATATAGTTGAGATCATGAACGTGGTGGTGCGTCCTCTTTTTTCTCCATCTTAAACATTTTTCTTTATTTTTTAAAATCATTTTAAAGAAAATTGTCTTTTAATTATTTTTTAGCTCCATCTGCCGGAATTCAGTGGTAAGTAAAAAGAATTACAGCTTTTAAGCTTTAAACGCTTTGTGAACAGCGACATCTCTTGGACTTTATTTGAAGTTTTGAGATATGTTTTTAAAAAGATTGCATACCTTTGGGGATGCAACGTAAATTATATATAGGCGCCACCTCTTGGATTACCTATCAAAAAGTATCGCCCTCTATGAAAACTTAGTTGAACTTTCATAGTTCCTATAAAAGACGACTAAAAATATTTTTTTTTAAATAAATTTTAAATTATTTTAAATTTATTATCGCATAAAAATAATTTCTGTTTTCCTTTCCAAGGAGAAATATAATAACTATAACTACATATACTTCAAAAATCAATAAAAGAAGTTTATGTACAAATTGATACATTGTTTAGGACAAGCCATGCGAATCGAAGCATTGAATACCCTACTATTGCCATTTTTATTCCTATGTATTATATAGCGGCCATATCCTGATAGGGGAACGTTGAACCTTGTCACTGCGATTGCAAATTGCTGATAGACAAGCCAAGAGCTTGCATTTTAACATTCAGGAGAATATCAAGTCAGTCTTCAATCCGAATCATTGGTGTAATCACGGATTTTTAATTTAACTTAAAGATATGTTAAAATACGCGATTTCTGTGTTTACTATAAGTCTGACTTTATCACTTTGTTATGGAGACCTCAAAGAAGATCTTGAGGTATTTATTGATTAATATTCTTAAGATTTCCTTATTAACTAAGATTTTTGTCAGTCCTGTTCAATGTCGGACGAGCTAGAAGACAAGTGCAGCACCGTTTGCTATCCGACCATAAAGCCCCTGCTTCAGTACGTTGGAGAGTGCCATCAAAAAAACGGAATTATCTCGCAATTGGAGGAAACAATCAGAGAGCAGAAAGTTGAGATAAATAAATATGTGGCTGAAATTGATAGATTGAAAATCAAAAACAAGGAAGATAACAACTCAACCGATTCATTAAATCAGCTTAATCAAGCTCTTGATAATAATAAAGCTATAATTAATCAGCTACATGCGGAGTTAAATTTCTCGAATAAACTTAATGCATCGGAAGAAGCGGTCACAAAACTAAATGAAAAAATTTTAGAGCAACGAAAGAAATATATTGAACTTTTTAAGACTGCTAACGAAAGGGCACTCAAATTGAGGAGCTGTTGTAACCAGGAAGAGGATTCAGAGGAATCCTTGGGCTTACCCACCAGTTGCATGGATATCCCTAATGCTCAAGGTGTTAAGCGAATCAAGGTCCCTGGAGCCAAGTCCTTTGAAGTGCTGTGCGATTCAGAAATTTTGGGTCACGGCTGGACACTCATTTTGCATAATCAAGGTGGCGAAAACTTTAATCGGAATTGGACTGAATATAAAAATGGATTTGGAGAAGTATCCTTCTTCTGGGGCTTAGAAGCTTTGTATTTAATGACGCGATCACAGCCCCATGAATTGTTCATTACGGCTGGTTTTGAGGACAACTCAACAATATCAAATCACTTTGATAATTTCATCATAGGAGGGGAGTCTGATGGTTACAGGCTGAAGTCTGTCGGTAAACCTTCGAACGATGGATTGCTCTTCATTAAAGCTCAAGTCAACTCCAAGTTTTCGACTTTCGATCGAAACAATGTTGGAACCGAAACGAACTTAGCTGTTAAAAATAAAGGCGGCTGGTGGTTCTCAGAGGATAGCGATTTATGGTATTTATTGATATATATAATATATATCTTAATATTTTTTAAATTTCAATCTTAATTTTTAGTTTGACATACTCGCAGCCTAAAAATGAATGGTATGTAATGATGGTTCGAGCCAAAACTGGGGAAAATTAGAATTGTTCCTGAAATATTTGTGATGTAGAATAAAGAAAATAAAATATATTTTTTCCAGTTTTTTGTAGTAAATGTAAAAGTGTTTAATTTTCTTTAAAAAATCAATTTGGTTTAATAAAATAAACAAAAAACTCTTTTTAATCTGTTCTTATACCTAATTTACATTCCCTGTTTAGTTAGAAAACATTCTAAGGATCTACTACTATTATTCTGAACATTATTCACTCTTCTTATACAAGTCCATTAAAATGTAAAGCCTAATTTATCAAGTCCTACCCTAACAAGTGGAAATACTTAAGAATGTTTGCAGGTGCGTGTACATAGATACGAGTACTTATCAAACAGGCCCCCATTTGCTGGGCTTAGTGAGGCGAATAATTCATGTCAATATCAAAACTCATTTACCTGCGGTTGCCCCAGACTCTCATCAAAAAGCTTGTGAGGCAAAAACCAACTAAGAAGTAGATCAAACGAGGCCATGGCATGGTGGCATCTCAGGGTGTGGGCCGTATGGCAAATTCTAAGCCCAATTGAGGAAAATGCGTTCAACCGGAATGCCGCTTATAAGCCAACGTTGACAACATAGCCTTGGCGACCGCAGGAGAAACGAATGTTTCCAAATCTCGATTTGAAATATGGAAAAGTTTTTTGTCTCAGCAAGCCCAGAGATAGGCAATCCGGACAACGTAGCGATTTTAATTACTTTCCCCCAGTCATTTATTCATTTCCACTTGTTGCCCATCAGTTAAAAGTCAAAAGAGGAAACTCTCCAAATGGTAATTCCATTTCCATTTCGGACATTTCACGCTTGAAAGGATTTCATTCCACACCACCACCACAACCACTGGCTGATGTCTATCGTCCTGTGGCCATTACAACTTATTGCTACTACTGTGGCTACTTTTAATACACCAAATTAACTTTTTCGTTGGGGTTTTCCTCGAGCCACGCCACCATTTCCTACCCATCTAATACCGAAAATCAAGGACGCGTTTATCTGTCGGTTATCTCGCCTTTTGTTGATTAATAGCTTTGCGGTAATTAATTTGGCACGAATGAGGTGCATTTGTATAGAACGCGAGATAGATTGGTACGGAAATGAAATGGAATGGAGAGGCAAGGGTTATGGTTATCAGGTATCAATATGACTGCTTTATGGGAAAGAGTTCGAGAGGTTTTTGATCTATAAATATATGAGATTTACAAAGTGTTAATGAACCCTAATGTGATCCATTTTCTACTTAAAGTAAAAGTTTTTAACATACAGCAAGTCACCTTCAAGAAGATCATTTTATACAGAAGAAATATAAATAAGTTAGTTAACTACCTTCCAGGATGTGATATTAAATTTTAAATATTATTGAGTATTCAAATTCCTGCTGATTCATAAAATCATATAATTTTGGTAACATAAAATGAGGAGATGTAAATACCACTGGAATAGATTGAATCGACAGTGAAGTGTTCTTACTCGAATTACCTGAAACTTTTCTCATTATATCTGCACTAATACACAGCGACAAACAGGAGGTAACCAGGGAGTGAACTTTCAGCATGCCCACAGCTTCAGGTTTTACCAATGACTTCCGTCATCACCGACACACTCAAAGTGTAAATTTGCATTTGCTTCTAATTACGAGCCGGGAACAAGAAATTGCCCAGACCTGAGAATCTAAGAACCTGAGAACCCGAGAAGGCCCGCATTTGCAGCAGCCTAGAAGCATCTCCCGGCATCTTGGCAACTCGAAAACTTGGCATCTGCAAATGGAGGAGCACTTGCGGCAATTGCAATTTAGAATTTTCAATTATATTTATATTTTTTATGGGGCTTTTAAGGGTAGGCCATGGTAATAGTGATGGTAACAGAGGAGGAGAAGGAAGGGGAGGAAAACCTGCCCGCACACACGGAAGCACTGGAAAACTACAAATCAAGTGCCACGCACGCAAATTTCCTTTAATTAAAACCAAACTTTTAAGAGCCCCTCGTCGGCATCTTCCGCAGATGCATCTTCACTTGCATCTTCCACTGCAAACTGCAACTACTCGGGCTCAACTTAAGCGAAAACCAAGGCGACATAATCTTCGAGAGCGGCCCAAAGTGCGGGCCGCTTTTGTTGGTCGCCGGGCGAAGGGATTAAAGGCAAAAGTTTGCTTAGGTGAAGAAATACAATTAGTGAATGAGGCGAGGACACTTTGGATACAAGGGTTTGCAGATGGAGTGATGAATATCTTATTAAGTTATAGGAATCTATTTTATATATCTATATGTTGGCCAAAAGTCATAGAAAGTGGAGCATTCCAATAAACCTTATGAAGTCTCCGAATAAAACCTTTGGCAAAATTAATATTTATTGGTTGACTTTGTTAATGATCTTTAATGTAAAAACTTCTTCTTCTATTCTTCTTATTGAATAACCTAATTACCCAGCAAGTAACTACATACCTGAACCTTAGATACCCGTACTAAAAAAATCAACCTAGATAGGGATTAAGAAAATCAAGTCAAAGCCTTCAAAAATCTCTTCCAAGCTGGGTTTCGAAATTGCTCCCGCACAAACATCCATCAAAAAGTAAAATTCAGTTTTCTTCGCGTTTCAGCCGGAAGTGCACTTAGCCAAAAAAAAAAAAGACTAGAAAAATAACCAAGGAAAAGAAAATGGCAGGAGAGGCAAACTTCACCACCCACAAGAGGCGAAGCAAGTGCAGTGGGAAACTTTTCTAACCCATATTAAAACATATTTGCGCAAAAATATGCAGATGCCTGGAGAGTGCAAGGAAGTTTCCACAGATATGTATATATACCATATCTATATATAGGCAGGTGGCGGTGGTGCGTTGGCAGTCAATTGCTCATTGACTCGACTCAAAAATTGTTGAGTGTCGAGTTCTAAGTCCTAAGCCCCTGCTAACATGTTGGCAAAAGTTCCTCAGCATTGAGCACCCTACCACCCAGATACGGAAGAGCCAGAGCCGACATCCTCCTCTTCGGAATACCATTTCTTTCGGGTTTAGTTTCTAGTTAAGTTTACGTGAGCGTGGATTTCAAGCTGTGCGCGCACATAAGTTTGCGGCTTAAGCATGTGAAATTCATATGGTTGGAAATGGAGCCACCCACCTGCAGTTAGGGCATAAAATACTGACAGGGCTAATGCATTGCCAGCCACCTAAAATAACCTTAGACATTGTGTCGTCGACGGGGGTGCCGAAAAAGTCAAACGAACTTACTGCCACCCAAAAGTTTAAAATTAAACGAAGTTTGAACCGGGAACTAAGAAAACACTGCTAGGATGGCCAACAATATGTAGGGTATTAGGGGGTTTACTACATACCTGATAAATTAATAATACTCTGAAAACCCATATTGATTTTGGTAGAATAAATTATCATGTTGAGTTCTAAATTCATTAGTTTAGTCATCGGTTCCCATCCCAAAGTTGTTTACCTTTTCGGTGACGCAAATTTTCTATTAAATATTCAACTTCGTTAAAGTTTTAAAAGAGCAAAGAATGCCCCTTGCGAAGGCTAATTATGTTTATGCAAAGCTTATTTTTTTGGTCTTTGAACCTAATGGAATATAATTTGAACAAAATTATTGAAAATTGACGGTAATTGAAATGAATTTGAACAAATTTGAGTGCAGGGCTTCGGGTGTCGTGTTGGGCCACCATCAAAGGAGTCAAATAGCGTTGAATGTTGAATGTTGCAACTTTGACACGCGACGAAGACGTTGCCCCTACAGTTTTCTCTTATTTTTTTGTAATTTTTGAGAGCCTAGGCTTGCCAAAAAGGGTTCATTAGACATTTTACCAAAATTACTGCACATTTCGAAAAGCGACCGCTCTATGATTAGGCTTGAAGTGCAGGATTATTTGAAGTAAAGGGTTTCCCTTGCAAGGCGTTTTAACTTAAAAGCGAATGAAGTCACTAAACAGCTTACTTACCAACTGAGGGTAAAATGCGAGGAACTCTTGCCCGACTAAACACAAATTCAATGAAAATAAAAATAAATTAGCCGCTTTAAATGAGCCAAATAAATTCATTTAGGGCTTTATGCGCTCCACTGAAGTATGCCAAAAAGACACCGTCATCGTCGTCGACGTAGTCGTCCCCCGCGTCATTCACATCACCCTCTTCTTGGCTGGCAGGGTTAAGAGCCAAGTTAAAGGCAACACGTATTGCCAAACTCGATTGCCGCTGGCGCCGCACAACCAAATGCAATTTCACTTCACCCTCGTCGAGGTACGGAAAAATTTCCAGGGTCTTTTGGCTCCCCAAGTATTCCCCATTCGAAGCGGAGACTCGCAGGTGATTCCCCCTTTCGCAGCACTTATCTATTGAGTGAGCTCCGTTTGCTCCGTTTGCTTGGACAACTCTTGAAATCAACGACAACAAAATAACGAAAACGACAAAGTTTCTTTTGATTATGTCAATGGAATTTGTTTATCTTTTTACAAAATGTAACCGAATTGAAAAAATATGTTTTTTGCTGGAACTCATTTGCATTTATTTTTGCTCGAATACAAAATCAGTAGGTCACATCAAGTGGTCTCGTTATATAACAAATGAGTGACCTTATCAACTGGAAATTATCTTAAGATATCTTATCTTATCTTTAGATTTAAGGAAGTATTTGCGTTTTGATTACATTCAACCCAAGTCAGTAAAATGGAAAAACATTTCGGTTTTCTCAGAAACGTGCCCCTACACTCGAAACCACTTTGTCATAAATTCCAAAAATCCTATTTAAATACAGATAGCAAACTGTTAAAATTCAAATCAATGGACACGCACCTGGTGCCTGTTCACCTAACGAAAAAAAATAATACAAAAAAAACAAAAACCAGACAAAACCAAAACAAATTCAAAACCGGCTTGAAAGAGAAACGCTGGCCAGCTGCGAGGAAAGCCCCCCAAGTCTGGTCCACTGTCTGGGGACAAGTTTTTTCCTCTGCGGGTAAAGAACCTCCGAATATCGAGCATTAGATGATAACGAAAAAATCGTATAAATAGAGAAAGACTCGACAGAAAGGGCACAGTATCAATTGCAACGTCGCAGCATCCTCATCTATTGGGATATTTCTTCACATCGAATTTAATTTCAAATACAATATGAAATTCTTGGTAAGTTACTTTGATAACTCCCAGGACCAAAAGGACTATTTCATTTTCAAAACCCACTTTAGGTGATCGTTTTTGTGGCTCTAATTGCCTTTGCCTCCGCTTTGCCCCAATTTGGATTCGGAGGATTCGGCGGCGGATTCGGTGGTGAACAGCAACAACAGCAGCAAGGAGGATTTGGAGGATTCGGAGGAGGTTTCCAGCAGCAACAACAGCAAGAATCATTTGGAGGAGGATTTGGTGGATTTGGAGGAGGTTTCGACCAGCAACAGCAGCAGCAGCAGGGAGGCTTCTTCTAAAGCAATTTCATAATGTGAATCTTCACGTTGAAGCAAAAATAGTTTAAATTAAAAATAAAATAGTAGATAAAACAAACAATGTGTGTTTTAATGTGATTTTTTTATTTTCATAACTCAGAGACCATACGAAGTTTTTATATTTAAAGGTTTTGAGTTGCTTTTTAATACTTTCAGTAAGCTTTCTTTAAATCTTTAAAAATAACTCTATTAGTTGGATTTCTAATATACATAAAGAGCAATATAAAATGCCCTCTAATATCGAGGAGAGAAATTATAACATTTTGCCGAAATGTGCTATTTTTGAAATTTAAATTCATTTTAATTAACTCGATAACCATAAAACCAGTTCCAGTAGTCGTAAAATATTCCCCAGAATAATTTGGTTAATCAAAAATCACTTTAGAGGTTAATAGTATGATAAGTTCATCGTCACTTTGCGGAAGTTTTCAGCAATGTTAACAACATTAGCAATAACAATGAATCCCAAACAATTGTGCACATGCTTATGAGATCAAAACAAAGAAACTAAATGACTCATGCAAAATTGTGAAATAGCTAAATGTTCTGACAAATAATAATTTAACTAATTTGATTAACGAAGATCATAAATTCAGTGATTGAAAACCTGTATTTTTAGTGGGCCCGTCAGCTCCAGATACTTGAAATTTTTCATTAGCCGAAAAAATCCCCCGTTGAACACAAAAATCAACGATCATCGCTAGAGGGAAGTCCGAGCACCGGCCCGTGTCCAACCAGTTTTGAGTGGCTAAAAGCCAAACAAAAATCAGATAAATACACATAGCCAGCAGACTAGCTCAAACAGTTGAATTTCAGCAATTCGGCGAACCAAGATTATCGACTGGAGTAATAAACTTCGAAAATTCAATATGAAATTCGTGGTGAGTATGTTAAGATGATCCTGATGTTTCTCAGCTCATTTTGGTGAATTAAAGTGTTCTAATTTATTTCATGTTTTTTTGTTATTAGATATTCGTTTTTGTGACTCTCCTCGCTTTTTCATCGGCTCAGTTTATAGGTGGATTGATTCGAGACTTTGAGCGGTTTGAGGGTCAACAGCAACAACAGCAGCAGAGCGGCTTTGGAGGTGGCCAACAGCAGCAGCAGCAGGAAGAGGGAGTCATCCTTAGAGGTCCTTTCGGCGGCGGTATCGAGTTCTTCGAAGGACAGCAACAAGAGCAGCAAGGAGGTGGTGGTCAGCAGCAACAGCAGCAGCAGGAGAATCTATTCAATTTCTTTGGCTAGGCCTTTTTTAAAAGGATAACTAGCCATAGACTGATTACCATCTCAGCACTCAAATGGAAGCCATTATATAAAGCCATGATCCAAAAGATACATAATAGTGATTATATTAAGAAGAAAAATATGAATAAAAAAGGCTAAGAGCACAAAAATAATAATTTCAAGAAGATTTCTGAAATTCTGAAATGAAATGAAATCAAATAAAAGTAATTTATTTACGAGACCAAGGAGCAGACAATTTGCTTTCTATTTGAATGTGAATTTCCCAATGGTTTTGTGTTTCGTGTCAAAATCGCGATGATGGCCATGGCCAATTGTTATGGGCAAAGTTTTGAGCCAAAAATCGCAAAACTCTAATGAGTGCTATCGTTGGAAATCAGAGGAGAGCCAGTGGGTGTTTTTAGGAGGGGATTTTTGGTTCCTTTATCCAAAAGCACCGAAAACACCATCAAAGTCATTAAGCGGAAAACCCTTTTGGCTTCTTTTCCACGCATTTTCATTTCGCCTTGTAATGACTTCATCCCAGCTTCAGAGTCTTTGGGGTTTTGGTTCTGGTTTTGTTATTGGAGACAATTTCGAAGCCATCCTGTTGTTGGCTATCTGACAAAACAACGGCAGCCAGCCAGCCCACCCACCAACCGCCCACTAAGAAAGCCAAGAGCACCAACACTCGTAACTACAAAACAACTTTTTAATTGCAATTAAATACGTAACAAGTTTTTAGTTGTAAGTGCGATGAGCACACAGAGAACTCAGACGTGGCAGTAGTGCCCATTGGTGCCAGAATATTGTTGTTGTGGGTTACCCTTATCTATCCCCTGCTATCTGTACAATATATATAAAGATATATATATGTATGAAATTGGCATTGCCCCACTCGCACACACTGTGTGTGTATTGCAAAATTGAGTTGTGCGCTTTGGGGTTTTAATTGTTAATTGTTGGCTCAGCGGGCAGCGCTTTTGACGTCGTTGATGACAGTCGTCTATGGGGCCAGAGAACGATGTGGATTGGGTCGTAAGAAAGGCGCGCTTTGGGGATTATTTTGTAGCCGGTGGAAAGTGGAAAATGGAAGAGTTGAGGGAGAGAGAGAGAGAGCATTTCGGGCCCAAATACACTTGGCAAAGGGGGCGGATGAAGAAAAGGATGTTGTGGATTAGGGAATTAAATGGAAACCCCTAATGACTTTCGGGTTAAGTGGGGAAAGCACATTTTGCGGGAACTTTTAATCAAATCATCAAGTTCATCGAGGCATATGTATCTTCTAATCATTACCGAAACGCCTTTATTTTAAGATAAATGAAGAGACAGAGAGTGGGAGTTTGACTATTTATAGGTTTCTTGTCTTGGCCTTATAGTAGAGAAATCATCTATTTGATATCTCAATTATTTCTGTCTTATTTCTAAAATGTATTCGTTAGATTGCAATCGCTATTGTTATGGGAAGTGAAATGCATTGGACATTAGCATTCTCACTGTTTTGAGTTTCCTTGATTTGCCATTTAATTTCAATGCAAATTAAGATATGATGGAGCCACTGATGTTGTCGCTTAACCACTTACCCAAAGCATCTAATGGATCTTTATGTACACCCACTTGCCCGGCGGTTAAGTAATTCCAACGGAGTCATCTCCGGCAGACCAAAGCTGTCTTAGTAACCTCTAAGTGTCTGTTTTTCTTTACCTGTACTGCGATTCTTTTTTCCCTGACTCACTAATTTGGCCGCAATTTACATAAAGGACGCCCGGCCCCAAAATGTTGTTAGCCATGGTAATTTTCCGTTCCTTCATCGTTTTTTTGCAGTTTTTTTTATATATATTTTGAAGTACCCGCTGAAAAAAAAGAAAGCGTAATTTCTTTTACCATTCAACTTGATTAAATTAGAGTAAGGGAACGCGTGGCAAACCGACTGAGTACTAATGAGAGGCAGCTGCATTTTAGTGCCGGGTCCGAGAATATTATCCAACTTCCCAGCACCGCCACTCTCTCCAAATAGTGACAGATGTATGACTTGGCATTTATAGTTTTGAGTCGCAATTTTCGGTGATTTATTTATGCATGAAATGCAAACAAAATCTGAATAATTACCAACAAAAGCTAACTGAACTGACAGTTAGACAGACAGCCCAAACAAAGCAAGAAATACGATACGAACCAAAGAGCCAGTGAGGATAGACAGGGCTACAGGCAGGACTCTTGAGCTGTCAGAGGGCATCTCTCTCCCTCTGTGTATGAGAATATTATAATGTTTGCAATCTGCAAAATGCTGTTCTACCTCGTTGTTTATATGACAAGAAATGAGCGGGCTCAGACAGCAAAGCGCTGACATGCATAAAACTGACGGAAGCTGCAGGTTCTTGTTATGGCCATTAAAATGTGTTTTTGGTAACAAAAACATACTATTGGCTTGTTAACAGGATTTAATATCAGCACATATAAATATTGATAACTTAAATAAAAAAATTATTATTCTGTATTTATTATAAAGTAATCAGAAAAAGTGAACCTCAAAACCTTTAAAATGCCTGACTAAGTCAATGAAATTAATCTAATCGTTTAGGAAAATCTTTTCTTAAACTTCTCTTAAACTAATATCACTGTCAACTGATTTATAATTAGTTTAGTGCGTGGCTTGAATAACAGCTCAGTTCATTTCCGGCCAAAGATCATTGTGTTGAACTAGTGACCGCCGGCAATCTAATAACAAAGTTTGGCCACTTAAGCACTTTGGCCTTTTGGCTTCAACTGGATCTGGCCACGCCCTGTTAGATTTCAGCCCCTATATTTGGATGAAGGGAATTAGACGGAGGGGGATCCCTATTATAACCTCGACTTTCTATGCCTTTGCAGTGCAGCAGTAAAAATGACTGCACACAGCTGTGCTTCATGGCTCCGAAGCTGAATCTGGAGGAGGCTGACGGTACTGCGGCAGTAAGATTTTATTAGCGGTGGTATTAGCAGCGACAGCAAGCCAGGAGGGAAAACCCAACCATCCCTTCCAGCCTGCCGCCACTCACACCCAGTTTGCTATGGACAGGGCCGCCCCTACAGTGGTTGGCGTTGCATATTAATGCAGGCATAAAAATATTTACAACTTTTTTATGCAGCAAACATTTTTCGCCACACTGCTGCCGCTGGGCGTTTTGTTCTTGGCAAATTTAATATAATTTCTGGTCGTTTAATGAGGGTCATTCAAAAGTGTTCGCTGACTCTCACCAGTACCAGAGAAAACTCCCATTTTCGCCGAGTAGCCGACGGGCACAACAAGTGTGCCGGCCATTATGAATGGTGGTGACCCCTCAGTATTTTGTGTCGTAAAAATTGCTTAACAACATTATGCAAAGTAAGAGATGCGGTCATAAAGTGAAGAGCGATGCCCCAAGATTCTCAAGCACTTCAAGTACGTATTGAGCCCACTGTGCTGGCGATTTTCGGGGGAAAACGGCATTGTGAGCAGTGAACAGTGGAATCCGCATTTCGGAGTCGCCTCCGGTTTTTCTCTTTCGCTTAATCCCTGCGCCGGCTCGCAAATTCCATTGCTGGTTTCTGTCATCCCCGAAAGTTACTCGGCCTCTCCGCACAGAGAAAGGATGCGGGTGCGGGTGCGGATGTCGTGGCCCATAACCGAAAGGATTATACAAATAAAAATAAAAAAAAAAAGGGAATATTTATATATATAAAGAAGAGGCCCTGGCAGTGGGTGAGGTGTTATAAATTTGGGACAGCAGGTGAAAACAATTTGGTGCATAAAGTTTTCGCTTAGCAGCTCAGCGCGTTGGCGACCCAAGGACCTCTTGCCAGGATATGGCTCTGACTTCTGTTTTGTGGCCCAATGCGGTTTGACACAAAACAGAGCGAACAAAAAGGGGCCAAGATAACAAACAAAAAAAAAACACAAAGAAGGAAAACACCTAAATCGAGGGGAAACACAAACAAGAAGGAGACCACAAAAAATTACTGACTTGGCAGGCATATTTTTGCATTTGGAGAGCTACGATTGCTAAAAAGAAAATGAATGGCACAAAAAGGAAAAGACTCATACACACAACCACGCAGTTGAGGTTGATTTAAGGTGATCATAATATCTACTTAATTTGGAGAAGTAAATCCTAAAAGGGTTTTTTAAGAACTTAAGGCCTACTTATGCTTAAGTTTCGTTTTTTCGTTCTTTCTCTTTAAAAGTGATAACACTAGTCAAAATCTTTTCTATTATCTTTAAACATAAATCAGAAAGAAAAGAACAAGAGAAGCAGCCTTCGCTTAAGTGCTCTAATCAAAGCATATATAAAAGCAAAATCTGTGCGATTACACCTTCTTAACCGTGGCAAGTGTCCCACGACAGAGCCACCTAATGCATTTCCCAATGCAGGTCTACGGTCAATGCAGCCAGTTTAGATGACAGAGAGTAGACCAAACCGGCAATGACAGCGATTTCTCAAGTTAGACGTGCCTTTTTATGTGGCTCGGAAATTAAAGTAATCATTTTTTATTGCGCGAACAAACAAAGGCATTATACTTTACAGCTCTGGCTAAGAGGGAGAGATGACAAACACAATGCAGAAAGCAGAATAGAGACCACCGCAAAATGCACTGAAGGACAATTGAGTGCAGAAATATGGCCAGAAGCCGGAGAGAAACTAGCAAGCGGATACGCTGTCCAAACAGGCAAACCAAACCGAACCGAAACCGAAGCGAAGCGATTCGGAAACAACAGCAGCCACTACCAGTGTTGTCAAATATTATATTAATTTGGAAAAAATATCTTTAAATACTAAATATTTTTAATAAATCTAATTAGTTTTTAGCATTAATTTTGACATATATTTAAAGTGTAATATAAGTGTTC
The DNA here is from genome assembly GCF_018153835.1 of Drosophila eugracilis. Taxonomy (NCBI): domain Eukaryota; kingdom Metazoa; phylum Arthropoda; class Insecta; order Diptera; family Drosophilidae; genus Drosophila; species Drosophila eugracilis. The sequence goes on from NW_024573209.1 coordinate 2,270,835, forward strand.
TGGCATTTTGTAATATTTAATGGAAACTGTTGCAAAAAATTCTTTTAAAAAAGCTAAAAAATCCCAACACTGTCCTCTAAACGTAACCAGCCGATGGTAGAGGTTGGACTTGGACTTGGACCCAGATCGCCCAACTACTGACTTTTCCCCACTTCCCTATACCCAGTACCCAGTTTTCTGTTCTTAGTCCCCAGCTCTTTGCGATGCTCGAAACTCGGACGCGACACCACTCGACTCGGCCAAGAACAAAGACTTTGGCAGCTGCGACAATGACAGCGGCGAAAATAAAAATATGTACACTCAAACAAACGCAGAAAGGCTGCTAGGGCTGCTAGGGCAGGGCCAGCCACCCACCGCCCGCCATTGAGAAAATTGCATTAAAATCTATGGAGTGTGCATAGAAAGCTGGAGGATGTTGCGCCCCCTCCCCTCACCACAAAAAAAAGACCAAGGACTGGTCGGGAGGGGATACGGAGTGCCGGAGTGTTGGATAGTTTCAGTTTTTCGGAACTACGAAATGGCGAATTCGTGAAAAATTAAAGGAAAAAGGATATGACGCCACATTGCAACATGAACGCAAAATTGCAATTTTATTATATTTTAACAATGCACTTCGTTACGTGATTCCCGCCAGGAATTGTCCCCATCCCCCCCTTCGCACTCGCCAAGTAAAGCCAAGAGACATACTCTTACCTTGTACGCTCCTCCTCTACAGATAGACTATATATATATATCTAAGGATTTTTTTATTTCGGTGGTTTCCCTGATGGTTTTATGCATGCAATCTGAATGGAGGACAAATTCACAGTTAACAGTCATATTTTATTGAGTTTCTGTGAATTGTAGTCATAAATTCATTTAGATTGTGCATGAGGAAATGCATTTCGCATGTGCTCTCTGAGATTTATTTCGGTTCGAATGAAGACAAGTCGGTTGGCAAATGTACAAACGAGCCGAGAAAGCTTTCACAGGAAATTATTATAAGAAAAATTTATACAAAAGGCTTACTAAAATGTCAATCAGAATTGAGATATTAGACTTTAAAGTTTAATAGCAATTAATAAAGAAAAGGAAATGACCACTCCTTGCTCATCACTCATGCCCATTTGCCAGGGTATGGGCTTAGACAAATTTCTGCCTTTTATTTTAAATATTTTGTGTAACAACTAATGGCTTTCAAACTGATGGCTAGCTGTCGGCCAAAGAGTTTTCCACTCGCTCTCTCTCTCTTTAAATGCCAAAACAATGACAGCCGTAAATAATACGTATTTTCTGTCCAGGCCTGTTATGGCGTCTTGTGGCTTGCCCTGCTTGCTTTTCATTTGCGCTGGAAAAATATTATTTACACTTTATGATTTCTTTATTTAGCACTAATTGCTGCCTTTATTTTATGCTTAAGCTCTGAGCTCGGCCTTTGCCTTTGGCCAGTGAAATAAAATGCTTAAAAGGCAAAAACCCAGTAATAAGAATAAGGAAAACAGGTCAAGATGAAAGGCAAGACAAAGGAAATACTATGACTAAGATAGAAATCTTGTCTAAAAGTGGCTCCATATTATTAAATTTAATAAGAATAGCTGAAGATAACGTTAATTATTAAAATAGTTTAGTTTGAAATCGAAACAATACATTTTATTGATAGATTTAATATTTAAAAGTAAACTTTATGACAGCTGTCAGATGCACAGCCTTTATTCAGTCCTTCTTGACGGATACTTAGGCAACTGAGTTTGATCTGCAAGACACACACACTGCCACATCCATCCTAACACACATACACACACTCACACGAACGTAGTCAGATAATATCAAAAAGTTTTCCCTTCTTCGGATTTATTTTTATGCCTTCTGCCTTAGCATATGCTTGTTTATAGCCACTGCTACTTCTGCTTCTCTTGGCTCCTACTGCTTCTGCTTTTCCTTTTGCTGCTTTTCTTGGGCGTGTAAAGTTTATTTTTGTTACTTATTATTATTATTCCGGCGCTGTTCCTTGTGTTGGTCCTTTTCCTTATTATGCGTCAGTCTCCGTCCGCGTATGTGTGTACTTATTTTCCGTAATTAATTTCGTGCTTCGAAACATCTGCAGCTGGATTTTTACTGCATCCGAAATTACGCATACGCCCCATGTAATGCAGACATGATGGTTTGCTTTCATCTACAGCCACAATTTCGCGCAAAATGTAGCTGCAAACGACTTCTGTGTTTGGCTTAAAGCCCTCCGTTCCGTCACAATAAAAATGCCAATTTGTTAAGCAAAATTTAAGGCTGTAAGAAGGTATTTGCCAACTAGACAAGTCAGTACAGACAGGCAAAGGGCTGAGGGAGGTAGAGGGTATGGGTACACAATTGACACAACGAATTCTTGAAAATTTTATAGGCAAAATACCGTGAACGAAACTCAACTGCACCACACGGCACACGGTATGTGCAATGCGCCGTAGAGAGCGTCGGTGGATTGGGAATAGGAAGTTGGAAAACTGGGAATTCCAAACACGACGACTCTGGCGACGTTCTGCATGAGCAGTTTGGTTTTGGCCATATGACTGCAGTTCACTTTCTTAGTGACAAATTTTAAAAGTTTTTTTGATTGTTCGCTAAGTAATAATTAAATAAAAGAAAACGCAGGACTAATATTAAATAGATAAATAGAATCAATAACTTTGTGTATCTAACTTAAGAATCATTTTTATTTTGAATCTGAATTACCCTTAATGTTTCTTGATTCTTATTCTTTTTTCTCAATTCTATAAGTTATAATTAAAAACTTAAAAGCTTTCAGCTATGTCTACTAATCCCACTGAAAGAGAACTCATCTGACAGTCACTCAATCTGAACATTTACCTGGCTCAACTTAAGTTTCTGCAACAGCATTTGCCTATGTGCCACCGCAGTGTCGCGTCGTTGCCAGTGTAAACAAACCGCTGGGAAATGGGTGGGAAAACGAATATAGGGTTGAAGTAAAAACTGCCACCGATATATATATACATACAGGTAGCTATCCTCGGGAGATTTGCCAGAGCTGCTTATGCACCAAACAGAAAACTTCTCTTTGAATTTCATTTTTGGTGTTTGCGCCCCGAGGGCGAAATCTTTTTCTGCTTGACTCTGAAAACTGTGCAAGCTGCATAAGCTGAAAGGTGTCGTCCAAGGGCGAGTGAGTGCCGCAAATCAGAAGGAAATTTGCCAAACGGCAACAATTCTCAGGATAACTAATCTACTCACACACTTCACACTTCAATTTCCGTTTGGTTTTCTTACCTGTCTCATGGCCGGGTGAAAATTCGAAGCTGTTTGTTATTGCCGCTCGTTATTGTTGCCATGTTCCATGTCGTTTTCCATTTCGATTGTGTCACTAACATGTTGCGCTCCCACAGGCTACGATAGGTGGTAGGCGGTAGGCGGTGGGCGTGGCAGCGGCCAATGATTTGAGGAGTGCGCCCAGGCAATTTCACAACGGGCACGTATGCAAACAGTGGCCAAAAAGTGGGCGTTGTTATGCCAGCTCCTCGAAATGGGAATGTGCCAAACTGTCGGCTGCAATTTTGTCGGCTGGTTGTGGCTCCAGAAAAACGCATAAACAGAAAAAAAAATCAAGTACAATGATAGGTTTATACGGTTTTCTGATACCTATTACACAGTTTTTCGATTTCTATTTGTTAAGTTTTATTACAATTTTTATAAAAGGAATACATAATTATGAAGAAATTTTTTACTTGGTTTAAAATGCAATGTAAAATTAATATTCCGTCAGTTGGAGATCCTATTAGCCTAATAAAATGAGTTTGGTGGATTTATTAGTCTAGTATTTAGAATATCTATGCCTCCTTAGTTCCCTCACCAAATATGCCCAGTTTAAACTTTCCTAGTAGCGGGCACACAGGACAGGCATTGCAGCCCAAAGAACTACAATATGACAAATTCAGCTGCGTATGCCGTCTCCTTGGGCTTCTGGCAGAGTGAAGAGAATAATGTCCGTGCCCTCAGTACAATTTTCGTTGCATCCTCTGTACGACATTCACAAAACACAAAAAAAAAGATGAAATCACTCCAGGCAAATGGGTGGGTTGAACTGCAAATCTATGCCTAACTAGAAAGTAAGCCAAAATCGGAACTGGTTGCAGATTGAGCTGTTGCCTAAAATTTCCAAAATCCACGAATGCGTTACAGCCTCAAGGCTGAATACTGAAGTGGATGATTGAAATGCATCGAAATTGCCAACAGATTTACAGCTGTTATCAATAGTTTAGGTCAATTTGGATATTAGATCTATGTTTTCAGAGCCATTTAATAATTTCTTTACTTTTTAACATTTAGGAAACTTTAAACTTTACTGATTAAGCTCAACACTTTACCCAAAGTCTTATTTTTCGGACATTCTGAAATATTTCCTCAAAAGGCAAACTATTCACGACCCATTCCGCCCCAACTTAACACATTTATAATGCCCAGTAACGTTATGAAAATGCATTTTTCGACTGTCCCCACGACAATGAGAAACGAGAACATCAGCAGGGAAGAAAAAGGAAAAAAGAAACCGACTTCTGGCATAAAATATCACACGTTGAAAACGTTTTTCGCAGCATTTGTGTGGCATTTAATTAAATGCATTTTTATTTTTTTTAAATTTCACCCAACGTCACATAAAATATGCGAACAAAAAAAAATGGCAGGGACCACAAGAAACAGGTGTGAAGGAGAGACAGTGCAAAAAGGTGTTAATGGTGACTATGAAATTCCATTTGCATACACACTAAAGTTACAAAAAATAATATACCAAAAGCATAGTTTCTAAAAAAAAGCGATAATTTTTAATGCAATTTTTACGTTGGTGTCTGTGTTTTTTTTTTCTTGCCCCTTTCTCGGCTAAGTAATGGTAATTAGGCGTGGAAAAATCCATTAGGCCAGGCCCGGTCGGATACAGTGGCTAGAACAGAAGGCGGAGAGCCCTTCGAGTGCTAATTGGGGGTATTTCAATTTAAAAACTTGCTAGCAAAATCCAGTCGTTACGTCTATATATGGCAAATGAATGAATAAATCCATCAACCAATCCTTGCAAATCAATAAAACGTAGCTTTTATTGAGACAATGAACTAAACCTGTGGCCAAAGCCAACGTAATATAACGAATTCAAACAGAAAATGTATAATTGTGCCGACGATAAATGCGTAGAAGGCCAAGGCAGCAACCAGGCTCATTTTAAGATTATGATCGATGTTCTGCCGTGTCTCCTCCTGAATGGACTCCACAGTGCTCTTACCAAAGTACAAGGTGACCACAGCCAATGTGGTAGCAGTCTTACAGATCAACACGCAGGTGCGTTCGAAGCGATTCATGGTAATACCTCCAACGTCAGTGTGCCAGGGTCCCGTGATCGCATTAATCATAAACCAACTGACATATAACTTCTCTACGTGAATCCTAAAGCGCTTGCACCACGTGTACTTCGGAAACTTATGATAGGCACCAAAGCTGAAATATTTTGATCTCATGAAATGGGTGTGACCCCGCTCAATCCACCTCTCGACAACGAACAATTGTTCGATATTCAACTCCAGATCGAGCACTGTCACGGACCGACAATACCATGATGGATACCGGCCATTCCTAGTGATGCCCAGGGACAAACGGGTCGGTATATAGATGGTGCTTCTAGGAACCACCAATATATTGGTGCTATTCCTTACCAATTTCGGATGTCCAGGATCCTGGGTGATTTGATACGATGTCTGCGGATGACTCCGCGACTTGAAGTAGAATTTAATATTCGATGTAGTGCCCGCAAACTCCTGACCACCAGTTCTAATCACAAGGAGGATCTCGGGTCCATCGCTTTGCCAACGATCCACTTTTCCCTTGTTCGATTCGCAGTGCAGCATGCTCGGCTCCCTGAGATGGGCACTTATATAGTCCAAGTTAAAAACGCACTTTAGGATCAGCAACACAAAGAGCAGTAGGAATATTAAAGGCACTATCAAAAATATCAACATTTCAGGTACGGGTATATGCTCCACAATCAATTCCGCTGAGATGGGAAAAATGCGTGAGGACAATGTGCCCAAGGTGTGGCAGGTACACTGAACGGATGTCCCATAGCTGTGCTCAAAGGTTGTCGTGCAAAATTCCTTGCTCCAGCCGGGGTCCAACGAACGATTCTTCCAGAAGTTGCACTGATATATCTCCAGGAGTATCGAGTAATTTAATTGTTGTTTCTTCTTCCATCGCTCGTTTTCTCGTTCCTGAAACTCCTTATATTTATTCGCTCGCATCCTTATCACCTTTTTCTGTGAATCTTCGATAATACCTGGTCTATGAATGGCTACATATGCCCGGCTCCGACTACATGAGTTGGCCATCCAAATGCGTTTGCCATTCATATCGGGGTGTAATATGACAAGCCCTTTGCCTTATCTGGTTAAGCGTTGGCCACCTGTGCAATCTCATCTTAACGTACATCAGCTCCGAACAACTAACAATTCGCACCGCCAACATGGCCTTGGTGTTCAGCATCAAGCTATATATGTGGATTTCGGAACTGTTCTGGATACTACTGTTGGCCATCCAATGCCTCAAGGACTCATCATTAAACAGGCTAATGTTTGTTTTGTACACCAAGGGATTGTCCAATGAGTTCTCTGCTGCGCTCACAAAGAAATGAACGGGACTGTAGGCATGCATGATAAGAACGCTGGTCTTGGAGGGCAATGGATCCGGATACCACCAAAATATATTATGGTGGTTCTGTTGCGAGATAGTCTGGAACAGAATAGTGCTATGATTCAGGTTCTTTTTCAATTCAAAGAGGAGCTTTTTCGATAACTGTATTACGTGTATGTTGTCGATTGTTGACAGGGTGATCTTTTTGGCGTTATTCGTTACCTCCGTTACATTTATCTGGGAGAAGAAGTGCAAAATATTTTTATATAAACTTAGGATGTAATTTAAAATAATACTTCTACCTGATATGCAATGCCGCCCATATGGATGTTCAAGGCGTCATCGTAAGGATGATGCCGTTTGGTGGCCAGGACGCCTAGAAAGTAGACGCACTTATACAGGTACCATGTGTTCATCATCCAGCTATTTATGCGCAGTAGAATCAGGGGATCAAACTCGATTTCGAAATTCGTCTCAAAGTCAAGTCTCTCAAAATTTAAACACTCTGGATCATAGGTCTTGCACATGGCCAGTGAATGAGGCTCCGATTTCTTGCCAAGAATGGACATAAAGTACATATGTGCGGCTGTTAATGAGTAGTAGGCATCTCTATGCAGCCATTCAAATTCCGAAAGGAGAGCTGTAAAGACATCGCTAATCTGACTGAAAAGTTCACCCATTATAATGGCATCTTTATAATCGATTGGCGTCAGCTTGGTCAACATGTGAGTGGCCAGCGAGCTAAGCTGCTCCAGCTGTGAGCCCGTTGAGCCCTGTTCATTCCTTAAAGGAGAATAGAGGTCGCTTCCATCGTTCGATGTACTTATCCACTTGGTGGCCACTACTGCCCTGGTATACGCTTTATTCCAGTGACCATGCTTAAACATTTTCGGCACATCCGCCATTACTTGGGAAACCGTACCTACAAATCGAATATCTATTGGCAACACAAGGAGATTAAGCTTTTCGTCCACGCACATATCTAGGGTATCACATATGGAAATTGAGAGCGATTTGGTAGCAGGTAGGGTGAGATGATATTTCGTATATGGAACATTTGAAGCCACAACACCCGTAGGCACTGTAAAACGATAGCTTAGAGGGGAGTGAGGCGACTCGAAGCCCAGGCATTCGATCTCGAATATTGTCAAGCTCTCGAGGCCAATAGTTGGCAGTATATCGCATGTTCCCTTGGTAGGTCCATCGTTCCGACGCAGAGTGTAAAAGGCCTCTGCCCACCTATTGCCTTTCAGGAACACCTTCAGACGAATGGATAGATGAGCCTCACTGTGCTGTAGAATCAGATACTTGTACCGCGATTCCAGATATGGTCGCTCTCCTTTCACCATCACCCACCACTCATATTTTTGAATCTTTCCTGGGCAGTCATCACATTTGGGTATCAGATGGACACTGTCCACCGGGGCATAAACGCCCATATAACAGTTTCTTCGGCAAAGGATTTCGGGAGTGAAGGCACTTTTGGTGATACCCTTAACAATTTGGGAGAAGGTTTTTCGTTTTTGTGGGTCATGTCGCGAAATTACGGTCAACTTGAATTCATAGGCAGCTCCTTCCTTCAGAGCATAAGGCGGCATTTTGAAGCTGGGTCCTTTAAATACAGTAAATAAACATCAATTTATCAATAAATTTTAATCAAATATTAATGCTTACTCATAGACATATCTCTATGGCAATATGGGTTCGCTGGATCGTCTACACTTTGACAGCTCCAAAAGAAATCCTTGGAGTCAAGAGTTTCAAAAATCCTGACTCTGTCTTTGGAGCTGGAACCATCGAGGGAGAACGATTTTCGTATGTCGACATTGCGACGTTCGTTGCCCTTGATTGTTGGCTCTAATTCGGGTGTTTTGTACGTCACATAGCACTGAAATGAAGATCGAAGTCTGAGGGGTTATACATTTCTCCTAGACCTTATCCACTCACACGAGCTACAGTTGTGATGTCATTTATCTTTGCCTTGCCCCGCAAAATAAAGATTCTTGACTTATCCGCATCGTATACGAAATTGAGCTTGTATGGTAGTAACTTCACTACGAGCCCTGCGGCATCTTTCACATGAGCGATAGAATCTAAGGCCGAAAAATACGCTTATTAATATTATTAGTAGTAATAGTTGTAAATTAACTGGCTTACTAATCTCTTCGGTATCATAAAAGCCCCAGTGGATACTTTTTAGCTCAGCTATATGACACTCATCACCAATCGTTGCAAAAAATTCCATGTGCCCCAATGGCGACACTTCAACTGGCTCTTCAGGATTACTGCAGAATTCTAAATGCAAAGATGGCAGGCAGTCCACACCCGGTGGCTTCTGTACCTCAATTCTTTTTCGCACCACCCGTGACATTAGCAAACTCCTTCTTTTCAGTGCACTTATCATGCCAATAATGTACTTATGTTCCGTACTGTAGAAAGTAGCCGAAGTGCGGTAAAAAAAACCACGGTTATAGTAAAGTCGTTGATCTAGTATGCCATTACTTCGCAAAAGTGATCGTAGATTATTTGTGTACCCCCAGCCCGGATCTTTAATGTTGACAGCTGTAATAAATTCCTTAATTAAATAATCATTGGTATCCACCGTAAGATTGACCACAAAATCAATATATCCCAAGCGAGGCAGGGTAGTGAAAATGGAACATCTTTCTCCGTAAATAATATTTTTGTTTAAGAATATGTTCAATCTTAGTCGATACCTTCTATTTATCAATCTTCGAACAATCGTCCATTTGCCTGGCATTTTTTTCTTCGTCAACTTCATGCTCGTTAAAAAAATTATCTAAAGAGTCATCCCAGTTGGAAATCGTATCTTCCTCAGTTCGTGAAATCTGAATAAGTTCTGTATCATTTTGATGTCTAATATCATTTTCATTCGTTAGATTTCCGTCATAATAGTTATCTCGGACCCTTGAGTTGGGATATTCATTAAGAACAGTGAACAGTGAGTTCTCAGTCCAATTTGGTTCTTTTTCTTCTGAGATATCTTGAGGTGTGCTTTCTTGATCATGCAGATATAACTTTTTACTTATTCTAAAAGGTTTTATTTCAGATGAGTTGTCATAATCCATAGGGCTAGTAAAATCGTAGCTTTGATTAAGAACGGGATCCCATAAACTCTTAATTCTTTTTCGTTCCTCTTCGTAGGACATTATTCTATATCGTATATCCTGATCTGTTCGGTTCAACATTTTACTTAATCTAGTGGGTATTACTTTAGAGGTGTTTCCAATTTCGGTTCGTCTTGTATCTTCATAATTTCCTGTTGAACGATTGTAGGTCTCAAGGATGGTGCCATCCAATAATGACATCAATGGGGTTGCATCGTTTTCCATGATCCACACTAGCGATATCGTTGTCGTCATGAGGTACAGAAACAATTGCATATCTTTTGTATTCAAAACTTGCCTATTTCTCTCCATTTTGGATTTTTAAGTTTGACTGAAGAAGCAAGGTGTAAGAATTGTCGGATGTGGCTTGTAAATTTAACCAAACCTGTTCTTTCATTTTTATAATTGCATAATACTCGAACTGGGAATGTGTGGTTGACAGGCGACATGACATTTTACCGCAGACAATTTTCGTTTTTCTCGTTGGATTTTGTAATTTTAACTGGCCTCTTGTTTGCCTTTTTCCTGTTCCTGTTACTTGTAGTCGATGTTGTTGTTGTTGTTGCCGTGTTACTGCCTACATAATTGTTTTAATTAATTGCGAATTGTGCATGCAAAAAGCATTAAGTGCACTTCAAATGTGTGAAAAGGAACAAAAGCGTGAAAGGATTTTCTGCACAGCTGGTAATTTATTGACCACAATAGCATCCAGAATCAGCGTCATCAACAAGAGCGATTACAGAACACGGCTTAACCCCAACATCCAAAGCCAAGCTCATTCTTATTCCCATTCCCGTTTCACATTTCCCTTTCCACTACCATTTCCACTTGCACCACCATTTTCCATTTTCCATTTGTACAATCCATATAAATCAAATGAAATTAACTGAGAGGGAGCGACCGAACGACGAGCAGCAAATAGAGTGTTGAATTTTTATAAACCACAAAAACAACGAGCATTGACAATAGACAATCATACTTTATTTACTATAAACTTCACACATGCATAGTGTTTTTTATGCCAGGAGGTAGTGGCCAGGATGCTGGGCCAAGACAGGGCGACAATTTCTTAAATTGTTCGAACAAATGAGAATGGAATAGAAGTAATGGAAGCCAAGGAGAAACCCATTTACAGGCGAGCGCACGTCGCATAAAAAATAAGGCAACGGGAAAAAGTAGAAACTGATTTTGGTCCTTCATATCGTTTGGGAAATACTCTTACCAAATCGGTCTTAAGAAAATCAATCTTTAATATTCCAACTAATTGGAGAAATTATATTTAAAAGATTTTTTAAAAAATAGTAAAGTATTTTAAATCAAATTTAATACCTTAAACTTGATTAAAGCTTGGATATGTTTTTAGAAATTTTTTACTTACCCCACCAAAAAAAAGAGTATAAAAACTTTAACAGTAAAGAAACTGAAGGAAAAACTGAAGGAAAGAATGGAGCATTTTACGATTTAGCATGTGTGGACCAACTGTGAGTCGGTTGGTTTGGGGCCTGATGAACCGGCGGACGGACGGACGTAGCGCCAAGTGGAGGACCGCCAAGTTCAGCACTTTGGCGCGTCAAGTGCTTTTCATTTTCCGAGCACGTCGCCGCGTCATAAAACAAAAACGCATGAAGCGCAACGGCAAAAGACGACGAGGGGCGTTCGGGCACGTTTAGCATATATATTTTCACACTTGCAATCATACTTTAAGCAGAAAAGTACACTCTCACACATGCCAAAGTTTTCACGGTAGAGATGGAAACTCCTTAAGAGAAACATCAAGAAAAACAAGGCCTTTAAATTCCATAAATCTAAAATTTTTAAAAACGAAAAATCCAAAAAAATCAGGTTGTTTCTTTTATAAAGGTTTTTAAACCTTTAAATTTACTTTTTATCTTTGTTTTTTTAAAGACTTTCTCTGAATCTTATACAACAATATAAACCATTTCCTAATGCTTTAGGTCTTAGCCTTAACCCTAACCTTTTCTGTACAATGTTCTCTTTGCATTTAGACTAGTTTTGCCTTGTACCATCTCTAGGTTGCTTCCACTCATGACACTGATACCAAGTTTGGGGTCGGGTCGGGACTTTCTCGTATCTTCATTTTCACTCGCAGCCAAAAGCCGTGCCATAAAAGTGCGTCGGGATTGTCGCCAAACTTTTGCTTTCTTTACTTGCTGTTCTTTTTTTTTTAGCCATGTTTGCCTTCGTGGGTGTGATGATAATAATTTCAAGAGACATTCGACTGGGGCGTTTATCTTTTTCGGTTTTTTTTCTCGGTGCTCCATGGCGGCGGCTCTCTTAGACTGCGGCTTTTGGTTTGGCTTTAATTAAAATGTCATAGACCCCGTGAGCGCAGCTTAATTACAACAAAATGATAAAATTTCATAAATAATGTACTCAACTGATAAATTAATATTAATGAGAAAGAGGTCTGGAAGGCTGGCAGGATGGCTGGATGAAAAGTGTCTCGCAGTCGTCTAATAGATGTCAGCTCTGTTATCTGCTCATTTGAAGGCCTGACATTATTAACTGAATCGACTTATCAACTGTCGCCGAGAAGTAGATAGTCCTGGGCCGTGGCGTTAAAAGGATTTTGCTGGATGTGCCATAATTTCTGACACTAATGACAGATAATGTTTTCAAAATTCAGTACATTAAATATTCCAAATGCGAAATAGTTGAGACGCACGTCAGCCTTCCTGGATAAAGTTCAAAGCGCTCTGGCACTCATCATTCTCATTCCCAAACTCGTTATTATCATCACCGGATTGGCATTGAATGCTTAATGGATCTGAAAGCAGCGTGAAACCATTCGGCAATCCTTTTTGTACCCATTACCATGCCAGCTCATTCACTCCATCCATCACTTGGCTGGAAACTCTTTATGCTCACAAACTTTCTGGTTGAAGCTTTTTAGCATCGTTGGTTGGCCTGAGGGGCTGGCGGTCGGTTTGTTTTGGCCCGGACTGGTTCCGGCGGTAACGTCTGTTTCGGCCACGTTGGCAACTTTGCGTGCGGTTTGTCTCCGGTCCAAAGTTCTCGGCCCTTTGCACCCTTTAATGATCCATGCCGCAAATGAATTGCAGTCCAGTTGCAATTGCTGCACTTGATTTGCGGTGCGACTTAATGGTTAACAATTATCTGGTGGCTTTCCTAAGGGGCCAGGAGCCCTGAATGTTCCTGCAGTTGACACTAAGTGTGCGGCAGTTGACACATTGACCAAATTCAACAGACGGTTTCGAAATCCACAAGACTTAAACAACCTAAGGTCGGGAGCTATTTTCTGCAGGTTGAAACTTTTTATGTCTTTCAGAAGTTTTTTCTTAAGTTATTTAAACGGAAATTACTGGGTGTATTTCATGAAAAGTATTTTGTTTGGCTGTGTTTGTAGCTATTCAAAGAACACAAAACCTTTATCAACAAAATTGATAAGCCGTCCTATGTTCCTCAGCTAAGCCTTATTAAGATAACACTCTTAAGATTATTCTTATCCCTTATCTTTTGAATTGTTTTCTTTTGTAGACTTAACCACTGATTGACGGACATCCCTTTAGATTTATCAGCGGCTTCAACCCGCAACTAAACCACGAAAATGTGTCAGCGACAATTACAAGAATCCGATGCTGCCGTACCCAGGCACTTGGTCACGCCCACTCCATCCGTAACCCACATCCGTAAACCCATCCTCGGGCTGCACAATATCAATTATCGGGCTTCAAGTGTCGCTCAAGTGTCACGTCAAACACCAACACAAAATACGAGCAAAGAGCATCCAGCATCGAGCATCTAGCATCGAGAGACCCGCGAGCACACACATGACAATCCAGTTTCCGCCCCGGGCTTCCTGGCTGCACTCTCGAACCCATCCTCAACCTCCACATCCTCCGATCCCATCAGGAAATGCCCCTTTATAGCCACCCAATACGTATATGTAAGTAACATTTTGCGCTTTTGACTTTGATTGATTACAAAAGCAATTGAGCATATCGTCACGCTGCGAAAAGAAAAAAAAAGGAAACTGAAATCGAGGCAAACGAATTAACATAAATAAAAGAGGCCAAAGAACGAATTTTCATTGACAGCTTCTGCCAAAGAAGGAAATTCGGAGTGCAATTAGAAGAATCCATTCCTCGTATCCCTCTACCTACCAAATATTTAATGGGCCAATGCCTTGTAATTTTCATTAGGACGCCTGATTTTCGAAATCGCTTATGGCTGTGCATTTTCACTGGGAACTTCTCAGACAGGCTTGCCATTAATTAGCACAATTGAAGCGAGCTTAACGACACCCTTTTGAAAGGCTAATGAATATAAAATTTCAATTACGTTTAATTGATAAACTAATCAACAAAGGTCGACGGAAGTTGATTGATGGGCTTTCTTTTCGTTTTTTAAATTGTCGGAAAAAATATTTCGACCATATCTAATTAGGCTTTCAAACGTTTTCAGGCGATTAGGAAGTTTCTAAACTTTTTTATAAAAGCAAACAAAATAACACAAAAATCCAAGTACCTTTATTGGGAATACTAAAGTGTATAAAGAGATTTCCCACACCGGCCTTAAACGGGACACCTTTAAAAGCAGCATTTTCGAATAAAAACCAATGTGGAGCACTTAGAAGACTGCTTTGGCATTAGAGAACACACGGACATACATACGTGTGAAGCGGTAACTTGATGTGCGGCAGTTGCTGCAGTTTGCCTTTTGCTTTACTTTTAATTACCAACTGAAATTACATGGCCAGACGGACGGACACACAGACATACGGACAGACAAAGGCGAAACAGCTGTTTGGCTTGTTCCTGGCCAAAAGAGGACAGCCGGCGGAGAAGCGTTGGTATCGCAATCGCAGAACTTGCCGGAGTCCAAAGAACCAACCGCAGAACTCGACTTGCTACAGAGAGACCGTCTGTAGACCATCGTTTGCTGCACTTTTCATTACAATGCCATTGTATTCAAATCCTATTATAAAGCGTAAAACACTAGGTGAGGGGGTGGCGGCAGGACTTCATGTTTGCAGCACGTTTCCACTTTCGCACTTGGTAAACATAAGTTGCCCACACATACAGGCGAAGAGAATGCCTCCCGTTCGCCACACTCCATAAAATAATTACCAACACCATTGCAGATACAGGAGCTCTGGTCATGTACTCGAAAAAATCATGTTTACTTATTATTTTTCATTATAGAATTTTACATTTTCAAATTAAAAGTTTTTTTTTTTTAACTCTTCTAGGAAGAAAATCACAAAAAATAATATTTTCCCAAAGTATGAGCTGAGCTTCTCAATTTTGTGCCTTTATTTTTCTGCGTGCATTGTATCCACCAGGATGGACTCCGAAAAGGGTGAGGGACTCAGGCGGAGGTGCACGAAGCCGGAAGACTTCCATTACAATTGCCGCGCACCCAGCTTGGAAAATTGAAAAGAACAGAGCGAGATGGAGAGTGAAAAAGAGACAGAGACAGGAGAACCACGAAGGGAACAACTGCCACATTTAGAACCAATGTGCTTAACCCATTACTGACTGGGTGCCTAATTAAATAAATATATATAAGTATATTTCTTGGAAGATTATTCCCACACAAAATTTTATTATAATTTCACGATTATTTATTTTGAAAACTTAAATAATAAAAAAAAATGCTTGAGCAGATTTAAATATTTAAAGATTATTTCTTAAGTGAAATCATTGATGATAATGGAACATGTTTTTTGACTTACTATCAGCTATTCGCTTTCAGGAGGCTTGCTTTTTTTCTGACTCGAGATAAAGTTGATTTTAAGGTCAACAATAGGATTATTAAGTTTCTTATCGGACGGGCTGGGCAAATATATTTTACTGTTATCGTTTGTAAGCCCGACACGTGTATTGAAACTTATTACAGATAACAAAAAATATTACAGTGCCGAGAAGGCTCTTTGATATGAGCTAGTTAAATATCGAAAACTATAAAGTCAACATCCGAGCATATTGAGGAAAAAATGTCATTGTTTTGATTCGAATAGTAGAAATTCCAAACCCTTTTGCATAGTTTTTCGACCAAAGTTTAAGCAAGGATCGACGATGGGCCACCGGAACATTTGCTGTGACGGCTGTCAGAGGGAGAATTTCTCAGGACGTCGCTTTCGGTGTTTACGCTGCGCGAACTATGACCTGTGCGGCGATTGCTACGACCAGCAGGTGGAGACGCTATACCATCGCATCGATCACCCCATGCAACTGATTCTCGACCAGGACGATCGGGAGCATGATTTGCTCCAAAACGGCGAAGTGCCGGAGCTGGTGCACCTGCCCAATTGCTTCACCTGTCCGTATTGCGGCCAATTTGGGCACACGGCTAAGCGGTTTATCGAGCACGTCTGTGGGCAACATCGGTTGGCCGATGGCCATGTGGTTTGCCCCATGTGTGCCGGCCTTCCGGGCATCGAGCTAATAGCAATTCGCAACCTATCGCGCCACCTACTGCTCAACCATATCGATCATGCCAATTTGCTGGAGCCCGACACACCACCACTGCGCCGGATAATTGCCCGAAATCGCATCCGACGACGTCGCCAATTACAGCAGCAGCAGCAACAATCACCACAGCAGCAGCAGCAGCAGCCTCAACAGGCGCAGTCAAGGAGATCCGGTGTGATCCTACAGTTGTCGACTGGCCCTTGGCTCGCCGATCCCCAGCTGGCCAGCAATATTGAGCCAACAGAGGAGGTAGCCAATAATGATACCCCGACCCTCAGCGTGACTGTCGTAGAATCACCGACAGAACAACCGCAGCAGTATCTACTGCTGGAATGGATCGCGCAACAGGAGCTTCGGTGCCAGGACCCAGAATTGGTCAGTAGTCAACGTAGGAGGCACGCCCTATTTGCAGAGCACTTGATGGTCTCCATGCTGTGCTGCGAGGAACTACTGTTGCCGCAAGATAGGGAGACGGGTAGCGGAAGTAGGCGTGAATTGGACTGGGACCGTGATCGGGAACAGGAATGCCATCGTGGCCTGTCTAAGGTCATGTCGGTAATGTCCTTGCCGTGGACAAGGGCCTGGCAGGCCACCCAGATGAACGGATCGGAGGGGGAGGTCCAGCTCTTGGACACACCCAAGTATGGGTTTGATCTGAATGACGGACGGGGACAGCTGGCGGAAGAAAGAAAAGCCAAGTCGGAGGAGGCCATTGATTAGGCCAATGAAGAATTTTGTCTTTGTTATTTTGTGGTTTTGTTTATTTTTCAATCAAAAAACATCTAAATTTTCGTGCAAATATTTATTATATTTATATTATTAAAATTTAATTTTAACAAAAAATATGAAAATTATTTCTGAAAGCAAACATTTTAAATTATTTGTCTTCATTTTAAGAAAAGAAACCAACTTTGTTAGTTCTAAGGCGGCAACATCTACTAATCAATTTCTAAGTTATTGTAATATTAACGGCAATTTTGATGCAACATATTTTAATACAAAATAAAACCAATTTGTATTTATTTCAACCGGAAAAGTTATTTCAGAAAACTTGAATTTTATAAGAAATCACATCATAAGTCTACGTCAAAGTCACCTCATAATTTGATATGATATTTCTCATTGTATGGACCTTCTAAACCATGACTAGAAAAAACTTAAAATCAAATGTGCGGTTGAAAACCTATGTGAATGTCTTATGAAAATAAGAAATCAATTCGTTTTGGTGTGAAAAATAACTCAGATTTTTATTAATGTTTTTTGTTTGTCGGCGCTTTTGCATTTCTTATTCAGTGAATAGCGCGTCTAAACCAGCCTCCCTGCTGTTGCTGTTGCTGTTGATCACCAAATCCAAATCCACCTCCGAATCCTCCCTGCTGCTGTTGCTGTTGATCACCAAATCCACCTCCGAATCCACCGCCGAATCCTCCCTGCTGCTGTTGCTGTTGATCACCAAATCCTCCACCCCATTGTGGTAATGCAGCCGCCACGGCGAAGAGGGCAAAGAAGAGGATCTGCCAGAAAATGAAAACCACTTAGTTTCGTCGATCTACCATTTTAAAGATTCTGAAGAACTTACCAAAAATTTCATGGTGCTGATGCTTTGGTTGTTCTCGCTGTTTTGAATGATGTATTCGGTCCCCGAGGTTCTTTTATACTCCGCGGCAATCTCAATATGTCGTCACAAACACAACTTACTATCAAATCCCAGACGGACCTAAGTACATTTGACCCAAAAAAAATAAACAAAGGCGAAAATTTCCATACGTCTGGGGATTTAATGTTTGACCACTGATAAGAAGCCTATGCCCAAATTTGACAACCCTTCGATGTTGAACGTATCAGCAAAAACCGGCCTCATCTGGCTTCAAGCCAATGTAAAAGATTAGAAAAATCCATGGGCGACTTAGAGGACCACGTTGTGATTACTTTATAATATTTCTTTTATATTTCCACGCATTGATAGCGTGCCAAGGCAGCTGTGTATTGCCCAATATTACTCAAGAACAATCTGCAATTTTAAGTACATTAACACAATAATCATATTGTATTTAATGATAAATTGATGATTAAGCTCAGGGTTAAAGTTAACATATTCTTTCTTTTTAAAAACAAATAGTTGAAGTAAAAAGAGCTATACATTCTAAGTTCTTTACGCGAAGCTATTTATGCATTTAGAGCTATCATAATTTTTTTACGCTGTAAATAAAAACGAAGTCAGCCTAAAAGAATACTATACAACTCCAACACTTAAAATATTATTCGCCAGTTAATATACTATTGTAAATTTGATCCAAAATAAGAAAGCTTTCAATCGGCGCTTAGCTAATCAGCTCCGAAATAAGCAAACAAATTAATGAAAAAGAAAGATCAGGCTAAAGGTCCTCATCCCTGATCAGAAATCAGCCTTGTCGATGTCGGGCTGGAATTCTGCAGCATCATCGCAGACTTTTAATCTAATTACGACAAACGAATTCAGCTTGGGGTATATAGATTTCGATAGGGAATCATGAACAATAAAAAACAAACAACTGAATTAATTACCTTGTTTTGTCGTCGGACGCTGCAAGCAGTCGATCATTTGCTATAAAAGCCCTCCATCTTAACACTGAATTAGTTAGAACGCTTTCGACAGTGTAAACAAACAAACAATCAACCAAAATGAAATTCTTCGTAAGTTCTTTAAAGGATTTATAAGGTTTTTAAAGATTTTAAAGATATTCTTTATCATTTATTCTCGCAGGTTGTCTTCTTTGCTTTGATCGCCGTGGTCTTGGCCAATGGCTATGGAGGTCATGGCCAGCAAGGATATGGCCAGGGAGGATATGGCCAGCAAGGATTTGGACAAGGAGGACATGGCCAGGGAGGTTTTGGTCAGGGAGGACATGGCCAGCAAGGATTTGGACAAGGAGGACATGGCCAACAAGGATTCGGCCAGGGAGGTCATGGCCAGCAAGGTTTTGGCCAGGGTGGATACGGCCAGCAAGGTTTTGGCCAGGGTGGACACGGCCAGCAAGGAGGACACGGCGGACGTTACTAAAAAGATCGACTGAATAAAATATATTGAAAACAAAAAACCCTTAAAAGAATTCTTTTCTTTCTCATTGCTACAAAAGAAACCAAAAAAAAAAAATATAACATTTTTTATAGGACTGTAGAAATTTTACATAAAATCATGATGTCGGTAAAATTAAAGCTTCCTGATCAATGTTGATTATGATGAATACAGATATTTTCAAACTTTTGTCAAACGGTCATACAAGACAAAATAAGATTGTTTGTTTTTCAAAATATATAGTACATATTCCTGGAACTGTCATTATCTTCTCCTCAATATATATAATGAAGGTATAAATACCATGCATTCGCGTTCTGAAAAATGCATTTTGAATTCGAAGCGAAATGAATTTGCTAGTAAGTACAAAAGATCTGACCAATAACATCGTTTATTAACTATTTTTATTAAATTTATCCTGACAGTTTATGATATGCTTAATTGGCTTGGCGTTTACGCTAGCGAGCTGTCGACGACATGAAGAAGAATTGTACGAGGGAAGCGGTGGAGGATCTTACGAAGAAGGTGTGTTTGGCGGAACAAATGAAAGACCAAACAATTTTGATAGGTGGCCAAATCAGAATAATTGGCATTACGCGGGAGGTTGGCAACAGCCAGGAGGTTGGCAAAGACCGGGAGGTTGGCAACGACCGGGTGGATGGCAACGACCCGGAGGTTGGCAACAACCGGGACCCTGGCAAAGACCAAATCCTGGCTGGAACAATCCCGGCCCATGGCGGTATCCAGGAGATTGGAACAATCATGGATATCCCGGCAGCTACTATCCATCCGGTGGATCTACAGAAGGTGGTAGACCGGATCCTGGTAAAGGTGTTCCACCTCCCGAAAGTGGAGGCAGTGGTGGTAAAAATTCAGATACCGAAAGCAACGATAGTCAAGGAACAAAAATTGGGAGCAAATACGAAATCGTTGATTTGAGGGCGTCTCCATATTATTATGGATAAGATAAATTCATATGTTAATCACTTTTTTTTATTTAATAAAGCAGAATTTTTATATTAAAAATTTTTATTTTAGTAACGGGAAAAAAACTTTTTACAAGCCTTGTCATAAATTAAATCCTACTTATCTTTTTCACTTCTTAAGGGTATGTTATTTATAACAAGACAATAAACACCGAAAAATTCTCTTTTATTGGCGTTAAATTTCACAATTTCAAGGAATTTTTAAAATTTAAAATTTTCTTATCAACATTCTACTGACGACATTCCTCTTCTACAAGTCAAAGCATCACCCAGAATGAGATTACTGAAGAGTTGCAAGCAATTATTTGTTGTTTGACAGTAAATAAGATTTCATACTTATATATACTTATATATTATATTGGGAATCTCCAATTCTACATCATCAGATTTAGTTTGTGTTGGCGAAGACTTCTTGGATTAAAGGTTAATAGATTACTCACAAGAGCGGGCAGTAAGGGGAAATTTCCCTCATGGCTGCGACGTCTAGAAGCAGAGTTTCAGTAGCAAGGTCTCAACCGATGCCTTCGAACGGAAAAGCTTTATCAAACGGAAAAGGAAGTGGTGTGTAGTAAAATTTTACTTGAATTCTTACCACTTCCTGCAAATATATACAAATAAGTTCGAAGACTCTCCATAACAAGAATGATTTGATGTTTTTTTACTTCTAGAAACGCTTGTAAATAAATTGGATTACTTAGATTAAAAATTTTAATATATTAAAATTATATTGGTTCTTGGCCCATAAGCAAGAGTGCAGCCTAAAAGCACACTATCATTTCAGCGCAATAAATACTTGAAAAATTATGATCAAGTAAAAACTCTTGGAATGGAAAATAACAAACACTTTAATTCGGTTCTCGGCTAATTAGAACCAAAACAAACAAGACAAGTAAACAAGAAGCAAGATCAGGCTAAAGGTCTCTTCCCTGGTGAGTTAAGGCTTGGTCAATGATTTGCTGAAATTTATGTCATCTCATCGCACTGAAATAATCCAAGTGTGACAAGCGAAAACTAAAAATATAATATATTTGTTTTGAAAGTGACAGCTGCATGGAATCACATCCTTCCTATAAAAGCTCTAACGATCGACTTCGATTCAATTAGAACGTTTTCAGCACTCTAAGCAAACAATTTACCAAAATGAAATTCTTTGTAAGTTCTTTAACACCTTGAAAGGATCACAGAGTTTAACTTTCTGTTTCAGATTGTTTTCTTCCTCGCCTTGATCGCTGTGGTCCTTGCCGCCGGAGGACGTGGACAAGGTGGACAGGGCCAGCAAGGATTTGGCCAGGGAGGACAGGGCCAGCAAGGAGGTCGTGGCCAGCAAGGATTTGGTCAGGGAGGACAGGGTCAGCAAGGATTTGGCCAGGGAGGACAGGGCCAGCAAGGCGGTCGTGGCAAACAAGGATTCGGCCAGGGAGGACAGGGTCAGCAAGGTGGTAGGGGACGCTACTAAAGGGTCGACTACATAAAAAATACAGAAAATAAATAAATCTTAAATAGGTCCGATAATTTTTTTATTTATTATGCTCTGATATATAGGTCAAGTTGAAGAGTTAAAAAGTAAGAAGGTAAGATAAAGTAAATACATTTTCTATTAGGAATTCAGTCGCTCTAGCCATATCATCTTATGAGTCAGAAAATTCAGAGAACGTCTTATATATGCGGAGTTCTTTACTTATATAAAATTCATGATAAGAGTATTCTCTCACATATAAATTTCTGAAATATTGTTCATGCAGAGTCAAAGCAGAACACAGATTTATAGCTTTCCCTTTGGAGCACACATATTTGTAAATTTATAAAAATGAAAATATATAAAGTTTAATCTACATTTTGGAGTATAAAACAAGCGTAATAAAGAGAAATCTTGTTATTAGTATGATGAAACTATTGGTGAGCACTAGACATGGGAGCGATCTGAAATCAATTTTTGAATTCTGTGTTACATAATTTTATTACAGATTGCTTCAGTAGCTTTAATGGTAATTGGGTTTACCATTGCCGAAGTCGACGAAGAGTATAATTTCACATCCCAAATTTTCTGCTCGATCAAAAATGGAAAAAGAGAGTGCGTTCCCTGCACCAAGTACAATGGTGTAGTTAATTGCCCATTTATAAAGAGTGGAGGTCATTCTGGTAACAATGGATTGGAAAGTAAACCTAACAACGGTTTTGGAAATCAATCACCAATCACAACTCTAAGACCAATACGATATGGATCGCAAGGAAATGGATATATCGGAAACCAACATAGTTTTAACAACAATGGAAATAATGTTTTAGTAGGGTACTCACCTACGAAAACAGTTAACACACATAACAATGGAAGAAACTTTAATCCAACTCAAAACTCAATTAAAACTATTGGGTACAATTCTCAAGGAAATGTCAACGTAGACGATTATGTTGATGGTCCGGACAATATTCCCGATTTTGATTAATAAATATTTACACTTTAATTTGACTTTTAATACATATATGTATTAACGTAAAAATCATTATAAGTAATTGTATAATTAATTTGACAAACTGCATTAAAGTACCATGAATTCACAACCAAATACTGGTGTTGATTTTGATTTTATTTTTGGGAAAGTACAAATGCTTACTTTTGTATATATATAAGCATAATTGTATATTGTATTTTTTAAGTTCTGCTTTGATTACAAAATATGAGTTATTTCCAGATCATATTCCCTGATAAAGCCCTGTACTTTCCGCAAATTTGTTTTATATATAAAATTAAAAAAAAAAATGTTTTTCTGATTCCCCGATCATTGAGAATTCTTGCAACAACAGTAAGTTCTTGTTAAAAACATTCAAGCAATAAAAGTTTAATTCTCGGAGAAACTGTCAATACTCTTTTTAAGGTAAGAGTGTTTTTATTTTCAAAATCAACTGAGCCATGTATAACATAAATAATTCATCAATAAAGAAAATATAAACAAACCTTTCCTAAGACCACATGAATTTTCAACCTGGTACTATAGCCAAACTTTATATAAAAAAAAGAAATATTGTAAGAGGGAAATATTGTTAAAGGGTATCCCATGATTTATGCAGACACCTTACTGATTTCACTATAAAAGGCAAAGATTGCAAGAATAAGCTCATTTTATATACAAGATGCAATCTGTGGTAAGTAAGAGTCAAAGGATTCTAAGATATATATATATAATAATAAACTTAAATCTCAGCTTCTGCTAGTCGCCACTGTGACCATTGCCACAGCATTGGTCTTTCCTGGATCATCATACCGATATTCCTGTAACTGGAATACAGGTCAATACAAATGCACCCATGTGCGGTGCTCACATTCCTTCGATGGTAAAGAAAATTGCTCCACCAGCGTTACGAGTCCAAATGTTTCAGGAGGTCCTAGAATTATATCCATGGGAACTCCTGTAACTAACCGGTACTCTTGTGACTGGAATACAGGTTCATATAAATGCACACATACTCATTGCATACATTATCACGATGGCAATAAAAATTGCACTACCAAAGTTACTACACGAAACAACTAAGCCGGCGCAGCTCTAAGAAGTAATCAGAATTATCAAATCCCTGGGGCACACGGAGGTGTACCGCCTTTCAGTCCATCACCCAGTGGTCATAATTAGAAAAGAACTAAAAAAGGCAGTTCAAGAGTGCTATAATGTGACAAACGCCTTGAAGTAATAAATAATTACAAAATTGGTCAAAATGGACAAATGCTTTGGATAAACAACTTGGCTTAAATACAAATCAGTTATTACAAAAATGTATTCTTTAAATTTTATTTATTTTTCATAAGAGATCACAATCCCGGTAAAAAGTCAGTTAACCGCTCCCGGTGGCGGTGGGGGCTGTCCGGCGCACCAGGGCGTGCAGGGCGGCAGCGTGGGGCGTGGCTTAGCTGTCTCTGGACGGCCCATAACGCCGGCGAGCAAAAGCGATAGGAATATCAGCTGCAGAGAAGTATTATTAATCAGAAACGGGGTCACACTCGTGTCGCGTCTATAGATTCAGCTTCATGTAGCTCTGAACTTACACAGCACTTGAAGTCCATTGTCGCCAAGTTGGATTGTTGTTATGAATTTGCTGGGAGCCTACTGGTCTTGCTTATATACCAGTTCGAGATTAGGTTACGAAATAAAAGCAATCAAAATAAAATCAAAAGCACTTAAAGAAACCACTTTCCGATTTATTTAAATGCCATTGTCCACACCAGATACTACATTTAAATGAAAAATATTAATTTATTAAGAATTTTATATAAATCGCATTTTTTTTTGTCAACAATTTGACTAGATCTTTGTGTGAATTTATGAAATTATTTTGATTTTAAATGTTTTCTTTCAGTGTATGGTTTGTTTATTCTTGCCCAATATTTTGGCTTTCAACGCTAATGAGATTAAAATTTACAGTTTCCAGTTTGGTTCTGTTTTTTGTTAATTGCCGCAATTCATTTGAATTCCAAGTTTTTGATTAGAATATCTATAAAGTCAAATTATATTGAAATCGATAATAAGAAATTTCTTAATTAACTTTTAATAATATAATCATTAAGGTAAAATATATACGGATATCATTTCAGTAAAGATACAACGTTAGCTTTTATTTTAGTTCGTAAGAATGTAATTTCTCGAAGCACTCCATATTCCGTTGCGTAAATCAAAAATGTTGGAAAACAAACCGGAAATTTATTCGAGTGGGTGTTGGGTAGAGTGTTCCAGTGGTGGGAAAATAAAGAAACTGCAAATGCTTAAGTGGCATTTTCAGGTGTCTTCGAATGTTGCTCCAGCAGGCGGTTCGAAAATGCAGTCAAGTGTAAAAGACCAACTGACCAGGTATATTCTGGCCAACTGGAGAGGACTGGCCCACTGGGTCAGCAGTTGTTGTATCTGGAAACTTCCGGTTCGTCACTCCTATTTAACACTGTGTCGAGGAGGAGGAGGAGTAGGACTACGATGTAGAAACAATGTGCAGTCATTGAGCGCAAATGTGCCAAATAATGACTTGCAGGCGAGCGAGTGCAATTTATATGATAAGCAACAAAAATAAATTGCAAGCAATTCATTTTACTTAAATGCGGTGCAGTGCAACACAACTGCCGAGTTGGCAGCTTTATTTGTGGCCCCTTTTTTCCAGGTGGAGTGTGTAAAAACATTCTTCGGTTCACCTGTGCATACTCGTGCGTAGTGTATATCATTTTAATTTTTCTGCTACGTTTGCAGCCTGACTTGATTTACTTGGGAGTCAGTCTAATGAAGCCAGCGCTGGCAATAGCAAATGGAAATCAACAGCAAAAAATTTCTATCATTTAGACTTTTAAAATCGAATAATCGTTGCATACTTTCGGGGATTCGATTAAAGACCTTACTTCTTTGGTATCTATGTTATTTGATGGAAAGGGTGGATTATACTTTGATTTAGCTGGAATATAACCATTTTTAATTCCAAGAATAACTTGTGTATAACCGATTAGCAGCTTTTTATTCATTTTATATCTCTATCAAACATCATATCAGATTTTGAACTATTTAACACAATTCCCTCTTCATAGCAACGGCAGCCACGTGGAAAACTGAAAACCTTTGTACATGGTTTCAGGTTTCTAGTTTAACAGCTGCCAAATTTTCTCATACCTACTCTGCGTTCCGGAAATCCTGCGATTTTCCTCTCGTCTTACTAATGAGCCAACTGCGACAGCTAATTGGCTAAGGCTAAGACTTCAACAGAAATTGATGGGAAAATCGAGCTTTGCCCTCCAAACGCACACAATTTTAACAGCTTAAAGAACTTGTAGCACTTTTGGGCTGGTTGATGGGCTTAGATGGATATATTTTTCTTAAATTTATTGCATGCAATAAACATGACGCGAGGGCGAAGAAAAGTAGCTACATGAATGAGAATGCTGGGAAAAGTAGCAAGAGTAGCGGCAATGCGCAGAGCTGACAACAAGGACACATCCAGTGGTCCATAGTGCTCGTATTCATATGCAAAATTAATACTGGCTAGGGACTCCAGATGGGGACTTTGGCTATGGAAAGTTCAAGCCTCGAACAGGCCAGGTGCGATGTCATTCAGCGACATTGCAGCGGACACACAAAGGATACCTAGAATTGCAGGATGTTGGTCCAGGGGGTGCTATGAAGAACCACTGTTTATCGAAAATGTAATGCTCTTTCGAAGCGACTTAAGGGTGGTGAAAAAGATATCTTGTTCAAATTTAATAGCTGCTTATATTGAAACTCTAATAAGAAATAATTTGAAACCAACTCAAAAGTGTTAAGAAGCCCTGAATCGAATTTAAAGTAACAAAATTATTATCCTTGCGACCTTCACTAAAATAATACTCTAATTAAATCTATAATTTATATGCTTATCAGATCGAAAAGCTGAAGGACCTACCATGCTGAAACAGCTCGACCTGCAGCAGCGAAGTGCAGCACATCCGTTGACCCGACAGCTATAGCTGAGGTAACGTCTCCCGTCATCACTCTTACCCTCCTCGCTGCCCCATCTTTCACATTTGCACCACCCATTTTCGCTCCGTGTATGTGCTGTGTCCTTCATTGTTGAAAGCTGAACCTTGGGAGCAATCAGTGGATTATACGCTGCTTTACAAAAGCGGACGACGCGTCGCCATCCCAGAAGACCTATGACCCAAGCCCGCTACATGCCCCCATGATGCATTCAACACTTTTTTTGCTCTGCCTCACTCATTGTTCGTTAAGAGTTGGGCCTGTGTGTGTGCGGGATGAAACATAAATTTAACTGGGAGCTCATGGAGCCGTGTGACAAGGCCGCAGGAATTCAAAACAAAAGTTGCAACAAATACCGAACACGCCATAAAGACAACAACAGCAAATACATAGACATAAATTGCAGGCTTGGCCATTCTCCACTCCACTCCACTCTACTACCAGCAAATGTTGGTCGGCCCTTTCTGTCTCTGGCAAGCAAAAAGCAAAAGCAAAATGCAAAAAGCAAAAGAATGACAGGAAACCGGATGTGAGTGCATGCCTTTTGTGCATGCAACGAATTATTCAGTTGACACACAGGATGTGTGCTTTGCTGTTCATGTTGTTGCCACTGCCACACTGCTGGTTGCTGGTTGCTGGCTTCTGGCTGCTGCTACTGCTGCTGGTTTGTTTGCCCGCCTTCCTCAGAGGATCTGCTTGCGCCCGGATCCTAGCCCAGTTTTCTCTGCATTTTTGGTTAATTTCGTAACCATGACAATTGGTGAAAAATTAACACACCCCACACACCCGGCAGTTGTTAAAGTTAAAAGCACGGATTGAGCCAAAGGAGCTTAGCTTGGTAAGCCAATGTAAAGGGTAACATTCAATTTTGAAGGTATTTTGGTTTTTATTTTAATACGTTTAACATCAAGTTCTTCATTATGTTGGGTACTAAAATAAAAAAGAGTGTCAAGCTTAACTAATTCAGCTAATGATAAATTACAAAAATATTTTGAAATATTGGCAAATTTTAACACAGGGCTATATTACAGCCTATGGACTAGACGTTAGGCTTGAATTTATGAAAGAGTATAGGAATTAAAACCCGCTTTATGATCGCATCTGCGTTTACCCATAAACAAATTATTATTGTAAAGTACCTGACACCCTCTACTTATACACCGCAAAAATGCGGAAGCATTTCATTTTGGCACACCCACTCTCGTATGTATATGAGCCCAATTTTTTAAGCAATTTTTCCATTTTATGTGAACAAAAGTCATAAATAATAAAGGAAAGCCAAAGCAAAGTAGAAGGTCGATGCCGAACAGAAGAGGAATGGCTGGATGCGATGAAAAGGAAGAGTAATCAAAAAGTGCGTGCTAACTAAATTGTTATTGCTTTCAAATGTCACGTATCATTATCATAATTTTTTCGCTTGACATTTTTAAGTAGCTGCCATAAATGTTTATAACTTCTGCACTCACACACATACACCGAAAGTGTTTCTATTAACTTGGCCCAAGGTTTTTCCCCTCCCCTGCGGGCCGGCGGCCTCTTAATATTATTGGACCCGAGGGACGAGAAAGGCCCAACAAGGAACAAAATGGAAAGGAAAGGACGAAGTCCTCGGGCCACACACGTACATAGGCACCTTGACATTCATAATTCATAATTTATGACTGCATCTAAGAGAGGGCCTTTTTCCCTACATACATATAATATATATTGTAATTCAACTGCTGAAAGGTGCCAGATGGCAGGCAAAAGATTTTCATGTACTGGAAGCACACGATTAAAAACCATTTCAATTACAGTCACCTGGATGCTAAAAGAGTAATTATCTTTTCAGAATTTGGTTCAACGAACAGGTTTGAACTTTCAAATTACTTTTTTTTACTTTCAAACTAAGAATGGGAATTTTCGCAATAAAATTTCTGCAGAAAATATAAGTTTGTTTTGTAACCAGTAAAATTGTCAAGAATTGATCAAATTTTGGTGTATTGAATTGTTAGTCTTTGTATTTGAAAAGCATACGATGCAAAGGCAGTATTTTAAAACGCAAGCAATTTGCATAATTTTATTCATAAAATTTCAAATGGGCGGCGAACAATGTGTCTAGACAAATGTTTCAATTTATGAAATTGCTATTTTATGCAATATGCTTGTGATTAGTTCGCTTATGGCTGAATAGGAAGTATATGCTAACACATTTAGATGCAGATACACAAAGTACCAACCGCAAATCGAATCAGCTTTATTGAAATTACAAAAATTCAACAAAAAAAAAGTAAAGATGATGAAGGAAAACTTGCCCTACAAACATTAAAAACTAATCAAACTTTTAAATACACTTCAACCGCAGCAGACTTAAGATTGAGATATTGCAGTCGGGTATAGTCGAAGGGAGCGTGGCGAGCCTTAACGTCCAGAACAATTCGACAGGCGTCTTAAGAGGCATCGGCAGTGGCATCGACTTTGATTTGTTGCCTCGTTCGCGTCTCATCTCATCTGCCTTGGCCTCCACACCCCAAGACCGTCTCTTTTTTGGCCTTAACTTTAGCCGGACTTTTGCCTTGTTGTCAACGTCAACAGAAATTGATTGCTCACCAAGAACACCAGCAGCACCAGTCTCCCCGCTTTTTATACCCTATTGGACTGCCTCTGTGGCATTTTCATTTCATTCAGAGTTGAGTTTACTTTGTGCTAAAACTTTTACCCAGAGCCGTAGAGAGAAAGAGAGCTTCCGACTTGCCCCATGCCACCACATCCTCCAGTGAATTATCCTGAGCCAGCGGACCAAGGAAGCCTACTCCCCGGCCAAAACTTTGACACAGTTTAGGAGCCAAAAGTTTAATGGAATTTGTCTATGGCATCGTCTTGCCCCCAGGCCTTCCGTTCGCTCACTCCTTTCCACTCCGCGCTACGCCAAAATAAATAAAACAGCATTCAACTTGTTTTTAAAGCAATTAAAAATTCTTTAAGACGGCGGAACACTTTTACCACTTCGTCCTGAGCGACTACAACCCTGCATCCAGCAACGGAAGGCCAAGGAATTTGCGATCGCGCCGCGGGTTAAAAGGGCGTCGGCGGGGGAAGGAAAAGTGCTGGGAAAATGTAAACAAATGCGGAATTAACTCAAGTTTTTCATTTTAAATGACTTATATATATTTTTGATTTATCTCGAGGTCGGAATTCCATTTCCCTTCGAGTGGAATTAAAGTGATGCTGTGAGTTATAAATTATGGAAAAAAAGTGAAATATAAGTTACAATAAGGTTACTTAATATTCAATCGGCTTTTCATACTTTACAATGATTTATAAATATCTTTCTTAATCTATTCTACAAGAAGTATCCTCATATGATCCGAAAACGTTCTAGCATTAAATAGTTTTACTATTTTTAAGATTTAATTTAATAGACTTCCCAAACAATTGCAAATCTAATTTAATTAACCAGCATTTCCTTTCATGTCTTTTCCCTTTTTTATATTGCAATGCTCCACGCGGCGTATGAACAATGCGGCTGGTTTATTGCTTACGCTCCCACAGAGAAAGCATAAAACACACACGGACACACAAATACCCGGCATCATTATCAACACTAATGCAGAGCAACAACCACACACACTCACACACTTGGAAAATTGTATAAGGAGAAAGTAGGTTCGGAGAAAACTGGTCTTAACTACTTTCTGCACGTCTGCAGATAAAATCGATAAATTCCTTTTCGTAAAACGAATTAGGAAACTAATTGACTTGGATTTCGCTTAAAGAATCTCACATAAATCGTTAGCTTAAGCGTGATTCTGGCAGTTGGTTTGGTTTGGTTTGGGGTTTCTGGTCTTTCGGTGCGGCGTTTCTTTAACTTTTCCAGTAGTAGTCCAATGCCAAACTGAAATTGGAACAGAATTTGCTTGCATTTTATTATATTTGATTTCTTTCAAGGCTACACTCGTGTTTTCTCCTCCATAAGTACACTGCTTTACAAAGTAAAGAGTAGAAAACTATGATTAATACTTAATATTTGAAGTAAATATCGTACGAATACTAAAATGAAGGTTACTTAATTGTGTAATAAATTGTGTTTTTTTGTTGCTAATTTTTATAATTTTACTTTGTAAGCCAGTGTTATTTAGCATTTTAATTACATGGCCGTCGTTGTCGGCCGTTAAATGTCATTAAATATGAAACATTTTAGCCCAACGTACCCCTCCCATTTAACTCTTTGGGGCAACCCACTCAACGGCAACATGGCATTCGTCGTCATCATTCAGCTCCAGCGAAGCGTTGACAAACTAACAAGGCGCAAATATTATGCTCACATTTCCTGGCTCCATGCATTTGCCTTTCAATTTAATTTAACCCATGGACTCGAACACCTGCACTTGCAGCCGCAGCTGCACCTGCTTCTGCTCCTGGTTAACATGACTCCTCCACATCCAGGACATCCTATCTGTGCAGGCATTTTATGCTCGGCTTATTCGGGCAGACGTCGTCTAAGCCACTTGAAGGCGCGCACAAAAATTCAAGGGGCAGGCATTTTTGCACAGTGATACGGGAAACTCTCACTTAACTCATTTGCCTGGCGGAATTTTCGGTTTTCACTTCCTGGTTAACCACTTAAAACCTGATTTACATTCACTGAATGGATAGCTATTTACAGTTTCAGAAGCACTTAGGTAATAGTAAACTTAATTGCAACACATATTTTATTTTTAATTTACAATGTTTACCAATTATTTTTAAACTTATGTTATAAGTTGGCTCGATTTTCTTTTTATTAAAAGACTCAAGACATCAAAAACTTCTTTTGCAAGTTAACTGAAATGGCTTTTCTTATTTATAAATTCATATGAAACTGCCATTTTCTTTTGCATTCGTGCCTTCACTGAAATTGCAACGAGCATGCAAATATATAATTTTAATAAAGTCCTGGAAAACAGGACTTTGTTAGACATTCCGAGTGCCACAACCCAAGTACAGCTCATCAAAAATACCATAAAAAAAAGGATGCAGGGGGAACCTGCCGTGGCAAGTCATTTGACAAGGTAAAACTTGTCGCTGCTTTACTTTCGAGCTTGTTGTTGATTTTGTTGTTGTTCATTTGCTGACAGGTGGAGGTGGTGTTTGCGGGCGGGGCCAGCCCCTTGATATGCTCCGGAGAGTAGAAGAAAATTGCAAAATTTGAAATTTATGTTCCCACGAAATATTTTTATGTAGATTCCCTATTTTTCGCTACATCAGTCCCAACCCGCAAATAAATGAGCGCAATTTATATGCAATTTGTTTGCGAAAAGCGCAAATTCCGAATTCCAGCAAAAGGAAACGCTATTTGACTAATTGTGTCAGCATTTCCCAAAAGCTGACAGCATGCAGCGAAGGGTAAAATTTTAAGCTAAGGAATTTTTTTTGCATTTTAAATGGTTTTTTGACATTTTAATAAGAACAAGAAAAATCAATTTATTTAAAAACTGAAAAAATATTATCTACTGATACTCTCCCGAAGATCTTCACTTCAGTGGAAAAGAGTCTTATATATTATTTAGCAGTATAAAACACATTTTCTTACTATTTTCCAATTAAAAACTTCCTTAAATTCCATTATTATTTTCCTCTACTGAGTAATTTTAGAAACTTCGAGCCCAATACCTATTAAAAAGTGTAAACTTTGCTTCCCTCTTTACTACCTTATGCTCGAACACTTTTAGTCATTTTATCCAGTTTTATTAAACTGGGGTCAAAGCTCTCGACTGGGTTAGACTTATACCCTTCTCAAGTTCAAAAATTTATTGTTTCAATAGAGCCCAGCGACACATGGAGTTCGACTAGAACAAAATAAAATAAAACCGATATAGGAGAAATTGAATTTCTATAAAAGTTTCGACAGCATGCAAAAGACAAACTTTGTCCACTGCACGAAGGAAGGAAGGGAGTGTGGGTGGCGAAGGAAGTTGATGGGAACTGGTTGGATCACATACGCTGCCGCCACGCCCACCATTTCGCCAGCGTCTGAGTCAGGAGTTGGCAAAGGAGTTAAGTAGCCAATCACCATGTCCTCTTTTGTCCTTCACTCAGTACTCCTTCCTTTGCACTCTTTCCAGCTCCAGTTTCGTGTGCAGTTCCTTCGGCGGTCCGCAGAGGACGCTGTCAACACTTGGACTTCCGGTGGCCGTTGTCGATGCCACTGCCACTGCCTGCGCCACTGCCACTGCTGCTGCTGTCAGCAAAATGTCACCAGCATACACATGGAATCGGTTTTTCCGCTCTCCTGTATTTGATTGGGTCTGGGTTGGCGATTGGCCACCGCCATCCAGCCATCCAACCATCCTTCGATCTCTCCACTTGCCATCCTGACTGTGCCTGGTCAGGAGCATTATTTGCTTTTATTTCTGCAAGTCAATAGCTTTGGCTTTTAAATTTATCGACTGACGTTTGATGCGCTTCATTTAACTTGGAAACATTTTTCAACTCAAATTTCTCAGCCCCGTCGACGCGTCGCCTTTTTGGTTTTTAGAAAATACGTCAGTGGTGACATTTTAAGCATGATCTTCGAACTTGAGGATTTAGTCAAAGGGAGTTCGTGTTTTTTGTTACAAGAAGCTTAATCTGAATGCCTTAATGCATAGGTGAAAGACTCGGATAACCAAAAGAAGTTTAGAAATAAGGCTCTTTAGTATGTTCTCCAAAACACCTTTCAAAAATTGTTCTTCAAATTAAACCAAACCACTAGTATTATGCTTTCTAACACATCCATGTTCTGGATTTCATTTTGGTACTCGACTATGGACACTGTTTTGCAGCTTATTAAGTATTTATGCAGCCAGAGAAGATAGGATCCGGAAACTGCTAATATCCCTGTCCAGACAATGTCCAGTCTGTGTGAAAGAAAACTTCCATTTTTGTCGATTTTCACCGGTAACAAAACACAATCTGAACTAAAACTAATACAGAGTCTAGCCTGTTTTAGCAAAAAAGCACAGAAAAAGAAAACCAAATAGAAAAACTACCAAGAGAGGGAGGTGCTGGTAAGAAGATCAGAGTACGAGCACTTCTAACTGGGTTCAGCTGCTGGCATCCCATCCATTTGGTTATCTGGCAAAATGCACTTCACAAAAATAGTGGGTTAAGCTTTTGTTAGGGGGCAGTCATGGCTGCTACAATAAGCAGAATGCAGTGAACTGCAAAACATACAACTTCATGGTTATTTTGCTCTTTAGTTAGCTGCCATATTTTTCTGGCCCCTCTCCCACCAAACCATATCCGCTCTTGCCATTCGAATACTGGACTAGGGGCGTTGCCCACGCCCACTTAACAAATATCAACTAAAATAGCTTTATATATATTGTTGAGATAATAAAAATCCAGCAAGGTTCGCTTGAAGAGCCCAGACAGCAGCAATTGTATGTGCTGGATCCTGCTGGGGTCCTGCGGAAGCCAAGAGATAAACGATATAAAAAAGGAAATTATATGAAGTCTGTGGACTATAAAAGTTTCAGTTCAATGAACTTAAACATTTAAGGAACTGTATTATATAATCTGGATTATCTGGCTATGATTAGGGTATAAAGGAATCAAAAGTAGTTCGGTATCAAAATTAAACTTAAAGAGATTCCACATCCTTCTGGATTTAAATAACTTACCCAAGATCTACATATGTTTTAGGATTTTATTTATTCAAGGCATGGGTCGACATTGGCCCTCCGACGAAACTCAATTTTAACAGTAGCAGACTGCACTCTGTTCTACTCCGTTCGATTGTTTAATGACCCTTGATTGCAATAAGCCAATTTGCAATGGGAAGGTGTGGGTGTGGGTTTGGGCGAGTGAAGCGAAAATGCTCTGCATTTGAATTCAAAATGCGGAATAAGTTCATTAGCAATAAGGTAAAAGAGAGATGGAGCAGGGGGATTGGGAATTTCCAGCTTTTAGCTGCAAATGTTTGCCAGAACCTTTTTTACTCTAATTAGAGTTAATGTTACTTTTATGCTCAGGCAATCATATTTTAATTTCCTTTTGAATAGGCTTTCAGGTCACAATGGCCAATCGAATTTGAATTTAAATTACCTTGATTATTGCCTAGAAGTTTTCAGTTTGGCAGTGACCACCACAAGCCCAGTTATTGAATAACGCATTGGCTAATTGACTTCAATGAGACAGATTGCGGGGTTGCTAATATTAGCCTCGATGAGAAAGCCGATCAAAGTGAGTTGATTAGGCCGTGGACACAAAAGCCGTTGACAAGAGATAAACCTTTGACTCGTGTCCAGGATTTTAGCCCCATTTACCACCCCACCGACTCGCCATGCAGTCTGCAGCTAAGTGGGCGTGGCTGGCTTGTAATAACTCACGCCTTTTGACACAGATTAAACCGGCATAAAGACAATGCTGGGATAAGGAAACTGCAACGATGACGAGGACAGAAACAAACTTGGCCAGGGTATCGGGATTGCATGTGTATGACCCCTCACACATGTACGCCTATGAAATTGTAAATGTAGATGTACGAGTTTGTGCGTGTGTGGGTGGGTGGCTTGTATAAATGTTAGCCCTTATTGTTTGCCCGACTGGCCATGCAGGCTGCACATATCACCAGGCGGCCAGACAATCCTTCACCACCTCCTCATCCTCATCCTCATCCTACATACATACATAACTTATATATATATATATATACATATTCCATACCGAGCTCATTCAAGCCAGTCTGCTGCTCATCTTCATTGTAGATGACAGCTCCCATTGTCCTTTGCCGACTCCTGCAGCGACAGCAGCTGCACTTTTAGCCGCCCGAGACAGAGCGCTCGGATCAGGCAGTATACCAGTGCCCATATTCAGCCATATCACAGTACTCCCTCCCCCTCACATACTCTATTTCCCCATTAACTTGTTCTTTTTGTTCTTTAAGCCTTTGCTTTGTCCCTGGTATGACTCATAAATTTCCAAATATTCATAGACATATCTTTTAATCTATTCCCCAAAGAGATGAAAATTTAAAAATTATAATTAAGAAGATTTTAAAAGTATGAAGAACATATAATGGGGAAGAAACAAATTTTAATCTTTTCATCACTTTGCTAATTTTCTAGCACGAAAGCTTTGCCAAATCATTTGGAAATATCTTTTTATCAATAAAAATCTATAAACCTTGAACTGTAATTAGTTTTCTCGAAAGAAAAATTTCACAATCTGTGAACTTTTTGAAATGATTTCCATGTTGCCACTCTATATTTGTTGTTTTATTTTAGTTGGTTCGGTTGAGAAAGCGCCATGCATAATATAAATTTAAGTCAAAACGCATCGACTAAAAAGAAAATTCTATGCATTTTATATCGAGCCAGAGGGCATTCATACGATGAATGTAACTACATGCAGCATACATATTATATAGTAAGTATGCAGATGGGAGTTTCATTTTGCCGTGCAGACGCGGAAGCCCACGGACAGGCAGTCAGGGGGCATTACCTATGCTCTATGGTTCCTCAATTGGTGCGTGGCAAAGAATTCATCATGTAAATAGGTTTAGCGTGTGAAGTCAGTGAGCGACTAGAGCCCTGATGCATAATGCATTCGATGTCTGCTCTAGAAATGACAAATTTTCTTATTCCAGCAATGGCCAATTCTGGGAGAGGTTTCCATAAAGAGAAACAAGAAATTTGTTAAGATTTTTCAGGTTATATCGAGAGGGGTGTTATGTGGGCAAAAATGTATAAAGGCCAATAGACAAAAACAAGTTGAATTGAAATTATTTCAATAACTATTTCCCAATATTAGTTTTTCAAACAAATAAAATATTAGCTTTAACAGGATATGCACAGATTTCTGCCCCTCAGCCATGGATGGGAACATTGAAAATATTTCAAGCCACATGAAGCTTTTCGGGATGAGAGCGCCATGGTTGCTGTTGCAATTTCTGTTTTGAAATTGGCTTATTTAGGTATTTTTTATGCGCTCGACATTCAACGTCGACCGTGCTGTGCTGCAGGGGCCTGTAGTCCCTGGCCTTTGTTTTGTAATTGTTTCGAAAGTGGGACGGTAACGAGGGGTCGGTGGGATACAGTAGGCGGCGAAAGTTAACGTCATTGTCGTTTCCGAACTCGACGACGTTGGGTGGTTGTCGTTGGGCCAAAAGAAGAAGGACGACATTAGCGGCAACTGTTTTGAGTGCTGCTTCCTGCCGGTCTGTTCTTTATCGTTCCTGCACCACAAGCCCACTCCCACACTTACCACCCACTGGCCGCTTTCAAGTGGCATTCGAGTGGCAGCCATTGTGCAGCATTATGATGAAAGTTTGTGTCGCAAAATGCAAATATTTGAAAGGTAATTGAATTTGAACTTTGCCGCTCATCGTCCTCGCCTCCTACTTGCCTCCTCCGCACTGCCTCCTGTTCAGTATGTCAGGTGTACGGGGCAAGAACACCAGAGAAACTGTTCATAAATTCAGTGCTTTATCACGTAAATATTAAATCGTTTTCTCTTTTTAATCGGAAAATTTAATTTTGTGTCATTATCAGGTTTTTCATATTAAATTGGTATAAATAATTTTGAAATTTTAAATATATTAATATGAAAGTTTTAATATGATGGAAATGTTATTAAGAAACTTCGGGAAAATGAAAAATATGAACAAGGATAAGATCATGATTCATTTCTAATTAGTATCCAAAGTAGTTTATGCTTAATAATCAATATTTACGATGGAATCTTATCGATGAAAATCCATAATAATACCAAATACAGTCTATATAAGTCATTCATAACTTCAGACCGGATCTTTAACTAATTTATCCATTTGAAACTCTTTAATTGGATAAGATTAAAACTATATTTGACACACAATCAAAACTTATTAGCAGGCTTTAATTAACTTTCCACAGAGAGAGATAAAGATAATATGCAATTCTTGCAGAGGTCAGTGTAAAAGGAATGGCTTTAAGTGTCCGATATCGCGTATGCAATGGCATTAAAGTTCCGATGGTAAATATTTGACAAACAGCTTACATGTTTTATTTACCCAAGCTGAATGGTCAACACGGCAGAAGGCCTAAAGCGTACTCTCTCTCTCTGTCGCACCCACTTGGTGGCTGTATCGTTCTGGCAGTCATTTGTTTGTCGTACAAATTATATACAAAATTTGCACACTCATGAGGGCATTCAATTTCCATGTTTTCGAGTGCAAATGAAAATCTATACAAGTCTGGAAAACACATCTGCCCCCTCTACCCTTTGCCCACTATGTGCTCACTTTTGGGGCGTGCCGCAGGTGCAGTGAACAATAAATTTTGTTGAAAATAAACAATTATTTAGACATGATTGGCTTGTTGCCTGCCATTTTTTGAGTTGTCAGTTCAACTTCTATGTGAATTCGGCTTTTGTTTTTAATTAATTGCCTTGATTGGACCAACAAGTTTAGGAATATTTTTTAAAATGCCTGACACATTTCATTTCATTTCAATGTTAAATGTTCACCAATTGTATTGAATTTATGAGAGCTTGAAATAATTTACATTTATTTTTTGAGTGATTAAAGACAACGAATAAAGTAAAAGTAAAGAACTTTGGTATGAACGTCCTTAAGTAGTGCTAAAAGTAGCTAAGGGAAAGTCCAAGCAGATTTTTTTATAAACTATCCAACAATTTTTCAATTTTCATTCTCCCTCACAAAGTGTTCTTATTAAAGGCAATCACAAACTTAATTAGCACAGCTAGAAATTCTTATTCTTTCCCATTCACCCATTCTGTGTTGTGGTTACCGCCCCCGTTGCTGATTCTGGGGGCGTGGCAGCTACTGTCTAGCTTCTTGGACCGCGTCAAAGACAGTAAATTGGAGTGCAAAAAGTGGAAATTCTCTTCTACTCTGGTCTCCGCTTCTGAGTCATCTTTTGTTTGGTTAATTTCCTGCTGTGAGAAAAAAGGAAAATGAAATAAATTGAAATATAATTAAATTTTCACACAACGGAAAGCGTTTAATGAAAATTGCATTCAATTTTTAAGTGGTAAACAAACTTTAAAAGAATTGACTGATAGAGGAACTTGTCATAAAGCAATGCTATTTTAAACTAAACTTATTTGGCATAAAAACCCTAGAAATTGTAGTTCTTAAACTTAGTACATTTTTCCAGCAATCCTTTTATCTTGTCCTTTGACCTGTCGTCTCTATACAATGACTTTTGATTGAAAGTAGCAAAAACAACGACAAAGTTGGTGTCCAAGTAGACCAGATTGACGTTAAAAGTTGGCCGGGTGGGGATCGCAGTTTTCCAGCGTTGGCAATCAAAGTCAAAAATGCCTCACGATTGGCAAGAAATCGAAGGGTGGACGAGACTTTGTATCGTTGGCATCGTTTTCAGTTTTTCGTCGGCGCGTACAAATTTCTAATTTCATTAAAATTTGTTCAAAGGGCTGACGGCAAAAGGCGCGATGGATGGATGGATGGATGTAGGAGCCCCAGACGTTGACAGACACAAATCGACACAATAGACGTCAAACACAGGCGGCTGGGGATGGTGTGGGCGTAACAGCCGGTTGTGGGCGGGTCAGCTTTGGCAATCAAAGAGCGCCGATCAAAGTAGAAAATCGATTTTAATTGCAATCTGGGCCCAAAAGCCTCGGCGCTCTATTAGCGGTCAAGTGGGCGAGTGTGTGACGGCCACTGGATATTAAAGGGGCGTGGCATGTCGGCTCTTGGCCCAGTGGATGGTTTTCGGTTTTTATGTGATTTTTAAAAACAGCTTTTGAGCAAGCTTTTATAGAAGGAAATTTTGTATCATTTTTTATATAAGAATATGGAATTCTACAGTTTTATCAGCCTCAACCATTTCTATTAAACTGTAAGGATATCTGAAGTATTATTATACTTCTTTTAGCCACTCACAAACAACAAAGTATATTGAAAACATACCCATGAGTTTTGTTTCAGTCCAGATGTCAAAGTTATGCCCTCAAAACGACTGTCTGGACTTCAGTCTTTTCAGCAGCTCCAAAGACCTCACATCTAGAACGAAAAAAATGCGGTGCGGTCAGTAGTAAAATTTTAGTGCATTTCGACGACCAAATTTTCTTCCTGGCGTTTTTACAAATTTTCCTTTAAAATTTTATCGTTGTAATTTCCATATATAAAAAAGACTCGCCAAGCAATCGAAATTAAAATGCTTATGAAAAGCAAAACGCTTATCTCGCATGTTCTGCAAAAACAAGTTTCGAGCCTGCTGCTACAAGCGTCATGTCGCCATTTAAGTTCTGAAGGCAATCTGTACTCGCAGGATGGCTACGACAGTGGGTACCTGGCACCTTTGGGTATACCGCGCAAAGACCTTAAGAAAAATGTGCCTATGGACAAGTCAAAGGTCTACGATGCCTGCTGGCAGTCAATGCGCCGCACAGAGTACAAATGTCGCTCGGATCCAGAGTTCAATGTGCATGCCTTTATTGATTACCGGAAAAAATGTTTGGCCGATCCCTGTGCCACCGAAGTGGATGCCATGGATCTGACCCACTACAAGCCCTCGGATATGCACAAAAGGAAGTATCCAAGGACATGGTATGAATGTGTGGTCAAGCGGCGTAAAAGAAAGGCTCATTGCGTCCCGATAGCGCCACCAATGCCAAGACGCAAGCGCAAAGTGGTCAATTTGAAACCGAAATGCCCTGAGAATTTGTGCGTTTTGGGGAAACTCGATCTAAAGTTAACCGAACCCTGTAAACTGATGAAACCAACCAAATGTCCCCGATTCAAAATGCCTAACTGCAGCGTGGCCGCCCGCAATCCCCCCAAGTGCCGTAAACCATTCAGACGATGTGGCAGCAGGCGCAAAACCAAGTATCCAAGCTTTTCAGAGTGCAAGCGAGATCCCTTCTCGGATGCCCGACCTATAGAGTGCAACTGTCTGCTCAAGCCGGCCATCTGCGATATGTGGCGTCACTATCGCCGTCGAAATGGCTAATAGGCTTGCGATTTTTCCGATTCAAAGATCCCCTGCTTTTACTACATTTTGACCAACTAAATTTTATGTAAGAAGAGCTGACCGGAGACCTCGTTCGTTCGATGTAGACAATTCTTTACCAACGATTATCTCATACTCTCTTCTAGCAATTTTTATAAATTGTAATATACTTAGTAATGGAAAGCAGATGAAATACCAAAATTAAATGATTCCTGAAAACTATTGAATTGTCTTAGTGCAGGTGTCAAGTTGATATGAATTGGTAGCCATGTGGCCTAACATGCTAGCAAAAATGCAATATGCAACAGCCCGTGCGCGAATCTGTATCTGCAGATTGTCCGAAATGGTTACGATTCCCGGGGAATAACCAAATTCCATTATACAGATACAAATCAAATTGGCAAAAGGCATTGAAAGGGATCAACGGAGGGTGGGTTGGAGAGTTAGGGAGGAATATGAAAAAATCAAATTACCAGAACTTGAGAAATCGCAGACATCAGAGACCCATAAATCAGTAAACGAATGGTAGGGAATCGAATCGTATATATATATATAGATATATAAGAAATTGTTACCGCTAGTTAACGGTTTATTGATGCGTCGCTTTTGGCTGAATTTATTGGCCTGGTCGTTGGTCTTTCGCTTCCTCACGCAAATGCAAAATGGCCAAAACCGTAAAGGAGGAAAATCGTGCAAAAGCTTTGAATTGATTTGCCTCTTAGACGTCCTCTTTGGCTGGCCAAATGTTATGCAAACTCCCTGGAAAAATAACGGGATACCAAAGTCTAAAATATCACAAAATCGATGATTATATTTGATAGATTTGCAGTTTTAAAAATACTAGATATTGTCAAAAGAGACAGAAACTCTCTCTTGACAGGAGTAACATTATTTTTAAACAAATCAGAGAGATTTTAATATATATTTTTGACCCTCTTGAAAATATATTTTCGCGCATCTCAGAACACTCTTCTCTCACAATCACAAAAACCTTTGGAAACTCCCGTCTAAAAATTTACAGATTCAGAAACAAATTAAAGCAATTGTTCCATCCAGAAGGCACGGATGGATAAGGGAAGTAGTACGGTCTTTAAATCGTTATCCAGAATGACGGATAATGAAGAGGCCATGCAGGAGGGGGCCGTGTTGCATCTGCCCAGTTATGCCGATCGCTATACGGATATTCCTCGGCTCATCCGCTTGAAGTTCATTGCCCAGGTGTGCCCCCAGTTGAGTGTTCCTGCCCTAGAGCTGGCCATAGCTCACGTGAAGACCACCTTCAATGTCAAGTTGTACGATGAGCTGTACAAGACCCTCTGCATTGAGATGGACAGGAAAACCCACAAGAACCTAGACGAGAGAGGAGCATTTCCCACTACTGATGGAAACGAACAGAGTACATCAAGGGGTAGAGGTAGAAGACTGGTGCCCTACGATTCGTACTGGGTGGAGGATAACACCATGGAGGCTAATCTTGCACTCCAAGAACTGGACGCTGAACTGAATTTCAAGAAATCGAATTCGGGTAGCTCTTATGTGCGACGCACTCTGGAGGAGATCGGAGATCATTACGAGAAGAGCGGAAATCTGCAGAGGGCCGTCAAGTTTTATGCTCGAGCCAGGTCCTATTGTACCAGCAGTGATAATGTGATCAATATGTTTCGCAATCTGATCAGGGTCTCCATTTACATGGCCAATTGGTGGCATGTACTGACCTACATCGACGAGGCCAAGCAGTATGCATTCGGCTTTGAGAACCTGTGCCAGGAAGTTCCTGCTCGTCTTAGCTGTGCCGCTGGTTTGGCCAACATGGGTTTGAAGTTATATAAGTCTGCCGCCCAGTACTTTCTGAATACTTCCTTTGGGCGGTATGATTACGATAAGATCGTTGCTCCAGAAGACGTCCCCTTCTATGCCGGACTCTGTGCTTTAGCCACTTACGATCGGGATATGTTGCAGCTGCGCGCCATCAATTCGGAATCGTTTAAGCCTTTTTTTCAGCTGTCACCAAAAATGTGGACTATCTTGGCCAAGTTCTATGAGGGCCAGTTCGATACCTGCTCGGCCCTATTAGGCGATATTGAAGATCATGTCAGGATAGATGTTTATCTATCTCCTCACGTGGACACTTTGTACGATATGATCATGGGCAGACTGAAGAAGAATGACAAGAAGGTTATGACCGACCAAGTGACAAGGCATAAGGGTAGATATAGACTTTGAAAAGTAATCAGAGTGCCTCAAAGCGATTTGGTTTGACAAAGATTGATTTACGCATTCAATATTTATTTTATAATAAATTAAAATATGGTGATTTTTTAATAGCTAGTAGTTATTCGCGTCTTTATTAAAGTAAATCATAAAACTCTGAAAATAAAAACCCGCATTTGGGAGGAATGTCACATTTTCCATAAATCCTTCAAAAGTTTCGTAGTAAAAGCGCCATCAGTTTATGCAACAATATAGGCACAGCAATAACAACAAAACATATAATTAAATTTTTCGTGTGTTCAGTAGAACGAACGAACGAACTTGGAATCTTACAAAGAAAAAAGTATAAGGAAAAGGAAGGCTGACAAGATATAGTGGGTGGCATCCAGTGAAAGGTAGTGAGCGAGTGGGGGGAGACGGTGGAATCATGAAATATTGCACAGTTGAAGTGATTTTTATGAACTCTTCAAAAGTAGCTCAGAGAAAGGCGAATAGACAGTGGAAGAAGTTGGGCCGTTTGCACAACATAAAGGTTCCTGGCACGCTAACGAGCTTAAAGATGTAACACAAAGTGCGCACTGAAATTGCATCCATAATGGCGCCCCAACGGAGGTGGGATGATGTAATGCTGCTTTCACTCTCCTCTGACCGTCATCTTCTTCAGAATGGAAGTGATTTCCATGGAAAAGCTGCG
The DNA here is from genome assembly GCF_018153835.1 of Drosophila eugracilis. Classification (NCBI taxonomy): domain Eukaryota; kingdom Metazoa; phylum Arthropoda; class Insecta; order Diptera; family Drosophilidae; genus Drosophila; species Drosophila eugracilis. Next base: position 2,314,413 of record NW_024573209.1, read on the forward strand.
TTCGAGACTGGGAAATTCGGTTAAGAGGGCAAAGGTCAAGAGCGGATCAGTTTTGAGAGAAGCTATAGTTGAAGATGGCTAATCTTATTGGTTGAGATAAAGACCTTTTCTTTAGAAAAACTAATTTAATTGGCTGTATTACAATATTGGTTGTCTTACAATATTAGTTTTTAAAAATCTATAAATTTCGTTGTTTTTTTGTTGTATGTAAATTGTAATCAGCGCACCAAAATAGTGAAAATGTTGGATTAAAAATCTAACAACAGTTTTGTGAAATTGCAATTTCTAAGGCAGCTAGAGACACCTGAGCTGGGAATATGAAAACTATTGGAGGAAAACGGTGGGGAATGATCAACCTCCATTTGGTAGTTGTGGAAAACTTCGGCCAGACATTGTGTTGAGTAATTCTTTTGTAATGCGGAAGGAAGCTCAAAAAACAACACAGTGCACAGCGATTTCCGTGAAAAGGACATGGAGCAAGCGGCAGGGGTGGTGGAAAAAACTTTAAGACAAAGCACAGAGCTGACCTACGTTCGGTGGGCTGGGAGAAATGGGTTGGGCGGTAAAAAGGGGTTCGCAGATAAATTGCTGCAGTGTTTAGTTAATACTTCTGACCGTCCGACCGACCGTCTTACGCCTTGGCCTTTCGTCCTTGGCTGTTGCTGCAATTCAGGAGGATACCGGAGGAACAGCGACGCAGCCTCACAGCTAGATACAAGGAACAAGGAACAGCAGCTGGCTCGACAAGTTTATCTTTTGTTACATTGACTTCCGCTAAAAGATACTAAACTAGAAAACATTCTTCTCCGCCTTCCATTCACTCTTTTTCAGTTATTTTTATTTGTTAGGGTTTCTTGCAGGTTAGCGTCAAAATCCTGCAGGAGAAACCAGGGCTGGCAGGAAAAGTTAAACAGAAATTAAAACGCAGCTGGGCACTCTACAGTGGATAAATATAGCAATCGTCGTCGGAATTTGTCAAAATTTATTTTTTGCTTGACAATTTCTTCAGACTTTAGACAGTTGACACAAATTGGAGTATGGAAAATGGACTCGACAGAAAACCCAAGTACCCGTATCTTGGCCATCATAGTCCGGCTGTGCGCTATGACCGCACTTACCTACTATAGTGCTAAATGGGTGGTCAATGCTCTGGATCCCAATAACAGGATGCGGAATAGGGCCAAACAGTTGGCGGAAAAGCAGCTGAGTAAGCTCAATTCGTCGGCTAGAGATACAGCTGAAAAGATACGATCCCGAGACTTGAACGAACATGAGTTGATACTTGCATCCCATCTGGTGACCCCGGAGGACATCGATATTACTTGGGCCAATATTGCCGGCCTCGATGCGGTTATCCAGGAGCTGAGGGAGACGGTGGTGATGCCAGTGCGTCACCGCGATCTTTTTCGTCGATCGCAACTCTGGCGGGCACCCAAGGGAGTTCTTCTCCATGGACCGCCCGGCTGTGGCAAAACCCTCATAGCCAAAGCCCTTGCCAAGGACGCTGGTATGCGGTTCATTAAATCTGGATGTGGCCGTGCTGACGGACAAGTGGTACGGTGAAAGCCAGAAGCTGGCCACTGCCGTGTTCACACTGGCCAAAAAACTTCAGCCCTGTATCATTTTCATTGACGAAATCGAATCCTTTTTGCGGATGCGCGGCAGCTGTGATCATGAGGCAACCGCCATGATGAAGACCCAATTCATGTTGCAGTGGGATGGCTTGCTGAGCAGTGCCGATGTTTGTGTGATGGTCTTGGGAGCCACCAATCGACCGCAGGATTTGGACAAGGCCATTCTGCGCCGGATGCCTGCCCAATTCCATATCGGAGTACCACGCGATGGCCAACGACAGGCCATTCTTAAGTTGATTTTGCAGAGCGAGCAGCTGAATCCCTCGGTTAACCTTAAGGAGCTGGCCAACTTGACGGCAGGGTTCTCCGGATCAGATCTGCGAGAGTTGTGTCGCCACGCCTCCATGTATCGCGTGCGCCAGCTCATGCGCGATCAGCGCAATATCGGTGTTGGTGGACCTGGTGAGAAAGCGTTTGATTGGGACTTAAAGGTGAAGGATCAGAGCTTGCAGGAGTGCCAGCAACTGGAGATTCACATGGATGACCTGCTCAAATCGCTGACTATCATGAAATTGTCTAAGCTTCAGATAAGCAGCGGACTAGTCGAAAGGGATCTTGAGTTGGACTGAGCTTGCTAATTATAATTGGATGAGAAAGAAGGATCTATGAAAGAGTCTGCAATCCTTAAATAAAAACTGCATGTTCTTTGTCAATACATTGCCAATTTTTTCTTTTCTCTTAAATAGTTAGATAAATTATTTTTTTCAGTGCTTTGGCATTATCTTCACGTTTTATACCACCTCGGTCCATCCTATCCAGTTAGTAACACCCCATTCTGTCAGCCTGGCCAATATTTTTCACATTTCATGGCATGCATGAGGAGTTTTTGCTGCCATGAAGAGCACAGCGAGAAATATAAAAAAAAGGCGGACTGCACAAACCAGGAGCTACAGCAGCACAGTGGCAACAAAACACTCAAAATAACAACAGCCAGGACAGCAACAACAAAAAATCTTTTATGTAAAATTGAATATTCATAAGTTGTTTCACAGAAGCGGCAGAAGCCTAACTACGAGCCTCAGCCTCCGCCTCGTTTGCTTCTGGTATACTCTTTTCAAATGGTATTTTTATTTTAACCTAGCATCTGCAAGTTAGTAATGAGAATTAAATTAAAAAATTCACTTATATTATATAATGAAGATCATGTTGTTGTTGTCTTAATTTTGTGTTTTTCAGATGCCATTGGTTGTACACTTTGTAATAGCATACAATTTTGAAGTTATTTCTAGGATCGAACACATTTTGAACCATTCAAATACTTAACTTCTTATAAAAGAACTTCCAGATTTGAGTATAATTCCCATAAGTAATGCAATCCATTATTTTCCCTTAATCTATAATTTGATAGGGTGTTTCAAGATTCGGTTTTTAAACCAAAAGCCTCTTTTCTTTTCGTAGCTATTGTTGTTGCGTTGGACTGCCCGTTGATTGTTTTTGTGTGTAGTTTTGTTTGGCTGAGTGAACCTGCAGACGCTTCCGTGCCACGCCCCCACCTCATCACCCGCCCACACACACTTACGTACCGTACGTATACGTACTCTCGAATATACACACATACATGCATATGCGAAAGCTGCCGTTGTTTGCTATTTTGTCATGCAAATTGTATTTATTGCGGCCGAAAACCAACAACAACAACAGCAGCAGGAGCAGCAGCAGCAGGGCGTACAGAGATAGGAGGCGGAGACAACCTCGTCACGCCCCCCTGTAATTGTTTGCTATTTGTCATTGTGTGTGCGTGTGTGTGGGTACCAGTGGGAGGTGGAATAACGTACGTATGTGTGCTCCATTGTAAACAAGAAAATTGACTGCCGTCGGCGACCTGTAAACTTGAGAGCACATTTCCCGAATATCCTGAATCGCTATGCATTTCCCCAAATTCAAAGATTCTAAGCTTATTCCAGTGCCAGAAGATGGTAACTCTTTTTAAAAAATTCAAAACTTTGCATGTATTATAGGAAATATCATTCTTATAAAATAATTAGTCATAATAAAATAATCTCTAATCCGCAATAGGTATACAAATAACCCACTTGATTAGTAGGAATTGAAACTTAAGATTAATCTCTTTAGTAATTTGTTTTTTTCTTAATAATATTAATTATTCATTTCTGATAATATAAAAGAGAGAGCTTCGACTGATCGAGCGACAGTAGCGCGATGAAAGCCTAAGTATTCGGAATGCCAGCACTTAGCTTCCTCTTGTTGATTGCCTTCCCATTCTCAGTATTAGCACAGTTTCTCGATGGAGATTGTGCAGTTCAAACAAATGCGAATAATTCTTCCAGTCCCTGGATTACTTTTCTGCATACGACTGATCTGATGTTTGTGTGCCTCGGAACTCTGATCTCTCAAAGTTTGTATAAAAGAAGATAATATTTTGAAGGTCTTGGCATTGTACTAAAAATTATATTTTCTTTATGTACAGAACTGATAATGACTGCAGCGCATTGCGTGTTAAGTAACGCTCAACTGTGAGTAAATATAAAAGCTCAAATAAAATCAAAATATTTATATCCTTCTGCAGAATAGCTCGCTTTGGGGAGTTTATAGAAACCTCAGGAGAAAACACATTTACTGTAGAGTACAAGGTAAGGGAAACCTGCAGTCACCCTTATTTTGACATAGATACATATGACAATGACATAGCCCTTCTTGAACTAGCTACAAATGTAGTTTACACAGGTGAGTTTGATTCCAATTATTTTAAAAAAACCATGATAACAATTTTCTCTATAATAGACTACATCAGACCCATTTGCATAGTTTGGAATCGTTCATGGAAACGCTACATCGATAACATTCAAGATCTGAAAGGCTATGTGTGGGGCAAGCCGCTCAATGGAAAAGATAGTGGTCGAAGGCTCGTGGAAATCCGGCGTCAACCAGCAGAAGTATGCCATAACTATATTAATTCCACTATGGGTAACATAATGAGCAACCAGTTTTGTGCCGGAGACTCAGAAAGTGATCTATGTAATGCTGAATCCAGTAGTCCTTTGGTAGCAATAATTTCATATAGAAACTTAAGGAGATATGTTCAAATTGGCATTGCCACCACGAATCAAAAGTGCAAAATGCCTAGTATTTATACAGATGTGATGAGTCACATCGATTTTATCCTCCGGATTTGGCGTTTTTATGGCAACGGTCAAAGTGCCATGATCCCAAGTTCAACAACATAATCACTTTCGAGTAGGGATTAGAAAATTAGAGTTCAAACCAATAAAACACACGAATTCCTATGTTTGAAATCTGTTAATCTTCATTTTCTATAGTTAATAGCAACTAAGACTAAATATTGTGAGTACTTGCCTTATAAGGCAAAATATACTTGGAATTGTCCTCGGGGTGAGTTGATTTAGCCGGCTAATTTGATTGTCGCTGAAATTTACGATTATATTGCGGCCATTTTCCTTGACGGTTTTATGTAAATCGCTGTAATAAAATCCAAGCAGCTGGGGCCTCCTCACAATTGTCTGCTGGAAGGCATAATTGAGCTAAGAGAAAGTTTACGAGAAAGGATTTCAACAGCCAGCAGCTTAAAACAATCAATTTATTTACATGGCGCAGTTACAGTCATATGAAACTTCAGGCTTACACTCGATAAATTTTAACGAGGCACTCTGTTAGCTAAATCTAAGGAGACGGAATTAAAATTTTAAATTAAAATAAGCCTAGTTTTGGAACACCTCAATAGTTATTGCTGGAACAGAAGTTTTGCTCATCGTTCAGTGGAATGTTTAGTGTGGTTTTCAGCTTTAATAAATAATTCATATTTAGCAATTTATCAGTTGATTTAAATATTAATCGCATAAGTCCTTCAGTCGGCCATTTCAATTAAAATGCGTAATTCCGCAAGCCACTTGACAATTAACACACTCTTTAAATGACAATTTCTTTGGCTCGGCTGTTGATAAACTGCATAATTTATGTAATTTGCTTCACCAACAGACACTCTCATGAGCACTTATTGATGACAATTATTTGAAATACTTTTAAGTGAGTGGGCAAAAGTTTATTGAATTAATAATTAACTGCAATTGCGTAATACAAAATTTATTTTATTGCTGTCATCGAGTGGTTGGGAGAAGTAAAACCATTGCGAATCGCAAAACCCCTGTGCATCATTAAATTATTTTAGTTGCATTCATAATTTAATTGATTTAAATGGAAATAGCGATTTCTCTGTCAATTATCGCACCCCCTCGATTTTAGCACAAGCTGTCCCCACAAATCGTTTTGGCTTAGAATAATTGATGACATTTGTTATTAATTACACTTTGCAAGCCAACTTGAAACCTTTAATTGTGAATTGCACATCCTATTTTTTGTGCCGCTGCATTCCGGCAGATCTCGAGGCTTTAACTAATTTCATTATTATGCATTAATCATGCACCGCATGTTAATAAATATTAATATCCTCCGGCCAGCCAGCAAACTGCCAATTTTAGCCCATAAAATTTCCGGAAAATTTTGCATAAAAGTGTACTGATTTATGGCATTGGCCAGCAAAAAAACCGACAAGTTCATTCAACGAGTTGGGTTGTAAAAATTCATGCACAAATAGCAATTAATTATCTAGTAATATAACGAGACTGTTTCGTTTAGAGTTGAATGGACCTTTCTATGCCCTAAGTAAAAATCTATGATTAAAAAAAATATAACATATGTATTATTTAAATTAAGGGAAAACATGATTAGCCTTTCAACTTTTAAGCACGAACTTATATTTCCCATTTATATACCAACATGCCCTTACTAGCTATTCCACCTTTTTTTTGACTTCAAAAGAGTATCATTTTGGTGGTTCCTGTGGCCATTTGTTGCATTCGGTACAATACTGGTTGTATCAGTCTCTTGGTCATTAAACGCATCTGTGTGACTGGCAAAAAAAAATGGTGGGAAAAAACTATAAAACTCCTTTGTAAAGACACAAAAAAAGAGAGACAAAATAGAGGGAGAAGAGGGGACAAAAGGCATGCAAGGACTTCAGTCTTTTGAGGGAAATGGTAAAAACTGTGCTTTTGCCCATGACCATTTCTATTTCCTTTGGCCATTTCTAAAATTTGCATTTTTCATGCCACAATGTATAAAATTCATATTTATAAATCTTTTAACTGCACACACCACACCACACCAAACACAAAATGGGACACATCAAAAAGCCAAAGCACAGACAGAAGTAAAAATGTGAAAATAGGAAATGAAAATGAAAAAAAAAATAAATAAAAACCAACTGCCGTGCAGTCTGAGTACGTTAACTTTCTCAGTCTTTCTATTTCATAAAATATTGTAGGAAATACAATGTTTCCTGAACTTAAAATTTAAAGAGTATTTATATAAATAAGAGTCTATAGTAAGTTCGGGTAAGTAACAATTTTTCCCAATGATTACATAATTTTCATCTAAAAATTCCTGAAAAGTGTATCCGAGAGACTTATATAAAACTGATACAAAAACCATTCACACTCTGCGCACGGAAAAAGAGCAGCACCAAAAGAGGAGATATAAAAATGTGTTGCAAGTCAGAAGTGAATGAATGAATGAATGTGAATGAATATGACTTTGCCACACCGAGCAGAACACAATAAAAATGTTAGGACCTCGCTGGCCAGTGGGTGAACGGAACCCAGAAGTCAGGAAGCGGAAGTAGGGCGCACGGAATGAGACACCACTGCACGGCGCTGTGATTTTTCATTTGGAGCGATTTTCCTTGGGCTTCCTTGGTACCAACAGTTGTGGCCGCAAAAGGGGGAAACTGAACGCGTGCGGCATGCAACTGCAAAGTGACCAAACGGCCAAGTCTACTGCATGTTTTAAAAAAAAAATTGGTTAGCCTTTTAGCCTCTTGCTTCTGAATATATAAGGTATTCCCATACTTTTGGCCTTTGAATAATGAACAAGTCTTGGTCTTTTTGGGCCTTTCAGTTTATGTACTCTTTTCTTCGGTTGTTACTTGATGGCGAAAAATTCTTTTTAAGAGCAACTTAAATAATTTTTAATTGTTTAACATTATGTGTGAAATTTATCAAATGAAATTTTGATAATAATTTCATTCCTACCAGTTTTTAAATGCTTTTTTATTTAACAGTTTTTATTACAAAAATAATTTTTAATCTTTTTATATTTAATCTATATACGAGGTGTGTTCAAAAAGTAAGGTGACTCTTCAAATTTCGCGAATTTCAAATTTTTCGATTATCGAAACCTTTTAGAAGTTATACGAGGTGTGTTCAAAAAGTAAGGTGACTTTTCAAATTTCAAATTTTTCAAATTTTTCGATTATCTTCAGTTTTGGGAACAAGAAAAAGTCACATGGGGCCAAATCCGGTGAATATGGTGGCTGAGGCATTATTGTGGTGTTGTTTTTGGCCAAAAAATCCAAATCCTTTGATCCATATTTTTCGATAGCAAACAAGAGGAAACGCTATAGTCGAGTGCCGCGACTATAAGATACCCGTTACTGTTTTACACAATTTTAAAATATTAATTTTGCTAGTGGAAATTCACAAGGCGCCACCTATTGTCAGAGGAAGTATGTTGAGTATGCTTATAGTGACGTCACTGCCCATGTGGAGACTTATAACCTTAATTTCTTCATAAATAGCGAAATAATGTTCCGATTTGAAAAACCTTTGGTAAATCGATAGATATTAACAGAAATAAGTTACACAAGGTCAAACGAAGGCATTCATAATAATATTATAGACTCCACAGTTTTCCGCGGTTTGTGGGCGTTAGAGTGGGCGTGGCCGGATGCAACTTTGTGGAAAGTTGCAGAGGCATCTCCTAAATACGTGTTCCTAAGCAAAATTGTGTAGCTTTTATAGTTTTTAAGATTTTTGCATTTTTGGTTTTTCGGGTTTTGTGGGCGATAGAGTGGGCGTGGCGTGATCGGAAAAAAAACAATTCGCATTGGGAGCATCATAGAAACATACATGCTTGATCCGAACTTTCTATCTCTTATAGTTAACGAGATATCAGCTTTTCTAGAAAATCCGAAAAGCTTCTTTTGAGCCTTGTGGGCGTATGGGTGGGTGTGGCCGGATAGTAGTACCACTATAAGATGCGCTGTCATCTAAAGATTATACTTTCTGAATTTCAACTTTCTATCTGCAATAGTTTCTGAGATTTCAGCAATTTTAGTTTTTTGCGATTTGTGGACGTTAGAGTGGGCGTGGCAGGATGCTGTAATAAACTTGCGCTGTCCCGGGACCTCAAGAATCTTCATGCTTAATCTCAGCTTTGTATCTGCTATAGGTCCTGAGATCTCAGCGTTCATACGGTCGGACGGACGGACGGACGGACGGACGGACGGACGGACGGACGGACGGACGGACGGACGGACGGACGGACGGACAGACGGACATGGCTAAATCGACTTCGCTATTGATCCTGATCAAGAATATATATACTTTATAGGGTCGCAAACGCTTCCTTCTATCTGTTACATACTTTTCAACGAATCTAGTATACCCTTTTACTCTACGAGTAACGGGTATAAAAATCGCCGAGCTCGCAAAACAACTTGTAACTTTACGCCTCTCACAACCAAACAAAAGAGGATGTTCCATTGAAACTTGGTACAGATGTTAGGGAAGAGTGTACCAATATAACAAAACAAAAAAATCGATAATCGAAAAATTTGAAATTCGCGAAATTTGAAGAGTCACCTTACTTTTTGAACACACCTCGTATATACCATTATTTTCTGAGGACGTTATACACAAATTGTATTCATTTCACATTCATAACATTTTTATTAGAAGAGAAGGAGATGGAGCTTGCACAAATTTCGTTGCACACTTTGCAGCGCACGCCACCTTTTATTTGCTCCTGATTCTGAAAGAACGCATCTCTGGCGTTGCTATTTTAATTTTAGCCTGCCACGCGTTTGCAGAAATTAGCGTGATGCACTCCCCCATTACCAACCCACCTGGCACTCAGATACATTTAACTTTCGGTCTACGTTCGAGGCGTTGACGTTGCATTTTTACCTGCACGCGCTTAAGAACTTCGCTGCGCCAAAGTTAGTCAAATAAAATGGCAGAAAGGAAGTTTTGCACGGAGGCTGGAAGTCAAGAAGGAGTCTCTCATCAACTTTGCCTGGCTGGAAGAACATTTTTTCGACACGGTAAATAAAATGACTAAAACTTTCATCAAATTTTTTAAAATTTTTAATATAAATAATAATAATAATAGAAATAATAATTTTAAAGAACGTTGAGGCTCTAATACCTAAAAAGCATATGAAAATAACATTTATAAATGTTTTAAAGAAGATTTTCCTTTATAAGTAAGTAATTTTGCTTTGAGGACAAGAGAATTCTCCCTGTGCAGGATGTAGGAACCTGCTGATGACTATCTCTGCTACTTGGTGCCTTCTACCTGACGCTGGCATTCTAATTAGCGCTGACTCGGCCCACCTGGTCCCTTCTCCTCGTAAACTGCGACTTCTTGGCCGATCATGAAGCGCTTCGTTAGTCGCGTACCTGTGACATCGTGTACATGAAACAATTATGCAACATTTACGCGCAACTCATAAAAATGTCCGTATGTACTCATGTGCAGAGTAACAATCCTTTCAGCCAAAAAAGTCGACTGAATCGAGAAGGCAAATATGTATCAAAGGGAACAAATTTTAGTCAACATGAGTCTTTTGCTAATGGGAAGAGTATGATGCAGCCTTTTTGTAATTGTGCAGGTTCTACTTATAAAATTATACAAAAGCTTTGCTTGTTGTTAGATTGGTAGGCAGGGAAAATAAGTACAAGTATAAGGCTATAAGGTATTCGCTGTCGCTATATTTCGCTCAAAATCTGTATTTTTCTCATAATAAAGCCAATAGTGGAATATAATACGTCGTTCAACTCGTAATTTAATTTTGAACTTCATTCAAAACTTTGACCAATTTTAAGAAAAGATAATGATGTCACCCATTTCAAAGAAACGCAAATTTTGGCTAAAAATTGATTTTTTAAAATGAACATTTTTGTAAAATTTCTGTTAATCGTCTTAAAAATAATTTTTTTGGGACAAGATTGAAAAAAGTAATAGCATTGAATGTAATATCACGTTGAGATTGTTCTTTAACTCAAAATTAATTAGTTTTCAAACTTATAAACTTAAAATTTGGACCGTTTTGCGTTAAAATAGATGATCCCATTAGAGAGCTGAAAACGAGTATCGTTTTTCCTTTGTAAGTAGTTCCAGCTTAAATCTTACAGTAATTAATCATACTTCTCTTAAGAAAATAAATGAAAATGTCTGGAGAATAACTAGCTTAACGACTGACTCTCATCTTAAACAGTTCCCCCAAATTATCAGCGAAAAGTTCAAGCAAAGCGAAATTAAAAATGAATTGCATAAAAGCGAATGCCAAATGCGCGAAATCTTTTTCCCCAATCGCAAAAATTTCCTAACTTCAGCCACCACCAATAATTGCTAGACCAGCGTAAAATTTTGCGCTGACTTCATTAAAAAATAACACAAAAAAATCTAACTGGCAAAAACCAAAAAAAAAAAAGAAATAAAGAAATAAAATTGCAAGCAAAATGAATGAGTCTGGGCCACAGAGTGTAGAGAAAGAATGGCATCGATTGAGTTCAATTGGGGGGCATCGGATGGTGAGGAGGCAATTGTAAAATGGCCAGACCATGAGCTAAGCCAATAATCAAGAGACGGAGAAGAAGGAGAAGGAGAAGCGTGGTTCCCGATGTCTGGCAGGTGGGCGGAGTGGGCAATGCCGGACTTTGCGGTCCGGGAGGCGGCAGCTAATTTATTACGAGCATTTAACAAGCATACTCCTGGGGTCTCTCACGAGTCCGCTTTGATTTATTAGGTGTTTGGTTTAAAAAAAGCATGGCAACGAAATGAAAAGCACAAGAGGACGAGCACGAGCTGGCCAAAACGAAGGCATAACAAGGAACAAGGACTAAGGACCAAGGAGCCGGCCGGATGGGCAGGCTGCGAAATTCCGAAACACTAATGTGAATGTAATTTGTAGTTAATGTGCTGTCGGTTGGCATGTGGGCGGGCACTTCGGCTATTCAGGCATTTTAATTGTTCAAACAAAATCGGGATTTGCAGGAAATTTCGAAGGTCTTCCTTCTTTTCACAGCGCCACGCCCGTTTTTTATTTAGGTGAACACAAAGTACTTATTATCAGATGTTTTCCACTCTATTTTTAAATTTTGCTTTAATTTTTATTAATATTTTTTATTTTCCTCCAATCAATTAGCATAAAATAAGCTATAGCCAATAAGTTATTGTTTTAACTGGAACTCAGATGTTTAATTTTCCGACAACACAAACAACCTGTTATTATCTTCTTCGGGTAACTGTTTTGGAACGCTTTTAGTTTGTGTTGTTTGAACTTTTCCGAACTGCCTCCATACCGTCAGGATAAACTGAATGTGGCTTAGGATATCCGTGTAAACACTTGGTTTGTTGCACGTTTTTGTTACGGTTGCCACGCCGATCAGAACAAAGCGACTATAGTTTCTGAAAGATATTACTGCCCCCAAAGGAGAACTAAAGTCCACATTGCAAAAATTGCTTTCAGAGTCTCCAGCGCAGAACTGAGTGTTTGAAATTGCAGTGCCGTCGTTTGTGGAACACATTTCTGCTGGTTGCCGTCGAATGTCTTCAGTTCTAAATGCATTGCTTTCCGTTATTTTTGTTGTCGGGCCCCATCTGGCACCGGTTAGAACCTGGATATTATCGATATACTTCCTCCAATATGTCCACCAAGGTATGCAGATTGGCCTTATGTAGTCTAAACAGTGAAACAAATTGTGTTATTATGATTCCAGATAATACCAATAAAGTCAAACCCACCAGAATATACAACATCCGTGGCCAAGCCGAGAATAGCAATGTCATTGACGTTTGTTAATAAATTATAAAAGGGGTGAACGAAGGTTTCGTTTACTAGGTGCTCTGATCTAATCGTGCCATCTCCATTCTCGGATTCTATAAACTCCCCCAGACGAGCTACTCTGCAAAGGAGAAGCATATCTTTTTAATCATATTTAGTTTTCCTTAGATTTTATTTATCACTTGCAGTTCTTGGTTGCTTAGGATACAATGCGCTGCAGTTAGTACTAAATCTGAAATTAGAAAAGATTATTTAGTTAAGGACATGATTTTATAGGGATTAACAAACTTTTTGTGATTAGTGTTCCACCGCACACGTATAATAGTTCTGTGGTGTGTAGATATGCCATCCAGGGACTCGAGATGTTATTTGGAACCCTGCCATTCGGTAGAAATCCGCACTTCCCATCGATATATTGGGTTAAGCCCGGAACGAAGAGAAGAAACAGCAGTGCTAAGATTCCGATGAGAGCCGACTTCATGGCGGTACTGTAGGTCGTTCGGTCGAAGATCTCGTTTTAATAAGGTCGACAACCAGGCTTATCATGCTTTTTGTTCCAAGAATTTTAATCAATCAGCCGTTGGGCAAAGTATAATTTTCCCATTGCATTCATAGAATATTATTTAATGCCAAGTGTTAGCATTTCATACAAAAGAATAGCTACTAGAAACATTAGAAAATATTATGCAAAACAAAATTCTTAAATAAAAGAAGAAAAATTCGAATTATCATAACAAGGCAATTTACACATTTTAAATCATAGGCTATTATTCCTTTGAAAAATTATATTTGCTAGATGGGATGTTCCCTTGTCTCGATCATGATTAACCTCAAGGGAAGCCATTCACCCAAATTTCGGCATTCTTTTACTGCTTTTCCGTATTGTGTGACTTTTGTTTTCACGTTTTTTACAACTGCCCAATGTTTAATGTTAAATCACATTGTTGAATTTCTACTGCCTTTGTCGTTCAACAACGATGGCGTTCGCATCGCAAGCTTTTCCATCGGCGGCCATTAAAGGTCATAAATCACAACATAGCATAGAAATAAATCAACCCTTTATTATCAACACATCGCAATGTTTGTTATCGAAAGGGTTATTTATAGTTCTCCTGGGAATGAAGGGCAGAAAGAATCGTCCCTCGCCCGTTCGAAATTTTCGTGAATATATTTACCGGAATTAACTACGGTCCACAGATTGAGTTCAAGGTTGAAATTCGCTGACCGAATTGCCTACTTATCGGTCTGTCTATGTGTATGTGTATGAGCTGTGCGATTTTTTGTGTCCTGGCAAGCTCATTAAGCAAATCGCATTATTTGCTCATACAAACTCAAGTATCTTTCCAGTGCACTAAGCACACAGAACGCTCTGACAGCCCCACAAGGAGCTTCATTTGCCGGCAATTGAAAGCCTGAAAAGACACACTGGGGCAGAGTGAGAGCTGCACATGGAAAATGAATACATCATTAGCTGCATGAAATGTCCTTGCCAACTCAAACGTACCCATGCACAGAGAACATTTCTATTTACAAAATAAGCCAATTATTTATCAACAACTTGTGCTGTTTTTTCTAAAAAAATTCAAGGTGAGAAGCATACATATACAAATGTTTGCTTCATTTTTCTTTTGAGACAAAAAGTTTATAACATGTTATAATTTTGATCCGTGTAGATACTCTTATACACTTGTGTATAAACGTGTGTGGTAGCTACAAGTGGACAAAGCCGACTCTAAGTGACTGAAGAACGAAAGCCCAAACGGAGGACGAAAACATCAACGCTCCATGGCTACTTAAAAGGCTTAGGTTTGAGGACTTATGCAACTTGTTAACTAATTACGTGCACAGCAGCATGAAGTGGCTTAAAACACACCCCCTAAGCCACTCAGCCATCGTACAAAGAGCCAGTTTGAGTTGATAAGACCAAATTGATATTTGGGAAATTCGTTTTAATCTCTCAAGTATGTTGCAAGGTAAAGCTTTTGGTCTTGTGGCTGGCTAGTTGAGCGATATCACCTTAAAGTACCTTTTATTAAGTGCAAGCTATAAATTTATCTTTCAACTAAGGGCTTTCTATTCGAATGATGTTAGATTTTAAATTCTTAAGTGAACTATTGGAAAAGGGAGTCATAAGTTTTCAGTTAAGAAAATTAGCAAACGAAGTAAGCAACAAATCATCTGGCTATCAGCCTAATAAGCCAGAGCTCTGAGCAATAATTTACCGGTTTTATTATTAAGGAGGTTCAAGGAAAGAAGTTTACGATTAAATTAACGTGCTTAGCAGGATACTTGAGATAACTATTTGTTTAATTAGACAATCGATTGTTTAATTCAATTTCCGATTCTTTTACGAAGCCAAATCTGATTTTTCTTTTATACATTCCGCTTCTCCTCTTTTGCTTTTTAGTACGGATTACAGCTTACCACAACTTTTTCCCTGAAAATCCTTGATATTATTTCTGTACATTTTAATTACATTTTAAACATTATCTAATTTTGAAATTGTGAAACTCTGCGAGTCCTCCTTGACAGGTGTTCAAAAAGTTAATTTCCTGTTTATTTCCTGATTACTCTTTACTGTTACACGAATCAAGTTGAGCTGTTCATTGACAAGTTAACAAATGTTTTAATTAATCTCATCAAGCAGACGTATTACATTTTTTGATATCAACTAACAAACACATTTAATTACAATATTTAATTTAATTTTGAAGTCGCTTTAAACGAACATTACAAAAATCTTTAAGCAAACAAATTTCATTTGAAATTGCCTGGGAAACCAAATCAAGTTGGAAGTAATCTAAAATAAAAAACTTTTCAGACAATTGCAGACAAAAAACTGGGGAAAATGAAGAGCAGAAAAGGGTTTAAAAAAAGTCAGAAAAAGAAGGGGGGAAGAGTGATGAACCAAACAGCCATTCAATATAATAAATCACACCTTTGTCACTCAATGCGAAAACGTATTTTTCCAATTAAAAGCCATAGAACGTTTCCCTGCAAATTACTTAAACCTTTCGTCGGCCATCGGGTCACCGACATGTAATTAGTTGACAAAGCCGTTCGTGCCAGTTGTTGTTGGCTGGTCTGGGACGGGTTTAATTGAATTTTTATCTCGGCCAATGTGGCACCTTTCCACGTGTTCTTCAACCAAAAACTGTGGATAGAAGGTATCACAAATAAAAGATTTAATTTGGAAAAAGGTCGACACTCAAAGGCTATGCAAATTTCTTCTAATTTAGAAAGTTTCTTATTTTAGCATCGACTTAGTTTATATAGTTATTGTTATTAAACCACAAAAGCCTGGACATGGCATAATTGAGACAGATCCTAAATTTCTATTTTTATTTAAAACGCAAGGAGGACATTTTTAATTACCCTGAACTAGGCACTACCGAGCCCTACCTAAATGCGAATATATTTGTCAACATTGTTGATTTTGCGAAAAGCTCCTCTTTGTTTCGCATTTGGAAGCCATGTTCGTTGATTGTTGTTGGTTTTCGCGTTGTCCTGCCACAGAAATGGGCAGGTGTTCAAAAAGGGGCAGGCCCTGGGAGTGGCATCAAACCGCAGCAATGTCAACAGCATAAGCCGATTGCGTGGAATTTCGCCATTGTTCCCTTCGATCTCTCCCAGGGGTTTGGCTGCTCTGTACAAAGTCAAATGATAAGTCAATTGTTTGGCTTGAAATTTCAGTTGCCACAGCAACTCTACCTTCAGCACTCGGAAAAATACATTTAAATAATAGCAATCCTAGGGCGTTCTAGGCAAAATAAATAGAACTCAAGAATCTTCCAGTTAGAGGAAGTTATTTTTAAACAATAAGTACACCCGCATATTATAATATATCATAATTTCATAAGTGCATTATTAATATTTCCAAATTTGTTACCCACATATGTTTTCAGTGTTTGAGCATATTGCAAAAAGGAGCGGAGCCAGCATGAACAAATAAAAGCCATTGGAAAAATGCAACTAACTGCAGCTTGGGGTTTGCCTATTATTAGCCACATTAAGTTTCAATTTGCGGCCAAAACGATCTAATTATTTATTATCCCTGGCCCTTCCCCAGCTAGTTGACCATCCCTTCGAGTCGAGCGCGGTGGCTTTTATGGCCACCAATTGCGCTTAAGTGGGAAAGCAGCAACTTTACGAGCTTTCCTCCAGTTTCTCCCACTCAAGCCACCTCCGATTCAATTCAAATTGGCACGCAAGCCAAATGAAGTTATGAGTTTGGCCAAGAGAGAGGGACTGGACTGAAGCGTGTGTATGTGTGTGTGTATGCCCGGTTTCAGCTCAAGCTCCACTCCTGTTTGCTTCAGATTCGCTCAGTGGAGGTCTTGAGGAATCGGTACAACAAGTGTGCACTTTGGGTAAAGTATTTCATATGTATAGACCTTTGCATACCCTAATATTACAGAAATATTTACGAACTCAATGAAAGGTTTCTTCTAAAAGTTTTTCTCATATATTTTAAAATAATTCCTATTTAATCTACATTATTTAAGTTTAGTTCAATAATTATAAAGTTTTGTGGAATATTTTTCAAGTGAAGTAGATAGCCTAAGCCTCTTCCAAAATTTAGTATACCCAGTATTCTCCACAGTCTTGGCCAACATTTGCAGAACAAACAGTCGCCGTGGGAAATTATTAGAGACAAATAAATTAAATTTTATAGCTTGGGTGCGCTAACACGGAAGGAAGGAAGTCACGACAGAGAAGGGCAGAGGTCGACGGATGAAGGATCCAAATTTGATTGGCGATTGTTTGGGGGCAATTATAGATTTGGTTCGCTTGTTTTCTGGGAGCTTAGTGTGCTAAAGCTCATCGATAGAAGTGCTATATATATAATATATATATAATATATATAGATGTGCAGCGGTAACTGGTTATCCCATGCCCGCCAGGACAATGGCCACTTCAATTTCCTTCAGCTCCATTTATGGCTGAAACATGCAAACTAAAAGTTAAGTTTTGTGCGAACTCCGAGCCCAGCAGAATAACAACAATAAGCCGCTCGACTCGATGGCGTTTAACAAAGTTATTGGCTTCCTCTCCCTTCCACCACCGCATCCCCCAGCCTTCTTGGCCATCATCAACACTCTCTCTGTCTGTCCGGTGCGATGCGCCGGCCCCAACAATCTCACTCCCACTCTGCGTTCCATCGGTTTCTTGCCACCTTTTGTTTTTTACAAGCACTTTGCAAATATTTATGGCTGAAAGCAGCGTAAACAATAAACTCATAAACTGCAGCGACGACGTCTGCGTCACAGGACGCAGGACACTGGACACAGGACCCAGCGGGTAAATCGATTTTTAAAATGAATTATGTTTGCAGTTATGCAATACCTATATATATGTTTATGGATACAAGTATGTACCCGTCATGAAACGATATGAAACCGGACATTGAATTATATATATATTACAGTTAAAACGAAAGACCGATTAAGGTATGTCCTACAATGTACAGATGGTAGTGAACATGATTTTCTTGATACGAGTAATACAAATTTAGAACGGCTTTAAAATTATTATTACAAATTTTTCATTTATATATGATCATAAAGAGAAATTTCCCATCGGTCATTTTCCTGCCTTTAATTTTACAATTCAGACAGGCAAGTAAATTTCCGGCTGTTTGTCAAGCACTTTTGTGTCATTTTCCTTTGTTGGCTGAAAACCTCTGAAAAGAATGAACGTACCTACGTATATGCGTCAATGGCAAAGGACAGTCTGTGCAATTTATAAATTAGCTAAATATTTTGGCAGAGACGCCACTGCCACCTCTTGTTAAATACGACAGCCACATCCTGCTCCTTCTGACCAAATAGAACGCATATGCATATGCATTCTAAAATTGTATTTACTCAAAATTTTGAGTGCAGAATTTACGCCAGTGCTGGCAACTGTACTGCACTGTCAGTTGTTATGCAAACATTTACCAAGGAAGGGGATTCCCAGCTATGGAAATTAGAGTCTACATTGAAATTAGCAGGCGGCGCAGCGTAAACTATGTCCCCAAACTTTGAGGTAAACATAAAATGGAAGTCGGCGTATCAGTGCGATAAACATATAAACAATATTTTCAAGAGACACTAGGTGTAGGTTTAATTTGATTTTAGTTAGCTGATAATTACTGTACACTTGTATTTAAATTGGTTTAAATTTAAGTATGGAAACTGCATTTGAAATCTGGAAAGTGTAGTCGATTTTTTCCCTCTTGAATTTTTATTTTCCATGCATTTATTACATGTTTTGACAATGACAATTCGATTGCTGTCAAAGGCAGTGTAGCCCAGGGCCAAAATCATTTATAGTAAAAAGTTCGATTTGACTGTTAACTGATTTTATATTTCTACACTTTTACATGCGATGTCTCCGCTTTTTCCGACAATTGTCGACTGCAAACTCTTGTAATCCTAATGAATCCAGCACCTATTTATTTTTCATTGTGGGAAATTGTGCAAATGCCATGACAACAGTTCGTTTTTGGGGGGTCGAATGCCACGCATACCCGAAGCCACACGGCCTGACCATCCTACGGATGCGAGTGTGTTCAATTGTTTAAATGTGCCGTAACAACAGTGCAAAAAAAGCACACACAACCGAAAAGGACCTTTTAATTTCAGCAGACCGAATCTGTAACTCTCTTTAGGGTAAGAAATACATTACAAAAAAGCTTGCAAATTATTTTTAATTCTTCTTAATGCTGTCTGGTTTTCATTCACTTCTCGAAACCTATTTTCCAATATTACAAATACGAACTTAAATTAAGTACTCTCCGAAGATATAGCCCTTTGAACAGATGTATCTTCCGATCTTCAGGGTATTCAAAACAAGACAGATACTGATGTAGATTCACTCCTGGCTGTTGTTTGCATACATCAGTCTGAGCTCGGGGAATAGGCAGAAGTGTACAGGGTGGATTGCTGACAGATAGACAGTATTTGCTGCTATTTTGTTACTGCTTGTTACTGTTTCACATGAGGCTTTGTCTCTCATCAGTTTAATTAGTTGGCAATGGTTTTGCTTTGCTTTTTGCTCAATCTCCTCCTCCCTCAGGCGGAATTTCCATACCACCGGAAAAACAAAAGCTTAGCCAGAACAAAAATAATAATTGCTCTGCATTTTACTACATATAAAACGGATGTTCAGACGATGACATATGACTGAATTTATTTTTATTGATTTAAATATTTTATTTCAGAGATAGAATGGTCTTTTATCAAATTTGACTTTTGGTGCAAATCTTTTATAACTTTTGGTTACAATTTAAGTTAACCGTATAAGACTTATCCGAAAAATCCCACAGTTTGCATAGGATATTGAACTACGAATTGACCTCCCATCGGAAAAGTTTCTATACTTTCATACGAATCACCATAAGATCTATCCTCATGGAATTCATCATCCCATTCTGAACTATCGGAGTTCCAATTGCCATCTTCGTAGTGTGATGGTTCCGGTGGCGGTGGAACGAAGGGTGGGTTGGTGGGTGGTGCAGGAGGTGCAGGAGGGGGTACATATGGCGGTGTTGGCGGTGTAGTTGGCGGTATAGTTGGCGGTGTTGGTGGTATAGGTGGTATAGGTGGTGGTATGGTTGGCGGTATAATTGTCGGTTTAGTTGTTGGTCTAGTTGGCGGCTTAGTTGGCCGTCTAGTTGGGAGTCTAAGTGGTGGTCTAGTTGGCGGCTTGGTAGGCCGTCTAGTTGGGGGTCTAGTTGGCCATCTTTTTGGTGGTCCTGTTGGAATCGTTTGACCCTTTCCGTACTGCCGCCAAACTTTTAGGATAAAGCCGATCTGGCTCATAACGTCTGTAAAAACGCTTGCATACTTGCACATTTGATTCGTATAGCTAGCAATACCGATCTGGACAAATCGTTTGGTTTTCTTATACGGAATCATGGCTCCTACAGGTCCGCCAGAATCGCCATTGCACAGATTACTATTCCGGTTTCCAGCGCAGAATTGGTTGCTCATAAGGTTATTACCGATATAGGTTCGGCAGACATTCGGTGATTGGCGCCGAATGTCCAGGGTCATGAGATCATCGCTGTCAAGTCCCGACTCAGTTTTGCCCCATCCAGTTCCGACTAGCCTTGGGATGTTGTTGATGTACTTTCTCCATCTTGTATCCAACAGAATGCAGATTGGTCTGATATTATCTGTTCAATGAAGACTTAAAAAACGTATTAAACAGAGGTTTCCTTACCAACATGTTTGATCTCACCTCTGTAGATTACAGGTGTAGCTAGACGCAGTATGGCTATATCATTCAGAAAGTTTTTTCCAGTACTCGTATAGAGGCGATGTCTGAAACCTCCATCAACTTTATGAGTAGCTCGAATGTGGCAGTAATTTCCATTGCATACGTCTTTTTGGCTTCTTTTATACTCACCCAGGCGAACGAATCTACAGGAATTAAGGTTTATTAAAACATAAATTTATGTGATTTATTGCAAATCACTCACAATGTTACGTTTGGTAGAAAGCAATGCGCTGCAGTAAGTACCAATTCTATAGGAAAAGTAAAATATTTAAGAAGTCTTAGATGAAGTTTTGAGGAAAGTTAGGGTAAATACTAACTATTTGTGATTAAAGTTCCGCCACAAATGAATTTGTTCTCGGTGGACTTTAAGAAAACCATCCAAGGACTAGAGTTGTATGCCGCGATCTTGCCATTAATGATACGTTTCACCGCCTTCGTTTCAGATCGTATTCCACAGGCTGGGTCAAGAAACTGACTAGATCCGGGGAATGGGAAAATAAATAACAGCAACAGACTAGGAGAACGTTATGTTCACCATTTCTGCGGCCTTCTTATGTGAATGTCAGTGGATCGGTCGAGTATCTTAGCTTTATAGTGTAGACGATCAGGCTTATCAAGCTTTTGGTTCCATGAAATGTTGTTGTGCGAAATTTCTTAGTCACTATTAGAATTAATCAGAAATTTTAAAACAATATTTCCAAGTTTGTTTCTTACAAGAAGTTAATTTTTTTTAATGAAATCGATTTTTTTTTTATTAAATTTTAATTTTATATGTAGAACACAATAAGATATTACCATATTGAATATTGGAAGTATGGCCCTTGAGTCCACTTTATACCTTCCTTAACTCCCTGCTGATCCGGTGTTGGAGTTTTACCTAGATTCGGCAAACTTTGACCGTCACCGTACTGCCTCCACACCTGGAGGATGAAGTCGATGTGGCTCAGAACGTCAGTGGAAACACTCGCCTTTTCGCATGCAGAATTTGTATAGCTGGAAATGCCGATCTGGATGAAGCGTTGAGTATTATTATGTGTGACAATTGCTCCTAGGGGTCCACCGGAATCGCCGTTGCACAGACCGGTATCCCAGTTGCCAACACAAAATTGCTTTGCAGTGATGTTAGGGCCGATGAACTGAGAGCACACTTCTGGTTCCTGACGACGAATGTCCGAGTGTCCTAAGTTCATCACTAGCTTCGGCAAACATGGAGCTGCCCCATCCAGTTGCGGATAACACTTCAATGCTGTTTATGTACTGCCTCCATTTAGTATCCCACACGATGCAAATAGGTTTAATATTATCTAGAGAAATAATATAAAAAATTAAAAATTATATATTGTTTGCAGATTATCTTCAAGACAAACCTGTGTACACCACACTCTTGGCCAGTCGAAGAATAGCAATATCATTAACAAGTGAGTTTGGATTAAAAAATCGGGTCCTAAATGCTGCATCCACACGATGCTCCGCTCGAAAGTAGCAGGAGCTGCATTTTTCATCAGGTGTCCCTTGATATTCCCCCAGGCGCGCTACTCTGAAAGATTAAAACACACATTTGAAGTATTTCATTTTATATATAATTTTTTTTACTTACAACTTCAGATTGGAAATGATGCATTGTGCTGCAGTAAGAACTAATTCTGAAAAATGAATTGCACGTAGAATAAATAAGTTAAGAACACTTTAGCTAGGGAAAATTTTGTATGTTGAAGAATGCTAAGTACTTTTTGTGATTCAAAGTTCCGCCGCAAACAAAAGAACCGTTTGTTGGTACAAGATAGACCATCCAAGGGTTCGAGCCATAGACAGTTTTTGTTTTAGATCGAATTCCACAAGCTGAGTCAAGAAATTGACTAGATCCGGGAAATGGAAAAATAAACAACAGAAGAAAACTGGCTAAAGCTCTGAGCTTCATTTCTGCGGTCTTTACGATGGGAATGTTATTCACTCTCGGAGGTATCTTCGTTTTATAGTGTGGACGGCGAGCTTATCAAGCATCTGATTCCAGGAAATTGTTGTTGTGTAAAATTTCTAAGTGATGATTTATGAGGAATTTTGCACAGAAATTTCCAAGTTTTTTTTCCTTTGTAATGGACAAAGTTATTGACATGGATTTTACAAGAGAATATGTATACAGTTTTATTAAAAAAATAACTCGCAAGAAGCTCTGTTTACCAGATCGCAAAATGAAAGTATCCCCCAGGAGTCCACTCAATATTCCCACTCCAATCCCTATGCGATTCGTAACCATTTTGAGAATCATAATCCTCGGAAGACTCTCTTGAAATCGCAGTGGTCTGCCGCCAAAACGGTGCTTGGGTCGTCGTCGTTGTTATTGTCCTACGGATCTGCAATCTTTGACCGTTGCCGTACTGCCTCCACACCCGCAGAATGAAGTCGATGTGGCTTAGGACATCCGTGAAAACACTGGCTTTCTGACAATTTCTGTTCGTATAGCTAGCTATGCCGATCTGAATAAAGCGTTGAGTGTTCTTATATGTAACCATTGCTCCTACAGGTCCACCGGAGTCGCCGTTGCACAGATTGCTATCCCAGTTTCCAGCACAGAATTGATTTCTAGTGATGGTTAGACCGATAAATTGTGAGCACACTTCGGGTGGCTGACGACGAATGTCCAGGGTCCTTAGGGCATCACTGTCACTCTCCACCTCGGTCTTGCCCCAGCCAGTACCGGTTAGCAAATCGATGTTGTCGATGTACTGCCTCCACCTAGTATCCCAAACTATGCAAATGGGCCTGATATTGTCTAGGAAGATAGTATTGTATAACATAAGTTAAATCTTTTTTTGTTTTTACAAAACCCACCTCTATATACCACACTCTTGATCAGTCGAAGGATAGCAATATCATTGGCATTTGTATGTGGATCGTACAGACGATGCCTAAAGCCAGCATCCACATGATGTTCAGCCCGGTAATTGCAATAGTATCCAACGCATTCCTCACTACGTGTTCTTTCATACTCCCCCAGACGAGCTACTCTAGGAAAAATAAATTAATAAATTAGACTATTTATTTTATTATTATTTATTTTTTATTTTTTAGTACTTACAACTGTTGATTGGCAATAAAGCAATGTGCCGCTGTTAGAACCAATTCTGAAATTAGGATTTCAGAATATTAAATTATTTTTAACTTCTAAGAAAACCTAATGAACCAGGAATTTAAATATGTATGAGTTTTTTCTGATGAATTCCAGTCATTGCCCTGTAAATACGAACTGTGTGTGATAAGAGTTCCGCCGCACACAAATATATTTGTAGTTGAGTGCAGAAAAACCATCCAGGGGCTCGACGTATTGTTCGCTATATGGCCATGGATGATGCGAGTCGCTATCTTCGGTTGAGCTCGAATTCCACAGGCTGGGTCCAGGAATTGACTGGAACCGGGGAGTGGAAACAGAAGAATCACCAGAAAACTGACGGCGACCTCGGGAATTCCGATTACTGCGGACTTCATTGCGCGAATGTCCGCCGATCGATTGCGAATCTAGACTTTATAATTCCGACAATTCAGCTTATCATGTAGTTGATAACGAGCACTCATATCAAAAATACATTAAAATTAATCGTGTAATGCAGTTCGATTTAAAAATATAGCACAAAGATTTCATTTTAAAATTATTGTAATTTTTCAATAGAAAGCGAAAGTAAGTTCTACACTTCAGTTTAATCGAATTGCTTTTACTTTGCACTTTTTTGCATTTTTACTGTTTCGAATTTTGTTTGGATAAACAATTAGAAACGTTTTCCCTTGAAAAGTATGAAATGTTCAAACAACAGGGCAATAATAGGAAAAAAAACTAAATAAACTGCTGAGAACGGGCTTACAGACTAAAATGTGCATTTAATGGGTTGCAATTTCTAGCTTCACTTCGGAGCAATTCAGAAATTGGCGTAGATTCGATTTAACTGCCTCGTTAGCGGAGCTAGCGAAATATCTGCGAAGGAATGCTGAAAGCGAAACCGCTCCCCTTCTCAAACATTTCCCCGCAGCACCCGGAATCATCATCATCATCGGACTACCCATAGATTTATCGTTTTTTTTTCGCTGGAAATCACATTAGCCGAGGGTAAAACCAAAGGAGCGAATAAAAATAGTTCGGCAACTGGGAAGGAAGAGCTCGAACTCTGCCCGAACAAGCCCCAATACAAGATATGTACCCCAAGCTCTTCAGCTTAATGGGTGTTCTTTAAAATGGTTGCCAAAAATATTTAAAGAAATGCAATATAAGAAGATATTATTGGGATAATTCGGTTTCTTGAAAATATCATTCTGTTAAAACAAATAAACTTTTATTGTTTACTTAAGTTAACTTGTGTATAAAACTAAGACCTATAATAAAGGAAGTTTCCTTTTAGAACTATTATAGTTTTTTTCCTATAACATCCTAAACATCCTTTTTGATACCCTGTTTTCCAGTAAGATGCACTTCGCGTCTGCCTTAAAATCATTTGGAGTGAGAAAGGTGAGAACGTGATGCTGAGATGCGAAGTTGGTGGAAAATGGCTTATTGGAATGAAGAAAGGGGGCGCTTAGCGTAGACAACGTCTAAAATAAAAAGTGTTTGAAATTATAGCTTTCAGGCAGCCGGCTTACCCGCTCCCTTTCAGATGGCGTTCAATTCCATCCAACCGCCGAGAAGAAAGTGCAGACCTCTGTTGACTAAGTGGGTCGAGCGGGTGGTGTCTTGGATGGGTTGCACATGAAATATGAGTTAAGAAAATTGATGACAAACATTTCAACGTTTATTGCATAAAATTACCATAAAATATTGCATGCAAGTAGTTTTTTGTCTCTCTCTATCTCTATCGCAGTTTTCTCTTACGACCTCTGCTCGTTATAAAAATTTTTCCAATGATTTGCCAGTAGGTAAAGGCCAACATAATTGCAACTCGAGATGGTTAAGTAGAATTGAAGAAAGCTAACATTAAAGTTCAGTGTTTTATTGTGATAAGGCTATAATTTATAATTTTCTAGTGAGTATTAATTCATTAGAAAAGGCATAGGTAATCTTTAATTTCCTTTAATTTTACAACCGACCCTTAGACTCACTAGAATGCTTCTCTTGTTTCGTCATGGGCATAATGAAAATTAACGAAGGGAAGCGGTTTTGACTGGAATGCACTACTCCTCTCCTTTAACTGCATTCTTCGCAGCTGCCTTTTGGCCATGTCAAATTTATCAGTATACCTTCTTCGGTTGCCACTATAAATTGTTGCCTTTTGCCGGTGAAGATGCTGGCTTTGGCATCCTTTTTCGCAGCTCCTTTCAGCCAACCCGCCACCGTTCTTCTTTGCCATCGCTTTATGTTTTGAGTCCTGGACAGCACCGCAGGCAACATTATTTGACGTAACCAAAGTAATTTTAATTTTCACCGCAGCACTCGCAAAACATCAGCGACGGGCCGCCCCAGGAGGCTAAGGGAGCCCACCAAGTGGCACTACAATGCACTCCATGGAGTGGGCGGGTAATGGGTTGGTTTGCTGGCCGGGCAACTGAGGGAGTCTGGTTACTTAAGCATATTGCAAATAGACTGCATAATGAGCTACGCTTTGCTTTTCAAGACACTCAGGTGGAAATCGAGTGAACGAGAAGGCTAACGAGAAATGGCTGAAAACGCATTGAACCAAAAGCTGGCTGGGGCTGGTTTAAAAGGTGAGTTTTTTATGAAAGTTAAGTGAGAGCGAGATGAGATGAAACGCAAATTATACCCAAGCCTCTTCAATACGATGGTCAGCTAATGTAATTGGTAACTTAAAATATATATTCTCAGAGTTATTTAATTTAAATGACAAAGTAAACTAACTTAAAAGTAGAAAATATTCGTAGCTTAACTTCAATCCTTTTGTAAATCAATAAAAGCATCGACAAAATACAAATGTTTTCAGAATTAACAGCAAAAGTGCTTAACAAAAACCAAATACAATCTAAGTATTTTATTTTCTTTCTAATACTGCTCATGCCCTCTCAAAAATAAACGTAATTCACTTCTAGAGATTCCTAACATTCAGTATACACACATTTGCATTGACATAAACTTGCACCGAAATTTGCATAAATTTAAAATGTATTCTGTATTCAGTAACGCCATAATTTAATTTAGTACCGCAATCAAGTGGTTCAAGCTGAAATCGTTTATTTTTTGCGAGAAATGTTTGGAAATTCGAAATGACAAGCGACGAGACCAGAGACCAACAAACACACACACACACAGAAATGTTCTAGGGTGAAGAGAGGGCGACGGATAGTCCTTCAATTTGGGTGATCTGCTCGTAAATTGGTAGCCAAGGCAAACTCTTTCCCTATATTCAGTCGTAAAGCCAACGTATGCAAATTTCGTATTCACTTTGTCACACATGCACACAAATAGACAAACACACTCGCACACACACACTCACGCACGTTGGGATGTCCCTTTTATTCGCACTCACACAGGCACAGGCACATCCTTGTGCATTCATCATCAGCCACATCATCATTTATACATTGTATTTGTCTGCTCCTGTTGTTTCTGTTGTTGCTGCTGCTGCTGCTGGTGGTCTGCAGTACATAAAACTGCTGACATTTGTTGTTTCCAATTTAGGGCAGTGCATACCCCTCAGGCCACGCCCCCGCCACACAAATCCTCGCCCTCAAAAAAATTGGAAACTTTCGGTTAGAGCTTAACATTAATTGATTTAGAATTTGTGGAATTGAAATTATGTTGAGTTGGCAGTTTGGGGATAAAGTCGCACACAAGCGGTCTGATGAATGTGTTTTCATCTAAATGGATAAAGGTTTCGCCGACGGCTTACCGAATTAATAGGGTGCATGTGGGTATGCAGGTTAGAGCCTATGCGGAGAGAATAGGGAATTTAAGGCTTGTTAAATTTGTAAATTATTAATTATTCCAAATCAATTTCAATCGTTTATTGCATAATTGATATAAATATTGTTTGGGTTATATGATATTACTCTAGCTGCATGTGGTAAAATCGGTTATCATTCAATACTCCAACGATTAGATAAGAGATCTGATTACAATTGGCTACATTGATTAGTATTGGAAATCAGACAACATTCGTACACTAGTTCTCTACCCTAACAGGACTAGCAGGCAATTCCTCAGTCAAAAGGCTACAAGCAGTGCTAATTAGCGTAGACAAAAGGCTCAAAAAACTGAAACAAGCACGATACAAGGAGTTGCCGAGCACCGAAGACTGGAAAACCCCAGAACAAGCTCCGTCCGAAAAGAAAGGCCAGAAATATGTGGGTTTCTCTATATGTGTGTGGGTACGATATGGCCGGAGCAAAAGCAAGAGCAACGTTGGTAGCGGTAGCAGTAGCAATAATTACAACCGTCGGCACACAAAAGACTTCAACACAAATACACACTGGCAGGCATATGTATGGACAAAAAGTGGAAACATTACGCATACGCCCCGTTGCACGTCTGAACCTTTAGCCGCTGCTGTGGCTGCTTCTTCTTCATATTCTGCTGCTGCTTCTACGGCGACTGCCCCTGTTGTTGTTGCCCAAACAAAAGCCCCAGCGCACAGAGATAAAGAGAAAGCAAGCCCCTTTTCGACTCGGTTTGGACAATACGTCTGCGAGTAGCAGAGAAAGCCAGGAAAGATGGAAAAACTGGGTGGTACAGAAAGGCAGAAATGGGTAGAGAGAGAGATGCTGCTGCGTGGCACGGATAAAAGCTTATTTACAAAGATTGTGTTAATGCAGCTCGCGGCTATGCAGCACGGACTTTAGTGGCGTCATTTCGGAGTCTCCATGGCGCAGTTTTTTCTGTTTATTTGTGCTGCAGCCACAAACTCAGATAGTACAAAAAGTATCCAGATTACAAAGCAATTTGATCAAATATAGACAAAAGGAGGATGTTGAGTTACTGAGCTTAATGTAATGGTTTTATTGATTTACAAAAATATAATTATTTCATATATATAAGTAAAGATAATTTTGTTTTCTCTGTATATTATATTAAATTGTACACCAAATTACCTTTTCAATATTTACATTATATTTTCTTATAAAATATTATTTCTAACACTACTTATTAATATTTTTTTGAACTTCCGTCGGTTTTCCTCTGCCCAGAAAGTTAACACAAACTCTTAGAAATTTCTGCAGCTCATATCCAGAAAGGTATAAATATATATAATATATATGGAATATCTGTATTACAACCTCCATTACACCATTTCCGCTTCTAGTGCAATCCCTCACCAACTGTTGGCTGCTTGCATTGTGCGTATAAATTATGCAGGAGTAGCAAGGAATCCATAGACGAAATCAGATTTTCCTTAAATTTGCATTTGCACCTAGGCAAAAATGCGAGATGCGGAACCAAACCAAAGTCGTAGGGCGTCAACGAATCACGTTCCAGCAGAACCAGCCGTGATATAGTGGGTCCATTCCCACCAAAGGGCAGAGGAGTGGGATATGGTCGTGGGCATTGGCATGGCCAGGGGGAGCTTCCCATCCACACCCGTGGAGATGCCTAAGCTTAAGTGCCATTAGGCACTAGCACTGAAGGCGGCTTCTCCCCAATCCCTTCAGTGCCTTCCAAACCTCTGCCTCGGGGCGTGCTACAAATGTACATAATGCATATTTAAAGAGTTGGCTGGCAAGTGCCAGAAATCGAATATTTTAACCGGGGAGCTCTGCTCTGGGATCTCGGTAGGCAGTAGCACCAGCACCCGTACTAGCACAAGCAATTGCCTGCAGCAGGGGAATCTCCCATTGGGATGCGAAAACCTGGCACTTACGGGCAAATGGCAACGTTTCCCACTCTCGTTCATCGCTTTCAGTTCGTTGGATTTTTAGTATTCAGCTTAAAAGTGGCAAATACTCAAAGAGATTTAAGATAGTCGTTCAGTTAGTTAGTGTAGATTATGTTTAGTAATGAAGTTACAAATTGTAGCCGAAAATATTTTAAAAATTTTACTTGGCTCATGCTTAACCAATTTTTCCCTTACGCTTAAGAATACATTAGTTAATGATAAATACAATTTCCGCTTAATATCATTTACCTCATTTGTCATTTCGCAATCAACAGTTAAAGAAGGAAAGAATCACAACGGGGAAATAAAATCAAGGAAATAACGTTGCATTGTTCTTTCAGATTGCCTGCCGTGCTGGCCATCTTTCTTTCACCATCCTTGGCGGTTGTTCGTGCTTGTGTTCGACATGGAAGTCACAGGGAAAAAAAATTATATCCAATGGCCATAAGTTGGCCATAAATTCACACACACATACGCATGGACGCGTATATATAAATGTATATATAGTAAACCTTTGGTAGTACTAACTTCTTTCCAGGCTGTTTTTTTATGTCCCTGCCACTTGAGTAATTAAATTCAGCATCGGCGAAATGGGGGCCGTGCTGCGGCCAATGGGCGTGGCATTAACTCTTTTGTGGCTTGACATTTTTGCGGTTAAATGAATTTAAAACGCGCAGTGCAGCGCACAACTTCACAGGTGCCAAATGACAACAACAAATTGCCCGATTGCCTTCGCTCCTGGCCAAAAGTGTGTTGTCCTTTCCGCTCCTGTCGATGACGATGTCGACATATGGAAATGCTGATGGATGCATTTTGGGCGCGGCCAGGAATTCGACTCGAATCCTCTACCCATTGATATGCAAATTGAAAAGACAACTGAAACAACATAACGAGCAGAGACACACAGAAAGCGGAAATGTATTTGCGGATATTTACGAACGAATATTATGAAGCCCTCGGGATATTCAGGTTTCTGAAAATTCCGATTTATGTACAAGGAAAGTTCTTAGATGTTTTATGTATATTTTTTATAGAAAAATAAATATCAAAATATTACATATTTTTATCAAGAATATATCATTGATGGTTTGCTAGAAGCCTTAGGGATAAAAATATTTTAGTGGTCAGAAAATCATGTCTTAGAGGGATGCCTCTGGAGGATGATAAATTCCTCTAGTGCCTCAGAGTTGATGAGTACTTTCTTCTGTATTTTTTTATTGGGAAATATTTTCAGTTTACGTAACCAACATTGGGCTTTCTCTGATGAACTTAAATTGACACGACTGGCATTTAATTTTCGCTGTCTACGGCAACGTACACGTTTCTCTGCCTATTTTAATGTAATTTATTTGCAGTTGTAATTGTTGTCGTGGAAAAAGTAAAAATGAATATAAAAATCGTTTAAAATCGTATGCAAATTGTTTCTTTAATTGAATCATTTAAGGGAAGCGACAGTTTGAAACGACAACATTTGACATTTAACATTTATTTTCAATAATTTGCGCTTATCGCAAGATTGTTATAATTAAAATAGGACCATAAAAATCAGAATAAAAACAAGAAATAATTATATGAATTATTTAGTGAACCACTATAAATGTTAATATGAACTTTGTATAAATATATTTTCAGATTAACACTGCTTTAAATTTAATAAACGGTTTAGTCTATGTTCATTAGTAGAGGGACAATATCTCTTTGTACCCCTTGTCAGCTGAGAAGGATTAACCAACAATCTTTTGCTCAGTTAAGGCTTAAGTCCTTACAATAACCCCACCTTTTCTACCTCGCCAACCCTCTTAATTTCGTACAGGGAAAAAAAGTACAAAAAAAGACACACTCGTTCTACTACTCCAACTTGCACAAACTAAAAACATAGAAAAGTAAACTAAAAAGCTTTCCGTCGTCAACTTCCTAGGCAAGTTGCATCTCTGCATGATAAATGCGGTTTTTGATGTGTCCATGTGAGATGTAAAGGATTTGCTGACAGTGTGTGTGTTCTCTAGAAGTGTGTGTAGATTGTGTGGTGCTTTTAAGGAGTGACAAAACATAACGCGAAATGCTTCATTTGTTAGAAAAACAGGAAAAGGAATTTCTTGACTTCAAAACCAACAACCTAAAAGGAAAGTTTGTTCAACTTTTGCGCTTGTCAGTCTCGAATGGTAAGGTATGTAAACAATTTTTTTAACTAGACTATATTTTGTACATTCTTGTACATTCGAATTTGTAATATTAAATATTGGGTTTAGGTTCCTTTTTAATCTCTACACCTCGACCTGCTTTAATACTTTTGCTATGGCACCTGGCACGCGGAGTCAACACCTATGTTTCTGGCATTTGGCCCAAGTTTTCTAGCCGAAAATTAGCACTCAGCTTCTTACAGATTAGGCACAAGCTCGGATTGTTGCCAATTGTGTTGCCAAGTGTGTAAACACGATTAACTTTAAAATTGTATTTAGCTATTATCTGCAAAAAATCTTTAATATAATTAAATTTAAACCGAACAAAATCAAGGCTTTCATAAAAAGAAATCACAAATATTTAAGTTTATTGATAGGTATCCGATTTTACTGTACAAATTCCGAAAGCTCAGGAAACACTTTCCTCTGGCTAAGAGTAAAAAATCCTGTTTTTTTGCCATCTGTGAAAATGATATCTTAGATTTGTCCTTTTTCGCTTGTTTGGACTTGCGCCGTTGGCGTGTCTCATATTGCCTTGTGGAACATGTGGGGAGAAACTCATTCGCGTAGTACCAATTATCGTGATACTGGGGCAGAGTTGTTGGTGGATTCGTTTCACTGTTTGTTGCAGCTGCCTCCTCGGGGGGTCCGTGTTCTTGTTGTGATTGGGATTGTCACGGCAACTGCGATGGACACACCAGCTCTGTCACACACTCACACGGCGATATGGCGATATCGGTCCTCGACAAAATCAGAAGACCCGCCACCAAACGTGGTCCTGGCTTTTTCCGATTCTGATGCTCCAACTTCCCATTTTTTCTTTGTTTTCACTGCTTGTACATCCTACGTGATGTTAGAATTTCACTTTTGTTACAACGCGCTGGCAGACAATTGCAACATATTGTTGCGCTTCTTTCAGCGTCTCCCTCTCTCTCATTTATGGAAGTGTTTTTCACGTTGTTTTCCTATGGTTTTTTTGTGGCACGATTTTCCGGTCCTGTTTTGTCCTGTATTTTGATGTGCTTGTTGACAGTGGTCGAAAAGAATTGAAGCGGATGGTAGAATACATGGGATATGAAATAAGCTGTTACGGTTTTAATTGGAATTCTAATGCGGAGTAGTCGTTGAAGTGTTGTGGGAAGTTTAAGGAGACATAATCCTCCGCAAGATGATATCCCTGATTTTTGCTATTAGTTGTTAATTTTTAAAAACCAATTATCCTTGGCAGTGTTTTGCTAACCTTGTATGTCAGCATTGGAAGAAATATCACTTAATTTTTGAGTTTTGTTAACTTTATCCAAATTTTATTCATAATTAAAATTAAATTTCTTAACCGCCAAAGCAAAAACTTAATCCGTATTGGTATAAACTTTAAAAGATTTTCCTGCTTCCGCTGCACATGGCGTACAGCAGGGCTCAAAGCTCCCCTAGTCGAGCTTTGAAATTCATTTGAAATTTATTAAAAATAAATTCCTCGTCTGCAATTTTCTGCTTCCTGGTTCTCTATCTATCACTCACTAATCTGTCACGTAAATTCGTAACGTTTTCTTGATGAAATTGAGAATGATGAACCAGCATTTATATTTATTTATTCTACCCACAGTTTATATGTATATATTTTTGCTGCTTTCTATTATGTGAAGGCAAAACCGAAATATATAAAGTCTACAAAAAGCAAACAAAGAGGAGCCAGCCAAAGAAGAATCAATTTAATTTTACAATATCCGCTTTATACCTGAAACCGGCGACGTGACCAATTTACTCAAGTAACAAAAATTTCTGTGTTATTTATTTAGCGGCGAAATCAAAAAATCTACGGAGAGACAAACATAATAATACAGAACAGCTGTGTCCTTGTGGTAATAGGCGTTTAGGAATAATTAAGCCATAATTTGATTTCTTTTTTATGTCCTTTTAGGTTTCCTTGGTACTTCATTTAATGGCCTTGTCTGCGGAACAACTTTGCCGGATGTAAAAAGTATGTTTTTGGATTAGGCGGACATTGCCCCTCTTAAAGGTTTTCATTCTTAATTTTCCTAAATTTTTGTTTACCTAGAAATAAATAGTGAGAAACTTAGTTCATTTATGTACCGATTTTGCACGTCTTAGAGACCCACATGTCAAAAATAACAAAAGAGCATTTAATAATATATTTTCTGTTTATAATTTATGAAGCCTTCTGTGAACATAAGCCTGCCTAAATTGAGAATACGTGGGCGCTCTTTTACCCACGTAGAGTCGTCTAGACAGTCTTACTTTTTGTGGGTCAAATGGAATGAAAGTGAAAGAAAGCATAAGGTAAAATTTTGCCTAACAAAAATCAATTTCTTTTTTGTTTTCTACAGAGATGCACAAGAAATCCGAAGTCATTGTTTTCATAAAGCCTGAAGCAATCGATGAGTTGGCAAAAAAATTTACATATCCACTTTGGTTGTGCTTTTTTTGCGAAACATTTTCTTTGGGATAAGAAGTAAATTCGGAATTGTAAGCCAAGAAAAAGGATATTTTCCAGACAGCACCATTTTCCACACACACATTTCACCCGAAGAAATTCTTTCCTTTGGCTCAATTAACATGCATCCATGATGACACTTTCGTCCTTTTGTCCCATCCATCGTCTAATCAGCGCCTTTGTTGCCACTTTCACTTGCACTGCTCTTTTCTGTTTTGGGGATCAGTGGGATGCACTCAGCCCAAGGCATTTTCAATGACTCTTAACTGCACTTCCCCAGCAAAGGTGAAATTGCAGACCCATTTAAGGGTTGTTAGCCTTCCATTTCATGGACCTTTTTTTTGTTCTGGGTAGAACTTGGAGAGTAAGTTCGCTGCTGCCGGGGAGACATTGTCAAAAATTCATAATTGAACACTTTCAGCCATCGACTGAGAGATGATAGAGCAGGAGAATATGCATGAGGGTGCTACGGACTACGTACATGGTGTGGATGTTGGCCAAGTGCTTTTACCGTAGAGCATTTGGCCAACTGAATATCTTCGTCGTTAATAATTCAAGAGCTTTTAATGCCATGAATATTCATCAAATTTTGAGCATGATTTGATTTTATTGCGTATTTTCTATGACGTGGCGAAAATCAACCACCCCTTTCGGTGTAAAGGTTTAACCACCGTATTTACAAAATTTACAAGAAGGTATTATATATGTATATAAGATATAGATATTTCGATTTAGAGCATCTACACTATCTAATAAGCTCAAATGTTAATGTGTTTAAGTTCAATGTTCACCAGGGTACAGGAATAGTGAAGTTCCAATTAAGATCTAGTTCATTATCTGGCTTGGTCAGACTCTTATCATTGCCGTTATGCTGAGAGTGTAATCTTCGGATAAAGTCAATATGACTCATTACATCCGTATAAAGACTTGGTCTTTGACATTTTCTGTTTGTAATAAAAATTCCGATCTGAACAAAACGATAAGTGTTGTGACACTTAACGATTGCTCCCACTGGGCCACCAGTGTCACCGATGCAGAGGTTACTACCCCAATTTCCGGCACAGAATTGATCCTTTGAGATACTAGCGAAACCACACGCTTTTGGAAGCTGACGGCGAATGTCCAAGGTTCTCAGTTCATCGGTGTCATGCTTTGACTCGGTCGTGCCCCATCCAGTTCCGGTCAGGACTTGTATTTTGTCGGTAACTGGCCTCCATTTTGTATCCCACAGAATGCAAATGGGTTTGATGTTAGCTGTAGGAGAAAGTTTGCCAAAAAATACTTCAATACCTCATAAAATCCATTAAAGTGTAACCTACCTTTATAAACCACACTCCTAACCAATAGAAGAATGGCAATATCGTTGATATGGCTTGCTGGATTGTAAGAGCGATGCTTATAGGTATTTTGTACTTGAT
Source organism: Drosophila eugracilis (assembly GCF_018153835.1). Lineage (NCBI taxonomy): Eukaryota > Metazoa > Arthropoda > Insecta > Diptera > Drosophilidae > Drosophila > Drosophila eugracilis. The sequence goes on from NW_024573209.1 coordinate 2,350,048, forward strand.
ACTCCTCTCGAGGTCGTTTTGTTTCTCTCCTGTTATATTCTCCCAATCTAACAATGCTGGAGAAAAGCATAAAATATTTATTTTCTTTACATACATTCATTGAGTTATAAGCGTCACTTACATCTGCACTTTCGGAATCAAGCAATGTGCTGAAGTTAGTACTAGTTCTAAAAAAAAAAATAACAAGTGAATTGGAAATACTTTTTTACCGATAACTCAAATCAAATCATCGCATGCCAAAACCCGAATATACTTACTACGAGATATCAGAGTACCGCCACAGATAAATTCATTTCTAGTTGAGTGTAAAAAAGCCATCCAGGGACTTGAAGAACTGTCCGCGATCTGTCCATTAACGATGCGTGTACTATATTTACTGGATGAACTTACTCCACAGTCAGCTTCAAGGAATTGCGTTGATCCCGGGAGTGGGAAAATAAGCAGAAGAAAAATGATTGAGCTTCCGATTGCTACGATCGTCATTGCGCAAATGTCAGTAAAGAGCAGAAGAAATAATTTTATGATGTATAGAATATCTGTTATCAAGCATTAAATTCATAGAATTTCAAAACCAAGAAACGTAAATGCAGTTCTTAAAGATCATAATGAAAGTCATTATCAATATTAAAAAAGAAAGATTGAATTTCTAACTAAAGTTCAGCAACTTCAAGATAAAAATGTTTACTAGTTATTGTTTAAAAACGTTAATCTGTGATAATATTGGGAAAAATGTAAACGAGAGCTGCTTATATTTCTTATAGACTTATTTGGGTTCCCAGGTTAAAAATAAGTTACCCAAAAAAGTTAAACAAAATCTAGGTCAGGCAACCCGAAATATTTTTCTAGAATACAATCAACGTTCAACGGGCGTGAGAAAGGACAATCCATGTAGCCATTTTTATGGCCACACGTGGCTGTCTGTTTTGTCGTCAACCTGGCCAACAATGTAAGCTCCGATTCGAACATTCCCATAACCCACCCATTTACCCCTCTTAACGGAAGGCAAGAATTTTTATTTCAAAAGTTTCCATTTTGGCGCATCGTAAATTTGGTCGAAAATACAACATAAAATATATTGATAGATGCGTTTATCGAGTGTGTGCAGGAGGTGTTTTGGGAGCTTTCCTGGCCCTCTCAATCGATTTTCTAAATATCCAGATCGTGATAAGCCGAACAAAAAATTAGCCCTTAACCCCATTCGCGGCTAATCACTCTGATTACTTTGAATATTCAGTTCAGGCCCATTAAATGGCTATTTGCTTATCAATGCCGTGTCAACCTACTACCTCCTGCCACACTCTAATGCCCCCGCGACCCTTGACACTCACTCATCAATTTCTGGCCAGTCGTTTGACAATCTGAAATCATTTTGGTCTTTGGGCATTAAAGCCCAACCATGCATGGAGTACGTGAGACAAGTCTAAATGTCACTAGCTCGAATGCAGAGCAGGCAGGTTCGTCAAATGAAATCAAATGATTTGCCGTGCAGCTGATTTATGTTTAATTTATAGAGCATACTCCAAGGGGCAAGGCCTGACCGGCATGCAAATATATTCCAGCAGACACAATCCGATGAAGACATAAACTCAAACTGACACAGAGCGACGCGAAACACGACAAGGCCCACAGAGCCACAGAGAAAATCTCTGGGAAACTGAGAGAAAATGGGTACGAAAGAGAGCCAATTCAGCGAGAATAGTGGACAGGCTGAATATGGAGAGCTGGAATAAGTTGACCAAGTTTTTGCTTGTGGTAGGCCAAGGAAAACTCGGCTGCCAACGAAGCCAATAAGTGGAGCAACAGACAGGCCAACTGGAGCTAAAAGCCGGCTAAAGGACTCTTAAGGACTCGCGGTATAAGAGAGCAAAATATTCGAAGAGAAACGGCAGTTAGCGTAATGTTATAAATGTATAACACTTTTATTCGATTTGTCTTATATTCACCTTTTGGCTTGATTCAAACCTTAGCAGTTCCATTTCATTTTTAAGGGCAATTTAATTTACTCATTTGGTAATTGGTGTAATGTTTGTTTATTTTATAAATTCAGGCATCTTTATTATCTACTAAATAGCAAATGTTACTGTGATCTTAAATAATTACTAAAATCAATAACATGTGGCTCCAATTCAAAAACTAATAAGAACACCCAAGTATTAACTTGTCAATCACTCAATATTTAAAATGTATTCCCTTCTTGACAATTCCCATTGCAATTAAAAAATAAAAAAAGGGAATTCGACGGGAATCTCGTTCGAATGGCACAGTTCCACTCCCCTTCCAAGCAGCATCCATTTCAAATAAAATACAAGAGTCGATGGCTACGATGATTGCGATGGGGCGATGGAATGTGGGGCGCAGCAAATCAACAGTGCCAAATTCAATTTCAAATAGTGAAACACATTGTTCTCGTGTCTCACTGTTTCGTTGACAATTTTTTAGTTTTTATTATTTTTCGCCTCGCTTCGGTAGAAGACACTCACACAGGGAGTGTGAATTGAGGGAGGGTGAGAGTAAGAGTTCGACTCTGTGGGAATTTATTGAAAATGCTTCGATTTATGTTTAGTGCGATATTTGCATTTTGGCTGACGAACGGAACGGCAACGGCGACAAATGCTGCAGAAATATGTTTTCAGCTATAAATGTGTTAGCGAAGAGAGATGAAAGTGCGAGGATTCGACAATCGGAGGATGCCTGGAAATAAATAGATTTGAGCTAAGGTTTGCCACTAGGGGAATCCGATTGGTTGAGATGACAGGATAGATAAAACCTTGAGCTTCCTATTTTGAAAAATAAAAATTTAGGTTGGGGAAAGCGCTTAAAGTTGGTCGTTAAAGGGTTACACTTGTACTTTTAGACTTTATTGTATTTAAAATACTCAATAAACTTAAAGATCTACGGAGATATTTTCTCAATGTTAATTGTCGTTGTAAGAAAAAGAAAAAACTTACTTATAAAATGTCATCTGGAACCTATTCCGCTATTTGAAACAGGAAAATGGAAAAGCAGCATCCATAAAAAGCAATTCGACTTTGCGGCTTTTAGGACTGATTGTAAGAGATGCCGCAAACAAATGAAGTTGTCACCAGTGGTTTCATACATATAGGCAGACCGCGAAAAGCCGCAAACGGAAAATTGAGCTGGCGAGTGAAAAAAAATAGGACCTGCAGGCACAGTCCAACTAACGAATAGTCTTTAATCTTCTTAAGTGAGACTGCCCTCGCATCGGGCACAGCTGTTCTGCCAGTAGAGGACTGTCATCAGAAGCGAATGTGAGTCGGCAATAAACCAGGCCAAGGAGCTAACAAGTCAAGGAGCTTTCAGATCCTCTCTTACTCTGGCATTTTTATGACTTTCCTCCTCTTTCCCAAAAAATCCTTGATTTGGATGCTGGGTTATTTCTTTCGAAAGGCGAAAGGCATATTTAAGGCATTCGATTGATAACCAGAAATTAGGAAAACCTAGTGGATTTCCATTTGGGAATCATTAGACCTCTGCTTTCTATCATATCTTAGTTCATTCGGTTTCTGACAACAAATTAGTGAGATACTTTACGCATTGCTTGATTTTTGGAATACTCTTTATTTAAGAAGTTATTTTGTAAGGCTATAAACTTAAAGCTTAAAACCTTCCATCAACATCAAATATCGATTTACTATAATTAATGAAAAGGGTGTACACGTCAGATTTTTATCAATCATTCTGCTGATGCTAAGCACAAAAGATAAGTTCAGTCCCGATCAACGGGTATTCCAGAGCTCTTTTTACCTATCGGAAATTCCGCTTCCCTGATTCGGATTCAATCTCGAGTGGCATCAGGAGAGGGCAGTGGATGTAATTACTTTAATGCGACCATTTGCCGCTTTAGTTGCTGCTGATGTAGCTGCTGCTGCGAGTTGCTGCTTTGGCCGAGATAAAGATAAACTTTTGCAATTACAAGAGGCGAGAGTGAACGAAGCAGAAACAAGCAATCGGTTGGGGGAATAGGGACGCAATCCGATAGCATCGAATTGAGTTTACTTTTAGTGCGTTTCCCATTGGCATTGCCTAATTAGCTGAAACACCTTCTTCGACTTTTGTTTAACTCCCTTTTCTCTACAGTATCCAAGTTAAAGACCAAAACCCAACTTGAATTATGCCCACTTAAATGAACTCCAAAGTGCGACGTCTTTAAAAACTTCTGCCTAACTTGCAAGCGTTGAAAATTTCCCTGTTAACATATGCAAAGTATACAAAAAAACAGAAAGCTGGCAAAAAACTGTGCTGCGACTTAGGTGGGTCCGCCTAAAATAACTTTTGATGACTTTTTGAAAGTTTTACGCTTCACCAGAAGTAAAACTCAAATTACACGAACCAGTATTACTTATGGCCAACAATAACAGGAGCAAGAGCAACAACATCCGGAAAGATATAAACTTGCTACCCTCGCTTCCGTCCTCGTCATAATTTGACGGTCGAGACTTTCGGACTTTTGATCCTCAACAAGTGAGTGCAACAAATGAGCAAAAATTCCAACTAATTGGGCCACAGTTTGGAGTGGGTCCTGAAAGTAATTGGTTAATAGGTGGAGCCAAGCCAAAGCAAACTTACCGGGAAAATTGAATAGCTGGCATAGTCAAACAAACTATAAAATGTAATAAATTCAGTTAAATTTTTGTAATAATTGAATCAATTTATTTTTGAAATGATACGCGCAAAGATTCGGTTAATGAATACTAATAAAATTAATTAAATTTTCTTTTATAATTTATGGTTATTCAATAATATTTATTTAATATCGTATATTTTCCATTGCCAGCCTGCATTAATTTCACCTTTGTTGTGCAGAACATGGCATACATTTCGCTTAACATTTCGGGGTCTGCAAAAAAGTTAGTAAAATTCACCGTTAATGAACCCCGAATCCAGATATACGTTCTTTCATTCAATATTCCACCGCTGGTCTAAGCCGCAGTCCGAAAACCCAACCGGTATACAGAAGATAAACCCTCACCGCAGAGTCACATGCAAAAATTCGTGGGCTTTTCACCATTTTTTCTAGCTTCTACTGCTTCTACTGCCGCTGACCAACCAAACATTTTGTTTGTGCAAAAATTTTGTGTGATTTCCCCACGGAAATTGATGATGGTGTTTGCTGAGTCGCAAACGTGTTGGCGGAGTTAAGCGGGATGAGTTTGTGGGCCAGGCCAGTGCCATACCCATCGCTGGGCCCACCTACAGTGAATTTGTCATTTCCAGTTCTAAACGTGCGGACAAACACTGAATCAGTCGTGCCCGGGCCTTGGCCTGGGGGGCTACGGGGCTACGGGAATCGGGAATCGCAGAAGGCCGGTCAGCCCAGGCCAGGAGATGGAACACGGAAACCCCAGCCAAGCTGTGCCTGCTCAATGACGATTCAGTGTGCGTTGCTTCTAGAGATGACGGCGTGATTGGTATAGCGATTATTTGTAAATGGTTTATGGTTTCGCACTTTTTATTGTTATATCTTAAATTTATATTATTATTGATGATTTTTACTTTCCAGTATTAAGAACATAAAATAATTTTAAAGATGTTTATTTTTTTTAGGATTTTTATTATTTGTAAGAAATATGAGAATGACTTATTAAAAAAGTATTAATAATTAACATTAACATTACTTAGGTATTCCTATAACTCAAGATCCTTGTCAGGCAATCGTGAGTGCTGCTCATATTTGGGCTTTTTTTTGCATGGTTGTCAGCAGCAATGCCAGAGGACTGGAGCCTGGAACCGAGACTCGAGGACGAGGCCGAGGACGAGGACAAGAGCACAGTGCGTGTCGCTTTAACAAACCGGAAGCTACATGCGATGTAATGAAAAAGGACAGGGCGGAAGTCGCAGTGGGGTTCCCCATTTCAGCAAGGGTGGCGATTGGGCCGAGTTCAGAATCAGGACTATGGACTATGGACTACCGACTACGAACTACGGCCCTATCCGAATGAGTTTGCTTTAACGCTGCTGGTATTTATAGACAATTGGTTCGTGATTGTTGACAGCGCTCAGCGTCGCGTTGAACTCTCCACGGACCCAGCCGTCGAACATCGACCATCGACCACTCGAATCGAATTGACTCGGCTCGACTCGATTCTGCACTGGCAATTTTTTGCATGCCCCATAAAAATAGCACGAAATATGGTTGGTTGTGGGCAGAGGCGAGTTGGAGCCAGATGAGTGGGTTTAAGTGAATGACTGTGCACTGCATGCAGGAAATAGCTGGCAGTTTCCCCTTTTAGGCAATTGAGTTAGGCCCCCAGGCCAGGGGATAAATCTGAGAAATCTGCCAGGGATTGTTGTTACAAATTTTCATTTAACACGAACTGTTCGTTTTTGTTTGGTCAGAAGCTAAAAGCCAAGGATAATTCTTACAATCGTACCGATTTTATTTTCAATCGTATATTCAAGAAAAACATGTCATATTATAATTTATATCAAACATATTTCAATCTAAATTTTCGTTTTCCAGGTAATTTTAAAGCTGTCACCAAATTATGTCGGAAACAGAACAGAAAAGCTTAAATAGCTTGGAAGCTAATGGCATGCCTAAAGAAATAGAATCGGACATAACGACCATTGAAAGATCCTCAGAACTGGAGAAACTTATAACAATAACCTTGGAACAGATTGAATCGATTTCCCACGAAGACGATCTTACCGATAAAAACATATTGAATGTTTTAGAAAATTTCAATAGAAAGGAACTTTTGAACTTTGATACGGTCTACAATGAGGTTCAGAGTATTAAAAAGTTACAGGATAATAATAATAAGCAAATGCAAGCAGTGGATCAGGACATAGCTGATATATTTATGGATTTGCATAATATTTATATGCGTCTGGAAAAACTGGATAAAAGTGGCAGGAAGTTAAGCAGTCCGAAAAAATCACAGTTGTTAAAACATGTCAAGGAATCTGAGAATTTGCTGAGTCGTTCTCGGCATTATCTTTCAAACGATCCCAGGGAAATGAATGCCATGCTTGTGGGCCCACCAAAGGAACCCGAATAATCTTCCATTTCTAGGTTGTATAAAACGGAAGTATCTGAAAGTACCGAAAGTACCGAGAGGCATGCCTTTCTGACCAATAATGATTAAGAAATCTGCTAATCAAGACTTAGCAGATGTTTTGGAAAATAATTCAATGTAAGAATTTTTCGAATAGAAAATATAGCTTTCAATTTGTATATTATTTTAAGTGAGCAACAGGGAAAATTCGAAAAGGCCTATCCAGATGTATACACTTAACCATTATCCCGATTACCTCACTTAACTGGGAATAACCTGCAGACCTTTCCATTTCATTTTTCCTTTTCAATTGCTGGTTTACTTGCTCCCTCGAACTTCTTTGTTATTTTTCTGTTTGTTCGTTCGATGGCTTTGTAAACAAAGCAAAGTGCAAATTTATGTGGTAAACCACTTGAAATCGAACATTTTTGCCATCAGAGGAGATGCCCTGCTGAATGCAAAGCTTTGATTGTTACTTAAAATGTATCTTGAACCGTATCTGTATCTCACTTTTTGCCCTAAACGAATCCAAATCTGAATCCGAATTCGAATCCGAGCCCGCAACTGTTGTGCAAATGTAAATGTTGGCAAAGTGGCAAGTCAGGTGGTTGGATGATGCTCTCTTCCATTCCATTAGCCTCAAGTTAAAGCTTTGGCTGAGCTGATGATTGTTAAAGTCGAAATTTGCATTTTGATTTGTGCCTAAAGAATATACGTTCTAAACTGTGTGTTAAATCTTTAGCTATTTAACTCGCTTTAATTCAAGTTCCCATCATAGCATCATTGATATATGGAGTTTAGTTATCCCCTTAGCTCGTTGTTATTGTTGAGGCGAAACGGGGTTAATTCGATTATCGTCAATCGGTGTGTGGTAGTTCTTAATTGATTTGAGCAAACGCTGCAAACGAGATTAATTGATGAGAAAGGGGGAAATCCAAAGCCGATGCCAAAGCCCAAATGGGCAAATGGACAAATGGCCAACCAAGCCCCCAATCAAAAACGGACAATTCAAATTGTGTCTATGCCCATTCAGAGGATTCCATTCTAAATTGTGTTGTCTTTTTTACTGCAGCAGGTTGTGTGCACTCAAAATAATAGAGCACAGTTGAGCGCAAATACGACAAAGGGACAAAACGCAAACTGAAAATGGGAAACTGAAAGCTGAATACAGAAAACACAAAACTGGAAACTTGCAAGTAGAAGGATCTAAGGATCCAAGGATCTCTGACTGCTGTTGCTGCCTCTGTAATGGCAGCGTTTACTCAATTTTAGTACGTTGTAAACGTATTTCTTTTATGGCCCCGTAGGTTATTTGTGCATCGCTCTGACTCGCTGGCACGGTCCTCATTCCGGGATTCTAGCATGCTCAGACAAACAATTCAGAAAAGATATATATCCCTGACACAATAAACGAAGTTCGTTTCCTGAGTGGCCATTTTACTGCGAGGCCTTTCAGTTGTAGGACCATTCCCCTCCTGCCCTATACATATATATATATATATATCCAGCTACTCAACCCCTATCTTGGGGCCAGAACTAAGCAAATATTCGCACACAAATATGATGAAGTATCGGGGGAATGGGGCTGGGTAGGTGGCTGGGTGGTGTATATGTTTGAATTCCTGCTTCTGGTTTGCTTTTAATTGCTTTCAAGTAAACAGAATGCCCCTTGGTAAATGGGAACATAAATATAATTGCCAGGTTGCTTCGCAATGCTTTAAAATTTCCACTCTCGAGGCCATATGTGCCAGAGTCAAACATTTGCCGGTCCAGCCTTTCCTTTGCATCCATTTGCCAGTGGATTCGCTTGTGTTTGCCACTGCCGAAGGTGTTATTTAACTTAATGCCATGATTTGACAGATTACATATTTACCACTCTGATTATTGTGGTCGCTAATGCCTACGCTTTTGATTTGACTACTAAACTGCTTAATACAATTATCAGGAAATTGGATAAGGACTGCTTAGCTTAGATAAATCCCAAACGTATGGGGAGCTTAACTAATTTATAGATTATAATATTTATAGTTCTCATAGGTGTTGCCATGTTTCGTCAAAAATAATTTCTTTTAATCAAATCAATACTAAATTTGAATGCGATTATAAAAACCATGTAGCTCATAACATTTTTAGAACAATAAATAAGTGTTTTATTTTTCAAAAATTGAAAACCTATTTTTGTGGTATTATTATGTGCATATAATGCAAATCACTTATGTTGCATTGTGTTATTTACATTGCCAACCCGCAGTGTGAATGATTTTTTTGTTTAGTCTTTCTTTTTTGTTTATGGAGTCGACTTTGGAAGGGGGTTGGTCAATTGCCAGCTGCATTAGGCCATAAATTTGCCAAAAAGTAAACAGTAAACATTTTATTGTTGCTTTCCACCCCCCAGCCCCCTCAGCATTCGACTGTTTTAAATAATTATTTAACATTTTACATTGTTTAGCTGGCGTTTTTCGTGTCGCCATGCGGGTGTTTTCAATGCAGAGGGGCGGCTTTTGTTTGTTGTAAAGATTTGCACGATTTGCATTTGTGCCAAAACGATTCATGAATGATTCATGTGCGCCAGACCAGAAGCAGATGTCGACAATACTCATCCCACTTCGATTTATGCATCGGGCACGTGCCAACCGTTTGGCGGTGATGAAGGTGGAGCTTTAAAAGGATTTCAAAACTTGCTGGATAGGTTGAGGGATCTGTACTTTTGAAATGAACTTAAACGGATTCAATAGTGCTCCATGCCTAAGGGAATTTATTATTTAAATTGAGAATTTTGGAACCTCAGTTTGCTTTTGGTTTCAAGTAACCCTTTCCTTTCATTGTTAGAAACAGTATTGCTATTAAAACTGTAACATAACTGAAACCTTAATCTCCTCGAAAAAATGGTGGTAAGTTTTTTATCTATTTTTGGGAATATTACCTCACTCCTGTGATCATATCTCTTTAACAGATAGAAGCAAAACAGACGCTGAAGAATGTAAAAGCAAGCAAGGGTGGAATTTTCCAGCAAGCACCGAAATGGAAAATAAGCCATGGCCTCGGTCGAAAGATGTCTCTCATAGACCTAGGTCAGAAGCTAAAGTATGATAAAAAATATAAACCAGGAGAGGAGGATCAAACACTATGGTTGGAAACAAAGGGACAGATCATTGCAGTCCAAAAGAAGCACATAAAGAATTTTAGAATGGACATGGACAATTTTTTTAAAACAAATACCAGGATTGTCCCTCTGATTTCTTGGCAAAAGCCAAAAAATAGTAATGATGCTTCATTGGAAATGACCAAAGAGTCAGATAATGAAAATGTTTTGGAAATGGAGATAGTGGCCAAAGCACCTAATGACTCAAAAGATAAAATAATAATCGGACAAACAGTTAAAGATCAGAAGAATCCTCCTGCCAAAAGGCGAGCTATGTTAAAGGATATCCTCAGTCCAGACATTGTTAAGCCCGTGCACAAACTTGCTTTGGATACGATCAATAAAACTTCTAGGAAGTCTTTATCGTCTATGGGAAACAGAATTCACAAGCCTAAGTATGGAGAAAATCGTTTTAAATCATTGCATAACAGAAAATCTATCAGAGAGGAACATGATTGTGATGATCTCACTCTTTGTGATTTTAATATCACGCCAAGAAACGATCCGAAATTTAATGTCAAAGAAGATAATTTGACTTATAGTGCCAATGAAAATAACTTGAGTTGTAATTCAGAAAATCTTGGAGTGATTGAGGAAATTTATGATAATACTTTAAATGATATAGAGCCAGATCACCCAGATAACAGCTTAGATCAATTTCTTGCAAACTTTAGCTTTCCTTTAGATGATGAAAAGCCCATAGATCTAAATATATTAGATGAACAGGAGGCAATGCAATTGGAAGTCGAAGAGCTGTGCAGCAATGAAATTGAATGTCTTTTAATAGAAGATCAGCATAGAAGAATAACCGTTTTCCCAAATCAAGAAAAATATTCATATATTGAAGGACAACTATCAAAAACTGAACAACTTGTGAATCCTGATGCGATGGAGGAAATTGATTATAAAACTTTAGAAGATTTAGAGCCAGAAAAGCCAGATAACAGCTTAGATCAATGGTTTTCAAACCCAAACTTTAATTTAGATGATGAAGAGCCCAAAGATCTAAGTAGAATATATAACGGAGACGCAATGCCATTGGAAGATGAAAAGCCTATAGCCTGTGAGCCTAAAAGCATTATCGGTTCTCAAAATCAAGAAAAAAATATGTATATTCAGAAAAAGAAATGTAAAATTGAACAACTTGTGAGTCCTGATAGGATTGAGGAAATTGATGACAAAACTTTAAAAGAAAAGCCAGATAACAGCTTAGAACAATCGTTTTCAACCATAAGCATTACTTTAGATTGTGAAGAGCCCAAAGATCTAAGTAGAATAGATGGAGAGGCGGCAATGCCTCTTGAAGAGGAAGAGCTGAGCAGCAAGGAAATTGAATGTTTTTCAGAAACGCATGAGCGTAAAAGCTCTATCGGTCCCCCAAATCAAGAAAAATATCCATATATTCAGGCTAAGCCCCTGGAAAAAATAGCTATTGTGGATCCATGTCTTCATAATTCGGATCGTTTTACACGTTTGAGTCCTAGAGAATATAATGACAATGATGATTTATATTCAGAAGTTCAGCCGATGGAGAAACGCAATAAGAAACGTGTAAGTTTCGAAGAAGATAAAAGTCTGGTTGAAGAAATTGAATCTAATGATTCTACCCAACAAATTAGGAACCGAGATTATTGGCTTATATCCATTAATCCTCTTTATTTTTTGTTGCCAAATGTATTTTACTTTTTGATTTATAGCTACTACTATAATTATTATATCCAACCAAAGCCAAAAACGTTTTGGGAAAACGTCTGGCTAACTCTTACATTCCAATAACTAAATTAGCGACTTCAATATATTATATTTTATATTCCGTTTATAGACTTGCCATATTTTATACAAGATTTATCTTTTAAATTAAAAAAGTTTAGCGTTTCAGTAAAAAGAAATTTTTTTTTATAAGAAATAGTTGTGGCCATATCATTTCCGTTTTTGGCATAGTCATGCAATGCAAGTGCCTTAAAAACAAGCTATTTAAATATTAAGTACCAAGTCGATTTGCCACACCCGTCCGACTCCTTTCCCTAAAAACCACGAGTTGAGATGAAGATGGAGATGGCAGGAACAACAGCCGGCCTGACAGCCAATCGCACCAGTGAGCGTCAGCAAATGCAAATTTAATGGTCTATGAAAAAGGTAGCCGGGCAAATGCTTTTAACCACATCCGCTGCTATTAGTTCACCGTCGGAATGGTGAATGGCGAACTGTGAACAGTGAACGGTTGCTAAACAACAAGAGCGACGGATAACAATGGAAAATGATGCCAGTGGAAATGCGAAAATCAATGCGCATTAGAGGATGCCGTTATTTCATCCTATTCTTCTACAGAATTGGCAATATCCCTCGCTTGCCTTCGCTTAAATTTTACATTAGCCTAGGCGGATGTGAAAATCAAGCATCACCGCAAGTGTATAGCAGTCGATTGAACATGGAAATCAATTATAGGTTTTCTAAAAATCAAAAGTCACGAACTTTTACATTTCGTAACAGCGTAGACTTCTTACTTGTAGTACTTAGGCCGAAGAAAGAAAATGATTTAGGAATATGGAAAGTAAGAATAATTATTTAAAAATTTGCTAAAGTCGCAGAAATTTTTTAAAAATTAGAAAATATAATAAATATTTAAGGTAATGTTTGTGAAAATTGTTAAGACAAAAGCCTTTCAAAACTTCCGGTACTTCAAATTGATTTAAGTGCAAAATAATACCTACAAAAAGGTACCTTCGCCATTGTTTTGATTCGAGCGCATCAATCAAAGAATGATGTGTATATGACCGACATTTGCGGTAATTGTTCTGCTTATTCCAGGCCAGATCGCCAAAAACTGGAAACCGGCAACTGCCAACTGCCAACGACCGCAGTCAAATATGAGCAATGGCCCGGATCGGATCGGATCACACGATTCCAAACAAATGCTGACTGGGCGGAGGACTCTCGTCAGCTGCAATCCGCAGAGGGGATATCTGTGTGTATGTGTGTGTGTGTCGCTTTTTCTTTTGGCATTTCCTGCCGTGTCCTGCCATTCGTGCATGCAATCCAAAACACATAGATACAAGCACTCACACACCTACATCAGCCAGGACAACCACACACACAAGCACTCATTGAGGGGCAATGCATTCAAGCGCAAATTAAGCTTGACAAGCAAAAATTAAACTGTGTACGAGTATATCTGTGTGGCTGGGTATATTCGTATCTGGCAGATACATTCGACTCTCACTGTGTGCGTTTGTGTTTGTGTGTGCCCACGTGTGTGTCTCCATGCTTGTTGGGCAAAATATAATTTCTTCATGTTCAGTTCATTAAACAGAGCAAACCAACTTGGAAAAGCACTTACCATGAATAGATTTTTAGGTGCCCCAACTGCGAATCCAGTTGACGGAAAGCCCACGAAATGGCCCCCTTCATCACCATTCCAAATAAATATGCAAATCACAAAATGGTACGATACAAATGAATTTCGAATGTCTCTGCACTTCCTAATGAACTATTTGTGTTTGTCTCCATTGCTTTTATTTGTTTTTTTGATTTCTTGCTGCACAAGTACAAGAATTGAAGCTTGACAATTATCTCATATCTGCCAAACTTGACCTCATCAAATGGTTTCTAAATTCAAAAGCATAAACTATTGAAATATTATATAAAAATGTCTGCTAATCGATTTTTCATAGAATTTTACTTTTCTACAACTACTTTTCTCAGTATTCAATCTCTTTAAAATTAAAGAAGAAAAGGATGAACATAGTCCTTCTTAATTGTCCTGCAGTCCTCTTTCCAATATTACGTAAGAACATAATTTATAACTAACGCATAAAATTACAAGTAAGCATTCTTGTACTAGTACCAAGATAATAATAATAAATAATGAAATGGATGACAAATAGTGAGTTATAGTATGGCTGATTATACCCTGACCCACTGAATTAGAACGCAGATAATTCATTGACCAAATAATCGGAAAACAAAGCGGACATAAATTCATCACGCTGAAAGAAAAAAGGCTCTGCAGTGGAATATTATCTTTGATATTACTTTTTGGTTGGCCGAGGAAATGACAGCGCATAAGCCATTGTACCGAGTTAGTGGCGTCAAATCACTTAAACGCAAACCAGACAAAGGAAAAATCTCTGGCATAAAAAAAATCTCAAAAACCGATTGGCATGGCCAAAAGCAATTCCCCACGATGACAGCCACAAAATGATGAACTCTGTTTTTGAGGTCGGTTGTTAAATCAGAGGCTTGCCTGATATATATATATATATATACTCGTATATATATGTTTATGTTTCTTATTTTAGCAATTTGATACTGAGTCGCATTAACTTTGATATTCGCCTGATTATGACTCTTAAGAGATTTCTGCGCCTTCTCTCCTGCTGCCCATGACTTTTTCACTTTGGCAAAGTTAATGAAATTAATATTAGGCAATGCTCAAGGAGCTCTCAGCAGAAGTTGCAAGCTCATTCAATGCCTTCTTATCAGTGGCGAGCCATTGATAGGCAAAAACTCAATACGAAGTGCATGACTTTGAGGCGGTATAAATAGCAGAAGACGTGGGATGGTTATTTATGGTTTTTCATCGACGAGTGTTCAAGTAAACATAATCACAAGCTGAGTATTTGGGGTTATTCTGTAGGTATATTAACGAAAAATAAATCAAGTATATGTGCTTAAGTAAAAGATAGGATATAAGAGCTACGACAAGAAAATAACCAAAATATATTGCCTACATAACAACATTGACCAGAAAGGTCTTGGATAAATACCGAGCATTTTGGATCTATAGATACCATTTCGATTCACCTCGCCATTAAGTATACATAACACATAAGATGACTGAATCGCATTGGCCTGATTACACCAAGTCAAACATAAAAAGATCTCATCTATGGTAATATGCCTCTGCAAATACTCACTAGACAAATGCTATCTATATGCAATCAGCAAATATGTGCTCAAAGGACCTCGGGTTCGGCGTTACAAAGCCCATAACGAAGGCATCTCATCCATCCCATCTTTTCAATGCATTATGCAGGCACTTTTGCAGGCAAGTGGAAATTATGTCAAAACAAAACGTGCAAGTCAAGTCACTCGTTAGTCTGAGAGGCATTTCAATTAAAGGCTCGCAATGTGGAAGATGGCGTAGGAGCATATCCAGAAAAATACACAGAAATGTGAATTGCAAGCACAAAAGTTCAACTAATACGATATGCAATGACAGGGGAGTGAGTCTTTCAGTTCAGACCGGGCTAAATGGCAGAAAAGGGGCGGATAACATGCCACAAAGACCTTTGAGTTGCTATTTATCAGAACCTCGCAATCTGAGAATTTCAACGCTGAAAGATCACTCTTCAAAGACCATCTCATATAGGCATTTGGTATTATATTAAAATAATTTACGCAGCTATTTTTGTTACTTTCTTGTTTTTAAATTTACAAAAATTACTACAGTGCAGTTTTATATTCTATGTTTAGTATCTATGAATAATAATTTAATTTCATAAATAACATTTCCTTATGCTTATATATCCTGATCTGTTGTAAATCAGAATGAGTATATATATTCCTCAAATATCGTTTTTCCATAAAGAGCATGTGCGTTCGTCCTCGATTTACTAGCAATTTCTGGAGAATCCTCGCTCTGCATTCGAATTTCTTTCTTTTCTTTCAGTTTTTCTGTGCATATGTCTGGGCAGCATTTGTAAGGATTTTCCATGTCTTCCTTTCTTTTCCAATGCACGACTGGGTGGGTGTGTGTGGGTGCCTTTGCGAGTCGACTTCATTCATTCATTCAAAAAAAAGTTAATTCATAAATCGCACAAAGCGCGCTGATACGAAAGACGCACACATGGCAACCCTTATTGCTCCGAACCCCCATGCAAAATGCATTTAGTCGGTAGGAAACTTGGATGCGCCAGTTGCCTCCGTCTCCGCGTGGCCTTCTCGTCTTCCCTTCGGCCCTTGTTCAAATAAAAGATTTCTATCAGGTGGCTCTTATGGCGCATAAAAGTACTTAAATTTGTTTGACTTTTGGCCAGATCTGGGCGGCAGATGGTAGTTGCATTGGGAAGGGAAAAAGAATGGGGCGTGGTCGCTGGTTGGGTTGGTCGGTTGTTTTGACTCGTTATGCGAAATTGCTAAGGCAACTCACGACCCTCGCAACTTGTTTAATTTTTCACCCATCGCCGAGCACGGCGACAGAAACGTTTTGTTTGCGAATGCGTTTAGCGAGATTGCTATGCTGCGATATGGGATATGGTTACTAAATCAGAAATGTATATATGTTCACATCTCTACGACATTATCGAGGGTTGGCACAGGGCAAATTTGCCATTAGGGGTTTTAAGATCAACTTTATCTTGGGGGTAAAATCTAAAATTTGATGAAATCTTTGAGATTTCATGAATAAGTAAATAAAAAACATTACCCTGATTAAATTGACGCTCCAAAATTTGTAGTAATTAAATACTACTTTAAAACTGGAGAAATACTAAAGAATAAAGCTTAAACTTAATTTAACGAGCAAGTAAGATATTCTTTAAAAATAGAAGGAAAGAGCACGCGTAGTTCTTCTGCAACTTCGAGCATTAAGTGCACCTGGAGCCAAACATTACGATTGACCCACGTTGACCCCACCTGCCGGCAGTCAGCCATGAAATTGAACGCCTTCTTGGCGGCATTTTCAATCAGTGGGCGCGGCTAAAAGGGCCGTGGCTAAACACCCGTGAAATGGTGACAAAACCCTCCGCAACTCCATCGAATGCACTCGTCGCACATGTGACTTTATCAAGTTCTGTAAACTGCTTATTTCTCACCACTTCAGCGCCATCTCAAGTGCCACCGATGGCGGAGGTCTAAAAGGGCTTAAAGAAGGCTGATGGCGGACGGTGGGCGGTGTGCGATGGGCGATGGGCGTGGTGACGCATCGACAACAGAAAGAACAAAAACAGCAATACCAAACGACACTTGAGGCAGACAACAAAATGGCGCAAACGCTTCCTTTTGTTGGGCGCAAAACTTAAGGCTTAAGCCTTTCTGGAGAGCTCAGTGCCTGAGGAGGCAGTACGTGATTTTATCAAAGGGAAAGCGAAATGGGGATCTGAGCCACCCATTTTACCAGACTACCCCCACACCCACCACGAACCTCCATCCCCCTTGACACCCTTGGGCTGCGTCAAAATATGCCGCAATCAGGCTGCAAAACATTTTCATTTATATTTAAATACAAAAAAGCGCAGAAGAAAAGGCAGAAACAGCGGGGGATTCGGGAATATGGAAACCGAAATGGTACAGGGGGTTGAGGAGGGGTAGAAAGGAAACGGAAACGCGTTTTCGATTATGTTTAGCCGCTTTTCGGGCAGCTTATCGACGCCCACGCATATGGGCTATCCTCCCTGCATTCCATATTTATTGCGGACCATGATTTATTATAATTTTATGCATGAATCTCGTTCCAGCACTGATGTGCGTGTGTGCGTGCGTGTGTGGGAGTCGTATGCATAGTGGGCGTGGATCCACTCCAGGTAAAATAAGTCTGCTCGATTACGCAGCCCAAAGTCTATCAAAGTGTTGACTCACTCGACCTCTTTTTCACTTAAGCACTCACTCACTAAACAAAAATGCCTCAACTAAAATTAGTTTAAAGCTTAAAATATATTATATAATAATATTCAAATTTACCAACAATTTGTTTGTATTTATTTCAAATATTTTAAGTTTCGTATCTTAAAATTGACTTGTATCTCAATTTTTTGGACATATTTGGATTACATTTAACACGTCTTAATAATAGTATTTACCTAAATGCTTTGTCTCATGATACCAAATATTCTGTCGGAACATTTGCCTCTTATGATCCTTCTAAATATATGTTGATTCCAGAAATATCCGATTCACCTGCCATTGAAATTGCAAATCGAAAGCTTAGGCAACACGTCTGAATGAATGGAAATTGGTCGATGGGTTTCACTCAAAGAGGGAAAATTGGTGCATCATTTACGGACCATATGCAGCGCATGAATATTTGAAACGGCCAAAACCATTTTGGCCAAAGTGAAAGGAGAAAAGCGAAAGCGTAACGGCCTAAGGATTATCACACTCAATAGTGCCGTTCGATGCCATTCGATACCGGTCCGATTTCGGACACCTTCCTGCCTGCCCCCTGAGTCGCAGGACTCACTTTAATGCTCTTATTGTTGTTGCGGCCGGAACGTCTGCTCATTAATTCATACGATGGCACTTTGCTTCATTGGCAATTCAATTGCAAACTCACAGGAGACACAGGTAAGAAGCGATGAGTTGGGTGTGTGTGGGGGGTCCGAGGTTAAGTGCCAACTTGCTCACGTATTTCCCCAAGTCACCCATCGACCCCAATCGACCCCCCCACCCGAAATCCGCCGAAATGAGCATTTTGTTTATGCATGCATAATTGCTTATTTCTGACCGCCATACGTACACATATGTATTTTCTGATACAACATTAAAGACATTTAGCTGATTCGCATGGGAAGTGAAATATTTAACTTCATTTATTGTACTAAGATAGATAGTTACTTCTTAGGATACACCTTAGAACGCTCTACGTCATCATATGACTTTCAAATACAAATATTACTCCTATTAAAAGTGCCTTAAAAATCCTATAAAATACCAGTAAGGAGTAAGGGTTATATATATAAATGTATTATAATATTTAGAAATATCTTATATCTCCACTTTCTAAAGTTCATCCCAGAATAAACTCCTCCCAACCCAACAGGCCATACGAAAAAAAAAACAACACTTAATCAATTTCCATTACAATCAGGCCTGGCACTCAATCTATTCTTCCCTTTGTACATATTATTTAGCAACCTCTCAGTCGGCACCTCCCACGATTGGCGCTCTGGCCCATAAATAACCAAAAATAAATATAAATTATCCAACATTCGGCGAAACTACAATGGGAAACAACTGGAAATAGACCAAGTAAACAGAAATAAGCGGGGTGGAAAAAACAACAGCCCAGTTGACTAATTAGGGGGCATTAGTCAACACTGGCACTAACCGACAGAGTTCATTGCCAAATCGAATGTAAAGCCTGCCGATAAGAAACTCGATGGGTACGACTGTAATTCAATGTAGATAAATGGCCGCGAAAGATATTTCAATGGTGGTTATGCGGAAGGAGGTGCGATTATGAATGATAAGCAAAGAAAATGCACACAATTACGACAATTGCTCATACGAATGGGCACGCCCACAACTCGGACCGCCCAAATCAAATCCGCTGGAGCCGCAGTAACTAACGGTTGCAATTTAGGAAATTCAATTATGTCCCCACGACCAGGCCAAATCGAGCAACTTTGTCAATTCCTCAGCTGGCAATGAAGCGTGCTGGAAGCGGATGAGCTGAAGGATGTGGTGGGTGGTGTTCGATGTCGGGTTGGTTGGATTGGGTGGCTTGGTGGGTCAATTGTGCCGACTGAGGTCCTTCTGCCCACATTGCATGTAATCAAACAGTTTGCGTAGCAATTTTCGATTATCGTTTGACTGATTTCGTGTTAAATCAATTAAGACGTTGCCATCAACGTTCCCACATTGCACAGTCCGTCCGTGTGTCCGTGTGTCCGTTCATCGTGTGCCGTAAACCGTATACAGTAGTCCGTGGTCCGTATTCCGTGCCATGTGCCTATTTATCGAATGTCCTGTCCGCCGACATCCGCCCAACCGCAAGGACGCACAATTTAGTTGTCTTCAAGCCGCCTTATTGATTTCTGACCAATGGGGTAAAGCCAAAGCCAAGCGGAAACACAAACTTCTCAAAATAGATATATTTCTTTCGGGCCTTTTCACTCTTCCCTTTGATTTGGGGACTGGGAACGTACAAAAATTTGCAATTTTAAATTTATGAAAAATGTTTTTCTTTACTTTTCCGCCAGTCTTGCAAGCTGCCAACTGCAGAAGTTTTTGTGACCAAAAGTAAAGTTTGTCAAAACAAAAAAATAAAAATAAAACGAAAACTTTGCTCTGCTTCATTTTGTAGCCGCATAAACACTTTGAAATAGACCAAACTCCGAGTATCGTGGGCGGGGATAGAGGCCGGAAAACTTTGCTTTCAGTAAATGGTCGTTAACAAGCCGAAAAGATTGCAACTGGAAATTTAAATTGAAAATTTTTCACCGTTGCAAGTATTTGTTTTCCTTTGTCATTTTCTTGGCTAAAGTTAAGTTACCAATAAAAAATATGAGCTTACGTTGACAAAGTGAATATAATATTTTGTTTATATTGTTAAAACATTTCAATATATTAATAAAATAATTAAAACTAGGAAACATTGTTCTTACTATTGGAAATGCAATTGGCACGGTATTAACATATCGACTATCGATAGTAAGTCTGATAATGTTCTTCTAACGAATGTTTTTCTTTACCACTATCGACATGTGTAAAACTTATCCTCTTGTCAATTTCCTAATAAACTTTTCACAAGCTAAATAAACGTTACTTCCTATTTTGCATCAACAAAAAAGTAAGAAAGAAATAATTTAATGAAACATTTTATAATTTTATTGATCCATTGAACTTCAATTTATTTAAAGTATTTTAAGTTTAGGTAATTAATTAAAGCAATCGAAAGTTAGTCAACTAATTGAGATTTTCACCTGTGAAATAAACGACCATCCACTTGTGGCATGTCAATAAGCTATTTGATGCAAGCTTCGCTTAATTTCGGAAACATCGCCTCAATGATTTCGTGTTAAATTAATTAAACCCGATGCGTGTCCACCAAACATTTGGCCAGTGAGTCCGATAGTGAAGTTCAGAATTAAATCAGCCATAAATCGGAAAGTCCTTGTAATTGAACACGACAATATTACGCGTCTATTTGCAGACCATTCCCTTCTCAAATAATAGTTGGATTTTCAGAGGAAATGATACGACTTCGCTCTTTTACAAACAACTACAAAATTACATCTATATTGGATTGCATTTGCAATTATATTAATTAGGAAAGCATATAAAAAATTAGACTTACATCTACTTCCAGGATTATCCAATTTAATAAATAATGAATTCATCTCAATACTATGCGAAAATTTGCAATTAAAATTAATTAAGATTGTCGTAAGCAAAAAGTGTAACCTTTTTTATCACAACCCGTAAAAACAGGGCATTCTATTTAATTAACTGTGGTTTTATAAAAAAAAAGCGTTCGCCACAGCTAAAATTGTACTATTTTGAAAAATAAACATGTTTAATTGATATATTGCGATATTTACTTTGGTTTTGGTTAATATAAAAATGGATTTTAGGATGTATGCGGTCGACTATCGCCGAGGTGGCCATCCTCATATTTTTGCAAGCATCTCTCTTGATTGTTTGCTTATTTGCAGCAGCTGTTCAAATTTCTACACCGCGCTGAATGCGTTTTCCATTCCATAGATACACACACACTCGCACACACACCAAACACACGGTTACCACCATGAATTTTTATAGTTTTCCCAGCCATTGGCGAGTAATTAAATTTAACGCTTAAAACAACAGCGGGCGAAAAAGCGAGCACACAAAAAGTAGAGGAATTGACCACGCAAACAGAAAACAGAACTGCAAATGCAATTGTTAACGGCAGCCGACAGTTGGTTTTGCAAATCGTTTGACAAGCCAGAGGGAAAAAATTGAAAAATTCCAAAAACAAACAAAGAAAAAGGAAAAACAATGTGAAGAAAAAATGTATAAATATAGCGTGTATATAGAATAAATATTCTGCGGTCGTGTTCGCATTGCAAACAAATGATGCGTAGAGTCGAAAGTATAAGCCCGAAGCCCATTGGTTTTGGACGAAGGTGGGCGGGCCAGGCCAGGCCAACGCAATGTTTTTGGATTTAAATTGCTTGTGAATTACGTGCTAAATGCATCCCGGGCACACAGTCTACAAAGCCTTTTCAAATTGCGGTCACTGCGAAATGATTATTAATACTATTTGGCCTTTTTGTGTGGGCTCTTTTTGCCGCTTGATGATTATTAATATTTATCGCAGCTGTCGCCTTTTGACTAAGGGAGCTTACTATCTGGCATTGCCTTAATGACGTTGGCGTTGCGGTAAATGGGAATTAGCCGCATTAGCGGATTTTTAAATAGGATATTACAATCAATTGACACTAGCTGCGGTTTGGGAAAATGAATATGGCTTATAAATATTTTGATGCGATTAAGTTTTATAAATAAATGATTACAAATTAAGTTAAGTTCCTTGGAATCAACTAAATGGAAAGAAAGACCTTTGTTATTTTCTTTAATTCTAAAAATTATTAATATAAATCTCATAAATTGTAATATTCTTTAATTTGTGTCCCCAAAAATAGAGGCCATATCCAGATTGGTAGGGACGGTTCTTTCAGTTCGTCATCTCCACCTCCGCTGTGCAAATGTCTGGTCGTATTGGGCAAACAATTGCCGCTTTTATTGCACTGCATAAAAATCATTAATTACAACAAGTCTGAATGAAATTTAAATGTCGAAAAAGGAAAAAGCCAAGTAAGCACAAGGAAGGAAAGCGGATGACACAAACGACAGAGGGGCGGTGGAAAAGGGAAGGAGTTTGGTACGAAACACAAATATTGAAGAGCAAATTGAATTTTCATATGCGGAGCGCAAAAGGTAAAAATGCGTGTGGGCATGGCTGCAGGGGGTGTGGCAGGGTCCTCACAGGGTCCGAAGTTGGGGTTTTATTTTATTGTTGTTTTCGTGGAGAACAGCACTTTGTGATGGCCCCTCGAATACTCCACACATACACACACACACACTCGTATAGAGACACCCTCATACTTGCACCTTCAACAGTTTTTTTTTATGGTGGGTGGGTGGCAATGGGTGGTGGCTCACCCAAAGCATTTTTGCTTTTTATGTTCGACAGATTTTCGTGTTGGTATGTGAAACATGCTGATTCCCAGTGATTACAATTGTTGTACTCCTGGACCTAGACCAGCATCCCATCCTACCTTCACCTACCAACCAAATCGTCCTGCGCCCTTATCCCTGATGCCACTCACAGAATGGCGAAAAGCACAGCACATACAGATAAATAAAAAGCACAACAAACATTCGGTTTGGCAATGTGGGTGTAGCAGCAGGCATTGCGAAATTTTTGCACACGAATCCCTGGCTAAATGGCACCAAAAATATTTTGTATAAAGGAATAACATCAACTATATGATATCTGGTATGGAAAAGTAATTAAACCCATTTCCACCTTAATGAGAATATGGAATAGTTTTTTGAATAATGAATGAGAGTTTCACTTCCCTACTTGCCATCTTTTGTATATAACTAGAGGAATATTATCTTTATTATTAAAGGCACTTAGTAAGTAATTTCTAGTAAACCGCAAGATTACATTAGATTATTGTTTGCTTACTACTTTTAAATGTAAAGTATCTTTTTTGTTCCGGCTAACATAAACTAATCTACCCCACTGGCTCACCTAATAGGTACCTGTACAGAAAGAAAAAGTTTTTTGCGCCGCTCGTTACAATTTTCGTGATGTTCTGCTGACAACTCAACAGAGATCAAGTTATTATATCCGTATGTGTATGGGCTGTAGGGAGATATAGCTATATATAGATATGCGTAGGGACCAAGTGGCCGAGGGATAAATAGAGGGGGATTTTGACGCGGTTGTGGCTCTGGCTCTGGCATTGCGTTCAGGACGAGATCGAGCCAGAGACAGTGACCATTGCCGGCCCAGCACCGTTGACAATTAAGGTGAATGAATATTTTAATATTGGCAAACAGATTACACATGTGGGCAATGTGTACAGGCAGTCGTGACTGGTATGTCGTACGCCAACGGATGGAAATGTGGATATGGTTTTAAGGGGTGGTATGGAGAGCGGAGAGTGTAGGAGGGGTAACGACCGAAGGGCGAGTTCTCTTCGAGTAATGGCGTAAAATTTAATTCAATTGAATTGTTGGCACAATGCATCATGAGCACGTGGAACGACGCATTCGATCAGGTTTTTAAAAAATATATATTTTTATTATTCACTTTGCCGACATCAGCAGAAATAAAATCGAAAAAAGAAGGATGTACTCGAGATGAAATGCGATTTCTGCCTTTAATTATGGTGTTACTTTATTTACTCATTTCTCCAATATGTTCATAATTAAACGAAAGCAAACGAAGCACTATTCGTTGAGCGGTTTCTGCCTTCAAGAAGACAATCATTATTAAAAGTGGAGAAATTTAATCCAAGTCCCCATTTCAATTCTTTGAAGAATTAAAATTTAAAATCTTATGAAATTTGTAGTAAGATAATTGTTGTAATTTCTTTATCATTTCCATCCGGGACTTTTAGGTTCTCTTCTTTTATTTCCCAATGCCCATCGAATGCTGCTGCCTCTGGTAAAATTATGAAAATATCCTTGTCAAAAGCAGCAGACTGCATAGCGGGAGGCCCTCACTGCTGTCCCTTTTGAGCAGGCATCAACAGTTGTTGGAAGGAGCACATCGTCGACTAGGATGGCCATGATGATAATGGGACGGAAGTTCCTTTTTCGAAGAGGTGTGTGAAGTGGGCACTGTTCAACTGGCAGATTAATTTGCACAGAGAAAGAGTGAAGGGGTACGTGCCGAATTTCTAATCAAAATTGCCGCAAAACAGCAGTTGCATGAGGCAAAAACGGATTGTTTCGGGGCTGCACTTTTCGAAGCTGTCATGGTGTGGGTAGGTACATGGCCGCGTGTGTATGTGTGTGTGTGTGTTTGAGGGAAAATCAAAAGCGCTTTGGTTGGCAGTAAAACTTGATGAAAATCGATTTTAATTACAAAGTCAATGCGCGTAATTGCTTTTGCACCTAACTCAAGTGGGGTAGCACTTTGATATGATTTTTCCTGCCACTGGACATCAGATTGAGTTTCTAGCTATCCAAATTAAAGATGAATTCTCTTTTCGAAGTGTTCAATCAAAAGGGCAGTTACTGTATTTTATATACAGTTCTTAAGTCTGTTAAAACTAGCCAAAACTAAATTGGAAAATGAAACGCCATTCGCGGTTGTGTAAACATTTCACAAAATTCAGTTTTCTACCACATTTCCAATCTTTTTTAAGCTAGGAGAAAATATAGTGAAAGGCACTGGCTTAATTTGGTCCGTCAATTATTGCTCAATAAAGGAAATTGTTTGTACTGCATCCAGAGAACCTAATTTTGAATTGAATTCCAACAGTATACAGGGCGGAAACGCGATACACCCAACTCGAAAATTTAGCGATGGGGAGGCAGTGAAGTGCAAAGGAATTTCAAGCGGTTGCGTTTGGAAAAATTATGGCTAATAGTACGCACTGAAATTCGGAGCTTCCTTTTTGTTTGCCTATTGCAATGGTTCAGGCAAATTTACTGCAGAATAATTGCAGAATTTCTAGTGGAGAATTATTGGTGAATAAAACCCTTAAACTTAAGTTAATATTTTGCTTTTCATGCGACTTTTATGTAGGTTTTAATTTGTAAAATGTCAAAGAAAAAACCACATAAGCTTCTGCATCAACTCGAATACAGACAGAGCATCGCATCAGGCGTCTGCAGCAGTCTTGATTTAAATGAAATTTAACTTTCTGCATATTAAAAAAGTTTTGCATTTTTCATCCGAAATAAGAAAAGTTTTCCGTTTTTTTCGTTTATTGCCTTTCTGATGGTACATTTTGTAGTGATTTTTATTCTTACAGAAAAACGTCATGATTTTCTTTGAATTAGAAAAGTATATTTATAAAAAATATTTATTTAATCGGTTTCGCATTGGAAAGATTACTTTTTAGAAAGAAGTATATTTGTGACAAAGGTAAACGTGAGGAAAATCACTTTCTCATTTGTCAGGGGAAAAAATATATTTGCTATTAACTTTAAAAATTGTTTTAAGCACTTTTAGAAAATTTTACTTTGCTTCTTCCATGAAATTTAAAAAACGCTTAAAAACATTAAAAAGATTTTAAACTTTTCTATAGATTTTTATTAATTTTTTTTTTCACAGTCACAAGATAAAATTTGGATCAAAACTATCGCTGCACTTCGTTGTGTTTCTTTGGTTTTCAGCAAACTTTTCCAAAGCTTTCCAAATGTGAGGCAAAATAAAAGAACATTTCCCAGGCACTTGCCAAACTGTAGAGCAGTTCGCTTCGGGATTCCCCTTTCTGCGGAATCTCTGGTCTGTGCGTTATATTTTATGTTGAATTATGGCGCCTATTGTGTGCTTGTATGTGGATATCTTCTTCGGGGGCGTGCCATTTGCAACGTGTTTTATTTACAGACGAGGGCGTGCAAAAAATTAGCACTAACACTGAGAGCTTGGAGTGGGTGTAGTATCGGGTGGCCAAAGCCAAATGGCTGTGCTCAGGTAAAGGTAAACTAACCAAGCCAGCCGAGAGGCTGCGGTTCCTTCGTTCTGCTCAAACTTGCTTATGAAGATTTATGTGATGTTGTTCTTGCATCGCTGCCTTTGCCAGACAACAACAAAAATAACCAAAAATAAACAAAAAAAGCAAGGAAAAATCCATCGGCAAAAAGTACAAAAACTATGGCAAAGCAACCGTGAAGACGTGAGTGTTGAGCAAATTTCTTGTGGCACTTCCCTCGATTTTCCTACTACGTATTTATTTTCGGTTTTTGGATGAGCATGCAAAATAGGAAATACGAAGTTACGTTAGCTACAGTGGGGTTTCTTTTTGACTACAAATGTGACAATGTAAAATTTTTATGTAATCTTACAAACAAAGAATTTAATTAAGACCAAAAAATGCAATACTGAAATTATTAAAATACTTCCAATTTTCTGCTGAAAATATTCAAAGGTGTCCCTGTATCTGTATATAAATTATCTTAGCCAAAAAGTTAATCGGTTAGAAGCGTAACCCCTATAAATTTCCTGATCAAAGAAACAATCAATGAAATGGCCTAGGCCACTTTCCACTGTGCTCAGCGATATCAATTGCAATAAATTCCGAGTCATAAACATGCCCTCAGCCTTGCCTCAGTGTCTGGTTAGGTGGCCCTCGAAACGGAAACCTGATCGCACTTTTTGTTGGCCTTTTCACACGGAAGTGATTTGCGCTTTTCCCGCCGTCGTTGCCGTTGCCGTTGCCACTTTCGCCAGCTTTCCGCTTTATTCTTTTCTTAGCTTTTGATAAATCAAATGCGCTGTTGATGTCAACGATGCGTCGCCGTCATTGAGCTCCGCTTCGAGCACAACTCATTGTCGGCGGTAAAGGAGCCATTGGATTCGGGGTATCCCTGGTTATCCCACGAAGGAGCTAAAGCCGGAGCAGGACCTAAGGAGCAACCGGAGCAGAGGAAGCGGCACGAAATTGAAGCTCTCATTGGAAGCCGGCTGTTGTATTGGCACTTGAAAGCTTGCGATAAGGAAGTCAAATTGTATGGCAGCCCTCAACAATGGGCCGCACACTCCGGCGTTTAGTGCAGTCGAGGAAAAAGGCATTAGCCCCGCCACACGCTCCAAGGCACAAGTGCATTTCCCTTCACTTCCTGCCACTCCGCCCAGTTTTCAAGTCCAGTTTCACGCCATTTTAGATATCCTTAAGAGGGGACATCAAGAGTTTCAACCTCTATCTCCTTTTCAATATAACACCTTTAGTTTTCGAAGGGAACATCTCACCAATTAGATAAACTCCTTGCCTTTTCTGGCTAAAAACCATTGATAAATTAAGAAAGAGTCTTAGAAAAAGATTTTCAGTGTCTAGATGAAAACACTAAATCATTGACAAAAATGTTTGCACACAAAACGGTTTGTCTCGACTTCCGATGTTTGTGTCATAAATCTCCCACTGACTGGCACTTTATTAATTCACGATTAGAGCGGAGAAAGAGGAAGTTGTGCACCGATTGTAATTAACTGCCGAACTAGCATCGGTGTCCGCCTTACCGTCGTAGTCCCGCTTTATTCAGCCACCGCATACAGATCCACAGGACTCGATACGTAAATCATTTTAAATGGCTTTTTGAGCATTCGTAAATGGTTCGGAACTCTCCCCAGACATATCTGCCCTTCTATTCGACCCTGTCCTTACTGTCCATTTTGTCCACTATCGGATATGGATATCCATCTAGTTATTGTTTATTTCAGTGTTTGTTTACTTCGTCGGAGGAGTTCAAAAACATGAGAAGAGTATTAAAACTGTTAGCTGTATTCGACTTAAACAAGTCGTTTGTTACTCAGCTTTATAGTAAGTAATAGATATTCTTTGGTATGCTTCCTAAAATACTTTCTCCATAACCAATATAGAAGTGGGCGTTAATTGGTGTCGTCAAATTTTGACACTTTGATGTGGAAATGTAAAATAAATCAAATTATTTATGGCGCATCAGAAGCGAGTACCTCGTGCTTGCTCGTAGGCGTATACGTGATATGTTATGCATATAATTATAAAATTAAAACGTGTGGAACAGCAAGACAAGCACACACGATGACAGCAAGATCTCACACTCTAAAAAAGGACAACCAAAAACGAAAAATATCACGATGTTCTGAAGCAAAACAGAGCAACACTTACATGATGGGGATGGCTTTTATAAGGGGCGTGGACGTGTAGGTGGTATAAATTTATTTCCGCCACGCACGCGACCAAACAAATTAAATTGCAAATCATGATTAGCTTCTACACGGAGAGAGCAAAAGCAAATCATAGGGGACTTTGCTAGTAAAAGTGATATCAGGTATGGGGACAATTTTGTAAAGGAAACAAAACAATAGCCTTAGTAAAAATATGTTTATATTAAAATGAAGAAGCCAGATGTGACATCTTCAACTGCCTAAAATCAAAGTTTGCCCATATTCAAGAAATCTTTTTTTCTCATCAAACTGCTAATCAAGAACTTCTACAAATAAAGCAAATATATTCTGAATGGATGTCGGTAGGAAAAATTAGGATGGAAAAGACAGCTCGAATGCTTTCAAAAAACTTTTCCCAAATTGAATTAGCGGACACACACAAATTTCGGTCTTCGCAATCGAGTTGGTCAGAGATCTTCAGAAGTTGCTACGTTCAAATGGCCGCTGCTCTTAACCTCGGGTAAATATTTACTAAGAACCCACTGCCAGTCCACCTTTACCCAGCCAACTCCACTCGTTTGCACACGTCTCAGGTAGGAAAAACATTCTAATTCTATTCAAATCAGGCCCCAGACTTGGCTCATCTCCTGTTCGAGGCATCTTTCCGAGCACTTTAACATGGGCTGAGCGGCTTTTTGGATATTTTGTTTGCACTCTGTGTCCAGTTATTGAATTCCACTTGTTTAGCTTTATTTTGTTTTTGTTTTTGCTGCTTTGCCATGTTGCTGCTGTAGGTATTGTTGTTTTTGGGGCTGAGTAAACGTTGCAAAAAACTTTTGCGTGTTAACAACATTTTTCAATATAAGTTGGCAAACTTTTTGTGCCTCAGACACCCACCCGCACACGCCCTCATGGAACCTTCACATGTTTGCCAAAGCCAAAAGTAAAAGTCTATGGGAGGCAGCAAGTCAAGGATGTCAGGAGGTCGACTTCCTTCGTCTTTCGTCCTGCTGCCGAGTGTTTGTCTGTCTGTGTGCGCTGCAAGTGGCAGCTAAGATGATCAAATAAAGAAAAACTCTCAAGGGGGTTTTAGTTAAAGAAAATAGAGAAAGGAAAGTAACGAAACGATTCTCTATATCTGCGTTCCCCTGTACGAATATCTCTCCCCTTTCAGGTGAAACTTTCGCTTGATGAATTGAATTGTTGACATACGAACGGAGCGGCAAAACAGGAGGAAATTGTGTTTATTCAGTCATGTTACAGGTTACATGGGGTTACACAACCACCTACTCTTAATGTGGCCTTATTTTGGCCAGGGAATAGGCAGTACGTAGGTGAAGTGGTCGAGTTTGAAAACGAATTTCCTTCTATTCAAAAAATTGGTCGTTTAAAGAAACTTACCAAATTACCATTTTACGATGTTTATTTTTTCATAGATAACTAATTTTAATGTTGAATAAATGTTAAAATCTTGAAAAACACTCCTTTGTCCTTCCCAGCTGCTAACTAACACCCATAATATTTACCTGCAGTCACTCGAAGCTGTCACAACTTTGCCAGCACATAATCTACCCACTTACGAGTCATACAAGTTCCGAAAAAAGCCAACAGAAAGGGACTCTAGACCAACCGCCCAACAAATTGTCTGATGAAGTGCACTTTGCGCCAGGAGTCGGACGAGGAGTGCTGGGACGAGCGATGTTTGCCAACTGCCCGTAAAAGTAGACTACAAAATATGCTTAAATATGCATTATGCTCTTATGGACCAAACGCCAAATACACGAAACACTTTTCGTGGTCAGTGCTGCCATTGAATCTAGCCTTTTTCTATGGGAAATTACAGGAAACTGGAGTAATTGTGGTTACATTTTTCTAAACTGGATAGTTTGATCTAATTTGAATCATAATATTTGAGACCGGGTTTCTTTAGTAAATTTCTATGGATCGAAAACTAAACTCTTATTTCCAGTTAACAAATTAAAGAGCTTACAACTGAAATATCATTTCAAGCAACTTCCCATTAGCCATATCCAATGTTGGTATCACTGAATGGAGCAAGGCAGAGCGATGGCAATGGAAAGAGTGAGCAAAAACGGAGTGAAGTAGAGAAAACTCAGCTCAAACTCGACTCGATTGCATGTAATGGCACTTAAGCTTACAAACCTGGATGGCTGTGTGTGTTACTGGCACAGGTGCAAATGTAAATGCATCAAATCTGAATTGGGCGACCCAGAACAGAAACAGGTTCTGATCTCAGTACTGGACTTACAAGCAGTCCAAGCCGTGCTATTTCGTTCTGTTAAAAAGCATTTTCAATTTTCCCAACACACACACATATATACACCAGGGCACGCAGTTTTTGCCAACTTTGTTCTTTTACTAATATGCCGTGCCATACCATTTCCATTTCCCCTTCTCGACTTTGAAAGCATTTTGCAACGGCAGAAATGCAAAACAAAAATTGTGGAAGAAAATTGCAAAGGAAAAAACCGTTGCCAATTGAAGTCCAGTCTGAACTTTCCAGCGTTGTCTTTGTACCCATTACACTTAAAAATATAATAAGCGACTGAAGACGAAAAAGGGCATCTACGTTTTCCAAAAAAAAATGTTTTAGCAACCCAAAAGATTATTACATTTTTAGGTAGAACGATTCTTTAAATTTCTTCAAAGTTCTTAAGATATGTTGATAGAAATATTATTCTTTTTGTTGTAGTGTATTTAAGCAATGAGCTTGCCTTTCTTCCACACATTTGAATTTAAATGATATTGATATTGCTACAAAGAACCGATTACTGCTGCTGTATCCCCAGTTATTGCCTTATCCTGTGCCTCTGGACATGACCACGCTGTGTGATTAGCAAAGATGTCATGTGGCCAACTGAATATCCAATATTGAAAAAGAAAAATTTTCCGGTTTGTTGAAAATGCTAAAGGGAGTTGTATATTTATTTGAAATCCTTCTTTTAACCATTGAAAATCCCAAAATAACTAATAAAAATCTAACAAATTATGAATAGTTATTTCCGAACTCATCAAGCTACCTGTGGTGCTCAGAGCCTCTCGACACCCACTTCCCGTCCTTGTAACCAATGCGGCCCTCATCCGTTTTGGCGTAGGTGCTTTGTTATTTTAAGGCATCGTTTTGTTGCATGCAATATTTACACTAACAGTTGTGAAAGTTTGCCAACATGTTGAGCATATTGCGTTCTGTACACATCGCCGCACACATCTACAAATACACCTGCCTGTGGAAAGGCCGAAACTTTGGGCGTTCTCCATCTAAATGTTTACCCAGGCGAGGGCGTGTTTGTTTTGGAAGCGGTCGCCGTTGCTGCCCAAAACGCAATGTAAATTACTAGATTTTTACCAGTAGCCAATGGTCGTGCAAATATTTTATTGAGGTAGATAGCAACATTTATAACTAATTGAATGATCGTGGTCAGGTAAAATGGTAATAGGCTGAAAGTATTTCTAAGTTTTTTATATTTTTGCACTTAAATTTATCGCTTGAGTCGAGTTCTCAGACATTATTGACGAATGTTTGTGTTTAGTTACTTAATTAGATTCAACAAAACTATTGACCCTCAATTGAAACGGCCTTAGTGTTTACTGGACTGGAATGTTCCACAATGTATATCCAATCACTTTGCTGCCCTCTCAGGCGACACTTTCACCCTAAAACAGAAGCAGTCCCTGGCATAGACACACCATTATTCCCAGTGAGTACTTCACGCAGGAAACAAATAACCTCAGATGCTGGGAGCATCCACTAAATCGTTTCGGACACTTTAACCATCCGCTGGGTTGACCCCCAAAAAATCCGCCGGCAGATGGAAGGTGAAGTCGTGCGCTCAGTACGTAATATAACGAGGGTAAAAGGGGAGGGAGGTGCTTAGATGGGGGTACTGGTCGCAATTCCACGTATCCGATTCTCCAATACTATTCCATATGTTTGCGCAGACAATTCGGACGAGTGAGTCCGGCAGTACTACTGGGGGCAGATGTCCTGCGAATTCGATACCCCCGAAACTGAGACCGGGCTGTATAGTTGGAACTTTTTTGTCTACCCAACCATCTAACACTCTCTAACAAACTAACTACTTGTAAAGAAAATAACTGAACGTAAACCAACCATTTATGTGACACGACGAAAAAATACTGTGGAAAGAAAGTCAAAAATATGAACAAAATATGATTAATCTCTGAAATAAAATGAATAATAATAGTTAGAGCATTTATATACTTATTTTTATTCAGGTCTGTAAAAGTATATATTTTATATATTTAGATAAATCCAGAATAAATATACCTTTGCCAACTTCTATTTTTTGGGTACAAAAGAAGCGACAAGAACAAGCATAGAGATGGCTGCTATTTTCATTTGACCAAAACGTGTTTGGAAAATTAAAACTTTCCCGTAGTGGAAGATAGTGGGGGTATTGAAAATGAAAGTAGAGCAACTTTTTTGGGGGTGTCTCGGGTTACGTTGCAGAAATAAATATTTTCCGTTTGGGTTTTCTCTGAATGCAATTCTCATTGTTTCTTTATCATAAACAATAAAACTTATTTTGACAAGTTTGAAAAATGAAACTAGCAAAAGTGCGAGACAGGAGGCAAAAGAACGCAACTTGAACTTGTTACTCTTTATTAGTTGGTTTGTTTTCCGAGGACCATTTTCAATAATATCACGCATACGAGCTGTTGAACAAGAGTGAGTGTGAGTGTGTGTGTGTTTTGGGGCCAAGCATAAAAGTTTCATAATTTGCATGACATGCATGCTGGTGCCATCTGCCGTCGCCGTTTGTCATAATGCTGCTGTCCAAACAACTCCAAAGTGCCGACCGTGATTAATTTTGCATCGTGAAGCAGCGAAACATCTGGTCCACCGCTACTGCCAGCAAGACAAAAATAATCCAAAGGCAAAACAAAAACTAATATTTAACTTCCTGCTATTCTGGGAACCCTCACAAAACGTCAGTTTTTATTAAAAATTCTATTGGCCTATAAAATAGGCAGCTATAACCTTCGTTTGGAAGCAATGTAAATATACAAAATCATTATTGGCAGCCTGAAAACGTTATTGCTGTGTAGGTAAGTTTTAATGTTAGACAATCTTGCCCTCTGTGGATTAAATTTTAATTACTTTAAAGACTTTCTTATTCTAAAAACTATAGGTTAAACACATTATTTTTTGTCAATCCTATCTACTTAATACTATTTTGTTTTCTTTAAAAACTGTAAATACGATTAAGAAAAAAAATTGTATAATCAATTATTTCTCACCTCTCTTAACAAGCACACACACAAATAATATTTTCATTAACAGTTTTCTTTATTTTTGCATTCCCTCTACTCTTCATCATTTAAGCCAGCGCTACTGCCCTTTGAGGGCAATTTGTGAGGTCCCCTCTGTATTTTTTCGCCTTTATATTTGCGAAATGGAAAAAGGACTTGCCATGAGGACATTGGCGACTCAACGACCACTCAGTGAGAGAATTATTCACGCAATGCGCGGCATTTGCAAGTGGGTCCTCCGCCTCGTAAATTTTTTAGGTAAATATTGAATGGTTGTCGGCGAGCAAAAAACGAATGAAGGATGATTTGCTTTTCGTGGATATGTAAGAAAAAAATTGCAATTCAAAAAACTATGAATATTAAATAATTTATGACGAATGTTATACCCTAACGGTTAGTAAATTGAATAAAATAGTCGCGATTGATATGCTTAGAAAAAATAATATTTACCTGATTCATCACAATTATCAAGATTACAATATTTAAGATTAATATTTCACACATATAACTTACAAAAGGTTTACAAAATTTAACGAAATTCGATATTGGCGCCCAAATAAGGGCATTTTATTAATCACTGAATTCGAAGCTCTTTTATTATTTTGAATTACGTTTACAAAAAGTTGTTGTTGGTCAATTTTTTCGGAGGATTTTCAATTTTTTTCTTACCGAAGTGGCAAATATAATTAATAGCGCCAGCTGGCAACGGAACGAACATGTAGTAAATAAAATTGTTCTGCTCTTTAAAGGTCCAACAATATTGATCCTCCTGCCCTCAACTCTCAATGTTCGAACCGTTCATTCATGGCATCTTTTCACGCTCGATAAATGCATTTGTGCATATAAATTGCTTATTTATTGTTTGGCGACAGCAAATTTTCCAATTCCCTCCGCCGATCCGAAGAGGGAGCAATTTTTTTTTAATTGCCATGGAAAATGGCAACGAATAGAGCGTCGAATGAAACCTGGGACGGCTTAGGCTCAGAGTCACGCAGTCACAGGAAATTGTATCTAAATTCAATTTGTGACTACCCCACGCACATGTGTGTGTGTGTCCTGGATTCTGGGTCCTGGCTGCCGCCTGCTCCTGGGTCCTCGTCCCAAAGCCCATGTCCTGGCATTAGTCGGCGTGTGCCGAGAGCATAGAGCCCCACATTAAAAGTACGTGTCAAATTAAATTCTCCTGCTGCAAAAACAATTGAATATCGTGCCGAGTTCCGTCATCAGAGGTTTTCCCAGCCCTCAAACACAATCCGTAACGTTTAGACGGTTAGTGGGTTTTGTGTGCTGCCTGATTTTATTTTAGCCCGAGCTAAATGCCAGAGATTTATGTTTATGGTGGTGGCACATCAGTTTCTGCTCCTCTAATGTGCGTGGCTATATTTACATTCTATTTGAGGAAAAATCTTCATTATGTCATAGTACCTTTTCTTTTTTTTACATTTTTATAACAAAAATGTGATGGTCTCTATATTGAAGGAGCTTTAATTACAACTACATTCAAAAAAAAATTGATGCAGTTTTTGTTTAACGATAGATGCCTTAAATTTGAGATAGTACCTTGAAGCTGTCCTAAGTTTCTCCAAGAACTCTTAAAAAGATTTAAAACTTTCATTTCCAATTTAAAGTGTAACTACTCGAGATGTCGCAGCCCTTGAATGCCCCAACATTTTCGAATCTCAACGGGAACTCTCTCTCTTTAAGCTCTTTGTAGTGGCCAAAGTGGATGTATTTTTGACAAGTTTTTGCTGGAAAATACGTTTGCCGATTCCCGATGATTGGGGGAAAGGTAGGGGCGATTTTGGCCTCCTACTTTGCCTCCTCGCAGCCTGTCACTCCGTCTGCGGCGAACGTGCCCAACTTTTGTTCGAGAAGTTGTTGATAGATAGTAAACGGGGCCAAGGGTCAGCAGTCGGGAATCGTCGGCGCCACACCAGGGGACATGGGTAATTATCGAGACAATGCTCGCGTCCTTTCTCCACCTCCTGTCCCAGCTCCCCGTGCAGCTCCTTCTGGCTCTGGTGTACGTTGTTTTTTGCTGTTTGCCCGGGCCAGGAAGTGCAGTAAATTGTGCGACACAAAAATAGTACCTCCAGCAGGACAATGGCGTCGCAAAATGCGCCATGCAGTGCAGCCCGGGGTTGGGGGGTGGGTGTTTGTAGGTGGCCAAGGAGCTGTCCTGGAAAGGAGACCAGAGGACATTCAATATGGGGTGTACTGTGCACAACAGACGCTTGTCAACAGCAGACGTGACTAGACGACAACAACATCGGCGACAAGAACAACAGGCACAGCAAGACAAAACCCACATATAAGGACATCGGGACAGGGATAGGAGGAATTGGGATGGCATAGGATAGTATGGCCATTGGGGGCTTCGGGGGTTAAGCCAGGGCAATTGCGCATTAAAGTGCTCTAAGCCAGCTGATTCGACTCGACGAGGACCCTACATGAGATAAATGGTGTTGTGAAAGTGGAAGCTGGAGTGCAGAATGCGATGGGGTCAATGCTTGCTAGAAATATACTTTCCAAAAGTTTATTTGGTTCATTATTATTTCTTTTAGGTAGGTAAATAAAGTCTTAGGTGAAAAAGTCTATAAATTATTTGCAACTTAAACCAGAAATTCTCCAAGTGCAAAGCTTTCTGCTGCACTTAGCAATTTCGACAACAAGTTAGTTCCATCCTGACCCTCTGCAGCCATCCCTTTAACCTAACTTCTTAATGCAGCTCAATGTGTTGATTTCCTGTTGAGCCACTAAGTACATAGAAGGTAGGGAATGACATTTCAATGTAATTGAAGACAAATGCTGGAAATGACAGAAAATATTTAATTAGTTTGAATGGGGGATGAAAGGATTATACAAATGAAGTAAGGGGTTCAACAGGGGAATTACGTCGAGGCGTTCAATTACAAGAAACCTTAAGGGACCACCATTCCTTAATTCATTTTACAATTTCCAATAGGGAGAGGTGTGAAGACAAATGATGTCTTTGAGTTGACTTGGAAATTTGCATATTTCTGTTTTAATAATTGATAAAAAGAATATTTAAAAAATCTTGAATTAAAATATTAACGAAATCGAAAGGAAACGAAAACCTTAATCCTTAAAACTATTTAACTATCACGCCAATGCAAGGAATAAATTAAAGTTTGTTAATGCAGCAATCACGAAACGCTGTAGGAGAAATGGTTATCAATAAATTTCTGATAATCAAATAACTGAAGCATGAATAATGCATTCCGAGCATTTAAGACGTTTGGGAGACTGAAAGTTGGTGAAGGTTTGTTGTTTCAAGGCAATGGGATGGGGCCAATCCGGCTTTTATATTAGCGCGTTGATGCAGAAGATGAATAAAGACAAATAGCCGGGCTTTGGCTAAGTTCTTTCGCGAATATTCATGGCAGTTAAAGCCGAGAGAGAACTATAAGATTAATTTCCAAATTTAATCGATTTATTTTACTTTAAATTAGCTCTATTTTTCGTTTTTGTAATTTCACGTCCACAAATATATTGAAAAAAAAGTAAAGGCAATTACTAAACTCAAGTACAGTGAATATTTTATTTGCTGTTCCACTTTGATAATGACAAACCGTTAAGTCATGTTCTATTTAAACTTCTTTTACTTTCTAGATTGACTATAAACGACGACACATGAGGCTTATTAAATACCTGACAATTCCATGTCCCTTCTAGGGGACTTTTACTGTATGTACTCTGTACATATATGTTCAATGTTGTTTGCGTAGGAAAGTCAATTTAAGCTTGTTTGTGTACTGGCATTTCTCTGTTGTGCCCATATCAAAATCGTAAGCCGATTATAAAGGCAATTTCTATATCATACTCATGTCCCTGATGACTATGTGTGTATATTTATGTTTATGTTGTGTGTTGGCTTTCACATATGAACTCTGGCTTCTGTCAAAATTTTTATATGTATTATATTTGTATTTTGTCCTGCGACCAATATTGCAGCCAAAGCTCCAATTTCCAAGCACTTGAGTTGGCTTGTTAACATCCTAAATACTTTTTAATGCCAATTTATGAAGCACTGGGTAGAAGTGCTGAAGGAACTTCACCTGATATTTCGCAGATAAACAAAAATATTATAATTGGGTTTTAATATTTGTTCAAGATTTATCAATACCCTACCCTATAGCAACTCATGATTTAATATTGTAAGCTGACAGGTATAAGAAAACTGAAATATTTTTCATTTTCTATTGCATTCCAAGGAGTTTAGAAATCTTATTTAAATATCTGAACAAAGTATGCCCTGCACAATGTATTTATAATTACAAGGATCTCAAAATGAGACGAATAGCTCGCTGCTTTGAGGAAAACTGCTCTAGAATTTTCGCCGTTAGCCATGTCAATGGCGTCACAAAATATGCAACTTAGACTGATAAGAGGCAAAAATTCCAAAAAGACGACTCCACGACGAGACGAAGAAGAGGACCACGACCATTGAGAGGGAACCAGGACTAGGACCATTTATAACAAAGCGAGCTGACAGAAAGTGTGCTGAGCAGGAGCAGAGGAGCCATCTTCTCTGGCTGCCATTGTGATGCAAGAATTAATGCACCAGACGTGTCGCAGCAGGGGAAGAAGGGGCTGAATTGGAGCTCCTGTCACACACAAAGGACACTGCCGGCTGCCGGGCGGAGTGGGGCGGCTCACACAAAACAAACGATGTGGTTGCAAATTAGTAGTAAACCACCAACTACATCAAGCGTGAGAGATCCAGGGCTGCAGTGGCTCGGATCCGGGAATTCTTGGATCCCAGGAGGGAAGTGGAATAAGTCAGCCAGCCAGTCGGGCGGGGAAAACTGTGCAACTGGGATCATCAGCAGCATTCCCTTAGCCCATCACCCATCGCCCACACCCGTTGGAAGTACGCACACTCCAGGACAAAAGGATGCCAGGACATTGAGGGTAGAGGGCCGCGCACACACAAATAGAATTATTCCGTGCGTCCTGCAAACGGATGCATGACAGACAGGAGACGAGGAGCGACTCCAACAGCTAACTTCAAGAAGTAAGCCGTAACTATGAAATCAACGTTACCAAGTCCCTCATTATACACTCTTTTTGCTTAGCTAAGTAAGCTAAAATAATTCTTTAAGTGGCTATTATTTTTGTTAAATGTTAATCTATTAAAGTATACGAAACGTTTTATCCAAAAACTTTAGCACTGAAATAGTTAAAACCATTAGACTACAGATATGTTATATCCTGTAAAGATTAATGTAGATTACATAAATTCTTAATATTAAATGAGGTTTTTATCAACTCTAGGATATTCCAGAGTATCTCGTGACTTGTATGCTAACCTCTCCATTCCTCGTAAAGTAAGTTAGATGGTCCTCGAATTCTTGGTGTTGCAGCCTTCACGAGGCAGTAGTTGTTGGGCAGGGTAATGTGTGACAAGGGCGCAGGATCTCTCTTTTTCTCTCTTGGCGAGTGAGGGAGACAGGAGGAGTGTGCAGAACAGGAAGTACCGGATGTCACCGGATGTGGACCTAGCCGTGTGTGTGTGAGTTCCATGTCGTGTGACTTTGGTCATGGTTATGACTCCTGACTCCATCACAGGTGTGTGCCTCCGGACTCCTGCCTCTCACCTTTCTTCACTGTGCTCCCATTAGATCCCCACATCCACACCCCTTCAACATCGGACAAGGTTTGTCCTATTGTTCAGCTGCGCTGTCAGTTAAACGGCAAAAGGATGTGTGGAACCATAATCATTTGCAAGCTTAGAGATCAGTTGGGTTATTAAGCAGATGATATATTAAATTATATATGAGATTAGCAACTTATTAAGGTTTCTGCTTAAGCATTTTGATAACAATTTTCATTGGAAATGTTAAATAATACTTAATATATTTGACTTACCTAAGATCCTTATGATATAAATTCATTTTTTATATTAAAGCACCCATAACCGTTCACTGTTCCTCCGTCGTGTATGAATCTTTCAGTTTAAAAGCTATCAGCACGACTCAAAGCAATAATTAATTAATTATAGGAAATGAAATGCCGCAAAGTTTCTCACCTAGCGAGCGAATTTCCAAAATTCCAATTTCCCATGCCCCGCAAAAATTTCGGGCAAATTGCCAAGTGCCACCTGTGTGTTTGTATGTGTGTATTTCCCTTCTCTCCCTCTATGTTTCACAGAGCTTTCTCTATTATTTTGTCAAATGTATATTTATTACCGGAAATGTAAAACAACATTGTTGGTGGGAAGGGAAAAGGACGGGGAAGTTTTTGGTTGCGGGAGACACGTGAATTGCGACCGAAATGACAACGGTGGCAACAGATGCCAAATGAGGTGGGTGCTTTGGGAGGTGTGCTCTATCTGGCAGGTAAGCCAGTAAGACCACCCACCACCCACTGGTGGTAGATGACGCTTCTGCTCTGCAATGGACAATTTTAATGGGAAATGAATTTAATTGATTTTCGCGTGGCATTTTGTTATTACAACCTAAATGAGATTTCCGTCTCTGAACAAATAACTGTCCTTGCGTTCAATAGCTTTCAAATATTAAAAAATTGATGTGCTTAAATTGGATTGGGTGAGAAAAAAATAAAACAAAATTACAAAAACATTATAGATTGCTATATATTAATTTATTCTGATTTTGTATTTACCTATAATATTATGCGAAAGCATTTTTAAAAATCATAATGTATAGTATTTTATACATTTCTTTAAATAAATATTAAAATATTTAACAACATTTTTTTCATTTGTTAGTGAAAGTGGCCCTGAAGGTTAAAGCTCCAACTACCGAAATTCGAGAACATTTTCCAAATGGGCGTGGTGTGGAAAAGCAGGCATCTACATTTCCGTGTTTCGGTTATTTGTTCAAACAGATGTTGCAGTTATAACCAGTTGCCGTTGTTGTTGGCCCGTTATTTGTTTCAATGTGGTCGCCATTGGTTTGGTTTAGTTTTTGTTGCAAAATGTTTATTTCGCCAAAGTTTCTGGTGGTGCAGATTGGTGTCCAATTTGTTCCAAGGCCAGTCCACGTTGAATTGACGGGGCGTGGATCCTAACCGCAGAGAATATTTGAAAAAACACTTCTTTTTTTTTTTTAAATATTATATGTAATTTTAAAATGGACATTACTAAACTCCGATTGTTTTTTTTATTGAAAGAATTAAATTTTTCAAGAAATTGTTCTAATATGGTTAAAGCTCGTTTGTAAAATGCTAAAATTCCTTACTAAATTAGAAAATAGCAAAACGCAAAATGACTAAAAAACTTTGTGGTCTCAAATTAGATTTAAAAATTCCAACTTTTAAATGGTATGCAAATAAGTGAGCATATGCAAACTAGATGTAATTAAAATCTAACAATTTGGAATAAATGAACACCGAACCACGAGAACCTAGCCACTGCCAGAAGTGGTTTATGCACCGTCAAATGGAGCTGGTATCAGTGTTAAATTTCGACATCCACCGCAGCCTATTTATAAACATTTACCCCAATTTAACGCACATCCTGCGAGGCGCGGAGGGTCATATGTGCGTGGCATGGGATGGCTATTGGCATTTTGGCCAGGGGCTGAACATCCGCTTGTGGCGGACCACAAACGCTGCGGCTACTTGGTAGGCACGCGAATTTCGGCCACGCCCATGGCTTAACCACTGGATTGTCTTTGTTGCCGGTTGGGGTCATCGAAAACCAAAAAAAAAAAAACAATAATAATAAAAATGAGGAAAATACGAAAATGTCAATGACCACGGGCAATCACATTTATCAGACCATCAAAACCATCATTTTCACAGGCAGGCTCCAGGCAGCCTGCTGTTTGTTTCGTAATTAAAAGTGGGGTAATCCGGTAGAAAAAAGGGGTTTATATGTCAGTTAAATCAGTTCAGCGTGCTTGAAAAGTTAATACAAAGAAATATTTACGTCGCACACTGACGGTCATAAATATACTCCCGCCATCGCTTAATACTGTTCAATCTCTCTTGTTCTCTTGCATCTATAGCTATTTTTTCAGATCATATTAAATTTTAACCACCTTAAATGGTGTAATTTATTAAGAACTTATCTCTTTGAGTATCTTACATAGTTCTATCGGAACTTCTGGTGGTTGCAAAAAGACAATCATCGCATTAAAAGCAGCCAAATAAGTTGCACAATTGCAAACAACAATAGAGGCTGCAAGTTTTGTGTGCTCTGGGCACTATGAAAATTCAATTACTTTATTTTGCTGTATCCCCATCCGATTTTCACCACCCGCCCATATGTTTGTTCGCCATGTGGAGGCCACAAGACAAACACACCAACACCGCTCACCACCCATCCACTTCCGCCCATCAGGCAAACACACACAAACGCGATGCACCTGTCAGTTACTCTAAACACCCAACATTTCCAACCTCCTTTTTTTGCTACACTCTCGCGAAATTACATAGAAATTTCCACCCGCTGCCGAAAAAGAAATGGCAAAGAGAGAGCATTTCAAAAAAAGGCTAAAATGGGAAAAGGAGGAGAAAACCCCTTCTCTGGCCCATTTCGCAACTTGTGCCCATTGCACACATTTGCGGCTCTTCGCATGAGCGCGCAACTTTACTTGCCAAAAACTCCCAAGAACACACCGAATTTTTTGCCAGTCTCGTTTTTTTTGCCTAACCCTCCTTTTGGTCTATTTCTATGCTTGGTTGCTTTTAGCCGGATTTTTTGTTTTCCCAGGTTATCTGCGAGCTGAAGTGCGAATGAGTAGGGCAGGACAGCTGTTGGAGATGGCTGCGTGAGTAAAAGTTTATTATATCCATAATGTTAGTAAAATATCATTTTCTAGGAACATATAAACAAGAAGTATAGGAGATCCGGTATATTTTTGGAAGCTTGTTAAAAATTAAGCTTTCTCTCCAAAATGTTTTTGAATTCTTCTGATATGAATTTGGTTTGTAATTTTTCACATATTATTTACAAATTAAAATAAATTATTTAAAAGTAGTAGTTCCACTTCCATCCCTAATTGGGGATTAGTTGTGAGTCCTGTATGTCCCTTTTCGCTTCATGTCTGCGGGTTTTCGGCAAGACAAATGCATTTGTGAGCATAGGCAGGAAACAGGGGCTGGGGCGAAGGAGAGTTGTAGCTCGCTAACTGGCTTCTGTCGGTGCTTTTTAGCTTTTAGTTAAATAAAACTCGATGCTACCGCCTTATATAACAGTAGACTTGCTATTTGCCAAAGTTTTTGGCACTTGGACTGATTGGTAACATATCGGACCTAAAAAGAAACGGTGGCCGAGACAGATATTTGAAAATCGATTCGATTTGATGGAGGATGGAGAATTGGCTTTACTAATTGCATTTGGACGGTGCAAGCTTTTACAGCTTGCGATGCCATTTTGAGATTGACACATCGCTCCGACGGACTTATCGCTAATGCCATGTTTTTGGTTCATGGCCTTTTCTATTTACTGATGCTCTTGGAGGTGCACACTAAAGGTATTAGTAAGTAAACTAATTAATAAATATATTGGCATTATCCTAACGCCTCCAAAATCAAAGTAAATTAAAACGTTTTGATCTCAGCACAAGATAAGGATATTTACAACTGTCCAATTCAAACTATCGATACGCTGCACTTTTTCTGTTTAATGCTAATAGAGTAACTAATCAAATATTTGTATCTTAAAAATATCCCTTATTTAGGCGTTTGCAAAAAACGCTTCAGCATTGATTGCCCACTGCGAAAAGTTAAATGGTTTTATCATCCAAAAGCTAATTTTTGCGTGCAAAGACTTACTTGCGGAGGTGGTTTTGACTATCGATCGGACTGCCAGCGCACATGCCATACCGTCCCGAAAAACAGGGGCATCGAGTCCGCAAAAAGCCTTTCAGAAATATTTAAGATATTGGAAATATTTAAGGAAAAACAAAGGCTGAAAAAGATAAGGACAACAAAATCCCCTTGGGCTATTCACAAGACTACTCCTACGACCACTCCTACGAGAACTGTGGAGCCCTTCCCGGAACCCACTCCGAAACCCACTCCAAAGCCTACACCCAAGCGCACCACCCGTAAGAAGATAATAATAAGAACAACGGGATTACCTGTAACATTACCAGGTAGTGCAGAGGTTTTCCT
This sequence comes from Drosophila eugracilis, assembly GCF_018153835.1. Classification (NCBI taxonomy): domain Eukaryota; kingdom Metazoa; phylum Arthropoda; class Insecta; order Diptera; family Drosophilidae; genus Drosophila; species Drosophila eugracilis. Next base: position 2,394,152 of record NW_024573209.1, read on the forward strand.
TACTACGAAAACCAAACTTAATAAGCCTCCGAAACCGAAAAAAACCACACAAGGGGTTGAATTTGATGACGATGAGACTACATTGAATGGACATAACAAAGATATGCCTGACTTTAAAGAAAATGATTATGAAAAGAAATTCGATTATCATGTGAACAGATTACATTGAACAAAATTAAAAATTGTTAATATGGGATTTATGAAAAATAAATAACGTGCCTATGCCGTTTTCGTTTAATATTTCATGTGCCCTCTTGTCTTAATTGTATAAGGTGTGTATTAGCCACATTATTAGCTAAAGTTAAAATAGTTTCATCTTGTAAATATATTTAATATATTACTAATCATAAATAGTTACAGTTCCCAGCAATTTAGCTAATCAGTTGCTTTCAAACTGTTTTGCATACAAAGAAAGGGAAGGCCAGAAAGTGAGTTCTTCTCTTGTTTTGAAGAGACACAAAACTTAATTATGAAGCATTTATAGCGTGAAATAAACCTCCTGTTGCCTCTCAGGATAATTACGGGACACGGAACAACAACAACAGCAACATTAAGGGGCAGAGGTAACAAAAAAATGTCACCCAACAACAACAACAAATAACCGCAACTACTTAGCAACATTATACACTTCCGTGCCAGCATCAGGATCTGAAAAACCCACCCAAAACGTAATTATTGTTGCGGTAAATGCCACACCCCCCAACTGCCACGCCCCCGCCCTAGACCAAACCGACCACAGACCAGGCTTTTTAATTTCTTTATACAAAAAAAAGAAAAAACAACAAGAGTGAGTGACTTGCAAATACCCTATTTAGGTATAAAATTCTATTCAAATCAGTCATAATTTAAAATGCGAAAATAAATTTTAATTTAAATAAAATTAAATTCTGTAAATGGGAAGTAAAATATCTGAAAATCAGCAAACTCATATACCCCGACTTGTAAGCGGTACTAAAAGAGAGTTGGAAAGACAAACGGACTGAGTGGGTGCTATAGAGAGAGCGCGAAAGAGAGGTGTATATGTCAGCGTGCCGCGAAAATTAATCCATTTGCTGTGACAATGACTTTTATGCGGTTTCCAGCAACGCGGCGTTGGCCGCCGCCATCCGGAATCGCCGGCCAGGAAGCGACCGGCCAGTTGGCAAAGTCAAGCCGCAGGCCGAATGCGGGTGGAACTTGGTGGTAATAGGCAAAGGAAAAGTCATGGAAAAAAAATCTCCTGGGCGGCTTCACAATGCTGCGACATGTAAATATTTGGCGACATTTATAAAAAATGTTTTCGGACAGCCCCGAGCTTCTCTTTTCGACCGAACGCGAAGCCTTATCAAAGCAATTATCTCTAAGATGCCTCGTCGTCAACCCGCCGACCCATTCCCTTTTACTAACACAGAAGTAACTAACAGTGGAGCAAAGTTTTTAGACATTAAAATTCTTCTTAAATTATTCTTAAGCAATAATAGAAAGTTCAATCTAAACAAGAATTATAAAGGAAAAGTGAAACATTTTTAATACGTTTGTAGGAATTAAAATGTTAGTATAGTTTCATCTTAACTCCCAACCACTGTTCATCGCTCTGACAATGACAGTGACCGTCGTCTGCTTTTGTGAATTGGACCCTCCGCTGGCGCTGCCTTTGTTTGATTTGGAACAGTAACGGAGACAAAGTACATAACATTTCTCTTGATTTGCTCTATCTCTTTCCCGGGCCACCATTTTTGCGGCGGATTTGGCAAATGCCGAAAATTGTCAAATGTTGCGGTCAATTTGTGGGGTCAAAGTGAAGTGAAGCGAGACGAGGTTATTTAATGTCGGTTGGGTGTGACTGGGAAACCCTAATCTTTCCTTTTCGGGAAAACCCGAACTACGCTTTAGTTGCGTTTCTAGTTAATCAAGGTGTTAAGCGAGGTGATTGAATTTAAGAAGGATTAAGAAAGTCAAGTAAGGCATTAGTGAAAACCTTTTTTATTCTTTAGCAAATATAATTTGAAAGTAAAAGTTCAAATTTAATAAAGACTTATCATGTTTATTGGCAGACTTAAGATTTATACAAGATCGTTTAAATTCTTTTCACTTAAAATATATAAGATTATTTACATGAGCGGTTGTTGTAAGTTTGAATCCACTTGGAATGGATCAACCGAAAATGTTTTGCTTGATGGCAGCCCAAACTCCCTGACCCCTCTTCGGGATCAACTCATTTTCAATTTCCTTGTGATATTGCTCTCGGAGCAGAGGATCAGTAGGTCCCCAGTTCTTCTTAGGCGTAAATGCCCCACGGATCTTGGCTCCCAGAGATTGACCTGGATCTCGAATAATGGCAACAATCATCCAAAGAGGCAGTTGCAGAATGCCAAATGCTGTTATCATCCAGCCAATGCCTAAAAATAAAGTAAAATCACAGATGATTTCTTTAAATTTATCTTAGAAAACTCACTGTATGCCCAGTTTGGGTAAATAATGTTGTTGTACGTCAAGGGTTCATATGTTGCATAAAAGTAAATCAAAATAACCGTCATGATTAGCGGGGTTAAGATGCTCCAGCAGAGTCTCCAATAGAGACCCACTTTGCGACCCAACATGAACTCAATATCTTTGCAAAGGCGATCTGTGCCATAAATCCAACCAATCGTGTAGAGCTCAGCAATTCCCAGCACAAGAGCAATCATTGAGGCGCCGAAGAAGTCCACCAAAGTAAGCATATATTGGCCGCCCTAAAGCACTCATAAATATTATAGAAAATACTTAAAAAAAATCGATTATAATATATGCTTATTACCGGAGTTATATACATCAGTCCGATGATAAAGCTGACTACCGCTATTAGCAGAGAACACTGCCACTGCTTGAAATTGGGAAACCGATCCCGAATGGCGGTCACCGAGCAGGAGGTCATGGCAATATTGGATCCAATGCCCAATACGAAGAGCATAAGGAAGAATAGAACGGAGAAGATCTGTGGCAACTGCTTGAACTTGGCAATGGCATCGGGGTAAGAGATGAAGGCCAATCCAGCACCTCCTTTAACCACAGAGCCAATGTCATCAGTTCCAATCTCATGGGCCAGATGTCCAAGGATTCCGAAAATCGTAAAACCCGCCAGTAGAGATGTCATAGTGTCCAAGCCGGTAACAATTGCCGCATCTCTATGCACATTATGTCCGAACTTGTTAAACGAGGAGTACATGATGATGTTTCCGAAACAAACGGAGAGGGAGTAGAAGCACTGTGTTACAGCTGCGTACCAGACCTTCGGATCCAGGATCTTTCCCCATTGCGGCTTGATAAAGTAGTAAATGCCATCTATGGAACCTGGTAGTGTTACAGCTCGTACCAAAAGCACACCCATGATGACGTATGGGAAGAGGGCCAGGAAGTAGGATGCCTTTCCCGAACTCTTAACTCCGCGGCGGATAATAAAGAAGACACAGGCCCAGGCGACGAAGAGCCCGAGGACCAGCTCCCAGTTGGGTAGGCCAATTCCATCTTCGATATTTGGTTTCTCGTGCAGAACTTCCTTACTAGATGGGGAAATATATATAGTTAGCCAATATATCTCTGAGATAAGACCACCACCAATTGACAACAGTTAGACAAAACCATCACCCATTTCATTCTCATACGGCTATGACATTTTCTGTAAAGTTAACTAAGTGACTACTTAGGAATTTTAAAGATTTTATGCTAAGATTTAATGAGAAAAACCATAGAAAAACCTCAATATTTCTGATTCTATTACGTGAAAACCCGACATTAGTCATAAAGGCAGTCAGCTAGTGCATTTCCCAGAAAGCGTCACAGCCGCAGCACTTAGCACTTACACAAAGTACCATTCCGAACTGGTGATGACCCGATCGTTTTGTGAATTCATTGTGTAATTTTGGGGGCGCTGATCATCGCTATCCACTTGGGACCAATTACCCGCTTCGGGGGCTGAGTTAATGCAATGGCTACCCCATTCCGCTCGGCATGTGGCCCAGGGCAATGGGTTTCGGAATGATTCAATGAAATATCGGCCAATTATCGCTACCAGAGCGGCATAGTAAGTGCTGAGCATGAACACCTGGAACGCCTGGCCGGCTCCAACACCTTTTTTCCATTCGATTACAAACGAGTTACGGAAAGAAAGAGTTTAAACACAAATCAAATGAGATAGAAAAGAGTTATGGGAGAGCATTTTGATTAATTAGGGTGTGAATTTTCGATGACTAAGATAGAGAATCTTAATACATAATTCGGTTAATAGCGTTTGGGGTGTGGTTGCTTGGGGATACTCTTCGGTTGAGGGTAGTTAAACAAATTAATATTATTTGGAATTGATTTAATCACTATGATATGTTTGGTTGAGTAAATTTTAAGACTTTTAAGAAATAATGTTACTGGCAAGAGTAACTAAAGACTCTAATGTCCTTAAGTAGAGTTATCGAAATAAAATTAAATGTTATACCTGAAGAGTTAGTAATGACATTTAATGTTGATACTTTTCTACTATATGTTATTTGTGTGTTTATTTCTGTCGTTGAAGCTATCTCTGTTAGAGAAGTATTTAATAAGTAGAAGTAAAAAGTATTTATCGCGACTCTCGCGAGACTAAAGAAAACCAAGTTTAAGGGTAGTGAAAATGAAATTTTTGCATTTCGATAATAACACATAATTCAAGTTTAGGTCAAGGCCATACTTTGTTGTGATTGAGTGATTCAAACTGTTCGGAATACCGCCCCTTTACAAATTGGATGCAAGTATTGACGTTGTCAATTGTACTGCAAGTAGATGGAATCACTTTCTGTTTGGCTGTTGCAATCGCAACGCTCTATTGCAGAGCCATTGGCCCACAATTGATGGTAATAGGCGCCATAATTGCCGGCAGAGGGATGCGGTTACTCATTCAATTAGTCGCGTAATAAAGCGGACATTCCGCGCCTTTGTTCGCCTGGCCATAAACTTGAGTATGCCGCTGTGATTTCGAGTTCCGAGCATCGCGATAAGATTACCCACAGTGCACAAACACCCACACATTTTACCACTACCGAAAAACATGCCGCTGCAACACCACCAACCAACCAATCCACAATAACACAGGGCCCCGGGGCAACAACAACCACAGAAAGAGAACAAACCACTTACAGAAAATACAACTCGGCGGATGCCACCGGCTGCTGCTGGAGCAACTTTTCCATGTCCACCGGGCTGACCAACTGGGAGGTGTTTCCCAGACTGGACGCCACGCAGGAGGACTGCCACTCTGGCCGGCACTCGGACCATGGCAACGGTGACCGGAACGAATCGTACAGATAGCGCAGGGTTATGCCCATTATGGCCACATAGTAGGTGGTCACCATGGATATAGATATCACCTGGCCGATTCCGACACCTATAGTTGTGGTCGCGTATTTGGGACAGGCAGGCGAGTTGATGAACAAAATGACGATGTACTTTCTGCAGCTCGTTGTTGCCATGCTCTTGATTGTAAGAGGTTGTTTGATTTTTGAAGAAAACTTTAAATATTTTCACAAATTGGTTTTTAACTTAACTTATATTTTCACTTTTAAAGGTTACTTTACTTTAAAAACTTGAATTGGAATTTGTAGATTACCTCACAAGAGTATGACAACTTCGAACTGACATAAATGAAATCTGTAACGCTCTTACCTTTCATGGCCGGGCACAAATCGAATACCTTTACCGAGCCGCGACTGGAAAACTGGCCAATTACCATTTCCAGATAGTAAATCGGTTTGCCAATCAGGAACAGGACAATGAGATATGGAATAAGGAAGGCGCCACCGCCATTATCGAGGGCAGTGAAGGGGAATCGCCACACGTTTCCCAGGCCAACGGACATGGCAATGCAGGACATTAGGAACTCCACGCCCTTGCCCCAGGTGGCACGCTCCTCGGGCAATTTCCCTGCCTCCTGGTCATCGGAATTATCTCGCAGGGCAGGATTGTTGGCCTATGGAACGATGATTAGTTGACTCATGGATTATGTGGCTACCATTTCATACCGAAATCTCCACTGTACTGGCCGTACTGCGTCCATCGTCGCCCACAAAGGCTGGATTTAGGTGGTTCCTATTCGACGATTCCATATTGTCAAAGAAAATCCAACTGAAATTATTCGCTCTGTTAGTATCGAGTTGTGGTCTAGAACTAAGTGGGCACTTTTCGGGATGTTCTTTGTTGGAGCCGTATAACTGACAATCAGACTAAACCCACTGATCTTGGAGATAAGAAATGATGTCACTGTCACGAGCCAGATAAACTTAGATGTTTAGACAGATACAAAGAGAGAGGGTCGCTGCATTGCCCTTTAGATACTGAAATTATGGCACTTGTCTGGCCTTGATAAGAGGAATTTTAATGTTTTAATCCACTGGAAAATTTGCAAAAGAATTCTTTAAATTCAACATTTAAACAATGTTCTGAACTTATTCTTGTTGATATATAATGTCATGTAGCTATACTTTTATTCAAATAAAAGTCCAACAAAATATGCAAATTTGTATAATAAATAACTTTCGTTGCTCGAGTTTGTACAATTATTTGAATGAACTAAAGATAAAGACTTTTATTTGCTGAATCACTTAAACAATTTACACCTCGTTGGATTTACTGTGGCAAACTGTTAATTGGTGTGGGTGATAAAACTGGTAAGCCCGTGAGTGATATATAAATTTATATTTTATATTTGTTTGGCTACATTTGTATGCACAGAAAATATATAGGTAGCTATGTTTGAACTGGCCAACCGGTTGACATGAGAGCGAAATATTGACACGTCTCGTTTGCATTTATTTACAATTATTAATTTGCCGTAAAGGGGCACGTTTTTCGATCGCACTTTGTCTTGCCAATTAAATTTGTTTTGATTGTCTAAGACAATGCTATTTAACTTTCTAGGAAATTTCCTTTAGTACTTTGTGTTTTTCTTGTAATTAATGAAAAACTTTATTTCCATATAAATATAAAAGTTTTCAATTACTTAAAAGTTATTCTTTCAATTACTATCTGCTAAATTGCAAATAAAAATGTATTGAAGACAATAACATATACATATGTGATGAAGTGTTTGGTTGAGATAGCAGAATGTTTATGACTCAGAATACATTTTATAATTGGCAGCAGTTAGAAAAGATTGCTATAAGAGTTACATCGTACTGCAATAAAGATACAAAAAGTTACACCTTAGTAATAAGAATAATCAGGATAGATAACTTTCTTAGAAACTATAACATAATCGAAAACTTAGAAATGAGTTGATAATAAGTCTCCCAGACACACTCTTCAGCCTCTATAATATATTGAATATTTTTCTTAAAGTCTTCTCTCTGAGTACCTGGAATAATTATTTATGATTGACGTCTAAATCCGCAATAAAACATTTGCATTTATTTTATTTTTTGTTTTGCTCATTATCAAACTGGTTTTTGATTCTGCTTAAATATATTTCGATCTTAATGGCTGAGGCTGAGACAAAAAGTGATTTCCCCCGCCAGATGAGTCATGGCACTCAGAACTCTATTCTTTTGCTTTTATTTGACTTCTTTGGAAAAAATATAGAGAATGGCAGACGTGACGTCATTATAGTGGTGGTTATAAGCAGTTAAGTCTGGTTTCATCTTAACTTACACGATGTTGGGATAAGCCAAAAAGGTGTAAAGGAAATGATTATTTTGCTCTAATCAAATTATTATTTCATTTTATTTATCATTTTCCTGCATAGCAAGTCGTTTTACGCCCATATTCAAATGGATGATGGCATAAAACAAATTCAGATTTACTCAGTTTGGATCCCAAACACTTCAATCGACTACCGTCAGGGCATTAGTATGCAAAAACGTGTTTTTATATGGCCAACTTGTTGCGCTCACTGCCAAAACAAACGGTCGGTAACGATCGATAGACGAATCACCATTAAATATGTATGCATTCAGTGTTATGATTTTGTTACCCACGTTGCGTATACGTCATTATTGACATAGTGGTAACGGTGGAAAAGGTCAAACAAAATTGTACAAATTGTTATGCGCCTATGATGTTATGTTAAGACGATGCAACATATGAGCTAAAAAAGTTGCAATACATGAATATAAGCAGGAAATTTATAGTTAATTAAAAATAAAAGATTAAAGACACAAACAAACACGTTAAAAATAACGATAGTTATATCTTCTGTTAATCAAATTGAATTTAATATATGTAAACTCGAAATAAGTTATTTTTGTATAGATCTTCAGCTTTATAGACACGGCTGGCACAGCTTAATTTGCATGTTCACAACTTCCTTGAGCTGATTTATGGTGTCTTACCTGGTTTTGTTTCAGCTCTTCTTATACTCGATATTCTTCGTACGCTATGGGCTTTAACACCTTCACTTCGGTTCACTTCACTAGGCGACAATTGAGCTTATGCTGATTTGCAGGTGTTTTTTGTTTTCTGTTTTGTTTTCAGTTAGTTGTCGTTGATGTAGGTAAGGTACCTGTACCCAGGCGGCTTGAACCGCTTCGAACCGGCTGCAGTTTATACTTGTTTAATTAAAACTCTTTGCCCAAAACCAAGGCTGAATGCTCAACAAATGTAAAAAGTAATTCTTGTTTAAATACAATTGTTTTGGGAACAATACGATTTTTAGTGTTGGACATCTGCAGACACGAGATTTTGGAAAAGCTTCCGAGCTGAGAGGGTCGCATCCGAGAAACCCGTTATTATTGCAAGAGCCTTTTTGCCGCGAAACGCGTTTCCCGATCATGTGAGCCAAAAAACCAAGCCGAGTGCCAGCAGCCAACTGAATGAGCCAGGGCAAGGTTTCGATGGTTTTATTGTGAACTTGACTCTAGAGCCGTCGCTGTTTCAGCCATCGTTAGTGCCAGTAATATAGGTGAAAGCTTAACCTACAGTTTGATGAGTATTGGGTTCGGGTCTTTGTCGACTGATCAAGACGATATTTTGGTGGTTGACTTTGCTAAAGGTAAAATTTTCGTGAGGTTCATGTCTTGGTTAATGAAAAAATATATGATATTCGATCAGTTTCTATCTTAAAACACTTAAACAATATTTCTAATTAATGGGTATACATTTTTATATTTCGTATTATTGATTTTATTTATTTTTATTTATTTCAACTTTTTAAGGCACTTTCAATGCTAGATCTCAAATTACTGGCTTTAAGCGCCGGACTCCAGCTTTCTTTTAGCCCTGGGCTATGCACTTACACTTTTCTCATTACACACACCAAATACACACATACAGCCATTGTTCTTATTTGGGCAGTGGAAGCACAAGGAGCAGTAGCAGCAGCTAAGCAAAACAACACAAATTGTTATGATAAAAGTTTTTATCAAGTTTCGCTTCGTTTTTGTATGTCGTCATCGTCTTGGTCTTGGTCTTAGTCTGGCTATGCCATGCCGTTGATTTCCCCCATAAGATAGGAGAAGCGCCGGAGAGCAAGTAAGTTCTTCGTTGGCTAGCTGAGAAATGCATAAAACAAAGCCCCCAGGGGAATTTCGGTCGAAGTGAAGGTGGTGTATGGGGTGGTTTGTCTCATAAAATGTTAACTACTTGCAAAAATACTGCTAACTGGTAAAACTTTAAGCCAAAAATCATTAAGTCTGCAAAGAGCATTTTGCCGATGTGCTAGAGACCGAGACGATGGACCAAGGGTTCGGGGTTTACTGAGAAGTTAGCTTGTTTTATGCTAGAAAATTGGTTGCATGGCCATTTTGCGGTTCACTCTGAGCCACTGTGGAATTTTCCACACACCCTTCTCGAATGCAACATCCAGTGTTCTTCTCCTATTGCCATCTCACTGGGTGTCGGTTTTTGTCATTATGACTGGGACCTTGGGGGTGACAAAACTGGACCAACTGGCCAAACAGTCCACTCCTTGGAGCCCAACCAAATGGACGTCGCTATGTGTGATCTACCGCCCTTCATCTTTTCCTCTCTCACCCTTTCTCTCGGGTATACAACTTTTTAATTGCAATTAAAAACTAAGCAAAAGTCTTGGCTAAGAAATTGTTAAGTCTCTGGCTTAGTTGCTGCTGAACTTGTTGTTGTTGCTACCAAATTAAATGACGGTAGCTGAGACCGAAAAACTTACAGATTGCTATTTTTACTTTAACTATAATTTAAATATTGCAACACCACAAAAAGTTTCTGTCAAGAGGTAAGGGTTTAAAGTTTCCCAGTGGACATTGGCATTGGTGATAAAAGGTTTCGCCAAGGAAAGACTGAATATAATGACAAATTAAAGCTTACAAATTTGTAAATTTAATTCAAAAAGCAAAGAACTAATCAAGTCACAGTAAATATGATTTACGAAGGTTTAAAAATAAAAATCAACTAAAATAGGTTTAATTAAGGTAGCACTCGTTCTTTCTCAGTTGCCTTATTACAAAGTATGATATAACATAACACCATAATTTAATTACAGCTAACGGAGATCCCATTGTGGTAAGCGTTTATCCTTCCAAAAAAGAAGTGCGAAACTTTCGTTTATAATTTTTTCACCACTTCTGAATGCATTTCCTCTGAACTTGCTGTCTGAACTGTGTAACTTTCTTTTGGCAGCAGAATCTGCAAAGTCCAGGATATCCATGTCCAACCGCCTCAAAGGCTCCTTTGGCTTTTGTGGCCAAGTCAGAAATCATTTCAGTCTGTGCCCAATCTCCCTCTATCTCCGACTCAACCAACTCCCGGCTACTCACATGTTATGTGCAAGGTAATCTCCTTTATTACTGCGGCAACTTTGGCTGAGAGAAGGACGAGGTGCTCGGGAAGGGGCGTCGGGGCATAAAACAGGATTTCCAGATGCTCCTCCGGACTCCTCGCCGTCATTTTCGTTTACAACTTTTGCATAACAGCCAATGGGACAAACTGTGAGCATTACCCAAATGTTTATTTGCGGGCTCAAAAAGCCACGGAACCATAAAACAAAGTTTTCCTCAAATTATATATTGGACAAATCCCATAAATGTCCCAAGCCGAGCGCTAATTGAAAATGATTCTGGGCCACTTATTTTTGTAGTTCATTTTCGGGGTCGCATTAAAAGTAAATAGCTGAATAAAGGAAATGGCTTAATTTGCTTGTTAAATTGTCAATGTTATAGTAACTTTCAACTGACAGAAAAGTTCCATCATCAAACTGTATTAATCATATGCATTTTTTTAATATTCTCTTTAAAACATTTTAAATTCCTGTTTTTAATATACTTTTTCGTTCCTACTCTTATTGCATTATTTTTCACACATATTTTTTTTGTTCTTTTCAATTGGCTTTTGTTTCTTTTCCATTTTACCGTACGGCTTTAGAATTATAAATCATTTATAATTTCTATTCATCACAAAAGCATACTTAATATTGTAATAATTTAAAATTCTGCATCTTAAAAAATTAAAGAATATTTTTTTAACTGGGCGCCGATGATCAGCCCATCACTTTGCCTATGTACTATACTGAATGATTGATTAATCGAGACCACAGGATACATAAATGAAATTAAATTTCAATAAAGAAAGTCTAAAGAGAAATAAAATCACTGCTTAGACACCAAAAACGAGCTTGGAAAAGAAAAAAAATTTTAGAGCATAATAAGCACTGCATCAAAAGTGCCCGCGGCTTTTGGAGGACCAGCAAAAGTGGCAGGAGGAGATGCAGCAGAAAGCCGCTATTTTTCTGGCTTGTTTGACAATTGTTGCGGTTGGTGCATGGAGCATGGAACTCGGAACATGGCCGCCATTCATCGTCCGTTCGTGCGGAGCGCCATCCGGAAGCAGCACCAGATGCTGAACGTGACCATGACAACGATTCCACTCGTACACTGTTCAAAAGGATTTAAAACATTGGAAATACTTTAATATTAGTTAACCGTTTTGGGAATGTAATCATCTTCGAGCATATATTATTACTCATACGCAGTGTTGTCGTTTTAGTATTTCTTTTTAATTTTAGAAGAGAAGTCATTTGGTTGAGTAAAAGATTTCTAATCTGTTTTTATATTTCTTAATGCCTTCCATATCTTTGGTACTTCGTTAGTAATCAATTTCATTTCAGTAACAATCCCCGAACGATTGAAAATTCCCCAAGTGCAGCTTTGAATGGGAACCAGAGCCGTCGCACCACTAATGCTGTGCAAGTTGTTATAGCTGTTGTTCGACTCAAAGAGGCATGCAACGTAAGTTGTTATAGTTAGCTGACTCTTGTGGTGCGTGCAGTTCGCAAGTTTGCCGCTGCGAATTGGGAGTTCCTCAAATTCTCGGACAACGTTCCTGTCAAACGAATTGGTTCCACGAGGAGTGCGATTTCTCAGCTGAAAGTGTGCGTTCGCCTTTCGGGGTATACACACCCATAATTTCCCTCTTCCTTTAACACCATCAATCGCAATTCACCGAAACTTGAAAGGATTCCCTAAGGACAAAGGAATGTTTTTTTACTTTGCTTTTTTTTCGACTGCTTCCTTTTTAAGGCTCCTTTTCGTTTAATTGTTTTCGGCACGTTGAGTGTGAAAATGGAAATGTGTCTGGAAGGCGTTCAAGTTGTCAAGGGTTAAGAAGCTGGGCGAAATCCGAGCTCGCTTCGATGCATCGCCAGACTTTTGTCTTCTGCTGCCTTTGATGGGGCGCGCCTAATTAGCAACGGGCCGAAACAAATTGCTTGTTAATTAAATAACGTCAAAACATGAAAAGGATTTCGCCTTTTTGTCGTTTCTTTCACGCAAACTGATTCAAGTGGCATCGAACCCATTGACAGGCACTCAAGTCTCTAGTGGAAAGGGAATAAAATCATTTTGAAGCTGGCTAAGCGATGGGGAATCCGTCTTGAGTTTCATTTATTCGCCGGTAATGGGAAAATTGGGAAAAAGGTAAGGCACTCTTTTAGCTATATTTATTTTTAAGAATATTTGATGCATGGCAAAGGAGCCGGAAGATGCTTACTGCTCAGTAGCCATAAAAAATTAAAGGTTTTTTATAAGCATGCTAGTAAAATTTTTAATTATTTCAATATAATTTCAATATATAATTTAAATGATATAAGAACAAATATACTAAAATTAATGTTAGTACACAATTAAAGTATACGCCGTGTGCATTTTTCTTGAATTGATCTCCTTAATGTACAATTTTTTGAAATAGTCTTAAAATAGGGATATAAAGAGACTCGACTTAATCGTTCCTAATTACATTTCCACCAAGTCGAACTGAAAACTTGTGCCACTTAACTGGAAAAGACACCAACGTCTGCATTTGAGTGACCAACTTCCGTTGCCCCTTTTTGAAGTTAGAACTGCGAACCAATAAACTGCAATGCCTGGAAGCCCGCCTGCAAAAGTGGCTTTCGAATATGCGGCATCGAGTGGCTTGGTGTTTTGTCCGTGCTGCGATGGCGACTGCAATTTTATGTCAGCTGCAGTGCAATATGCAAAAGGAGGCGGTGCCCCAAAATTTCGTAAGCGTCCATTGTCGCGGGTCATTAGAGACACGCGATGCCTGCAACTAGTGCGAGGACATCGTGGCATCGAAACCGAAAAGGGTCTGGCTGCCAGAGGGTTAAACAGCCAAAGGCGAGCAAAATGCGAAAAGCAAACCACAATTGATGGTCTGGAAAATGCGTTGGACAAAGCTGAAGTTAGGGGAAACCAATTGTGGCCGACAGTCGCCCATCATTTGTAGTTTTAAGTGCCCAAAACTAAAATAAGGTATAAATGGCATTAATTATTGTCTTTCGGACATAGATACCCTTCTTTTAAATTATAAAAAGTACTAACATTCTATATAATGAATAGGTATTCTCTTACTTGTTATTGCCAGCTGAACAAAAAACTCTTGGAATCTCAATAAAGGAAAATAAGACCTGCCTTAGATAGTTTCCTGCTATTTTAAAATATTCTATTTTGGCTCCACAAGAACTCGATATCTTAAACCATAATATAAGATGCCCTTTTCATATTCCAGTACCTTTGTTATGCCCACATCTGTCGCTGTCGTTGCCATGAGGGTTTTGCTGTTATTGCCATTTGCGATGTTGTGGCTGTGAAGCAGCAGGTGCATGGATCTAAACGGTTTCCTATTCACTTTGGCCTAATGCGTGTATGAATGTTTGGGCGGGTGTGCATGGAACTCAATTCGAAAATACTTAACAAACATTTATTTGAATTTTTTCCCTCTACGTCTTCTTTTATTATTTGCAGCTCCAACTGCTTTCGCAGTTGTTGTAATAAAAATGCAAATAACTCGAACTCGAATGGGTTTTGGCTAGTCGTATGCAAAGTGCCAAAAGCTACGAAAATATCTCCCCTTTTTTCTATATACATATATGTGTGTATATTTTGTGTTTCGTTCACCAGCATGCACATAATTTTAATGCCAATTCAATTTAATGGTTCATTTCATATGAAAATTGTAAAAAGTCATTGCTGCTGCGGCCGAAAAAGAAGAAATGGCTAGAAAGGGGAGAAAACCAGTTCAAAATTTCTTCCAATATTTGGTTGCTGCTGTTGCTGCTGCTTCTGTAAATATGGTTGTAGCTGGCACTTTGGCATTTTGTCATGCGTGATTTTTAGGTTGGTGATTCAGGAGAAAGCAGAGGGCTTTTGCGGGGTTAGCTTGGTTTCCTCCATTGTGTTGATGCATCCTGGAGCCAGCAACGTATATTCATATTTATTTTTATTTAACTTATATTTTTTGCCCTTACTGAAGGCAGTTCTGAATGTAGGACACCATCGAGAAAGTATATTTTAACACGAGTTTTATATAAAATTTCTTATATATCAACGGCGAAACAAAATATTATTGTATTTAATATGTATTTTATTCCCTTTTTTAGGGTAGCTAAGGAAGTTTTAATGGAAAAACTCATTCCCTACATTTTTTTCTCAGTCACGTAATAAATATGCGAACTTGCATTTGCATTTTGATTTTGCCACTATTATTATTTATATAGCTACTTTATATATAGATCTAAAATCATTCAGACATGTATTTCTATTATAGATAAACATATTTGAATCGAAACTTCGCACACATTTACATGCTCCTCCTTCTCTTTGACATATTTGATTTCTTTTTGCATTTATTTGATTTCCATCCCAAATTATATTCAATTATTGTTTCTATGGCAGCGTTTTTGCCTCTGACATGTCAAACAGTTCTTGCTGGTCGATAAGGAGTAACATGAAGGACTAAGGGAATATAGGTTTTTTCTATAATATAATACTATAATACTAAATATCTGTGCAACCTTCTAGCTTAAACTTAACTAACATTACTTTAAAAATTGAATTGATTTTCTTAACTTTTTTTTTTAGGGAATATAATTAACATTTTAAACAAAATAACGTTAAAACGTAGTCATTTCTTAGATATAAGAATTTCCCCTTAACATAAATCCACTTATTCCTTAAGAAATTAATTTCCATAGTCTGGGTTGCTAGCACTTAATTTTTCTTTTAACAAATCATTTATGAAGTGTTCTTCGCAGAGAACTTTGTTGGGTTGAATTTTCCAATTTGATGCAGCCAAACAATCGTTACCCACATACACTCACATCCATCAGCCATACGCATATTTTCAGAAAGTTCTCGTCTTTTATTTTCTGAAAAACTCCGTAGAGGTCCTGTTTCTGAGAATCAGCAGCGTAACTGACGTTGCTGGGGTTTCCCAGCAATTTGTATGGGTCGGCCGTCACGGAGGTTGGGGGCCAGATCAAAGCAGCTGGAAACTACATTTCGCAAGTTGTGATTGGAACAACAGTAACCTGTTTTTTTTCCACATGTCATATCGGCACAATCGAAATAAAAATTGAGTAAGACGGAGAGAGAGGGAGATATGGTACAAAGATCCTTAAGGCTACTAACATGATATACTTAGAAGAATAAACTTTATTTCCATTATTTTTAAAAATGATGTAAAAGTGTTTCATTTTTCGCATCGCCCCAAGTCTGATTCTAACCAAACTACTTTAATGAATTAAAATTATTTTGAATCAACTTGAAAGGAAATCTTAGCTCTTTGAATCGCCGTATTATTCCAAGAATTTCACCGATTAATTGATACTCTTCCCCAAGGCCTTTCAGTCGCAAACATTTCAATTCCTTTTGATTTTCAGCCGGCAACATAAAACCCGCTTTTACATTGCGGCCTTAAAAACTTTAAATGGCCTAAGTAGGAAAATGGCTGGGAAATATGCGCCAGGCTAATGGATTCTTTTTTCTTTATTTTTTTTTCTTTTGGATAGGGATATTGGGAGCTCGTTGTTGTTGTGGACTAATGGAAGCGCCGACGACGACCTTAAAAATGTAAATAAATGTTTCTCTCGTTTTGTTGTTCACGAGTTGGCTGGCTACCTTGTGCTTAACCCCTTGAAGCCCTAGCCCGCACATATACACACCTATTCGTAAAACCCCCAGGGGCCGCGGGAAGTGGGTTTCGTTTGGCCGCTTTTAATGCCGCGTAAATTTTGCAGGATAATCCAATAAAGAGATTTTCGTTGTGGCCGTTGCCGTAGGGTGCACACAAAAAATCGCTAAAAAAAAAACTGCAAAACCATTTTCACTGGGACACACGACAAACCGAAAAAATAAAAGACGTGTCTGAATGTGTGGAAACAATTGAGGCGACTCTCGACGACGGAATTTACAAATGGTGGAGGAAAGTGATTTCTACAGCGCGGAATAGCTGTTGCAATTTAGATTTCAGTGGCCTTGCAAATAAACGTTGCAAATGGATTTAAAGTTAAATTTTGAAATGAGTAGAAATCATAGAAACAATTAAAGGAAAGACAATATTAACTTAAATGGAAAAAAACGGATAAAATATTTATCACAAAAAACAAATTGTTACTTCAACACAACAGACTTTATTAATTGACATAAAAAGGCCAACAAGGGGACTTCACTTCCACTCGAACCCACACATCCGCTTTCGGAAAACTACTTTAATGTCTATAGGAACAAATAGTCATGCATAAAAATGGAAAAAAGCTATGAAAAAAGGAAAAGAAAAAGGAAAATAAACAAGCATCAGTTTTCACACAAATTGTTTTCAACAACTAAAACGCATTGAACTGTAAGTACGTCAATATTCATTCTACTCCTATGTACAGTTCAGCAACTATAAACTGCCCTTGGTTTAAGACAAAGAAAGCCGGTCGTTGCTATATTGAATTTTGTTAATTAAAGTTAATTCACTGGAAATGATTGAAAACAATTTGCCTAATTGATGAAAAATACCAACTTATATCAGGAAAAATACAATGGAAAATCTATGATTTGTAATTCTTTGGAATTGCATTTAAAATTATTTAATAAATATTTTTGCGGACGAATGTTTGCTTGGCTTCCAGGCTATTGACAGTCATGAATTGCACTTAGGCTACAGCTCAGTCACACCTAACGAAAGTCAAACGCCAAAAGGAAAGCTCACTCGCTTTTCCCATTTCATTTCGCATTTCACATTTTTCCTGGCAGAAGGAATCGTACAGTTGCCGATTTCCAACACACAAAACAAATAGCAAACGAAGCGTGTTGGGCGAAAATTCCTAGCGTTCTCCAAGGAGAAAGCGAAAGAAATCAATAAATTTCAAAGGAAATAATTAAGCAAGTAATTGACTTGGATTTCTTTTAGGAATTCCTCCATAAATCTCCTCCAGCTAAGCTAGCTCAGAGCATATAGAACCTAAAATACGAGAGCCAAGGCATCCTCGTCGACGTCTCCTCCTTGTTAGTTATATGGTGTTTGTGCGAGCAGGCCAAAAAGGATTTCCAGATTAAGCATGTAGGGAAGTGGTACACTGAGTTTCAAAAAAGTAAGACAGTAGAGAATTCCTTAAGATTATGTGAATAAAATATAAAATTATTAAAAAACAAATTGGGGACAACCTAGAAAGATGTTTACTTAGACATTTACCACATTTAAAATAAAGCTTTATCCTTGGATGAATTCTAAATATATACAGTTTAATATTCAAGTTTTTAAATGGATTTATCATTGTATTATTGTTAGGTTTATTCGATAAAAAGAGAAATTTATACATTTTTGAACCAATTGAAAAGTTTGTAACTATAAGTAGCTTACCGGTCGTACCTAATCTTATGACCCGTACTGTAATTATCTGTATGTTCGTTCGTATGTAACCAGCTGCAATTGCATCTTGGGTGGGTGGCGGAAATGGGGATGGCAGCATCTATTTTACAGTTTCAACACGCCTGGAATGCGCCACACTTACACTTGCCACTAGCTGCTGGCATTCCTTTTATATGAGCGTGTGTGTGGGTGTTACGAGAGGGGGATATAGGATATAGGAATATATATGGGCGGGAACTTAGGATATAAATAGACAGTATAAGACCCAGCGCCTCCAATGCCAAAGACGTCGCCCGAAATTAAAGCCAAAGGCATTTCGGCAAATATGTTTGTTTGGTCAAAGCCGAAAGCCATGGAATATTTGCAGACTTTCGCCTGCGTGCGGGTGGATGTGCCAGTTCCTGACAAGTGTTGATTGTTTGGTCAGAAAGAATTTCCGTTGCAGTCACAGTAAACGTTTGACTTTCCTTGAGTATTCTTTAATTGCCACAATTAAGTTTATCGAATAAAAAATATCTAACAAGATTTGATGCATTCCAGATAATTGTATTTTTAGGTTGCCTGTTTGCAGAGTTGTAGAGTGTAGAGCCAACGAGTTGCTGAGTTCTATTTTTCAATCAACACATGAATTTTTCGGCAGTTATTAATTTCCCCTATTTGCAATATAAACATAACCCATAAAATAAACTTATGTTGTGGATTTTTGTTTGAGTTTGTGCTCCACGTATCGCCGAGTTCAAGTGCACAACAAATATTATGATACTCACAAAGGTTTTATAGTGCCTTTTAGTAGTGAGTATTTTTTGTGTTTTTTTGAATTTTTGATACTTTTACATGAGAATGAGAGAAGCACCAACCATGGCTGTACACCTATTGTGCCTTTAATTGCTCTCATTAAATTTTATAAAAAAACCCCCTGCAAAACCGTATGAACACGAACTGCGGGATTCCTTTTCCATATCTTGTCTTCTCTGTCAAATTGTAATTTATACTGGAACACAACGGCAGCAGTGCAGACACCGCCGGCTGGAGCTTAACTTTTACAGTATATCAATAAATTACATTATCCTTAATTTCCCGCGTTTTTTCCGGTCAACACAGCACAAGCGACAGCGACGACATTTAACCCGCCCGCAGCTCACTGGTCATCCTGGTCCTGCTGAGCCAGCAATCTGAAACTACCTTCTAGTGGGAGGAGGTCCATGGGAGGTCATGGTTGGGAGGCAATGTCTTTAAAGGGAATTTCAGAAATGGAAAACGAGTTTGATTTAAAATGTTCAGTCAAAACAATTTCCTTATTGTTAAGCTTAAGGTTAACTTATTTATAAAATATCCTAAGATATATTTTAAGATTCAGTTACCTGTTGTAATCAGCTAATTCCATATTTGCTATAGAATTGCTGAATTTTAGGTTGTAGTCAGCCCATAAGAAGGATATGGAATGAATTTTGATCCGTTGGTCGACTACTTAGCACATAATTTCATTGAGTTGTCTGCGTGGACGGGAATGTGTGCATAAGTCCATTCAATTGAATCGTGGATTGAGGGCTGAATAGAGTGGGAGGTGGGTGGTTGTAAACTAATGCTGGCTAGCAAACCTTAATTAAGCGACGATGTATTGCGTTTATCTGATGTTGTGCCGTCCGCTTACTTGGTGGGCACATATTGAATATTTGACCAATCGGACTCTCAGACACTCCGATTTCCCCACCTTCTCAATAAAGCCTGATTTCGGACTAATGAGTTTATGTTTGCTAACCTGCATTTACCATGTGGTCCATGAATTTCCACACTGAACTTAAGCTCATTGAAAATGTGATTGGATGACTTGCTTAAATCGATATCTGATGAGTTAGAGCTTAGTTAAAGTCTAAGTCTGTAAAAGAATAAGATAAACTTAAACATATATCAAATACTGTATATTCGGGATAAAGGTGTGTTTATTCATCACATTTTCCACGTAATGACCCACGCACCCAACGAACATATTCCCAGCAAACCCTTTATTGTTACCCTGGTCACGCAAAAAGGATATTAAGACCATAAGCTTCTTTTTTCTTTTTTTATAAACAGCAGCTTATTAAAAATAAGTTTTCTAAATATAGAAAAAGGTAGCAAAGAAATCATTAGCATGTTAGATAACTTATATTTAGGTTTTTATCAAGAACGTTATATTATACTAAGAAAGCATTAAAGCATCATGGACATTTAATGACGGGTTTTATGAGCATTATCTTATCGTTCAATGAATGAAAAATATATATATAAATGGGTATTCTTTTGGTTTAAAATACAAAAAAAAATAGCTTTCTTTAAAGTCCCCATTTCTACTCAGTAAAAACACAAAGGACTGATTGTGTCCTTTGTCGTTGTGAATTTTACTTTTTTATTTTAATGTCGACAACGAAATCAAAATCAACTTGTTATCGATGCCCGCCATTGTGACATATTTCTTGAGAGGAAGGGCTCGATGTCATTGTTTGGGTTGTTTCCAGCTTGTGTCCTTCCCTTTACGCTCAGTCTGCCGTTGTCATTCGTCAACGATTCGCGTGGCTGACTTTTCGGGTTAAATTAATTAAGCGTGTGCGTTTTTATTGTTGATTGAATGCCCCCAAATGGGCGTGGCCTTTCGACCCGCCTCTCATAACAAACTGTTTGTATTTTATCAACAGAATGTATTGACTTCTTGGTTAAGTTGCCTGCGATTAAGTTGGATTTCGGCAAATAATAAGGTAATTTTCCTGAATGTTGGAAAAGGGTCTTATAAAGTAAATCAATTTTTACAAAAAACGCTATCTAGTATATAGGTTTTCAGCGTGAAAGGGCCAAAAACACAATAAAACCACACCGAAAACTGAAAATTGGGAAAATTAAAACTACCGCATCGCTGGTAGAAAGGACAGCAAAAGCTGCGTTGGAGTTTGCTTTTTCAGTGCGAATATTTTGACTGCAGCAGAAGTTTGGCATGAAATTTACTAATTTTATAATGTGGCAGGCAGACATTTATTTCGACGCTAATTACAAACATTTAAACTTTTAATTAGTTTTCAAACAAGCAGCGCAAAAATGCAAAACGAACGCAGCGAAGCCATGGCTGAAGAAAACTCCCTATACATATATGTATGCCAGCGAAGTTCTGCAGATCTCTGAACTTATTATTGTTGTTTCTGATTGGAGAATAAAAACCGAGAGAGGGGAGGAGGGAAAAGTATGCAAATCTCAATGTATTTCTATGGCAAATGGAGAGCCAGTTCACTGCTCATTTATAGTGGCAAGAGCAAAACAAACAAATAAAAGGGAAGATAATGGAAATAAAAATAAGCATGAAAATACCATAAACAAATCCCAGCTCTGATTGCCACTCAAACTAAAATGGAAATTGGCTACAAGCAAATGGCCATAAGCAGCTACCAAAAATGCTGAAGAGATTGCAAGTGAATGGCGTAATGAAATATCAAGAGGGGAGTAAACTAGACAAAATAAAAATGTTTTGAATTTTTTGAGCCAAGTCAAAAGTCAGACAAACTGGTTCCCCATTTGCCGCAGGTTCAACTTTCCCATTTTGCAACTGCCCATCAAGCTAATTGAACATGTAAATAGATGGAAAAGACGAATAAGCTTAGAAATTACGAGAGAGATTCTTGGGGAAATGGAAATTTCCCTGTTAAAACAATGACTTCCTTAACAAGTTGAAGAGTGTGATTAAAATAAATTAACTAAGTTAGAACTTTATATAGGATATGTTTATGAAATTCCCAATTAAATGCCTTAATTGATTCCCACGCACCCATTTCTAATTCAATATCAATTTTAGTTCATTACATATGCTTGCCAATTACACGAATAAATTCAAGGGAACCTGCGCAAAATCTCGAATAGAATGGATATGAATATTTAATGGGGGATATTTGGTGGCACCACCTGACCGCAGATTCCCTGGGCCACAAGTCATAAAAGTATTAATGCCGTTTTAAGTACTTCCGCAACGAAAGCTATACACACCTACTCGTATATATGAAATACATACATGAATGTACATATGCATATGGATGTGAACAAGCAAGCGAGATAGCGAAAAATGCAAAGCACACTAATTCTAACTGCAGCATAAATTAAAGCTCTCATGAATAATAATTCAAGGCAGTCGGGCAAGGGAAATAACCTACAACAACAGCAGTGTAGCTAGCAGTAGGAGCACTAACAGCAACAAAAACAACTGCAAAAGCATGGAAAAGCAGGAAAAGCAGACGCACAGTATCAAAGAGCCACTTGAGTAAATGCGTTTACCGTGTGTTCCCAAATTTGTATTTTCCCGCGAAAAATCATAAATTCGCTTCAGGTTAGGAATATTTATAAAACTATTTACCGAAATTAGTATTTAAAGTTTAGGCAGTTCTTTCTTGGGCTGAATTTTAATGAACTATATTTTTTATGGTTCTAGACTTCGGAAATTCGCAAGGGAACGAAATATATAAAATATGTACTAAAAAAAGTATTTAAAACTTTACTAGCGATAAATTCATATTTTTATAAAATGTTCAAAATTCATTAGGGCCGACTAAACCCGACTTCGTGGAAATAAGGATTGATTTATTTTTGATGCCCCTAGATACTTCATTTTTCGCTAAATATAAGTACTGGGATAACCTTTTTATTATTGTAATCTTATCTAATTTCGATATTGGATTTCATATTAAACTAAACTGACAGCGAATCCAGGAACATTGCTCACTTTTGTGTCTCAGCTTGTGTCGCAAAAAGCCAACAAAATTTTATAGCTGTTGTCATTATTTCATGTGCAGTGCCACATAGTCACGCCCCCGCCCACGGCACACACCTCCCAAATTTCGTCCTGGGTGAGAAGAGAAACCCATACAGAAACTGAGAGCGCCACCCACACACGTTGATCATACGCAGTGTTGTGCTTAAAAATTTCAAATGCATGGCACTTTGGTTCAGAGACAGCCGCATCGCATCTCGTGCTCCCTCAGACAGCAAGTGGAAAAGCATTAACAACACCAACAAGGACCATTTTCCATGTCTGTAGCTATTGTTGTTGTCGCTATTGCCACTGGCTGCTGTTGGTTTTTCTATGCGATTTTCATTTTCATATTTATTTATATGTTTTTACGCTGGCTAAACTATGAGTACAAGTGCACACTTGTCTGGCACACCAAAAACGGGTGCCATCCCGGGATTTCAAGTGGGTAGAGGTCGGATTTGGCTTAACGCTCCGCTAGCAATTGCCTTCAGGCGAGTGGTGCCACTAACCCTGCAGTCTTCTGCCTTACCTCCTCCGGCACCATCAAAAACCCCATCCGATTGTCTGTGCATTAATTTAAATGCAGTGTTTGGCTAGCCAATTTAATGGCAAGTCATTAGTTCTTGTCTGTAGCCAGTTGGGCCCTTGGATAAAATGGTAAAAAAAACATACTGATTTGTATTTGTAAGATGAGCTTAAATCAAGGAGCCTGACAAAGGGAATTATTTAAAGAGTCACTGAGAGTTTCCCATTTATTTGTTTAGAAATAAATAATATACCATTATGTTTAGATGTATGCTTTAATCTCGGTAGATATTGTGAGTAAAGAATAAGTAATAAAATTTCTTAACTTTTTGTTTACTTTCTTTAAAATACCAACTAATTGAGACAATAAGCGATTGTCTGGACCGGAATTTGCTGTAAAATCAAAAGACTTTAAGACTTTTCTCTTCCCTTGTTCGCCTTCTCAGTTGTAAAGTTAATCATACGCCGCTTAAAATTACAAATCACCATCATCAGCGGAGACAAGGACCAAGGACATTGCGATGCCGGCCCGGCTGCAAGGATAATAACAGACAACCTGCTGCACAAGATTGAATTCCCCCCTCTCCTGCCACGTAAGTGTTCTTAACTGTGACCATTTAACGGTAATTATTGCAACACTGTGGCACATTTTAAGTGCTCTCGCTGCGAACTTTTCATTCGGCTCGACCAGTTTGATGGTCAACACCTGGCCAGCAGCCAATTGCCCCACCTGGGCTGCATAAATTTCCGGCTCAGCATTTTACTTAATCCCGTCTATTTTGCAAAAGGATTATCAAGGCAACTTTTTAATTCGCCGCCCAAGTGGCCGGGCAACATTGGCGCCATCAGTCGTGATGTCAGCAGTTTTGTGCGGTGGCCTTTTAATGGTCTCCTTCACTCCAATCCTTCCCAGACCACCCTTCATCCTTGCTGTCCTCAGCCATCCTTCAGCCCGATTTTCAGGTGGAGTCGCCATGGCTCCTTTTAATGCCCATTGAGGGCCCATTTGATGCGTGGCCAACTGAGCGTGCTCGGGAACTTGCCAACTTTGCTACCAGGCGAGAAGATAATAATTTGAAATGATGGATTAAAGTAGCCGTTAAATTGAACGAGGTAAGCTAAACAGAAGGGGTCCTTTAGCGGTCCTTTGCAATTGAAAAGTGTGAATAAAGGGTAGAATGAGCTTGTCAAATAAATAGGTACACCATAGCCCTAACTCAGTATTACTTTTCTCTTAAAATTGATATGAATGGGTAAATATTTAACTTATAAAAATTCTTTACATTAACCACCGAGTGCGAAACTATTTTCTTTGTTAAATTTAGTAACTAGTCTAAGAACTTATCTAGGGTATGTTATTTTTATAGCATTCCAACATTCTCTAAAACGTTCTAGCCAAGTGAACAAATAAAAATTAATATCAAATATTTACATCATATCTGAATGGCAATTGACTTCAGCCCGAATTCCTTTCGGTATACGGCATTATTCAAAATGATGGACTTAAGTAGCCGTTAAATTGAAGTGGGTAAGAGAAAATAACAGAGCCAAAAGGGGCAAAGATAAATGTTTGCTTATGCCAGCGCGTGTGTTTGTGTGGCTTAAGTTTAATACGCCATTCAATCAATTTCTGCACCGCAACTCCGAACGCCTGGCAGCCTTATCCTGTCGATGTCCTTCTTTTTCAATATTGTCGTTTTGCATTTGCAAGCGAAGAGGAAGAGAAAGAGAGAATCCAGTGGGAAACGAGCGCTTCATTATCCTTCATGCAGGCAAACAAAAATATTGATGCGAGCCAGGACCTCATTCTCGCTTCTCTGGATCTTCGCTCACACATCCTGCTGGCCAGCCACTCCTCATTTTAAGTCTTTTGTCTGGGCATTTATTTATTTATTTATTTATTGTCATGCTTGTTTATTGTTTCGCCTTTGATTGGCTTCGGCTTTGCTTTCTACTTGCCTTTCTTTACCCCCAGCTCTTGAATTCACATTATTCCAAAAGGATATATGCATATGTGCAGGAACATGACGAAGTTTATTAGCTTTGTACCCAAATGAGTGTCATTGAGCGATAAGTACGAAGTCATTTCTGAGAAATTCTGTATGTTAAAACGGAAAAGGGCAAATTAAGGCCAATAATAAGAGATAATGCCGAATGATTTCTGTCTCCGCCTCTCAATATATATATATATTATATTTACAAAACAAGTTCCAGTTAAATGCAATACCTTGTTATTTATGGAAATTTTTAGCTTGCTGCTCTTTTGGGCTTTTCTTGGAAAATGTTTTCCCCTTCTGCTCTCTTTTCCAAGGGACTTAGATTATTGACTTTCTTAGATTTATGACCTTATGCTCAAATGATTGTTTATTGTTATCCCATCTCTACTCTTATAGCGCTGACAAAGGACAAAAATCCAGAAAGAGCCCCGAAATAGCGAATACAAAAATGATAATCAAGTAATAAATTTAAATTCAATCAAATAAATTCTGCTGGAGATGAAGCTCTAAAAATCTGTTTATCATGCCTATCGATACTTTTACTTGAGGTAATTATTTGTGTGGATTTTACCAGTCGGCTCGAATTGCCTTTGAATATAAAACAAATATGTATTTATTTCCGGAAATCACATATTTCCGGTAGGCTCTTGCCCGTTCGACGTGCTATTAATGAGCAGCACAATTAAATTTCACTCTCAAAATTACTCGACAGGATGAACAATAATTTGGTATGTGCATAGGTGGACTAGTCACTGCTCTTTCTGTTGTTTTTAGAAACTGAAAAAACTAAATAAAATATTAAAGTTAAGGAGCTTAACTTTTTCGTGCAGATAGTGTTTTAGATATTGTGAAATTATTTTTTTAAAATTTATACTAAACTCATCATATTATAAAGTTCCCAGCTATGCCCGTCTTTCTCTATATATTAAATGAAATTTATGCAAAATTGCTATTGTACCTACGTGAGCGGATGTATGTGTGCGTGTTGTCCTTTATTTTCCCATGGCATAATATAAAACATCCTGTTGTTGCCCCTCACATGCCTATTGTCATAAATAACCCGTCCTGAAGGTATGTTTATGTTGGCGTTTGTCACTCTGTGAGCTCGTCTGAGAGGGTTTTTGTACAATTTTGTGACTGGCTTAAATTTGTTGCGTTATTTGCGTCATTTCCGAAGCAAATCAAAAAAAAAAAGGAAAAATACGAAGGCCAGACAATGTACAGCACAAAAAATTCAAATATAAATAATGGGCGGGGAAGAGAAAGAGCGACTATGTGTGGGCGGGCTGTGTAAAGTGTGTGCTTAATCAGCCAATCAATTTCATATACATATTTTAACACTTGAATGCGTTGGTAAAGAATAAAATTCCAATGCCGCTTGAGTAGAGCCCACGGGCCATAACAAAATGCCTACCGAAACATTCCATGGAACACAATACGCATTCTGCTCACAATGCAAAATAGTTCAGCATTATGTGGCTATTTGGCAAGGCAATCAAATGAATATTTCACGTTTACATTTTTAATTATCAGCAAATACCTTTTACTGCCATAATAATGTGTGAAGGTCTGCACGGTCACAAATTTTGGGTTTTAAAGGCAGAACGTAAATCAGTTGAAGCCTTTTTAACATCATTATTTAAAGTTTAGTTTAAAAGGCGAACAAGAAGAGAAGCTCTCCTTAACCCATATAACATGAAAGAAAACCCCTTTATCGATAACTTATTTCCCAAGCCGTTTAAGGTTTCTTGCCATCATCAACTCAGTTAAGTGACTTTAATATTAGAAAATTACTAGAACTTTCCAGCGATCTCGAGCACCTATAGAGATATTAGGTTACACACATGTGAGGACTAAAAAGAGACTTTCCCATAAAGTCCCCTTGGTTAGTGGCATTTCGGAAGGACCGTGTGGGAACTGCTTAAGTGCAGCCACTTAGCAGGGCTCCATAGTTGCAGCTGCCATCGCCTAAAACATCGAACGTTAACGTATTTATGGCTGCACTCAGCCTGACAGCCACCAACTGCATTGGCATACAAAGTGGGTGGCGATGGGATGGGATGTTAAAGTCAACAACATAACTTAAAAGGGACGTCTTAAATTTCCCCAAACCGTTTTGAGAGCAATTATACCGTTTCCTGACTTTGCAGCCAACAAGGCGAAAATACATTTACATTCAATTTTTTTTTATTTCTTTCGTTTTCTTTTTTGTTGTATTTTATTTTTTTTTACAATTTTCGTAACATTTCCGCCTTTTTGCATTCAATTTAATTTAACATAAACATTTATATGCTTATATTATTATCCAACGCACACGCTGGCAGCGCAGCTGCTGTTGTGCACTGTGCAGAAGGGTTTCATGCTTCAAGAGAGCATACGTAGCGTATACGTAATGTGCAATTTTGTAACGGACTGAAGGGGTTAATGCAGTTAAAGGGGCGGCCCCGGTTTATGAGGGGAAAAGTATTCACTATAAATTTTGTGTGCGCACCACTTGCAACAACAACGGGCCAACGAGGACGGGAACAACTGCAACAACAACTTAAATCTTAAGTAGCTCAACTTGTTTATTTATCGAAGCAGAAGTTAATGCGACGGTGGTGCGAGAGGGTGGTGGCAGGTTTGTTGGTCGGTAGTCCGTCGTCGGTTGGCTGGATGAAAAAATGCAGCAATGAGTCAACGCATTGTTGCTGTCGTGCCAACATTATTTACAGCTGTAATTGCAGGTGCATTCCGTAGGTAGGCTTTGCCAGATTAAACACTTTAAACAGATCGTTGCTTAACGAATTTAAAGATATATAAAATACGCAAAGAAAATATTATAAAGAGGTGTAAGAGAAACTCGAAATAAAAAAACACATAACTTTATCAAAACAAATTATGAGGGCCCAACATATAAAAACGAATGCGATACCACACATTCAAGATAGATACAAGCAGATATAGATACAGGGGACATGATGTGGCCAACCCGATGGGAATAAAATGCGACATGGCTGTGGGGGCAGCAGGACGTTGTGGAAATGCAGCAGCAAAAGCAGTGCTTTTAATTTTCCAGACACGTGCGAGCGGCGTAAACAACAAAACAAGTCCGACATATCAGAGGACAAATAAGCAAAATTTGTTTTGATATCTCTTTCTCTTTATTCTCAGCTATACCCTGTTCAAGCCAGATATCAAAGTTTAGTGTCTTTAGCTGTGAGTTATTATTATTATAGAACATTTTATGTACCAACAAAAAAAACTGATCCAGAGAAATATAATACCTCATGAGGGGTATCATAAAGTCGAAACACTAATACCATCAGTCAGGCTCTCCCTCTTTTCCTCTGGCTATGTTTATTTTTAAAGTTTTGGCACGCATCACTTTAATGCAATTATTAGGGGAACCGCACAGCATCGAAGCCATCTACATCACTGAAGTTTTCCCAGTTTTCGTGCTATGAAGGTCCTTAGACGATAGACTCCATATTGCAAATTGGACAAGGAGACTATCACAACACTGATCCGTAAAACAGTCATTGCAATCCTTTTTGGTTTTGTAAAGTCCAGAAAACTATATAGATAGGCTCGTCCGTCTCTGAAAAGAGAAAATTAAAATTAATAATACAAACTAATTGATAACTTAAAGGTAGTAACTACATTTGTGTTCCACCTAGTAAGTAGTATACAAACGCGAATGATACATAGAAAAGGGAGAATCCCAATGGATAGACAAAATGCAGGAGACGTGCTGGTTGCGCCACCAGAAGATGATCGATAGTCAAGGCAATCGGCGGCACTAAGTGAGTCCATAGGTTATACACATCGGAAACACGAGTCGGGTTAGTCAGCACCCGATCTTTGGGATATATAACTGACCAATAAATACTTGCGATCAAAAATGCTATGGCTATATTAATCCAGTAGCCCGCCCAATATGTTTTGATTAACCAGTTAGGCGGAGCTAAAGGAGAAAAATGATAAGGCTTAAAAGGTTAAATCCTAAGGTTAAAAATGATCTTACCCCACGTTTCCTGTTTAAAGTGATAGACAGTGACAAGAATGGCTCCAGAAATACTGACAATGCCGCACAATATAAATCCCCAGTTTGTCAAATAGA
The DNA here is from genome assembly GCF_018153835.1 of Drosophila eugracilis. Lineage (NCBI taxonomy): Eukaryota > Metazoa > Arthropoda > Insecta > Diptera > Drosophilidae > Drosophila > Drosophila eugracilis. The sequence continues at coordinate 2,423,613 of NW_024573209.1, forward strand.
TGAAAACTGTTCCTTTTTGGAAGTACTCCCTTATATAACCGACCACTCCTACGCCGAAAAAGCAGCCTAACGCCCATCGATATACTAAGAAAGGTGTAGACTTTGGTGTTGATTGCCACTAAAAGGGAATGTTTAACCGAATAACAAGGTCACAAAGAAATATAAACCGACTTGCGATCGCAGAAAGTCCAAAGGTGTATTATAATCCAAGCCAAATCTCCGCCAACGGAACTCCTCTCTGAGACTCAAGGGTTCCTGTTGAGAGCCGGACGACGAATCCGGCTCGACTCCGGCCAACAAACGAAACATTTGATGGCAATTACTTTAGTTAATTTTACTATGTATAATCTGGAAATCAACAAAGAAATGACTTTAAGTTCAAGGCCTGCATTCGCTCAGATATTCCGGTGGCAATTAACCCATGACTTATTCCCCTGGACTTCTTATCTCGCCCAGCACGCGGCTCGCCCTGCATAATTAACAGATATATGCGATTCAGTTTGGGGTCTACGGTGCGTGCGATTCAGTTGGGTTGGTTCCTGGTTCCATCCACCTCTCGTTTCACACAAATTACGACATGTGGCTGACATCATTTTCCTTCCTTCAGCCATTCAAAGATTACAGTGGGCGTTTTGGTTGGGGGAAGGGACACAGGATGTCGTTTTGAGCCAAGCAGACACTTTTAATTGAGAGACACTTGGCTGAGCTGTAGCGTGCAATTAAAATGCCATTACATGTGAAAATAAACCAGCAGCCGCACAGTGTCCTGGAGTGCTAAAAAAAAAGATTTATTTATTAAATATTTTTTTAATGTAGCTTTTTACAATGTAATCTATGCCATCTTACTAATATTATATTTGTTTAATATTTTTGCAATCATCAATTACTAAGTAATAATAAGCCAGTACTCAGATATATTTTAACCACAGTGCCGCTTTGCATAGTAAATTCCGAGGCAAGGATTTTAAGATTCCTTCCAGCGTTTGGCGATGATGTGGACCCCTGGGTGTTTCTTCTTTGTGGGAAAACTGTGCTTGTCTGGGAGAGTCTAGGTAGTTAACACCCCTGGGTGTTCCTCGAGGAGAAAACCTTTTTCCTCTCGTCCAGACTCTTTTCTTCTGTCTCTTTCCCATTTGTCTACACTTCCTCTACGTCTGCATATCTTCAACAAATCACATCAAGAGGATGATAGACTTGTGTATATTGAAATAAACATCTAATGCCCTTGCCCTCCTTACGGCCATTTAATATGCAAATTTGTATAGCAACGTTCACTCGGTCGATTTTGCCAACAAATTCACATTCTGTTGTGATTTGATTTTCCAAGTTTTCTTTTTTCCAATTGATTAGCTGATTTTGACATCAATCAAAGAGGATATTTTTTGATGTGGAAGTTGATGTGAAAGGGTTTTGATGAATCAAAGCCAATTTTAGTACGACAATTACTACGGAAATTAGTTCGTTTACTTTTGAAAATCTTAGAAAGGAGTTAAAGTTCTAAAGTTCCTAATAAATGGCATTTATTTTAGAAGTTGGCAGCCTGCTAGTCAATACAGGAAAAACTTTCGATACTTTAAGGTCATTTACCTTTTATAAAAATAAATACTTGAGGTACTCTCAATATGTAAACAAAAATCAAAGTATGATGTAAATACCTTTTCTTCAGTGAGTTATTTACTAACATTTTCGACACCACAACCTCTTGGGTGGGAAAAGTATACAGATTTTGATCGGAGCATTCCTCAAAGTCAAACTCAGGGAAGTGAGGGCTCAATTGAGCGCTCCGTGAGCTTGGGGAAAAATTAAATTTTGTAGCGGCAAACCCATTGGCATGCCCTACTTTCTTTCACCCAAGGAAGTCAACTCTTTGGCAGTTTGCCATCAAGTTGCGCTTTAAAAGTGCGTGCTACCATCGGAGAGTGCTTTCAGGTAGAAGGATGGGTTAGGTGTTAAGGGTTAAGTGTTTTAAAGTGTGCCGCCATTCAGGCCATTTCTATGTTATCGCAATTTACCAACCACTCTTGCCGCCCCACGAGGCGATACCTCATGTGTCATTATCTTAATTTAAGGCAGTCCTTGCCCCCAAAGCTCTCCTCTTCTTCCTGCCACTTTCCTCCCCACCATTGATAGAGCTTCTTTCAGTTGCCATATCTCTTACTTGAATACACAATTATGTGGCAGGGCGTATGGCAGAGTGGTGTTCTCATGTGGGGTGGCTTAAAATTAAATTTCTCATGCTTAGAGACCGAGGAGTAGGACCTGTGCCGTTGCTCATTATTATATAGTCACGTGGCATGGGGCACGAAGATGAATACGGACACGGTCTGTGGCTCGTTACTACGCGGCTATATCACGACTTGAGATTCGTCAAGAGCTCTCCTATGTTCTAGAACATCACTCAAGCTGGGTAAACTAACTATGTGATAAAGAGCACAAAAAAACGGAAAGGGTGCTAAAAATCCTTAGAGAGAAATGAACTTGCAAAAAGGTAGCACAATGAGATGTGAATAGATACCGACTGTTGAATGTCCTTTAATCAAGTCCTTTTAAGTTAAGTGATTACTTTTACTTTAAATCTTTAGAAAAGAGTATTATCAAAACTCTCAAGTGATTATTAATAAGTTTCAAGGATAATCTTAAGAACTAACAACCACTACCTGTTTGTTATATAAGCTCAAACTTAAAGGGTATCTTCCACTTCCTTGTGCCTGTTTCAACAAGTTTTTCGCTTTGTTTTGATGTTATTAGACTCTTGGGAATTCCACATGCAATTTGCAATCTTTCCTTCTTGCCGCCTCGTTTCGTACATATTTAGTGTGTAAATCAAATGAGCATATAAGCACATTTATATATATAAATATAGGTACTTGGCTGGATATATATGGATGGCTTGTTTGTGTGGGTGGCATAATGAGGACGATGGCCGATGCTTATATTGCTGCTCCATAAAATAATATCAACATGTTATTGCATTTGAATTTAAAATGTTGTGAATTTTGCAAGAGAAATCAACAAAAGTGTCACAACTTATGTGTCACGTTCGAGTTAACCTGAATGAAAAGCTGTATAAATATATATGAATTTCTGTGGAAAACATAATGCAATTTTGTATTGATAATCTGCAGGATGCCTTTGATGTGACAACTAATTTTTTTTGCTCGTTTATTATTATAAAAACACTTTTATTTCTGTCGATATATTTAATTGCTCAATTAAATTTCACTTAACCGCCAAATGGTGAAAATTCCAAATTATATACCACCAATAAAGCCACCTAAAATTATATAACAAAAATATGATAAATGATTTTTGCTATAAAAACAAGATTGATTTGGAATGTGGTTAAATGTGGAACGCTAAATTCGAGAGCTTGGACTACAATATGCCCCTTATTTAGCTTTTAGCTTTATTTAAAAATAAAAATGCTCACAATATGGTACGTCGCTGTACATAGTTGGCCGTATAACATCTTTAAAATGGCCACACAGCTAATAGAGCAAATGTTTTAATCAGTAAACAGTCGATACAAGTGACTCATTACACTTTTTGGGTCAATTTTTTTGCTCATTATTTGTAAGAGATTATTTTATCTCGCTGTTCGAAAAAATGTTTACATTTTTCATTTAAAGCTTGAATGCAATTCCACTAGAAATTAACTAACGAGTTTAACGAGGTATGACATTCCATATTCCGACCATCATTGGCTTTGTTATGGGGAAAATACCTATTTTTATGGGAAAAATCAAAGACGAAATATCAAATTATTTAAATTTTTGGAGAAATATGGTGACATTTTTACATATCAAGGCTTGAATGCAGTTTTACTAGAAATTAAATTAAGCGTCGAACTAGGTATTATATTTCGCATTTAGACCGATTTTTTTAGTATAATTGTTATGAAGAAAATAATGATTTTTTTGGGAAAAAAGGAAAAGGTGCTTCCAATCTTTTACATACTTTTTAATAAATACACGAATACATATGAAAAAACTAATTAGCTGCACAAGTAGACTTATCTAAAGAAAGTCAAAAATTCAAAGTTTAAGTTTGAGCAGTTATAATACATAAAATATTGATCGTTTATATACAAGAAAATAACTGAACTTGTTGATTTTGTAAGAAATTCATTTAAAAGTTCCTCAATTTAATTATTACCAAAGAAAGCGTTAACACAACAAGCCAACTTGGCGATGCTCTTTTGTGGCCCTCTGCGGAAATCAATGCACGCCCAATGCATCTGAATCTGAATGCATATTGAAAATGTGCATAAATGCTGGACTGAAAGGAGTGGGCGGTGGGTGATGACAATGCCGTCTGCTCGGTATTTATACAACTCACACACCCCCGCCCGCACACCCACAATCAATTATGCAATATGAAAAGCCAAGGCTTGTCCGAGGAAAACGAAAAATCGAAAAGCATTTGCGGCAATTTCTCAATTCGAAGTGAAGGCAGATGGCATAGCAGGAGGTGCTCGGTGGCTTGCAACCCAGAGGCGTCGAAAGCAGGCTCTTTCCAAAGGGGCAGGGCCAGGGTCTGGAGTGGGCTGTCAGGGCAGACGGCATCGTAACCGGACCCCCGGGCTACGTCGACGTCTGCATTGCGCCATGCAAACTCGAGCTGCGGCAGCAACAACTCATTTTTCCCATTTTGTATTATTGACAAAGGAGGGGACTGTCGACTGCCGATTTTCATTGAATATTTTTCGGCCAAAAACGAGAGCCCGTAGAGGCCTCGAACGTGTGGGCCATATAGCTCGAGTCAGAGTCATGGTTTCCAGACTGTGTCGGGGAGTTTTGTGCCAAAGGCTAGCAAACTGTTTGCACCACCGCCAGCAGCAACAACAATGCTCGAGACTCTTCTACTCGACATTCTGCTGACCTCAATATTTGTTCAACTTTTCAGCAACAATTTTGTTATGCGATTTTGGCTCCTTTCCACCCGCCACAGAGCCGGCTGTCATAAATGCCTGCAGTTTGGCAGTTTGTGCAGTGAAAGTGATTTTCGGATGGGTTCAGTTGGTTTATTGCTTTGATTTGCTGCTGCTAAACTTCTGGGGTGCTGATTACGATGGGGTGTGGTTGTGGCTTTTGGCCAGCAATCAGTGCCGGCAAATCAAATTTCATGCCTCAAACAAAAATCCACTGACTGAGCTAAAAGTAACATGGCCAAATTAAAAACAAAAAATAAAGAGGTCTCCAAATATTCCTTTTGGAGAACTCACCCACATACGACCGAGGAGACGGCAAACCAAAAGCATTTGGCAGACAGGGCCCAAACACAGGATCGTAAGGAGACGCAGGCTGTGGGCGTGGCCGATGGCCAATAGCAGCTGACAAATGGCTGAGGAGAAACAGACGAACATCACGAAGTTGGACACCAGAACCAATGTGCTAATGAAGGCCAACTTGCAGCGCTGCAACAACATCGGAAAGGAAGAGGAATGGTGACGACGACGACCACAAAGACAAAGAGTAATCACTTCTTACGGGAACCAGGAGAGCCAAATTAAATGGCAACAGCAGGGCCAAATGATGTCTAAAAAGGACCTCAAAGAACTGCCAGCTGGATGACCTGAGGACCTCATGCCAACTCTGATGGTATCCCGAAGCCACGCTCACTTCATAAACCAATGGTACATAGTAGAAGGTGTTCACTGGTCCATCCGAGTCAATTGAAGCTGTCAATGAGAAAGTGTTAGCTGGGTATCCAAAAAGGTATGGATTAGAACACACCCTGAGCCACGTGCTTGAACATATTAATAACATAGTACAGCATAAAGTTGTGCAGGATGAGCAGCAGGGCATCCTTCTTCAGGGGATGTATTGATTTCTTAAAATATAAACATTTATAAGCAATATAAGGGAATTCCCAGACGGATTTTTAATTATAACTTACAAATATCAAGAACACTTGGTAAAGAAATATTATGCAGGTCACTATAAAATCATGAACTTCGGCCATTATCGCTGATTCGCCTAGAACTTAAACAATTTTGAACAGGTTTTCCGAAACAAAAATTTGGATGTTTAGACAATAAAATCGTCGAGTTGATTAAGTTAATTTCCATGTCTTAACAAATAGTGCGGCTCCTGCATTAGGTAATAGAGCATAAAATTTCAAATAAAAATAATCTGTAATCTGGAATTAATTTGAGTCAATACGTTTTGCCGAAAGTCAAAGGTAAATTGCCCTATGACTGCTTCAATTAATTCAAAATAACAGACAGTTTCAAATGTTAAATTTGAGATATCGTTGCATTTGCATTCAATGCTTTCGCTTTTATTTACAGTATCTCCGACAATGCCATTCATCAAGATGCAGAAACAACAACGATTTCCAAGGGTCTCCTTCATTATTATGCCTATAATTAAGAGTATCTGGCCGCAGGTACTCTAAGGCAAGCTCATTGCCTAATGGCTTACAATTACCAATTAACAGATTATTGCATTGACCGAAGTGCTTGATGCACGTCAGGGGCCAAGGCAAAAACAAAATAATTTCAGTTAAGTTTCCAGCATGTGCAAATAATGTAAAACATTTCTGCACATTTTAAGTGCTGCTGCAAATTGACTGTCAGCCAGGCAAAGCACACACCACAAACATCAGGAACTGCAGCAGCGACAACTGCAACAAATGCAACAACTTTTTGAGCATCAACTACAGCAGCAAGAGCAATAAGAGTTACGAAAACAACGACCGCACAATGGAAACTGCAAGGGAATATTCGCATATTATACAAACAATAAACATTGTTAATTAATTTACTTCAACTCGAACGGTAACTGCACTTTGCCTCACTCCGCCGACAAGGCTGGATTTAAGCCTTTCTGCACGAGAAGCTATTCCCGATTGTTGTTTGATTAAATCAACTTCAATGAGACAACAAAAACACTTAAAATTAAAGCTGTAACTTAATGCAATAAAGTAGAACGTGAACTCGTTAAAAATATGTAGAATAAATCACCAATAAATAAAAATATTTTCGGTTTGCAGCCTCAAAACTGCACGAAATTAATTTGCAGAACAGCTACCGGGGACTCTCATGAAATTCACTTATTAACGCTTATATATATGATATGGCGCTTACTTCGGGCTTTTGATAACTTGTGGCATATTTCAGGAGCAGTGACTATAATGCCTCATGCACGCGGTATCATTATAAATAATGACTCTGATTAAATATGATGTAATCCGTTGCCAGGGCTACCAATTCAGGCACTCTTCTTTTTTTAAAAAAATGATGCAAACTTTATTAAACATTAATCATAGGAGTGGCAAGGGAAGCTGTAGTGGAGGAGGGCTGAGATAAGGCGATTGTAGGATGGAGCAGACAAGTGCATTAATTAACGGTCGACTGTCTCTGGTAACTGACCATAAAGGATTTGCGTTATTAATTGAACGCTTTTCGGATCAATATTCTACAATTCGCGTTTGACGCTGCGTACTTTCACACATCAACTTTTACATTATACGAGTATACCTCAATTTATATTTTATTTTTTTCATTTTTAGTAATTTGTTCGTTTGGGCCATTTAAGAATAACTGTCACGTACGACTGGCATGGCCCGAACACATGCCCACACTTACCATTTCATCAAAGGAAATCGAGCTTGAATTGATTTCGCACACATAAGCCGACTCAGCCTTCTGCCATATATACCTTGGCTTGGCTTGGCCCTAATGTGTGTCATTTGGCCGGCAGTTATCTTAGGGCCAAATGCACAAAGGGGCGGTAATTTTCTGAGCATTTCCTTTTTTTTTTGAAAAAAACAAAGGTTCCAAGCTGATCTTTTTTTGGATTTTCCTTTCTTGTTAGCTAAGTGAATTTTTATTTGCCATAGCTTTTAGTAAATGTCCATTAAATTTATTCGATTGGGGACTACATTTAGTGGCAAATATTATATATAATTTTATATGATTTTTTCTTTAGTTTGTTATATATTCTTTTTATATATTAAAGTATACAATACGTAAATGCTTTAAAAATCAAAAATTGAATTGTAAAAACAGGATAGTAGTACAACAGGACATACAATTTCCTCTGGAAGCCAGCGTTGATATTCATATATCAACTGCATCTTCAATCAGCGAGAGCAACAAGTTACAACCCGAAAAGCCAAGGACTCCAATGCGATCCGTGCATTCATTTCAATTTCATTCGCAGAGTAACTGAAAAAATGAAAACAGCGAAAACTGAGACTCATTTACACATTTATGTGGGAAAACGTCAACTCCTGAGTAATTTATGCACACAACGGCATTTAAATGCCTTTTATTTCACTTTTTTTGTGTGCTTCGAAAGAAGGCCGCTTCAGAGTTCGTCAGTGTTTTTCGGGTTCACTTTCATTTTTCACTGCGCAATGTCCCTTTGAGTAAGAGAAATGAGCTGTAATGGGTGCCAAAAGCCAACGACAGGGAAAAGGAGACAACATGGGGAGGAGCTAGCCACCAGACAATTTATGCGAGCTTGGGGAATTGTTTCGAAAATTGACAAATTATGGTCGTAAGTGCTGCGATTAGTCCGGTTCCCTTTGCCCTTTTTCTTGTTATTTTTTCGCCAACTGTCCCAAGGTTGTATTCTCCTCAAAACCACAGTATATGCATTATATATATGTGGATATTTACAGAAAAATAAACCAGGTTATAGCATCCGTTCCATTGCGGGCACTGCGTGTTATTAATAATTCAATTTAGCCGTCTCACAGTCTCACACAACAGGCGCCGGGTCAGAGAACTCCGGAAAAGCTTTGAACACGCAACTTCGACTCCAATCTTCCACAGTCGAAGGCCCCATTACCGTTTTTCCCCCATTTAACGCTCAGCAGTTGCCACCGTTCCATTTCCATTTCCACGGCGGATGGCTCATTATCTATTCATGCAAGTTAAGTGCGAAAGCTCATATAGCGGAATAATAAATTGAATTTTGCCCATGAGCTGCCACAAATGCATAAATAGTTACACGTGCTATGCGAACCGAGGCTAGGTATACAAAAGGGCTTTACTTAAATACTTTAATCCTTTGAAATAATTTCTATGTTCCCCCATTTGTAGAATAAAGATTTTTGTATTTTATCAAAACATTTTTTTGCTTTACGAAATTGACGGCAAAAAAGAAAAAATAGAGCCTGGGACTCCCTCTCCCAGGGTTATAGGATTCTAGCAGCGATTACAAATGCGGCGACGTTTGTGGCGCTCACTCTGGGTGATCTTGCAGGCCTAAAAAATTGGTTAGAAATAAATCAAGGCATATATTATATGTTCCAATATATTTACCATGCGGCGGTAATGATCCTTTCTCTCCTCCGGGAGCCTGGACCAGGCCTTAGCTGCCTGCATGATCAGTTCTTGCGGCTTCAGGTCGCAGTGCTTTTTGCGGAATGCGCGAACAAAGTTCAAATAGCCATTATTGGTGATAGGACCAGGCTTGCTGCACTTGGAGTTGCCACAAGCCGACTTCTTAGGCCTAGCACAAGCAGACTTTTTCGGTCTTGGACGGGTCATCCTCTTTGGCTTTGCGCATGCTGCATTCTTCCTTGGCCTGGCGCGGGATTTCTTTGGCTTCATGCAAGATACGGATCCTATAGCGCGTTCTGTGACCATGGGATTGTTACAAATCCCATTGATTACTTCAGATTGCTTAGCATCCATTGACATGGCAATGATCCCAACTTTATTCCCAGACATATTGCGGTAATAGTTTCTCTCTTCCTCGCTAATTCTCTCCCAGGACTTGGCTCCCTCCTTGGCTAATTCTAGCCAACTCAAGTTCTCGTTTTGTCTACGGAAGTCGCACAGATAGTTTAGAAATCCATTGGTTGCCCACGATCCATTGCTCATGCTCTTGCTTTCCTTTACTTCGTCTGTCATCGTGTGAGGTTTATTAAGAGTCAGTTTGTAAAATATCCCTTAAAAAGTTATACAAAACCGCACGAAACCTGAAAGGAAACAAAATTGTGGGTTAATACATTGCTAGCAAGAAAAGTAAAATTAAAAGGGGCTTCTGTGGTCTCCTAAATGCCAAGTATTAATTGGGATAAAATTAGTTTGTCCTGCATGGCAGGAAGCTGATGCAGTACTGAGTGCATGCCCCAGAAGCCGCAAAGTTGTGTCCTGTCGAAAAGTCACTTAATCAGTGCGGAACCCGAAGCTGGTACCAGAAATAGAGCTTCATCACCACCCAGCAAGATGACCGTAAAGACCAGGACGAAGACCTCAACTGCAGGCGACAGGGGGTTTTAAGTGCAACAAAGCCCATAATTAATATCACTTTACAGTTGCTAGACATATGTGTGGCCCTTGAAGTGTCGGTTGTTGGCCAAGACCAGAGGGTATTAAGAACTGTTTATTTAATTGCCGGTGAAATTTCCATGTCTCATAGGGCAAATTAGTTACCAGTAAACCGCCAGTACAAAGTTAATCTGGGAAAAGATGGCAACATCTCTTGGTTTTTTCAGGTTAAAAGCTTTTAAGGGTAATGAATGATGGTTATTGTAGCTATCCCTAATTAAATTTCTGAATATATATTGATTTTAAAGCCAATAGCCCAGTTTCCAGACTCGCAGCTGTAGTTCTATTCCCAAAAATATTAATTTGAATTATTAATTAGAAATCGTTATGCACAAATTCCAATTTATAACCAGCTGACCTATTTGGACCGCAGATGTCTGCATGTCCCAAGCTTCATGCTATGCCTCATTTGTGGTAAAATTATGCTCCTCTTGCCTTTGCATGCAAACTTCAAATCCATCTTGTGGATAAATTTGAGATGACAGAAACTGTATGAAATATTAAATGGCATTATTCCCAACATGGCAGGATATAAGTTGGGTTGTTGGTAAAGGTTAAAAGATTATCTTTAAAATGTCGATTTTTTCCTATCAATGCTTTAAGGAACTTCTGATTGGATAAACCATTTTGATTAAGTGCTAAAATGGCTATAAAGCCCAAAGTAAAGCAGGTGAAACTAAGTAAGATTCGACAGGAGCTGAGGGCGTCGAGTGATTATCATTAGCCGCCAGAGTAGTTGCCATTTAGCACGCACAACGAGATGCACGCCAGCAACATCAGCAGCAGTTGCAACAATGTTTGAGTAATTGTTTGCCGTTGCTGCATCGTCAACAGCAAAAGCAGCAACAGCAGCAACATCAGAAGCAAGAGCAGCAGCAGCAGCAGCAACTGCAGATGCAACAAAATTTGCATGCAAACACAAACCCCTTCTCTACCCCACACTTAACCCCTTAAAACCCCCCTGTTATTGCCCCATTTGGCTGCTGGCTGGCGACTGCACACGTAACTGAACGGTGGCAACAACTGCAGCAGTAATTGCAACAAACAATTAGCGTCACTTGGATTTATGTTTACGAGCGGCTGCCCCGACATTTTCGGCCACAATGACAGTGCCTTCCCCGCCTGACTACTGCCCCTTTATGGTTGTCATCAGACAAAAAGTTGATCAATCAGGACGTGTAATTTATTTACGATTTCATTCAGCGAACGAAAGAAAGAAAGAAGCGAGTGTTCCTCAATTTCGAGATTAACTAGATCTTTCTTTCGGTTTAACCGCATGCCCTATGATTTATGTAATTGCCCGCGCTTGTAGCAAGTGTTGTTGCAGCATGTAAATGACGTCATTACAAGGCGTGGGGCGTGGCTAGGTGGTCGGCTGTCGACGGGCTGCCCCCGGCATTAGTTTAAAGTCAGATAGGACAACCGTTTCCATCCGACATCTAGACAAACACGCGGGCCGGCCAAGGCGTGGCTGGCGAGTTTCCGTTCCGACTTGCAACACTTTTGTGCAACACGCCCCCGACAAACTCGCGTTCGACATTGACTTACTGCACTAACGGTATTTGGTTTTTATTTTATCACTAGCGGTTAATGAATGAAATGGAAAATAGCGACTCAAATTTGGAAATTAGACCGGATGCACTCGCGGAAATTGTGTTAATTCACTTAAAATTTTGACAGAAATTTGGATATGACCTGCTTCTGTGCTCTACCAAGTTTTAACTAATAAAGTTTACTAAAGTAAACAGCACTTTACAAATTTTTGGTTGATAGCCAAGACGAAGCCTACTTTGTATTAACATCGGAAAATTTTAGATTTTTCGGCAGTATGTCTAGGATTTTTGTTTAACTTACCTTTTGGAAATATCTAAAAAATCCAAACTTTTTTTTATCACAACACAATTTTTAAGAAAAAAATTAAAATTGCTCTTACAAATTTTTACTGAGAATTTTGGAATGTGAACTGTTTATGTGGTACACAAAGTTACAACTGAAGTTCCAACGAACTGACTTCCAGTTCGAGGCATTCGACAACACACATACTAGATGGAATAAAGTTAGATTTGATCGAATCGAGACGCCGGCGGATACGCATCCTGGGAAACATCCTTCTGTTCCTTGGGTCCGCCCCCGTGTTTCTTCGGTATCGTTGGCGTTGTGTTAAGTTTTCCTCTAAGGCGGCATAAATTATGTGAAACAATTTTTATTCCCACTACAACTACGGCTAGGGCCAAAAACTCTTTGCGGTTTATTAAAATTTCCTAGCCGACGGGCTAACAAACTCGGTGTGGCTAAGACATTTTTTTGGGTATGGAGGAAACTTGGCCTGGGGATTCCGATTGTTTGGACATGTGTGAGGTTTTCTATTATCTGTAAAATGTTATGATTTATTATGTGCGGGCTCAAGTTGATGGTACGGCCATAAATTGCAACCCTTTGGAGTCTTTTGCCTTTCCCATTGCCTTGCCCTTGCCTCATCTTTGGTCTATGCCTTTGCCAGCAGCAGTTAAGTCAATTAATTGGCCTTAGATTTATTAGTTTTTACCATCCCCGCCCTCTCTTTCAACCATCCCCTACCACCCTTTAGCATAGGTGCCGTGATTTATTGTTGCAGGAATGCCAAAACAACAAAGGAAAATTCCTCGACTTTGACTTTGGCACGCACGCAGGATGAGTAGTCAAAGTCCAGGTGACAGAGGGGTTTCCGCCGCATTCCTGGAGGTGTGGCATTTGCATATAAATAGATATGTCAGCTAAAATATGAACCACATGAGTCGGGTCCGGGTTCTATATCCTATATATATATATATATAAATAAATATATTTTCTTGTTGTTGGCTCGCGGCGAAAACGCGTCCATTGCGTGTCGCGATAAACACAAATTTCAAGTTCTCCACTCGGACATTTTCCATTAAATTAGCCTTAGTGTCAAATACTGACACCAAAACTGATGTACCGAGGGGCGGGTGAGACACTCATTGTCGTCTAATGGTATCCTACTGAATTATTAACTGGGTCAAAGCCAGGGCACACATAGAAAGTAAAAAACTGACAGAAAGTTGGCGTTTAGCTTAAAATGACAATTTGGGAATAGAAACTAAACATCTTCCTTCCCCTGAGTAACTTTTTTTTATCCATCACGGAGACATAACGTATCCATGTCAGGATATAAATATTTTAAAAGTAATAAAGCGATATAGAAAGAAATAATCTAAAATGTATATTTAAAGTTATCCCTTAAGTACTTTTAAGTACAGTTGATAGAAAATTCCCGCTTGTAAATGTTCTTTAAATTTAAAGAACACTCTGCATCTTATCCATAAACCAATGCAAATACTCTACCACACACAGAAAAAGCCACAAAAAACGAAGAAAAGAAGACGAATTGAATTTCTTAGAAATCATGTTGACAAATTCGGCTGTAGGGCAAGAGGCATCACGTCATCACATGGGCTAAGACCTGCATTCAAGTGCAAGAAGTTGCATATGTGAGTGCCAGCAATGGCACCCCGATTATCATCGCTGCCAGATCCTGTTTTCCTGCCTCCACTGAACTTCTTGGCTTCCCTTCGGGGCCACCGGTGTAATAACTTAAAATCCCATAATAAAGCTACTTACTGAAGGTAGTTCGTCGTCGGCGATGTCCTCGTTGCCCTAACAATAACTATTATTCTTTGGATTTGGCTTGGGATGTGGCTCGAATTGAGTTCCAGAGGCTTTCTGCCACCGCAAATGTGCAAGTCAAGTGCATACGTCACTGGTTCCATTCAGCCAAAGCCATACCTAAGGTCTAAGTGCACAGCATCCATTTTGGGTTTGGATTCTTGCTCTACTCTTGTTAGTTACTTTTCTGTCTATAAAAAATATCCTCCCGAGCAACTGGATTAAGATTGAATTTTTCTTGGTTTTATTTTCTTCCTTTTTTTTATCAGTTTTTTCTGCTGAAGCAGAAATTTTTATCTGGTCTTCGTCAGGTGAAGAGTCGCTTAGATATCCCACACAAAAGGCTGCTAAAAATATTTTTATGTTGAAATAGAAATATTTCCCCATTGAAAATGGAAACGTTTTTGCCATTGTGTTTGACCTTGTATGTATGTGTGTATATACAACCGGATGTTGTACAGTTATTGGAATGTCTCTTCATTTCCACTACCCATACTCAAGTATCCCTAAGGAACGGCATCGACAATGGACTATTAGTTGGCATTTTTCTAGTATTTTTGTCGTCCTCGTCCTCGTCCACGCCCTCGTCGTCGTCGTCGACAGGAAATGGTAAACTGATTTCTCTTATTAATTTCAGTTGGCAATTTGTACAGATAAATCAGCGCAGTTGTTAGTGCTACGTTGCTATTTTCCTCCCCTCCCCACCACACTCACCCTTCCATCTGTGCTTCTTTTGTACTCTAAGCCAATTCAATTCCCCCTGAAACGTAAGCTAAGCAATTGCTCGCATATTTGTTAAGAATAAGCATTCCGGAATTTTTCAAGTAAATTAACCTTTGCCTGGCACTCGTCCAACTGTTGAAATGAATGGGAATTTCGAAGGGGGATTATTTAGCAGAAGGAGGCCCCATATTTGTCATGATGCAACTGAAGTTGTAAATGGAATTTTCAAGTAGTTGGATATCATTGGGGTAAGGAAGTTAACTTCCCAATGCATAGAATTTAAGCAAGCTAACAGAAGTGTCACCTAACAGGCAATAAAACTGATTGTTCGGTAGATTTTATAGAGCAGAACGGTAAAATAAAATATTTTCTTAATGAAATTTGATTTTAATAACGTGGACCCCCCGAGAAGTATGCAACATTCGGGGCGATTGCAACGGTATTTTTAATGGTTTCAATTAAGCTGAATGGTCGATTCGAGGCATTATAACAACATTAACAATAATAACAGCAACGACGTGACTTTTGTGCAAATTGTTAACGTCGGGAATCGCCTTGCGACATTGTTGTTGTTGCTCCTGCTGTTGCGCTAAATATTTTAATTAAAGAAATAATTACATTAAATGCATTTCGTACATAACACGTGGATCGCGCTGACAACGCCCACAAGCAGTTGGTATTTTTTAAAACTTCATTAAGCGAATTTATTGCAAGCAGGCATCGGCCATTGGACATTTTCGAACAGAATGCAATTTAAATCCAACTCACACACACACACCCCCAAACACACAGCTGGAAAAAAAAAATAAATAAAATCGAATAAAAGTGCAACAAATGAATGTGCAAGTGTCACTTTTGGGTCATCAATGAATTGCGCACCTTCGGCATTTTCCGCGCTTAATTATTTCAATAAAATCAGCATACGAAAATAATCATCACAGAAACAGGCTTCGAACAAATTATAAGAGCCGACTCGAAATGCGGTTAACACAATTATAATTTCAATTTGCTGTCGCATGGACTTGCATAATGGAGCTGAAGCGATTGTTTAAGCTGAGCAGTTTTCGGATAAATTATACTTACGTTGTATAATTCACTTCACCAGCCAGGGAATCAGAGATATTTTCAAACTATATTTCAAGTTAATCGATATCTTTGACTAACGCAAATTACTATGTATAAGTGCTATCTATATATATATATATACTTTAGTATTAAATTTCCCTATCCATCCACAAAAAAAAAAAACAAAATGAAAAGCAAGCTAGACATTCGCTTTGATTCGACATTGTAAATTTTTCCTATGATTCCTCCTTGTTGCTGCTTTTGTCGTATTCTTGTTTCCATTTTCTGTGGCATATTTAATAACAGCGCATTAAGATGCGACACATTTGCAGTCAAGTCAACAAATTGCCGGCAGCAATGCCGCCCCACCTCACACCACTCAACCACCGCCCGCATTTTCGCAACACCCATTTGGCTCACACTCTAAAATCTTGACGACGTGCGCGCTTTAATCTTGTTTAAAAATGCGCAGCTGTAACAACAACGACAGCAACGAGAAATGCGTGCTTGTGTGCTAAGGTGAGGCAACTCACAGTCTTAAGAAAATAATCTTATATTGTCGAAGGTTTAGATACTCTAAGAAGCATTTTAGAAATAAACATTGAAATGTAAATTAATTTTCCAACGTTAACTTTAAATTTAAATTCAATTAGTATGTTTAGTAATATACATAAGGATACCTTTATTTAGCATGATTCAAAGACTAATCAAACGTGTCAAGAAAACTTGACGACCACCTGAAAGAGCATTGAAAACAGGAAAACGTAGAAGGTGCGGTTTGGTTTTTGGAAGGGAAAATGCTGGCTGTATTTAGGCGGACGTCTTGTCAAATCTGCGCCGTGAAGCATTCTAATGAGAAGTGCTCTGCTCCAAGTTTTCTCTGACTCGCCTTCGTTACAAGGCCAAAAAATAAAAAGGAAAAAAACGAAATAAGAAAACAAAAAAGCTTGGCTATCACAGCCACATAATCAAAGGGCGTTGGGCACGGCAGCCACTTTGCCCGCCTTTTTATGCTCACCTTGGAATTTCATGTTTCCTTTTCCTTTTGCGTAGCGGTTGTATTTTTTTGTGTCTTTTTACGTGCGATATATAATTTCATATTTTTTAAGATAATTACGTCGATAAGTTGGAAAAAGGTAATGTATGCCGGTAAATAAACCAAAATGAGGATGCCTGGCCCAAGGGTTGAAAGTAAAACCGTGAAGAAAATATACGGAAAGTCACGTGAAGAGACACATAATTATAAGGGAAAAATCTGGTTTACGTAAAGAAGGAGGAGGTTTTCATAAGGAAACTGTTAAGTTGTATAAATTCTAAGAAGGAAGTTTACTATTAATTAAGTATTAAATATCTTTCAAACTAATAGACCGCTGTTCTTATTCAATTCCTTAATATCTACCCAACCAGCAACGACAAAGCAATCTGATTTTCGTGCCACAAAGAAATGTAAAAGAGAAGGCAAATCCACCTAATATTATGCTTGCCAACATCCTTGTCAGATTTTTCATTGACTCTCTGAAACCACAGCTAAAAATGGTAGCCAAGGAAACTCAGGGGCATTAATTTCAGCAGAAAGATAGTCGAAATGATTCGTTTAGAGTGGTTTTCATTCAAAATTAAATTTTTTTAAATAAAAGATAAGATAAAAACTAAAAATGAAATTAGTTTACAATAGCCATCATTCATGTTATCAAAATGGCTGTTCGTATTTTTTGGCTATTTTTCAGCAAAAGCCTGTCGTCATCATCCGTCCAACTTAATTAGTCTGCCTCATGTCATTGGTAGCACGCACGCCCTCTGGTCGATTTAATCAATAGCTCCAATTATGCGTGCATCGAATATTGCAATTTAGAATGCGGAATAGTTGGCACTGGTCGCAGGATCAACGAGGGAAACCTCAGCAGCATTTAGGAGCGATGCATAAATCATAGCATACTTAACAGGGCAAACACGCACTCACACACACATTGGTGAGCATAGAGGCTTTGTGTATACGAGCATATAGTATGTATCCGCTTGGCAAAGCATCCAAAATGTCCAGGTGGCTCGCGGTTGTTTTGATTTTGTTTGCAACCTTTAATTAGAAATATTGCCACATACTAAATGAGTCGGAAAGTGTGGCCGCCACGCAGCAGACTGCAGCGGGGTAATAAATGGGCGGGTGACAGTCGGTATAACAAATTAAATATTGAAAAACGGAATAATAATTATGAGGATAGCATTGAGTGCTGAGAGACTGAAGGTGAGTTAATACCAGCAAATGCAGTTAACCGCACTCGTACATTTATCTATGCATTTATGCGCAAAATTAACTAATTTAAGTGACATGAAATATTTTGGTTGTCATTCGGTTTCCATTGACGAGCTGGCAAACAAAGCTTTATTATCGTATTGATGATTTTGGCAGTGCATTGAATTAGCCACCAATCGAGTTATAATTGAGTTAGTCAGCAGTCTAAAGCCCACTGCCAGGAAATTATACGATTGAACTGATTAGCCAATACAAACGGTTTTTCAAAAATAATTCATCTATGCAAATGCGATAATCAGTTTTGCTCTAAATAAAAGTCGGTTGATTGAATTAGGCAACCAAACATAGCTTCAAACTAATTTGGAGATGAAAACTTTTCCAACACTCGGGTTATCCTCTTTCTCGGAGTGCAGCACTTTACGCAAATTAAGAAGGAATTCCTTCATGAACCGAAACTCCCGCAGGGATTCCTTTCTTACCAAGCCATGGTAAATCTCTTGAGTCTGGCAGTAAATCAAATACAAAATACTGGCACGTGCCAAATGTCTACGCGATAACTAGTCATCCAGATGGGAATGAGAACCTAAGCATACCAGAAAAAGTTGAGAGTGCCAAAGGTTAGAGAACTTATGACAAAGCAGTTCCCAAATCCAATTGATAAATTTTTAAACTTAAATATTGTATAGGCTGTTGGTGTGGTCACCAACTTCTTGGCCTAGGTCTCGTCACTACCATGCCCACATCCACATCCAATATCTTGTGGGTCAGCATCGATTATGGGTACGTGTATTCCAGGCCATAAATCACAGGACAAGGCCAAGATCTCGCCTCTGTTGTCTGCCACTCTAATCGCATTAAAACCTAAACGGCAAAATCTTTACTACGTGTTCTTGTTAACTTTTCCTGGCACTCTGGCATCAAGCCATAAGACAACTCTGCCTTGGACTGAACTGGTAGCTGGGTGAATTATCCTCTGGGTGCTGACATTTGGCTAAGCTATAAATACTTGAGAAACCGGTTAGCGCTATTGTTATTTTACCTTCGGGACTATCATAAAGCTTAACAAAATATGGCTTAAAATAATTTTAAAAATTTAGAGCTTTAAAATTTTATAATTGTTAATTAAATTGTGCACTTTGTTAAGAGATTTTAAGTTTTCATATAAAAAAGGATTGAAATCAACAACTTTTCCAAAAAGGGATTTAAAACTCCAGAAAAACACTCAATGATACAATTTGTTAAAGCCACTAGCTACTTTAAGACAATTAACTTATTTAATTTATAAAAATGAAACACCAAAATGAAGGACAAACTAAAAAGCCAACTGGTGAACCATATAAAGTTTTTGGCTGCCGAATAGGGCGCAAATTTAATTTAAATTTGTTTCGTTCTCATCGCATTTGTCACAGTTTTGTCAGACAGTTGATGCGGATGTTGAATGGATTTCTTTTTCATTGCCGGACATTTTTAGTCCTTGTTGGTGTTGTTGTTGTTGTTGTTGTTGTTGCCATTTTGGCCTGGGTTTTGTTACGAAACTCTCTTTTCATTTTTCCGTTTTTCGGGTGCCTTGTGGGTTAAGAACTTTGAACTTGTGCCGTAACTTTTTCGGCGCTGGGGCTGGATGTGACAACATTTGATTGCTCATGAAATCGATCGATTGTGGAAACGTGTTGATTGTATTGTTGTGAGCTCAAACCCAAAGGTCAAAAGTTTTCAATTCTCTCGTAAAAGTTGCTCGGTCTCTTTTACTGTGGCATATAAAATGAAGTGTCCTCGTTAGTGTTGGCTTTTCACAAAATCATTTAAATACATCTCAGTTTCCGCAACGTATTAAAATTGTATGAGAAGGTCCCCAAGTCCCCCGGAAAGTCAATGGCAAACTGATTTCCTTTCGAATAGATATCAACTTAAAAGTCAGACACTTCATGATTAATATGTCAGTATGGATGGAGCAAAAAACAAGGAGTTGGCTTTGCAAACCAAATCATATTGATATTCGACTCCGGCAAATGATGGATGTAAGTGACCAATCATTTGGCCAGGACGCATCCTCATTCCCCTTAATTAGAGGCAATCCCAAATGGATATTGGCCAAGCTTTTGTCACATTTTGGATGAGACTGATTGATCGCTTGTTGATTGTTTAACCAAAGGATTTTTCATATATGATTTTTGGTACTGCCAGCAGCTCATCACTCATTTGGTCTTCCTAGGAAAGATATAATGAAAATACTTTAAAAAGAAGTTGTATGAAAAAGGTTTCAGATTCTAAAAAGGTTTTGATTAATATTAGTACTTTTTTTATTTTTTTTCATATATACAATTTAAAGCAGTCATCTGCTTAAAAGTTAAATAATATTAAAAGTTAAAAAAAAACCTTAAAAACCTTTTTGTTGAATGGAAGTTCCCGAGTTAATGACCAGTTGTTGTGCCTTTCATTCTTCTAATAAACTTTTATTGTAAATTGGCTGCTAAACCATAAATCGCAAATGCGGAAAACAATTTTTGCAACTGTCGTAATATGCAAATAATTCGGTTAACATGTTATTCTATTTGATTGCACATATTTTAATTTGCATAAACATGGCCAATGGTTGGGCGCCATTTACCATCAGGTTTTTGGAGATACACATTCAGTCAGGGGTTTCCCCCCATTCCGATATCTACTTACTGCCTCACTGCTCCGGTGCACGGTGCTGCGTGACACGCAAATCCGACACGTAAAATAATAAGCGGAAATGTTGAAAAATTCAAAGCGCTTCCGCACTTCCGCCTGCTGCCTGCTGCCTTCTGGTGTCCTGGCAAAAATGAGCACCTGAAAGTCTGAGTACCATTATCGCATTGATGTTTTTTTCCCCGAAAAGTCAAGATTTGTGCGCATTAATGGCAACGATTGAATTTTCAATATCTCAGGCACGTGACTGTCGCGGTAGCATCGATTTCATTGAAACCTGACGTGCTCAACATGTTTAATTGCATCTGAGAAGCGGTGACGGTGACTGTGATGGCTAAATGGCAAATGGATGGGTATGAGCCTGAGTAGTTAATGCCAATATTGATGCCTGGTAGAGAGAAACGCGAATTTTTTGGGGTGTGAATAGAGGTCGTGTAGACAGCCAATCTGTAGGCCATAAATTCACACAGCAATAACAGACAAAACCGAGATACCAGAATGTCCATAAATGATAAAAGTTGAAGAATAGATGACGGAGATATACTCTCTTTTAAATAATTTGGGGAAAAAAGTTTATAGATTCAATTTGATTTATGTTTTTGCGACTATTTGGAAAATTTTAACTTTCACTTCACAACTAAGCTTTCCTTAATCATTTTAATTTGTTAAGTCTAACGATACCAAACCCTTTTAAAATATAGAATTGATCTTCCTCTGTATTAAATATTGTTAATATCTTAAGGATACATCACTGATATCCCAACTCCACCTTATAGGGAATTTCAAACACTCTGATCACTTTTTGGGCCCTCGCTTAGCCTGTGCACATCATACGTTAGGCGGAGATTAATAGCCGCACTGAGTGCTTGGCACCTATCAAATTCAATCAGAGGCATTCATCAATTTTCAATTTGGCATTTTCTGGACCAAGGACGAGCGCCGATAGACGGCGGAAGTGAGCTGAGGAAAAACTACGGAAACAGAAAGTTGGTCCTGGCGGCTTGGGTTCGATTTCTCTGCTGATGTTGGCGATATCGAGGCCAGACATCAAAGGCAAGTCCGAAGGAGCGCAAAAAAGTGCTGGAAAATATGAAAAATCGTCGCTGACCGCAGAGCAAACACACACTCAAACACGAACACACACAAATACAAACTGGGAAAATTGATTCAATGTCATAAATTAGATTTGAAATACTGAAAAGCTTCACCGACGCCTCTCACAATTCTCGACTTGGCGGCAGGACGGTGGAGGACCATAAAAATGTGTGCGAAATTCGCTTTTGTCGTTTGACATTTCTGCTCGTTCATTGGCACTGAAAATCGAGTGGGAGATGGGGGGCAAATGGTGGGGGTAAACGCAATGAAGCACCACAAAGTAAAGTAAATTATATTTACGTGTATTTTGCATAGCAATTGCGCTGTGATTTTATGTTGTTTCCAATTTTTTTTTTTTGTTGTTGTTCGGGTACCACGCGGCGTATGCGCAATATTTCTGTTGACACAACATTGCCAAAACAGTTCGATGGGTGCGACGCGTGCCTAATAAATGATGTACAATCAATTAATTTGCGGCCTGTTTACAAAGCGACTTAGAATCCTGCTGCATCAAGGGTGGCGCTGACGGAAGCCATAACAAACACAAAAGTAGCCTTCAAAAAATTATGCTCAATTTGGCAGCAAATGTTGACGGCACTTGCTCTCGGCATTTATCACACTTGATAGGCAAAGTGTTTTTTGGTTAATGATGCCCTGTCGCTTGTCCTTACAAGCCTAGCAATTTATTTTGTTTTCGGATTGGAATCTTTGAATGAATTTCTGCGGGAAATTCGTAGTGAATAAATTACTAAATAAATTACCAAGAAAACAAAGCTTAAATCAGAGGAAATAATATGCAAAATCGTAGTAAATATTCACCAGTATTTACCTTCGTTATATGAACCATTTCATTTTATGACCTTATTATTAAATAGGCCATAAAAATATACTTGCAACTAAGTAAATAACATATGATTCCTATTGTTCCGACAATGGCAGAGACCAATCTAAATATTTGGCCAGCAAACAAAGCTATGAAGATGTCAAAGTGAAACGAGTTGAAGGATCTTCTACTAGGTTCTCCCTCAAAATTTACCTCTTACTCCATATTCCACTCCCCCGGCATAACCCAACGGTTTTATGACTGCAGTAACTTTGCGCCATAAAATAGGATTTCCTACTGAGCCTATTCACAACTTTTCGCATTAGACTTAAGCGCAAAGCTCGCTGCCAGTTCGCTCCCTCTCCTCCTCCTCATCCTACTCTGACTCACTCTTCTCCGTCATATCTCCCCTTTCGACCCCCTTTTTATTTATTTTGTTTTTTTTTTTTTTTGGCTTGAAAGCGCGAGGCGCTTGCCTCTTGGCCAGCTCCACACAGCACCCATGGCAATAAAAAACCTATACACATGTGAAATGTGAAATGCTGGCGGGATTTATGGATGCGACGCCTTTCGCTTGGCTGTTTGTTTTTTCTTCTTCTTTTTTTTTTGTATTTTGCTGTTGCGCTTTTTTCCCATTTTTAATAACCAGTCAGACAAACCAACAAAAAAGCCAAAAAACCAACACCTAGCTCCCGGCGTTCATCAGCTTTGCGGTTTTTAAAATAATAAAAAAGAAAACTCACACATTTAAGAAATAATATTTGAAGTGTGTTCAGAAATAGGTGCACTTAAAGAAAAATACATGATGGAAAATAAGACATAAAAAACTTACATATAAATATACATCAGAGATTTAAAAGGAACATCTATACTATTTCGGTTTCCAAAATGTTTAAAATTAAGTTAGTAATATGTTTTAATATAATAACTTATTTTTATTGTTTGTTCTACGTAGCTAGGCCAAAACATTCTGTAATATACTAAAAATAGAGCTCCTTTATCTCATAAATACCCATGAATATAAAAAATTTAGATTTTTGTTAGTGTACATTTAGGATTACGGTCCCATCCTCACCTTTATGGCCATCCAAAAACAGCGCGGCATTTTAATTAAATAAAATTCGTGCGAAAACAATTTGAAGAAATAAATATTTTATGCTTCGAGGCGAGGAAAATAAAAACTCCAAACAGTTGAAACGTGTTGTGACCAGCAAATTGAGCGAAAGCCCGGTTAGGAAATCAAAGGCTTTAACCCCAGATATCCTTTTAAAACATTACTCTTGCCGGAGAGAGATGGGCCAACAACAACAGCAAGAAGAACACCAACAATATCGGGGAATTGAAGAGGCAGGCAAGCAAATAAATCAATTCTGATAATATCGTGCGTGTGTGGCCCTTACCCGTTTTATAATAAAAATGCTTTATATGTTTTGATGCGAGGCTCTGCCGTTTGGCAACTTCCGCATTTTCCCACCACCCTTCACCATGCTCTTGTGGGTGATGGCCTTCAAGAAAATCCCAATAAATTGAAAAACAAAATCATTCAATTCAATGGCAGCAAATCAGGCGAGTAGGCTTGGCATCTGAAAAAGGGTTTGGTAAGGGAATTGGGCGTGTACCAAATAAGACATCAGCGTTTTAGGGTTTCTGGTTCAGTACTGCCAAATATTAGATACCAGAATATATGCAAAAATGTTATCAAAAGAGATATTATAACAATGACAGCATTTTTATAGATATTTTTCATGATTATTATATGATATTTTTCTTATTATTTTTTAGTTTTTAAAGACGACAGATTCATCTTTCTGAATATAAACTGTTTAAAAACCTTAAGCTTGCGATCCACGTTTCTAATTTTAAATCCACAACAGGTTGCCTTCCCTTTTTTTCCCGTTATTTTTGGGGTAAATTTTCCATCATCAGGCCGCTGCGTAATGAGAGGTGAAGCCATAAATTAAAGGCAAGTTCGAGAGGCTGTCACAACTTTGACCTTCGCAGACTCCCCAGTTTTAATTTAGTTTTAAGCCCCAACAGGAGATGCTTCGGGTGCAAAGGTCATTGTTGTTGCCATAGTGTTTGTTGTTGGCATTGTGGAAGTTTTCAACTTTGCCATAAAGTTAAGTGGCGAACATTTTAGGCGCTGTCGAAAACAACAAAGAAACTAATTGACTTGGATTAACGCTTTGTATGTGTGTTGTGACAGTGCTTAAGAGTGTGTGTTGCTGGGTGTTGCTGCCACTTCCTCCATAAATCTTTCAACGGAAACTTTTGGACACTAGACAATTTCGTCTCAAGGTTGTCGCGTGGTCGTTATCCCATGAAAAACCCCGATTCATTGGCCTTGCCTTATAGTTACCAATATTGCTCATACGCCATGTGTGTGCGGCTGTGTGCAGAGCTTGAAACTGGCTGCCACGTGCATAGATTGTCTAACTATGAGCTTTAACTTGATCTAAAGCCAAGAACAACACCAACAAAAAATCAATAGGCAAACCAGCACAATGACCACGCCCCAAATGGCAACGCCTTCCGGACAGCGTCTTCCGTTGATTCCTGCAGACGTTGGCAAAAATTTATTGTGTGTGAAAATGTGTTGACTTCACTCAAAAGTTGCTAGCCCAATGCCAAGTTGGATTTATGTATGTACGACACCCCCTTTTCCCATTTCCCAGTTCCCATTTCCCGCCATGTGTCTGTGTTGTTTGGTCAAGTTATCGTGAAATTCCCCCCAAACCGCCTCCTATATATACATTGCACTCGCACTTTCCATTGGATTTATTGCCCGTCTTTGATGTAGTCACTTCTTTTGCTTGGTTGTCTTCATTCGCTGACTGGGCAGACTTTTACCCGAAAATTCTTAAAGCGGAAAATCGCCACCAGTATATGCTTATATATATATAAATGTATATATCATGGAGATCTCTATCAAACAAATGATGTAAATGTGAAACTTGAGCTGGGAAAATGTCGCCCGTCGGCTATTAAAAATCACTTTGAGCAGTCGGGCGCATGGCAACAATTCACTCATGAAAAAATTATGATAAATTGTAGTTTAATCTGCAGAAAATTATGCAAATGCTAGAAATGAAACAAAAAGGCCATGGGTATGTAAGAAACTCAACTCTAGATACCCTTTTCGCGGTAGTATTTAAAAAAATATTAAACAAATTTAATGTTGAAATCATGATTTTAATTCTTACTAACTTCCATCTTTTCTAAGTAAAATATATGAGTTTTCTTACCATAATATATACATAATAATAATAAAGAAAAGGAAAGTAAACATACCAAACTATTTTAATGCGTGCATAGACTAGTTATTTAATATTACATACCCTGGCTTGAAAGAGTATATATACAGGAAAAAATGGTTACCCCAAAAAAAAGGAATTGTATAAAATGTCAGTGGCCGGCGAAAAAGGGTTTCCCACAGCGAAGACCGGACTTAGTCTCATTATTTGAATTTTTCATTTATCATTCCGGATTGATGTAAATGTAATGAAAATTGGATTATGCCATAATCATTAGGCCAGACCCGCTGCCCAAAAGCTGATACTTTTGTAGCCAGGAAAGAAATAAGAAACAAATTTAAAGACCTTAACTTAAAGATGGAATTTACTTAAAGAGGTGGCGACATTTTACGTAGATTTTGGTGATTTATGGGCTGACCACAGGGTACCCACAAGGAGCTTTCCTCGCGACTGGTCTGTCAATAAATCAAGCCTCCAAATGAGGGCCGAAAACTGCCGGCCAACTGTGAGACGGGGCGAGAATCTAATTGTAAAGTTTTCAAAACCGGGACAAGAATTAGTAAACTCCAACAGGCCGCGCCGTCATTATAAACGCAACGGGGTTTCTAAGACACCGAAAACCGACAGACTTCTCCAAAACCACAACAACTGCCAGGACCTTCTGCTTCCGCTAATCCTCTCCCGCTACACCGAAATCCTTACCCATGTTTCCCCGCTCCTGCTCCTTCCGCACGGTTTCCCTAGCTGCCTTGAGTCCAATTTTAAAGCCATAAATTTGATGGCCTTTTGAGCGTTTAAAGTGTGTTCTCAGCAATGTCGAATATTTGATATAACAATTATATAAATGCCGCCTGCTTATATGCATCACTGGACAAGCCGAAGTCGAAGTCAAGGCTCAGAAATACGGAGAAGTCAAAGCTCAAGGGGCAGTCTCCTTAGACGAAGTCTCGAGAAGAGATAATAGCCGCGGGCAAAGAAAAACATGGCCAATTCCTTCAGAAAATTTTTATTGTATTTTATAAGTCCATCAATGGGGGCGAGTAAAGAGGAACAGAATTCAGGGCTGAACAAAAAAATAAGGCTTGGGAATGGTAATGGTAATCTGACTAAGGATTGGATATATTCTGGCATATTAATTTCTTTATATTTTAAGACCACATTTTTTCCCCCATAATCTTAAGTTCTTTGCTGATATATAAAGGTTATATTGTCATTAAACTTAAACTTTAGAGTATTCAAATATATTATACCGAGTTACCATAAGAAAAATATCCATTCTAGCACTAAATATTTCTTTATGCTTTACCAATACGATTTTGCAGCCCTGAAAAGAGGAGCGGGAACGCGTTAGACGTGTCCTTGGTAGCCGCCTGCTAAAAATGCGCAGCACAACAAATCCCCAAATCCCCGCTAGCAAATTTATTTTAATTCACTTTTGGACGCTGCCTGTCGCTCCGTTTTGTTCCGCCCTCCTCTCCGAACACCACTCAGTTTTTTTTCTTTTTTTTTTGTTTTTGGTTTTGGCATTGCCAATTTCCTGAGACCCAACTGCCACGGCCTTTGGTCCGATGTGAATGCTGCCCACATCTTGGCGTGACACTGGGCGACATTGAAATGAGCACTTTAGGCAAATAAGCCGTGGGCCAGGGGGAGTTGCTCCGGCATATCGAGGATTAGGGAATTGCGAGGATTGGGGAGGGGAATCCATAGCCCACAGCCCGCACAAACGAACTAAACACCAAAAACAGAAGTCGTCGTCGTCGTCGTCACTGTTATCAAATGTATTTTTATGCTCTTTTGATTTTTATGACCACAGCGGAGAAACAGAAGCTCTTCGGGCATTTGATAAGTGAGCTGGGGAATTGTTTGGGGGCCCCATGGCGATTATTTTGCCGGCCGCTTATGACCCCGGCAGTGAGAATAGTTTTTGGTCGAGCACAGTCCTACTGCCTGGGGCTACTTAAAATTAAACAAATTACTCCGTCTGACGGTATTGTTTATCCAAATGCTGTCGTCGATTTGTCCCCGCCACTGCCGTCATCGTTGTCAACGTTGTTTTTAGGGATATTCCACTGCCATTTCTCGTTGGCAGGCGCGTGCTGGAATTAAATGTGCCGTGAAATAAATCCAGCAATGACATAGCCAGAGACTCAGTCGAAAAACGCTGCCAAATGTCCTTCACAGCGACTGAGTCTGAGTCCCTAACTCTGTGTATGTGCGTTTGTGTCTGTCATTAATAGAAACAAAAAGTGAATTGAATCTGAAACCAAACAAACCGAAGTCGGAGAATTGCTAACAGGCCAAGGCTCCCGAGGGGCAGAAAACAAAGATGGAAAACAAAAGGCGATGTTCGTACAAGGAGAATAACAATTATGACCGGCCAGAACATAACCGTTCTTTAATGGGGATTAAATCCAAAGAAATTATTCAACAGATGCTCCAGGATGTGCAGAAGCACAAAACATTTCAATCACAAATATCCATACAAATTAGCATTTATAATCCCGCGAGGCCAACAATGCGAGAATGTTTTCGATTTCAGTTTAAATATTAACTATAAGGAAACAAATTCATTTTCAATTAATCCCAATTACGGGAACAATATTCTGTTTCCCATTAGATATCCCTGCAGCTTATGTGTCTGAGACTTGTTGTTATGTGAGAAATTGAAGTCTATTTTTCCCAATTAAAACTTGAAATGTCTCATTAAGTATGTGTTTCAGGGGAAAACATTGTATGTATGTGTGTGTAGGAGGGGAAAAATACATTAATTGAATAGAGAATTACAAGAAGGTTGGTGATAAGTTGTCTAGCCAACCACCAATCCACCGAAACCCTCGACCACCCAACCATCCACTTAACCCATGAGTCCTGGCCAACCGCATTGCGAGCAGCTGGAATCCTTGGCAACAAATGGCAAGGAATTTGGGCAGCCACAAGGACAACAACATTTATACGGGATGTAGGTGTATATATATGTATGTGTGTGTGTGTGTAGGCTTCCTGTGGGCTTCCTTTGCCTTATTTATCTCAACACAAAGATGACATTTGTGTTGAAACAGGCAAATTAGTATTTATTGCGTTTTGCTGCTGCTGACATATTATTTTATTTGTTTAATTAATTTACCAAAAAATGACCACAAAGCAAAACCATCAGCCTTCATGTGTGTTTATGTGATTGTGTGTGTGTTAGGAGCTTCTTCTCCTGCCTTCAACGCTGTTATGTCATATGGCATATGGCATTCGTAATAAATAAGCAACAGATAACCGAAAAGAACAATTAAAAGAGAGCCAAAAACTTGGGCGCTCGTAAATTCTGCTTCCGTAGTTTGAGTTGATTTAATGGTTTTCCTTCTCCTTCTCTTATTCTCTCACTTCATCACAGTCACACACACACACACACACAAACATACCCTATGTCCACATAATTAAATCAACTAAATATTTAACGGGACATTTGTTTGGCTCCCCTCGTTGATCGTCCTTTTAGCCATCGACTTGAATTTTTATTACATTCCAGCGACATTAAGTGGGCTTGGGTAGCGGAATTCCTGCAGTTTCTCCCCCATAAATTAACAATCGGCCCGGACAAAATTATATTAAGTAAATCATGTGGAGACAAGACTTCTTGGGGTTTCCTGCTTTGCTTAGGAATTGGTCTTTGTTTTGCTTCACTTTGTTTGATATCCCTCTGTTCGAATCACTCGATGGTAATTAAGAGTACTTGTGGATTGCTTTAAGATGAAGGAGAATTTTTGGTACTTATTTTATTGAGCAAACAGTTCTGAAGGTTTTTTTAAGATTCTTAGCTTTGTTAATGGGTTTCGGGGTTGAATAAAGTTATCAGTTCCTCTTAAAAATACAAATATATATATTTTTAGCTCTGTCGTTTTACTTTTTGCTCAATATATATCCCTATTTTCCATCCAGTGCACTGGAGGGTCTTATTTAATATTTGAAAATATGTAGAAACAAGTTGTAATAAAGATAGCATACTTTTAAGGGCTGCCAGAGAGAAAACCGCCTTCTAACGAAATCCTTTTTCACCCTGACCATTACTAATCGCATCTAAGTGAAAACGAGCGTTTTATATGAGGGCGTAACAATGCTGGATTTGTGGGCGTGGTGGCAATGCGAATTCCCCGTAGCCACTTGCAACTTTGTCACTTTATGGGTCACAACCGTTTTGACTGCTGCATTCTGTGGTAGTTGGTGGCTTGTTGCCTTCTGTTATTGTTATGGCTAGTGTTGCTTACAGCTTCGTTGTCCATAATAAAGCAAACATATGACAGGCAAGCAACGAGGGAATTCTTTGGGAAAATCGCCAATGTTTTGCCCGCCAGGCAAAAGCTGGACGAGCAGCCAATAAAGTCGAAGGAAACCGAACAAAGTCATGAAAAATGTTGCCAAAAAAAAAAAGGAAAAAGAAATACAAAAACAAAATAAACAAGGGAAGAGTGCCAGCAAGGATCTCGGTGCCACAACGAGGCGGGAATGTATCTCGGTGTTATTATTATTTTTACTGCAAGGCATTCGCATAAAGGACATAATCATATTTTCCATCAAAGTCAGCAGCAGCGATAAAAACTACAAACATACTCGCATACATACATTGCTGCTGCTCATCTTTTTGCCCCCCTCAACCACCACTCACTCACCCGGAGCATATCTATTCTGCAGTTGCTGTCAACATTTTTCATATCATAAACACTTTTAGTGTTGATATTACCAACAATAACTTTTCCCTCTCCTGCACACACACACTGCCAAGGATATTTGGCATGAGCGACACGCCCACCCGTCGTGTAGCTGTGAAGGTTCATCCTTTCCCGGCTTGAATTTGGGTTTCCGTGCCCCTGACGCGACTCTTGGCCCAGATATCGCAGCACGAAGTGTTGGCCTTCCATGAAAGTAAGACAAGTTCTTGGTGACTCCACGCATGCGAGTGGTCAACTCTTTAAGATATCCTTAAGAATTTATAGGTTTAGGCTAAAAAGCATATCTAAGGGTTTGTAACTAAGAATTCAAGTCGAATTTGGTTGAAGATATTATTTTAATTAACTAAGAACTAAACTGTTTATTTTAAGAAAGTACTTAAAGGCTTTCAATACAGAAACACTTACAAATTTTAATATTTTTATAAAAGTTGATATTCAAGAAGGAAGTAAGTTAAGAACAAAGACATTGAATTTTGACATTGCACTAATTAAGTTATATAGCCCTTAAAACAAAGACACAGAATTGGGTTTGTAGCAGTTATATTTCCTTATTTCTCTTCTTCTTTTTTTTATTCCTTATCCTTGGCTTCACGTGCTGTGATGCGGTAATTTTATTTCGTCCTTGTCTGCCAAAGTAAAAGTGCGATACTCTTTTATGGAACCAGTTTGGAAAAAACAGGAAAGCTAACCTGCTTTTCAATTTAAAAAATATAAATGTTTTGTTTTTCTTTGAGTTCTTGAAATTATATTTATTTAAGTTACATAATATCAAAACATGCTGTAAATGTTTTTCTATTTACGCTATGAAAAAGTCTGATTAATTATGTAATTTCATTTATCTATCAAGGTAATTTTTTCAATTGATTTTTTATTTCAGGTAGAAAAATTATATTTTATTTTCAATAGAGCATTGAGGTTTGTCCTTTCCCATGGAATTTTTTCCAACCCCTTGTCTCCTTTTTTATTTAGTGTTTGTTCGCGTACTTTTCATTGTGCTTTTTTCTGGTTTTAGAGAGATAATTACGAAAAATGTTTTGCGTGCCGCGTTCATTGCGCGATGGGCCGGGCATAATTATGACTCCTGCCGGGGCATTCCCGCAGGATTCCCGGGGGGGCGGAGAGGCAATAAAGGGTTAGTGTGCGGCGTACTCCACTCTTTACAGTTCAACACAATTTTTTCGTTATTCTGGCTTTTCCTTATTTCGTTTCGCCGCTTGCTTTTTATGTGTGGCGCGTGTGTTTCGGGTTGAATTTGTAGCTTCATTTCGACAAACAGTCCACGTAGATAAGACATTAAAAAGTAGCAGCTACCGCAGAAGGAACTTAACAAAAGCGGCACAGGAGCAGAGATAAGTTAGGGAAAATAGGAAAATGGATAAGGAGCGAGTCAAGGATGATAATGCAAGGGACAATTGTCAACGAAGTTTTAAGCTGGGAATCGAGGTTTATGGAAATTTTCAATTTGCTAAGCAAATAGCCAGCTGAAATCGATTTGAGCTGAATGGACAAACACATGTTGCACCGCCCTACTCCCATCCCCATTCGGAAGTTACCCAATCCTTGTGGCACTAACCTTTGCGTTTGCATTTTTTAGTTTAGTTTAGACCTGCTACAGTCTATCAGTCTATGCCTGATCCATCAGCCACCGCACAGAGAGAAGTCTCTCCCCCTGGCTCGTCCATACCTTTGATGGCTTGCCAAACAGTTGGAATATGATTTTTGCAATTTTCGCATGAACTCAACCAAAAAATTAAACTTGACTACACTGCACAAATTGTAAAGTTTTTAATACGTTCTGGGGCGCTTCTCCCTGGCGAGGCAGTTGCTCCTGTCATGGTTGTCAATCTGTGCGGCAGTCAATGGAAAGAAAAAATTTGTGCCACCACCGTCGTTGCTCCTGCCACTCCGATTCGTTAATATTTGCATCGCTCCACTTCTGTGCTGTGCTGGTGTTTGTGTGTGTGTGCGAGTGTGTTAAAACTTTTTCCAGCTTGCAAAATATTTGAAAATTATTTTAATTAAGGCATTTTAATTAACACATACACGAGCTCGCACACAAGTTGCCTTCGCCGATGTTATTGCGTTGGTGTACATATATATTTGTTTCCCCTTTTCCCTTTCATTTTTTTTTGTTGCATAAATTGTTAGGGGAGGACGACTTGGCAACATCTCACCATGCCGCATGTTGACACAGAATTTAAATTTATTTTTCTTGTTGTTTGCGTGATTATTTTCACAGCCCATTAAAATAAATGGAGGTATATGGGTTTTAGGAGAGTGTTTGCCTTACAGCAGCTTAAGTTATTAAACAAATTTGAGCTTTATAATCAAAACGGTGTGTTCTTATATACATTTTCTGGTAACAAATTGTAATGCAAATATTAATTTGATTAAAATTAAACAAATTTATAACAAAAAGTGCAACTATAAGTTGATGTTAACAAGACATTAATTTTCTGTACTAAAAATCATAATTGTTGATTGCAAAAAATACTGTCAGTTTCTATGAAAATAATGAAATGCAAATACAAATTGCATTTCTCTAAAAACTTGCATTGTTTTTATTCAAATCTATACAAAAACACCTGTTTCAACCCCTTCAGTTTAAGTTTGAGATAATTTTTTTTAAGAATTTTCCATTCGGTGTTATATAACGATATAGCTCGACTGCCATTAGTTCAACTCGGCTAGGTCGACGAGACCGAGGCCTCTCGGGGCGACTGTAATTTATCGACGTGTTTCTATGTAACTGGTTTTTCTTTCTATATATATATATGTATATACTTTTAGACCAAACACGAGCGCTTAGCCATAAATTGTTGCGTTGAGCGACCCACGGAAAAGCGGAGAACGGCATAAAAAATAGAAATAGCTCCGGGAAAAGCCGAAAAACTCTGAAAAAAACAAAAAAACAGCATATGGAAGGAGGCCGTTGCGCTAAATTTCATTTCATGCAGCGCTGCGTTTCCAACGACATCGAGCCGACTCCGTTGGGGTCAAGTTGAAAGTGTAGGTCGAGATTTATGACCCAGCTAAAGAGGACCACCCACTGGGTGTGTAAGCCTTCTCAGCTTCTCAGCGATTGGGTTGACAAATTTGTGCAAAATTTGTGCGGTCAAGTCACGGGTTAATTGAGTTCAAATATGCAATTACATATGCATTTGTTTACGGCGATTATTGCGGCCTGTCAGATGGTGCAATAAATCAAATAATAAAAAGCCTGATGTTTTAATTAAAACTACCGGCTGGCAAAAAACGCGAAATGCTGGGAAAGTGCTGGCACATAAAGTGGCATACTTTTATGCGCCTTTGATCATTAATTTAGCTAACAAAAAGTGCGGTTGGGTTTTTAATTAAAAGCCACTAAAAAAGTACTGAATTACAATTCAAATTATAACAAATGCCAAATGCTACAATTATGGAATTGACCTTAGCCTGAGGGATAGCGAAATATGTTTTCGATTCGCCACCTTGCGCGGAGGGACGTGCGAAGTCATTTGAATGCTAAAAACAAAAACCAATATTAACTTTAAAACTTCCGTCTCGTTCGCTCTGCTAATTGCGTTGACAATGCCCGGAACAAAGAGGTCAGAGGGCAAAAAATAAAACAAAATAAAATAAAGAGAGAGAGAGAGAGGAAGAGGAAACTGAATCGTCGAACAAAGAAGGCGACCGGGGCGTGGTTTGCCTTCTGCTAATGAACATCGATTTGGCCTCAGCTGCTCGAAAAACGCTTTCCCCGTAATCGAAATCGGAATTTAAATTGACTCATTAAAACGGAGCAAAAAGCGGGTCGCACGACAATTAAACAAACGCCCCTCGCCATCTCTCCATCTCCCATTTTCCCGCCAACAATCCGCCAGCTACCCCCCGCCTCATCCGCAACTTGGATCCCGTTCTTAAGCCTCACTCTCCCCCCCTCGGATCACCCGTCATGGGGTCATTAGTTAATTTGCCAAAGCGGCTTCCCTGTGGTAATACTTTGCCGTTGGTGTTATAACGTTATAACGCTGGAAAGTTCGATAATGAACAAGGAAAGCATCCGGCGGGGAGATTTGGGATTACGAGTATTTCCTCCTGTCAATATGGAATTAATGATACTATTTATACATTAATTTATATACTTTTGTCTAACTACTGGCAGTATATTAAACTTATATTTATATATTTTATATTTATATTAATAATACTTAAATTAAAAATATTATTACAGGATTTTCAAGGAATTTATTGTCAAAGCAACCAAAGCAATAATTCCCAAAATTCTTAATAATTAAGGTAATGGAAAAACAAGATATTGAAGGTTAATAGAACATTTCCTGTTTGACCTTTCTTATAAAGATCTTACTGACCCTCTACCCTAAAATACCTCGATTATCCCAAAAGTTTTCTAGAAAACTTCAAACAGCTTTCGGATTTCTGGACTGGTTCCAGCTTTTTGAATCACTGACGTCAGGCTGTCACTTTTGCCATTTATTATGATGCCTATCAAAAATGTAGCCACTGTCAAGGACGAGCATTGTTCTTGTCCAGTAATTTATGTTTACCACCCAACCAGGAGAAGTCCCTCCTAATTTTTGTTGCCTTGCTGGCACCGCGGTGCGTGCCGAGCCGCAATCTGCCGGGGCTATTAGATTTTATTGAGCCGCTGATTTACACAATGCGCTTCAATTCAATTCTCTGGTCGCCTTCAGTGGCTGGAGGGGTGGGAAAACTCTGAAAGTCTGGGTGGAGCGCGGTGCTAATCGCTAATGGAGGGAAAACTGTAAACGGGAATTTAATTTTCACACATAGTTGGGGCAGAAAAATCAATATGGATAACACGAGCAGTCTCTGGTCGAGAATAACAAAAGCATAAATCACGCGCATAATTTTGTTCGTATTTTTCCCTTTGCTTTTTCTATTAAAGGTTTTTTTTCCCTTTCACTATTGTATGGGCCAACTAGGGGGCAATCCATTTATTTACATTTTCTGACCTCAGGGCAACTGGGGGAAGTGTGATTGTCCTTTCTTGGCTTTATTCTTTCCTTTACCCTGTTATTAGTTTTGTGTCTGGGTAATTTCTGACACGTGTGAAGAGATTTCTATTAGGCGATGACATGAAAGCAGATACCAATCAATTGAGACCAGAGAATAATAGTTCAAAAGGCAATTGAAGGAAAAGGTACTTAAATACTTACTACAAGGCTGACAGAGAAAACTTTAATTATTACAAGGTATGTCCTTATATCATAATTATTACTTTCTCATATTTCTGCTCATAAAGGGTACAAATAAACATATTATCTTACCTTGAGCTTCATACCATATAATTATTATTTATTAATTAACTGAAGCCAGCTAAAGAATGATATTATTATACTAACTAATTAAATGAATAGCTTAATTTCTTTGTCGAAGTTGTAGAAATTCAATATACATTTCTTATTTCACCCACTATCCCATTATTCATTCCTTACTCAAACTGTCTGTTCAACTTAGATCCGACATTTCATTCGGCTGACCATTCCAGTTGGTGAATGGGTGAAAAGTGGGTGTAGTTTGGGCCGTATCAACAGCCCACGTATAAATTTGATTTACTAATGAGGCAAGTCCGGTGGAGGGAAAAACAAGGGACCGAGACCGAGAGCATATGAAATTTTAAGTAGTTTTTTCGCTTGGCACTTGCGGTTTGTCTTGCGGGTGTTGGGAATTGTGGTTGGCATCCGAACCGCAGGAACGGACTGGTCTGGGCTGCATATTCCAGTTTGAGTGGCGATTTAAATTGGCCCACAGGGGCTGGCAAGGATTTCGGACATGTGTCCAAAGTGTATTCCACAAAAAATGGGAAAATTAAAATGGAAACCAACCCAGTTGGTTTCAACTTTCAAATTAGATTCGAAACAAATAAGTTGGCACCGCAAAAGGTTTTCCCCAAATAATTAATTAACTCTTTTGGTTTCTGTTTTTGTAGTTTGATCTATATTTACTTTTCGCCCTTTGTTTACATTCCAAATACTCGAATCTTAGTTTTTTTGTTGTTGTCACATTATCCTTTGACTTAGCTAAACATATTTATTG
Organism: Drosophila eugracilis; assembly: GCF_018153835.1. Lineage (NCBI taxonomy): Eukaryota > Metazoa > Arthropoda > Insecta > Diptera > Drosophilidae > Drosophila > Drosophila eugracilis. Next base: position 2,460,229 of record NW_024573209.1, read on the forward strand.
ATATTTATATGCTTGATTCTGTTAGCCTAGCACAGTTTAAACTCTTTCACTTTCTATGATCTAGTGTGTCGCTTAAGTCTAGCGCTTTCCTTTCTAAACATTTAACTTCAGTATTTCTTTTAGCTCTAAGCAGGACCATTGGCCGATCAAGACGGCATCTCAAACATAAACTTTTGATAAATTTACAATCATCAATTTCTTATATACAACAACAAAGGACATTTGGATATGATTAGTATATATATTCTCTTTATACAATTTACCTAGCATCTATGCCACGAATAAGTTTTTATATACAATTATTCCTAAGATATTTACTTCTCATTTTGGGAAATATTTTAGCTACAAAATATTTAGCTACTAAACGGTTTGAGTCTTTTTGAAGTTACCTTAATTTAGAGTGTGTGTTTAACTGTGTTGTAAAATGTTGATCATCCCACTATCATTGCATTCATTATTTGTTCGAAAGGAATACTATTTCTTGAAAATACCAGAAATTTCTTTGTTCAAGAATTTCTGAAAAATGCTAAGCATTAAGGAAAGGTTTTCCGGAATTAAGTTTGGAAGTCAACAAGGATTCAAACATGATAATGATCTCTTTTCCCACCCCTTTTAGATTGATAAGAAGGGATATGCTATTGAACCAGAAGATATGACAGTTTCCTTTTGTGATCGGTTTTCCAAACTTAAGGTCTAGATTATATATGCACAGCACCTTAACGAGAATAAAACAGGCTTGTTTCAGTTTTCATTTTCCTAGAAAGATCTTAAATGAAATTATTTTAATTATGTTTAAAACTGAGGTAAATCAAAAAAATTTTTTTAGAATTATTCATGGAGTAGCTGCATATTTTACGGATTTTAAATAAAGTAATGCAGATGAACCAAAAAGAAAGTTATGAATTAATTATATATAAATGAATCTGAAAACTGACACAGTCCTGTTCGACATTAATTTATAATCTTACACAGTAAATACATAAATGCCGTTACTCAAAAGCCCAGATTTAGACACAACTCTCGGGCACTCGCTGCGTCATCAGGCAGTCCTTAATCGCATTTATGTTGATGTTATCATCCAGGTCTTGTGAGGAGTTACAAGACGTGGTGGCGGTCGTAGTGGATCCCACAACGCCCATGACGCTGCCAGCACTGCCCAACAGAAGACTTGAACCAGAATGGTGTGGCTGCTGCTGGTGGTGCGGGTGATGATGGAGGTGGTGCTGTTGCTGCTGCTGCTGATGGTGGTGCCTGTTCAGGGTGGCAGTATGCGATATTCCAGTTGTTGGCCCACCACCCGGTGGATGATGCAGCCGTCCGCTGGCATAAGCGTTCATTATGTAACCGCCACCACTTCCTAGTCCTGGTGGCAAAGTTCCCACTCCACTGCTGTGTACCGGCTGCAGGTGAGCTGCCAAAGTGGCCGTCGAGGATAGTGAGGTGGGTGATCCGATGACTGTGCCACCCACTCCTAAACCCATGCCCATACCCATGCCCAGCGGCTTGCCAAGACCGCCGAGGATACTGCTGCTGGGCGAGATTACGGTGCTGCTGCATCCACCACCCACAGCAGCCACCGCCGCCAACAGCTGCGCCCGCTGCGCGTTGATTTGATTGTAGGTGACAGTTGCATTCACCGCATCGCCGGACAGCATCGTCGTCGTCACCTGCAAAGCAGAAGAGATGGACACATAGATACACTCAAAAAAAGGTTTTAAATAATTAGAGATTATATAGATGTAAGGATAAGAGAAAACTTTCTATCTGGTTTATTAAACTAATTAAATTTTACGATTAGCTATGGAAATTCTTTTCTCGACTTGATAAAGACTTCGAAAGATCATATACTCTAAGAGAGTAATATGTATTTTTGCAAGTGCAAAGAATTCTTGCACCGAAAGTCATTGACCTGGAAATATTTGTGCTTTCAACGCTTCAGAGATCTCCCAGAGCAAAATTAAATTCTTATGTATGATTGCAACTTCCTTAAACAAGCTTATAAAAACTCTTCAAAATAAAAAAAAAAAGGTTCTACAAACAATAAACAAGCCCACTTTAATTAAATAACCAGCCTACAAAAATGTTTCCTTTATCAAAACAGAATCTATTACCAATTATTCAATTATCAGGTATCGATTAAAATTAAATGTTTCCCCCGTTTGAAAAATAGAAAAGAATTTTCCAGATACTCCAGCTATGTTTTGAATAGCCTCTCTCACTCTTCTCACTCCCTCCCTCCGCAATTCAATTAGCTCAAATGATTATACCGAAATGCTCGATTTTCGACTAGAACATCTAAAATGCTGCCTACCAATACTTTGTTATTTGGAATTTTTATTTTTTGGGCAACTGGCAATGCGAAATGAAATTCTAATTGAAATCTCAATGCAATTTCCAGGTGACGGCAGTGCGGGGGCCTGCAGAGTGGCATGTTCGGCTGGCTGTTATGGTTGGCAATATTTAAAATTATTTAATTAACGAATTGAGTTATGCTGCGATTGCCCAGTGGCCAGCCATAGCCATCGCCAATGCCGCCCCCATCCAACCGCATTTTAAGCCTGCCCGGAATGGTAATTTAAATGTAATTGAAATCTGCGCAGCAAATCCCATTTACAGAATGATACAAAAATTCCCTTTCAACCCGACTCCATGCTCCGTATTCCGTATCGGAATCGGATACTTTGTTATCTCTGAGGGGGCGGTGAGGGGGTATTCCAAATGCAATGCGGCATGGAGTGGGTGGGTGAAGGTAAAAAAACCGCAGAGCTGGCTGATTTTCCAGCTACTTCTGTTTCGGCTTTTTTCTGCATTGCAAATTGGTTTGGACCCGTCCGGGGGTCGGTTTTTGGGTCTAATGTTTTTGGCCAGATTACTGATATATATACATATATTCGCGGACTGGCAGTCAATTGGTCATGGCCAATGCATATGCCCGTTTCCCGGCTCTAATCTCGTTCGCACAGCTTATGGTAATGGCTTTCGGGGATCTCGACCGTTGTCAGCGCATAAAGGAGATATATATACAAAAATATACATATATATATATATATTTGAATATTCATATATGCAAGGAGGGGATGGAGGTGGCCCATAAATAAATTCTAATTGCGAACTTAATGAAATGAAAACAAATGTGTTTTGGCCGACACTCTAATCTCGAATGAATGGCCAGCAAAAAAGCATTCACAAAAAATATGGAAAATACTGAGGGGGAAAAAATCGAAAATAAAGTCAACGTGGTAATAAAATTTATTATATGGAAAGCAATTGCCATGTTTGGGATTTAATTTTTGTGGGAATAATTTACTAAATGATTCAAGAGCTGTTAGGATCAACGAAAATCTATTTAGTAATTTAAAGTACTTTTTGAATTCGAAATAAAATTTCAGTATATTGAAATTCTGTTAATATTTCCTCAAAACTCAGTGCAGATTTGCTTACTTTAACACTGATTCCAGGTGCATTGCACACTTTTTTGCACACCTGTTGCACACCTTAAGAGCCACTCCATCCATCAGTTGAAAGCAAACAAAAAAACGAGCTAAAAAATTGCTGTAACTGAGGTACTTCTCCACGGATTTGGCCATCCGACACCGAAGTTTTCGTTCTCAATACAAATGCAGAGGAAAAATTGATTGATTACGGCCCTCTCAACATGATATATTGTGTTTTAAAAATCTCGCAATTACCTCAGAGCCCACCAAGCCAAGCTGCACGTTATCCCCCGATTTAGCCAATGGATTTTTATTTATAACCTGAGTGGCAGTGGCAAAGAGTGTGGGAATTCCGAAGAAGCCGTGACAGTTTAAAAGCTTTTTTTAATACAGTCAGGGTGTTTGGGGAGTCTGAGGGAATGGTAGAGAGCTCAAATGGCTGCCAGTTTGCCACGGGGATAGGAATAGGGATTCTGTTTAGCAATTTGACAATTTGAGTAGTTGATTGCTTTCAGTGCACCGACCAGATTGCCAAGACAAAGGGACAACGGTACCACGAAGTCTGGGCCATGCTAGCCCAGTTAATACGAACCGCAACTGACAACTGACAGACGTTAAACGCTCCAACTGGGCTTGGGCTTGGGATAGGATTGGATTCCATGGAGTGACTATCTCTGGACTATCTAGTCTACCTTTCTGCACAGACACAGACTGTTTGCAACAAACATTGCCACATCAAATTGCATTACGGAGAATAAAGCAAAGCACAAACGACAAACGACTTTGTCCAACTTTCATTTCCACTTGCCTATCTCACTAGGATGAATGCCCCAAGTTGACATGTTTTAATTATTTCACAATCCATCAAAAGTGATGAGAGAGCTTGGTGGGATTTTTCATTCAATAGGTACATTAAGGAATTTAGGGACTTAGGATTATTTTCTACATTTAATCTGAATTAATGTTTATTTTATATTTTCTGCATAATACTGGAATTTGACCTAATTGATAAAGTATTTTTAATCCGAATTCGGCATCGTTTGCTCATTCGAGTACTTACATTGCCATTGGGTGACCACTTGGAAATGCCGCCTCCTGCCGCCAATGCGCCTGATGCAAACTGATGGCCATCTGTGGCAGATGCTGACGATGCTGCTCCAACCACCCCTGATCCTGGTACTGCGGTGGCGGCTGTGTTTGTGTTGGCCACCGAGGACACCACCGCCGTTGAGGTGCTACTCCCAGTAGCCGTGCCGGCGGTAGTACTGCCCACATTGGAGGCGTTGCTGCCACTGCTGCCGGCGCTGCTGCCACCAACTGTTTGATTGAAATTTATTGATGAGTAGCCGCCACGTTTTCCGAGTGTCCGTGTTCGGTGTCCGGTGTCCGTGTGTGTGTGTTAGATTGCCAGGATCCGTCGTTAAAAATATTTACGATTAAAAGAAAATTGCATTGGTTGATTGGATTGGATTGGTTCCGTTCGGTTTTTGGTTTGGTTTAGGTTTGCCATGGGTCGTATTGTTGTTGTGTTGATGAGATTGATTACGATTGCGGGTCGCCAAAGAACAATGGAGTCGGATGTGCAGATAGCGGATTGCGATTGCCATTGCGATTGCGGGACACATGGAAGTAAATGTCGGAAAAGTGGCCATAAAATTTGATTAAAGTTTAATGCTCAAAGTGCACACTATAAAAAAGCAGCTTTATTCTCGGTTACTTTAGCGGACACTTGACTCGCGGAGAGTGACATTAAAAAGCAAACCGAAATTGAGCTATATGCGCAAGTTACTGCTACACTGCAAGAAATTTCGGTATGTTTCTTAAATATTTGAATTGAGAAAAATTTTTATTTATGAAAATAAATCAATTGAATATTTGATTTCATTAAAATTAAACTATAAGTTTTTGATATTTCCTCGAAATAATACCATTAATCTTAAAATCTTTATATCCTTAATTCATCTATTTAAGACACAGAAATATGTATTCCACATACTTCTTGCAAGTCAAGTGCCTCCGAAAGTGTCAGGGAACTGTTTATAATCTTACCGTATTGCGATGGTATTACGTCCGGATCACGTTCGTCCTCAACCAAATCCTCTGATGATTTCGTTTTTATGTCCGTGTGCTGCCAACGCGGCTTCTCCAAGTTTCCGCCCTGCGAGAGAAAAAGGAAAAGCGTCCAAAGAGAAAATAATACGTACATTAATTGCTTGAAAACCGTTGGGAAATGTGGGTGACAGAGATGGTGGGGTGGTGATGGAAAGTGGGAAATTCCCTCAGAACTTACCTTAAAGACATCGCTGGGCTGGGCGGTAACACCGGCGGCGGTGGCCTTGTTGCCATGCTGACGATTCCTTCGCAAATTGTGCACAAATGTCACCACGAATATTCGTATCGCGATGGCCACACCAATAATTATGATGGTCAGGACACTGCCGACAATCACCGGCGACAATGTCAGTGTTACATCGTCGTCTGTTTGTTGTTATTCGCGTAATTACAGGTTGACAGTCAGCGTTCATAAATCATCATCGGGTTTTAGATAGATTGCCATCACAGTCAGTGCCACATATATCCACACATCAAATTGATTGCCGATGGGAAGTGGTAGTTAAGGTATTCGGTTCCATAAAAAGGAAGGCAGGGAACGTTAAATTTGTCGACATTTGACGGTTTTATTTTTAGCCAAGGAAATTCACATGAAAATGGAAAGAGCAAAGAGAGCATATACGTCATGTGTGAATTGAAGTCATAAGGAGGAAACGATTTGTGATTAATTGTTTAGGAAGACAGTGGGAAAATCTGTACCTAATCAGTGTTTTGTTAATATGAAAGGATGCCAAAATGGTACTGGTATTGTTGATCAAATTTTAAAGAATCGTTACTTTAGCTCGTGTTTTTATCGAAATAAACGAATTATTATTGCAATATGATCTAAAATTAAGCTTGTTAGTTTATACTTAAATATTTATTATATCAGGATTCAAAATTAATAATCTATACTAAGTAAACACGATTCTAGCAATCTGTTCCACTGTTCAAAGTCCTGTTGGATATGCCCATGTCAAAAAGTAATTTTACACATATTTTACGCCATCGCAGGATGGCAGCAGTCAGTAACTTTGGATGGGTATGGGCCCCTTCAGGCAGGCATGTTGATTGGAGTAAGTACTGCAAATGACTGGCGGAGGAAGGGCCACCTGTCAAGTGTCACAGGCAGTGTGGGGTGAGGAGGCCTATTGCCTGCATGGGATTAATGCAGGCAAGGAAATCACTGGCTAGGCCAAGGAAGCCGATATAATTCTCCGCATACTACGTCCATCAGATGAGAGCTGCTCACTTGTCAAAAGCACCAAAACCCATACACCCACGCAACTCGAGGAGTAAAATCTCCAATCCCAGCCATTCAACCATTCCAGAATACCAAGCATCATCCATCAATCAAGGCAAATTGTGCTGTTCGTTTTTCGGTGGCGCCATCTGGCTGCTGGTAGTGCCACTCACCTGTCTTGTAAGCTGTTGAGCCAATTATGAAATCGGGCAGCAGATAAGCGGCACTGCGGCCCTTCTGGTTGTATGAGTAGATGCGCAGCCGCAGCGAATTGTTCTCCTGGACCATCATCGAGGTCAGCGTGTCCAGGTTCTCCAGCGAAAAGAGTGCCTCCTCGGGATTGCTCAAATTGAATCTGCGAATAGAGGGATCAGGGCAAAGAAGAAAGGGTTTTGGGTTATTGGCATAGCGCAGGCAACGAGATGATTGCGAATTAAATCAAACGAAATGGCCAGGAAATCAACGGCATTAAGCCCTTAATCAAATGTGCGGCCTGAGCAAAAAAAAAAAAGAAAGCCAATGCCACAAATACTTTTTGGCAGCCCTTTTCTGCTTTGGCATTTTTACGGGTTTTTGCTGGCATGTTTTCCTAACCCCCTCTAGCACTTTTCCCCATCCCATTTTCCTCATAAGATATGCGCTCTTTCCAATCATGACCTCAATTTGAATTTGATGCCTTTGCCAACGAATGCGGCTTTGACTTGTCTACCCTTCAAGCCCCGCCAAATCCTTTCCTCCCAAAAAATTCTGAAATATTAGGGTTCAATGTCTATATATATTTTTACCAAAACATTTTAACATTGATGACGATGTTTGTTTCGCATTCTTTTTATTCGCTGGCCAATGTGGATTTCAATTCCTTTCCCTTTTGTTTTTTGTTTTCCTTATATGATGTCTTTGTTTTTAATAAGAAATGTTTATTTGGCTTGCTTCGACCCCCGAAAAAATTTGGCATAAATTTATGGGAAAGAAAAATGAAATGAAAATGAAGACAACCCTCGAATAATGTTATGTGCGCATATGAATTTGATTTCCCCATTTACCATAAACATGTATACGCATTTAATATCACACTATGAATGCAATGGCTTGAGGACCCATTCGAAGACAAACACATCCTGCCCAAGAGCGAGCTGTTTCACGCCTAATTACACACCTACATGGAGTGCTTTATACATATCTTATGAGGTGAAAGCACTTGAAATACATTTGCCACAGCCTCAGCTGAGTTCCCCCTGCCCCTTCTCTTCCTAAACTATTATTGAATAAAATCATGCTGGTAGATCTGTCTTTGTGTGGGGGTGTCATGTCCAGACATCTTCCAGCTCGGTTCTGCCATTGTGGGGTGCAAAGGTGTTCAGCTAAACATGACCATGCATACGTAATTATTAGCCCTCAAGCTTTACCAGATATTTTAAGTCTATTATTGTCCAGAGTTAATGGTCGCTCAAGCTGTTGATTAATTAATTTTAAACTGTTTTTTAGCTAAAAACATAAAATTTTTACATCATTTTGCCTACAGAAACACTTAATTAGACAACGGAAATAAATAATATTAAATCACAGTAAACTACCAAAGAAATAAATAACTTAAATGTGTTAAAAATTACCAGCAAATATCATATGACAAGTGAAAACCATTAGCACGAATCTAAATTAGTTTCAGTTGACATCGCATACAGGCTATTTCCCATGTTCTATTTGATTAAAGCTAGTGCTATTTCTATGGCCAGCCAGAGGGTTAAAGCCGAAGCACATACATGAATGCGAAATGTGCTTTACCGAAACGATATGGAGCCATTTGTTTGACATATGTTCCATATCTGGGCTCCGGGTCAAGTTGGACCGGACATAAGCGGCTTAAAATCAAGCCCCCGAGCGGAACTGAATGGGTTCGAGGGTGCGTTTGGAAGAAAACGGGGGACAAACCTGCGCTGGCCCCCTGGCAGCTGTAGTTATAGTTGATTAATATGCTTACCTGGTGATGCCGGTGCGTGTTGAAAACATTTCGAGCACAAATATTTGCGGCAGGCCGCCGTCATAGCCCGGTATGCACTGTATGTCAACACTCAGTTCAGTTCGGTTGAAGACGGTACAATTGCTGACGGCATTCGGCAAAGCTGGAATCAGAATGGGAATGGGATTTGCAGTCAGCACACACATTGGTATCCAGGAATCAGATTTATGTTGGTCCCTGTTACGCAGGAAATTAACAAGAAGCAGCAGCACCAGCAGTACCACTGGCAGCAGCATCATCGGAAAAGTCAAAGCGGGGAACATGAGCATTGGTTCTCCTATTTTTTTTTTTTTTTGCGTATGGATTCCGAACTCCCAAGCCCCCAAAATGCACAATGGTTCACAATTCTGGTATAGCTGGGACTCCGTATGACTCTGACTCCCGGCTGTGTCTCCTTGTCCGTCCGCCTTTTTCCGGAGGTGTATGCCCTCCAGTTCGGAGTACTCTGTTTGCCTGTGTTTGCATGCGGCATTAACATGTTAAGGTCAAATTGCACGTAATGAAGCAACAGCAAACAGAAACCCCCACCCGTTGGGATAGGAAAAGCTGCCATCAGCCTGTCGGCGTACATACTGGGATTTTTACTGACATAAGGAAGCTTTACTCGGTTGCCCAACGGGGGAAAATATGATGGAATCTCGCGGAATTATCCAAAAAGAAAACCAGGTTTTAAAGCAATTCGTTTGTCTTCTTGAATCTTTAAAGGTCTAATTTAATTTGAAGTTTTTCAGATAAAACATCTGAAAAGTTCATGTCAAGGCGTCGGTTTTACTTTGAAAAACCTTCAGCAACAGAAACAGCATAACCCCTAATTGTGGACCATCGACAACAATATTTCCCCCAATTCTTGAAAACTTACCAGCTAGCACAACTTGAAAGAGGCAGGGATGCTGCTGGGTGCCCACTTCGTTGGAGGCCCAGCATGACAGTGTGCCATAATCCTGCAAATACATATTTATTTATTATTTAAAATGCGGCTCTTGCTTAATTGCCCGGAGCTGACTTCGGTCTCCGCTGTGGACACACTCTACTATATATATGTATATATATATCTAGGGGTGTATCGGCGTGTTTACCTGATCTGTGACCGGTGTGTACTTTAAAATGCTGCGGCTGCCATTCACGCTGAATCGTTCACTGCCCACGTCCAGAGTTTCGCCCGAGTTGTTGAATTTCCATCGAAAAGTTCTGCAAAATGTTTGTGCACATGTGTGAGTAAGTTGCGTTGACATTTTGACAGAAGTGTGTGTGTGTGTGACTGTGTGTGCAGGAGAAGGCAGGACGAGCGACAGCGGCAGGACGAAAAAGGACAGGTAAAATGGCGGGACCTGAAGCCGGCGAGTGAAACATGTTTGCGAAGTTTTCCATTTTTAAAATAGCTTGTTAAAATATTAAAGGTTAAGCGCAACACACACATACACACACACAGTATGGAAGGCTCAGTCCAGAAGTCCCAGAAGCTCACACATTTGGAAGCCTTTTAAAAGGTTAATTATCTCTGGCATATTCGGTCGGACGCTTTCACATCTTGGCAGTGCAAAAATAAACGTAAATCAATAAAAACAGAAATCCATTTAAAAAATCGGCAAACGGGGAAACAGGTAAAACCAATAAAAGACAGAAAATATGCGGGACCGTTGACGGAGAAACTTTGAACAGAAATGTTCGATGTCAACAACAATGGCAGTGTCATTGATTTATTTCTGGTAATTAATCTTCCCAATCTTTCAACATAACTATCCTTTGATTTAAATATAATATATCTGTTTCGTAGGGTAAAGAATCAATTTGTTTTAGTACTTTGCTATATTCCTTTTATATATTTTCCTTTCTAGACAATCTGAATTCTTTAATAAATTCCTGCAACAGTTTTGATTAAATTTTAATACATTAACATGGCGTGGTAATACATTTTTTACCCCGCCGCTAGCTTGTCAGGCGTTTAAATGCTGATAAATTAACTTGTCGCCCCCCGAGTCCATTCCCCTTGGGGGACTAGCGCCTAACAGCTCGCAGCAGCTTTTTAATGTTAACGCTATGCTCCTATAGCCAGTCTTTCTTCGATATTTCCCAGTTTTTCCAGCCATCAGCCAACAGCAGCAGCCACAACAATTACACGGCGCCGCAGCTGCCTTGGCCTCGGTCTCGCATATTTTCCGCCGGCTAATGATTAATTATTTTAGCATAAAGCGTCAGCACAAGACGCAACACAACAGCGGCAAGAGCAAAGGAAAAAAAATTGAAATTAAATACAGGACAAGACAAGGACAGCCCGAGACGGAATATGCGCGAAACACACGCCCTCAGACATCTCGGACCAAGGATGAGTGGCAGCTGGCCGGGCCTCAGTGGTGTGGCCTCATTAAAAAAACATTAAAGTGGGCCACATTCCCGCTGTCCGACTAAATCCAACCAGATATAGCAACTGCGATGCACATTTAAAATGAATTAAAATCAACAATTTAAACTCCGGGAAAACGAATAACAACAAAAAAAAGTACGGCAAACAAAAAACCGGATAAAAGAGAAAATCCCAAGGAATGAATGCCATACCAACCAACCAAAAATATAACAAAACGAAAGAAAAAAACAAAAAGAGAAACAAAAACAAAATATTGTTAAATTTTCTCACATTTCCTACAAAATAAACAGCATTTTCCGCTACGCATACACGCGCCCTCACACACTCACAGACACAATCACAATCATTTGTCAATTTTACAAACTTCCTTTCAACAGGAAACCGGAAGCAATCGCCTACAACACAGCAAAAACCTTTATGAGGGCTGAGGGTTCTTAAAATGTACGGAAGGAGTCGGAGGGGATGAACAGGAAGTTTTTCCGATTTTTTTCTGTTTGAACTTACCGCGGCGGCGGATCGGCTTGAATCTCACAGACAACCTCAACAGTCTCGTCCTTAGAGGCACCAATTAATATCACGCGGTCGGAGTGCTTGCAAATGGGAGTGTCTGTAATGAGAAGATTAAGATAAGTAAGAGGAGAAGGCATTTACAGAATGCTATAAAAACTTTTCAACTTTATATAGAAAAAGAACTTAAAAAATTAGAATAACTAAAAAGGTCTAAGAACCTCTGAAGTAAATCCTAGCATTATTATATAATTAAGAAATTTATTGATTTTCCTTATGCTACAAGCGGATTGTTTTTGAACTTTAAATCTTAAAAGCGAAAACAAAGCAGAATATTAATGTCATCCGAATAAGACCTTAAAAGATTCCCTGCCTATAAATCTTAAATAAATCCAATCCAATTCAAATCCCCTGGAGCCATGTCTTTGTGGAATCACACTCTTTTTTATATCTTATCTCGAGCATTTCCGCTCTGTGGCACCTGTTGAATGGCACGTCAGATACCCTATCAGCGGCAGGACATTAAAATGTCCTGAAAATCGTTGGGAAATGAGCCGAAGTATTTGGTTTGTGTGGGCGTGGCAGGTGAAAAACGCACCAAAGTGATTTAGACAGCAGGGACCGACCGAAAAGGTGACGCCTTCGCATCAGCCTGTCAGTTAGTTAGTTTAAGGGAAAAATGGAGGGAAAACCAGGACGAAAGGTTTGAAAATACCAATGGAAAAGTCGAGGGAGTGGAGTGTGAAGCCCCATTTTCTCGTTTACGGGAAATTAATTAATGTGGCAACATGATTTAGTACTTCCCAGGTAAATAGGCGTTCCATAAATGTTAAAGGATTATTAGCTGACGGCACACGTGGCGTATGCGTAATTTGCTGTCGTCGACGGACTGACTTTCTCCCTTTCTCAGTCGTTCGCTCTTTGTCCCTTTCTGGCACATCCGCGCTCGCACAATTTAGAAAGCAACTTGAATTTCTGATGAATTGTTTATCTTCAAAAATGTACACAAAAACCAAGGGGCGTAATTAATTAGCCGGAAAATTACGCCCCAATTCGGGTATCCTGCTAATGTTGTTCCTGCCAACTTTGGTGTTATACGTTAGAAAGGAGGTATGGAAAGTATGTGAAGTGATTACTTAGTCGCTTTGCTAATTAAGCTGTACTTGAGTGGGAAAAAGGGAAGATGGAAATGCAGGGAACTGACCGAAATTATGAGGCGAATTCAATGAGATCCTTTGTGGCAAAGTTCTCTCAACTGAGGCAACAGGTAATATAGATTCCAACATAAAGCCAAAGTTATTTAACCCAAATAAAGCCGCAATACAATATCTATTTTATCTTATGGTTCTCACATATCTCTTTCAATTATTTGAATCAACTATAATTTAACTTATGTAGGGTTTAATTATGGCCTTATGTCTGTAATGTCTTCGGCTTAGGCTCATCATCCAAGTTATGCGTTCAACTGACTTGGAACTGCGCTCATGTGGCTCAATCAGTACGAAATTTAATCCCAAATTTATGATGCACTGTGGGAAATCTTCTTGTATCTTTTAACATAAAGCTCATCTTTGTAAAGGCGGTATGCCTATGCAATTTTGAAACATTTTTAACAATAAGACTTCCTTGATAAGTAACATTTTCTTTAACTGTCAAAATATTTGAAATTTATTAGGAAAAAAAAAGTGCGAAAGTTCTTTAGTCCTTCGTTGTTGGTAAAAAAAACTTCTACATCTTCTTTAATGCCAAGATTTTCAATTGTATTTTCCAGTGCAGAAAATGTACGAGAAGCCTTGACTGAGACACTGGCAGTGGGAAAACCCAACTACTGCGATGGCGGCGCACTCCATTTAATTTATGGCTCGCAGCAATGCGCCTGTCAAAATATGAGTGTCTGTGTGCGCAGTACTTGAGCTGGAGCGGCAATTTGTATGGCTCAGAGCTGGGTAAAAAGCATTGGTACATGTGTATCGTCGCAGTAGCAAAATCTAGCTAGACTAAGCTAGTACCACTACCCTTGGCTCATTACGATCATCCTCATCATCATCGTCATCATCCTCCTCATCAGGCCAGGCGTCTCTGTCAAATTGCTTAAATTTGGAGAAGGGCGAAGGATAAAATTCAGCTACATAAGTTGAGCGGCAGCAACTTTTCGCGGGCTGTTAAATTGAAGCATAATTCCGCCTGCAGTTGCAGCTGCTATGAAATATTGCCAAAAGCCAACGCATGTGGCAAGCATATGAAATTCGCAACAGCGCTTCAGACAAACGAAGCCAAGCAAAAATGTTGTATTTATGCAAAAAGCAAAATGAAAAATATATATTTTTCTTCCTTTTTTCCACAGCCTTGACGTGCAACTGCGCCAAGATTCTCCGGCTGAGTTGTAAAATGAAAACGGACGGAGAACAGTACAAAACTGAGGGGTAAAAAAAAAAACAAAAATAGTGAAAAAATAAATAAGAGGAGCCCCGGAGAAGAAAAAGGCAAATTGCAATACATCAAATGAGTCGTGGCTGTTGGGTCTGAAAAGGACGAAGGGGGCTTAGTCCGGGGTATGACAACTGCGACGGCTGCAGCCCTGACTTTATGATAAGAAACCAGAAAACAGACGAGCTCCAAGTGCCAGGCAAAAGGGAGGGGCGGCGGCGCCACGCTGCATTCCCAGATAGATGATGCATTCAAACAAAGTGCCGCTTGGCAAATTTATGCTTAAAATCGCTGATGCATCACTGTTTCTCATTCCTGTTTAAAGGGGTTTTGCTGCAGCAACGAAGGACTCTGACTCTACTCACATTTCACCCGCAGTGGCAGCTGATTGCTGACCGTCTCGCCCTCGTCGTTGATGGCGCTGCACGCATAGTTGCCGGCATAGTGCTTGGTAATCTTCTGGAGTACCAGACTCTGATTCGACCGTATGACCCGAGCTGATGTATTGTGCTCTAGATGAATTCCCTGAAAATTAAGACAGTACATGAGTAATAATTTTTATAGAGAAGGAAATTTAACAGCTATTTTCTCTGATTAGGGCAATAACACAGCGTAGTTCAATCTCTGATGCATTTACTGGATTTTATCACCAGTTAAAGCTCTCTAAAGTGCATTGTTTTGAATTTCGCAAAACCTGTTAATCTATACATGAAACTAAACTAATGCAATAATGGATCATTCAGCTATACTGCTGCCCAACTATAATCCGTTCTAAAACCACTCGGGTTCGAATTTCAATTTGCCAAAATCCGCTAAGCGCATCCGAAAGGCAAAAATTCCCCAACACACTCATGCAAACATGTTATCCCAATGGAGAGGAAGTGGGATGTTGATTGTGGGATGGGAACTTGGCCTGAGTGATTGCCAAGCGACTGCGGATTGCAGTTGAGCGACGGCAAAATCAATGCCGCAAATCCCAAAACTATTTTACCCAAAATGGCACCACCCATGAAACCAACCCCTGGCAACCAACCAACTAACCTACCAGCCACCCTACAAACCCTACTCCCTCCAGCAAAGAGACCACGAGAATTGAAATGAGCAAATGCAGATCTATGCATCAGGACATCGTTGGCGGTGACTAACGTAGGAACAGGCACCTCAACGCATACGCAACCTGCCATGTTATTGACACTTAACCAGGGCCGAATGCAAGGAGCCAGCCAAGCAGATGCCTTTCAGGGATTCCTTTCAGTGGTTTGGGCCGGATCCATATGGATTGGTCCCCAGACCTGCCGGGCTCACTCCTCCTGGCCAACGCCAGCGAACTGCGACCTACATTATGCAACCACAACAGTTTCCGCCATTGAGGATTCGATTGTACGTGACACTCGAAGTAAACATCGTCGCCTTCCTTGATATCATCCGGTGTCAAAGTTGAGCCCAAGCGTAACGTCACCAAGGGTGGATCTGCAAAGAGAGGAGCAAAGGACCAAGTCAATTAGCCATTCATGGGTTTGCGGGTGAAATCAAAGAGTAATGGAAGACTTAGACTTAAAAAAAAAAACTGAAAAGCAGTTGTTAACTTACTCATTTAAAGTCGTGCAAATAAAACACAATTCTTGTAATCTTATAATCTGATATGATTGAAACTAAAAATCCTTTGGGTTACCAATCATCTCCTGAACTTGTTGTGCTATATATCTTTCTATGTTGCAACTGACTTGTCATCACCCAAAATCCCGCACACTGTCATGATCACGCTTATTTAATAGTTTTTGCAAATATGAGCGATTTAGAGCAATAACTGGAACAAAGTGAAGCATCAGCCAAGAGTTATGAGGACATGGCAACGACATCCCGCCCATCGACCGCTGTTTGCCAACATGTGTTGCCGCTTAAGTCGTTTGAATTTGCTTAACGAGCCACAAACTTTGCGACAAACAGAGACCAAAAGCGGCAAGGACCTAGAGCCAGACAAGGAGCTTCAAGACCAGGACTAGGAAAAGGACCACGGCTAGGAACAGGAATAGGAGCCGGATTGGGACAAGGACAAAACTGAAAAGGGGGTTTTGGGGAAAATCAAGGGGCGCACGTGCCAACCTTAATATTGTTGAGTTATTGGCGGCCAAAAACCAAACGCCGACAGTCAAGAGTTGGGCAGAACGGAACCCAAGACCAGACCCAAAACCAAACACCAAGCCAAAGCCAAAAAGTTCCCTTCCGCCTCGGCTGGATGAAACTTTAGAATGGCCTGGAAAACTTTTCGCCCAGCTTTGGGTGGCATATTACTCGCCGCCCACTTATGTGGCACCCGTTTCTCAACGTCTGCCAATCAGGCAAAGTGCCCAAAGGGCTGTGAAAACTCTTTCGCTGGAAAAGTCGCGTCGCGCATTTCCGCACACATGTTGCAGGCCATTTTTGTGATTATCATTTACCGTTCTACCACGGATACCGGATAGCCCTCTTTGCCCCTTTTCTTCTTTGCCCCTTGCCTTCTACCACCCACAGCAATGCCCCGTTTCTTTGGCCCAAAACGACCATCGATCGATGCCGGAGCGGAAGTCAACGGTTGCTCAGAATTTATGTGCCAGCGAGGCCTGTTGTATTATGGCAACTGCCTCGCGGGATTTGCCAAGTCTACAAATATTAAAGATGTTTTTGCTGCGAAATTCAAGAAACTTTTTTCGATGATATTTAAAGAAGTTTAACATTTTTTAATCCAAATCTTTAATAGGAATAGAAAACTAAAAAACAAGAAAGAATAATAATTAAAATACCACCACAAAGGCTTTACCATTTTATAGTGTTGCAAAGCAGAACCAAAAGTCATTTTCCAAGACTAAGTAGGCCCTTTTTTAGGGCTTTTTTGTCTAATTAATAAACTTAATAGGCTATGAGATAGTGCGTATAGATGTAGTCGGACCAAATGACAGAATACTCCTCATTCAGTGGGAATACTTCGAACAACTCACATAGACGATTTCAAAAAAAAAAAATACGAAAAAATATAACCAAATCTTTAAACTTAAAAATTTAATCAAATCTTGAAACTTTGACTTAACAAAATGCCACCTAGAAAGAGAGTGGCCCATACCAAAAAGAAAACTGATGACAACGGCGACCAGGTTGTTCATGGCAGTCAGGTGCCAAGTTGGCTAACCCCAACCAACTCGGAGGCACGCCTCAGTGATATATATGAAACTAATCTGATTTACAGAAATCAAAGGCCGCAGGTAATGACAAGAAACGCAGGGAAATTTGATTTAAAGCCAAAACAATCTGAGCAGAATTTGCTTTACGATGATGGGGGACGGGGAAATAGTAGGGTTTTCCCACAATCCTCGGCTAATTATGACAGGCCACTTACCAGTACTACGCAGAATACCATAAATACTCAAGTTCGTAAAATCGATGAACCCTACTCATATGGATCTACAACGCCAAACTTATCCAGGCGTTCCCAAAGAAACCTAAACAAAAACAAGGATACTTTGGATAATACATCAACACAACTTCCCATATGACCCAGATGGCCTAATGTAGAATCCGATTTCGAGAGTGCGGATACCAACCGCGGCAGGGCTAATAGAGATAGTAACGCAGAAGGCAAGTTATCATGCAATAACGCAATCCGTAAAAGCAAATCAAAAGTTGAATCTTACTTTTCGGAAGCAGAAGGGAATCCAAATGTTAGTTTCGGAAATAATATTCCTAGAAAGGACGTTTCTACATATTTTTCGGACGCTGGGAACAGGACCACGAGAAAGCGATCAACTACAACAAAACAATTTTTAATACCCGCAGTGCCCGAGGAAATTAAAAAATATAACGAAGAATGTGTGAAAAAAGCTCAAGAATTGAAAAATAAAAAAGCCCCGATTCCAGATATAAGCAGTAAAAACGTGGAAAACAAGACAGCTGCGAAAATCGGCTCACTGAATTATAATCCGGCAGAGAAAAATACAAAGACTAAGCCATATTTTTCGACTGTTGATGCCAATATAAATCTAAATACGAAAGAAATCCTTCAGGTGAAAACTAAAAAAGAAAAGGATCTACAAGAAGCACTTTATCCGAGTATGCCTCTGCTTTTTGATGATATCAAACAGAAACCGCCTCCACCCAAAAAAGTGATTTCTGATTCAAATTACCGATTGGATGAGATTTCCCGCCAAAATGCTTCTAAAGAAGCCAAGAAGAGTGATAAGTTTTCCTCTAATTTCATAACTAAATCGTCTACACCGAAAAATGGGCATAATGACTTAAGTTTCCGATTAGATGAGATGAGCCGGAAAAATGCTTCTAAGGAAGCTAAGCGCAGAGATGAGAAGTTTCCTTCAGTTATTATAACTAAACCGTCTACACCCAAAAACGTGATGACTGATTCTCGATCAATCGAATCTCGATTGGATGAGATGTGCCGCGAAAATGCTTCTAAGGAAGCTAAAAAGAGAGATGAGAAGTTTCCATCTGTTATTATAACTAAACCGTCTACACCCAACAACGTGTACCCTGTTTTGAAATCTAAATTAGATGTGCTGAGCCGCGAAAATGCATCTAAGGAAGCTAAAAAGAGAGATGATAGGTGTTCATCTAATCTTAACCTTAATATCTTTCCCAAGTACGGGACTCAAAATAATGAAAATGTCAATATTAATAATCATCCAAAACTAGAAGCCATTCAGAACTTTCAAGTTAGTGAAAACGTTGATCCTATTTTTGATTTTGACCCAGTAAACAATTTCAGTTATGAGATCAAAAACAAAAACCAAAATCACTTTGATATCAACCCAACTGCCGAAGACAATAAAAGCATTGATCAAGATTTTTTTGATTTGGTTTCCGCTCTTGGCGAAAGTCCAGAATCTATTAAAAAGTACACAAATATTGAAGACGAAGTAATTGATAAACGTCTTAATGATGAAATTCAATCTATATATGACGCTATGAATATTAATAATAATATCTCAGACCCATTTCAAAACCCTGAACCGTTAAGTGAGGCTGAAATTGATGCTCGTCTTCAGTCAGAGCTAGATTCTTTACCCATGGTGGAGCCAGAACGTCCACTGGAATCAACCCGAGATAGTATACTGCAAAGACCACGCGATGCAGTTCAAAATTTCCCGGAATATAACAAACTCCCAAGGCAGAATGAGCTATTTAATCATCCACTTGCAGCAACATCCACTAACCACATGATCAACAATGCCATGGCGGTGGTAGGTCCAGGCCTTTTTCCGGGTCCCAGTAGAGTAGCTCCTAATCATCATCGCACCTTAACACAAGTGCCGATAGTCACGCGATTGAAGGGAGCACAAGGTGAGGATATATCTGTAAAGTATACCACAGGACCGGATGGGCTTATCACCAATGTGCAAATGGAGCAGCCATCGATTGCAAAGGGCAAGGAACTGGAGAGTTTTACCGCCAGTCAGCTGCACCAGATCTTGCAGAGTGGTCAACCATATATGTCACTGCCTATGACCAATCCTGGAGCTATGCCCAAAGAACCATTAAAAGTCAAGGATACAGGTATTCTACCCGAACAAGCGGTTGAAGATGAGGAGGTAGACTACGAGGAAATCGGTGTGGCCGATACCTTTGCTGCTTACTGGCCCAGCAAGCTCAAATTTGGAAAGGCACATCCCGATCCCGTGGTGGAAACGGCCACATTGTCGTCTGTAGAGCTACCCGACATCACTTACCAACTGTCATTGCCCTCGAAGACCATGGATTGTTTGAGTGCCCTTCAGCTGGAGGCTGTAGTCTATGCCTGCCAGGCTCACGAGCAAATCCTGCCCAGTGGTGACCGAGCTGGTTTTTTACTTGGTGACGGTGCCGGTGTGGGCAAAGGTCGAACTATCGCAGGAATAATAATGGACAACTTCATAAAGGGCCGCAAACGTGCCCTTTGGGTCTCCGTCTCCAATGATCTTAAGTTTGATGCCGAGAGGGACCTAGCCGATATAGGAGCCAGCGAAAAGATCAATGTGGTGGCCATCAGCAAGTTCAAATACAGCCGCATTGATTCGGAGGAAAACGATAACTTTAAAAGGGGTGTGATATTCTGCACCTACACCGCCCTCATCGGAGAATCTCTAACGGCCAATTCCTCCAAGTATAGGACCCGACTCCGCCAGTTGGTCCAATGGCTGGGCAAGAAATTCGATGGAGTGATTGTCTTTGACGAGTGCCATAAGGCCAAGAACCTAAGTCTAATGAACGTTGGTAAGTCCACCAAGACGGGAACTACAGTTATGGAATTGCAACAAATGCTGCCAAAAGCAAGAGTGGTCTATGCCTCGGCCACGGGGGCCAGTGAACCCAGAAATATGGCATATATGGAAAGGTTGGGTCTCTGGGGTTCCGGTACCGCCTATCCAGAGTTCTACGATTTCGTAAATGCCGTTGAGAAGCGGGGCATTGGAGCTATGGAAATCGTGGCTATGGATATGAAGTTGAGGGGAACCTATATAGCTCGTCAGCTTAGTTTTAAGGATGTAAGCTTTCGCATCGAGGAGGTGCCCATGTCGAAGGAATTCCGCAAATGCTACAACATGGCTGCCGAGCTCTGGGCCGAAATAAACAAAAAGTTTCTCAAGGCCTGTCGCCTGATGTGCATCGAGAATAGGGTCCAGAAGATTATCACCTGTCAGTTCTGGTGCGCCCATCAGCGTTTCTTTAAGAACCTGTGCATCGCCTCCAAGGTGAATCATGTGGTCAAGATGACACGCCGAGCCACGCGAATGGGCAAGGCAGTGGTGATTGGCTTACAATCTACTGGAGAGTCACGCACCATAGAACATCTCGATCGTCATGATGGCAGGCTGTCAAACTTTGTGTCTACCTCGAAGATGATAATCCAATCGTTTGTGGAGAAACATTTTCCAGCACCCAAACGCGACTCCTTTCACACTCTACTGAATACCGGACAATTTGTGCCGGAGACACGTTCTTGTCCACAAAAGGCAAAAAGAGCTAAGATGAATTCGGAGTGGTTCGACGATGACATGGATGCCGAGGCCGGGGAGAGCGATATTGAGATGTATGAGAGCAACTGGAGGCCAGATGACGACCGTTTGAAAACTGGACAGAAGCGACGGGGACGTCCACCCAAGGCCAAGAGTATGTAGATATAGATCGATTAATAAACTGATTATATATTTTGGTAATAACCCCTTTTCAATAGTGGAGAAGATCACCATGCAGGAGCGTATACTGGTGCACCTTCACAATAATATGAAGGCTCAGGATAATGATGCCGACGCCACGTATACTTTTGACAACACAAAGCCACAAAAAGCAAATATCACCGAACGAGATGTGGAACGTTGTATCAATTCCCGTGAGTTACTGCTGGAAAAGATCGAGAACTTGGGAAGGAAATTGCCACCCAATACACTGGATAAACTAATCTCAGAACTAGGTGGCACCAATATGGTGGCAGAGATGACAGGCCGTCGTGGAAGAGTGGTACGATCTGATGGCTACAAGTATGAGCCACGTGGCGAGGATGACTCAACGATGGACCTGGTCAACTATCGGGAGAAGCAGCGCTTTATGGATGGCAGTAAACACGTGGCCATCATTTCAGAGGCGGCATCTAGTGGAATTTCTCTACAAAGTGACAAGAGAGTGTCCAACCAGCGTCGTCGTCTGCACATCACACTCGAACTACCGTGGAGTGCAGATAGGGCCATCCAACAATTTGGACGCACTCATCGCTCCAATCAGGTCAATTCACCTGAATATGTATTTGTGATTACAGATCTGGCTGGGGAGCGGCGTTTTGCCTCCACGGTGGCCAAGAGACTGGAGAGCTTGGGTGCTCTGACCCAGGGCGATCGACGTGCCACCGATGCCAGGGATCTTTCCCAGTTCAATATCGATAACAGCATTGGTCGCAATGCTCTGGATACTGTGATGCAACAGCTAGTAAACGCTAAGCCTGTGGATCCTGCCGAGATACCCCAATCATATGAAGGTGATTTTCTTTACGATTGCTCAGTGTCGATGGCCGGTGTGGGAATGCTTAATGTACGCGAGGAAGACAAGGTTAAGGTGTTCAGCGTAGAGAAGGATAGTAGTAACATATCCAAGTTCCTTAACCGAATTCTCGGCTGTCGCGTGGAGATCCAGAATGCTCTGTTCAAATTCTTTCTAGACAAGATGTACACACTGATCATGCAAATGAAGCGCACGGGGCGTTTCGATCTCGGAATCCTAGATCTGGATGCCCATGGAGCCAGTGTTAAGTCCGTTAAGTTGATGAGGTTCATTAGGAATCATGCCACTGGAACTGCAGCCACTGAGCTGCACACAGTGACAGTGGAACGGGGCATGTCATTCGAAGCAGCTTTGGCCAAGTATGATTTTATATTAAAAAACTTATTTAAATAACCCTAATCCTTCCGCAGATATCGAAAGGAGGGCCAGCACGAACATGATGGCTTTTATATTCTACAGCAGCTGCGGCATAATAAGAACGCCTCCATTTTGTGTCTGCAATCACAGCCCAATTCGACAGATGGATCCACTGGAAAGGTCAATTTGCAAATCTTTCGACCCAATACAGGTCCCCAAGTGCGCTTGGAGTCACTGAACTCTATTGCATCACGATATATAAAGGTAAAGCCAGAAGAGGCCCGTGATTTGTGGCAGAAGCAGTTCGATTTGTGCTTGAATACCTGCTCCCATCTATACTGGAATCGGAAGTGTCCGTGTCCGACGGCCTGTGAAGTTGGACTACGAGTTCGCACCTACCACGTGCTCTCTGGGTTAATGCTGCCTATTTGGGACCGAATCGAACAGCTTATAGACAAAAGCGGACATAAGATCCAGATCATACGCGTCAAGACCGATGTTAATAAGAAGATTGTGGGCACGGTTGTACCGCATGCAGTCTATAATGATCTGGTGAAGGATTTGTCCACGGACTCTATCGTGGAGAGCCTTTAAAAGTTCACCACCACCACCTCACATACCCTATATGTATGTATATACATTATATATATATTTATAGCATGCAATCGACGCAGCCAGTGCTCTTCTATTGCCACTTTAAAAATATCAACTCAAATTGTGGCATTCAATGCAATACATGTGGCGTAAGCTTTCGCTTTTTCAAAATGCCAGGCACGCTCCACCAGCTCCACCCAGGAGGAGCAGCACCACGCCGCTGTTCCCGGCCATAAACAATGGCCACAAAAGCACATACGGGAAGACACTTACAGCTCGTCTGCGTGCGTATGTGATTCATATGTATTGTCTGCAGTGCTGCGGGGTCTGCTACATAAGCACCGGAAAAAATAAAACTTGACATCAAAAAATATATGGATTTTAATTTAATGAGAGTAAGAACTAAGGTTTTCCATTGATTTTAAAAACCATTTTCAAGGTCTTTTCGGGTTATTCACTGATTTTTAAATTTCTGTATTGCTTAAAAAACATAAATATTTTTAATTTTTCGTGCAGCATTTATTTCCTCAGTGCTGTTTCTTTTCCAGTTCTGCACTCTTGGGGGAATCTGTACAACGTCTGTGATTGCATTGCATGTTTTGTCTTGTTTCCATTGCTAGGAGACCAACTAAGGCTGCCCCTCTCGGTTACATTATAAATTTTAAAACGAGCCAGTCGCTTACACTGTGTGGCACACATGCGAGATATAAACAAAATTATACAATGGCAGTTGGATGGGAAAAGGGGAGCCTAAGAGTATGAGATGGGCGGCAACGCGTGGCATAAAGCATGACCAAATGGCCTTGGCAAATGTCGTGCCTAAGGAGCCAAAACGCAGTTGGCATAATAACTCACGCGTGATGCAGATATCGTATTCTAACGGCAACTGCCAACAAAAACAAAGACATACTCGTAAAGATGCCGAGGCATATAAATTTACTCTGTATCCAAAATTAGAACAAACCGGAATTTATCTGCTTATATGTTAGAAGAGATAGAAGTCACTAAGAAGAAATTATGGTAAGCATTCCTTGGAAAAATCATTTGAGATAAACTTTTAAGGCAAGCGTAGATTTTCTTTTTATTGTCTGGATTTATTTTACAATAATTAGTGTTTCTCAAAGTTAGTGCTTGAGACCTTATTTTTTGTTTTCTATCTAATTTATGTCCCTGTTAGTAATCATATATTTGAGAATATTTTCTTCCAGAACTACATCAATATCTTAAAGATAAATTAATAGATAAATTGCGAGACATTCTTTTTGTCCTACTTTAATATTTGTTTTCAAGATTCTTTAAAGTTTAGCATTTATTTGGAAATTAAAAAGATTATTCGTGAGTCTTGACAACAAAAAAAAAACACCTTACCTACCCGAACACAAGAATTTTCCCAAAAAAACACAAACATTTGGGCGCACACTTATATGTATATGGGTACGTGCCGATCATAAAGTTTATTTGCGCCAACGTAGCAACAAAAAACAACACCGTAAGGACCAAAAGGAGCACCGTCAATTGCTTTAACGTGAGCAAAAACAAACAAATAAAAAATAATATTCTAAAACATAAAATATGAGCCCGGAAAGTATGTGTGGGGCATAAAAAATATATAATCATATTACGCCTATATACACATCTATATGCATATACGAACAGACGAATTTTGTTGGGCGTAACCAAACATTTTTCGAACGGGCCGAGGGGGGCGTGGCAACTTCACAGATTGAAGTAACGAAAAAATTCATATTTTAAGAAATGAAAAGCAAAGAAATGCTATTACGTGATGCCCTTGGAAACAGAAGCAGAAAAAAAAATAATGGGAATGGGAACAGAACAGAGGACGGAAATTTTTTTGGCCATGCCAACCATGGCGTATACGTAACGCAATCGAGTACGACTCTTTTTCCCATTCCGACACTTTTGTTTCGCACTTTACGATGTCCGCAGTACTTCTCTGATGGTTATGTCGGGGTTATGGAATACAAATTGAAGTGGCTTTAAATGGGATTTACAATTATTGAGAGATTTCATTAAAATTGCAGGTAACGAACAACCAAAAAAACCAACTGGCGGTAAAACAATTTCGGACGCTTTTGGGGCTACTTTACAAAGTTATTTTTTATTTATTTTTATTGGAACAGGGCCGCAGCCAAAGTCCTTCATTTAATTTAAGCGACTGCCATACATTTTGTTAGCCCACATATTTCATTTGTTGGTCTGGCCCCCAAGCCTTTTTTTGGCCCACCGGAACGCTACAGTGTTTTGGCCCTTTTGGCAAATTATTCACAATTTGTCATTTGTCTTTGATTTATTTGCATTTTAAAGGCTTTCAACGGCAGCGATGGCGATGGCGACATCGCCGCCGTAATAAATTTCAGCCTGGTCTTATTCGGAGCCCAGGACTGTCTACCTTTTGGTAGCTGTCGGCAATGCCTTTCCCTTGCCACTTCTTGGTTTCATTTTCCCTGAGCGTTTCCTTCGGGAAAGCAGCCCCTTTTCCATTTCCATTTCACTCATACTTTAGACTTAAGCACAATTTGTAATACTTACAAACGACATTCAATTTCCACATGGTCTCCAAATACAGGCCATTCACATTTGGATTTTCCGCACGGCATGTTATCGATTTGCCATCGTCGTCTGTGGTCGGCACAAAGCTCAGCTCGGAGCGTGTCGAGTTCTTTGATATGTCGTCCTGCAAAAAATCAGAAGAAAAAGAAGCAACGCAAAAAAATATAAGAAAATGTTTCTGCATTAATTAAGTTTTCCCGCCAACCAAAAATGCCCCGAGACTTTGGCTAAGACCTTGCCTTAAGGGGCTTGGGGTTCTTTGTGTTTTTTGTTTGCAAATTTGTCGAAATATTTTATGTTTGCAATTTAAAATTTATTGGTATGTTTGTTCGGGTTTTATGTGCCACGTGTGGGTGTGCTTTATTTGGGGTATTATAAATTTAATGGCAGACAGGGACACCAACAAAAAGGCCTCACACAATTAGTTGAGCTTCGCTCGCCTTCATATATATGGGTATAGTTGGTATGGCCATAAAGTGTTTTACCCCGAGATTCCTCACCATGTGTCTCGCTTTGTTAGCAGTTTACACATTGCTCAAATCGCTTCAAGGCAAGGCTTCTGCCAGATATGTGTTTCGGTGCTCGGGTTATTGGGTGCTGAGGGTGTTAGAGTGCTGGCAGTTAGCGGGAATATAAATCCTTGTCTTTAGGGGGCGAAATATGATCGATTGGATTTTATTCGAAACAATTTAGGTTTACTTTAAGGGTCATAAGATAAATGGATAGAGCGTGACCACTCTAGCTATGGATACTATAAAGAAATCATAACAAACAAGTCTAAACTTGTTAATTAAGGGATTTTATTTGCAATAGTCAGTCGTCGTAATGTCGTTTCAGAAGCCTCCATTTGAGCTAAATTAGAGTAATATTTTAGAAATTTACATTTTTCAACGTTGTTGTTTCCCTTTGCCTTAGCTATTTCAATTCGTAGGCTAAACTTCTCAATTAGACCGTCTGCGGGGCTTTGATTAATGCCGGAGGCTTCCACAGCTAAAACACTCCGCCAAAGCCCACCCACAAACTATGGGCCCGAAAAGGGGGCCAGACACAGACATATATTAGAAACCCCAAAGTAGGGTATGAAAAGGCATGTAAAACATGTGGGATGGCAGGACGGCGAGGACTGGAACCTATGCAGGACCTATGCCGCATTACGGCAACTTTATGCTACATGAAAACTACTGAAAAACATTTCCGGTCTTTAAAAACATTGGTTGGGCCAGGAGCTGGCCAAAACGGCAAAGCAATCAGCGTGTATGCATATAAGCGGATAGACATGGACATAAACAACGGACCCAGACCAGAGAGACCCGGGTTAGGATATACCTAAACCAGGACTCGGCTCGAGGTCCCGACACACAAAAATGAATTGCAACAAAATTGCGCCAAAACTCCCATAAATTTGTCCAAAGTTGAAGAGAAAAAAAACCAGAAAAAAAGAAAACAACCAAACAGAAAAATATTTACAGTACACCTTATTTTGGATACCCTAACAAGGGACTTTAATGCAAGAGAAGAGTTTGCGGATATGTCAACAAAATAATGCTAATAAAATCCTATAAATACGATACAAAAGGCAAAAACAAATAAGGCGTTTTCAACTTATTTATAAGGTTTTAGAAAAATATTTTAAAATATAAACCCTAAAAGTTAGGGTGCCCCATAAATCAGACTAGTTTCTCTAGACTGCAAATTGCCGTTGAAAGGGTAAAACAAAAAAAAATGAAGGGAAAAGTGGGTGGGCCAAAGGAAAATGCAAAGCGGACTAGAATCGTTTGTGTATTGTGGAGTTTATATCACATTATCTGTGTTTATTCTAACCAAGTTGTGAGGGTTGACTGGGGCCACTGGACTAGGTCCCAGCTGCTAGTGTGAACCACGCCCAGGGACAACAAGTGGGTGGTACTGTAGCTGGTACTGGTACTGGTTTTGGTTCTGATTCTGTTTTCTGTCTGTCTCTGAACTATACTATACATCCTCAAAATTGTAGATGGGGTTGGTGGTCAGGAGTTACGAGCTCCGTTTGTTTGGCATGACTGTGCAAACACAATAAGTTATCGAGCTGAACGTGAGTCAGTCAACAGCAGCAGCATGGAGCCATAGCCATAGCCAAAGCCATAGCCAACTACCTGCGTCAATTGCGGTCACTTCACTCCATGGAAAACCCAGTATATATGTATGATTACCTACGAATACGTATACGAATACGCCCACTCACCTTTGTGCGTCGTAATTGCCGTTTTCCCTTGTACCAGGTGATGATGGCATTTGGCCGAGAGCCGGAGGATTCACAAGCGACCTCATAGCGACGATCAGCAATCATCGAGTTGGGCGGCTCCAGGATTTTCACCACCAGGGGCTTCACTGTAATTGGACAGGAAGAACATTCAATTCAATGCAATTGTAATTAAAACTGTTTACCATAATATTTCATGGTCTCATAATTGCAGTTCGTTTTGTCTGGCAATCATTTTGAACTCCGGACTTTGGACCCCCCAAAGGCTTCACATTTATTTACTATAGAAGGAGGGAAAAAGGGGACTGTGTGTGTTTGTGCCAGTCAGTATCAACAACAATTTGTGTCTATTACGACTCGACAGCTCTCAAGTGCTGCACTTCCTGGCAGGATTATGACTTTGTCCGGCCTTCCGATGCCGTGTCTGCTGCTCGTTGATACTGGACTCCTTGAGCTCCTGGGGCATTGTGTTCCACGTGGACGGAGTGGTAACGAGGCCACGGGCTTATGGGAACACGATGGCCTGACATTCAAGAGTTCACGCCCACATCGACAATGTTGTTCTCTCGTCATTTAGCATATAATTATTTAATGGCCCTTATAATGTTGCATTTAACGTTATGGTAAGGCTGTGCGTTGGCCGGAAAATTTATGCTATATGTTTTCAAATTTTGAACTTTCCCTATTAGACTTTAAAGATAGCGTAATGAGAAATCTTTCAATTTACTTTACAAACTAAGAACACTTGTTTCCAAATTTAAGACTAAATCTGTTAGAATATTCCTGCTAAGTATTGGGAAAACAACCAAAAGTTATATCTAAATACTTTAAAAAACATCTTAAAGTTGCAAAATGATTTTCTAAAATCCTTTTCCTTATAAAAACTTTTCGAAAAAGTTCTTTAAATCATTCTTAACTCCCTTTCCTTTGACACTGCAAAACCTTTTAGGTCAGTGGCTTTCAATCTAAGCCAAAGACTTTCGACAAATGTATTAGGGCAAAGGAACACACCCAATCATCGCTACTTACAGTGCATATCCAGTATGAAGCTCTTCTCCTTGGGCTTATCTAATTGCGTATTCAGTGCCTGACATGTGAATACGGAATTCAAATCGTTGCGCTGCACCGATGGCCACAACAGACGGTTCTCGATAACATCGCCGGAATTGTGCTCGTTTTGATTGTCGACAAGCAGTCCATTTACGAGCCAACGGACCTGCGGTTGTGGCCGACCTATTGGGATACCCAAAAAAAAAAAAGAAAGTAAGTTAGAAAGATGGGGAAAAAGTGAGGGACAAGGAGTTGGTAGTAAACTGGTAGTAAAAACGAAAAATGGTGCAAATTAAAAAGTCAAGCTTGAAAAAATACCAAAAGCCAAGCTGAGGCCAAGCCAAAAGTAGTGAAACCCAAGCCAAAGGAGACTTTGTGATATTTTCATTTGCAGCACTTTTCCTTCTGCGATGTTTTTCTTTGCTTTTTTGCCGGTCAAAGCTTTTAAGGAAATTAACAGGAAATTGTCTAGCCGAGCATACGGATATGGCTCGTACATGTGTGTGTGCCAGTGTGTGTTTTTTGTGTGTGTGCGTATGTCTATCTATATAGATATATATTGGGGTATTGGGGTTAAGTTCGTCTTTTGTAGTCAGTCAGCTCAACTTACCGCCCACCACACGACAAGTGATAACGATATCATCGCCCTCCTGCTTGGGCCCCAATTGAGTGCCATTCAGTTGACGACCCCAACGGTCCATGATGATTGGCTGCTCCGGAAGTACTAAAGGCAAAACAGGATGAAGGCAAAAATCAAACACATATGGATACGTATACGTTTTTCAATGACAAACATGACTCGATCTCACGAATACAATTCAAATGTTTCAGGTTTTTTTGAAAGGGAAGCAAAACTTACTTATTACTGACAAATTGAAACGGAAACTTTGCGTTTGACTGGTGCGAAAATCCACACGACAGCGGTAAATACCCTGATCATGTCGCTTGATATCCTGCAAAAATTGTAAGTTATTATTTGTGGTTTTTGTGTTCGGATGCAAGTGGGTAAACGGTGAATTAGCATGCACATAGTCAGAGCCCAAACTGCCTGCTTTCCTAGCCATATAATTTTCAATTATTGCATGACACTTGAGCTTTTGCGGTTTCCCTCACCTGGATTTAGAATGCTTGTCGCCTGTCATTTTTCCTCAAGAGTCTTTGTGGGATTTTGTGAAAAATCTGCCTAGTTTTTAGTCAATGGGATTTTTTGGCATATTCTTCTTAGGCTTTTGCCATCTCACAGTCTTTCTATTCGATTTTCTTCACTTATTTAATAATTCAATTTGTTTGAGACAAGATTTTTACTAATATTATGGCAGTTTTTGCTTGAATAATCCTCAGAAGCAAAAAATCAAATAAATTTTCTGGTGTTAATTCGTTTCTTTAAATATAAAAGTGCTAAAGCGATTTTCTTAATTTTTTCCTGTGGTTTGTTTTTGGACTTTTAAATCAAGCGATTCAATTTAGTAGATTTTTTTAAATGCAATTCGTTTCACTTTTGAAGTTTTATTTTCTTATTTTGAGATTTATAATTTATCTTTCAGAAAATTTATCTTTGGAAAACATTAATTACGAAATTTGTAAAAGGCCCAATATTATTTCGTTCATTAACTATGTTTTTCGTTGCGTGAGAAGGCCCTTTGACCTGCTTTACTTCGCTTCGAATAGACTCCTTTGAAAAGCCATCGCTTTGGAGTGATATCGGTGATATGGGGCGTAGATAGCAGCCATCCTTACACGACAGCCATTAATAGATTCTCCACTCCTGCACTAGCTTGCCACTCATAAATAGCGTCAAGTTAATTGGCTTGCAATTGAGACGCAATTAAAATTCATTTATAAGCTCAGCCCACCCAGCTATCCCGCCCACCAATTTCAGCACATAATTCATAAGTAACAATTTTTGCAAGACTCCTACCATTTGGCTCACCCTGCTACCAAATTGCAAGGACCTTTTTCGCCTATTGTGGTGGATACATTTATGGTGGCCGCCTCTTCGTGTGCACTTCACATTCATTTCAAAATGCAGCTCGTTAACGAAGCACCGAACCACGTCCTTCTGCACCCCTCAAAACTGGCTGTTTATTGCTTAACTCACTTAAGACCTTAACTAAGTTGGCCTTTAAAAAGTCAAATGCCGAGGCAGAGACAAGCCCAGGCCAAGGAAAATCAAGGCGAGACGATGCGATCCAACGTATTGAAGTAGCAGCAGTGGCAAGCACACGTTGCATAAGTAAGGAGAACGAAGTACAGAGTCGTATGTATCTATGTATTGCATGACAGAAACGCTAAATCAAGTTATCTGTAAACATGCAAGACATTAATAAACATTTCGCGTGCGCCAGGCAATTTAACAACTTTTGATATCTAAATTTGTTTTCCACATTCCATTCAGTTTCCTCGACTCTTCTTAGCCATGTTTTCACCATTGCTGCTTCCGCTAGTTGGTTGTTTTTCTTCCATTTTTATTTTGGCCAATTCTCTTTCCAATTTCTTTTCATTTTTTGATGTTACGCATTTGAGATTTTCATTAAATGTATAACATTCACGACGTCATATGATTTGTATCGCAAATTGCATTCGCCTGGCCAAAAAACCAAAATGTTGAAAATCAAATATGGATTTAAATTGAAAGCTTCACATCGGATTTATTTATATTTTATATTATTTTAGGCCACCCTATTTAAAAAGGTTTACTTTGTGATATATTTTGATCAGTTTTTTCAACCGCATTAAGTTTTTATTTTCTGGTCTGACATTTATTTATTTAAAATGTGCATCCATGCTAAAAGTTTTTCTATAGACAAAGAGGCAGTGCCCAGTGGCCCAAAAAAGACTGCAGAGAATGCATCTATTCAGGTGCATTTCGATTGAATGCATTATTTAATTCCAGGTAATTTGAAATGTTAAATCCCCGCATTTATTTCATTATCAACTTCCTTCCTCAATCCAATCCCCAATGGCTCACTCGGGCAATATAAATGGTTATAGGGGTTTGGGGATACCCATGGGTAAGTCTTACCTTAATTTCCAAGGTTGCTGGCTGCGAGTCAAAATGGAATTTGGCACGTGAGCCAAAAACCTCTGGGGCTGACCAATGTCGGGGCTGGTCCCGGCTCTCCTTATCACGGACATCGAAGCTGGTTTTGGGATGAGATGGAGAAAAAACACACAAAAACATTAAATAACATGAAGCCTTGAAAAAATATACATCCGCCCATTGGGCCCATTAATATTTAATGTGGGCGGGGCGCTTCGCGAATTAAATCAAGCCCCAAAAATTTTCGCCCAGCTTTGGGGAAATTAATGAAATCCATAGCCAATATAATTCAACCTCCTCTTCCGGACGGCTCTGAGCTTTTTGCACGAAAATTAGCGTAATTTATTTTGGTTTGCTCATTAGGCGGGAGCTTTGGAAAATTCGAGGGGAAAAGAGCGTTTCTCTGGGTGTGTGCGTGAAGCCTTGCCAAATGCAATTTATGCTCTGCAGATAAAAATTATTTTTGTTTTCCTTTTTTCTAGGCATTTTATTCCTCAAATTGTTCTGCACATTTAAGCCTGCACTGCATTTAATGGGCTAAGTTTATACTTCCTGAGAGTTTCGAACTTTCCCAAGAGCTTCGGTATTTAAAAGACAATAAGAGGAAGCTAAGACAAAAAACTGCAAATAAAAATAATGCTTATTTAAACTAAACTTTGGCTATTTTTCTTAATTAAAGTGTTTTTAAAGTTTTCGAAGCAAATAAATAAACACGCGGCAGAGATAAATACGTTCAAGCAACCTAGCCCGTAGGCTGAAAATCACACTCATTTTCAGCCATGTTAATGGTTTGTTAAATTTTTTTTTTTTTGGCATTTAAAGCAAATAAAATTAAAGGTAAATGATTGAAATACCTGAAATATTTGCACCTTTACATTGGTTTACGCTGAATTTAATTTCATTAAAGGGAACTCTGTCAATTAACATTTTTCATTCGGTTGGGGTTAAATCAGAAAAAAAAACGCAGTGTTGCCTCAAATTTGAAACCAGACTGAGTTCTCTCAATCACAAGAGGTCCTTTTCAGGCACTCTCTGACCTCCTGTCTCTGTCTCCATCTCGTTTTTTTCTCGCTGAATGGCTCTTTCGCTTTCAACTAAATTGTTGCTGTTGCCGCGTTGCGCTGCCATTGCAGCCACTTTCGAATGTTTCTGTGGCGGGCTGAGCGTTAAGCGCCCTTTTGTATGCAACACACAATAATTTATGCGGCAAGCCGTCGAACTTGCACTCGTTGCAAATGCAACAACTTAATTGCGCCACGGCCAGCAGCCGGCTCAAGTGGTCCTTCCTCCCCTTTCCAACGTTAACCCAAATTTTATTCCCATTTTTTTTACTCCGTGTTCGTCCTTTGCGACGCCGTTTTAATTAAAAACTAAAAAACAGTTGCACTTCGCTTAAATGGCAGAAACAGCAGTAGCTACAGCAGCGAGAAAGAAAGAGTTAGTGCAACTTAATGGTGGTTCCACGGGAGCCTATGCAGCAAATGTTTATGGCTAAATAATACGCAGCGAACGTAGCGCGACTGCATGCAAATTGAGTGTAATAAAAATGCACCGACGGTCCAAGGAGGCAGTACTAAAAGGGAAGAAGAACGAAGGACGACGTGGACGGGACAGGAAATAAAGTGCACTGACTGATTGAATTTGGAAATACCCTGAAGGCAAATTGAGTTCTAGTAGACTCAAGGTGAAGGAAATAGTAAATTTAATTTATATAAAAAAAATTTCAAGAAAAAATAAGCCTTAATAAGCTTTAAATATATCTTATTTAAAGTTCTTTTAGATATCCATACGAAAAGAGACTCTTCTGTCTTGGTACATTTTAGGGAATGATTTTTCAATTTCTTTTGCATACCAGTAAGCTCAGTCTTTAGAGTACACCCTTCGATACCCTAAACGAAGGCAAAAGCAATTATGTAGTAGGAAAAAATCTTTGGTTGACAACCAAAGGGCGCAACGTGGCGTGAAAATGCCGTGAATGCAATTAGAAGGCTAACACAGTGCAGGTTTTTGAGCCAAGGGCCGTCAATTACGGCCACTTTATTATGGACACCCGAGTTCGGTTGACCTGTGATCTGACCTGCGTTTACTTGGCCATTTTGCCGTAATTTAATCTTTGGTGCCTTTAGCCGGTCTACTTGAATATTTTCGCCTGCACATAATACCTGTGGTTTGTCATGGCCCGAGGTTAATCACTCTAAATTAGGTAAACATAATTAAGTTAATACCCAGGCGCAGACAGAGCCAAAACAAAAGTCAAACAGAAAAAAAAATGGGGAGGAAAAAACACAACGGAAACAAAAACAGGTGGGGTAGCTAAGCTAAATCACACATCCTTCTAACGCACACTGCCAAATACACACACATTAGACAAACACACACATAGACTGGTATACTTAAGTGAGGGAAATCATAGCATACTTATGTGAGCCAGCGCCCCAAACGATTTAAAAAGGTAGCAGCAACTCTCGAGACTCTCGTTTGCATTTAATTATATGTGTGCCTAAGCCGAGACAATGGACCAATTGAGTTCTCGTCCTTTAGGACTCACCTATAGAGCGGTATGCCGGCATTGTCGCGGAACCATAGTACCATATACACATTATCCAATGGCTCCGTAATGGGACAGGGCAGTGACACTGATTTCCCCTCGACGGCATCAATGTCCTTCGTTTTCACTGCGGTTCGGTTCCAGGCAAATTATGTTGTCACGGTTTTTGGTCAGGTTTATTTTTTTATTTTCCGCCATTTGTGTTTGTTAGTGTGTGTGGTCAGCAACAGCATCAGCATCAGCATCAACATCATCGTCATGAAAATAGAAAATAAATGCGTAAAATTTGTTAATTAAATGTTCCATTTCTCTCCCATGTTTGCCATCGTATGCGTGGCTGCCTCGTTTCGAGTAAAGCTTTTAGCAATTAAATGTTGATGGCGGCTTAATTCCTACGTAATTACAAATGCGTAAATTTGAGCCTTCCTTTACGGCCCCCAAACATTGTGGGCCCATTGGCTTAGCAACTGCCTGCGGGCGGCCATGTTTATTTATTATGCATGTGCAAATGCGTGCACCAGCTTTTTTTTTTGCTATATATATTTTTGCTCTTTGGATTCGACAAGCTTTTAGACCCTTTTATAGGATCAAAACTTGCCAAGCCCAACAAGCAAAGTTAAAGTTTGTGTTGGGCGGCAGAGAAAAACAGCAACGGAATTAAAGCAAATACAGCAGCTTATAAAAAGCTGAATTCCATTAGAGTAATTAATTTTATCATTATAAACATATATGGTACTTAATTAAATAATAAAATATATATTAAAAGGATTAATCGAAAAAGCTTTCTTTCATTTATTTTCAAAATGTTTTTTTTCTACAAATACAAAGTTTTAAGAACTAGTTGACGTATCTCTGCATTTATTTATCTTGCTAAGTCAGCAGAAATTTAATTGTTTCTCTCTTAAATTCTACTATTTTATGGCTCTATGCAGAGTTTTAGCTGCGACAACATTTTGGCATTGAATCAAAACCAACAACAACAACAACAACAACAAATGGCTGTCACATCTGCTGCGGCTTTTCTTGTTGTTGCTGCTGTCCCGCGTCATCTCATATCAAATGTGTATAGATAAAAGTATATATAAATATAAATAAAAATGTCTGCGCTGAAAATATTTCGCATCATATCAAAAGCAAAAGAGGCCATAAAAAATCGTTGTAACATCCTTCACAATGCCTCCACACTACCTACCCCCCTAAGCCTATCCCTTGCCATCGTTTCTCTTTGCTTTTTCCGTTGACTTTATGTGTAAATATGAAAAAATGTCATTTTATTGCCACAATGCGTCGAAATTTTGTGAAAATTTATTGCGCATACGCAACGTTGTACAATAAATATGCGCTTAAATGCCCCCCAAATGTATGGCTATATGTGATGGTATGGGTATGTATGTGGGTGTATGTGGTTTATGCCTTCCCTGTTTGCTTAGCACTGCCGCCTTTGTGGACAAAGGCTGGCTCACAGCAACGCAACCAGCAGCGAATCAAACAAAAATACTTGAAAATCGACAAAAATATGTAGCAAGTCTGAAAGATGCCAACGCCCTGTGGCAAGTGGTTGGTTATTCTTTGCTATATTGCTGATGGCTGAATGCAAATTTAAAAAATTTAAATAGGCTGGAAATTGCATTTTCTATTCATGAGCACATTGGAACTAAGGAGTAGATCCAATGGAATTTTCTCGTTTAGTTTTTTAAAATAGTTAAACTGTTTTTATTTATTGTTGTACAGTAACTGCATACATTATATAAGTTACTGTTGGCACTTCTTCCCGGTTATTTAAAAAGTTCTTCTTAGTTTTTGTATCAGTTTCAAGAGAAATCGAACACCTTTAGTGACGTCCATTAGTCTGGGAATCTTAGCTACTTGCATGCCAATGCATTTTCTAGGTGATGGTGCATCAAAGGAATGGCAAGGCGAAATGCATAACGTTGGGTGCATTGCTAAACGAGTGGAAACGACTGCTCAACCCTTCCATGGCAATTTTGAAAATTGTCTGCTCTGGCACTCGCCTTTTTTTGGCTGAACATTTTTGTGTCGCCTTTGGTTTTGGCCTTCACTTAACTACAGCAGCCAGCTCGACAGCTCGTGCATGTTAAAAGCTATTTAAATATGCTCTCTTTGAATGCCTTGATTGGCTTACTTGGGCTCTCTCGCAACTCGCATCTCGGTATGCCATTCCTGACCTCCTACCTCTCTCTCTAACCCCTCTAACCCTCTAACCCCGTTGTCGCCGCTTTGCCTCTTTTGGCTTGACTGGCGTTTGGTTTGCGTTTGCTTTTGGCTTGCCTTGACTTGACTGCTGACAAAAATGGAAAGAAAAGCCAAATGAAATAACAACGAACATAGATGGAGAAGTGAAGTGCTGGAGCTGCATAACCTTTTTGCATGAATTAACCCCATAACGACCAATGAGCATTGACGGTTAAAGTGATTTTGCTTATCCGAGATCAAAGAGAGCCATTATTAAAGTCGTTACGAAGAAACCATTTCAAATTTGTTGCTTTCTGATTGAAAAATATTGCTAAAGATGATTTTTTATTTTTTTTTTTATCAACTGAAACGTTTTTTGGGTCTCATTCGTAAGATTTCTTATAGGCTAATTTATGTCAATACTTATAGCTTATTGGTTGCTAATTGTTATCTTAATAACCACTTAACCCCTTTGTAAAGATAACATCATTTGAAATTTTAATGCAACTCCTTTATTAAAGCAAATTTCAATTTACCCAAAAGCTGTCAAATTGCAGTATTTCACTGCATTTGGTAACCCCATCTTTCACCAGCAAAGTCTGGCTAGTCTAGGGTTAAACTAACCTCAATCAGTATCAGCTACCGCACACACACACACACACAGACATAGTGAGTAGACGCAACAGCCACCACAATGCCACGCCCCATCACATACCAGACCAGGCAACCCCCTTCCCCCAGGCCACGCCCACTGGTAACACCCGCACTCAGAAGCTTTCTGGTGATGCAATTTCAAATGCAAAACTTTAATGGAATTTTGTGCTGGCTGTATGCGTGCTGCATGTGTGACAATAGTTTTGCCCAACTTGACGCACTCGCAACTTTTATGTCAAATGCATTTTGCACATATTTTGTTGCACATATACATATATTTATTTATAGGAGTAAAGGAGTAAAGGGAAGTACTAGGCACGAGGATTAACTTCTTGTCAGCCAGTCTAATTGATATTTAACAAGGAGTCTCTAGTCGCCGAATCTATTTCTAGTCCCAGACATAATTGTCGAAGGACCTCGAGCCCTGCAATTACCTCTTAATGATAAACTTAACAATGACGTAACTGCAACTACAACTACTGCTTCTGCCTTTACCTTCACAAATTTTGTTGTATTTTCGCCATGTTTGGTGACATTAACACGTCACCACAGACTGAAGCACAGCGGGATGGCGCAGGTAATTGTTTACTCTGGCATTTTTCGATTAATCGTCGGCCTCATTAGTGGTGAAAATTTTTATGATGACCCATGAGGTTCAAAGGCAATTGCAGTAAAAATGGGAGTGGTCATGAAATTTATATCGTAAGGCTAGAGCAGAAGGGTAACGTTGAATATTACATGAGCTTTGCTAAGTACATTATTTGGGTTTGGGATGTCAGAAAAAAAACGAATAATCAGAGTCAGCATATTTCTAGAACAGGTATATAAAAGATATTTAAGGATAGTTATAAAACTATTTTATGGTTTAAAAATGTAATAAAATATTTAAATATAGTTCAAGATAGGCATTCCTGATATTTTATTCCATCAAAGTTAGTGAGCAGTTAGTCTCATTAAGGTCTCTCTAATGTTTACTTCCTTTTTTCCTATAGCCTAATGAGCAATTTCAGACCACCACTGTGTGTATGTTGGTTAACTTTTTAAGCCCGTTTTCTGTCTGTTTCCCGTGGTCGGCATTATAAAAATTACGAGCATTATGGTCGAGCATTAAGTACGCTGCTGGAAATTAACGTATTTCATGTGTGTCCTGTGGTCAGACAGTCAGTGGCATTCCTTCTCCACCAATCCTTCTCTCTGCGGCAGTGGTTGTTCATTGGGTTGGATTATCTGAAAGGGATTTCTGATGTTAACTCCGTCATGACCCCTTATTGTCAGTGGTGACCCAGTGACTGGCTCATGATTGTCAGCCATACCAAACGCTATTTGGGAAAACTAAATGGCGGGGCAATAAAAAGGATGAGCAACAGACAGCCAGACAGAAGCAGGAAGATGGAATAAAAAGGTTTGCTTTTATTATATTATATTTCAAATTTAATCAAATTGAAATTTAGCCAGGACAAAGGATAACGACAAATTGGCAGACAGCCAACATGAAAATAAAATTTAAATAAAATTGCCAAAGAAAGGCGAGGGGTCTCAAAAAAACAACCAGCTGGGCAGCAGCTAAAAATATTCAAATCTAATGATATTTTGACATAAAATTCAATTAAATTTTACCCCAAAAACCATGCCATTGGATTTTTGGACGGAAAATGCAAATCAAAGTATTTGATTGAGACTAAGAATTTTTATGGTAAACCATGAATTGCAATTAAATAATATTTTCTGAACAAAGTTTTTATTAGCAAGAAATATAACGGAAACGATATAAAAGCTGAGTTTACATGATTTCATTTTTATTCAATTAAATCAAAACAATTCTCTGTTTTGAAATTTTATGACAATATTTTTGCTCTCTTCTAATATCCAAGAGGCCAGGACTCAAGAAGCCAATAGATAAAATGCATTCTCAATTGCCCTTAAGCCCAAACCAGATACAAAGATGGAGAGCCATAATCATCAAGAATTGAAAACAGAAATGGAATAAGAGTGTATCTTGGAAAAATACCAAAAATGGATATAAAGGCAGCACTTTTGCAGGTGCAATAGCAAACTAAGAGTCGAGTGGAAACAGTTGCAGTTGCCACATCTCTTCTGGCCAAATTCAAAATGGAATCTTTGTCAATCGGTATCAGCAGCAGAAATAACAGTTCAAGTCAGGCAAAATCAATATAAGGAGCAGGGGCAACATCTGCATAAATAGCAACAATAGCAGCATCCCCAGGAGCAACAGAAGCAATCGGGGCCAAACAACTAAGCCCAGTTTTATAATAAAGTAACAGAAATCTGTTAGATGGCCTTCACTATCCCCCCATTGGCCCCATAGCTTTTTGACCTGACCTGGACTTGGACCTGAACCATCAACTTTGAAACAAGGCTTTGGGGCTCCTGTTGTTGCTGCTGCTCCTGTTGGTTGATAGTTGATAGTTGTGGGCAAATCAAGTCTCTTGTCTGCTGGGGCGACAGAGGCTCTTTCAATTTTATGCTAAACGCAGGCAATGGGGCATTTTTGTAGCGAGAAGGAGGAGAAGTGGGAGGAGTGCGGCTAGCGGCAAGCAGCTAGAAAGTTCAAAGGTGTTGACCATGTTGAGGGCAAAAAAGCATAGCGAATATTGAATTTGTTTTAAATGGCAGGCATAATGAGACGACGGGAGTTGGGTAAAAAGTTTCTCTTGTCTATTTCCCCCACACTGAACAGTCAGCCAGCCAGTGTTCTGGGGTTCAGCAAGGTCCTGGTTGTGGCCATACCATGGCAAACCATGCCAGGACCAACAATTTATTGCTCCTGGGGGTGCTTTAAATGATACCAAAATTTAAATATAATTTGTTTAGTTGACTTTTGCTATGTGAATTAGAAAAGAGGAAAGATAAAATGTTTGATGGCATATTTATTAGAAATTAGGGAAGTTTGATTAACAAGGAGTTACTTTATGTGCCTAAAAGCTAGAGAAAATGAAGTACAAATTTATGCCTTTTATTTTTACCCGAAGCTAAACTAAAATCAATCCGTTTAGTTTTCCGAATTAGTTAGTTTTCCGAATTCAGAAAACAAAAAAGGCTTAACAATACTTGGCTTAAAAAGCAATTAAAAATGAACAGATTTAAGAATTTTCTAAAAAAGCACCTAACGTCCTTTGTTTATTGCTAGAATATAAAATTCGTGTTAAATCTCCTTCGAAAATTATTTCCAAAAAAAAATATCTCGAACAAGATAAGCTGCAACTTTTCCTCGATTTTCTTGAGTCTCAGCCTGCGAAGATAACAGTGTTGGATTTTGAATTGGGCCAATACAAATTTTATGTTGACTTCGCCGCTCCGTATGAGGGCAATAAAGTTTTACGAAACAAACTTAAGTCATCATCTGCCCGAAGCTCGTATTCCATCTCATTCGGGCTTTGGAGGAAAGTCTTTAAGCTGGTCGGCCGGGCTGAAGGCAAATCGACTTAATAACCCAGGCCACCTGCGACCTGTGCCCCCTGAAGTGTAGGTGGAGAGGTTATGGTATGGGCCAGAGATTTACATACTAACATACTACAGCGGTGAGCCACAAAATTCACCCAGCTCATAATCTTAAATCTAGGCAATATGATGAGTAAAAGAGAAAGGCACAGCGTCGATGAAAGAGAGCCAGCCAGAGTGGGAGTTGCTTCAAAACTATGCGAGTTCGGGATTTCAGATGGAGAAAAACGAGGCTTTCGGCCCGGTTTCTGTTCCTTTTGCCAAAACACACACATAATGATATGCAAATGTGCATGAATAAGTGTGCTGAAGTGTGCCAAGTGAGCAGACTAACACTTATCCAGCACATATACATTCACAAAGGTGCAGAGAAAAAAATAAAGCTGATAAATATTATATATCAAAGTCTTCATTTATTTTCCAAATTTATTTATGATTCTTTAACTTTTTAATGTTAAAACTTATTAATAATATTGCAAATGTTATTGTTAATGTAAAAGTCTTTTAATTTATACGATATTTGTTTTATAATCATAATATTTCTTAGTCCAGAAATACTTCAAAAATATTTCACAGTGCACCCACAACATCAAAGCGAAGTCGAAGGCCAAGTCAGCTAGTTAGCAGCTAGTGGAATAGGAAAAGGAACTCCTCCATTGGGTTCGACGTTAATGAAATGTGCAAATGTACCAATTGACCAAACCACCAAACCCAGAAACCACCACCAACCAACCAAGCCAACGACTCCCCCAAACCAGCAAATGCCAATAGCCTCAAGACGCTCATTTAGTCATTTGCATATTAAAAGCTTTTGTCGCACAAAAGGTTAAATCAAAAGATAAAGCGTAATAATTTTTTGCGCCTTTTGGCTTCCTTTGGTTTTTTTTTTTTTTGCCTGTTCTTGGTCCTGATCCTGGCTACCAGCCCCGCCGCCATTTTTCTTGCACCCCGTAGTTGTTAACATGCGAATCGAGTCGCGTTTGGAGTAGATTGGCTGTAGGGGGTGAGAGGGGATGGTGAGATCCGGTTGATGAGATTGGGGGTGTCGGCATGTGCGTGTCGATAAAATATTTCGCTTTGACGCTATGTAAACACTTTTGTGGCATTTCTGTGGAGTTTTTTCTGCGGGCTAGCGCCAGTTATGATTGAAGTATAAATGTTGCCTGAGCTGGGAAAATGCGGGCGATACAGATGTGGGAAAAAAGTGGCAGAAATGCGAACCAGAGAACATTTTATGTAGTTGGGAGTTGATTGAGTATATGAGTATATGTTGGTTTATTTGTTTTTTATAAACACAAATTGTAATGAAATATTTCCAAAATAACTGACTGTTTTTGTTTGAGTTTGAGGTGCAAAGAATTCGAATTTCAATCGGAATTTATCATTTTTTTCAGAAATAGAAAAGAGAAGACAAAAGAAGTAGGCGCTTTTCTTATACATATTTTTTTCTATCACCTTAAGTACCAGCCCTGCAGCCATATTTGTTTTTGTTTACTACCCTACAAGTAAATCTGAGTCAGTATAAATATTTATCATTTGATTCCACATATCACTCATGGATTATTCCTACAGATTCATCCGTCAAAATGATATTTTGTGCCAACAGCCATAAGCTCTCAACGTGGTCAATATTTTATATACAGTTTGTATCGATTTATTTGGTATTTTTATGGGCCAATATGAAGGCAACTGAGGTTTCAGAATATTACGTATACCGACTATGCCCGCAATTGTTGTGTGTGTGTTAAATCTGGCGATGATCTGAGCAGACTTAAAATGCCACAACAATTGCAGACAGCTGCTGCCTCGAAATGCTTAGCTCGGCATAACACAGCGATTGTCAGTATACAAATATATATATATATATATATATATATATATGCAATATCCATTCCGTATATACTCCCCTCGTTTATGGCCATAAAGTTCAATAGCAAACCCTCTCAGCTCTCTGGCCCGACCCACCCACAGGATCTCTTTTGCCGGCAGCTGTGTGCGAGCTGACATGATGAGCGATTTTAACACTTCTGATGGCGATAGGTTTAAAGGGGCCGGGGCGGAAAAATATTGCAAATATTCAACCTACTTTCCTGTGACCTTACCACACCAACAGCAAAAGCGCCAACAGCAACCAACTGTTCTGGCATCAAAAAGAAAACCGTCGGCAAACAGCGATGTGTAGTTATTATGATGGCTTTTGTCCCCCGAACGGCTTATGGCAGGCGGCCAGTATGGGAAATGCTGCGAAAAACCCAGAGGTATACACTTTTCTATGTATGATATTATGATATTGGGTTTGGGATGCTCTTTCAAAGGCATAGGCTATTTTTTTTTACTAAAGAAAAATGATTCCTAAAGTAATGTTAAAGTTAAATATCACCAGACGGAAAGATAAGATGAGATCAAATATCCCTCTTGATTGATATTTTTGAATCTGTTGCAATTCGATAACGAATTCTAGAGTACCCGATCAAAATTCAGGGTGTTTATCAAATAATAACAAAAATATAAACGCTTCTATTTTATTGTTATGTGTCAGCAATGTTGTTGCTGGCTGTCGCCGTTGCCACCGTCTCTTCTGCGGAGTCAAAAGCCACATAACCAACTGGCAATGACATTTGACAGCCGCCACATACAAACACACACCCATACATACA
Source organism: Drosophila eugracilis (assembly GCF_018153835.1). Classification (NCBI taxonomy): domain Eukaryota; kingdom Metazoa; phylum Arthropoda; class Insecta; order Diptera; family Drosophilidae; genus Drosophila; species Drosophila eugracilis. Next base: position 2,503,682 of record NW_024573209.1, read on the forward strand.
CACAGGCACGCAGAACTCATACAGGGATAGGTATAAGGACATGTTTACATTTCCAACGGGGAACCACCGGCAAAAGCGTATACATATAGCACATACATGATAAACAACAATAGCGCAAAATAACGAAAAAAATGCAACCAAAATGTCGTAAAAAAAGATAACAAGTTATGTTTTGTTGTGTTCAGAGTCGAGTCCTTGGGGGATCTTTCTCAGTGGGCCAATGCCGCGGCTGTGAGCGTTGATTTGTTTAGCTCAGAACTCAGAGCTCTGGGCTGGGAGCTGCGTAAGTATTTGCTTTCAGGGGACTCCCCGAACACAATTACTTTTAATTTATTTGCGAGCCTTAAATGCGTGCTGGAAATCCTTTTAAAAACTCGCACACTCTGTTTTTACTTCTCTGGCGAGGGGGAAAATAAACGAAGTGTAATTTAAATTTAATTAACTGTGGCAGGTTGTTCAAGGGGGGGTTGGTGGGGGAGAGGACAAGGGAAATAATTATAATATACTTAAACTTTAAATCCAACGTTAAGTGCAGAGCCGTAAAAAAGAAGGAGTAAAATTTAATCGTAAAGAATGGGGTCATCTGCATCTGCTCCATCTTCATCCGAGATCGTAATTGAATCAGCATTAGCTGCTCTCCCACTCCTTTGGTTGGCTTGTTTATCCTGGACATGTGCTCCTCCAGCTGCACAAGCTGGGGATATATAATATAGTTGAGAGGTCACGACACTAAAGCCAAACTAGCCAACAAGAAGAGCCCAGCACTCTCCCATACACACACATGAGACGGCGACTAACGAGGTCAATTGTAAGTTATTTCCTCTACACCATCAACACAAGATATCATATAAAGGAGCGGCAGTATAAAAACAGGCGACAACAGAAAAACAAAACAAGGATATAGGAGAGAGTAAGCTTAGGTCCAGACCAGGAAATAGCCCGGCATGAATATCATTAATGGCTAAAGAGCGTTAAAGGTCATTGTTCCTGTTAGCCTTCCGCTTTCTGAAGAGCCAGCCGAGGTTGGAAAAGAGGAAAAGTCAGCTTAGCCCACAGAGAAAAGAACTAACTCATTATTATGATTCCTTTTCCGGGCTCAGAGATGTGTTTTTTTTACTGAGGATATATGTGCAAGCTAGGAATTGTGTAGGTAGATGAAAGCGTGATGCTTTTAAGGAGTTATTCAGAGGAAGATCTACTTTTTAATAAAGTTTCATATGTTTTTTTCAAGTTATTTTAAAGAGAAGACTTTAGCCGATTTACTGATTTAGTAACTTCTACGTTTATGAAATTTCTATTATAATTCCCTTAGTCATGTATTAAGTCTATAAACATTTCTTCGCAATATACAAAACTAAAATCGGTTTTCATAAAACAATTTGCGCTCTGATGGGAGAATTCTCATTTGAAATACCATCAGAAAAGTGCATTTTAAATTTGCTAGAAACACAAAAAAAAAAAAATAGAGAAACAAATGAAGCCTCATGCAAAACTATGAGTAGAGTGAAATTGTGTCACCTAATTTCACAACAGCTCTTGGCTACGCATCATTGCACAGGACAAATATCACACATACGCCTCATGTGACAAATTGTTAGAATTGGTTAGATAAGGACAGAGAGACAGAGAAAGGGAGTTAGAATGAGACGGTATTATGCACCTGAGCTGAGCTGGAAAACAACAAGAGCAGCATTTGCATGGAATATGAGTTGCAGTCGCAGTTGCAGTTATTTCTACTGTTATTTCACTTCACACGAAAATATGGAATTTTGCCTTTCTCTGTCGCCCGAGCCAGACGACGACATAATTGTATGCATATTTAATAATTCATAACTTTTTCTAGATCACCAGAAATATGAATATTCAGTCACAAGAAGAGTTGACGAAAAGTAGGCTAGAACAGTGCCAAAGTACAGTAGATATCATAGCTATGAGACATAAGATTTTTATAAGAAATTTCATTTCTCTAAAAATGTCTTTATTTAAATACTTAAAATACTTAAAACTTTTATTAAACTTTATAAATTTTAAAGTTTTGAATGAAACTTGGCACTTTTCTGACTTTTCTGCAAGTTTGTTGCAGCCTAATTTTCGTCACCCCAATTTCCTCGGCACTCGTTGGCATCCTTTTTAAAAAGTTTCCCTGTCGTCAACATTGTCGCCGCTCTTCTAGCCATATCTGCAGCCACTATAAAACTATACTATTATTTTATTCTTTTTGAGTTTCAATTGTTTAAATTTGGGTCAATGTGGGTGCTCTAAAAAGAGAGAGAGAGATAGAAATGGAAAGCGGCTGACTGACAGAGATTCCTCTTAGCTTTTGTCTCCCGGTGGCAAACAAACGAGCAACAAAAGGACATACGGAAGGACAATGGTAACTGAAACATTTCACATACGTGCTTTGTATATATCAGTGCCAGGTTGAGTCCTACTCTGTTAGGTAAAAATACAAAACAGAACCAAAAAAATATAAAAACGTAAAACCCACAACGACAAATTTTATTTTATGTAAAATAGTTATGTGTGTGGCCCGTTGTACAATATAAAAATTTTGTTGTAAATGTTGCACGTTTTTGAGTGGGTTTTTTCTTCTTTTTTTCTATAGTTTTGCTGTCGTTGGCTGATATATTGATTTTTGCATTTTTAGGTCGCACGATGTGTGTTGGCTGCTGTATGTGTAGGTGGAGCGGTAAAGTTGCACGGAGGTCCTGTGTGCGCCACACACGTTTAATGAACACAGATTTATGATACGAGTCACCAAAACTTGGCTCTCACACGAACATCCTAGCCTGGGAATTTGGGTTAAGGTGGTCTACGTTCAGCTCGTTTTTCCTTTAAAAAATTTTCTTCAGTTTCCGGTTCCCTTAACCCAATCTAAAAATTTCAATTTAAATTCTCTCTAAATCATAGATATATATTATTCTGTATGCAGTAGCTGGCCAATTCATTTGCTTTGATCTTGTAGCTAAGCACTCTCGAAACTCCCCCGCAAGAATTTTGTGTTGTAATGCCCTTGGCTTTTCTGACCCCAATCTATAAGCTGAATAACCCCAAGCGTTGCCTATTTGACAGCCTAACAGGGCTCAACTCCAAGACGAAAGTCGAACTTTAAAGCGTAAAAAGTGGCAACAGTGGCAGGAACTCTGGTAAACATTAAATAAATTTTTAATAAAGTTTTGCCCTAGAAATTGTTATTTTTAGCTCCAGACTCGGGCAGTGTCAGCGGGGGTGTAGTTGTTGTGGGAGCAGATAAAATATGACATTTATAGCTGCCTGAATACGTAGAAGTTGAACGCACCCCGAGAGCTTGGCGCGAGCGGGGGAAATCAGCAGCGAGCGAGCTCAGTTTTATGTGGCTTATGTAACACAGCAGGCGGGTGGATAAATTTGATTGTGGTTGAATATATATATATATATATATATATTTCAGGGCGGTGTCTGGATGGATTGAACCAAGTTTGTTTTACGACAAGGTGTAGCAATATGATGATGAATCCCCTGCCAATAGAGAGATGTAACTGGAGGAGAGGAGAACAAGCTGAAGCCAAATCATCACCTTCAATGCATATTCAGGTGAAGCTACTTATTTGCATAGCCGGGCTCGATTTACGCATATATAAATATACCCCATTTGGTGCGAGAACCCTGTGAAGTTTTATTAAATTTTTGCCGCCTTGGAAACTCGGCACTTGGATATGTAAATTACAAATGAAAAAACAGCAGGAATTATTATTCGAAGCTGACAAGGATGGAAAACTAAGCACTGGAAAAATATGTTTAATTTTCAATAATAATTTCTCTTCCCCTCAAAGAATTTCAGGGTTTCGGTATAATAGTTTGAACAGCATTAATCACAAGTATACCTAATCTATTTTATTTTCATGTCTAGTCACAAGTTTTTCCCCCAGTGCACCCAATAGCACAACCTACCGACAAAGGACATTTATGCCAACACCTTCTAATCAAGCAAAGAGCTTAAAATAAAGTAAAGCCAAAAAGAATGAAATGAAAGATATTATGAAATTTCAAACACACCCTTAGACACACACGTTGTACGAAAATAGCAAAAGGCACAAAGGATTTTTGTATGCGAGGGTGTGTGTGTGTGTGTGAGTGTCTATGTGTGAACATGTGTGGGAGCTTGGCAAAATGGCAGCCCTTTTAGGCTAAAGCTAAGGACCAAGACAGAGACAGAAGAGACGGTATAAATATATACAAAGCACACATAACTGTCAACCTATCCTTATCCTCTATATAGCCAACACCCCTACCCACCCATCCACAGGACATCCCATCCTTTTTGTGCGTGTTTGTTAATGAAATGTTTGCCTTTCGCATTTAGTTACGCTACGTTAGACACTTTTGCTTATTAGTGCAAAGCGCAATTTAAACGTTGGCCAAAAAGACAAGAAATGAAATGATTTTCATGGGTATACGCGAACTGGGATGCCCTAAAAGGTATTTTTGGAATATTGTAAGCATATCCCAGGAAAAGAATGTCAAAGATATAGATTTTAGGCTCTATTTCAATCCTTTCATTTTTGCTATTATATATTAACCAAGTTCTGCACTTTGAAATGAGGAATTTAAGCAATATTAGACAAATTTTAACTTAAAATTGATTTTTTAACAGCTTGACTAAAAGTCAAAAAGCCTGATTTTTATAAAAGGGTATATATTTATACATTGCCAGCGTTTAGGCGCCGACAGGCGACATCAGCAGTAGCGAAAAAGAGAGACGGAGACAATGTCCTTGTATTATGTTACGACAAAAGCCAAAGGCCCTTGTTCATTTCCCTGCTCCTTCTGCTCCAACTTTCTCGACTTATTCTCCTTGTTACTCAGACTAGGGTTCAAGGTTATAGACGTGTGGGCCTTGAGTTGGTATTCCTTATTTTTTTGTTTTTGTAGATTTGGCACAGTGCGATAATTTCCCAGTATAGGAAAAGTGTTTGCTGTGTGTGTGTGTGTGAGTGAACGTTTTTGGGCAATTAAAAATTAAATTGCGCATACATCACGTACAAAAAGAAAACAAGAGGAATGGGAAGCCGTGCCTGGCATTGACTTTTAAAGTTTAATTGGATTTTGAAAGCAGCTTTACAAAATCCCCAACAATAAATTTGAGGGAAGTAATATTTTATAGGTTCAGTGAGCACAAAGAGTAGATAGGCAAATAGTTTGTATTCAAAGAAGTGGAAAAGAAATGTATGATTCATAATCCCTTTACTTTGGAAAATATATTTATTTGGGCAAATATCAAAGAACTCATTCCAAAAGCCAGAAGAATGGCAGTACAGGTACCTTTGACTCTTCAAGTTTTGGCATGATTAAGCCAATCTAAGAAGTAAGTTTAATAACCTTTTAATAAACACCTGCTCATTCCTCAATTCAAATTTAATCCGTCGCCTTCCGCTGAGTTTCCCCTTCGATTCCCCTACCTATAATCCCTAAGGGCATGGTGGCAATTTCAAGTTTCCTTGGAGGTGGCACTAAAAACGTCTAAACGTCGTTGGTTGCACGGCTAAGCCGCAGCAGGTCGGAAACACCTGGACTAGCCCATAACCACAACAACCTCATAGAGCGCCCAGCCCACTCTGTAGTTTATTTAAATTAAACCTTTTTTTCACACAGGCATCCGCTTGGCTAGCCTAACATCGGTGTATTTTGCTTGGGTTTTTTTTCAATTAACTTTCTAGGGCAGCCGCAGAGCAGCAACAAAATACAAGCAAGTAGACAAGCAGCTGTTGATGATAATGATGATGACGTCGACGACGACGACGACGATGTTGCCGACGACCGAAGAAGAAGTCCAACAAATTGCAAAATCCCCTTCAAGCCACGCCAAGCATAACACCCCGGGCAGGGCAAACATCTTTGAGCCCTTTGGGCAGGTGAGCTCAACTTGACTATGCACTCACAGTGCGTATACTTAACGTAAAACCTTAAACCACTAAAACCACGAAAAGGAAAACACGAGGTGAAACACCAACCCAGCAACCAGTATCGTCGTCATCATCAACAACCAACAGCAGTTTGGTTTGCATAGTTTACTGGCCAACGTAGCATTTTATTTAAACTGCAGTTAATTTTCACTAAAACATTTTAATTGTATTTTTGCAATCTGTCTCTTACAAGTTTTCCACAGGGTCAGGCTGTGTGGAAAGAAAAGCAAGTAGTGGCAAAAAGCTAAAGGGGCGACAGCAGTCAAGGCAGAAACAGACGAGCACATTGGTCAAACGGTCAATGATCTCAAGTCGAATGGCAATTTAAAACCGTATTTATCATTTTTGATGACACTTTAATGTTATCTCTTATAAATTATTTAATATTTAATATATTTTCAATGACAAAATACAAAATATGGAATAAAAAGTAGTATAGAAAGTTCCTTAACCTTTTTTCGCCACAAGACGAATGCTTTTCTACCACTGTAAATGGGTTTTTTCGGTTAAGACCAACACCCTGAGGTCTGAGGCCGCAATGGCCAAAGCCACTACCATTTTTAATGCAATAAAAGTCAACTTAAAATATGCAAATTACGGTAGTTTCGAAAAATTTGTGCAGGCTTCGTTGGAACCGCGATGATGGTAGGGGAGGGACAAGACCAAATGGGAGGGTTCAGAGTCGCAGACTGAGGCTTATACTAAACTTCTTGCTAGTCCACTTCTGTGGCAGTCTGTTGTCATTAACATTTCTCTGGGCCATGGACTTTTAATTGTGTCTACGATTGTGTCGGTGTCTGTGTCTATGTCCTCTGCTACTTTGCTACTATGGTTTTTTGGGGCTGGGTCGGACGAGGCTGCCACGGATCCGTGACCTCAGGCCGTGTCACTCGGGGTGTCCTTTAGCAGTTGGCCCAAGACATTAATGTATATTAGTGTCGCAATAAATTAAAAGCATTTTGCTGTTTCATATTTACCAGCAAACCCAGCCGCACTTAAATCTAATTGCAACAGAGCAGAGAGAGAGACAGAGAGCCAGACAAAATGGCATTTAAATGGCCACAACAAGGAGTCTAATCAAATGCTAAAACTCATTTTGCAAAATCTTTTAATGAGCCAGATATAGCCTTACCTTATGGCCAAAGAATATTGTATTTCTTTCGTGAAAATTACGCCTTTCAATAAAGAGGAAAAGGGTGGCGGCCAATCAGGCGAGGGTCGCCTACTTTTGACTCTTGGCTAAGCTGCTTAGCCGGTTGAAGGTGTCAAGTTTAGGAATCAATTACTTCACAGTATGCTAATGTAAAGTGTAAAGCCCACCTCTTTTTTGTCCTCTTTCTTGGCCTTCTAAACAAACTTTTCGCCGTGGCTTACAAAGAAGGCAACTTGGCCGTAATGGTTCGAAGACCTTTAACGGTTAAATCGATTTGGCTGTAGGCAAGTACTCGCAGATAGCCAGAATTGATAATGGCCTAAATAACATTTCACAGAATTAAAAGTAAGTAACAAACTCATTCCCAGATATACTATATATTAAAATCTGATGAACTATTTACATTTGCTCACTTTGATCTTATAAGCCTCCCACTCTCTGATGTTAAGAATTTAGTCGAACAAACATTGCTCGTGGAAAAGCTTTGCTACGACTTCCTGTTTTTCGTTCCTTCCCAACGAATAAAACTCCAATGCCCCATTAGAAACACATGCCGCAAATGAATGTTTGTGGGGCACATTCAAAGCATATTTTTGAGAGTCTCGTCGAAGCGTGTTTTGCCCGAGTTCACAACTTAAATTACGCAGCGAACTCACGCACCCATACACACACAGGATACCCAAGTTTTGGCCCATTCCGCTGGAGTTCATAGCCTTTGATTGATGAAGAGGCAATTCGTTGGGAGAAAACTCGTCGGCCACGCCAGTGTTAAACACTAATGGCAGCTTAAATTAGATTACAGAAGACTCGTTTCCCCGGCAATGCCAAGCATGACCAACGCATTTGCAACAACTTCCCCGTCCTGCCCCGTCCATCGTCTGGCATTTCGTATTTTATAGCGTACATTTTTTTGAAGTGCCATTTATTTAAACTATTCTTGCTCAATTCGAATAATTCGACAAAAGTGAACCGCCGCACCAAAATTCAGCTGGTATCAAAAATCAGCTCATAAAAATCGCACAAAAAGACATAAATAAGATTTATTGTTATAGTTTTCCACCCACCTCACACACTAACGTACCTCCAACAGACGGGGTTTCAATTGCCATTACGTATACGCAGCGTGTGCGTCCAAAATGTCCAAAAAAAAAAGCAAAGAAAAAACGAGTTTGGTGCTACCCCAGCTGTTTGGACTTTTATATTGTGGTGTTAAATTTCACGTAAAAATTGCACTAAAAATTAAATATAAATATTTGCTTAGGGCCATTAAAATACCCTTAAAAGAAGTTGTATAACTTTTTTATACAAGTTGGTGGCAACTTTTATGGCGAACTCTCATAGTTGAGTGAGTTACTAACTTAATGTCAATACTTGCGAACAGTTTAACAAGTTAAATGAAATGTTACCTAAGAAGTTAATCTCTTCTTAAGTCACTTATTAATAAATTCATTTATGATCTTAGAAGAAGCTAGTGTAGCAGCGTATTGGTAATTCGCTGAAAATAAGTTAAATCCTGATTTGGTTTTGATATCGTGTTGAAGCCTGAAACACGAACCCAAAATCCTTTATTATGCAGATAACTTGGTGAGGTTTGGGACTGCCTACCCTGCGGAATTTCATGGTTACAAATAGTTAATGTACAGTTAATTATTACATAATCACTGACCAACACGATATGAGGCGGAGTGGCCCAATCTGAGGAGCAACCATGCCGGTAGCTATGGTCAAGTCAAGTACATTGACTCGGTGTATAAATTTATTTGTGTTTCTCACATTTATATTGTTTTATTTCCAGCTCGATATCCTTTCTTTTCCTTTCCCCCCATCCATTCGTCGTATGTTTGCTGGCCATAAATATTAATTATAAAACACGATATCCATTATATAGTTCTTCTAGCACGAAATCATCATCATCAAGAGTAGCAACAAAACCGAAGGGGTTTGTTCGTATGGCCCGGCAACATTTCCCGGTTTCCTGGTACTCAATTTGTGTATGAAAGTTTTATATATCCTGAAGTCGAGGTAAATTACCTATTGCTGAAGCCGTAAGTAGACTAAACTAAGTATTGTATGGGCAGCAGTGTTTGTCCTATTTTAAAATTGACTTTCCCGTGTCTCAGAATTCAGCGTATTTTTATTTATTCATCAATGAAATCAAGTCCTGAACGTAAATGATTCTAGGCTCAGGTAAACATTGATTGAATTTCTTAGTAACGAATAATTGATTTATACGTCTAATAGATTACCGTTGAAGTCGGTAAACGACGGTCAATTCTATTTTAATACAATAGCAATTAGAGCTAAACGATATGTCTTAATTAATATTTACCTATATTACCATAGCCCCGATAATGGGGTATTAGAATGGAAAATTTTCCATAGAAAAGTTTAGAAATTGCTTTAATTTTCTATATTTTAAGTTTCCACCTTTTTAAAAAGAAATTCTAAAGACTTTCTCCTTTTTAAGTAGTTCATTAAAATTGTGTCATTTTCCCAACACCTTTTCCTAGGACAAGTAATATTTTCCATTTGGCTTGTTGCTCTACCACCGCCTTCATCCCTTTTCAGCCAGCATCCCTGGCCCCCAATTTTCTCATTTTCTATGTATTGTGTAATAATAACATGAAATAATTTATGGCAAATGAAAGTCACAAAAATGCGAGACCAGGCGCCAAGGCAACGGAACCAAAAGTTGGTTTCATGCGCCATTCACCAGGCAGCTTTCTATTGGCCTTTTTCCTCAGTGAATTTCGTAAACCCTTTTCCAAGGCTACTCTTTTGAAATTGTCGTAGTATACTTTTAGGCGAACTAAGCTACACACAACCATACACAAAAAGACGCCTGGCCACGACATGTAAACTTTCATTTTCTCCGCGCCTTTGGCCGAAAATTTTCCATGAAAATTGTTGAAAGAAGGTGAATGGAGGATGCACGGTTTATGCTTTTCTTGTATCAAGGCTTTTGTGATCTTTCGTCTAGCCTCCCTGCAACGCCCCCCAATGTTCTGCATCTTTGTCACCAAAAATGCTTTTTCGTTTATTTTGTGTTTTTTTTTTGGGAATTTTAGTCAAGCCTTTGTTTTAAAAGCTTTTGTAGCGCATGCTTTGAATTTTTTGCCTCTTGTGCTGCTGCATTTCGATGTTTTGGCGAAAATTGCGCGACAAAATTCACAAAGGAGCCGAAAAATGCAGCCGAGCCACCAACCCCTCTAAAAACCACCCCCATTAGTAGCCACAAAGCCATGCAAAATATTCGCAGATAAGCGTTCTAAAATTTCACTTTGAGCTGAAATCTTTTCAGAATCTTTAGCATTTACCGGACAAACAAAGGTAAATAAATCCCTGATGAAATATTTACATCTACCTTACATATTGAATGTGACAAAAATAGAAAGTTAACCATCACCCCCCTTTCATTCTTAATTAATTAAAGCCACAGATTCGTGGGTGGGTTTCAATCCCTTTTGTGCTTCTGTGCTCACCTGTCAACCTGCTGTCAATTCATCCCTTCAAGTAATTAGAAATTCTACGATAAGTTTTGCCCATTTTCCACAAACTCAACCATTTTCGCTCAACTGGTTTGTCACTCACTGAAACTCAAACAATCGGATTGCCAAAAGTATTTTTGTAAAGCCTAATTTGTGGTTGGCGAGGCAGATAACTGGAAATGCTTAAAGTTCATTCCATTAACATTTTAGTTTCTTCCCAAGATTTTAAAATTATTCAATGATAGAAGATAAGCCATGAAAGTAAAGACTACGTAAGAGCTATATTTCAAGATTATTGCAACTGAAACCACAACACACTTTAAGCTAACACTAAAACCTCACAAATACAATTGGAAAATGCAACTTCTACATGTTTGTAGTTGACTATAAAAAACAGATTCAATTTCCATCCACACAAAGCAATTTAAGCGGTTGACTTGCTTGGACGTCGAATGAAGGGTTAATCCTTCAACTTCCTCGAGGACACGTTTTCCGGGCGTAACAAAAAGCGTCAATCGCCAGATCCTTCGCGTGTTTGTTTTTCCAAAAGCGCTGTTTTTTTTTTGGTTATTTTTTTGTTTGTGACTAAAACGTGTTGCTGGCCACAAAAGTTTGCAGACCGAAAATGCGGCGAAGGTGATGCGATGACTGGCCCCGTCGTCCACATTCTTTTTCCGGGTCCCTTGGAGCATTCGGTAACTGCTGCACTCAACACGTTGACAAGTTTTTGGAAATCGTTGGTGGTGGGGAGTTAAGGAGATGGACATTCGTCAGTTAGTCAGTATGTCAGTCGAGTTTCCCAGTTCGCTGCATACTTTTTGGTTGCCTGCTTAGCAAGGATGCATTAGCTGTGGGGCACAAGGGAAAAGAAAAAGAAGAAGCAGGACTAGCAGCAGGAGAAGGATTTCCCATCCAGCTCCTTAAAGATTTATTATGGCCGCTGTTGTTGTTGGCCACTTTCGGGTAGGTTCCGTGTGATAAAATGCTTGACACTTTTCTAAACGGCCAAAACTTTTTGACTGCCAAGAGATTGTCCCCACTGCTCGGTCTTCTTTGCCTTTAGTCCTGTACTTTTTAATGCTCCATAATGCTTGTCCCCTCTCTAACCCTCCGAAAAAACCGGGGGTATCTTATCCCTTTCCCAAGTCCACAGTTTTTGCAGTTTGTTGACACTGTCTGGCTTAGAGAGCGCATAAAGTGGAAATGATTTACGCAGTTCACCTTGTTTCAGTTTCTGGGTGCGTGTGTGTGCTCCTGCTACATCCTGTGGGCATAATAAATAGCCCCAGCTTTTGGTCTGGCAGTTTTGTCAAATAGCTCTTCGGAGCTCAAAACACCTGAAAGCTGCTTGCTTTTTTTCTCTCTTTCATTCCGGGCCCAAGACTTTTACAAAGACCCATGGAGAGCAAGAGCTTAGCTGGGAATTCTCGGCAGTGAAGAACTGAGCGCGTGTGACAAGTGCAAAAATCTTGGGAATAAACTTTTCAATCAACTGCGCAAGTTATCATCGCTTTGATTTGTGACGCTTTTGTATTTCCTTTTGACTTGATATATGTCACTGAAATATATACCTTTATATAGTTTGTGTAAATTTTAAGCATTTTTTCCAAATAGAAACCTTACTTAAAGTAGCTTTTGATATTAATATTCCTAACTACATTACTTTTCTTTAAAGAATCTGCTTTTAAAATCACTCTCTGAACTTAAATAATATCCTAAAATATAAATCAAAACTGCCCAAACCTATAGCATCTTCTTACATTAGCTTAGATCGCATTGCTTCTTAAAGTACGTGTTTTTGGAAGTGGCACCTTCGTCAGTTGCCCCACCTATTTGACTGCCCCATTCTGTTCAAAATTCTATAAGCATTTGCCTGGGTGCTAATGGACAGTTTAGAGAGGCAACCAAACGAGAAGCTACTCGTACCATGGAACTTCTAGCTGCAGTCTAAGGCGAAACTTACAACGGAGCGAAATGAAATCATAAATGCCAGGACACGTGCCAGGACAACGTGCCTCCAGTTGCAACGAGGTGTTAAAGTTTTTCCGCCCCCTCGAAAATGCAACTATTTTTGCTTTCTTTTGGACTTTTTTTTTGGCAACTACCTAGTCCCGAGTCGCGAGTGGTCCGCATTCCGAATGCAAGTTAGTTAAATATTTAAATTTATTTATTGGACTTGGCTTGGACCCTGAGTGCAGCCACACGGCCATTTAAAATAATCAAAAAGGGAAAAAAGAGAAGAAAAGAGTATAATAACTAAGAGGGATATAGGTGGACTTACCGTGTGAATCTTTCGAGGATGTACCACCGCCGCCGCCTCCTCCGCCGGGACCCATGCTGCTGCCTCCGCCGGACATTCCTACGCCGGAAGTGGAATGCAGGCGCGCTAATGTGAGCGGCATTAGCAGTGCCATCGCCAGGAGCAGAGCCATAAAAATTTTCCACATTGTTAACGTGGCCATTTGACTTTTATTGCACTTCATTTTCCCACCCTCTTCGTGCCCCTTTCTGTCTATATATATATATATATTTTTCTTATAATTTTCCTTTTTCGCTCCGTTCGCTGTTCACCCTTCGCCGGTTGTTGATTTTAATTTGATGTGACTTAAGTTGGATTTGGTTTGCAGATTTGGTGCTGCAGTTTTTCTTTCTTCTCTCCGACTTCTCCAGTTTCAGTTTTCCGTCCGTCCGCCTCTAATGGAAGCACATTTTCGATTTTCTCCGGTCTCCGTTTTCCCGCTGGCAGCAGCTGCAATTGAGAAAAAAAAAAGAAAATAGAAGATGAGGAGGGGCTGAATCCATTGGTTCCATTGGTTTGAGTATTGAAAAGTTTTTAGTTTGGAGGCTAGTTAAAAAGTTGAACAAGTTTCTTTTGCTCTTTTATTCCACTTCCATTTCATATATATATATATATTTTTTTTTCTTTTTTGTTAAAGTCAAGTTGAAGCCGCAATTATCGAGTTGTAAGGCGACGCGCCCCGTTAAGACCTCACACAGATGTTCATGTTCACAGCATGGGTGGGGGGCCAAACTCAATTTCGGCCAGGAAAGTTTCTCAAAAAGAGAGAGATGAGCAAGTTCGTCACCTTGCCGGAAAGTTTTTGCCGCTTTTGAGGGGTGAATCAAAAGGTGGTTTGACAACATTAGTCATGGAATTTAAGGAGCGTAATTATCGAACCGAGAGGTTAGAGTGGAATAATAAAATATTACCAGTTCTAAACTTTTTATTTTTGTTTGACGGAATCGGTGGTTTGCATAATGAGCTAATTTTGGTTTCTTTTTTCGGGGATTACACTGTGTAACATATTCAAGTTAGTTTTTGAAAGAAGGTTTTTGGGATGTTAATACTTAAAGATTATATGAAATAAAGTTTTAAATTAATTAATTCTATGGTAAATATCGTAAGACTTTGTTTACCTTTTGATCTGAATATTTGTAAAAATATTCTCAAAAGACTATTTATATACATTTTATCCTTTGCTTTTTACAAACCAATTTAAGATTTTACTTCTCTAGAGTTCAAGATAGGGCATTGAAGCAAACAAAAAGTTGCCGTTTCCGTTCATCAACCCTACCTTTCTCCCAAACCCCCTACAACTCCCCTTCAACCATCCTTAGATTGGCAGCGTACGATAAAATTCGCCATAAGCAATATTCAACAAAGGACCAAAAATATTGTATTTTACCTAGAAAACAAAATATCTGACATAAAATAAAAGGTAAAAAACAGGGAAAAAATTGGCACACGACTGGAGAACAAAAAGACATCTCATGTATCTCTCTTTCGGGAAAAATGTCCCCAGCAAATAATAATGATTTGCAAATACATAAAGGACAAAACTTAGAGGTGAGTAAAAGGGAAACAAAATGCTGACAAAGGAGGAAAAGGTACCGCCAATAAACAGACACAAAAGGTGGCCAGGAAAAAAGATACAAAAATGGTTGGGAGATGGACGAGATGTTAAACCTGGAATGGCGTAGACCAAGCCAACAAAAAAAAAAGGCAAATCAATAGGCTACAAGACGCAGGAAAAATATCAACCCAAAGTTGGGTCGAAATTTTTCAAGTTTCCTGTGCTAAGGATTCCCACACTTGGTTTCCTGCTTCTTCTTCTCCTCATTCTCCTCCTCCCCCATTCGCCATTGTCATTTTGTCAACGTGTCCGTCGAGTGTCGTCAACTTGGTAGAGGGGCGTGGAACCTGGCCTTAATAATGATAAGAATGTAAGACAGCGCAATAAGCGACCAAAAATATGGCCAAGAGATAAGCAACAAGGGCGCACTACTGCCGGAAAAGGTGCCAATGTGAGGCAATATAATAATAATAATAATAATAATAACAAAAGACCTGCAAAAAAGATACCCATCCACTGGAAAGGAAAATAATAATGATAAAACTAATGGCCCGGCTGGCAATTATAAAAAAAAAATTTGCTTTTTTTTTTTTTTCATTTCCGCAGAACGAAAAAAAACGCTTGGAAAATATATAAACTGTGAGAGGAAAGCAAGCGGGGAAGGCTCAACTTGAACTACACTTGAGCAATTTGCGCACAGTCGAGTGCGCACATTAACCCACACACAAAGAGCAAACACGAACACACACACACACGTACACTTCAAAACAGGCAACAAAAACAACAACAACAATGGAGAAATGGCAAAATCAACATGGCGTACAGTGAGCGGAAACGGAAACGTCGGCCGGCCGAGCTAGCGACCAGCAACAGAACCATCCAACCAATAGACAAACATAGAGGGGCTGCTAGGCGGTGCAGGGAAAACCAAAAAAAAATAAAACAAAAACATTTAAGGAACATTATGACCGAATAATGGATACCCTAGTTAACTAACTTTATGTAAGTTAAACTTTCATATTAAAATATAATTTTAATATAAGAAACTCTCTCGTTTTATAACATAGGAAAAATATCATATAAATCAATTTCATTTTAAGTATGGAATACATATTTCTGCCTAAAAACTTCCAATTTGATATATTTAAGTCAAAGCCAAGTCCTTAGCTAAGTTAGCCGCTTGGCCAGAAGGTAGCATTAAGCATACGTAACGTTGGAGTAAGAATGAAAGGATACATTTGATAGACACATTTTATTGCATGCAGTCGTAGTCGTCGTCAGTGGCCTGTCGCTGCTGCTATTCAGTGGCTGACTGACGGCAGGATAGACTGGGTAACTGAAGTGCCCGGGGCAAAGATCTTCTGCAGTGAGGCTACAGGACTCATACATTGGCCATCCAGACAAAATACAATAGTTGTGGCACTTTTTTCCCCATCTACCGTCTGCCGTTTCCCGTTCTATCTTACTCCTGCCTGCCTGGCACTTCCTGACCCTCGATTGCCCTCTCACTTTGTGTCTAGCTAGTCGAATGCCTCTGTTGTAGTTTATTATTCCCGCCAGCCTCATTCTTTTCTATTTGGTCTAAATAAATTTTTATCATGTGCAAAGGGCCACGGAGAACAAACAATCTGTATCTCTATCTAGGGGAGGACTTTGGCTAGTCCGTCACTTCAATCTGCCATGCACTTGGTACCTCATTCCGACCGCCAGTCACTCATTCAGTTATTCATTCATTCACTTCCTTCCACATCTACAGCCACATCCTCCATCACCATCATCATCCCAACCACCCAGAATTCAGCCTGTTTCGCCTGTTTCTTATGGCCTTTGTGGTTATTGAAGCGATCATTTGGAACATGCACAGAATTTTTCTCTCTTTGTTTTTTTCTTCCTTACTTTATTCCTCCCCCTCACAAAAAGTTATTAATGGCAAAAACGTTTAATATGCGAAAAATTTAAGAAATTGCTTTCATATTATGACATTAATGGAGGCGCGAACGATACGATTGCATATCCTATATCTGATTTTTAGTGTCGTTGAGATTAATGCTTCCGGATATACAAGTACATTTCAACAAATAAATCTATAAACATATATGTTGGGACAAGCCATGGTTGACACATGGCCAACACTTAAGCCACTGGCTTTATGCCTCAGAAACCGTTGAAATTTATGTCCTCGCACAGGAAATATCTTTTCATGTTGCATTCCAGTGAGGGAATATATACATTTAGGTATATATGTTTATGGTTTATGTGTACTTGCGGTCAGCCGGAATGCCATCAAATTGTTTTCGAGGTTCTGGCCTAGTTTGATTAACTTTGATGGTTGGTTTAGGGATAAATATTAACGACTTTCTGGCTTTCTACGACTGGCTATTGGAGGAAATACTAAAGTAATAGACCTATTGATTTCCTAAATACAATATTCTTGTGTGACAAATTACTGTTATTTTTAATGAAAATATATCATTCTTTATTTAAGAACCTGTTAAGTCGGGTTAAACCTTAGCCATCTTTAACCAAAACATATTTGCGAAGGAGACAAATCAAGGAATGGATTTAGCCAAGGCGACTCTTCCAATATACAAATCAAACAGATGCCTCAGACGAGGGACAGAAAGTCAGAATTAAGGCTGGGAAGACTCCTTCTATGTTTTCCTTTCCCTTTGTCAAACATTATCCTCCCGATGGGTGTTTCAATAAACTTATGCAAATATTCAATTTGGGGAAGTTTTCTTTTTTTTTTTTTTTTTGACAAATGATAAGACCAAACAAAAGGCAGCCAGACAAATAAAGTTTTCACACCCGACACAAAAAAAAGGCGACTGAATAAGGGATAAGGAAAGAGATATCCGGCGGTTTGCTTAGCAAAATTAAAATGGGAAACGCACATAAAGTTTATATATATATATATATAGGCTAGTATGTAAGAGTGTGTAAAGGACTATTCGGAAGCCGATGAAAAGAGCGGAAATGCAGACTTTCTAAACAACTTTTCACCGGGTTTTCCATCATGCGAGGCATACCAATCAAGCTAAACAACTTATTCCTGGCTCACAGAGCAGAGTCTTCCTCCCTCCCTTTGTGAAAGTAAACCGAAGTAAATTTCAATTTAACCTTCATCGAGCCAAACTCATTTATATTTATAAATTCGCCGACAAACGCTGCAGAAAAAAAAACGAAAATAAATAAAAAACACCAAAAAGACAGAGACCAAGGAGACTGAGAAAGAGACGGAATATGTAAGGAGTATAAATAAATGGAAAGCGAGGCGGGGAGGGGAAAGGAAAAACACAATAAATAAAAATGCGTGTGTCTGTGGTGGCATAATAAAATTGCACCAAAAACAGCAACAACCCAAGAAACAAATTCACAAGAAGCCCACAGAAAGTATATATATATATAGAGAAAGGTTAAGGACGAGGTAAGGAATAATAAAAGTAAGGCATGCCCACACGGAAAAGCGGCCAAAAGGGATAAAAATCCATCAAACTTGCAAATAAGCCACAAGACGAGAAAGATGAGTTTCAGGCCAAGATAAGGACGAATGAGTCCTCGTCGTTTGGAGTACCAAAAATGATCCCACCACAAGGAATTCCCTTGGCTAAAGGCGGCCATTGGCATCGTAAAAGGCAAAAATATTGCGCAAAATAATGTTTCATTTCGGAAAAATAACATACTCATCATTGAATATACAATATAAATGCAATGAGCAAGTCGAAGTTACTAAGGTCGAAGGCTACTAAGGAAGGGATATTCTACCACCCACATTTAATGGCTTTGACTTGGGCACAGAAACATACCAAAACTGCCAGCCATTTTATTTAACTGCTTAAATTATACTTGGGCGACGCCACACAATTTCAATGATTATTATTCAGATATTTATTCCATTTCTTTAGAATCCTCTCAATTTCAATAATTGTTTATTTATGCTTGCTTATTGGAAAGGACAAAAATCATAAAATATTTCATTTCTTTAGGCCATGTGAGGTTTTAACAAAGCTAATCAAATATTAAAGGATTTCATTTAGAATAGACTATAAATGCCAAGGGACTTATAAGAGCTAACAACTTGTAATTTATCAAAATGTATAAATTAAATTTGAAAATAGCTTTTAGTTAGATTATTAATCGCGCAAATCAATCAATTTAAACAATGCCAGACTCCTCAGAAATGGCTGCCTAAAAGATTGCTTTCAAGGACTTCAATTGCATTTTCTATTCCAGGAATTTTACCCAACTCCCAAAAGACTTTGCCACCCACTCTTGCGAACATCTCCAAGAAAAGGTGAAAATTGTTTTGGTATCATCGCAGCCACAGCCTTTTTACCCATTCCATTACCAACAGCAAGCAAAATAAAAGAAAACCTCAGAGCAGACATCTGTTTGCTTCTTTTTTCTTTGGCGCGTTTTCGTGCCATGTCAGGTTTGGTTTGGCTGTTTGTTAATATACAATTTTTTATGCCATTTCATTCTGTTATTGTTCAGATCGATTACGGTTACAAGTGCCAGATACTTGAGCATGAAATTCAGAGGAAAACGCACGTGTCTACCAGTCGCCCTTTATTCATGTTGCCTTCGCTGTTTTCGTTTGGATAGTCTGTCATTAGGAAGATTGATTTCAAAAGCGTGGAAAATTTCCCGTAAATTGCCTTTTGTTATGTGAAATAGCAGCCACACGCAAATCAGACTTTTCCTTTACCTCAAAAAGACTTGGAAATTGGGGGTTTGTTTTATTATATGATATCTTGAATAGGGAAAATAAATAGTTTTAATTTTACGATACTTAAATTGCATAACTAATTCAGAATTTTTAAAATTAAAGAGTTATTTTACTGATTCAAATAAACTTTAGGGTACCATTAACACGTATTACTCTTAAAACAAATTTATGCTAATAAATAAACTTATATTTTTCCACTTTGTTAAATCATAAAATCCAACAATTTATTCTGTTAACCAAATACAAAACCAAGCTTTACATTTCAATTTGCATTTCTGTAGAAGGCAAAGAGCAACTTTCTTAATGCACACATTAAAAAAAGAATGATGAAATTGCATAAAACTTTAACCCTGTCGTAACACTCACAGAGAGAGAGAGAGGGTTTTAAGGAGTTAAGGGGTTGGGCATGGAAGGGTAAAAAGTACATTAAAATCACATTAACCCGTCAACGGTTAAGGTTGGGTATGCGTAACTTTTGTTTATACATTTCGGCTTAATGCCTTTTTGAAATAAGCACACACTCGTGGAAAATATAATGTACTAAACTCCCGATAAGCCGAATATATGGCATAGGGAAAACTGTCAACTAATCCCTTTCGGGAATTATATCTTTATGTACTTTTTCTGTTTGTATATATGCTTGGCCCATTGCACGTAATTGACTTTTCGCCATAAATTTGTACTCCAACGAAATGCAAGCGACATTCAACTCCAGGCATTTCCCTCCCCCCTTTTGGCAGCTCAATTAGCCATTAAGCTTTTCGAAATTGTCAAAAATGTTTGTAGGGTGGGGGCTAAAGGCCTACACTAGAGAGCCAATCAAAAATTCAGCCTACGCATTTGTATCTCTACATTTGGATCTCCCTGTGGCAGCTCCGGTTATAGCCCAAAAACCCTCCCACAACTCTTATCTGAACAGTTTTTGGGGAAGCCGTGCGTGTCCATTTGGACGCTTTGCAATGCCAGTGGTGGTGGTGGTGGCTCATTTGCATATTTTAATTGTCCAAAAATGAGAGGGAAATTTCGAGTAAAATCAGTGCAAGACTTAAATATTAACTTTGCCAGCAGTTTGTAATTTCTCACTCTTTCACTTCCATTTACTGAACTAATTTATTTATTTTCTCCAGAAACTAAGCAGCCAAAGTAGGTACTTGTCCTTGGAGGAGGTTGACAGGAAGTCCTGAAGTTGTCACTTTTCTCTAATGAAAGACGGCATGCAAATTTAATAAACAGGCGAAAGGAATGAAATTTGGGTCCTCATCAGGTGGGCTGTTCACAGGTTTGGCTTGCCCTGAACTCATGAAACTTTGGGGCAAGGACAATGTTTGGCGTTTTAGTCAGCCCCCTTTGGATGATATTTAATAATTGAAAAAAACATTTTTCATAAATAAAATCATAAAAATATGTTCTATAATGAAATTAAATAATTCATTCAATTTCAATATTTTGTACTTTTAACTTGTTCTTAAAAATCAAAAATAAAAATATTTAAAAAGCACAAATTTATCAGCGTGTTTACTTATCTTTTCCCAAGACTTTTTCGTTGCAATATTTTCATTTCTCCCACTTTATTTTGCATTCCTAGACAAAAGAATGGAATAAAAAAGATGAGCAAGGAAAGACGAAAAAAAAACAAGTAAATAAACTTTAGGCAAAAGTTTTTGGCAACTTTTTGGCAGTCAGTTGGCGCATTTTAAGTTACGGCAATCGGCGTGGCACAGTAGCGTCGCAGAAAAGTGGAAAACGGGGGGAAGATATCGCAGGGGAATACAAGTTGCCAGAGACGGGAGCAAAGTGAAGGGGCGGCAAAAGTGAAAAACTGGCGCATCGAGACAAGAGCTTAAAACCGCGAATTTCACAACTTTCACACTAAGAAAAATTATTTAAAGTTAAGATCACCTTGGAAATTAAAAAGGTTGGGGAAAACCTTAAAAGGACCATTATGTTTAATATTTAAAAACTTGCTTATCTAAGATCTTAGGTCTGTTCGAATTGTAAAAACGTAAACTAATATGAATGAATATACATATACATAATAAAAAATAAAACTTTCAGCTCTTTTAACTTAAATTACCTTTCTAAAATATTCAGAAAACGCACAACAAAGGAACCAAGCAAACAACCCAAATGCTTTTTAAATTTTCCATTTAATTATGCTTGTGCCACTTGCACTAAGCTCACAAAGAGAATGAAATAAAATAGCAAACTTAATTAATTAATTCCTGTAAAGTTACTGGAAACTTGATTAAGCCGAGCTTTTTTTCTCTAACTGCAACAACTACGAGGGCGGGTGGCAATTTCAACTTTGGCTGAGAAACTTTTTCCAGCAAAAAGTCACTCTTAAAGAGCAAAAAGTGAGGTCGACCAACTTACCTGCTGGCGAACAATTTAAATTTGTCCCACGCAGGATAATCCTTTATCGCAGTTGTTACTGTAGCTGTTGTTGTTAGTATTTGTGCTGCTGCTGCTGCTATATTTTGTTGCTACTGTTGCTTTATATTGTTGCTACTGTTGCTGGACTTTTGTCACGCACAAGAAGGCAGTGGGCCAAGCCAACTTTGAACTGACCACGTGACCATCAAAACACAAACAAACACACGGTAACGAGAGCACACACACACCGTGGCATACAGAAAACACACACATACACGCGCGCGCTACGAAGACACTGTGGCACTTGCAAATACTTAGTGGCTTGGTTTTAATGTATGCCCCAAACGAGAACGGGGCAATTAAATCGCCTAAAAGGAGTCGCCGAAGTCGAGCGTTTTGTGTGTGCAACAATATCAGTGAGTCGCATGATTTTTCCTAACTATTTCCTAACCAAAAAACACGCAACATGCAGTTCGCCCTTCCAGCCAAGTTAGGCAATATTCTAATTAGCTCTTATTGATTTCGATAATTGGTTCTTTTTGGCGGTATGAGATTTGATAAATTTATTCGCGACACAACGAACAACCGACTGTGTATGTGTGAGTTTGCAGGACGAGACCCGATAACTTCGCTAATTCGATGGCTGCCGCAGCGAGCGTCAGCATCCCTGCAAACACGTTCGAAACAGTCCGACGGCTGAGCTTCAACTGAATCGGCCTGGCCAGCTCAGAGCCCCACAAGCCACAAGCCCCACTGTTCCCCGCCGGAAGTCGACGGGCCGAAGTGCTATCCATCGGCTGCCGAAGCTCCAAAACGACTCGAAGCCGAGCGACAGGATAAGAGCCGAGCATTTCTAAGGATAACACGAGCGGCAAACTCACGAGTATCTCTAAAACTGCTGAGTTAAGAGAGCGGTTGTACCTAACGGCTCTCTGTGATAACAAAGCTACTATAAAATTTGAAAATCTAAGTATTATAAAAAAAAATAGTTTAGTTTAAAATATTTAATAAAATTCAAAACTTATGAACTTTGTATTTAAATCAATCGTTTATTTCTGGTGTTACATTGGATCCCTTGTACTTTATTTTTAATGATTTTTCTCATCCTACACCCTATTAGTTTACAATCTTTCAGTTCCTTCGAAGTTTAGAATACATTTTCTATCTCTAGTAGAAATCATAAATTATTTAAATTTTAAGTGATTAAGTATTTTATACTAGAATAACTTTATTATTAATCTAATAATTACATGCATTTTATCACTCGCTTATTACTTGATCGGCTATGTGAAAATAGAGAATACCTGGCCAGAAAGCAATGAGAATTTAATGAAAACGCTGAATTCGAAACACAAATTCAAAAATAGCTAAGAGAAGGTTAAGCTCTTAAGTGTGCAAATTGGGGCTTGACTACTCTTAAAGCAAATGTCTTATACTTCCCAATATTGTTATACAAGTGGTTAATGTCTTGGCTTAGTAGAGTTTCAAGCCATTGTGTAAGTGTGTCACGTAAAATTATTTTTCATTTTTATTGCAAGCTAAACACTTTTTAAAGATTTTGAAGATATTAGATTAAAGAAAAAGATAATCAAATTATTTAATTAGACATTTTTAAAAATTAAAAAAATATTTATATTGAATTTTTTTACGTAAGATTGAAGTAGATTTAAGTTTCAGAAACTTAACTTTACTTAACTTAACAATAGTCCAATTAAATTTTAAAGTCGTTTTATTGTTTACCGTCTTCCCCCAATTACAGAGCAAACCCAATCAAAGCTACCGACTGTCAACTAATTAACTTCAGATTTAACACATCCCCCGAAGGCATCCTTGACTCAATCGTTGCACCCACTTTTTAACAATCTTCACTTCCACCTTCCCTTGCCCCTTCAACTGCAATCACTCAAAGTAAAAATTGTCATCAAGCTGCGCGCACAAAACTCATACAAGACGCGTAAAAAATGGGAAGCGAAAAAGGCAGACAGCAAATGAAACCCGAAAATGAATTGCAGCAAAATGCTCAAACACACTCTACGAAATTGACTTAAATAAATAAATGGCATAAAAACAAAGACAAAACACATGCGCAGCAAGAAAGTGAATCGAGGAGTAGAGGACAACGGCGTGTCATAGAAACAAAGTGCATTCCCAGGAAGAAAATTGGGTGGCAATGTGGGTAGGGGAGTGGCTTGTTGTTAGCTTGTTGCAACATTTTCATTTCATTTTATTCAGTTCAGTCAATGCAATGCAACATTCGAATGCAACAACAGCAACAGCAAGTGCAGCTCAGAAGGCAACGCTTAGTAGCTCATCCATTTTCATTTGTATTAAGCAAAAGGCAAAGGACATGGCCAACTTGCCAGGGAATCTCTATTTCCACTGCCATCCTATAAGAATTTTCCACCAGCGCGAAATAAAAGCGTTGGCATTACTCAGCAAATACTTGTTTGCAGTGCTGCTTCTGCTGCTGCTGTTGCTGCCTTGACTAAAAGTCTATAACCCCCTCTTATAAGTCCTCAACTCCTTCTCATCCCTGCATTCCCCGGGGCTGCTCGTTAGCACAGCTGCCAAGAGAATTTATCTTACTCCCACGAATGCAACTCGATTTTATTTTATTTGTGCCCCCATTGTTTCTGTTTGGCATATTGGACGTATTGTTAGCCCCACAATGATCGATGCAAATTGATGCGTATTGTTAATGGAATTTCTTCCATGCGCAAAAGTATGCAGCACAATTTGGGAGGCAAGTGAACGGATAGGAAGAATGGTTAAGGTCAGGCACTCATTAAGCCGTATGTCACTGAAATCTCTAGGGATTTTGACATTGGTTAGATTGAAAATGGAAAAGCCAGTTGAGGTTAAAGGGACTTGACTAGTTTTGATGGGTGTGCTTAAACTTGCCCTTAAAGATGTCACTCAAAATAAAAAGTTCAGTATGTTTCCTAGCAATAAACCATTTTCATCTAAAAATCTTTGTAACATCAGCTATATCCGAACTTCTTATTTAAACAGATTTATGCTACAAATTTATACACATAACCAAGCATACACAAAAAATTTGACCTTTCTCATGTCTTTTTCCTTAAAGCTTAAAGAAAAAATTGAGAAGAAATACAGAAAGATGCCTAAGAGGTAGGAGGAAAAAATGTCATAAATAAGAACGTTTGCAATTTGTTTATATTAAAATTGAGAGTCAAAAAGCATCCTAAGGTGGTGTTCTTGTATCCTGAGCCCAGGATTCCTATTGCATTTGGCTCTGGCAACTGGTTCCATCCCTTGGCTCCTCCGTTGCGCTGCAGTATCGCCTGCTGTTTTGTGAATTATGCGCCTTCCGTTGCATGCGGCGGCATTTCCCAGTCCGAGCCCAAGCGTAGGCTAATGCACTGGGAACAATTAATGATTCATTAAAGAAGTTTATAAAATACATTTTAACAAAAATGGACAAAATTTACTATTAAGAATTCAATTTTATTTTTTTAGATCTACTTAAAAAAATGTAGTCTACATTTCGGGGAATGTATTATGCGCTTACCATAAATTCAATAAATTTACTATTATACATGCTTCAAACTTACCAGAAACTTTATATATAAAATGAATATATATATATATATATATTTCATAATTTTTTCAGTGTAGCTCTTGCCGTTTCCAAGGCCCAAGTCCAAATAATGGCTTGACGCGCCTGGCTGCATATTTTTGAAGTCAGCGTAGATGCAGAATGTGTGAGTCAGAAAGGGATGGGGCAGGAAAGCCAGTCCGCCCACAACTTACTGCGCTCGTTTTTGTAATAAAAATGTCATAAATCTTGATTCCTTGAACTCTAAACCGAAAAGCGTGCGATAGCGACACAGGACATCGCTCTGCCCTTCTCGCTTGCTCCCGCTGGAAGAAATGGGAAATGGGTGATAGAGGTGGGTGGTTGGTGTATAGCGGGTGGCAGCAAAATAACTGTCTATTTATGCTCGCCTTGCATATGAAGTACATTTTATTTGTTTTTATTTATTTGCACTCGTTTGCAATGCTTTGTCCTGCCCTCCTTTAACCACTCCTCTAACAAGGATACTCAGCTGAGATAATTGATTTATTTGACTGGAGTAAGTGAGAATAAAATCTTGTTAGGCAGTCTAAGAAAGCACACCAAAAACAGAGGATTTATGGTTTAAAAGATCACAGAAAAACATTAAAGAGATTTCTGCATTCTCGCTTTCCATAAAAATTTTATATCCCAAATTAAAACTAGAAAGGGTTTTAGTTCATCGTATATGATCTCGAATCTTATCGTTTTTAAACATTGTCAAGCTTAAACATTAAACTTAAACGGATTTTACACATTTTTTTAACTTATTCTTTATAGACACTGGCATTGAATTCAAATTACAAATAATAAATTACTAATTAAACATAAACATCTGTTATTTTTTTTTTTGTCATAACTCCAATCTCCTCCTGTGTTCTTCGTACTTATTAACGTGTGTGGCAGGACTGTCTTATCACAAATGAACATCACTAAAACACGTTTATAGCTAAATTTGATCCATCGTTCGTTATTACAAGGTTAGCCTTAACATTTAAAATAATTTAATTAAAGTTATATTTAAATTTAACATCGTTTTCGTTATAAATGTATGTTTATCAAAGTAAAAGTATGTAATCTTGTCAATTATTAAATATTTTCCATCCTATTGGTCTTGTTTAAATTAAGAAATTATCACAAATGGTTTTTGTTTTTTAAGTTTTGTTTGATTTTAAATTATTTCCAATTAGTCAAGATTAAGAATTAAGCCCAATAAAAATAGTCGATTTTTATGGTTTGTCCAATGGCAATCACCAGTGATCCATGTCCCGAATACGCTCCACTGGGGGATTTCTGTAATGAGAAAATGAAATCATGAGAGCTCTTAAATATTTTTTTACATTTCAAATTTAGTTCTTTTAGGTACCATATTTACTACCTAATAATAGGAACGTGACTTTATGTAAAACTGTGAACTTACGGCAACATTCGCGCCAAAGCATGTTTGTGCAGCGGGGATATTTGCACGGCTGCTGAGGCAATGCTGGATCCCGAGTCCTGCGACATGGTGCGCTGCATATGATGCATGGGATGTTGCACCACAGGTCCGCCCACAAACTGCAGTTGCTGCTGGTGGTGGTGCTGATGATGCTGCTGCTGCAACGGATGCTGATGCAGCGGATGCGAGTGCTGCTGCTGCTGCGCCAATTGTTGCGACCTTCGGAAGGGATATCTCCAAGGACTCTTCGGGGCATCCGACTGGAATCCTTTGTTCTCCACTCCTCCACTGCCAGACACTCCGGCAGGACTATCTCGCCGTGGTGCTGTGCCCGGTTGCAAGTCACGGGCTTTTGAGCTAAGGCGGCGCAGGATGCGAGACCCCAAACCAGGTGGATCCTCCAAGCTGCGACTGTTGCGAGGCTTGCGATACCGCACATCACTGGACTCCTCCAGGATCACGTGTCGATCATAGGGAGTGCCATAGTATACTTCCAGCACCGTGGAGAAGGTGTGCGGCCAAACCAAGTCAATTATGGAGATCAGAACACCCGCAATGAAGCAGAGAATGCCTTAAAAGTAATATATAATTTAATATATTTTAAAATTTTATTAACTCAAATTGATTGACTATAAATATGACAGCCATTTACTCACCTGCCACCAAAACCAGCCAATAGCACCAGCCAAAATGGAACTCCAGGCGTCCGCCCTCAAGGTAGATGCATAATGGTCGCTTTGGCAGTAGGCAATGATAGCCCACCGTGGTGCAGACCAACAGAGCTCCGGTCAGGGCCTTCATATAGGCTCCATATCGAGGAACGGCTATCAGCAGCAGGTTCATCAGCAGCCACGAGGCTAGCGAGGCCCAGAGCATTATGCTCGCAAAATATCCAGCGGCCCGATACTGTCCACCCCACGAGAATCCCTCGCGGCCAAGACTAAAGTATTCGGCCACGGTTAATATGGGAAAAGGTAGTCCGCGCTGTAGGGCATGGCGATAGTTGGCACTCATGTCATTGGCTCCCTCCCAGGTGAAGCGCTCATTGTAGTCAATATCAGGTGGTGTCCAGTTTCCAATGGGAATGGCTGTTAAAATATAGAAAAAAATTGAATTAACAGCTTTACAATTTACATTTTCAGAATTTGAAAAGCAAATAAAACATCCGTAAATCACCCAAAAACTGCATTCATTCAAAACCCCTCAGACAAGCTCACTTCACTTCCAACTAGACCATGTAAATGTGGCTAAAATCATGACATGCCCCAACCATTTGACAGCCAGAACCTTTTATTGCTAACTGACAAATGCCAACTGCCAACACCTTCAAATTGCACTCGATCACATAACCTTCACAGCAATTACAGGCACAAAAAAAAAAAAAAAAAAAAATCAAATGTTCATTTCCTGTTGCAGGCGGAAATGTTTGGTTGCAGTTGCGCCTAAGCTCACTACGCCACGCTGCGTATGCGTAATATGTTGATTTTTCAGGCCGCTCCTCTCACTTGGCTGGCAATTCATTGTCAATGGCTTAAACGAGCTAACCTAACACAAGCAGACTCAAGTGAGCGGCTTGAAAAGTGCAACACCAACTACAACAACCCAATCGCATAATCAATGTGCAACAAGTACTATTTTTCCGATATTTTTTTTTTGCTGTTTGCATATTTTATAAAAATTTGTCAAAAAATTTTCCGGTTTACGCCGCACGCGCTTTTGGCCCGTTTTTTTTGCAATTTGTTTGTATTTATTTTGCCCACTACTTCAACGTTTGAAAAGAGAGTGAGCGGAAAGAAAAATGCTCAACGAATAAACAAACTCATTTGCATAATTTATAGACAACTTTGCACACCTCTCGAGCGGCCAAACAACTTAGCCATGTGATTCCGCATTGGTTAATTCCATTATAAAAGACAACAAACAAAAATTTACCATAAGATGCAGAATCATGTGACGCATGTTGAATATTAGAAACGAAATTTGACTAATGGCGTATTTTGTGAATGGAAGAGAAACTCAAATGTTTTTTCCTTTCCCAAAAATAAAAAATAAAACAATAAAAGGAACACAATGCAAATTAATGTTTCTGCCCACAATAATCCGCGAAATTGGCGACTTTTAATTCTAAAAGCTTTTTAAATATTTTTATGCAAAAATCATTAATCTTTCAAACCTAAAAGGGGTCTTCATCGGCAAGAAATTCTTAAATGATATATGATTGGTTTGGCATGGAATTGATCACGTTGCCATAGTGTCTGGCACCGAGTGATAATATAATTTTAAGCTCAGAGTGGATTTAAAAGCAGCTCGAGAATTTTTAATTAAAAGCTTCAAAATGAATCTCTGAAAGATAAACAAAAGCAAAATAAGTAATCGATTTCGACTCTCAGTTTTGGTTTTTAGATGACTTGAAAAATTAAAAATAAAATGAATTTTTCCATTACTTCCTTAACTGACTTTTTGGTATTTATTTATTATCTGACAAAAAACTCGCAACTTAATACTTCCATAAATATTCCCACGCTCTATACTATTCAAAGACCTCAATGAACCTCATGACTCATTAGAGAAACGTAACCCGGCAAGCGGTCTGAATTTATACCCAAAATTGGCTACCTACAGTCGAAGTAAGCTTACAAATTACAAACTCAGCGCCGCACACAAAAAAATGTAAATAAATTACATAAATCGTCAAAAGTTGTCATATAATATATATACGTTATATATGCTTTGAGGTTTGGCCTTCGACTCGGGACAAGGTTTTGGCCTGGCCTCCGGTTTCCCCCCTCTTTTCCGCTGAGACTAAAAACTGCACCGAAAATGGCAACCCCGACCTAAGCCAAGTCTATAAGTCAACACACAAGTCTACGCACCGTCTACGCACATTGTGGATCGATGGTGTTGGGAGTCATTAAACTGACGACAATCGTTATGATTTCCCAGTTGGTGGTAGTTGACCGGACTGACTTGTTTCTATCGGACGTGGAAATGCTGCAAGTTGAACCGGTTCAATTCACTTTGACCATTTGAATTGGTAATTGCTAAGCTCTTTTGATTTTAAACTTGGTTTATGGCTAGCAGTGATACAGATCTAGCAAAGGTGGAAGTAAGAGTTGGTCTCTTTTAAAATGTACAAGCAATAAAATGCTAGATTAGGTAAAGGGGCTGGCTGGCTATATAAAATCACTGAGCAACCAAGATAAATCTGACAAATAATTGAGCTAAAATAAAGATAAATTAACTTTAATTTGTTAATAATAAAAAAAAATGCCAGCTCAGCCTTATTAATGACTAGGAAAATCTTTTCCAGCCAAACTCCTTAAAATTTAATGATAATTTGGTGTAGTATCATTAAACCACTTGGTTCATTAACAACTTACAATGCTCTATTGTTGCTAGCGCCCAGAACAGAAATAAACTTCCGCAAACTTATAACTTCTTCGAAAAAGAGCCAAAAGTTGTTAAAACAACAATAGCAACATTATATGAAAAAATTACCATATCTCTGGTATACGAAATTGATGTTTCCCTACGTGATACTTGAGATGGATGACGATGATGTTGGGTAGCTCGCGCTTAAGTATGGACAGCCGCAGCAGCAACAGAAAAAGATAAATAAATTTTAAGCATTTTTATGCCTTTTCATAATTTTAAGTGATGATTATGCTGATTTTCGTGTTTACTTTTGGCCAAAGAGCAGAAACAGAGAAGGAGTTTTTTTTTAACAATTTGGCAGCAGCAGCAGTAGCGGCAGCATAAAGACAAAAAAAAACCTAAATTAATCATGACTTTACAATAGACAAAGGCACACGACACACACAAAAATACCCCAAAAGATAGACAATGAATGAGCTGAAACGTATTTTTCCTCTAATTTGTTTACTACTCCTCAAAACCCCATCATCAACATCCAGCAGTCGTCATGTGTCTGCAAAAATAAATGAATGTTCCATTTCTGTCATTTGCTCTGCGAAGAGCGTTGTTAGAGTGAGTAGCCCATGTCCATCTCCATTAAGAAGCAACAAGAAATGTCTGAAACCCATATGGCAAGGCAGTTCGCGAAGAAATTAACTATTGTATAAATAGAATTATTTCTAATTTAGTAGATTGTGAGCTTAGCATTCATTAAAGAGTGACACTTAAGGGTCAAATACATTTTTGTTATTAAATTTTTAAGGAAAAATTCTTCTTGATAGTACATTTTGAAATGCATGACATATCGTATTTCAAGGGGTTTATAATGAATTGAAATAAAACCGCATATAACGATGCCAATCACAATTAACTGCAACACCTGGTACCCTTAATCCAGCACTTCAATTGGTGTCTAAGCCCGCAAGCAAGTTGGCTAAATGCAGCAGTTAATTGAGCTTACAGCACACACCCACAATCGGCAGAAATGATGGATCTATATATATATATTATATAACCTATTGAAGACTCCAATAAATGCCAGACCGCATCGGAAAAAAATAAAAAAAAATGCAACACTAATGGAAGTGCACAAAAGTCATAATGATATATAATTAAGTGCACAAAAGTCACCGCAGATTGGCCCAAAAAGTACAGAGAAAAAAAAACAAAAAGAAGGCTTTAACAAAAATAAAGTAATCATCATTATAAAAAGATCATCATGATTGGTCTGAATAAACCAAAACCACTGGCACTCAAATTTTAACACCCGAATTTGACATTTGCCTGACTTTGATTTGGCAATGGAAAATGCTTCAAATCACAATTGAAAAACCAACCAAGCCAGCTACATGAAAAGTAACTTTAAGCCATACTCATAACGAGTGCAACAATTAAGTTGTCAGGCAAATAGACTAAGCCGTACACATATCCAACTACCACTCACCAATTGACATGCGCAATTATCATATTCAAAATCAAAATCGAAATTCATACCAGGAAAAGCGTTTGCCAAGCAAGAAATACTCGTAAAGCAGCAGCTGTCAACTTGAAGCAACATTTGCCCTTTTGCTATCAAAAGACAGAAAACCGAAACGAAAAACGACGAAACATCAACCGCCCACTGAATATCTGAACCAGCAACAATAGAGAATGAAAACACGTGAAGCACTTTTGCCAAACGTCATTCAATGAGTTCTCCGGGAGGGAGGCTAGGGCGGGGAAAATGCTACCGAAAAACACTCGCAAGCCCTAGGGAAAGGGGCAGGCAGGTATGTATATTCCACAAATCTGTATTAGTCAAAACCAATATGGCAACCGACATAATGCCCATAGCCAACACTTGAAGAGGCAAACAGGGCAAATATATATATTAATGTATATACATATGTGTACTTCTGTACACAGCTCATAGTGGGCTTTGCACTGAGATAAATGTATAATAAACTTTTTATTGATTAAATTGGAAATTTACAATAATGTTATAAAATCATTTTTAGCTATTATTTTGCAATTAACCTGAAAGTTCTTATTTTAACCATTCTAGGAACTTACAAGTTTTATCTTAAAGATATGAATGATGATTTAAAAAGTATATAACACTGCATAAATCCAATTATTAGAAAGCCAAAAACTTAATTGCATACAAAATATCAGGATTTTAGGGAAGTTAAGTTGCTGAAAAGGTTATCAGGAAAATCCATACTCATTATTGCAAAATGGAAAATAACTTTTTGTCAAATCAGAAATGCATTAAAATATTCCAGAAATCAATCTTTCTTCAAACATTTTAAATCGTTAGCAAACGTAAAAGACTAAAACTGGAAGACATTATTCGAAAGACCAAACACTTAATGGGTCCAATTAGCCTACTCCCAAAGCCACAAGCCACTTGCACACCAAATATTTAGATTTCCCAAATATTGCAAATACAAAAAAAAAAAAAAAAATATTGCTACTGGGCCAAATATTACCCCCCAACGGCTTGGCTTCACAGCTTTTACGGGCACAGTTGATGGTGACCGGATTTTTGGTAAGTGGGGAATGGAGAATAGCATTTGATAGGATTGGATGGCTCCGGATTATTCGTGCTCGAGTTGACTTCAAACTGGCATTCCAATTGAATCAGCTGGGGTCTAAGGTAGCCACGGCTCGAACACAAAAGCATTTCACCTTTTCGATGAGCCAAGCGAGTGAGTGAGTGAGTGAAACGAGCAAACAATCAAACAAGCCGGCGAATATACATATGTTTGAATTGATGATATACATAGTATGTGGTGTGTGCATAGAGGCCTCCTCGAAGAGCGTTTGCTATTCGGAATCGAATATTTCCGCAGGTGTCGAGCTGAGCGCGAGTCGAGTGGCATTTCAATTTGTTGTTGCTATTGCTGTTGGTCGCTATTGTTGCCAAGAATCGTGACATGCAACTTGACTTGGCACTTGGCAGGAGCCAACAAACAAAGCGGCAGCAAAAACCGCAGCTGACGTCACCGCCCACACGGCGTTTGATAGTCAAACAACAACACCAACAACAACGGCAACGAAAGGCACTGAAAACTATCGCAAAAAGATCTACGCCAGAGTTTTGAAATCAATTAGCCAGTAGCTTAACTCAAGTCGAGCCCTCAAATGCAACTGACTACCCAAAAAAGTAGCAATTTTAATTTAAAATTTATATATACTCGTACATGCAGCCATTCAGTTTTTCTTATTAAAATCTGAAATGAAAATTGCTCAATTGTTTTCGTTGACGTTCGTTGTTTTTATCTCTCCCATCGGGGTTTGCCTCGAAAAACGGGGGCGTGCACGTTACCTGCCTTAAAAACTAAAAAATCAACAAATAAAACTAAGACGATTGGGTATTATTTGGCTTAACGAATATAAAAACTCAGTTGGACATGAAAAAATATTTAAAAAATAAGCAAGAAACACAAAAGCTATTCAATCAGCGAGTAAGAGAAAGGGTGGGAAAAATGTTAAACTATTTCTTAAGTTATTTTCTACGAATTTTTAAGAAATACTTTTCAGAAATCTATATATAAATTCCAATAAAAAATTGCCTTAATCTTCAACTTCAACTTAAAAACCTCCACTGCCGCTCACGAGAACCGCATCGGTGACTTCGATATAATCAAATATGACAACCCATTCACCCATGGCAGAAGTGCCTACTTGTTGGCGGATTGGATCGGATCGTATCGGATTGGATTGGATGCGATGGTATGGGGTATGGGGTATGGGGTATGGAGAATGGGGATTGGATTGGCAAACTTACCCGTCAGCGTCACATTGACATGCATGAGGCCAATGTGGGTGCCGATGCGCGCTGGGAGCTTCTCGCGTGAGAAGGCTTTGTATGGCGCGATGATGGTTGCATGTGCCACATGCCACGCGGATCCCAGGCGGGTGACTGTTGGATAAAGACGTGAAACGTTAACGTTTCCCAGGTTTTAAGTATTGTTGTTGTTGTTGATTTTCGATGCAAATCAAATATATAATATTGTGATAATTGAAGGTCATTCTACTCACTTAGTATGACTAGACCCACGAAAAGGCTCAGTGTGACTGTCGAAAACGTTGTGAACTTCTGTGAACGAGAAGATATATAAATTTTGATTTAGTTTTAAATTGAATAAAAATCAAAATCGAATAACATTCAATGTTTGCAATGCTCTAATAAAGCCAACAACTCGATAGAAACCAATAGACAAGAAAAAAGGGCGCGCCTATAGGAAAACGGGTTTGCCTTTGGGTCTCTCATTAGAGGTATTATATGTACATTGGCTATAAGATTTATCTGACTTCTGTTGGAAACGTGCCGACGATTACGGCCATGCCAGGCAGTTGGCACAATTCAATTAAACAGACCAGCTGGCAACAGCGTGAGAAAACTGATTCCAGTTGGACTTGTGTTATGATACTGTAATAAATAGACAATAACTTAGCATATAGATAGTAAAATATATTTATTATCTTGAACTAACGAGCTTTCTTGACATTTATTGGATGTACCTCAAAGAAAACTATGTTTAAATTAACTTAGAAATAATAAAATAGATTTTGAAGGCACTTTTTGAAGTCCTTTAAGGACCTTTTCACTCACCTGTTTTCTTACACCCTGGAAAGATGACTAAAAATGCCACATAAAATGTGGCAAAGAGCACAGAGACGGCTACTATAGAGACGTCTCCAGTGACGGGTGTTCGATTTGAAAAGGAATATAGCGTTGGTCCCCCATCGTCTCGAAACGCGTCGAACCAGCCTTTCATGCTGGTCGCTGTTGCTGATGTCGGGTTGTGGGATCTATTCAAAAATAAAAATAAAAAATCAGAAATCATAATATCATAAATAATACTGCGAAAAACGCCAAAAAAATTAATTTGATGAATATATCTGCGTGGATATTTTGCAAGAGCACTCAATTAAAAAGATTTGCATTGCAAAATCATGCGAAACTCGGCTCAACTGATCTCATCTCGCATCTTAAAGATACCATGTATCTGCAATTCGTGACTAAGCTTTTAGGTAGCAGATACTTTAGCTTCAAGTGACAGGCAGCTCAATGCAAAATTAGTTTGCTAAACAACAACAACAAAAATATGCAAATATTTCTTTAAGTGCATTGGCTGCATCTCTCTTTCAAGTATATACATAACAACCCGGAAATGTAAAAATCAAAATAACGAAAGACAGCATTACGTTCTTCTAGAAAACAAATCTGAAACAAAGGAATTTCATTTTAGTCGCTCTAAAAAATTGTTATGTTTGAAGCTCAAAAAAGTTAACAAACCAGAAATGAGACCTAGAACCGGATCTAAAGGCAAACAAATTAACAATAAAAAGCTACGTCGAAATCTTAAGATTCCATGTGGGGGCTTGAACAATTAAGAAACCAAAACAGCAACTGAAACCGACGAGAAACCATCATCAGCTCCGACTGCTGACTTCTGCTTCTGAAGCAATGACGTAGGCAAAAGTTATAATTAAGTGTCGATAAAATTGAATGACTTTAACACAATGGCAACGCGATCATAGCGATTTTGTAAATACCCTAGCAAAAGGTGATATACAAATGCTAATGACAATATAATTGTATCACAGAGTCTCCGATAACTGGGTAGGAAATATAGATTAAAACAACATTCAATTTGAAATCTAAGATAGACTCGATTTATGCAACATATTTATATCATTTATTTTTTTTTATTATTTTTACCAAGGAAAGTCTTAAACTTTTGCCTTAAGCTATTATAGGTATATCCCCTAATCTCCTGCATTATCAAAGTCGTTAATATATCATCATCTTTGGTAAATAATCATCAATGGCTTTGAATTTAATAGTACCCTCATCATATCTCTTAATGAAAGGGGTATGGGAATTGCGCATACGCAACGTGTTACGTGCAGAGGCACGCGGATGTAAGTTTCTTATACAGACATGTGTAGCTTAGCCTCAGAATATACTTTTAACTTGGGTTTTCCCACTGAGCACGAGTTCTGAGTTGTGAAAGTTGAGTGGCCCGAGGGCAAGCGAGCATGTGGAATCAGAAAGAGAATTATACGAAGATCGGTGCCTTAAGGCTATAAAGTTGGCCAGTTCCGCAATGATTTTATTGTTCCTATTTTTAAATTTGTTTGCTAAACCATTATTTCTTCATTAGCTGGCGTATATTACGGCAACAAATCATCTAACATTCGTTTTATCATTCAGTCCCATTCATCAAGTCTTAAAGTTCACTTACCAAACTTGTCAAGAAGAAACCGGCATACAAAATAATTGTTATTAACTTTTCGTGTTCACTTTGTTGTATTTTTTTTTTTTTTTTATTTATCTTTATTTTTTGTATAATCCAATTTTGATGTCCAATTTATAGCTTCGAGTTAGCCGTTAAGCCAAATCTAAACAATCAAGAAAATTTGCATTTATGATTAATGAATAAAATAATAAAGCCAGGCACAAATTTTACACTTACACTCGTTGAATTATTTTGCCGAAAAAATATTCTTGTTTTCACAGCTGCGAACAAGTATTTAATAATTTGACTTTAAACGGTTTGATTTATTTCAAATATATTTTTAAGTTATTAATGATGATTATTGTGAGATTTTATTATTTTCTTTGATTTATTTGACTTAATTTGATTATTTATTTTTAGGTATGTTTATTTTTATATTTATATTATACCATTAAAAAGTATATCCCTAAATTATATTTACTTTACCTAAAAATACCACACTAACTATTCTTATTATTAATTTATATCTACTTAAGTCATAAATATGTTTCTTAACCTTTTATTCAATAGACATGGTAATTCATTAGGCAAATGTCTTTTGTTTAATATTTTCTTAATAGTTTTAAAATATTTGCAGCAATTCTTTAAACGACCGAAAAATGTTTTTCCTAGCAATTGCATTTTACTGTTGCCGACTTGCCGCTTTGCACCCCCATTGAGTTTGTTTTTGCTGCTGCTGCGGCTGCCGCTGCTGCTGCTGGCAGTCAACCGGTTTAACTAGTCAAGTCCGCCGCCGCCAGACTTTGCACATAAATTGCATTTTATTTTAAAAACCCGGTAATAAATTGTTTCATTTATAATTAGAATTTTTCGCCAAGCTGACAGCCCGTAAAATCCAAGCCAGCTTGCTGGAAAAGGTGCGAATATGTGCATACATATATGAAAATCGAATTGGGGGTGTTCTCGGCCTTTTTTGTTATATGTTCGATGTTCATGTTGTTGCTGCTGCTGCTGCTGGTTGACCTTCGCATATTTTTCGGACAGGAATTTGTAAGTCGCTATGATTCGCGTCGGTTTATTAGCTCAATTGCCTGCAAAAACAATAAAAGTCGACGTCGACGATGGACTTGGCACCAAAACGTAAGGCGCGACGCATTGCATGTGGAAATCTTCAAGCACATTACGTTATTACGTTACAAGCGAAAACAAAGGCGACAACAACAATGGCAAAACGACAGGCAACAACAATCGGACAATGGGAAAAACAGACATTACAGTTACAAAACGAAACGGAAAATATGCGGCGAAGCAGCACACAAAAGATGCCCGCGCACAGTGTGGCAGTTACTTAGATTTTGATGATTAAGGAAGTCTCAAAAATTGGTATTTGTTTATATATTTATTTAAAAACCAAAATAACCCTTCTGTCTTAAGTAATCCAAGGCCCAATAACTTTAGTAGAGATTACTCATACGACTATTAAACCGATTTTTTAAATAATAAAATGACTTTGATTTTTAATCTTATAACTTTATTATCTAGAATTAAAATCAGTGACAATTTTATTATTGAGACCCACTGTGCAGCAACGCCCCACAAAGCAAGTGACGCAGCAGCAGCAGCATCAAAGCACCGTATGCAGCCCACTTGCTATGCGTACTCTCACTCTCACTTGCTCTCTCTTAGCCTTTTTCTCTCTTGCTCCTATATTACTATTGCTACTTCTCTCTCACTCTCTGATAAACTGCAGCTTTTTTTCAAGTCCAACGAAAGTGAAATTGCCGCTCCCCTTTCCGCTCACTACATCTCTCGCTCTCACCTTTACCGGTGTGTTGAGGAAATGAAGCAAACATGAAATTGACATAATCAACACGCAGCTGGAAACTCTGCAAATGTCTTTTGACGAGACAGAGATAGCAATAAAGCCACCAAGAGGTACAACAACAGGTTTCTGTGTCGCCTGTTTGCTTTTGCTTTCGTTCGGATTTGTTGTAATGCAGAGAAAGGAAAAATTACATGATTTAGTGATATATTTGTCTATTATAATATATACTTATTATTCTTCTTTATTTTCATTAAATATTTAAATATCAAATAATAGATCCAACATATCCAACATATAAATAATTTTAAGTATCTAACTGTGTTCTCTATTTTTTTCTGTTTAGTTTTGTTGTTGCTGCTGGCGGCGTGTGTTCAATGAGCGCTGGTGCGTGTAAATATGTAAGAGTTGCCTTCAACCGGCTTTTTCGTGCAATTTTTTTCGTTTTTTTCTTACGTTTTTTCAGCTGTAGTTTGTGTTTTTATTTTTGCGCTGGTCAGTTTGGCGTTGAATCATCTGGCCATATAGGAAATGAAACGGCAGATGAAGTAATCCCAGCAACCCGCCATGGAAATTACAGAGTCAAAACGCATCACTAAAATCAACCTGATGCACAAACATCATACAAATGCGATGACAACCAAAAGGGAAGGCAGTAAAATACAGAGAGGGGAAATCGGGAAGAAAATTAAATAGCCAAATTTGATATACCCTTAAGATGGTGGGTCTTTCACAGGCAAAATAAGTTACAGGTGTAGAATTTTGGTAGCATTCTAAAATAAAAATTAAAAAATTATACTCCTGTATGAAGCGATTGAAATAATGACAACTTTGCGATATAGAATCACTATTTCTATTATTCTTTCTTCTATTCTTTCTAGCTCTATAAATCGAACTTTTTTTAAGAAACTATTTACGTTTCAAGCTTCTTGACAAATTTAAAATACGTTCTGTTAGGGTTCGAAAATCAATGTGTTGAGTAATCCCAAAGGGAAAACTATTCATTAGAAATTACCAACACGATTTTCCCGCCTCCACCTACACACTCATAATCTCTCACACAAACACTTATGTAATGGCGGCTCTATTCAGAAGTTTGAAAGTTCTTTTTGTTGATTTGTTTTTTATTTTTAGATTTTGGTTTATTTTAAGTTTCGGCAACCATTTGATGGATTTCTGACACTTATGGTTGGCCAAGAAAATAAATTATTTATGATCCCATTGTTAAGCATTCTATTTTTGCTGTGATGAATATCAAGAATTAATGATTAATTTCAAGTCAAGTTTTTTTACTTTTGTTTTTAGGCAGCTTTTAAGTGACTTTTCTGTTTCAAAAACCGAAAGATGTAATTATTTTATTTAATTTCTTTTATATTTTTTATCCAAACTGATAGCGAAACCTTTATATATATTGCTTCAGAGAAACTTATTTATTTTAATTATTTGAAAGGCTTGTAACGCACTGAATATTTCACACTTCTGCTGTATTTAAATAAAATTGCAACACTTAATAGCGGCCAAGTTGATTTACTTTTTTTATGTTTATGGCAAAAATTTGCTGGCTTTAATTATATTTTATATGCCCGCAAATTGGTTGGGTTTTTTTCGACACTTTGTTGTTTGCTTTTTATATTTTATTATTATTTATGCAGAAAACCACGAGGCGAGCAAAGCATAAGTACAAATAACTAGATGAGCTTCCAAACTTTATACCGTTATTTTGTGTTATTATAACGCGGCTTTTGCGGTTTCTTTTTGTTTTGGCAAACTTATTTTAGGTTTTGAATTTTCGATTCCGAATTTTTGATTTTTCTCCAACTTTTACGAGCATGGGGTTTTTGTGCATGGCATAACACACACAAACAAAACAAAAGCAAACAAATGAAAACACAATTCGATTTCGTCTTCGCTGCTGTTCGTTAATTTTTTTCTTTTTTTTGTTATTTAAGTTTGCGCATGCGCGACGGCGACTTACAAAATCTGCGTCCGTTTCGAGAGCTTGTCGTCGATCAACTGATTGCCTGAGAGCGCTGAGCGCATAACAAAACCTCCCCAGAGAGCTAAGAAGAGAGCCAAAGCTCGAAAACGACGGGAGCTTTTTTGGTCGACCGCTAATTGCAGGCTTAAGTGAGTGTGAATTTATGAAGCAGTCAAGTCGGAAAGTCAGAAATTCAGAAAATCCGACAGGGAACTTGGGCTTTATGGCCAGGGCTATTCCTGATCCGGGACCTTGTCCGACTCTAGACTGCCACACTTTCGAGCGGCAAACTGGTTCATCTTGGGCCTGGCCTCACACTATATTATTCGCGTATATAACAAACACATTATACACTTTAATCAGCCACGTGAGACTAACAAAATGCACCTGTCATGCGGCCACAAGTCTATACAGC
Source organism: Drosophila eugracilis (assembly GCF_018153835.1). Classification (NCBI taxonomy): domain Eukaryota; kingdom Metazoa; phylum Arthropoda; class Insecta; order Diptera; family Drosophilidae; genus Drosophila; species Drosophila eugracilis. The sequence continues at coordinate 2,544,098 of NW_024573209.1, forward strand.
TGTGATCTAATTTATATTAGTATTTGCAATGATTTCAAAAATATGATAATAATATTAAATTATTATATTATAATAATAACCTATTATGACTACTCTGAAAATTATCCCAACTATAATGCGCTAGTAATAAGCATTTCTAATAACAACACATTGTTGATAATAGTACAGGTAAATACGTATAAGAAGATAAAAGTTTTATAGCTTAAACTGCAGATTTTAATTTGATTTTTTTCCGATTTGAATGAAATTCCCAAACAAAGATTCAATCCAAACCAATCCGGCTTTAAAACCCCCGCAGCATTATTAATTTTTCTTAATTATTTGCAGCTGACCAGTTGTTGAACTGCTAATTGAATTAGCATAAAGACCCGTCTGGTAATTATTATTTAATTTGCTAATTGAATTTTTACTAGCGACTACCGTGCCACGCACCAACGCCAAGCCAAATCGCCAAGTTAGCCTCCGTGATCTCTCTGTTTATGTCCCGCCAATCCATTCCGGCGGCGATCTCATCTCGTGCATCTTGACAGTTGCAAATTTGGCTGGTCAACACTAAAACCACTTCTCTGCAACATGCACTATGATAAATTTTGTTTATTTTTCTTTTTGGAAGTGAATCTTTTATGATGTGCCAAATTAGCCATAAAACTCACAAACGAAAAAAGCAAATATTGATGTAAGTTCGGTAATAAATGAAACGTTAGAATCCTACTTAGAACTCTGGACAATTACATAACAAATTTGCAGATTAATTTTTATTTCAATTTAATCAAAAAAATCATGACTAATACTTTACAAACTATATTATTCATTGATAGCAAAGCCGTAACAATTTTTAATTAAATGGTATATAAATTCAATATTACAAAGGAAATTTATATAATTTTTATTGTCAATAAATTTATTATAGCCATACTAAAAATATTAATTACGTAATTATACGCTTCATAAAATAATTAAGTTCTAGGTTAAAGCACAAGGCTTTACACCTTTTAAATGAATAGTAGAATGTTTATCTTTTTGCCTTCAATGCAAAATTTGAATGAATTAAGAATTCTCTTTAAATCTTCTTTAAGTAAACGGAATTTTATTCCCAATTCCCCCTTGCCAAAAACCTAAAATCGAATCAACTTCCGCTATGCAATCCAGTGATTCATAACCATCGAAATGAATATCTTGCGGCAAAACCAACTCTCTTAACTGTTCTCACAATAAATTCGGACACACACGTTTAGTCACCGCGAGTTCGTCGCCAAAGTCTTTTGTTCTAGCGGCATTTATATGCAAACCTATCACCTTGATGGGCGATAAAAACCAGAAAAATCTGAAAAATTGAAAAACAAACTCTAGCGACAGCATCCCGAACCAGTGGTTAGCCACAAAACTTAATTTAACGAAAATTCGCAAAGCAAGGTCAGAACGAAGCGGTCAACGACTGCAGCTGCTCGGGAATTGGCCAACATGAAATGCCCTTTTTCGAACAACCAACAATTCTTGTTCGCGCTGATTTGTTTGATTGCAAGCAGTTAATAAAAATTATACAGCAATAAAAGCGAACAACAACGAAAAAATTAAAATTAATCACTCGACAAGGAAAGGTAACTTCTGAGCTACGCAAAAAGCAGCTACCGTTCATAAATGGTATTGCTCACCCAAAGAAAAATTAAATACGGATATGTCGCCGTCTTAAAGTTTTAGGTTGGAATGCCTAGATCGAGGACGGTCGTTGGTCCCTGGGCCAAAAGAGCCAAAAGAACCACTGACAATATGGACCGAAAAACTACTACTAAAGTACGTGTCCCATATCAGGAATGCAAGCCACGCGGCGGTCACTTTCAGTTGGATTTATTTTGTATTTTTCGTATTCTCTTTTTTATTGCCGTTTTTTTGGAACTTGTGCTCGACTGACTCAGTTTCTGTGAACCTCCGCTAAAAGCATTCATAACTCAACTGCCAGCTGTCAGCGGCAGCGGTTGAGACCGCCGGCAAAAAGGGAAAGGGCAATGTAATGTGATGGAAAATTATAATGGAAATAAAGCGATTTGCTGATGCTCTCGTACTTACTTAGCAATCGCCAAGACCCAAGTTCAAGGTCGGTTTATTTTGCCGTTCAGGGCGATGAGAGTGCATTAAATGCGATGCGATGGGAGATTGTTGTCCGCCGATGGAATGGTAATTGTAGTATGATATTAATGGAAGATTCAATGCCTGCTATAACAAATGGGTATGGGTATCGCTTTTCTTAATTTATTCAGAAGATATATAGGACTTATGAATAAGCTATGATTTTTAATAACCTGCTGGTCTCCAGCTAATTAAGGTAAGATGTATATTTATAATGTCTTTTTATACTAAACTATTACACGATTTGAATATTACTATTTTAGCAAGATAATTAAGTTATACACAGTTGCCTTTTATCATTTTTTTATGATTTTGAAACCTTTCTTATATAAAATTTATCCATCATTAACATAAAATCTTTAAATTAATTATATACTTCCTACATTTCCCTAAAAACGTTGTGTAAAAAACAAAATTCCGATTTGCTTTCATGCTCCAAAAAGGTTTTCCCATGCTAAGCAAACTATGCGTCACTAAAACTCACTTAAAACCAAATAAGGAAGTAATCAACTCGAATGTCAATTACAATTACACACGCACTCCGCCAAACGCATAGTAATATATTAATCGAGTTGCGCATACGCCATGTAAGCCGGCCACAGTCACCGAAATTGAATTCAGTCGATTCACTCGCCTTGATTTCAAACCAACAAACTATAAACAAGCGACAGCGCAACAAACCAAAAAAAAAACATACGTTACGCACAAATTAAATTCATGAAGTTCAAAATCTGAAATTCCAGCTGAAACAGTGGCCAACGTATTACGCGGCATGCATACCGCCTTTCAGCCCCCGAATTCCCCCTTTTTTTTGTTGGTTTGACCGCTCGGAATGAGGAAGGTCAAGTGCACGCGCCAAATGTGTTTTATATTGTTTTTCACATTAGTCGCGGCTTTTTGTTTAATTAATTTTTAATATAATTTTTTCTGTGGATTTTTTTTTCTGTGTTTTTTGCCTTTTGACGAGCGCGTTGATGATGTGACAGGCGGCACACACAACTTGGGTGGTTCTGGAGGCTAATTGTGGCAGTTGATGGAAAGGGGCACTTAAAAGGTGTTAAGGCGCCACATGTACGACCTTGATGGAGTTGCCAAGTGAAAGATTTGGTTATAATTAAAAACAGTGTGTTGATTACTTATCATGTTCTCATTCGTTTTTAAGTTTTTTTGATATTAATTGAGGTTTAATTTCAGTATTGGTTGATGGGGTAATATTTTGATGGGATTCAAATGAAACCCTTAAAATATCAAACCAAAATATTTCGATTTAAATGAATATGATTTCTTTAGCGTTTCTAAATACCAATACCTATTGGCCTCGTGGCGATACCCTTGCTACTAGTTCACAGAACCTCAACAAATTAATTACATAGCACCCATTGACCGCCACACTCATTGTTATCGAATGTTTAAAATCAAATTTAATTACTTCCACCCACTAACAACTTCCGAGGCACACTTCGTGGTGGAAGCCTTGGCTATAATAATAAGCCCAGCTACCTATATGGAAATATATATGTATATATACTTCACATATTGGACAAACTGGAGTTTTGATTGTCAATCATTGTCAATCAGCCACCGAACAGGGGCCACCCAGTAAGAAACCAAAAACCAAAATATGACACTGAGTCTTCGAGTGGCCAGGTGGAAAACCTTTAAAGTTCAATCAACTGACAGACACAAGAGACTTAATCACCTGTTTTCTGCCAAGTAGGTTGGAGGGCTTATAAAACGATATCGATCGGCTATCATATTTTATCAAACCCGCTGAAAGGCATAAAGGAAGTGGAAACAAGACAAGTCACAACAAAATAAAATCAAAATTGAATCAAACTATATATAAGTTTAATACCCCAAAAATCCAACCCGATCCAAATACGAGACTGAATCTAAATCGTGGCTCGTGTCTCGAGGTTAGCCTTGCCCATGGCATACAAAGTCGAAAATTGATTTTGGCTTATTTTTTAGGTCTCTCAGGTCTCTCCTCAGGTTCAAAACTATTAGCGCCCGCATGCAAAAAAAAAATTGAAAAATAAAAAACGTAGCCCAATAGAGCAATCAAAATTGGAACAATGCAAAAGCGTAAAACAAATAAAGTTTTTGAAAAGTACAGCATGGAATAAGTATTTTAAATATACTTAAATATTTATTATAGAATATTATTCTTATTTATTATTATAAATTTTATGCAATTTATTTATATATAATATATGTACCTGATTTGCATTAATTTTATATCACAGAACTTAAAACCTTAAAAATCGTAGAATTCCTGTGTGAGAAATTCTTTATATTAAAAACTTATTTGATCGTTTTATTATTTTCTTGATCATCATTTCCCAGTTAAACTTCTCAAAAATCTGTTTTCATGTTTAAACCAAGTGCTATTAGCTTAACAATGTGATTTACGACTATGTACCACACTGTAGTTGCTGTTGTCAGCAATGTTGTTGCTGTCGTTGTCGTGCGTTGCTGTTTTTGACAGTTAACTCTCTACTGGTTTTTATTTTTTCGTGTACCAAACGGGGGCCACTTGAAATTTGAATTTGATCGATTTTGGCAACAACAAAAAAAAGCTACGAAAAACAGCAACAAAAACATGGACAATCGTTATTTAATGCGAATTCAGCCTCGGGCTGGAGTTAATGTTTTAATTAGCACAACTTGGCCAATCTGAGGTCGCTTTCGTGGGCACAGCAACAAAAAATTGCAGCCATGCCACGCCCATCCAAGCATATCACAAGGGATAGTGCGGTGGGTGGTAGCAAAATAAGTACATATAATTTGTATTATAAATATTCGCCACATCAAAAGCGCATTCATTTGCCCGATTCACACAATTTTTTCATTGCTATTTGTTTGCTGGCGTTTAACTCAAACATTGGCAACTTTGGCCAAGTTAAGAAAACCCCCTCCCCCACTATGGCTCTCAGCTACTGTCATTGTCAGAAAATCGTTAGTTAGTTCTTGAACTCGGCTTTTGAACTGAGTTCTCCAACTTCATAGCTAATCGCGAGCTACTCATTTTGTGCTGGGATCTTGACATGAGGAAGCCATTTGGTCGCCATATAGTATTGTAATGACTGTAATTAGTCGAAAAACTGAAAAGTGTTTGGTCGAGGGAGAACCAGCCACGCCGAACATGGTTAATTGTTCTAAAGTCCAACCGTAATATTTCAAACAAAAACTTTTTAGAAATTTAATTTAATTTTTACACATTAACCAGTAGTTCTGGGAAATAATATGTTTAGCTCACAGTCGTTGGGGAATTCCTATGCTATACTATTCAAGGTGCAAATAATTGAATATTACTTATAAATTATTCCATGATTTATAAAGAGTTTTATATTATATTAAAACAGAAAAAGTAATCATCTTTTTATACTGAATTTATACATTTTCCAGAGAAGTTTAGCTAGGCTTTGTTGGCCATTTATGGACAAAAACTTGACTATTCCAAAGATCCTTGAATTCTAGGTATAATGCTCACATTCCGAGATTCTGATAGGCACCTTTGTTCTGTCAAACCGAACATCAACACATACATATGCAACAAACCACACACAAACATAGGCATTTGTCTACGAATTGTCAATTACAGAGACATTTTATCGATTGAAACAAAAGACTTGAACAAAAAACTTGTTTTGTTTTTTGTCGGTCAACTTGGAGTCGCCATGCAAAAAGTGAAAATATTATGCAACATTCTCTGTCTCCGCCTCACCTTGTGCACAATAAACTCAGTAAATATTTTCTCAATTTTGCTAATTGCAATTAATTTCATTTGTCGTTTCTCCTTCATTGTTGCATTATTATAACTCAGCTGTTCTTGGCCATATACCACCTATATATATATTTATAGATATATGCATGTAAAACTATTTGCAATTATTCAATTAAACATGACATGGCTTCGACTCGAACTGGATAGCACTGGCATTGTTTCAGATTCAGATTAATTTCCATTTATTAATTATGTGATCCAGTGCCGCCGGTTTTCACTCGCGGAAAGCAATTAAAAAATGTTAAAGCCATAAAAGCATCAAGATCAATCCAAGATCGTGAGCCTCGTTTCGGGAGGAGGTGGAAAAGGGCTGAGGCGGATATCTTGGAGTGCGTGTTTCTTGATCTTGATTAGCCATTTAATAATGAATTTCCAACAAAAGCCACTTCATACAACAATAACCAATTATCAAGGTCGCGGATGAGTTGGCTATTGTAAATATTTACATACATAGCTTGCGGCCCCCTCCTTTATGGCCCGTCAAGGTCGAACTGTGGCAGAAGAGTTTCATCGAGCGCTGTTGGATTAGTGTAAGGCAAACACTTTACTACACGTTCTATGAAGTCAAGACCTTTGCGCCCTTGGACTTCTAATTAATGGTAGAGAAAGTCACAAAAATTGAACAGAATAGGAAAAAAAACAAAAATCTGAAGGTTACTATAAAGCCGCATTTTTCCGTGGGTTCTTAACTTACAAGCTTGTGTAAAAATAACCATTATTTAACGGCAGAAGTAAGAAGTTTTTTGAAAAATATATCTCGATAGATATTGCCTAAGATCCCTGATAACTATAAAACTCTTTATGATAATTTAAAGCATAAACTTTAAGTATAGGTCTTAATTAATAACCAACATCTCTTTGCTGAAAATCACACTCAACAATAGACACAATTTAAAGAAACAAAATTAAACAAATTGAAATTCATTTGTTTGATCAACCGATTCGAGAGCTGTGTATGTGCACACAACTCAATTAATTTCCAAACATTATTCAAGTTCAAGTTTATTAACCTTAAGTTCAAAAGTGCAAACAGCAAACAGATTAATAGATTTCGATGCGGTTTTTCATGCTGAAGGCTAAACGATTTCTGTTCTTTGCTTTTGGCGGATTCTTCAAAGGCTGCCACAATTGTTAGCAATAATTGGCATAGAAAAGCATTAATGCCAAAGTTCAGATAGTTCAAGCGTTGAAGGTCAGGTGTGAAAAAAATTAATTTAATTAAACAAATTTGTTTTGAATTTTTCTAGTAAAATAAAAATATATAATTTAGAAGCGGTATATAATTTTTAGAAATACTTGCCATCACAGTAACTTATTTTTTTGAGTGTACCAATTAATTTACATTCTAGCAGCACACTGCAATCTTAAATTGGGAAAACATAATGGTTTACCATATGCAATGGCTCGGTACCTTCTGCAAAAGGTGAAGAACCAAACGAAGAAAATAGCAAGACAAATATAAGCAAACATAAACAAATTAAAATGCTACTATGATTAGCCAGAGTTGCCGCCAACACCACCACCGCCGCCTCGTGAGGGGGCATTCGAGCGTGCCCCATGAAGGTTAAGCCCACGGGGCTGGGTTGCGATTATTAAAGAGCATTAATTGGAACATCATTGGAGCGTTGGACAGCGGGAAGTTTCAAATCCCGGAGGTCATTCCGTCGATGGGAGGGGGTTCATATTGGCTGCGTTTTAAAGCCCACCAGCTGTGAACCCAATTATATACTTTTTTCATTTATTCTACCAACAGTTGGAAATCTCTGTGAAGAGCAGCTGTCTAATCTGCATCGTGATTACTGAATTAACGTACGAGTAGTATATAACGTAAAAGTTCAGGGTCATTATGGGTTAAACACCTGCGTTTTCCATGCACTCTCGAAGGCAGTATGTAATTTGTAAGACCTCGCGTGCGTCTAATTATTAATAAGATGTAATGAAAATGCATTACACTGGAAATTAAATATGATTTACCATGGAACATATTCAAATTTGAATTTTGCGCGTTTTTTGATTGAACTGCACAGGTTAAAGTCTCAGATATTAACTGAGACTCAAACATTTGTAGTTCAATTATAGATTGTGTCACATTTTGGTCACACTGATTACCTGGCAATGCACATAGCTGAGACAGAAACCTTATCAACCTAATATTGTTTTCACATTAGTTGTGTTCTGGTCACACCGTTCAGCAGGCAAAACATAAGCAAATTGCAATTTTATTATTTAGTGAAAAGAGTTAAAAAAGCAACAGTTTAACCATGGAAATTGCGGATACATACTACAGTAAAGATGAATACGTGGAGACAGTAAGTTTTTATAGTGATTTCCGAACTTGGTATAACCGAAACTTTGGATGACCTCATCATGCCCAAAAAAAATTTGTTTACAGGCGTCCGGGAATAAAGTAAGTAGGCACACAGTACTATGTGGATCTCAGAATATCGTGCTAAATGGAAAAGTAATTGTCCAAAGCGGTGCCATAATCCGCGGAGATTTGGCCAACGTACGAACTGGGAGGTTCTGTGTAATTGGCAAAGATTCTGTGATTCGACCTCCGTACAAACAATTCAGCAAAGGAATCGCTTTTTTCCCCATGCATATTGGGGATCATGTTTTCGTGGGCGAAGGAGCAGTCGTTTCGGCGGCCACCATTGGATCTTGTGTTTACATCGGCAAGAATGCCATCATTGTAAGGTTCACAAACTAAATATATCTTGCATATGTACTAATGCCATGACTTTTCCACTTTCCAGGGCCGTCGTTGTGTGCTAAAAGACTGCTGTGTGATTGAGGATGGAGCTGTACTACCTCCAGAAACAACTGTATCCAGCTACATGCGCTACACAGCGAAAGGAACCATTGAGGGTGGTCAGGGAAATCCATACTTTGTACCCGCCGCCATGCAGGAGGAGATGATCAACTACACAAAGTCATTCTACGAGCATTTCGTACGAACACCAGCACCGGCTAGCTGAAAGTAATAGGTACAATCAAATGTTTAACAATTTTAACTCTTTTAGTGAGATTAAAGAACAACTTAGCTTTAACTCAAGTGCAATATTCTTGAATCTACGTATTATTTATTGAGATTATCCTTCTATATTTCCTCACAGGTTAAAATGCTGACATATCTTAGATATCTCCCAATTCCATAAAGTGAATACCGGAACCAGCCCGTTACGAAAGATTATTTATGAAATAAACATATATTAGTTATTCTACAATTATGCACATTGTTTGGCTGTTCATTAGTTAATCTATTAGACCCGTCTCACAATCGTAGGCTTCTTCTCCACTCTCAAAAATGGGGAAACTCATGCCAGTGCGCCGGGCGATCACAGAGGCCAGTTCCTCAGAGTTATTTTCCTTGCGAGGCTTTATATTCCGATTCAACAGCAGAACTGTGGCCGTATTGCGGCAGTTGGATACTGTGGCGGTTATGTGGAGAGGCGTCTGTTTGCCTTCCGATTCCGCGTTCACATCAGCGCCAAATTGCAGCAGCAAATGTACACAATCCGCGTTGTTCCACTTGCATGCGGAGTGCAGGGGTGTCCATCCTAGTTCTGTGCGAGCATTGGGATCGGCCCGATGTTGGAGCAGTAACTTAGCCATGTCTACAAAATTGTTGTAGGCAGCACGGTGCAGCGGCGTATATCCATCGTTGTCTTTTGAGTTCACAGCATCCGCATCCAGCCGAAGGATCTCGCGCACTTCGCTGAGGCGATTTTCATTCACCGCCCAGAGGATCATGCGTTCAATGCTGGCTAAATGGCAAAACACATTTCCTTTTATGTAAAACTATTCCAGTAAATTAATGTACCTACATTGTGGATTCTTGTCCTCCTCGATTAGTTCGTCGGCATCGTCATCCCAGCCACTTACAAACATTCCGCGCGGCACTTTCGCGTACCGCAGCTTCTCCACCTGGGATTTTTCATCATCTGAGTCGTAATCCCCCATTTTATTACTATAATTCAATGACTTAGCTTAAACTAAAGATAATTTTGTTTTCTTTTCGTTAAAGTGACCGTTTCCAAGCCGCTAAAGAAATCTTTCAGAAAATATGGTTATTTCGGAATGTTCCGCAAGTACAGCCATGTTCAAAAAAATATGTATCTTAAGATGGTAATTATTGATTTTTTAACACACTTACCATTTAATTTAATTTATTTAGTAATCAGTTACTAAGTGTTTAAATTTCTATTAATGTAGACAAAGCAGTTATTGTTATTCTTTTCAAAGCGAAAAATTCATTTTTGTTATTTATAGATTTTTCTGTTTGAGCAAAACGGTCACCTTAACTCCCACGCTTACTGGATACCACCGCGAAGTCACTAGGAAAACAACTGTTCATCTTTGTTTACGTTCTCTAATATCAACAACGCCATGTCAAATCCGCAGGAGGAACTACTGCCGCCCAGCGCCGAGGATGACGAGCTGACTCTGCCGCGGGCCAGCATCAACAAGATCATCAAGGAGCTGGTACCCACGGTTCGGGTGGCGAACGATAGTCGGGAGCTGATCCTAAACTGCTGCTCCGAGTTCATCCATTTGATCAGCTCGGAGGCCAATGAGGTCTGTAACATGCGCAACAAGAAGACAATCAATGCGGAGCACGTCCTAGAGGCGCTAGAACGCTTGGGCTTCCATGACTACAAACAGGAGGCGGAGACCGTCCTGCACGATTGCAAAGAGGTGGCCGCCAAACGAAGACGACAGAGCACGCGCCTGGAGAACCTGGGAATTCCGGAGGAGGAGCTTCTGCGTCAGCAACAGGAATTATTTGCCAAGGCACGGGAAGAACAGGCGCGCGAGGAGCAGCAACAGTGGATGAGTATGCAGGCGGCTGCAATGGTACAGCGCCAGCCACTGGCCGACGGCTCCGTTGCCAGCAAGCCCAGTGAGGATGACGAAGATGAAGACGACGACGATTACTAGTAGAAAAGTGTGTCTTTCTATGAGCTTAATGTAGTTTTAATCTTAAAATATATGCCATAAGTTGAACTTTCAGCTCTTAGATCCTTTCATGTAAGAGCCACTTGGGAAGTACCAAGAACCCAAGAACTCCTAGTTCTTCGAAATTTTATTCTTCACTTTTTTACCCGCTAAAGATGTGTTTTGGGTTGTTTCGTAATTTTAATCTTAAAATATATTGCCATAAGTTTAACTATCAGCTAATTCCAGCCAGATTCTGTGGCTCTTCCTCATCCTCGTCGACATGCTTGGCATTCAGTTGTAAATCAATCAATCTAGGTAGAGGCTCTGGAGCATTATAAGTCCCAGGCACATATTTGCCCAATATCTCCGTGTGTTGCTTCCAAAATTGTGAAGAAATTAGATCCTCGTGCAGCGGCACTACTGCCTGTCTGCTTTTGTCACCTATAACAACGCGTTTCCTGAGCAGAATCGTTCCTTTCCTGTACATGGCCGGTAGATTATTGTAGTTTATGCCGAATTCTTGGAAGAGCAACTCGTTCTTGTCCGCGGAGAAGGTACCTCGCAGCTTCGCCTCCGCCTCCTGGTTCGTTAAACCCTTTTCCAAAACTAGTTTCCAAAATGCTGTGTTGTAGAGGTTGTTGACATGCACATCCGCCTGCCGCCAGCTGAGATAATCTTTTAAGTTCTGCTCTGAAGGATACAAGACAACCCGACCGTCGAAACAGGGAGCATAGGCCAATGGCATATTCATCCACTTGGACCACTGCATCACATAGCTCGTGGAGAACAAACTGGTGACATAGGTGAGTAGTTTGGCGGATCGTCGCTTAAAGGCAGCCGTCTCCTTACGAAAAACAAAAGAGTACTCATCACTCTGGCCGTAGGCAATAACAATATCCCGGAACTCCTGCAACACTGCCGTGGCGGCTGCATTCATAACATTGAGAGCTAAATAGAGAGATTTTTAAAACAAATTTTTTAATTTAAAATAATATTTATTTAACTACCATTCTCATCGTTGGGCTTCTCAAAATCGTGTGTCTTGGAAAACTTGTGGAACTTTTTACCATCGATTCGTATTACTATCCACACATTGGGCAAAATGCTGTCGTCCTGCTCAAAGGATTTGACGTACTCGAATCTGCTGCAGGCCATTCTGCGTTTGGGGATATTCCGGGCAAAGGAATGATTCAATAATTTGCTAAAATTGCTCAAAGTTCCGAGAAACCGCATTTAAAACTTTCTTTATGTTAACAAAAGCATGATTTATAAACAGCTGATTGCTGTTATCAAATAACAGACGTTAACTATCGCATTAAAATAACATAATCATCCCTAACTGACCCGATAACATCGATAAACAGCTTTAGTCGAGGCAAACAGAGTTAGTGAAATTATGAGTGTGAATTACGAGCAAAATGCGGCAGATGAGCAATTTGCCCGGGCACACAAAGAAGTTAGTCTGTCGGACGACGAAGAGAGCGAGGGCCCTGGGGAATCCACATCCTCCCGAGAACACGGTCCACCTGTTAGTAAACGACCACGGGAGTTTTACGAGGAGCCGGGTGGGAAAGGTGAAGGAAGCGGGGAAGACGATCAGGAGGAAAAGGAATCGGAAACTGCGGGAGGAGCGGCCAACACACATGTAGTAGCTCTCCATTACAATGAGCTGAAGGAGGCAGGTCGTAAGGATCGACAGCAATCCAAGATTTACTTCATGCGCAACTTCAACAACTGGATTAAAAGCCAGCTGATCAACGAGTACATGTCACAAATTAAGCAGCAAAAACGCATGGGCGATGCTCTTAGAGTCCTAGACATGTGCTGCGGCAAGGGCGGGGACCTTCTTAAGTGGGAGAAGGCGTCCATTTCTCATCTCATTTGCACGGACATCGCGGAGGTGTCCGTCGAGCAGTGCCAGCGTCGGTATCAGGATATCCTTCAGCGAGCAGAGAAGTCGAAGTTTGCCAATAAGTTCACCGCTGAGTTTTTTGCCTGCGATTCCACGCTGGTTCGCTTACGAGAACGTTATAAGGATCCCTCGCTTCAGCTTAACCTCGTTTCTTGCCAGTTTGCCTTTCACTATTGTTTTGAGTCGATGGCGCAGGCGGATTGCATGATGCGAAATGCAGCAGAGTGTCTGAAACCAGGCGGCTTCTTTATAGCCACCATGCCAGATGCCTACGAGATCATCCGCAGACTAAGGGAAGCTGGTCCAGATGCCCGGCGATTCGGAAACGATGTATACAGCATAGAGTTCGACTGCGAAACGGATCCATTGCCCCTTTTCGGAGCCAAGTATCAGTTCCACTTGGAGGGCGTCGTCGATTGTCCCGAGTTTCTAGTGCATTTCCCTACACTGGTCAAACTGGGTAGGAAATACGGTCTTCAACTATTAAAACGGTCCACATTTTCGGATTACTACAAGGAGAGTCTGCACCATGGTCGACATCTTCTACAACGAATGTCCGGCTTACAGTCGGTACAGACACAACGTTGTGAAAATGATGAAAAGTTTGCCCATGTGCGAAACATCCCGGGATCACAGCGCGGCCGGACGGTGGGAACCCTCTCCAAATCAGAGTGGGAAGCAGCAAGTGAGTTTATACAAAATTATATTACAAATTTCTTTACTTATGTGTGATATCTTTCAGCTCTTTATTTGGTTTGTGCCTTCAAGAAATGCAAAAACACCTGGGATACCAATGGCAAGCCATTGTTTGAGTTTGATGACTGATTTTTGCCAAAAACTAGCGCGTTATAGGTTATTTTTCTATATCAATCCAACAAAATTCTAAAAAGTATACTCAAACCATGAACAGATTATCCAGATACTGAAACGTTTAGCTTTTAATCGAATTTTATAATATTAAAGGTGCGTTTGTTTGTGTTCATAGTTTCAAATTAATATGCGTAATACAAGTCTAATTTTAGTTATCAAAAAACTTGAATTGTTTATGTTAATTTAAATACAAAATTAAACAGCAAATATATACACTAGTGAATTTTAAGTTTTTACCATTCGAGGCCAAATAATTTTTCCTTTTTTATTTAACACAAACTCCTGGTTTTTATTCAGTTCTGTGGTTGAGGAACTTTATATTTTTGAAGTAAAAAAAGTAAAACTTATAATAATTTTAGGAGAATAAACTAGAAAATTTCAAAGACAATTTTTCAACCTTGTTTTTTATATGAAAATTGTATATTAATTCATTTCATAGTTACCATATGAGCCTTGTATAGAAATAATCAAATTTGTAATATTTTGGACCAATATTTGTGTTCTCACAGCCCGGCTTATATCTATTTTGTTCCTAACATATTTACACAACCAATTTAAAACAATTTGTGTTTTAAACATTAAACAATTTTCTAAAACGACTTGCTGCTGTTAATTTTATAATCAAAATAAAAATATCAAACATTTTATCATATACTTATTTCAAAATTTTTTAAATAACCCTCGCTTAAACCGCCTTTCGAACCGTCTTTACCGAAAGCTTTGATAAGAAGGCTTTGGCCGAGTTCGAAACTGGAAGTGAGATTTTGAATAAAGCTCTTGAGGACGAAGCTCGTTAGCAGGAGAGAGCGCACAGCTGTTGCTTTCACAGCGACGGCGCCTTTGAAGGACATCGGGCAAAGGTTAGTCCTGACGTTTACGTTGCCGGGTCGTGCCTGCCAGCGACCCAACCTGTTCAGTTCTGTGCTCTGGAGCGACCCCAACCAGTCGAAAGCGAGGAGAAAGCGTGTCGTCGTGCCAGGCGCTCGCTCGATGCATCAATGAATTATTGTAGCTGAAGTGTAAATAAATATTTGATAACGGGTCGAAAGTATGGGTGGCCTGGTTCGGTTTTGGTTGGGTGGTTAAGTTGGGATGGAATAAGCGGGGTCAGGAGAAAATAACGGCATAAATTACGCCATTGATTGGTTTCGAAGCGACTGCAAACTTTATATTGAGCCAATCAGTTAGCTCTTCCTTTCATTATCGCTTGGGGCCCAACACTTTGGCCATCTTTTCTTGGGCTTCCCATGGCCGCTTTTCTCTCTCTTACCAACTTTTTGTCAGATAATTTCATTATTTAAAGTTTTGCTCATAAAAATCAACTTTGGGTGTAAAGTTTAAATTTGTTTTGCACATACTGAAGCACAACAACAGCGAAGGCTGAGGCACGTGTACGTGGGTGGGACTGGGGATTAAGGAGGAGAGTTGCGGGATGGTTGGGGCTGCCCCGCTTTTGTTTAAAGTAGAGCGTGCGTATTTATAAGGCAAACAACAGAGCCAGGGCTGCCCGAGCTGTTTACGTTTACACACACGGCTTGCCCTCAACCAACTCAAACCATCTTAAAGCACCGCAGCCACCCAGGCATCAACCCAACGCTTTTGGCCAGGTCCTCTCCGCATGTCCTTCGCCACGACTCGCTTTGCACTGATTGGCCCTAATGAATCTTTTTGTTACCTTCTCCATGCGGCCGCCTGCGCATTGTACCATGCGGTCTATGTAAATTAGTTCACTTTTAACCCAAACATTGCTAACTGGCAGATATCCCACCCCCGTGCAGCGAATTAACATTTTAAGCTTTGATGCGACTGAAATTATAAGTCTGATAGCCTCAATACAAATACTGGATTTTATTGGATTTCTAAAATTTAATTAAATTATTTCTTACTCCTAGGATGAAGGGTAAAATTAGGCCAAGCCGTCTGTCCGTATGAACGCTGAGATCTTGAGAACTAAAAGAGGTAGAAAGTTGAAATTTAGCATACTGATTCTATAGTTTATATAATTTTATAATACATTTATTCTAAAATTGTAGAATTCTTGCGTTCAGGCAAAGTACATTCTTGATGCACTGCTGATCGTAGGATTTTCTTGATGAAATCTGGATGTTAAAATCTGCAAGTAGAGCAAGGGTTAAGGACTGTGGCACAATTGTTGGCCACGTTGTGTTGAGTAATGTGCATACGTGACTGCAATGTGCTCGTGTGGAAGGGACTGTGTCAGTGTGTTGGTCCTGCTGGGCACTGACAAAACGCAGGTAGGAAATGTAAGGACCCCCCACAGTACGTATACGCAGTGTGTACAAACAGAAAACATGCCGCAATGTTTGTTTTGTAAGCCTGTCGAGGCAAGCGAGCGAATAAGTGTCTATGCTTCTCTCTCCTCTCTCAGTATCTTTTGGTCCTTTCTCTGCAGATCATAAAATGCATATATGTATATGTATGCATGCCTTTTCACGGTATATGTATACGTATATGTATGTATGTGGATATGTGTGCGGCTTGTGTTTATTCAACCGCATGAAACAATGTGAAAAACGCATGCCAAACATACGACAGTATTGGTGGCTCTGTGTGAATGGCTGCAAGCATGTCTGCGTGCGCCTTCTGCTATGCTAAACTTTTTACAAGGATTGCCCCCGGAGCTGGTTGGCTTGGTTAACGCAACAATTTAACACAAAACCAAAAAAGAAGGTAAAGCAAGACCAAAAGAAGAAAAGATGTAAAAAAAAAGAAAAAAATTAAAAAAAAAGAAAATGCAAAAAATAAAATGAAACGTTCCACACATATTTGTGCATAGCATACATATATGCCCAAGGACTTAGCGGCGCCCATTGAAAGGATGTGAAGATGATGAGCTGCAGCTCATCGCTTGGTAATCTTTTGTGGTTCTTTTCTGGCCAAAGAGAAACTTGAACTCTGCTCCTCAATGCCCGAGTGTTGCCACATTCATCCGTGGTAGTTACTCTTGGCTCGGTTGGATGCGTTTGTGCACCACAGCAGACGACGAGCTTCTTGGCCAACTTAAGGTCGAATGTTGGCTCAGTAATTACATTTCATTCTATACTTTGGCAAGGTTTTTTGCAATAATATTCTATACATATTCTTTGAATAAAAACGTCATGTCAATATGAATTTCTAAGTAATTAGAAGTATCTACTACAGTAATATTTCATTTAGTTTATTTTTTCTTTAAATATATTTCTGTGAATATTTCTAACAACTCCAACATTTTGCAAGAGGTAAAATTAAAGCTCAAGCTCTAGCTACATTTTTTATTTTTTAATAGTCTTAAAAATGTAAAGGTTACCAAATTCCTTAATTAATTTACTCATAATTCATAAGATTCGTCCGTACTGAATTTTGAACTTTGTCCAAAATTCAAATAAAGCAATTTATAAGCCGTCCAATTAGTCAATTAAAATTGTACAATGTTAATTTTCATTATTTGACAACCTGTGCTTACCAATTTATTCCTGGAAAGGATTTGCTTTCATTAGTGCAGTTTCTGCTCGAATTGACTTTGAAATCAATTCAAAAATTAAACAAGGAATGCATTTCATAACCATTGCGACAGAATAAATAAATTCCATAACCCATGCCCTTATATTCACACATTGTGAATGTTATTTAATCCGCTCAACAGTTTCGTTTAGCATTCATTCTCTGACAGATTTCAAGACAAGTGCATTTCAGCATGGCCACATTCCACATGCACATATAAATATTTGAGTAATTGATTTCCCTGGTCGACCATGGTGGAACTTCAAATTCCTTGGCTTGCATACTTTTGGGCAATGAAAATAGTTCATTTTTTGGACCGCAGAATCCTTCGACTTGAACGGACAGTTGAGGTTGTCAAACTAATTGCACAATTGTCAATGTATTATTTAGTTGCCAATTAAGGTGGCAACTAACGGTGTGGCAGGGTTATATCGATTTGAAAATATTCAATAATCCCAGAGCCTTGATAAGCTCATCAAACATGCACATGGCCATCCTGAGGGGGTAAGTTTGTTTTTAGAGCTAAGTGAGAGGCGGGGTTTTTCAGGGTTTCCTTTTCTATTTTTTTGGTGGAAGGGGAAGTCGGGGATTTAGGGGACACAAAAGTACAAGTTGCTATGGATCAAGCTCAAGGCGTGGCTGTTGGGCATTAGGTGTTGTACACTGGCACACGACAACCAACGAACCAGCCAGCCAAACAAAGGTCAACTCGACAAGTGAGTTAAATGACAAGGACCTCACCTTGCTTTCTTTGGGCCGTGCGTGTTTGCATGTTTGACTCGATGAGGCGACCCGACCCCAAAAATGAAACTCAACTTTGGCTTTGAATGTGGCTCTGGATTGTAGCGTGCAACCATTATGGCCTTTCGCTTTCAAAACAATGCCCCCGCCACTACTTTCCTGTTTCCTGGCTTCCTAGTTCTTAGTTGTTGTTTTTGCATTGCCCTTGGCCAATTGCGAGTGAATTTTGATGTTTTGACTGGCCATTCCTGGGGCCATTTGACAACTCTATAAAACCGGTGTCCTTAAACCCGCCCTCGTCCTTGCCAACCTACTCCGCCCTCTCCACCCACCCTAATAACTGTAATTGCCCGGAGAGTTTCGCGACTTTAGACTTGGCCACCAAACTGAAAAACCGAAACTTCAAAAACCCGACTTGGCAACTGGAAAAGCGGAAGCACGAGCTTTGGCCAAAAAGCTTCAGTGCGATAAGCTTTCGTCCTGGCGAGGCGAAAATGTAAATGTCAGTCATGGAGTTCCAGTCGTCGGATACATGTGGAACACAACGAACACAGAAGAAGCCTCTCGCGTCTCATCCCCCGAATACAATGCGAAAAAGTCTGTACAAAAAATAGACCCTAAAAAGAAAGGGAAGAAAACGCCACTCTGTGCATAAAATAATACTCCTTAATAGCGTAAACTGAAAAACGTAGTTGAAAACCTGCAAAAAATACGTGTTAAATGGAATAACGGTGCGGGAATTGATAATGTAAAGTGTGTTAAAGCTAAAAATTTACGTGAATCAAACGAATACATTAATAATTCAAGGCCCCCTGAAAGCCAGAAGCTTATTAGTTTGATAAGAAATCTAACGAAATTCTCATAGAATACATATATATATTGTACAAAAGAATATATGTATATATATATATAGATAATTATATATATCATATAGAGTAGGATAAACCGCAAATCGAAACTCAAACAAAGTTGACAAAAAAGCTCACGCCCCTCACGTCTCAGTTTTTTCTCGTATTATTTGTGAAAGTGCAACAAACATATATAAAAAAAACGGGAGAGGAGAGAGGATACAAAAAAGCAATAGCTGCAGGGACCTGCAAAGGAATTGCCATCATTTGGGGATTACGGAATTATCGGGATCCCTTCTCATTAAAATGGATTTAAGCCAATGCCGATGTGCTGAGCTGCATTTGTGCATGGGATTATCGATTGTAATGCGCAGTCATCAAATTATGTTTGAACAACGCCGCCGCAACAGCGATAATAGCAACAACAACAACAACAGCAACAGAATCAACAACAAACACTGATTTGGCCCCTGACCCCCTTTTGGGCAAACCGCTATATTCGACATTCCCTGCGCCCCTGCCCACGCAAAAGGAGCAGCGAAAAAGAAGAAGCGTCTTATGAAACAATTGAAGCACCGGCCAAAGGAGCAAAGGAGCAGACAAAGACAAAGGCAAAAACAACGGGAAAGGATAAAGCGGAGACCGAGAAGGAGAAGAAGCAGCACCAGAACCAGCAGCAGCAAAGGAGACAACAACAAAAACCACAACAACATCGCATTTTTAAACGGCAATACGCAAAGTAAGTGAAGTGTAAAGTGAGCGAGATGGCAATAGAAAGGTGTAGAGTACCGCGAAGAGGAGTACGGATTACACTCAGCAAAATACTAGTATCTATTTCCAATGGTGTGAGGTGAAAGAGAAGTGGAGATGTTTTGTTCCTTTGATAGAGGGGTGGAGTAGAGAGGTAGAATTATATTTTCCATTGTTGTCTCACCTGAGGAAAATGTTTTAAGATTTTACTAAAATTTATCTTTAAAACACATTGTTTGTAACCAAAATTCGTTACGGTTTCAAGGCAGGCTGTAGTAACTCTAAAACCTCTTTCAAAAGCCTATGGATATTCATAAATAGTTGATACCCACCCATATGGTTATTTTATTCGATGCAGCCTATAATACAGTTAATTAGGACAGGCTTATCATCATCAGTGAATCTATTATTTTTTTTTGCTCTGTGTAGCGGAGAGTAGCAGTTAAGGTGAGGCAGCCAAGTGAAGTGAAGCATTTGTCGCATTTTGTGCAGAATTCTCGGCGTAATTAATGTTTTGAGTTTGTGTACATGTGTGTGTGTGTGAGTGCGAGCGTTTGTAAACTAGGTCACTAGGAAGTTAGCCCCTTAGCGCCCATCCCCACTTCAGTTCCTCTTCAGCGGCAAACTCTACGTCAAAGGTGTCAACTCGCCAAATCTGCAACCACACCTTAGTTAAGTAACCCACCCCATAAGGACAACCCACTGAACCACTCATCGCATCACCTTCTTTGCCATCCTTAACACACCGCCATGATTAACGCGCCACGGTGCGATTAACTGGCAAACAAATTTGGAGTGGTTGGCGGTCGTGTATGTTTGTGCTATGTCGACAGCATTTCCATTCAATAACCCACGGCTCTCTCTCGTATGCAAACACTGAAAAAAGGCCTTTTCGTAAAAAATACACCGTATTTGTGCATGAAAAACTGTCATTCATCATCCAACGTACACAAACAAGCGGTTGTGCTAAGGAAACAAGGCCTTGTATTTTTTATATCCTTAAACATAAAAACTTTATTTGATTTTTGACTTGCATCTCATTCATCATCCATTTAAACTCATTCATTCAGCCGCAAAAATAACGTTTACGTAGTGTTTGGTTATTTAATTAATAACCTAATTACATAAAATGTATAAAAAATGTAAAGGTATTTAAAGAAAGTGTGAAAGTTGGATTGTGTTTTTATTTTATAACGGTCAACAATCATTTAATGGTTCGAAATTAATGGAATGTTTGAATAATATGGCTTTTTCTATGAAGTTTTTTTTGTATCAGATATCTATTGCTTATAAAAGTAATAAACCTACCAATTAAACAAGCTTATATATTTTGAATAAGGTTTTACAGTACGTAACGTCAACGTTTTCCATTTCCATTTAAGCTGATATCAATCAGGACCTTTATTTAACCAGAAATTTCGCTTAAAACTGGCGAAGAACTACGCTAGTATTAAATATTTAAGAGCCATAATAAATTATAAAACGTGCTGACGATAAAATATATGTTACTTATACTTTAAATTATTTTTTGTTGCCCCTTTATATTTTTACGTTTCTGTGTGTAAGTACGCATGTATGTACCACCTCGCACACGCAGGACATACAGAAAGATAAAGAGGCTTCCCCTACATAAAAGTTCTTTCTGTTTTTTATAGAAAAAAAATTGGTGGCAGGAGTTTAGAACATTGCCAAAGGGGCTGCGGATAGGAGGAGCGGGGGTGTAACCAAGTAAAAGCCATAAAACTCAGGCGCCGAAGCGCAAAATGCCCTTGCTCAGTAAAAAAAATAGAATGTAGAAGCCAACAACAAACTCAGGACAATCGACAAAAAAAAGACAGAAAACAACAGCAAATAAATAGAAACTGCTTATTTATTTATTTGTTTCGACAAATCTCAATTGAAACAAAGCTTAAAAGCTTTGAAATCAAAACTTAAATAGAAACCACACCGAGCACAGACAGTCAGACGAATAAAACCAAAAACGATAGAGCGCGAGACAAAGAGACAATTACTATTAAATCCAAGTTCAATTCGGTCAGCAAACAATTGAATTTGTTGCAGATTTGATTTGGCTTCATGTGGATATGTGGATTGCGATAATTATTTTCTGGGATTAGTATAGGATCTGCTTCACAGCTCTGTCCGCAGTTTGCTTCCTAATGAGATTCGGTTAATTAAAATGAAATTCTTTATCTGCATTTAAATGTTTTGGGAAAATTGAATTCGTTTTTTGTTGGTTGGCTTGGTATTAAGGTGGAGGGGATACATAAAAAGCTTTGGGATTCGTTTTTATGTTTTATACCGATTGATTTGTCAGCAAGGTCGAATCAAAACTGACCTAAGCTAATGCAGATATACTTTTCGAGCCAAATTACATTTACATTTGACAGGAAGGAAAATGTTATGTCAATACTCTTATTGAAGTATTATTGTTCGAAACCAAATCTTATTAAAGTAAACATTTGATTATGTTTCACAAAAATAAATCAGTACCTCAGATTAATTCAAAAGTATAATGAAAATAAAGTTTTTAAAGATGCATGAAACTCGTTTCAATTTTATAATTGGATTTGCTGGACTGCAAGTTTTTTTGGTTTTAAATTATCTTTTCTTCTTTAGAAATGTTTGCATACATTAAGACGAACACAAAAACATGCTTTTGCTCAAGCTCTTAAACCTTTAAAACGTTATACGCATACATATATATGAACAAATAAGGCCTAATCCTGCTTTAAGCTATAACCGAAAACATATCCCAAAAGTTTGCAACAAAAATATAATTTAAATATGCACGCTTTATGAAGTGGATTATATAGATGGAAATGTTCATTCAACGTTATTTGGAAAGATTTATTGTTAAGAACACCATTGCATTTGGTAATCTTCTTTAAATTCATCAAATAAAATACTTATTTCATTTTTATTATTTATATTGTTTGTAGTGGGAATTATACAATTATTCTAGTTATGATATAATAAGTTTTGTATGAGAACGAAGGTAATTATTTTAAGATACATTTTTATTATTTCTCAATTACTTATCAAACAGATCTGGAGCTTACTATAATCATAATTTACAAAATATTTTGTGTGATGAAATCTAAACCCTTAAAGCTTCGTAATCAGATTCCCCATTCATATAATATCTCGAAATATATTTCATAATATTATTATTAGCCAATTCCGCGTTATATCTTATATACCCCATCTGTAGGGACACAACGAAGTGTATAAATTGCTTACGTTTGCCCATGTAGTCATAAAAATTGCTTTGGCACATAAAACGAAGCTTGACGCCCGCTTTTGGTTTTGGTTTAGGTTTGGTTTGGTTTCATTTCGCCTCTTACTGTTTCGCCATCGCTGGTGGGCTTGTTTTTTGCCGGCGTCCTTCTTATATTTCTATTTCTATTTGTATTCCTATTTGTATTTGTATTCCCCGATTTGTATTTTGTACGCTCGCCAATTCGGTAATCACATTTCAAGCATTTTATTCGATGTCCCCCCTTTCGTCCTCGATTATGATTCTGAATCTGATTCTGATTCTCGTTTCTGTTTGTGTGGATCCTTTTCTTGCAGGATATGACAAGTGATGGTGCTGTTACGTTTTGGATATTTTTGCTTTGTTTAATCGCCTCGCCGCACCTGAAAGGGGGCGTGGCCGGGAAGCCCGATGAGCTGCACATCGGAGGCATCTTTCCGATAGCCGGCAAAGGAGGATGGCAGGGCGGGCAGGCGTGCATGCCTGCCGCAAGACTGGCGTTGGATGATGTCAACAAGCAGCCGAATCTGCTGCCGGGCTTCAAGCTCATCCTGCATAGCAATGACAGTGAGGTGAGTAGTGACTACCAAGTAATAAGTAACCACACTGAAAGAAACCGATATAATTTTGAAACCATTAACATATACAATATAACAATTATTAATAGGAAATCAAATAGTAAGCTAATACTTGATGTTATACAAACTTTATATCAATTTTTTTGTGTTGTGTAAAATTGACACTAGTTATGGCTCTATTTTGAGCACCATCTTATTATTTTCGGTGCAGTAGCAAGTTGAAACGCGATAAGCCCTACTTATATGCAGCACGGCAGTCTCCTCTGGTGTCCTGTCACATACCCTTGGGTGCCACTTATTTTGTTTCGTTTTTGTTTCTGTTCACTGATGACTGAAGTGCTGGCTGAGCACTGGCATTCATTAGCATATTTCTCCAGGGGATCATGGGTTGGGGTCTGTTAACAAAGGACAAACAGTTTTATTATGCCGCATTAAAGGGTATTGCTACGCATGTGTTCCACAAATTGAATTCTCCGCACAATTCGCCGTTGTCCAACAATATTTGGCGATGCCTTGGCTTAATGACCGCACATAAATTGTAATTGAGGTTTGACTGGAGCACGTTCGATACGTTGCCAACAGCAATTATATTGGTAGAGTTCGGTTAATCGGGATTTTATGTGCGTGATTTGTAATTGATAAAAGGTATTTATCATTAAGAAAAATGTGTATATACTTCGGGCAAGTACAGCCAATAAATGTCGCTTAATGCTTATTAAATCGGAAAATAATTGTTTGCGTACGATTCCGTTTTTTTCTTAAAAAATTTTCTATGAGATTACTAATTAAAAAGTTTTAGTTCTTCTTACAAAACGTTTTATTATTAAGCTTAAAATTTAATTCTAAGCTAAACTGATACAAAAATATTATTTATTTTTCGGGTCAATCCGATTAAAACCTCGGCAAACTTTAAAAGAAAATTGTATTTTCTCTGTCTTTTGTCAACATTGACTTACTTCTGTAGTTAAGTTGAAGAACAAATAGTACAAGGGTTCCTTTTCTACCATCTAGCAGTAAATGTTTGTTCGCTAAAAAATGAAAAAAAAAACGAAAAAGGAAGCTGAACAGATGTAACTGAAACATCCAGCAATGAATCAACTTCAAAACAGTATCAATTTCTGTCGGTTTTGTAACCTTTGTTAGCTAATAGAGAAGAGGCTATTAAACAAATACCCGCCATCCAAAAAGCCATGTATCATAATAAATGGCCAGTAACCGACGTAGTTTCCGTTTTCCGGTTCTCAGTTCCCAAACTAAACTTGCGCTATCAATGCCCCTTAGCGCGTATATAAAACTATTTTTATTCATTTTCATATTTTGCACATATATTTTTTGGATTTTTGTGGGTTTTCCATTTTAAGGGTCTGTGGTACAGTTGTTGCGGTTTTGACTACTTCGGTTTTTTGGTTTAGGTTTCGGCGGCTGTTTGGCCCTGCCTATTTATAAGCGCGAACCTCATTAGTTTTAAGTGAGCGAAAGCTTAACTACTTGTTTTGAGTTTTGAATGAGGTCACTTTGCCCCAGCCCAGCCGTAGCTCATCATTTGAGTTATTTTTATTCAAGGCTGCCAGGAGGGACAGACTTTCTACTATATCCTAGGCCATATATATACATATATATATCTATGTACATATACACACACCCATTTACGGGCCAGATACGGACATATAGATAAGAACACAGAGGACCGGAGAGGTAAACCGAGTCCTGTCCCTGTTCATATCTGTATCTGTATCTGGTCTTTGGCATGGTCTGGTCTGGTCTGGTTAGTTCAGCTCAGTTCGCTTCGCTGGACTTAGCCGGGCGCGTTATGTTTGTGGCTTAGGCAAACAGCTTCCGTTAAATGCTGCATAATTAGTTGCCATCTCCAGGTCCCATAGCCGCCTCCACCTCCTTGGGCACCACCGCCACCACTACTTCCACATCCACATTCACGTCACTTGGCAAGCGACAAGGGGCAAAGGTCGCACGCAATGTTTGCCTTTGCCGCTGCCTTTTGCTTGACCTACTTTGATGTGTGAAATGTCCCAAAGAAGCCTGCACACAAAAGCACAGAGAAGCAGACAAAAAAATTATAAACAAGACACTATGGTTATCCTGCGGTAACCGAAACATCCAACACCCTTCCGGTTAATTCAACGATACAATTCTCAGAGAGTAACAGTCCTTACTTTGTGTCTGTTATCACCACCTAAGTGCTTAAAAATGTAATTATTTCACCTGGAAAGCTGCCAGTTTATTTCCGGATAAGTGCTTTAAACGCTACCGCGGAAATGGTTTCAAACAGCTGTCAAAACTTTAACTATAACTAGGAAGTTAGTTGGAATGGGTGTAAGCTCCAAAAAGGTTTTTGTTTTTCTTTAATTAAAGCTTAAATATTACAGTGGCAAATAAATGTTTTTTTTTAATATTCTGTCCATATGTGTATTTGACCAGGAGCAGATGTTATTACTAGTTAACTAGTTATTTTTGTAAAATGAAAAAGGAAATCAAAAATGTGCAATTACCAATGTCAACTTGACCTTTCCCAAAGGAAAAACTAACTGAGCTGAACCAGTAAATTTTTAATTTATAATAAATTTCTCAAACTGTTTGAGATTTTTAATGGGGCCTAACTTAGACTTAAAATTTAGCATACCTTCTGCCAGGGAAAAATGAGAAGAGAAACTATTAAACTAGAACGAGCGCTTATATCGTGGCATGCCCCGAGCACCAGAACCCACACCAAAATCTGAGTAGATGGGGGAGTATGAACAGGATAATACTTATGCATAAACAGGGACTGGACATGAAAAGGAGAGTACAGAAAAAAAACAATTAGAATGGTTGTTTACACGCAAACCAAGTAAGAAATATGAAAATTGTCGTCACAATCAGGAAGACAAGGGGGTTTTTGGGAAAAAGTAAAGGAAACGACAAACAGCGAAAACGAGTTTGCCATGTAAATGAATGAATGGGAGAATGAATAACTGAATGAATGAATCATTTATATGGTCAACGTGGATACACGTATGTGTGTATATATATATCACAACTTTAGCCCCCACATGAGAGAAAAAGGAAGAGAGGAAGGGGCACGCCTTCTTGAATTATTCATTGTCATGAATGAATCTTGTTTAATTGATAAATGCCATGGCAAGGGGATTAATAAAAAGAAAAATGGAAAAATATCATCCAGGTGGAGATATAAATTAGCAAAGGGATTGAGTATGGAAATTTAACAAGGTCAATTAATAAAAATGCATATAATAATTCAGGCAGAACGGGCCTTAATCGTTTTTAATTCGATACAATGTAGGAATAATGTATATCAAATATTATTATTTTTAATTAATTATTAAACAAACTTCAATTTAAATTTTTGCTGCCCGCGCAATTTTCCATTTTTTTTTTGTTAAAACTTGCGTGATTTTGGTTTTTTTTTAAATTAATCTAAAGACAAATGGTGTTGAAAACTGCAATCTACAATCATCAAGGTCCATAAACTATTTTATTAGGAACTACAATAATTAATTACCTAAACAGGATACGGGTCCTTTTCGGGGATAAAGTTCAATTGAATGGCCACACCAACGCCTCAAATGCCGCACATGAATCACAAAGCAAATTAATCATTTCAATAATTATCTTCGAATGAAGACAGACACATAAATTACAGGAAATTCGCTATTAATAACTCCTTAAGGGTCGTTGCTTAGCATAAACATAATCAATACTTTCCGAAGGCCATCAAGCGAAACATCTCTATATATATACACTTGTATATGAATATTCATTGAAGAGTGACGGATAATATAATTTTCTTGGCAAGTGGCTAATTCAATTTCCCATCCCATTCCCATCAACAGTGTGAGCCCGGTTTGGGCGCCAGCGTGATGTACAATCTGCTCTATAACAGACCGCAAAAACTGATGCTGCTGGCTGGATGCAGCACGGTCTGCACCACTGTGGCCGAGGCTGCCAAAATGTGGAATCTAATTGTGGTAAGTGGCACTTGCATAACGCTGGCATTAATATCATCGTTTGTATTTGCGAAATTCCAAATTCCAATGTACACCACCCACTTTTCATCCATCCACAGCTCTGCTATGGGGCATCGAGTCCGGCTCTTTCGGATCGCAAGCGGTTTCCCACTCTATTCCGCACCCATCCCTCAGCTACGGTGCACAATCCCACACGCATCAAGCTGATGAAGAAGTTTGGGTGGTCGCGGGTGGCTATACTCCAACAGGCCGAGGAAGTCTTTATATCGGTAAGCTATTCAGTTTTGCTACTTTGTTTCTAATACTAATTGGATTGCCTATTTAACAGACCGTGGAGGATCTCGAGAATCGATGCATGGAGGCTGGCGTTGAAATCGTAACTAGACAATCATTTCTTTCCGATCCAACAGACGCCGTACGCAATTTGCGACGCCAGGATGCACGCATCATAGTGGGACTCTTCTACGTTGTGGCCGCCAGACGGGTTCTCTGCGAGATGTACAAACAGCAGTTATATGGTCGAGCCCATGTATGGTTCTTTATTGGTAAGTTAAGTGAGGGATATAAAACGAAGATGGAACCCGTGAAAATGATAAAACCATGACATTGATTTAATTTATAGCTTGAAAATAGTTCACATTGTGTTTATATATTGCATTTTATTATAAATTTGACTTGGTAACACTCAACTGTCAAAACTTTTCGCGGATAAAAGCGTCAAACTAGTCGGCTACGGGATATTCTAACACATTTTTCATATTTCACATTATTACTTAGGCTGGTACGAAGACAATTGGTATGAGGTCAACCTTAAAGCAGAGGGCATCACATGCACCGTAGAGCAAATGCGAATAGCTGCCGAGGGGCATCTGACGACAGAAGCTCTCATGTGGAATCAGAACAATCAGACAACTATATCTGGAATGACTGCAGAGGAATTTCGGTAAGTATTTTCTAAGAAAATATTGAAATTTGCTAATAACAATACAATACAAATTTTGGACAGACATCGACTGAATCAGGCGTTAATCGAAGAGGGTTACGACATCAATCACGATCGGTATCCAGAGGGCTATCAGGAGGCGCCCCTCGCCTACGATGCAGTTTGGAGTGTGGCATTAGCTTTCAACAAGACTATGGAACGATTGACAAGCGGTAAGAAATCGCTGAGGGACTTCACCTATACGGACAAGGAAATTGCCGATGAAATCTACGCTGCCATGAACTCTACACAGTTTCTGGGTGTCTCGGTAAGTTTGTAAATTTAGTTTGAAAATAATAATAAGAAATCTAATATTAAATACTCTTCCAGGGTGTTGTGGCATTCAGTTCTCAGGGCGATCGTATTGCACTTACTCAGATCGAGCAGATGGTGAATGGGAAATACGAGAAGTTGGGCTACTACGATACCCAGTTGGATAACCTATCCTGGTTAAATACTGAACAGTGGATTGGTGGCAAGGTAAGCTTGGTAATAGTAATCTTTGGAATATCATTCAAGTCTTTAGTAATATCCAAATGTCTGACAAAGAAACAAAACAAGGAACTACTGAAAAGAGTCCAACTAATACCGAACAAAAAAAAAAGCTTTCAATAGATGATAGAAGAACCGAAGTTACCGCTAGTCAGGGAAAAATGACGATGCGAAAGTAATAAAATCTTCTTCAGAAAGTCTGAAAGAAGGACCTAAAGTGTCGCCAAAACCTAAAAAGCAAATAGGTCCATCAAGTCCTCAAGAATATGACAAAATATCTCATAAAGTATCTAATGAAAAGCCAGGCCCATCTAAACCCTTTAAAAAAGAACCTTTGGGCCAGGCTGCAGAGAATTACACACCAAGAAAGTCGCTTGATGCTTCGGAAAGAAAAAAGCCACAAAAATCAACCCGGAATCCAGATTATAATGCACCGATAACAAGACGAGCACGAGAACCATTTGATTCATTTGATAAGGAACAGTACTTATCCGATTTGATAGATTATGATCGTTCATCAGAAGATTGGCCAACGACTAGGCCTGAAAAGGATCAAAGAAAGGAAGCAGAAAGTACACTTAGACGTCGTATTCCAAGCAAGCATGATATTAATTCTACTTCTAGTATTCCAAGTGAGGAGGATGATGTCTATTCATTTGGATCTTCGACAATGAGAGGTAGCTATCGTTCACGAAGAGATGACGAACGAATTATTCTAGCTGAAATAGTTAATATGGGAAAGTTACAGGAGCTGAAGGACCAACAGGATTCAAATAAAGCTTATCTTAAGCAACGTAGAGTTTATACCATCGATGAGATAAAAGGGCCCAAAACTACAGGTACCAGCCAACATCATGTGGAAGAAGTTAACCCATACGATTCTTTAACTGATGAAGATAATACTCATGTAGTAAAGCACAGAGGCACCATCACAAAAATCTTTGGGGTTGCTCAACGATACGAAGAAAAGAAAGATGAAGATCCTAAAGATGATGATGAATCCAAAGATACAAAAGTAGAACCAACAAAAAAAGAATTTAATGATGAACAGAAAACTTCTCCAGAACCACAAATCGAATTGGTTGCAAAAAAAACAGCGAGGTTTCCCCATTACAGAGACATTTTCGGATATCCCTGGAGAAGAACAGTCCCTGAAGGAAAACCAAAAGGTTAAAGTGGGAAAAAGGAATAAGAAAATTAGAATTATAGGTATCAATACGGATATAAGCAGAAGACCCAATAAAACAGTAATCAGCACAAAACTGGATTTGGGGATTTATCATGATGATGGAAGACTTCGAGATATTGGCCAAAACACTGATAAAATAATCAAGCCTGCAAAGAAATATAAGTATAAAATTGAACCAGACGATAACCCCATAGACATCGGACCCTCTAATGACCAAACAAGAGAAATTGGTGTTAATACTAAGATCCTACCAAAAGGAAGACCTTCACATATATCTGAAATGGTAATTCATAAAGGTGGTCAATCGAGGGACGTTGGATCCAACACAGAGAGACCTTTCAAGCCCGTTGACGACGGAACTAAAGTTATCTTTATGAAGCCCATCAAGTCGGACAGGAAGAAATTAAATAGACTAATTGTGGATCCACCACTAGATAATGGGCCGTATAAGATACCTACAAAAGAGGAAGGACGAACCTATTACAAAGGCTATGAATATCACTTTCCTGGCAGAACCGGTTGGCGCCGACTTTTCTACAGTAACACCAATGGAAAATATGAATTACGAAAGCCAAGTCAATTGATCTATACCCTGATCTTTGCCATATTATATATTATATTTGTCATGATTTTTTCCTTGGCCTGGTTCGATTATGTCACATGTGATATTTCCAGAAGAGCCCCTCTAGCCAAAATGTTCCAACCATATTTGACTTTTTCTCCTGTCGGACCTCGAACAAATCCCCACGCTATATCATACGATCCTAAGAATGATGCCGAAATCATGGAAAAGTACGCAGCAATAATGGCTTTGCTTGAAAAATATGGCGACTCTGGTCATAACGCACGGTTTGGATCTTGTACTGCTGGGGACCAGTTTGGATATCCAAGCGGGGAGCCATGTGTTTTCCTTAAAGTAAATCGTTTAATTGGCTTCAAAACGGAGCCATACACAGATTCCGATGATCTCATTAATGCAAAGATTGATGAAGAAGATTTTACAGCTTTAAAGAGTCTTTTAAACAAAACTAAATCAGAAGAAGATCGCCAGAATCGTACTTGGATTACTTGCCAAACAAAGGATCAAAAAAATATTAAAATTGAATTCCATCCGGAACCAGCGATCAGAACCGAATACACAGATATTACAGAAAAAATTGAACATATCGGCGCTGAGGGTAAAAGATTATTTTTCGGACCAAATGATCTCAATCGTATAGTGGCTCTTAAAATCAAAAATCTAAGGCCAAACGAACGTGTTAACGTTAATTGCAAAATGTGGGCCCGTAATATCATTCATAATCAGCAGGGGTATGGCCAAGTCGCGTTCTATGTGTTATTAGCTACAGAAAATAATAGAGAAAGGGTGGAAAGAGTACTCAGACATCATGATTTATTGTAATAAACATATATGATTAAATCTTTAAATAAATCTTCTTTAACAACATATCGTTAAATCTTTCACTCAAGGTTCCTCAAGATCGCACAATTGTCACGCATGTCCTACGCACAGTGTCCTTGCCATTATTTGTGTGTATGTGCACCATCTCCAGTTGCGGCATCTTTGTTGCCTTCGCCTTGATCATCTTTAATATATGGAATAAGCATAGAAGGTAGATCATTTTTAGATATTTTATCCTTTCCGTTATTAACTTAGTTCTTAATATTTCAGAGTAATACAATCCTCGCATCCCGTTTGCAATACGATCATGTTATTTGGTGTTATCATCTGTCTAATATCTGTCATCCTACTGGGTATCGACGGTCGCTTTGTCAGTCCCGAGGAATATCCAAAGGTAGGAGTTCTTAGCTTAAGTAGTCTTTACATTATATGACTAATTGCTTTCAAATGTTTTTTCCATTAGATATGTCAAGCTCGAGCTTGGTTACTATCCACCGGTTTTACATTAGCATACGGTGCTATGTTCAGCAAGGTCTGGCGTGTGCACCGATTTACAACAAAAGCAAAAACTGACCCGAAGGTTAGAATATAATATCAATATTTATAAGCTTATATTTAATATACCTTTTAATTACAGAAAAAAGTGGAACCTTGGAAGCTATACACCATGGTTTCGGGCCTCTTATCAATAGATTTAGTGATATTACTCTCATGGCAGATCTTTGATCCGCTGCAGCGTTATCTCGAAACATTCCCACTCGAAGATCCAGTATCTACTACTGATGATATTAAAATACGTCCAGAGCTTGAGCATTGTGAAAGTCAACGCAACTCTATGTGGTTAGGTATGTCTCAAAACTACTTCTTAAATATCTTTCCGAACTATTATAATACTTAAATTTATCATCTATAGGTCTTGTGTATGGCTTCAAGGGGCTAATCTTGGTGTTTGGCCTGTTTTTGGCCTACGAGACACGATCCATTAAAGTGAAACAGATCAACGATTCGCGTTATGTGGGCATGAGCATCTATAATGTGGTGGTCCTCTGCCTGATAACAGCTCCGGTGGGCATGGTCATTGCATCGCAACAGGACGCGTCCTTTGCCTTCGTTGCTCTAGCTGTGATATTCTGTTGTTTCCTAAGCATGCTGCTGATATTTGTGCCAAAGGTTAGACTCTACTGCAGTTGTATAAAGATTGCATAATCTAAGTTCACTTTACGTTTAGGTCATTGAGGTCATACGTCATCCCAAGGATAAGGCCGAATCGAAATACAATCCCGATTCGGCCATATCAAAGGAGGATGAAGAACGCTATCAGAAACTTGTTACCGAAAACGAGGAATTGCAACGATTAATAACACAGGTGAGTTTGGACTTTTCGTATCACATACTACATTTATATAAAACATTTCTTATCTATATTTTTTCGTTTACAGAAAGAGGAAAAGATACGAGTCCTGCGACAGCGGCTTGTGGAGAGGGGCGACGCCAAGGGCACAGAACTGAATGGTGCAACAGGTGCCGCTTCTGCCGCCGTCGCAACCACTTCGCAGCCCGCTTCCCTCATCAACTCATCCGCACACGCCACGCCTGCAGCCACACTCGCAATCACACAAGGTGAGCAAATGGTGGAACCATTCATCCAAAATAAACCTAATATAACCCTTAGCCAGTTGCATGTGGTACTTTGATATTAGCATCGTTGGTTTAGCTTGACGTTCATAATCGGTTATTGTTCTCAATTTCAATTAGAAATTTTAGCTATATTCGTCGGCATTGACACAATTGATTAGGAACAACAGTATATATGGAGTTCAAAGGTTATTTGTTTTATGTTAATGCTATAAAAATTCACTGTCAGCACGTCTCCTAATCTTGTGAACTTGATAAATATTTCAATTTTTAAATTTTCGCACTAAACATGATCTTGCTACTGTTTATTACACATCTTCTTCCCTCTAAAGAGTCACTATTTGTATCACATTTCCAAAGACGCAAAACACACTATCTCTAAAAATATATAAAATATATACTAATTCTTAATATATTTATTTTCCAGATACTCATGAGCATCGTACATGAAAAAACTTGTCAATTTCCTTTGCGTGATAGGTGAATTATACAGAAAATAATGAATGCAAATAATGATGCTAACGGAGAATGGATTTAATAAATAAAAACACGTACTTAATAAACTTTGTATCAACTTTAAGCTGAGCTAAATAAGTGAATTGGTAGCAGCAATTTTGTAGAATAATGAAATATGTATTGTACCTTAAACGTGTTTAGCATTAATATTGAAAACGAAATACTTTTAACTTAAAGAAAACAAAAAACAAAACAAAAATCGACATTAGCATCTGAACTAAGCGAATTGTTAGGCTTTAAAGTTGAAACGGAAAAACCAAAAGAAATCTAGTAAGTCAAGGGAAAACCTAAGAACAAAGATCATGTTAAAGTTAGTAATTTTTAAATGCAAAAAGGAAAAACAAATTGTTGTTTTTTTTTTTAGTGAATACTGTACTGTTTTTCTGTTTGAACCTTTGTTGCTCAGTGCTGTCTCCTAGAGCTCTATATATATATAATTAATCTGCATAGATGAAAATCCCCCCAAATGGCGGCCTTCTCCTGATTCTTAGTTTTGATTTTAGGTGTCTTTTCCGAACCAGGTCGCGGCAATACAAACCAAACTCCTAGACTCCGGGAATCAGACCATGGAACTCTATATCCTTGTCGATAGGATGTGGATGATAACCGGTATGATTCCCAAATATGTTAGCTAAGTTAGCTTTAGGCACTTTGTATAGATCAATGTGTGTGTGTGCGTGACTTGTAAGTGTGCACTCGATAAAAGTTTTAATAGTTTACATTTCAGCAAATCGTAAATAGCACAAATCGAATGAAAAGTCTAGCAAATCTTAGATAATGAAAGGATATGTATACATTTAGCTTAGACTAGTGTAGCATCAAAAGTTAATATATATATTATATTATTATATGGGTGGGTTAAGTGCTCAAGAAACGTTTTAATTTTTATGTACCGTTATACATAGACAAATTAAAAGGTAATGAGAAAATTTTTGAACCTACTGTAAGTTCTAAAATTGCATTTATAAAGTATATATATTATACACAGGAAATGAGAAGAAACCGAACATAATTGAGGGCGTCGTTATATAGGAATTGACTTTATTTAAACTAAAACAAAACTAAAACCAATTGACAAAATAATAATTAACTCTCACTCACTTGCATATAATATACTATCACCCACTAACTCACCCCTCAACGAAATCGAACCTTTTCAATTCAAATCACACTCACATCCGGTTTAAAAACAACAAAAAAAATAATTAAAAATCCATCACGAAAAGTGCTATAAGAAACATACATAGACAACATCAAATTCCTACGAAATGAAAGACTTTAAAATCTAAGCCGTTAAATAAAAAATGGAAAACCAAGCAAAAGAAATGAATACTATACACACGATAAACAATGATTATATATAAATATTAAAATATATATATATATACATATATATATATATATGAAATTTACACATGGCAAAGAACATCTCTAGTACATTGATATTTGTTAAGGATCGTTGGAATTTGTAGTTTAATTGGATTGTATTTCGTATACATACTTATAGGGAACGCTGTTAGGGTAGACGTGTAACTCGAGATCATGTATATTGTATATAGAGCATTTAGCTGCGCCTCCTAAACTCAGAAAAATAGAAAATTATAGCGACAACAGCAACCAAATCTACAATTGCAAAACAATTAATCGACATTTATTTTCGAATCCGAATCAATTATTTGCTTTTTGTCCTCAAATCACAGCCGAAAGATGAACTTTTAGTCAAGTAAGACACAGTTTAGCCAAGCTAATTGTTGTATAAATACGAGTAAATAGAAAAAAGCAAACGTAAAATAAATCCAGATTTATTTCAAATGAAATCACAAGAAAGTGAAATTCTACTGTTAGTGACAAAATAAATATAAACCACAACAAATGGTAGCAATATGCAGGAAAAGAAATGGTCAAAGTAATGAAAAAACACTCGGTATGTTCTTATGAATGTAACATTAACGAATTAATTTAAAGTTTAATAAAACGGAATAAATGAGAATTTTACTGAATAAAAAACACAAAACAGAATTGAACAAAAAATTTAGTTTTTTTACTCGTGGGATTTGTTTATATAATTTTTACTCAAATTTAATCAAAACAACTTCGGTCTTATCAACATTTGTACAAAGGTAAAAGAGTAATATTTCCATATACCCCAATGAATTCCATCTAGCGTGAGAGTTTCTCCTTCTTTGAAGTACAAACCATTCAGCGAGCTGTAATATTAGAACTGTTTCGTTTAAGAAACTTCACATAAGAAAATTTATAATTCCACAAGTTTACCTTGACAAACAAGAGTGAAACCACCAACCACCTCCATGCTCGGCTGCACAATTTCTTCTAGATTCGTCATTATCATGATCAAAAGTGGAAAACTGCTTGCCTATATGATATTTAAGGGAGTCCCCAGCTGTTCCCGAATATTGCCCCACCCTTTCCAACTTATATTTTTCTTTTTCACTGCCCACTTTAAAGTCATCATAATGGGCATACACTGTATCGCCATTGATATGCTTTAGTTGAATGAAAAGATCATGAGGTTGTTCTTTAGTCATCAGATAAAGTTTCTTCAGGCCGATAAAGAACTCTCCTTGATTATTTCCAAAACCATCCTTGTATTCAATCCAAGATCTATTGAAACTAACGCTTCCATCAAGACGCCTTTGAATGATTGTCCAATCTGGTGCTGAAGACTTGCATTGTGTCACTTGGAATGTTTCTTCTCCTGGCAGGCTCATTTGGTGAACTCCATTTGGACTGCCACTAGGACAGGTGTTTGAGCTCTGGCCTAGAGTTATTTTATTTTCTTTAAAAATCAAAATAGATAAAAATAGCACAAGGTGTGATTTCATTTTGTTAAAGATTAGTACAGAACTAAAACATTTTTAACCTCTTCTACTATTTAAATAAACATATTTGGGTCAAACTTTTGTTCACAAGCATTAGACCGCAGAGATATATTTATATATATATATATATATATAATAATATACAAAAATATAACCGCAAAGATAAAGATGCTTCTTTTTGAGTAGCTTATCAAGTCTAAACTTTTTTTTTTTTTAGTTTTTTGTATCCAATATAAATAAAAAAAAGAAGTACTGTACAGTAGCAAAGAACCAAATAACAACTTTGAATGGTCTTCAAATATTTTCCATTTTTCTGCTACTTAAGTCATTTAAATTTTAAAGCTAATGTTAAAGGTAACATGTTTAAATTACAAGTTCATTGATTTTCAATAATCAGACTTAATAATTTGACACCGTCCACAAAATTTGTTTCTTAAAATGCAAATCGTTCTTAAAAGCAAACATTTTATTTTGCACCCCACTCGTGCTGCATTCTTAATGAGGGTATCAATAACCTTTATTCATTAAATCAACGGTTGAATTGTTTATGCAATTTAATTAATAATTATTTTACAAATTCCTTAAAATGGTTTGTGATAAAAAATGAGTTTGCAGTGTGCAGTTAAGTTTTTTAATGGGATATACTTCTAATCCTTATTTTTATCGATTATTATGTTATGTTTTATCCAAAATCATGAGTTGCCAACTGAATTTTCAGGTTCACTGTTCGATTGATTATGATCCAGATGGGGCTTTTAAGTGGGAATAAAGATATTTTTAAAGTATTACCAAATAAAATCCACATCTTCCTTCCGGTTATGTTGCTAATTTTAACCCTCAACCCACAGCAGTAGCCATTTAACACTCAGCTCGGAATTTTATATAACAGATTATAACACTTAAGGGGAGACTCGATCTCTGAGTGTTGAGCTTTAAGCTTTGGTCAATTTAAAACCGAGCCAACATATTAAGCCCGACTCCGAGCCACGCTCTTGCAGTTAGCGCACTCAACTCGAATCGAACGGAGGTCCAAAAAAAACAGCAAGAAGCCTAACAAATTAAGATCTTCAAAACAGAAATTCCAATATGAACCCACTAGGAATGGTGAGTCTTGGCCTGATCTTGTGCCTGATCGGCGGCTTTAGCCGGGGTGCATCGGCCAAGCTGGAAGAGAAGTTCTCGTGGAAGCAGCTGGCCTTCGATTGGCCCACTCCAGAGGCCGAGGCGGAGGCCAAAGCGAATGGCCACTACATCGAGGAGAACAACCTGCCACTGGGCGTAGAGCGCTGGCAAAACAGAATCTTTGTCACTGTGCCAAGGTAAGTCACCATATTCATAACCGAAAATCCGTAATTGCCTCTAGTTAACTTTTCTTATTTTTTTTGTATTATTATTATTTACCTTTTTTTTTTTTGTTGGCTTGTTTGTAATTAAATGTCAAGCTAGACTTGCAAAATCATCGAGCGTCAAAGAGGGGAAACCGGTTTACTTGTTGGCTAGTTAACTTTATCATTTTTTTCCTTTGTGTAAGTCTATTTTGCATTTCAAATTGTGGTTTCTAAATGCAAATGAAGATATGAATTTAATTAGAATTTAATAAGAGAAAACACATGACCGGAAAACTCCATGGAAAATAATTGATCCAATTAAAGCAGAACATTTTAAAAACTAGTAAACAATATCAATGTGTGACGTCATCTCTTTTCGGGATTTACCCAAGATGCGCTTAATTGGCCGAAAAGACCCGAAAACATTTTTCGGGAGATATGTATGAGTAACCAAATTATTTAAAATAACAAACAAATCATATCTGTTACGCATGGTCAACCTAAATTTAAATTGAGTTTTACAATAATATGATATGAGAATATATAATATTGATTAAAATATAACCAATTATTGACTTAAGTTAATAAAAGGGGTAAACAAGAAATGAAGTATTTGCTATATAGATTTTAACTTCTTTAACTTAAGAAAATGAATATAAAAGTTATTTATATATTTGACCAGTCAAGTTTTCCAAGAAATCTATAAGAGGTCCGGCAATTAAACTAGCACAACAATTAATACAAATAAAAAATCACGACTTAACTGTTAAGTTAAGTTAGTTAGTTTTAGAGCTAAGCCTTCAATTACACATTGCGGTTTTACTATTAGGCAAAGTTCAATCGGTCTCAACAATTGCAGAAGTATTTAATCTAAAAACCGGTTAATTTAAGAATGCTCGCCAATCCCTTAGGATTAGAAATAACTTGAGGTCAAAGTAGTCGTAAAAATGTCTTAAAAATTAGTTCTTATTATTAAATTATCTATTAATCTTAGATGGAAGGCTGGCGTTGCTGCCACTCTAAACTACATTGATCTCAGTTCAACCGAGAAGTCGCCAAAACTGCATCCGTATCCCAGTTGGGAGGCCAACAAGCTGCCCATCGATGTGCAGCCGCAGGATCAAAAGACTCCATCGGGCGGACGACTGGATGCTGACAAGGCTCAAGATGCCGGAATTCAGCTGACGGATAACTCAACTATTATATCCACCTTCCGAATTCAGGTCGATGTATGCGATCGTCTGTGGGTTTTGGATACTGGTTTGGCTGATATTCTTGGCAATCCCAAGCAGATAACTCCCAATTCGATCCTGGTCTTTGACCTGAAAACGGATAAATTAATCCGTCGCTTCACCATTCCCGCTGATCAGACCAAGGAAGATTCGTTCTTTGCGAATATTGTAAGTAAACATAAAATCATTTTTTGGAAATCCAATCTAATAACACCTATATTTAAGGTCGTGGACGCCGATCGCTCGGAGTGCCAGGATGCTTTCGCTTACATTCCGGATCTGGGAGCCTACGGTGTGATCGTGTACTCCTTGAGGAACGACAAATCCTATCGCGTCAAGCACAACTTCTTCCACTTTGATCCGCTGCAGGGTGATTTCAATGTCGGTGGCGTAAACTTCCAGTGGACTGACGGTGTCTTTGGCCTAGCTGTTGGTCCCATGAATCCAGATCATTCCAAGGACATCTATTTCCATGCTTTGGCAAGTACAAAGGAGTTCAAGGTCTCCAACCGTGTACTGCAAAATGAAACTCACGTGACCGGCGGAGATTCGTACTATGATTTTAAATATGTTGGTGATCGTGGCATGAATGGTCAGTCCACCGCCGAGGTCTTTGATCCCGAGACCGGCGTCATATTCTATACGCAGGTAAACAAAGACGCCATTGCTTGCTGGAACATCAAACGCCCCTACACTCCGGACACCCAGGGACTGATCGATTCCGATTCGCACACCCTGGTCTTCCCTAATGACATGAAGATCGACAACGAGGGTACAGTTTGGGTGCTGTCCGACAAGATGCCGTCGTATTTGTACAAGGAACTCGACCCCTCGGCCGTCAACTATCGTATTTTGATGGGCCAGAACCGCGATCTCATCAAGGGTACACCATGCGAAATGTGAGCAGTTGGATATTTGAATCTACATGCTGTGTTTATGACGCGGTGCATTTTTGTATTTACATTATGACATTATTGTTTGTTAGTAAGTCAGCTTAATAAACTATTTGAAATGTGATTGATTGCTTGGGTGTATCATGGTGAGCCTAAGCTATATGTCGGATTTCAGTAGGTTGCCACCCAGTTGCACCTTCTCGCCAGGTTTAAAGGCGGGCATGCCCAGGTAGGGGCAAGTGGAGCAGCGGAAAGCATCGCCCAGATAGCACTAAATTTAAGAAAAATATGATAATATGAAAGACTGGAAATTACTATATGATCTTACATTTCCGCAACTGGACTTTGCGTTCTCAGTGGCCTTCTGACTCTGTTTTTCAGTCTCCAGTTCCTCGGCCAAACCGCAGGAGCAGTTCTTGCAGGCCTTGCGCTTTCCAGTGGTGCTGCAGACGCGCAGACCAGCCGGGTCTGGCTTTTGTTTGTCCTCCTCATCTAGCAGCTCCTCCTCATCGATTAGTTCCTCATCATCGCCGCTTATCTTCCAGACATTCAAGGCACTCGAATTTTTCTTGGCGAAGGACAGTCTGGCCGAAGATCCCGTCTCATAGCCAGGCTTTTCTGCGGTCAGGGCATCCTGCGAGTCTTCACGACAGTTGATAAATCCCGACAACTTAACCTCCTGGAGCAGACTAGACGCCGGTCCTATGAAAGACACCAAGTGGAGTTTTCCACTCGGTTTCAGCATGTGCAGCAGCTTTACGTAATTGTCGGTCAGCTGGGCGCACTCGATCACAATCAGGTCGAAACTGGAGTTGGCATAGGATGCTGTAATCCAAATATAACATTGATTTCAATCTGCTGACTCACTGGCTAGACAAATAAAGTCACACACAACACGCAACTTACAAAATGACAAGCGGTGTACATTTTCGAGAGCCACATCTCCTCCGGTGGCTGTTTTCAATTGCTCCACACGCTTGTCTAGATCGGCACTATCCGTCCATATATATAGAGATTTTTGCAGACCCTTGAATTGCTCCATTACGACTGCGTTTCTAGAATATCTTTAAAGTTCAAGCACCGAACCGATTTCGGATTTCACAAGATAGGTATGGTAAAGTGTCTATCGGTGCTATCGATTTACAGCCCGGTGATATAGCCGATAGGATTGAAGAGTGATATTCAGTGATTTTCAATGCACATTTGAACTTCCACAAATATAAGGCCTACAGAGACCAATTTATTTTCTGAAATGTTGCATTTTGTATATAATTTCAAGAAAATTAATAATTGACAATGTTTGCTTTTTACTTTATTACTGTTCTCCCTACGCATCAACTTTGAACCGAGTTCCAGTAACTTTTACTTTTGTGTTGGCCATAAGCAAATTAACTTTAATAGTTAGCCTTATGTATATTCCCACGGTCTCTTGGCTTAGTTAAAAGGGGGTTAATAGCATGAGTATAGAATTTTAAATGAGGCCGCCAAAAATCGATATCTTGTAGTGTTAATAGAAAATCGATGAAATCTGTCCCTAGGAAGTTTATACTATTTTGACCGGGATAGGTATTAAATTTTAATACCTTTAAATTAAAGTTCATAAGCTGAATATATCTTTAAATTTCTTTAAGCAAAAATAAATGTAATACAGCAATTAGGTATAAAAAAGCTAAATTGTCATTGCCAGCCATACCCAAAAGTAGTGCTGTGAAACGCTAAGCATATCGCCGGTAGGCAGCGACTATCATAAATAAGGGCCAATCGAACTATCGATACAACATCAACATCCTCAGTCGCTTTTTTTAGTTGTAGCATATTATAAATATAACTCGAGCGCTAGTTGCAGCGTTAAACAGAAGCCAGACGCTACGACCGCTAGTCGCTAGTCAAGATCTGCTTAGAAAAACAAAATATGTGAGATTATTTGTGAACACAGTTAGTTAGCCGCAAATCCAGCCAGAGCAAACACAACAACAACAAAGCCAATCCGCGATTAAGAGGAAGAGAGTGCGTGAGAGAAACGACAGCTGCTCTGCGTGTGTGTTGGTGCAGCAGGATAACAAAATACAAAACATACAATATCAGCAGCAACAACAACAACCACTAACAGTGTATAAAGTGCCAAACGAATTTGCCAAATAATACAAAAACAAGAAAAGATCACTAAAAGCAAAAAAAAAAAACAAACCAAACGGCCTACCGCTTCGAATTCCAATCAGTTCAATGCAAAGAGACATGTGCATAAATGAAGAGCTACAGCCAATTTAATTTAAACACCGCCGCCCCGCCCGCCATTGCCTACGATAGTTCAGTTGTAATTCCCAACGGCTCGCCTTTAGATCATCATCACCATCACCAGCAGCAACAACAACAGCGCCAGGACATGCCGCACTTTGGACTGCCCGGCCCTCAGCCGCCGCCGTCGCAGCAGCAGCAGCAACAACAACAACAGCAGCTACAAGTGCATCACC
Source organism: Drosophila eugracilis (assembly GCF_018153835.1). Lineage (NCBI taxonomy): Eukaryota > Metazoa > Arthropoda > Insecta > Diptera > Drosophilidae > Drosophila > Drosophila eugracilis. The sequence continues at coordinate 2,586,372 of NW_024573209.1, forward strand.
AACAGCAGCAGCAGCAACAACAGCAACACCAGCAGCAACAACAAATGCAAATGTCCTTGCTACCAAGTCCTTATCGGCCGCACATCGAGGAAAAGAAACTCACCCGCGATGCTATGGAGAAGTACATGCGCGAGCGCAACGACATGGTCATCGTGATCCTGCATGCCAAGGTGCGAAAAATTATCCCTGTGGGAAAAATACATAACTGTGTCTATAATAACAGGTGTTGGGTGTAGGGCTTACATAATTTAATATTTTTAAATACGAATAGGAAATTTTACAATATTTACAACATTTTGAAAAGATATTATTGATAAATAGAACAAAATTGTATATAATGATTTCATATTCAACATGAAAGGATTTTAACTTTATTTTAAGGGAAAGAAATAGATTTGCCTGCATTTGTACGACTTATCGGTCAAGCCGTTTTACAAAAACCAAACCCCTCGCCTATCAAAAGGGCTAGTGTTTCTATTGTCCACTTTAAAGTGTTACATTTTTGCGGTTTTTGGCGAAGCAGAAATAAAAAAATGGGAATAAAATTGTCGCGGTTGCATTTAGCTTAGCGGTGGTGGCGATCTTCAAGCGGCGACTGCCGCCAAATGCGAATCCTTCACACTCCACTGCCCGCAAATTGAGCAACGCGAGCCCGGTCCAGTCTGCGATGAAAATAATTGAAATTAATTACAGAAAATTAACAAAGCTGCATTGCTTGCGGTTTTGATATGATTTGCCGATAATCTGGATGCCAATTTGTACTAATTGAATTTTCCTACACCACAATGTGTGTGTGTTGTCCGTGTGTATTCCAGGTGGCCCAGAAATCCTACGGCAATGAGAAACGTTTCTTTTGCCCACCGCCGTGCATTTATCTCTTTGGGAGTGGCTGGCGTCGACGGTACGAGGAAATGTTGCAGCAGGGCGAAGGCGAACAAGGAGCACAGCTGTGTGCCTTCATTGGAATCGGCAGCAGTGACCAGGACATGCAGCAGTTGGATCTCAATGGCAAGCAGTACTGTGCGGCTAAGACACTGTTCATTTCCGATTCGGACAAGCGAAAACATTTTATGCTGTCGGTAAAGATGTTCTACGGCAATGGACATGACATCGGCGTGTTCAACTCCAAACGGATAAAGGTGATATCCAAGCCGTCCAAAAAGAAACAGTCGCTGAAAAATGCCGACTTGTGTATTGCCAGCGGTACCAATGTTGCCCTATTCAATCGCCTGCGTTCCCAGACCGTTTCCACTCGGTATTTGCATGTGGAAAATGGACACTTCCATGCCTCATCAACGCAATGGGGTGCCTTTACGATACACCTACTGGATGACAATGAGTCTGAGTCAGAGGAGTTCCAAGTGCGCGATGGTTACATCCATTATGGAGCTACGGTCAAACTAGTGTGTTCCGTTACGGGCATGGCGCTGCCTCGTTTGATTATCCGAAAGGTAGACAAGCAAATGGCCTTACTGGAAGCCGACGATCCTGTTTCGCAGCTGCACAAGTGCGCTTTCTACATGAAGGACACGGACCGAATGTATCTGTGCCTGTCGCAAGAGAAGATCATTCAATTCCAAGCCACCCCCTGCCCAAAGGAGCCGAACAAAGAGATGATCAATGATGGCGCCTGCTGGACCATCATCTCTACAGACAAGGCCGAATACCAGTTTTACGAGGGCATGGGTCCCGTGGCGTAAGTTAAAGATTTTCCTGTCAATCAATTGGTTTTCATTATGGTCTTTCATTTTAGTTCCCCAGTCACACCAGTGCCAATTGTTAATTCACTGAATCTCAATGGCGGTGGTGATGTGGCCATGTTAGAGCTCAGTGGCGACAACTTTACTCCACATCTGCAGGTGTGGTTCGGTGATGTGGAGGCTGAGACCATGTACCGCTGTACCGAGACACTGCTTTGCGTTGTACCGGAGATTTCACAGTTTCGCGGGGAATGGCTTTGGGTAGATTCTTTAACCAAATCATTTCTATACGCATTATAAATATGATTTGTATTTTCATTTCAGGTTCGACAGCCAACGCAGGTGCCCATTTCGTTGGTACGTAACGATGGCATTATTTATGCCACAGGTCTGACTTTCACATATACACCTGAGCCGGGTCCTCGGCCACATTGCAATCCACAGGCCGAGGAAGTGATGCGGACGCGACAAAATAATAATAATAACAACATCACTAGCATTAGTAACAATAATAACAGCAATAATGCAGGATCACCGGCCGGCGGCAGTATGCAACAGCAACAACCACAACAGCAGCAGCACCAGGCGCTGCCCTCCATCTCAGAAGTGCAATGGAATAGTCATGGTAGCGGCTTATCCTGAGTGCAGGATTATTGCATCATACATTTATGTTTTCTAAGTTATTTATAGTTTTTATTGAAGACCTTAGTTTGTAGATTGACAATTTTTCTCATATTAATTTTCCACCTGTCATGACGTGAACCAAAATGTGTCCCCCCTCCTCTCAAAAGTGAATCATCCTATTGAAACATGTATCTAGTGCTAGTTTGGAACCAATAGATTTGTAAATGAAACATATAACTCTGTACATAACTCGAAAAAGCTCACTGACATATATATAAATTTATATGTGCATGAATATACATCAATACAGAACATATAATTCTAGTTAAATATACAATTGATATGTAAGTTTATAGAAGATTTTTAGCAGCGGTTAAAATATTTATGATTTTCTTTGCTATGAATTTCTAAAGACTGCCAAGGGAAAAAAGTACTACGAAATAAATCAGAAAACTTGAGCCTGCTTTATACAAAAACCAGCAAGTAGCCATGCTACATAAAAACATTCCATTTCGCCCTTTAACACTTTCCATAAAGTCAAAGACAAAGTCAAAAGGGAAAACTTTTTTTCTGTAAATACTGTTTTGTTGCATTTTTTTTAGTTTACCATCTCTTTGGAAATTCGTAGCACTAAAAGTCCCATAAAATATTTTGTAAAATAAAATCGCAACAAGACAAAGCAGCGATTTATTTATTAAGTCTAAGCGAAAGCCCAACAACATGAATAAAAGCAAATGAAGGAAAACCGAAATTATGACAAAGAAAAAACCAAATCATGTCAGTTTTATATTTTTGATTTAACGTGATTATTCTTGTTCACCACTTTTTGGGTTGAACGATGGTGGAGAGAGCTGGGGGAGGAATGGTTACCTTAAATTGCTGTGGGAATATGGCCCAGTATCGTGTGAATATTTTTAAACAAAACAAGTGCACCTCTTCCCACGATGGCCTGCCACAACCCCCCTTGGCGGGGCCGACTTTAATTATAGTTTGGTCTGGAATTGCTGAACGCCAAGTTAAGAAGCAAATATACATATAAAGATATATAACACTATTGTTTCCGTTTTGGCCAACTTAAGGAGCAGAATTTTCTCACAGCCCAAAAAGCCGCCGCTGAGCTGCTGTGAGAAATTTTACTGCCTTTTGTTGAATATTTATGCAGTCGTTGTTGTTGTTGTTGTTGTTGTTGTTCCTGCTGCTGTCTTTACAGATTTACAAATTAAGATTCGCAGTTTTGAATTAATTATCGCTTACTTCCGCTTGACGGAATCAGAAGGTGAGCGCGCTGGCCAAGCATTTAAAATCATCTTGCATCTTGGGAGACACATTTCTTATCAGAAGTCATCCAATAGGAACTTGCTTGCAACCCCTAAGATTTTAATGCACTGTGAACGATGGGAACGAAAGACTTAAACGACGAACTTCGGTTGCGTGAGGAAAACTGTCTGTTTTTTTATGATGGAAAAACCACCACCAAAAAGTTTCGAGTCCGGCAATTGGAACTGCAACCTCTTAAGGTCGTCGCCGTCTTATAAGAAGCTGAATATGAAATTAGTTAGGAATTTTTAATGAACAATTCCTTCACATTTACCCGGCCGTCTTTCTGCCCCCACCGTTTGGATAGGTGAGTGCGATGATTGCGGTCGCTTTTTAGAAAGGGGGGAGAGACAGAGCAATTTCTAAAAGTTCTCAGGACTGCTACACACAACTACTAAAAAAAAGTTAATTATCTTGAAAAATCTAAGTCTACCTGCCGTCGTCTTCAGCCGTTTGCCTGCTGACTGCTGCTGTTTTTCACACGCTGGGGAAAAATGGAAATTCTCGCAAAATACAATGCGTGGGAAATTGGTGGCGTGGGAGTCAGCCAAGAAAATCAAGGGAAACTATATGTGCAATATAAATATATAAATTTGTATCCACAAGACTTTGGACACGTACTCTGATTTATAATATAGTGGTAAATCCAGAGCCGTAGGTCAAGATTGCTTTATCGATTGCCAAATAGAATGGATTACTTTACGTATTTTACTAACACTTTTCACAAGTCATTTGCAACCATCCATCAATAAATAATTATATAATTCCATTGTAAGTTGTATTAACATAAATTTTAAATATTTCCTTATGACTTGAATTATTTATTTTATAGCCTAGGTTCAGTCATTTCCTTGTTTAACAGAATTTGTATTACCTTCAACTTACAATTTAGGAAGACATAAAAAAAAAAGGTATCTGTGAATGATCAGCGTAGTTATAAAAATGTAACTTTCAATTATTTTGAGTCTCACAAAAAAAAGAAAATATTATCCATTTTGCATTTAAATATATTACTTTTGCTGTTCACTGGCTATATTTAAAAACCTTTTTCAAAAAAGTCAATTGGTTTACTGTTTTTAAAAAAATAATTGGACTTGTCGTTACCACAATCAATTACTTTATTATACCATTGGTTTTGTCCCGTCCCAATAAAATAACCAAATTAATTGTATATAATTTATTAAATAATTGAACATTTCTATGTATTTGATACAAAACGTCATCAGTACAGATATGCAGTTAAGATATACAAAGAGATAGATGCAAAATGCGTAGATACAAATGCTTATCTATGAATATGTAAGACCTTTTCTTCCTACAAAACATTGTATTTAATAATTTAACCGGAATGTGCCATAAGAATACCTAAGAGAGTAATTGCAAAATTTATACAAAAGAAAAACAAAAAACTAAAAACAAAACAAAAGTTTGGAAAATGGTTTGGTATAATCGATAGCTGAACAAGACCAAAATTGGAATGAATTCACCGAGAAGGGAATGCAATTAGAGCGAATAGGGTGGTGGGTATAAAGAATGACTTATTAACTATAAAGTACTAGGCTTGTATAAGTTATTGCAATTGTTATTTATAATTATTATAAATATTTGCGGTAATTGTAGGTTTTACTAGTTGGCTCGTATTGTTCGATTTTTGTTCATATTGGTCAACATCAACGAGATATATGAAGTCAGCAGATCGTCCATCTTATAGCCAAGCGAAGTTTCGCATAATAATTTCGAGCCCCTCACCAAATTGCCAATGGTCATGTGGAAATATGTATTACCCGAGGACCAATTCGAGATGCGTGTGAATGGATGTGTGACCAAAATATCCTTTAAATAAAAAAATGAATATTAAATTATTATACATTTTCATAAAACAGTTAATAATACGAGTTTTTACCTTGGTGACTGGGTGTATGAGACTCACGCCGTGTTTGTTAATGGCTATTAGTAACATTTCGGGATAGTTCGGTTCGGTGGTTTGCTTCACCTCAAAGAAAGCGGAGCCAAAAGTTGGCCATCTGTTGATAGAATCAAATGTTTAGAAATCACGCATATCACTTAATGGGTTTTTGAAAACCCACCTATATACAATCTTCAAGAAGGCCACCTTGGCATCTTCGGAAGTCATGCCGCCGTCCTGGTTGTAAGAGGCAACAATCGATCGTTTCCATTCGCTAGTGCTCTGCATTTTCATGATATCCGATGGAATAAGTTCCCTCAGCATTTGCCTAAAAAATTCCAACATTTAATTAAGTCAATCAAAAAATAATGGGAATAATAAGCTGTACTTACGGTATGGCCTGCAGTTCTTGTTTATTTTCACCGAAGCGCACGCGGAATACAAGAGCAGCCAGTTTAGCCGCCTCCTCCCTCGAACACTTGTGATAGCCGCGCAACAGCTTTGGCAACTCTTGGTGATAGTGGAATATTAGATCGGCGTTCCGATCCTTGCCTGGCACTGTGTTCGTCCACAGTTTCTTCATGAAGAAGACCTGATAGGTGAACTGCGGATTGGCCCCATCTCGTATAGGACGCGCCTTTTTTATCCAATCGGTCAGATGGCGTACGAAATCAAAGAAGAAATCACCCTCGGGCACTGAGATAACCTTATCGGCTATCTTTACAAACAAGGAAAAGCCCTCACTGGTGCGCAAGGATAGACGCTGCGAGATGTTGTTGCAGAAGTCCTTGGCTCGCGTGGAGCTATCAACCTCGAAGGCTTCATCTGTGTCGTCCGGAAAGTAGACCTTTGTGAAAGATCTGTGTGGTTTTGTGCTGTATGGCCTCCACCTCCACCTGGTGTGGTGGATATTTGCGTTGTCCATGGCGTATTGTCTTTTGCAATCGATGCATTGAGTCCTGTCAATTAGAAATGGTATTAAATGTAACTCCTATGTTTAAGTGTCAGAATATTACCTGAGAAATGGGGTGACGCCGGGTGCGAAGGAATAAAAGAAGCTCCTTCAGTAAACCCTGCGAGCAGGCGAACAGTCCTGTGGCCAACCACATCAGCTCCCAGCCCCTCTCCTCAGACATCCGATTGCGATTATCCGTTAGCTGCTTCATTAGTTGACAGTATATCTCATCCCGCAGAATCTCATGCTTCAACGGTCCATCGAATATATGATCCGTGATTTCGTTGCCCATCCGCGGACGCTTAGAGGGCAAATCTCCCATGTACTTAAGTATGGCGGCGAAGGCAAAGCAGGCCTCCTCGGCAAATTCCTCCTTGCTTTGCAATTTACGAAGCAGCGGCGCCTTGATCGGATCTCGGGAGTAGCGCCACAACTCTTCACTTCGTTTCGAACTCAACGTAAGTGTTTTTGACATGGTTCGTTTTGGCGGCAAACGGAAGTGATCTAGGGCATACTCCATCAACGTGTGCGGTCGATCTCTTGGCTCCGCCGGACCGCCATTAGAAGCCATGCTTAGGCGACGCCCATGGTGTGCCTCTTCGATGTTGAACAGGGCCAAAATATCTTGAGGCGGTTTGCTAAGCGTTGGCAGAACATAGACCGTTTCGGCAGGGAAATCTCCACGCTCTTGGGAACGATCGCAGCGTCCTATGCACCAGCCGTTGTTAAGTACTGATTCCCCGCAAGATTCATCCTCTAGTATGATTAAATCGCCTTTAAAGAAAGAAAGGAAACTCGTTCCATCCGAAGGTGCACGGTAGTCTTGCAAGGCTATGACAAACTTCGATCTATAAGCATAAAGAGGGTTATCAAATTATATGAGATTTGAAATTCCAAAGAAGGATTCTTTGTAACTTACCGCTTTTTCAGGCCATCTAAGAAATATACAACCAGATCTCGAATATCCTCAGCATTGGGACTCTGGAATGTAAACTCTTCGCCACGTACAGTGGATAGGCTAAACGTCTGAGTGAAGACTTTGTTTGTCTTTTGACTTGAAACTGCAGTAATCTCAGGAAAGCTTAGTTCTAACAAGACCTGCTCCTGATCGTCCACCACATAGACGCCGGTCCAGTTAACCGCAATGATGACATCGTTCTTGGGCAGATTGGGGCCTGAGTTACGATATGCTTCGTAGAAACGGGAAAATAACAGGGGCCACTTGTACTTGGCATAGCTAACAATATCCTCCTTGATCTTCAGAGGAGCAATCTTGTCCTTGACGTAATAGGATTTCTTATAAGCCTGCAGGACCAAAGCGGCCCAGCGTTCAATGGCCTTGTCGACACCATTGAGGCAGAAGTCGGGTATAAAGTTTGGCAACAGAGTAAACAACCTCTCCATGGACATATCCGTGGAATACTCTATAAAGTATTGCTGGGCAGCAATCATGGCCAGATCTTCCTCCTTGTCGCAGCGATATTCGCCAAACTTAACACCCCTTACCACCTGTTGGTAAATAAGGTTAGTGGCCACCTGATCGTGAGTGGGTTCGTGCCACGGAGCAAAGATCTCCTTGCGGAAAAACAGACGCCACGGTGCATTCCGCTCCTGGGCGCCCTGCTCCTTTGCATACTGTTCACATTGTGAGATGGCGTCCATCACGTGGTCTCCGCCACTTCCCAACGAGCTGACTTTGTCGAACAGAGCTATGTACAATGAAAATCCAAACTGATCCTTGAGAGTTATCTTATCCGATAGTTGATTGCACAGTTCCCGGGCCGTGGTGGCGGAATCGGCTAACAGGGTCTTGGTATTCCCATCCATAAAAGTAATCGGCAGCATTATAGGTTTTTTCGATTTGGTAGCTTGCAACTCCAGCCACGAAGGCGGTTGATTGCGAGTTCCATTGTTGAAGGTTCGCTTCAGCCGTTCCTCGCAATACGGCGCATATCCTGGTGGACCCTCACGAATAAAGGCTCTCAAATAGTTGACAAATTTCTCGGACGGAGCAAAGCATCCTACGCACAATGAAAGCAGAATCCAACCCCTGGCATGTGAAGATTTCAGAGGATTATTGGTCAGCTGCTTGCAGATTTGACAATAGATTTCGTCTCGTAGTTCGGCTCGTAGGATTCCATGGCCAATGATGAAGTGAAGTTTCTCCAGGTTAGAAGTGGGGCGCGATTGCAGCCACGATTGGTAGCTATCAGCCGTATATTCATCGTCCTGAAGACGCCGACGGACGTCTTCACCCAATTTGTTCTTCCGCTTTAACGTTAAGGATACGAGCTTGTGACGGATCGAGCGCGGCTTTTGCTTTAGGAAAGCATCTGGATCCAGGCCCATAAGCTGAGCTTCTTGGAATTCCTGTAAGAATAAAAGAGACAGCAAGTTAAGTAAATTACAAACTTAATTAAACTTAATGTCATCTTAACATACCTTACTCCTGATAAAATTGCGTCCCAGAGTGGCTGTGACCTTGGACATGACGGATGTAGTGTCCATTCGATCCATTGTATGATATTTTGGCTCTGGCATATCACCTGTGAATCTGAGGATAGTGATCCACAAGGCCTGAGCAGCAAGTTGATCGCCTTGTGTATGAAGTGGAAGTAGGGGATGCTTTAAAGCCTTTTTAGCATACTGATGGTTTACATTTCCCTGGAAGTATGTCGCTGCAAATTTCTGAAACTTGAACTCCGACAGATCTTCCTCATCCTCAGAAATGTGTATGGGTGCAATTATATCCTCCTGGTTGACGTTTTGTGCATGGGGCAGATCATTAAACACGGACGTCTCTCGCCCTCCATGCGGTGTAGGAGCGTCACTACTGGAATCAGGTAAAAAGTCAAACATGGCCTCAACCAGTTTGCCATCATCCACCGGTTCCTCTTGCTTGCGAGCTGCGTCATTGATAATGTTCATATTGACCTCCACTCGACGTCTATTCTCCAGTTGCTCCTGTATTTCCCGACGCTCCAGCTCGTGTAATCGATCTCTGTAATGCTGCTCAGCAATTTCCCGCGCATGCTTATTTCCGCGATGCAACAGCTCTTGCTCCTCTAGTTTGCGGAGATGAAGAACTTCGGCGAACTGTTTGTGCTCTAAACGAAGTTTTCGGTAGCGCCGCATGGCAATCATTCGTCGCACATGTGATTGAATCTTAATGACAGCCCACATCTTGTGACCATACTCCCGTCTGACCAAATAGCCACGGGCATGAGCCTGCAGACCGACAATGTGACCCCTTAGGTGGCGGAAGCGATGGGACAGGACTCTCGAACGGATCAAAGCCTGCAAACGCATGTAGCCCACTCGCATGTTCCTGTAACGTTTACGCTGAGCATAACCCTTCCAGAATCTTTGCACGGTAATAGCGGCGGCTCGCAGGCGTAAGAACCTTCGTCGGTACACCCAACCACGAATGCTGCGCTGCAGGATGAGAATTTTTCGCGTCAGCACGCGATCACGCTCTTGCTCCAGGAACAGATCGTGAGCATCCTTCAGAAAGACCTTGGTGTGTCCCAGTTGATAGTCGGACTTGCCAAGAACCACAGCACAAATCCTGGAAGTGGCTGCCTGGCAATCTGTACGATGAGCTGGCGGCACTCCGGGAATCAGGAATCGGTAGCGCTCAACGAACTCGCGGAATCCATGTCGAATAGGATATCCAGCGCGGCGGATCCGGATGGTTTCCATCATGCCAGAGTATCGGAGCTGACGGCAGCACAAACCACGATCAAACATCATTGGCTTTTTCAGCTCATTTGGTTTAATACAACGAATAAAGAATGGCTGACAACTGCTGAGGGTCTTCATTAGTGCATCAAGCGATTTCCGGAACTGAGTGGAGAGGGTCGGCGTTCGCTTTCTCGTTTCTGCACCCATTTCTATATCCTGAGCAAAGATTTGTCGGAGGAACTTGTTGCCACTCTGACTAACCAAATGCAACAAGTCGGGACTAAAGGTGTCCCGGTTTTTATCTAGGAATCCACGCGTATCGTAGAACACCACGCCGGCAAAGTGGTTCAGCCCGAAACTGGTATTAATATCTGACTTGGGCTTTAAGTAGTTCTTGTGTGCTCCATGGGTTTTGTGCAGTTTGGCCAGCATCGTTTGATCAGTACCCTTGGGAAACCGGGCCTCCTCATCAATGAGAGCCATAATATTCAGCTGCTTGATAGCTATTAAGTCAAGAGCATCCTGATTGTCCACGAACTCTATGTGCTGCCAATTGATGGCTTCGTGGTTGTACTCTTCCTGTTCAAGTTTGAAAATGTGCTGCACGAAGAACTGCTGGAGATTCTCATTGGCATAGTTGATACAAAACTGTTCGAAGCTGTTCTGGTCGAAGTTCTCAAAGCCAAAGATGTCCAAAACTCCGATGGCATTCCGTGATGTGCCGCGAGGTTTGAAAATAGCCGAGTTGATCTTTCGAACGATATGCACAAACATGCGTCCGTAAATGCCCTTTACAAAGGCATCGCGCACATCCACAGATTGATCCCGGGACAGAGTGGACACCACTGTTTCTCCATGAGCAAATAATGTGCGACGAGTTAGGGCATCAATCAGCGGCTGAATGGGCAGTCCAAGCAGCCCAGCGACACGCTCCACATTTATGTGTTCTGGTATTTCAGTGGCATCCAGATTATCCACCACAGTCGCCTTATACTTAATGTTGCCGCAGTGCAAAAGAGCAGCCAGCAGCTTGATAATCTCCCAGATTTCCTGATCGGAGAAGAGCAAAACCTTCATGGCGGATCGAATATCGGAGAACTCGGCGGCATCGTCACGCCCTTCGCAGGTTATACTATTACCACCAGTCAGATATCTATTAATTGATAGATTATGATTAAATTAAATTTGTTTTTAGTTTAAGTAAGATTCTCACTTATAATCAGCAGCCATGCCCAGATCAAGGCGATTCTTCTCATCTGCCGATAATCCCGCCAATATGCAGTAAAAGACATGATAATTGCGTTCGCTATGATTTTGGGAAACAATTCGTGACTTCTCCAGCAGGTACTGCTCGATTTTCGCTCCCTCGATCACGCCATTGGCGCTAAAGTGTATATCTATATATTTGCCAAACCTGTATAAAAATACATTTGATTGATAGAAGATCAGGTGATACATGTGTTTTGCATTATAATACATACCGCGATGAATTGTCGTTGCGTATGGTCTTGGCATTTCCAAAGGCTTCCAGAATTGGATTTGCTTCTAGAATTTGTTGCTCGATCCATGAGTGCTTGCCACTAATCGCGGCAAGATATTGAAGAATCAGCTTTGTGCTTTCTGTTTTGCCAGCTCCCGACTCTCCTGATATAACAATGCACTGATCCTGGCGATATCGTTTCATGTGCGCATATGCATTGTCGCCAATCGCAAAGATGTGCGGCGGAAGTTCTCCGATTTTACGTTCTTTGTAGAGCTTGATCTGATCGGCCGTGTAAATAGGCAGGATCTGGTAGGGATTAACGGCAACTAATATGGATCCGGTATAGGTCTGAAATTATGAAGAATTAAAGCAGTTTGTTTAAAAAACTTATTGAAAAGTATTATTGATAATGAATATTGCTGACCGACAAATAAAATTTGATTACAATGTTTTCCTATTCTTTGACTGGGGCACGATATCATTCAATGGTAAAGATAAGAATTGCATATCTTTAATTCTTTTAATGATGACGTAACTGAGTTGAAGTTCTTAACAAGCTTATTTTCAAGTTTTCATCCTTAAAAGTAAAAACTTAGTGGCTAATTGGTTTTACTTTTGATAATAAAACTTGTTTAGATAAAATCCCATTTCACAATGTTTAAATATTTGGGTTGTAAATTATGTTTTCTGTGACTTTCTAATTTATAGTTTGGAAGTTTGTGATCATATAATACTCACGTATATCAGATTCTCCTTGTATCGTATAAGCAGATTCCGCAAGATTCCTGCCTCATGCAGATCGCCAAGGGATATCATGTCCTCCACTCCTTGAACAGAAGACGCATGCATGGCCTTGATGCGGCGCTCGGGAGCCAGCCACACCTCGTCACCATCGTCATCACGCACCTGGATGCGACGACCCTCCGCGGAGACGACACGTGCTCCAATGGCCACATCGAATTCTCGCCCCGAGGCGGGCTCTATCCAGATGTAGTCACCCTATTGATTAGAAGCGTAATTACAAATTTACAAATTTTTAAATTTTTTTTTTTTACAATTTGACATTCAGTTCTTTACGAGGCTGCCGCATTCGGTTACCATGGAGGTGGGGGCCATAAAAAGCCTATGTGCTGCTTGTTGTAAGAGTCACTTGAGCGGAACGCAACAAAAATAGTGATACCAGGGACAGACATAAGTAATTTACAGTGATGGGCGGAAATAAATAAAAAGGTTTTGCAAAAGAACCATATATAGAAGGTCAATATCAAAACAATTATTGAAAATCGTAACAAGGAAAGCTATCTAAATATATAAAAAGCTAATTTTTAATTTAATAGACTTTCAGATTTCTAAGTTACTTTCCAGGAGTTCAAGAAACAAGAAAGAACTTTTTAACATTGAAAATTGTTCATTTTAAAATTTAAATAAAACGCTTTTTAGGCCTGTTGCAAGTAGCAACCTGTTGCCCCACCCTATGCCACTATTTCCATCCACCACTGTGAAAGAGTAATGGGAGTTGAAGTGAGGCATGGCGTGGAACTTCCGCTTTTTGCTTCTGTTGGTTAGTTAGTGTTCATGGCACAGGGAAAAGTGAGATAGATCGCGTACGTGGATAAGGAATGATACCCTAATAATAGGGAATGAAATACTTACACGTGTTACGATCACCATATTCGTCGTCCTTCATTTACTGATCCTGGCTTGGCATTCAGAGGCAAAAGGCCCGTTCCTCTTGTATTGGTTTTTCTGTTCCAAAAGAGAACAAGTGGAAGAGTTAGCCATGGAACAACAATAACAAAATACAAGTTAGCGCCTGCGGCAACTAAAACCGGCTTTGAAAAAAAAAAGAAAAAAATTAAGGTGAAGTTTACGGTAAATTGAAAGAATTCACAACTTGTCGCTGTCTTCGTTTGTGGTCCGTCGTCTCTCTTTGTTGTTCTTGCTATCACAACGCGCTTTCCTAGCTCGAGGTAAACGTCTTTCTTTCCTCGATTTGGCCAACACACTCACGCTTACTAAGTCGCCAACCAAAGTGGCAACTCATTAACAAAACACAAGAACAACAACGAATTAGTCATCAGACTTAAACACATCTATAAAAATCATACTTTCGATACTTCTTTTCTTCTCAGACTAGGGGAAACCGACCCCAAACAATCCCATACGTGACCGAAGAGATCTTATAAAAAATAAATAAACATTTACACCTTTAGACATGCAAAAAAGGCCATAGAGCTATTTTCACTTTTCAACTTAGGTCGGGCCAAACAATCGATTCGATACGAGAACCATCCGAAAAAGAGGGTCTTAACCGAAATCGAAGGTCTCAATGAGCTGCGTTTGTTATGCAAATTACTTGATTTTCATTGAAAATATTTACTTTCATTACTTTGTACGGGTTGACAGTAATTTAACAATATGTTCGATTTGGGCAGTAGAAAACTGCACCATCTTTAATTAGATATGAAGGAAAAGTAAATGGAAAGGTGATGACATTGATAAAGTTTGAAGAAACAAAATTAGATCTTGAAATCTTTTCTGAAAACTAATACCATTAGCATTCCAATCTACTTTTTGGTATTAACTTTTAGATTTAAGCTTATCCTTAACTCAATTTCTCATGGTAAAAGATCCATTTAATCTCGATTTTCACCTATACATCACATACCCAGAAAGCACAGGAAAAACTCATCTAATCTGCGCAATGCAATCAACATGTAGATCGGCTTTTTAACTGAACTGCTTCATTTTCCAGAGCCAGCCATGAATCAGAATTTCAAGCTGGCGTCATTTCCCAGTCGGTTACCATCGAAACCGCCTTACAATTGGACACCCCATCCATCATTTAACACATGGACTAACGGCAGAGGTATGGTATCAGCCGTAGTATAGTTACTCATTCGGAGGCGTCTCTCCTCTCCATAGTAATTGCAACATGCCAGACAAAAAAGTAGCAGCAGCAGCAGAAGCGGCAAGAGCAACCAAATTTAGTGGCACACGGCGGCACGTATACTCGTACACATACCAGTCTGGTTACGCTCTGCCGGTCAAAATACAAGTATAATGCACATAGGGAACCCATCTATCCACTCATATATGTATGTATATAGCAACCTGAATTGTTGGTTAGAGTTCAAGTAGTTATCTGATATATACAAGCATAGAATACGAAGCAATATTGCCCAATTGCTAGTTTTGCTGTTATCAGCGCCTAATTTAGAAGTATTATTCTGTCACAGTTTTCTAAACCCTATAAACAAAGTAAGTACTACTTGGAATAACTATATATCGAGTAGAGTCTAAAATAATTTTAGAATATATAATTATCCCCATTCTCCTTAAATAATTTGATTTTTTAAAACACCTGGACTAATTATTCTAGTAAAATTTGAGCAGCCTTTACATACGGAATCGTTTAATCTATGATATATACAATAGTTTGATATCAAAATTTCTAGTTTTCTCGACTAAAATATTTTGTGGTTCACGAACGCATCATACCTGAATTATTTAAAAATGATTGCTTAATACTTGTACTTTTGTTATCAGAGCTCACTGAAGTGAAGGTGCAGATAAGCAAAAAACATTAAACAAGGTGTAAATTCGGGGCGTGAGAGGCAGACAAATCACTGGGCATGACCAAAGACGATTAAGAACCACAAGAATCAAGCTAAGAGCGTCTAAGAATTTCTGTCTCTGCAGATGTTGCAGATTTTGATAAAGCCGTCAATGACACATGATTGGCACGTATCTAAATGTATATATGCAATCAAATATATATATACATCTACATTAGTGAGTGAGAGTGCGTTTTGAGTGGAGTGAGTTGCGAGTGATCCAAAAGTTCATCGAGAGTCATTAGTGAAAGTTCGTGTGTGGCTGCCACGTACAATTACGCTTTATGCCATCTACTCTACATATAGACATATATACATATATATATATAGGTACATATCACTCTTAAAGCAATTGTTTAATGTGCCCACTTTTTGTTCACTTTGACATTGATACTTGACACCATGTTGTTGTCATTTTTTGAGCAATGTGTGGTATAACACCAGTGCAACATCTATGTAGATTCGCCTAATGTCTTATACAGAAACGCATTGATAATCTAATCTGGGTTTCATTTTATTTATAGTTTTTATTGGAGCAATTGTAATTATAATTGGTTTATTGAACAAAAGATTTATTAAACTTTGTATTTGCAAATAAGACTTAATGGCTTTTTAATATATTGAAAGAATATTTAAGATGGAATTAATCAAATAGAATAGTTTGAATTGTATCTTTTTGGTAGGAATACTAACATATTATATAGTTCCATCAATTTAAACTTTTTAGGTTTTTTTATTATTATTTTATAAATGACTATGAGGTTTCGGATTGTGAAATTTTCTTTGTTAATTTTTTAAACGACTTCACTTTGTAAAACACCGTTAGATGCTTATTTTCTTCAGTTTTTTCCTCAAGTTTTTGCCATTTGCTATCAAAGTTCTTTTTGGCAAAGTGTGGTATCTTTTCACACAATTTGTTTCTGGTTTTACAATTAAAATCTTCTAAAAAAAAATAACGACTCACCACCAAAAACACAAAAAATGGGCAAAGTATTATGTTCATTTTTTTTATTATGTATTTAGAGAAGACCTTAAAAAAGTTTCACCAAACAAACAGAAAGTCGCTGCGTGCGCGAAAGCCCCCCAGCAACAACAAAAATAAAAACAACAACAGCAACAACTCAACATTAATGGAACCCAACAACCCAAATGGAAACGCAAAAAAAAGGTTGAGATGGGAGAGGAGCAACAAAAACCGGCTAATGAAAAGCGTTTATTTGAAAAAGGGTTTTTCCAATTGTCCACACACGAAATGTCCCGTTGTGCAACAGCAAAAACAACAAACCGGACAAACAAGTGTGCCTGTTGTAGTAGTTGTTATTGTCAATTTGAGAATTCTTGACCGCTGCACAGAAAAAAATTGCAATCATTTGATAATCAACTTAACGGGTTTTTATACAGTCTTAAGCCGAAGCCAAAATGGAAAAATCTTTGAAAATATATTTTCAAAAATATTCTTGTAAACTATAAATATTAATTATAATTATAAATAACATAATTCCTTAAGCAAAGTTGCACTTTAGCCCGCGCTTTTGTTGCCACTAAAATGTACATTAGTTATAAAGGTTATGACAATTTGTTGTCATATGATATCATAATAATAAAATTGATACATTTTTACTTGTCACCTTTTTAGAATTTTGAATCTACATGTAAATAAATACATTTACGTTAATCACAGAAATGATTAAATGATGAAATCTATTTTTAACAGTGTAGAAGCCTGGTTCAAGCTCAAGGAGAAAGAGAGGGAAAGAGAGCCTCGACAAGAGCGGGTGGGAAAGGGATGGTGTGGAAATGAGGGGGGAGAACGGCACCCATGAATGTGTTGCACTGTAAGCCGCTCTTTACGCATCTCTCCCTCTCGCTCGCG
The DNA here is from genome assembly GCF_018153835.1 of Drosophila eugracilis. NCBI lineage: Eukaryota > Metazoa > Arthropoda > Insecta > Diptera > Drosophilidae > Drosophila > Drosophila eugracilis. The sequence continues at coordinate 2,603,531 of NW_024573209.1, forward strand.
CTGCTTGTCTTCGGCAGGTGTACCTGTCCGTGTGTCTATGTATGTGTTTGTGTGCGCGAGAGAGCGGGGCTGCGTTAGTAGTGTGCATGTTAGTACCGTTCTAGCCAACGAAACCTGAAGCGTAGCTATTTAATTTGGTCAGTCGCTTAAAGCAATAAAAATGCAATACAGCCACGTCTTCGTCTCGTCTGATGTAAAATGACGAAAAACAATAAAATCGATGATATTAAAAGTCACATCGAACTGATGCTGTGACCCTTGTCATTTTCCCTTACTGACTTTTCTAGCCCCCAACAAACACACTTACTCACAGCTACACACACCGACTTGCAGGGTTAATGCACTCTTTTTTCTTTCTTTTTTTCTTTCAAACACTCCCTACCTTAATTTTTGCATAAGAATTTGCACTTTTTCTCTGTATTTTTTTTTTTTGGTAACTGAACTGTAGGTATTGCTATCGCTATTGCGGTTTAATTAACACTTTTGGGGCCAGTCGAAAGCGGGATATTCTTTTTCAAAAACAGGTTACATAAATAGGTCACGCACCAATAATCGCAGGAAAAGTGCAGCGCGCCGATTGTTTGCTTTTCCAGCACAGGTCAACCGAGCAACAGGTTAATCTCAGTCACTATTGACTTTTGGCCATTTTAGGGCCTTTAATCACTTGTTTATTGACCGGACCGAAACCAGCCGAACTTCCAGCGAAAAATAACAACCGATTACACCAACCGAAGTACAACTGATCGCCGCAACTAGTGCTGGCACCAAGTCGATTTGTTTTCGATACCATAGATTTGGAGAAGAAGGTGTAGTGTTGCCAGTTTGAAAAAAAAAGTTGGCCACTTAATTTGAAGTAACGAGCTGCCACATCGACGCAAACATTTGAATTTAACGAAAATTTAAAAAGTACACCCTGATGCATTGCCTAGTGAAGTTTACAAATTATTAATCTACCCAAAACTAGACAACTGAACAGCTGAATAACGTTCAATGACTTTTATTAACTCATTAACTTAGCTTTTAACGCGTGTGACGATGTCAACGCCATTTATTTGATAATTTGTTTTAATATTTATGTAATTTAAATATAATTACGCTTCAGAAAGCTTAAATTGTAATTAGGTTAACCAAACAATTGTACTAACAAGGCAAAATTTGCACAACATTATTTAGTGCATCGGTACTAATAGCAGCGATGAAGTTCGTTTTGTGCATTTGCGTCCTTTTAATTGGGGAAACCTACGAATATGTGCGCCTTACAAATCTCAAATGCCAAAGTTTTGACAAAACGTACATAGACTTTTCCGAATGCCGCCTGAAAGTCATTGGAAGAGGAATTATAACCAGTAACATCAATGTTACGGTTTTAAAACCACCAATAACTAGGATGCTGATAAGATTTACTACTTATCGGAAACTAAGTGGTTACCATCCTTTTCTATTCAACGTTTCCAAAGAGCTCTGTCGCTCATTAAAGCATCCGAATCGTCTAAATGTATTTTACTACGTATACACCGCGTTCTTACCATTTTCCAATCTCAATCATACGTGCCCCATCTATGTGAGTAGCTTATACTTTGGTATACTTTTGTACTTTATGTTTAGACCCAATTATGTATTTTCAATTTTGAAAATGATTTCAGAATGATGTTTACATAAGGAACTTTACCTTAAATGATGGCATGTTTGCAAAGGTACCATTACCAAAGGGCAGCTATATGCTAACGCTCGAGTTGGATGACGGGATTGCAAATTGGGTTTCTATTATATCCGTATATTTTGATATTGATATTGAATAAAGGAAAATCTTTAATTTTTAACCCTAATTAAAAAATTCATTTGCTTAAAATTATTATTTGTTTTAATAACCTAAAGATCTTTAAAATAAAATGTAAAGATTTGGCACCGCATGAAACCCGAATTCATGAGAGTAAAAGCGTTTATCGATAGTCAATACGAAAGTATTGGCCTTATCAGCAACACGCTCCTTATCACCGGCATTGGAAATGGAAGGAAACTGATTGCGGCGGCAAGGCGTCTTCGTTTTATCAATATTTAATGTTTATTGAAATTTCTTTTCGTTTAGGTTTAGGTGGTCACAGTAAGCGCCTCCGCAATTGGGCAGCAGATACAAAATGTGTTATCGCGTGTCGTGTCTTTACGTTTCTTTTTTGTTTTAAGAATATGAAGGATGTATGGTGTGTGCTGGGTTTTTGGGATGCTTTTGGAACTGATTTTGAAGTTAGCAGAACTTCCATCGGTTGCCGCACTCGTTGCACATGACAAAGGTCGTCATAGGTTCATCAGCGGAACGGGTCTGCAGCTGGTTGTACGTGCAGTTACGCTTCTTGCACTTGGCGCACTTCAGGAGATCGGTCTTGGTGCCCTGCACAGTGGCAAGCTGGGCATCGTTGATGGCTTCCTTCACGAACTTTTCGCGTAGCTTCTTCATTTCATCGCTGGCCATCTCCTCGGGCGTCATTTTGGCCAATTGCTTGGCAGTGACGGCGCCGCACATAAAGTTCCCACGAAGTCCAGGATTCTTCGGGTCCTTTAAATTGGCCACTCGCGACCGAATGCGATTCTTGTACTTCATATCCGTGTTCTTGAACTCCGAATAAATGGCATCCTCCAATTCGGCAGCCATTTCTTCGGGTTCACCACATCCTTCGGGCACTTCGCCAATCTTTAGGGCGGCTGCCAACATTTCACGGCATTTAATGCGTACTGCATCTGTCATGCCGCCGGAGGGGAAAGAGGATTGAGAGGAAGACGAGGACTTCTTCTCTTTGTCCTTGCTGGAACTGCTGCTACCACTAGACTTGTCCTTGCTGGATGACGACGATGACTTGGCGGAGCTCGACTTGCCGACACTGCTATTGTTAGAGGAGCCCTCTTTCGACGAGCTGTGATTCGGCGTTGTGGGCGCCGGGCTCGCCAGAAAACGTTTCCAGTTCTTGATTAAGGTCTTGGCTAGAGCAATCACCTCATCGTCCTTGCTGCTTTTGCGCAGTTCGTTAACCGTCATTCCAATACGCGTCTTGGTCAGAATATCCAGGTTAATATTTAGCGTTTGCAGGGCCTTCAGCAAGTCCAAAGCTTGTTCCTGTCCCTAAAGATTTAGTATATATATTATAATGAAATATTATATTTGCTTAACCCCCAAACTCACTGTTCCGTCGCTAGCCATCGATATCTTGCTCATCTTCTTCTGGATCCGAAATACTTCCTCCTCCACGCTCATTTTGGCGACTGTATCTGATGGACATATACAATTTGTATCATAGGTTAGGTCAACTGTCGGCTATTATCGGCTTTAATATATGTTCTCCTTTTCTGACAGAATTTGTTGTGGCGCACTAGATATTACCTTTTTTCCCTCCAATAAAAGTTGTTTACTATTTTTTCGTTTCTGTATTCGCAGAACGAGTTGGGAGAAATACCCTAACGCGTTTTAGTGGTACCGGATGGCGGCTTGCCAAGAAATACCGCCCCATGTCTAGCACTTTTAGGTTCCAACTGAAGAGGGCTGGAAATGAAGTCAATTGATAATGTTACCATATTTAATGCAATGGCAAATTGTTAAGTATGAATATACACCTTTTGTTCCCAGCGAGTACACCCACCATCGCTTTAATACATGAAGTATTAAAATATTGATAAATATACTTTTTATAGAGGAAACCGTCGCTTATATAGAATTTTTGATTATTTTTGAGCTTACTTCAACGGAATATGCTAAAAATTGAACTAACTTTAATGAATACATGGTATTAACCATTGCCCCTTCAATCCATTCAAAAAATGTATAATACGAAGTGGATGTGCTACTATCGATTGCTAACTAGTTGATCGATATATATATACTATCGAGAAATCTTGGCACTTCTTTGGAACGGTAACCCTATTCTTTTCCCATTGCCGCTTTACTTTAATTTCAGATTTTTCTTAAAGAGCTTTGCTCGCTGCCTGACTCGTGGTAAAAAAAAGTGTTCAGTAATTGTGATTTATTTGCAGGGTAAGTTAAGTGTTTTGGAACTTCCAGCAAAAAAGTGGTCATTAAGTTTTCTGATATAATAATTTAATGCGGGGCAATGTTTTCTGCCTGGATATCAAATATTTAAAAATATAGCTTTATTATTAAAACAGCTTATTTTAAAAGTCCTAAAAATTGCTATTGCAAACATGTCGACCTATAATAAACCATATTAGCTATTTTCCGTTTATTATATTCGCTTTTAATTTGATTTTTTAATTACAAGTCATTTTCTCTTGCTTTCCAAAGTTAAAAAACATATCTAAATTACAATATAATAAAAGTCCTAAGTTGAAAAGTATTTCGCTATTTAGTTTTAACTGTGAAAAATATGTTTCAGCCTTTTGAGATTTTTCGCTGAGCGTCCATTTGCGTTTTCCTTTTGTCGGGCACCGTTAAGTTTCAGGGCTGCCGAGTTACCAACATGTATTGCCCATGGATTCGTTCCTCATTTGACAAGGGCTTTGAAAAAGTTGGTAACCCTAAATTGTGGCTCGCTTATTCGTTTCCTTTTTGCGTTAAGAAATTGCAGTCCGCGATAAAGGTTAATTTAAATACTCTTGTGTAAAAAAAAAATTTAACAATAAGGTGAGGGAAAAATTAGGAAAAATATTGGATTAAATCTTTTTAAAGATACGCTTTATGCCTTTTTTTTTGGCCCGCATTGAATATTTGTATTTTTTACCTATGTACAGTTATAATGTTCATTACAAGTTTTGTTTTATTTATTTTTATATATATTTTTTTATAATTAATTCATATTGAATATTTTTTTATTATTTGGAAGAGCAGTTTCAAAGAAACGCGTTTTTAAAGTTTCTAAAATGGCTCGCTTCGCATGTTTACTGGTGTTTTTTTTAGCGTTGTCTCTTTTGATCTTCTATTCCTTGCGTTCTTGGCTTTTTTTTCCATTCACATGCAAAAAACCATAACAGTATAGAAATACGTATTCTCTGAATAAAAAATAAAAAAATAATACTTTTTATCTACTTTCTTTTTTCTTCTTCCTCCAATGAACTTTGGTTTCTACGATTAAAAACAAATAATTTTGACGTTTACCTTAATTTTCTTCCTTTCTGTAAAAGCGCTTTTCCCTTTGTGATTGTGTATGCGAGTCTTGTGTAGTTTCATTTCCTTCGACCCATAGTTTTCACTAAAGTCTTCAATATCAAGTGTTTTTTGTTTCTTTATTTTTATCAAATAAATTTTCTTTTTTTTATGTTTAAACGAGTTGCTCAACATTTGGTTGTTGAATGGTTTGTTTCTTTGGGTCAAAATACAATATTTCAAAAAATGTCGTATATTTTGTTCATCTACGAGTTATTTTCTTTTCCTCACTTCGCTTTTTCTTATTCTTTTGTTTTGTGTGTTGGTTTGCCGTCATAAAATTGATTTTACCATGTATGTACGAATATATATCTCATATAATTTATACAGTTTCTAGTTAATAGAAGCAAACGATTTTACAGGGATTTTCATATTCATATTGGCGTTTTTTTTGGATAGGTTTTTTTCTTTGACTTTCCTAATATCTTTTTTTTGAAAGCGGGGCCCTCTCCAACTGTAAATCTACTTATTAAAGGTTTATAATTTGCTCCAATAGTTAATCAATAATTTTTGTTTTTATTTCTTTAATAATGCTTAAATTAATATTGTTTTGTTTTTGTATTTCAGTGTGTGTGTGTGGTTCAGTTAGGTTTTTATAATTAAAAGTAGTATATATGATGCATAGTTGCTTTATAATTATTAAATTTAAATGTTTAATTATAGAATTCGCATCGAAGAAACACAATTACAAAGGATTTAACACTTACTATTCTTTCGGTTTTGGGTTTCTTTTTCCATCTACTGATTTTAATATTTGTCCCTTCTGTTTTTATTTATTTTAAATAAAAGTTAACATAGTAAAAATAATAAAACGTACATTTCGCTACGAAAAATGGATTCGTAATAGGACAAGAAATTATATGAGTTATGAAAATGCTTTGACGGTTCTCCCGATGAAAACAAACTATTGTAATGTATTTAGTGTGTTTTGCTTCGTTCTATCGAAGAATTTGTCAGACCGTGATGTTGTTTATTTTATATTTTATCTTTAGTTTATTTTATTTGCCTTGTTCACTGGTTAGCGAATGCAATTCGTTTTATTAGGTAGGATGATTTTTTGATTAAGTGAGTGGTAATAACATAAAAAAAACAACTTTACATCTGATTTTGGTTGATGTTCTTAAAACAATTTCTATTTTCTCCGCCCATGCCGTTTTCTAGATAAATCTCGAAACAAATCTCGTATCGATATCGACGATTGTGAACAGACGTTAGTAATAAAATCCATAATGAGTATGGATGACTTAGCCTGACTTTGACTAGTTTACACGAGGTCACTTGCTTGATCGCGATTTTATCGGGTAAAATCAGATTAGTTGGCCACGCATAAACTAAAATTGCTTTTCGTGTGTTCTCTTCATATATTTAATATATATGCATAATTTATTATCCATTTTTTTTTTGCTTAGCTTGTTGGTATTCTTTGTTGCTTTTGGCTTATATGGCGGCTACAATTGTTTCTTTTTTCCCCCTTTTTTGTTTTTTGTTTTTAAAAAGTTTTTTGTCTGTGATATATGTAATTTATAAGAATTCATTTTGGTAACTTGCTGCTTCTCCTTCTTCATCTTCAGTCACCAAAAACTGCAATTTGAGGAACACCTCCTGGTCAAAACACTTCCACTCGCGATTTAAGCCAGTGTGGGGAACTGACGTTCGTCATTGACCTTGGGAGCGGTGTTCTGTTGCCTCTCGAAACGCTTGTTTTGCCCTGAACCACTGTTCTGATTGTTGTTTTGGTTATTGCCAGGACCGCGACGGTCGATGGGCGGCCTCTGGTTTTGAGCGGACGGAGCACCGCCCTCGTTATTTTGGTGCTGCTGTTGGCCAGATTGGCCATCCCGCGGGCCACGGTTTCCACCCTCACGGTTGTTACCGCCACCCTCACGATTGCCTCCATCGCTGCGTGGTCCGCCGCCAAATCCGCCGGGTCTTGGACCTCCACGACCACCGCGTCCTCCGAATCCACCAGGTCCACCACGTCGGCCATCGTTGAAGTTAAACTGAATGTCCAGAACACGCTGCTGCCTGCCCACGCGCTGTGGATACAGTGCAGGATCATACTCGAGCTCCTCTTCGCTGTCATTCTCCTTCTTTTTGTTGCTAGTCAAGACGACCATTTTCTTCCATTGTGTGGTATCCTCACCTATGGGAAAAATAGTTGAAGATAAGTTACTATAGTTTTTTAAATTCTAGAGGCTTAGCTTAAAGATCAGATTGAAGATATATTTCGGATTGCTTTTCTAAGTATACGCACCTTCTCCAGCCTTGCGGATGTTGAAGGTCGGCTTAACGCGCTGTCCTTGCTGTGCCTTCCATTCGTCCAGGGTCAGCTCTTTGGCCTCCTCCTCGGCGGCAGCCTGCTGCTCGTTCTGTTGTTCAGTTGCCGATTCGTCAGCCTTGGCGCCACCCTCTGCATTGCTCACATTGGTCTCGCTTTCGTTCTTGTTCACATCATCAATAGCCTCTTTGACCGATCCCCAGTTGTGGGAACCAGCTCCATCGCGCTTGTCAATTGATTTCACACCTGTGAATAAAGCAAGAACAGATAAATTAATATTAATGTTTTTTCCTTTAATTACAAAACCATCAAGAGCTGAGCTATCTAAACAAAAATGTAAGTAAATATATTATTAATTTATATATATATGTATATATATATATAATTATTTTTCCATCATTACAGACTATAAAAAAATAAAACTATTTTCAAGCTAAGCATGAGAGATGTATCTGTTTTTATACCATAAATTTCTTATTTTCATATATTGGACACCCCATTCTTGCAGTACCCGTTATCGATACCTCACTAATTAGGTCAATTGTAGTTTGGAATCACCTTGCCCATAGAAATCTAACAACATTAGGCTTTTTCACAGTCCTCGCATAGTGACAGATAAGCCGACAGCACCCGTTCGTTGGTTGTAATCAGATTCAGCGGGGGAACTATTTCTTTCTCTCTTATTTTTCCCTCACATATGCTTAGCAAAGGCAAAAAGGCCTCCTACAAACACTTGCGTTAGCCGTTTTGACGGGAATGCCGCCAAGAAGATGGGCAAACTATTTTTAACACATTTTCTCTTTCGATTTGTGCTGTATTTCTGCTTCTTCGCTTGCTGCCGTTGTGATTATAATTTTGGATATTCCAAAAATGAAAACGCATGAGAAGCAGGAGCGCGCGGCAGTGAAAAGTGGGAAATGCCAAAGAAACTGATTTTATTTGGTGAAAGAATAAGGTGTGATGTAGCTGCTTGTTGAATGTCTTCGGGCTATAAGTATTGATTTGACTAATCCACCACGTGAGACAGAAATTATCTGTGATGCTTGTCTACTTATATGTTTATGTGGTTTTAGTGTGCCACAATCGGTTTACACCTTTTAGCATTAAATCATCTCTAGGTTAAAATGTACTTGCTTGGTAATATAGTTTCTCATTTATAGAAAGAAATATATAGGAAATTTTATCTTTAAGCCTTTTTGGTTCTAGAATTATCGGTATTGTAGGATAAATTAATGATAATATCTAATCTTCTATCAATAGCTTGAAGTCGGAAAATCCTCCTATTTCATTTTATACAAGATATTCCTGAAGACGGCTAATATGTTATCATTAGTCTAAGCAGATTAAGCATGATCATTGGACTGTGCGTAAACTGTAGATGGAATGTGATTTTCCTGTTTTTTTGCATTGCTGCCTGCTGAGTTCGCTTTTCTTGTTGTCATGGAGCTTTGTTTTTGGATTTATTTGATAATTTTTCTTTTGGGTGGGCGGGCGCGCACATTTTGTGGTTATGTGCGCCTTCCCCAAGAGCTTCAGTTTTAGATCACTGACACGGAAAGAATATAAGAAATAATAATAGTGAAGTTGAATTGTTTCTATTTGACCTAAGCATTTATATCTAATAGGGCTTATCTTTATTTTTGCCAATAGATTTTAGTTGTATTTATGAACCTACTCACCGGTTCTATCAGATCCCGACTGGCGATCGAACTCGCGCTTTCTGTTCTGGCCGTCGTAGTTGCGGTTCTGGCGCTGCGGGCGATCTCCACCGGCACCGCCTTGACCGCCACCTGGTCCGCGGTAAGGGCGCGACTGCTGGCCATCGGGTGCACCACCATTTTCGCGGACGTTGCGACGATTGTTGCGCTGCTCGCGGGTCTCTGCGTTGTTGCCATTGCCATTCTGTTGACGGAAGTTGACGCTGCGCTGCTGCTGTCCCCCCTGCCCACCTTGTCCTTGACCCTGTCCTTGACCGCTGCCAAATTCACGTGCTCGGTTGGCGCCACCCCCTGGCCTCGGAGCACCTTGTTGTTTGTTGCCGTTGTTGTTGAACTGTTTGTCTGCAGATGGGGCAAACTTCCTGCCATCGGTTTTGCTTAAAGCATTGTTGGGCTTGTTCTCCTTCTCGGCCTGATTTGGTTTCTTGGCATTGGGTCCTCCAATATTGGATCCTGCGGCCGCCTTGTTGTTGGTCACCTTGGCGGTCGTTTTGGTGGCCGCTGCAGCAGCTGACGGCTGCTTCTTCTTGCCAGCTGCTGCTGCGGCGGCCGTCGGCGCCACAAGATTATCTAATGGATCGCTGACATCGTCGTCCATGAACAAGAGTTCATAACGATTTTTACCGGCGCTGTCCATGATTTTGTGGATGGGTGTTTTTTTATGCTAGCTGGCTGCTGCTTTTTCGCCGTTTTTCCCTGCAAAATAATTTTTACACACACTTTAGGAATTGATTGATTTTCCTTTTTCGCTCGCCTGCCTCACACCCTTTGAGATTTTTGTGAGGTTTTCTTTAATATTTTGTCACAAACTATGTTTGAGTGGTCTATATTTTCGGTTGGCTTGGGGCTTTCGATAAAAGCCGTTGGACTAACTTGAATTTTCGAAATTAAAAAAACCTTTTTTGGGGGATTTTTCTTACTTTTCTGCTGGCTGTTTGGTGGCTGCTGCTCTCTAACCTTAATTTTCAGCGTTTCTTCTTCGCCTCGCTGCTAGTATTACCTACACACACTGGCTCACGCGATTGCACACGCACATGGGCCAACTCACGCACACAGCCAACTCGACCAGAGCGCCCACATGTGTTCTTGGTATACATAGAAAAACAGAAACTCACGTTTTCCACGCGTTTCGGTGCGAATGGCAAAATTCACTTTGAATGGCAGCTGTGTTTAGGGAGCTCTAGAAGTTGCGCGGTTTATATAAGTTTAAATAATTCATGACATCGGTGGAAATATCTGAAATTAAAGGGGAATGCAATGAGGTCACTTATCATATAACTGTTTCAATAAAATATATACTGAATTTATTGAGCACTTGAAATCTTTTTTTTTTTAAGCCAGTTCGAATTTTAAATGACTAATAAGTAGAGAAGGAAAATATGTTATAGAAGTAAAATATTAGCCTTGTATCGCGGAAGATGTCTTCAACTAATAAACATTTATTGCACGAGAATTAACAGCAAATTTATTTTTGCTTATTTGATTTTAGCTTATTTAGAATCCAACATGTCAGACTGGGATGATGAGGTTTGTATAAATGAAAACAACAAAGATTCAGTTGTAATAAACCTACCTATTTTAGCCCTGTGCTAGTGGAGACTGGGAGAGTGCCGCCCCGGTTCGTAAGCCTCAGCAAGATGTATCCGAATGGAGCGATACTGAGGATAATGGCAAGGCCTTGGGCACGGGTAGCGGAGGAGGATATCGTGATGAAGGGTATGGCGATGAAGGTGGCTTCCGTGGGAGGCGTCGTGAGGGTGGTGGTAAGATATATTTATTAATTTATAATGTAAAATTATAATGGGAATTCTGTTTTGTTAATTTTACGCTAATTAAGGCGGCTTAGTAAAAAGAACTAATTTAAGTCTATTTTTATTATTATTTATTTTATTATTTTTTATTTGTCCATTGTTTTGTCATGTAGTTTGTTTTTTTTTGTTTTGTGTTTTCTTAATTGCCTTTTATGGATTGGTCAACAACCACAGTAGATCCGGAGTTGCCGCCGATCCCATCCACCTGTGATAAGGATGTCGTTGGAGAATTCATAGATCAGCTGGATCTGGTCAAGTACATTAACAGCCTAACGGCTGTTCGGAAATTGCGCGACTATTTATTGAATGCCTTTAAAGACTTGGTCAACCAGGAAAGAGCTACTCTCGAGAGGCTAGATCAAGAAAGACGTACTCAAAAGGCGGTACAGATACGCGAGACAGCTGCCATGATGGACCGCTTTATAGACGAAATCAGCCGATTGCTAGGCGAAAATGATCACGAAGAGACAATGGAAAGAAATGTAAACGGAGAGTCTCAGAACTTGAGTATGGATTGGGATGCACATGTTGCGCAATTGGAGATTACTCCACCACAGTTTGTTGTACCCCGACCATCCGGAATTGGGGCGAGACCAAGACCAAGAAGGGTAGGAGAAACAGAGATTTTGCCTGCACCTCAAATGCTACAAAATTTTGTAGATCATTATTCCAATACTCGTCGGTTGTACGATGTTAATCAAGGTGCTATACTAGAAGATTCTATTGAAATAGTAAATGATGAACGCCCTGAAATCGATCAAGTAGTGCCCTCTTCCACCTATGGTTCGTCAAGATTCCGTCACTGGTTAAGTGAGGATTACGTCGCACGCCATGAAATAAGAAAACTAAATTTTGGTTTACCGAATAATATGTTTCAGAGGTTGCCCTGGCCAGATGCCCCAAAGCCAGTTTGGCCGGGTTGCAACCTGTCTGAAAACCCCATCTGTACTTTTGTCGTAGTGCGTAGGACAATTATAAAACGGACTGATACAACTGGTGACCACAGAGGAGACAACTCTAGTATCTTGCAAGTTAGCAGTGTGGTAAACTTGGCACGTCATCAGAGATCCCAAAATCAGGAAACGCCAAGATTAGGTTTTGGCAGTCGTTACGATGGGACCCCTGGGTCCGCATCTGGGGCCCCTGAGACAGCAGCGGTGCGTGCTTCGAGCACACCACTTGGACAGAACAGCGATCCAGGGTATTTCAACAAAATATCTAGTACTATCCTTTGCCCTCTTACCATGCTCTGAAGTTCCTTTTCCCAATAAGCGGTTGTTTATAAAGGATTAAATTTTAAACATTGAAAACTTACAAAAACGAGACACAATTTAGGCAGTCACAAAAATTTGTAATGTTCTCATTGAACTGATTTTGACTGCTTGGTTTTGTCGCTTTCTGTTGAGAAACCTTTGAACAATCCAAAATGAATTCAGCATGCTTTCTGTTCAGCTCCAATCCCATCACTGCTCTTCGCTTACATATCCTTTCGCTTTACCTTTGAGTTATACATCAGCTAAGTAATGTCCGTTTCACAGCTTGTCATTTATACCCAATCTGACCTATGACGATGGGACCATTCAACTGTTGGTACCAGGAAGAGCAGAATCGACGCCACTGGGCCCCTCACTGCCAGGAGAACATCCACTAGGATTAGAAATGGAGAGCGGTACTTTGGCGCTACCAGGAGATGATGATGAAACAGCCGTTGTCGGACTTGCTGGGCCTTCAATAGTGCGTTCTAGACTTGGAGGTACCCCATCATCGACTCCTTTTTTATCTTTTCGACCAAGACTACCGGTCATCGACGAGGAGCATCAACGTCGTTTGACCTTAGTGTCACGTGAACTGCAGATGAGCGTTTCATTGCAAGCGGATGAGCCGGTAATGACGGCGGTACCGGAAGAATCCCAGACAGCTGTACAGCCGGTGACTCCACCATTGACCCCGCGCCGTGAGTGGTCTTCAGTTTTCCGAGCGCGAGATCATATTGTTAATTATGCCGAAGGACCAGCTCCCAGGGACCCACTAAGGTTCAGACGTCCTTCTCGTCCCCGGGTGCGTGCTCCACGACCAGCATTAGTTTCGACTCCTCCACCAACACCAGAACAACTTATACAACGAGAAGAAGTACTGCAAAGCGATCGGCATATTGCAACCACTTTTATGTCCAACTTGCTACAAAACGCTTCGACAGTAATTGAAGCTTCACAACTGGTAGTCGGCCTTTCACAGGTAGATGTATTGGCCTCAATTCCCATCGCCAGTCCAGCATTGCGCCAAATACAACCAACTACAGAAGCGATCAACTCTACTGAAGTTTCCCAGGCTTCTACCAGTTTTTCCTACTCAGGGGCTTGTATGGAATCGACAGCTTTCTTGCCTGACCGTGCAGGAGGTCCATTAGGAATTTCTGCCAATACACAAGACCAGCAAGCTCCGTTCGACTCTAATGCTACTGCATCATTACCACCCATTAGTTCTACTTTGATCGTCAAGGACAAAAATGTGCAAAAAAAAGGAACTTCATATATTAATGAAATTAGACCCGAAATTATGGACTGCTCAAATGGGATGAATGTTTCGGTACCACCTATTCCAATGGAAGTTGATGAAGCTCCTATGGAGGTTTCGAACACTTTGGCTAATATGAGTGCTCATGCTTATGTGACTGATGTGCAGATACTGCCGACGTTGCAAATTCATTCATTAAATGTTGCCAGTCAAAGTGAATGCCGAAAGGAGGTAGATTTTGGAATGAACTCAACTGATGGTGTTCAAACGACAAGAGAAGGTAGAAGAACACTACATCCATTACATAGGGTGTCAGTAGACGATTTGGCTTACATTTCGAGACATGCTGATATGCTGCGCCTAATGGTAGATCGCCAAAAGGAACTCACTATGCACGGCAAGTCCCAACTGCTTTTAAGTAAAAATAGCCAAGGCACTTCAAAGTATTATACTATGCCCGCTGTTAAGGTCTACGATCCAAAGGTTCTTCTGAATATGGATAAGAACAAGATTCGCGTTGTTCATGGCCTGTTTGGAGCGCTTGTGCGACAGCCCCAGGTTGACATACAGAATACATCGTTTATTACGAATCGTAAAGACGCCACTATGGTATATAGTGTTTTACTTGAACTTAAAACTGCTCACATTATAAATCTTAGCCCCGATGGTAGATTTTTTCCCTTCGGTAAAAAAATCGAAAAAGATTTTATTAATACCTTTTAAACGGTTTTTGTATTTTAGGCTTTTTTGAAAGAGATTGGATTTTCTACGTTTTAAGTTTTAAATATTTGTTAATTGTATAAACCGTAAAGTTACTTTCGTTTTTATTTTAACATGAAAAGTTATTATTTGATACAAATGATTTAATAAAAAAGACAAAAATAAAATACATATTTTGAAAATTAATTTTTGATCTATGTTTGGTTTTTTGATCTATATATTCCATTTTGTTTGTTGTTTGTCGTAAAAAGGAAAAAGTCAAATTATTAGAATTGAATTTTTTATAAAATTAAGTTATACACCACTTAAATATTTTTAGACGAAGAACGTCGTGGAGGTCGCGATGGCTTCAATCGCCAGAACGCCAAAAATTGGTCTGAGACACGTCGTCGCGATGATGACGTGAACAACAATAACGTGGTCCGGGAAGATGGTGAAAAAAAACGCGAATTTTATATCCCTCCTGAGCCGTCTACCGATGAAACTGAGATCTTCAGTAGTGGCATTACTACTGGTCTCAATTTCTCGAAGTATGACAATATTCCCGTTAAGGTAACATATATATTTTATATTTAAAAATTATATACCGACGAATAATAATTTAATTAAAATTAGGTGAGCGGTGAGAATGTGCCGCAGCCCATTAAAAGCTTTGCTGATGCTTACTTGTGTACCATTATTGGTAATAATGTTACTAAATCGGGGTACAAGGTCCCAACTCCAGTCCAAAAGGTTGCCATTCCTGTAATTGCGGCTGGTCGTGATTTGATGGCTTGCGCCCAGACTGGATCTGGAAAAACAGCTGCTTTCCTTTTGCCAATCCTCAGCACTTTGCTGAATGAGCCACGTGAATTAGTGATTGGAAAACCACAAGCAGTGATTGTGTCGCCAACCAGGGAGCTGGCAATTCAGATTTTCAACGAAGCAAGGAAGTTTGCATTTGGTACGCAACTAAAAATCGGTATTGCTTACGGTGGCACCTCTTTCAAGTATCAAAACGAGATACTTTCGAAAGGATGCCATGTTCTAATCGCCACTCCGGGACGGCTGTTGGATTTCGTGGAGCGATGTTTTATCACCTTTGAGGACACGCGCATCGTTGTTCTGGACGAGGCCGATAGGATGCTGGACATGGGTTTCTCGGGAAGCATGCGTACATTTATGATTCATGACACAATGTGTTTGGAACATCAAACATTAATGTTTTCGGCCACATTCCCAGAGGAAATTCAGCATATGGCAAGCGAGTTTTTAAAGAACTATATTTTTGTAACCATTGGTGTGGTTGGCGGAGCCTGCTCCGATGTAAAGCAGACCATCCATGAAGTTAACAAGTTTGCAAAACGGGCCAAGCTAATGGTAAACGGGCACATACCGAAGGTATGTAGAAAGAAACTGATTAATTTCTCTTTAAGGAAATTCTTCGCGAGGACGCAGATGGTACTATTGTCTTTGTGGGAACAAAACGTGGTGCAGACTTCTTGGCATCGTTCTTGTCGGAAACAGAATTTCCGACCACCTCCATCCATGGTGATCGTCTCCAGAGTCAGCGCGAGCAGGCCTTACGAGATTTTAAAAATGGCACTATGAAGGTTCTTATAGCTACGTCAGTTGCGTCACGTGGTCTTGGTAAATGAGGACTCACATTTTTAAGGATTTAAATATTCATCATTTTTGTTTACTTAGATATAAAGAACATTAAGCATGTAGTAAACTTTGACATGCCCAACAGCATTGATGATTACGTGCATCGCATAGGACGCACAGGTCGTGTTGGTAACAGTGGTCGCGCCACCTCATTCTTCGATCCAGATCACGATCGTGGCCTCGCAGGGGACTTGATTAAAATCCTGAAGGGATCTGATCAGACTGTTCCAGAGTTCCTTAGTAATTTAGCCGGTGGTGGTGGTGGAGGTGCTTGTTACGCCAATAATGACTTTGGAGGCTTGGACGTCCGTGGTAGGGTAAGTATTTTCACAGTGTAATCTTAAATTGTTTATTTATAACATTTGAACATTCAGGGAAATACGGTATCCTATTCAACGGGCGCCGATACTGAAGAGGATTGGGATGAAGTCTAAAGTCTATTTAGAGTTTTAACTCTATCAAATCAAACTATGACAAGTTTCTTGAAAATTACATAATTTTTTGTTTTTTTATGAGTACTTCTTATTACTTAACAAAAATAAATATTCATTAGAAATACATTGTTTATGATATTGGCCTTGCTTTAGTTTTATTAATTAAATGATTTATACAACCTAATACATTTTCAGAGTTGCTAAATATACAATATTTATATATTGATTTATTTAGAGTTAATTACTATGCCAAAGGAAATTTCATTTTAAGAAAATATTTATAAAAAAAACTAGAGCAAGAAGTGTACATAACATTTTAAATTTCAAATAGATATGCTAGATAGGAAACTTTGGAATATCGTAACACCGGGTATAATCATGTGTTTGTTTTTATGTACTCATCCTTCGTGTTTCATTGTTTGTTGTTTGCCTTGCCGTCTGCTTGGCTCTCTTGCTCTTGCTCTCCGTTAAAGCCGGCTTTTTGAACGCTTGCCTCGCCCTGCCTGTGCCACAGGCCTCCCCCAAAAAGCAAACCGACCAACAAATGTTGCCCTTTTGCGTTTGCTGTCTTTGCAGAACAAAATCAATAACTGAGAAACCCACCACACTGCTGCTGCTCTTTGTGTTGGGTTTTTCACTCCCGCAGCCAAGTGAAAGACATTTTAGTCTCTGACGGCATTTCCCAGCGCTCAAACACTTTCTTTTCGTCGCGTTCCGCCGACACATTTCCAAATAGTAGAAAAAAAAGTAAAATTGTTTAACTGTTTTTAAAAAAAAACTAATCTCGTGAAAAATAATCTTTGGCAGCCTACCATTTTGTGTTTCGTGCTGAAAAAAAATATTTATTTGGCCTTTCGGCTAGAGTTAATTTAAATGGAGGTGTTCTTGTTGTTTTAGAAGATTGTTTAACCTAAATGCGAGAAGCGATTATGAAATAAGAAAACCGTTTGATTTTTTTTGTTGTTTTCACAAAGGTTATTTGGATGGCGATTCTTGTCTGGCTAACCTCCTTGGTAGTCACTGCTAACCAAAACGCATTTTAGGATCGGTCTTGGGGTTGTGCGTAATGTCTGAACCCACCCTTTCTTACTCGGTCGTGCACCAACACCGACCAACCCACTTTTACTAGCAATCATCACATACAGCAGCAGCAGCAGCAGCGTAGAAACAACAATAAACGCCTTTTTAGCCGGCAAAGTCTTGGCATTTCTTTTTCCGCTTTTCTTTGCGAATGGCGTGATACGCTTTTCCCTAGTTTTCTTCGAATCACGCACCAAACTGGAGCAGTTAGTTTCCTTCAATTAAGTTATTCGTAATTGTAATCAAAACTGGGAGTTTCCTTTGTTTGCTTTCTCCGTGCGTTGCCTGCTTTTTTGGGTCTTATCTGATTAATTAACTTTAATTAAATATAGTTTATGAGTAAACATGTTAAAATTGAGATCGCATGCCAGTTTGTAAACAATCGTAAAATATCAAGCAGTCAAAAACTAATAAGATATAAAATAAATCAAAGACGAATTTTGGCACAGTATGAGCCAAAGTTTTAAAAGTTTAATGCAAGGCAGAGATGGGGAAGGAGATGGAGCTTCCTATTCGGAGCGACAGTCGTCGGAGGATGTGCCGGACTCCACAACGACAACAACGGCAACTACAACAGCCGGCGACGCTGGCGGCGGACCAAGGGATGGCGGCGAGGATGATTTTACCGATGACAACAATTTTGAATCAAATTTGCGACGTCGCAAAGGCAAAATAATATCCTGTGCCAAGGAGACCATCGAGAATGGTGAGTGCCAAAGACAGAACGAAAAAAACAGTCAGCATTAAGGTTAGGTAAATATATATATGTATATATATATAGACGTGTCTATGCCACACAGCCTTTTCTATTTGTATACGATTGGCAAATCCTAAAAGATGAATATTTGAGTTAACCTCCCCAAAGTGGAGGCATGTGAAAAACAAACTTTTAACCTTTTTATTTGTCATAGGTAGGCAAATGGAACTTAAGAAGAGGTTAAAAAATTTTCCCAATTTTCTGCTAAATAAAATATTAATATTAGTTTTATCTTTTGATTTAAAATTCTTTGGTAGCTAAAATAAATTAAACAACTTAAGGCCGTATCTGTTATCAAAATATTCATTAATTCTACTAAAAGTATATCACTTTTTTGCAATGATTTTCGTAGAAAACTGTTTAACCAAGTGCAAATCGATTTAAATTTTCCATGCGATTGCTGTCTCTTAAGACTTGGCAAGTTTTAAGTTTTTATATGGGCTGCGTTTTCGCACGACCCAAGCAACTATCCAATTACGTTGAAATTACTTTCAGATTGCCGTACTTCCTGTCAGCAATAGACAAATAAAAGAAACTTTTCCATGCATTTCGCACTGACAGCGGTGTGTGTGTATGGTGACGGAGGGCACCGAAGGCTCATTGCCATTGTCCCACTCGAGTCCTTTGTGCAGCGAGTGAAGCTATTGAAAAGCGTCGCCGTCTGAAGGCGCCATTTGAATTATTTATGCGGAAGATGACAAAGAAAATGCGCTTCAAGCTTTTGCATATTCCGCCCCGAGTGTCGGGTATTCCCCATTTGATTACTCTTTAATTGATAAGGCGCCTTGCTGGCTAGTTTTTTGCTAACTGCCTATCCCTATATTGATTGTATTTTCCTTGGTTATTATGCCTTGGCACATTAGAAGCTGAGTGACTGTGGAAATGGATTAACTAGTTCAAGTGTTTGCTTGTATTGTCCCACATATGAAGAGTTCTGCCACTTGGCTCAGGCTTATGTTTACTTGCGGTGACTTCCTTAAGGGTGGTTAATTAAATTCATTAGCTTTTATGGGTCAAGGTTGGCCTGCGTGTGTGTAATATATGTGGTGTCTATATGGAATTGATGGCTGAAAGACATTCATTATTACAAATGGAATGGGACTTGATGGCTTATAATAGGAGGGTTGGTTTTTTGACTTGTCGTGACTTAAGAAAGCAATTTGTTAAAGGGGGTTTATGGGCTGCATAACGTAAAAAACCCTAAATGTTATAACACCAGTTCAAACACCAACTAAAACATTTTTCAAAATCTTTAAACTTATGT
This sequence comes from Drosophila eugracilis, assembly GCF_018153835.1. Classification (NCBI taxonomy): domain Eukaryota; kingdom Metazoa; phylum Arthropoda; class Insecta; order Diptera; family Drosophilidae; genus Drosophila; species Drosophila eugracilis. Next base: position 2,622,897 of record NW_024573209.1, read on the forward strand.
AATCCTTTATCTTTTTAAAGATATATTGCAATTTGTAGCCACAAGTACAACTTCCGTTTGAATTTCTAATAGAATTACATGGTCTCCCACTTCGTTAGCTGTGAAAATTGCACAACAAATTTAGCAGCATGTTGTGGCGTTTTTCGCGTAAGCATATGAAGGGAGTCTAGCCCTACTTCCCTCCCGGTTCCTGACCTCGATTGGGTCCTCATCAGCCACCCACTCGAGGGTGTTCGGGAAGCGCGCGGATTTACGTGTTGCCAAAATGTCAGACATGACTTTTAAACTTTACTGGCAATCTGGGACGACCGAGTGACGTGGCCAACTAACACAACGACCAACGCTCACCAATGTGTTCCATTAGCAGTCAACCCGTTATACTAGAACTGCATTGCGTGTATTAGAAGGAATTAGAAGAAAATTTGGCGAGGAAGCTCATCGATTTTTGTCCAGTTCTCGCTGTACTACATAACGTCTGCTAATGGAATTGAATCATATACTCCAGTCATATCTATTGTTTGGCTTTTGCGTGGCCCCCATTTCTTTGCTCTGGGACTCCGTTGTCTAACTGTCTGTGTTTGTGTTCTCCATTTTTGTTTGCCTTTGTTGAAGATTGTTTTGTTGTCATTTTTATTTGCGTTGGCTTCAGGCCATAGCCTGTAAATTTGTTGGTTTGGCTGCCATCGGCATTGACAGCTCTCCTGAATGTTGGGCGGTTTGTTGTTGAGGTGGTTTTGTATAGATGCGCCATGATTCTGACAGTTAACCCCTTTTATGGCATTGTTGTCAGGGGTTCAAGTGGGAAATAAATTTGTTGTGCCCGCCGTCGTTTTCAAATTATTCTACGATATATATTATTTATTGTGGGCTTTGAATAAATAAAACGTAGCTCTGGAATATCGACATTTATTTTCAAAGTAAAACGTTTTTATGATTGGTTTCTTTGTGTATGCTATTCAGTTGCATTTTGGAACTATAATTGTGTTGCTGACTATGACATATTAATTATTAAAATAGATTTTACTTTTGAATCTGTTGTCAAAAGCTATTTTTCAATTTGCTGTTTCCTAAAAAGTCATTTTCCATGAACTGCCCTAACATTTTTCTTATTTCACTTTTCCCTTCAGGCAGTATGATACCATTTTCAATTTCGCATAAGAAAGCATAATGAGGACTGTGATCTCGTACATCATATATCGCGAGAACACAGCAAACACCAAAGAAAAGGCCAGCGAAATGTTTATTCAGTCGATTTTTTTCTGAAGTCTTTTCCTCAACTTTGTTTTTATATTAATGTTTTTCTCTAAGGAAGCTTATGGCCCAGCAAGTAGCAGACACACACATAACCCCATGGATATAAAAGCTTTATTTGTGTCAGATTTTCAGTTTTTTTCTTTTTTGGTTTTCACTAAAAAGAAATGCTAAGGGGGAATAAAGACATTCTTTGTGCTCCTTTACAGCTGCACTTGAATTTTGTGGCATATTCAAAAAGAGGTCATTGCAAGCTTCTAAGAATCTCAGACTCACATAAAGAAGAGAGGATATACTATCCATGCATTTACTATGTTGCTGAACTTTGTCAAAAAGGAATAACTGTTTTCCAAAATCAGAAATTTAATAGCGTTTTCATTGTTTGCGTTGCATACTTTATGGCGTTGAAGTGCGCATTACAGCAGCATTTCCTTTTCTTTTCTCTGGAAAATTAATGGCTGCTCTTAGGGCAAAGGAAATCTCAAATCAGTTGTAGAAAATTAAGTGCTTACGGAAAATAATATTTTCTGTGACCTATATTTTTATAATTATTTGGGGTTGAAAAATATGAATAAGATGGAATGACAAATTTATTAAATCCTTTTCCTCAGGTTTTTGATCACATACCTTTTGTTATCTCTTTAAAATTCAACAAAAATGTTCATAATAAATGGTAAATTTTTAACTGTTAGCTTATCACCTAGAATTTATAGACCAGACAATCTGAATAACCTTAAAAAAGACTCAGTCAACTGCTTATCAACCATATCTTTTATAGTGGCTCTTATAAGAAACCCAGTTGTATTCAGCTAAGCCACAATTCAGCAGAAAATCTTGATATGTAAATGCGTGGGAAAATGTGTGCACTTGTAGCCAGTGAGTTACAAACTACATACGTTCCCAACCTGATTATCCTTGCGTCAATCTTGCCTGCCCTGGCTGCTGTCTGTATTTTGCTCTGCCCGTGCAACTTGCAGACAACCGGATGTTTCTTGGTATATTTCCATCCGTTGCATAGTTACAATATGCTTGCTTAAAATCCTGCCTAAAACGTTGGCTGACTGACAGCTGATGTGGGATATTTGCAGGTAAAGGAGAAGAGCTGGATGTTGCATTTACCGGTTATCCCGCCCACAATTCGGTTTGGATTTGTGTGCGTTGATGTTTTAAATTGTTAAAGCCATCGTGGGCAAAAATCGACATTCATCTTCTGTGCTCTTGGCATTGAGAGCAGCTTAATTTCCGCGGAAATCCCGTATACGAGTATAACCTCCCACACACCTTGCCAGCTTGGTGGGTGTCGACTGGTAAAATGGGTAACATTTTCATTTGCGTAGTTGTGTGCCAGTTTGGCTTATAGCTTTGATTGGCTGCTAATCTGATTGGTTTCTGTCAACGCTTTCCACCTTTAACCTTTGCTTTGCTGACACTCATTCAATTAATATCAGTTTTATACTGATTAGGCTGAACATTTATAGAGAATTTTCTTGGAAATACATTTTGGAAGACAAAAATGGTATTCTGGATCGATGAGTTTTGTTGAAAAATATATTACATTCTGCAAACCTTGATACATTTCCTAAGGGCTATACCCATTTGTCTTAACTGTGTGCAACATTCCTCGACTCTTAAACTAGATTAGGTGCCCTAACCAGACATCCGCACAGGCAGTGTCCAAAATTGTTGTCAGACAAAGACTGAATCTAGTAACAAGAGAGGAGAAGGGATCTGACTGACATAGGTGGGCTGACTGCAAAAGCTTCGGCAATCTGACAATCTTGCCCGCATTCCCGATGAGCATAACATTGTTGTCTTGATGATGCTCATGTCCGGAGATGGCCTAGCCGAAAGCGTAACCCGCTTTGCAGGAAACAATAGACAGTCCGCAAAACCCAATTCCAAGGGAAAAAAGGAAGTTGCTCCTGCTCTGGCTCCTCCGGTTCTATCCTACCAGACTTTACTATCACCTCGTCGACCGACGTGCTTCCGTTCAAACTGAGTTGAATCGCCCACGGCATTGCTCTTCGTTTGCTACTCAGCCAAAAAAAGTGCACCCGAAAAAGGAAAATGAATACAAAAAGCAAACTCTTTGTCTGTATTTATATTGCATGTGCTTGGCTTTCGGTATGGTCTTGGCTAAAATCCAACCTACACAGCTATACGATTCCATAGAGGAATACACTGCACATTTCTTCAGTTGTGTATTTAAAAATAATCCCTAGATGAAAGCTTTGCCCTATAGTTACGATGTATAGTTCTTGTCTGTGATGTGATATTCGTTTTCCATTTTTTAAAACTTAAAGTACTTACGGAAATATAATTCTTTAAACTTCTACTTTTTTATTTCAGTGTAGGTATACATATTTACAAAGTCGTGCCGCAAGTGCACTTTGAAATCCTGCCGAAAAGGACAAAAATAGAAATTGAAAAATCAATGAGGCCAAGTTGAAGTTGAATGTGTTTACTGTCTAGATACGAACTTTATTAGATACCGTTCCGAACTATAAGAAACCTTTAATATTGGCAGAAGGTAAAATGAGGTCGCTATTTATGTATTTGACCTAGAGAATGTTTGTACTCATTTTTTACCGCCTTAAGGTTCAATACACTCTTAAGTCTACTTTTCAACAGATAAGCAAGGTCGAGTCCCTGCCCTAATAAGTATGCTTATATTTTTTAAAGCTCTTCTTTATGGCATAATTAATGGTACTGCAGCTTAAGTTGACATAAATAACTTTCGCCAGTTCCACACCCTTTTTATAATAATAATATAAATCATATCTCTTCAAGTGGCGTTTATGCAATATTTTCGCAATAAATATCATTGAATTTCAATGATTTTTCGTTTCCATAAATTCACAATATTCGCTTGCCGTTTCCATCTGTAAAAGTTCGATTGGTTTGTCATTATATATTTATTTTAATAAAATGTGCTTCCATATACCGAACATTTTTTAAGCGACTGCCTGGCAAATGTGCTCTGTTGATGTTCGCATTTTAGTTATTTAATTTACATCAGCGCAAAATCAATTTCCGTTCACTGTGAGTTTGCAGCCAGGCAGGCGAAGGAGCGGAAAATTGCTGTCAGAGTCAGGCAGTCATAATGTTTATTTAATAATATGACGGATAGTTGCAGACAGTTATGAGGCTTCCCTATAATAGAAATATGAGGAAAACATAGCAAGTTTACTTTTTACTATAATTTATTATATCTAGGTACAAACACAATTAATTGAATTACCATTAAAAGTAAATTTACCATGATTTTGTTATTGAACACAATAAAGTATATAGTAGTATTCAATTACTAAAAGCTTTATGATAAAAAATCTCATATAAGCGAATCACCACCGTATTGCAGGAAATGTTTTTCCTGCTTATCCAATGGCCATCAGTTGCCCCTTAAGTGGTCTGTCGTTGCGTGTTCTCGTTATACATCTTGTTTGCTTTGTTGCTGTTTAGCAGATGTCCAAGTACCAGTAAATCAATTAAGTTGGTATATATAGGGAATCATAGATTTCCATTGGTTTACCGTAAGTGCTTGTGCTGAAGTCATAGATTTTCCTGCGGTTATCCTGTAAGTCTCTTCCGATAAGCATCTCTTGTCCGTTTAAATGCTATTGCTATATGCAAAGTGGGCGTGTTTCGTTATTTGTGTGTGCCGCTAATGAGGCAAAATCTTCTTTCCGGTTGGAAATCCTGCCCATTTTTCAGGCCTGCATAGATGAAACTATCCTAGTTAGCTTTTGCCTTACCCAATCCACGATTTTTTGCTCGTTAAAAGCGGTTATCAATCATGTTTACCCATTTCACTGCCACTTTTCGTTTTCCTCGGATAAACGAGGCTTGAACAACATGCCAGACATGAAAATTTATGCCCGATGAGTTGTTCAGCAATTAATCAAAAATCTTCGTTTTTCGGGTTATTAGTCATTTAAAAGGTAGAATTGAAGGGTTTTTTGTTTTTAATTTCTGTCATAAGGTAAAGGGTTGAAAAATGATTAATCTCTTACGAATAGGAGACGGAAAATGTAGCTACTTTTAGATTTTTCAGGAATCATTTCGGCGCACTTTGCTGAGATTCTTTAACAATTTAACATTTCACTTGGACTGTCACCTTGAATAGCTTTAAATTCTGAACTAACCGCATGACAAAATTCTAGACATGACACAAAGTGCGGTTCTTAGGGCACATTACGTATACGCCATGGTAACGAGACAATTATGTCTGGGATGCCCATCCCATATGGATTTTGCTAGACTTTGACTAAAGTAAAAGCAAAAAACGTTTTACCCAACCTCAATTAAATTTAAACCAATTAAAATTTTAAAGCCGCGACAAGTCTTTTTTTTGCATCCTCTAAAAAAGCCATTAAAATGTTGCATATTATCCTGACAGCTTGTCCGTTTGTCCATGTGTATGTGGAGGAGTCCTTCATGCTAAAACATGACAGAGCTGCCAACTAAACAATGTTCGACAGAGGGGGAGAGTTTGGCTCCGTGTTGATGTCCTTGGCTTTTACTGGTTGTCTGGCTTAGTGCCTGCCCGGCTGTTGTTATCTCGCACCTTGCTGACTTTTGTTCTTGTCTGACTCGGGCCTGACCTAAGTGGATTTTCATTATAAACATAAGCAAGATTTATTATTTAATTTGCGCACATAATTTGTGATTATGTCCGCAAGCATTTACCTTGCTGATAACACTTCTTCCTATTAATGAGTTGAAAGGTTAAAAACCAAAGTATTAAAGATCAGAAAGGAGGATTAACATCAGTATATTATAACACTTTAAATTTGATTACGTATTTAACGTATTATCTTGCCTTTTTTAAAGTACTATTGTAGAAATTAAATATTAAAATCTCTTTCTCAAGCGTGCCCTTCACTGTTGTCACTTGAGACTTAAGAGAATGGGAAAATTGCGCTGTAAACTTTTCAAATCGTCGCCGTTAGCCCTCATTAACTTTTCTTTGGCCAACTAAGCAGAACACAAGTTCTTTTGTCAGATATCCTAAAGCTATTTCAGTTAAACTCGAGCGTAGAACTTGTGACTTAGATGTTTTTATAAAAATTATATTAAAATATTGTCGTTGTTGATGGAATAACCCTTGACATGGCTTAAAGGTTACTTTTTTATTCCTGTAATAAGGTTTATTTTGCTATCCTTGAAGCATTTTGATTTTCAATTGGCTGCTTTCAATTATATATGCAGATTCAATCAATATAGTCAGAGCTCGTTCAAGAGCTCGTTTTGCTCGAGAGTCCCTAACATTCATCCCTTTTTTTCCATTTCCCCTTAGACGTTTTGGCTGGGCATTTTGACAGTTTGAGTGGTTTCGGTTGTCAGTTATAGCATTTGAGAGAGAAAAGACTGGAAAAGCTTGTCTATTAAAAACCCTTCTGCATAAAGTATTAGCACTGAGAGAGAGGCTGACTGAATAATCTGGAATAGGTTTCAAAATTGTTTCATTAACAATTTATCTAGTTTGAAAATACAACATAAAATCATTGTGAAGAGCTAAACCACTGCTGATCTAATTGCATTAGTCTGATAACTGACCACTTT